>NC_088914.1:27500-2870000 GCF_963576675.1 Euphorbia lathyris
AACTATTGTAGAATCGCCTAAAACCGTCGCAAACCCGTCAAAAAAGCGTAGAAAACTGTGTTAAAATTGCCACAAAGGTCAATGCAAAACCGTCACAAAACTGTTGTAAAACTGTCGCAAAACCGTTGCAAAACCGTGAAAACCATCAGAAAATAGCCGTCCTTATAGAAACATACCCGACTCCCTGTAAAATCCGCGGCTAGAGTAGCAAAGCCTGTTGTATGGACGGATTTGTGACGGTTTTAAAACCGTCGGTAGATGCTTTAGCGACAGTTAAAACTGTGGTAAAGTACATAAATTCAATTCTTTTACTATCATATAGATCTATTTTACTTTTTAATTATTGGTTTGTTTTTCTACTAATTTATATTTTCCTTTTATTCCTTCAATTAATTTCACAACTTATTTATTTTTATTTTTTATTTCAAAAAATAGGTTTAATCAATTTTTTTTTATTTTATCCTATTATAATATTTTTTTTAATTATTTTTAAATAATTATTTTCTCTATAAAAACCTAAAGGCTCCATCCAACCCTCTCACTTCCGCAGCATCTCTTTCTTCATCCTCTATGGCTGACGACCATTTTCTTTCTTTTTTTACTTTATATACTTTTCTTCATTCTCCTAAAACTCCTCTATTTTCTCATTATTTATGATTGAATTTTGCATTTGATTTCGGATGATCTTTTTTTTCTGATTTTTCTTTTAAAATGGAGTTTTTGTTTTTTATTTCTCTCCTACTTTAAAATTTTGTGAAGATCAAAAATACAATAATTATTTGTTTAAGATCTATAAGTTTTGAATAAAGATGTTGAAATTGTTTTTTGCGTTTTATATTGTTGGGGTTAAACTTTCCAAAAACAATTATGCAAAAGTGGATAATTTCATTATTAGTGAACCAAGACTAGTTGATTTTGAACATTTTTTTATTTTCTGTTTTCTCTTTACAATGAAGCCAAAATAAGAAGCATTCTTATGTCAATTTTTTTTTACGGTTTATGGTGTGAACAATTTTTTTTACGGTAAATTTTATCCTGTTTAAAGATTAAACTGTCAGATATGGACTTTTCATTTACACTTCACATATAAATCATTTTATCACTTATTTTTATTATTATTAGTAAGGTGTTCGCTATGGTTACTTTGTTTTTTACAAAGTACCGTTACTTGGTGTGGTTTTCACCATTGGATTAGTAACCGTTCACAATCATATGAATAAATATAAAAAAAAAATTATTTTTGTAAATATAAAATTTGAAAAAAAATATGAATTTTTTTTAGAATCAATGGTATAAAATAAGGAACAAAATATATGTGTTTTATAGAAATATCTGGATGTCTGGAATTGATCCAAAGGAAAAAATTGCTTTTAATTGTCAATCTTAGTGGTTTGTATACCTTATATACCGATACTGTAAGAGCTAATGTGTTAGTACCATGTTTTTTCTACAATTAAATATTCATATTTTAATTATTCATTTAATTATTAAACACAAGATATTTTTACCAAACGCTTTTTATCTCTTTTTTAGACTTAAAAGACAAAAAACAGTTTCGGAAAATGGAAACAAATGGAGACTAAAATTTAGTTATAAAAGTTAGTAATAAGTTTATAAATTTTAATTAATGTCTAATTATACTTCCATAATTTGTTTAATAAAATTAAAATTAATCAATTGTATTAATTAGGTTAATTATTAATTAGATTTTCATAATTTAAGAAAAAAAATATTAATAATGACATTAATTTTCAAATTTTTTTAAGGAAATAAAAAGTTAATAAATTGATTTTTTTATGTTGAAATATATATATGGACATACGCAAGATAATGGTCATAGAGTAAATAAAAACAAAAAATAGTACTACGTTTTTATTGCCTTATGTGGGTCTCTACAAAAAAAAAATTAAAATTACCTCTTATTTGTTTCTTAAATTTAGTTGTATTTCCTTATTTTGTAAGAATCCATAAAACATGGATGTAAAAATGGAAGTATTATGTTGTTTCCTTTATAAATTTATTTATTTCCTTATGTATTTTCAATCATTTTTCTATATGTTTAAACATGCTGTTCTTTTCTTGTCCATAAGACTAGTGTATTCTTTTTGAAAGAAAACACTATTCTATTTTGTTCATTACTGTTGCATTTCATATGGATGGTATACCTCGGATGAAAGATTTTCAAATATGGTGTTGTAAACAATCAGTATAACTCTAAATATTTTTTTATTATCTTTTAGTTTTTTCAAAACTCTAAAACAAAAAACCAAAACAGGCACAACAAATCCATCAAAAGCTAAATTTTGTTTTGTTTTTAGATGGAACATATTATTCCATTCCATCAAATGTTTTAAATTTGTTTTAAGACTTAAAAGAGTAAAAGTTGGTTGTAGAAAACGAACACCGGAGTTATTGATCCAACACTTTATCGAACTCAAGGATGACTTGCGTCATTAACTCATATTGTGACCTTTCTTCGTTGTGTGAGATATCCATTAAAGACACTTATCCATATTTGATGTGAATACCAACTCACTCGAAATGGACAAATGGAGTTGTTGTTTAGAACGAGAAGCAGTAAAATAGAAATGAACCCCATATAGGAGGTCATAATCTTCTCAACATTTAATTGGTTGGAGAATGTTACTCTTTATTGGTCAATATCATGTGGAAGAGAATCACGATTAAAAGTATGTTTTACAATAAACTCTGAAGTGAGATTGGATAAAATTGAGACATTTGGAAGTCACAATTGGGGTTGTCTTGATAAAATTCACCCCTTTTAATATATAGAACTCCATTTTCTCAAAACCATTATTGCCCTAGTATTCCCTATAATTATTTTCATAAATCCAATATCATGTAAGGTTTACTTGCTTATCATACCAGTATTCTTAGTCAATTATGACAAGGATCTCAGTTTTATCTAGTATCACTTTAGAGCTCATTGTTTCTTCTGCACGGTGATTCTCTTGCACATGGTATTGACCAATAAATTGTAACATTCTTCAACCAATCAACTGTTGAGAAGATTATATCCTCATTTCTGAGGTTGATTTCTATTTTGTTGCATTTCGTTCTAAACAACAACTCTTCTTCTACATTTTGAATAAGGGAGTTCATATTCCTATCAAATGTGTAAGAGTCTTCAATGCATATCCCAGGCAACGTAGAAAGTTCGCAACATGAAATAATGATGTAAGTCATTCATGAGACTGATACAGTGTTTGACCGATAGCTTTAATATCTGTTTTCTACAAACAATTTTTGATCTTTTTAAGCCTTAAAATTGATTCAAAACATTTGACGAAAAAATGAGATGAAGATGTTCCATCTAAAAACAAAAGAAAAGTTATCTTTTCATTTGTTTTGTTATTTTCCCTTTTACCTTTCTTTTTGTTTTGAAACTGATGCGGAATATCTTCTTGGAGGATCGAGTCCAGGCGACGGAAGTCGGAGGAAGAACCAAGCACGGGCAACAAGCGAATAAAGAGGCCAAAATAGTGTCACACGGCAGGTCGGTAGCTTAGGCACGCACCGTGTGAATGGTAGCACGCTCCACGTGAAGGAAGGTTTGATTCGGAGAAAAGTTCCTGCAGCCTATCCACGCTCCGCTTGAGTGAAAATACGCTCTGTGTGATGGAAGGTCTGATCCAGAGAAAAGTTCCAGCAGCCAATCCACGCTGCGCTTGGAATTAGGCACGCTCCACTTGGACTCAATTTAAAGAACTTATTCCTTATACTACAAGAAATCATGCATTTTTTGGGGAAATATTTCGCCACTTAATGCTATTATTTCGCCACAAAAACCCTTAGTGGTGAAACCAGAGTTCGTCCTCAGTTCGCCATCCTATAGGCGCCACAAAAGGTATTTATGGCAAGTTTCAGTTTCGCCACAGTTGGGTATTGTATTGTGGCAAAATATATATCCTCACTCATCTCATTTATTTCCTCACAAATAAATATTTCAATTCATTTAATATTTAGGTTTGTGGAAAATAAATTCGCCACAAAAAAATATAGTTTGTGGGGAATATAATATATCGCCACTGATAATGACATTATGTGACGAAAAATTCGCCACAATTGGTATATATGTTAGGGGGAATATGGTTTTTGCCACTAATTAGTTACATTGTATGACAAGAAAATTCGCCACAATTGATTTATATTTTATTGGAAATATTTTAAATCGTCATTGATTATATGCATTTTATGACCAAAAAATCTCCATAAAAATAAATTTTTAATTAAGATATATTTATAATAAAATATGTCTTAACAAAATTAATAATAATAAACCAAGGCACGTCACTTAATCCATTGCTATTCATAACTTCATATAAAAAATTTGATTGAATGAATTATGAATTGTATTGAATAAAAAAAATTATCTTAATACAATATAGGATACAGAAACAATACCTATTAAAAAAAATACCTAAGAACAGAGCAGAAGGTTTCCCTAGCCTAGATTAAAAAAATATTTATTAAGACTGTTGTTATACCAGTAAACCTCGCACATAAATATGACACAAGGACTGGAGTCAAATTTTGCAGTGCTTGCATCATGCAAACCCAGGACAGATGGGGCAAATTCTACAACAGCAATTTGAATCCCCAAACAAATGCCAAAGTGAGGAACTTTGTTCTCCCGAGCATATTTTATGGTAAGAATTTTCCCTTGCACTCATCTATAACCAAACCCTCCTCGAACTAAAACGCCATCAACTCCCTATAAGAAAACAAAATTTTAGCACTTAAGGAACAACATCTGTTATCTATGAAGTACAATAAAGAAAATAAAAAATGAAGGAATAATTTAAAACTATTACCTTCAACACGGAGAGGTAGGAATTTGAAAGTCTTGTGTACTTTCCAACAGGATGTAATGTGTACTTTCCAACATGATGTAATGTAATTACTGCAGCTTCCTCCTTAATTATAATTCTGTCACTCCCTATTTATCATCCATGCCACCTCCTTTATATTCAACCCATTTTACCATTATCTTTATCATTTAGTTAGTTAAGTGATTTACCCTTTTATGTAATTTGTTTTAGGGTTTTGAGATGGTATAAATATATCTCTTTCTTTATAATTGAATTAACTTTTTATCAATACAATTTTATCATCTTCTTTAAGAAGTATTTGTTAAGGTCTTCACCTTCAACAATGAAAATTTCACTATTCCTATGGATTTAGTCCATAAAACCGGGATTAACTCCTTCTAGTTTAGCTAGAGAAGAAATATCTTTGTTAGTTTACGATTAAAACTAACTCATCGTCCCGAATTAATTTGTATCATTTGGTAGCACAGCCGATCGTTATCCTAATGGAGACTTCTTTCGACAATGATTCAACTGAGTTTTTCACAAGCCTTAAAGAAACGTCTTGAAGCCGAGACAAGGGAGATGGAGCTCCAATATGCCGAGATGATTAGAAAGACAAGAGATAACTTGGAGCAAGAAGAGATGGAGAGACTCCAAAGAGGAACCCAAAATAGCCAGAGGCGACAACGTCGAGCCCAACGGAAAAAGGATGAAGCAACTTCCATTTTATCTCCTAAGGATTCATCTCAAATCTGTCCTCTACTGTACAAGAAAGAGGTAATTCCAAAGCTTTCTATTCTTGATGTGGAAGTTATGGCTATGCCTATTATTAGTGAGGATTTGGTTGTTTTTGGTGTTGAAGTAGATTTAAGTTCACATTGTGGGGTTGTTGATAATGAAATTGTGAATGAGGACTTAAATGTATGTGTGGATGAGTAGGAAAGGGTGTTTGTAGGTGAGGATGTTAGGGGAACCTATGTAGAAAGTGATACTCCCCAAGTGTTTGATGAAATGCCCCTTAGGCATAGCCACATATGTATGCCCCTTAGGCATAGCCACATATGTATGCCCCTTGAAGAGGGGGACAAGGAGTTTGGGCTTGTTAATCTCTTTGAGGAGCATGATGAAATTAGTTTATATGTGGAGATTGATGGCTATGGAGATGGGACATATGTTGGTGGTTCTACTATATTGGGTTGTAGCATGTCTTTTGAGTCGGACAACTTGGCACGTGAATTAGTCGGTTCGGATTATGAAGTGAAGTGGGAGGAAACGAAAGGTCATGGGAAAAGATGGTTCGTGGACGAAGAGGGAAATGAATTTGAATACGATCATGAAGAAGAGGAGATTGATGAAGAGGAGAACCAATCCGAGAATGATCTACAAAGAAATGAGGAACGTGATTATTGTGAAGGCGAATTCGAGGATGAGGTTGAAGGGAGAAAGAACGCTTCCGAAGATGAGATATGAGGATGGTGACTTCTATCATCGTACAAATGAATTTGATTATGATGAAGATGGTAGAGCTTACTATGATGAGGATGAACGTCAAAGAATTGAGTGGAACCGATATGGGGCCGCTTATGAAGAAGACGAATATGGGGGTCTACTATGAAGAGAGTGAGTGTTGGTGTGTTAATTGGGATCGACATGGGGCTCCGTATGAAGATGATGAAGGTAGATTCCCTGATGATGATGAGTTGGAGGATGTTGACTGGTCCTATAACGAAGATATTTATGAGTATGATGGAGGTAGGGTTCCATTATGATGATGAGTCGGGAAATGTTGGGTGGAACCGAAATGAAGAAGCTTATGATGGTGAAAAAGATCGGTTCCAAGATGAAGATGAGTCGGAAAGTGTTGAGTGGAGCCAAGTTGAAGACACACTATGATGTTGATGATGATGACAATGAGCACAATGTGTATTTGGTGACGAGGGTGCCAATGCCTAGTGAAAAGGAGCATAGCCAACGTCATCGATTATTTAGAACTCGATGCTTAGTTCTTGGGAAGAAGTGTGAGATGGTGATCGACGGAGTAAGCCAAGTGAATATCATTAGTCGGTCCGTCTTGAGTAAGTTTGGGTTGGTTCCCGAGCCACATCCTAGACCTTACCGCTTTTGTTGGGTCAACGAGGTGGAAAAACTTCAAGTTACTCATTGGTTCCTTTCACTATTGGAGCTCATAGGGATGAAGCTATGTGTGATGTTGTGGAGATGGATGCTTGTGACGTGTTGCATGGTAGGCCATGGCAATTCATTGTGATGCCTCACATGCGGGAAGAAGAAACACCTACACCATGCTCAAAGGCGAAATCCGATATGTCCTTACACCTTTGAAAGGTTCTCCTAGTAAGAAAAGGGAGACCACTTTGGGGGTTTGTCCAACTCATGAGTTGAAAGAGGATGGGTGCATTGGTGGAACGGGTGAGAGATTGAATCATCTTGACTTGGGTTCCATGGTTGAGTTAGCTAGCCACTCTCCCAATGAAGTCAAATCCAAAGAAAAGAATGAAGTTGAGAAGGGGGAGAGAAAAGTTGAAAGGGGGGAAGTTGAGCCGATGTCCGAGGGTGGCAAGCACATGTCTTTCAATGAGCCACCTAAAGGGTTTCCTAAAGGGATTCCACCTTTGAGTAAGCTACCACATGACATAGCATGGGATCCGGGAGATAGTGCACCTAGCCCTACACATGGTGAATTAAGCTCTAAAGAGGAGGAGGAAGGTTATGCCCAACAAATGCCATATGCAAAAGAATCAAGTCACTCACTTGGTAAAATCTGAACTTATTCTTTTGTGCTTTATTGAAATATATGTGTCGGAATCTTGGTTGTGTATGTTGAGGGACCTTTCCTATGATGAGCCTATGAGGGGTGACCTTGTTGTGAATAATAGGAGCTTCATTGAGTATTTGTTGAGTGGGAACAGTCACCCGAGTAATATTAAGGAGATGGAAGAAACTCAAGACTTGTGGGATAATAGCTAAGTTAGTAAAATGGCAAGTCTTGGGGTCCCGAGGTTGTTAACCCAAGGCGAGGATGGAGCTACTATATGTGTGCTTGAGGTCGCTATGAAGTGGGTTGACAAGTGTCGCCGGAATATTCCATTTGATGTGGGTCATGGGCAAGTCGAGGTGGAACATGATAGCCGAGTTAGTGAGGTGAGTGAAAGCAAAGGCCGGGCACATTCAATTCAAAACCATGTTTGGGTTGTGAAGAGTACTCAAGGAATCGCTCCAATTTGGGTTGATATATGGCGCCGGTACATGACATTTGAGGTCGGCTATGAGCAAGTTGAGGTTGAACCTAGCATCCGGGTTGATGGCGTGAGGTATATTGGGGTCCGAGCATATTCGACTCAAGGTCATGTTGGGGTTTTGAAGAGTATTTATGGGATTAATTCTAATTGGGTTGATATGTGTCGTCGGCACATTCCATTCGAGGTAGGCCATGAGCGGAAGAAGATTGTGTTGATTCCTCAAGTTCGTGATGGGGAGATCAGGAGGACCCATGGATGGTCCGTTCAACGAAATGAGGGGCGTTGGAAGACCATCCAAGCATTTGTTGGGAAGTGGTTTGACAAGCTTCGCCAAGACATACCATTCGATGTTGGTAGAGATTGGGAGATGAGTACCACGGAAGATGAAAACCAGGGTGAGGCACTTGTTGAAATATGGAGAAAAGCTCGTAAGGAGAAGGTGAGTCCGGCGATATGTGGAGTGGGTTTCTTAAATTCATTTCAAACAACACCTTGGTTCGATTTGAGAGCTTTGGTCCGCTCAAAATGAACTTTTCTCATCAATATGTAGCAAGTAACTTGGGGTCAAGTTCTTTTTATAAGAGAGTGTATGATGTGGAGCATCTCCTTGGAGGATCGAGTCTGGGTGAGTGAAGTTGGAGAAAGAACCAAGCACGAGCAACAAGCGAGTAAAGAGGCCAAAACAGTGCCACACGGCAGACCAGCAGCTCAGGCACGCTCCGCGTGAAGGAAGGTTTGATCCGGAGAAAAGTTCCAGTAGCCAATCCACGCTCCACTTGGATTAGGCATGCTTCGCTTGGATTGGGCAAGCTCCGCTTGAGTGAAAACATGCTCCGCGTGAAGGAAGGTCTGATCCAGGGAAAAGTTCCAGCAGCCAATCCACGCTCCACTTGGAATTAGGCACACTCCGCTTGGACTCAATTTAAAGAACTTGTTCCTTACTGATGCTTCCTCCTAATTACAATTCTGTCACTCCTTATTTAACCCCATGTCACTCCCTATTTACCATCCATGCCACCTTTTTATATTCAACTCATTTTACCCTTATCCTTATCATTTTAATTAGTTAAGTGATTTACCCTTTTATATAATTTGTTTTAGGGTTTTGAGATGGTATAAATACATCTCTTTCTTTGTAATTGAATTAACTTTTTATCAATGCAATTTTATCATCTTCTTCAAGAAGTATTTGTTAAGGTCTTTACCTTCAACAATGGGGATTTCACTATTCCTATGGATTTAGTCCATAAAATCAAGATCAACTCCTTCTAGTTTAGCTAGAGAAGAAATATCTTTGTTAGTTTACGATTAAAACTAACTCGTCCCGAATTAATCTGTATCAGAAACTTAAGGTTAAGACAATTAGGTTTTATTTGTCTTAATTTATTACACTCAAAACAAATAACATGTTTGCCTAAATCTGTGTCTTTATCATTGGTGTTTCTGGGCTCATACATTTGAGTACCCATTTCCCCTGGAAATTTAGTGAAAATTGAAGGAAAATAGGCTAACGTTTGGCAGCGGAAATATAAATTTTTTAACCTTTTTCCATTAACCAAGATCCGTTAATCGTTATTTCATATAAAGAGGGATAGAAGGAAATACTTTTTGAAGATCTATCTACTGTTGCAATCGTAGTGCCCACAACTCTTACTCCGAGTTCCCGATCACAAGACAAAAACACAATTCAAAATATGATTAGAACTCAACCCTATAAAAGCAACCAAAGTAGATTGCCTCTAATAAATCAACACAAGATCAAGGATAAGAGAAAGAGATTAATAATCAATTGAAACGGGAGAAGTGGTGGATTATTTCATCCTCAACTGGGGGTGTTGAAATTCTCTCTTTTCGGTTAGCTAGGGTTGGCCGAAATTCTCATATAAGGGGGGTATATATACTCTCTTGTATCTAAACCCTAGTTAGATAGAATTATGTTACTGAATAAGAATTTAATTCGAAATAAAATTCTTATTAGTTATTATCTATAATTATATCTAAATATAAAGATAATAATAATAACTTGACAGGATAATAATAGAAGCAATTTAATCTCATTAAACCTCCTAACTTATTTATCCTTTAATTAATTTAATTCACAATCATAATCTAATTAGAATTGTTAAAAATCAAATTAATTATTTATGTATTTTATATACATAAAATCACCCCCCTATGTACTGGGCCTTAGTGGACTCAGTTGGGCTTCCATCAATTAATTAACATCTGTTTCTCTTTTGGGCTCCAAGTCTTATGTGTGACCCATTAGATTCTTATTGCTTCTAGCCGTATGGAACCATTAAATTAATTTTCTCAGTATTATATTTAATCTTTGCATAACGGAATGAGTACGCGAAATGTGATTGGCAGATCCGAAACATTCCCCCAGAGCTATAAGAAGACAAGTTGATTCTCTCGTTGACCTTTCCGTATTAGTTACAGTATAATTCGATCCTTTATCAATTACATCCTTGAACAGAATCTTATGACTATGGATAATGTCAAGTCACATATAGCGAGACGTTTGTTTTACTTGTACAGGCCGAGTTAACTCCAATTAGATAGGTTAAGTGAAATCTGCATTTCAAGTCTTAAGTTATCACCTTGCAAGGATTTAGAGTCCAGTCTTCCACAAGCGATCCTTGGATGTATCTCCCATTTATCAGGAGTGACAAATGCTCAATCCAATGTATAACTATCATGCAATACTTCCTGTGATACCCAACGTCTTCCGTTCACACCCTAGAGTGATCTCTGTTATGGATCGTGTTACAACAGGATCAAAACATCACATTCCATAATCCAGAATCACTAATTAACATTCTTTTGAGTCTTAGGATTACTTATACCTATTAATACCAATGAGATGAACAAGTGACAAGGATAAATCTACCCATCCTGTTATCTCAAGTCGGGTCCCCAATCCTAATGAACTCCCTTTCATCGGATCCATGTAATTGTCCAGATATCTGCATATCTGAAGCTTGTGAGATCAGCTCTCTGTCTCGACAGAAGACATTGTTACATGCAAGTCTCAACAGTGATATGTCAATTCTCACTAGTACAGAAATGGCCTATTGCCACGCCTTATTAGCCATGGTTGTAATAATAACCATAGCTAGAGGTCATTGGAGTCGGTTGTTTGAAACAACCAACCCTAATAATGTCTTATTGGCCACGGTCAATATACAAAACCGACCCTAATGACCTTCATTTTTACTTCCATGTTTAATTAAGGATTATTAGTGTCGGTTTTGTAATTGACCGTGGCTAATAAAGCATTATTAGAGTCGGTTGTCTCCAATGAGTTATTATTAGGGTCGGGCGTTTACATAACCGACCCCACTATCCTTTTTCCTCTTTTCCAAATTCGCAGACCTAAGAAAACTCATTCGCGCATTTGGATTTCTCAAACTCTTTTCCTAGTTCTCTCTCAAACCTAAGAAGACCTTTTTTCCTAATTCTCAGACCTAAGAAGATCTTCATCTCAAAATCTTTGTATCAAGGTCTCACCATTCTAAGACTTTTACTCTTCTAAAAACTCAGTGAGCGGCACAAATCCTGAGATTCAAGAAGACGACACTGAATTTTCACAGGTTTGAAACATAATCTCTTTTCTGGTTTCTTATTGAAAGTAAGATACCTAATCTAATTGTAGCAATGTTGTTTTCTTTCTTACATCTCGTAGGTGCGCAACTTATGAGGGAGCCCTAAGAAATATCGAAGGTGCGCAGCTAGGCGTGAGGCTGCTGTTAAACTTGAAGATGGATCTACCATAGAAGCAGATATGGCAATATGTTTATGTTCGAAATAATGCCAGGGCAACTGTACCCTTGCTTTGGAGCCGTGTCCAGGTTTCATAATTTTTACTTATTAATTTTGTACATATAGTCTTCCTCTGTCTTGTAATTGTGTTTGTTTGGTTGCTCATCTGACCTCACCTCAATAAAGCTTTAGGTAATCTTTTCATTTTGTTTATATAATTAACACAGTTTGATCCATTTCTATGCTTCTTGCGGTTGTTTGGATTCGGCACGTGATGTGTTTGATAAAATGCCTGAGAGAAGTGTTGTTTCCTGGAATGCTATGATTGACATGTTTGTCCTGCATTGAAATTGTTTGTTCAACCATATGAATTGTTTGAGCCTGATGGGTACACAATGCATATCATTTTAAATGCTTGTGCTGGTTTATGTGCTTTGTCCTTGGGGATGTGGGCTTATGCTTATTTATTGAGAAAGTGTAATGTTCAAGTAGCTATGGATATTTTGGTGTGTGTATTGTAAATGTGGATCATTAGATATTTGAACTAAGCATGCCTATGAAACCTGATGCTGTTATTTGGACGAGTCTTCTTGATTCTTGTTGTAAGAAAAATGCAAATGTTGAACTAAGCAAAGAAATGGTGAGGCATGTCCTCTATTGTTACAGGGAAGGTGAGTCTTGTGAAAAGTGATTACAAAATGGACTTTCTGATGCGCAGAGTGCACAATAACATCTGCACTTGAGAATGCTAGAGGCTAGCTGTTTCTGTAGTGTTAAGGACACTATTGTTCATGTTTGTTTCCTGGCAAAGTTGTTGCAACCAAAGGACAAAGCTTTAGATATAATTGATTTTTTTTTTGGAAAATCATGTTAGACACCAAGCTTAAGTCCTGTTTATAAAGGTTTTAAAACTTAGAGGAATTTACAACATTTTTTGTTGTGTACATTCACAACCTTGCTTTTTACACACATGAGCAACACCTTTTCATAAACTAAATCTTGTTTGATAACTTTATATCTAT
Organism: Euphorbia lathyris; assembly: GCF_963576675.1. Lineage (NCBI taxonomy): Eukaryota > Viridiplantae > Streptophyta > Magnoliopsida > Malpighiales > Euphorbiaceae > Euphorbia > Euphorbia lathyris. The sequence continues at coordinate 40,377 of NC_088914.1, forward strand.
GCTAGTATGCTTAGGTCCCAAGTTGCAAAATTTTCCACCTTGAGGGACTTAACTGAACTTCTGTGATTTTCTGGTATTTCATAGCAACTGAACTTATGTGCTTTGATGTTGTTGTGTTAGTATATCTTATTTTGTTGTGTTAGTTTGCAAATTGAGACAAAAAGTCGAATATCATAGGAGCAATATATCCAATCCATTTAGAAAAGCTTAAATTTCTGCATCTAAATACATAATTAATATTACTTAAGAGGTCTCAGCAATGGCGTTTATTTTTTAGAGTGATGAAAAATTTGTAAGAAGAGGAAGAAAGATAAAGTGATAAGAACCAGAGGAGAAACAGAGAAATTGAGAAACTGTCCATTAAAATGGTGTTTTATTTTTCAGAGTGATGAATGTTGAACACAAATCTAAGAGTTATATACTTAAAAGAGTCAACTTTAGGGAAGACTTGTGAAATGAGTTGTAGACTTGAATTATCAACCATACAATCATGCAAAATACATCGACGAAACTAGACAAACTAGGCTCTGTAGAATTACAACGACATATGTGAATAACATTGGTTTATGTTCAGTTTTTACTTGTTGGAGGTTAGTAAAACATTAGATAGTGACATTATATATTTTTATTATAAAAAATGGCAATGTTTGACAATTTTTGTATTCTTTATGGTTACATGTGTGCCATTTCATAATGCATGTTGGTTCACCAATGTATTTTCTCTTATAATCATGCCATTGACTAGATCACCACTTCATGGCTTGCCATGTCCAGAAAGTCTGATTTTTTTCTTATGTCTTATATGCCATTTTACATTGATTAGATAGGAGATTTTCTTTTTCAAAAGACAATAAGAATAAGTTCTTTTACTCACATTCCATAATCCAGAATCACTAATTGACATTCCTTTGAGTCTTAGGATTACTTATACCTATTAATACCAATGAGATGAACATGTGACAAGGATAAATCTACCCATCCTGTTATCTCAAATCGGGTCCCCAATCCTAATGAACTCCCTTTCATCAGATCTATGTAACTGTCCAGATATCTGGATATCTGAAGCTTGTGAGATCAGCACTCTGTCTCGACAAAAGACATTGTTACATGCAAGTCTTAGCAGTGATATGTCAATCCTATTTCTAAACATATTACTTGACTTGGGGTGGTTTTAAGTTTATTAGTTTATTATAAAGTTTCGTCTCACTTCATGCTTGTATGAACACTTTATAATCACTTTAAACAAACTTAGGGATTTCCTTTTATTAGACTTATTTAGTTCTTAAAAGAGGTTGCCTTTATATAGTTATGAAACCATATCTTATTAAAACAAATGATATAAAGAACATTTCATTTACATTAAGTTTATATCCTAGAACAATTGTCTATAGGACACTAAACCCCAACAAAAATGTATGCCAATAATAATTTACTTTGTCTGATGTAATTCAAATTATTAATAATCTTATTAGAGAACATGATCAAGAGCTAACAATTTAGTAAGTGAATTGTTGTACCTTAGAGAATTGAAACTCAAATATGATATCAATGTTTTTCTGAATAACTCCGCAAATAGGACAAACATCACCGAGATCCTCCTTCAAGATAAGAGAATGATCACATTCCTTCCAAACTTCTTCCAGGCATTCACTGGTGGCACTGTCAGCACGACCTGCAGAACAGTCTATCAAAAGAAAAACAATATGGAATTTCAGAATTACAAAGCAAGCTTGTGTTGCACGGCCACAGAAATGGAAATGAAAATGGACGAAAATGAAAATGGAAAGGGATACTGGCAGCAAATATGGTTGTAAAGGAGAGATATCAATTTTATTGAAATATATTGGCCAAAATTTTCAAGTGTAAAGAAAAAATCCAGGACAATGTATTTGATTGAATAGCAAATCCAAGAACAGATTTCTGACTAATTTACTTTCTAAATTTTAATTAATAAAGCCACATCCAATGTTTTTTAAACATAAAACTACTAATAACTTTACCTTACTATATTAGTAAAGGAAAATTAACTCACATTCAGGGCCACCTCTAGGGGGAGGCTGCCTAGGCGACCGTCTAGGGCCTCCGATCGGAAAAATGATAATTATTAAACAAATTATGGTTAAAAAGGTATATGGATTTAGATATATAACAAAAAAATAGTGCTAGGTTGAATGGTAAAGACATAGTGGAGGTGTTTGTAAGGGTGAGAGTTCAATTCCCTTAGATTAATATTTTTTTGTTCACATTTTCTTTTATTTTTTCTTTCTTTCTTTGACAACACAAATGTGTAAATTATTACTTTGTTATTGTAGTTATTTTTAAATTTTTAATTTTTTTATAAATTACAAGATGAAATTCACTTATGACTTAAAATTTTTAATTTGGTGCAAAATGTTATTTAGACTCTGATGTTGGAATTAATTGGATATGGATCCAATTAGGCCCGCTCAAAATGGAACGAGCCCAAACCCAATAAGAATTAGGGTTAGGTTATCTATTTATTCAGTATAAATAGAAACCCTAACCAACACTAATTCTAAGAGAATAAGTAATTAGTTTTTAGAGATACAGTATCTCAAAAACACAGAAAAGAGAATTAGAATAGAGCCAGAAATTAGGTTTTGAGATACATGATCTCCAGAAAAAAATTTCTCTCATCTTTTTCCCTAAGCCGCCGCCCCTCTCTCTATTTTTGGGATTCGTCGTCGCTTTAGTTTGTGAACCAATTATCTTCCTCTCCCAATTCTATTGGCGTGGTTGAAGGCTTGACCGGTGATACTAGATCGGGTGATTGATCCGAAATCCTTCCGCTGCAAATAAAGAACGGGATCTGCGCTACAAGAGGTAACCCGTAAACCCGTTTACTTATTCGGATAAATATATATGTTGTGAATATATGCTTATCCCTACATTAGTATCAGAGCCATTGGATCTAGTATTCCGTCTTTACCGCGAATCCGTTTGCGTTTGAATCTTTTTTGAAAGATTAAAAATAATTCATTGTTATTTTTTTTATGATTATAAACTAGAATTGGTTGATTGTGTGATTAAATTGAATCAGGATTTGATTTAAACGTTTTTTACTCAATTAAACCCGTTTAGGTTTCTGTTACCTTCTGATTTTTCATTCCGCTCGTCAAATCGAAAAACCGACCACACCATCGAGTCTAGAGACCCCAAAAACCTTAGGTTCCATATATTTTTCGTCACCGGAATCGGCCGGGAAGGCGGCACGTGGCCTTCACGCGCCACTTGGGGAGGGGGGGAGAAAACGTGTGTCTCCCCCCCAGCCTGCCACGCGGCAGGTGCTGGTTGGCCAGCCGGTGCCGCGCTGGCGCCAGCTGGACCAACCAGCGCGCGCCACGTGGAAGAGGCCCCTCCACACGCGCTAGGCACGTGTGGGCTCTTTCCGTGACCAATTTTTTTCCATTTTTTACAGAAACGTGTTTTTGAATTTTTCTGATTTTTTGGGTATTTTTTCAAAAATTTTGGATGAGCAGTTTATACAATCTCTTTTAATAAGGGTTTTCGGGGAGATGCTTGAAATGTTAAGGAGATCTGTGATTCGTTCCTTCCCTCGCCCGTTCCGTGTAGGAGAAATTCCCTACATGGAAGAGAGGGAAGATTTTTATGTTGGTTAAATGAACCATTTTTATTTTTTTGTGTGGTTGTGGATTTAATTTTTGGAACAAATTTTTTCGTTGGGGTTTATTATTCCAGTGTTATAATTTTGGTTAGGATTTCTATTATAATTTTTGTTTTATAATGGATTTTAATAAAAAAAAAATCAAATATGTTTGGATACTTTTTTTTATTTATGGTGTGATTATTCAAATATGTTTGGATAACCATTGGGATCCTAATTTAATTATTATTCGATTTTGATTGGATAATTTTTGGTATGTTGGATTGGAATTGATGTGCTTGAATAATTTTATGTGAGCATTTAATTGCGATTTATTAAATCACTGATTAGTTATTATTGATTTAATGATTATCTTCGACCTTAGTAGTTAAGATTAGTCAACATTAAGATCGAAATAATAAATCAAAAGTCATCTTAATTCCTTACAACACCCATATTTTTGTAATAAGTTGCAAAATCGTTACTTCTGAGTAACAAAATTCTCTAAGTATTAATGTATCTAATTAGTTAGATCTAATACTAAAGTGTAAAGGGTAATTTGAGCCACTTCTATCTCATTTTCGAATCGAAATTTAGAATGAAAATTTGATTGATTAGATATAAGTTGTATCGAGAATTAATGCGTGTATTGAACCTTTAATAACTTCTTACTAAGTCGTGCAATACCATTGTAGATCAGTCATCAATGGCAGCAGCTAGAAAGTCTATAGTTGCTGAACTCAACAAAGACCTGAAATTAAATGGGGATAACTATGAGGTTTGGTCAATAAAATAAAGTATGTGCTTGAAGAGCAAGATGTGCTTGCTCACTTGGATACGGTTATGGCCGAACCTGAGGATGGTGCAACTGCTCAGCTTCACCGAGATTATACGACATGGAAGAAAAAGGATTCCACTGCCCGCATCATCATGCTGAGTGCCATGGATGATGAGTTCACTGGGCAATTCTGTAAGATTGAGTCAGCCAAGGGCCTATGGGATGCCTTAAAGGAGAAATTCGGAGGTGTGTCTCTGACTAGGCTCCGCTCATTGACAATTAAGTTTGACACTTGCAAGAAGAGGCTTGATCATACAATGAAAAAGCATTTAAGAGAAATGTCCAACATGATCAGTGAGCTGAATGAAGCAGGTCATCAGTTGACCAATGAGCAGAAAGTGCAAGCTGTTATCCGCTCTTTGCCAAACAGTTGGGAGCACATGAAGGTGCACCTAACCCACACCGAAGCAATTCAAACCTTCGATGCTGTTTGTCGCCACCTTGAGCTAGAGGAGGATCGCCTGGCATCGATTAAGATCAATGCTGAAGCCCATTATGTGGGAGCCCACTCAAGTGGGAGGCGTTCCAATCCTCCAAGGCAAAAGCGTAAGCGCTTCTATAGCCAGGGCAAAGAGCAAGCCAAAGAGCCTGTGAATACAGAAAATAGAAAGAGAAAGAGAACAAAGAACAGAAAGAAACCGAAGCTTTCACGTGTGAAATGTTTCAACTGCCAAGAAAAAGGACACTATGCAAATGATTGCAAAGTTCTTAAGGTACACTACACTAACTCATGTGTGAGTGAAATAAATGTATCTAGCACTGTTCTTATAGCTGAACATGATCCTTTGTGGGTTGTTGATTCAGGTGCAACAGACCATGTGACGAAGGAAAGAGAGACCTTTGTCGAGTTCCGACGAATTCTAGTCGGTTCAAGATGGATCTATGTGGGAGACAACTCGAGAGTTGGAGTCGAAAGGATTGGCACATGTAGATTGAGTCTACATGGCGGTCAAACTCTCCTCCTACAAGATGTTCTCTATGCTCCGAATATTCGGAGAAACCTTATTTCTGTGAACTCTTTGTTAAGAATTGGATTTGCCTTTCTTTTTGCTAATAACAGTTTGCATTTAAGTTTGGATAATGAATTCTATGGTTCAGGATATGTACTGAATGGTTTGACTATTTTGGATGTTGAATTATATGACTCCAATAATTTTTCTGTTACTACTTCTTCTTCTGTGGATAAAGATGTTAGTTTATGGCATGCTAGGTTAAATCACATTGGGCAAGATCGCATGAATCGTTTAGCCAAAGAGGGCTTACTAGGTAGTTTAAGAAAAGTTGAATTACCTCCATGCGAACCATGTCTTAAAGGAAAAATGCATAGAAAACCATTCGGGAAGGGTACTAGGGCATAATTTCCTTTGCAATTAATTCATTCTGATGTCTGTGGTCCAATGAATGTGAGGGCTAGGCATGGGGCCTACTACTTCATCACCTTCATAGATGACTATACAAGGTATGATCATATCTACTTGATGTCTCACAAGTCTGAAGCTTTGAGTTCTTTCAAAAAGTTTATGAACCTTGTTGAAAATCAACTAGATAAGAAGATCAAAGTTTTGAGAACTGATCGAGGTCGAGAATATCTTTCAGATGAATTCAAAGATTTATGTGATGAGAAATGGATAGAGCATCAGTTGTCTATCCCATGCACTCCGCAACAAAATGGTGTTGCCGATAGGAGATAGAACTCTCCTTGATATGGTTCGATCTATGATGGCTGAAGCAAATTTGCCTATTTCCTATTGGGGAGATGCTTTGCTAACAACTACATATGTTCTAAACCGAGTGCCCTACAAGACTGTCACTTCCACTCCTTATGAGTTGTGGACTGGTAGAAAACTCGATTTAAGTATGCTCAGACATTGGGGTTGTACTGTTTTTGCCTATGATACCTCTAGCAAATTTGGGAAATTAGGCCCAAGAGGTAGAAAGTGTGTCTTTATAAGATACCCTGACGTATCAAAGGGATATGTCCTAGTGGGAGAAAATAGTGAAGGTCGAGTGACAAAATTTGAATCACGAGACGTCGTCTTCTTAGATAATGAGTTTCCTAAGCAAGGAGAAGTTGACACTGATCTCACTCTGTTTGAGGAAATAGATTCAAACGGACCTCTCCATTCGAGTGGGAGGAATTTTGAGGATCAAAGTAATGATACCGATCACTACCAGGAACAAGAACAAGGTCAAAGTTCCGAACCTCAAAACGTTTCGAATGTGACATATCCTTATTTAAGTGGGAGTTTGATTCTTGATTCTTGTGAGAATTTGGGAAAAAGTCTAAGAGATAGGATTCCAGGTTATGATGAATACATGAGAGAAGTTTATCAAAACTCGGAACCGCGTCCTACTAAAAGGCAAAGAGTTGATAGTCGACGATTTGGTATCGAAGGCACATCTCTTTTAGTAACTCCAAATGATGATGCGGAACCTAGAAATGCTAAAGAAGCTTTCACTTCTCCGGAAAAAGATAAATGGACTATAGCAATGTGATGCGCCTTCCGTAAAGAAGACTCACTAAGGGATAAGTGTATCCCGTCGTTATCAAGTAATAAAATTCTGGATAAGTCCAGGTATCGTCCACAGGATTTATTTCTGCAAGTATCAAGCTACTTGGTCTCAGGTGTTATCTAGGCTTTGGGGGGTTTGAGTTTGGTTTTTCTTAAGTTAATCTACTCCTAGGTTGAATTATACTATTCCTAGCTAAGTTATCTAATTCTAACTAAGGTATTCTACGCCTAATTAAGTTACTCTACCCCTAATTAAGTTAAACTACTCCTAGGTGATCTTTTACCAATGTAATTATCCGAAGGAACATGAAGGGATACGATGATAATGAAAATAGATTGTTTAGACAACGGAATTAAAACCTAATCTAAGTCACTTGTGTCCGAGGCGATTAACCCTACCTATCCTCCTGAGGTCCCTAGTTCGTGATTCCCTTGTAAGGCTGAAACTAGCTCTAAGGCTCAGCAATTTGGGCTTAATCTTCTATAGGGTCGTCAATCCTATGGGCACTGACTAGGTCAAATTCAACTCGCAATATGTGCCAACTTAATTTTGGGATTATCGAATGAGTTAAACCAATCAGACAAAGCGTAAGACAAAGATTAAAGCAATAGAACAATTGAATAAACAAAACTATAATATATATCAAAGATGAAAGTATTGTCACGAAGATACAATGAGCCTAGGATTCATAACATGGATCAGAGGATAGACAGAATATAAAAGAAGAAAAATCCCTTTCAGGGAACCTGTCTACCAATGCAGGCGTCTTCCTAGGACTTAAGGATGAAGCTTGAGCAATCCTCGGTGAACGGAGCTTCGGAGGTGTCTTCAATGGAGGTTTGAAGGATATGGAGGAGGTGGAGACGATTTCTCAAGGTGAAAGCTAAGAAAATTACAAAGATAAAAGATATCTAATTTACAATGGAAAAGTTCTATTTATAGTTGTAGCTCGGGCCCTCTTTTTGACCTATTTTGTGTCCTTGTGCAGGTGGGAAGTCGTGGGACCGGTCGTGGAGTCGTGGGGTCAAAACTGACTTTTTTGACCAATTCCCGCAGGTCAGCTCCCCGAGCAGGGCGCGCTGCTCGGCGAGCTGGCCTATATTGGCCAGCTCGTCGTGAGCTGGCATGGCCAGCTCGCCCGAGTAGGCCCCTGGAGGCCTGCTCGGCGAGCTGGCCTAAAAAGGCCAGTTCGACAAGCCGTTTCGCCCTACACGCTTCCGCACGGTTGCTCGATGTTCCACGATGTAATTTTTGCCCGAATTTCCCCTGCGCATGCACGAAAACTCCAAATAACATTAGTCCCGAGGCTAAATTGACCCGCCAATCGCTCATTTTAAGCAAACGCTCCGTTTGTTGTGACTTTTGACGGATCAATTAGCTATAAAAGATAACGGAATTATAACATACATGCCATTTCAGCCTTATTTGCCTAAAATGATCAGAAAACGAGCCCAAACAACAAAAAGTTAATAAAACATTTCCAATTCCTAACTAACTCACACAAAGGCATATAAATGCGAGAATCGCTCGCTTATTCATGAAATAGCACTAAAAACCATCCTAAAACTGTACCCAAAGATAGGGGTTTTTGACCCCTATCAAACCTCCTCGCACTTAAAACTTTACTTGTCCCGAAGTAAACTAAAAAACTAAACCCGCAATCACAAGCAAGCTAGAAAACCTTCTGGTTTGACTAGGTGCTTGACACAATTTCGAGCATCTGTAATTACATGCATTCGGAAATACAAAGTAGAGACACGATATCCAAAAGCCGCATTTCAATTATCATAGGTCATGTTTTAAGTAAAAGGACACATGTTCAATTAAACGAGCTTAAGGGGATCGTTAAGTAAAACACCTCACCATAGGTAGTTCACTCATTTCACACAGTTTTGGTGGCTAAAGTGTTTGCTCTCGGCTTATGTTCTTGCTTAGGATTACGTTGATTTTGCACGTTCATCCGAGTTCCTCTACTATGCTATATGACTCCGATGATATCAAAAACAGCCTCGAATTGGGGTTGTAATGTCGTTAGAGGGTTAAAGGTACAACAAGGGTTAATCGTTCTAGAGCTAGAAAAACAAAGTTAAAATGGCTTTAGCGAATATGAAGTGACTGAGCTTTTTATTCATTGTTATTTTTTTTTTCTTTGAGACGTTTTGATTTTAAGAACTGGGGAATGAAGTTCTCCCTTTTTGTTCGTCTCTTTTCTTTTCTTTTTCTGTTCTTCCTTTTTTTTTCTTTCTTTTTCTCTTTTTTTTTCTTTTTGGATAGTATTGCTCAATCACTTCTTAGCCTTTTGGCTTGCTACTATGATGCCATAAACAAAGATAAAGCGCTAGAAGAAAACAAAGGCTCAATGCGAGCTTTGCAAAAACTGGGTTAAGTAACAAACCAAGTGATGGTTTGCAAAAATTGGGTTAGGACGAAAGAAAAATCTACAAACTATAAAAACATAGGCTCAAAGGGGCTTCCTAAAGTGGATGAAAAAGAGAAAATAAGGTAAAGAAAAGGGTTAATTCTAATGAGGCTGATTTCATCGTCTATCATCTCAAATCATTGCATGTAGGTTCAACTTAGTATTAGGTGCAAAATTTGTAATCTTTCCACAAGTCAAAGCATTCACACAAAAATGTCAAGAAAAAGAGCTTTTTGATGTTCGCTCTTAGGCTCAAATTCAGCTCACAATTCTTTGGGTTTCAATTTTGTGTTTACTAGTTCTCCCCAAACTCAAGTTTAACATCACATGCCTTCAATTCTTAAGTTATCTACCTAAGTAATGATTTTAGCATTTCTTCAAAAGTAGGGTCTAAATGCAAACTTTAGCTCATGCTTTTACAGATACAAGGATTGTGTCCTACACCTAAACTAGTTGTCATGCAATCTTAGATTCGGTTCTCAGCCCTCAAGGACAAATAACGAAGTTTAGATTCGAAGGAGGTTCACGGTTTTAGGTCCTAAACATGCAGAACATAAATAAAACCCGAAAAACGCAAAACTAAATTAGACACGACGCAACAAAAATTTAAAAATTATACAATTTTTGTAAGTTTGTCTACCCCTCCTCCTCACACTAAAAATGTGGAATAAGTTCCAACATTGCATCACAAACCATAAAGTATAAGTGCAAAAAGTTAGGGTGGAGAAGACAACTTACTGATCGGCCCGGGAGGTGGCCACAACATGTTGTAGCGCTCACATTAGTCTGCCGCTACATATTCAAGGCCTGTGAGCCTCCGGTCCATGTTCTGCTCGAAGTTAGTGAACCGTTGGTCCATTTGTTGAACAATGTTGAAGGTCCGAAGGTTAAGGTCTCTCATTTCTGCCATCATGGTCTTGATGGCTTGGAATTGGGCCTCCTTCCCCGGCTCTTGGTGTTCCGTTTGGTCATCTGCTTCTGCAGCTTCTTCTCCCTCAGTTTCGTCGTGCTCTCTCTCTCTTTGTCGTGGTGGGTTTCTTGCCCATTTTCTTGCTCTCCCGCTTGAGCTTGCTCCTCCAAATGGGTTCCTATTTAAAACTGCATGAAAAGTAGACCTTCCCAAAAATGTGGAGTTAAGCAAGGTGGGGTGGAAACCATCTTCGTTGATTTCCAAATTTTTGAATTGGTTATCAAGGAAGTTGGTAACCAAATGTCCAAGACCAAGTGATCCGCGTTTTCTACTTGTTTGGCTTTGAAAGCCTTCAAAGATGGCTTTGACATTATCAACGGGTTTATGATTAGCTACACACCACAATATGAGCAATTCCGTGCTCGAGACCTTATTGCTCTCGTTTTTGCCTAGCAAGTTGTGAGCCACAAACTTGTGTATAAGGTTTAACAATGGGTCTAAGAGAGCGACCGGGCTAGCAGTGCGGGAGTCATAATCTGATGAGCCTGTTAATTGGAGCCAAGCATCATTTGGTGTCATGGGTTCCTCAAAACCCGAGACTGCCTCTGGGTGGTTGTAGACTCCCATTAAGGTTGTTATCACAGTGTCACTGAGACGATAGGGTCTACCGTTCAGTCGGAAAGAATACTTTCCCGATCCTATGGGCGGTTCCTTTTTCAAAGTGGTCAGAAATTCCATAGTAAAGTTATAATACACTAGGGTCCCTTTTGTGGCCAGTTTATACCAGCCTTGGAATTTTAGGATTTCATTGAAATCCTTTTCCAAACCTATAGAAGCTAGGTATGACTGATCAACAATGATTCGAGTGGCAAGGTCCTGCTTAGAGAACCGTGTGTACAACAACCCCTCACGCTCATCAACTAGTCCAAAAGTAGGATTATACTTAGCTTGGAGGGCGTCGCTGAATTCGACGTCAGAGTCGGCTTCATTATTAACCGTGATCTTGGCCTTACATTTCCTGCCCATATTACCTGAGAGATATACCAAACGGAATAGTTAGAATTTCTTCATAAACATAAACATAAACCCCCAAACAACCAACAATTAGGCATAAACCATAGCTTAGAGACTTAGGGACCAAAACTACGAGCTTTCAATCCCTAAGTAATTTACCCGTAATTCCAAATTCGTGCAAAATCAAGGATGCTCAGTGACCAAAATGCGTTAAGAATGTGATATAGAACTCCATTGGCAAGTTTTCAACTATAAACTGAATAGTTGAACTTTGAGCTAAAAATGGAGATTTTACCCAAATTGAGCAATTTCTCCAAATATACATAAATTAAGAACTACAATCATACCCAAAGTACATATTGATCATAATGTTAACATATATTGCAAGAATGTCAAGAATTAAAAGCAAATAAGAGACTATTTGAGAAAAAAGATAAAATCCCCAAAACTTAGGTTTATCCCAAATCTCAAAAATTAACACCCTAAACTAAAATCTAAGCCTAGAAACATGTTAGAAATCAAAAATAGGTAAGAATCCATACCTCGTTTGTTGAATTCGGGTTAGTATGGTGGATTTGGGAGGTTAGGTTGTGAAGGAAAAAGAGAGAAGGAAAGAAAGAAGAAAAGAAAGAAAGAAAGAAAGAAAGGAAGGAAGGAAATGAAGGGGATGATGAGTCATCCCCTATCCTTATCTCCTTTTATTATTATTATTATTTTTTTTTAGTTCGGGATTAAAAATCTCGAACAGCCCGTGTCGGCCGAGCTGGCCGGCTCGGCCGACCAGCTCGGCGAGCAGGGCATCAGTGCTCTGCTCACCCGAGCTGGGGTGCCCAGTGTAAGGGGGGATTATCTTTGTAATCAAACTATGTAACAATGGGGAGAGACTTACTCTATTGTGTTATATGGAGCTTTGTAATAGCCATTGTCAGTAGGACTCAAGTTGGTATAAGAAACACTATAGGGGGGAGTGACCTGTCATACTGGACAGTCACTCGGTTGTTGGTAGTCTACCATCTCTAGTAGTTGCCCCCCTACTACTATGAGATGGGACCCGTGGTGTAACACTGTTGCTTATCTATGAATAACATCATCCGCGTATTGTTCCTTCTTGAGTGTCTTACATGTTATCCTTGTGTGTGCCTGATTGAGATGCTTGTCCTTATGTTGCTATCGTATGTATGCTATTATATTCACTACATGTGGTTCCTATCTAACCCTTGCATGTGATCTTTGCAGCTAGAGTGATCTAGTTCCCTTGGCTGGCTTACTTCGGGGGAGACAAGTAAGCGCCGCACGGGTCCGGACGGTAGGCCCCGTGACATTTGGTATCAGAGCCCAGGTTTGACGATACTTGGAGGAACCATGACGATTGCAAACGCCAAACGCATGGATGCCATAGAAAAGCGAATTGAGGATCTCGATCTTGATAATCTTTCTATAGCAGTGATAGAAAATTGCAGGCAGATCGAGCGTATGGAAGAAGCCATTATAAGACTCCAAGATGAAAATGGAGGAGGCCTGGGGGCCAATACAAATGAAATTTTTCTACGCATTGATAGCCTTGAAGAGGCAATGTCGAAACTCCAGGGCGGAGATGAAAATAAAAATCCGGCAGGGGCCGAGGCCGTGATGGCTAATATAAATCCGGCAAGAGCCGAGGCCTTGAGGGCTAGTGAAAATCCGACAGGGGCCGAGGCTTGGAGGGCTAATATAAATCCGACAGGGGCCGAGGCCTTGATGGCTAATATTGAACTGTTCCAAGCCGTGGTGGCTAATGCTGATATCTTTAGGGCAATGATTGCCCGAACAGAAATTTTTGAGTTCGTGATGACGAATGCAAAGGCTATTAGAGATGTAATAGCGAAAAAAAATCCCCTTCCCGGTCAACCACCTGGGAGTGGTGTGGCTCGAGGAAAAGGGACAAACAGAATTAATGAGGATGCTCATTTTGCAGGTGAAGAAGAGATAGACAGGCTAAGAATAGCCATGAACCATGTCGAAGAAGATCAAAGAAGATTATTCAAGGGTATAGAGAAAACTCAAAATCAAACAGGAGATGGGTTTGATGCCCTCAAACAGGAGCTGGATGAACTACAGAGGAAGGTGGAATCTCTGTCCCTAAATGGGGGAAGTCATCAAGGAGCCGTAAAAATCAAAATTCGAGATCCAAAACCTTTTGTAGGAACTCGGGACTCCAAGGAAGTGGACAACTTCTTGTTCGATGTGGAGAGTTATTTTACAGCTACAAAGACAAGCCTCGATGCGGATCGACTAGCAGTCGTACCAATGTACTTAGAGGGGGATGCCAAGCTATGGTGGAGACACCAGACCAGTTCAGGGTCAGTAAACACATGGGAAGACTTCAAATGAGAGCTGAAGTCTCAATTCTCTCCTGTAAATGCGCAGTTCTCAGCCAGAAATAGGCTAAGCGAACTACGTCAGACTGGCGATATCCGAGAATATGTTCGAAGCTTCCAAGCCATTACCTTAGAAATTCCAGACATGCAAAAGGATGAAAAGTTCTTTGGCTTTTTGAAGGGGTTGAAACCTTGGGTTCATAGTGAGGTGATCAGAAGGGGAGCCACAGATCATCTCTCAGCAATTGCAGCAGCCGAAAGCATAGTTGATTTTAGTAGCACCATGAAGAGATAGTTTCCGGTCGGAGCAGACTCAGACTCCAGGACTAACAAATGGAGCAGGCCATGGAATGGCGGAGGTGATCGAAATTACTCCTCGTCCGGAAGCGAAAGACGGACGTGGAACGCCAACAACTCTGAACGTCGACCCTACCTGGGGAACTACTCAGAAAGGAGGAATCCTCCACCTAGGACAACAAGTCCCTACTCACAGACCCAAGGAAGCCTTCCACAAAGGAACCAGTCATATACACCGAGGCCGATGTCATGCTTCCTCTGCACAGGATCGCACAAGGCAGCAGATTGCCCAAAGAGATCATCTCTGGCCTCACTACTTACGATCCAGGAAGAAAGGAGCATCGTAAGGGAAAGGCAACGGGAACCTTCTGAACCCTCAGTAATGGGATCCCTTCGATTCATGGGAGCTCTGGCAAAACAAATAAAGGAGACAGGAGACAGTTCAGAGAAGGGACTCATGTATGTAGAGATGATAATCAATGGCAAGAACACGAGAGCCATGATCGACACCGGAGCGACAGACAACTTCATAACAGACTCCGAAGCCTCCCGCTTAGGACTCCATGTGTTGAGGGAGACAGGAATGATTAAGGCTGTGAACTCACCTGCTCAGTCGATTAGCGGAACTGCCCAACATGTACCTTGCAAGTTGGGACCCTGGACAGGGACGATCGGGTTCACAATAGCACCCATGGATGACTTTGATGTCGTATTGGGGTTGGAGTTTCTGAAACAGAGTTTCGCAGTACCCATGGCGTCAGCAGGTTGTCTTTTGTTCTTGAACAAGGATCCGTGCATGGTCCCGATAACGTTAAGCACAGTCCGAGGGAAGAAATGCATTTCAGCAATACAGTTCAAGAAAGGTATAAAGAGGGGGGAACAATCATATATAGTTGTCCCTAAAGGTGACGACTCAGAAGGTAGTGTCATCGTCCCTCGGATATTGGAAGGGGTGATGAGGGAGTTCCAAGATGTTATGCCAGAGACATTGCCACAGACATTACCTCCACAACGAGATGTTGACCATGCTATTGATCTGCTGCCAGGCACGAAGGCCCCAGCAAAAGCACCATATCGAATGGCTCCCCCTGAGTTGGCAGAGTTGAGGAAACAACTAGATGAGTTGCTGGAGGCAGGTTTCATTCGGCCATCGAAGGCCCCATATGGCGCCCCGGTACTGTTCCAGAAGAAAGCAGATGGAAGTCTGCGGCTGTGTGTTGATTATCGAGCACTCAATAAGATTACGGTGCGCAACAAATACCCCATTCCTATGATATCTGACTTGTTTGATCAACTCAGTGGAGCCAAATACTTCACTAAGCTCGACCTACGCTCCGGGTATTACCAAGTCAGAGTAAGGGAGGAGGATGTACCAAAAACTGCTTGCGTAACTCGGTATGGGTCCTTCGAATATCTTGTTATGCCCTTTGGACTAACAAACGCTCCGGCGACTTTTTGTACTTTAATGAACCAGGTATTCAGGGACTATCTTGACAAATTTGTGGTGGTCTACCTAGACGACATCGTCATATATAGTTCCACCCTCAAGGAACATCAGGAGCACTTACGTCTAGTTTTTCAGAAACTGCGGGAGAATCAACTTTTTCTCAAGTTATCCAAATGTGCATTTGGTCAGATGAGCATCAAATTCCTTGGCCACATTATTGAGGAAGGGAGGATAAGCATGGACAAGAGTAAAGTACGGGCTATAGTTGATTGGAAGATCCCTATGAATACAACAGAACTGCGATCCTTCTTGGGATTGGCTAACTACTATCGGAAGTTCATCAGAAGCTACTCAGAGAGAGTTGTCGACCTTACGGATCTGCTGAAGAAAGACAACAAGTGGGAGTGGACAGACCAATGTCAAAAATCCTTCGAAAACTTAAAACAAGCTATCATTGCAGACCCTGTGTTAGCCATCCCGGATATGAGCAAGCCATTCGAAGTTCACACAGACGCATCCGATTTTGCCTTAGGAGGAGTCATAATGCAAGAGGGTCGAGCAATAGCTTTTGAAAGCAGGAAGCTCAACAATGCAGAGCGACGATATTCCACACATGAGAAAGAGTTACTAGCAGTCGTACATTGCCTGCGGGTATGGCGCCACTATCTGTTGGGATCCAGGTTCATAGTAAAGACAGACAACACAGCGGTTAGTCATTTCCTGACTCAACAGGGATTGACATCCAAACAGGCCCGATGGCAAAGCTTGTTAGCAGAATTTGACTTTGTACTAGAGTATCACTCAGGGAAAATTAATCAAGTGGCAGATGCATTAAGTCGGAAGTCAGAATTAGCAGAGTTGACAAGAATAGCCTCTTTGTCCAACAGTCAACTATCATCCCCATTACGAGAACAGATCCGGGACAACCTACAGAAAGACCCTCAGGCAACTGCTATCATCAACCTGGCAAAGCAAGGGAAAACCAGACAGTTCTGGATGAGCGATGACTTGTTAATAACAATCAAAGAAAGAGTGTATGTACCAACCGCCGCTAATCTGAGGAAGACACTGATGAAGGAATGTCACGACACACTATGGGCAGGCCATCCGGGGTGGCACCACATGCTAGCTCTCCTCCAGCGAAACTATTACTGGCCAAGGATGGAAGATGATGTGAGAGAATATACAAAAACGTGTCTAATCTGCCAACAAGACAAGGCCGAAAGAAAGAAACCTGCAGGGCTGCTGCAGCCACTGCCAGTACCAGACCGACCATGGGAAAGTGTCTCCCTCGACTTCATCTCCAGCCTCCCCTGAGTGGGCGACTTCGACTCCATCTTGGTGGTGGTTGACAGGTTTTCCAAATATGGAACTTTCATTCCGATGCCAAAATATTCAACTGCGGAAGTGACGGCACAGGCTTTCTTCAAGCAGGTAGTCAAGTATTAGGGAATCCCAAAGAGTATTGTCAGCGACAGAGATGGTCGGTTTGTGGGAACCTTTTGGGCCGAATTATTTCGACTCTTGGGGTCGAGCCTCGATATGTCCACTAGTTATCACCCTCAGACTGATGGTCAAACAGAGCGATTTAACAGCATGTTGGAAGAGTACCTTCGGCACTTTGTCAATGCCAGTCAACGAAATTGGCCTTCCTTGTTGGATGTGGCGCAATTCTGCTTTAATAGCCAGAAAAGTTCTGCTACTAATAAATCACCTTTTGAAATTGTTACAGGTCAACAGCCGCTGGTGCCTCATTCAGTTGACATTCCATACACAGGCAAAAATCCAAAGGCGTACCTATTCACCAAAGAGTGGAAACAGAACGAGGAGATCGCGAAGGCGCATTTGACAAAGGCATCAAGGAGGATGAAGAAATGGGCGGACACAAGCCGACGTCCACAAGAGTTCCAAGTGGGAGACATGGTCCTGCTCAAACTTCGACCTGAACAACTTCGCTGCCTACGGAACAGAGATAGACGACTTGTCAGGAAGTACGAGGGACCCCTCCTAGTCCTAGCTAAAGTGGGACCCGTAGCCTACAAACTGGATCTCCCACAGTGGATGTCATTCCACCCAGTGTTCCATGTCAGCAACTTGAAGGAGTACCACCCAGACACAGTAGACGATCAGCGCAACAAATCAAAGCGACCTCCAATTACAAAGAAAGCACCTGCGAGCAAAGAAGTGGAAGAAATCCTTGCAGAACGCACAGCAACGGCATGTCACCGCCGCCCGCACACAGAATACCTTGTTAAGTGGAAAGCCCAAGGAATAGAAGAAACAAGCTGGGAGAAAGCAACCGACCTCCAACCTTTCCAAAACAAGATTGAAGACTTCATCAAGACCCGTTCGACAGGGACGTCGAACCTCTGAGTGGGGGAGAGTGTAAGGGGGGATTATCTTTGTAATCAAACTATGTAACAATGGGGAGAGACTTACTCTATTGTGTTATATGGAGCTTTGTAATAGCCATTGTCAGTAGGACTCAAGTTGGTATAAGAAACACTATAGGGGGGAGTGACCTGTCATACTGGACAGTCACTCGGTTGTTGGTAGTCTACCATCTCTAGTAGTTGCCCCCCTACTACTATGAGATGGGACCCGTGGTGTAACACTGTTGCTTATCTATGAATAACATCATCCGCGTATTGTTCCTTCTTGAGTGTCTTACATGTTATCCTTGTGTGTGCCTGATTGAGATGCTTGTCCTTATGTTGCTATCGTATGTATGCTATTATATTCACTACATGTGGTTCCTATCTGACCCTTGCATGTGATCTTTGCAGCTAGAGTGATCTAGTTCCCTTGGCTGGCTTACTTCGGGGGAGACAAGTAAGCGCCGCACGGGTCCGGACGGTAGGCCCCGTGACACCCAGCTCACCCGAGCTGGGGTGCTGGGCGATTTTTCCAAATTTTTTTTAAGAGAGTATGGGGTGCAAAACTTGACAATGTAATAAAAAAATGCGAATTAACAACTAACAACCAAATTTAACAAAAACAAAACGAAAAGAAAATTGCAGAAATAATTGTTCAAGCTTTGAATTTAAACCGAGGAGAACTCGATTTCTCCCCCTTACTCAATCCTTTCTCAGGATCTTTGGATTCTTATTCGTTGTGCTCGGGAGAGAACCCTGTGGCCTTTCCTGCCTGTCCCTATTGATCTGGGCTACCTGATTGCTCAGATCCTTGCAGAAAGCTTCATTATTGGCAAGCCTAGCCGAGATCTCCTTCAAGAGAGTAACCACCTCGTCAGATTCCTTAGGAGGTTGCATTGGCTCTTGATTTTGCTGTTGATATGGGGGCATGCCAAGCCCCTGCTCTCTATGTTCCTGAACAAAACTGCTGGGAGGTCGAAGCACATTCTGATTTGAATTTCCGTAGGATAGGTTCGGGTGCTGAGGCCTCCTATAGTTGTTGTTGTTGTTGTAGGAGTTGTGGTTGTTGGGGTTGTAGTTGTTATAGTTCTGGTTGTACCTCGGTTGCCCCCCCAACATAATTGACCATCTCCACCCCATCTCCAGCGAAAGGGCTCCCTGCCTGACAGTCCTTCCCATGGTGGTCGCTGCCACAGTGCACACAAGTGGGAGGTTGGCTGAATTTTGCCAACAGGACATCCATCTTCCTACTCAAATCCGCAACACCCGGATTTTGTTCTTGTTCTTCCACAGCAAACACTCGCTGCCTTGTGGGGCCAGCGAGTTTCTCCTCTTGCCACTGCACACTCTTCCTGGCCAGCTCGTTAATCATGTCATACGCCTCTGTTGCTGTCTTTCTGAACAAATCTCCACCCGCTGCGGAGTCTACAATATCCCTGTTAGTGGGTGTCAATCCGTGATAGAAGACGCTCACTAATTGATGCTTGGGTATGTCATGATGAGGGCACATGTGATCTCACCCCTGAGCATTGCTGTCTTCGAGGGGGGAAAGTAGTAGGACAAGAATTCCTTCTCCAATCCTGCCCAAGTCGTGATTGATCCGGGCTCCAGTGTTCTTAGCCATTCCAAAGCTTGCCCAGTTAGAGAAAATGGGAACAACTTCAGCCTAGCAGCATCTTGGGGAACCCCATTTGTTCTCGCAGTGTCTGCGCACATTAGGAAGCGATCCAGATGATCATTCGGGCTCTCATGTGCTTCCCCTCCAAACAATCCGGTCTGTTGAATCAAGTGAATTATGCCTGACTTGATTTCGTATGTGTTGGCCGGAATATTCGGAGCGGCAATGCCGGACAGATGCTGGTGTCGGTGTGGTGTCAGGATCTCACTCATCAGACGAGTGTCAGTTTCTGGTCCGGTGTTCTCAGTGTTCCGTTCAGTGTTCCGTTCATTGTCAGTCATTTTGATAGGCTCGATGATCTCGTCTTGCTTCAGTTTTCCAATCTGTTTGCTCCTGCGAAGAGTACGTTCAAGTTCAGGGTTAAGAGGGACACACGGTATTCCCGCTGATCTTGTAGGCATATGCTGAGAAGAAATAAATACAAGAAATAAATGAAAGCAGAAATTTTTTCTATGAAAGAAAAGTATACACATCATACAAGGTCGCACAGTTTTATACAGGTATTCTTATTGGTTTATATTGACAGATATAGATTGGTGTATATGGTACAAACTAGTAGAGATAAACAAGTATGTATAAGTATGAATCAGAATATGAACAAATATAAATATAAGAATGAACAAGTATAAAAGGTATAAACAAGCACAGACACACAAGTATAGATGAATTTAACAAGTATAAATATACGTTTGTATAAACAAGTATAAATAAGAATAGGTATGAACAACCACGCATGTTATGAGAAAACACGATGGATATAAAAAAGTATAGAAAGGTCATATATACTGAGATATAATAGACTAAACAAGTATTTGTGTATATAAGTATGAATATGAACAAGTATAAGTATGAACGATATAGACAAAGAATATTTACAAACGAATTATAAACAGGTATATGTATAAACAAGTATAAACGATATAAATGATATAAACAAGGGTATTCACAATGAATGCCTAAACTAACAAATCGACCTTTGGTTCGATATTGTAGAAGAAATAAATCCCCGGCAACGGCGCCAAAAACTTGATGCGCCTTCTGTTAGAAATATGGGATCACAAACATAAAATAGGGACGTGATTAATCACTGTCCTTAAGGAAATATTAGCCCCCACTATCAATTGCTATTGGGTTTCTGACTAAGTTTCCTCTAGGATTTCCCTAACATAAAATTAATGATAGCAATTTCACTAATTTCCCTATGAACGTATTTGAATAATTAAAACAGTAAGTGAAAAGGTATGAAGGATTGAAGATATTTATAGCCAAAAAACTGGTTGTCAAAATACAGATGTCTCCAGACATTCAGATGTCTCCAGACATACAGATGTCTCTAGACATACAGATGTTATTAGATATTAAGTTGTGGCCACAACCGATGTCAGCCATTTCTTTGAACTGCGATAGTGAAGCTACTTTGTCTAAAGCTTATAACAAGATATATAATGGAAAGTATAGACATATTAGCTTAAGACATTCATATGTACGGCAGTTAATATCAGACGGGATTATAACTGTTGTATATGTTAAGTCTTGTAATAATTTGGCAGATCCTTTCACAAAAGGACTTCCAAGGGACATAGTATATAAAATGTCCAAAGAGATTGGTTTAAGACCTATATGATTACATCAGCAACAACAGAAACCCAACCTATGTATAGTATTATCACTATGTAAAGGTTCAATGTGGTAAAAACAAGTTGTTGATAACTGATTGATATACTAACTATAATAATAAATTATATAGTATATGATTATTAGGGTGAGTCTTAGATTCTTAATGAAGCTTCATATGTTGTATTTGAACTTCACCTATATGGACAGAAGGAGTGGTGCCGCTCCTAATGAAAGTGTGGTCTACTTTTATAATTGTCCATGAAGTCTAGGATGAGCGCATGGCCATAATAGTGCTACCATTTCTATCAACGTACGTTTATATAGAAGTTATGTGTGTGATACTTCCGGTATAACAAAAGGGATTATGGCTCAAAAGCGGCAAGCCGCCATTAATTTCGTTTTTCCTTGAAGTGTTACACTAAGTGGAGGTCCAAATCGCAAGATACCGACATTTATGCATAACTCTAATGAGATTTATTTAAACACCAATACATAAAGCCTAAGTGGGGGATTGTTAGATATTAGTCTTTAATATTGGTGTTGTGGAAATTCCACATGGAAAGAATAAGAAGGAAATCTGTATTTTATTTTGTCTAAGAGACATCTGTATTGTCTAGAGACATCTGTATGTCTAGAGACATCTGTATGTCTGGAGACATCTGTATTTTGACAACCAGTTTTTTGGCTATAAATATCTTCAATCCTTCATACCTTTTCACTTACTGTTTTAATTATTCAAATACGTTCATAGGGAAATTAGTGAAATTGCTATCATTAATTTTATGTTAGGGAAATCCTAGAGGAAACTTAGTCAGAAACCCAATAGCAATTGATAGTGGGGGCTAATATTTCCTTAAGGACAGTGATTAATCACGTTCCTATTTTATGTTTGTGATCCCATATTTCTAACAATCTTAAGGAAATATTATGGAGAACGTGCTGAAGAATGTTGGTGATGCTGGTAAACTTGATCGGTTTGATGGGACGAATTTCACTCGTTGGAAGGAGACTATGAAATTTTTTATGATCACTCTGAAATTTTTTTACATTCTGGACATTGATTTGCAATCTATTCCAGAACCGAGTGACAAAGATACTGATGGAATTGTGGCTGAACGTAAGAAGCGAGAAGAAGACGAGGCGCTATGTAGAGGATATATTCTGAACCATCTCTCTGATCGTCTTTATGATTTGTACATTCCTGTACAAAAGGCAAAGGATATATGGATATCACTGGAGACAAAGTATAATTCAGAAAAGCAAGGGGCAGATAAGTTTATCACTATGAAATTTTTTGAATTTACTATGAATGATTCTGCATCTGTACTTGACCAAGTCCATGAATTTCTTATCTTGGCCTCTAAATTTAAGGATCTTACTATAGACATTCCAGAGAAATTACTTGTGGGGGCAATCATAGCCAAATTACCTCCAAGTTGGAATAACTATAGAAAGAAACTGTTGCACACTTCTGAGGATTTTAATTTGGAACAAATTCAGAAGCATTTACGAATTGAAGAGGAAACTCGAATTCGTGATAAGAAACATGATGTTTCTTCTAGTTCTAAAGTTAATTATGTCAGTAATAATCAGAAGGGGGGCAAAAAGAGGAAAGGAAATTATCAGAATAATCCCAACAACAACAAAAAGTTTAAGAAGAATTTGTCTGATGTTGTTTGTTATAATTGTGGTGAAAAAGGACACATCAAAAGATTCTGTAAGAACCCCAAGAAGAAGGATAGCAAAAATCAGAATAAGAAGGAGAGTGAGGACAAAGCAAATGTTGTTGAACATGTTGACAATAATGAAATTATTGCCATGGTTTCTGAGTTGCAAATTGGTATGATCCAAGAATTGCATATGGCATCTCTTACCATAAGCAATGATTGGTGGTATGATTCTGGTGCAATTACTCATGTTTGCAACAACAAAGGACTCTTCAAGACTTATATTGATTCTTCTCCAGACCATGAAGTTTTGTTGGGTGATCATCACTCTTCCAAGGTTCAAGGAACCGGGACTGTTGAAATTCAGTTTACTTCTGGAAAGAAAGTTATTCTCACAAATGTTCTTCATGTTCCTCAAATTAGGATTAATTTAGTTTCTGGTTTTATGTTATGTAAAAAGGGGTTAAAGGCTGTAATAGAATCTGATAAAATATTTTTTTCTAAGGCTGGAGCATTTGTTGGGAAAGGTTATGTCTGTGATGGAATGTTCAAATTGTCTATTAATAAAGTTGAGAATTCTGCTTATTTTCTTGTGCATGCAATTGAATGTACTTCTTTTCATTTGTGGCATAATCGTTTAGCACATACCAATTATAGAACCATGAAATATATGTCTAAAAATGGAATGATATCTTATGGTAATGATCATGAAGATAAATGTGAGGTATGTGTTCAAGCAAAATTGAAAAGGAAACCATTTCCTAAAATTGAAAGAAGTACAGAAATGGTAGAACTTATTCATTCTGATATTTGTGAATTTAATGGAAATTTAACTAGAGGAGGTAATAGGTATTTCATAACTTTCATTGATGATAGTTCTCGTTTTACCTATGTTTATTTGTTAAAAACAAAAGACCAAGCATTTGAAATGTTTAAATGTTATAAAGCCATGGTAGAGACACAAAAGAATAAGAAAATTAAAATTCTACGCAGTGATAGAGGTGGGGAGTATTTTCCTACAGAATTTTCTTCTTTTTGTGAATCTAGTGGAATTATACATCAGGTTAGTGCTCCTTATAGACCTCAACAAAATGGAATTGCTGAAAGAAAAAATGGTGTTTTAGGGGATATGCTAAATGCAATGCTTGTTAATGCAAATTTGCCACTTAATTTATGGGGAGAAGCTTTGCTAACCGCATGTCATATACACAACAGAGTACCTTCTAAGAAATTTAAGGTTTCACCTTATGAAATTTGGAAAGGAAGGAAACCTAATATAAGTTACTTTAAGGTGTGGGGTTGTGTTGCATATTACAAGGTCCCAGATCCTAAGAAAACTAAATTAGGACCAAGGGCTTTGAAAAGTGTTTTTGTGGGCTATGCTGAAAATTCAAAAGCATATAGGTTTTTGGATTTGGATTCTAATGTTATAGTGGAATCACGAGATGCTGAATTCTTTGAAAATAAATTTCGTGGCGATTCCATAGGAACAGAAACCTCTATAGCACCACAAATTTCTTCAAACTCAAATGGGAAAAGAGTTGTGCCTGATTCTTCTAATGAACCAAGAAGAAGTGAAAGAACTAGAAAAGAGAAGAATTTAGGTCCAGATTTTATTAATTCTCAAGCTATTCTCTTTCTGGTGGAAGGAAATAGAAATGGGGTTACTAATAAAATACCAATTATACTTACTGTAGAAGATGATCCCAAAACTTTTCAAGAAGCAATGACTTCTAGAAATTCAGCTTTTTGGAAAGAGGCAATCAATGATGAAATGGATTCATTGATATCAAACAATACTTGGTATATTACGGACTTGCCTCCAGGGTCCAAAACTGTTGGATGCAAATGGGTATTCAGGATTAAGTATAATACAGATGGATCTATAAATTCTTTCAAAGCTAGATTGATTGCACAAGGCTTTACTAAAAAAGAAGGGGTAGATTATTTTGACACTTATGCACCTGTGGCTAGAATTTCATCCATTAGAGTACTTATGGCTTTAGCTTCTATTTTTGGTCTATGTGTACATCAAATGGATGTGAAGACGGCTTTTCTAAATGGGGATTTAGAAGAAGAAGTGTACATGAAACAACCTGAGGGTTTTGTTCTCCCTGGAAATGAAAATAAAGTTTGAAAATTGGTTAAATCCTTGTATGGATTAAATCAAGCGCCTAAACAATGGCACGAAAAATTTGATTCTGTTATTTTATCAAATGGTTTTACTTATAACTCAGCAGATAGGTGCATTTACTCTAAGTTTACAAAAGATTATGGTGTCGTCATATGTTTATATGTTGATGACATGTTAATCTTTGGAACCAATATGAAAGGAATTGATGAGACAAAGAACTATTTGAGTTCATGTTTTAAAATGAAAGATTTAAATGAAGTCGATACTATCTTAGGTATCAAGGCTATAAAACATAGTGGGGGTTTTGCGTTGAGTCAATCTCATTATATTGAAAAAGTGCTTAATAAATTTGAGCACTTAAAGATTAAAGAGGCTAATTCCCCTTATGATTCATCTTGTAAACTTAGTAAAAATGAGGGAAGAGGTGTTGCTCAACTTGAGTATGCTAGTGCAATAGGAAGTATGATGTATGCATCACATAGTACTAGACCAGATATTGCATTTGCTGTCTGTAAACTTTCTAGATTTACGAGTAATCCGAGTCGTGAACATTGGAAAGCGATTGGTAGGGTTTTAGGTTACTTAAAAAGAACCAAAAATAGAAGCTAAAGCCATAAGTACTCTAATGGATGAAATTCTAGCCACATGTGCATAAGTGTCAAAATAATCTACCCCTTCTTTTTGAGTAAAGCCTTGTGCAACCAATCTAGCTTTGAAAGAATTTATAGATCCATCTGTATTATACTTAATCCTGAATACCCATTTGCATCCAACAGTTTTGGACCCTGGAGGCAAGTCCGTAATATACCAAGTATTGTTTGATATCAATGAATCCATTTCATCATTGATTGCCTCTTTCCAAAAAGCTGAATTTCTAGAAGTCATTGCTTCTTGAAAAGTTTTGGGATCATCTTCTACAGTAAGTATAATTGGTATTTTATTAGTAAACCCATTTCTATTTCCTTCGACCAGAAAGAGAATAGCTTGAGAATTAATAAAATCTGGACCTAAATTCTTCTCTTTTCTAGTTCTTTCACTTCTTCTTGGTTCATTAGAAGAATCAGGCACAACTCTTTTCCCATTTGAGTTTGAAGAAATTTGTGGTGCTATAGAGGTTTCTGTTCCTGTGGAATCGCCACGAAATTTATTTTCAAAGAATTCAGCATCTCGTGATTCCACTATAACATTAGAATCCAAATCCAAAAACTTATATGCTTTTGAATTTTCAGCATAGCCCACAAAAACACTTTTCAAAGCCCTTGGTCCTAATTTAGTTTTCTTAGGATCTGGGATCTTGTAATATGCAACACAACCCCACACCTTAAAGTAACTTATATTAGGTTTCCTTCCTTTCCAAATTTCATAAGGTGAAACCTTAAATTTCTTAGAAGGTACTCTGTTATGTATATGACATGCGGTTAGCAAAGCTTCTCCCCATAAATTAAGTGGCAAATTTGCATTAACAAGCATTGCATTTAGCATATCCCCTAAAACACCATTTTTTCTTTCAGCAACTCCATTTTGTTGAGGTCTATAAGGAGCACTAACCTGATGTATAATTCCACTAGATTCACAAAAAGAAGAAAATTCTGTAGGAAAATACTCCCCACCTCTATCACTGCGTAGAATTTTAATTTTCTTATTCTTTTGTGTCTCTACCATGGCTTTATAACATTTAAACATTTCAAATGCTTGGTCTTTTGTTTTTAACAAATAAACATAGGTAAAACGAGAACTATCATCAATGAAAGTTATGAAATACCTATTACCTCCTCTAGTTAAATTTCCATTAAATTCACAAATATCAGAATAAATAAGTTCTAACATTTCTGTACTTCTTTCAATTTTAGGAAATGGTTTCCTTTTCATTTTTGCTTGAACACATACCTCACATTTATCTTCATGATCATTACCATAAGATATCATTCCATTTTTAGACATATATTTCATGGTTCTATAATTGGTATGTGCTAAACGATTATGCCACAAATGAAAAGAAGTACATTCAATTGCATGCACAAGAAAATAAGCAGAATTCTCAACTTTATTAATAGACAATTTGTACATTCCATCACAGACATAACCTTTCCCAACAAATGCTCCAGCCTTAGACAAAATTATTTTATCAGATTCTATTACAGCCTTTAACCCCTTTTTACATAACATAAAACCAGAAACTAAATTCTTCCTAATTTGAGGAACATGAAGAACATTTGTGAGAATAACTTTCTTTCCAGAAGTAAACTGAATTTCAACAGTCCCGGTTCCTTGAACCTTGGAAGAGTGATGATCACCCAACAAAACTTCATGGTCTGGAGAAGAATCAATATAAGTCTTGAAGAGTCCTTTGTTTTTGCAAACATGAGTAGTTGCACCAGAATCATACCACCAATCATTGCTTATGGTAAGAGATGCCATATGCAATTCTTGGATCATACCAATTTGCAACTCAAAAACCATGGCAATAATTTCATTATTGTCAACATGTTCAACAACATTTGCTTTGTCCTCACTCTCCTTCTTATTCTGATTTTTGCTATCCTTCTTCTTGGGGTTCTTACAGAATCTTTTGATGTGTCCTTTTTCACCACAATTATAACAAACAACATCAGACAAATTCTTCTTAAACTTTTTTTTGTTGTTGAGATTATTCTGATAATTTCCTTTCCTCTTTTTGCCCCCCTTCTGATTATTACTGACATAATTAACTTTAGAACTAGAAGAAACATCATGTTTCTTATCACGAATTCGAGTTTCCTCTTCAATTCGTAAATGCTTCTGAATTTGTTCCAAATTAAAATCCTCAGAAGTGTGCAACAGTTTCTTTCTATAGTTATTCCAACTTGGAGGTAATTTCGCTATGATTGCCCCCACAAGTAATTTCTCTGGAATGTCTATAGTAAGATCCTTAAATTTAGAGGCCAAGATAAGAAATTCATGGACTTGGTCAAGTACAGATGCAGAATCATTCATAGTAAATTCAAAAAATTTCATAGTGATAAACTTATCTGCCCCTTGCTTTTCTGAATTATACTTTGTCTCCAGTGATATCCATATATCCTTTGCCTTTTGTACAGGAATGTACAAATCATAAAGACGATCAGAGAGATGGTTCAGAATATATCCTCTACATAGCGCCTCCTCTTCTTCTCGCTTCTTACGTTCAGCCACAATTCCATCAGTATCTTTATCACTCGGTTCTGGAATAGATTGCAAATCAATGTCCAGAATGTAAAAAAATTTCAGAGTGATCAGAAAAAATTTCATAGTCTCCTTCCAACGAGTGAAATTCGTCCCATCAAACCGATCAAGTTTACCAGCATCACCAACATTCTTCAGCACGTTCTCCATAATATTTCCTTAAGATTGTTAGAAATATGGGATCACAAACATAAAATAGGGACGTGATTAATCACTGTCCTTAAGGAAATATTAGCCCCCACTATCAATTGCTATTGGGTTTCTGACTAAGTTTCCTTTAGGATTTCCCTAACATAAAATTAATGATAGCAATTTCACTAATTTCCCTATGAACGTATTTGAATAATTAAAACAGTAAGTGAAAAGGTATGAAGGATTGAAGATATTTATAGCCAAAAAACTGGTTGTCAAAATACAGATGTCTCCAGACATTCAGATGTCTCCAGACATACAGATGTCTCTAGACATACAGATGTCTCTAGACAATACAGATGTCTCTTAGACAAAATAAAATACAGATTTCCTTCTTATTCTTTCCATGTGGAATTTCCACAACACCAATATTAAAGACTAATATCTAACAATCCCCCACTTAGGCTTTATGTATTGGTGTTTAAATAAATCTCATTAGAGTTATGCATAAATGTCGGTATCTTGCGATTTGGACCTCCACTTAGTGTAACACTTCAAGGAAAAACGAAATTAATGGCGGCTTGCCGCTTTTGAGACATAATCCCTTTTGTTATACCGGAAGTATCACACACATAACTTCTATATAAACGTACGTTCATAGAAATGGTAGTACTATTATGGCCATGCGCTCATCCTAGACTTCATGGACAATTATAAAAGTAGACCACACTTTCATTAGGAGCGGCACCACTCCTTCTGTCCATATAGGTGAAGTTCAAATACAACATATGAAGCTTCATTAAGAGTCTAAGACTCACCTAATATAATCATATACTATATAATTTATTATTATAGTTAGTATATCAATGAGTTATCAACAACTTGTTTTTACCACATTGAACCTTTACATAGTGATAATACTATACATAGGTTGGGTTTCTGTTGTTGCTGATGTAATCATATAGGTCTTAAACCAATCTCTTTGGAAATTTTATATACTATGTCCCTTGGAAGTCCTTTTGTGAAAGGATCTGCCAAATTATTACAAGACTTAACATATACAACAGTTATAATCCCGTCTGATATTAACTGTCGTACATATGAATGTCTTAAGCTAATATGTCTATACTTTCCATTATATATCTTGTTATAAGCTTTAGACAAAGTAGCTTCACTATCGCAGTTCAAAGAAATGGCTGACATCAGTTGTGGCCACAACTTAATATCTAATAACATATTCCTCAGCCATTCAGCTTCTTTTCCTGCTGCTGCTAAGGCCAAAAATTCAGCCTCCATTGTGGAATGAGTAATACAAGTTTGTTTCTTTGAAGCCCAAGAAACAGCTCCTCCACCAAGCATAAAAATCCAACCACTTGTGGACTTACTATCACCGATAGTATTTATCCAACTAGCATCTGAATAACCCTCAAGAACTGCTGGAAATTTATTATAATATAATCCAAGGTTTTTGGTTCTTTTTAAGTAACCTAAAACCCTACCAATCGCTTTCCAATGTTCACGACTCGGATTACTCGTAAATCTAGAAAGTTTACAGACAGCAAATGCAATATCTGGTCTAGTACTATGTGATGCATACATCATACTTCCTATTGCACTAGCATACTCAAGTTGAGCAACACCTCTTCCCTCATTTTTACTAAGTTTACAAGATGAATCATAAGGGGAATTAGCCTCTTTAAACTTTAAGTGCTCAAATTTATTAAGCACTTTTTCAATATAATGAGATTGACTCAACGCAAAACCCCCACTATGTTTTATAGCCTTGATACCTAAGATAGTATCAACTTCATTTAAATCTTTCATTTTAAAACATGAACTCAAATAGTTCTTTGTCTCATCAATTCCTTTCATATTGGTTCCAAAGATTAACATGTCATCAACATATAAACATATGATGACACCATAATCTTTTGTAAACTTAGAGTAAATGCACCTATCTGCTGAGTTATAAGTAAAACCATTTGATAAAATAACAGAATCAAATTTTTCGTGCCATTGTTTAGGCGCTTGTTTTAATCCATACAAGGATTTAACCAATTTGCAAACTTTATTTTCATTTCCAGGGAGAACAAAACCCTCAGGTTGTTTCATGTACACTTCTTCTTCTAAATCCCCATTTAGAAAAGCCGTCTTCACATCCATTTGATGTACACATAGACCAAAAATAGAAGCTAAAGCCATAAGTACTCTAATGGATGAAATTCTAGCCACAGGTGCATAAGTGTCAAAATAATCTACCCCTTCTTTTTGAGTAAAGCCTTGTGCAACCAATCTAGCTTTGAAAGAATTTATAGATCCATCTGTATTATACTTAATCTTGAATACCCATTTGCATCCAACAGTTTTGGACCCTGGAGGCAAGTCCGTAATATACCAAGTATTGTTTGATATCAATGAATCCATTTCATCATTGATTGCCTCTTTCCAAAAAGCTGAATTTCTAGAAGTCATTGCTTCTTGAAAAGTTTTGGGATCATCTTCTACAGTAAGTATAATTGGTATTTTATTAGTAACCCCATTTCTATTTCCTTCCACCAGAAAGAGAATAGCTTGAGAATTAATAAAATCTGGACCTAAATTCTTCTCTTTTCTAGTTCTTTCACTTCTTCTTGGTTCATTAGAAGAATCAGGCACAACTCTTTTCCCATTTGAGTTTGAAGAAATTTGTGGTGCTATAGAGGTTTCTGTTCTTGTGGAATCGCCACGAAATTTATTTTCAAAGAATTCAGCATCTCGTGATTCCACTATAACATTAGAATCCAAATCCAAAAACCTATATGCTTTTGAATTTTCAGCATAGCCCACAAAAACACTTTTCAAAGCCCTTGGTCCTAATTTAGTTTTCTTAGGATCTGGGACCTTGTAATATGCAACACAACCCCACACCTTAAAGTAACTTATATTAGGTTTCCTTCCTTTCCAAATTTCATAAGGTGAAACCTTAAATTTCTTAGAAGGTACTCTGTTGTGTATATGACATGCGGTTAGCAAAGCTTCTCCCCATAAATTAAGTGGCAAATTTGCATTAACAAGCATTGCATTTAGCATATCCCCTAAAACACCATTTTTTCTTTCAGCAATTCCATTTTGTTGAGGTCTATAAGGAGCACTAACCTGATGTATAATTCCACTAGATTCACAAAAAGAAAAAAATTCTGTAGGAAAATACTCCCCACCTCTATCACTGCGTAGAATTTTAATTTTCTTATTCTTTTGTGTCTCTACCATGGCTTTATAACATTTAAACATTTCAAATGCTTGGTCTTTTATTTTTAACAAATAAACATAGGTAAAACGAGAACTATCATCAATGAAAGTTATGAAATACCTATTACCTCCTCTAGTTAAATTTCCATTAAATTCACAAATATCAGAATGAATAAGTTCTAACATTTCTGTACTTCTTTCAATTTTAGGAAATGGTTTCCTTTTCATTTTTGCTTGAACACATACCTCACATTTATCTTCATGATCATTACCATAAGATATCATTCCATTTTTAGACATATATTTCATGGTTCTATAATTGGTATGTGCTAAACGATTATGCCACAAATGAAAAGAAGTACATTCAATTGCATGCACAAGAAAATAAGCAGAATTCTCAACTTTATTAATAGACAATTTGAACATTCCATCACAGACATAACCTTTCCCAACAAATGCTCCAGCCTTAGACAAAATTATTTTATCAGATTCTATTACACCCTTTAACCCCTTTTTACATAACATAAAACCAGAAACTAAATTCTTCCTAATTTGAGGAACATGAAGAACATTTGTGAGAATAACTTTCTTTCCAGAAGTAAACTGAATTTCAACAGTCCCGGTTCCTTGAACCTTGGAAGAGTGATGATCACCCAACAAAACTTCATGGTCTGGAGAAGAATCAATATAAGTCTTGAAGAGTCCTTTGTTGTTGCAAACATGAGTAGTTGCACCAGAATCATACCACCAATCATTGCTTATGGTAAGAGATGCCATATGCAATTCTTGGATCATACCAATTTGCAACTCAGAAACCATGGCAATAATTTCATTATTGTCAACATGTTCAACAACATTTGCTTTGTCCTCACTCTCCTTCTTATTCTGATTTTTGCTATCCTTCTTCTTGGGGTTCTTACAGAATCTTTTGATGTGTCCTTTTTCACCACAATTATAACAAACAACATCAGACAAATTCTTCTTAAACTTTTTGTTGTTGTTGGGATTATTCTGATAATTTCCTTTCCTCTTTTTGCCCCCCTTCTGATTATTACTGACATAATTAACTTTAGAACTAGAAGCAACATCATGTTTCTTATCACGAATTCGAGTTTCCTCTTCAATTCCTAAATGCTTCTGAATTTGTTCCAAATTAAAATCCTCAGAAGTGTGCAACAGTTTCTTTCTATAGTTATTCCAACTTCGAGGTAATTTGGCTATGATTGCCCCCACAAGTAATTTCTCTGGAATGTCTATAGTAAGATCCTTAAATTTAGAGGCCAAGATAAGAAATTCATGGACTTGGTCAAGTACAGATGCAGAATCATTCATAGTAAATTCAAAAAATTTCATAGTGATAAACTTATCTGCCCCTTGCTTTTCTGAATTATACTTTGTCTCCAGTGATATCCATATATCCTTTGCCTTTTGTACAGGAATGTACAAATCATAAAGACGATCAGAGAGATGGTTCAGAATATATCCTCTACATAGCGCCTCGTCTTCTTCTCGCTTCTTACGTTCAGCCACAATTCCATCAGTATCTTTGTCACTCGGTTCTGGAATAGATTGCAAATCAATGTCCGGAATGTAAAAAATTTTCAGAGTGATCAGAAAAAATTTCATAGTCTCCTTCCAACGAGTGAAATTCGTCCCATCAAACCGATCAAGTTTACCAGCATCACCAACATTCTTCAGCACGTTCTCCATAATATTTCCTTAAGATTGTTACAAATATGGGATCACAAACATAAAATAGGGACGTGATTAATCACTGTCCTTAAGGAAATATTAGCCCCCACTATCAATTGCTATTGGGTTTCTGACTAAGTTTCCTCGAGGATTTCCCTAACATAAAATTAATGATAGCAATTTCACTAATTTCCCTATGAACGTATTTGAATAATTAAAACAGTAAGTGAAAAGGTATGAAGGATTGAAGATATTTATAGCCAAAAAACTGGTTGTCAAAATACAGATGTCTCCAGACATTCAGATGTCTCTAGACATACAGATGTCTCTAGACAATACAGATGTCTCTTAGACAAAATAAAATACTTGTGATCCCATATTTCTAACAATATTAAGGAAATATTAGCCCCCACTATCAATTGCTATTGGGTTTCTGACTAAGTTTCCTTTAGGATTTCCCTAACATAAAATTAATGATAGCAATTTCACTAATTTCCCTATGAACGTATTTGAATAATTAAAACAGTAAGTGAAAAGGTATGAAGGATTGAAGATATTTATAGCCAAAAAACTGGTTGTCAAAATACAGATGTCTCCAGACATTCAGATGTCTCCAGACATACAGATGTCTCTAGACATACAGATGTCTCTAGACAATACAGATGTCTCTTAGACAAAATAAAATACAGATTTCCTTCTTATTCTTTCCATGTGGAATTTCCACAACACCAATATTAAAGACTAATATCTAACAATCCCCCACTTAGGCTTTATGTATTGGTGTTTAAATAAATCTCATTAGAGTTATGCATAAATGTCGGTATCTTGCGATTTGGACCTCCACTTAGTGTAACACTTCAAGGAAAAACGAAATTAATGGCGGCTTGCCGCTTTTGAGACATAATCCCTTTTGTTATACCGGAAGTATCACACACATAACTTCTATATAAACGTACGTTCATAGAAATGGTAGCACTATTATGGCCATGCGCTCATCCTAGACTTCATGGACAATTATAAAAGTAGACCACACTTTCATTAGGAGCGGCACCACTCCTTCTGTCCATATAGGTGAAGTTCAAATACAACATATGAAGCTTCATTAAGAGTCTAAGACTCACCTAATATAATCATATACTATATAATTTATTATTATAGTTAGTATATCAATGAGTTATCAACAACTTGTTTTTACCACATTGAACCTTTACATAGTGATAATACTATACATAGGTTGGGTTTCTGTTGTTGCTGATGTAATCATATAGGTCTTAAACCAATCTCTTTGGACATTTTATATACTATAATTTCCACAACACCAATATTAAAGACTAATATCTAACACCTTCCGTAAAGAAGACTCACTAAGGGATAAGTGTACCCCGTCATTATCAAGTAATAAAATTCTGGATAAGTCCAGGTATCGTCCACAGGATTTATTTCTGCAAGTATCAAGCTACTTGGTCTCATGTGTTATCTAGGCTTTGGGGGGTTTGAGTTTGGTTTTTCTTTAGTTAATCTACTCCTAGGTTTTATTCTACGCCTAATTAAGTTACTCTACCCCTAATTAAGTTAAACTACTCCTAGGTGATCTTTTACCAATGTAATTATCCGAAGGAACATGAAGGGATACGATGATAATGAAAATAGATTGTTTAGACAACGGAATTAAAACCGAATCTAAGTCACTTGTGTCCGAGGGGATTAACCCTACCTATCCTCCTGAGGTCCCTAATTCGTGATTCCATTGTAAGGCCAAAACTAGCTCTAAGGATCAGCAATTTGGGCTTAATCTTCTATAGGGTCGTCAATCCTATAGGCACTGACTAGGTCAGATTCAGCTCGCAATATGTGCCAACTTAATTTTGGGATTATCGAATGAGCTAAACCAATCAGACAAAGCGTAAGACAAAGATTAAAGCAATAGAACAATTGAATAAACAAAACTATAATATATATCAAAGATGAAAGTATTGTCACGAAGATACAATGAGCCTAGGATTCATAATATGGATCAGAGGCTAGACAGAATATAAAAGAAGAAAAATCCCTTTTAGGGAACCTGTCTACCAATGCAGGCGTCTTCCTAGGACTTAAGGATGAAGCTTGAGCAATCCTCGATGAGCGGAGCTTCGGAGGTGTCTTCAATGGAGGTTTGAAGGATATGGAGGAGGTGGAGAGGATTTCTCAAGGTGAAAGCTAAGAAAATTACAAAGATAAAAGATATCTAATTTACAATGGAAAAGTTCTATTTATAGTTGTAGCTCGGACCCTCTTTTTGACCTATTTCGTGTCCTTGTGCAGGTGGGAAGTCGTGGGACCAGTCGTGGGGTCAAAACTGACTTTTTTGACCAATTCCCGCAGGTCAGCTCGCCAAGCAAGGTGCGCTGCTCAGCGAGCTGGCCCTGTGCGGCCAGCTCGCAGTGAGCTGGCCCCCAGCTCGCCCGAGCTAGCCCAAACGCTAGCTCATCGCGAGCTGGCATGGCCAGCTCGCCCGAGCAGGCCCCTGGAGGCCTGCTCGGCGAGCTGGCCTAAAAAGGCCAGTTCGACGAGCCGTTTCGCCCTGCACGCTTCCGTACGGTTGCTCGATGTTCCACGATGTAATTTTCGCCCGAATTTCCCCTGCGCATGCACGAAAACTCCAAATAACATTAGTCTCGAGGCTAAATTGACCCGCCAATCGCTCATTTTAAGCAAACGCTCCGTTTGGTGCGACTTTTGACGGATCAATTAGCTATAAAAGATAACGGAATTATAACATACATGCCATTTTGGCCTTATTTGCCTAAAATGGTCAGAAAACGAGCCCAAACAACAAAAAGTTAATAAAACATTTCCAATTCCTAACTAACTCACACAAAGGCATATAAATCCGAGAATTGCTCGCTTATTCATGAAATAGCACTAAAAACCGTCCTAAAACCGTACCCAAAGATAGGGGTTTTTGACCCCTATCACAATGCAAAAGGAACTAGATTCTATGAGATCCAACCATGTTTGGGAACTGGTTGATCTGGCAAAGGGTAGAAAAGCTATTGGGAGCAGATGGGTTCTCAAAGTGAAGCGAAGGGCTGACAATAGTATCGAAAGGTACAAAGCTCGCCTTGTCGCTAAATGCTATACACAACAGGAAGGAATAGACTTCGAGGAGACATTCTCACCTGTTGTAAGGTTTACATCTACTAGACTAATCTTAGCTATTATAGCAAGTTTAGACCTAGAGCTACATCAGATGGATGTTAAGACTGCTTTTCTCAATGGAGAATTGAGCGAAGAGATCTATATGTCACAACCAGAGGGCTTTGTGGTAAAAGGCCCCGAGCATAAGGTCTACAAATTGAAAAAGTCAATTTATGGCCTTAAACAGTCCTCTAGGCAATGGTACCTTCGTTTTCACAATCAAATGATTTCAAATGGCTTCAAGATGCTTGAAGAGGACCATTGTGTCTACACGAAACAGTCGGGTAGAAATTTTGTCATTTTATCTCTGTATGTAGATGACATACTGATAGCAGGAAATGACATAGAATTTGTAAACCAAATCAAAGCTTGACTAAACTCAAGTTTTGAAATGAAAGATATGGGCGAAGCAGCATACATACTTGGGGTTAAGATTTCAAGGGATCGATCAAAGAAACTATTAGCACTATCTCAAGAGACTTATGTTAACAAAGTCATTGATCATTTCGGTATGCGTGGAAGTAGGCCTGTAGATAGCCCGATGACTAAGGACATCACTGTTAAGCCCAAAATATACCTAAAATATCATCAATAATTACATCAATATTGCTACGAATTTATGCTATTTATAACTATTTAGAATACTTTTACTCTCGAATATGTTTCTTTCATGCAAGGTACATAAATATTTGGTAAAATCCAAATAGGAGTAAAAAGAGCTCAAAAATAGAAGAAAAGCCCTACAAAAGGAGTCAAAGACGACGAAAATTAATAACGCCAAGTCGAGGACACGAACGAGAGCGAAAAAGTGAAAAACGCTACGTGCCGCGACCGCGGCCCCCCCTTTTTACGATCGCGACACACGTCCTTCAGCCTTTTTTCCCTTCGTCTGAAGTACAATTGTTGCTCCCCCATTCTCGGTAGAGAATTTAATAATTCTCGGTACGAGCAGGAGATTTTGGAAGCCTAGTTACACACTTTCGTTATCGACAAAACACGATCGTTCAGGTGGATAAAGACGTCCTTTCGCAGCGGACACAATCCTTTACAGTGGACACGATGCTTCACAAACGGACACGACACTTCAATCAAGACTCTTCAACATCTATAAATAAAGAGTTGATGGAGAGTTGAAAATAATATATAATGAAATAAGGATATAGTGATATGTGTAGAAGAAAGAAATTAGTGTAGAATTTATGCAGAAATTCCGAATCAAGTGATTCAGAAGTTAGATTTAGATTCTGTAAAAAGCAATATGATGTACACACATTGTTTACAAATTAATAACAAATTCAGTAGCGTTTAGACATTGTTCCAGTTTAGTTTTCATTTTGGTAGTAGACCGACCCAGTCTCTATTACGAAGATTCAACGAGAAGATTGAGTAGAGGATTCGTCCCTGAGCCTGACAAACTCTAACGAAACCCAAGGAAAAGATTGACAACCCGTTCACTTGCACGCCGTCGAAGAATTCAACCCTAAACCCTAAACCCTAAACCCTAAACCCGAAACCCTAAACCCTAAACCCTAAACCCTAAACCCGAAACCCTAAACCCTCAACCCTAAACTCTAAACTCTAATTTCTTATTTATTTAATTCCTCTATATTTTTGTAATTTATGTTTTAAAATGTTAAGGACGATGTTCTAAATATTGTTACATCTGTTCTAAACTTTATAATTTGTGTTCTAAAAATTAAGTATAATGTTTTAAAAAAATCAGTAAATATATGGACCATTTTTGCATTTGTTCTATAATATAATTTATAATTCATATTCTAAATAACATAACGTATGTTTTAAAAGACATAACGTATGTTCTAAAGTTTATAGTTTGTGTTCCAAAAATTAAGTATAATGTTCTAAAAAAATCAGTAGATATCTGGATCGTTTTTTCATTTGTTCTATAATATAATTTATAATTCATGTTCGAAAAAACATAACACATGTTCTAAAAAACATAATGTATGTTCTAAAAAATATGTTGTGCATTCTAAACTTCATAGTTCGTGTTTTAAAAGTTAAAATATATGTTCTAACGTATGTTTAAAAAAATATATTTTCTTATATAACATAAATTACAAAAATATAAAGGAATTAAATAAATAAGAAATTGGAGCATGTTCTTGGATTTTTGTTCTATTAATAATTCATTATTATGCACATTTCTTTTTTTTCTATTAATAATTCATTATTATGCATATTTAATCGATACTAAATTCATTATTATGCACATTTCTTGTTTTTCTATTAATAATTCATTATTATGCATATTTAATCGATATTAATAAATGCATGCGCCAAATATTAAACAATAGAAGCTACTAGCACAATGGTATATTAAGCAGCGCGCGTGATATAATGCACAAGAGAAGCAATTGTCTCAATAGTAAGTAGGGTGAAGTGTAGATGGAAGTGCCTTAAACCCTAAACCCCAAACCCCAAACCCCAAAACCCCAAACCCAAAACCCCAAACCCCAAAACCCCAAACCCTAAACCCTAAACCCTAACCTTAAACCCCGAACCGTAAACCCCGAACCCTCAACCTTAAACCCTAACCCCTAAACCTCGAAACCCTAAACCCTAAACCCTAAACCCAAACCTAAACCTAAACCTCAAACCCTAAACCCTAAACCCAAAACCTTAAACCTTAAACCCTAAACCCCCGAACCCCGAAACCCTAAACCCTAAACCCTAACCCCTAAACCCCTAAACCCCTAAACCCTGAAACCCTAAACCCTAAAGCGGAAACCCTAAACCCTAGTTTATTTGGCTACAAACTTGAATATGACAAGTAGGTAGATATTTCCTTAAGTGTTTTTGTGAAAGTTATTAGTGTTTATTGATCTTCCTAGTTTATTTGGCTACAAACTTGAATATGACAAGTTGAATTAATTGTTATATATGAAACTATTCCTTGAAGAAATTAAGTTGTGATTATATTTTGAATATGTATGTATTTATGCAATGTGGTACTTGTAGTTTTATGTGTATGTTCTATAATATCATGTAGAATCAAGTAAATTTTGATTATAAAATTTTATGCTAGATGCTGTAAAATTTTGTAAATTTTTTTTTTAAAAAATATCAATATTTTGCGTCGCGCGTGAAGAAGGAGCGATATAAAGTGTACCAGATTAATTAGGGAGCTTGTGTCGTGCACCCTTGGAGCGCATCACAAGAATTATCAATGTTGTGTCGCGCACTCTAGAAGCCCATCACAAGAGTTATCGCTCTATTGTATGCGCTCGTGACAAGTGCGACACAATCAATGAGTAGCTTGTGTCGCTCTCAAGAGCGATACAAAGTTCTTGTGTCGCACCCCTGTTGTGTCGCACAAAAGTGCGACACAACAACCTGAAAAAGTGTGACACAAGTAAGCATTTTTGTACTAGTGATTTTCTGTTATAATACGATGTTTCAAGCATCTATCTTTATTACTTTGAATATCACACTCAATTAACTTGTGTATTTTATGTTGTAGGGAGCAAAGGTATGGAAGAACAAAGGATGGGCATAACAAGTCATGAAATTCAAGGTTTAGGTATTTATGCTTATTGTGTAGTTAAATGTTAGCTTTGTAATGAGAAACGTTTGGTTAGAATTGTGATCTTCACATATGTACATGTTTATTATTATATATAAAGGTTATTTGCACATTATTTGCAATCCTCTTTGATTATATACAGGTTTATGAAAGAGGTAAAAAAATGACACAATTCTTATAAGAAAATGCCATCTTACTTTATCTAATTAACGACACAGACTGCCATACTAATTATGTTCCAACCACAGAATTTAATACAAATTATATCATATGAACTACGGTACGATGACAGTCGAAAAAACAAAAATTGTCATAACATTAACATAAGAACTTCATTTTAACGTAATATTTTGACAGAATATTTAAATATGGTGTCATGAGAACATATATTCGATGAAATTTTTTATTAGATAAACCGTCATATAATTAGTGGTCAGATGACATGTCATCATTTGGTCGCTGTCATTTGAGGCTATTACGGATGACAAAATGTGACCGTCATCTGAAGTACCATCAGATGGCAGCGAGCCTCGTGACATTTAATTAATTAATGATGTGGATTCGTTAATCATTTTCTACTTAGCTTAAGCTTGAAGCATTTATTATTACCATTGCAAAATAATAACAGATTCTATTTTTTGATTAAATAGATAAAGGATTGTGATATCATAAGGATTCTTATTATCAAATTTGTTTCTCTTGACATACACTACAAGAAAACAGCTAGTTAGCAACCGAAATTAGCAACCAGATTAAATTCGGTTGCTAAATAGCGACCGATTCGGTCGCTAATAGGTCTGCCCTGTTGCAAAAATTAGTGGACTGATTCGCACCTATGTTACCAACTAGCATATTTCGTTAGCCACCACTTTGTCTGTTGCAGAATAAAAAAGACAAAACAAATTAAAAAGAAAAGAAAAAAAAATTAAAAAGGAAAAGAAAAAAGAAAATATAAAAGGACATACGAAAAATTAAAAACCTAATTCCATCAACCTAATGCCTCATGGACTCTCTTCTCTGCTCTCGGCCTAAGCCGCACTCCTCTCTTCTCTGCTCTCCGATTTCTAACCTAAGCCCCGTTCCCTCTCTTCTCTGCTCTCCGACCTCTGACCTAAGCCTCATTCCCTATCTTCTCTGCTCTCCGATTTCTAACCTAAGCCCCGTTCCCTCTCTTCTCTCTTCTCTGCTCTCCGACCTCTGACCTAAGCCACATCTCATCTCTTCTTCTCCGACCTATTCAATCTGATTTACCTCCGACCTGATCCCTATCCTTTCTATACGGCCTCCTTCTCAAGTTAACTCTAATCGAGCATCTTGGAGTAGGTAGAACATTTTTTTGTTATTGCTGGAGTGCCTTGGTAAATATGTTTCTCCGATTAAATCCTACTGCTTTTCTGATTAACTCTCATTTTTCAATTCGTTTTTTCAGTCTTATGGTTGTGTATGGTTGTGCATAAGGAGAGCAAAAAGTGGAAATAGCAAAAGAAATTAGGGTATGTTAATGTCATACTTCATAACTGCCTTTGCTAAGAGAAGGCGACAATTAGGGTTTGTTTTACGAATTGGTTTTGGGTTATGGTTTGTGTTTGATGTTCTGCGGCCGGTTGTGGGTATCAGACCCTTGAAGGAAGGGACTCGGTCTTGGGGCGATGAGGTTAGTGTTGTAATCCAATTTTTTCTCCTAATTTTACTTCACTGTGCTCCGTTGTTCATTAGTTTTAGATTTTTGTGAGAATTCTTTTCTAAAAAATGGTAACTTTTGGATTAAAAGATGTGCATTGATTCTCTATGCTCGTTCTTGTTTATGTCACTTTTCACCAGCTTTGAGTGACATTGGCAACTTCAGTCCAATATTTGTTGCTGAAGCAAAATAGGAGGGGGATTGACCTGTAATCTCTGAGGGGCTGTTATATGAGTACTGAATTGGTATATACTTGAAATCTTGAAAAGTTACTCTTGTCAATGGGCAAGTGAAATGTCAAGTTTCTCTGCACAACAGAGTGAAATTGCTGCTTTTCACTTAGCCATTGGGCAAGTCAAGTGAAATGGGTTTAAGATTTCACATTTTCACTTGTTGATTTAAGAGAGAGGGACGATTTAATTTGAAATTGTTGAAGTTGCAGTTCTCTTTTTGCAATGAAAAAGAGATAACTATTATATTTATGAGGACAATTGCATCATTATTGAGAGTGAACCTAATATTTTGATTATTGGTATTGCTTCTTGCAGTGGCTATTTAGAAAAGATGAAAATGAGTTGGGACCATTTTCTGTATGGAACATAACAGGAACTTATCGAGGTCTGTGACTTGTGTACTTGGTTATATATTGCATGCATTATTTCCCTTTATCCATGTTATTGGTGATGAACTGTTTTTTTCTGCTTTAACAATACTGTAAATATTCTAGTGTTAATTGTTGGATCTGCAATGTGGCCCCAAACCCAGTCAACAGGACTAGAGCATGATGTATACAAGCCCCCTTCCCCCTAAACTGCCCACGAGGGAAAAGTTTTTGAAACTATATTACCTATAAAATTTATGATATATATGCCCTATGTTTCTATCAATATTTTTATTATAGTTTTCCTATCATTTAATTTTGGCCCACCGAATGTGAATTATAGTTCCGAACAATTCCATGGAGATGTAGTTTGGATAATTAGATGAGTATTAATCATAAGTGGATATCACATTAGAAAGATTGGACAACTTTCTTGGTCGATTGCATGTGGTTAATTCAATATTTTATTATGCATTTTTGTTTTGAAAAATCCATTGGTTTGAAAGATGGAGCACATGAAAAGGAAACCTTGGATGGCATGGGGAAAAGTAGTGAAAAAGGACATGGGTGCCCTTGATCTGTTTCAATAGATAGTTTTAAACTAAGTTAATGGAGAAAAAGGATACATATTTCCAACACAAAGCAGTTTAGGATTAAGCAATAGTAGAGACGAGAAGAATATCAATATGCTTTTCAAATTCATGACATAGTATATCGCCAAGGACATGGATCATAAATTACCTCTACTTGTTCATGTTGATTATTCGAGGTCTAAAAGTTCTCTAAGCCCATAGAAGTTTGGTATGGACTAAAGTTCTAAGATCCCTGTAGAACTCAACTGCCTGGAAATTATAGTCTAATTCCCTAGTATATTTGGCTAGCTTCTCCAGCTAGGCTAAGATATTTAGACCTAAGGCTCAGTTACGCATAGGTAAATTTCAAGAGCCACCTATATTCAAAAGTTATAATTGAGCCAAGTCACTGCGCTTGACGGGGAGCATTGGATTTGGAGAATTGTGCGTGGGTGGATTATAAGA
The DNA here is from genome assembly GCF_963576675.1 of Euphorbia lathyris. Classification (NCBI taxonomy): domain Eukaryota; kingdom Viridiplantae; phylum Streptophyta; class Magnoliopsida; order Malpighiales; family Euphorbiaceae; genus Euphorbia; species Euphorbia lathyris. The sequence continues at coordinate 83,568 of NC_088914.1, forward strand.
AAAAGAAGGCATAATGTTTATGGGAATCTTTATATGGTTCAGGCGATATTTTTTTTAAAGCCGAGCTCGACCAGCAACTCTTGAAGTCCATAGAAGTGTAACAATTAGTTAGAGGCTCATATCGAGAAATATGAGTAACATTTATGTCTAGTTTAAGACCTGTGGAAGGTTTTTAATTTATGAGTAACGCTTTTGTTTGAGTGAAATTCATGCATTTTATTTTCAAATTATGAGTCAGTTAATATGTTGTAGTCTCATGTGCTTCTTCTATCACATGTGTACCTTCTGAATTGCAGGTAATTGGAAAATTCTAGATTCTGCAAATACTTCCTCGAAGTTTCCAGATTTCAGGAAATCCAATGTAGAATCTGTCATTGAATTGGTCAGCTCACCAACCAAAATAACTGGTGTGCATTATGTCCAGGTGAGGAATGTCTGCATTTTGGGGTCTCTTTTTTTGCAAATATTCATTCAAATCTCCTTGAACTCATACTACCTTGAAATTTATATGAAAGTTGTTCATTTTTGTTTGATCGACCTCTAACCCTCACAGTTGAGTGTAATAGACCTCCGAAAATATCATATATATTAACGTCAGCGGATAACTGATTAATTTAGCATTACTACTTCTAAATTGGATGGCTTGTGTTCCTCTTTCTGAAGCTGGTAATACCACTGGAATAGGGCTTTTGTAATGCAAATGATTTGGCATTTTTTATACATGTTCTTGCAACAAAAAAATCTTGTAATTTCAATGCTCTCTCTCTTTTTTCTTTACTTTTGTTTTGTTGATATGTCTTTTAGAGTTGTTTTATCAGTATATTTCAATGCTAATGTACTACTTCTTTAATGATCTATGGCAGTGGGAAGGAGGCAGAGTTGAGCCAGGAGGATGATTATATTTTATCTAATCCATATCATTTGGTAATTACTTTTCTACTCAGCTTAAGCATGATATGTCTGCTACTTATTTTGATTGGAAGTGCTTCTAAGATTGCCTCTTTTTTCTATTGCTTTTTATGATTGATTGCCCCTTAGTCTTGCTTTCTGTTATCTTTCCTACGTGAACATTTTAGCTGGTGACAATAAGCTGAAAAGTTGTTAGGTTGACTAGTTTGTACATGTGTTATCCATAAATTAATTCATGGAATCAGTAGGTAAAAGTTCATATCATAAATTTGGCTGGAGATCTAGCAGTTTGCTTGACTATATCTTGTGCAATCCTTTAACATGAGGATGGGCTCAGAGCATCTGCTTTAGTTGGTATTTTGGTGTTGGAAGGACCTTGGTCCTGTTTTGGTGCTGGTAGTTCATGAATGATACACCAGGCTTGTCTATTCCCTGAAGCAGATGCATTCATTGACTGGAAAATTAGTGTTGTCATATTAATTAATCCCCTCTTGTAGCTAGATACTGTTGTCATATTAGCCTTTGAACTTGCTTAAAGTTATATATTGACTCCATAAACTTGCTTTAAATTGGCCTATTAGCCTTTGACCTTGCTTACGAGTTATTATTTTTCAATTTTTGGCTCAACTGTCATTGGTTCAGTGTGTTGTTTTCTTACAATTCAGTTTTTATCAGTTATATTGGTTAACTAATATCAGTCAGTTTTGATGTTCAATTAGTTTAATCCACTTATGAGTTCTGACTGTTATAACTGCTCCTCTTATTTCTGATTTTTTGTTTTCTTCTTTTTGATCTCTTTTCATATAATTTCTTGTCTACAGATTCAGGGAGAACTCACTCGTAAGTGGGTCGTTGGAGTTTGTTGACCTGATTCTGTTCAGTTTTCAGTTTCGATCAGATTCAGTACTAAAATTGTATGAGTTTGTGGGTTAATTCCTCTGTTCAAGGTAAAGGGTTTCCTCTGCGAATTTACTATTTTGAAGCATGTATTGTAATTGACTTTACACCATGTTGTCCTCAAAGCGCTGTGAGTTTCAAAACTAGTCTTTCCTTTGCTCTTTATTTTCTATTCTGAGTGCATGCCAACTTTATCCATTTTGTTGTTGTTAGCTTGTGTATTTAGCTTGTTTAGTTGTTCAGGAATTGGTTAGCTAGTTTTGTAGTTCATGAATCGATTAGTTGGTTCTCTATTCTGCCTTGATTAACTTAGCTGATAGTTGCTGGCTTGTATTTGATGTTAGCTATTTCCTTAAGGTGGTCTGCTTTCTTTAACTTTCATGTTTTGTTTTGTCAATACGATTGCTTCTTTCTTGCTCTAGCTCTTGTTAACTATGCTATGCATTTAGAGCTTGTTGTTCGTATTATGTTTCTTTAGATTTGAACTCCCTATTTGCAAGGGGGGCTGTTTTTGTAAATCATGTTGTGTCATAACTTGACAAACCTCGTGTTCTATTCAATTATCTTTGCTGTGATTGGATGCATATAGGTTGATTGTATATTCAACTCTAGCAATGGAAGTGCAACTGCTTCTTCTGTTCTGCAGCAAACAATAAATTAACAAATTTTCTGCCTCATTGCCTCTTGCATTTGTGCTATTTAATTTTCAAACTAAATGCTTGATACCAATGTTTTATTTGAGATGTAACATGCTTCTGATTTCGATTTTGGTTCTGTTTATTGTAGGAAACTTACCCAAGTTGAAATTGAACACTATTGAGTAAATTGTCGAGTCCATTGATTAATGAAGAGCACTCTACCAGACTAGATTGCTTAATAGGGACGGAGAAATTTTTGGACTGGTTTAGCTGCTTCCGAGTATTACCATGACTGATATCCTAAAAATTCAAGATCATTGTCATCTTCAAGTTTTGTTGGTGTATCTAATTTAGGTGCTAGTATTGTAATTATTGAGATAAGAACAACACTTGAGGCTTGTCCCTTAATAGCTTCAATATTTATATATTTTGACGTTTTTTTTTTGATAATAGACTTTAACTTATTTAGGTTAATGTATTACATTATGATATTTATGTATTTTGATTTAACCTTCAAATATTATTTATAAATGTATATTTCTAGTTTCTTGAATTATTAATTAAATGTTTAATTTTATTGTAAAGTAATTATAATTATAAAATATATAAAAATTTGTATGCTGCATTAAAGAGCTAATTTATCATTGCATATTACCAGCATAATATATTATGCCAAATCACAAAAATTACCGATGACGTTTTCGTCGAATTCGTCGGTAAACTGCCCCAATTCATAGCTTTTGTCCAGCAGTTAGCAACTACATGTAGTTGCAAAATTCGGTCGCTAAAGGTTGCGACCGCGTTTTGCAACCGAAACGTAGTTGCAATATTTGCGACCCGTTCAGGAAAAACCAGGTTGGTAAATTTACCAACACGCTACTTAGCGACCGAATTGATTCGGTTGCTAAATGACGCTTTTCGGTTGCTAAACGTCTTTAGCGACCGAATTAGCGACCAAAATTTCGATCGCTAACTCACTGTTTTCTTGTAGTGATAGTCATCTAGGTGTTCATCTCCTAGAATGAAATTACTAAGAGAAAGAGTTGAATCCATGGAAGCATTTCTTATGTAAGACCTCCATTTTCAATTTTAATGTCAGATGCATATTTCTTATGTAATCTATTATATATCAATTTTCTCAAATTGTAACTCATTTTTTGCAGGCCTCTCCAACAATAGAGGGAGTAGAGTTCCCGAGAGTTAAACAATTTCTTTCATCAAGTTCTCTTCAAGTTAAAGGAATCCTTGAATGTGCAAGACTTTTTTCAGTGCTTCATTTTTTGTATGGACTTAGTATATTGGCAATAAGACATTTTATAAGTTTTAGTTCATATTTGACAATATTGGAAATATTTTGTAAATAAAAATTGACTTCATTTGGTCATATTGGTATATTCTTAATCTTTCTATTAAACTGTAGTTGATTTGATGGGATTATTAAAGATATTTTGTAATTATATATTTTTATAATGTATTCAAAAATATGTTGCTTGAAATTTGTGAAAACTGTTGCAGAATCATCTAAAACCGTGCAAAACTATTGTAGAATCGCCTAAAACCGTCGCAAACCCGTCAGAAAAGCGTAGAAAACTGTGTTAAAATTGCCACAAAGGTCAATGCAAAACCGTCACAAAACTGTTGTAAAACTGTCGCAAAACCGTGAAAACCATCAGAAAATAGCCGTCCTTATAGAAACATACCCGACGCCCTGTAAAATCCGCCGTTAGAGTAGCAAAGTCTGTTGTATGGACGGATTTGTGACGGTTTTAAAACCGTCGGTAGATGCTGTAGCGACAGTTAAAACCGTGGTAAAGTACATAAATTTCGTCGCTGAAAGCTTTGTTTTTTTGTAGTGCAATTAAATTTATGCATATTTAGATGGTTAAATTGGTGGCTGAAGGGACATATTTATTGTCTGTAGTTGCAATTAGTGGTTTGATTTACGCAAATTGAGAGGATCAAACAAAAATTTGCAAAAAAAAAAAAAAACTGAAAAATTTGGTTTTATTTACTTTAGTAATATAAGTCCATATATAGATTGGTAATAAGGAAAGATGTATATAAAATTATTCCCTGACAGTGATCACAATAGTATCGGCACAGTTGGGAATTGGTTGCACTATTGCAGAGTGAAGCACATGTGGGTGTTGTGGCGAAAGTGTGTCGAAATCAGCCATGTTTGCTAGTTCATTTATAGCCTCTTCAATTTTTTCTATGCTTTGTATTATCTCCAATAGAACCAAACAAACTGTGCCTACTTGTACTATATCTACTAAAGATGCTCCTTCCCATTCGTTTATCTTCAGAGCTGACTTCACATTTTCTGCTATTGTTTTTGCGTTTTCAATATGCTCACGAGCTTTCCTTGATCTTTGCATCTTCTTTGTTGCTGCTCCCAATTCTTCCAAGGCTTTCCCACTTTCCATACTAACAATTTTGCAGGCCTCTGAGAATTTGCTTCGTATCTCCTTTGAACTCTACAAACAAAATAAACATACTCCTCGAGTCTCATAAAAGGTTTTATAGTTACAGATTTTAGTTTCAAAATACAAACCTTGAATTCCGAGTGAAGGTTGTTGTAAAGAGTTTCAATCTTGTAGGCACATTCCCTTGATAGGTTTCCAATTTTTAGATATTGTTTCCATGGATGGAAGAACTTGAACTTGCCATGCCCTGGCTCCCATTTTGCAAAATTGGCCTGTATGGAGAGTAGATATATTAATTGTTTACTTTCCTAAAAAAGGATTAGTTAATTAAGAAATGAAGATATTACCATATTCTCTTCCGTGGTCTTTGAAGTGAGAACACCTTTATAATTTTCAAGGAATGACTTGTTATCATTATCAGATTCACCATCTTCATCAGATTCTTTGAAGTACTCATTTCCAAATCCTGTACGTATTAATTAAGATTTACAGATTGTGTATCAAACATGACTATATTTTGACATAGGGAAAAGTATGAATTTATGACAGTACCTAGAAGAAAAACACCAAGTTTTTCAATGTTTCCAAGAACGAGATTGTGAAGATCTTGTCCAATCCAAACAGGGCAAATACAAATACAAACAATAACAGAAGAACAGCTACCAATAATGATAGTTGATACTCGCATATGTGCTGTCTGGATAATTTGAGAGTCTCTATAACCGGAAACAGATACCAAAGAGAAGGTTAATATGAAAATCAAAAGCCCATAATCATACCTCCTTTTCATTGTTGGAAAAAACCTTGTGTATGTCATCACAAAAGCTGTCGAGGTAAAAACCAAGCAAATTTTTGAAATTAGTTATAATTTATAGTAATAAAAATAGAATTTTGAATTGATAGTATTATTAATTACCAATTATGAAGACAAAGGTTGCAAGCAAAATGGGCTCTCCAGTGCGACCAGAAAGGGTTGCAATACGGTGACAACCCAAACCTAGACCTCCACCTAAGACTGTTGCCCACATTCTGTTTATAGCTTTTCCAAGTGTAGCTCCTGCACTCAAGTAAGTATATAAGGATTAGAGGGACAAGAATGAAATCTCAACAAAGTTAAATTTTTATGGATATAGTTTCTGTTAGGTAGGTTAAAGTTTTAATCATCCAACTTGGTTGATGTCAAGGCTAGTGTGTACAACACAGGCCCATCTTGCCATGTGTTTTTAATTTCACAAATTAATGAGGCTGCCAGAACTTGAATCGATAATCCAAGAGCCTCTGATACCGTGTCATGGAACCAATTGAACCAACAGTTCGGACTGATAGTTAAGGCTCAATCATATATTGATTATTGATCTCTGACAAGTAATAGGTGAGAGAGCAAGGTCATGAACAAAAACCAACATTTTAGATAGATGAAAAAGCCAATTATATAAAACAACCTTGTATTTGTTTCAAAAATGATAGAAACCTTAATCGTTGTGGTGTTAATGTGATCCCATCATTTAAAGTCTATGGATCTTTAAGAATCCGCTTTTAGTTAAAGAAAAGAAAGAATAAAGTGATAATCTTACCAACAGAAAACTCAAAGACAACGACAACAGTAAGAACAGCCCAAATTGCATTGAAACCCAAACCTTCATAGAGTGGATTAAAATAGTAGAACAGAGAAACTAGTGTAAGAGCTAATCCTACTTTAAAAGCATGAACAATTCTTCTTGGATCATCTTTTCCAAGTTTCTTTGCCATCTTACTCATCTCAATAACCTTACCCCATAATTTGTTTGGTAAATACATAATCCAATAGAAAAATAAACCGAAACAACTTCTACTAGTCTCTGCCATTTTTACTAATTTTCTTTGTTGCTTGCAGAGTGCATCAACCCATAGACGGAACCTCTTCTTAAAGGAATACAAAAGTTGAAGTCCTCCACTTATAATTGCCATATGGTGCTTCACACTTCTATTAAGTGCCACGGCTGTATATGCCTATGTATTGACACCTTCTGCCTTATTAATTTCTAAATCTCAACTGGATTTAGGATTAAATTTATGTATCTCATTCCATGCTTTTGAACCAAAATCTGAGACTTGCATAATTAATAAAAAGTTGTTTCCTTTTACTTTTTATTGAATGCCTAGATTTCCTTTCAAATTGACTAATAATATGGTGAAATGAAAGAAAAGAGGAAAACAAAATTAAGAAATAATGGTTAAAGATACCCCTAATGTTTTTCCCAGCAATTGACAAGTAGTATGGGCATTTTAGACAATTATCTCTTATATAATATCTGTTAAAGATAACTGGCAAAAAGCATAATTAAGATCCTGAATTTTACCAGTTTTAAGGATCAAGTCTTTGTTCAATTATTTTTCCATATTGAGTCATTGATCATTGATTCTGTTATGGATTAAGCCCTTATTGAACTTTTTCACTGAGTTTGGGCGGCACGTATTTTAGGGCAATTCGGCCTATTGACGTGGACAAATAAAAATAAAAGTTTATTGACTAGGATAGATACAGAGTAAAAAGTAAAAGGAAATTACAGAAATCAATTTCTAGTAAGTTCTACCAAGCTCAATCTTGTCCTCTTCCCATTTTGCGATTTTCAGTATTAGAATCGTCAGATCGATCATCTCATTTTTCAAACTCGATGGAAAAGTTCAATAAGAGCCGGATCCATAATAAAGTCAATTATCAAAGGCCCAATATGAAAAAATAATTGATCATTGGTTTGACCTTTAAAACAGATAAAGTTTAAAGGTTTGATAAGATAATAGTAACTTTTCTATTATCCTCCAAATAAAAAGATGTTTAACAGATATTATATACATTACTTTCATTCTACGGTTAAATTACACCCATTTAGTGTGTGTGATGAGATTGAAAAACAACATTTTATATTTTTATAGATTGGAAAAACATGCCGATTGAATCTGTGGATTGCTAATCACCACCTTCCCCTAATTACTTATCCCCTCCATTTTACTGTTTTTATCTTGTCATTTATTTCTAACAAAACTCAAAATTCTCTCTAATCTCTCCTAAAATCACCAAATCTTAACGACAATCATTGCGGGAAATCACGGCAAAAGAAAAGGACTGATGTTCAGAAATGTATGTTTTTTTACTAAATTTTTATAAAAAACACGAGTTCCGTCTCTGGATTTGGAGACGGAACTCGTTCATCCGCCCAGGCTAAGGGGAGGCCGACGAACATTTCTTCTATGTTTTGGTCAGCCTCTCTTTAGGGGGCCCAAAATTGGAAAACAGCCTATACTAGGTTACCAAAGCGTCCCATTGTTGTTTTGACATTAAATTTGTATTTATCTATCATCAATTAACGTAAGTAGGGAAATTGATAGTAAATAATAAAGTAACTCAATTAGACAAAATAGTAATCTGATTAGAGTAAATAACAACGGATTTCGACTTTTTTGTCATTTTTCAGACTTTTGACGTTGGAGGTAGTTCCGGACAGCGGCAGACTACTAGATGTGGTGTCACTGCCTCTGCTGGGAGGAGCCGAGACGCAGAGAGACTGAGGGCAGATGCATAAGCATATAAAAGCGATGTGAAGGATGATGTCTGATGTTTTATTTGCTGTTTATTATTGAAAAAAATTATTTTTCTGAAATAAATATTTATTGTTTTTTTTTATAAAAAGCTAAGTTTTACATGTAAAAGGTAAACAAGAGAAGGAAATAGGATAAACAAAACAGCCCTTGACCTTTTTTTTTCATTTAATTTCCATTCTTTTACTATCATATAGATCTATTTTACTTTTTAATTATTGGTTTGTTTTTATACTAATTTATATTTTCCTTTTATTCCTTCAATTAATTTCACAACTTATTTATTTTTATTTTTTATTTCAAAAAATAGGTTTAATCAATTTTTTTTTATTTTATCCTATTATAATATTTTTTTAATTATTTTTAAATAATTATTTTCTCTATAAAAACCTAAAGGCTCCATCCAACCCTCTCACTTCCGCAGCATCTCTTTCTTCATCCTCTATGGCGGACGACCATTTTCTTTCTTTTTTTACTTTATATACTTTTCTTCATTCTCCTAAAACTCCTCTATTTTCTCATTATTTATGATTGAATTTTGCATTTGATTTCGGATGATCTTTTTTTCTGATTTTTCTTTTAAAATGGAGTTTTTGTTTTTTATTTCTCTCCTACTTTAAAATTTTGTGAAGATCAAAAATACAATAATTATTTGTTTAAGATCTATAAGTTTCGAATAAAGATGTTGAAATTGTTTTTTGCGTTTTATATTGTTGGGGTTAAACTTTCCAAAAACAATTATGCAAAAGTGGATAATTTCATTATTAGTGAACCAAGACTAGTTGATTTTGAACATTTTTTTATTTTCTGTTTTCTCTTTACAATGAAGCCAAAATAAGAAGCATTCTTATGTCAATTTTTTTTTTACGGTTTATGGTGTGAACAATTTTTTTTTACGGTTTATCGTGTAAATTTTATCCTGTTTAAAGATTAAACTGTCAGATATGGACTTTTCATTTACACTTCACATATAAATCATTTTATCACTTATTTTTATTATTATTAGTAAGGTGTTCGCTATGGTTACTTTATTTTTTACAAAGTACCGTTACTTGGTGTGGTTTTCACCATTGGATTAGTAACCGTTCACAATCATATGAATAAATATAAAAAAAAAATATTTTTGTAAATATAAAATTTGAAAAAAAATATGAATTTTTTTTAGAATCAATGGTATAAAATAAGGAACAAAATATATGTGTTTTATAGAAATATCTGGATGTCTGGAATTGATCCAAAGGAAAAAATTGCTTTTAATTGTCAATCTTAGTGATTTTTATACCTTATATACCGATACTGTAAGAGCTAATGTGTTAGTACCATGTTTTTTCTACAATTAAATATTCATATTTTAATTATTCATTTAATTATTAAACACAAGATATTTTTACCAAACGCTTTTTATCTCTTTTTTAGACTTAAAAGATAAAAAACAGTTTCGGAAAATGGAAACAAATGGAGACTAAAATTTAGTTATAAAAGTTAGTAATAAGTTTATAAATTTTAATTAATGTCTAATTATACTTCCATAATTTATTTAATAAAATTAAAATTAATCAATTGTTTTAATTAGGTTAATTATTAATTAGATTTTCATAATTGTTTTAAGAAAAAAAAATATTAATAATGACATTAATTTTCAAATTTTTTTAAGGAAATAAAAAGTTAATAAATTGATTTTTTTTATGTTGAAATATATATATGGACATATGAAGATAATGGTCATAGAGTAAATAAAAACAAAAAATAGTACTACATTTTTATTGCCTTATGTGGGTCTCTACAAAAAAAAATTAAAATTACCTCTTATTTCCTTATTTTGTAAGAATCCATAAAACATGGATGTAAAAATGGAAGTATTATGTTGTTTCCTTTATAAATTTATTTATTTCCTTATGTATTTTCAATCATTTTTCTATATGTTTAAACATGCTGTTCTTTTCTTGTCCATAAGACTAGTGTATTCTTTTTGAAAGAAAACACTATTCTATTTTGTTCATTATTGTTGCATTTCATATGGATGGTATACCTCGGATGAAAGATTTTCAAATATGGTGTTGTAAACAATCAGTATAACTCTAAATATTTTTTTATTATCTTTTAGTTTTTTCAAAACTCTAAAACAAAAAACCAGAACAGGCACAACAAATCCATCAAAAGCTAAATTTTGTTTTGTTTTTAGATGGAACATATTATTCCATTCCATCAAATGTTTTAAATTTGTTTTAAGACTTAAAAGAGTAAAAGTTGGTTGTAGAAAACGAACACCGGAGTTATTGATCCAACACTTTATCGAACTCAAGGATGACTTGCGTCATTAACTCATATTGTGACCTTTCTTCGTTGTGTGAGATATCCATTAAAGACACTTATCCATATTTGATGTGAATACCAACTCACTCGAAATGGACAAATGGAGTTGTTGTTTAGAACGAGAAGCAGTAAAATAGAAATGAACCCCATATAGGAGGTCATAATCTTCTCAACATTTAATTGGTTGGAGAATGTTACTCTTTATTGGTCAATATCATGTGGAAGAGAATCACGATTAAAAGTATGTTTTACAATAAACTCTGAAGTGAGATTGGATAAAATTGAGACATTTGGAAGTCACAATTGGGGTTGTCTTGATAAAATTCACCCCTTTTAATATATAGAACTCCATTTTCTCAAAACCATTATTGCCCTAGTATTCCCTATAACTATTTTCATAAATCCAATATCATGTAAGGTTTACTTGCTTATCATACCAGTATTCTTAGTCAATTATGACAAGGATCTCAGTTTTATCTAGTATCACTTTAGAGCTCATTGTTTCTTCTGCACGGTGATTCTCTTGCACATGGTATTGACCAATAAATTGTAACATTCTTCAACCAATCAACTGTTGAGAAGATTATATCCTCATTTCTGAGGTTGATTTCTATTTTGTTGCATTTCGTTCTAAACAACAACTCTTCTTCTACATTTTGAATAAGGGAGTTCATATTCCTATCAAATGTGTAAGAGTCTTCAATGCATATCCCAGGCAACGTAGAAAGTTCGCAACATGAAATAATGATGTAAGTCATTCATGAGACTGATACAGTGTTTGACCGATAGCTTTAATATCTGTTTTCTACAAACAACTTTTGATCTTTTTAAGCCTTAAAATTGATTCAAAACATTTGACGAAAAAATGAGATGAAGATGTTCCATCTAAAAACAAAAGAAAAGTTATCTTTTCATTTGTTTTGTTATTTTCCCTTTTACCTTTCTTTTTGTTTTGAAACTGATGCGGAGCATCTTCTTGGAGGATCGAGTCTAGGCGAGGGAAGTCGGAGGAAGAACCAAGCACGGGCAACAAGCGAATAAAGAGGCCAAAATAGTGTCACATGGCAGGTCGGCAGCTTAGGCACGCACCGTGTGAATGGTAGCACGCTCCACGTGAAGGAAGGTTTGATTCGGAGAAAAGTTCCTGCAGCCTATCCACGTTCCGCTTGAGTGAAAATACGCTCTGTGTGATGGAAGGTCTGATCCGGAGAAAAGTTCCAGCAGCCAATCCACGCTGCGCTTGGAATTAGGCACGCTCCGCTTGGACTCAATTTAAAGAACTTATTCCTTATACTACAAGAAATCATGCATTTTTTGGGGAAATATTTCGCCACTTAATGCTATTATTTCGCCACAAAAACCCTTAGTGGTGAAACCAGAGTTCGTCCTCAGTTCGCCATCCTATAGGCGCCACAAAAGGTATTTATGGCAAGTTTCAGTTTCGCCACAGTTGGGTATTGTATTGTGGCAAAATATATATCCTCACTCATCTTATTTATTTCCTCACAAATAAATATTTCAATTCATTTAATATTTAGGTTTGTGGAAAATAAATTCGCCACAAAAAATATAGTTTGTGGGGAATATAATATATCGCCACTGATAATGTCATTATGTGACGAAAAATTCGCCACAATTGGTATATATGTTAGGGGGAATATGGTTTTTTCCACTAATGAGTTACATTGTATGATAAGAAAATTCGCCACAATTGATTTATATTTTATTGGAAATATTTTAAATCGCCATTGATTATATGCATTTTATGACCAAAAAATCCCCATAAAAATAAATTTTTAATTAAGATATATTTATAATAAAATATGTCTTAACAAAATTAATAATAATAAACCAAGGCACGTCACTTAATCCATTGCTATTCATAACTTCATATAAAAAATTTGATTGAATGAATTATGAATTGTATTGAATAAAAAAAATTATCTTAATACAATATAGGATACAGAAACAATACCTATTAAAAAAAATACCTAAGAACAGAGCAGAAGGTTTCCCTAGCCTAGATTAAAAAAATATTTATTAAGACTGTTGTTATACCAGTAAACCTCGCACATAAATATGACACAAGGACTGGAGTCAAATTTTGCAGTGCTTGCATCATGCAAACCCAGGACAGATGGGGCAAATTCTACAACAGCAATTTGAATCCCCAAACAAATGCCAAAGTGAGGAACTTTGTTCTCCCGAGCATATTTTATGGTAAGAATTTTCCCTTGCACTCATCTATAACCAAACCCTCCTCGAACTAAAACGCCATCAACTCCCTATAAGAAAACAAAAGTTTAGCACTTAAGGAACAATTTAACTGCAAGATACTCAAAACCAACTGCGAGAACATCAATGTGACAGTTAGACATTAGAATGTCACTTTCAAAAGATCTCAGACGGCTTTATAAACATCAGGAGCGTGCATAGAGCAAGAGTAATCAATATTCGAATTTGACAAAACTAAATAATAAAAGAACTTCACTGACTTCTTTCTGAGCACATGATTTGAATATACATTATAAAAAAAGAGAGGGAAGTATCAAATAATTATGTAGACAAAATTGATATTCAGTACTGACTTATGCTATAGTAGCATCTTCTAGATGACCGGCTTCCAACGACAAGCAACCGAAGCATGCAAAAGAGCCTGCACAATCTTCCAAATATCAACTTCTCAAGTTAACAACTTTTTCACTCAAGTACCAAATCTTGAATAAAGAACAGTTAAGTACCAATTAAACTTATTTGTCACATTAGCAACAATTTAATAGCTAAGATAGCCTAGAAAATAACCATCTTGGTCGTATGCAATTTATGACAGCTAATGGTAGATAAGCTTGAAAAATTAAGATTGTGAATAACACAACATCTGTTATCTATGAAGTACAATAAAGAAAATAAAAAATGAAGGAATAATTTAAAACTATTACCTTCAACACGGAGAGGTAGGAATTTGAAAGTCTTGTGTACTTTCCAACAGGATGTAATGTGTACTTTCCAACATGATGTAATGTAATTACTGCAGCTTCTTCCTTAATTATAATTTTGTCACTCTCTATTTATCATCCATGCCACCTCCTTTATATTCAACCCATTTTACCATTATCTTTATCATTTTAATTAGTTAAGTGATTTACCCTTTTATGTAATTTGTTTTAGGGTTTTGAGATGGTGTAAATATATCTCTTTCTTTGTAATTGAATTAACTTTTTATCAATACAATTTTATCATCTTCTTTAAGAAGTATTTGTTAAGGTCTTCACCTTCAACAATGAAAATTTCACTATTCCTATGGATTTAGTCCATAAAACCGGGATTAACTCCTTCTAGTTTAGCTAGAGAATAAATATCTTTGTTAGTTTACGATTAAAACTAACTCATCGTCCCGAATTAATTTGTATCATTTGGTAGCAGAGCCGATCGTTATCCTAATGGAGACTTCTTTCGACAATGATTCAACTGAGTTTTTCACAAGCCTTAAAGAAACGTCTTGAAGCCGAGACAATGGAGATGGAGCTCCAATATGCCGAGATGATTAGAAAGACAAGAGATAACTTGGAGCAAGAAGAGATGGAGAGACTCCAAAGAGGAACCCAAAATAGCCAGAGGCGACAACGTCGAGCCCAACGGAAAAAGGATGAAGCAACTTCCATTTTATCTCCTAAGGATTCATCCCAAATCTGTCCTCTACTGTACAAGAAAGAGGTAATTCCAAAGCTTTCTATTCTTGATGTGGAAGTTATGGCTATGCCTATTATTAGTGAGGATTTGGTTGTTTTTGGTGTTGAAGTAGATTTAAGTTCACATTGTGGGGTTGTTGATAATGAAATTGTGAATGAGGACTTAAATGTATGTGTGGATCAGTAGGAAAGGGTGTTTGTAGGTGAGGATGTTAGGGGAACCTATGTAGAAAGTGATACTCCCCAAGTGTTTGATGAAATGCCCCTTAGGCATAGCCATATATGTATGCCCCTTGAAGAGGGGGAGAAGGAGTTTGGGCTTGTTAATCTCTTTGAGGAGCATGATGAAATTAGTTTATATGTGGAGATTGATGGCTATGGAGATGGGAGATATGTTGGTGGTTCTACCATATTGGGTTGTAGCATGTCTTTTGAGTCGGACAACTTGGCACGTGAATTAGTCGGTTCGGATTATGAAGAGAAGTGGGAGGAAACGAAAGGTCATGGGAAAAGATGGTTCGTGGACGAAGAGGGAAATGAATTTGAATACGATCATGAAGAAGAGGAGATTGATGAAGAGGAGAACCAATCCGAGAATGAGCTACAAAGAAATGAGGAACGTGATTATTGTGAAGGTGAATTCGAGGATGAGGTTGAAGGGAGAAAGAACGCTTCCGAAGATGAGATATGAGGATGGTGACTTCTATCATCGTACAAATGAATTTGATTATGATGAAGATGGTAGAGCTTACTATGATGAGGATGAACGTCAAAGAATTGAGTGGAACCGATATGGGGCCGCTTATGAAGAAGACGAATATGGGGGTCTACTGTGAAGAGAGTGAGCGTTGGTGTGTTAATTGGGATCGACATGGGGCTCCGTATGAAGATGATGAAGGTAGATTCCCTGATGATGATGAGTTGGAGGATGTTGACCGGTCCTATAACGAAGATATTTATGAGTATGATGGAGGTAGGGTTCCATTATGATGATGAGTCGGGAAATGTTTGGTGGAACCGAAATGAAGAAGCTTATGATGGTGAAAAAGATCGGTTCCAAGATGAAGATGAGTTGGAAAGTGTTGAGTGGAGCCAAGTTGAAGACACACTATGATGTTGATGATGATGACAATGAGCACAATGTGTATTTGGTGACGAGGGTGCCAATGCCTAGTGAAAAGGAGCATAGCCAACGTCATCGATTATTTAGAACTCGATGCTTAGTTCTTGGGAAGAAGTGTGAGATGGTGATCGACGGAGTAAGCCAAGTGAATATCATTAGTCGGTCCGTCTTGAGTAAGTTTGGGTTGGTTCCCGAGCCACATCCTAGACCTTACCGCTTTTGTTGGGTCAACGAGGTGGAAAAACTTCAAGTTACTCATTGGTTCCTTTCACTATTGGAGCTCATAGGGATGAAGCTATGTGTGATGTTGTGGAGATGGATGCTTGTGACGTGTTGCATGGTAGGCCATGGCAATTGATTGTGATGCCTCACATGCGGGAAGAAGAAACACCTACACCATGCTCAAAGGCGAAATCCGATATGTCCTTACACCTTTGAAAGGTTCTCCTAGTAAGAAAAGGGAGACCACTTTGGGGGTTTGTCCAACTCATGAGTTGAAAGAGGATGGGTGCATTGGTGGAACGGGTGAGAGATTGAATCATCTTGACTTGGGTTCCATGGTTGAGTTAGCTAGCCACTCTCCCAATGAAGTCAAATCCAAAGAAAAGAATGAAGTTGAGAAGGGGGAGAGAAAAGTTGAAAGGGGGGAAGTTGAGCCGATGTCCGAGGGTGGCAAGCACATGTCTTTCAATGAGCCACCTAAAGGGTTTCCTAAAGGGATTCCACCTTTGAGTAAGCTACCACATGACATAGCATGGGATCCGCGAGATAGTGCACCTAGCCCTACACATGGTGAATTAAGCTCTAAAGAGGAGGAGGAAGGTTATGCCCAACACATGCCATATGCAAAAGAATCAAGTCACTCACTTGGTAAAATCTGAACTTATTCTTTTGTGCTTTATTGAAATATATGTGTTGGAATCTTGGTTGTGTATGTTGAGGGACCTTTCCTATGATGAGCCTATGAGGGGTGACCTTGTTGTGAATAATAGGAGCTTCATTGAGTATTTGTTGAGTGGGAACAGTCACCCGAGTAATATTGAGGAGATGGAAGAAACTCAAGACTTGTGGGATAATAGCTAAGTTAGTAAAATGGCAAGTCTTGGGGTCCCGAGGTTGTTAACCCAAGGCGAGGATGGAGCTACTATACGTGTGCTTGAGGTCGCTATGAAGTGGGTTGACAAGTGTCGCCGGAATATTCCATTTGATGTGGGTCATGGGCAAGTCGAGGTGGAACATGATAGCCTAGTTAGTGAGGTGAGTGAAAGCAAAGGCCGGGCACATTCAATTCAAAACCATGTTTGGGTTGTGAAGAGTACTCAAGGAATCGCTCCAATTTGGGTTGATATATGGCGCCGGTACATGACATTTGAGGTCGGCTATGAGCAAGTGGAGGTTGAACCTAGCATCCGGGTTGATGGCGTGAGGTATATTGGGGTCCGAGCATATTCGACTCAAGGTCATGTTGGGGTTTTGAAGAGTATTTATGGGATTAATTCTAATTGGGTTGATATGTGTCGTCGGCACATTCCATTCGAGGTAGGCCATGAGCGGAAGAAGATTGTGTTGATTCCTCAAGTTCGTGATGGGGAGATCAGGAGGACCCATGGATGGTCCGTTCAACGAAATGAGGGGCGTTGGAAGACCATCCAAGCATTTGTTGGGAAGTGGTTTGACAAGCTTCGCCAAGAAATACCATTCGATGTTGGTAGAGATTGGGAGATGAGTACCACGGAAGATGAAAACCAGGGTGAGGCACTTGTTGAAATATGGAGAAAAGCTCGTAAGGAGAAGGTGAGTCCGGCGATATGTGGAGTGGGTTTCTTAAATTCATTTCAAACAACACCTTGGTTCGATTTGAGAGCTTTGGTCCGCTCAAAATGAACTTGTCTCATCAATATGTAGCAAGTAACTTGGGGTCAAGTTCTTTTTATGAGAGAGTGTATGATGTGGAGCATCTCCTTGGAGGATCGAGTCTGGGTGAGTGAAGTTGGAGAAAGAACCAAGCACGAGCAACAAGCGAGTAAAGAGGCCAAAACAGTGCCACACGGCAGACCAGCAGCTCAGGCTCGCTCCGCGTGAAGGAAGGTTTGATCCGGAGAAAAGTTCCAGTAGCCAATCCACGCTCCACTTGGATTAGGCATGCTTCGCTTGGATTGGGCACGCTCCGCTTGAGTGAAAACATGCTCCGCGTGAAGGAAGGTCTGATCCAGGGAAAAGTTCCAGCAGCCAATCCACGCTCCACTTGGAATTAGGCACACTCCGCTTAGACTCAATTTAAAGAACTTGTTCCTTACGGATGCTTCCTCCTAATTACAATTCTGTCACTCCTTATTTAACCCCATGTCACTCCCTATTTACCATCCATGCCACCTTTTTATATTGAACTCATTTTACCCTTATCCTTATCATTTTAATTAGTTAAGTGATTTACGCTTTTATATAATTTGTTTTAGGGTTTTGAGATGGTATAAATACATCTCTTTCTTTGTAATTGAATTAACTTTTTATCAATGCAATTTTATCATCTTCTTCAAGAAGTATTTGTTAAGGTCTTTACCTTCAACAATGGGGATTTCACTATTCCTATGGATTTAGTCCATAAAATCGGGATCAACTCCTTCTAGTTTAGCTAGAGAAGAAATATCTTTGTTAGTTTACGATTAAAACTAACTCGTCCCGAATTAATCTGTATCAGAAACTTAAGGTTAAGACAATTAGGTTTTATTTGTCTTAATTTATTACACTCAAAACAAATAACATGTTTGCCTAAATCTGTGTCTTTATCATTGGTGTTTCTGGGCTCATACATTTGAGTACCCATTTCCCCTGGAAATTTAGTGAAAATTGAAGGAAAATAGGCTAACGTTTGGCAGCGGAAATATAAAATTTTTAACCTTTTTCCATTAACCAAGATCCGTTAATCGTTATTTCATATAAAGAGGGATAGAAGGAAATACTTTTTGAAGATCTATCTACTGTTGCAATCGTAGTGCCCACAACTCTTACTCCGAGTTCCCGATCACAAGACAAAAACACAATTCAAAATATGATTAGAACTCAACCCTATAAAAGCAACCAAAGTAGATTGCCTCTAATAAATCAACACAAGATCAAGGATAAGAGAAAGAGATTAATAATCAATTGAAATGGGAGAAGTGGTGGATTATTTCATCCTCAACTGGGGGTGTTGAAATTCTCTCTCTTCGGTTAGCTAGGGTTGGCCGAAATTCTCATATAAGGGGGGTATATATACTCTCTTGTATCTAAACCCTAGTTAGATAGAATTAGGTTACTGAATAAGAATTTAATTCGAAATAAAATTCTTATTAGTTATTATCTATAATTATATCTAAATATAAAGATAATAATAATAACTTGACAGGATAATAATAGAAGCAATTTAATCTCATTAAACCTCCTAACTTATTTATCCTTTAATTAATTTAATTCACAATCATAATCTAATTAGAATTGTTAAAAATCAAATTAATTATTTATGTATTTTATATACATAAAATCACCCCCCTATGTACTGGGCCTTAGTGGACTCAGTTGGGCTTCCATCAATTAATTAACATCTGTTTCTCTTTTGGGCTCCAAGTCTTATGTGTGACCCATTAGATTCTTATTGCTTCTAGCCGTATGGAACCATTAAATTAATTTTCTCAGTATTATATTTAATCTTTGCATAACGGAATGAGTACGCAAAATGTGATTGGCAGATCCGAAACATTCCCCCAGAGCTATAAGAAGACATGTTGATTCTCTCGTTGACCTTTCTGTATTAGTTACAGTATAATTCGATCCTTTATCAATTACATCCTTGAACAGAATCTTATGACTATGGATAATGTCAAGTCACATATAGCGAGACGTTTGTTTTACTTGTACAGGCCGAGTTAACTCCAATTAGATAGGTTAAGTGAAATCTGCATTTCAAGTCTTAAGTTATCACCTTGCAAGGATTTAGAGTCCAGTCTTCCACAAGCGATCCTTGGATGTATCTCCCATTTATCAGGAGTGACAAATGCTCAATCCAATGTATAACTATCATGCAATACTTCCTGTGATACCCAACGTCTTCCGTTCACACCCTAGAGTGATCTCTGTTATGGATCGTGTTACAACAGGATCAAAGCATCACATTCCATAATCCAGAATCACTAATTAACATTCTTTTGAGTCTTAGGATTACTTATACCTATTAATACCAATGAGATGAACAAGTGACAAGGATAAATCTACCCATCCTGTTATCTCAAGTCGGGTCCCCAATCCTAATGAACTCCCTTTCATCGGATCCATGTAATTGTCCAGATATCTGCATATCTGAAGCTTGTGAGATCAGCTCTCTGTCTCGACAGAAGACATTGTTACATGCAAGTCTCAATAGTGATATGTCAATCCTCACTAGTACAGAAATGGCCTATTGCCACGCCTTATTAGCCATGGTTGTAATAATAACCATAGCTAGAGGTCATTGGAGTCGGTTGTTTGAAACAACCAACCCTAATAATGTCTTATTGGCCACGGTCAATATACAAAACCGACCCTAATGACCTTCATTTTTACTTCCATGTTTAATTAAGGATTATTAGTGTCGGTTTTGTAATTGACCGTGGCTAATAAAGCATTATTAGAGTCGGTTGTCTCCAATGAGTTATTATTAGGGTCGGGCGTTTACATAACCGACCCCACTATCCTTTTTCCTCTTTTCCAAATTCGCAGACCTCAGAAAACTCATTCGCGCATTTGGATTTCTCAAACTCTTTTCCTAATTCTCTCTCAAACCTAAGAAGACCTTTTTTCCTAATTCTCAGACCTAAGAAGATCTTCATCTCAAAATCTTTGTATCAAGGTCTCACCATTCTAAGACTTTTACTCTTCTAAAAACTCAGTGAGCGGCACAAATCCTGAGATTCAAGAAGACGACACTGAATTTTCACAGGTTTGAAACATAATCTCTTTTCTGGTTTCTTATTGAAAGTAAGATACCTAATCTAATTGTAGCAATGTTGTTTTCTTTCTTACATCTCGTAGGTGCGCAACTTATGAGGGAGCCCTAAGAAATATCGAAGGTGCGCAGCTAGGCGTGAGGCTGCTGTTAAACTTGAAGATGGATCTACCATAGAAGCAGATATGGCAATATGTTTATGTTCGAAATAATGCCAGGGCAACTGTACCCTTGCTTTGGAGCCGTGTCCAGGTTTCATAATTTTTACTTATTAATTTGTACATATAGTCTTCCTCTGTCTTGTAATTGTGTTTGTTTGGTTGCTCATCTGACCTCACCTCAATAAAGCTTTAGGTAATCTTTTCATTTTGTTTATATAATTAACACAGTTTGATCCATTTCTATGCTTCTTGCGGTTGTTTGGATTCGGCACGTAATGTGTTTGATAAAATGCCTGAGAGAAGTGTTGTTTCCTGGAATGCTATGATTGACATGTTTGTCCTGCATTGAAATTGTTTGTTCAACCATATGAATTGTTTGAGCCTGATGGGTACACAATGCATATCATTTTAAATGCTTGTGCTGGTTTATGTGCTTTGTCCTTGGGGATGTGGGCTTATGCTTATTTATTGAGAAAGTGTAATGTTCAAGTAGCTATGGATATTTTGGTGTGTTTATTGTAAATGTGGATCATTAGATATTTGAACTAAGCATGCCTATGAAACCTGATGCTGTTATTTGGACGAGTCTTCTTGATTCTTGTTGTAAGAAAAATGCAAATGTTGAACTAAGCAAAGAAATGGTGAGGCACGTCCTCTATTGTTACAGGAAAGGTGAGTCTTGTGAAAAGTGATTACAAAATGGACTTTCTGATGCGCATAGTGCACAATAACATCTGCACTTGAGAATGCTAGAGGCTAGCTGTTTCTGTAGTGTTAAGGACACTATTGTTCATGTTTGTTTCCTGGCAAAGTTGTTGCAACCAAAGGACAAAGCTTTAGATATAATTGATTTTTTTTTTGGAAAATCATGTTAGACACCAAGCTTAAGTCCTGTTTATAAAGGTTTTAAAACTTAGAGGAATTTACAACATTTTTTGTTGTGTACATTCACAACCTTGCTTTTTACACACATGAGCAACACCTTTTCATAAACTAAATCTTGTTTGATAACTTTATATCTATGCTAGTATGCTTAGGTCCCAAGTTGCAAAATTTTCCACCTTGAGGGACTTAACTGAACTTCTGTGATTTTCTGGTATTTCATAGCAACTGAACTTATGTGCTTTGGTGTTGTTGTATTAGTATATCTTATTTTGTTGTGTTAGTTTGCAAATTGAGACAAAAAGTCGAATATCATAGGAGCAATATATCCAATCCATTTAGAAAAGCTTAAATTTCTGCATCTAAATACATAATTAATATTACTTAAGAGGTCTCAGCAATGGCGTTTATTTTTTAGAGTGATGAAAAATTTGTAAGAAGAGGAAGAAAGATAAAGTGATAAGAAACAGAGGAGAAACAGAGAAATTGAGAAACTGTCCATTAAAATGGTGTTTTATTTTTCAGAGTGATGAATGTTGAACACAAATCTAAGAGTTATATACTTAAAAGAGTCAACTTTAGGGAAGACTTGTGAAATGAGTTGTAGACTTGAATTATCAACCATACAATCATGCAAAATACATCGACGAAACTAGACAAACTAGGCTCTGTAGAATTACAACGACATATGTGAATAACATTGGTTTATGTTCAGTTTTTACTTGTTGGAGGTTAGTAAAACATTAGATAGTGACATTATATATTTTTATTATAAAAAATGGCAATGTTTGACAATTTTTGTATTCTTTATGGTTACATGTGTGCCATTTCATAATGCATGTTGGTTCACCAATGTATTTTCTCTTATAATCATGCCATTGACTAGATCACCACTTCATGGCTTGCCATGTCCAGAAAGTCTGATTTTTTTCTTATGTCTTATATGCCATTTTACATTGATTAGATAGGAGATTTTCTTTTTCAAAAGACAATAAGAATAAGTTCTTTTACTCACATTCCATAATCCAGAATCACTAATTAACATTCCTTTGAGTCTTAGGATTACTTATACCTATTAATACCAATGAGATGAACATGTGACAAGGATAAATCTACCCATCCTGTTATCTCAAGTCGGGTCCCCAATCCTAATGAACTCCCTTTCATCAGATCTATGTAACTGTCCAGATATCTGGATATCTGAAGCTTCTGAGATCAGCACTCTGTCTCGACAAAAGACATTGTTACATGCAAGTCTCAGCAGTGATATGTCAATCCTATTTCTAAACATATTACTTGACTTGGGGTGGTTTTAAGTTTATTAGTTTATTATAAAGTTTCGTCTCACTTCATGCTTGTATGAACACTTTATAATCACTTTAAACAAACTTAGGGATTTCCTTTTATTAGACTTATTTAGTTCTTAAAAGAGGTTGCCTTTATATAGTTATGAAACCATATCTTATTAAAACAAATGATATAAAGAACATTTCATTTACATTAAGTTTATATCCTAGAACAATTGTCTATAGGACACTAAACCCCAACAAATATGTATGCCAATAATAATTTACTTTGTCTGATGTAATTCAAATTATTAATAATCTTATTGGAGAACATGATCAAGAGCTAACAATTTGGTAAGTGAATTGTTGTACCTTAGAGAATTGAAACTCAAATATGATATCAATGTTTTTCTGAATAACTCCGCAAATAGGACAAACATCACCGAGATCCTCCTTCAAGATAAGAGAATGATCACATTCCTTCCAAACTTCTTCCAGGCATTCACTGGTGGCACTGGCAGCACGACCTGCAGAACAGTCTATCAAAAGAAAAACAATATGGAATTTCAGAATTACAAAGCAAGGCTGTGTTGCACGGCCACAGAAATGGAAATGAAAATGGACGGAAATGAAAATGGAAAGGGATACTGGCAGCAAATATGGTTGTAAAGGAGAGATATCAATTTTATTGAAATATATTGGCCAGAATTTTCAAGTGTAAAGAAAAAATCCAGGACAATGTATTTGATTGAATAGCAAATCCAAGAACAGATTTCTGACTAATTTACTTTCTAAATTTTAATTAATAAAGCCACATCCAATGTTTTTTAAACATAAAACTACTAATAACTTTACCTTAATATATTAGTAAAGGAAAATTAACTCACATTCAGGGCCACCTCTAGGGGGAGGCTGCCTAGGCAACCGCCTAGGGCCTCCGATCGGAAAATTGATAATTATTAAACAAATTATGGTTAAAAAGGTATATGGATTTAGATATATAACAAAAAATAGTGCTAGGCTGAATGGTAAAGACATAGTGGAGGTGTTTGTAAGGGTGAGAGTTCAATTCCCTTAGATTAATATTTTTTTGTTCACATTTTCTTTTATTTTTTCTTTCTTTCTTTGACAACACAAATGTATAAATTATTACTTTGTTATTGTAGTTATTTTTAAATTTTTAATTTTTTTATAAATTACAAGATGAAATTCACTTATGACTTAAAATTTTTAATTTGGTGCAAAATGTTATTTAGACTATGATGTTGGAATTAATTGGATATGGATCCAATTAGGCCCGCTCGAAATGGAACGAGCCCAAACCCAATAAGAATTAGGGTTAGGTTATCTATTTATTCAGTATAAATAGAAACCCTAACCAACACTAATTCTAAGAGAATAAGGAATTAGTTTTTAGAGATACAGTATCTCAAAAACACAGAAAAGAGAATTAGAAGAGAGCCAGAAATTAGCTTTTGAGATACATGATCTCCAGAAAAAAATTTCTCTCATCTTTTTCCCTAAGCCGCCGCCCCTCTCTCTATTTTTGGGATTCGTCGTCGCTTTAGTTTGTGAACCAATTGTCTTCCTCTCCCAATTCTATTGGCGTGGTTGAAGGCTTGGCCGGTGATACTAGATCGGGTGATTGATCCGAAATCCTTCTGCTGCAAATAAAGAACGGGATCTGCGCTACAAGAGGTAACCCGTAAACCCGTTTACTTATTCGGATAAATATATATGTTGTGAATATATGCTTATCCCTACATTGGTATCAGAGCCATTGGATCTAGTATTCCGTCTTTACCGCGAATCCGTTTGCGTTTGAATCTTTTTTGAAAGATTAAAAATAATTCATTGTTATTTTTTTTATGATTATAAACTGGAATTGGTTGATTGTGTGATTAAATTGAATTAGGATTCGATTTAAACGTTTTTTACTCAATTAAACCTGTTTAGGTTTCTGTTACCTTCTGATTTTTCATTCCGCTCGTCAAATCGAAAAACCGACCACACCATCGAGTCTAGAGACCCCAAAAACCTTAGGTTCCATATATTTTTCGTCACCGGAATCGGCCGGGAAGGCGGCACGTGGCCTTCACGCGCCACTTGGGGAGGGGGGGGAGAAAACGTGTGTCTCCCCCCAGCCTGCCACGCGGCAGGTGCTGGTTGGCCAGCCGGTGCCGCGCTGGCGCCAGTTGGACCAACCAGCGTGCGCCACGTGGCAGAGGCCCCTCCACACGCGCTAGGCACGTGTGGGCTCTTTCCGTGACCAATTTTTTTCCATTTTTTACAGAAACGTGTTTTTGAATTTTTCTGATTTTTTGGGTATTTTTTCAAAAATTTTGGATGAGCAGTTTATACAATCTCTTTTAATAAGGGTTTTCGGGGAGATGCTTGAAATGTTAAGGAGATCTGTGATTCGTTCCTTCCCTCGCCCGTTCCGTGTAGGAGAAATTCCCTACATGGAAGAGAGGGAAGATTTTTATGTTGGTTAAATGAACCATTTTTATTTTTTTGTATGGTTGTGGATTTAATTTTTGGAACAAATTTTTTCGTTGGGGTTTATTATTCTAGTGTTATAATTTTGGTTAGGATTTCTATTAGAATTTTTGTTTTCTAATGGATTTTAATAAAAAAAAAATCAAATATGTTTGGATACTTTTTTTTTATTTATGGTGTGATTATTCAAATATGTTTGGATAACCATTGGGATCCTAATTTAATTATTATTCGATTTTATTGGATAATTTTTGGTATGTTGGATTGGAATTGATGTGCTTGAATAATTTTATGTGAGCATTTAATTGCGATTTATTAAATCACTGATTAGTTATTATTGATTTAATGATTATCTTCGACCTTAGTAGTTAAGATTAGTCAACATTAAGATCGAAATAATAAATCAAAAGTCATCTTAATTCCTTACAACACCCATATTTTTGTAATAAGTTGCAAAATCGTTACTTCTGAGTAACAAAATTCTCTAAGTATTAATGTATCTAATTAGTTAGATCTAATACTAAAGTGTAAAGGGTAATTTGAGCCACTTCTATCTCATTTTCGAATCGAAATTTAGAATGAAAATTTGATTGATTAGATATAAGTTGTATCGAGAATTAATGCGTGTATTGAACCTTTAATAACTTCTTACTAAGTCGTGCAATACCATTGTAGATCAGTCATCAATGGCAGCAGCTAGAAAGTCTATAGTTGCTGAACTCAACAAAGACCTGAAATTAAATGGGGATAACTATGAGGTTTGGTCAATAAAATAAAGTATGTGCTTGAAGAGCAAGATGTGCTTGCTCACTTGGATACGGTTATGGCCGAACCTGAGGATGGTGCAACTGCTCAGCTTCACCGAGATTATACGACATGGAAGAAAAAGGATTCCACTGCCCGCATCATCATGCTGAGTGCCATGGATGATGAGTTCACTGGGCAATTCTGTAAGATTGAGTCAGCCAAGGGCCTATGGGATGCCTTAAAGGAGAAATTCGGAGGTGTGTCTCTGACTAGGCTCCGCTCATTGACAATTAAGTTTGACACTTGCAAGAAGAGGCTTGATCATACAATGAAAAAGCATTTAAGAGAAATGTCCAACATGATCAGTGAGCTGAATGAAGCAGGTCATCAGTTGACCAATGAGCAGAAAGTGCAAGCTGTTATCCGCTCTTTGCCAAACAGTTGGGAGCACATGAAGGTGCACCTAACCCACACCGAAGCAATTCAAACCTTCGATGATGTTTGTCGCCACCTTGAGCTAGAGGAGGATCGCCTGGCATCGATTAAGATCAATGCTGAAGCCCATTATGTGGGAGCCCACTCAAGTGGGAGGCGTTCCAATCCTCCAAGGCAAAAGCGTAAGCGCTTCTATAGCCAGGGCAAAGAGCAAGCCAAAGAGCCTGTGAATACAGAAAATAGAAAGGGAAAGAGAACAAAGAACAGAAAGAAACCGAAGCTTTCACGTGTGAAATGTTTCAACTGCCAAGAAAAAGGACACTATGCAAATGATTGCAAAGTTCTTAAGGTACACTACACTAACTCATGTGTGAGTGAAATAAATGTATCTAGCACTGTTCTTATAGCTGAACATGATCCTTTGTGGGTTGTTGATTCAGGTGCAACAGACCATGTGACGAAGGAAAGAGAGACCTTTGTCGAGTTCCGACGAATTCTAGTCGGTTCAAGATGGATCTATGTGGGAGACAACTCGAGAGTTGGAGTCGAAAGGATTGGCACATGTAGATTGAGTCTACATGGCGGTCAAACTCTCCTCCTACAAGATGTTCTCTATGCTCCGAATATTCGGAGAAACCTTATTTCTGTGAACTCTTTGTTAAGAATTGGATTTGCCTTTATTTTTGCTAATAACAGTTTGCATTTAAGTTTGGATAACGAATTCTATGGTTCAGGATATGTACTGAATGGTTTGACTATTTTGGATGTTGAATTATATGACTCCAATAATTTTTCTGTTACTACTTCTTCTTCTGTGGATAAAGATGTTAGTTTATGGCATGCTAGGTTAAATCACATTGGGCAAGATCGCATGAATCGTTTAGCCAAAGAGGGCTTACTAGGTAGTTTAAGAAAAGTTGAATTACCTCCATGCGAACCATGTCTTAAAGGAAAAATGCATAGAAAACCATTCGGGAAGGGTACTAGGGCAGAATTTCCTTTGCAATTAATTCATTCTGATGTCCGTGGTCCAATGAATGTGAGGGCTAGGCATGGGGCCTACTACTTCATCACCTTCATAGATGACTATACAAGGTATGATCACATCTACTTGATGTCTCACAAGTCTGAAGCTTTGAGTTGTTTCAAAAAGTTTATGAACCTTGTTGAAAATCAACTAGATAAGAAGATCAAATTTTTGAGAACTGACCGAGGTCGAGAATATCTTTCAGATGAATTCAAAGATTTATGTGATGAGAAATGGATAGAGCATCAGTTGTCTATCCCATATACTCCGCAACAAAATGGTGTTGCCGATAGGAGATAGAACTCTCCTTGATATGGTTCGATCTATGATGGCTGAAGCAAATTTGCCTATTTCCTATTGGGGAGATGCTTTGCTAACAACTACATATGTTCTAAACCGAGTGCCCTACAAGACTGTCACTTCCACTCCTTATGAGTTGTGGACTGGTAGAAAACCCGATTTGAGTATGCTCAGACATTGGGGTTGTACTGTTTTTGCCTATGATACCTCTAGCAAATTTGGGAAATTAGGCCCAAGAGGTAGAAAGTGTGTCTTTATAAGATACCCTGACGTATCAAAGGGATATGTCCTAGTGGGAGAAAATAGTGAAGGTCGAGTGGCAAAATTTGAATCACGAGACGTCGTCTTCTTAGATAATGAGTTTCCTAAGCAAGGAGAAGTTGACACTGATCTCACTCTGTTTGAGGAAATAGATTCAAACGGACCTCTCCATTCGAGTGGGAGGAATTTTAAGGATCAAAGTAATGATACCGATCACTACCAGGAACAAGAACAAGGTCAAAGTTCCGAACCTCAAAACGTTTCGAATGTGACATATCCTTATTTAAGTGGCAGTTTGATTCTTGATTCTTGTGAGAATTTGGGAAAAAGTCTAAGAGATAGGATTCCGGGTTATGATGAATACATGAGAGAAGTTTATCAAAACTCGGAACCGCGTCCTACTAAAAGGCAAAGAGTTGATAGTCGACGATTTGGTATCGAAGGCACAACTCTTTTAGTAACTCCAAATGATGATGCGGAACCTAGAAATGATAAAGAAGCTTTCACTTCTCCGGAAAAAGACAAATGGACTATAGCAATGTGATGCGCCTTCCGTAAAGAAGACTCACTAAGGGATAAGTGTATCCCGTCGTTATCAAGTAATAAAATTCTGGATAAGTCCATGTGGATTTATTTCTGCAAGTATCAAGCTACTTGGTCTCAGGTGTTATCTAGGCTTTGGGGGGTTTGAGTTTGGTTTTTCTTAAGTTAATCTACTCCTAGGTTGAATTATACCATTCCTAGCTAAGTTATCTAATTCTAACTAAGGTATTCTACGCCTAATTAAGTTACTCTACCCCTAATTAAGTTAAACTACTCCTAGGTGATCTTTTACCAATGTAATTATCCGAAGGAACATGAAGGGATACGATGATAATGAAAATAGATTGTTTAGACAACGGAATTAAAACCTAATCTAAGTCACTTGTGTCCGAGGCGATTAACCCTACCTATCCTCCTGAGGTCCCTAGTTCGTGATTCCCTTGTAAGGCCGAAACTAGCTCTAAAGCTCAGCAATTTGGGCTTAATCTTCTATAGGGTCGTCAATCCTATGGGCACTGACTAGGTCAAATTCAGCTCGCAATATGTGCCAACTTAATTTTGGGATTATCGAATGAGTTAAACCAATCAGACAAAGCGTAAGACAAAGATTAAAGCAATAGAACAATTGAATAAACAAAACTATAATATATATCAAAGATGAAAGTATTGTCACGAAGATACAATGAGCCTAGGATTCATAACATGGATCAGAGGCTAGACAGAATATAAAAGAAGAAAAATCCCTTTCAGGGAACCTGTCTACCAATGCAGGCGTCTTCCTAGGACTTAAGGATGAAGCTTGAGCAATGCTCGTTGAGCGGAGCTTCGGAGGTGTCTTCAATGGAGGTTTGAAGGATATGGAGGAGGTGGAGACGATTTCTCAAGGTGAAAGCTAAGAAAATTACAAAGATAAAAGATATCTAATTTACAATGGAAAAGTTCTATTTATAGTTGTAGCTCGGGCCCTCTTTTTGACCTATTTCGTGTCCTTGTGCAGGTGGGAAGTCGTGGGACCGGTCGTGGAGTCGTGGGGTCAAAACTGACTTTTTTGACCAATTCCCGCAGGTCAGCTCCCCGAGCAGGGCGCGCTGCTCGGCGAGCTGGCATGGCCAGCTCGCCCGAGTAGGCCCCTGGAGGCCTGCTCGGCGAGCTGGCCTAAAAAGGCCAGTTCGACAAGCCGTTTCGCCCTGCACGCTTCCGCACGGTTGCTCGATGTTCCACGATGTAATTTTTGCCCGAATTTCCCCTGCGCATGCACGAAAACTCCAAATAACATTAGTCTCGAGGCTAAATTGACCCGCTAATCGCTCATTTTAAGCAAACGCTCCGTTTGTTGCGACTTTTGACGGATCAATTAGCTATAAAAGATAACGGAATTATAACATACATGCCATTTCGGCCTTATTTGCCTAAAATGATCAGAAAACGAGCCCAAACAACAAAAAGTTAATAAAACATTTCCAATTCCTAACTAACTCACACAAAGGCATATAAATGCGAGAATTGCTCGCTTATTCATGAAATAGCACTAAAAACCGTCCTAAAACTGTACCCAAAGATAGGGGTTTTTGACCCCTATCAAACCTCCTCGCACTTAAAACTTTACTTGTCCCGAAGTAAACTAAAAAACTAAACCCGCAATCACAAGCAAGCTAGAAAACCTTCTGGTTTGACTAGGTGCTTGACACAATTTCGAGCATCTGTAATTACATGCATTCGAAAATACAAAGTAGAGACACGATATCCAAAAGCCGCATTTGAATTATCATAGGCCATATGTTTTAAGTAAAAGGACATATGTTCAATTAAACGAGCTTAAGGGGATCGCTAAGTAAAACACCTCACCATAGGTAGTTCACTCATTTCACACAGTTTTGGTGGCTAAAGTGTTTGCTCTCGGCTTATGTTCTTGCTTAGGATTACGTTGATTTTGCATGTTCATCCGAGTTCCTCTACTATGCTATATGACTCCGATGATATCAAAAACAGCCTCGAATTGGGGTTGTAATGTGGTTAGAGGGTTAAAGGTACAACAAGGGTTAATCGTTCTAGAGCTAGAAAAACAAAATTAAAATGGCTTTAGCGAATATGAAGTGACTGAGCTTTTTATTCATTGTTATTTATTATTTTTTTTTCTTTGAGACGTTTTGATTTTAAGAACTGGGGAATGAAGTTCTCCCTTTTTGTTCGTCTCTTTTCTTTTCTTTTTCTGTTTTTCCTTTTTTTTTCTTTCTTTTTCTCTTTTTTTTTTCTTTTTGGATAGTATTGCTCAATCACTTCTTAGCCTTTTGGCTTGCTACTATGATGCCATAAACAAAGATAAAGCGCTAGAAGAAAACAAAGGCTCAATGCGAGCTTTGCAAAAACTGGGTTAAGTAACAAACCAAGTGATGGCTTGCAAAAATTGGGTTAGGACGAAAGAAAAATCTACAAACTAAGGGGCTTCCTAGAGTGGATGAAAAAGAGAAAATAAGGTAAAGAAAAGGGTTAATTCTAATGAGGCTGATTTCATCGTCTATCATCTCAAATCATTGCATGTAGGTTCAACTTAGTATTAGGTGCAAAATTTGTAATCTTTCCACAAGTCAAAGCATTCACACAAAAATGTCAAGAAAAAGAGCTTTTTGATGTTCGCTCTTAGGCTCAAATTCAGCTCACAATTCTTTAGGTTTCAATTTTGTGTTTACTAGTTCTCCCCAAACTCAAGTTTAACATCACATGCCTTCAATTCTTAAGTTATCTACCTAAGTAATGATTTTAGCATTTCTTCAAAAGTAGGGTCTAAATGCAAACTTTAGCTCATGCTTTTACAGATACAAGGATTGTGTCCTACACCTAAACTAGTTGTCATGCAATCTTAGATTCGGTTCTCAGCCCTCAAGGACAAATAACGAAGTTTAGATTCGAAGGAGGTTCACGGTTTTAGGTCCTAAACATGCAGAACATAAATAAAACCCGAAAAACGCAAAACTAAACTAGACACGACGCAACAAAAATTTAAAAATTATACAATTTTTGTAAGTTTGTCTACCCCTCCTCCTCACACTAAAAATGTGCAATAAGTTCCAACATTGCATCACAAACCATAAAGTACAAGTGCAAAAAGTTAGGGTGGAGAAGACAACTTACTGATCGGCCCGGGGGGTGGCCACAGCATGTTGTAGCGCTCACAGTAGTCTGCCGCTACATATTCAAGGCCTGTGAGCCTCCGGTCCATGTTCTGCTCGAAGTTAGTGAACCGGTGGTCCATTTGTTGAACAATGTTGAAGGTCCGAAGGTTAAGGTCTCTCATTTCTGCCATCATGGTCTTGATGGCTTGGAATTGGGCCTCCTTCCCCGGCTCTTGGTGTTCCGTTTGGTCATCTGCTTCTACAGCTTCTTCTCCCTCAGTTTCGTCGTGCTCTCTCTCTCTTTATCGTGGTGGGTTTCTTGCCCATTTTCTTGCTCTCCCGCTTGAGCTTGCTCCTCCAAATGGGTTCCTATTTAAAACTGCATGAAAAGTAGACCTTCCCAAAAATGTGGAGTTAAGCAAGGTGGGGTGGAAACCATCTTCGTTGATTTCCAAATTTTTGAATTGGTTATCAAGGAAGTTGGTAACCAAATGTCCAAGACCAAGTGATCCGCGTTTTCTACTTGTTTGGCTTTGAAAGCCTTCAAAGATGGCTTTGACATTATCAACGGGTTTATGATTAGCTACACACCACAATATGAGCAATTTCGTGCTCGAGACCTTATTGCTCTCGTTTTTGCCTAGCAAGTTGTGAGCCACAAACTTGTGTATAAGGTTTAACAATGGGTCTAAGAGAGCGACCGGGCTAGCAGTGCGGGAGTCATAATCTGATGAGCCTGTTAATTGGAGCCAAGCATCATTTGGTGTCATGGGTTCCTCAAAACCCGAGACTGCCTCTGGGTGGTTGTAGACTCCCATTAAGGCTGTTATCACAGTGTCACTGAGACGATAGGGTCTACCGTTCAGTCGGAAAGAATACTTTCCCGATCCTATGGGCGGTTCCTTTTTCAAAGTGGTCAGAAATTCCATAGTAAAGTTATAATACACTAGGGTCCCTTTTGTGGCCAGTTTATACCAGCCTTGGAATTTTAGGATTTCATTGAAATCCTTTTCCAAACCTATAGAAGCTAGGTATGACTGATCAACAATGATTCGAGTGGCAAGGTCCTGCTTAGAGAACCGTGTGTACAACAACCCCTCACGCTCATCAACTAGTCCAAAAGTAGGATTATACTTAGCTTGGAGGGCGTCGCTGAATTCGACGTCAGAGTCGGCTTCATTGTTAACCGTGATCTTGGCCTTACATTTCCTGCCCATATTACCTGAGAGATAGACCAAACGGAATAGTTAGAATTTCTTCACAAACATAAACATAAACCCCCAAACAACCAACAATTAGGCATAAACCATAGCTTAGAGACTTAGGGACCAAAACTATGGCTTTCAATCCCTAAGTAATTTACCCGTAATTCCAAATTCGTGCAAAATCAAGGATGCCCAGTGACCAAAATGCGTTAAGAATATGATATAGAACTCCATTGGCAAGTTTTCAACTATAAACTGAATAGTTGAACTTTGAGCTAAAAATGGAGATTTTACCCAAATTGAGCAATTTCTCCAAATATACATAAATTAAGAACTACAATCATACCCAAAGTACATATTGATCATAATGTTAACATATATTGCAAGAATGTCAAGAATTAAAAGCAAATAAGAGACTATTTGAGAAAAAAGATAAAATCCCCAAAACTTAGGTTTATCCCAAATCTCAAAAATTAACACCCTAAACTAAAATCTAAGCCTAGAAACATGTTAGAAATCAAAAATAGGTAAGAATCCATACCTCGTTTGTTGAATTCGGGTTAGTATGGTGGATTTGGGAGGTTAGGTTGTGAAGGAAAAAGAGAGAAGGAAAGAAAGAAGAAAAGAAACAAAGAAAGAAAGAAAGAAAGGAAATGAAGGGGATGATGAGTCATCCCCTATCCTTATCTCCTTTTATTATTATTATTATTATTTTTTTTAGTTTGGGATTAAAAATCTCGAACAGCCCGTGTCGGCCGAGCTGGCCGGCTCGGCCGACCAGCTCGGCGAGCAGGGCATCAGTGCTCTGCTCACCCGAGCTAGGGTGCCCAGCTCGCCCGAGCTGGGGTGCTGGGCGATTTTTCCAAATTTTTTTTAAGAGAGTATGGGGTGCAAAACTTGACAATGTAATAAAAAAATGCGAATTAAAAACTAACAACCAAATTTAACAAAAACAAAACGAAAAGAAAATTGCAGAAATAATTGTTCAAGCTTTGAATTTAAACCGAGGAGAACTCGATTTCTCCCCCTTACTCAATCCTTTCTCAGGATCTTTGGGTTCTTATTCGTTGTGCTCGGGAGAGAACCCTGTGGCCTTTCCTGCCTGTCCCTATTGATCTGGGCTACCTGATTGCTCAGATCCTTGCAGAAAGCTTCATTGTTGGCAAGCCTAGCCGAGATCTCCTTCAAGAGAGTAACCACCTCGTCAGATTCCTTAGGAGGTTGCATTGGCCCTTGATTTTGCTGTTGATATGGGGGCATGCCAAGCCCCTGCTCTCTATGTTCCTGAACAAAACCGCTGGGAGGTCGAAGCACATTCTGATTTGAATTTCCGTAGGATAGGTTCGGGTGCTGAGGCCTCCTATAGTTGTTGTTGTTGTTGTAGGAGTTGTGGTTGTTGGGGTTGTAGTTGTTATAGTTCTGGTTGTACCTCGGTTGCCCCCCAACATAATTGACCATCTCCACCCCATCTCCAATGAAAGGGCTCCCTGCCTGACAGTCCTTCCCATGGTGGTCGCTGCCACAGTGCACACAAGTGGGAGGTTGGCTGAATTTTGCCAACAGGACATCCATCTTCCTACTCAAATCCGCAACACCCGGATTTTGTTCTTGTTCTTCCACAGTAAACACTCGCTGCCTTGTGGGGCCAGCGAGTTTCTCCTCTTGCCACTGCACACTCTTCCTGGCCAGCTCGTTAATCATGTCATACGCCTCTGTTGCTGTCTTTCTGAATAAATCTCCACCCACTGCGGAGTCTACAATAGCCCTGTTAGTGGGTGTCAATCCGTGATAGAAGACGCTCACTAATTGATGCTTGGGTATGTCATGATGAGGGCACATGTGATCTCACCCCTGAGCATTGCTGTCTTCGAGGGGGGAAAGTAGTAGGACAAGAATTCCTTCTCTAATCCTGCACAAGTCGTGATTGATCCGGGCTCCAGTGTTCTTAGCCATTCCAAAGCTTGCCCAGTTAGAGAAAATGGGAACAACTTCAGCCTAGCAGCATCTTGGGGAACCCCATTTGTTCTCGCAGTGTCTGCGCACATTAGGAAGCGATCCAGATGATCATTCGGGCTCTCATGTGCTTCCCCTCCAAACAATCCGGTCTGTTGAATCAAGTGAATTATGCCTGACTTGATTTCGTATGTGTTGGCCGGAATATTCGGAGCGGCAATGCCGGACAGATGCTGGTGTCGGTGTGGTGTCAGGATCTCACTCATCAGACGAGTGTCAGTTTCTGGTCCGGTGTTCTCAGTGTTCCGTTCATTGTCAGTCATTTTGATAGGCTCGATGATCTCGTCTTGCTTCAGTTTTCCAATCTGTTTGCTCCTGCGAAGAGTACGTTCAAGTTCAGGTTTAAGAGGGACACACGGTATTCCCGCTGATCTTGTAGGCATATGCTGACAAGAAATAAATACAAGAAATAAATGAAAGCAGAAATTTTTTCTATGAAAGAAAAGTATACACATCATACAAGGTCGCACAGTTTTATACAGGTATTCTTATTGGTTTATATTGACAGATATAGATTGGTGTATATGGTACAAACTAGTAGAGATAAACAAGTATGTATAAGTATGAATCAGAATATGAACAAATATAAATATAAGAATGAACAAGTATAAAAGGTATAAACAAGCACAGACACACAAGTATAGATGAATTTAACAAGTATAAATATACGTTTGTATAAACAAGTATAAATAAGAATAGGTATGAACAACCACGCATGTTATGAGAAAACACGATGGATATAAAAAAGTATAGAAAGGTCATATATACTGAGATATAATAGACTAAACAAGTATTTGTGTATATAAGTATGAATATGAACAAGTATAAGTATGAACGATATAGACAAAGAATATTTACAAACGAATTATAAACAGGTATATGTATAAACAAGTATAAACGATATAAATGATATAAACAAGGGTATTCACAATGAATGCCTAAACTAACAAATCGACCTTTGATTCGATTTCGTGGCGATTCCACAGGAACAGAAACCTCTATAGCACCACAAATTTCTTCAAACTCAAATAGGAAAAGAGTTGTGCCTGATTCTTCTAATGAACCAAGAATAAGTGAAAGAACTAGAAAAGAGAAGAATTTAGGTCCAGATTTTATTAATTCTCAAGCTATTCTCTTTCTGGTGGAAGGAAATAGAAATGGGGTTACTAATAAAATACCAATTATACTTACTGTAGAAGATGATCCCAAAACTTTTCAAGAAGCAATGACTTCTAGAAATTCAGCTTTTTGGAAAGAGGCAATCAATGATGAAATGGATTCATTGATATCAAACAATACTTGGTATATTACGGACTTGCCTCCAGGGTCCAAAACTGTTGGATGCAAATGGGTATTCAGGATTAAGTATAATACAGATGGATCTATAAATTCTTTCAAAGCTAGATTGGTTGCACAAGGCTTTACTCAAAAAGAAGGGGTAGATTATTTTGACACTTATGCACCTGTGGCTAGAATTTCATCCATTAGAGTACTTATGGCTTTAGCTTCTATTTTTGGTCTATGTGTACATCAAATGGATGTGAAGACGGCTTTTCTAAATGGGGATTTAGAAGAAGAAGTGTACATGAAACAACCTGAGGGTTTTGTTCTCCCTGGAAATGAAAATAAAGTTTGCAAATTGGTTAAATCCTTGTATGGATTAAAACAAGCGCCTAAACAATGGCACATAAAATTTGATTCTGTTATTTTATCAAATGGTTTTACTTATAACTCAGCAGATAGGTGCATTTACTCTAAGTTTACAAAAGATTATGGTGTCATCATATGTTTCTATGTTGATGACATGTTAATCTTTGGAACCAATATGAAAGGAATTGATGAGACGAAGAACTATTTGAGTTCATGTTTTAAAATGAAAGATTTAAATGAAGTCGATACTATCTTAGGTATCAAGGCTATAAAACATAGTGGGGGTTTTGCGTTGAGTCAATCTCATTATATTGAAAAAGTGCTTAATAAATTTGAGCACTTAAAGTTTAAAGAGGCTAATTCCCCTTATGATTCATCTTGTAAACTTAGTAAAAATGAGGGAAGAGGTGTTGCTCAACTTGAGTATGCTAGTGCAATAGGAAGTATGATGTATGCATCACATAGTACTAGACCAGATATTGCATTTGCTGTCTGTAAACTTTCTAGATTTACGAGTAATCCGAGTCGTGTACATTGGAAAGAGATTAGTAGGGTTTTAGGTTACTTAAAAAGAACCAAAAACCTTGGATTATATTATAATAAATTTCCAGCAGTTCTTGAGGGTTATTCAGATGCTAGTTGGATAAATACTATCGGTGATAGTAAGTCCACAAGTGGTTGGATTTT
Source organism: Euphorbia lathyris (assembly GCF_963576675.1). Classification (NCBI taxonomy): domain Eukaryota; kingdom Viridiplantae; phylum Streptophyta; class Magnoliopsida; order Malpighiales; family Euphorbiaceae; genus Euphorbia; species Euphorbia lathyris. Next base: position 120,902 of record NC_088914.1, read on the forward strand.
TATGCTTGGTGGAGGAGCTGTTTCTTGGGCTTTAAAGAAACAAACTTGTATTACTCATTCCACAATGGAGGCTGAATTTTTGGCCTTAGCAGCAGTAGGAAAAGAAGCTGAATGGCTGAGGAATATGTTATTAGATATTAAGTTGTGGCCACAACCGATGTCAGCCATTTCTTTGAACTGCGATAGTGAAGCTACTTTGTCTAAAGCTTATAACAAGATATATAATGGAAAGTATAGACATATTAGCTTAAGACATTCATATGTACGACAGTTAATATCAGTCGGGATTATAACTGTTGTATATGTTAAGTCTTGTAATAATTTGGCAGATCCTTTCACAAAAGGACTTCCAAGGGACATAGTATATAAAATGTCCAAAGAGATTGGTTTAAGACCTATATGATTACATCAGCAACAACAGAAACCCAACCTATGTATAGTATTATCACTATGTAAAGGTTCAATGTGGTAAAAACAAGTTGTTGATAACTGATTGATATACTAACTATAATAATAAATTATATAGTATATGATTATTAGGGTGAGTCTTAGACTCTTAATGAAGCTTCATATGTTGTATTTGAACTTCACCTATATGGACAGAAGGAGTGGTGCCGCTCCTAATGAAAGTGTGGTCTACTTTTATAATTGTCCATGAAGTCTAGGATGAGCGCATGGCCATAATAGTGCTACCATTTCTATGAACGTACGTTTATATAGAAGTTATGTGTGTGATACTTCCGGTATAACAAAAGGGATTATGGCTCAAAAGCGGCAAGCCGCCATTAATTTCGTTTTTCCTTGAAGTGTTACATTAAGTGGAGGTCCAAATCGCAAGATACCGACATTTATGCATAACTCTAATGAGATTTATTTAAACACCAATACATAAAGCCTAAGTGGGGGATTGTTAGATATTAGTCTTTAATATTGGTGTTGTGGAAATTCCACATGGAAAGAATAAGAAGGAAATCTGTATTTTATTTTGTCTAAGAGACATCTGTATTGTCTAGAGACATCTGTATGTTTAGAGACATCTGTATGTCTGGAGACATCTGAATGTCTGGAGACATCTGTATTTTGACAACCAGTTTTTTGGCTATAAATATCTTCAATCCTTCATACCTTTTCACTTACTGTTTTAATTATTCAAATACGTTCATAGGGAAATTAGTGAAATTGCTATCATTAATTTTATGTTAGGGAAATCCTAGAGGAAACTTAGTCAGAAACCCAATAGCAATTGATAGTGGGGGCTAATATTTCCTTAAGGACAGTGATTAATCACGTCCCTATTTTATGTTTGTGATCCCATATTTCTAACAATCTTAAGGAAATATTATGGAGAACGTGCTGAAGAATGTTGGTGATGCTGGTAAACTTGATCGGTTTGATGGGACGAATTTCACTCGTTGGAAGGAGACTATGAAATTTTTTATGATCACTCTGAAATTTTTTTACATTCTGGACAATGATTTGCAATCTATTCCAGAACCGAGTGACAAAGATACTGATGGAATTGTGGCTGAACGTAAGAAGCGAGAAGAAGACGAGGCGCTATGTAGAGGATATATTCTGAACCATCTCTCTGATCGTCTTTATGATTTGTACATTCATGTACAAAAGGCAAAGGATATATGGATATCACTGGAGACAAAGTATAATTCAGAAAAGCAAGGGGCAGATAAGTTTATCACTATGAAATTTTTTGAATTTACTATGAATGATTCTGCATCTGTACTTGACCAAGTCCATGAATTTCTTATCTTGGCCTCTAAATTTAAGGATCTTACTATAGACATTCCAGAGAAATTACTTGTGGGGGCAATCATAGCCAAATTACCTCCAAGTTGGAATAACTATAGAAAGAAATTGTTGCACACTTCTGAGGATTTTAATTTGGAACAAATTCAGAAGCATTTACGAATTGAAGAGGAAACTCGAATTCGTGATAAGAAACATGATGTTGCTTCTAGTCCTAAAGTTAATTATGTCAGTAATAATCAGAAGGGGGGCAAAAAGAGGAAAGGAAATTATCAGAATAATCCCAACAACAACAAAAAGTTTAAGAAGAATTTGTCTGATGTTGTTTGTTATAATTGTGGTGAAAAAGGACACATCAAAAGATTCTGTAAGAACCCCAAAAAGAAGGATAGCAAAAATCAGAATAAGAAGGAGAGTGAGGACAAAGCAAATGTTGTTGAACATGTTGACAATAATGAAATTATTGCCATGGTTTATGAGTTGCAAATTGGTATGATCCAAGAATTGCATATGGCATCTCTTACCATAAGCAATGATTGGTGGTATGATTCTGGTGCAATTACTCATGTTTGCAACAACAAAGGACTCTTCAAGACTTATATTGATTCTTCTCCAGACCATGAAGTTTTGTTGGGTGATCATCACTCTTCCAAGGTTCAAGGAACCGGGACTGTTGAAATTCAGTTTACTTCTGGAAAGAAAGTTATTCTCACAAATGTTCTTCATGTTCCTCAAATTAGGAAGAATTTAGTTTCTGGTTTTATGTTATGTAAAAAGGGGTTAAAGGCTGTAATAGAATCTGATAAAATAATTTTGTCTAAGGCTGGAGCATTTGTTGGGAAAGGTTATGTCTGTGATGGAATGTTCAAATTGTCTATTAATAAAGTTGAGAATTCTGCTTATTTTCTTGTGCATGCAATTGAATGTACTTCTTTTCATTTGTGGCATAATCGTTTAGCACATACCAATTATAGAACCATGAAATATATGTCTAAAAATGGAATGATATCTTATGGTAATGATCATGAAGATAAATGTGAGGTATGTGTTCAAGCAAAAATGAAAAGGAAACCATTTCCTAAAATTGAAAGAAGTACAGAAATGTTAGAACTTATTCATTCTGATATTTGTGAATTTAATGGAAATTTAACTAGAGGAGGTAATAGGTATTTCATAACTTTCATTGATGATAGTTCTCGTTTTACCTATGTTTATTTGTTAAAAACAAAAGACCAAGCATTTGAAATGTTTAAATGTTATAAAGCCATGGTAGAGACACAAAAGAATAAGAAAATTAAAATTCTACGCAGTGATAGAGGTGGGGAGTATTTTCCTACAGAATTTTCTTCTTTTTGTGAATCTAGTGGAATTATACATCAGGTTAGTGCTCCTTATAGACCTCAACAAAATGGAGTTGCTGAAAGAAAAAATGGTGTTTTAGGGGATATGCTAAATGCAATGCTTGTTAATGCAAATTTGCCACTTAATTTATGGGGAGAAGCTTTGCTAACCGCATGTCATATACACAACAGAGTACCTTCTAAGAAATTTAAGGTTTCACCTTATGAAATTTGGAAAGGAAGGAAACCTAATATAAGTTACTTTAAGGTGTGGGGTTGTGTTGCATATTACAAGATCCCAGATCCTAAGAAAACTAAATTAGGACCAAGGGCTTTGAAAAGTGTTTTTGTGGGCTATGCTGAAAATTCAAAAGCATATAGGTTTTTGGATTTGGATTCTAATATTATAGTGGAATCACGAGATGCTGAATTCTTTGAAAATAAATTTCGTGGCGATTCCACAGGAACAGAAACCTCTATAGCACCACAAATTTCTTCAAACTCAAATGGGAAAAGAGTTGTGCCTGATTCTTCTAATGAACCAAGAATAAGTGAAAGAACTAGAAAAGAGAAGAATTTAGGTCCAGATTTTATTAATTCTCAAGCTATTCTCTTTCTGGTGGAAGGAAATAGAAATGGGGTTACTAATAAAATACCAATTATACTTACTGTAGAAGATGATCCCAAAACTTTTCAAGAAGCAATGACTTCTAGAAATTCAGCTTTTTGGAAAGAGGCAATCAATGATGAAATGGATTCATTGATATCAAACAATACTTGGTATATTACGGACTTGCCTCCAGGGTCCAAAACTGTTGGATGCAAATGGGTATTCAGGATTAAGTATAATACAGATGGATCTATAAATTCTTTCAAAGCTAGATTGGTTGCACAAGGCTTTACTCAAAAAGAAGGGGTAGATTATTTTGACACTTATGCACCTGTGGCTAGAATTTCATCCATTAGAGTACTTATGGCTTTAGCTTCTATTTTTGGTCTATGTGTACATCAAATGGATGTGAAGACGGCTTTTCTAAATGGGGATTTAGAAGAAGAAGTGTACATGAAACAACCTGAGGGTTTTGTTCTCCCTGGAAATGAAAATAAAGTTTGCAAATTGGTTAAATCCTTGTATGGATTAAAACAAGCGCCTAAACAATGGCACATAAAATTTGATTCTGTTATTTTATCAAATGGTTTTACTTATAACTCAGCAGATAGGTGCATTTACTCTAAGTTTACAAAAGATTATGGTGTCATCATATGTTTCTATGTTGATGGCATGTTAATCTTTGGAACCAATATGAAAGGAATTGATGAGACGAAGAACTATTTGAGTTCATGTTTTAAAATGAAAGATTTAAATGAAGTCGATACTATCTTAGGTATCAAGGCTATAAAACATAGTGGGGGTTTTGCGTTGAGTCAATCTCATTATATTGAAAAAGTGCTTAATAAATTTGAGCACTTAAAGTTTAAAGAGGCTAATTCCCCTTATGATTCATCTTGTAAACTTAGTAAAAATGAGGGAAGAGGTGTTGCTCAACTTGAGTATGCTAGTGCAATAGGAAGTATGATGTATGCATCACATAGTACTAGACCATATATTGCATTTGCTGTCTGTAAACTTTCTAGATTTACGAGTAATCCGAGTCGTGAACATTGGAAAGCGATTGGTAGGGTTTTAGGTTACTTAAAAATAACCAAAAATAGAAGCTAAAGCCATAAGTACTCTAATGGATGAAATTCTAGCCACAGGTGCATAAGTGTCAAAATAATCTACCCCTTCTTTTTGAGTAAAGCCTTGTGCAACCAATCTAGCTTTGAAAGAATTTATAGATCCATCTGTATTATACTTAATCCTGAATACCCATTTGCATCCAACAGTTTTGGACCCTGGAGGCAAGTCCGTAATATACCAAGTATTGTTTGATATCAATGAATCAATTTCATCATTGATTGCCTCTTTCCAAAAAGCTGAATTTCTAGAAGTCATTGCTTCTTGAAAAGTTTTGGGATCATCTTCTACAGTAAGTATAATTGGTATTTTATTAGTAACCCCATTTCTATTTCCTTCGACCAGAAAGAGAATAGCTTGAGAATTAATAAAATCTGGACCTAAATTCTTCTCTTTTCTAGTTCTTTCACTTCTTCTTGGTTCATTAGAAGAATCAGGCACAACTCTTTTCCCATTTGAGTTTGAAGAAATTTGTGGTGCTATAGAGGTTTCTGTTCCTGTGGAATCGCCACGAAATTTATTTTCAAAGAATTCAGCATCTCGTGATTCCACTATAATATTAGAATCCAAATCCAAAAACCTATATGCTTTTGAATTTTCAGCATAGCCCACAAAAACACTTTTCAAAGCCCTTGGTCCTAATTTAGTTTTCTTAGGATCTGGGATCTTGTAATATGCAACACAACCCCACACCTTAAAGTAACTTATATTAGGTTTCCTTCCTTTCCAAATTTCATAAGGTGAAACCTTAAATTTCTTAGAAGGTACTCTGTTGTGTATATGACATGCGGTTAGCAAAGCTTCTCCCCATAAATTAAGTGGCAAATTTGCATTAACAAGCATTGCATTTAGCATATCCCCTAAAACACCATTTTTTCTTTCAGCAACTCCATTTTGTTGAGGTCTATAAGGAGCACTAACCTGATGTATAATTCCACTAGATTCACAAAAAGAAGAAAATTCTGTAGGAAAATACTCCCCACCTCTATCACTGCGTAGAATTTTAATTTTCTTATTCTTTTGTGTCTCTACCATGGCTTTATAACATTTAAACATTTCAAATGCTTGGTCTTTTGTTTTTAACAAATAAACATAGGTAAAACGAGAACTATCATCAATGAAAGTTATGAAATACCTATTACCTCCTCTAGTTAAATTTCCATTAAATTCACAAATATCAGAATGAATAAGTTCTAACATTTCTGTACTTCTTTCAATTTTAGGAAATGGTTTCCTTTTCATTTTTGCTTGAACACATACCTCACATTTATCTTCATGATCATTACCATAAGATATCATTCCATTTTTAGACATATATTTCATGGTTCTATAATTGGTATGTGCTAAACGATTATGCCACAAATGAAAAGAAGTACATTCAATTGCATGCACAAGAAAATAAGCAGAATTCTCAACTTTATTAATAGACAATTTGAACATTCCATCACAGACATAACCTTTCCCAACAAATGCTCCAGCCTTAGACAAAATTATTTTATCAGATTCTATTACAGCCTTTAACCCCTTTTTACATAACATAAAACCAGAAACTAAATTCTTCCTAATTTGAGGAACATGAAGAACATTTGTGAGAATAACTTTCTTTCCAGAAGTAAACTGAATTTCAACAGTCCCGGTTCCTTGAACCTTGGAAGAGTGATGATCACCCAACAAAACTTCATGGTCTGGAGAAGAATCAATATAAGTCTTGAAGAGTCCTTTGTTGTTGCAAACATGAGTAGTTGCACCAGAATCATACCACCAATCATTGCTTATGGTAAGAGATGCCATATGCAATTCTTGGATCATACCAATTTGCAACTCAGAAACCATGGCAATAATTTCATTATTGTCAACATGTTCAACAACATTTGCTTTGTCCTCACTCTCCTTCTTATTCTGATTTTTGCTATCCTTCTTCTTGGGGTTCTTACAGAATCTTTTGATGTGTCCTTTTTCACCACAATTATAACAAACAACATCAGACAAATTCTTCTTAAACTTTTTGTTGTTGTTGAGATTATTCTGATAATTTCCTTTCCTCTTTTTGCCCCCATTCTGATTATTACTGACATAATTAACTTTAGAACTAGAAGAAACATCATGTTTCTTATCACGAATTCGAGTTTCCTCTTCAATTCGTAAATGCTTCTGAATTTGTTCCAAATTAAAATCCTCAGAAGTGTGCAACAGTTTCTTTCTATAGTTATTCCAACTTGGAGGTAATTTGGCTATGATTGCCCCCACAAGTAATTTCTCTGGAATGTCTATAGTAAGATCCTTAAATTTAGAGGCCAAGATAAGAAATTCATGGACTTGGTCAAGTACAGATGCAGAATCATTCATAGTAAATTCAAAAAATTTCATAGTGATAAACTTATCTGCCCCTTGCTTTTCTGAATTATACTTTGTCTCCAGTGATATCCATATATCCTTTGCCTTTTGTATAGGAATGTACAAATCATAAAGACGATCAGAGAGATGGTTCAGAATATATCCTCTACATAGTGCCTCGTCTTCTTCTCGCTTCTTACGTTCAGCCACAATTCCATCAGTATCTTTATCACTCGGTTCTGGAATAGATTGCAAATCAATGTCCAGAATGTAAAAAATTTTCAGAGTGATCAGAAAAAATTTCATAGTCTCCTTCCAACGAGTGAAATTCGTCCCATCAAACCGATCAAGTTTACCAGCATCACCAACATTCTTCAGCACGTTCTCCATAATATTTCCTTAAGATTGTTAGAAATATGGGATCACAAACATAAAATAGGGACGTGATTAATCACTGTCCTTAAGGAAATATTAGCCCCCACTATCAATTGCTATTGGGTTTCTGACTAAGTTTCCTCTAGGATTTCCCTAACATAAAATTAATGATAGCAATTTCACTAATTTCCCTATGAACGTATTTGAATAATTAAAACAGTAAGTGAAAAGGTATGAAGGATTGAAGATATTTATAGCCAAAAAACTGGTTGTCAAAATACAGATGTCTCCAGACATTCAGATGTCTCCAGACATACAGATGTCTCTAGACATACAGATGTCTCTAGACAATACAGATGTCTCTTAGACAAAATAAAATACTTGTGATCCCATATTTCTAACAATCTTAAGGAAATATTAGCCCCCACTATCAATTGCTATTGGGTTTCTGACTAAGTTTCCTCTAGGATTTCCCTAACATAAAATTAATGATAGCAATTTCACTAATTTCCCTATGAACGTATTTGAATAATTAAAACAGTAAGTGAAAAGGTATGAAGGATTGAAGATATTTATAGCCAAAAAACTGGTTGTCAAAATACAGATGTCTCCAGACATTCAGATGTCTCCAGACATACAGATGTCTCTAGACATACAAATGTCTCTAGACAATACAGATGTCTCTAGACAATACAGATGTCTCTTAGACAAAATAAAATACAGATTTCCTTCTTATTCTTTCCATGTGGAATTTCCACAACACCAATATTAAAGACTAATATCTAACAATCCCCCACTTAGGCTTTATGTATTGGTGTTTAAATAAATCTCATTAGAGTTATGCATAAATGTTGGTATCTTGTGATTTGGACCTCCACTTAGTGTAACACTTCAAGGAAAAACGAAATTAATGGCGGCTTGCCGCTTTTGAGCCATAATCCCTTTTGTTATACCGGAAGTATCACACACATAACTTCTATATAAACATACGTTCATAGAAATGGTAGCACTATTATGGCCATGCGCTCATCCTAGACTTCATGGACAATTATAAAAGTAGACCACACTTTCATTAGGAGCGGCACCACTCCTTCTGTCCATATAGGTGAAGTTCAAATACAACATATGAAGCTACATTAAGAGTCTAAGACTCACCTAATATAATCATATACTATATAATTTATTATTATAGTTAGTATATCAATCAGTTATCAACAACTTGTTTTTACCACATTGAACCTTTACATAGTGATAATACTATACATAGGTTGGGTTTCTGTTGTTGCTGATGTAATCATATAGGTCTTAAACCAATCTCTTTGGACATTTTATATACTATAATTTTCACAACACCAATATTAAAGACTAATATCTAACACCTTCCGTAAAGAAGACTCACTAAGGGATAAGTGTACCCCGTCATTATCAAGTAATAAAATTCTGGATAAGTCCAGGTATCGTCCACAGGATTTATTTCTGCAAGTATCAAGCTACTTGGTCTCATGTGTTATCTAGGCTTTGGGGGGTTTGAGTTTGGTTTTTCTTAAGTTAATCTACTCCTAAGTTTTATTCTACGCCTAATTAAGTTACTCTACCCCTAATTAAGTTAAACTACTCCTAGGTGATCTTTTACCAATGTAATTATCCGAAGGAACATGAAGGGATACGATGATAATGAAAATAGATTGTTTAGACAACGGAATTAAAACCTAATCTAAGTCACTTGTGTCCGAGGGGATTAACCCTACCTATCCTCCTGAGGTCCCTAATTCGTGATTCCCTTGTAAGGCCAAAACTAGCTCTACGGCTCAGCAATTTGGGCTTAATCTTCTATAGGGTCGTCAATCCTATAGGCACTGACTAGGTCAGATTAAGCTCGCAATATGTGCCAACTTAATTTTGGGATTATCGAATGAGCTAAACCAATCAGACAAAGCGTAAGACAAAGATTAAAGCAATAGAACAATTGAATAAACAAAACTATAATATATATCAAAGATGAAAGTATTGTCACGAAGATACAATGAGCCTAGGATTCATAATATGGATCAGAGGCTAGACAGAATATAAAAGAAGAAAAATCCCTTTTAGGCAACCTGTCTACCAATGCAGGCGTCTTCCTAGGACTTAAGGATGAAGCTTGAGCAATCCTCGATGAGCGGAGCTTCGGAGGTGTCTTCAATGGAGGTTTGAAGGATATGGAGGAGGTGGAGAGGATTTCTCAAGGTGAAAGCTAAGAAAATTACAAAGATAAAAGATATCTAATTTACAATGGAAAAGTTCTATTTATAGTTGTAGCTCGGGCGCTGTTTTTGACCTATTTCGTGTCCTTGTGCAGGTGGGAAGTCGTGGGACCAGTCGTGGAGTCGTGGGGTCAAAACTGAATTTTTTGACCAATTCCCGCAGGTCAGCTCGCCAAGCAGGGTGCGCTGCTCAGCGAGCTGGCCCCCAGCTCGCCCGAGCAGGCCTCTAGAGGCCTGCTCGGCGAGCTGGCCTATAATGGCCAGCTCGTTGCGAGCTGGCATGGCCAGCTCGCCCGAGCTAGCCCAAACGCCAGCTCGTCGTGAGCTGGCATGGCCAGCTCGCCCGAGCAGGCCCCTGGAGGCCTGCACGGCGAGCTGGCCTAAAAAGGCCAGTTCGACGAGCCGTTTCGCCCTGCACGCTTCCGTACGGTTGCTCGATGTTCCACGATGTAATTTTGGCCCGAATTTCCCCTGCGCATGCATGAAAACTTCAAATAACATTAGTCTCGAGGCTAAATTGACCCGCCAATCGCTCATTTTAAGCAAACGCTCCGTTTGGTGCGACTTTTGACGGATCAATTAGCTATAAAAGATAACGGAATTATAACATACATGCCATTTTGGCCTTATTTGCCTAAAATGGTCAGAAAACGAGCCCAAACAACAAAAAGTTAATAAAACATTTCCAATTCCTAACTAACTCACACAAAGGCATATAAATCCGAGAATTGCTCGCTTATTCATGAAATAGCACTAAAAACCGTACCCAAAGATAGGGGTTTTTGACCCCTATCACAATGCAAAAGGAACTAGATTCTATGAGATCCAACCATGTTTGGGAACTGGTTGATCTGGCAAAGGGTAGAAAAGCTATTGGGAGCAGATGGGTTCTCAAAGTGAAGCGAAGGGCTGACAATAGTATCGAAAGGTACAAAGCTCGCCTTGTCGCTAAATGCTATACACAACAGGAAGGAATAGACTTCGAGGAGACATTCTCACCTGTTGTAAGGTTTACATCTACTAGACTAATCTTAGCTATTGTAGCAAGTTTAGACCTAGAGCTACATCAGATGGATGTTAAGACTGCTTTTCTCAATGGAGAATTGAGCGAAGAGATCTATATGTCACAACCAGAGGGCTTTGTGGTAAAAGGCCCCGAGCATAAGGTCTGCAAATTGAAAAAGTCAATTTATGGCCTTAAACAGTCCTCTAGGCAATGGTACCTTCGTTTTCACAATCAAATGATTTCAAATGGCTTCAAGATGCTTGAAGAGGACCATTGTGTCTATACGAAACGGTCGGGTAGAAATTTTGTCATTTTATCTCTGTATGTAGATGACATACTGATAGCAGGAAATGACATAGAATTTGTAAACCAAATCAAAGCTTGACTAAACTCAAGTTTTGAAATGAAAGATATGGGCGAAGCAGCATACATACTTGGGGTTAAGGTTTCAAGGGATCGATCAAAGAAACTATTAGCACTATCTCAAGAGACTTATGTTAACAAAGTCATTGATCATTTCGGTATGCGTGGAAGTAGGCCTGTAGGTAGCCCGATGACTAAGGACATCACTGTTAAGCCCAAAATATACCTAAAATATCATCAATAATTACATCAATATTGCTACGAATTTATGCTATTTATAACTATTTAGAATACTTTTACTCTCGAATATGTTTCTTTCATGCAAGGTACATAAATATTTGGTAAAATCCAAATAGGAGTAAAAAGAGCTCAAAAATAGAAGAAAAGCCCTACAAAAGGAGTCAAAGACGACGAAAATTAATAATACCAAGTCGAGGACACGAACGAGAGCGAAAAAGTGAAAAACGCTACGTGCCGCGACCGCGGCCCCCCCTTTTCACGGTCGCGACACACGTCCTTCAGCCTTTTTTCCCTTCGTCTGAAGTACAATTGTTGCTCCCCCATTCTCGGTAGAGAATTTAATAATTCTCAGTACGAGCAGGAGATTTTGGAAGCCTAGTTACACACTTTCGTTTTCGACGAAACACGATCGTTCAGGTGGATAAAGACGTCCTTTCGCAGCGGACACAATCCTTTACAGCGGACACGATGCTTCACAAACGGACACGACACTTCAATCAAGACTCTTCAACATCTATAAATAAAGAGTTGATGGAGAGTTGAAAATAATATATAATGAAATAAGGATATAGTGATATGTGTAGAAGAAAGAAATTAGTGTAGAATTTATGCAGAAATTCCGAATCAAGTGATTCAGAAGTTAGATTTAGATTCTGTAAAAAGCAATATGATGTACACACATTGTTTACAAATTAATAACAAATTCAGTAGCGTTTAGACATTGTTCCAGTTTAGTTTTCATTTTGGTAGTAGACCGACCCAGTCTCTATTACGAAGATTCAACGAGAAGATTGAGTAGAGGATTCGTCCCTGAGCCTGACAAACTCTAACGAAACCCAAGGAAAAGATTGACAACCCGTTCACTTGCACGCCGTCGAAGAATTCAACCCTAAACCCTAAACCCTAAACCCTAAACCCTAAACCCTAAACTCTAAACTCTAATTTCTTATTTATTTAATTCCTCTATATTTTTGTAATTTATGTTTTAAAATGTTAAGGACGATGTTCTAAATATTGTTACATCTGTTCTAAACTTTATAATTTGTGTTCTAAAAATTAAGTATAATGTTTTAAAAAAATCAGTAAATATATGGACCATTTTTGCATTTGTTCTATAATATAATTTATAATTCATATTCTAAATAACATAACGTATGTTTTAAAAGACATAACGTATGTTCTAAAGTTTATAGTTTGTGTTCCAAAAATTAAGTATAATGTTCTAAAAAAATCAGTAGATATCTAGATCGTTTTTTCATTTGTTCTATAATATAATTTATAATTCATGTTCGAAAAAACATAACACATGTTCTAAAAAACATAATGTATGTTCTAAAAAATATGTTGTGCATTCTAAACTTCATAGTTCGTGTTTTAAAAGTTAAAATATATGTTCTAACGTATGTTTAAAAAAATATATTTTCTTATATAACATAAATTACAAAAATATAAAGGAATTAAATAAATAAGAAATTGGAGCATGTTCTTGGATTTTTGTTCTATTAATAATTCATTATTATGCACATTTCTTTTTTTTCTATTAATAATTCATTATTATGCATATTTAATCGATACTAAATTCATTATTATGCACATTTCTTGTTTTTCTATTAATAATTCATTATTATGCATATTTAATCGATATTAATAAGTGCATGCGTCAAATATTAAACAATAGAAGCTACTAGCACAATGGTATATTAAGCAGCGCGCGTGATATAATGCACAAGAGAAGCAATTGTCTCAATAGTAAGTAGGGTGAAGTGTAGATGGAAGTGCCTTAAACCCTAAACCCCAAACCCCAAACCCCAAAACCCCAAACCCAAAACCCCAAAACCCCAAAACCCCAAACCCTAAACCCTAAACATGAAACCCTAAACCCTAAACCCTAACATTAAACCCCGAACCGTAAACCCCGAACCCTCAACCTTAAACCCTAACCCTTAAACCCCGAAACCCTAAACCCTAAACCCTAAACCCTAAACCTAAACCTAAACCTCAAACCCTAAACCCTAAACCTTAAACCTTAAACCCTAAACCCCCGAACCCCGAACCCCGAAACCCTAAACCCTAAACCGTAACCCCTAAACCCCTAAACCCCTAAACCCTGAAACCCTAAACCCTAAAGCGGAAACCCTAAACCCTAAACCCTAGTTTATTTGGCTACAAACTTGAATATGACAAGTAGGTAGATATTTCCTTAAGTGTTTTTGTGAAAGTTATTAGTGTTTATTGATCTTCCTAGTTTATTTGGCTACAAACTTGAATATGACAAGTTGAATTAATTGTTATATATGAAACTATTCCTTGAAGAAATTAAGTTGTGATTATATTTTGAATATGTATGTATTTATGCAATGTGGTACTTGTAGTTTTATGTGTATGTTCTATAATATCATGTAGAATCAAGTAAATTTTGATTATAAAATTTTATGCTAGATGCTGTAAAATTTTGTAAATTTTTTTTTTAAAAAATATCAATATTTTGCGTCGCGCGTGAAGAAGGAGCGATATAAAGTGTACCAGATTAATTAGGGAGCTTGTGTCGTGCACCCTTAGAGCGCATCACAAGAATTATCAATGTTGTGTCGCGCACTCTAGAAGCCCATCACAAGAGTTATGGCTCTATTGTATGCGCTCGTGACAAGTGCGACACAATCAATGAGTAGCTTGTGTCGCTCTCAAGAGTGATACAAAGTTCTTGTGTCGCACCCCTGTTGTGTCGCACAAAAGTACGACACAACAACCTGAAAAAGTGTGACACAAGTAAGCATTTTTGTACTAGTGATTTTCTGTTATAATACGATGTTTCAAGCATCTATCTTTATTACTTTGAATATCACACTCAATTAACTTGTGTATTTTATGTTGTAGGGAGCAAAGGTATGGAAGAACAAATGATGGGCATAACAAGTCATGAAATTCAAGGTTTAGGTATTTATGCTTATTGTGTAGTTAAATGTTAGCTTTGTAATGAGAAACGTTTGGTTAGAATTGTGATCTTCACATATGTACATGTTTATTATTATATATAAAGGTTATTTGCACATTATTTGCAATCCTCTTTGATTATATACAGGTTTATGAAAGAGGTAAAAAAATGACACAATTCTTATAAGAAAATGCCATTTTACTTTATCTAATTAACGACACAGACTGCCATACTAATTATGTTCCAACCACATAATTTAATACAAATTATATCATATGAACTACGGTACGATGACAGTCGAAAAAACAGAAATTGTCATAACATTAACATAAGAACTTCATTTTAACGTAATATTTTGACAGAATATTTAAATATGGTGTCATGAGAACATATATTCGATGAAATTTTTTATTAGATAAACCGTCATATAATTAGTGGTCAGATGACATGTCATTATTTGGTCGCTGTCATTTGAGGCTATTACGGATGACAAAATGTGACCGTCATCTGAAGTACCATCAGATGGCAGCGAGCCTCGTGACACTTAATTAATTAATGATGTGGATTCGTTAATCATTTTCTACTTAGCTTAAGCTTGAAGCATTTATTATTACCATTGCAAAATAATAACAGATTCTATTTTTTGATTAAATAGATAAAGGATTGTGATATCATAAGGATTCTTATTATCAAATTTGTTTCTCTTGACATAGTCATCTAGGTGTTCATCTCCTAGAATGAAATTACTAAGAGAAAGAGTTGAATCCATGGAAGCATTTCTTATGTAAGACTTCCATTTTCAATTTTAATGTCAGACGCATATTTCTTATGTAATCTATTATATATCAATTTTCTCAAATTGTAACTCATTTTTTGCAGGCCTCTCCAACAATAGAGGGAGTAGAGTTCCCGAGAGTTAAACAATTTCTTTCATCAAGTTCTCTTCAAGTTAAAGGAATCCTTGAATGTGCAAGACTTTTTTCAGTGCTTCATTTTTTGTATGGACTTAGTATATTGGCAATAAGACATTTTATAAGTTTTAGTTCATATTTGACAATATTGGAAATATTTTGTAAATAAAAATTGACTTCATTTGGTCATATTGGTATATTCTTAATCTTTCTATTAAACTGTAGTTGATTTGATGGGATTATTAAAGATATTTTGTAATTATATATTTTTATAATGTATTCAAAAATATGTTGCTTGAAATTTGTGAAAACTGTTGCAGAATCATCTAAAACCGTGCAAAACTATTGTAGAATCGCCTAAAACCGTCGCAAACCCGTCAGAAAAGCGTAGAAAACTGTGTTAAAATTGCCACAAAGGTCAATGCAAAACCGTCACAAAACTGTTGTAAAACTGTCGCAAAACCGTCGCAAAACCGTGAAAACCATCAGAAAATAGCCGTCCTTATAGAAACATACCCGACGCCCTGTAAAATCCGCCGTTAGAGTAGCAAAGTCTGTTGTATGGACGGATTTGTGACGGTTTTAAAACCGTCGGTAGATGCTGTAGCGACAGTTAAAACCGTGGTAAAGTACATAAATTTCGTCGCTAAAAGCTTTGTTTTTTTGTAGTGCAATTAAATTTATGCATATTTAGATGGTTAAATTGGTGGCTGAAGGGACATATTTATTGTCTGTAGTTGCAATTAGTGGTTTGATTTACGCAAATTGAGAGGATCAAACAAAAATTTGCAAAAAAAAAAAAAACTGAAAAATTTGGTTTTATTTACTTTAGTAATATAAGTCCATATATAGATTGGTAATAAGGAAAGATGTATATAAAATTATTCCCTGACAGTGATCACAATAGTATCGGCACAGTTGGGAATTGGTTGCACTATTGCAGAGTGAAGCACATGTGGGTGTTGTGGCGAAAGTGTGTCGAAATCAGCCATGTTTGCTAGTTCATTTATAGCCTCTTCAATTTTTTCTATGCTTTGTATTATCTCCAATAGAACCAAACAAACTGTGCCTACTTGTACTATATCTACTAAAGATGCTCCTTCCCATTCGTTTATCTTCAGAGCTGACTTCACATTTTCTGCTATTGTTTTTGCGTTTTCAATATGCTCACGAGCTTTCCTTGATCTTTGCATCTTCTTTGTTGCTGCTCCCAATTCTTCCAAGGCTTTCCCACTTTCCATACTAACAATTTTGCAGGCCTCTGAGAATTTGCTTCGTATCTCCTTTGAACTCTACAAACAAAATAAACATACTCCTCGAGTCTCATAAAAGGTTTTATAGTTACAGATTTTAGTTTCAAAATACAAACCTTGAATTCCGAGTGAAGGTTGTTGTAAAGAGTTTCAATCTTGTAGGCACATTCCCTTGATAGGTTTCCAATTTTTAGATATTGTTTCCATGGATGGAAGAACTTGAACTTGCCATGCCCTGGCTCCCATTTTGCAAAATTGGCCTGTATGGAGAGTAGATATATTAATTGTTTACTTTCCTAAAAAAGGATTAGTTAATTAAGAAATGAAGATATTACCATATTCTCTTCCGTGGTCTTTGAAGTGAGAACACCTTTATAATTTTCAAGGAATGACTTGTTATCATTATCAGATTCACCATCTTCATCAGATTCTTTGAAGTACTCATTTCCAAATCCTGTACGTATTAATTAAGATTTACAGATTGTGTATCAAACATGACTATATTTTGACATAGGGAAAAGTATGAATTTATGACAGTACCTAGAAGAAAAACACCAAGTTTTTCAATGTTTCCAAGAACGAGATTGTGAAGATCTTGTCCAATCCAAACAGGGCAAATACAAATACAAACAATAACAGAAGAACAGCTACCAATAATGATAGTTGATACTCGCATATGTGCTGTCTGGATAATTTGAGAGTCTCTATAACCGGAAACAGATACCAAAGAGAAGGTTAATATGAAAATCAAAAGCCCATAATCATACCTCCTTTTCATTGTTGGAAAAAACCTTGTGTATGTCATCACAAAAGCTGTCGAGGTAAAAACCAAGCAAATTTTTGAAATTAGTTATAATTTATAGTAATAAAAATAGAATTTTGAATTGATAGTATTATTAATTACCAATTATGAAGACAAAGGTTGCAAGCAAAATGGGCTCTCCAGTGCGACCAGAAAGGGTTGCAATACGGTGACAACCCAAACCTAGACCTCCACCTAAGACTGTTGCCCACATTCTGTTTATAGCTTTTCCAAGTGTAGCTCCTGCACTCAAGTAAGTATATAAGGATTAGAGGGACAAGAATGAAATCTCAACAAAGTTAAATTTTTATGGATATAGTTTCTGTTAGGTAGGTTAAAGTTTTAATCATCCAACTTGGTTGATGTCAAGGCTAGTGTGTACAACACAGGCCCATCTTGCCATGTGTTTTTAATTTCACAAATTAATGAGGCTGCCAGAACTTGAATCGATAATCCAAGAGCCTCTGATACCGTGTCATGGAACCAATTGAACCAACAGTTCGGACTGATAGTTAAGGCTCAATCATATATTGATTATTGATCTCTGACAAGTAATAGGTGAGAGAGCAAGGTCATGAACAAAAACCAACATTTTAGATAGATGAAAAAGCCAATTATATAAAACAACCTTGTATTTGTTTCAAAAATGATAGAAACCTTAATCGTTGTGGTGTTAATGTGATCCCATCATTTAAAGTCTATGGATCTTTAAGAATCCGCTTTTAGTTAAAGAAAAGAAAGAATAAAGTGATAATCTTACCAACAGAAAACTCAAAGACAACGACAACAGTAAGAACAGCCCAAATTGCATTGAAACCCAAACCTTCATAGAGTGGATTAAAATAGTAGAACAGAGAAACTAGTGTAAGAGCTAATCCTACTTTAAAAGCATGAACAATTCTTCTTGGATCATCTTTTCCAAGTTTCTTTGCCATCTTACTCATCTCAATAACCTTACCCCATAATTTGTTTGGTAAATACATAATCCAATAGAAAAATAAACCGAAACAACTTCTACTAGTCTCTGCCATTTTTACTAATTTTCTTTGTTGCTTGCAGAGTGCATCAACCCATAGACGGAACCTCTTCTTAAAGGAATACAAAAGTTGAAGTCCTCCACTTATAATTGCCATATGGTGCTTCACACTTCTATTAAGTGCCACGGCTGTATATGCCTATGTATTGACACCTTCTGCCTTATTAATTTCTAAATCTCAACTGGATTTAGGATTAAATTTATGTATCTCATTCCATGCTTTTGAACCAAAATCTGAGACTTGCATAATTAATAAAAAGTTGTTTCCTTTTACTTTTTATTGAATGCCTAGATTTCCTTTCAAATTGACTAATAATATGGTGAAATGAAAGAAAAGAGGAAAACAAAATTAAGAAATAATGGTTAAAGATACCCCTAATGTTTTTCCCAGCAATTGACAAGTAGTATGGGCATTTTAGACAATTATCTCTTATATAATATCTGTTAAAGATAACTGGCAAAAAGCATAATTAAGATCCTGAATTTTACCAGTTTTAAGGATCAAGTCTTTGTTCAATTATTTTTCCATATTGAGTCATTGATCATTGATTCTGTTATGGATTAAGCCCTTATTGAACTTTTTCACTGAGTTTGGGCGGCACGTATTTTATGGCAATTCGGCCTATTGACGTGGACAAATAAAAATAAAAGTTTATTGACTAGGATAGATACAGAGTAAAAAGTAAAAGGAAATTACAGAAATCAATTTCTAGTAAGTTCTACCAAGCTCAATCTTGTCCTCTTCCCATTTTGCGATTTTCAGTATTAGAATCGTCAGATCGATCATCTCATTTTTCAAACTCGATGGAAAAGTTCAATAAGAGCCGGATCCATAATAAAGTCAATTATCAAAGGCCCAATATGAAAAAATAATTGATCATTGGTTTGACCTTTAAAACAGATAAAGTTTAAAGGTTTGATAAGATAATAGTAACTTTTCTATTATCCTCCAAATAAAAAGATGTTTAACAGATATTATATACATTACTTTCATTCTACGGTTAAATTACACCCATTTAGTGTGTGTGATGAGATTGAAAAACAACATTTTATATTTTTATAGATTGGAAAAACATGCCGATTGAATCTGTGGATTGCTAATCACCACCTTCCCCTAATTACTTATCCCCTCCATTTTACTGTTTTTATCTTGTCATTTATTTCTAACAAAACTCAAAATTCTCTCTAATCTCTTCTAAAATCACCAAATCTTAACGACAATCATTGCGGGAAATCACGGCAAAAGAAAAGGACTGATGTTCAGAAATGTATGTTTTTTTACTAAATTTTTATAAAAAACACGAGTTCCGTCTCTGGATTTGGAGACGGAACTCGTTCATCCGCCCAGGCTAAGGGGAGGCCGAAATCGAACATTTCTTCTATGTTTTGGTCAGCCTCTCTTTAGGGGGGCCAAAATTGGAAAACAGCCTATACTAGGTTACCAAAGCGTCCCATTGTTGTTTTGACATTAAATTTGTATTTATCTATCATCAATTAACGTAAGTAGGGAAATTGATAGTAAATAATAAAGTAACTCAATTAGACAAAATAGTAATCTGATTAGAGTAAATAACAACGGATTTCGACTTTTTTGTCATTTTTCAGACTTTTGACGTTGGAGGTAGTTCCGGACAGCGGCAGACTACTAGATGTGGTGTCACTGCCTCTGCTCGGAGGAGCCGAGACGCAGAGAGACTGAGGGCAGATGCATAAGCATATAAAAGCGATGTGAAGGATGATGTCTGATGTTTTATTTGCTGTTTATTATTGAAAAAAATTATTTTTCTGAAATAAATATTTATTGTTTTTTTTATAAAAAGCTAAGTTTTACATGTAAAAGGTAAACAAGAGAAGGAAACAGGATAAACAAAACAACCCTTGACCTTTTTTTTTCATTTAATTTCCATTCTTTTACTATCATATAGATCTATTTTACTTTTTAATTATTGGTTTGTTTTTATACTAATTTATATTTTCCTTTTATTCCTTCAATTAATTTCACAACTTATTTATTTTTATTTTTTATTTCAAAAAATAGGTTTAATCAATTTTTTTTTATTTTATCCTATTATAATATTTTTTTAATTATTTTTAAATAATTATTTTCTCTATAAAAACCTAAAGGCTCCATCCAACCCTCTCACTTCCGCAGCATCTCTTTCTTCATCCTCTATGGCGGACGACCATTTTCTTTCTTTTTTTACTTTATATACTTTTCTTCATTCTCCTAAAACTCCTCTATTTTCTCATTATTTATGATTGAATTTTGCATTTGATTTCGGATGATCTTTTTTTCTGATTTTTCTTTTAAAATGGAGTTTTTGTTTTTTATTTCTCTCCTACTTTAAAATTTTGTGAAGATCAAAAATACAATAATTATTTGTTTAAGATCTATAAGTTTCGAATAAAGATGTTGAAATTGTTTTTTGCGTTTTATATTGTTGGGGTTAAACTTTCCAAAAACAATTATGCAAAAGTGGATAATTTCATTATTAGTGAACCAAGACTAGTTGATTTTGAACATTTTTTTATTTTCTGTTTTCTCTTTACAATGAAGCCAAAATAAGAAGCATTCTTATGTCAATTTTTTTTTTACGGTTTATGGTGTGAACAATTTTTTTTTACGGTTTATCGTGTAAATTTTATCCTGTTTAAAGATTAAACTGTCAGATATGGACTTTTCATTTACACTTCACATATAAATCATTTTATCACTTATTTTTATTATTATTAGTAAGGTGTTCGCTATGGTTACTTTATTTTTTACAAAGTACCGTTACTTGGTGTGGTTTTCACCATTGGATTAGTAACCGTTCACAATCATATGAATAAATATAAAAAAAATATTTTTGTAAATATAAAATTTGAAAAAAAATATGAATTTTTTTTAGAATCAATGGTATAAAATAAGGAACAAAATATATGTGTTTTATAGAAATATCTGGATGTCTGGAATTGATCCAAAGGAAAAAATTGCTTTTAATTGTCAATCTTAGTGATTTTTATACCTTATATACCGATACTGTAAGAGCTAATGTGTTAGTACCATGTTTTTTCTACAATTAAATATTCATATTTTAATTATTCATTTAATTATTAAACACAAGATATTTTTACCAAACGCTTTTTATCTCTTTTTTAGACTTAAAAGACAAAAAACAGTTTCGGAAAATGGAAACAAATGGAGACTAAAATTTAGTTATAAAAGTTAGTAATAAGTTTATAAATTTTAATTAATGTCTAATTATACTTCCATAATTTGTTTAATAAAATTAAAATTAATCAATTGTTTTAATTAGGTTAATTATTAATTTTTTTTTTTTGGTAAGAAGGGAAGAAAAAAAAACAAACAAACAAAAACCTAACCCGGGATCAGTCTAGGAAGACTGACCCCAATCCTATCCTCAAGAAGAGAAGGTAACAGAAAAGAAGGAGGAACGGAAAGGGTAGAAACACCTAACATCCCCCCATGCCCAGCAGCTTAATTAGATTTTCATAATTGTTTTAAGAAAAAAAAATATTAATAATGACATTAATTTTCAAATTTTTTTAAGGAAATAAAAAGTTAATAAATTGATTTTTTTATGTTGAAATATATATATGGACATATGAAGATAATGGTCATAGAGTAAATAAAAACAAAAAATAGTACTACATTTTTATTGCCTTATGTGGGTCTCTACAAAAAAAAAATTAAAATTACCTCTTATTTCTTAAATTTAGTTGTATTTCCTTATTTTGTAAGAATCCATAAAACATGGATGTAAAAATGGAAGTATTATGTTGTTTCCTTTATAAATTTATTTATTTCCTTATGTATTTTCAATCATTTTTCTATATGTTTAAACATGCTGTTCTTTTCTTGTCCATAAGACTAGTGTATTCTTTTTGAAAGAAAACACTATTCTATTTTGTTCATTACTGTTGCATTTCATATGGATGGTATACCTCGGATGAAAGATTTTCAAATATGGTGTTGTAAACAATCAGTATAACTCTAAATATTTTTTTATTATCTTTTAGTTTTTTCAAAACTCTAAAACAAAAAACCAAAACAGGCACAACAAATCCATCAAAAGCTAAATTTTGTTTTGTTTTTAGATGGAACATATTATTCCATTCCATCAAATGTTTTAAATTTGTTTTAAGACTTAAAAGAGTAAAAGTTGGTTGTAGAAAACGAACACCGGAGTTATTGATCCAACACTTTATCGAACTCAAGGATGACTTGCGTCATTAACTCATATTGTGACCTTTCTTCGTTGTGTGAGATATCCATTAAAGACACTTATCCATATTTGATGTGAATACCAACTCACTCGAAATGGACAAATGGAGTTGTTGTTTAGAACGAGAAGCAGTAAAATAGAAATGAACCCCATATAGGAGGTCATAATCTTCTCAACATTTAATTGGTTGGAGAATGTTACTCTTTATTGGCCAATATCATGTGGAAGAGAATCACGATTAAAAGTATGTTTTACAATAAACTCTGAAGTGAGATTGGATAAAATTGAGACATTTGGAAGTCACAATTGGGGTTGTCTTGATAAAATTCACCCCTTTTAATATATAGAACTCCATTTTCTCAAAACCATTATTGCCCTAGTATTCCTTATAATTATTTTCATAAATCCAATATCATGTTGCATTTCGTTCTAAACAAAAACTCTTCTTCTACATTTTGAATAAGGGAGTTCATATTCCTATCAAATGTGTAAGAGTCTTCAATGCATATCCCAGGCAACGTAGAAAGTTCGCAACATGAAATAATGATGTAAGTCATTCATGAGACTGATACAGTGTTTGACCGATAGCTTTAATATCTGTTTTCAACAAACAACTTTTGATCTTTTTAAGCCTTAAAATTGATTCAAAACATTTGACGAAAAAATGAGATGAAGATGTTCCATCTAAAAACAAAAGAAAAGTTATCTTTTCATTTGTTTTGTTATTTTCCCTTTTACCTTTCTTTTTGTTTTGAAACTGATGCGGAGCATCTTCTTGGAGGATCGAGTCTAGGCGAGGGAAGTTGGAGGAAGAACCAAGCACGGGCAACAAGCGAATAAAGAGGCCAAAATAGTGTCACATGGCAGGTCGGTAGCTTAGGCACGCACCGTGTGAATGGTAGCACGCTCCACGTGAAGGAAGGTTTGATTCGGAGAAAAGTTCCTGCAGCCTATCCACGTTCCGCTTGAGTGAAAATACGCTCTGTGTGATGGAAGGTCTGATCCGGAGAAAAGTTCCAGCAGCCAATCCACGCTGCGCTTGGAATTAGGCACGCTCCGCTTGGACTCAATTTAAAGAACTTATTCCTTATACTACAAGAAATCATGCATTTTTTGGGGAAATATTTCGCCACTTAATGCTATTATTTCGCCACAAAAACCCTTAGTGGTGAAACCAGAGTTCGTCCTCAGTTCGCCATCCTATAGGCGCCACAAAAGGTATTTATGGCAAGTTTCAGTTTCGCCACAGTTGGGTATTGTATTGTGGCAAAATATATATCCTCACTCATCTCATTTATTTCCTCACAAATAAATATTTCAATTCATTTAATATTTAGGTTTGTGGAAAATAAATTCGCCACAAAAAATATAGTTTGTGGGGAATATAATATATCGCCACTGATAATGTCATTATGTGACGAAAAATTCGCCACAATTGGTATATATGTTAGGGGGAATATGGTTTTTTCCACTAATGAGTTACATTGTATGACAAGAAAATTCGCCACAATTGATTTATATTTTATTGGAAATATTTTAAATCGCCATTGATTATATGCATTTTATGACCAAAAAATCCCCATAAAAATAAATTTTTAATTAAGATATATTTATAATAAAATATGTCTTAACAAAATTAATAATAATAAACCAAGGCACGTCACTTAATCCATTGCTATTCATAACTTCATATAAAAAATTTGATTGAATGAATTATGAATTGTATTGAATAAAAAAAATTATCTTAATACAATATAGGATACAGAAACAATACCTATTAAAAAAAATACCTAAGAACAGAGCAGAAGGTTTCCCTAGCCTAGATTAAAAAAATATTTATTAAGACTGTTGTTATACCAGTAAACCTCGCACATAAATATGACACAAGGACTGGAGTCAAATTTTGCAGTGCTTGCATCATGCAAACCCAGGACAGATGGGGCAAATTCTACAACAGCAATTTGAATCCCCAAACAAATGCCAAAGTGAGGAACTTTGTTCTCCCGAGCATATTTTATGGTAAGAATTTTCCCTTGCACTCATCTATAACCAAACCCTCCTCGAACTAAAACGCCATCAACTCCCTATAAGAAAACAAAAGTTTAGCACTTAAGGAACAATTTAACTGCAAGATACTCAAAACCAACTGCGAGAACATCAATGTGACAGTTAGACATTAGAATGTCACTTTCAAAAGATCTCAGACGGCTTTATAAACATCAGGAGCGTGCATAGAGCAAGAGTAATCAATATTCGAATTTGACAAAACTAAATAATAAAAGAACTTCACTGACTTCTTTCTGAGCACATGATTTGAATATACATTATAAAAAAAGAGAGGGAAGTATCAAATAATTATGTAGACAAAATTGATATTCAGTACTGACTTATGCTATAGTAGCATCTTCTAGATGACCGGCTTCCAACGACAAGCAACCGAAGCATGCAAAAGAGCCTGCACAATCTTCCAAATATCAACTTCTCAAGTTAACAACTTTTTCACTCAAGTACCAAATCTTGAATAAAGAACAGTTAAGTACCAATTAAACTTATTTGTCACATTAGCAACAATTTAATAGCTAAGATAGCCTAGAAAATAACCATCTTGGTCGTATGCAATTTATGACAGCTAATGGTAGATAAGCTTGAAAAATTAAGATTGTGAATAACACAACATCTGTTATCTATGAAGTACAATAAAGAAAATAAAAAATGAAGGAATAATTTAAAACTATTACCTTCAACACGGAGAGGTAGGAATTTGAAAGTCTTGTGTACTTTCCAACAGGATGTAATGTGTACTTTCCAACATGATGTAATGTAATTACTGCAGCTTCTTCCTTAATTATAATTCTGTCACTCTCTATTTATCATCCATGCCACCTCCTTTATATTCAACCCATTTTACCATTATCTTTATCATTTTAATTAGTTAAGTGATTTACCCTTTTATGTAATTTGTTTTAGGGTTTTGAGATGGTGTAAATATATCTCTTTCTTTGTAATTGAATTAACTTTTTATCAATACAATTTTATCATCTTCTTTAAGAAGTATTTGTTAAGGTCTTCACCTTCAACAATGAAAATTTCACTATTCCTATGGATTTAGTCCATAAAACCGGGATTAACTCCTTCTAGTTTAGCTAGAGAATAAATATCTTTGTTAGTTTACGATTAAAACTAACTCATCGTCCCGAATTAATTTGTATCATTTGGTAGCAGAGCCGATCGTTATCCTAATGGAGACTTCTTTCGACAATGATTCAACTGAGTTTTTCACAAGCCTTAAAGAAACGTCTTGAAGCCGAGACAAGGGAGATGGAGCTCCAATATGCCGAGATGATTAGAAAGACAAGAGATAACTTGGAGCAAGAAGAGATGGAGAGACTCCAAAGAGGAACCCAAAATAGCCAGAGGCGACAACGTCGAGCCCAACGGAAAAAGGATGAAGCAACTTCCATTTTATCTCCTAAGGATTCATCCCAAATCTGTCCTCTACTGTACAAGAAAGAAGTAATTCCAAAGCTTTCTATTCTTGATGTGGAAGTTATGGCTATGCCTATTATTAGTGAGGATTTGGTTGTTTTTGGTGTTGAAGTAGATTTAAGTTCACATTGTGGGGTTGTTGATAATGAAATTGTGAATGAGGACTTAAATGTATGTGTGGATCAGTAGGAAAAGGTGTTTGTAGGTGAGGATGTTAGGGGAACCTATGTAGAAAGTGATACTCCCCAAGTGTTTGATGAAATGCCCCTTAGGCATAGCCACATATGTATGCCCCTTGAAGAGGGGGAGAAGGAGTTTGGGCTTGTTAATCTCTTTGAGGAGCATGATGAAATTAGTTTATATGTGGAGATTGATGGCTATGGAGATGGGAGATATGTTGGTGGTTCTACCATATTGGGTTGTAGCATGTCTTTTGAGTCGGACAACTTGGCACGTGAATTAGTCGGTTCGGATTATGAAGAGAAGTGGGAGGAAACGAAAGGTCATGGGAAAAGATGGTTCATGGACGAAGAGGGAAATGAATTTGAATACGATCATGAAGAAGAGGAGATTGATGAAGAGGAAAACCAATCCGAGAATGAGCTACAAAGAAATGAGGAACGTGATTATTGTGAAGGTGAATTCGAGGATGAGGTTGAAGGGAGAAAGAACGCTTCCGAAGATGAGATATGAGGATGGTGACTTCTATCATCGTACAAATGAATTTGATTATGATGAAGATGGTAGAGCTTACTATGATGAGGATGAACGTCAAAGAATTGAGTGGAACCGATATGGGGCCGCTTATGAAGAAGACGAATATGGGGGTCTACTGTGAAGAGAGTGAGCGTTGGTGTGTTAATTGGGATCGACATGGGGCTCCGTATGAAGATGATGAAGGTAGATTCCCTGATGATGATGAGTTGGAGGATGTTGACCGGTCCTATAACGAAGATATTTATGAGTATGATGGAGGTAGGGTTCCATTATGATGATGAATTGGGAAATGTTGGGTGGAACCGAAATGAAGAAGCTTATGATGGTGAAAAAGATCGGTTCCAAGATGAAGATGAGTCGGAAAGTGTTGAGTGGAGCCAAGTTGAAGACACACTATGATGTTGATGATGATGACAATGAGCACAATGTGTATTTGGTGACGAGGGTGCCAATGCCTAGTGAAAAGGAGCATAGCCAACGTCATCGATTATTTAGAACTCGATGCTTAGTTCTTGGGAAGAAGTGTGAGATGGTGATCGACAGAGTAAGCTAAGTGAATATCATTAGTCGGTCCGTCTTGAGTAAGTTTGGGTTGGTTCCCGAGCCACATCCTAGACCTTATCGCTTTTGTTGGGTCAACGAGGTGGAAAAACTTCAAGTTACTCATTGGTTCCTTTCACTATTGGAGCTCATAGGGATGAAGCTATGTGTGATGTTGTGGAGATGGATGCTTGTGACGTGTTGCATGGTAGGCCATGGCAATTGATTATGATGCCTCATATGCGGGAAAAAGAAACACCTACACCATGCTCAAAGGCGAAATCCGATATGTCCTTACACCTTTGAAAGGTTCTCCTAGTAAGAAAAGGGAGACCACTTTGGGGGTTTGTCCAACTCATGAGTTGAAAGAGGATGGGTGCATTGGTGGAACGGGTGAGAGATTGAATCATCTTGACTTGGGTTGCATGGTTGAGTTAGCTAGCCACTCTCCCAATGAAGTCAAATCCAAAGAAAAGAATGAAGTTGAGAAAGGGGAGAGAAAAGTTGAAAGGGGGGAAGTTGAGCCGATGTCCGAGGGTGGCAAGCACATGTCTTTCAATGAGCCACCTAAAGGGTTTCCTAAAGGGATTCCACCTTTGAGGAAGCTACCACATGACATAGCATGGGATCCGGGAGATAGTGCACCTAGCCCTACACATGGTGAATTAAGCTATAAAGAGGAGGAGGAAGGTTATGCCCAACACATGCCATATGCAAAAGAATCAAGTCACTCACTTGGTAAAATCTGAACTTATTCTTTTGTGCTTTATTGAAATATATGTGTTGGAATTTTGGTTGTGTATGTTGAGGGACCTTTCCTATGATGAGCCTTTGAGGGGTGACCTTGTTGTGAATAATAGGAGCTTCATTGAGTATTTGTTGAGTGGGAACAGTCACCCGAGTAATATTGAGGAGATGGAAGAAACTCAAGACTTGTGGGATAATAGCTAAGTTAGTAAAATGGCAAGTCTTGGGGTCCCGAGGTTGTTAACCCAAGGCGAGGATGGAGCTACTATATGTGTGCTTGAGGTCGCTATGAAGTTGACAAGTGTCGCCGGAATATTCCATTTGATGTGGGTCATGGGCAAGTCGAGGTGGAACATGATAGCCGAGTTAGTGAGGTGAGTGAAAGCAAAGGCCGGGCATATTCAATTAAAAACCATGTTTGGGTTGTGAAGAGTACTTAAGGAATCGCTCCAATTTGGGTTGATATATGGCGTCGGTACATGCCATTTGAGGTCGGCTATGAGCAAGTGGAGGTTGAACCTAGCATCCGGGTTGATGGCGTGAGGTATATTGGGGTCCGAGCATATTCGACTCAAGGTCATGTTGGGGTTTTGAAGAGTATTTATGGGATTAATTCTAATTGGGTTGATACGTGTCGTCGGCACATTCCATTCGAGGTAGGCCATGAGCGGAAGAAGATTGTGTTGATTCCTCAAGTTCGTGATGGGGAGATCAGGAGGACCCATGGATGGTCCGTTCAACGAAATGAGGGGCGTTGGAAGACCATCCAAGCATTTGTTGGGAAGTGGTTTGACAAGCTTCGCCAAGACATACCATTCGATGTTGGTAGAGATTGGGAGATGAGTACCACGGAAGATGAAAACCAGGGTGAGGCACTTGTTGAAATATGGAGAAAAGCTCGTAAGGAGAAGGTGAGTCCGGCGATATGTGGAGTGGGTTTCTTAAATTCATTTCAAACAACACCTTGGTTCGATTTGAGAGCTTTGGTCCGCTCAAAATGAACTTGTCTCATCAATATGTAGCAAGTAACTTGGGGTCAAGTTCTTTTTATGAGAGAGTGTATGATGTGGAGCATCTCCTTGGAGGATCGAGTCCGGGTGAGTGAAGTTGGAGAAAGAACCAAGCACGAGCAACAAGCGAGTAAAGAGGCCAAAACAGTGCCACACGGCAGACCAGCAGCTCAGGCACGCTCCGCGTGAAGGAAGGTTTGATCCGGAGAAAAGTTCCAGTAGCCAATCCACGCTCCACTTGGATTAGGCATGCTTCGCTTGGATTGGGCACGCTCCGCTTGAGTGAAAACATGCTCCGCGTGAAGGAAGGTCTGATCCAGGGAAAAGTTCCAGCAGCCAATCCACGCTCCACTTGGAATTAGGCACACTCCGCTTGGACTCAATTTAAAAAACTTGTTCCTTACTGATGCTTCCTCCTAATTACAATTCTGTCACTCCTTATTTAACCCCATCTCACTCCCTATTTACCATCCATGCCACCTTTTTATATTCAACTCATTTTACCCTTATCCTTATCATTTTAATTAGTTAAGTGATTTACCCTTTTATATAATTTGTTTTAGGGTTTTGAGATGGTATAAATACATCTCTTTCTTTGTAATTGAATTAACTTTTTATCAATGCAATTTTATCATCTTCTTCAAGAAGTATTTGTTAAGGTCTTTACCTTCAACAATGGGGATTTCACTATTCCTATGGATTTAGTCCATAAAATCGGGATCAACTCCTTCTAGTTTAGCTAGAGAAGAAATATCTTTGTTAGTTTACGATTAAAACTAACTCGTCCCGAATTAATCTGTATCAGAAACTTAAGGTTAAGACAATTAGGTTTTATTTGTCTGAATTTATTACACTCAAAACAAATAACATGTTTGCCTAAATCTGTGTCTTTATCATTGGTGTTTCTGGGCTCATACATTTGAGTACCCACTTCCCCTGGAAATTTAGTGAAAATTGAAGGAAAATAGGCTAACGTTTGGCAGCGGAAATATAAAAATTTTAACCTTTTTCCATTAACCAAGATCCGTTAATCGTTATTTCATATAAAGAGGGATAGAAGGAAATACTTTTTGAAGATCTATCTACTGTTGCAATCGTAGTGCCCACAACTCTTACTCCGAGTTCCCGATCACAAGACAAAAACACAATTCAAAATATGATTAGAACTCAACCCTATAAAAGCAACCAAAGTAGATTGCCTCTAATAAATCAATACAAGATCAAGGATAAGAGAAAGAGATTAATAATCAATTGAAACGGGAGAAGTGGTGGATTATTTCATCCTCAACTGGGGGTGTCGAAATTCTCTCTCTTCGGTTAGCTAGGGTTGGCCGAAATTCTCATATAAGGGGGGTATATATACTCTCTTGTATCTAAACCCTAGTTAGATAGAATTAGGTTACTGAATAAGAATTTAATTCGAAATAAAATTCTTATTAGTTATTATCTATAATTATATCTAAATATAAAGATAATAATAATAACTTGACAGGATAATAATAGAAGCAATTTAATCTCATTAAACCTCCTAACTTATTTTTCCTTTAATTAATTTAATTCACAATCATAATCTAATTAGAATTGTTAAAAATCAAATTAATTATTTATGTATTTTATATACATAAAATCACCCCTCTATGTACTAGGCCTTAGTGGACTCAGTTGGGCTTCCATCAATTAATTAACATTTGTTTCTCTTTTGGGCTCCAAGTCTTATGTGTGACCCATTAGATTCTTATTACTTCTAGCCGTATGGAACCATTAAATTAATTTTCTCAGTATTATATTTAATCTTTGCATAACGGAATGAGTACGCGAAATGTGATTGGCAGATCCGAAACATTCCCCAGAGCTATAAGAAGACAGGTTGATTCTCTCGTTGACCTTTCCGTATTAGTTACAGTATAATTCGATCCTTTATCAATTACATCCTTGAACAGAATCTTATGACTATGGATAATGTCAAGTCACATATAGCGAGACGTTTGTTTTACTTGTACAAGCCGAGTTAACTCCAATTAGATAGGTTAAGTGAAATCTGCATTTCAAGTCTTAAGTTATCACCTTGCAAGGATTTAGAGTCCAGTCTACCACAAGCGATCCTTGGATGTATCTCCCATTTATCAGGAGTGACAAATGCTCAATCCAATGTATAACTATCATGCAATACTTCCTGTGATACCCAACGTCTTCCGTTCACACCCTAGAGTGATCTCTGTTATGGATCGTGTTACAACAGGATCAAAGCATCACATTCCATAATCCAGAATCACTAATTAACATTCTTTTGAGTCTTAGGATTACTTATACCTATTAATACCAATGAGATGAACAAGTGACAAGGATAAATCTACCCATCCTGTTATCTCAAGTCGGGTCCCCAATCCTAATGAACTCCCTTTCATCGGATCCATGTAATTGTCCAGATATCTGCATATCTGAAGCTTGTGAGATCAGCTCTCTGTCTCGACAGAAGACATTGTTACATGCAAGTCTCAACAGTGATATGTCAATCCTCACTAGTACAGAAATGGCCTATTGCCACGCCTTATTAGCCATGGTTGTAATAATAACCATAGCTAGAGGTCATTGGAGTCGGTTGTTTGAAACAACCAACCCTAATAATGTCTTATTGGCCACGGTCAATATACAAAACCGACCCTAATGACCTTCATTTTTACTTCCATGTTTAATTAAGGATTATTAGTGTCGGTTTTGTAATTGACCGTGGCTAATAAAGCATTATTAGAGTCGGTTGTCTCCAATGAGTTATTATTAGGGTCGGGCGTTTACATAACCGACCCCACTATCCTTTTTCCTCTTTTCCAAATTCGTAGACCTAAGAAAACTCATTCGCGCATTTGGATTTCTCAAACTCTTTTCCTAATTCTCTCTCAAACCTAAGAAGACCTTTTTTCCTAATTCTCAGACCTAAGAAGATCTTCATCTCAAAATCTTTGTATCAAGGTCTCACCATTCTAAGACTTTTACTCTTCTAAAAACTCAGTGAGCGGCACAAATCCTGAGATTCAAGAAGACGACACTGAATTTTCACAGTTTTGAAACATAATCTCTTTTCTGGTTTCTTATTGAAAGTAAGATACCTAATCTAATTGTAGCAATGTTGTTTTCTTTCTTACATCTCGTAGGTGCGCAACTTATGAGGGAGCCCTAAGAAATATCGAAGGTGCGCAGCTAGGCGTGAGGCTGCTGTTAAACTTGAAGATGGATCTACCATAGAAGCAGATATGGCAATTTGTTTATGTTCGAAATAATGCCAGGGCAACTATACCCTTGCTTTGGAGCCGTGTCCAGGTTTCATAATTTTTACTTATTAATTTGTACATATAGTCTTCCTCTGTCTTGTAATTGTTCATGTTTGTTTCCTGACAAAGTTGTTGCAACCAAAGGACAAAGCTTTAGATATAATTGATTTTTTTTTTTGGAAAATCATGTTAGACACCAAGCTTAAGTCCTGTTTATAAAGGTTTTAAAACTTAGAGGAATTTACAACATTTTTTGTTGTGTACATTCACAACCTTGCTTTTTACACACATGAGCAACACCTTTTCATAAACTAAATCTTGTTTGATAACTTTATATCTATGCTAGTATGCTTAGGTCCCAAGTTGCAAAATTTTCCACCTTGAGGGACTTAACTGAACTTCTGTGATTTTCTGGTATTTCATAGCAACTGAACTTATGTGCTTTGATGTTGTTGTGTTAGTATATCTTATTTTGTTGTGTTAGTTTGCAAATTGAGACAAAAAGTCGAATATCATAGGAGCAATATATCCAATCCATTTAGAAAAGCTTAAATTTCTGCATCTAAATACATAATTAATATTACTTAAGAGGTCTCAGCAATGGTGTTTATTTTTTAGAGTGATGAAAAATTTGTAAGAAGAGGAAGAAAGATAAAGTGATAAGAAACAGAGGAGAAACAGAGAAATTGAGAAACTGTCCATTAAAATGGTGTTTTATTTTTCAGAGTGATGAATGTTGAACACAAATCTAAGAGTTATATACTTAAAAGAGTCAACTTTAGGGAAGACTTGTGAAATGAGTTGTAGACTTGAATTATCAACCATACAATCATGCAAAATACATCGACGAAACTAGACAAACTAGGCTCTGTAGAATTACAACGACATATGTGAATAACATTGGTTTGTGTTCAGTTTTTACTTGTTGGAGGTTGGTAAAACATTAGATAGTGACATTATATATTTTTATTATAAAAAATGGCAATGTTTGACAATTTTTGTATTCTTTATGGTTACATGTGTGCCATTTCATAATGCATGTTGGTTCACCAATGTATTTTCTCTTATAATTATGCCATTGACTAGATCACCACTTCATGGCTTGCCATGTCCAGAAAGTCTGATTTTTTTCTTATGTCTTATATGCCATTTTACATTGATTAGATAGGAGATTTTCTTTTTCAAAGGACAATAAGAATAAGTTTATTAGTTTATTATAAAGTTTCGTCTCACTTCATGCTTGTATGAACACTTTATAATCACTTTAAACAAAAGACATTGTTACATGCAAGTCTTAGCAGTGATATGTCAATCCTATTTCTAAACATATTACTTGACTTGGGGTGGTTTTAAGTTTATTAGTTTATTATAAAGTTTCGTCTCACTTCATGCTTGTATGAACACTTTATAATCACTTTAAACAAACTTAGGGATTTCCTTTTATTAGACTTATTTAGTTCTTAAAAGAGGTTGCCTTTATATAGTTATGAAACCATATCTTATTAAAACAAATGATATAAAGAACATTTCATTTACATTAAGTTTATATCCTAGAACAATTGTCTATAGGACACTAAACCACAACAAAAATGTATGCCAATAATAATTTACTTTGTCTGATGTAATTCAAATTATTAATAATCTTATTGGAGAACATGATCAAGAGCTAACAATTTGGTAAGTGAATTGTTGTACCTTAGAGAATTGAAACTCAAATATGATATCAATGTTTTTCTGAATAACTCCGCAAATAGGACAAACATCACCGAGATCCTCCTTCAAGATAAGAGAATGATCACATTCCTTCCAAACTTCTTCCAGGCATTCACTGGTGGCACTGGCAGCACGACCTGCAGAACAGTCTATCAAAAGAAAAACAATATGGAATTTCAGAATTACAAAGCAAGGCTGTGTTGCACGGCCACAGAAATGGAAATGAAAATGGACGGAAATGAAAATGGAAAGGGATACTGACAGCAAATATGGTTGTAAAGGAGAGATATCAATTTTATTGAAATATATTGGCCAGAATTTTCAAGTGTAAAGAAAAAATCCAGGACAATGTATTTGATTGAATAACAAATCCAAGAACAGATTTCTGACTAATTTACTTTCTAAATTTTAATTAATAAAGCCACATCCAATGTTTTTTAAACATAAAACTACTAATAACTTTACCTTACTATATTAGTAAAGGAAAATTAACTCACATTCAGGGCCACCTCTAGGGGGAGGCTGCCTAGGCGGCCGCCTAGGGCCTCCGATCGGAAAATTGATAATTATTAAACAAATTATGGTTAAAAAGGTATATGGATTTAGATATATAACAAAAAATAGTGCTAGGCTGAATGGTAAAGACATAGTGGAGGTGTTTGTAAGGGTGAGAGTTCAATTCCCTTAGATTAATATTTTTTTGTTCACATTTTCTTTTATTTTTTCTTTCTTTCTTTGACAACACAAATGTATAAATTATTACTTTGTTATTGTAGTTATTTTTAAATTTTTAATTTTTTTATAAATTACAAGATGAAATTCACTTATGACTTAAAATTTTTAATTTGGTGCAAAATGTTATTTAGACTCTGATGTTGGAATTAATTGGATATGGATCCAATTAGGCCCGCCCGAAATGGAACGAGCCCAAACCAATAAGAATTAGGGTTAGGTTATCTATTTATTCAGTATAAATAGAAACCCTAACCAACACTAATTCTAAGAGAATAAGGAATTAGTTTTTAGAGATACAGTATCTCAAAAACACAGAAAAGAGAATTAGAAGAGAGCCAGAAATTAGGTTTTGAGATACATGATCTCCAGAAAAAAATTTCTCTCATCTTTTTCCCTAAGCTGCCGCCCCTCTCTCTATTTTTGGGATTCGTCGTCGCTTTAGTTTGTGAACCAATTGTCTTCCTCTCCCAATTCTATTGGCGTGGTTGAAGGCTTGACCGGTGATACTAGATCGGGTGATTGATCCGAAATCCTTCCGCTGCAAATCAAGAACGGGATCTGCGCTACAAGAGGTAACCCGTAAACCCGTTTACTTATTCGGATAAATATATATGTTGTGAATATATGCTTATCCCTACATTGGTATCAGAGCCATTGGATCTAGTATTCCGTCTTTACCGCGAATCCGTTTGCGTTTGAATCTTTTTTGAAAGATTAAAAATAATTCATTGTTATTTTTTTTATGATTATAAACTGGAATTGGTTGATTGTGTGATTAAATTGAATTAGGGTTCGATTTAAACGTTTTTTACTCAATTAAACCCGTTTTAAGTTTCTGTTACCTTCTGATTTTTCATTCCGCTCGTCAAATCGAAAAACCGACCACACCATCGAGTCTAGAGACCCCAAAAACCTTAGGTTCCATATATTTTTCGTCACTGGAATCGGCCGAGAAGGCGGCGCGTGGCCTTCACGCGCCACTTGGGGGGGGGGAGAAAACGTGTGTCTCCCCCCAGCCTGCCACACGGCAGGTGCTGGTTGGCCAGCCGGTGCCGCGCTGGCGCCAGCTGGACCAACCAGCGCGCGCCACGTGGCAGAGGCCCCTCCACACGCGCTAGGCACGTGTGGGCTCTTCCCGTGACCAATTTTTTTTCCATTTTTTTATAGAAACGTGTTTTTGAATTTTTCTGATTTTTTGGGTATTTTTTCAAAAATTTTGGATGAGCAGTTTATACAATCTCTTTTAATAAGGGTTTTCGGGGAGATGCTTGAAATGTTAAGGAGGTCTGTGATTCGTTCCTTCCCTCGCCCGTTCCGTGTAGGAGAATTCCCTACATGGAAGAGAGGGAAGATTTTTATGTTGTTAAATGAACCATTTTTATTTTTTTGTGTGGTTGTGGATTTAATTTTTGGAACAAATTTTTTCGTTGGGGTTTATTATTCCAGTGTTATAATTTTTGTTAGGATTTCTATTGGAATTTTTGTTTTCTAATGGATTTTAATAAAAAAAAATCAAATATGTTTGGATACTTTTTTTTATTTATGGTGTGATTATTCAAATATGTTTGGATAACCATTGGGATCCTAATTTAATTATTATTCGATTTTGATTGGATAATTTTTGGTATGTTGGATTGGAATTGATGTGCTTGAATAATTTTATGTGAGCATTTAATTGCGATTTATTAAATCACTGATTAGTTATTATTGATTTAATGATTATCTTCGACCTTTGTAGTTAAGATTAGTCAACATTAAGATCGAAATAATAAATCAAAAGTCATCTTAATTCCTTACAACACCCATATTTTTGTAATAAGTTGCAAAATCGTTACTTGTGAGTAATAAAATTCTCTAAGCATTAATGTATCTAATTAGTTGGATCTAATACTAAAGTGTAAAGGGTAATTTGAGCCACTTCGATCTCATTTTCGGATCGAAATTTAGAATGAAAATTTGATTGATTAGATATAAGTTGTAACGAGAATTAATGCATGTATTGAACCTTTAATAACTTCTTACTAAGTCGTGCAATACCATTGTAGATCAGTCATCAATGGCAGCAGCTAGAAAGTCTATAGTTGCTGAACTCAACAAAGACCTGAAATTAAATGGGGATAACTATGAGGTTTGGTCAATAAAATAAAGTATGTGCTTGAAGAGCAAGATGTGCTTGCTCACTTGGATACGGTTATGGCCGAACCTGAGGATGGTGCAACTGCTCAGCTTCACCGAGATTATACGACA
Source organism: Euphorbia lathyris (assembly GCF_963576675.1). Taxonomy (NCBI): domain Eukaryota; kingdom Viridiplantae; phylum Streptophyta; class Magnoliopsida; order Malpighiales; family Euphorbiaceae; genus Euphorbia; species Euphorbia lathyris. Next base: position 157,929 of record NC_088914.1, read on the forward strand.
TGGAAGAAAAAGGATTCCACTGCCCGCATCATCATGCTGAGTGCCATGGATGATGAGTTCACTAAGCAATTCTGTAAGATTGAGTCAGCCAAGGGCCTATGGGATGCCTTAAAGGAGAAATTCGGAGGTGTGTCTCTGACTAGGCTCCACTCATTGACAATTAAGTTTGACACTTGCAAGAAGAGGCTTGATCATACAATGAAAAAGCATTTAAGAGAAATGTCCAACATGATCAGTGAGCTGAATGAAGCAGGTCATCAGTTGACCAATGAGCAGAAAGTGCAAGCTGTTATCCGCTCTTTGCCAAACAGTTGGGAGCACATGAAGGTGCACCTAACCCACACCGAAGCAATTCAAACCTTCGATGCTGTTTGTCGCCACCTTGAGCTAGAGGAGGATCGTCTGGCATCGATTAAGATCAATGCTGAAGCCCATTATGTGGGAGCCCACTCAAGTGGGAGGCGTTCCAATCCTCCAAGGCAAAAGTGTAAGCGCTTCTATGGCCAGGGCAAAGAGCAAGCCAAAGAGCCTGTGAATATAGAAAATAGAAAGGGAAAGAGAACAAAGAACAGAAAGAAACCGAAGCTTTCACGTGTGAAATGTTTCAACTGCCAAGAAAAAGGACACTATGCAAATGATTGCAAAGTTCTTAAGGTACACTACACTAACTCATGTGTGAGTGAAATAAATGTATCTAGCACTGTTCTTATAGCTGAACATGATCCTTTGTGGGTTGTTGATTCAGGTGCAACAGACCATGTGACGAAGGAAAGAGAGACCTTTGTCGAGTTCCGACGAATTCTAGTCGGTTCAAGATGGATCTATGTGGGAGACAACTCGAGAGTTGGAGTCGAAAAGATTGGCACATGTAGATTGAGTCTACATGGCGGTCAAACTCTCCTCCTACAAGATGTTCTCTATGCTCCGAATATTCGGAGAAACCTTATTTCTGTGAACTCTTTGTTAAGAATTGGATTTGCCTTTCTTTTTGCTAATAACAGTTTGCATTTAAGTTTGGATAATGAATTCTATGGTTCAGGATATGTACTGAATGGTTTGACTATTTTGGATGTTGAATTATATGACTCCAATAATTTTTCTGTTACTACTTCTTCTTCTGTGGATAAAGATGTTAGTTTATGGCATGCTAGGTTAAATCACATTGGGCAAGATCGCATGAATCATTTAGCCAAAGAGGGCTTACTAGGTAGTTTAAGAAAAGTTGAATTACCTCCATACGAACCATGTCTTAAAGGAAAAATGCATAGAAAACCATTCGGGAAGGGTACTAGGGCAGAATTTCCTCTGCAATTAATTCATTCTGATGTCTGTGGTCCAATGAATGTGAGGGCTAGGCATGGGGTACTACTTCATCACCTTCATAGATGACTATACAAGGAATGATCACATCTACTTGATGTCTCACAAGTCTGAAGCTTTGAGTTGTTTCAAAAAGTTTATGAACCTTGTTGAAAATCAACTAGATAAGAAGATCAAAGTTTTGAGAACTGACCGAGGTCGAGAATATCTTTCAGATGAATTCAAAGCTTTATGTGATGAGAAATGGATAGAGCATCAGTTGTCTATCCCATACACTCCGCAACAAAATGGTGTTGCCGATAGGAGATAGAACTCTCCTTGATATGGTTCGATCTATGATGGCTGAAGCAAATTTGCCTATTTCCTATTGGGGAGATGCTTTGCTAACAACTACATATGTTCTAAACCGAGTGCCCTACAAGACTGTCACTTCCACTCCTTATGAGCTGTGGACTGGTAGAAAACCCGATTTGAGTATGCTCAGACATTGGGGTTGTACTGTTTTTGCTTATGATACCTCTAGCAAATTTGGGAAATTAGGCCCAAGAGGTAGAAAGTGTGTCTTTATAAGATACCCTGACGTATCAAAGGGATATGTCCTAGTGGGAGAAAATAGTGAAGGCCGAGTGACAAAATTTGAATCACGAGACGTCGTCTTCTTAGAGAATGAGTTTCCTAAGCAAGGAGAAGTTGACTCTGATCTCACTCTGTTTGAGGAAATAGATTCAAACGGACCTCTCCATTCGAGTGCGAGGAATTTTGAGGATCAAAGTAATGATACCGATCACTACCAGGAACAAGAACAAGGTCAAAGTTCCGAACCTCAAAACGTTTCGAATGTGACAGATCCTTATTTAAGTGGGAGTTTGATTCTTGATTCTTGTGAGAATTTGGGAAAAAGTCTAAGAGATAGGATTCCGGGTTATGATGAATACATGAGAGAAGTTTATCAAAACTCGGAACCGCGTCCTAATAAAAGGCAAAGAGTTGATAGTCGACGATTTGGTATCGAAGGCACAGCTCTTTTAGTAACTCCAAATGATGATGCGGAACCTAGAAATGCTAAAGAAGCTTTCACTTCTCCGGAAAAAGACAAATGGACTATAGCAATGTGATGCGCCTTCCGTAAAGAAGACTCACTAAGGGATAAGTGTATCCCGTCGTTATCAAGTAATAAAATTCTGGATAAGTCCAGGTATCGTCCACAGGATTTATTTCTGCAAGTATCAAGCTACTTGGTCTCAGGTGTTATCTAGGCTTTGGGGGGTTTGAGTTTGGTTTTTCTTAAGTTAATCTACTCCTAGGTTGAATTATACTATTCCTAGCTAAGTTATCTAATTCTAACTAAGTTATTCTACGCCTAATTAAGTTACTCTACCCCTAATTAAGTTAAACTACTCCTAGGTGATCTTTTACCAATGTAATTATCCGAAGGAACATGAAGGGATACAATGATAATGAAAATAGATTGTTTAGACAACGGAATTAAAACCTAATCTAAGTCACTTGTGTCCGAGGCGATTAACCCTACCTATCCTCTTGAGGTCCCTAGTTCGTGATTCCCTTATAAGGTCGAAACTAGCTCTAAGGCTCAGCAATTTGGGCTTAATCTTCTATAGGGTCGTCAATCCTATGGGCACTGACTAGGTCAAATTCAGCTCGCAATATGTGCCAACTTAATTTTGGGATTATCGAATGAGTTAAACCAATCAGACAAAGCGTAAGACAAAGATTAAAGCAATAGAACAATTGAATAAACAAAACTATAATATATATCAAAGATGAAAGTATTGTCACGAAGATACGATGAGCCTAGGATTCATAACATGGATCAGAGGCTAGACAGAATATAAAAGAAGAAAAATCCCTTTCAGGGAACCTGTCTACCAATGCAGGCGTCTTCCTAGGACTTAGGATGAAGCTTGAGCAATCCTCGGTGAGCGGAGCTTCGGAGGTGTCTTCAATGGAGGTTTGAAGGATATGGAGTAGGTGGGGAGGATTTCTCAAGGTGAAAGCTAAGAAAATTACAAAGATAAAAGATATCTAATTTACAATGGAAAAGTTCTATTTATAGTTGTAGCTCGGGCCCTCTTTTTGACCTATTTCATGTCCTTGTGCAGGTGGGAAGTCGTGGGACCGGTCATGGAGTCGTGGGGTCAAAACTGACTTTTTTGACCAATTCCTGCAGGTCAGCTCCCCGAGCAGGGCGCACTGCTCGGCGAGCTGGCCCCCAGCTCGCCCAAGCAGGCCTGGCCAGCTCGCCCGAGCAGGCCCCTGGAGGCCTGCTCGGCAAGCTGGCATAGCCAGCTCAACGAGCTGGCCTAAAAAGGCCAGTTCGACGAGCCGTTTCTCCCTGCACGCTTCCGCACGGTTGCTCGATGTTCCACGATGTAATTTTTGCCCGAATTTCCCCTGCGCATGCACGAAAACTCCAAATAACATTAGTCTCGAGGCTAAATTGACCCGCCAATCGCTCATTTTAAGCAAACGCTCCGTTTGGTGCGACTTTTGACGGATCAATTAGCTATAAAAGATAACGGAATTATAACATACATGCCATTTTGGCCTTATTTGCCTAAAATGATCAGAAAACGAGCCCAAACAACAAAAAGTTAATAAAACATTTCCAATTCCTAACTAACTCACACAAAGGCATATAAATGCGAGAATTGCTCGCTTATTCATGAAATAGCACTAAAAACCGTCCTAAAACCGTACCCAAAGATAGGGGTTTTTGACCCCTATCAAACCTCCTCGCACTTAAAACTTTACTTGTCCCGAAGTAAACTAAAAAACTAAACCCGCAATCACAAGCAAGCTAGAAAACCTCCTGGTTTGACTAGGTGCTTGACACAATTTCGAGCATCTGTAATTACATGCATTCGGAAATACAAAGTAGAGACACGATATCCAAAAGCCGCATTTCATTTATCATAGGTCATATGTTTTAAGTAAAAGGACACATGTTCAATTAAACGAGCTTAAGGGGATCGCTAAGTAAAACACCTCACCATAGGTAGTTCACTCATTTCACACAGTTTTGGTGGCTAAAGTGTTTGCTCTCGGCTTATGTTCTTGCTTAGGATTACGTTGATTTTGCATGTTCATCTGAGTTCCTCTACTATGCTATATGACTCCGATGATATCAAAAACAGCCTCGAATTGGGGTTGTAATGTGGTTAGAGGGTTAAAGGTACAACAAGGATTTATCGTTCTAACGCTAGAAAAACAAAGTTAAAATGGCTTTAGCGAATATGAAGTGACTGAGCTTTTTATTCATTGTTATTTATTATTATTTTTTCTTTGAGACGTTTTGATTTTAAGAACTGGGGAATAAAGTTCTCCCTTTTTGTTCGTCTCTTTTCTTTTCTTTTTCTGTTTTTCCTTTTTTTTTTCTTTTTTTTTCTTTTTTTTTTTTCTTTTTGGATAGTATTGCTCAATCACTTCTTAGCCTTTTGGCTTGTTACTATGATGCCATAAACAAAGATAAAGCGCTAGAAGAAAACAAAGGCTCAATGCGAGCTTTGCAAAAACTGGGTTAAGTAACAAACCAAGTGATGGTTTGCAAAAATTGGGTTAGGACGAAAGAAAAATCTACAAACTATAAAAACATAGGCTCAAAGGGGCTTCCTAGAGTGGATGAAAAAGAGAAAATAAGGTAATGAAAAGGGTTAATTCTAATGAGGCTGATTTCATCGTCTATCATCTCAAATCATTGCATGTAGGTTCAACTTAGTATTAGGTGCAAAATTTGTAATCTTTCCACAAGTCAAAGCATTCACACAAAAATGTCAAGAAAAAGAGCTTTTTGATGTTCGCTCTTAGGCTCAAATTCATCTCACAATTCTTTGGGTTTCAATTTTGTGTTTACTAGTTCTCCCCAAACTCAAGTTTAACATCACATGCCTTCAATTCTTAAGTTATCTACCTAAGTAATGATTTTAGCATTTCTTCAAAAGTAGGGTCTAAATGCAAACTTTAGCTCATGCTTTTACAGATACAAGGATTGTGTCCTACACCTAAACTAGTTGTCATGCAATCTTAGATTCGGTTCTCAGCCCTCAAGGACAAATAACGAAGTTTAGATTCGAAGGAGGTTCACGGTTTTAGGTCCTAAACATGCAGAACATAAATAAAACCCGAAAAACGCAAAACTAAACTAGACACGACGCAACAAAAATTTAAAAGTTATACAATTTTTGTAAGTTTGTCTACCCCTCCTCCTCATACTAAAAATGTGCAATAAGTTCCAACATTGCATCACAAACCATAAAGTACAAGTGCAAAAAGTTAGGGTGGAGAAGACAACTTACTGATCGGCCCGGGGGGTGGCCACAGCATGTTGTAGCGCTCACAATAGTCTGCCGCTACATATTCAAGGCCTGTGAGCCTCCGGTCCATGTTCTGCTCGAAGTTAGTGAACCGTTGGTCCATTTGTTGAACAATGTTGAAGGTCCGAAGGTTAAGGTCTCTCATTTCTGCCATCATGGTCTTGATGGCTTGGAATTGGGCCTCCTTCCCCGGCTCTTGGTGTTCCGTTTGGTCATCTGCTTCTGCAGCTTCTTCTCCCTCAGTTTCGTCGTGCTCTCTCTCTCTTTGTCGTGGTGGGTTTCTTGGCCATTTTCTTGCTCTCCCGCTTGAGCTTGCTCCTCCAAATGGGTTCCTATTTAAAACTGCATGAAAAGTAGACCTTCCCAAAAATGTGGAGTTAAGCAAGGTGGGGTGGAAACCATCTTCGTTGATTTCCAAATTTTTGAATTGGTTATCAAGGAAGTTGGTAACCAAATGTCCAAGACCAAGTGATCCGCGTTTTCTACTTGTTTGGCTTTGAAAGCCTTCAAAGATGGCTTTGACATTATCAACGGGTTTATGATTAGCTACACACCACAATATGAGCAATTCCGTGCTCGAGACCTTATTGCTCTCGTTTTTGCCTAGCAAGTTGTGAGCCACAAACTTGTGTATAAGGTTTAACAATGGGTCTAAGAGAGCGACCAAGCTAGCAGTGCGGGAGTCATAATCTGATGAGCCTGTTAATTAGAGCCAAGTATCATCTGGTGTCATGGGTTCCTCAAAACCCGAGACTGCCTCTGGGTGGTTGTAGACTCCCATTAAGGCTGTTATCACAGTGTCACTGAGATGATAGGGTCTACCGTTCAGTCGGAAAGAATACTTTCCCGATCCTATGGGCGGTTCCTTTTTCAAAGTGGTAAGAAATTCCATAGTAAAGTTATAATACACTAGGGTCCCTTTTGTGGCCAGTTTATACCAGCCTTGGAATTTTAGGATTTCATTGAAATCCTTTTCCAAACCTATAGAAGCTAGGTATGACTGATCAACAATGATTCGAGTGGCAAGGTCTTGCTTAGAGAACCGTGCGTACAACAACCCCTCACGCTCATCAACTAGTCCAAAAGTAGGATTATACTTAGCTTGGAGGGCGTCGCTGAATTCGACGTCAGAGTCGGCTTCATTGTTAACCATGATCTTGGCCTTACATTTCCTGCCCATATTACCTGAGAGATAGACCAAACGGAATAGTTAGAATTTCTTCACAAACATAAACATAAACCCCCAAACAACCAACAATTAGGCATAAACCATAGCTTAGAGACTTAGGGACCAAAACTATGAGCTTTCAATCCCTAAGTAATTTACCCGTAATTCCAAATTCGTGCAAAATCAAGGATGCCCAGTGACCAAAATGCGTTAAGAATGTGATATAGAACTCCATTGGCAAGTTTTCAACTATAAACTGAATAGTTGAACTTTGAGCTAAAAATGGAGATTTTACCCAAATTGAGCAATTTCTCCAAATATACATAAATTAAGAACTACAATCATACCCAAAGTACATATTGATCATAATGTTAACATATATTGCAAGAATGTCAAGAATTAAAAGCAAATAAGAGACTATTTGAGAAAAAAGATAAAATCCCCAAAACTTAGGTTTATCCCAAATCTCAAAAATTAACACCCTAAACTAAAATCTAAGCCTAGAAACATGTTAGAAATCAAAAATAGGTAAGAATCCATACCTCGTTTGTTGAATTCGGGTTAGTATGGTGGATTTGGGGGGTTAGGTTGTGAAGGAAAAAGAGAGAAGGAAAGAAAGAAGAAAAGAAAGAAAGAAAGAAAGGAAGGAAAGGAAGGGGATGATGAGTCATCCCCTATCCTTATCTCCTTTTATTATTATTATTATTTTTTTTTAGTTCGGGATTAAAAATCTCGAACAACCCATGTCGCCCGAGCTGGCCGGCTCGGCCGACCAGCTCGGCGAGCAGGGCATCAGTGCCCTGCTCACCCGAGCTGGAGTGCCCAGCTCGCCCGAGCTGGGGTGCCCAGCTCGCCCGAGCTGGGGTGCTGGGCGATTTTTCCAATTTTTTTTTTTAAGAGAGTATGGGGTGCAAAACTTGACAATGTAATAAAAAAATGCGAATTAAAAACTAACAACCAAATTTAACAAAAACAAAACGAAAAGAAAATTGCAGAAATAATTGTTCAAGCTTTGAATTTAAACCGAGGAGAACTCGATTTCTCCCCCTTACTCAATCCTTTCTCAGGATCTTTGGATTCTTATCCGTTGTGCTCGGGAGAGAACCCTGTGGCCTTTCCTGCCTGTCCCTATTGATTTGGGCTACCTGATTGCTCAGATCCTTGCAGAAAGCTTCATTGTTGGCAAGCCTAGCCGAGATCTCCGTCAAGAGAGTAACCACCTCGTCAGATTCCTTAGGAGGTTGCATTGGCCCTTGATTTTGCTGTTGATATAGGGGCATGCCAAGCCCCTGCTCTCTATGTTCCTGAACAAAACCGCTGGGAGGTCGAAGCACATTCTGATTTGAATTTCCGTAGGATAGGTTCGGGTGCTGAGGCCTCCTATAGTTGTTGTTGTTGTTGTAGGAGTTGTGGTTGTTGGGGTTGTAGTTGTTATAGTTCTGGTTGTACCTCGGTTGCCCCCCCAACATAATTGACCATCTCCACCCCATCTCCAGCGAAAGGGCTCCCTGCCTGACAGTCCTTCCCATGGTGGTCGCCGCCATAGTGCACACAGGTGGGAGGTTGGCTGAATTTTGCCAACAGGACATCCATCTTCCTACTCAAATCCGCAACACCCGGATTTTGTTCTTGTTCTTCCACAGCAAACACTCGCTGCCTTGTGGGGCCAGCGAGTTTCTCCTCTTGCCACTGCACACTCTTCCTGGCCAGCTCGTTAATCATGTCATACGCCTCTGTTGCTGTCTTTTTGAACAAATCTCCACCCGCTGCGGAGTCTACAATAGCCCTGTTAGTGGGTGTCAATCCGTGATAGAAGACGCTCACTAATTGATGCTTGGGTATGTCATGATGAGGGCACATGCACAACATTTTTCTGAATCGGGTCCAAGATGTGTGGAGCGCTTCGTGCTCGGGTTGGTGGAAGGATGTGATCTCACCCCTGAGCATTGCTATCTTCGAGGGGGGAAAGTAGTAGGACAAGAATTCCTTCTCCAATCATGCCCAAGTCGTGATTGATCCGGGCTCCAGTGTTCTTAGCCATTCCAAAGCTTGCCCAGTTAGAGAAAATGGGAACAACTTCAGCCTAACAGCATCTTGGGGAACCCCATTTGTTCTCGCAGTGTCTGCGCACATTAGGAAGCGATCCAGATGATCATTCGGGCTCTCATGTGCTTCCCCTCCAAACAATCCGGTCTGTTGAATCAAGTGAATTATGCCTGACTTGATTTCATATGTGTTGGCCGGAATATTCGGAGCGGCAATGCCGGACAGATGCTGGTGTCGGTGTGGTGCCAGGATCTCACTCATCAGACGAGTGTCAGTTTCTGCTCCGGTGTTCTTAGTGTTCCGTTCAGTGTTCCGTTCATTGTCAGTCATTTTGATAGGCTCGATGATCTCGTCTTGCTTCAGTTTTCCAATCTGTTTGCTCCTGCGAAGAGTACGTTCAAGTTCAGGGTTAAGAGGGACACACGGTATTCCCGCTGATCTTGTAGGCATATGCTGAGAAGAAATAAATACAAGAAATAAATGAAAGCAGAAATTTTTCCTATGAAAGAAAAGTATACACATCATATAAGGTCGCACAGTTTTATACAGGTATTCTTATTGGTTTATATTGAGAGATGTAGATTGGTGTACATGGTACAAACTAGTAGAGATAAACAAGTATATATAAGTATGAATCAGAATATGAACAAATATAAATATAAGAATGAACAAGTATAAAAGGTATAAACAAGCACAGACAGACAAGTATAGATGAATTTAACAAGTATAAATATACGTTTGTATAAACAAGTATAAATAAGAATAGGTATGAACAACCACGCATGTTATGAGAAAACACGGTGGATATAAACAAGTATAGAAAGGTCATATATACTGAGGTATAATAGACTAAACAAGTATTTGTGTATATAAGTATGAATATGAACAAGTATAAGTATGAACGATATAGACAAAGAATATTTACAAACGAATTATAAACAGGTATATGTATAAACAAGTATAAACGATATAAATGATATAAACAAGGGTATTCACAATGAATGTCTAAACTAACAAATCGACCTTTGGTTCGATATTGCAGAAGAAATAAATCCCCGGCAACGGCGCCAAAAACTTGATGCGCCTTCCGTAAAGAAGACTCACTAAGGGATAAGTGTACCCCGTCGTTATCAAGTAATAAAATTCTGGATAAGTCCAGGTATCGTCCATAGGATTTATTTCTGCAAGTATCAAGCTACTTGGTCTCATGTGTTATCTAGGCTTTGGGGGGTTTGAGTTTGGTTTTTCTTAAGTTAATCTACTCATAGGTTGAATTATACTATTCCTAGCAAAGTTATCTAATTCTAACTAAGTTATTCTACGCCTAATTAAGTTACTCTACCCCTAATTAAGTTAAACTACTCCTAGGTGATCTTTTACCAATGTAATTATCCGAAGGAACATGAAGGGATACGATGATAATGAAAATAGATTGTTTAGACAACGGAATTAAAACCTAATCTCAGTCACTTGTGTCCGAGGCGATTAAACCTACCTATCCTCCTGAGGTCCCTAGTTCGTGATTCCCTTGTAAGGCCGAAACTAGCTCTAAGGCTCAGCAATTTGGGCTTAATCTTCTATAGGGTCGTCAATCCTATAGGCACTGACTAGGTCAGATTCAGCTCGCAATATGTGCCAACTTAATTTTGGGATTATCGAATGAGTTAAACCAATCAGACAAAGAATAAGACAAAGATTAAAGCAATAGAACAATTGAATAAACAAAACTATAATATATATCAAAGATGAAAGTATTGTCACGAAGATACAATGAGCCTAGGATTCATAACATGGATCAGAGGCTAGACAGAATATAAAAGAAGAAAAATCCCTTTTAGGGAACCTGTCTACCAATGCAGGCGTCTTCCTAGGACTTAAGGATGAAGCTTGAGCAATCCTCGGTGAGCGGAGCTTCGAAGGTGTCTTCAATGGAGGTTTGAAGGATATGGAGGAGGTGGAGATGATTTCTCAAGGTGAAAGCTAAGAAAATTACAAAGATAAAAGATATCTAATTTACAATGGAAAAGTTCTATTTATAGTTGTAGCTCGGCCCTCTTGTGCAGGTGGGAAGTCGTGGGACCGGTCGTGGAGTCGTGGGGTCAAAACTGACTTTTTTGACCAATTCCCGTAGGTCAGCTCGCCGAGCAAGGCGCGCTGCTCAGCGAGCTGGCCCTGCGCGGCCAGCTCGCAGCGAGCTGGCCCCCAGCTCGCCCGAGCAGGCCTCTGGAGGCCTGCTCGGCGAGCTGGCCTATAATGGCCAGCTCGCCCGAGCTAGCCCAAACGCCAGTTCGTCGCGAGCTGGCATGGCCTGCTCGGCGAGCTAGCCTAAAAAGGTCAGTTCGACGAGCCGTTTCGCCCTGCACGCTTCCGTACGGTTGCTTGATGTTCCACGATGTAATTTTCGCCCGAATTTCCCCTGCGCATGCACGAAAACTCCAAATAACATTAGTCTCGAGGCTAAATTGACCCGCCAATCGCTCATTTTAAGCAAACGCTCCGTTTGGTGCGACTTTTGACGGATCAATTAGCTATAAAAGATAACGGAATTATAACATACATGCCATTTTGGCCTTATTTGCCTTTAATGGTCAGAAAACGAGCCCAAACAACAAAAAGTTAATAAAACATTTCCAATTCCTAACTAACTCACACAAAGGCATATAAATGCGAGAATTGCTCGCTTATTCATGAAATAGCACTAAAAACCGTCCTAAAACCGTACCCAAAGATAGGGGTTTTTGACCCCTATCACAATGCAAAAGGAACTAGATTCTATGAGATCCAACCATGTTTGGGAACTGGTTGATCTGCCAAAGGGTAGAAAAGCTATTGGGAGAAGATGGGTTCTCAAAGTGAAGCGAATGGCTGACAATAGTATCGAAAGGTACAAAGCTCGCCTTGTCGCTAAATTCTATACACAACAGGAAGGAATAGACTTCGAGGAGACATTCTCACCTGTTGTAAGGTTTACATCTACTAGACTAATCTTAGCTATTGTAGCAAGTTTAGACCTAGAGCTACATCAGATGGATGTTAAGACTGCTTTTCTCAATGGAGAATTGAGCGAAGAGATCTATATGTCACAACCAGAGGGCTTTGTGGTAAAAGGCCCCGAGCATAAGGTCTGCAAATTGAAAAAGTCAATTTATGGCCTTAAACAGTCCTCTAGGCAATGGTACCTTCGTTTTCACAATCAAATGATTTCGAATGGCTTCAAGATGCTTGAAGAGGACCATTGTGTCTACACGAAACGGTCGGGTAGAAATTTTGTCATTTTATCTCTGTATGTAGATGACATACTGATAGCAGGAAATGACATAGAATTTGTAAACCAAGTCAAAGCTTGACTAAACTCAAGTTTTGAAATGAAAGATATGGGCGAAGCCGCATACATAGGGATCGATCAAAGAAACTATTAGCATTATCTCAAGAGACTTATGTTAACAAAGTCATTGATCATTTCGGTATGCGTGGAAGTAGGCCTGTAGATAGCCCGATGACTAAGGACATCACTGTTAAGCCCAAAATATACCTAAAATATCATCAATAATTACATCAATATTGCTACGAATTTATGCTATTTATAACTATTTAGAATACTTTTACTCTCGAATGTGTTTCTTTCATGCAAGGTACATAAATATTTGGTAAATCCAAATAGGAGTAAAAAGAGCTCAAAAATAGAAGAAAAGCCCTACAAAAGGAGTCAAAGACGACGAAAATTAATAACGCCAAGTCGAGGACACGAACGAGAGCGAAAAAGTGAAAAACGCTCCGTGCCGCGACCGCGGCCCCCCCTTTTCACGGTCGCGACACGCGTCCTTCAGCCTTTTTTCCCTTCGTCTGAAGTACAATTGTTGCTCCCCCATTCTCGGTAGAGAATTTAATAATTCTCGGTACGAGCAGGAGATTTTGGAAGCCTAGTTACACACTTTCGTTTTCGACGAAACACGATCGTTCGGGTGGATAAAGACGTCATTTCACAGCGGACACAATCCTTCACAGCGGACACGATCCTTCACAAATGGACACGACACTTAAAAGGTATTAATCCAAGTATTGTAATGCATAGAATTCACTTAGAAGAAGATAAGCCACCTAAAGCGGATAGGGAAAGACGCCTAAATCCGAATATGAAAGAAGTAGTAAAAAATGAGATTACGAAACTTTTGGACAATGGAATCATCTACCCTATCTCGGATAGTGAATGGGTTAGTCCAATCCATTGTGTACCTAAAAAGGGAGGCATAACAGTTGTAAGGAATGAAGAAGGAGAATTAATACCCACACGAACCACCACTGGTTGGAGAGTTTGTATAGATTATAGAAATTTAAATAAAGCAACTAGGAAAGATCATTTTTCTCTTCCTTTCATTGATCAAATGATCGAAAGGATAGCTGGTCGTGCGTTCTACTGTTTTCTTGATGGTTACTCCGGATTCTTTCAAATATACATTTACCCGGATGACCAAGATAAAACAACCTTCACATGTTCTTACGGAACATTTGCATATAGAAGAATGCCCTTTGGTCTATGTAACGCACCTGCAACATTTCAACATTGTATGACTGCGATTTTTAATGATTTCATTGAAGATATCATGGAAGTTTTTATGGACGATTTTTCAGTTTATGGAGATTCTTTTGATTCATGCCTAGGAAACTTGGATAAAGTTTTGTCTAGGTGTGAAGAAACAAATTTGGTATTAAACTGGGAAAAATGTCATTTCATGGTTGACGAAGGAATTGTTTTAGGTCACAAAATATCTGAAAAAGGATTATAAGTAGATAGAGCAAAAACTTCAGTAATAGAAAAATTACCCCCTCCAACTACTGTTAAGGGAGTAAGATCATTTTTAGGACATGCTGGTTTTTACAGAAGATTTATTAAAAAAATTTCTGTAATTTCCAAACCACTCACTAATCTACTCATGAAAGATTCTACCTTTGATTTTAATGAAGATTGCGTTAAAGCTTTCGAAACATTGAAAACTGCTTTAGTCAGTGCACCTATTATTGCTAAACCCGATTGGGATTTACCCTTTGAAGTTATGTGTGATGCAAGTGATTTAGCTGTCGGATGTGTTTTAGGTCAAAGGAAAGATAAGAAACTTCATGTCATTTATTATGCAAGTCACACACTGTCTGGTGCACAATTAAACTAACCACAACAGAAAAAGAAATGTTAGCCGTAGTTTTTACATGTGACAAGTTTAGGTCATACTTATTAGGTTCAAAAGTTATTATTTACACTGATCATGCAGCATTAAGATATTTGTTTGCTAAAAAGGATGCAAAACCACGTCTAATTAGATGGGTTTTATTGTTGCAAGAATTTGATATAGAAATTAAAGACAAAAAGGGAGTTGAAAACCTTGTCGCCGATCATCTATCGAGACTTGAAGATGAAAACGGTCCTATAGGTGAAACTATCGGTATACGAGATGATTTCCCTGATGAACATCTCTATCAAATGAAAAGTTTCATATCACCTTGGTATGCAGATATTGCTAATTATCTCGCAGCCAATATTGTTCTGGAAGGATTAAGTTCCCACCAAAGGAAGAAATTTTTCTTCGATATTAAACAATACTTTTGGGAAGATCCTTTTTTGTTCAAAACTTGTGGTGACGGGATAATTAGGAGATGCGTTGGTGAAAATGAATTTGAATCCATAATGTCAGAATGTCATTCTAGCTTTTATGGAGGACATAATGGAGTTAACAAGACAGCAGCTAGAATATTTGAAAGCGGTTTCTTTTGGCCTACGATGTTTAAGGACGTCCGTTCGTTTATCACTCGTTGTGATAAGTGCCAAAGAACAGGAAATCTAGGAAGGAAAGATGAGATACCCCTCACAACCATATTAGAAGTTGAAGTCTTCGACATGTGGGGAATAGATTTCATGGGACCTTTTCCCCCTTCCAATGGTAAAACTTACATATTAGTTGCCGTCGATTATGTTTCGAAGTGGGTTGAAGAAATTGCAACCCCGACAAACGATTCTAAAGTTGTCGTTAATTTTCTTGAAGATATATTCTGTAGATTTGGTTGTCCAAGAGTTATCGTTAGTGATGGCGGTACTCATTTTATAAACAAGAGTTTTGAAACACTTATGAAAAAATATGGAGTACGCCACTGCGTATCAACGCCGTACCATCCTCAGTCAAATGGCCAGGCGGAGATATCAAATAGAGAACTCAAATGGATTCTCGAGAAAACGGTTTCATCCTCTAGAAAAGATTGGTCTTCTAAACTCAATAATGCGTTATGGGCATACCGTACTGCATTTAAGACACCAATAGGAATGACCCCGTACCATTTAGTGTATGGTAAGGCATGTCATTTGCCAGTCGAATTAGAACATAAAGCCTATTGGGCTATTAGAGAACTTAACTTTGACTTACATCAAGCAGGTAAGAAACTTTTGCTCAATTTAAATGAGTTAGATGAGTTACGTCATCTATCTTACGAAAATGCAAAGATTTATAAAGAAAAAGTGAAAAAATGGCACGATGCCAAAATTAAAATTAAACACTTTAATGTTGGGGATAAAGTGCTGTTATTTAATTCACGACTTCGTTTATTTCCAGGAAAACTTAAGTCCAGATGGTTAGGACCGTATTTAGTCGTCAAAACTTTCGATTATGGTTCTTTAGAACTGGAATGTCCTAACGGAGTTCGATTCAAAGTTAATGGTAATCGATGTAAAATCTATTACGAAAATATTTCACAAATTGAAATTCCGTTCGTAACGAGATTATCTGACGTATAAATTACTCAGTTTTTCTTACACAGTTTATTTTGTTTTTATGTTTTTGTTTATTTTATTTTATTTTATTTTATTTTATTTTTCCAAAATGCCATTTTTATGATTAGATTACTTTATGTTATGATTTAGTTACGTAAATATTTTTATTTCATGATTTTAGATTTAATTTTTTAGATAATTAGGATGAAATTATAGTTTAAGGCAATTCTCTGCCAAGAATTTGAAATTCCCTGCCAAGAATACTCTTTTTCAGAATTATCTATTTTGATTCGGATTTCTCTGTTCATGCCGATAATTTTAAATTCTCTACCGTGAATCGGGAGGTAGCTTTGATGCCTGATTTCCGCAAGGAAATCAGCGTGTCGCGACCGCGGCTTTGCCATTCACGGTCGCGACACGCGTGTTTCCGGCGCTATCAGGTCTGAAATGTCACAATCCTTTCAACAAACCTCTTGAAAAACGAAACATTGAGTTTCTTCATTTCCGAAAGGTGTAATTTTATACCTTTTCATAATTAAAACAACACCACTTTTCATCCTAAACTCTTATAAATTAATCCTAGAGGATTCAGGTTCTGTTACAATTTCTTTTCATCTTTGTCAGAACTCTGATTTTTCTTCACAAATACCGTTCTTTGCTAAAGTAACACAAACTTTGCACAATGCCTACCAAATACAAACCATCTAGGCACAACGCTGCCTCAATCAACAAACCCCCAGACTTATCCAAGCGATATGGGGCGCCTTTTCCTATCTTCAACCACGATGAAGGTAGGCGTTATTGGAATCACCGTTATAAAATCTTCACCGGAATGTTGTATATGGATGAATTTCTTAATAGCCAATTAGGCATTTCTGATGACATGAGCCGCTATATGGAGCGCCTAGGGTGGACAAAATTCGCCCAAATGCGATTTCCAATAATAGGCGACTGGATACTCGAATTCTTCTGTACTGTGCGTTTTACTAATAAACGACGAGTACGTCTCAGTTTTCGTCGAGAAGGCGAAATCTTCACTTTCGGCTATCCCGAGTTGCATGCTTGGTTTGGTTTTCCCCCGAGGGATACAATCAAACGTCATCCTGGACGAGACACGACATCCTCGGACATTTGGAGAATGCTCACTGGATTCTAGCGATTCAATTCAAAACTCGCCTATAATCACTCTTTTCGCTCCAACTCCATGCTGTATTTGCACAAATTTCTGTGTCACAGTCTATTCGGGCGCACATTCAGTAGTGTAGTCCGTGACACTGATTTATATGTTCTTGGAGATATATTCCAGGGCAATGTAGTGGATTCTTCCAAAATTCTGATGGAAGGTCTTGTCGCCGCTTCTCGATCCAAAGATAAGAAGATTGGGTTCGGCAATATAATCTGTGGAATAATTCTCGGTTCAAAGGGTACTATTGATGTTCCCTGGAGTGATGATGAATTCTTCCCGACAATTGACTATGAATTTCTCAAGCGCGAAGGACTTGTGAAACGTGTCTTTCGAGCAGGGCCTCAATTTCTGTCTGCACCGGAACGTGAAACTTTCGTGCAGTTTCAAATTGATCGTATTAAGGCCAGAAATATCCCGTTAGATATGGATGAATACGTAGAATAGTTTCTGTTTTTCATTTTATTTTTGTATATATTTTGTTTTGTTTTGATTATTGGTTTGTTTTCATTATTTGTACATATGTTACAATAATAAAGATCTTATTTCTTTAAATTCTTAATTTTTATCTATTTGATCCATTATATATACTTAGCATATTTCATATGCGTACATTCTAATTTTTCATAATCAAATTAAGATAAAAAGGATTCACTTGAACTAATATGGTTTTCTATTTTTCCACACGTATATTCACGTTTAATTCTATTTGTAACTCAATTTATTTTTAATGAATTAGGTTTACATTTAATCAATTCAATTCATGTATTAAATATGTATTAACATGCACTTATTATGCATTTAATATGGTTCTCTTAACTTATATGCATAAATGCACATTTAAGTTTCATTAATTCTTCATAATAAATTTATTTTAATTTAATTTATTAAGGTTAAACCTTTGGTTTTCCTTGCAATTAATGTCATTTATTTTAGTTTAAAGTGCATGAACACTTAATATTAAGTTCAGGAACCATTCCACAACAAAAAATGCACAAACCAAGTCAAAAGGCACCAAAATTGGCCATTTCAACCAATTCTCTACCAAGAATTAAGAAATTCTCGGTATGACCAGCAAGTTCGGCCATTTTTCATTGCGAAAATTGCCTAAAAGTCGCGTGCCGCGGCCGCGGCTATGCCATTCACGGTTGCGACACGCGTAAAATTTGCCCTATTAAATCCGATTTTGCCACCAAATTTTGCCTATTCCTATTCCTATTCTACCTATTCACCTACCTATACAACCCTATATAAACCTACCTCCTACACAAACCTCACATCACCTCTATTTTTACCCAATCCCTTACTCTAAACTCTTCCCCAAAAACCTACTTTTACTCTTCCCAATCTATTCACTCCAATTTCTTATTTTCAATCACTTCCAATTCACAACCCCCAACCTCATCTTCAAGCTTTGGTATTTCTCTCAACTTCTTCTTCTTCTTCTTCTTCTCAAACCCTAAAAACACCATCACCATGGTTAGGACAAAGCGTGTTGGTAACAAGCCCGTCGTTACGGAAGCTAATCGCCTTCGGATTTAATGTGGAGCTTATTTTGACATCTATTCGGAGGAAGAAGCCGCTCGTTTCAAACATTTTTCTCAAGCCGACCGCCAATTTGTTGATATGCACTTCTTAGACTTCCATTCGGTAAGAACGTTGAATTTCTCTACTCGAATTGATGCCTTTATTGAAGCATTGGGTTGGCAAGAATTCTTTAATATGCGTTTCCCGCATATTAATGAATATGTGGTGGAATTTTTGGTCACTTTGTCCATGAACAAGAAGAAAACTTCAATTTCTTTTAGGAATAATGATATCCCTTACACCATTGACTATGAAGCAATGGGAAATATGTTTGGTTTCCCTACTTCTGATTTTTACGATAAGCCTAAAGATTTTGATAATGATGCAGTTTGGCAAACTCTCTCGGATCAAGATTATTTTAATTCGAAAAATACTTCAAGCAAGTTGATTAAGGACAATTGTATGTTCTTCTTTCATAAGTATTTAAGTTTCTCATTGTTTGGTCGTGTTGAGAGTTCAAAGGTTCAAGTTCAGGATTTGTATGTTTTGGATAGTTTGCTTAAAGGTTTGAGGATTGATAGCATTGGCATAATATTTGATAATTTATTCCGTGCTTCGCGGGCTAGTACCATTCAAATCCCTCTTTGTAATTTTATCACTACAATTGTGTTGGGAGCTCGGGGTGAATTGGCCGAATATGACATGTCCACCTACCATGGGTATGTTCCGCTTTTGGACATCTCGGCTCTTGAGCGAGCTTATTTATTGCTTCCCCAAGGACCTCCCGTCTTTATTTCCTATGCTACCCGTATTGCCCATCTTCGTGGCACTATGGGTGGTGGCGCTTCAAGTTCTCAATTTGTAGGTCCCAAAGGCGGCGGAGATGCGGAAGGAGAGGAGGATGTACCACCGGCTCAAGCACCACCCCAAGCACCTCAAGCGGAGGATGATCCGGTAGATTTGCGGAGGATTTTGGACCAAATCAATTCCAACAATCGTCAAATGAATTTAAGAATTGATGATTTGGTTGAAAACAATATGGTGATGAATGACAACCTCAACCTTTTGAGGCGTGAGCATAGATCGACTCGGCATCGGATGCTTTCCTTTTTCCGACGCCGCAATGTGGAGACGTCACCTACACCTCCCGATTCACCACCTCAAGCTTAGGTTGTTTCCCTTTCATTTTATTTTTATCTTGTTATATGTTTGGTACAATTTTCATTTTCTTATGTTTGGTACAATTTTCAGTTTTTAATTCTATATTGAATGTTTAATTTGCTCAATTTCAATCATTGTTTCGTATTCTATGTTTTCTCCATTATTTTTGCACCAATGAGGACATGGTCCAATTTAAGTGTGGGGGAGACATACATATATTAATTTCTACACAAATACGAACAAATGCAACAAATGATATTCATGCAAATGCAACACATATATATATTGCAAAACATTTTTCACAATAACTTAACATTTTTATAAGTTAATATGATTATTTCTTTAGGTTATCATTATCGATAGAAACAATATTTCTATACGGGTAATATATTTTTCAAATTTTTCAAAAATCTCCGATACGATTTTAAGAAAAATTGTCTCGAGTGAATGTATTTAAGTAATAAATTCTTTATTTTCAATCTCTATTTTATATCATGAAATCATGATAGAATAAATCTTATTTTAAATTTTCAATTAGGTTTATAGGCTTTTAATTGAACTAACAATTTTAGCTCGGTTTGATTTCGTCTTACATTAACACCAATTGAAGTTTTTAAGGAAACTTTAGCCATAATACATGTTGAATTTTAAGTCAATATAGGATGAATGTGCTATCTTTCTTTTTCCCAAGATGCAATTTTATAATTCATGTTAATTAATCGATTAGTTGAATTCTTAACTTTTGGCCACGATTGAGACAAACCTTATCATAATCGAGGTATGAAAGGGAAGAAAATTAAGTACCGTTTACTTTTGGCCACGGTTGCGACCACCCTTATCACAATCGAGGTATGGAAGGAACGTTAAAAAAAATTAAGCGTGTATAAGTTTAAAGCAACGATTGCGTCCACTCATGGTATGGTCGGTACCTCTTAAACAAACACAAAACAATAAAAAGCGTATAAGGTTACGGTTGAAACCACCCTTATTTCGGGCGTAACCAAGCAAATAAAAACAAGTACTTATTCATTTTAATATATCTTATATATTAGTTTAGGTTTGGGAAAGAAAATTTTGTGCTTTGAAATGCCTTGAGATGAAAGACTCAAAAACATGCGTGCTTATTTCGTCCCCAATGCTTCAATACAAAAATTGGAAATACAAGACGAATGATATATCGTATTTATACTAAGTTAGTTTGATATTTTGCGTATAAATTTTCCATGCGAAGTTAGTCTTTTCGGCTTAACTAAATTAAAAGATAATACAAAGATATATGTTTTATTTTCATAAAGAGATTAGTTAAAGAATAAAATCAGTGAAATTTTGCTCGGGACTAGCAAAAGATTAAGTGTGGAGATTTGTTAAGCCCAAAATATACCTAAAATATCATCAATAATTACATCAATATTGCTACGAATTTATGCTATTTATAACTATTTAGAATACTTTTACTCTCGAATATGTTTCTTTCATGCAAGGTACATAAATATTTGGTAAAATCCAAATAGGAGTAAAAAGAGCTCAAAAATAGAAGAAAAGCCCTGCAAAAGGAGTCAAAGACGACGAAAATTAATAACGCCAAGTCGAGGACACGAACGAGAGCGAAAAAGTGAAAAACGCTCCGTGCCGCGACTGCGGCCCCCCCTTTTCACGGTCGCGACACGCGTCCTTCAGCATTTTTTCCCTTCGTCTGAAGTACAATTGTTGCTCCCCCATTCTCGGTAGAGAATTTAATAATTCTCGGTACGAGCAGGAGATTTTGGAAGCGTAGTTACACACTTTCGTTTTCGACAAAACACGATCGTTCGGGTGGATAAAGACGTGCTTTCGCAGCGGACACAATCCTTTACAGCGGACACGATCCTTCACAAACGGACACGACACTTCAATCAAGATTCTTCAACATCTATAAATAAAGAGTTGATGGAGAGTTGAAAATAATATATAATGAAATAAGGATATAGTGATATGTGTAGAAGAAAGAAATTAGTGTAGAATTTATGCAGAAATTCTGAATCAAGTGATTCAGAAGTTAGATTTAGATTCTGTAAAAAGCAATATGATGTACACACATTGTTTACAAATTAATAACAAATTCAGTAGCGTTTAGACATTGTTCCAGTTTAGTTTTCATTTTGGTAGTAGACCGACCCAGTGTCTATTACGAAGATTCAACGAGAAGATTGAGTAGAGGATTCGCCCCTGAGCCTGACAAACTCTAACGAAACCCAAGGAAAGGATTGACAACCCGTTCACTTGCACGCCGTCGAAGAATTCAATGCTCCATGTTCTCTGTAAACTTGTATCAATTTATATTTCATCTAATAAAGTCCGTTCTATTCGATAGATTCTTATGCAGCACTTTGGTAAATGAGCCGAAGTGGATTGATGCTGGTGTTTTCATTAAAACGTATTTAATTCAAATCTTTACAAGGAAACTTTGTTGAACACTTAGGCAAATTATCATCTCGAAAGAGTTTTAATTTGATTAAGGGCAACTATCCCGAAAGGGTTTTGTCGCGTTCAAAGCCAATTAATTAGAGGTTCCGTCATTTATTTCATCTTTATAATTCGTACAAAGTTTAAAGTTGTTTCTTTGCTTAATGCAGACAAATATACCTGTTTACTTTTCTAAAGTACTAAGACGTTCCTGTTTTGCAAATTCAATCTTAAATCAGATATTTTCTAACATCTTCATATTCTAATCTAATTCTTATTCTAGCAATTTCAAAACCAAAACCGATTAAACAATTTTCCATATTATAAACCTTTAAAGTAAATTTAACCGATTATAAATAAGTTTTGTTCAAAAAACGTTCCCTGTGGGATCGATATCTTTTATTACTACAAGCGTATACCGTGCACTTGCGGAAATCGCTCAACAATCACCCTAAGTACCAAAATGTGTCCAAGGAATCCAAATGAAAAGAAAAGGATGGAAAAAGTTCCATATGCAAGTGTCGTAGGTAGTCTAATGTACGCTATGTTGTGTACAAGACCTGATATCTGTCATGCCATTGGGATGGTGAGTAGATATCAGTCCAACCTAGGACTAGCACATTGGGCAGCTGTGAAGAGGATACTGAGGTACCTCAAAGGAACAACAGATTATTCTCTATGCTATCAAGGTAAAGACCTAAATCTGAGAGGATACACGGATGCTGATAGGGCAGGAGACTTGGACAAAAGAAAGTCCACGTCAGGCTATGTGTTCTTGCTAGGAAATGACGTGATTTCCTAGAGTAGCAAGAAACAAACTTGTGTAGCCCTATCCACCATGGAAGCTGAATACGTATCGTATTCATCAGCAGTTCAAGAGGCTGTTTGGCTGAATCGGTTCCTAAACAACTTGAATGTAACTAATTGTCAAACCCAAGTCATAGTTAACAGTGACAGTCAATCTGCTATAGCTTTCACTAAGGACCAGAGGTTCCACAGCAAATCAAAA
Source organism: Euphorbia lathyris (assembly GCF_963576675.1). Taxonomy (NCBI): domain Eukaryota; kingdom Viridiplantae; phylum Streptophyta; class Magnoliopsida; order Malpighiales; family Euphorbiaceae; genus Euphorbia; species Euphorbia lathyris. The sequence continues at coordinate 180,867 of NC_088914.1, forward strand.
CACATAGAGATTAAGTATCATTTTGTCAGGGACTTAATTGCACGCAAAGAAGTTAATGTGAAGTATATATCTACTCATGACATGGTGGCAGATCCCCTCACCAAACCAGTTAAGAGAGATGTTTATGTAAAACATGTTAGATCCCAAGGATTGTTTAGGATCTAAGTATACTTCTCATTCTTCATTGTTTTATTTGTAAGACATGAATTATTAATAAAGGTTTTATGAATTTTCATCAATACACGAGTGCAAGTATTTAATTGTAAATATTTGTTGTTATAAACTCAAAATGTATGTTTAGACAGAATGTAGCTCACTCACATGAGCAGTTTCCCCCATTTCGTCAATGTGATTATAAATGAAGGACGAGGCTATCTTTGAGCAATTTCGAGAGCTTGTTCAATGATAGAAGCCGTCTTGCTATAGACATGGAAAAGTGTTTCCATTACGGTGCAAGATAACATGTGTTACAAATACATGAAAAAGATTAACAAGTAATCTAAAAGGGCAAGTTTGCGATAACTTATAGCCTTTTGTCATAGCCAGAAGTGATCATCATAAGTGATGAACTAAAGTTAGATGTTCAGGCACATCTAGACCTATGCTTCTGTATGGTGTTAATAACATGCTCTTCTTCAGAAAAAGAATTGAACACCATAACACATAACCCATACCATGTGTGCTTTAGCGACCACGAGATGGAAAAGTAGATTGATCTCGCCTTTTCCTAATGTAAGACTCATGTCATGAACATGCGCTTCTTGACTATTGTTTATCCTTATAGACCCTAGACTTATTCTAAGAAGTTTATTCTGATGTAGCTACCTTGGAAAGGGATACCTCGAGGTTGATGAGATAATACCAACCAAAGAGACCCTGACTGGATAAGCGAATCAAATTATAATGGAAAGAATAATGTTAAGAGGGAAAGACATCCATTTGAATCATATTTAAGTGTTTCTATTCTTCACCGTCCGGACACTTATACATATGTGCATATTTGTGAAAAATAGATGTACTGTAGAGATCCGAAGACTACAGTGGATATTGTTAGGGATTATAGCCAGTTAATCAACTTTAGCGCAGCGGAATTGCGGTTCAAAATTTATTTCTAATCCCTTTAGTTTGATCTTTGTCCGTTAACCATTAATTGAATAAAACCTTTTGGATCCGTTTAGGGATAAAAACTTACCCGGACTGTCCCTTTTAGAGACGGCTGAAGAATCCACAAGGTAGTAAGATCTCCGTAGTCAGGTGCACGAACAGCTATCGAGCTAGAACCGGTGCTAGCCGAAGAACGGAGAAAGAACAGGAGAGATAATGTAATTAGCCAAGTAAACCCTCACTTTTCCCACTTGAATGAGTGTCTGCGAATTCACTTTCTATGCTGGCCGAATTATGTGTCTTAGTTGATTAGGTTTAGAGTGTTTTAATTTATATATATAGTGTATTTCTAAACCTAATTGGTTTAGGGTTAAATTGGTTAATTACAAAACTAATCCAATCCTAATCTAATTACATAAATAAATACCAATAATATTTATTCTATGCAATTAATTATGATTAGATTAAATTTAATTACCCCAATTAAATGAATAACACTAATTAATAAATTGACGTATTAATTTAATTAATTATTCACCGAATGCAATTTCATTAATTTACAAATTAATTAATTACATTCCGCAAACTAATTAATCAATTAAATACTCAACACTTAAGACCATTAATCAATTACCTTGATACAAAGTATCAATTAATCAATTAATTAACCACCAATTAATTACCTTGACATTTTACTATCAATCAATTAATTAATTCTATCTCTCCAATATACCATTCTATCAGTTCTAACTCAGATGTTCGATGTGCACGATCCTATGGGACTGTCCTTAGCTAGCAGTGGATTTATGGCTCACAGACAGTAAGTAGGTTCTAGCAAACCATTACTGCCCTTAACTAAGACAGAGTTTCAGCAGTCTAAAGATGCAGAGACCCTGTAGTTATCTCTTAACGTCTTTTACCATTTGATATCGATATTATAAACTACACTACAACAAATCATCACTTGCACCATGAATTATGCCACGAAAAATTTGAATTCGTGGCATAATTTCGTTTAGTCACGGGAAAAATAAATTCTACTATAAACTTATGTTCTCCTTATATATTTATGCCACATGTAATTTTTTTCCGTGGCAAACATACACTTACGCCACATATTTTGCCACATTAATTTTTATTTTCGTTGCTAAATCTATTTATGCCACGGAAAAAATATACTCGTAGCATAAATTTACTTATGCCACGGATAATTTATTTCATGGCAAGAAACTAGCTATTCTGAAACTAATTTATTAATTTCATGTATGTGGCTGGTTAAATCAAATTCGGTTACCAAACTTATTCGGCTCGGTTCGGTTATGAAAATAGAGTAAATTTCGGTTTGGTTAACCGACAGTTCAGTTCGGTTAGTAACCGAACCGAACCGATGCTCACCCCTAAATATTTGGGCGGGATCCCTTCCCACCAAATGAATAAGAAAAACGAAAGAGGAATGTAAAAGGACAAAATAAAATAAATAGTATCTTCTTCCCAGATTATAGAGGTTGTATCTCTGATTACCTCTACACCTCTACAAATTGGAAAAACAGTGCAACTCTCTCTTTTGATTTCCCATATGTTTTTCTATTCCAATCATCATTTGACTTCAGAAGCTATGGTCGAATCGGTATATCATGATAACTGGAACTCCGATGCTCCGTTACCGGGCAACTTAACAGTCAAGGTCAAATTGAGACCTATAAAGGAAAAAGAGAAGGTAATCATTTGAATTATTGATTTGTATCTTGTTTGGTAATTCCTTTGCTTCCTCTTTTTGGTATCGTCACTTAGGTCATTTTCTGCTCTTTATAATTTGGTGTTTGTGCTTTCTAAAATCTGATTGAATCTTTTGCACGTCTTGCTCAATTTCTATCTGGATTTGATTTTTGTTTTCAATTGCTTTCTTTCCCGGCTTAGATTTCACTAGATGTGGCTCAAAACTCATTCTTTTTTCCTCACTTTTCAAGCTCTTGTGATGTAGATAATCTTTCCAATAGCCTTTTTATGCATTCTATATGAACAATTATGCTTGCTTTTTTAATTTCTAATACATAGAACCCATTGAATCTGCATTGATGTGTGCTTTCGGCAGTCATTGGGTGCTCAGTCTTTTTTGGAAGGGAAGAATAAAAATAGATAATATATAAGGGCTTTTTACAGAACCTTAGTCTCTAATCATACGATTCTATGCTATGATAGTCACAGAATGAAAGAGTTGGTGAAATAGAGCAAGAATTTTATAGGTTCTTATAGATAAGAAGAAAATGGAAAAGAAATAGATGCTATAATAGAAAATTTTCAATGTTAAAGTCATATCTTCATTCCTTTTCAAGCATTATCAAATATTATAGCTTGAGCAATTTTTTTTTCAACTATCTAATGTAAACAGTCGATTTTATAATTCATAAAAACATCAATAAATAGTAGAACCAATTTCATATTGTTAAATCATGACCACCTATTTGATTGACATATATTCCAATATGTATTGTTTTATTTGTTGGTTGGATCTAAGTTTTTGTTTGGATTTTATACTTTCATTTGACACAGGAAACATCTTCAAGCTCCACACCTTCTTCAATTTGTGAATTGGGAACCTACTTGATACAACAGGTAATCATTGCATTGTAAAGATTATTTTAGATCCTTTTAAGTTTTCTTGATAAACCATATATTATTAGATATCCCTATTTTAATTTTATTCTTCTTTCTTCACAAAATGTGAATATTTATATCATATGGTCCAAGTTTGTTGGATTGATTTTCATATCATTTGTTTTATCCTTCAATGTTTGACTTGATTTAAAATGGAAAGCATCATCTTTTGAACCTAGAATAAAAAAGAACATAATAGTATTAAGAGAACACTTTGGCGGGTTGCTTTAGACAGCTTTTTTGGAAGGTTGAAAGACTAAAATTGTTTCAATTCTAATCAAATGTGCAAACTTAACATACGCACAAGTGCGAGATAGAGTATAATGGTCAACTCATCGGTGCTGAACACCTATCCTCTGTCCATCTATACATTCGGCACCAAAGAGCCAAAGATGGAGAAAGATACCTCTGTCGCTGATGGTCTTGCTCACATGAAAGTCAACTATATGAAGGAGGGGATGAGCACAAGCGTTGAAGCAATTTTACTGGTACATGAGCGTAATCATCCTCATATACTTCTTCTGCAAATAGGGAATACATTTTGTAAATTGCCTGGTGGACGACTAAAGCCAGGAGAGAATGAAATAGAGGGTTTGAAGAGAAAGCTTACAAGCAAACTTGGTACTAATTCACGTGCTTTGGTGCCAGACTGGCAGATGGGCAAGTGTGTGGCCATCTGGTGGAGGCCAAATTTTGAGACCATTATGTATCCATATTGCCCTCCCCACATAACAAAGCCTAAGTAGTGCAAGAAGCTTTACCTTGTTCACTTGTCTGAAAGAGAGTATTTTGCAGTGCCCAAAAATTTGAAACTTCTTGCTGTCCCACTGTTTGAACTCTATGATAATGTCCAGAGGTATGGACCTATTATATCAACCATTCCTCAACAGCTTTCCAGATTCCAGTTCAACATGATTACTACATAAATTAAGGGTCCATAACAGGATCATATTGGATTCAAAGGCGCTACAGATAGTATAGGATGGATGAGAGAGATGATATTATGATAGTTTCTTAACAGCATATTTAAGTTCATGGTACTTAGTGGACCTTTTAAGTTGGTTGGCCAGGGCTCAAAGTTTTGGCTGAATGGTAACATGCTCCACATCTTTCTAGTTGGTGGTGCTCAAATTTACCAGAGTGCATTTTGTGTATGTGCTTAGGGAAGTTCCCTCTTTTGTGAGATTCTGAGCTGGATAATTGTTTTAGGAATAGGAGCAACCGGTTGTGCTAGCATAAGCATCGCCTCGGCGTTTGCTGGGGAATGTCATTGCATAATTGATGTTGTGCTGCAGTTTGTACTAGTAGTGAAAAATTGTAGAATTATGTTTTAACTTATCTGTTTTCTTATGAGTAGTAAGATTTATGGCTGAGAACATACCCTCAAGTATGAAACAATTGATCAAGCCTAAACAATTTATAAACTAGAGGCATGGCGCCTGTCATCCTCTCTGATGTTTATGATATTTCTTGATCTTAAGTAGATTAATGAATCAGATAAGTAAACTACTTATCAGGGTGTGGCCACACACTTATCAATCTCACTTATCAAGTGGCCTGTGATATCATCTCACTGTTATGTGAGGGGTAATTCCATCACTTCACTATCAATACTAATGTGTTCACCTGTTCACCCAATCATACCCGTATTTGGCATCCTGTTACGGACCTGTTAGGCGTATGTCAAAGTGAACCGGATCCCACATTGATATTATAATGAAATCTGGTCTGAAGACAGTTAGAGACCTACTTAAGAAAACTAATGACACAACCACCATGTAGTTTTCTCGGGCGGATCGATCCAGTCACATGTATACAACATGTACCCATATTCACAACTGACTTATCAAGTGCTATGGCTAGTATCAATTACTACCATAGAGTCGTCGAATATACAAGTCTGTGGTCCTAATCATTCCCATGATAGAATAGACTTGGGATATGGTTTTATGATTATCAATCAATGGATTCTCTATTCATATTATAGCACAAGATATAAATGAACTAGATTAATGCCTTTATTAATGTGACACAAATACATTTTATAAGAACCAATGCCTATGAACTAGGGCACACCAACAGTCTCCCACTTGAACTAATTCCAAGCGGGTATTGCCCTAAACACTATAGATCTAGTACTACCAATTTCCTTGGTAAACTGACCAACGACATTGTTCTCAGTGTCAACCCTCTACAATGTAATGTCACCGGGTAAGGTGTTACTATCTAAGTACACGTTTGGATCTCTTGTGTGACATGGTATCCGTGTTTGTGCTATGGCCCCATTATTGTCACAGAAAACATCAACTGATCTTAGGAGAGTTTGACCTACTCCTAAATCAGTTATGAACTTCTTAATCCAAACTTCTTCCTCTGCATCATCGCATGCAACGATGTACTTAGCTTCCGTCATAGAATCGGCAATGGTTGGCTACTTTAAGGATCTCCAACTAATGGCATCGCCATTCAGGAGAAATCCATACCCAGTATGTGACTGGTTATCATCCTTAAAACCTCGGTCAGTGTAACATGATATTGCCATTCCTCCACTACAAGAAAAAGGGGATTTAATGATAGGAAATCCCATCATTAAAAGTCTAATTCCACTCATTAAAGGTTTTTAATGAGCGGAATTTTTCCTTTGAGGAAGCCCTTCTTACTAAAAGTATTAATGAGCGGAATAATTCCGATCATTATTAACTTACAATGAGTGGATAGTTACCCTTATTAAAAACCATATATAATGATTAAAAATATATTCATTAAAAGTATTTATAATGATTACAAATGTGCTTACTAAAAGTATTTATAATGATTAAAAACTCCACTCATTAGAAATATTTATAATGATTAAAAATCTCTCATTATTAATATTTGTAGTGATTCATTTGGATTGAAGGGAGCTGCTCTAAATTAGATATATTCAAATCTCAAATAAATTAAAATATCTTAAATCGCACAAAATTCGGTTGAAAATTAAGCCCTATGGCTTGGACATATATAATGTCAGGACATTTCCTAGATATACTAGGACCTGTAATTCAAATCATGTTTTTTATATAGATCAAAATATTATGTTCGATTAAGTATGAATATTACAATGTTATGAAGCCAATTGAACCAAAAAGTTAAGCTAATTAGATTTTGAATACACAAATAATCAATCTTAACTTTTAGCATATGCACAAGAAATTAGAAACTAATATGAGAACCAAACAGAAACAGAATGGATAGTAGAATAGAAACTGATCATTTTGACAAACTAAAGTGGAAATATAATAAAATGAACTTTAGATGAGCACAACTAATTATAATACTACACAGTAGACAACGAAAAGTGCAAGGTCACCAGCAAACTTCAAACATTCACAAGGAAGTAAACTTAATTAGAGAATATTCATGAGTGACATTAAACAAAATTTATTGATGTCGTAAGAATAATGGGGTAAACTACACCAATGGTATCTGAACTTTACATAGTTTACACTTTGGTACCTAGATTACATTTTGTCCCAAAAATATACCTGAAGTAATTATGACCGGACAATTTGGTATATTTTTACCGGTTATGACCGGTCAACGCGAGTTTCATGAGTTAATTACTTTAATGGTACCCGAACTTTACCATAATTCACACTTCGGTACCTGACTTTTATTTTATCCTAAAAACATAACACAAATAAAGGTGACTGAAAGGTTTAGTTCATTTGATCGGTTAGTGACTGGGTAACATGAAATAAACATTGGGACTCACCATACACTCAATTAACATAAAATTATAATATTGTCATTTATGAGCTAAATGACAGTATTATAATTTTATGTTAATTGAGTGTATGATTGGTCTCAATTTTTAATTTAAAATGGTCAAATTCAGGATACTAAAATATTGAGTCATCTTTACTTGAAGTGTATTTTTTGGACAAAATGAAATCTAGGTACCAAAATGTGAATTCTGGTAAAGTTCAGGTACCATCGGTGTAATTTACTCGTCAAAATCGCATTGACCGGCCATTAACCGGTAAAATATACTTAATTGTCCGGTCATCGTTACTTCGGGTATATTTTTGAGACAAAATGTAATCTAGGTACCAAAGTGTGAATTAGGGTAAAGTTTAGGTACCATTGGTGTAATTTACTCAAGAATAATGTGAGGAACATATGAAACATAAAGACAAAATGGAGAAGTAAGAACGTGAAGTATTTGAAATGCAAAATTGGACATGATTAATTACCTATTGATGACAATGGTCTTTTGTCTCGAGAAATATGAAAGATTCTAATGCTGCAAATGGTCTTTTTTCCGAAAACAATTCATTCCCACCAAGTTTCTCACTAGGATTCAAAAACATGAAAATCATCATATGAGAAAGGTAGGGATTGCAACAGCAACTGAATGGGACATAATTAGTGCAATTCAGTGAAGACCATTATGGAACTTAGACTCCAGTAAAAAGGAAATTTTGTTCTGTTAAAGCCCACAGAATAAATGTTTGAGAGATTGAATAATTGAGACAGAAGACCTTAACATCTCAGATCATATAAGTACATGCCAAGTAAATAAAATCTGAGCAGAACAAGTCTGAGGGAAAATCAAGAAGAGAACCTTAATTCTGAGATCATATGACTTACAGACCATATTATAGCAACTACAGCACCAAGAAGAAAGTGAACCAAGCAGACGCTAGATTCCTTGTAAATCTCCATATGCTGATAAACCTGTCAACAACAACATTTTCATTATACTTAGAATAACATAATTAGATGTGATTCCTTCTCCTGATTATCTATTATTCAAAATGCAAACAATCCGACACGATTCTAGTTACTTGTCATGCTTAATTCCTACTTGTGTATAGCTGATTCAAAATATATATATAATTCTTAACCTATAGTTTGTTCGTCCACTGTAACATTTTTGGAAAATCTAAAGTTTGTCTTACGTTCATAATTAGTGATAGAATCATAATAGAAATACTAGAAGATAATCTTATTGCTCTTCATGACACTTCATAAGCACCCACATAACAGAGAAACAATGCAATGTATTTTAGTTGGGTGGTTTTTCATAAGCCAATCAAGTTTCAGAAATAAATTAAGGATGTATAATAATCGAATACTTGTTTATCAAAGGTAAAGGCAAATATTAGTTCTTACGTTCGTCAGAATCAGCATTGGAGCCACATGCATCAATGTACTCGCTGCACCATTCAAGACACGACCTCCTGATCTCCAATGACGACTCCTCATCACTCAGTACACTATTCCCTTCAGTTTCAGGTATCCTGTAATCATACAAACAGGTGGATCTCTTATGTTATATATGTAGAAGGCATATAAACACACTCCTTTTTACAATTTTAAAATAAGTTCATCTCCTTCCTGCCAATCTGATATTCCTGAAAATTTGTAATGAGAGTGGATGATTAGAAAGTAGGAAAGCAAACTAGAACAAAAAATTCTAAAAACAAAGCCATTTTTCAATCACGCAAAAGAGTGGGATGTTCCATGATTCAGGAACAACTGATTCCGAACTATTCAAATGTTAATATATCCAAAGTGTAGGGCCCACGAGTTCACCAACAGCTCCACCATTAGTATGATATTGTCCGCTTTGGACCAAGTCCGCACGAATTTGTTTTTGGGCTCCTTCCCAAAAGGCCTCATACTAATATAGTTGATGAACTTATTTATAAACTACGTAACTCCCTTGTATCTTTCCGATGTGGGACTTGGGATGCATACCCAACACAAAGTTACATCGATGTATCAACATCTGAATGGTCTCATACCTGTTTTGTTTTATCCCGGAGCAATTGGTGTACCTTCTCTTCTTCTTCATTAAGGACAGAGACATTAATGTGTGGAGATGGCCTTTGATCACAGTTCTGATGTGGTAATAATGGAGACTAAGACAATAAAACTTTCACTACAAAAAAAATGGCTTTTAGTAACGGTAAAATTGGTTATTAAAAGTCAAAATACCCTTACTAAAGACTTTTAATAAGTGGAAAAGCCCCTTATGGACCCCTTGTTAAACGTTGCCTTGCTAATTGTTTTTAATAACGGAAATGAATCCCCTTATTATACCCGGTTAGCCCATCGCTTTATGGCTTACAGGAGTAGCTGGCACTGGTCTTGACTCTGAGTCTGTATCCACCCATAGGATAAGCCCAATAGACGGAATTAGTTTCAGTATGGCATCGCATCTCTTGTTCTCGAATCCGCATAAGGGCTTAGACGAGCCCTAGCATCTCTCAGCCAAGACCGCTAATGCCAAATCCAACACCAACTGATTCAATGTCACTTGGGATCGGATCCTTCCTAAATGCATTTCCACTGGAGCAGGGTTCTTTCCCTCCGAAATCGATGATTTTTGGCTACTTGATTAGGCATTTCCATCTCTCAAACTAGAAAGCGCTTTAGCTTGGGAAAGCTCCTTACTTATTTTTATACCGCGAGTGACGAACTATAGCCATTCGCGGTCACCGCTGTCCTACTTGACTGACTTTTTTATTAAACCTCACCCAAGGCAAATCTCGCCCCATCAAGCATTTTAACTCGAGCGGAAACAGCTGACCAAGAGACAAGACTCACCAGACTCCATTGCTCCTAAGGCTTCTAGAGAGTCTGACTAATGGCATACTTCTTCAGTCGAATACTTACAATAATGGAAAATCTACCATTATTAATAAATGTTTATAGTAATTCAATATCCGCTTATTAAAACTAATTATAATAACATAAAAACACTTATTAAAAACAAGTTTAGATAACTAAAAAGTCACTTATTACAAACTAATTATAATGATAAAAATAATCACTTATTTAAAGTCCTTTCGTTTTATCGCAAAAATATATAATAATAAACAATGTTTTGATTAAATCACCATCTCTGACAATTAACGAGTCTCAACCCAAATTAACCATAAAAGCTAAGATATAATAAAGATTGAAAGACCAACCATTGAATAATTACAATATATATATATAGGTACCATAAAAATATTACAGTGTATATATAGGTACCATATAAATATTTCTAATATGTGCACAAAAAGTTGTTTGTGAAGTTAGTTTCATCAAGAGATACAATTTCCTATACTAGAGAACCTGCCAACACCTTTCATAGCATCGCGCCAGGGGCAGTACTCCTTATGAGTCAACGCCATCTCAGCAGCTGTGACTAGAACTGCTTCCGCATTCTGGGGCTAAACCCAGCTCAGCGGTGAACAAAACCTTCCCAGCGCACATAACAAAAATATATCAAAAAAGTTGGGTTCTGGTTCAGAGGCTAATGATGTCTCTGGTGCTACCACCAATGCAGAAGCTAGTGATGTCTCTGGTGCTACCAATGATTCTCCTCTGGGTTCCTTATTCTTGCATCCCTACTCATTTGTTGACTATAAGGTGACGGCAGAATTCTTTTCTCGTAATCATCCCTAAAGGCCTTGTTATTGCTCCAAAATGACATAAATTTCTTAACCTAAATAACAATGTCAGGAACAAGGATTAAAATACAGGAGGAATATTCAAACAAGTAATGACCTGACTACAATAAATACTTATCTAACATACTTCTTCATGGGAAAGCTTCTCCAGTGCCATTATGTCTTCCTTGGCAGCAAGGTCCTTGGCCTCATTCATGGCCTTGTGACTACTATAGACACAGATTATAACTGAGGTCCTATAGCATATTGAATCTTGCATTATAACATACGACATTATTAAGCTCTTCTTCAGACGAACATATACCACCACGAGCAGAACTAATTGTTTTCGTAGCTCACCCAGTGCACGCTGCAGAGGTTCTATCTCCTTTCTCTTCTCATCAAATATTGATCTGTACTGATCATTTTCATTTCTTAGACTCCTCACTTGTTCCATCACTTCTGCACATTCTGCAAATACATTCATCAAAACCACCCAACTAATATCAAAATGACACTTTCAGTAAACCATTTCTCAAATCAGATCATATCAGACGCTTCCCTATTGTTGTTAAAGAATTAGAACAGATTTAATTGTAGCATAAAATGAATGAAGAACATATTTTTAAATAAAATATCATGTCAACCTATCCACTGTACCTAAAATAATAATATGACCTTCAGAGAAGTACAACCTATCCACCTATTTGATAGTTGGGTGTGCAGTCCACAGGTTTGAAATTATGAAAAAAGTCCTCCATGCCATTATGACTAGCGGGTATATATGATGAAGCTATCAAGTATATGATCCCAAAAAAATTGTGTAATGACACTAGATTAGATTGAGCAACAAAAGTAAACAAGTTAAACACAAGGTATACATGTTTAGAAACAGAACTAGATACCAGTTTGCAGAACTGGGATACCAATTCTGGAAACAGAATTGGTATACCAGTTATGTTTCCAGAATTAGTATGCCAGTTTTGTCAACATGTTGAGACAATATTACCTTACTTTGTGTGATAAACCTTTTACTTTGTGTGAAACATGTAAGTAGGAATTCTAATAAACATTTTACTTTCTGTGAAACATGTTGAACAATATTACTACTGACTGTATCATCTAACCGGATCTTGTACTTATTAACTAATACATATCTAATTTTAGGCTCCAAAATTTTCATAAAAATGGACAAGGTAATTGCAAAAAGTGATAGTTCGGGTCATATAACGTCTTTCTATTGAGTTTAAGTTAACAAACACCACATCATGGTATTAATCAACAAATTAAGCAACCCATATTACAGTCAATGCCCAACCCATATCCAACTACCAAAACTGTAAAATTGAGTCAGATGCATGGAAGAATTAAATCAAACAAGCTTGCTCTAATTTTAATCCAAATTGTAACCTAATTCAGGAAAGTGGGCAGGAGCCTACTCATCAAATACTAAGAAAAACATCCTTGGTACGGTTGAGGTACTTCAAGATTGCCTTGACTATCTTCCAGTGTTCCCTATCGGGATCTGACTGACACTGACTAGTCATGTTTGGTGCAACACGCAACATCTGGCCTTGTACATAACATAGAGTACATGATGGATTCTTGTCTATGTACGATGCATGACTCAAGCTTAGAAGTTGGTTGGATCTAACCTTGTAGATCTTTATCGGCTTCTCCTAAGTCTTTCATTGTGAAGCATTTACTCAACCACTGATTGATATTGCAGTGTTAATATATTACCTCCAATGAGTAGTATGTCATCGACATACAATATTAGGAAAGTGGATATGCTCCCATTGAATTTCATATACACACAGGGTTCATCAGAATTCTGTACGAATCTACTTGAAACACCACCTGTATAACCGTTTTAGCCTCCTCAATGTTTTGAGGATCTATATTAGTTCCCAAAGCATCCTCAGCATAAGCTGCAGGAGTTTGTGAGTCTTGAGTCTCAACGAGATCAATATCACTCCCACTGTCTACTTTGAAAGGAATTCCTTTTCCAAAAATATTGTAAACCTAGCAATGAATGTTTTATTCTCAGTTGGGTTGTAGAAGTAATAACCCTTAGTTTCCTTAGGGTAACCCACGAACTGGAATTTAACAGATTTGGACTCTAGTTTGCCACTTATCAATTTGTTGACATGTGCATCAAAGCCCCAAATCTTCATGAAGGAAACGTTGGGCTTTCGGCCCGTCCATAATTCATATGGTGTTCCTTCAACTTCCTTGGTCGGTGTATTTTTAATTATATGAGTAGCAGTTTCCAAAGCAAATCCCCAAAAGGAGATAGGGAGAGAAGCTTGACTTATCATTGAGCGGACCATGTCGAGCAGGGTCCTGTTCCTCCTTTTGACACTCCATTCCATTAGGGTGTACCAGGAGGAGTGAGTTGGGAAACGATCCCACACTCTCTCAAGAATGAGACAAACTCTTGGCTCAAGTATTCGCCCCCTCTATCAGACCGGAGCGCTTTTACTTTCTTGCCAAGTTGATTTTCTACTTCATTTTTGAAATCTTTGAATCTCAGAAGAGTTTCAGATTTATGTTTCATCAGATACACATACCCGTGCTGGCTATAGTCATCTGTGAAGGTAACAAAGTACAGAAAATCAGATCTAGCACTAGTGCTCGTTGGACCGCATACATCTGAGTGTATCTGCTCCAACAGCTTCGTGGCCCGTACACAAGTTTTGGTGAAAGGCGCCTTTATCATCTTCCCTCTTAAACAAGATTCACACATGTCATAAGACTGTATGTCGAATGACCCTAGCGCTCCACTAGAGTAAAGCCTAGTTATGCGTTTCTCATTTATGTGGCCAAGACGACTGTTGAGCGATTTCCGCAAGTGCACGGTATACGCTTGTAGTAATAAAAGATATCGAACCCACAGGGAACACTTTTTAACTAAAACCTTATTTAATTCAGTTTTAATCACGTGTTTAGGTTTAATAAAAGAAATTCGTTTAATTGATTGAATTGGTTCGGGTAAATTAGGATTAGATAAGAATATTATATTGAGTTTAGAGAACAATTCCGTCTTGAGATTTTGATTACAAGACAGATACTTCTGTAATTGGAATAAATAGAAGGTATAAAACTTATTTTCATAAAGCAAAGAAAACAACTTTAACTTTGGTAAGATTATGGACATGTAATAATATAGGAATTTATTCAATTAAATGGCTTTGAACCGTAGAAATCTCTCTGGTTCGGAGCATATTTCTACCTTAATCAAACTAGTATTTTATATATGATAAGCCGCGATCAGCGATCATATCATCCATAAAAACCAAATCTGTCAAGTGTTCAACAAAGTTCTTATATGAATAAGATGGAATAGAACGTTTTAATAAAAAAACCAGTTTATCATTTTGAAAATCATTTTGTCAGAACAATATCAAAATAACAACAAAAAGAATATATTGCATAAAATAAATATATCATTAATGAAATGTGAATCTTCACAAGTTAACAGAGAAGTAGAAACATGGAGAGCATTGCGACGAAAACTTTGAGATCTGGGTTGTCAATCTTTCCCTCAAACTCCGTAGGTTTTTCAGACCCTATGCGCTTCAGCCGTTAATTCTTCTCGCTGAATCTTCAGAATAGAGACTGGTCAGTCTACTACCAGAATGAAAACTTGTCTCTGATCAACCTTTGAAACTAAACTAATACTGTGTTTATAACTAATCTAATAACAACTTGCGTACATCAAGTTTGTTTAGAGAAATGAAATCTAACTTTCTGATTCTTTTCTGAATCAGAAACTCAACATAATAACTCTCTTCTCTAACTTTTCTAACTTAACCAACAACTTAAATTTCTGAAATGGATCACTTATTTATAGTTGTTGAAGGGTTGTAAATGATGGGTCGTGTCCGTTGGTGAAGGGTCGCTTTTATCCAAACGAACAGACGCATTTCTCGGATTAAAACATGTGAAATATGTGTAGAATGCTTCGCTGTCTCGACTGAGATTCTGAAAATCTCAGTCACGACAAGGGGTACATGGGCGAGTTGAAGATTGCATTTTTTTCCCGTGAAGCCTTTCGTAAGTCGCGACTGAGATTATGAAAATCTCAATCGCGATAGGGACTTGTCTCCCTGTCTCTCGACTGCTTCTCGTCCTCCTTGAGCGTTCTTCTGACTGATATGCATTGTTGGTACGTTTTTTAGGTTTTTCCTCCATTTTAGCTCCGTTTTAGCTCCTATTTGGATTTAACCAAATAATTAAGTACCTTGCATCAAATAAGTAAATAAAGACGTAAAAGTATTCCAAATGAATATAATTAGCACGATTTCAATGTAAACTTAACGTATTTATATATGATATTTTAGGTATATTTTGGGCTTAACAAACTCCCACACTTAAGCTTTTGCTAGTCCCGAGCAAAATTTCACTGAATTTATTCTTTAATTAACCTCTTTATAAATAGAACATATATCCATATATTCCTCTTTAAATTAGTTAAACCGAAAGATAAACTCTTCATGGTAAATTTATACGCAAAGTATCAAACTAGCTAGTGTAAAAGAGATATATTATTCGTCTTGTATTTCAATTTTTATATTGAAGTATTCGGGACGGTGTAAGCACGCATGTTTTTGAATCTTTCGTCTCAAGGCAATTAAAAGCACAAAATTTCCTTTCCCAAACCTAAACTATTACAAATATAGATTTATTAAGGACTTAGGTTTAATAAATTCACTTAGTCACGCCCGTGATAAGGGTGGTCTCGTCCGTGACTTTATATGAATTAATTTGCTTTTGTGTTCGTTTAAGAGGTACCGACCATGCCATGGGTGGACGCAATCGTTACTTAAAACTTTAAACACTTTTAATTTTGCTTTAATTTTTAACGTTCCTTTCATACCTCGACCGTGATAAGGGCGGTCGCAATCATGGCCAAAAGTTTCCTTAAAACTTCAATTGGTTTTTAATGTAAGACGAAAAAATCATATCGAGCTAAAAAGCTAAAGTTGTTAGTTTGATTTATGCCTATAAAGCTAATTGAAAATTGAAAATAAGATTTATATTTATCATGAATTCATGATATAAAATAGAGATTTGAAACTGAAGAAATTTTACTTATATACATTCACTCGAGACGTTTTGATAAAATCGTATCGGAGATTTGTAAAAATATTTGTAAAAATATTGCCCGTATAGAAATATTATTTCTACCAATAATGATAACCTTAAAATATGCTTAACATTATTTTGAAAGTTGACTTGTTTGAAACTTATGAAAAATATATACTTAACAAAAATATATGTTTATGAAAAATAGCTATTATTTTTTAAAAGTGTTGCACTTTATATAAAAAATGTTGCATTTGTTTTGGAAAAATGTTGCATATTATACTTTACTTAAACTTGAATAACAATATGCATTTATATTTAAATAAATAGCATTCATTCTCATTCGTTGCATTCATTCGTACTTAAAATTAAAACGAATATGAAATATCTCCTCCCACACTTAATTTGGACCATGTCCTCATTGGTGCAAAAAGCGATAAAACACGAAAAATAGTACGAAATAAACCATACGATATAGTACTGAAAAATATAGTACGATAACATGCAAACATAATAATAAAGATAATTGTACCAAACAGAATAAAAATATTGTACCAAACTTGAAAAAACATAAAAATAATAACGAAAATGAGTTAAAGTCGGAAATGATAAAACCTATCAAGGTGAACGCGGTGGTGAAGGCGTAGACTCAACTCCTTGGCGTCGGAAGAAAGATAGCATCCGGCGACGAGTAGATTTGTGCTCACGTCTCAAAGTAGTGATATTGGCATCCACCGTGTTTATCCTCAAACTCATTTCGGTATTGTTGGCAACGACTTCATCTAACCGCAAATTCATGTGACGGTTATGCTCGTTCATCTGTTGCAAAACATGTTGCCATCCAACTTGTTCTTCAACATTGGGTTCTTCATTTGCTTGCTCATTGGCATTAACATCAACATGCTCCTCATCCTCATCCTCTTCATCAAAGTCATCTTCATCTTCCTTATCATCATCTTGGGCACCCAAACCTTGATAACTTGAAGCTTCACTACCCATGGTAGCAAAAACACGTCTTGTACGAGTTTCATAAGAGATAAAGGCGGACGATCCCATTTTCTGCAATAAATTGGCCCTTTGAAGTGCCGTGAGATCCAATGAAGGTAAACCAACATGAGGCATATTTTGATATAATTCACCCCGAGCACCCAAAACAATGCCGGTAATTAAATTACCCATAGGCACTTGCTTATTGCGGGACATGGAAGCTCGAACTAAATTAGTAAATATCATCTCAATACTATCAATGGTCAAACCCTTAAAAATACTATCCAATACAAACAAATCACGAACTTGCACCTTTGAACTTTCAACCCGACCAAATAAGGAAAATGATAAAAACTTGTGAAAGAAGAAGATACAATCATCCTTAAGTAGCTTACTAGATGTATTCTTTGGATTAAAAACATCTAAACCGGTTAAAGAGTGCCAAACCGTGTGTGAATGAAAAGGCTTTGGTTTGGAATAAAAATTCCGAGTAGGAAAACCAAACCATCGGTTCATGGCCGCATACCCAACGTCAAAACAAACTCCATTATTCCGAAAAGAGATAACTCCTTTCTTCTTGTCATAGGTTAGAGTAACCAAAAATTCAATAATATGCGATTTAATACCATGAAAATGCATACTAGAAAACCTTTTCCAAACAAGAACAGATAGATATTCATCAATACGTTCGGCAAATGAAAATGTGTGTACCGTGTCGGTGTCAAGGAAAAGCATGTCGACGAACTCTATTTGGCTATTAGAAAATCGACGATATTTGCGTCCTTCGGCTTCCATCGCAATATCGAACGGTGCTCCATATTGAACCCGTAATCGATTGACTTCAGTGGCCTTAGTTTTGTTAGCAACAGTATTTTGTTTAGGCATTTTGTTTGTGAAATTTGGTGAAAGAGATGAAGAAAATATGAAAGGATGAAAGGAAGAGTAAAAGATAATGCTGGTGATTTAGGGAAGAAGAAGATGAATAGGGTAAAGATTTATGGGGAAGGTGAGTGAATCTTGTATTGGGAAGAGAAAAGATGATTGATTGGTGTAAAAATAGGTGATTTAAATAGGTGTAAGTAATAGGTATTGATTAGGATAGATGAATAGGTAAGTAATTAGAGTAGGAATAGGAAAAGATGCAAAATTCGCCCAATAACCCGTCCCTGGAAGTCGCATGTCGCGACTGAGATTTTCAAAATCTCAGTCGCGACAGCAAGTAGGCAAGGGGGTCGAATTTGGCCTGAAAGTTGCCCTGTTGCTGTCTCAACTGAGAATTTAGAATCTCAACTGAGATTCTAGAATTTCTGGGTAAAATTGGGACTGTTTTTGACAATTTTAACATGTCTAAACCAATTCCTCTTATAATTAAGTGACATTAATGTGAATATTAATCCCTGAAACTGAGATAAACAAAACTGAAACATTAAATTGAAGGAAAACCAAAGGTTGTTCCTTAAATAAAAGAAATAAACTAAGGAATTAATGCACTTTTAGTTATTATAATCAAAATATAAACAATACCTTAATATATATTACATAAAAACATCTTACTCATAAAAACACAAAATATAAACACTCATATATATAATAAAACAAAACAGAAACTCAAATTATATCCCTAAGAATTGGAAAAAAGACGTGCATTGGCCCTGTTAATCTTCGTTTGAATGAAGACTTGCCTCTATGGTGCAGAAAGGAATGTTGGACCAGAACGAAAAACTCGTTTGACAAGCCCCTCGTTCTCCAAGAACTCGTAGTCTAGAGTAGGGAATGGTTCCGTATCAGTCCAAGGGACAGAAATGGTTCCCTTGGCTCCTAAAATGATTCCACAAATGATGTTGGCGAACCCAATCTTCCGGTTCTTCGAACGGGAAGCGGCAACTAACCCCCCCATTAGAATCTTCGAGGAGTTCACTGAGTTGCCTTGGAAAATGTCGCCCAACACATAGAGATCAATATCTTTCACAACATTGCTACTGACTCAACCAAAAAGGCTATGACAGAGGAATTTGTGTAGATACAGCATGGAATTAGAATTGATGAATTTGTTGAAGGCAAGATGTGGATTGAATCGCCAAAATCTTGTTAACATCCTCCATATATCTGTAGAAGTCATATCCCGTCCAGGATGGTGCTGAGTTGTGTCTCGGGGTGGAAAACCAAACCAATTATGAAGTTCTGGATATCCAAAAGTGAATACCTGCCCCTCACAACAAAAACTGAGACGAACATGTCTCTTATTGACGAAACGAACAGTAGATAAAAACTCTAGAACCTAATTCCCAATTATAGGAAATTTCATAGAAGCAACTTTGGTCCATCCCAAATTAGTCAGATAGCGATCAATGTCTTCGCTTATCCCGAGTTCCTCGTTCAGAAACTCGTCCATATACATCATGCCAAAGAATTGAGCATATCTGAACTGCAGAAAGCGTTTCCCTTCGTCATGGTTATAAATTGGAAACCATGCACCATAACGATCAGAGATATCAACTTTCCCGCTTTGAGCAGAAGTGTGTTTTCGAACATTTTTCAAAGACTTAGTCATGTCTATGAGAGAGAAGAAAATGATGTCTGTAGGATTGAGAATTTGAGAAAGAAATTCAGAAAGATGAAATGAAATGGAAGAAGTCTGATCCTACAGGAATATATAAGACCTATAAGTGAAAGGTTGTGTCTGTTAAAAAGAAAAAGGTGCCAAAGTGATACCTCTTTGATTCAACTGACAAAAATTTTAAAGAAAGAAGACTCTAATCCCTTACAGTTATTTCAATTGCAAAAGACAGAAAATCTCAACTGAGATTTTCGGAATCTCAACTGAGATTTCCAAATCCTAAAACATAGAAAATCTCAACTGAGATTTCTGCATATTTAATTTCTCAATAACACTTAACACTTAATGAAATCATTTTCAAAACATGACTAAATTAAAATTTTAAATATTGACAAAACTTATTTGTACAAAAAATAAAAATAAAAATAAAATAAAAGTAAAAATGAAAAATTATGAACATAAAATAAAAAAAAACTATAAATTAAAAATATGAAAACTAAATAAATTAATTTTCATAGAATTTATCCACGGATTCAATTGCTTGAATTGGAGCTCCGTCGAAATAAATCTTGCAACGATTACCATTAACCTTAAATCGATCGCCATTGGACTTTTCTAGCTCCAAAGTTCCGTAATCAAATGTTTTAACAACCAAAAATGGTCCAGTCCATCTAGATTTTAGCTTACCTGGAAATAACTTTAATCTCGAATTAAAAAGTAAGACTTTATCCCCAACATTAAAGTTTTTAATTTTGATTTTGGCATCATGCCACTTTTTAACTTTTTCCTTATAAATTCTTGCATTTTCGTAGGCCAAATAGCGTAATTCATCCAACTCGTTTAAGTCGAACAAACGCTTTTTTCCTGCTCTTTGCAAATCATAATTAAAGGTTTTTATAGCCCAATATGCTTTATGTTCTAATTCAACCGGCAAATGACAAGCTTTACCATAGACTAATCTATAAGGTGTCATTCCGATAGGTGTTTTAAATGCAGTACGGTATGCCCATAATGCATCGTTAAGTTTATGTGCCCAGTCTCTTTTAGAAGACGAAACTGTTTTCTCAAGTATCCATTTGAGCTCTCTATTTGATATTTTCGCTTGACCATTCGTTTGAGGATGGTACGGCGTAGAGATACGTTGGTGTACTCCGTATTTTTTCATAAGTAAAACTCAAAACTTCTATTTACGAAATGAGTACCACCGTCGCTTACCATAACTCTAGGAACTCCAAATCGACAGAATATTGCATTTATAAACTTAACAACTACTTTAGAATCATTTGGCGGGGTTGCAATTGCTTCAACCCACTTTGAAACATAATCTACGGCTACTAATATATAATTTTTGCCAAAAGAAGTAGGAAAAGGACCCATGAAATCGATCCCCCATACGTCGAAGATTTCAACTTCCAATATGTTCGTGAGAGGCATCTCATCTCTCCTTCCTAAATTCCCGGTTCTTTGACATTTATCACAGCGGACAATAAATGAACGGACATCTTTAAACAAAGTAGGCCAAAAGAATCCGCATTCAAGTATTCTAGCTGTTATTTTGCTTACGCTATTATGACCTCCGTAAGCGCTAGCATGACATTCCAACATTATAGAGTCATATTCAAACTCACTAACACATCTCCTAAGTATTCCATCGCCGCATGTTTTGAACAAAAATGGATCTTCCCAAAAATATCTCTTAACCTCTGAAAAGAATTTCTTCTTTTGCTGAGAATTCAATCCATCTGGCACAACATGTTCAGCTAAGTAATTGGCTATATCCGCATACCATGGAGCTATGACACTTTGTACTTGCATGAGATGTTCATCGGGGAAATCATCTCGAATGCCTAATGTTTCACCGATGGGACCGTTTTCATCCTCAAGTCTTGATAGATGATCGGCAACCAGGTTTTCAACTCCCTTTTTATCTTTAATCTCTATGTCAAATTCTTGCAATAATAAAACCCATCTAATAAGACGCGGTTTTGCATCTTTCTTAGCAAATAAATATCGTAAAGCTGCATGATCTGTATAGATGATGACTTTAGATCCTAACAAGTAAGATCGAAACTTATCACATGCAAAAACTACTGCTAACATTTCTTTTTTAGTTGTGGTGTAATTTAACTGTGCACCGGACAATGTGTGACTCGCATAATATATAACATGAAGTTTCTTATCCTTCCTTTGACCTAATACACATCCTACAGCTAAGTCACTCGCATCACAGATAATTTCGAAAGGTAGATTCCAATCGGGTTTCGATATTATAGGTGTACTGACTAAAGCCGTTTTCAAAGTATTGAAAGCTTGTAAACAATCCTCATTAAAATCAAAAGTTGAATCTTTCATAAGCAAATTCGTAAGTGGTTTGGAGATTACAGAAAAGTTCTTTATAAAACTTCTGTAAAAACCTGCATGACCTAAAAATGATCTTACTCCCTTAACAGTGGTTGGTGGGGGTAATTTTTTTATAACTGAAGTCTTTGCTCTGTCCACTTCTAAACCTTTTTCAGATATCTTATTACCTAAAACAATTCCTTCGTCTACCATGAAATAACATTTTTCCCAATTTAATACTAAATTCGTTTCCTCACATCTAGACAATACTTTATCTAAGTTTTGTAAACATGCATCGAAAGAATCTCCATAAACTGAAAAATCATCCATGAAAACTTCCATTATATCTTTAATGAAGTCATTAAATATTGCTGTCATACATCTTTGAAATGTTGCTGGTGCATTAAATAGGCCAAAAGGCATTCTCCTATATGCAAATGTTCCGTAAGGACACATGAAGGTTGTTTTGTCTTGGTCATCCGGGTAAATGTAAATTTGAAAGAATCCGGAATAACCGTCTAGAAAACAATAAAATGCATGACCGGCTATCATTTCGATCATTTGATCAATGAAAGGTAGAGGAAAATGATCTTTCCTAGTTGCTTTGTTTAGGTTCCTATAGTCTATACAAACCCTCCAACCGGTGGTGGTTTGTGTAGGTATCAGTTCACCTTCATCATTTCTTACAACAGTTATGCCTCCTTTTTTGGGTACACAATGGATTGGACTGACCCATTCACTATCCGAAATCGGATAAATGATTCCATTGTCTAAAAGTTTAGTAATCTCATTTTTGACTACTTCTTTCATCTTCGGATTTAAGCGTCTTTGCCTATCCGCTTTAGGTGGCTTATCCTCTTCTAAGTGAATTCTATGCATTACGATACTAGGATTAATTCCTTTTAAGTCTGAAATTTGTCATCCCATACTTCCTATCCTATTTCTAACAACTTCTTTCAATTTTTCTTCTTGATCATTTGTTAATTTGTTAGAAATAATTATAGGTAGAGAATCGCCTTCGCCTAAGAAAGCGTACCTCAAATGATTGGGTAACTCTTTAAGTTCTAATTTAGGGGGTATTACAATTGAAGGCAGAACTGGTCCATCTTCTCGAATCAAAGGCTTTGGGGTCCTTATCTTCTAATTCCTCACCTATTATAGGTTCAATTATTTCTTCACTCTGAATAACGTCATTGACACATTCCCCGACTAAATCAATTTTCATACAAGCGAATTCCTCCATAGGGTATTTCATCGCTTTGTTCATATTAAACTCGATCTTATCTTCTCCTATCCTTAAAACTACCTTCCCTTCCGACACATCTACTAGAGCACGTCCTGTGTTCATAAACGGTCTACCGAAAATTAAAGGGTAATTTACATCATATGCAAAGTCTAATATAACAAAATCGGTAGGAAAAATAAATTTATCGACTTTGACTAAAACATCTTCAATTATACCATATGGTTTCTTAGTGGTTTGATCCGCTAATTGCAAAACCATATTGGTACGTTTGAAGATAAGGACCCCAAAGCCTTTGATTCGAGAAGATTGACCATTTCCGCCTTCAATTGTAATACCCCCTAAATTAGAACTTAAAGAGTTACCCAATCATTTGAGGTACGCTTTCTTAGGCGAAGGCGATTCTCTACTGCAACCAAGTGAAATTGTTGGCTTAGACCCCTTTTTGAGTTGCAGTAGGCCAAAAATAGGCCAAACGCAACAAAAATCTGATTGTTGCGGACGCTCCTGTAGCATTATTTGCTAATGCAACAATTTGTAAACAATAGCAACAACTAACAATTGTTGGATATTTTTTAATTTGTTGCAACAAATTTTTGGTTAAAGCAACAAATTTACAAATAATGCAACATGTAATTATTGTTGCATTAAATCTAATGCAACTAATTTATTTAATTTTGCAACAATTTTAATAGTTTCTGTCACACAAATATTGCTTTAATGCAACATTTATATTACTGTTTGCAACAAATTTTATGATTTTGCAACAATTTTAATTCAAAATTGCAACATTTATAATTGAATTTGCAACAATTGTAATTTGCATCTTTTTGTTGCAGAATTTTAAATAATTTCCACCTGTAATAAATGCAAATTTTGATTAATTTCGGAAAGTGTAATATAAAATATGTCAAATAAATTTACAAACAATGATCCAAGTCATACATACAGAATCTCTTACAAAATAAGATAAGAGTATCATAATATATGTCCAATACATAGTTTTCAAATTCTAAGAAACCACAATCTTTCATCGATGTCACTCGTTAGCTTCTCCTCTTCCCAGGCAGGTCCCTGTAGACCAAAAAGCTCGCCAGCAAGCCTCAACTCAGGATCAGCTGCCAGAAGCCGTTCAGCTGCTCCGCCTATGCCATGCATTCGGGTCACGGGATTCTTTTCGCACGACTGGAAATAAAGGAAATAAAAAAACATTAGATTTAAGGAAAATCAGTAAACAAACATCAGAAGTCTGCAGCTAAACTAAAGTCTACTTGAATTTATGGTAGAAGAACAAGTACTTCAATTGAATCATTCAGCTTAAACATCCAAGGGACTAAATTTTCGTAGAACGAAATGATAAAATTGATATATTTTCTTTCTTGTCCCTATTTTTTACAACCACCAAATTGAGAAAGTTCAAAAGAGAGAAAAATCTTACCTGAATTTGCTTGCTCAAATTGATAATTTTCTGCAATATTGGCAATGTGGGCTCTTGAGCTGAAGGAGTTTCTTCTTTTGTGCTTGATTCACTATGCTCGTTCATGGAAGATGTAGTTTCCTGAGTTAATTCTGAACCAACAACTACAAGTTCAAATTTTGGTAAACTGAACTCTCCTTTTAGATTACAATAATAGAAGTTACATAAATAACGAAGGAAAAGCAGATACCTTCTTGGTTAGTTTCAGTATCTTGAGTTTGAACCGGAAGAGAGAACCATAAAATAAGCATCGGTAACTTCAAATTTCAGAACGGAAAAAAATTATATAAAAAAAAATTGAAGAACACCATGCTAACCTGCTTCCCATTTATACTCAGCGGCAGTTTGAACTGGCGAATTTGAAAACCAAAATCGAATGGACCGATTATATCCAAATGTCAAACATACTAAAATGAAAAACACCACCATGTCTCTACTACAAAATAGCAACTGTCAATCAGCACTGTCTAGGCTAAAATTAATCAACAGAACACAGGAGCATCTACTTTACTCATTTGCAATGCAATCTAATATACTAATTGGTGAACTTTGGAGACGTCTGATTAATTTTCTAAACTTGTTTACAGGAGCATGATTAACCCCTAAGCAAAGTAATAGGAGCTTTGAACAAGTTAAAACACTGTAACTTTGAGAGAAGTCAATAGAATCATTCTAAACAACACTACACCATGGAATGCATATTGCAATGATTCTGATTTGTTGCATTTGGCACCCAAAACTGTTGCATAATGGCCAAAAATGGGCTAAGGCAACGATTTTGGTCAATTTATTTTCGTTGGTTAATTCACGGTTGCTTTCTCTCTCAAGGGCAACGAAAATGTTTCCAAATGCAACACTGAAGAGATCGTTGCGTTAGTTTTCAACGAGTGCAACAGTCGAATGAATCAACTTAAAGGCAACGAAAATGAAACCAAAAGCAACGATTTTACATTTATTAGTCGTTGCCGTAATAAGTAATAGCAACACTATTTCAAACTATAGGCAACGTTTTAATCCCTGGGCAACACTATTTCAGGTCCAATAGCAATGGTATTTTGTAATAGAGGCAACGACTTTTTAACCTTTGGCAACATCTTTTGTTATACAAATGCAATGATTTTATTTGGCAAAGGCAACAATTATTTTTCTAAAGAACAAGAGGCAACGATATTTTAGTTTACAAGTGCAACGATATTTAGAGTACTTGGCAACAATGTTTGTGACATTAAGGCAAAGATGATATTATAATCCAAAAGGCAATGCCTACTAAAATAAACATTCACAAGCAACAAAAATCGAAAAGTACCTAAATATCTAACAGTACCTAAATATTAAAATCCTAAATCCTAAAGTATCATCACAAGCATAAATAAATCAGTCATCGCGTTCATTTGAGCACACTGTAGAAAGAACACCATCCAAATTTAGATTGAGTGATGGGTTCATAAGGCTTAAATTTTGAACAAGAAATTCCTGATAGTTCATTCTTCACTTCTATAATTTCATCTTTGATTTCCTCTCTGATTTCCATTTTGAATGGCTCTTTTGCATCTTCAGACATAGGGCTCGTACTCGTAGTAGCTGAAGATTCGGCGCTTCTATAACCTTTTGTTCTCTTCATGGGGCCTATCCTACTAACTAGATATTCGCAACCATGAGATGATGAGCCTCTGAGTATTGCATCAAGTTGCTTAATGTTTTCCCGGGCAAATGACAATCTTTCAATCTTTGACTGTAGAATTAAAACATGTAGTATGTCAACTTAATATTTTACATGAATTTAAAAGACCTCCGGTAGTGACTAGTATTCAGTAGAGATATCATGACTGGATCTGAGGATGAGTTCAGGTAAGAGATACCAGATCCAATCCTGTTACTCTATTCTAGCGACAGAAAGGTATATCTTGATAATGAACATATATTATAAACAGGATAATGACATTTAAAATTAAGGAATTAGATTAGAGATGAATTTTAGGAAGAAGAGACAAACCAGTGAGTGCCTGCAACGTATTTTCAATATCCCGGCAGCCCATGACAACTTCAACTACGTGGACTCTAACATGTTAAAGTTGGTCCCTGAAACTACACAGTACTAACAAATATTGAGATTCCAAAGTGCAAACCACACCCCTATGTTAAAACACAAAAAGACAATTTTTCACCACAATTGTTCAAACAGCTGATCCTGAGCTTATTAGGGGATGAGAGATGCTGAAATCTCACAAATTGGACCTAAAATTTATTCTGGAACAAACTGACCCTGAAATCCAAATAGACTACCAAATTCACCCTTTATTGTATTATTAGATCCGCCTAAGTACTTTCCTGGTAATTTCGAATCCTCAATCTGAAAAAAAAAATTGGACTTAACTAATAATAATCATGTCCTGTCTCAGGTTCCAGGAAATTGTGCCTCTAAATACAGGGAATGTATTAGTAGCAGAGGACAATGGGCTAGTTGTAAAGTGCCTTTCCTTAATTCGACAAGAACTTAATAGAACAAGATTAATGAACCATGAAATTCTCCAATATTTAAACTTTCAGGTTTCAGCTATATAATTATTTTGCTTGACATTAACTTTTGGACAATAGCACCACCCAATGTTAATTATAGAGTCTTTTATATTATTAAATAGTTTTTACATATAACAAAAAAATTTGCAAATGCAAGACGAAACTCATGAAAAATGTTAAAAATGACTTAGTGACAATGAGAAATAGTAAACTACACAGCAAATATGTAGGTGCCTTGGTTATGAAAAAGCCTCAACTCCAATACTATAATGTCAAATTCAGTTAGTAATTCAAGAAAGTATAGTTAAGTCTATAGGATTTTAAAATGTAAGACCTTCAAATAGTGTTTGGCCAGAAATTGGAATAGGAAGGTAGTGGACTTCAAACACCTTGCCTTTGCCAAAAAAAAATAAAAAATTAATATCAGCCATCAAGGGCAGTAGTATTAAATTAAAAAATTGGAGAACCTTAATCAGTTCACTTAACTAGGAAAGCAAATGTGCATATCTCCATAATGACTTGAAAGAATATAACCATATCAATACATCCTTGAGACTAACAATATTAATGACAATAAAAAGCGAAACTAGATGTGCATGATGATACTATTTAACCAAGCACACAATCATGACTTCTCTCCAAGGAATGAATAGTAGAGCTGATGCAGCTCAAAGTGCTTTTTATTTTGTTCTAAAAAATGAAAGAAAATATGGGCATGCAGTGTGATTACAATGTGACTTCTCAACTGATAAAAACATTCTGATAGCCAATCAGTTCATGTTTGCATCAATTATATCAGAAACAGATGGAAGACTTTCTAGGATTACCATCATGAGTTCAACAATCTTTTGCTGCCACCATTTAAATAAGCAAGTCAGGAGTTGAATATCCAAAAATCCTTTCCTCCTTTGCACATACCCTCTTTCCTCTCCCTTTACACACTCAAGCATGCAAAATATAGTTGAAGGATACTCAACAAACTTAAGAAATGATAACTAAATGGTATCAACTTCTGTAGACATTGCAGTAAATTTTACATTTTATGACAGCTAGATAATCACCTTACACCATCATAACTAAAAAACGTTATTCTAAAAATGTTTGGAGGGGAATAACTGTAATTTATAGGTATATGCACAAGTTCGATAAAAGAAATATTGACTAAGGAAAGGTAAGAATTAAAACTCTATCACAATGCACCCTAATTCTGCTAGATATGAAGCAGCATTACTGATTGCGGATTTTACTTCAATTTGGGGCTAAATTGTTTAATTTGATGAAACTCTATGACAAAAAACCTCAAGCCTAATTCGGTCAGCAGTGATCCATTATCAGAATTTATCAACGCAATATCACTTATCAACATAAATACATGAGCTGCAAATATAGTTCACAATGTATATTTTGAGTCAGCAGTGAAACAAATCAGACTATACCTTTATTAGAGTAGTGCCTTTCCTCTACTTCTTCTTTCTCCCTTCATGTCGTTTTCTGTGTTTTCCTTCGTCTATATATTTACAATAGCAAGAATATTAAATCATAATAAATAGAGAACGATAAAATTAAGAAAGAATCCACAATAAGCTAAATGAATCGCAGTATTTTCAATATGTACCCATCCTCAGTCTTTTCAGGGGAATTCTCGACAAATGAATAGAAAATTTGAGTACCTTCAGAGGTAGTTTGGGAGGGGCTTCTCTAATATAATAGTCTGTTTTAACAGTTCAATTCGTCATTCTCCACAGCTCTGACATTGTGTAACAAAAAAGTTTTCTAAGTTTCCAAAAATTGAAGATACAAATCAAGAAATTGAATTTCAATTTTTTGTGGAAACATATAACCATTGATACATGAAAGAGATGATGTATATGAATCACTTACATATTCTTCTAAATTATATGCTCACCTGCATGGTAAAACACAGAAAGCTTCTCTTTCCAATCTTTAGGATAAAAATCGCAGACATGTTCTAAACAAAGAGATACAATAAGATCGAAGAAAATAAGTAATTGAAAGCTTTAGAAAGGTTCCAAACAAAAAATACCCCAAAATCAGCCGTGAAAAGAAGTATGCAAACAAAAACAAAATAGAGAACAGATGAAATTAGGGGTTTACCTTAATCGAGACCATGCAAGGAAGAGGAATATCACCCATGGGAATCATGAGAGAGGAATTACTCTAATCACTAGTATAGATGAGAGAAATTTCAGAAGAACCCTAGCACTGAACGAAGAGAGAGAGTGAGTGAAAAGCGGAGAGAGTGAGATAGAGGGTAAAGGATAAAAAGTGAAATGTAAAGTGATGGTATGGTGGGAATCTGAAAAGTGTGAAAATTATTGGAGGGAAGTGAAATTTTATGATGAAATTAATGGGGGGAATATTTTGGTGAGAAGTGAGATTGACCAAAATCTTAATTTGTTTTATTGTACGAAATATTATTTTTTAATCGAATTCTTAATTAATTGTATTTTTTTTTGGTAGGAAAGAAAAGAAAGAACAAACACAAACAAAGAAACGCTCAACCCGGGATCAGTCTAGGAAAACTGATTCCCACCACATCCTCCAAGAAGAAAGAGGAGATGAATTAAATTCTTAATTAATTGTATCATTTATTAGGAATGTAATTAATTTTTTAATTGATATTTTATTAATTTTTTATGACTACCTAATAAATAAAACAAAGTAAGCATAGCTTTTACCAATAAATATTATTACATTTTACTTTTTTCAAAATGATATTTTACACTATTTTTAATCAATAAAAAATGGTGGAAATATTTTGGTGGGAAGTAAAATTATCAAAATCTTAATTTTTTCTAGGAAATATTATTTTATATAAATTTTTTAATTAATTGGAATATTATTTATTATGAATATAATTTATTTTTTTAGTTATTTTTTTATTAAGTTTTTTTTATGACTATCTAAGGAATATCATTACATCTTACACTGTTTTTTATCAATAAAAAGTTGTAGAAATGTTTTGTTGGGAAGTGAAATGGACCAAAATCTTAAATTTTTTAATGTATGAAATATTATTTTTGAACCAAATTCTTAATTTTTTTTTTGGTAAGAAAGGAAAGGAAAAAAACAAAACCAACAAAAAACCTACACCGGGATCAGTCTAGGAAGGCTGACTCCAATCCTATCCTCTAGGAGAGAAGGCAAAAGAAAAGAAGGAGGAACAGATAGGGTAGAAACACCTAACATTCTCCCATGCCCAACAGCTGCTAAACGATCCGCCACGCGGTTTTGCTCCCTAAAAATATGGGAGAAATTAAGATACTCAAAGGCAGGAAGAAGCCTCAAAATAGCTTTGATGAGATTCTGGCTCTTCAGACAAACAGCCTGGCTATCTGAAATCCTGTTAATAGCCTCCAGATTATCAGATTCCACCGAGAGCTTTTTAACACCCATGCGAATGGCGAGTTTAATACCTGACAAGATACCCCGGAGCTCCGCAGAAAAGGAGGAGCCCGTCCCCAAGTTATGGGTAAACCCCGCCATCCAATTGCCACCAGCATCCCGAAGAACTCCTCCAGCAGCAATTCTGCCATTGCTAAGGCAGGAGCCATCAGTATTCAACTTAGCAAACCCTTCTCTAGGCTTACTCCAGCCAACTAGCAGGATCTCTTTATCCGGGGAGGGGCGAACAAGGGAATCTCTTTCAAAGCTTTTAGTAATAACAAAGAGCTTCTTCGAGAAGAAAAACAGTAAATCAGGAATAAGGACAGCCTTACCCGCAAATAATTCTTCATTCCTCCACTTCCAGATTTGGTGACAAGTAATAGCAAAGAGGATGGCACCGTGCTCCATGTTGGCCAGCAAGTTCCCCTTGGCTCCTTGAGAGAACCAGTCCCCTTCAGAAAAGGCCATGAAGGAAGGGAGGATGTGATGAGGGAGGATCCCTTCCCAGATCTTCTTACTATTTGGGCAATCCCTCAAGGCATGGCACAAGGTTTCCACATTGCCTCTGCATCTACTACAGGCACTAGACTCAATCAAGTGTCTTCTGTGCCTATCCGCATTCGTAAGGAGCCTGTCTTTGATACCCAGCCAAAGGAAGCTCCTGATACGGTAAGGGATCTTGAGGGACCATATGGACTTCCAAATCTCCAAGGGAGGATCAGCCCTATTAGGGGTAAAAGCTTCATAGGCCGATTTACAAGAATAAGTACCATTATTCGTCAAGGCCCAACAATGTCTATCCTTATCCTCCTCTTGATTGCTAATCTTCACTCCTCTAATGTTAAGAAGGGTCTCCAAACTAAAGAAAGAGTCGAACTTTGACCAGATCCAGTCTCCCTCCGAGTCCACCACATCAGCAATTTTCCAGGAAAGGAGATCAGCCGACGGAGGGGCATTACACACATCAATCAGCGGTTTATCACCAATCCAGGTGTCATACCAGAAGCTAATAGATCTACCATTACCCACCTCCAGGCCAATCCCCGTACAGAATTCAGCAAACACGGCACTGAGCCCTTTCCAGAGGAAGGAACAGCTAACAACCCTCTCCTTCGGGCCACCAAAGATTCTATCTTTCCGATACTTCCCGCACAAGAGACGGACCCAAAGAGAGGAGGGGCATTGCCACATTCTCCAAAGAAGTTTCATTAACAGGACTTTATTATTGTCCTTTGCCTGCCTAATACCAAGACCCCCCTGTTTTTAGGCTGGCAAGCTTCCTTCCACGGGACCAGGTGAACCTTTCTCCCATCTCCAGACTCACCCCACAGGAAACGCCGATTTATCTTATCCAGGTCACTAAGGACAGGCTCAGGAAGCTTACAGGCCTGCATGATGTGGTTCGGAGCAGCGCAGTTAACTGACTGGATCAAGGTAAGGCGACCTGCAAGGGAAAGAGAATTAGCTTTCCAGCTAGCACACAAACCATTAGTTTTGTCCAAAATATCCTTGAAAGAGGCTTTGGAAACCCTGTCACTGTGAAGAGGAACCCCAAGATACTTCCCCAAAGAGTTCGTCAGAGGTATGCCAGAGAGCTCACTCAGTCTTCTGCACAAGCTATTGTCCATATTTTTGGAACAAAGCATACGGGACTTTTGGATGTTAACCTTCTGGCCAGAAGCCTCGCAAAAACAATCAAGGATATCCATAACTGTTTTAATTTGCTCCTCATTACCCTCAACGAAAAGCATGACGTCATCAGCAAAGAGTAAATGGGTAATAAGGGGGCAATGTCTGTTGATAGAAATAGGGTGGAGAGTCCCTTTGCACACCGCCTCTTGGATCAGGTGAGACAGTCTTTCCATGGCAATAACAAAGAGGAAGGGACTCATAGGATCTCCTTGACGAATTCCTCTGGAGGGAGAAAACTCATCCGACATGTCCCCATTGATCATGACCTGGAAAACAGGAGAGGAGATACACTTCTCAATCAAAATCCTCCAGTTCTCCGGGATGCCAGCTTTGGCTAAACTATCCAGAAGAAAGCTCCAGTTCAATCTATCATAGGCTTTCTCCAGATCCAGTTTGAGGGCCACAATCCCTTTCTTACCTTTCTTAATCTTCATATAATGGACAACCTCCTGGGCAATAACAACGTTATCCATCAATTGTCTACCAGGAACAAAGCTCCCTTGGTTCTGGCTAATTATATCCGGAAGGATCTTCCGGATTCTATTAGCCACAATCTTAGTAATAGCTTTATACAAAACATTACAAAGACTGATGGGTCTCATCTGGAGGAAGGAGGAAGGCTTAACAAAACTGTTAGAGCCACCAAAAACACCTAACACAAAACTGTATATGCCCTCCTTAACAGTATCCCAGTGTTTATGATAGAAACTAGCGGGGATACCATCAATCCCAGGAGCCTTAGTGGACCCTATGCTAGAGAAGGCCAGATCAATCTCTTTAAGGTCAATAGGATGGAAAGCATCTTTAATAGCCTCCTCCCCCAAACGAGGAAAGGAAATACCAGAGTGGGCACTCTCCAAGTCCACAGCTTCCTCTCTAAACAGGTCCTTGTAGAAATCAAGGGCTGAGCGACGAATGTCTTCCTCCTCAAAAATCCACTCGCCACTAGCGTCCTTGATAGCATCAATCCTATTCCTCTGTCTCCTAATGATCGTAGAGAGATGAAAAAACCTGGTATTCCGATCCCCGTCTTGAATCCAGGCCTTCCTAGACTTCTGGAACCAAAGAAGCTCTTCCTGTCTAAGCACAGCTTCCAACTCGTTCTGGAGAGCTCTAAGGTGACCATTTAAGCTATGGTCGAAACGAGCCTCCAAGCAACGCTGAACGCCTTCCATCCTCCTCAAGAGTTTATTCTTCCTCCTGATAATATGGCCAAAGATGTCTTTATTCCAAACAACCACCTTCCTTCTGAATTCCTCAGCAGCGAGGAGAACATTAGAGTGGGGATGCCAATTGGTTTTCACGAAATTCCTAAAGTCGGGATGAGAATCCCAAGCCACAAGATATCTAAAGGGTCTGTTACCTTTCAGCCGGTTACCTTTGACCAAATTAATGAGGATAGGGCAATGGTCAGAGTGACGGAAGGGGAGATTCAGCACCTTGACCTCAGGAAACCTACAGATAGCCGCAACATTAGCATACACCTTATCCAACCTCATAAACAAGCTATTTCTTTTCCAGGTAAATTTGTGGCCAGCAGCACCCAGGTCTGAAAGCCCACACAGATCCATACTACGCTTGTGGTTAAGGCACCGGTTCACATAATGATTACCCCCTCCTCTCTAATCACTTAAAAGGGCAATATCATTAAAATCCCCGGCCACCAACCAAGCCTCCACCATGTTAGAGCTAATAGAATGAAGGATCTCCCACAACCTTGTACGATTAGAAAGAACAGGATCGGCATAAACAAAGGTAACAAAGAAATGTTTATTACCAGGGTAGCACACCTTACTATGAATGAACTGACAGTCCATACTAACAATATCAATATTAACAAGACCTGGCTTCCAAAAGAGCCAAATCCCCCCAGCCCGGCCAGTAGCCTCCGATCTGACACAATTCCAATTCTTAAACTTTCTAACCACCTCGTCTGCTTTGGCTCCACTGACCTTGGTCTCTAGAAGAACAAAACAGGAGGGGTTAAACTGTTTAATAAGATCATTAACATGAATGCGGGTTGCCTTGCTCGCCGCACCTCTAACATTCCAAACAAAGAAATCCATCAGAAAGGAAGACTACTAACACAAGCCCAAACCCTAGATCAGGTATTTATTCGGGGCTCCTGAGAACCAAATTCTTAATTAATTGGAATATTATTTATTAGGATTATGATTTCTTTTTTAATTGTTTTTTATTATTTTTTATGACTAGCTAAGAAATATTATTTACACTTTAGATTATTATTTAAAGGACATTTTACACTATTTTTAATCAATAAAAGCAATTATTTACCAACTATTATAGAATCCATAATTAATATGTGTTGAAATGAAGTTTATCATATTAATTACATATAGTGATTATATTT
This sequence comes from Euphorbia lathyris, assembly GCF_963576675.1. Classification (NCBI taxonomy): domain Eukaryota; kingdom Viridiplantae; phylum Streptophyta; class Magnoliopsida; order Malpighiales; family Euphorbiaceae; genus Euphorbia; species Euphorbia lathyris. The sequence continues at coordinate 215,739 of NC_088914.1, forward strand.
TTATTAAATGCAACATTAAAATACTATTTTTACATGGTAAATTGTTGCTTTATCTAATTATCAAGTTAACTAAAGCAACAACATCTCGTAAATGGTATGTCACTGTTACCTTAGTTCAAATTATAAAATTAGAAACAAATCAAAAGCAACACTTCATAGATAATCGTTGCATTTGACTTATATAAACATTTGCCATAAAAAACAATTAGGTAATGCAACGATCAGTGGCAACAATTTTTGAAAATTGGTTGCTATAGGCAATCAATGGTGTAGTGCAAATTCCAGATACTTTAAGCAAGTTCAAGCTAACGAGACATCTCCAAAGTTCAAAATTGTAGAGCTAATCGGGTTTCATACCAAGTTCAGGCGGCAGGGCACTGATGTATTAAGCTGAAACAAAACTACAATTAGTTCGGAAAATGAATTAATTACCTTAACATCATCAACATCAACCGAAAGAAACAAGACATCTGAATAAATTGAAGCTAGTTCCTCAAAAAAAGGATTCATCGCCACCGACGGAATACACCAAGCAGCAGTAAAGTGTACAACAACCTACAAACATCAATTCAACAAACAGTTGGTGATCGTAAAAAAAATCCCCAATTTCAATAACCAGACAAAGAAACAATCTCTCTACAAAACCCCTAACGTCATACCCTAATCACAAAATTTCCCCCAATTACAAAATCAGAGGAAAAAGAACTTACAGGGCAGACTTGATTGCTGGCCTGAGTAATATAGAAATCCCATGTTTCCATAGAATCAACCTTTAGAACTCTTGATTTATTTTGGTCTTCTTCTTGATTCTCCATGTCCTTCTTCTTGTTCTTCTTGATGCTGCTGCTGTTCTTCTTAGCTGTTGCTTTAAGCTATGAGAAGAGGGGAAAATCAATGGAGAAGAGTGGAGGAGAGGCGGTGAGGGAGGGAGAAGAGCAATGGAGAAGTGGAGGAGAAGCTCAGAGGCGGAAGAAGTTTGAGAGTTTGAGGAGAGAATAGAAGAGAACAAACAATGTGGTGGCTGTAATTTTAGGGTTTTATTTTATATGAATAATAACGAAATTAATATAATATAAGAATTACGGTTTACATGTAAACAGTAACTGTAGGGTGGCAAAATGGTAATGCTCATTTCTTACAATTAAAAGAGTATGGGTTCGAGTCCCATATATGCATATCCGTCGAATTTTTGATGCCATACTCTCTAAACCAAGGTTCGGATAGTCCCATTAGGGTCGGATAGTGCCGGGTACCCGCAGGTACACTACCCGTTGTCATCCCTAAGTACGGGGATACCATTTCCTAGTCCCGCCCCGTACCTGCCTACGGGAACCAATCCCATCCCTACCAAAAATCGGGGTAGGGCCCCAACGGGTACGGGTATTCCCTGCCCCAGTTGCATCCCTAGTTCTTCTCGACTAATTTTCCCTAGAATGAACGGTGATATTGTCAAGTCCGGTCCGGCCTAAGCTCGCAAAAAACTGGACGGGCTTGGGCTTTACGAATTTTACATCGACCTGGTCCGATATATATATATATATATATAAATTATAACTTAAGTTTTAACTTTGATATTTATATTAATTATAATATATATTTATTTTAATTATAATATATAAATATAAATTATAATATATAAATATAAATGGGCGGGCTTAGGATTCATATCTTAGGCCCGAGCCCGATTAAATTTCTTATGGGTTGGGCTGGACTTGGGCTTGTCAGGCTTTATTAAAAGCTCGACAGGTCCGGCCCGAGCCCGGCCCATGCTAAGGTCTAATAAAAATTAGAAAATTTCTTTTACAAGTTTAAATATTAATAAAAAGATTAATATTTAATATTATATAATTGTTTCCAAAAATTAATATTATAATTGTTCTCAAAAATTAATATTTATATATATTAATAAAATAATAAATTATTTTAATTGCAACATTATATATTTGTTAGTTTTTCTTTATTTTTGTTGCATTGGATCACTTAAATGTAAATGCAACAATTATAATTTTGTTGCTCACTCGGTTTTACCTTATTTTTTGTAACAATTTAAACAAATTGTTGGATTAACTTGCTTAAAAGCAACATGTCAAGCAACAATTAATATTTTTGTTGCATAATTTTTTATAATTTTGCTAATTTGAAGATTATTGCAACAAAAATGCAACATTATTGAAATACAACAAAATTAACTCATTTAATGCATCAATTTTCAAGCAACAAATTCAAATTTGGTTGCATTAGGGGGTTTTATGGTATAGTGTAAGTTTATACTTGCTCCTAAATCACAAAGACAACTTGGGAATTCAATGTCTCCCAACTTACACGGAATAGTAAAACATCCGGGATCTTTGAGTTTAGTGGGCAAATTACTTGACACGATTGAACTACAATCTTCAGTTAACGAAATGGATGAAATCCCTTCCCAACTGATTTTCTTTGAAATTAAATCTTTTAAAAACTTACCATAGTTAGGAATTTGTGTGATTGCATCCATAAATGTTAAATTGATGTGCAAATTTTTAAGTTTATCCAAAAACGTTATAAGTTGTTTGTCATAGTCCTTATTTCGGACTTTGTGCGGAAAAGGTGGTTTGGGTACAAAAGTTTTGGTACTTGTGTCAAATGGTGAACTATTTGTGTTTAAGATATCTTCTTTGGACTTTGATAAATCAGTTCCTGGTAATGTTGCATCTTTGGGCATTTCCGGCCCTTGATAATTTTTCCCTGAATGAAGAGTGATAGCCTTCACATGCTCTTTCAGATTTTCTTCCGTATGGCTGGGAAGACTTCCCTCTTTTCGGGATGGAATTGATTTAGCAAGTTGACCAATTTGAACCTCCAAATTATGGATGCTAGATGAGTGATTTTTAATAAGCTGATCGAATTTATTTTCGATCCGTTTAAAACCATCGTCGTGATTACTTATTTTTCCACTGATAGCATCTATGAATTTGTCGATTTTAGAACATAAAGTGCTAATCGTATCTCTTGACTGATTTTGATAATTAGTGGTACGATTTTGATTAGCACTTGCATTATTGTTATTGTTACCTTTCCAGTTAAAGTTAGGATGATTTCTCCATCCAGAATTATAAGTAGTAGAATAAAGATTGTTAGTTTGGTTTGCCCTTGGACAAAATTTACCTGTTCGACCTCACTCATGGTTCCGTAATCCACATCCGTTTGGATTGGATTACCATTGGTATCGCGTGGTGCCATAAACTTGTCAATTTTGTGTGATAAGGCAGAAAATTGGGCTTGTAACATTGCGACTGGATCAAGTTCAACTATACCTTTAACTGATGGTGTGGTTGAGGATGATGGTTTCGCCACCGGTATATGTCCACGTTCCGCGGGCCACATACTGCTGTTGATTACCATTTCCTCCAAAAGTTCTCTCGCTTGGGCTGATGTTTTCTTCATAAATAGCCCTCCCGACATAGCATCTAATGAACCCCTAGTTGTAGGATTTAGTCCATTGTAAAATGTTTGCATTAAAAGTTCAGCGAGTAATTGGTGGTGTGGGCATAAACGTGGGTAAATTACATACGTGGTGTACAACATTTACCTATAATCACACTTTGGTATACAACCAAAATTTTATCACACTAAACTGTACAACCTTTTAATGACCTCCCACTAAAGTGTACAGAAGGTAAAAATGCTCGGTCAATGCTCAATCAACGCGCCATCTCAGCTTTGACCGGTCAAAAAGTCAAAAAAATTCAACGACTTAATATAAAATTACTTCTATACCCCATATCTCTCCATATCTTCATCTTCTTCCTTCTATTTCTTTCTCTCTCTAACCTCTCTCTTTAAATTTCTTTATCTCTCTAACCTCTCTCACTAAAATCAATACCATCAAATCTTTGTAAGAAACTTCAAATTTCTTTCTCTCTCTAACCTCTCTCTCTTCAAATTTCTCTCTCTAACCCCTCTCTCTCCATAATGGGAGGTTCAAAAAATAAAAATAAATAAATAAGGTAAAAAAGACATTAACTCGTTCATCTAGTTTTACAATATAATGATAAAAGAAGTTCAGTCCTGCAGTGGATCCATAAACACAGATATGCTTGATGATTCCCAGCTGATTGATATTACTTGCAAATCTCTGATCCGGGAATTTTCTGATGTTTTTAAGCTTAAAATAGATTATAGAACTGTATCCAGTTTTGAGTTCTTGCAGCAGAATCCACATAAAGCTCACTGACAAATATGCCATGCGCTGAGGTGTGGCAAAGCAAATAATGCTCAAGCAGTATCATTTGCTGCTCTCAAATCTTGAATAGTTCAAATAAAATAATCATCTGAGGAACCCATGGCAGAAAGTTCCAAAGTCTACATGGAAGTAAATACTGTAATTCTCTTTTTATCAAGACCATGTCCAATTCAAGTTGAATTTGAAGGGAGTTCTGTCTGTATGCAGTCTAAGAATTGAACATAAAAAAATGAGCATCTAGATTTGGGTTTCATGTGATATATCCTAAGTTGGAATTCTTGGCGGGAGCGGAGATGCAAATAACATGTACAAGTATATGTTTGTTCTGGGAAATGTCAAAATAAGGTCATTTCTGAAGGAAACTCCATAAGTAGATATGGCTAAATTTGTTTTATACCTAATGTTGTATGAAACAGGTGTTACAAATGCAAAGGACTCAGATAATTGAATTGAGTTTAATACAAATGTCAGATGTAATAAATAATGATAAAAAAACAAATGTCTTGAACCTGCTATTATGGAGAGAGGGGGTTATAGAGAGAGAAATTTGAAGAGAGAGAGGTTAGAGAGAGAAAGAAATTTGAAGTTTCCTACAAAGATTTGATGGTATTGATTTTAGCGAGAGAGGTTAGAGAGATAAAGAAATTCAAAGAGAGAGGTTAGAGAGAGAAATAAATTTGAAGAGAGAGAAAGAAATAGAAGGAATAAGATGAAGATATGGAAAGATAGGGGGTATAGAAGTAATTCTATATTAAGTGGTTGAATTTTTTTTGACTTTTTGACCAGTCAAAGCTGAGGTGGCACGTTGACTGAGCATTGACCGGTCATTTTTACTTGCTGTACACTTTAGTGGGAGGTCATTAAAAGGTTGTACAGTTTAGTGTGACAAAATTTTGGTTGTACACCAAAGTGTGATTACGGGTAAAGGTTGTACACCACGTATGTAATTTACCCGCATAAACATTGAAGTTCTTTAAAACGTTCCCAAGTTTCATAAAGAGTCTCATTATCATTTTGAGAAAAAAGATGTTAACTCTTTTATGACTCTTGCGGTTTTTGCTAAAGGAAAATATTTTGATAAAAAGGCTTGGGCTAATTGTTCCCAAGTGGCAAAGGTTGCGGCTGGCATAGAAGTTAACCATTCTTTGGCTCTATCCTTCAAAGTGAAAGGAAAGAGGCGAAGTTTGATTGCTTTTACAGGCACATCTGGGATTTTAAAAGTGTCACAAATTTCAAGGAAATTTGTTAAATGGGTGTTAGGATTTTCGTTAGGTAACCCGTAAAATGTTACATTATTTTGCAACATATTAAGCAAAGCTGGCTTAATTTCAAATTTGTTTGCGGTGATTCTGGGTCTAACGATACTATTGGTCACACCGGCCACACCTGGCCTAGCGTAATCCATAAGTGTTGGTGGATCTACCATTTTTTCTGGCTCGGTAAATGTTTTTACTGGAGTCTTATTTTTTTTCTTGTTTTTCTTGTTCTTCCTAATGGTTTTCTCAATTTCTGGGTCTATAGGGTCTGGTACAATGCCTGAACTTCGAGAACTGCGCATGAACCTGAAATCTTACACGAACCGAAACTACCTACAAAACAGAATTTGAAAAATAAATAAATTAGTAAATTAAAATTAATAAATTATAAAAGTTAAAATAAGTATGTTTAAACCTAGATTCGAAATAAAACACGAAAAATCTAAAATTTTGTCTAAAATTTTGGCGTTCCCCGGCAACGGCACCAAAAACTTGTTGAGCGATTTCCGCAAGTGCACGGTATACGCTTGTAGTAATAAAAGATATCGAACCCACAGGGAACGCTTTTTAACTAAAACCTTATTTAATTCAGTTTTAATCACGTGTTTAGGTTTAACAAAAGAAATCCGTTTAATTGATTGAATTGGTTCGGCTAAATTATGATTAGATAAGAATATTATATTGAGTTTAGAGAACAATTCTGTCTTGAGATTTTGATTACAAGACAAATTCTTCCGTAATTGGAATAAATAGAAGGTCTAAAACTTATTTTAATAAAGCAAAGAAAACAACTTTAACTTTGGTAAGATTATGGACATGTAATAATATAGGAATTTATTCAATTAAATGGCTTTGAACCGTAGAAATCTCTCTGGTTCGGAGCAGATTTCTACCTTAATCAAACTAGTATTTTATATCTGATAAGCCGCGATCAGCGATCATATCATCCATAAAAACTAAATCTATCAAGTGTTCAACAAAGTTCTTATATGAATAAGATGGAATAGAACGTTTTAATAAAAACACCAGTTTATCATTTTGAAAATCATTTTGTCAGAACAATATCAAAATAACAACAAAAAGAATATATTGCATAAAATAAATATATCATTAATGAAATGTGAATCTTCACAAGTTAACAGAGAAGTAGAAACATGGAGAGCATTGCGACGAAAACTTTGAGATCTGGGTTGTCAATCTTTCCCTCAAACTCCGTAGGTTTTTCAGACCCTATGTGCTTCAGCCGTTAATTCTTCTCGCTGAATCTTCAGAATAGAGACTGGTCAGTCTACTACCAGAATGAAAACTTGTCTCTGATCAACCTTTGAAACTAAACTAATACTGTGTTTATAACTAATCTAATAACAACTTGTGTACATCAAGTTTGTTTACAAAAATGAAATCTAACTTTCTGATTCTTTTCTGAATCAGAAACTCAACATAATAACTCTCTTCTCTAACTTTTCTAACTTAACCAACAACTTAAATTTCTGAAATGGATCACTTATTTATAGTTGTTGAAGGGTTGTAAATAATGGGTCGTGTCCGTTGGTTAAGGGTCGCTTTTATCCAAACGAACAGACGCGTTTCTCGGATTAAAACATGTGAAATATGTGCAGAATGCTTCGCTGTCGCGACTGAGATTTTGAAAATCTCAGTCGCGACAAGGGGTACAGGGGCGAGTTAAAGATTGCATTTTTTTCCCGTGACGCCTTTCGTAAGTCGCGACTGAGCTTATGAAAATCTCAGTCGCGACAAGGACTTGTCTCCCCGTCTCTCGACTGCTTCTCGTCCTCCTTGAGCGTTCTTCTGACTGATATGCATTCTTGGTACATTTTTTAGGTTTTTCCTCAATTTTAGCTCTGTTTTAGCTCCGTTTTAGCTCCTATTTGGATTTAACCAAATAATTAAGTACCTTGCATCAAAGAAGTAAATAAAGACGTAAAAGTATTCCAAATGAATATAATTAGCACGATTTCAATGTAAATTTAACGTATTTATATATGATATTTTAGGTATATTTTGGGCTTAACAACGACAGTGCCAGATATATGTAGGATTTAGTTCATTGGTCTTAATCCTTTTAGCGTTTATCTTATAGATTGATTCACTATGTTTTAGATCAAGGATATACAAACCATTTTCTAGAAATGCGGTTCCATAAACAATATTGCCACGATGTATAGAAATCATACCACGTCCAATATTAAAATTAAAACCATAAATATCCAACATAGAAACTGAAATAATATTCATGCGCATTGCAAGTACGAGATAGCAATATCTAATTTCTAAAACTAATCCACTAGGTATCTCTAAGAATAATCTTCGATCTTTAAGGCCTCTACATGAGCACCATTATCGACTCGAAGATCCACTTCACCAGATCCCAGTAATCTCCTATTTCTTTGTCCCTGCACATTTGAACAAATGTGAGTACCACATCTAGTGTTTACAACCCAAGATGTAGAAATAGCCAGATTAATTTCAACAACATAAATACCTGAACCAGAAGCTTCGTCCTTCTGTTTCTCCCTTAGCTTTGGACACGCATTTTTCCAGTGTCCCTTCTCATTACGCTCATGGAAGATATCATCTGCTGAGGCCAACCTACCTTTAGAAGCTGTCGCCTTCCTAGCCTTGGGCTTGGCCTTTTGGGCCTTCGCTTTGGACTTGGACTTGGCCTTTCCCTTAGGTACGTTCCCTTTGTTAACCAGCAACACTTCTGGGGTCCTCTTGCAGGATTGCTCAACAAGTTTCAACATGCCATGCAATTCTACTACAGACTTATCAACGCCCTACATGTGGTAGTGCATGATAAACTGATTGTAGGATGCCGGAAGTGATCCAAGAATGATGTCGACTGCTAGTTGTGCAGGCACTAGTGAGCCAAGCCTTGACAATGTGTCAATAAAACCCTTCAACTTTAGCACGTGTGTGCTAACAGAAGTCCCGACTTGCATCATAGTGCTGCATAGCGCCTTTGTTGTCAAGTATATTTCCTGACGAGCTTGATCTTGGAACATCCTTTTGAGTTCATCCATGATCTCAAAGGCGTGCTGCTCCATGAACTGTTTCTGAAGATCAAGAACCATGGTACCCAGCATAATGCATGACACATCTCTGTCATCCTTAACATGTCGGTCGTACCCCGCTATTTGATCAACGGTTACGCCCCGACCTGCAGGACGAGCTGCTGGTAAGGCATCAGTCAACACATATTCCTTCGACTCGTGTCTAAGAACTATTTGCAAGTTCCTGGACCAGTCAAGGAAATTAGTCCTTGAAAGCTTTTCCTTTTCCAGGAGTGGTCTGAGTGAGTTGTTGCTTGTTGCAGACATCAAATTAATAATCCATTTTAATTTGTTATTGGTGATATTTATTTGGTTGTCTTGACCAAGATCCACAATCCATCAACAATAGACCGAGCTAGGGCTCCACCGTCGACCATTGACGATTTGGTAGGATAAACTATCCAATCCTTCGCAAGGACTCTTGGTTTGATGGGCTTTGTGACACTTAGCCCATCTGTGCTTAGGATCCGCTCTGAGCTAATGCTACCCACATTGAGTCCAACCACTATACACACGTTAGCCATACCGAAGTATCCTAACCCTCAACGGCCGACTAATTACTACAGCATACCTGCTAGGGCACGTCATACACTGTAGCACTACCTGGGAGGAAGAGGTGTGAATCTGGAAAGCACTTTTAAATGACTCAATATTCGTTATCCGGATTAATTAAGTGATACGGCTTTAACATATAATTATCACGGTTGATGATCTGGTGATCGTTGCTACTTATATTTCATGTTATACTAAGCAATTGTATCATCAAAATAAACATAGAGACTCTATGGGCCTTATAATACATCCTAGTGAAACTAGATATACTATCTAATTTTCACGGGCTTGCTTTAAGTCTCCTTGGGCTCCCACCATGGGCTTGGACCATCTGGGCTTCTTCACGACCAATTACAATTTTATGAATAGAACCTATTCTAAAATTACATTAATGAAAGAATGACACGCAGACCATATTTTCCAAAATAAATTAAATTACAAACCGACTTTAATTTAGGGACCATAGAACTCTATAACACGTTGCTGCACGGTAAGACATACAAATATAATGCATGATCATGGCATTCCAAAACATCTAATAAAGTTAAGCCGAGTTACTTAGGGTGAAATCGTCAATTTTACCATATGTGACTAAGGCCCATAAAGGCCCAAACGGTTAACATCCATTTAAATACAAAATTACAATTTCTCTCCCACTAAATTTTTAGGGTCGTCACATATCTAAAATTTAGCCCTCCCAATTTAAACCAGTGTCACAGTCTATTGGGCCAATTTCACAAATTAACCATATTAAATTTTATACAAATTATCAATTCGATTAAAAATTAAATATGCATGCCAATCAAAAACATTTTAATACCAATTAATTTTTATTCAAAACACGTTTAATAAATTAAACGGTATTAGGACCCAGATTTAATTAAAATTACCTGAGAAAAATTTAAAAGATTAAATCTGTCCCAAACACCAAATTTAAAACTAAATTCGGTGATTTCGCGTTCAAGGACGGCAGTCGGGGCTGCTGTCCGTGGACAGCAGCAGTGCCACTGTCCGCCAGACAGCAGCCGCGGGGCTGTTGTTCGCGGACAGCAGTCCCGCGATTACCGTTCCGCGAACCCGGACTATTTTTTTCTGTTTTAAAAAAAATGGCTGCTGTATTTTATTTAATTTATTATTTTAAAAATAATAATCTCATAACGAAACAAAAAAAATACAGACAGAAATAAAATTAGAAAACTTCCTAGAACAATTCTATACGAGGAATTAATAGGAAATTTCAAAACTTGATTTGGAAAAATAATAAAAACCAAATCTTATTAATTTTCAATCAATCAAAACGGACTAAACCATGGCTCTGATACCATTGTTAAGGATTATAGCCAGTTAATCAACTGTAGCGCAGCGGAATTGCGGTTCAAAATTTATTTCTAATCCGTTTAGTTTGATCTTTGTCCGTTAACCATTAATTGAATAAAACCTTTTGGATCCGTTTAGGGATAAAAACTTACCCAGACTGTCTCTTTTAGAGACGGTTGAAGAATCCACAAGGTAGTAAGATCTTCGTAGTCAGGTGCACGAACAGCTATCGAGCTAGAATCGGTGCTAGCCGAAGAAATGAGAAAGAACATGAGAGATAATGTAATTAGCCAAGTAAACCCTCACTTTTCCCACTTGAATGAGTGTCTGCGAATTCACTTTCCATGGTGGCCGAATTATGTGTCTTAGTTGATTAGGTTTAGAGTGTTTTAATTTATATATATAGTGTATTCCTAAACCTAATTGGTTTAGGGTTAAATTGGTTAATTACAAAACTAATCCAATCCTAATCTAATTACATAAATAAATACCAATAATATTTATTCTATGCAATTAATTATGATTAGATTAAATTTAATTACCCCAATTAAATGAATAACACTAATTAATAAATTGACGTATTAATTTAATTAATTATTCACCGAATGCAATTTCATTAATTTACAAATTAATTAATTACATTCCGCAAACTAATTAATCAATTAAATACTCAACACTTAAGACCATTAATCAATTACCTTGATACAAAGTATCAATTAATCAATTAATTAACCACCAATTAATTACCTTGACATTTTACTATCAATCAATTAATTAATTCTATCTCTCCAATATACCATTCTATAAGTTCTAACTCAGATGTTCGATGTGCACGATCCTATGGGACTGTCCTTAGCTAGCAGTGGGCTTATGGCTCACAGACAGTAAGTGGGTTCTAGCAAACCATTACTGCCCCTAACTAAGACAGAGTTTCAGTAGTCTAAAGATGCAGAGACCATGTAGTTATCTCTTAACATCTTTTACCATTTGATATCGATATTATAAACTAGAGGCATGGCGGCTGTCATCCTCTCTGATGTTTATGATATTTCTTGATCTTAAGTAGATTAATGAACCAGATAAGTAAACTACTTATCAGGGTGTGGCCACACACTTATCAATCTCACTTATCAAGTGGCATGTGATATCATCTCACTGTTATGTGAGTGGTAATTCCATCACTTCACTATCAATACTAATGTGTTCACCTGTTCACCCAATCATACCCGTATTTGGCATCCTGTTACGGACCTGTTAGGCGTATGTCAAAGTGAACCGGATCCCACATTGATATTATAATGAAATCTGGTCTGAACACAGTTAGAGACCTACTTAAGAAAACTAATGACACAACCACCATGTAGTTTTCTCGGGCGGATCGATCTAGTCACATGTATACAACATGTACCCATATTCACAACTGACTTATCAAGTGCTATGGCTAGTATCAATTACTACCATACAGTCGTCGAATATACAAGTCTGTGGTCCTAATCATTCCCATGATAGAATAGAATTGGGATATGGTTTTACGATTATCAATCAATGGATTCTCTATTCATATTATAGCACAAGATATAAATGAACTAGATTAATGCCTTTATTAATGTGACACAAATACATTTTATAAGAACCAATGCCTATGAACTAGGGCACACCAACAGATATGATATGGAGTCTAGGATAAAAGCATACACCACCGACGATCCGTGTTCAAATCTAAGATCTATATATCTCTAACGAGTACATAGTTCCAAGTTTGTTACATGAAAATCGAGCAGCTATATGTTCTAACGAGTATATAGCACTAGAGCTCTCAATAGTATGCCGGTCGCACGAACTATTTGCAAGAGTATGATAGAGACCGAGATTGAGAAAGTTTGGAATAAGTTCCATTGCGTGCGAGTGGGAGATGTTGGAATTAATTGGATATGGATCCAATTAGGCCCGCCCGAAATGGAACGGGCCCAAACCCAATAAGAATTAGGGTTATGTTATCTATTTATTCAGTATAAATAAAAACCCTAACCAACACTAATTCTAAGAGAATAAGGAATTAGGTTTTAGAGATACAGTATCTCAAAAAACACAGAAAAGAGAATTAGAAGAGAGTCAAAAATTAGGTTTTGAGATTAAGGATCTCCAGAGAATTTTTTTTCTCTCCTCTTGTTCCCTAAGTCGCCGCCCCTCTCTCTATTTTTGGGATTCGTCATCGCTTTAGTTCGTGAACCAATTATCTTCCCCTCCCAATTCTATTGGCGTGGTTGAAGGCTTGATCGGTGATATTAGATCGGGTGATTGATCTGAAATCCTTCCGCTGCAAATCAAGAACGGGATCTGCGCTACAAGAGGTAACCCGTAAACCCGTTTACTTATTCAGATAAATATATATGTTGTGAATATATGCTTATCCCAACAAACTTATTTGGAAAATCCGACATATTATAGAAAAATCGACCTGTTTAAATTATCTATTAAGTAAATGTAAAATTGACATTTCTCAAAAATTGATATTTAGTAGTTTAGAAATAAATTCACACTTTAAAAAAAACATGGGAACATTTCAACATTAAGTGTAATTTTTCTAGGGATAGGTATTAAAATAGTCTCAAAATTTTTAGGTAAGCATCAATCTAACCCCAATATATAAATATTTATACCTTAATGTTTGTAAATTGGTGAAATTATAATACCGAGCAATAAAATTTGAGCTAAATTGGTACCCCTTAAAAAGATTGAGCAAATAAGATTAATAATCTGTTGCTAATAGTTGATCAAACGCAGCATAATAAGATCAAATATACGTTGCTAATAGTTGATAGCTCGCAAATACTCTGTTAGTAGTGTTCCAACAATCCAAGAACTTTGGTAAATAGGACATGAATATTTCATTAATTCAGAAACTGCTTCTTACAATGAAAATAAGCTTTCAAATAGAGAATAACTTGAAAACCCTAAAACAGAAACCGAATAGTAAACGAAATAAAAGAAAATCCTAAAAAATCACAGAAAACATTAAATTGCAAAATTAAATTCCTAGATGATAAATTTTGCTAAAAAGGCATAGGCATCATAGCAAAGCTGTGAGTTTTGCTGGCGGGACGGTGTCCATACAAAATAGCGTTTGAAATGGGAGAAACCGAAACTCCACAACTTGGCTGAGATTATCGAAATGTCATTAACTCAATTTTTCCAATCAAATCGAATCTTTCTACTAGCGGGTTTTTTTTTTTTTTGTGAAAGCGGCCTAGGAAGCAGCCCGAAGCAAGCGATCCCAACTAGGTTGGCACCCCTTGATAGCAAGCGAACCCCTAGCCAATATTATTAAGAAGAAGAAAAGAATTACAGATGAATGAAAGAATGAAGAAACCCCTAGGTGAAATGGTAAACCGTTCGACCACTTAAATTACAAAAATAGGACGATGTGCTGAAGACCGGGATAGTTTCCCACCATTCAGTTCCGGAAGCCGTTCTGCCAAAATTTGCCAACTCGTCTGCCACCTGGTTCCCTTCCATATAAACATGAGAGACCACCAAACTCATCTGATCCAAATAAGATAGGCACTCCAACCAAGCCTGTCTGATACGCCAAGGGACTGACATCTTACGCAATCTAAAAATCCCCACTACGTACGTGGAGTCACTTTCGAGCCAAAGTCTAAGCCACCCCCTATCAAAAGCAGCTTTGTCCGCGAAAATTGCAGCTCTTAACTCAGCCACAAATGCAAGATCAGCAGCCATCGGGAAGGCGAAAGCCGACACAAAGAGACTGTGGTGGTCCTTGAAGATGCCCCCGCAACCTGTAGACTCGCCAATCACCGAAGCATCGGTATTCACCTTTAACCAATCCTCAGTTGGGGGTTGCCATTTGACCGGGATTATACGAGGCGCCAATGACGGCCTGCGCATTATATCTAACTCAGAGAGGATGCGACACTCTATTACAGAATTCCAGACATTCCCAATTCCCAGCCGAGCTGCATCCTTTACCGCTAACCAAACCCGTCTCAGAGTCCCAGAAACACACGGTTTAACATCATTGAAAGTAAGATCATTGCGAGCAAGCCAAATGGACCAGATCGTGTTTACCACCGCCGCTCCCCAAAGAGCTTTAATCTGAGAGCTGAAGCGTTGCTGTGCAGCAGCACCTAGCAAATCCAAGATCGTCGAATGCAGCTTCAGATCACGACCAAACAGGGAGGCCACCCCATGCCATATTGCTCTTGAGAAGGGGCATTCGATAAACAGGTGCTCTGAAGTTTCGTATGCTGCAAAGCAAAAACAGCAGTGCGAGGTAATATAACGACCCCTCGATCTCAGCTTGTCGTGCGAAGGAAGGTAGCCAAACGCTGCTCTCCAACAGACAAAAGAATGAGACGGAAGAATAGCCGGGGACCATATAAAACGGCACTAGACGGGTTCAATCTGTGCATCCAAAAGCCATCTGTAAAACTTCCTGATAGTGAACTGACCATCCACCGTCGGTTCCCAGACACATCTATCATGCGTATCCCTCCCGCGCCGAACTGCACGAATCCGAATCTCAGTTTCCTCTGATACTGGAAGGCTCCGCCAATCCTCACCATCCATAAAATGCTCAACGCTGAGAAGTTTCAAGTCACTGCTGACAGATTCCATATCTGCAGAAACCGACGGTTTTAACCAACCCCCAAACCAGAAATTTAAATGAGAATGTTTACCGATCCACCAGAAGCAGTTTTCAGCCAAGTCCCTGTAGATCCTTTTCACCGAGCTCCAGATGGAAGAGTTGGTAATCCAGTTCCGTGGTCTCCCAGTAGAATCCAGAAAACGAGCACGGAGAAGGTTGAAGCAAAGCGAGTCCCCCTGCATTATACCCCAAGCTGCTTTCCCCAGTAGTGCAGCATTTAAAATGCCTAAGTCCTTGATACCCAAGCCCCCCTCCTTGAAAGGCCTGCAATATAACCGCCAAGGAACCGTTACAAGTTTTCGATTGACCGTAGAACCAGTCCATATGAAGTTTCTCATACTCTTTTGCATATGACTGAGCAGCAAGCGGGGCCATTTATAAAGTATAAAGCTATGGATAAATGAGCCAGTTATAACAGAGTTGACTAGAGCCAAGCGACCGGCGAAAGACAGGCTATCTCCTTTCCATTTAGTGAAATTGGAGAGCACCTTATCCATAAGACCCCTAAGCAGAGTCGAAGTGGGGCTACCAGTAAACAACGGAATACCAAGGTATTGAAGAGGAAAGGTTCCGATCCCAATTCCAATCCTATCTGATAACCTGCTTGCGCGGCGAGCTGCAACGGAGGAGCTGACGAAAAGATCCGATTTCTGCCAATTTATGTGCTGTCCTGAAATTGAACCATACAAGTCAAACGCATTCCCCAGGGAAGTAATATTATTAATAGAAGCCGCTCCAAACAGCAGCAAATCGTCCGCGTAGAGCAGGTGAGTTGGGAAGGACACACTGCCAGAGTACTGCATCGGACGTAGCTTGCCCTCTCGCACAAGGTTCGACAGATACCGACTGAGAAAGTCTTCAGCAATGCCAAGTAGGATTGGAGAGAGGGGGTCTCCCTGCCGCACCCCACGTGAACAGCTAAAGAACTTACAATTTGCATCTCCCGTCAAAACCGAGATCCGTGCAGAAGTTAGTAAGTTTAGGATCCACTATCTAAATTTAGCCTAAAACCCAAAAGCATCAAGCACCGACATTAAGAAACCCCAGTTGAGAGTGTCAAAAGCCTACCTAATGTCAATTTTCATGCACATATTACCTCCAAAGCATCTCTTCTTTAGCAAGTTCACCCCTTCCGAAGCAATTGCAACACATTGATGTATACTTCTGCCTGGAATAAAACCAAACTGATTCTCAGAAACAATATTAGTCGCAATGCTGGCTAGACGTTCCGCCAGAATCTTAGCAATCAACTTGTACCCAAAGTTGCTCATGGCAATTGGCCGGTATTGATCAATTTTCATAGCACTTTGTGTCTTAGGAATTAAAACCATATTGCTAGAATTCAGACCTGGGAACATCGCACCTGTCTGAAAGAAATCTTCAACCATATTGTAGACATCCTGACCCACAATGTCCCAGTAAGTCTGAAAAAAGGAACCCGTGTAACCATCCGGCCCGGGAGCACTGCTCTTGTCCATCCCGAAAACAACCTCCCTAATTTCTTTCCTATCCGGACAACGAATAAGACTCTCGTTATCAGAAGCTGTCACCACCTTGGGTATAATTTCGTATACCTTATCGAAACGACGACCCGCTGTATGATCTTCTTTGAAGAGGTCCCCATAGTACTCAGAAATGTGTGAAGAAATTATCTCCTTGTCCGTGACCAGCTCACCGCCGATTTCCATGACTGATATGCCAGCAGTCGCACGTTTAACCGCCGCCATTCAATAAAAGAAGGAGCTGTTGCGGTCCCCCTCTTTCAACCATCTAACTCTACTTTTCTCTTTCAGAAAGATTTCTTTCCTCAGAAGAGCGGTGTCCAGCGCAGTATGGGCCACAAGTTCTCGATGATGAAGAGTCGGCGAAAATCCCTGTTCTGCTAAATCTGTCTGAACCTGAGCTAAAGAGGTTTCAGCCTTAGCAATCCCCTCATCCAACAGCCCAAAGACCTCACGATTCCATTGCTTCAAAATTGGCCGCAGAGACCTCAATTTCGGACTCAAATACTGCATAGGCGGAAGGCGGGGGTGTGGCCTGTGCCAAAACTCAGCAATCACCTCACGTAACCCCGGATGAGTCACCCACATTGCCTGAAAACGGAATCTGGCAGCATGACTTCGCCCTTTCGCGCATTGAAAAAGGACAGGAGAATGGTCCGAATGATGCCGAGAAAGTACTGACATACTGTGAGAATCCCACTGCTCGATAAACTCAGAAGTATGTAGAACTCTATCTAATCGACATTCGACCCTAGCTGATCCTGCTCTACCATTACTCCAAGTGTAGAGCTGCCCATTTACTGGAGAGTCAATGAAATTACCCGCATCAATAAAATTACGAAAATCTCTGCAAGAGCGTCCCCCTGGAGCCCTTCCAGATTTCTCGTGAGACCCGAGCACTGCATTAAAGTCTCCTATAATACACCATCTGCCCTCCAACTGCTCCAAAATGCTGCTGTACATCCCAGCTCTGTGGTTCGCCCAGACACTACCATAAACAAGACCAACAAAACATGGAATACCATGGTTCTGTACTTCCAGAATTGCAAACTGATCATGGCTGTAGCGAAGAGCAGCCGAATTAGCAAAAGAGTCCTTCACCAAGACCCACAAAGATGGAACATCCTTATTATTCGTACCAATCAGAACTAAGCCCAACCGATTCCAAAAAGAGGAATGAATAGAATCAAAAGCTATCATAGGTTCCGCTAAACACACAATATCAGGTTTAAGAGACAAGCAAAGATTACATAAATATCATTGAGTATCCCTGTTTGAGATGCCCCTACAGTTCCAGAAGAGAAGATTCATTTAAATCTGATGGGCAACTTACTGACTCTTTTAGGACGAGTTTTAGAATTCACCGACTCTGTATAACCTGTGCTGCCTTTGCTTTTCCTTGACGTTACCGTTTTCCAAGAGGCCTCTTCCTCCTCTTCTTCTACGCGATCAGCCCATGATCTCGATTCCGAATTTAGCAGGCTCAGTATATTCCCATTCCATGGTGAGTCCGCGTGCTCTGGCGACGAGAAGCAGACCCCATCTGTCATCCCAAATCATGTGCTATCAGCAAAGGCATCATCCCTAATAGGATGTTCAGTAGCATTGTTGGTAGGATTATCACCCCTGATGATATTAGCATGTTCAATATCCTCCCTGATCATCAAATTATTGTTTCCATCTGCTATGCTGTTTCCTGAATCCCCAATTCTGAAATTATTCGACTCGTAATAGTCCGAACAGGGATGTCTGCTGCGGCCGCTTTCGGACCCTCCCTTCCTACCGTCTCCCTATCACCCGTCACCACAGGCCATTTCTTAGGCAATGGTGGTTTCCTATTACGCCTACAATCATACGCCATATGTCCGATGCACGAACATACCTTACAGAAATTAGGCAGTTTCTCATAGACTACTTCAATCCACAGCTGCTTGCCAGCCCGTTCAATTCCAAGTTTTACCGGAAGCTCGCTGGCCAGATCAACATCTAGTAGAAGCCGCGCGAAGTGCCCGAAATCCCCTTCCATAGTGGCTTTGTCGAATCTCAGTAATCCCCCAATACCTCTCGCTATGTCTGACAAAATTTGTGTGTCCCAGTATTCCCAAGGAAGAGAGTAAAGCCGAACCCATACCTGCGCATGTGTTGTCTTTTCTACCAGCGGATCAAAGTCTGGAACCCATGGTTGAAGCCTGAAGGTGCCTAGTTTTGTGTTGACGATCCCCCGTCCAAGAACCAGCGCCTTTGCCTCTGCCGAACCAAGGATAACATGAAAATATCCTTTCCCTATAGAGATTAGTCTCCAGGATTCCTGTATTCCCCAAGTCGCAGTCAGACTTTTCTTGAGGACTATCACCTTCCAGTGCGTGTCTCCCTTCTGTAGCACCAAACGCCCAATGAGAGAGTTCGCGCAAAGTGCGATTCTCCGATCATAAGCTTCCTGAGAGATCTTTACAGTTTTAATCCCCCCTATTTCCGATATAGATGCCGTCGATGTGGGGGTAACCAGCACATTCTGTTTCAAAATTCCCGCATAGGAGAGTTGCGACAACGGAGATTTGTTTGGGATCGCAGTCTTTGGTTTTGTCGAGGCATCCTGGTATCTCAGCTTTGGATTGAAGAGAACTCCTATGCCAACGTGATCCTCTGTAATTCCCAACGGTTCCGAGCCTTGGCCGACCATGATGGCAATCAGCGCCGGCGAGACCAGTCCAGATAGAACTAGTCTAGGCGGCGGCCTACTAGCGGGTTTCATATGCCTTGGATGAGCAGAAAGTTCTGCTAATGTTAAATCACGGGATGTAATCAGAAATTTCAAAATGAAGTCTCGGTGGCTCATGTATCTAGGCTCACGCGTTCAACTACTCTTTTTCCCCTGGAAATTTAGTGAAAATGTAGCCAATAATAATAGAGATAATTCAAATTATTAGTAATCTATTAGATCAAGCTTAATGGAGAACTTGAAGAGCTCACAATTGTACCTTAGAGAATTTAACCTCAAATATAGTATCAATTTTTTTCTGAATAAGCCCGCAAATGCGACAAACATAGCCGAGATCATCCTTCAGTATAAGAGAATGATCACACTCCTTCCAACGTTCTTCCACGCATCCACGGGTGGCAGCAGCAGGATCTGCAGAACAGTCCTACCAAAAGAAAAACAAGTGAAAGACTTAACATTGATACGGAAACAAAAGCGAAAATAGATATATACTGAAAATATTATTTCCAAAACATAATCTTAGTAATATAGCCTTCAAAGTAAAATGAAGACACACACGAAAAAAGGCACGGATACAGACAGGAAACTCAAATGGTGCTATAGCGGAGTGACCATGTAGCATAGCAAGTTGTAAAATAAGTATGATCATTTCCAAGGCAAAAAGGCCATTTTAAACAGCAAGGCATATAAAAATACCTTGGAACGCTTTAAAACATAACCTTTATAAAATATCCTTCAAAATATAACATACACAGACACTAAATTCAGAAACGCTGCTATAGAAGAGTGCCCGTGTAACATAGCTGTTAGGCAAAAATGATTCCTCTATCACTAGTATACGTGGAATTTCAGAATTCACAGCAAAGTTGAAAGAAAAACTATATGGAATTGCAGAATTCACTGTAAAAATACCTTGGAAGACTCTAATGCATCTTCCATCTCCTTCCAAATTTCAGATAAATCATCTTCAACAGTGACTTGATTATTATCCTCCATGTTGTTGTTAGATGAAATCACTGGTAACATATGAGAGAGAGAGAGAGGTGGTTTTGCTTCCAGTTTTCTAAACTTTAACAAATATGACAGTGAAGGAGACAGTTGGGATATGGATCAAATTATATAGAATTATATTGGCCTAATACATCTTGTGCCCCTATACTTATCCCAAAATTTCAAGTACCCCTGAAAAGTTTCAAATAACACCTTATTCTTGTCCAATTGCATTCAATAACCCCCTAGTTCTCCATAACCCCTATTTCTCAATAGAATTTCTTGTCCAACAAATGCAATAGTCCTTTAAAATTTGACAAATGTACAGGTGCCAGCAGATGTACACAGGGCAATTGAAGTTTTGGGCTAACTACAGGTACCAATAGATGTATTAATCCTTTCAAATTTGACCAATGTGAAAACAGAATAGGTAAAGAGTTATTTGATGAAATTTGGAAGGATATCCATGCAAATCCAAGAGTTTAATTTACTTTCCAAATCTTAATTACCAAACCACTGTTTTTTAAACCTAAAACCACTAACCTGATTCCTAACTTTAGCTTAATCTTATTGTATTCAATAGTTTATTATAGTGTTAAGTTTAGCTTAACCTGACTGTATTTACTAGTTTATAGTTACACTTTTAACTTAATTACCCATAACTTAACTAACCTGAGCTTATAGGTGTCAAAATGGTTATAGCCCATTTATTGATCCTTTTAACCCAAGGTTAGGGTTGATCCTTTTATTAGCTGGGTCATAAATGGGTTGAGCCATTTAACCCATATAATAGAAAGGTTAGATAGGTTTTTATTAGTGTCAACCCATTAACCCATTAATTTCTTATTTACTCTTTGAACCTAAACAAAATTAAAAGAGATAAGATGTAAAAATACACATAATCTTTATCATCAACAACAATTTTACCTCTAACGTCTAAAATTGTGTAATTTTATCCCTAGCATTGACAACCAAGAGTAATTTTACCCATAATATTAACAAGCCGGTCAATTTCAAACATCATTATAAAACACAGATATTTTGATTCTTATTTTGCACCAGTTGCCAATCGGTTAGATCTAAAATAAAGTTTTAACATTTTTTGTGATTTAATAATAGAATTGAAGATTAACATTTTTTTTAAAAAAAATTTGCGCATAATGCGCTTACATTAAAGAAGAAAGAAAAATCTCCACCAGACCCGGATGTGATTCGAACCCATGACCTCCCAAGGCATAGGTAAGCTCTCAACCACTAGGCTAAGAGCTTCACCACAAAGATTAACATATTTTAATTTGGTGAAATATTTAATTTTTTGATCCACCTCCTACAAACAGTACATTTTTTTTAATTTTTTTTTTGACAACTTTTCCATTTTGATAATTTTTTTCAATACTGTGCTTTGCTGAATGACTCTAGACTTGTTATAACATATTTCAATCAGATGTTAGTGATGGAAAGTTTTACCACAAAAAACTGCCTCAAACTTCTTTAACACCATGTACCTCAGTGAGAGATTTAATACTTTTTTAACACTTTATCAAAATCAAATTAAAAAAATAAAAGTCTAATCTGGATAAAAATTGAAACTTATTGATCATGAGTTCATGTTGTAATTTACAACATTAGATCCAATACATCAATATACATTTTGAGAAAATATAATAGAACTTTTAAAAATGGCAATGTAACACCTCTTTAGAGAATTACATCTCCAAATCGAAAAATATGAAAACGTAAATAACAAGAACACGTTACAAAAACACGAAAAAATGAAAAAAAACGTCAACAAACGCGAAAAACACGAAAACATGAAAAAATGCAAAAACAAGAAAATATGAAAATATGAAAAAAACAAGAAAACGTGAAAAAACACAAAAACATGGAAAATATGAAATACTCTAAAACACGAAAAATGAAAAAAAAAGACAAAAATGTGACAAAAAAGTGAAAAATGCGAAAAATACAAAAAGTGAGAACGCAAAAAACACGAAAATGTAAAAACGTGAATAACATGAAAGGTGACAACAGTCGAAAAATAGCAAATTTGAAGAACCACGAAAGTGTGAAAACACAAAAAAAAATCGAAAACCAAAAAAGTGAACACACGAAAAAATGAAAAAACACAAAAAAAATGAATAACACGAAAACATGAACAAACGTGAACAACACGAAAAAACGTGAAAGAATGTGAAAATGCCAAACACACGGAAATGTGAAAAACGTTAAAAATGCATTTTTTCATGTTTTCTTGTTTTTAACATTAAAAATATTTTTCACATTTTCATGTTTGTAATGTTTTTTCACGTTGTGTTTTTTTCTTTTTCGTGTTTTTCAAGTTAGTGATGTTTTTTCACATTAAATTAACCATAAGCAATAATTTACTAGTTAAATCACTTGATTTTAGTTTTTTTATTTCTTCCAATTAATCAGTTCTTTTTTTTGTACATTTATATTCGAATTTGATATTATTAATATTAAAAGTTAATATTATTGATTTAATTGGTTTATTTTGTTCATAAGAATGATTTGGGATAAACGAATCATGATTGTTTGATTACCAATAGTTATAAAAAAAACTTTCTTTTCTTTTCCATTTATTTTAATCCATAATGTAATAACCTTTAATTTAATACTTTTTATTTTATTCATTTTAGTCCCTAAATTAGAAACTTTCATTTTGTTCATTTTGGTACCTATTTTAGAACTTTATATTTTATTAACTTCAGTCCTTAATATGATGGTTTTCTCTTTCTGTCAATTTATTCCCCACATGAACTTTTAATTTTATCCAGTATAGTCCTTTGTCCAAATTTAAACTAGTTCTTTTCTGTATATTTATATTTGAATCTCATGTTAGTAATATTGCAATTTAATTTTATTGATTTAATTGGTTTACCTTTTTTATAACGATGGTTTGGCATAAACGAACAAATTCGAGATAAATTTCGTTTCACGGTCATTTAGGTACCGTTGGTTATGAAAATACTTTCTTTTCTATTCATTTTAATCCATGATGTAACAAACTTTATTTGTATTCATTGTTATCCCTATGCTAATAAATTTATCTTTATTCGCTTTCAATTCCTAATCTAATAATTTACTTTTCTAATTCATTTTAATCTCTAACATAATAACATTATTTTTATTCATTTTTTTTATAAAAGATTATTTTTATTCACTTTGATCCTTAATTAATAAGTTTATTTTAATTTATTTTAATCCCTGATTTAATAACTTTCTTATTTTTTCATTTTAATCTTTATTCTAATAACTTTCATTTTTATTCATCTTAACCTTTAATTTAATATTTTTTATTTTATTCATTTTACTCTATAATTTAAAACTTTCATTTTATTCATTTTAATCCATATTTTATAAGTTTTTATTTTTCACTTGAGTCCTTAATGTAATGTTTTCCTCTTTCTTTCAATTTGTTCCCTAAATAAACTTTTGAGTTATTCGGTATAGTCCTTTGTCCAAATTTAAACTAGTTCTTTTTTGTACATTTATATTCGAATCTGATATTAATAATATTACAAGTTAGTATTATTGATTTGATTGGTTTATTTCAATCCTTACTGCTTCTAGAATAGATAATGTCTTTACGATAAATATGGAAAATAAGTTTGCAAAAGAAATATGCTTAGTAAGGAAGAGAATTACTGGTTATCGCGCAAGACATTTAGTCATGTAAGCATGGACCTTCTAGCTAAACTAGCAAGAAACTAACTTACCGAAGGATTTCAAACACTTAAATTTGAAAATGATCATTTATACAATGCTTGTCAATCAGGAAAAAAAACTAGAAAGTCTTTCAAAAGCAAAAACCTTGTTTCAACCAAACGTGCATTAGAGCTACTGCATCTAAATCTCTTTAGCCATGTTCAGTCATTGAGTCTAGGTAGAAGAAGATTTTCACTACTTATAGTAGATGACTATTCTTGATACACATGGGTCATATTAGTAGCAAAGATGAAACACTCTGGGACATTCTTAGGACTCTCTAACAGGATTAAGAACGAGGACTTGAAGATTGCTTATATCAGAAGTGATAATGGTGGATAATTGACAAATCAACTGTTTGATGAATTCTGTGAAACCAGAGGCATTAATTGATCACAACTTTTCTTCTCCTAGAACTTCTCAACAAGATGGGGTAGTTGAAAGGAAGAACAAAACTCTTGTTGAAATGACCATAACAATGCTGAGCCAAAATAAGCTTCTGAATTACTTCACAGGAGAAGTTGTTAACACGACATTGCTATATTATCAATAGGGCTGTAGTCACATCTATTCCGAAGAAAACTCCATATGAACTATGCAAAGGGCGAATCCTTAAGATATGATACTTAGGGGGCGTTTGGTTCAAACTTCGAAATCGGAATTGGAATCGGAATCAGAATGTTACGGAATCAGAATCGGAATAACTATTTATTTATTTTGTTTGGTTTAATCCGGAATTGGAATTCGGTCACTTTTAAGAGTGTTTGGTTCAAATTCCGCAATTGGAATCAAAACCAAAATTGTACAAAATTAAAATTTTAATAGATAAATAAAATAGGAAAACCATAACCCACAAACTAACCTACAAAATTAATTATAAAAATATTCATAAACTAAATGAAAATATAAATAAATATACTGTTGAAATAATGAACTTATAATTAATAGTCTTTAATTTGATTCAGTGGATTATCCAAGAGTCATTTCTGTATCTATATTTATAGAGTGTCCAAGAGTCATTTCTGTATCTGTGTCTGTATCTGTATTTATAGTGAGTTAATGTGGTTTACTAAGAGTCATGTTTGTAATCTATAAATACCTATCAATACAAAGTAGTAAGGCAAGAGAATCAGAAGAAAATTTTCTTCCATCAATTATACTCTTCCTCTGTTATCTGTGAAAGTTTATTTATTTGATCCAACAAATTGGTATCAGAGCCAGCAAAAATTCTCTACAATCATGAATGGAATGATCCCATACAAATATCCACAATTATCAAAGGAAAATTATGATAATTGGTGCATTAGAATGAAGGCTTTGTTGGGTTCTCAAGATGTATGGGAAATGGTAGAAACTGGATATGAGCAGTCAGAGAATGAGGAGGAATTGACGAATGCTCAAAAAGCGAAAAGGAAGAAAGACCAACAAGCACTCTCTCTAATCCACATGTGTCTGGATGAGAATATGTTCGTGAAAATTTCGACTGCAACAACAGCCAAGGATGCATGGGAGATTCTCGAAAATTCCTTTAAAGGGAAAGATAAAGTAGTCAAGGTGCGTTTGCAAACCTTGAGAAGTGAGTATGAGAAACTCAAGATGAAAGATTCAGAGAAAATTGATGAGTTCTTTAATAGAACTTTGGTAATTATCAATCAGTTGAAGAGATATGGAGAAAAAATGGAGGATGTTCTTGTGATAGAAAAAATCCTTAGTTTCTTTGACTCAGAAATTTGATTACGTGGTGACTGCCATTGAAGAATCAAAAGATCTGGAGACTATGTCTGTAGATCAACTCTTGGGTTCGTTACAAGCCCATGAGGAGAGATTAAAAAATAGAGAAGAACATGTCGCTCAGGTGTTGCAGGTGAAACTAGATTTGAATGATAAAGAAGAAAAGAAGCAATTTGAAGGTGGATATGGAAGAGGAAGAGGAAGAGGAAGATCAAGAGGAAGAGGTCGTGGCCGTGGCTGGAATCGTGGATATAATGGAAGAGGTAGAGGTGGCAGAAATTTCCACAATAATGAAGCCACAAATAATCAGCAATGGAATGCAAGAGGACGTGGTAGAGGCAACAATTTCTAAGGCCGTGGAAATAATTGGCATGGTCGTGATAAATCTCGTGTGCAATGTTACAATTGTCAAGAATTTGGGCATTATGCTGCTGAGTGTAAATCTGAACCTTTTAAAGATGAACAAGCCAATTTTGCCGAGGAGGAAGATGAAGAATCAACTTTGTTACTGACATGTAGCAAAGATGAAGCAAGGAGCAAGGAGTCTTGGTATCTAGACTCGGGAGCAAGCAATCATATGACGGGAAATAAAGAACTTTTTTATAAGCTTGATGAATCTAAGAAAGGAAGTATTTCTTTCGGTGACAAAACAAAAGTTCCAGTTGTGGGAAGTGGTGACATTCTTTGGAGAAAGGTTATGAAGTGGAGATGAACAGGAATGGGCTGGTTATGAAAGATGGAAAGAAAAAAATGATGCAAAAGTTCCTATGTCTGCAAACAAGATGCTCAAATTAAAAATCAGCAGTGATCGTCCTATGTGTCAGATTCTGCATGGCTATGGCATCTCAGAATGGGTCACTTGAATTTTGGTGGACTGGAGCAAATGTGCAAGCAACAAATGGTGTATGGATTACCTTCCATAAATCATCCCAATCAGATTTGTGAAGGGTGTATGTACGGGAAGCAATTCAGAAGGAGTTTTCCAAAGGAGTCTTTGTCAAGCACATCAAAACCACTTGAATTGGTGCATGCAGATATTTGTGGTCCCATTAATCCGAGTTCACATGGAGGAAGCCGGTATTTCTTATTATTTATTGATGATTATACTCGGAAAACATGGGTTTATTTTTTGAAGGCAAAATCTGAAGCATTTGAAGTGTTTAAAAATTTAAAGCACTAGTTGAGAATGAAAGCCGTTTGAAGATTGAAGCATTGCGAACTGATCGAGGAGGAGAATTCACATCTGAGAAATTCAATCAGTTCTGTGATTATAATGGTGTTCGTCGATTGCTTACTGTTCCAAGATCTCCTCAATAAAATGGTGTCGTGGAACGGAAAAATAGAACCATTCTTAACATGACCCGAAGCATGATGAAGTGCAAAGGTATGCCAAAATAATTTTGGGCAGAAGTAGTAACATGTGCAGTCTATTTGAATAATAGAAGTCCTTCAAAGAAGCTTTTGCAAAAGACCCCCAATGAAGCATGGTGTGGAAAGAAACCAAATATTTCTCATGTAAAAGTATTTGGTTGTCTTGGTTATGTTCATGTTGCTGACGAATTGAGAAGCAAATTGGATGATAAAAGTGAGAAGATGGTGTTTATTGGCTATTCAAAAAATTCCAAAGGTTATAAATTTTATAATCCTCGGAATGGAAAAGTTGTGATAAGCACAGATGCAGAATTTCAAGAAGAAAGCTCATGGAATTGGAAGATTCCAGAAGATGAAAATTATGATTTTCTTACTGTATATGATGATGATTTAATTTTCACAGATCAAAAGATGATTGAAGAATTTAAGAAGTTGATGACAAATAATTATGAGATGACGGATTTGGGGCTGATGTCATATTATTTGGGCATTGAAGTTAAGCAAAGTGATGAAGGTGTCTTTTTGTCTCAGAAGTTATATGCAGAAGCTATTTTAAAAGAATTCAAGATGGATAAATGCAATTCAGCTTCTACGCCAGTGGATTGTCGAAATAAGTTGTCAAAGCATGATGATGAAGAAAAGGTGAATCCAACTTTGTTTAGAAGGTTGGTTGGAAGGTTGAGATTTTTGACATGTACAAGGCCAGATATCTTATATGGAGTTGGACTCATTAGTCGTTACATGGAGGTTCCAACTTTAACTCATATGGAGGCAGCAAAACGAATACTTCAATACATCAAAGGTACACTAGATTATGGCTTATTTTACACTTCCCAGAATAATTTCAGATTGTATGGATTAAGTGATAGTGATTAGGGAGGAGATGTTGATGATAGAAAAAGCACAACTGGTTTTGCGTTTTTTATGGGAACTGCTGTTTTTGCTTGGAGTTCGAAGAAACAAGCAATTGTTACACTTTCAAGATGTGAAGCAGAGTATGTTGCAGCAGCATCTTGTGTTTGTCATGCAATATGGTTGAGACGGATGTTAAAAAGTTTGAAGTTTGCTCTAGATGGAGCAACTGATGTTTATGTTGATAATAAGTCAGCTATTGCGTTGGCTAAAAATCCGATCTTTCATGATAGAAGCAAACACATTGACACCAAGTATCACTTTATTAGAGAATGCATTGGAAGGAAAGAAATTCAACTCAAGCATGTACCATCCAAAGATCAAGTAGCTGATATTTTTACTAAAGCTTTGAAGTTGGAAGATTTCAGCAGATTGAGAGCTGTTCTTGGTGTAACAAAGGGATAAAGAAATTATAAGTTTAAAGGGGTGTGTTGAAATAATGAACTTATAATTAATAGTCTTTAATTTGATTCAGTGGATTATCCAAGAGTCATTTCTGTATCTGTATTTATAGAATGTCCAAGAGTCATTTCTGTATCTGTGTCTGTATCTGTATTTATAGTGAGTTAATGTGGTTTACTAAGAGTCATGTTTGTAATCTATAAATACCTATCAATACAAAGTAGTAAGGCAAGAGAATCAGAAGAGAATTTTCTTCCATCAATTATACTCTTCCTCTGTTACCTGTGAAAGTTTATTTATTTGATCCAACATATACTATATATTATATAGAAATTATTTGAAACCAATGTGTTTATTAACTTACATTAAAACATTTCTTAAAAAAAACTTACATTAAAACATAGGCATTCAAAAAATAAAAATAAAATAAACCTATAATAAAATTGGTTATACTATTTTCTTTATAAAAGCAAATTGTTTAAAAAGCATGAAAAAAAAAACCATCAACAAAAAAGGTGGATAGACGTGGTGGAGTGTAAAGAAAAGTATAAAAACCAACAAATGGAAAATAACTGCCAGGAATCAATTTCATAACCATGGGCAAGTGGGGGAATGGCTATTCCATGATTTATTGGAATCACATTCCCATTCCATGATTAAAATTAGTAAATCAAACATTAGGAATGAGATTATCTCATTTCCATTCCCATTCCATGATGCCTTTTAACATAACCAAACACTCCCTTAAGTCTAGCAATGGTCCAGAAGAAGAATAAGCCTCAAGAAAATTCATGTCAAGATGTGATTGCATAAGCAGATCTTCCCAGCACTCAAATGAACAAAAAAGGATATTGAAAACTATCCTTTCAGACACAGAAGATGGTAAGCAACTGCAAGTAAGTTGAGGTTTCAATTAGTAATTTCTTCTTTAAATCTGAAGCATTTAATGAAAAGCTATTAACTTTTTTGAGTGCATAAAGAGCTTGAAGTGTAAAACTACACAAGTGCTATATGGCTGCGATTCTGAATAAAATGCCAAAATCTTTTCATTTCACCTGTATATCGTCAGTTGATTTTTTTTCATATGCATGTCCGATTTTGTGAAATCAAGAGTTGAGCCCTGTTCTTTTGGTGGTCTCCATCTTCCCATGAATAGTTTTCATGTTGTGGATAATAAGTGTTTCTCTTTAAATAATTTTGCATCTTGCATGTGTTGCCTAAATTTCACATCGTTCTTTGAATAGATTCCCTCCCTACTATGAAGTTAGCTGCATCAGAACTTTTATTTGTTTTGTATTTCCATTCCATAGTTGTATTTTTTTGTGTGGTTAATGACTAAATGATGTGGTGTGGCTTATCCGGTTTACAATGATGTGGTGTGGCTTACACTGTTTTTACGTAGTTTGCCGGCGATTAGTGGGTGCTCAAATCCCCTCGCCGGTCTCCCCTTGGATCCGTCCCTTTTAATTAGGTGAATTATTTCATTCGTGCAGAGGCTGTTCCCGAAAAGAGATTTCCAGTTTATGAATGTTCAAGGGCTCACTAAAGAAAATGTTGCTAGCCATTTACAGGTGGGTAAATTTATCTTTATATTGTCGTTGAATAATGGAAAAAGAATGAAATTAATTAATTTTTTCTTTCTTTTTTTCAGAAATACAGGTTATAAGAAGGTTGCAGAAAGAGGTTTATGGTCATCATGCAACGGCAGAAAGGATACTTCGGTCATCATTTAATAGGCTATAATTCCTCCTTAATGAAGGAAATTAACATCCTATTCCCTCAAACACCATTGAGCACATTCCAACAAGGACAGAGAGAAAATTTCTCTACTTCAAGCACCTCCAGCTTTAGCTTCACTCGTTATCCTTGTCATGAAGGTTCAACTAGAAATTCTGTACCGCACTTCCACCATGGACAATCCGGTGTATTAAGTGGTTACACCAATTTTCAGCGACCAAATAATGACACAAGGTACTTGGCTAATAATAACTTTTTTTATTATTATTATTGTTTTTAATGTACTAATTAATTAAGCTAAATTCTAGTATTCTACTATCTTTTTTCACCCTTAATTAGAAATTTATATACATATATTTTTTTATTTAGTTAGTGTTTAATCAGTTTGGAAACAGCTTAGGAAATCCTTATTGACTGTATATTTAGATATTGTCATGGTACGGTTTGAACTAAAAGCTCAAGCTGATTGTTAAAGGTCCAGTTTAATATCCGACAGATATCAACCGACCTGAGTTGATTGGTTAAGCTAAATAATTGAAATGATCAAATTGATTTATCAGTTAGAAATCCATCTGTTAATTCAATTAATCAATTAGCCAATCAATGAGTCAATTGGTTATACTAGCATATTAATCTTAACATAATTCTTAAATGTTCCTTTTCCTGTTAAGCACTTATTTATTTTCATTACACGAGATATCATGTATGCCATTATTTTAGCATTTTATTTTTCAATCTTTATGTCAAATTAATCTTTCTGTCCAAATTGCCAGACCACCCCAGTATATTCTATTAGCAATAGAGGAAATTAAATTAGCTAATGAAAGATATATCCATTA
This sequence comes from Euphorbia lathyris, assembly GCF_963576675.1. NCBI lineage: Eukaryota > Viridiplantae > Streptophyta > Magnoliopsida > Malpighiales > Euphorbiaceae > Euphorbia > Euphorbia lathyris. The sequence goes on from NC_088914.1 coordinate 246,758, forward strand.
ATAAATTAATAAAACAAAAGAAAAGAGAACTATATATATTGGCTAATGTTTGTTAATTCTTGTATACTTTTTTATGCACTCAGATGAACAAAAAAGGATATGCAATCGTTACTCCCCTGGATTGCAGAAAGTGGTCGGCGAAAACTACCCTTCTGACACCCAAGATGATAAGCGAATGAAGATGATAAGAAATTGCAAGTAAGTTGAGGTTTAAATTAGTAATTTCTTCTTTAAACCTGAAGCATTTAACGGAAAAACGTTGAATTGTTTTTGTTTTTATTGATTGGTTCATTGTGTTGTTAAGTTGTATGATAAAATTCCTTTGTCAAATGCTATTCGTTTTCTGATCAATTTACTACCCTACTTAAAAGAAAATTATTGACCTCATACATCATGCGTCCCTGAACTTATGAGAGAGTGGAGTGTCATGAATCCAGTTCATTTGGTATGTTTTGGCCTGTTTACATAATTCATTTCACCTTTATATTGTCAGTTGAATTTTTTTCATATGCATTTCAAACTTTGTGAAATTATGAGTTGAGCCCTGCTCTTTTGGTGGTCTCCATCTTCCCATTAATATTTTTATCTTGTGGATGATAAGTGTTTATCTTTAAATAATTTTGCATCTTGGATAATTTTCTCATTTTCCTCCTCGGCACCCCTTAGTCGTTCCTTCTTAGTATTATCATGAGGTTTGCTTAAAGTAAAACTACACAATTAAATCATTTCTGTACTCTATTTTGATCATCTGTTGTGATTAGAATTTCATTTATTCTTAAGCTATTGTAGATTAAAATTGTGATGTGTATTTGCTTTCAGCGTCTGTACATGATGCCTCGACTGTATAGGTATAGGGCAAATGTGGGTGGGGATGCCTTCGTCCATTTTGTATATGGGGGTTTGGCTGAAACAACTTACTGAACTACTATCAGGATCTAACTGTTGCTTATTTTATTTATTAAGACATGGTTTAAGGGGACTTAACTTTGCTTCAAGAAGCCCATTTGCCCTTTTTGAATATGAGGGCAAAGTTTATGTGCCTGGTCAGGTAAGAGTTGTTGTGGATGATTTGTCATGTTCAAATAATTTATCCATTGGAAAATGACTTTGATTCAATTTTCCTTGTCCTTCAGGGAAACAATGCATACATATTTCCTGGATTTGGTCTTGGTTTAATCATGTCATGTACAATCCGTGTTCACGATGATATGCTTCTGGCAGCATGTAAGTGGACAAAAGCTACAAAATCAGACATGCATATGAAAAAAATTCAACTGCTACACTGTTCTTTGAATAGATTCCCTCCCTACTATGAGGTTAGTTGCATCACAACTTTTATTTGTTTTGTATTTCCATTCCATAATGGTATCTTTGTATGTGGTTAATGACTAAATGATGTGGTGTGGCTTATCCGGTTTACAATGATGTGGTGTGGCTTACACTGTTTTTACGGGGTTTGCCGGCGATTAGTGGGTGCTGAAACCCCCTCGCCGGTCTCCCCTTGGATCTGTCCCTTTTAATTAGGTAAATTATTTGATTCGTGCAGAGGCTGTTCCCGAAAAGAAATTTCGAGTTTATGAATGTTCAAGGGCCCACTAAAGAAAATGTTGCTAGCCATTTACTGGTGGATAAATTTATCTTTATATTGTCCTTGAATAATGGAAAAAGAATAAAATTAATTACAAATTTTTTATTTGTTTTATTTTATCAGAATACATATTATTTCTTAAGAAGGTTGCAGAAACAGGTTTATGGTCATCATATGCAACGGCAGAAAGATACTCCGGTCATCATTTGTAACGGCTATAATTCCTCCTTAATGAAGGAAATTAACATCCTATTCCTTCAGAAACCATTGAGCACATTCCAACAAGAACACTGAAAATTTCTTTACTTCAAGCACCTCCAGCTTTAGCTTCTCTTGTTTATGCTTGAACCGTTGGACCCTCTTCCTCATTACCAGCCAATTCACTAAAAGCATTTTGACTAATAACACTACTGCCAGACGCACCAGAGTTTACATTCCCTGGTCTATTACGAGTCATGAGCTTATTATCTGTTACTCTGCTTGAGAAGACCGCCTTACCACGGGCTTGCACAATTTTCTCCTTTGTTAAGACATTTCCAGGGTCGACAGCTAGGGGTCTGAGGGGAATGCGGAGTCGATTCGCTTGTTTCTTCCGCGGAACAACCATCCACGGACCATACTCAGTAGAAGTAGGCAAAACCTGTTCAACCACCGGTTCAGTAACGTGAGCATGACCACCATTCCCCAAGTGACCATTAAGATCAGTTTCTACGTTCTTACTTGGAATATCCACTTCCACCTGAACATCCATTGGGGAAGTTGGTTCGCAAGAACTTGGACAGAGACATGCTTGCCTAAGATGACCGTACCTCCCACAGTTCATACAGGCAGTATGTAGCCCTTAGTCTCTACTCGTTGTTCAACACCATCCAGGTCAAAATGGGCAATCAACAGCTTAATGAGATTAACTTCCACACAAATCCGAGCAAACTTTCTCCGATCAGCAAATGTCGCGTATTATCATCAACCTTGATTGATTTTCCAATTATCTCACCAATGGCTAACAACACATCTTGGTTATAGTAAAACAATGGTAATTGTGGTAGACGAATCCAGACGATAGTCGATTCAATTTACGCATGGGATGGTGAAAATTCAGGAGACCAAATACAAACTGTTAGATAGTTACCATGTATAATCCATGAGTCATCCAAAATGACATGATCTCTATCAAACGGATCATCAAACTTCTCCGCATAGTAGCGGTTACCAAGCTCCATCATCTTAAACTGAGCAATAGGTTTCCACAAATCTGAAGATAACCTAAATTCTTTCCAAGCAATTTAATGACAAGAGCATTATCCAATTTAATCATAAGATTTTTCTTCAGCATAGGATTAATAGAGACTTTAGGATACACACACAGGATTTTCATCATCAATTGTGATTACCAGTTTACCAGATTCACGAAGATTTTCCCGGGGACGAGAGTCACGCAACACCTCCTTGTTGAGGAGTAAATCCCTCCAATTGCATTTCCGAACTTCCGATTCCGTGGGAACTCCAAGCCTAGAGGCCAGCCGGGAACCAGTGGAGCTCCAATCGGGCGGCGCTTAAGGAGGCCGGAGAAAGGCAGAAGATGGGGAAGCATCATGGGGAGACCAGAAGGAGTAAGGAGCGACAACGGTCTGCCGGCGGCCGCAGAAGCCCAAATCTAGGGTTCGCGAATGAGTCGCAGGGCAGTGGAAAGAAAGTGAAATCTCTGTGCTCTGTTTTTTGTTTTAGTCAATAGTATTTTTGTTTTTGTAATAACTATGAGCTTAACGTAGACTCGCATATAAATTAAAGAATAAAGATTTATGAATAAAATCCAATTAGGAGCATCTTTTGGAGCCAGAAGATGAAGTTGTGGATGCAAACCTAAACTTCAAGTCATATGAATCTTTTTGTCTTAGTAGTGTGAGTAGTCATATCAATGTTTTTGAGCGAAGCATATGATAAAATGATTGAAGTTGTACAACGTCTATAATTAAGTAGATAGTTAAGTTCTTTTGTATAATGTATATAGAGAAAAGAAAAGAGAGAATTGAATTAGACAGCCTGCGCAAATCCAAGTCTGGAATGAGCGTAGTCCAAGACGGTGTGATAAGGACCCATAAACACATCTCCCAATATCCTGCAATTATAAATAGATTTAGATGTATGTAAATGTAATAATGCGATGCGGAGGATTGATTGATTGATTTTTGAGAAATAAGATTACCAGAGAGGTCCAACAGGGGGTGGCACGTCTAAGGCAATAAATCCACTAATGCACTGAGCTGCAACTCCATCTCCTCCTACTTTCAGAATGCTCTGCTGTTAGTTCAAATAATTTACCACCAATTGTGAATGACACACTAGGCATCGAAGATACACTGCTGCAATCAACTGCTGATTCTCCATTAGGACTAGGAAGTCTCTCACACACCTGAATCAAATTCCAACTCAAACTCATCTCAATACATTATTACATTTGTATTTGTCAATTACCGATTTCACATAATTCAGGATCTCATCCTCTGTCTCATTTAGCTTCAAACGGTTTTTCATCCATACAACCATCATCTCACAAGCACTACATGATGGCCCTTCACCCTTGCTTTCATCCACCACACTCTCTATCTTTATGCTGTAACACCAATATTAATTTAACATTTAACTGATCAAATCAAATCATATATGCTCAGGTTGAACTGCTAACCTAACACCACGAGTCCCCTCGAAACTACAAAACCCAATTTGAGAGCAGATCTTCTCTGGTGCAGCCTGATTTCATAATGGCAATAGTCTTAATTTGGCAAAAAGCATCCTGAGACCCCTGATTTTTCATTATTTGGTGCATTAAGCCCTCGATCTTTTATTTAGACACATTGAGTCCTTGATCTTTCACCATTTGGTGCATTAAGCCCTCGATCTTTCATTTAGACACATTCAGCCCTTGATCTTTCAAATATGGGTGTATTAGGTCCTTCCATAAATCAATTAATATATAGGTTTATTAAGGGCATGTTTGGTGTGACAACAAATGATGTTCTAAAAATAACAAATTCTAAAATAAAAAATATATTATACAAATTAATAAAAATAATTTAAATAAAAAATAAAAAATTTATTGAACACAATAAAACCTTGTTTTTCGATAATTATGTTCTAAAAATAAAAATAATGTTAAAATTGAAGCACATTTTGTGGAAATAAGAAGGGTAATTTTATCAATAACAAGTAACTACAAACAACTGTTCATGAAAAGAGCTTTTCATGAAAAACTCCAAAATGTTGCAGTGTCCAGAGAAAATACGAAACGCTGCAGTTATATAAACCTAACCAAACATGCCCTTAATAAACCTATATATTAATTGATTTACGGAATGGCCTAATACACCCATATATGAAAGATCAAGGGCTCAATGTGTCTAAATGAAAGATCGAGGGCTTAATGCACCAAATGATGAAAGATCAGGGGCTTAATGTGTTTAAATAAAAGATCGAGGGCTTAATGCACCAAACAATGAAAGATCAGGGGCCTCAGGATGCTTTTTGCCTTTTAATTTTTGAAATGGAAAACTCTTACTAAAGATGACATACATACCTGAGTTAGCAGCATATCCAGAATGACTTTCCCATACTCTTCAACAACTGTCATGCATTCTTGGCTTACAACGTCCGAGGCTCCAATTGCATGATTTATTTGACTAATCACACTCTAAGGATGTCAATTTATACACAAGTATGTCAAATCAAAGGAAGAACCATTTCCGGAATATAATCATAAAGTGCATGCATAAAGTTAGTACCGATGGGCCTGCCAGCAAGGAGGTTCCAGAATCAGCAATTGCCTTGCATCCATCACCACAATATCCTGAAAACAATATGCAAACTCCACACATTTATCAACATGCAAATAGTGGGACAACAAGTTGTGTGTAATTACCAGTTGTTTCATTGCTGATTAGCACATCACCCATTTCAAACTGTGAATCAAAGAAACCAAATAAGAAAATATGAATTAGAATCTAACCTTAACCTGAAGGAACGAACAAGGAATGCAATCTAACCTGCCAATACCCTTTTCGAGTTACTGGAACATATGTGTGCTCACCCTTGTAATGTTTAGCATCCATACCGCCAAACACAATTTCTCCCCCTTCTTCTCCTTTGGTATTACGATTTAACCAAAATGAAAATACTTGCTCCCCAACCAGATCTTCATTAACCATATTATACCTATTACAGTAGCATAAATATCAAATGATGTATTTTTCAGAAGCAAATTAATCAATATGAACTTACCAAACTGGAACAGCATTCCCAACAGAGATCTGTTGGAACCCAAGGCCAAGTATACCATCAAACTTGGCAGCTAGAAATGTAAGGCCTGGCTCTTTTGTTGCCTCAATGAAACTCTAATATGCCATAACCATTTCTTAAAAACACAACACAACACTGCTCAATTAAAATCACTCAAATAACAAAAATCATCACCTGATTCTTCACAATAAGGTCACCAACTCTAACATTATCCTGGCTAAAGTAACCAGAAATTGAACCAGTTCCATATGTAATTTCAGCAGAGGTACCTGCACCAATCATGATTATACCAAACCAAATATCATACCATATTTATGGAATAAAATATAAACATACCATTCTTCTCATAGGTATTAGATTGACTGGATTTATATCTGGAATGCAAATAGCAAGCAATCTGTCGCAAAATGAAAAATCCATTCATACTCTTTAGCAATGAATTAAAAATGGAAAGATAAAAAAAAGACTCACCGACAAATAACATTTTGATGAGGGGACCCAGAGATTAGAACTTCCTGTGTCAAATATGACAGTGAAAGTCTGGGAAGGTGTACCAATGCCAATTTCACCATAATACTGAGCATCCAGATAATTTTCTAGTGTCACCATATCTCCTCCTCCAGAATAAAGATTATTATAATTTCTCCCTTTAGATAAATGTACTTTATCCAATTTCTTCTTTTTCAGACTCATTCTGATCAATCCATCACTGTTCATGGAGAGAACAACAGGAAACAAAAGGAGAAGAGCTATCCAAACTCCAATAATTCTACTTCTCATCTTCATAACTGCAAAACCAACAAACAATCATACACACAGTAAAAAAAATATCCTCATAAATAATTAAACAAATATCCTACACGGTCTAAACATTGAACCAAAAATTATGCACATCTTTCAGTTTGATAACACCAGCTTTACCAGAAACACAAATGTCAAAAATATTTTCTTATGTTTTCCCAAAAATCAAATAGCCAGGAATTCGCTAAAACATGAAAAACAAAACAACTTTACAGTTAAAATCTTCATTGTAAAAAATAAAGAATCGTATTCTATAATTATTCAAGAAAGAAATTCACCAAAATTGGGAAAAGGTTGTGAACCTTAGAATTGAGGAAGAAGATGAGAATTTTGAGAGAGAATTAGCAAGCAAACCAAGCAAGGTCCCATATAGAAAGCACTGAATATTTGTCCACTACTGTCACGACCATTTTAGTTGGACTCCATCAGCAAATGTGGCTTCTCTTTATTGGATGTGGAATTGATATCAAATTATAACTACTAGTCTTTCTATTAACTAACAGTCTACTCTTAAAAAGTCAATGTCAGTCTGTGATGTCATCAATCTTATCTACGGCTTATAGTTAAGGCCCAATCATATACTCGAACCCTCGACCGTTTGGTCCTCAAGGACGTGATACCATGTTATGGAACCGATTGAACTAAAAGCTCGAGCTTATAGTTAAGGACCAATCATATATCTTATATTAATCTCCGACAGTTTGGACTTGAATTTGTTCCTTTCTATTTTTCTTAAGAAAAAACAAATTTTTAAGTAAAGTTTTAACAATAATGAATTGGAAAATATGATTGATGAATATCCGAGCGTTAATGAAAAACTGTTTTTATTACTTTTGAAAGTTTGCTTTTAAATATTTAATATAAGCTATTACTTTAAGTTTTATTTTATTAATTTAGTGAATAAAGATCAGCCGATGATGCCGGATGAAGATAATGAAATTAATGATAATGATATTGAAATTAAGATTGGATGAATCACGGAAGAAATGTGTGATTTGATAAGTGTTTTTATTGAATTATTGTAATGTTGATTTGGGATTTCATTTAATTTTAATCTTGTATATTGTATCAACTAATTTTTATATTTTGGTGTATGGATTATCATGTTTAACTTATTAGAATTATATATATATATATATATATAAAGAGAGAGAGAGGAGAGATCAGGTGTGACACATTTCTTATGGTGTGACAAGTCTTATTGTGTGACAACTGTGATATTTTTGTAATTGTTTAAAAACGGAGGGAGTATTTTTATAATTTTTCGCGCTTGTATAAATAGTTTTTCGTGAGCCGGTTTTTATTTTCTGCTTCGGTTTTCTTTCTTCTCCGATTTTCTCCGTTTTCATTTCCGATTGGTTCTTTCATTTCCCATCATTTTTTTGTCGATTATTTCGTTCGATTTCTTGTTTCCAGCTCTCATTTCGTCTATTTGTGAGGATATCGGTGAGTTCTTTCATATTTTGGTGTTCGTTTTCTCTGCATTTCTGTTTGTTTTTTGTTCATTTATGATCCTTTTCTTGTCGATTATTTTGTTCGATTTCTTGTTTCTGTCCCTCATTTTGTGTATTTGTGAGGATATCGATAAGTTCCTCCATAGTTTCATGTATTTTTTTGTTATGTTTATGTAGTTATTTTCAATGGAACAACTTTTGTTTGTATAAGTTTTTTGTTTTTCTTTGTTCATGTTAGATATTGTATTGTTCATGTTCTTAGTTTATTTGTTTATATTTTCTGTTTAGGTTATGTATTTTATTTTTGTTTTGTTTTTTTTCTAGGGTTTTAACGGCTTTGCATTTTCATTTTTCATTTTTTTCGGCTCTCATTTGTTAGTTTTGTGACTTGTACATGTTTTTTTTTGTTTTTCAGTATATATCATAATGTCTAAAGGCACTTCCACTAGAAAGAATGTTATTCATCCTTCATTGCTTGATGCTATAAATTCTGAATATTTATAAGAGGATGAAGACAGGTACTATTTGTTTATATATGTTTTCGTTTGGAACAATATATGTATTCGTTTGGAACAATATATGTATTTGTTGGGAACAATTGTATTCGTTTGGAACAATATATATATATTCGTTTGGAATAATATATGTATTTTGTTGAATTTAGTATTGTTGTTAGTTTTGTTATTTGTTCTGTTTCAAGGGTTTCTGAAAAGAAAAGTAATGAAGAAAGTAAGAAGAGATTTGTGAAGAAATCTGCTTTGAGGAAAAGATCATCAACTATATATGTGCCTATTGATGAAAGTTCTTATGATGCTTTGAAGGACATAGAAAGTTGTTCTGATACAGATGACAGTTCTTCTGATGCTCGGGATAATATGAATGATCCTGATTTTGTGATCAGTGCGAGTACACCATCTAAAGAACAAGGAGAAGATGAATATGTTGTTTTCTGGCAGAGATGGCAAGAAAAGAAATATTAGAGTTAATATGAAGGGAGATGGTTCTTCTAGATTGAAGAGGCAGAAGGTTGAGGTTGTGAAAGGAGATGGTGGTTCTAGATCTGGTTCTAATGCTGTGAACCGTAATTCTGAAAGAAGGATGGTGAAGAAGGACAATCTTTATTCTGTTATGAAGGAAGATTTTTCTGCTGCATGATTGAATCAGAGGGTTCGTCCAACAGCTTTTATTAAGTTTGTTAAAAGTATGCCAGAGACACACAAAGCTGCTATTAGGAATATAGGCTTTTGGTGGTTTTTTATGTCTAGATTTTGGCAAGCACAATTGATCGTTTTGTGCCAAGGTTGTGGCTGTTGTGGATCCTGACAGATGTTGTTTTGTTCTTCCTGGAAATGATCGTATTGATTTGACTGAAGAAGATTTTCATTCTGTTTATGGCCTGCCTTATGGAGGAATGAAAATTCAAGAAGGCAATAATAACAGTGGAGAGAGTTGGTCTAAGTTTTTAGAGACATGGAGAAAGCCATTTGGTCTCAAGAGTGGCAGTCCTGTGGATAAAGATGTGTTTGATAGGCTGTCAAATCTGTTGATGGTGGATGTTTGCGATGAGTTCATTTGGAACTTTATCGTTGTTGCTGTCAATTGTTGTATTCGATCAACAAAGAACAGGTCGTTGTACCATAAGTTTTTATTCAGTTGCATGAATGTGACTGAAATTTCAAAGTTGGATTAGTGCCATTTTAGTTTTAAGCATCTTATGGATTCTGTTCATTCTTACAAGAACGATCCTAATCAAAATTATTTCATAGGCCCACTTCCATTTATAATGTAATTGTTTTAATGTGTTGGAACAATTTATGTTTTTATTTAGAACAACAACAACAACAACAAAGCCTTAGTCCTGAAATGATTCGGGGTCGGCTAACATGAACCATCATATAAAACCGTGAAAATCAAGTCGTGTCAGCGACACAGATTCGCTCCATCCACTCCGTCCTATCCACTACCATATTTTCCTCAATTCCCAGTAAACTCATATCACTCTCGATCACCCTCCTCAAAGTTTGCTTAGGTCTTCCCCTACCCCTCACCACTACATCCCTTTGCCACTCTTCGGTTCTCCTAACCGGCGCATCAAGCGCTCTACGTCTCACATGGCCAAACCACCTTAGTCGGTTTTCTTTCATTTTATTCTCAATAGATGTGACCCCTACACTTGTCCTAATTATTTCATTACGCACCCGGTCCTTTCTCGTATGACCACACATCCATCTCAACATACGCATCTCCGCCACTGACATCTTATGGATGTGGCAGTGTTTCACTTCCCAACACTCCATACCATATAACAATGCTGGTCTAATTGCCGTTCGGTAGAATTTTCCCTTCAATCTATTAGGCATGCCGGGATCACAAAGGAAACCTGTAGCACTCTTCCACTTCGACCAACCAGCTTTAATCCTATGAGCAACATCTCCATCTACTTCTCCATCCGTTTGGGTAATAGATCCTAAATACCGGAAGCAATCCGAGGCCTGAACAACTCTCCCATCTAGGGTGATTGTCCCTGCCTCCCTACTCCTATGGCCGCTAAACTTACACTCCAAATATTATGTCTTACTTCGACTCAACTTAAAGCCTCTAGATTCTAGAGTTTGTCTCCATAGTTCCAACTTCCTCTCCACTCCTTCTTTTGTCTCATCAACCAACACAATATCATCTGCAAACAGCATGCACCATAGTATACCATCTTGAAGTGAACTTGTTAGTTCATCCATAACGATGGCAAAAATAAATGGGCTTAATGCGGAACCTTGATGCACTCCAATCGTAATAGGAAACTCTTCAGTCTTCCCAACACTAGTATGTACACTCGTGCATACTCCCTCGTACATGTCCTTTATGATGTCAATATATTTCTGCGAAATGTCTTTCCTTATCAAGGCCCACCAAAGTACTTCCCTTGGTACCTTATCATATGCTTTCTCCAAGTCAATGAAAACCATATGCAAGTCTTTCTTCTTATTTCGATAGTGCTCCATTAATTGTCTCATTAGATGGATGGCTTCCATAGTTGATCTTCCCGGCATAAAGCCAAACTGGTTTTCCGAGATCTTCACCGTCCTCCTTAGCCTTTGTTCAATCACTCGCTCCCAAAGTTTCATAGTGTGACTCATTAATTTGATTCCCCGATAGTTGGCACAATCTTGGACATCGCCTTTGTTCTTATACAAAGGGATTAAGGTACTTTTCCTCCATTCTGATGGCATCTTATTGTTTCTCCAAATTTTGTTGAAGAACGTCGTCAACCATTCGATTCCTCTTTCTCCCAAACATCTCCAAATCTCAATAGGGATGCCATCAGGTCCTACTGCTTTCTTCAACTTCATCTTACTTAATGCCATTTTGACTTCACCCTTTTGAATTCTCCGCAGGCATTCATGATTTATCATATCGTGATGGATACTTATATCTCCAACATCTTGTTGGCGATCTCCATTAAATAAGTCATCAAAATAAGACCTCCATCGTTCCTTGATATCCTTATCTCCAACTAGGACTTTCTGGTCCACATCCTTCACACATTTAACTTTTCCGAGATCTCGCGTCTTCCTATCTCTCATCCGAGCAATTCTATATATGTCTCTTTCCCCTTCTTTCGTATCCAATCTTGTATACAGATCCCGATTCACCTTTGCTCTAACATCTCGTATGACCTTCTTTACTTCCCTTTTAGCCTCTTTGTATTTTTCGTAGTTCTCGTCACTCCTACATTTCCCCAATAGTTTATAGGATTCTCTCTTACTCTTTACTGCTTGTCGTACTTCTTCTGTCCACCAAGATGTGTCCTTACCCGGTGGCATGCTACCTTTAGATTCCCCTAGAACTTCCTTCGCTACTTCCCTTATACTATGCTCCATCTTATTCTATATCGAATCTATATCTGAATCCATATTGCAAGTCCAAATATCTTTTTTGGTCATCTCATCCACAAATTTTTGTTGATTCTCCCCTTGCAATTTCCACCACTTAATCTTAGTCTCTACTTGTGGTGTTTGTTTTCTTATACATTTCTGATAACAACCCAAATTATTCTTGAATAAGGAATAAGGGAAAATTAATATAAATAATGGCAAACTGTTATTCATTCTAAAAGAGATATTTGTGCATGATTAATGTGGAATTAATGACAATTATTGCAGGATCAATGCAGGGGTGAATATGTAAATAATGAAGAAAATAAAGGAGTTTCTAGCATTATGCCACACCATGTGGACCATGGCGAGATACGCCATAACGAGATACGCCCGATGAGAGCGAGTAATGGAGACCCGCCATAGCTCTCAAGGAGAGCGTACATACGCCTTGACGGATCTAAGAATACCAAAAGGCGTCTTTATTACCATCCATGAATGGGAATAAATACAATTAAATGGCAATTAATAGCCATTAAAGGGGAATAAAGACTTGACTGTTCGAATACCTCAACTCTGAGGGTTTCAATGCTAAATGTTGGGATTAATGGAGAATTGATAGCAATTAAAGATGAGTAATGACCTGACTCTTCACCTGCTTCCTCATTAATGCTGAAGGTTACAAAAACCTATATAAATACCCCAGCTTCCTAGGATCAAAGGTACACTTACTGATTCTCTACTTTTGTGCTTACAGTTTATTCTCAGAAATATTACTGACTTTGGCATCGGAGTGTCCCCGGCCGATCGCAACGGCGCCTCACAGGGAAGTGCTCTGATCAAGGATTTTTCCACAAGTTATCAATTGGTGCGGTGAAGGTGGATCTCTAACAAACAGGAGATCACAAAATCTTGATTGTATAGAGTTTCACAAAGAACAAAACAATGGAGTCAATACAATAGAAATCACAATCTCAAACTTTGGCTCAATCAGTACAACAAATCTATCCAAAGATACAGTTCTCCATATATTGGTGGGAAAGAGTTTTCTACATTAAATCTGGAACTTTATGATGAAAAAGATAAGTTTCCTCCCTTTTCTTATTCCATTTTTAATTAAAGAAAATTGAGATCTCTCACTCTTATAAAGTGCTATGAATATCATTACATGTTATTATGATAAATCTAATAAACTGTGAAAGATGAAGTCATAGACACAAATCTTTCATTAAATCTTGCATGCTTACTATGCATTCATATTTTTATGCATGACAAGTGTAATATGATATTATCATTGAATTAGTACAAACGCATGTATAAGACCCGTAATCTTGGGATTTAAAAAAAAATCATCCATTCAATGTGATTTTGTCATTTGATATTAAAATATCATAAAAGGGCTCATGTAATTACAAATGATTTAGATCTGATCGGTCTTTTGGATGAACATGCATATAACTATTAGAAGAAATTACAAAAAAAATCATATTTGATTTTTCCTTGTACAATTCACCATCTATATATGGCTTTTCTCCTATATAGTACTTTTAATATCAGAAATTCATATTTTTGAATATTGTTTTGTCAAACAGTTATTTCATTCCCTTTTTTAGAAGGATGTGTCTATTCATATAAAAACTGTTTATTTGACATTGTTAGAATTTCTGTTACCAACACAAGAGACTTGAAAATATTGAGTCTATTTGTAATTATCCTGTAATTGTCCCTAACTATTAAGGCCATTATGGGCTGATGAATTACCAAATTGGATAAACAAAACTTTCATGTCCTGAGCTAACTACAAAATAGTGCAAGTGTCGGTTTTGGATCAAAACATTAATTTATGCAAAATTCTTAGGATATACATGAGAATTCCTTAAAGATTGGAGGATTGTATCTGAAGGTAGGTGAGAGTGGATTTTGAGTAATTTTCCTTACACTCCAAATTGGAGGAAAATCATGGTACATGTATTTTTCTTCCAAAATTACCCTTTCTCTTTTATTTTATTTATACAAATGAAATGATATAAGAGTAATTTCATATATAACTACATTATTAAGCCATCACTTACCTTACTATAATTATATTTCATCCAAACGAGGCATTAATGATCTCTGAATGCCATTAATGCATGGATGCACAATATTGATTGCAAGTAAATAGCAACTATGTAAGATATCTTTCCCAATATAGAATCTCATAACTTTTATGACGTTTAAAATAAATATGCTATCTTGGATATTAATGCGCATTGAAATACAAAAGGACATTATTCGTAAACCATTCTTATTATGGTTATTTATTAAGAATTCATTATGATATTCATGTGCAGTAGCAATCTTTATGGTTATGACCGTTATACGTGATATTATTATTAAAATAAGCACGATTAAAATTCTATTATGAATTTTTTTGACATATAATACTTACTCGGTTTTATCCTTTAACTAAGTTCATTCTAGAGTCAGGGACCAACGTGAAGGAATTATTAAGTTGATTCCAAGATGAACTAAAAATTCCATAAAGAGACATTGCATTATACATGATATTTTCCAACAAGGCCGATGCAAACAGTCTTTTGCTATGAAGTATGTTCCGTGGATCAAGCCACTGATCCCCAAGGTAAGTGAATATAGCTTTTATGTCTTACCACAATCTTTTCATAATGGACAGGGTATGCCCCACTTCTGGAGTTCTTTCAGTGCTAACCCACAGGTACAAGGGAATTGCTAATAATGCAACCAGTGCCAAACACTAGCATGAAAAATAAAGCTCAATCCAAAGAAGTGTATATGCAGAGTCACTTCAGAAAAATTCCTTGACTATGTCATTGGCCAAAAAGGAGTTAGAGCAAATCCAGATAAAATAAAAGCCTTGCGAGGAAAAAGGTGAAAAGAGCGCCTAAATAAAAGCCATGCGAGGAAAAAGGTGAAAAGAGCGCCTAAATGAAAACCCCACAATGGGTGAGAACAATGCAGAAAGGTACACCATCAAGTTAACATGAATTCGCCATTCACAACACGGATCCTGGGGTACGAAGCGGACAGAATGTTTAAAGCTTCCAACTTGCCACAATATAAAAGAAAAGATTGAATATAAGCGGGACATTACATATCCCGAACCCAAAGGAGGGGAGCATGTAACCGTTGGAAGAAACGCCAAAGCGTACTACAGGTTGGCCACCACACTGGTTGGCCACCACACTGAAGCTTGCTGGGAGCTGGCAAACTAGATAGCTTTGTCCAGAATAACAATTAACAAGATGACAAGCAGAAGACAGATCCCAAAAATAAATTCAAAAGTGTCATTAATGTCATAGCAGATGGACCAGTGTATCAGCCACCCGTGGAAAAAGCAAAAATATCCGCTCTGGATAAAACATCCCTCCATTGCTCCTTTTGCAGAAACAGGTCCAGTAATCTCTCCACATGCAGATGCATTGGTAGTAACAATGGCGATTCAAGGATGGGAGATAAAATAAAGCGAGTAAACACACGGGCAGTTCTCGCAATGTCATCACCAAAGGTGCATTCGCCAAACTAAAGGTTGATCCGATCCAAATAGAAACAACCATTGTTGACATCATTGGAGTGATGGGTCACAATATCCAGACCAAGGGCCAGAGGTTGCAGCCCTAATTTCCATCCGTCGTCTGACAATGTACATTCCCACCAGCAAAGGAGGAGTAATGATTAGCGGGAACCAAAAGGTGGCTAAAGAGACTTATACTCGGCGTCACTATCAATCCGCCCACAATCCAAAGAGGACGAAGGTGAGAAATATTAACTTGTCACTACAGCTTTGGGCGACACAGAAACGCTCCTTATTGCTGATGGAAAGCGGGTGCGGATCGCCAAAGGATTAAAACTTGAGATCAAAGAGGATGTTAAAAAAGTTCTCATTGAGTCTGAAAGCGTATTTACATAGGAGAATGAGATCCCCATAGGAGTAAGCCCAGATGTGATTACTCATAAGTTAAACATCATTGAGGATGCGGTTCTAGTTGCTCAGAAAAGACGGAACCATGGGCCTAAAAATCAGTATTTTTACACATTCTTATATGTGCATTAAACTGTTATAGTATCCTATATTTTATAATTTATTCTTTCTCGCCATACTTCTTATATTCATTTGCCTAGCTTTTAGTGCTGATATACGCCCAGTGGCTGGCGAATCATAAGTTCCACAGGTGGATCAATTACCTCAAAGATAGGATAATTGATCCCATCACGGGCGGATCCCCTTTCCATAAAGATAAGAAGCACAGACCCTCATGAGCTTTCAAATGAGCTCAACTCTCTCCTCAAAGACAGGAAAAGGATTGACCACCATCAAAAGCGGGTTAAAATCGTCTCAAACATGAGATCATTACACCCTCAACTTTCTCCTCAAAGATAGGAGAACACTCTCATGGGCGGATCCATCTTTAGATGATCACCATTCGAGAAAGAGTTAAAGCATTCCTTGGACGCAAGGACTTTACACTCTCTCACTCCCTTCCCAAAGAAGGGTTCACAAGTCCTACGGGCGGATCGCTTCACCTCAAAGATAGGTAGCAAGTTGATCCCCTAGGCAGCTTTACTTCCTCTAAAAGGAATAGAACAGCTTCAAACCTTCACAAAGGTTCGCACAACGGAGTATGGCTGGCCACCTACTCCATATTAAATCCTACAAACTTATATATTTACTTATGCAAACGTAAAAGTAAATGGCGACCATAAGGATTAAAACAATTGTACTTAAGTTTTACAAACAATCGGACAATAATCTCAGCGGCGGATCGATCTACCTCAAAGATAGGAAACAATTGATTGCCTTCAGAGACAGAGTTAAAACATTTCTCAGACGTGAGAACTTTACACTCTCAAATACTCTTCCCAAAAGAAGAGTCTCAAGACCTGGCGGCGGATCGATTCACCTCAAAGATAGGAAGCAAATCGATCGCCTAAGACAGCTTAACTTCCTCACCAGGAATAAAAGCTTCTAAACCTTCACAAAGGTTCACACATTGGGGTACGGCTAGCCACCTACCCTAAACAATCAGAGAAATCCTAAACCAGATTCTAGAAAATTACTTGCTAAAAGATATAATGCATTAGTAAAAATAGTTCTGGAAAGCAAATGGTTCATCCAACAAATGAAGCCTCGTCTTCATCTCCAAATAATGAAGCCTCGTCTTCATCCAAATAATGAAGCCTCGTCTTCATCTTTAAAACAATGAAGCCTCGTCTTCATCCAAATAATGAAGCATCGTCTTCATCCAAATAATGAAGCCTCGACTTCATCTCCAAAAAATAAAGCCTCGTCTTCATCTCCAAAACAATGAAGCCTCGTCTTCATCAAAGATAATGAAGCCTCATCTTCATCAAAGCAATGAAGTCTCGCCTTCACAAATGCAAAGTAAAAACACTTTGGAAAATGAGTAAAGGCTACAAAGGCAAATGCCTAGAGTGCCAAAACGCCCCCATAAAATGCACAAAAGTCCCTAAATGGCTGATCATTCTTACTGATCCCTAAGGGCGGGTCATTCTCCTCAATATGGCAAAACTGAAGAAAATAAATCTAAGGCGAATCATAATCCTATGCGGTAGGAACAAATGGTCCCATAAAGGGCGGGTTATTCTCTTTCTAAAAGAAATATAACTCTCAAGAAGCCCCTAAAGGCTAACAATGGATACGGTTGGCCACCTATCCATAAGGAAGCAAAAGCCCCTAAAAGTGCATCATATCCATATGTGATCCCACATAGGGCGGATCTTGTTCATAAGTTCCCGCATAAGGAAGCCCCTAAAAGCACATCATTTCCATATATGATCCCCTATCAAAGGCGGGTCCACTTTCCTCCAAGATAGAAAAATAAAACACCATTTAGACAACCCTAAAGAGCTTTTTACACCTTTAGGGGGGGCTTCTGATAACAACCCAAATTATTCTTGAATAAGGAATAAGGAAAAATTAATATAAATAATGGCAAACCGTTATTCCTTCTAAAAGAGATATTTGTGCATGATTAATGTGGAATTAATGACAATTATTGCAGGATCAATGTAGGGGTGAATATGTAAATAATGAAGAAAATGAAGGAGTTTCTAGCATTATGCCACACCATGTGGACCATGGCGAGATACGCCATAACGAGATACGCCCGATGAGAGCGAGTAATGGAGACCCGCCATAGCTCTCAAGGAGAGCGTACATACGCCTTGACGGATCTAAGAATACCAAAAGGCGTCTTTATTACCATCCATGAATGGGAATAAATACAATTAAATGGCAATTAATAGCCATTAAAGGGGAATAAAGACTTGACTGTTCGAATACCTCAACTCTGAGGGTTTCAATGCTAAATGTTGGGATTAATGGAGAATTGATAGCAATTAAAGATGAGTAATGACCTGACTCTTCACCTGCTTCCCCATTAATGCTGAAGGTTACAAAAACCTATATAAATACCCCAGCTTCCTAGGATCAAAGGTACACTTACTGATTCTCTACTTTTGTGCTTACAGTTTATTCTCAGAAATATTACTGACTTTGGCATCGGAGTGTCCCCGGCCGATCCCAACGGCGCCTCACAGGGAAGTGCTCTGATCAAGGATTTTTCCACAAGTTATCAATTTCCTACTTCGAAAATCTAGCACCACTACTCTATGTTGGGTTGTCGTACTCTCACCAGGGACCACCTTACAATCAATATAACTCTTTCTCCAAGCACTCCTTACTAAGAAGAAGTCAATTTGGCTCGCATTACCGCCACTCCGATAAGTCACTAAGTGGGATGTTCTCTTCATAAACCATGTGTTCATGATACTCAAGTCATATGCTGATGCGAATTCCAAAATATCATTTCCTGCTTCATTCTTATCTCCAAAACCATACCCTCCATAAACACTCTCAAACCCATCTCGCCTAGAACCCACGTGTCCATTGAGATCACCCCCCAGTACCATTTTTTCATCCCTAGGAACCTGTTGCACCACTTCCTCTAAGTCATCCCAAAAAGCTTATCTTATAGACACATCTAATCCTATTTGTGGCGCATATGCACTAATGACATTCACAACCTCATCCCCTATCACTAGCTTAACACTCATAATTCTATCGCTCTTCCTAGACACCGCTACTACATCATCAATATACTCCCTATCAAAAAGAATACCTACTCCATTTCTACCCTTATCCTTTCCTGAGTACCAAAGCTTATAACCCCAAGTAGCTATCTCTCTAGCCTTGGCTCCAACGCACTTGGTTTCTTATAGGCACCATATATTTATTCTCCTCCTCTTCATAACATCTACAATTTCAGCTAATCTTCCTGTCAATGAACCTATGTTCCATGTCCCAAAGCGTAACCTACTACCCTTACCCCTACCCCTACCATTACCGTGGACTAGCTTATTTACCTGCAACCCTTGCATATTTGACACCACCCCCGGGTCCTGGGGTGGCGCGGTGCTTCGGGGCGACGACCTAGCAACCCTTGCACATTTATCACTACACCCGAGTCTAGGAAGTGCAGCGCGTCGCTGAGTAGGGAACGCCCCAACGATATTTATATTATGGTTCATGTCATAAGATGTGGCTAAGTTTTACGCTGGCCGCCACAAACCTATCGCAACCCTCCTCCTTTGTCTGGGCTTAGGACCGGCTGTAAAGGCCACCAAGTGACCCTCATAGGCGGAGTTTTTTTTATTTAGAACAATTTATATTTTTATTTGGAACAATTTATGTATTTGCTTATAAATTTTTTTTCGCTTTTGTTTTCTTGTAGATATGTTATTTTGATCGTTTGCAACGTGGCGTTGATTTAACGCAAAGGTCATGTCCACTAACCTCTGTATGGAACAAGGATTTAATCTCCGAGACATTAAGTTGGAAAATGTCAGTGGGTTTGGCAATGGGATTGTTTTGAAGAGATTAGTGCAATTTGAGGCAGAGGTAGAATGTGAAGGCCCTAAGGTAGAAAGTAAGAAGAAGAAGAAGAGAAGAAGCAGGTAGAACAAGAAGAAGAAAAAATACTCAAGAAGAAGGAGTTTCTGGCTATCCCAGTAACTTCATGGTATTCAGCTTTGTTTTTATTTTATATAGAAGATTATGTTTCTTTTTTATAAATTAGTAAATAGTGTTTCTATAAATGCAGGAATTCATGAGCAAGTTTAAATCAGTGGCTAATAGATTAGCTACTGATATTACTGAGATGTTTATTTTGCTGAATGAAGCAGAAAGTATGTTTGAGGAGAATGACTTACCTGTACGAATGAATACATTTGTTGAGAACATTTTTACGAAGTACAGAGTGAGCAAGGAAGAGAGAATGAGCCAGCGTTCAGAGCGAATGGCAGCAAGTCAGCATTCGGGAAAATTATTTAAAGAATCTGATGAGGAGAATGATTTTTTTAATCTTCTTGGTTTTTGGGAAGAATATAATGTTGTTGATGAAGAATACAACAAGCATGTAGAGAGAAAGAGAGGAGAAGCATTAGAAAAAGAGAGAAGAGAAGAAGAAGAAGAAGAAGAAGAAGAAGAAGAAGAAGAAGAAGAAGAAGAAGAAGAGGGTAAATTTCATTAATGGTGTATAACCTTTGTCTCATTTCACACTTTGGTGTACAACCTTCATGTTGTCTCACTAATATGTACGACCTTATAGGTGACCTCCCAATATGGTATAGATCATGTAAAAATGACCGGTCAACGCAAAGCCAACTCGCCATGTTAGTAGTTTGACCGGTCAAAAAGTTAAAAATTGACCACCACATATGCAATTACTAAAATACCCTTATTTTTAATTTTACAAATTATATTTCCTAAGTCTTTACATTTCGAAATATTATTATCCAATTGTAAGTATTATTTATTTTAGAAGATGGTTTCAATTTCCATTTTTCAATTTTTTTTTAATAAGCTACCATTTTCAAATTGTATCAGGTTGAAATTCTACTTCTTATTATTAAACTTTCAAATTGGTCCAGGTAGAAATGTTATGGCCATCAATCTAACCTTCTAAAACCTGCAAATACTCTCTCTCTCATTTTCCCTCTCTCTCTCCAAGCTCATACCCCCTAACTCCGACCAATTATTCTCATCATCTCTGGCTCCATTCTTCTCCTTCTCTCAATTGCAGCTCTCTTTTTCTTAGTTGCCGGGATCTTGTCGTTCTGAGGGTTTTTGGCGGTGGTTATGGGAGGATCATTGTGGGTACTTTTAGAGCCAAAGTGAAAGAGGAAGAAAAGAGGAGTTGATCAATCTAGGAATTTTTATTTCAATATAAACAATGAGTGTCAGTTTATAAAAATACTAGCCAGTCATCATTATTAGCAAATTTGTACAGTAATAACCTAAATCAAAGCAAGTAATAAGTTAAATCGATCTATCTCCTCCTCCGATCGGTGCCCCGATCTCGTCTCATCCTCCAGTCGGTCGGAGCCTTGATCTCTTTTCCTTGGAAGGAGAGGATGATGATACAGCAGTCTTTTACAAGGCATATGATTACTAGTTTAATTTGGATTGAAACCCATATATTGTTATAAAATTAGAAAAAATGTGGTTTTCTTTGCCATGGAAGTTGATCTGTTCGATGAATTTAGAAGGGGAAGGTGAGGAGATGGTTCATTTGGAAGAGAGATAAACAATTAAGAAATGGTAGAGAGATAAAGAAATGAAGAAAATAAGGGGATGGGATATAATAGTAATTGAATATAAGGTGGGTCCCATATTTTGTAAAGAATTAGTTAAAAAAAGATGACATGGCAGATTTGACCGGTTTGACCAGTCATTTTTACCTGCTATATACCATATTGGGAGGTCACCGATAAGGTCGTACATATTAGTGAGACAAAATGAAGGTTATACACCAAAGTGTGAAATTGGATAAAGGTTATACACCATTAATGAAATTTACCCAAGAAGAAGAAGAAAAGAGTAGTGAAGAAAGGGAGAGGGAAAGTAGACACATCTGAAGGACTGAAGTTGAAAATAAAAATGAATTATGCTCCTCATTTTGAGTTGTTGAGTCAATCCTTAGCTGATGAAGATGTTTCAGATAAAATATAATTTATTTTTTTGGAATAATTCGTGTTTTTTGTTTTGGAACAATTCAATCAATATCTTTGGATTAATTGATGTTTTATGTTGTTTGTAGGTCTGGTGATATAGTTTGTGGGCCTGGTGCTGTAGTTTGTTTAAATTAAGATCAAGGCAATGAGGTTGTTGATTGTACTGATAAAATTTAGTAAGTGATTATATGTGGAACAAATGGTTCAGTTGCTTGGAACAAATGGTTCAGTTGTTTGGAACCTTTCTTATATATGTGTGGAACAGTGTATCTTTTTATTATGTATTTGAGTTGTTTTATATTTTGAATAGTGATGTTGATGATGATGGAAGTAAGACAGACAGGTTTGATGATGATGATGATATAGAGCTAGAGTCTTTGCCTGAAAATGTGCCAGATGAATCTGCAGAACAGTGCAGATGGGCTCACAAGCATTTATGTTATGGGATGACAGTTTTCACCACTTTTGAAGATTACATTTTTGGTCATGAGGTGAATGCAGTTATTTTGAGGAGGGATCTTCGTGATTTGGCTGATGTAGCTGCAATAGGGTGTGGTCCAATTGTTTATTACATGAGGTATTTTTTTAATCTATCATTCCATGTTTGTATTAGTGATTATATTTCTTTTTTAATGGCATGTTTACTATATATGTTTTGTATGTATTTTGTACAGGCACCTCTATGATGTGATTCAAAATAGTGAGAGATTGGATACAACCTTCTCCATTGTTGATCCAAACAGAACTAATAGAATTGAAAGATTTAAAACGACAAAGGAGAAGATCAAGTTTTTGTTAGAGAGATATGAACAGTGCGGCAGCAAATGTTTGTATCTGATACCGCGAAACAAATAGTATGCATTCTTTATCTATACTGATGATCTATTTTATTTGGTTAATAATGTATTTTAGTTGTACTAATGTGATTGTTTTCTTCAGTTATTATTGGACTTTGACTGTCGTTGATCTTGAGATGAAACATGTTTTTATGTTGGATCCATTGAAGGCTCGTTTGGGCGTGGAAAATGATGAATGGAGATTTGTTGTTGATGAGTATGTTTAATAATCAAATGCCTTTTCATAATGTATTTTATTTTTTGAATGCAATAGTTTGACATATATATGAATTTGATTTTGTAGATCTATTAATTCTTTCTATTATCAGAAGTTTTTAGTAAGATGGATTTGCCCTGGGGTACTTCTTTAATTTGTATTTGCGTTTTTTTTATGTATATTTGTATATTTTTGTTTTATTTTTTTTAAGTTGTTTGTATTTTGTTTTGCAGAATTTTCCAACTCAGACAGATATAGTGACTGACAAAAGTTTTGAAGATTGATAATATTGTAAGTGCTTCTTCTTGGAACAATTGGTGTTTCTTCTTAGAACAATTGATGTTTCTTCTTGCAACAATTAGTTTTAATATATGACATGTTGAAGTTATAGTTTTGATGCATGATTTTAATTGTGATATGTTTTTTAGTGGGATAAGGATCGAATGAGGTCGAGATACAGTATAGATGTTATAAATGAATTACGACGAGAGTTGGCACATATTGTATTGAAATTTGCTATTGATAATGAGGATGGTGGAGAAGAGCGTGGAAAGAGGACTGTTAAGGAATCTAAGTACCTCCATTCTCCTTTTATTTGTCGGCATCCAAAGTTGCTGGAGAACATCGATAGCCGTCAAAAGAGAATTGTTGAATTTGCACTTAGTCCTGAGGAAAGCAGGTAAAAAGTTATGTTATTTTGGCATATACTCATAGTTTTTTTCCTTATTTTGAAGTGATGTATTTTTTAATGATGGACAAACGTTTATTAATAAACATGAGATTCTATCTCTTTCTAACAATGATCATCTTCTTAATAATGTTGTGGATGTCTGGAGTTTAATTTTGAACAGTGAAGAATTGAAGAAATATAATGGAAAAGTGAAAAGATTTTTTTCAGTACCTATGCTTTTGTATGTTTCTTAACTTTGTAAGTTTGTTTTTTCTTTTCATTTTGTAAATAATTTTTGTGCTAACTGTTGGTTTGATCATTTTATAGAATCTTCTGCTTTTTGAAGTTAGGACAGGCAGATCAAAAGAATTTGATTTTAAGGAAAGGCTTCAGAGTGAACTTGATTTTGCCAATTTTAAGAACTTGGTTGACGTTGACTTGGTAAGTTTTATTTTAAAATAACTGATACTAGTATAGTTTATGATATGCAAAGAATATTAATGACATTATATTTGTTGGAACAATAGAAGTTTACGGTTGGAACAATATTAATACCCTGTTGGAACAATTTTAATTTTATGGTGGAACAGCAGCAGTTGAATAGTATAAAATGTATTCAGATACTTATGTATTTTGGTGTTTATTAGGTCTTTTTCCTTGTTATCTATTATGCACATTTCTATTTGATTGTTGTGAACAATTTTGCAAAGACTGTTGAAATAGTGGATAACAAAACACTCCCTCGTAACGTCAGTCGTGTTAAGAAGTATGAGAATTGCCCAGAAGAACTGGTATATTGTAACATAATTTACTTCATGCTGTCGATTTTTTGCATATGTGATAACATATTTTCTGATTTGTTTGTTGCAGTTAAAATCTTATGTTGAATTTGTGTACAAAAATGATGATTCTTCATGCAAACGAATGTGTGCATACAAAGTGCATGTGATGAAATGAAGTGGAGAAGCAAGAGTAACAACAACGATTATGGTATTTTTGTTTTGAAACATATGGAAACATACATGGGGCAGAGTGTGAATGAGTGGGATATTGGATTGACAAAGAATTCTAAGGTATATGTTGTAAATTCTTTATGTAACATTTTGTATTACTATTATTCTATTTTCTTATATCATTTTTTTTGCAGGGAATAGAGTTTAGAAAGCATAGAGTTCATTATTGCTGGACCATTCTATTGAATTCCAGAAATGAGCTTATTGGTGAAATTGATAAGAAGTCAAAAGAATGGGCTATTGGAGCTGGACTGAATTTAGAATAGCATATTTGTATCTTACATTTGTAAATATACTTTAGAATTTGTATATACTATTTTATATTCAAAAAGGTTATTGAAATTATATGTGTTTAGTGTAGTAAACAAATTATGTTGGAAAATAGTACAAGTTGTGTTGGAATGGGAAAGGAATTCTGTTGGAACAATTAGGGGAAAAGAATTATGATATTGGCATTCATGACCAAGAAGATATGGATTCCATGAACATATGTATTATGTTGGAACAATGTAGGTAAACATATGGAACAAATTATGTATACCGTTGAAACAATGTAGGTAAACCATTGGAACAATTTATGTATACCTTTGGAAGAATATTAGAGCATATCCAATGGTTCATACTCCCAACCACTTAATATACATATCACATCATCCATTTTATAAACATGATTTTATTAAACAAATTATGTTGGAATGGGAAAGAATTTAGATCACATTAAAGTAATTAAAAAGAATGTAACTATTTCTGTTTGAACAATTTAATATTTCTGCCGGAACAACATATGTATTCTGTTGGAACAATATAGGTAAACCAATGGAACAAATTATATATACCTTTAGAACAATGTAGGTAAACCATTGGACAATTTATTTATACCAATATAAGAGCATATCCAATGGTTCATACTCACAACCGCTTAATATACATGCCACATCATCCATTTTATAAATATGATTTTATTAAACAAATTATGTTGGAACATAGTACGAATTATGTTGGGATGAGAAAAGAATTTAGATCACATTAAAGTAATTAAAAAGAATGTAACTATTTCTGTTGGAATAATTTAATATTTCTGTCGGAACAACATATGTATTCTGTTGGAACAATATAGGTAAACCAATGGAACAAATTATGTATACCATTGGAATAATGTAGGTAAACTATTGGAACAATTTATGTATACCTTTGGAACATTATAAGAGCATATCCAATGGTTCATACTCCCAACCACTTATACATGCCACATCATCCATTTTATAAACATGATTTTCTTAAACAAATTATGTTGGAATGAGAAAAGAATTTAGATCATATTAAAGTAATTAAAAAGAATGTAACTATTTCTGTTAGAACAATTTAATATTTCTGCCGAAACAACATATGTATTCTGTTGGAACAATATAGGTAAACCAATGGAACAAATTATGTATACCATTGGAATAATATAAGAGTATATCCAATGGATCAGTAAGTTTGCTTTTGAGGCTTCATCCTGTAAAATAGAAAATCAAATGATATAGTTACATTTGTTTTAGTAATTAGGGATCAGTAATAAAGGATCAATAAGTAATCATTGTTTATTTGAATATAAATAATGCATGGTATATGTTTCATTAAAGTTGTAATTGTTAATAAACTGAATACATATTTATTTTTAATCTGATTTCAATTCATCCCCTTCGCGATAATAAAAAAATGAGGAAATAATTACTGATTCTGTTAATTTAGCATTAAATTACAAGTAATATAGGAAATAATACCAATAGCTGACGAGACTGATTAACAGATTTATTTTAGTTTGCATTAAATAAAAAATTTGATATACGTAATAATCTTAAGACTGCTGAGATTCCCAATATATATTTATTTTGAATGAAAATGTGTGTTTCATCGCAGCAAAAGTAGAATTTGAAGAGACTCAATAAATTAAAGCTGTTGAGTTTCCCAGTAGATAATCATTTGAATGGAAAGAAAGCGTGTTTGACAGTAGGAAAAATAGAAGTTGAAGAGATCAAATAATCTTCTATAAATAGTATTGTTCTCTCTATTGTTCGTACTTTTTAGTAGAAGTTGAATAGAATGAAAAATGTCAGGAAGCAGTTCGACTTCTCTGAAGAGAAAGAGGTCTTCTTCTCCCGCTGGACAATCAGTACGTAAACCAGGTAGTGAAATTCCTGATGAGCTTTTTAAGGTTATTGAAGATATGGAGGAAACTTTTATGGAAGGGGATGTTGACGACATCATAACGAAGTTGAAGGGCATGAAAGCTTTCATGTCTTTATTTTGTGACTCAGTGATGTCTTTCATTGAGAAAGGAGAGGATGAGAAAGCAGAGTTGAAGGAGGAGCTAGAGGAAGAGAAGAAGAAGCTGAAGAACAAAATTCAGCAATATAACAATGATATTTTAGGTCATGATAGTGATTTTATTTAATGTTTTTAATTATATTGACTATGTTTTTTAACTATGAACAATTGTTTTTATGTTTATGTTTGTATGTTTTTATATGTTTATGTTTTTATGTTTTTAATGATATATTTTTTTATGTTTTTACTTATTTCTTCCAGAAGTTGCTTTATTTTTGTCTTTATTACATGATTAAACACAAGTACTTATAACAAATCATATATTAACTCGGAACAAATCATACATTTATTTGGAACAAATCATACATTCAGTTGGAACAAATGATATAGTTACATGGAACAAGTGGTACTACAGCCTTTTTGAGTAATTAGTCTAAGAAATCTATTATCAAGACAGAGAATAAATTTAGAACAAATATTATTAATCTGAACAGATCTCAATATTTTCAATATATATCAGATTAAAACAGATCTCAATATTTTTCATATATTATTAATGTAAACACAAGTTGTTCCAAATTAAAACACAGCTTTTCCAAATGAAGTCAGATAAGAAAATATACTGCTAGAGGAAAGAAAGTTCAGACCATAAGTTATTCAACATTATTTTCTTACCCATTGTTCTAGCACATTCTTCTATAACATTATTTTGCAATGTTATCTCTAGTAAGATTTTCCATCTGTTTAGGACATACTGCTGAGGAATTCTATCCAACATTCTATCCTTCCATACGAACACCATATGTCTATAGGGAATTCCTGCTCTATTGAACATCTTGCACGAACATGTTGTGTCACTGTTGTCTGTATTATAAACAACCTGATATGTTTTTTTTACCTTTTTCCCTTACAGTGATTCTGCATTTGTCATTGTATTTTTGTATATCATCAACTCCACAATTAAAGGAAGCATCTAGCACTTGTTTTTGAAATTCATAAAAGATTGTTCTTGTAAATACTTCTGATCCATGCTTTTTAATAGGAATTGGTGTTTGAGATATAACTATTAAGTGTTTGGAATCATTGTCATTTTTACCTTGTGCATGTCTTTGTGCTTCCATTGCACCCTAAACCGAAGGAGGAATTCAATGAGAGTTAAATGACTTTTTGTGAAAGAAGTGAAGAAGTGATTTTCACTTTCTGACCTTGAGGTTGTTCTCATTAAGCCCGCTAGGAATGAGTCTCTGAAATAAGTATGAATCCATGTTGATCTGATATCATACATGTGTTTCAGCCATCCATCTTCTTCTAAATTGAATTCCAAAATAATTCTCATCCATTTTTGCTCAAACTCTTCTAGTTCCAATTCTACACTCCACACGCAAGAATTTATCTTTGTGATAAAATCTGTTTGTTGCATTATTTGTCGTTCTGTATTAGTAACAATTGAGTTTAGAAGAAATTGAATGTATGTGTATTGAACAACACATGTATTCTGTTGGAACAATTTATGTATACTTATGGAACAACACATGTATTTTGCTGGAACATTTTATTTATTGAATGAGATAATAGAAAATAAAGAGCATAGAATGATTTTTCGTACCTATTTTGTCTGACATCTTCTTCATAAAGTGCCACATGGAAAATCTGTGTTCTGTTTTTTTGAAAACATTTTTTATTACAACTATCATTGCAGGATCTTGGTCTGTTATCAGCAAGTCGGCTCATTGTTGTCCATTTCTTTGAGAAATGTTTTAAAAACCCACTCAAATGATGTAATATCTTCGTTAGCCACGAAACAAGATGCAAATGTAATACATTTTTTTGTGGTTGTCAACCCTAGTAAATGGCCCAAATATCATATTATACCTGTTCAGTGTAGCATAAAAATAAGTTTTCTGTTGGAACAACATGACTATTGTATTGGAACAACATAACTTTTTTGTTGGAACAACAATATATGAAGGGCAGAAACCAATAGTTTTATGTCAACGATTATTATGTAGTACCTGTATGTGCTATATGTGGTGTCAAATGAGATCATATCACCATAAAGAGCGTATTTTTTTAATACATACATGGTCTGCCCATAAAGCTCTACAGAGTCTGCCGTCTTGATCTACTTCAAATTCGAAAAATAATGCACTCCATAACTCTTTTTTTCTGAAAATTATCTACGAACATTTGTGCATCTGAATCCTTAATATAGGCTTTCAGGTCACTCTGGAAGTTCTTAAAATCTATCTTCGATGCACCAATATTTTAATATCCTCCATAAAGTTCCTTTGCTTGTCTATAAGTTTTTAGAGGACCAACATTCATCTATTCAACCAAATCAGAAATTTTTTTAGATGAAATGAGCAATATTCTATAACTAAACAGTTTAGTATTTACAATGCATAACTATTATGAAGAAGATGGTTTACCTTTGCATTATTAACTACCATGTTTTTTAGTAGATGGTTCATGTTCCTGCCATCTTTTTGATATTGTACATATCCTGAAGTGTAAAGAATATGATTATGTTCTTGTTTAAACTGTGTCACTTCATGGATTCCATTGTCAAAAAGTTTGATAATCATTTTAGCACTGCATCCTACATGACTGAGTGTCCTTTTTTTGGTTTTTATATCACTTGATGTTGCTTTTTTTCTGTTATATTTGTAACCTTCTTTATTGCATATAAAAAATTGTTCTTTTATAACACCCTGTTTCTTTCTTGATGTTGATACCCTACTATTAAATCCAGCAGCACATGCATATAACTTGTAGAATTCTTGAGCTTTATCATAATTCTCAAATATCATTCCAAGAGCAAGTTTTAACTCATTTGAACAATTAGGCAACCATAATTTTGTTCCGTTAGGACTGAGTCTTGTAATTACTTCTGCTGTGTAAGGTACAATTGCAGTAGAAGAGTAACTAGGCGAAAGCAAATCTAAAAAATAGGTAAGAGAATCGAGATTAGGACAAAGATGTACTTGAAACAAATGGTACATTAGTTCGGAACAAATGGTACATTCAGTTGGAACCAATCATACATTCATTTGGAACAAATGATATAGTTACATGGACCAAGTGGTACAATTTGTTAGAATTCAGACTACAGTCTTTGTGAATAATTAGTGTAAGAAATCTATTACCAAGATAGTGAATAAATTGTTAATGTAAACAGATGTCAATATTTTCAATATATAGTAGATATAATTCACTCGGAACAAACCATACATTTAGTTGGAATAAATGATACATTTAGTTAGAACAAATGATACATTCAGTTGGAACAAATAATATAGTTATATGGAACAAGTGGTACAATTTGTTAGAATTCAAACTACAGTCTTATTTAATAATTAGTGTAAGAAATCTATTATCAAGACAGTGAATAAATTGTTAATGTAAACAGATGTCAATATTTTCAATATATAGCACATATAATTCACTCGGAACAAACCATACATTTAGTTGGAACAAATGATACATTCAGTTGGAACAAATGATATAGTTACATGGAACAAGTGGTACAATTTGATAGAATTCAAACTAGAGCCTTTGTGAATAATTAGTGTAAGAAATCTATTATCAAGACAGAGAATAAGTTTAGAACAACTATTATTAATGTGAACAGATCTCAACATTTTCAATATATATCAGATTAATTTCGACTTGCAGATATAAGCAAAATACCAGAAGATGATGTTGTTATGTGTGTCATATTGGACTGATTATGGTCTTCAGATTCCATATTTTGGTGTTCGGATTCCATATGCAGAGTGAATTATATGAATACAGATGAGAAATCGATCGATGATGTTGAGGACAAGAGAATCGATCAGTAATGGTGAGAGAAGAAAAGCGATCGATAATTCAGAGGAGAAGAAAATCGATCAATAACGGCGAGGAGAAAAAAAATCAGAGATTAATCTCAATACAAATTACAAATTGATCGATAATTATGAGGAGAAGAAAATCGATCAAGAATGATGAAGAATGAACTTCATTCGCACGTTTTTTTTTGGGAAGGGAGGAAGGACGCGTGCTTTTGAATTGAATTTTCTTGCCAAAACTACGTAGTTTTGTTATGTCACACAATAAGCTCATTGTCACACCGTAACCCCTTATCGCACTAGATATCACCCTTATATATATATATATATATATATATATATATATATATATATATATTATTTATGCTGTCATCTGGTTCAACCATTTCGGGTTAACCGGTTGAACCCATTGAGCCTCCTGAATCCTTTGTCCCAGCTGTTCGTTGTCCGGTTCGGTTTTTTAAAAAAAAGACCACGCATTAAATAGAATCATAATACAAAGCTTGAACAATGAAACCTGGAATACTAGTATGTCACTCCATCAGTCCTGGCATAGAATAGAATGCCCTTGCAAGTTCATGGACAACACTATTCACACAACGACTAGCAAAAATGATACTAACATCATTAAATGAATGAATCAGCTATTACAATCATCAAGAACAAGGTCGTAATAAGATATGAAGGCAGGTTGATTAAGATCTAAAAGCACCACCTTTGCATCAGTTTCAACAAGACAACAATCCACACCCTTTCTGTTGAGCCAACTTAGAACTTCCCGAATGATCATAGCTTCCCATACACGAGGCAAGAAATCACCCCGCATAAGTTTGAAAAAATCTCCACAAAACTTGCCGTTGCAGTCATGTAGCACCGCCCCTAAACCCAGCAGACCTGATCCCGTGATAATAGAGGCATCCACATTTAGTTTAAAGCGAGTTGGAGGAGGCCGTAACCAGTATTAATATATGTGAGCCTTTTTTTTTTAAAATTAATATATGTGAGACTTTGATAGCTTAAAAAAATTAATTTAACTAAATACATTAAGCTCTTGATTAATCATTTTTTAATACATTAAGCTCTTTTTTAATAGATATCCTAAACTTTTGAGCAATTATTTTCTTTAACACATTATAATCTTCTATTGGATAAACCAATTGTATGTGTATTTCAAACTCGGTTTAACATGTGTAAAATGATTAGCATATTACTATTCTTCTAAAATAAAACAATTAAGCAATTATTTAGGTGATAATATATATGTCAATTCACATGTTAAAACAATGATACATTAACATTTATGCTTGCAATAAATTGAGTTGGAATCATCCACAAAAATTATATATCATACTGAATAAGATGTAGGCTTGATGTTATTACATAAGTGGTAAACTTAAACTTAAAATTAATTTATTTATATATTGTGAATTTTTATTTAATTTTTAAATGTAGGTTGAATTTCTTTGTTTTAGTTTATACGTCGTTGTAAATTTTCTTCTGATTTATAGTCTAAATTGGAAAATTAACAAAATCAATTTAAATTTTATTAAATTCCTTAATAGAAACCTAGGTGGAATTGGTTCACTGAGTTCCCCCGGTTCCAATAGGGTCAATAGACTCCTAAGTAGTATAATCGGACCGGAAGCCTCTCTTAACCCCAAAATCATTGACTCTATAAACTTTGGAGTTATTTTATTAGCCTCTCAACTTTATATAAATTGACTCCTTAACCCCAAAATTTAGTTAAAATGTCTTGTTCGGCCATTAATCAGGCCTTAAGTGACCATTTAGCCTCATAAACTTGGTTTAAGTGGTCCGTACTAATTGCCGACACTACAACCAAGAGAAGTGGGCAATTTTTTTTATTGTGAATTATATATAATATTATATATTATATATAATATATATTATATATAATATTATATATTATATATAATATATATTATATATAATATTATATATTACAAAATTAAAATAATCTAAATTGCCCTGCTTAAATTTAATATTTGTCGATCTCATCGGTTTAGTTACAACTATTTTGTCTCCCTTTAAATTACAGATTGTTAATTACTTTGAAGCCCTAATTTTACCCAATGTTGAGAGAGCGATCTTGACAGAACGAAACCCTCACCCTGCGGCTGCCATTCAGTTCAGTTCTGCGCTTCTTCTTCTTCGTCCTCCTTTCTTCATATTGTTGTTCGCAATTCACACAGGTAATTTTAATTCTGCAGTGCTTTCTGATTGTTGATTCTAATTGAATGCTTTTGAGTTTCTTCCATTTAATTGAATTCTAATTTCTTCAATAAAATTAAGATGCTTTTGAGTTACCATGTTGAATTCTAATTTCTTCCATTCAATAGAATAATCAGGTATAGTCTACCAATTGCTTTAAATGATTTGGTGAAAGCTTTTTTGCATTAAGTCCTTCTCAATTGAACATTCTCAAGTATAAGTTGCATTAAGTCTTTCCTTGTATTTAGTTGAATTCTAATTTCTTCCATCAAATTAAGATGATTTTGAGTTAAGATGGACCCGATGTTGAATTCTAACTACTTCCATTTAATTGATTGTTATGCTAATTCTAATTTCTTCCATCAATAAGGTTTCATCAGTTTAGTTATACTGGCATATTGCTAATTTTCTATGCTATTTGATTAACCATAGGCAGCAACCATGAATAATTATGTATAGTCTACCAATTGCTTTAAATGATTTGGTGAAAGCTTTTCTGCATTAAGTCCTTCTTAATTGAACTTTCTCAAGTATAAGTTGCATTAAGTCTTTTCTTGCATTTGTATTATAAGAAAAGGAAAATTCATGTCAAGGTGTGATTGCATCAGCAGATCTTCCCGGCACTCAAATGAACAAAAAAGGATATTCTAGCACTAGCACTGATTGCAGAATGTCGTCGGCGGCGAAAACTATCCTTTCTGACACTGAAGATGATAAGCAACTCCAGGTAAGTTGAGGTTTAAATTAGTAATTTCTTCTTTAAATCTGAAACATTTAACGAAAAAACGATTAACTTTTCATTCAGTGCTTAAAGTTCTTGAAGTTCAAAGCTACATAAGTGCTATATGGCTGCGATTCTGAATAAAATGCCAAAATCTTTTCATTTCACCTCTATATCACGAGTTGAAATTTTTTCATATGTATGTCTGATTTTGTGACATCACGAGTTGAGCCCTGCTTCCCATGAATATTTTTCATGTTGTGGATAATAATTTTGCATCTTGCATCTGTTGCCCAAATTTCCGGTTGTTCTTTGAATAGATTCCCTCCCTACTATGAAGTTAGCTGCATCAGAACTTTTATTTGTTTTGTATTTCCATTCCATAATTGTATTTTTTTATGTGGTTAATGACTAAATGATGTGGTGTAGCTTATCCGGTTTACAATGATGTGGTTAATAACTTTTATTTGTTTTGTATTTCCATTCCATAATTGTTTTTACGGGGTTTGCCGGCGATTAGTGGGTGCTCAAACCCCCTCGCCCGTCTCCCCTTGGATCCGACCCTTTTAATTAGGTGAATTATTTGATTTGTGCAGAGGCTGTTCCCGAAAAGAGATTTCAAGTTTATGAATGTCCAACGGCTCACTAAAGAAAATGTTGCTAGCCATTTACAGGTAGGTAAATTTATCTTTATATTGTCCTTGAATAATGGAAAAAGAATAAAATTAATTAGATTTTTATTTTGTTTCGTTTTTTCAGAAATACAGATTATTTCTTAAGAAGGTTGCAGAAAGAGGTTTATGGTCATCATATGCAACGGCAGAAAGGATGCTTCGGTCATCATTTGTAACAGGCTATAATTCCTCCTTAATGAAGGAAATTAACATCCTATTCCCTCAAAAACCATTGAGCACGTTCCAACAAGGACATAGAGAAAATTTCTCCACTTCAAGCACCTCCAGCTTTAGCTCCTCTCATTATCCTTGACATGAAGCTTCAACTAGAAATTCTGCACCGCACTTCCACCATGGACAATCCGGTGTATTAAGTGGTTACACCAATTTTCAGCGACCAAATAATGACACAAGGTACTTGGCTAATAATAACTTTTATTATTATTATTATTATTATTATTATTATTATTATTATTGTTTTTAATGTACTAATTAATTAACCTAAAATCTATTATTCTACTATCTTTTTTCACTCTTAATTAGGAATTTATTTACATATATTTTTTATTTAGTTAGTGTTTAATCAGTTTGGAAACGGCTATGAATATGTATAGGAAATCCTTATTGACGGTATATTTAGATATTGTCATGGAATGGTTTGAACTAAAAGCTCAAGCTGATTGTTAAAGGTCCACTTTAATGTCTGACAGATATCAACCGACCTCAGTTGATTGGTTAAGCTAAATAATCGAAACGATCAAATTGATCTATCAGTTAGAAATCCATCTGTTAATTCAATTAATCAATTAGCCAATCAATGAGTCAATTGGTTATACTAGCATATTAATCTTAACATAATTCTTAAATGTTCCTTTTCCTGTTAAGCACTTATTTATTTTCATTACACGAGATATCATGTATGCCATTATTTTAGCATTTTATTTTTCAATCTTTATGTCAAATTAATCTTTCTGTCCAAATCCCCAGACCACCCCAGTATATTCTATTAGCAATAGAGCAAATTAAATTAGCTAATGGAAGATATATCCATTAATAAATTAATAAAACAAAAGAAAAGAGAACTATATATATTGGCTAATGTTTGTTAGTTCTTTTATACTTTTTTATGCACTCAGATGAACAAAAAAGGATATGCAATCGTTCCTCCCCTGGATTGCAGAATGTCGTCGGCGAAAACTACCCTTTCTGACACCGAAGATGATAAGCAAATGAAGATGATAAGAAATTGCAAGTAAGTTGAGGTTTAAATTAGTAATTTCTTCTTTAAACCTGAAGCATTTAACGGAAAAACGTTGAACTGGTTTTGTTTTTATTGAATGGTTCGTTGTGTTGTTAAGTTGTATGATAAAATTCCTTTGTCAAATGCTATTTGTTTTCTTTACGACCCTACTTAAAAGAAAATCATTGGCTTAATACATCATGTGCCCCTGTACTTCTGAGAGAGTGGAGTGTCATGAATCCAGTTCATTTGGTATGTTTTGGTCTGTTTACATAATGCAGTGCATAAGGTGCTTGAAGTGTAAAACTACACAAGTGCTATATGGCTGCGATTCTGAATAAAATGCCAAAGTCTTTTCATCTTTCACATTTTTATACATATATCTTTCATTTCACCTGTATATTGTCAGTTGAATTTTTTTCATACACATGTTAACTTTGTGAAATCATGAGTTGAGCCCTGCTCTTTTGGTGGTCTCCATTCCCATGAATATTTATATCTTGTGGATTGTTTCTCTTTAAATAATTTTGCATCTTGGATGTGTTGCCCAAATTTCTCATTTTCCTCCTCTGCACACCTTAATCGTTCCTTCTTAGTATTATCATGAGGTTTGCTTAAAGTAAAACTACACAATTAAATAATTACTGTACTCTATTTTGATCATCTGATGTGTTTAGAATTTCATTTATTCTTAAGCTATTCTAGATTAAAATTGTGATGTGTATTTGCTTTCAGCATCTATAAATGTGGGTGGGGACGCCTTCGTCCATTTTGGATAGCCTTCGTCCATTTTGTATGTGGTGGGGGTTTGTCAGGATCTAACTTTGTAAGAATTGAATAACTTTGCTTCTAGAAGGCTCTCTTATAACAATTCTTTATCTTCATAAATTTTAGGGCCGTGCCATTTTTGCTAGTGGAAGCCCATTTTTGCTAGAGGGCAAAGTTTATGTGCCTGGTCAGGTAAGAGTTGTCAACATTTTGGATGATTTGTCATGTTCAAATAATTTATCCATTGGAAAATGAATTTGATTTAATTTTCCTTGTCCTTCAGGCAAACAATACATACATATTTCCTGGATTTGGTCTTGGTTTAATCATGTCTGGTACAATCCGTGTTCACGATGATATGCTTCTGGCAGCATGTAAGGAACATAAGATTGTAAAAACATTTTCTGGTGCTGCTAAAACCCTCATTAACCATTAATGAACTTGCTATTCATATTTCCTCAGGTACAGCGACATTTACAGCTGTACCTGAGAAGGCTCAAGGAAAATATCTACAAGCAGTTCTAGAGAAAGCACAAGAAACTCTGCGAAGGCAGAGTTTAGGTACTATGGGACTTGAAGCCGCCAAAGTTCAATTCTCTTACTTAGTGTCCAAAGTATCAACTCAATGCCTTAATTCTGCATTTTCTGAGCTTAAAGAACTACAAGCAGCTCTGCCCACGGATTGTTCAATGGATAGTTGTCTAACCTCCTGTGAAGGATCTCAAAAGGAACAAGAAGTGCTGAACATGCTACATCAAACCGAATTCAAGTGGAGCGAACATCTTAAAGACAAAATGTTTGTGGGAAGCAATGCAGAAAGGAGAATATTTTCTCCGGACAGAAGTTGCAGTGATCAATCCATGAGAGTCGGTGTCCACGGAGAAAGTGGAAAGACAAGTACTAGCATCTTTTCTGAGGGTAGATTCAGGTAATCAACAGAATAAGAAAATTTCACAAGGATATAGATTGCCTTACTTCGATACAAAACTTGACTTGAATGGTTTCAGTTGGCATCGGCTAGTTGTTGTATACTTAAGATGTGCACGAGATGACACCAAATTTTATTGTATGTAAATGTGAGGTTTGATCTCAAGTGCCACTTCCTTTTCAACTAGTAATGAATTTGTTTTGTTTTGCCTCCTTATTGAATATTTTCTGGTTCAATAGAGTGCATAGTTGAACTACTTTAATTAAGCTGTTTGTATATTATTAGCTTTTAGAAGCAGAACATAGATTCTGTATGGAATTTGTGGGCATTAATAATAATAACAATTTAGCTCCCTTCAATCCAAAAAAAATAAATAATAATGTAGTTCTGACAAGCTTTTGGTATTTGGTAACGGTTTCTAATAAAAAAACCGATGCCAAAGATCTTAGGCATGAGTTCAGAGCATTAGTTTTTTTTTCTAAACCGTTGCCCATTTGGCATCGATTTTTAAAAACCGATGCTATTGGCGGTCTTAGTTAAAAACCGTTGCCAATAGTAAGATACTGATGCCAGGCAATGGTTTAAAATCCGACCCTAAAGGCAAAAAAAACAACAGTCTTTTTTTGTACTTGTGAAGCCATGTTGTGCAGTGGACCTTTGATTTGCATACTGCATTTTACATAGTTGGAATTTTACTATGGTGATGATAAAACGTGAGTACAATATGGAGAAAGAGGTACTTGCTTCAGGTTCAATATCTCTGTATCCACATGTGAACAAGAAGTTGCTGAGATTGAAGAAAATTGTTCCTCCCCTGCCTTGACCTCTTGCACATACATCCAACAAGGATTGGTTCTTGTTGTCGCTTTCGATGTATTAGAATTAGTATTACTAATACTCATGTCCAAAAGCCTGCAAAATTTGGAAAATTAGACACTAGTAAGCCACTATTTCACAAACTTTCATACTATTTCACACACTTTCATAAACATGCATAAACTTATAACCTCCATAAATCATCTACATTACTTTGATAAATAGTTTCATCACTAACAGTAGCATAATCAACATAACTTTCATAAAAATCCCAAAATTGGGCAGCATAACAGTAGCGCCAGTCATAATAACAGAAAAATAAAGAAGAAAGTAGAAGTGTAGAAATTTGGGCAGCATAACAGTAGCATCAGTAGGATGAAGAAAATAAAAACAAAAAACAAAGGAGAAGAGTAGAAAGAAGAGTAGAGAAAAGTAAAAAAGTACAATACCTTAGAGTGCAAAGAAGTAGATCGGTGCTATGGTTGGCCGGTTGAAGAAGATTGGCGGTGGTTGTGGTGAGTGAGAGTTTCTGTCGAGGAGAAGTTCCTTTCATTTTTTTTCTATCTTTAACTTACATATCTGACCTAAAACAACATTCCTTTTCTATTTTTTTTCCACCGAACAGAGATAATAGAGGACCTACCGCCTTAACTACATGAGGCGACCACCTCTCGCCTCCGGCCGCCCCTCGCCTGAGTTGGAGAGGCGGTCGCCTCTTGTATATCACCCGCCTTCCAGCACCAGAGGCGCTGGAAGGATCGCCTGGGTCGCCTCTCGCCTCAGGCGACCCAGGCGAACGCCTTTCACAACTATGTCCCCTGGATTTCAGCACTTCCGATTCATGTCACCTAAACCTGAAGGATCTCATATGATAATTTGCATTCGTGGTGACGAAAGGAGGAAAGTGTTGAAGAAATACATAAAGAATTTGAACATTATGGTCACAATTATAAATCTTGAAAGGGATCTTAGTAACAAAAGTCCGTTGATAATCATTGCTAGTTCCTGCTATGATTTTTATAGAACCATTTCTAGATTTAGGAACGAGACTCAGAAATTCACTTGTAACTTTGTGGTTAGAAGATCAGGGTTTGTGGAAACCTAAGTGGAATAGAGGATATGAAGAAAGTAATCATGTGATACAAAAGCCTTTTCATGGTTCTAGCTTTATTCAAGTTCTGTCTTTGCTTCCTGAACTCAAAGGTATATTATTTAATTCCTCATCAACCGGATCATCTCCTCAACAAGAAGCCATGAATTCTGATCTTGAAAAATATGGGGAGATTATCGAGTCCTGTACCATGAAAGCTCAAGTGAGTTGTTTCCGGCAGGAAGAGATAATAACAGATACCGAAATACCTTTGAAAGGGAGAACACTTGTGCTTGTGGCATTCTTGACATATGTTCATATGGAGAAGATGCTATACATCAAGTACTCAGTACTATGAACGCCAAGAGGAAAGAAACAAATTGTTCAAAATCATTTACTTATGATTGTATTTTCATGGACTGTCAGGTAAAAATTGTCGGATCAAATAAATAAACTTTCAGAGGTACAGAGGAAGAGTATAATTGCTGGAAGAAATTCTCTTCTGATTCTCTTGCCTTACTACTTTGTATTGATAGGTATTTATAGATTACAAACATGACTCTTAGTAAACCACATTAACTCTCTATAAATACAGATACAGACACAGATACAGAAATGACTCTTGGACACTCTATAAATACAGATACAGAAATGACTATTGGATAACACACTGAACCACATTAAAGACTCTATTAATTATAAGTTTATTATTTCAACACACCCCCTTAAACTTATAATTTCTTTATCCCTTTGTTACACCAAGAATAGCTCTCAATCTGCTGAAATCTTCCAACTTCAAAGCTTTAGTAAAAATATCAACTACTTGATCTTTGGATGGTACATGCTTGAGTTGAATTTCTTTCCTTCCAATGCATTCTCTAATAAAGTGATACTTGGTGTCAATGTGTTTGCTTCTATCATGAAAGATCGGATTTTTAGCCAACGCAATAGCTGACTTATTATCAACATAAACATCAGTTGCTCCATCTAGAGCAAACTTCAAACTTTTTAACATCCGTCTCAACCATATTGCAGGACAAACACAAGAAGCTGCTGCAACATACTCTGCTTCACATGTTGAAAGTGTAACAATTGCTTGTTTCTTAGAACTCCAAGCAAAAACAGTAGTTCCCATAAAAAACACAAAACCAGTTGTGCTTTTTCTATCATCAACATCTCCTCCCCAATCACTATCACTGAATCCATACAATCTGAAATTGTTCTGGGAAGAGTAAAATAAGCCATAATCCAGTGTACCTTTGATGTATCGAAGTATTCGTTTTGCTGCCTCCATATGAGTTAAAGTTGGAACCTCCATGTAACGACTAATGAGTCCAACTCCATATAAGATATCTGGCCTTGTACATGTCAAAAATCTCAACCTTCCAACCAACCTTCTAAACAAAGTTGGATTCACCTTTTCTTCATCATCATGCTTTGACAACTTATTTCGACAATCCACTGGCGTAGAAGCTGAATTGCATTTATCCATCTTGAATTCTTTTAAAATAGCTTCTGCATATGACTTCTGAGACAAAAAGACACCTTCATCACTTTGCTTAACTTCAATGCCCAAATAATATGACATCAGCCCCAAATCCGTCATCTCATAATTATTTGTCATCAACTTCTTAAATTCTTCAATCATCTTTTGATCAGATCCTGTGAAAATTAAATCATCAACATACAAGCATACATACATTATTTTTCCATCCTCATTCTCCTTGATATACAAAGCATGCTCATATGGACATCTTGTGAAGCCATTCTTCTGAAAATAATCATCGATGCAAGAATACCAAGCCCTTGGAGCTTGCTTAAGGCCATACAAAGCCTTTTTTAACTTCAACACCTTATCTTCTTGCCCTTTGACAGTATAACCCAATGGTTGATGACATAAACTTCTTCTTCAAGAGTTCCATTTAAGAATGCTGATTTGACATACATTTGGTGAATTTTCCATCCTTGTTGAGCTGCCAAAGAAATAACTAATCGAATTGTCTCAATTCGAGCCACCGGAGCAAAAACTTCTTCATAATCAATTCCGGCCTCTTGAGAAAAACCTTTTGCAACAAGGCGAGCTTTATACTTCTCCACTTTTCCTTTGGCATTTTTCTTTATTTTGAAAATCCACTTCACTGCTACAGCTTTTTTTCCCTTTGGCAATGTTGTCAATTCCCAAGTGTCATTCTTCTTTATGGAATTTATTTCTTCATCCATGGCTTGTCTCCATTTCTTTTCCTGAACAGCATCTTCAAATTGCATAGGTTCTGTATCAGCAAACAAACAGAATAAAGTAGCGTTATCTACTTCTTCAGTTTCTGCATAAATCTCACTCAACCTTCTCATTCGAGGTTGCCTTTCTGATGAACTTTCTGGGGATGAGTCTGTCACGTTTGTCTGAGATGTGGAAGGTGAATTCGGTGGTGTGATAATTACATCTTCATTTTGACCTGCAAAATCATCATCATATACAGGAAGAAAATCATAATTTTCATCTTCTGGAATCTTCCAATTCCAAGAGCTTTCTTCTTGAAATTCTGCATCTCTGCTTATCACAACTTTTCCATTCCGAGGATTATAAAATTTATAACCTTTGAAATTTTTTCCATAGCCAATAAACACCATCTTCTCACTTTTATCATTCAATTTGCTTCTCAATTCGTCAGCAACATGAACATAACCAAGACAACCAAATACTTTTACATGAGAAATATTTGGTTTCTTTCCACACCATGCTTCATTAGGAGTCTTTGCAAAAACTTCTTTGAAGGACTTCTATTATTTAAATAGACTGCACATGTTACTGCTTCTGTCCAAAATTCTTTTTGCATACCTTTGCACTTCATCATGCTTCGGGTCATGTTAAGAATGGTTCTATTTTTCCGTTCCACGACACCATTTTGTTGAGGAGATCTTGGAACAGTAAGCAATCGACGAACACCATTATAATCACAGAACTGATTGAATTACTCAGATGTGAATTCTCCTCCTCGATCAGTTCGCAATGATCGGATCTTCAAGCCGCTTTCATTCTCAACTAGTGCTTTAAATTTTTTAAACACTTCAAATGCTTCAGATTTTGCCTTCAAAAAATAAACCCATGTTTTCCGAGTATAATCAGCAATAAATAATAAGAAATATCGGCTTCCTCCATGTGAACTTGGATTAATGGAACCACAAATATCTGCATGAACCAATTCAAGTGGATTTGATGTGCTTGACAAAGACTCCTTTGGAAAACTCCTTCTGAATTGCTTCCCGTACATACACCCTTCACAAATCTGATTGGGATGATTTATGGAAGGTAATCCATACAGCATTTGTTGCTTGCACATTTGCTCCAGTCCACCAAAATTCAAGTGACCCATTCCGAGATGACACAGCCATGCAGAATCTGATGAGGCTTTCAAACACATAGGACGATCACTGTTGATTTTTAATTTAAACATCTTGTTTGCAGACATAGGAACTTTTGCAATCATTTTTTTCTTTCCATCTTTCATAACCAGCCCATTCCTGTTCATCTCCACCTCATAACCTTTCTCCAAAAGTTGTCCAATACTCAAAATATTGGATTTCAAAGCTGGAACATAATAAACATGAGAAATAAATTGATGATCTCCATTCTTCAGTTTGATAAGAATGTCACCACTTCCCACAACTGGAACTTTTGTTTTGTCACCGAAAGAAATACTTCCTTTCTTAGATTCATCAAGCTTATAAAAAAGTTCTTTATTTCCCGTCATATGATTGCTTGCTCCCGAGTCTAGATACCAAGACTCCTT
The DNA here is from genome assembly GCF_963576675.1 of Euphorbia lathyris. Lineage (NCBI taxonomy): Eukaryota > Viridiplantae > Streptophyta > Magnoliopsida > Malpighiales > Euphorbiaceae > Euphorbia > Euphorbia lathyris. The sequence goes on from NC_088914.1 coordinate 289,949, forward strand.
GCTCCTTGCTTCATCTTGGCTACATGTCAGTAACAAAGTTGATTCTTCATCGTCTGCCTCGGCAAAATTGGCCTGTTCGTCTTTAAAAGGTTCAAATTTACACTCAGCAGCATAATGCCCAAATTCTTGACAATTGTAACATTGCACACGAGAATTATCACGACCATGCCAATTATTTCCACGGCCTTGGAAATTGTTGCCTCTACCACGTCCTCTTGCATTCCATTGCTGATTATTTGTGGCTTCATTATTGTGAAAATTTCTGCCACCTCTACCTCTTCCATTATATCCACGATTCCAGCCACGGCCATGGCCTCTACCTCTTGATCTTCCTCTTCCTCTTCCATATCCACCTTCAAATTGCTTCTTTTCTTCTTTATCATTCAAATCTAGTTTCGCCTGCAACACCTGAGCTACAGGTTCTTCTCTATTTTTTAATCTCTCCTCATGGGCTTGTAGCGAACCCAAGAGTTGATCTACAAACATAGTCTCCAGATCTTTTGATTCTTCAATGGCAGTCACCACGTAATCAAATTTCTGAGTCAAAGAACGAAGGATTTTTTCTATCACAAGAACATCCTCCATTTTTTCTCCATATCTCTTCAACTGATTGACAATTACCAAAGTTCTATTAAAGAACTCATCAATTTTCTCTGACTCTTTCATCTTGAGTTTCTCATACTCACTTCTCAAGGTTTGAAAACGCACCTTGACTACTTTATCTTTCCCCTTAAAGGAATTTTCGAGAATCTCCCATGCCTCCTTGGCTGTTGTTGCAGTCGAAATTTTCACGAACATATTCTCATCAAGACACATGTGGATTAGAGAGAGTGCTTGTTGGTCTTTCTTCCTTTTCGCTTTTTGAGCATTCGTCAATTCCTCCTCATTCTCTGGCTGCTCATATCCAGTTTCTATCATTTCCCATACATCTTGGGAACCCAACAAAGCCTTCATTCTAATGCACCAATTATCATAATTTTCCTTTGATAAGTGTGGATATTTGTATGGGATCATTCCATTCAACATTGTAGAGAATTTTTGCTGGCTCTGATACCAATTTGTTGGATCAAATAAATAAACTTTCAGAGGTACAGAGGAAGAGTATAATTGCTGGAAGAAATTCTCTTCTGATTCTCTTGCCTTACTACTTTGTATTGATAGGTATTTATAGATTACAAACATGACTCTTAGTAAACCACATTAACTCTCTATAAATACAGATACAGACACAGATACATAAATGACTCTTGGACACTCTATAAATACAGATACAGAAATGACTATTGGATAACACACTGAACCACATTAAAGACTCTATTAATTATAAGTTTATTATTTCAACAAAAATCTATACATAAATTTGAATTTGGTTTAATTTAACTGACAGTAGATAGTACTTGATAATTTTTGAAAATGCACATGCCAAAATGGATAGGTATAAGGCGACTAAATTGATAAGGGAAGTGGAAGGCAGATGTCCATATTACAATTCGATTATCAACCCTCGAAATGCCCGACTAAATTGATAAGGCAAGTGGATTACAACTTGTTCAATTGTTTCAGGTTATTCAATCTATTCAGTCGTTTTTAGATGAAAAGTTGTAGCTTCTTAGATGTTTTGTTTTGATCATTCATTCGTCTGAGGGGCCGTTCAAACACAAATTTGTGCGTTTGAGTTTATGGTTACATGTAAAGATAAAATTTTACCTAAACAATATGGTTATCTTATTTGAATGTCGAATCCAAGACACAGGGATCAGTCGCAGTCTATGTAGCATGGAAACGGAAACTGATACAGAAACGGAATCGGAGACAGGTCACTGTGCATAAATTCATTAATCTGTCAAATAACTTGTATTGCATTCAGCATTAGCATGAATAAACATTGAACCAATTTTATAAATTCCAGAACAACAACATAAACAATTGTGTAAACATAAACAAATGTGTATTACAACTAAAATGAAATAGCTCTAGGGTTCTAATTGCATGTCGGCCGATCTAATCTTTCCTTATTATCTAATTTGTGTTTTGAAATTTGTATTTTTTAACAACTCGTAAACTTTTTTTTTATATGGGTGATGTGTGAATAGAAAAACTGTAAATAATCTTATTCCGACTGTAAAAACACAATTTCAAATGTAGATGAACTGTGTAATGCTATTTTAATTGAATTAGACGTTTTCTTTCAAAAAAAATGAATTAGACGTTTACATATAATTAATTTGATAAACAGAGGCTTAACATGTATTGAAATAAAATATTAGTGGTTAAATCCACAAAGAAAATATATTTTACGTCAAAAAAGAAAAGATAAAGAGTAATTTACTGATATTAGTTAAGTTTGGATTGATTATGTGACTAATTTTCATTTGTAATAAAGTGATAAGTTTGGATTGACTGTGTGAATGATTTTTAATTTGTAATTAAGTAATAAGTTTCTCTAATTTGTCGGTTCAAAACTTATCAAACACACTTTAGATAGCTCATTTCCCAATTAAAGTTTTTTGCATACACAAAAAAATCGAACACAAAATCTCTAACTTAAAAGACTTGAATTCGTAATTATTTGAAAATACTATTTTTTTCCGTTATTTAATTGTCACATTAGATTTCCAAATATTAGTTATATTTAAATAGTTTATTGTGTTACTAGCTATTACAAATAGTACGTAAAATATTTACTGTGATTAACAAAGTCAAATCCGACATTACAGACAAATCGACACATTTAAATTATCTAGTAGATAAATGTAAAATTGATATTTTTCAAAAATGTTATGGATATTTATCATTTAGTATTTTAGAAATAAATTCACACTTTATAAAAAAAACATGGGCACATTTCAACATTGAATATAAGATTTTTAGGTAAGCGTCAATTTAATCTCAATATATAAAATAGGCCTAATGCTTTCCCAACCCCCTTAACTTGTCCAAATTGGTTATTTTACCCCCTCAACTCATCGAATGTTCTATTTACCCCTTTAACTCCATAAAAGTGGTATTTCTTACCCCTCAACTTGTCCATTTATCCCCCCAACTCATATAATATTCTATTTACCCCCTTAACTCTATAAAAGTAGTATTTTTCACCCATTACAATCTGTTAACGAAGCCTAAATTGATAACTTTTTTTAAACGTTAAACCTATATTTATGCTATTTTGTAAGTAGAACCTAAATTGATACTTCCCCAAAAATCATAGGCCTATTTTGATACATTATCCCTACATATAATGTATTTAACTTGTTTATATTAATTTGCTTGTTATTTGTATTTTTTATTCGTTCTTTCTCTTTTCAACTTTTCTGACTACTATAAAGGGATAAGAAATATTATTTTTATGGAGTTAGGTAAATGGGATCATAAGTGGTGAGAAATACCACTTTTATGGAGTTAAGGGGGTAAATAAGATATTCGATGAGTTGAGAATGGGTAAAATGACAAATTTGGACAAGTTAAGGGGATGAGAAATACCATTTTTATGGAGTTAAGGGGGTAAATAAGACATTCGATGAGTTGGAGGGGTAAAATGACCAATTTGGACAAGTTAATGGGGCTGGAGAAGCATTAAGCCTATAAAATAACATCATTTTAACCTCAATATTAATAAATTGGTGCAGTTACAGTATAGAGCAATAAAATTTGGGGCGAAATTAGTACCACTTAAAAAAGATTAAGCAAATAAGATCAAAAATCCGTTGCTAATAGTAGATCAAATGCAGCATAATAAGATCAAAAATCCATTGCTAATAGTTGATTTGCGTACAAATACCCAATTATTAGTAACCTTCCAACAATCCAAGAAATTTGGCAAATAGGACATCAATATTTCATTAATTCAGAAACTGCTTCTTACAATGAAAATAAGCTTTCAAATAGAGAAAAATTGAAAACCCTAAAATAGAAACTGAATAGGAAACAAAACAAAAGGAAAATCCTAAAAAATCACACAAAACATTATATTGCAAAATTAAATTCCTAGATGATAAATTTTGCTAAAAAGGCATCATACCAAAGCTGTGGGTTTTGCTCGCGGGTCTTCCATACAAAATAGGGTTTGAAAAGGGAGAAACTCAAACTCCAAAACTTGGCCGAAACTACAGAAATGTCATTAAATCAAACATCTTTCCATTCAAATAGAATCTTTCTACTAGCGGGTTTCATATGCCTTGGACGAGCAGAAAGTTCTGCTAATGTTAAATCACGGGATGTAATCAGAAACTTCAAAATGAAGTCTCGGTGGCTCAGGTATCTAGGCTCACGCGTTCTATTACTCCTTTTCCCCTGGAAATTTAGTGAAAATGTAGCTAATAATAGACATAATTCAAATTATTAAAAATCTATTGATCAAGCTTAATGGAGAACTTGAAGAGCTCACAATTGTACCTTAGAGAATTTAACCTCAATTATAGTATCAATGGTTTTCTGAATAAGCCCGCAAATGCGACAAACATAGCCGAGATCATCCTTCAGTATAAGAGAATGATCACATTCCTTCCAATGTTCTTGCACGCATCCACCGGTGGCAGCAGCAGGATCTGCAGAACAGTCCTAGCAAAAGAAAAACAAGCCAAAGACTTAACATTGATACGGAAACAGAAGCAAAAATAGATACTGAAAATATTATTTCCAAAACATAATCTTAGTAATATAGCCTTCAAAGTAAAACGAACACAGACAGGAAAAAGGCACGGATACAGACAGGAAACTCAAATGGCTGCTATAACGGAGCGTCCATGTAACATAGCAAGTTGTAAGATAAGTATGACCATTTTCAAGGCAAAAAGGCCATTTTAAACAGCAAGGCAAATAAAAATACCTTGGAACGCTTTAAAACATAACCTTTATAAAATAGCCTTCAAAAATAAAACATACACAGACACTAATCTGAGAAACGCTGCTGTATATAGAAGAGTGTCCATGTAATATAGCTGTTAGGCAAAAATGATTAACGAATATGGAATTTCAGAATCCACAGCAAAATTGAATTGTAGAATTTCAGAATTCACTGTAAAAATACCTTGCAAGACTCTAATGCATCTTCCATCTCCTCCCAAAGTTCAGATAAATCATCTTCAACATTGACTTGATAATTATCCTCCATGTTGTTGTTAGAAGAAATGACTGGTAGCATATGAGAGAGAGAGAGAGAGAGAGAGAGAGGGTTTTCCTTCCAGTTTTCTCAACTTTAACAAATATGGCAGTGAAGGTGAGAGTTGGGATATGGATCAATTTATAGAAATATATTGGCCTAATACATCTTATGCCCCTATACTTATCCAAAAATTTCAACTACCCCTGAAAAGTTTCAAATGACACCTTATTCTTGTCAAATTGCATTCAATAACCCTTATTTCTTAATAACCCCTATTTCTCAATAGAATTTCTTGTCCAACAAATGCAACAGTCCTTTAAAATTTGACCAATGTACAGGTTCCAGCAGATGTACATCTGATAATTGAAGTTTTGGGCTAACTACAGGTACCAATAGATATATTAATCCTTTCAAATTTGACTAATGTGAAAACAAAATAGGTAAACAGTTATTTGATGAAATTTGGAAGGATATCCATTAATTTACTTTCCAAATTTCAATTAAGAAAACCACTCTTTTTTAAACCTAAAACCACTAATTCTTACTGTTTAATAAGAAAACCCCTATTTCTCATTCTTAACTTTAGCTTTATCTTCCTTTATTCACTAGTTTATAGTGTTATGTTTAGCTTATTCTTACTGTATTTACTAGTTTATAGTTACAGTTTTAACTTAATTACCCATAATTTAACTAACCTGAGCTTATAGGTGTCAAAATGGTTATAACCCATTTATTGACCCTTTTAACCCAATGTTAGGGTTGATTGGTCATAAATGGGTTTAGCCATTTAATCCATATAATAGAAAGGTTAGATAGATTTTTATTAGGATCAACCCATTAACCCATTAATTTCTTATTTACTTCTTTGAATCTAACCTAAATTAAAAGAGATAAGATATAAAAATACTCCTAACGTTTATCGTCAAGAGCAATTTTACCCCTAACGTCTAAAATTGTGTAATTTTACCTATAACGTTGACAACCAAGAGCAATTTTACTCATAATATTGACAGGCCGGGTCAATTTCAAACATCATTATAAAACACGGATATTTTGCTTTTTATTTTGCACCAGTTGCCAATCCGTTAGATCTATAAAAAGATTTAACATTTTTTTGTGATTTAACAATAGAATTGGAGACTAATTTTTTTTTGATTTGGTGAAATATTTAATTTTTTTTGTCCCGCTCTTACAAAATACAGTATTTTTTTTATTTCTTTCATGTCTAATTATATGTTTGTAACATGTTACTTAAGTGAAGTGTAACATCTCAAATTTACCCCATTTGTTAAAATCATGGTAAAATTGCTCTTTCTTGTCAACATTAGGGGTAAAATTGCACCATTTTAGACGTTAAGGATAAAATTGCTTCTGAGTATAAATAATATGGGTATTTTTGCACCTTATCACAAAGTAAAATTAATATAGAGAACTCTCAAAACGAATTATTGTCTAGCATCGCAAATTGTTTGTCTAATTTCTATGATGTTTTTTTTTTGTTTCTCTCATAGTTTAACTTACCGCCTGAGATTATGATGATGGTAACAATTGTATGATTTTAGACTCTTCTTCCTTCCATTTTTTGCCTTCATTTGCAGACGCTAGTTTAATGAAGTGAAGTCCAATGAAGATGCTAGTTCTTTTTGTACTTAATTGAATTTAAATTGGTTAAATTTAATTTTAATTATATTAAGAAACTATATCACGTAAAAGATGAAAAATCAGATATTATATTATATTTTAGTTAATTTGGTTAAATGGGTTAACCAGTTTAACTCATTTCATGTTTTTTCCTTTTTTATTTACGATTTTTACATTTTCACATTATTTCCATTTTTATGCTTTTACGTGTCTTTGAATTTTTTTGAGATTTAGTTAATTGGGTTAAATGGGTGAACATATGTAACCCATTTAATAAATGGGTTGGGTCATGTTAATCCATATTTAAAAAGGCCATTTATTAAATGGGCTGGGTTGGATCAATCCATTTATTAAATGGGTTGGGTCAACCTTTTTAGCTATTTGACACCTCTACCTGAGCTTTTATTTGTTTTAACCCCTAAAATGAATAAAATTCATTTTGCATTTATGAAAAAGTTAGGGATAAGATGTAAAAATGATTCTAACGTTGAGAGTTAGGAGTAATTTTAACCATAACATTGAAAATAGTGTAATTTTACTCATAAAATTGGCAATAAAAAGCAATTTTATCTCTGATGTTGAAACATTGGGTCAATTTGAGAAATAATTCATTAAAATGTTTTTTTACTCATGAATTTTGTCATCTCCCACCACACGTGTACGTCATTTTACTTGTACATCATTTTATCACTACATTGGTAACAGATCATAAATAATTGTATACACATGAAAAAAAAAATATAATATGTTTTCTTCAAGTTGAATCAAATATTTTCTTAAATTTAAAATATATTAATCTCTAATCATATTATGAAATTAAAATATATTTGTTCAAGTTGAGCCAAAAAAAAAGTAAAATAATTGGTAGGTTACACATGTGATTTGGAATGGAGGACAAAATGGTAAATTGAGAGTTGAACTATAGGGGCCGAAAATTATATATATAAGGGGTTAATTGATTAATTGAGATAATAATTTGATTATAGTCATGGTTAAATTAATTATGAGATAATATTAATTAGTAAATATAATGTGATTATATCTCTGATTAAATTATTATCATAATATAAATAAATATCTAAGAGAATTAGAATTAGAATTAGAATTATTAATTATATATTTTTTTTAAGTTGTGCGCAATGCACTTACACTAAAAAGGGAGAATTACATTAAAGACAAAGAAAAAAACTCCAATCCGTCCATGTGATTCAAACCCATGACCTCTAAGGTCATAGGTAAGCTCTCAACCAACAAGCTAAGAGCTTCACCACTTATTAATTATATTTATATTAGATGTAGATAATGTTAATAATTATATTTATTTATCTAATTAGAAAACTCATTCAGTCAAAGTGCGTCAATATTAACAAGTTCATGGGGCAAATGGATCACTATAAGTAAGTTTGGGGAATCAATAGGTCAATTTAAATAAATCCAAATAGCAAATATGTTATTTTAAGCAAGTTGAGGAGGCTAAATAGACATTTTATAAATTTAAAGGGTCAATAAAGTTTTTTGGATAAGTTGAATAAGCCAATTGAATGTATAGAGGCAAAACACATTGAGCCCGTGATGAATTTATTTTTATTGATTAAGTGCTTAGTTTTTTTTAAGTAAATACATTAACCTCTTGATCAATTATTTTTTAATGGATATACTAAGCTTTTGATTAATTATTGGACGGACTAGTTAAAAGTGTAATTTAAACTTCGTCACTACAAGAAAATTTATTTTTGGCAACGAAACAGGTTGTTGCGAAAATATTTTTAGCAACGAAATTGCATTATTTGCAACAACAATCGCTCGTTATGAAACATTCCATTGCTAAAGGTAGCCACAACGACTTTTTAGTTGTTGCAAAAAAATTATGTTTCGCAACAACATTCTTGTTGCTAAATGTTAGTTGTTGCCGAATTTAGATGGTATGCGGGGGAATGAAATTTGTCTTTTCGAACAATGATGTTGTTACAGTACATTGTAACCTATCGCAACAAGAATTAACGTTGCTCTTGATTTTGATATTTCACAACAACATCTATAGTTGCTATATATTTTCACGTTCCGCAACAACACATGTCATTGCTATAAAATTTGATGTTTGCAACAACGCTTGTCGTTGCTAATATTATTTATTAATGCTAACAAATTTTATGTTGCTAAAGTAATTTTCCTACCAAAAATAAAAAATTGTATTTTTTTTATTAATTTATTTGGATTGAAGGGAATTCTTTTATATATATATGTATAAGAATATAGTAAAGAATTTACAATATTTGAACAAGTAAAATCCAAACAAAAATATCACTAAATCAATTTATGTTATCAACTAACAAGGGTAATTAATTTATTAGTCCCTATATATTTACAAAACACATTGTTTAGTCCTTGTATTTTCAAAAATACATGGTAAAGTCTCTAATCTTTTTCTCAGTGAACTGTTTAGTCATTCCGTCTGTTTGTTAGATTTTTTACCGTTTATGACTTCGAAAATGACTAAATTACTCTTTACTATTTACCTTCAAACTTCAGAAGAGGAAATCCAATTTAGAAGAAGAAGTTATTTGTATGGAAAACAAGAAAAAGAACAGACCCAATGCTTACGAATTTGAACGATTAAAAAGAAAATCAAGAAGAAGAACACTCAAAGTTGATAAAGGAAAGGAAAATAAAGGAAAAGAAGAACGCAAATCCAAATTGACTAACAGAATCTTCATGAGAGTCTAACGGCATAGACTAAACACTTTATCGAGAAAAACGTTAGGGACTAAACAGTTTACCGAGAAAAACATTAGAGACTTTACTATGTGTTTTTGAAAATACAGAGACTAAACAGTGTGTTTTATCAAAATATAGGGATTAATAAATTAATTACCCAACTAACAAATATATAAGTATGAGTAGTTGACGGATAATTTCAAAAAATGATTTTCTGACATAAAAGTGACTTCAAAACAAAAAAAATATATGTACAATCAAATCTATCGAAAAATAAATATCACTTTCAAAAGGTCTGCCACCCAACCAATCTACACACTACTTTTGCTATTAGAATAAGAATACCACATGCAATTTATTATCCAGTTCACAAATTAGCATACCTCCCCATCATAATGGCAATTTGTGAAAAGCCTTTGCCTCGGTGTCCTCTTAAACATGAATTCGAATTTTGATGCACAACTTGTTGGGAAATGTCACCATTTGGAAGGGTGGACTCCTTACTTAATAATGATAGTAACTCCAAAGGCTTCAACATAAAAGGTAACACAAAATAAGCAAGTTCACTTTCTAAAATATTTGAATCAATCCAACTATGATGTTATGTAGTGAGATTCAAAAACGAGCTATAGCAAACCAACTCTCAGGATATAACAAGTATTATCAGATTGATATCAATGGTATGCGGGGGAATGAAATTTGCGGGGGAATGAAATTTGTCTTTTCGAATAATGATGTTGTTACAGTACATTGTAACCTATCGCAACAAGAATTAACGTTGCTCTTGATTTTGATATTTCACAACAACATCTATAGTTGCTATATATTTTCACGTTCCGCAACAACACATGTCATTGCTATAAAATTTGATGTTTGCAACAACGCTTGTCGTTGCTAATATTATTTATTAATGCTAACAAATTTTATGTTGCTAAAGTAATTTTCCTACCAAAAATAAAAAATTGTATTTTTTTTATTAATTTATTTGGATTGAAGGGAACTCTTTTATATATATATGTATAAGAATATAGTAAAGAATTTACAATATTTGAACAAGTAAAATCCAAACAAAAATATCACTAAATCAATTTATGTTATCAACTAACAAGGGTAATTAATTTATTAGTCCCTATATATTTACAAAACACATTGTTTAGTCCTTCTATTTTTAAAAACACATGGTAAAGTCTCTAACCTTTTTCTCAGTGAACTGTTTAGTCATTCCATCTGTTTGTTAGATTTTTTACCGTTTATGACTTCGAAAATGACTAAATTACTCTTTACTATTTACCTTCAAACTTCAGAAGAGGAAATCCAATTTAGAAGAAGAAGTTATTTGTATGGAAAACAAGAAAAAGAACAGACCCAATGCTTACGAATTTGAACGATTAAAAAGAAAATCAAGAAGAAGAACACTCAAAGTTGATAAAGGAAAGGAAAATAAAGGAAAAGAAGAACGCAAATCCAAATTGACTAACAGAATCTTCATGAGAGTCTAACGGCATAGACTAAACACTTTATCGAGAAAAACGTTAGGGACTAAACAGTTTACCGAGAAAAACATTAGAGACTTTACTATGTGTTTTTGAAAATACAGAGACTAAACAGTGTGTTTTATCAAAATATAGGGACTAATAAATTAATTACCCAACTAACAAATATATAAGTATGAGTAGTTGACGGATAATTTCAAAAAATGATTTTCTGACATAAAAGTGACTTCAAAACAAAAAAAATATGTGTACAATCAAATCTATCGAAAAATAAATATCACTTTTAAAAGGTCTGCCACCCAACCAATCTACACTCTACTTTTGATATTAGAATAAGAATACCACATGCAATTTATTATCCAGTTCACAAATTAGCATACCTCCCCATCATAATGGCAATTTGTGAAAAGCCTTTGCCTCCTCTTAAACATGAATTCGAATTTTGATGCACAACTTGTTGGGAAATGTCACCATTTGGAAAGGTGGACTCCTCACTTAATAATGATAGTAACCCCAAAGGCTTCAACATAAAAGGTAACACAAAATAAGCAAGTTCACTTTCTAAAATATTTGAATCAATCCAACTATGATGTTATGCACTGAGATTCAAAAACGAGCTATAGCAAACCAACTCTCAGGATATAACAAGTATTATCAGATTGATATCGATTTTTTGAACCATTTGATCTCGAAATAAGAAAGTTTGACCAGCTTTAGAGGAAAACACCTTGCTAACAAAAATGAGTTTCCCTGCCAAAAAGGAAAATCAATAAAAAATCCACCAGGTTTCAATTTCAATAATGCACTAACAATTTAAGTCTTGGGAAAATGTATTTGAGCATTAAAATATACGAGTTATAAGTAAAACTGGCTAACTAATTTATCTTTTCATCACAAAAGGTTTCAATTCTACAAGTCACTTATTTCCCATTATGTGATCTACCAAAGAAGCTTTAAACACCTAGTACCTGTCCAAAATTTAATTATAAGAGTCAAAATCACATAGAAGTTGACATACAAGATCAATTTAAACCGAATCGAACATTAGATACAACTCAGTCCTCCAATTGTCAAATTTTAGATATTGAAAATGATTGTTTTTTAACTAATTTGTCAAAATTTGTCAACTTGATGACTAAATTGAAACCTAAATTTGAAACTGTAGGGGCTATTTTGGTCCTTAATTCGTCTAAAATTACTTGCATCTTACAATATTGAACCCTGATTATCACAAAATTGGGACTTTAATCTTATAAATAACCCTAGCAACGAGATTAAGAAATCACAAAATGCAATTCTGGTCAAACTAAAGATAGTAAAATGAGCTCAAAGATAGAAAACAACAAAGTAAAGAACACAAAAGAAGAGAACGACCTTAACATCGACTAAATGAAGAGGACTAATCTGGTCAGGCACAATACAATCAGAACCGCGGCTTCAATTGAGTTGTATTGATGTAGCTTTTAGCCTTTTAAATAAGGATTACATGAGTATATTGTTAGAACAGAAAGTGATTCGAATGTACATGTATAAGACTAATTAAAATAGCAATGTACATGTATTGCGAGAATGGAATAAAATGGTTTTTGGGAGAGTTGAGCATAACATTAAGGCCATTTTGCGAGAATGGAATAAAATGGTTTTTGGGAGAGTGGAGCATAACATTCATGTTGCACAGGATAGAATTGCAGATATTCAGCGATAGATCTTTGATACTGGGTGGTCTTCTGAGCTGCACGATCAGGAAATAACAGAAAGGGAGGATATGGATCTTCAGTTGCAGCGATAGGAAAGTCTGTCTCGTGAAAAAAGCTCATCAACTAGTTGGCTTCTAGAGATCGCAACACTGCCTTCTTCAATCTAGTTGGTAAGATGCGTAAATCGAATGGGAACTGTTCCTCTCTCATTATCTGTAACACTCTGGTCCAATACCATGTAGATATTGTCCGCTCTGGCCCAAATCCAACACCTTGGGCCTCACGGCTTTAAAACGCGTCTGCATGTATTGGATTCACATCTTACTAATAAGCCCCAATCACTCCCTCTCCATTTCCGATGTGGGATTCAGTTCATTCCTACCCCCATCGCCATCCCTTAGGGCCGCTCCTTGCTCAGGTCCTCTACCTCGGCGCCACCCATTCCGGACCGGGTCGTTACAGGCCTACTAGCTTCCGTCTGGTTCGTCCCCGAACCACACATCGTACGTGGAGAGTAAGCTCTGATACCAATTGTAACACTCTGGTCCAATACCATGTAGATATTTTCCGCTCTAGCCCAAATCCAACACATTGGGCCTGACGGCTTTAAAACGCGTGTGCATGTATTGGATTCACATCTTACTAATAAGCCTCAATCACTCCCTCTCCATTTCCGATGTGGGATTCAGTTCATTCCTGCCCCCATCGCCATCCCTTAGGGCCGCTCCTTGCTCAGGTCCTCTACCCCGGTGCCACCCATTCCGGACCGGGTCGTTACATCATCTTTGGCGAGCATCCCTCCTCTGACCATGAAGCGATATGTGCTCATGTTATCGATTATTATACTTCATTGTTTCGAAGTGTTGGGAACCTCATTGACTTATCTTGTATGCATGTGGTGATCCCTCATTTGGTCCTGGATGAGGAAAACAACGATCTGTTCGCCAAACCTTCTATTGAGGAAATTCATCTGATAGTCTTTCATATGTCCCCGGAGAGCGCGCCCGGGCCTGATGGTTTTGGAGGTATTTTCTATCAGAATTTCTGGGATGTGGTTGATCCAAATGTCTGCAATATGTTCATGCTTTCTTCGACAGTGGTTTTATAGCCCCTGGCCTCAACTTTAATCTGATGGCTCTGATTCTAAAAACTACGAATGCTAACAGAATTGAAAACTATCGGCCGATTGTGATGAGAAACTTCTCATTTAAAATTATCTCCAAGACTCTGGCAGATCGCCTAGCATCTATAGCCTCTTGGATTGTCTCCCCTAATCAGTTCGGCTTTATCAAAGGTAGAAGTATTCACCGCTGTATCGCTGCAGCTTTGGAAGGAATTAACTCACTTGATACGTGCGGCTTTGGTGGGAATATCGCTCTTAAAATCAATATACGTAAGGCTTTTGACACCATTGATTGGAATTTTATGTTGACAGTTTTAGAGGCTTTTGGCTTTTCGCTCCATTTCAGAGACTAGATTCTAAATATCTTGTCCTCCTCTCGTATTTCGGTCTTGATCGGTGGGGCAGCAAATGGATACTTTAGCTGTTCTAGAGGGGTCAGACAAGGAAACCCACTCTCTCTAATCCTCTTCGGTTTAGCTGAGGATTTTTTTACAAGATGGTTTTCCAAATTTGATTCTGAGGGCCTCTTTTCTCTTATGTATTATTCTTTTAATTCGGCTCTTCCGTCTCACTTACTATATGCTGATGACATATTGGTTTTTGGGAAAGCCACACTGCGTAATATCAGAACTCTGAAGGATTTGTTTCAGTTATACGGCAGTATATTGGGTCAGGAAGTCAATTGGGGGAAATCGAGCATTTACTTCAGGAAACATGTCTCTAGATCGAGAGCAAATAGGCTTGCTTATTTTCTTGGTATTTGAATTGACAGTTTGCCATTTTCTTATCTCACCGTGCCTCTATTTAAAGGAGCTCCTCGTGCACGCTTCCTTAACACCCTTGTGGAAATTTTTTTGTCTAAGTTTTGTCAATGGAAAGGCAAGGCTTTATCTTTTATGGGTCATTTATCCCTTATCAAATCTGCCATATGATTCCCTAGTTCATTCGTTCTTTATTTACAAATGGCCATGTAGTATTCTAAAGAAGCTAAACAAAGCTATGCGGAATTTCCTATGGACGGGTTCTATTAATCAAAGGAAACTGGTTACTGTTAAATGGGATATTTGTTGTCTGAGAGTTGGGGAAGGTGGCCTTGGGATGAATAATTTTTGGCAATTCAACTTGGCTCTGCTTGGTAAGATCTACTGGGATCTGATAGAAGGGCATGGTTTTGTGGTTAGTTTATTGAAATCTAGATTTCTCTCTGCTTCTGGCCTCCATCGGGTCTGTTCTGCTCCATCTTCGATTTGGTCATCATATCGTCTTATGTACAACGTTATTTTGCATCAGTCCCACTGGTGGATTGGGCAACACTCTAGTCTGAAATTCTAGACTGGGCTTTGGATCAATCCACCCGTTGCGGATGAAATCGGTCTATTAGTTGTTTCTCAGAGGCAGCTTTTTGATAGTGTTGTGGAATTCATGTCAGGTAATAGTTGGGCACTTCCGGATCAGATTCCTTCTGAGATTCAAGCCCGTATTGAGGGGATCTGTCGTGGTTGGGAAGAGTTTGACGTTTGTGTTTGGAAACCACATCCGAATGGGGAATTCTCTGTCAAGGGTTATTATTCCAAGCTACTTGGCACAAACGTCCAGCCACCTTGGGTTCATTTCATTTAGGGGAAACATATCCCGCTCTCTCGCTCGGCTCTCTAATGGCGTATTATCTATGATAGGATGCCGACCCATGAGCGTCTTCAGCACCACGGATGGTCGTTAGTTTTCCATTGTGCTCTTTACCTTACGACTACTGAGAGTCGCTCCCATATTTTCTTGAATTGTCAATTTGCTTCTGCTCTCTGGAAGAAAATTGAAATACTATTTCATACAAACCTGTTAATTCACGTTGACTTTAATTATTTTTTGAACAATCTATATAATTACAGGTTTGGTACTCAGGTTAATGATCTTTGGTGTTGCGCGGTTACCACCCGTTGCTGGTTAATTTGGCGAACATGAAATAAGGCGATATTTGACTCTCAGTCCCCTTCAATTCAAAGATATATTATTATCTTACAGACGTGCATTCATGAAGGCAACGACACCGGTACCTGTCCCTCCCGCTCGGATGAAGAAATTCTTGGTCGTCTTCGGCTTGATCCTAAGCCGCCCAGCTCCGAACTTATTTATGGTTTGTTGGAAAGCTCTGCCTCGTAACTGGTTGAAGGTGAACACTGACGGGTCAGCTTTGGGCACACCTGGGCCGACGAGTGCATGGGGTATTTTTCGCACTACAATGGCCTTTACCCAAGGCTGTTTCCCATTCTCTATCCCGCTTTCGTTTGCACATTTGGCGAAACTTCGAGCGGTTATTTTTGCATTGGACATTGTGTGGGAGAAAGGTTGGCATTGTTTATGGATTGAATCTAATTCAACTTATGTTGTGAACTTGCTAAGACTCCGCTCAGTGGCCGTTCCTTATCAAATTCGTCAATCTTTGCTAAAATGTTTGCATCAATGCTCGAGCATGGACGTGGTGATAACTCACATTTTTTGAGAGGGCAATCGGATCGCTGATGCCTTAGCACGCTTCGAGGTCACATCGTCGGTCATTTATTGGTGGCCTGCTGCTCCGGCTTTCTGTCACTCGATGATTCTCGATGACATCAACAATGTTGGCCATTTACGGTTCTCTAATTACTATTTTAATTGTTTCATTCTTTACTTTTTTTATGCTTTCTTTATTTTTATTCTTTTTTCTCTCTCCTTGTAATTCTTTTTCTTTTTATTAATAAATTTGGGTTTTCTTAGCTTCCGGTTAGGGTGCCAACCTCGTTGGGATGTCAACCGAAGCTTAGTATAGTCCCAACCTTTATTCACACTAGTGACATATATATATTTAAGAATTTGAATTTGGATTGTTCCAAGCATCTTGTTTTGATGCTATTGGTTAATTAAGAATTAGCAAACATGTGGAAGCCACTAAATTTATATGAACTAAACACTTACAAAAAAAAATGACTTTTGTCAATAACTAATTATTTCATTAAATTTTGGGAAATGCACATATTAGTTTTTTTTTTATAAAGTTTTAAGGGTGTTTTTATACATCCATATCAATTTAATTTTGGATTAATTTTGTTTGTTATGTCAATATATTTATATTTTAACTCGTTTTGTTATTAAAATGATAAAGTAAATATTGAGTTTTTTTTGTATAAATTAAATTTGAAGTAGTCATTTCATTTAATAAAAAATTAAAATATAAAATTAAAATCAATACAAATAAATTAACATGATAAATAACCAAAACAAAATAGAAAATAAGTAAATGAATTAAAAAAATAAGCAAAATAACATAGAAAATAAAAAGTAGATAACAGTGACCTAAATAAACATTTGAAATATAAAAATAAAAATAATTTAGATGATATAATAATTAATAATTCAGTAAATTGTTATTTAAATAAATACAAATGGTGATATTAATTTAATATATATATATATATATATATAACATGATAAAAATCAATTTTAGATATATTCTGCTGAATTATAATATGTGAAAATGATTTAATAATAATTAAATATTTAATATTTAATGTAGCACACTGTAATATAGAAAAAATAGAAAAAAAATACATTATATAAAACATAATATATAAATGTGAGTTAATTTTTCAATTTATATATTAGATTTGCTCTTGGATTTGTTATTCAAATGCTGGGATATAGATCAGATTCGGGACGTGTTAGTTTTAATTGTAAACTAACAAAAATGTTCTTCTCTAACTAAACGAGAAGGAGTCAATCTTTGGTTTACAGTCTAAATCCGTAGAAAAATCAAAGATTCCTCCATTGTTGAAGGTTAGAAACTTAACAAAGATGATAAATTGATTTGATAAAAGTTCCATATCCTTACAATAATAAGAGCTTATATAGCTCAACAAAATAAAAGAAAAATACTAAAAAGCCTAATTAGTGTTACCGATAATCAAGAGTGCATGTAAAATAGGGAGGGAATGCCAAAATGACCTTAGACAATTAAAAAAAGAGTACAACAATAATGTTAAAGTGACATGATGGTAATTAAGGGATATAAATAATTGTGGAAGCCTTAGTCCCCTAATCTTGTGTGTCTTTTCTTCTTGATCTGAAAAGCTAATTTGTTGTCAATAAAGATCAATATTCTGTCGCCGAAAAAGTGAGAAAATGCAAAACTACTCGAAAACATAAAAAAAATACAAAAACATGAAACAACGTGAATAACACGAAAAAATAACATGCAAAAAAATACAAAAAAACGCAAAAAACACGAAAATACGAAAAAGGGGACAAACCTGAAATACCAAAAAGTGAAAACATGAAAAACCGGAAACACACAATAACGTGAATAACACAAAAATGTGACAAAACGCGAAAAATAAAAAGAAACAGGAAAAACAAGAAAAAACGTAAAAAAAAAAATGCCAAAAACATGAAAGTGTGAAAAAATGTCATAAACATATTTTTTTTGCATTTTCGTGTTTTTAACATTAAAAATGTTTTTTCAATTTTTGTGGTTTTTACGTTTTTCACGTTTTTTGTTCTTTTTCACGTTTTCATGTTTTTCCATTTTTTTCATATTTTCCTATTGTTAACATTTTTTACTTTCGTGATTTTGGCATTTTTTCACCTTTTGCGTTTTCACGTTTTTGTGTTTTTAACGTTCGTGTTTTTCTTGTATTTACACATTTTCATGTTTTTAACAATTTTTTATGTTTTTATGCATTTTGTCACGTTTTCTCATTTTCCATATTTTTCAAGTCTTAACGTTTTTTACGTTTTCGTGTTTTCCATACATTTTCCTATGTCTTTTTTTGTTTTTTTTTTGGATTTTCTTGTTTTCATGTGTTTTTTCTACATTTTTTTCTATTTTTGCATTTTCACATCTTTCTACGTGTCTACGCTTTTTTTCGTTTTCACATATATGTTTATATGTTTTTCGCATTTTCACCATTTTCCACTTTTATTTCGTTTTTGTCTTTTGTTTTAATGTTTTGTTTTCTTTTTTCATGTATTTATAATTTTTCTGTTTTTACAATTTTTTATTCTTTTTTCGTTTTTAATATTTTTATATTTTTCATGTTTTTTTTCCTTTTTAAATGTTTTCTATTTTTCTGTTTTTATATATTTATTAAAATAATTTATATTAAATATTTGAATCATTTATAGTAATAATAAAAAAATTTAAAAGAAATAAGAAGTATAACATTTGAGTGTATGTTGTCTTTTGAATAAAAAAATTATCTATTCCATTCTTTGATTCTATTCCATTTCGCGAACCAAACGGTACCTCAATGTTAGAATCATTTTTACATTTTATCACTTTTTCATAAATGCAAAATTTTATTCATTTTAGGTATATTAAAGCTAGGGGTATTCAAAATTGGTTGGGTTATTATAACTCACCAAATTTCAACCCATCAAACCCATGAAATGTAAGGTTAAATGGGTTACAATGGGTTGAATGTGTTATAAATCTTATATTTGATGGTTTATCATAACCCGTCTTAATAACCCGTGTAACCCACTCAACTCGTATAATTCTCTATATTTTCACTTTGTTTTTTATTTATCTCATTTAAATTTTTTTTTAAATGTAGTTATTCACAATTTGATATTTTTTAAAATGAAAAAAATGAAAATTGTAAAATCGGAAAAATGAGAAAACAATAAAAAAATTCTAAAACGGAAAAAAAACATACATGAATCGGACGTGACACTCGAATTTGTGGTGAATCGAGCAAGTCCAGTGATTCTGCTGATTCATGTACTCCATTAAAAAAATATGTTTAAAATTTTAAATGGATAAAAAAAAACGTTGACTTAATTAAAGAGAGTTCTGAAAAATACTAGGAGACCTTTTCTATTACGTTGCAAGTAAAGACTATAAATTTCATTACTTCCAATTCCTAACTTTTTTTATGTGTTCCTTTCTCTGCTTGAGACTTTTAACCACTCAAGTCAACTTTAATCGATTACATGTAACAAACTTAGTTATTAAAATTTTAACAAGTTTTTTGTAGTTATATTTGTAACGCACAATATATCATAGACATAATTAAAGTTTAGAATGTTCGACGTAACAGTTAAATAACAGTTAAATCGGAATGTTCAAATTTTCAGTAGTGTAAGAGTAAAATTGATATTACTTAGAATCGTTAGAGATTAATATATATTATTTCGTATATTAGAATCAAGTCTACACTTTTTTTTTTGTAAACGTTGGTATCAAGTTTAATCTTTATGCTCATATTTTATTATTATTATTTATTATTTGAGATTTGTGGTTCGATAAAACTAAAAAGAACAAAAATATATTTTCAACCACATAATGTCAATTTAATTTTTTTTAGTATTTAGCCTACACAATTTGAGATAATAAAAAAATAGAAGAAAAACAGTAAAGAAAACAAAATAATTTTCAACTCACTATAACACATCCAACCCATATAACCCAACCCACCTAACCCATCTAAAAAAAATTATTCCAACCCACATAACCCACCATAACTCATATCCAACCCATGAAGTAGTTTTCTTATATAAGTTGGGTAAAATTTCAATTATAACCCACCAAACCCAAGTTTGAACACCTCTAATTAAAATAAACAAAATCTCAGGATTCTCTATTTTTTACTATGCAGAAAGAATTTGTTATATATGGGCAATTAAGTTAAAAATATTACTCTAATAAAGGAAAACTATAAACTAGTAATACAGTAAGATTATGCTAAAGTTAAGAATAAGGTTAATGGTTTTGTTAATTAAAATTTGGTAAGTAAATTAAATAGAATTCTGCTATTGGATTTGCATGGAATTCTTTTTACACTTTTGCTTCCAAAATTTGGTAAGTAAATTAAACAGAAATCTGCACCTGTGCTTAGCCAAAACTTCAATTGCCCCTTGTACATCTGTTGACATCCATTTTCTGTATTTAACAAATTCTATTGAAAAATAGGAGGTTATTCAATGCAACTCAACAAGAATAGTGTGTCATTTGAAACTTTTGAAAGACAGTTGACATTTTAGGATAAGTATAGGGGCACAAGATGTATTAGGCAGAGAGCTCAGAACTCACCCATTTTTAGCTGGAGCAACCCTACATAGGGGTGTGCATCGGTTTGGTTTAAACCGCATACCGAACCGAACCGAGTGAATTCGGTTTTTCAGTTCGGTTTTTTAACATTTCGGTTTAATTTACTTTCCAATTTTTAATTAACAAAACCATTGTTTTTTAAACCTAAAACCACTAACCTGATTCTTAACTTTAGCTTAATCTTACTGGTAAACATATGTGTGTGTGTGTGTGAGAGAGGGGTGGTTTTGCTTCCAGTTTTCTCAGCTTTAACAAATATGGTAGTAAAGGAGAGAGTTGGGATATGTATCAATTTATAGAAATATATTGGCCTAATACATCTTGTCCAATTGTATTCAATAACTCCTTATTTCTCAATAGAATTTGTTGGATGCAGAAAATGAGTATCAACAGATGCAATAGTCCTTTAAAATTTGACAAATGTACGGATGTACATTGGGCAATTGAAGTTTTTGGCTAAGCACATGTGCGGATTTCTGTTTAATTTACTTATCAAATTTTGGAAGAAAAAGTGTAAAAAGAATATCCATGCAAATCCAAGAGCAGAATTTTATTTAATTTACTTACCAAATTTTAATTAACAAAACCACTGTTACCTGATTCTCAACTTTAGCTTAATCTTACTGTATTCACTAGTTCATAGTTTTCCTTAGTTAGAGTAATCTCTTAAACTAAAATTGATATCTCTCCTTTACAACCATATTTGCTTCGAGTATCCATTTCCATTTCCATTTTCGTTTCTGTGGTCGTGCAACACAGGCTTGCTTTGTAATTTTGAAATTCCATATTGTTTTTCTTTTGCTAGGACTGTTCTATAGGTCGTGCTGCCACCAGTGAATTCTTAGAAGAAGTTTGGAAGGAGTGTGATCATTCTCTTACCTTGAAGGAGGATCTCGGTTATTTTTGTCCTATTTGCGGAGTTATTCAGAAAAAAATTTGATACCATATTTGAGTTTCAATTCTCTAAAGTACAACAATTCTCTTACCAATTTGTTAGATCTTCATCATGTTCTCCAATAAAATTATGTTAGAGAATAATAATAGTTGAGGGAGTTATATTGTAATTAGCTTATGACATTTCCTTATCAAGTGATATTGTAAACCTAATTGTATAAATAGCTGATATTTTATCAGCAGTATACACATTGAAATCACATTCTCCTTCTTTCCATCTCTTTTATTTTTATGGTATCAGAGCAATAATGGCAGATCCTTTGATGTTCATCACTAAGATTTCTCATGACTAGAAAGCGCAAATCGTATGTTGATGCGTTGAATTCCAGTCAGAACATAAGAGAAGAAGATTTGGGTGAATCTGAAGGGAGATTTAAAAGTATCGATTCCAATAACAATCGCAACTCAAATTCCAGGGAAGGAGAAGGCGATTCAACAATGAATTCAAACTCGAATTCATCAACTGTCAACAATAGCAATGATAATCCCGGACTTGTTATTGTTAGCACAATTTTGAATGGATCTAATTACATACCATGGCGGAGATCGATTTTGCTCGCTCTCAGAGCCAAACGCAAGTCATCTAACCTCAAATTCATTTGACGGTTATGCTCGTTCACTTGTGTCAAAACACGTTGCCATCCGACTTGTTCTTCAATATTTGGTTATTCTTCATGTGCTTGCTCTTGTGCTTGTGTATCAGCATGCTCATCCTCCTCACCCTCTTCATCTTCATCTTCACCCTCTTCGATACCTAAACCTTGGGAACTCGAAGCTCCTCCACCCGAACAAGCAACGAGATGCTTAACGCGCTCTTCATACGATATAAATATGGGGGGACCAAGTTTATGCATTAAATTGGCTCTTTGAAGAGCCGCAATATCCAAAAGAGGCAATCCAACATGATGAGGGAGGTTTTGATAATCGGCTAATTCACCCCGAGCATCTAAAACTATCCCGGTAATTAAATTACCCATAGGCACTTGCCTGCTGTGGGAAGCAGCGGCACAATGTAAATTCTCGAAAATCATGCCAATACTATCAATGGTAAAATTCTTAAAAATGTTGTCAAGCAGGAACAAATCACGACTTTGTACCTTTGAACTCTCTACCCGGCCAAACAATGAGAAAGACAAATACTTGTGAAAATAGAACACATAACACTTGCTTGAAGTGTTTTTCGGATAGAAATCGTCTAAATTTGTCAAAGAATTCCAAACAGTGTGCGTACTAAACGTTTTTGGATTTTGATAAAAATTCCTAGTAGGAAAACCAAACCATTCTCCCATCGTCTCATAATCAATGTCAAACATAACCCCGTTATTTCGGAAAGAAATAATACCCTTCTTTTTTATCATAACGTAGAGAGACCAAAAACTCTATAATATAGGACTCAATATGCGGAAAACGTATACTAGCAAATCTCGTCCAACCAAGAACACTTAAAAATTCATTAATACGCTCATTGAAAGAGAGTGCATTTACCGTATCGAAATGGAAGAATTTATATCGGTAAACTCCATTTTTTGTCCGTTACAGTGTAGATAACGTCGCCCTTCCGCTTCCGTCTCAATATCGAACATAGACCCATATTGAACATGTAAACGATTTGCTTCGGTTGCTTTAATCTTGTTAGCAGCTCTCTTTTGTCTAGGCATCTTGTTTAAGTTTGGCTTGAAAATGGGTTGAAAGAAATTTAGAGAGATGAAAGAAAGTTGGAATGGTTAAGGGATGGTATGTGTTTGTGGAAGGAAGAAGATGATGAATAGGGAAAAATTTATTGGGAAGAGTAGAGATCTTTGTGTTGGGAAGAGGAAAGTGTGTTTGATTGGTGAAAGTAGAGGTGATGTATACAGGTGTAAGTGATAGGTATTAAATAGGGTAGATTAAGAGGTGGAAATTTGAGTAGGAATAGGAAGAAACTCAAGTTATTTGGCTAAATCCCACAGCATAAATCAGCGTATCATGATCGAGATTCAAGAATCTCGGTCGCGACAGGAGGTTTGTAAGGAGGAAAATTTCTCCTTAAAATCCTTCTTACGCTGGTCGTCTAGAGATTTTAAAATCTCAACTCAGATTCCTTCTTGGATATACTAAACTTTTGTATGGATATACTAAACTTTTGATCAATTATTTTCTTTAACACTATTGGATAAACCAATTGTATGTGTAGTTCAAATTCGGTTTAACATGTGTAAAATGATTAGCATATTACTATTCTTCTAAAATAAAACAATTAAGCAATTATTTAGGGGATAATATATATATATATATATATATATATATATATATATATATATATATATATATATATATATATATATCAATTCACAGGTTAAAATAATTATATAGTAACATTTATGCTTGCAATAAATTGAGTTGGAATCATCCGCATAAATTATAAAATGGCTGAATAATATGTAGATTTGATGTTATTACACAAGTGGTAAACTTAAAATTAAAATTAATTTATTTATATATTGTGAATTGTTATTTAATTTTTAGATGTAGGCTCAATTTCTTTGTTTTAGTTTATACATCATTGTAAATTTTCTTTTAATTTATAGTCTAAATTGGGAAATTAACGGAATCAATTTGAATTTTATTAAATTTTTTTAATAGAAACCAAGGTGGAATTGGTTCACCGAGTTATCCCGATTCGGGTCAATAATATTGACTCCTAAGTAGTATAATCGGACCAGAAGCTTGGCCGGTTCCATTGCCCCCAAAATCATTGACTCTATAAACTTTGGAGATATTTTATTAGCCTCTCAAATTTATATAAATTAACTCATTAACCCCAAAATTTACTTAAAATGTCTTGTTCGGCCATTAATCCGACCTTAAGTGACCAGTTAGCCTCCAAAACTTGGTTTAAGTGGTCCGTACTAATTGCCCACGCTACAGTCAAGAGAATGGGGCAAATTTTTTTTTTTTTAAAATTATATATATAATATTATATATTACAAAATTAAAATAATCTAAATTGAATGCTTTAGTTACAACTATTTTGTCTCTCTTTAAATTACAGATTGTTAATTACTTTGAAGCCCTAATTTTTCCCACTGAGCGATCTTGAGAGAAGGAAACCCTCACCCTGCGGCTGCCATTCAGTTCAGTTCTGCGCTTCTTCTTTGTCCTCCTTTCTTCAATTGTTGCTCGCAATTCACACAGGTAATTTTAATTCTGCAGTGCTTTCTGATTGTTAATTCTAATAAAATGCTTTTGAGTTTCTTCCATTTAATTGAATTCTAATTTTCTTCCATTTAATTGAATATTCAGGTATAGTCTACCAATTGCTTTAAATGATTTGGTGAAAGCAAGTCCTTCTCAATTGAACATTCTCAAGTATAAGTTGCATTAAGTCTTTCCTTGCATTTAGTTGAATTCTAATTTCTTCCATTAAACTAAGATGATTTTGAGTTAAGTTAAGATGGACCCGATGTTGAATTCTAATTTCTTCCATTTAATTGATTGTTATGCTATTTGACAATCCTTCCAATTAAGATGCTTTTGAGTTGCTAATTCTAATTTCTTCCATCAATAATTAGGTATATTGCTAATTCTAATTACTTTGATTTCATTAGTTTAATTATATTGGCATGTTGCTAATTTGCTATGCTATTTGATTAACCATACGCAGCAACCAATTGCTTTAAATGATTTGGTGAAAGCTTTTCTGCATTAAGTCCTTCTTAATTGAACTTTCTCAAGTATAAGTTGCATTAAGTCTTTTCTTGCATTTGTATTGTAAGAAACAAGAATATTCATGTCAAGATGTGATTGCATCAGCAGATCTTCACGGCACTCAAATGAACATAAAAGGATATTCTAGCACTAGCACTGATTGCAGAATGTCGTCGGTGGCGAAAACTATCCTTTCTGACACGGAAGATGATAAGCAACTGCAAGTAAGTTGAGGTTTAAATTAGTAATTTCTTCTTTAAATCTGAAGCATTTAACGAAAAACGATTTTTTTCAGTTCATAAAGAGCTTGAAGTGTAAAACTACACAAGTGCTATATGGCTGCGATTCTGAATAAAATGCCAAAATCTTTTCATTTCACCTGTATATCGTCAGTTGAATTTTTTTCATATATGCATGTCTGATTTTGTGAAATCAAGAGTTGAGCCCTGCTCTTTTGGTGGTCTCCATCATCTTCCCATGAATATTTTTCATGTTGTGGATAATAAGTGTTTCTCTTTAAATAATTTTGCATCTTGCATGTGTTGCCTAAATTTCCCATTGTTCTTTGAATAGATTCCCTCCCTACAATGAAGTTAGCTGCATCAGAACTTTTATTTGTTTTGTATTTCCATTCCATAATTGTATTTTTTTATGTGGTTAATGACTAAATGATGTGGTGTGGCTTATCCGGTTTACAATGATGTGGTGTGGCTTACACTGTTTTTACGTGGTTTGCTGACGATTAGTGGGTGCTCAAACCCCCTCGCAGGTCTCCCCTTGGGTCCGTCCCTTTTAATTAGGTGAATTATTTGATTCGTGCAGAGGCTGTTCCCGAAAAGAGATTTCGAGTTTATGAATGTTCAAGGGCTCACTAAAGAAAATGCTGCTAGACATTTACAGGTGGGTAAATTTATCTTTATATTGTCCTTGAATAATGGAAAAAGAATGAAATTAATTATTTTTTTTTCTTTTTTTTCAGAAATACAGGTTATAAGAAGGTTGCAGAAAGAGGTTTATAGTCATCATATGCAACTGTAGAAAGGATACTTCGGTCATCATTTGTAACAGGCTATAATTCCTCCTTAATGAAGGAAATTAACATCCTATTCCCTCAAAAACCATTGAGCACATTCCAACAAGGACATAGAGAAAATTTCTCTACTTCAAGCACCTCCAGCTTTAGCTTCACTTGTTATCCTTGTCATGAAGGTTCAACTAGAAATTCTGTACCGCACTTCCACCATGGACAATCCGGTGTATTAAGTGGTTACACCAATTTTCAACGACCAAATAATGACACAAGGTACTTGGCTAGTAATAACTTTTATTTTTATTATTATTATTGTTTTTAATGTACTAATTAATTAAGCTAAAATCTAGTATTCTACTATCTTTTTTCACCCTTAATTAGAAATTTATTTACATATATTTTTTATTTAGTCAGTTTTTAATCAGTTTGGAAACGGATTAGGAAATCCTTATTGACTGTATATTTAGATATTGTCATGGAACGGTTTGAACTAAAAGCTCAAGCTGATTGTTAAAGGTTCACTTTAATATCTGACAGATATCAACCGACCTCAGTTGATTGGTTAAGCTAAATAATTGAAACGATCAAATTGATCTATCAGTTAGAAATCCATCTGTTAATTCAATTAATCAATTAGCCAATCAATGAGTCAATTGGTTATACTAGCATATTAATCTTAACATAATTCTTAAATGTTCCTTTTCCTGTTAAGCACTTATTTATTTTCATTACACGAGATATCATGTATGCCATTATTTTAGCATTTTATTTTCAATCTTTATGTCAAATTAATCTTTCTGTCCAAATCCCCAGACCACCCCAGTATATTCTATTAGCAATAGGGCAAATTAAATTAGCTAATGGAAGATATATCCATTAATAAATTAATAAAACAAAAGAAAAGAGAACTATATATATTGGCTAATGTTTGTTAATTTTTTTTATACTTTTTTATGCACTCAGATGAACAAAAAAGGATATGCAATCGTTCCTCCCCTGGATTGCAGAACGTCGTCGGCGAAAACTACCCTTTCTGACACCGAAGATGATAAGCGAATGAAGATGATAAGAAATTGCATGTAAGTTGAGGTTTAAATTAGTAATTTCTTCTTTAAATCTGAAGCATTTAACGGAAAAACGTTGAACTGTTTTTGTTTTTATTGATTGGTTCATTGTGTTGTTAAGTTGTATGATAAAATTCCTTTGTCAAATGCTATTCGTTTTCTGATCAATTTACGACCCTACTTAAAAGAAAATCATTGGCTTAATAAATCCAGTTCATTTGGTATGTTTTGGCCTGTTTACATAATTCATATGGCTGCAATTCTGAATAAAATTCCAAAATCTTTTCATCTTTCATTTCACCTTTATATTGCCAGTTGAATTTTTTTCATATGCATTTCTAACTTTGTGAAATCATGAGTTGAGCCCTGCTCTTTTGGTGGTCTCCATCTTCCCATTAATATTTTTATCTTGTGGATAATAAGTGTTTCTCTTTAAATAATTTTGCATCTTGGATGTGTTGCCCAAATTTCTCATTTTCCTCCTCGGCACCCCTTAGTCGTTCCTTCTTAGTATTATCATGAGGTTTGCTTAAAGTAAAACTACACAATTAAATCATTTCTGTACTCTGTTTTGATCATCTGTTGTGATTAGAATTTCATTTATTCTTAAGCTATTGTAGATTAAAATTGTGATGTGTATTTGCTTTCAGCGTCTATACATGATGCCTTTGTCCATTTTGTATAGGTATAGGGCAAATGTGGGTGGGGACGCCTTTGTCCATTTTGTATATGGGGGTTTGGCTGGAACAACTTACTGAACTACTATCAGGATCTAACTGTTGCTTATTTTATTTATTAAGACATGGTTTAAGAAGGCTCTCTTACAACAATTCTTTATCTTCATAAATTTTAGTGCCATTTTTTCTAGTGGAAGCCCATTTGCCATTTTTGAATATGAGGGCAAAGTTTATGTGCCTGGTCAGGTAAGAGTTGTCAACATTGTGGATGATTTTTCATGTTCAAATAATTTATCCATTGGAAAATGACTTTGATTTAATTTTCCTTGTCCTTCAGGGAAACAATGCATACATATTTCCTGGATTTGGTCTTGGTTTAATCATGTCATGTACAATCCGTGTTCACGATGATATGCTTCTGGCAGCATGTAAGTGGACAAAAGCCACCAAAATGTTTGCAGATTTACCTCAAAGTGGCTACAGGGAACTTGATTTTCAAGTTCTAACAAAGTTATAGAAAGCATCATGCATAAGTATATTGTTAAATATGGTTAATGAAGTAGTATTTCTTGTTGTTTAATGAGATCAATGTTTATGATTTATTTCGTTGCAGCAGAAGCTTTGGCTTCAGAGGTGACCGAGGAGAACTATGACAAATGACTCATATGCCCACCATTCACTAACATCAGAAAGATTTGGCAAATATTGCTGCAAAAGTGGCCGATACGGCTTATGAACTAGGTTAGTCCTTTGTGCTTACATTTTGTATGCTACAATTATTTTCCCCCACTCCTTTTAATATGATTTATGCTTTCTTTTATACGTTGTCGCTGGATAGGTGGTGGTAGTTGGCTGAATGCAATTGAATATATTAGGAAGAAAAAGTTGGAGTTGAATACGAAATGAAATTCAATGGCATCCCAATGATTAGGAATCCAGGAAGATGACATTGAAAATCCAATCAGGAACCACTTGATTAGTATTTTGGGTTTTAGATTGAACAAAGTAGAATTTTTTTAGTTTGACTGAAATTGTGAACTTGTGGGTTGTTGGAATATACTTTTTACTTTTATTGTTTCACGATGCATAATGAGTTTTGTGAAAAAAAAATTGATGCTGAAAACTCTGAGTTTCTTACATGGAAAACAAACCTTGTGCTTATTTACATGCAGAAGCTTACACATCAGTGAAGCACTGCAGATGCAAATTGAAGTGCAAAGAAGGCTACATGAGCAATTAGAGGTAAGCAACATAAGATTGTAAAAACATTTATAGCGACATTTAGGTATAGCGACATTTATAGCTGCGGGTAGAAGCTCAAGGAAAATATCTACAAGCAGTTCTAGAGAAAGCACAAGAAACTCTGGGAAGGCAGAATTTAGGTACTATGGGACTCGAAGCGGCCAAAGTTCAACTCTCTGACTTAGTGTCCAAAGTATCAACTCAATGCCTTAGTTCTGCATTTTCTGAGCTGAAAGAACTACAAGATGCCCCCAGCAAATACAGGCAGCTCTGCCCACGGATTGTTCAATGGATAGTTGTCTAACCTCCTGTGAAGGATCTCAAAAGGAACAAGAAATGCTGAACATGCTACATCAAACCGAATTCAAGTGGAGTGAACATCTTAAAGACAAAATGTTTATGGGAAGCAATGCAGAAAGGAGAATATTTTCTCCAGACAAAAGTTGCAATGATCTATCCATGAGAGTTGGAGTCCACCGAGAAAGTACTAGCAGCTTTTCTGAGGGAAGATACAAGGGAATTAGGAATACTGATAATGAGCAGAATAACAAGAGGGTAGATTCAAGTAATCAACAGAATGAGAACATTTCACAAGGATGTGCTATTTGATTGCCTTACTTTGATACAAAACTTGACTTGAATGGTTTCAGCAGGCATGGGCTAGTTGTTGTACACTTAAGATGTGCACGAGATGCCACCAAATTTTATTGTACATAAATTTGAGGTTTGGTCTCATGAGCCACTTCCTTTTGAACATTTTGTGATTCAATAGAGTGCATAGTTGAACTACTTTAATTAAGCTGTTTGTATATAGCTTTTAGAAGCAGAACACAGATTCTGTATGGAATTTGTGGGCATTAATAATAATAACAATATAGCTCCCTTCAATCCAAAAATAATAATAATAATAATAATGTAGTTCTGACAAGCTTTTGGTATTTGGTAACGGTTTCTAATAAAAAACCGATGCCAAATTGGCTTCGGCTCAGAGCATTGGTTTTTTTTCTAAACAGTTGCCTCTTTGGCATCGGTTTTTTATTAAAATCGATTCTATTGGTGGTCTTAGTTAGAAACCGTTGCCAATATTAAGATACTGATGCCAGGCAATGGCGTCACTAATAACTGCAACGGTTTAAAATCGGACCCTAAAGGCAATAAAAACAACGGTCATTTTTTGTACTTCTGAAGCCATGTTGTGCAGTGGACCTTTGATTTGCATACTGCATTTTACATAGGAGTTGGAGTTTTACTATGGTGATGATAAAACATTAGTATAATATGGAGAAAGAGGTAATTGCTTCAGGTTCAATATCTTTGTATCCACATGTGAACAATAAGTTGCTGAGATTGAAGAATTGTTCCTCCCCTGGATTTCAACACTTCCGATTCATGTCACCTAAACCTGAAGGATCTCATATGATAATTTGCATTTTTGGTGACGAAAGGAGGAAAGTGTTGAAGAAATAAATAAAAGAATTTGAACATTATAGCAACAACAGTCCGTTAATAATCATTGTCTTTGTGATTGATTCTAATGTAGCTAGTTCCTGCTATGATTTTTATAGAACCATTTCTAGATTCAGGAACGAGACTCAGAAATTCACTTGTAAGTTTGTCGTTAGAAGATCAGGGTTTCTGGAAAGCTAAGCGGAATAGAGGATATGAAGAAAGTAATCAGGTGATACAAAACCTTTTCATGGTTTCTCGCTTTATTCAAGTTCTGTCTTCGCTTTCAAGCTGTTGAGATTATCGAGTCCAGTACCACGAAAGCTCAAGTGAGTTGCTTCTGGCAGGAAGAGATAATAACAGACACAGAAATGCCATTGAAAGGGAAAACACTTATGCTCAAATGGAGAAGAAGCTGTACATCAAGTACTCAGCACTTTGGAAGCCAAGTGGAAAGAAACAAATTGTTCAAAATCATTTATTTATGATTACATTTTCGTGGACTGTGAGGTAAAAATCTATACATAAATTTGATCTGATTTATCTTAATTGACAGTAGAGAGTAATTTGATGCCAAAAATGGAAGGATATAAGGCGACAAAATTGATAAGGGAAGCACGCAAGAGTATTGATGCTGGAACGGATTTTCAGCTGACCAAACCTTTACAACTTGATCAATTGTTTCAGGTTATTCAATCTATTCAGTGATTTTTAGATGAAATGTTTGAGTTTGAGTTTTGTGTTGATCATTCATTGGTCTGAGGGGCTGCTCAAACACAAATGTGTGAGTTTGAGTTTATGGCCACATGTAAAAAGAAACTTTACCTAAACCCAAGACACAGGGATCAGTCACAGTCTATGTAGCATGGAAACTGGAAACAGAAACGGAAATCGAAACGGAAACTGACACAGAAACAGAATCCGCGGAGACAGGTTACTGTGCATAAATTCATTAATCTGTCAATAACTTGTATTGCATTCAGCATTAGCATGTTATATCCATGAATAAACATTGAACCAATTTTAAAAATTCCAGAACAAGAACACAAACAATTGAGTAAACATAAACAAATGTGTATTACACCTGGTGTATTACAACTAAAATGAAATAGCTCTAGGGTTCTAATTGCAAGCCGGCCGATCTGATCTTTCCTTGGTGTATTCTTAGTATGTTTATCTGTCATGTTTGAAAATAAAACTGAATTAACATAACATTGTTCATCTAGTTTGTGTTTCTATATTTGTATTTTTAACAACTTGAAAACACGTGGGAATAGAAAAACTGTAAACAATCTTATTTCGAACTACAAAATATTAGTGGTTAAATCCACAAAAAATGAATTATATTTTACGTCAAAAAGAAAAGATAAGGAGTAATTTACTGATATTAGTTAAGTTTGGATTGATTATGTGAATAATTTTCATTTGTAATAAAGTAATAAGTTTGAATTGATTGTGTGAATAATTTTAATTTGTAATAAATTAAGTAATAAGTTTTTATTATAGTTTCTCCAGTTTTTCTCTTCGAAACTTGTCAGACACCCTTTAGAATTTTCTGCATATACAAAAAATTGAACACAAAATCTCTAGCTTAAGCGACTTGAATTGGTAATTAAATAATAAGTTCCGTTAATGTTGAAATTCATATGGTTTTTGATAGAGTGCAAATTTATTATTAATGTAGGAAATAATAAAATTTTAGACCTAAAGTCTTCAAACAAGACTAATTTCACTATCACTTATCAAATTATTTGAAAATACTAGTTTTTCGTTATTTAATTGTTACATTAGATTTCCAAATATTAATTATATCTAAATAGTTTATTGTGTTACTAATTGATATAACCACTATCCACGTACTCCACCACGATCTTTTACCGATAGCTCACATGTAACTTCCACCCTGATTCCTATAAATAGGCTTAAAGCTGAAGAGGAAGGGGTTGGTTTTTAGAGAGAATACGATATTTAACGGTATCTGACTTAAGCATCGGAGCGTTTGTGGGAAGACCGCTTCCCACACTGTAACAGGTTCAATCCTCAAGGAAGATCAACCTTCGCCAGGGACGTTCAACCTTCATCCGAAGACGTTCAACCTTCATCCAGGGATGTTAATTCAACCTTCATCCAGGAGGTTCGATCCTCAGGGAAGTTCGACTGTCATTATCCTGATTGGAAGGACCGCCTTCCTTCAGAGGTTCAACGATTGATCTCCCGTCTTACAAATTCATTATTTAGTTCAGGCTACAACAATTGGCGCCGTCTGTGGGAAAAGATCAAAAAGTCATTCATTCAACATTATTCACTTTTCGTAATAAAAAGATGCCTCCCAAGAAATCTCAAGTTTCACCTTTTCAAGCATCCCATATTCCGAACGAACACGATGCACATCCAACCAACGAAGAAGAATGTGTTGAAAACGTGGAAGACCAACATGGGCCGTCGAGAACAAATCCACCTACCGTTCCCTTGGCGGATTATGAAGAGTTGAAGAAAAAATTTGAAGAAAATAATAATCAGCTCCAAGAGTTAATGCTTTTTGTCCAAGAAGAAATGCGAGACAAAGAGTTTCGAAACAAGGAAAATGGTCCTGAGGTCGAGTTACCACGCGATGAAATCTCAGAACCACGTGAAGGAGGGAAGCGCAAGGGAAACCACTTAAATATCCATGAAGTTGTGGAAAGTTCTTACAAAGAAAATTCAAAGGCACATGAGAAAATCGGGGAAGAATCCATGTTCAACGCGAAAGAGACAGTAGACCTTAAGAAGATGATTGAAAAGGTGCTAGAACAAAAGAAATTAGTTCCGAGCAATGACACACAAGCAGCAAGGAAAATTCCTTTTTCGGGAGAGATCATGAATAAACCTCTTCCTCAAAAATTCAAGATGCCTCAACTCGCCACTTATTCCGGAAAGGGTGATCCCTACGATCATATACAGAGTTATGAAGCGGTAATGCTATTACATGGATGGGAAGATGCCATAATGTGTCGAGCTTTCTCCCTCACTCTATCAGATCATGCCCGCGCATGGTTCAATAGCTTAAAGGAAAGCTCTGTCTCCAACTTTGATCAACTGAGAAGAGAATTCATAAAAGCATTCATCATCAACACCAGAAGGAAGAAAGATGCAACGTATCTCCTCACAATAAAGCAAGATGAAAAGGAAAGTTTGAAGGATTACATAGAGAGGTTTCGCGTTGCAACTCTGTAGATTCAGGATCTCCAAGCTGGAATGGCAGTGGCTGGAATACTCCAAGGAACGAGATCGAGAGATCTCCAGAAATCCCTTTCTTATGATCAACCCTCAACCTTGGGAGATTTGTTCAGCCGGGCCAATAAATTCATCCTTTCCGAGGATGTGATGAAGAACATAGAAACGAGGGAAAATCAAGATAGGAAAAGAAAGGAAAGGGACGAGATTGGTGATGTAAAGAAGGGAAGAAGGAATGAAGCAAGACATGTACCAAGGCCGAAATATGAGAATTTCACACCCTTACTCCAACCACGTTCTAATATCCTGGCAGCCATTGAAAGAAGCGGACTCCTTACATTCCCCCCAAAGGCTAATGGGACGATGGGCAGATTGACAGATGCTTATTGTCGATTCCACAAGACTCATGGTCACTCAACTGATCGATGTAGGCAATTGATGAATGAAATAGAGTCATTGGTACGACAAGGTAAGCTTGAAAATTTTGTCTATGCAGAAATGTGGAGAAGGGAAAAGCCACAACATCCCAAAGAAGACAGGTATTTGGAAAACAGAGAGAAGGATGGTCGAACATACGCTAGAGGGAAGGAGGATAAGAAGGATAAACCCATGCCCCTTGATAACAAGCCGGCGTACCCAGCCATAAATGTTATCTCTGGAGGGGAAACTTTAGCCGGTGAATCCTCTTCATCGAGGAAGGCTTATGCTAGACAAGCTTATGAAGTCAACAATGTGACGAAAGCCCAAGAAGAAGAGTCCATAACCTTTACCCCGGTGGATCAAGGAAATGTAGTGATACCCCATGATGATGCAATGGTGGTTTCTGCTACCATAATGAAGTTCTCGGTGGAAAGAATTCTCATTGACAGTGGGAGTTCAGTCAACCTCCTCTATTGGAATTGTTTTAAGAAGATGAATCTATCTCTAGATAGATTGAAGAACGTGTCAGCCCCACTCTTTAGCTTCTCGGGGGAAGCCGTCCAAGTGGAAGGGTCTATCCAATTACCAATCACATTAGGCGATGAGCCTTGTAATGTTACAAGGATGGTGAATTTTATGGTAGTAAGATCTGTATCTCTAGCCTACAATGTGATACTGGGAAGACCATTAATTATTGGCATGGGAGCCATGATATCACCAGGATACTTACTGATGAAGTTTCCAACATCGAACGACATAGGACAAGTGAGAGGAGATCAAAAGAAGGCTCGCAATTGCTACGTTTCTTCTGTTAAAGGAAAACATAGTGCAAGTACAGAGAAAATGGCGATTTTTGAAGAGTCTGACAATAAACCAAAGCCAAAACCAGTTGAAGATGTTGAAGCAATACCGCTGACAGAAGATGATCCAGAAAAAATAACATATGTTGGAAGTAAAATGGCGGAAGAAGTCAAGGATGAAGTAATAGCATGTCTTAGGAGGAACATGGACGTGTTTGCTTGGGTTCCTACAGATATGCCCGGCATAAGCTTGAATGTAGCTTCCCACCACTTGAATGTTGATCCAAACATCAAGCCAATCAAGCAAAAGAATAGAAGAATAGCACCAGAGAGGCAAAAAGCCCTAAAAGAAGAAGTTGACAGGTTGCTTGAAGCAAATTTTATTCGAGAAGTTCATTACCCCGATTGGCTTGCAAACATTGTGATGGTGAAGAAACCCAACGGAAAATGGAGAATGTGCATAGATTTCACCGATCTAAACAAGGCTTGCCCAAAAGATTCATATCCTTTACCTCAAATTGACAAAATGGTGGATGAAACATCTGGATACGAACTATTGAGCTTCGTCGGCGTATACATGGGGTACCATCAAATAAAAATGAACCCCTCTGATGAAGAAAAGACATCATTTATCACCGAGAAGGGCACATACTGCTACAGGGTTATGCCTTTTGGACTTGAAAATGCAGGAACAACCTATCAAAGGATGATAAATAAAGTTTTCAAGCCTTTGTTGGGCAACACCGTGGAAGCTTATGTAGATGATATGATCATTAAAAGTAAGAAAGGAGAAGCACATACAGAAAAGCTTGACAAGGTGTTTGACGTGCTGAGAACCCATAATATAAAGTTAAACCCTAACAAATGTACTTTCGGAGTGCGGTCGGGAAAGTTCTTGGGTTACATGATAACTGAAAGGGGTATTGAAGCAAATCCAGAAAAGATCCAAGCCATCTCCGAGATGAAGCCTCCTGCATCCATCAAGGAAGTTCAACGTTTGACAGGAAGGTTAGCATCGTTGAATAGATTTCTATCTAAATCAGCTGAAAAAAGCCTACCCTTCTTCAAAACCTTGAGAGCAGGGAAAAACTTCCAGTGGACAACTGAATGTGAAAAAGCTTTTGAAGATCTAAAAGATTACTTGAAGAAAATACCATTGTTGACAAGACCAGAGCCAGGTGAAATATTGTTTGTATATTTGGGAGTGAGCAAGGTGGCCTTGAGTGCAGTTCTATTAAAAAGAGAAGGAAAAATTGACAAGCCAATTTACTACGTCAGTAAGGTACTCCAAGGAGCGGAGCCTCGATACCCTTTTGCAGAAAAGGTCGCTCTTACACTAGTAATGGCCTTCAGAAAGTTAAGACATTATTTTCAGGCTCATTCCATAGTCGTATTAACCGATCAGCCTCTAAGGCAAATATTGCAAAAACCTCAATGCTCCGGACGTCTTACGAAATGGGCAATCGAGTTAGGAGAATACGACATCAACTTTGAGCCTAGACAAGCAATCAAGGGACAGGCCTTAGCCGATTTCATTGTGGAATGTACTGGAGAAAGAAGAGTGGCAAGAGAGAACGAGCACACATGGAAATTATTCGTTGATGGAGCATCAAGTTCAACGGGAAGTAGAGCAGGAATAGTATTGATATCTCCCAAACGAGAGATAATCGAATACTCTTTACGTTTCGCTTTTCCAAGTTCAAATAACATTGTAGAATACGAAGCCCTTATAGGAGGAATGAAGCTTGCCAAAGAATTACAAGTTCAAAAGATTATAGCTCACAGTGATTCACAGTTGGTGGTTCAGCAATTCAACGGAGAGTATGAAGCGAAGGAACCTATCATGATTAAATACCTACGAAAGGTTAAATCTTTATCTCAAGGGTTTGAAGATTTCTAGTTGCTACAAATCAATAGGTCCTCTAATAGCCATGCAGACGCTTTATCAAAGCTTGCATCGTCAATGGAAACGAAAGGAAGGATAGTGCATTTGGAAGAACTGAAGAGGCCAAGCATAGAGGAAAAGATTGTAGCATGTACTGAAGAAATACAAGATTGGAGAACACCATTTGTGAAATTCTTGAAGACAGGGGAGCTTCCAATTGAAGCTACAGAGGTAAAGAAATTGAAGATGAGAGCAGCACGTTTCACCTTGATAGATGATGTCCTCTATAAGAAAGGTTTCTCAATGCCACTTTTGAAGTGTCTGGGTCCAGAGAAGGCAGATTATGCTCTAACCGAAATACATGAAGGGATATGCGGACAACATTTGGGATCAAGGGCCTTAGCAAGTAAAGTGCTGCGTAGCGGGTTCTTCTGGCCCACCTTGAGGGATGATGCTTTGAAGAAGGTTAAAACATGTGATAAATGTCAAAGATTTGCAACCATTCAAAATGCTCCAATCGCGCTCTTAAGAACCTCCATTGAACCAACTCCATTTGTAAAATGGGGATTAGATCTGCTAGGACCTTTTCCCCTAGCAACAGGAGGAAGAAAGTTTCTGATAGTGGCAACCGATTATTTCACAAAATGGATCGAAGCAGAACCATTAGCTACCATCACTGCAAGGAAAATAGAAACTATGGTATGGAAAGACATCATATGCAGGTTTGGAATACCAAGAGTGATAATTATAGATAGAGGAAAACAGTTTGATTGTGATTCATTCAAAGGTTTTTATGAAAGGCTTCATATCCAACTCAGTTTTGCTTCGGTAGCGTACCCACAAGCCAATGGCCAAGTAGAAAAAAGCAACCGAACGATCCTAGAAGGCTTAAAAATGCGCTTAGACAAGGCAAAAGGGGCATGGGAAGATGAGCTTCCCTCAATCCTTTGGGCATATAGAACCACCAAGAGAATCCCAACTGGAGAAACCCCGTTCAGTCTAGCTTATGGAACAGAAGCACTGATCCATGTTGAGATTGGAGCTATCTCACCGAGAATGGTTAATTTCGAGGAGGAACCAAATTCTGATGCAGTGCATGATAACTTGGATATGATAGATGAGCATAGAGATCAAGCGTGCATACGGCTGGCAGCATATCAACAAAGAGTATCCCGTTACTACAACTCGAGGGTGAAGGAAAGAATGCTAATAGAAGGAGATCTTGTTCTGAGAAAGACCGCCATAACCAAGGCACATTTGGAAGAAGGGAAATGATAGGGGTATTTTACCCCTATCTTTTAGCGTGATTTACGGGTTGATTTTGGATAAAATAAATAAGTTTAATTACAAAAATAAAGTGTTTTGATAAAATAAAGAAATAAAAATAAAATTCGTACTTTCAGTTAATTTTCCATGTTTTTGATTAGTTTAGGAAATAAAAACGTCAAGCTAACTCGGCTCGCAAGATTTGTATTTCAGGTACGAGCAAGGAGCAAAAATTTACTCAAATACGCGGGGCGTATCATCCTTTACGCGGGGCGTGAAACATGGTGTCAACAATAATTGCCTTATCCGCAGACGCCATGTGGAATTGACTCAGCATACGCGGGGCGTATGACACATGTCGAAAATAATTGGCCTAATCCTGAAAGTCAGACTGCACTGTCTCCTTGAGTCAACTCTTCGTACGCGAGGCGTATCACCATACACGCGAGGCGTACCAGGCAATTCCTCAATGATAAAAGCTCATAGACTCTTTTACGCGGGGCGTACTTCAGCTACGCACGGCGTAAAAGCTCCAATTCAAGCAATAAAACTTCAGAGACTCAAACACACGGGGAGGACTTTAGCCACGCAGGGCGTGCTTGAGACAACAAAGACATGGAATTGGTCCACATGCAGGAGATTTCTGACGGAATGGGCACTTACGCGGGGCGTAGACCACCTCACGCGGGGCGTATCATGGGATTTCTGCACCAAATAATGTTGCTCCATACTTGTGCTTTGTGAAGTTACAACATTGCCCTTGCTTGATGTTTATAAATAGGAAGCTCTTGAACTCCATTTAGACACACCGAATTACACACTAGAGAGCAAACTATACTTGTTTTGATTATTTTTGTAGTATAGATTCAGTTTTTGTAGCTAAACTCTCCACCTCGAGAGCTTGTTCGGTTGTTCCGACATTCCATCGAAGTTCCGCTCCACCATTCGTCACCAAGCTCGAGAGTTCCACCTCCACGACCTAGGAGACGGCTTTGAGTCCGGTTAGCTAGTTTCAAGGGCGGATTCTCCCCTTTTTACGTGCTAATTAGCTTGTACTCTTCCTATGTACTAGGCTTGGTTGTATTCCGTTTATATACATTCCATATTTATAATCTCTATTTCCCTTTTCGTGTTAGTGTTTGCTACTTGTTTTGATATTGATAAGTGATTATTGTGTAGGAGAACGCGATTTCCGACGCCATTCGGGCTATCCTTAGGGAGTTATATAGGTGTTGCCTCACCGGAAGTGAAAAACCGGAAACCGTAGGAATTGACAAGCCACGGAACTTACGGGCCCTAGTTTCTAATTCCCCCGCATTAGACACGCCTTGACTAGGAATCACGTAGTCTAAGTGCTTCACGGGTCGGTCCTACTACACTTAGTCGTCTTTACAAGAGTAAATTATTATCCGTATACATTTAGACTCGTTATTTATCGTGGTTATAACTTATCTTTATTCATCCTACTTCATAGGGTTTTAGCTACATAAATCTGTGTCGCCAATAGTTAGGAATAGTGTGTAGTTGCATCCTACTTTACCCCAAAGTAATCACCGCTTAAATAACATACGAAACCGAGTCGTCTAATACTTGTAATTATAAATCCCGTGGATTCGATACCCGGTCTTAACCGGATTATTACTTGATACGACGGGGTACACTTGCCCCTAAGTAGTCGTAGTGTCTAGTGGAGTTAGAACATTTAAAAGACCACATCCATAGTTTTAGCGCAATCATCGTAATACACATTTAATCGTCTT
Organism: Euphorbia lathyris; assembly: GCF_963576675.1. Taxonomy (NCBI): domain Eukaryota; kingdom Viridiplantae; phylum Streptophyta; class Magnoliopsida; order Malpighiales; family Euphorbiaceae; genus Euphorbia; species Euphorbia lathyris. The sequence goes on from NC_088914.1 coordinate 330,244, forward strand.
AGAAAAGCTCACACTAGGCGCCACGCGCATCAAGTTTTTGGCGCCGTTACCGGGGATTTATAATCTCCTACAATATTAGACAAAAACGTTTCATTGTTAGTTTAAGCATTCTTTTTGTATAAATTGTTTATATATACTTTTACTAACATTATTCTTTCTTGATGATAATCTTTGTTTTACTTTATGCACACCCGATCTAAGAGTGATTCTCTCGTACCTATTGATCTCGAAATTGAACGTACTCTTTGTAGGTTACGTAGAGAGAGAATGGAAAACCCCAACGCCGAGGTCAACCAACCCAACGGAAACCCAAGGCCGCACGTGAACAACATCCGCGGGGGCAATGATACGCGTTCGATAATGGAGATCCTTGCTCCGCATCGTCCCTAAAATCGTAATGGCATTGTCGCTCCCACGATCCCGGCCAACACATACGAGATCAAGATCGGTATGATCCAACTGATACAACAATGTGGTCAATTCGGAGGGGAACTCCATGAGAACCCCAACAAACATTTGGATAAATTTCTTATGTGTGCCGATACCTCTCGGCAAAATGGTGTTCCCGTTGAGGCTGTGAGACTAAAATTGTTTCCTTTTTCATTGACAGGACAGGCATTGGAATGGCTACACTCATTGGAGGCGGGATCCATCACGTCATGGGAGGAGCTCGAAAAGGAGTTCCTTTCCTACTATTTTCCGCCATCCAAAATAGTCAAGTTACGGACCGATATCACGTCCTTCAGGCAGTTGGAATGCGAGGCCCTTCATGCAACTTGGGCTAGGTTCCGGAAGTTGCTCCGAAACTGCCCCCACCATGACATCCCGAAGCACGACTTGGTAAGCACTTTTTACCACGGGTTAACCCCCACCAACCGTGCGACTGTTGATTCCGCTGCAGGTGGGGATCTATTTCGGAAGTCAGCTAGTGAGGCCTATGAGCTCATTCATGAGCTCGCGAGGAAAAGCGTGCAATGGCAAGAGGATCGGCTTGCCGGCCCGTCGTGACACCAAATGTTTGCTGTGGAGAAAGAGGCTCCGAAGAGCTCCATAGCAGAAATGCATAAGAAGCTTGACTCATTAATTGCCCAGCTAAGCCTCAACAAAAGTGCACAGGTCCTGATGTGCAATCACTGCGGTGGAGACCACGACGGACTCAACTGCCAAGCCGGTAGCCCTTTCGCTGGCGACATCAAGAGTGTAAGTCACGTAGGAGGAAATCCAAGGTATAATCCTAATCTGAACTCCTATCACCACCACAGTAATAATAACAACGGTTGGCGGCCTCGGTACCAACACCCGAACTTGTCATATGGCAATAATAATAATGTGTTGAGGCCCCCATCCGGCTTTGAGCAAGAATTTCGAGAAAACGGGCTCGGGCAATCACAAGTCGCGCCCGGTAATCGGAACGCTCCACCTTCCAACAATGTACACGACCAATCGGTCACGTCTTTGTTAAAGGACATATTAACCCGTCTTTCCGATAGCGAAGTGTTTTGCAGGGATCTTAGCCGCCAAGTAGCCCACCTGAATCGTCAACAGCAGGAAAGGCCACTAGGAACCCTCCCGGCAAACACTGAACAAAACCCGCGGGGTAAGAATCGAGAATCCGGACAAGCGATAACACTCATGAATAGGGAAAGTTCGGACCCGTCAAGCTCCAACGCGGACGCCTTGCAATGAGCCGCCGTATGAGAAAGTCGAGCTACTTCGACTCAAAACGTAGCATCGGTTTGAATTTCTCGAACCACTTGTCTATATGTATTATAAACTTATTTCTATCTCTTTTCTCTTTTATTTATTTTTTGTCCCTTGAATTGTTGTTATTTTATTTTCATTTCCATCTTTTGCTCTACTGCTCTTTATTTTATTTTATCCTATTTTCTTTTATTTTCATAAAATTAAAGGAAAAACAAATCCCACATTAATCCAAAAATTTTAAAATACGCGGGACGTACAACCCCTTGCGCCCCGCGTAGTTGTGTGTATGCTCCTGTTTCTAACAAAAAAGGCACACTACGCAGGGCGTACCTATAGGCACGCCCCGCGTACCTTCCCTAATTCGTCTTAATAAGAGCCACATAGAGGACACACGGGGCGTACCCTGGGATGCGCCGCGCGTATCCTCAGGGAGTTGTGAATCACAACTCCCCATGACAGCTTTTTCTTCATAACTTCCCATCATTTCTCTTCCCCAAAAATCTTCCCCACTTCTCCACTCCACCTCTTCTCCTCTCCAATCAACTTCTACCTTTTCAAATTCAAAACCTCAACCTCCCTCCATAATAAATTTTGCATTAACTACCCTCTTAATTTCAAAATTAAAATACACAAAAACATTAATTAAACATAAAAACCATAAAAACATTAACACCTCATTAATAACATCATAAATCAAAACTCCAAAAAAATTCAAAATACATCTAAAAAAACGAAAAAGATTGTTCCAAGTTCGTTTTTACGCGCGGCGTACTCCCCTGTACGCCCCGCGTCCCTGCCTTTTTCTTCCATCCAAAAGGGCAGGAGGTGCACTACGCGTGGCGTACCCCCATGTACGCCCCACGTATCGCACCCCTATTGCGTAATTAACGCTCAAGAGGTGGGATACGCGTGGCGTGGCGTGGCCGCTTCACGCCGCGCGTATCCCTCCTAGGGACCCGAGTTTTGCTTGGATACCCACTTCCCTCCTATATATACACCCTTCCTTTCCTCCTTTTTCTTCCTCACTCATTACCCTAACTCTTCACAACACTCATCTTCTACTCTTTCTATCCCTTGCTCCCACCATGGTTAGGCGAAAGCAAACCACCGACATGCGTCCCCCACGGTCCACTCGGGCCTGATCCTCCCGTTCCGCACAAAACCAACAACCACCTCCACCTCCCGAATGGGAGGAAACTCCGCCACTCACCCGCCAATACCGGGCTCCTTTTCATCTCCTAACCGAGGAGGAGGCCCAAAGGTACGAAGATCTTTGTGCCACCACTATCATGGAGCTTCCCTATATCCAACGTAGCGTGCTTGATCAATATGATTTGGGCATTCCCTTCGAAGCTCGCCTCTGTGCCCTCTGTTGGTACGACATCTACTCTACGCACCGGCGGGTGTACCCGTCGCTAGTGGTGGAGTTCTACACCACCCACACCTCCAACAACGTCCCCGGAGCTGCCCTCTTCAACTTCCGCCTCCACAACCGCCCCTTCTCCATTGACACTCAATGGCTCCAACACCATTTCACTTATCAAGCGGAGGGGGGCACATCCCGTTTGCCCGACGGTGTTGCCGCTCATGAGTTTTGGACCTCCATCACCGGGTCCGAGCACTATGATATCTCCAACCTCCGCCCATCTCTCATCTGCGACCCTATCCTCCAACTTCTCCACCGCTTCATCTCATTTTACTTCTCGGGGAAGTCCGAGTCCTCTAAGGTCAACAAGCACGAACTGTTGGCCCTCTACTATTGTGCCAATAGGCTCACCTATGACCTCACTTATCACGTGGCTGCTCACCTCCACTCCACGCCCATCCGGAAGCGGGCCAAGCTCGGGTTTGGCCACCTCATCACCATCTTCGCCCTCACCGCTCTCGGTGAAGCTGCCCCCGATCGCCTCCCGAGCCTTTTGCCTCGGCCAGTGGAGAAGAACGCTTTTAAGTCTCTTAAGCGTTCGACCTCCGGCCCGGGCGAGACTTCGGGGGCGGCCCATTCCAATGCGGAAGGTGACTCGGACTCGAGCATGGGTCTCAATTTTAGTCCTCCACCCCTCCACGACTTCAACTCTCTCTATGCTCGGTTGGATATCTTGGAGGATAACCAACATCGTGATCGGGCCCATTTCGACTCCCGTTTCGACGCCCTAGATGCTCGCTTCGATGCCTCCGAGGCTCAAAGGCACGCGAATAGGGCTAACTTTGACGCATTCACCAACGCCTTCTACACCCACTTTAACATCCATGGCAATCCGCCTCCACCACAACCATAGTTTCTTTTTGTTTTGTGTTTTCGTGTTTATTTTAATTCGTTTTATTTTCGTTTGTTTTGTTTTAGTTCGTTTTGCTTTCTTGTAATTTTGCTTTCTGTTTTAATATCTATGTAATGTCTTTTTATGGTTTTCGTTCATATTTTGTGTTTATTTTTCACCGTTTTTCTGCCATAAATAACATTCACGCAGGGCGTACTCACCTTTACGCCCCACGTGATCATCATTTTTCGTAAATAAAATGCCCAGAAACTCAAACACGCGGGACTCCCCACTCCCTGCGCCCCGCGTATTTGAGTCTCTGACTCAAAAAGCGATAAAAACGCCACCCTACGCGGGGCGCCCCCTTGGGCACGCCTCGCGTAGGGCTCCTGACCACTAAGGGTCTTCTTTTCCTTCCTTGCCTTTATTTTTGTTTTTGTTTTGATTTCTTTTTACGATGTCCTTAGAACAGGCGTCATTTTAAATAACGCGGAGGGCCGTGCAACCCCGCACTTTCAGTTTGTTTTGCACTAACAAAAACAAAAATAATAATAAAAAATAATAATAAATAACCAACAAAATAATTAAACTACTTTATTGACTCTTTTAAATTTATCCCGACACGCTATCCGTCCTTCGGAAATTAATTAAAGTTCCGTTATTTGTCATCAAAAATAAAAGACGTCAACACAAGGGGATGATCTAATTAAGGAATTTTAGTCTTGGTTTTGAAATTAGGGAATTTGTGCAAAGCTTAGGTTAGTACTAAACTAAGGCATTGAGCCTTAACCCAAATGTTATCTCCATAATGAACTTTGAAAAGGCAATAAAAACGGGATAGTTGAGAATTTAGCGAAGATTTGATAGTACACAATTTAAACCCGAATCTTTGTGAGGTATTTTTGAGCCTAAAGGAGTTCGTACGAGAACTCCAATTCCTTCACAATTTTTCGAGAGCCTTGACTTCACTCGACTCATAGAATTTGCATCCAATACCGGGTTAAGTACACTTATTTTTGGTAAAAAGGCAATAGATGATAAACCGAACCCACTTAGGCTAATTTTTCTTAATTTATTTTTCTCGTTTTCATCAAACATTAGGAAACTCCTTCGAGCCTATTAACCAACTTTTTTGTTAATACCATTTTAACCATTAACCCTTTTTCCTCTTGTTCGAATACCGACAAAATCAATTTGCACCCAAATCACTCGGAAAAAGTCACGGCCATAACAAACGAGCACCATAAACCTTCAAAATATTGTTTTTGTGCCTCTATCAAAACAAAGGATACGATAAAAATAAAAAGGCATTCTCAAGCTCCACCCGAGCAATTTTGAAGTATGTTTTGTAAAATTCGCCAAGGCTGAAATAAACAAAAACACGGTGCAAACACAAAACGGTATTTTTGAACTCGAGTTTCTTTAAACTAACCACTAAAGAAGCCACCCACATTACAACCCCCCTCCGGGTTCATTTTTAATGTTGCCTAACCATATTTTAGGAGGAAAAACCCTGATGAAAATGCAAATTCAACATGATCTCGAGTAAGTGCAAAGAAGAGTGCTAAAACACCGACCCACCTAAAATTGAGCGTAAGAGCGAAATCCCTTGGTGAGATACTATCGGGTTCTCAAAAGATAATCAATCCCCGTTAATATTGCCTATTAATCTTGATCATGGAGGTTTCAAACTAGTTTCGTACTCAATTGTTTGCGTAGGTACTTACCGAAACCTTTGCATAAAACCATAACTTTGAAATCACGCACTTGGCAAAACCAACCTTCGGTTTGTTTCTTAATTTTCTCAATCCCTTGTCTTTCGATTTCTTTTACTTGAGGACAAGTAAAACTTTAAAGTCCGAGGAGGTTTGATAGGGGTATTTTACCCCTATCTTTTAGCGTGATTTACGGGTTGATTTTGGATAAAATAAATAAGTTTAATTACAAAAATAAAGTGTTTTATTAAAATAAAGAAATAAAAATAAAATTCATACTTTCAGTTAATTTTCCATGTTTTTTATTAGTTTAGGAAATAAAAACGTCAAGCTAACTCGGCTCGCAAGATTTGTATTTCAGGTACGAGCAAGGAGCAAAAATTTACTCAAATACGCGGGGCGTATCATCCTTTACGCGGGGCGTGAAACATGGTGTCAGTAATAATTGCCTTATCCGCAGACGCCATGTGGAATTGACTCAGCATACGCGAGGCGTATGCCACCCTACGCGGGGCGTATGACACATGTTGGAAATAATTGGCCTAATCCTGAAAGTCAGACTGCACTGTCTCCTTGAGTGAACTCTTCGTACGCGAGGCGTATCAGCATACACGCGAGGCGTACCAGGCAATTCCTCAATGATAAAAGCTCAGGGACTCTTTTACGCGGGGTGTACTTCAGCTACGCACGGCGTAAAAGCTCCAATTCAAGCAATAAAACTTCAGAGACTCAAACACACGGGGCGTACTTTAGCCACGCAGGGCGTGCTTGAGACAACAAGACATGGAATTGGTCCACATGCAGGAGATTTCTAACGGAATGGGCACTTACGCGGGGCGTATCATGGGATTTCTGCACCAAATAATGTTGCTCCATACTTGTGCTTTGTGAAGTTACAACATTGCCCTTGCTTAATGTTTATAAATAGGAAGCTCTTGAACTCCATTTAGACACACCCAATTACACATTAGAGAGCAAACTATACTTGTTTTGATTATTGTTGTAGTATAGATTCAGTTTTTGTAGCTAAACTCTCCACCTCGAGAGCTTGTTTGGTTGTTCCGGCATTCCATCGAAGTTCTGCTCCACTATTCGTCACCAAGCTCGAGAGTTCCACCTCCACGACCTAGGAGACGGCTTTGAGTCCGGTTAGCTAGTTTCAAGGGCGGATTCTCCCCTTTTTACGTGCTAATTAGCTTGTACTCTTCCTATGTACTAGGCTTGGTTGTATTCCGTTTATATACATTCCATATTTATAATTTCATGATTTATAATCTCTATTTCCCTTTTCGTGTTAGTGTTTGCTACTTGTTTTGATATTGATAAGTGATTATTGTGTAGGAGAACGCGATTTCCGACGCCATTCGGGCTATCCTTAGGGAGTTATATAGGTGTTGCCTCACCGGAAGTGACAAACCGGAAATCGTAGGAATTGACAAGCCACGGAACTTACGGGCCCTAGTTTCTAATTCCCCCGCATTAGACACGCCTTGACTAGGAATCACGTAGTCTAAGTGCTTCATGGGTCGGTCCTACTACACTTAGTCGTCTTTACAAGAGTAAATTATTATCCGTATACATTTAGAGTCGTTATTTATCGTGGTTATAACTTATCGTTATTCATCCTACTTCATAGGGTTTTAGCCACATAAATCTGTGTCGCTAATAGTTAGGAATAGTGTGTAGTTGCATCCTACTTTACCCCAAAGTAATCACCGCTTAAATAACATACGAAATCGAGTCGTCTAATACTTGTAATTATAAATCCCGTGGATTCGATACCCGGTCTTAACCAGATTATTACTTGATACGACGGGGTACACTTGCCCCTAAGTAATCGTAGTGTCTAGTGGAGTTAGAACATTTAAAAGATCACATCCATAGTTTTAGCGCAATCATCGTAATACACATTTAATCGTCTTAGAAAAGCTCACACTAGGCGCCACGCGCATCAGGAAACTTCGTCCAAATTGGGAAGGGCCATACCGGATAAGAAGGTTGGTTGGAACTGGAACTTGCTTACTTGAAACGATAGAAGGAAAGAAGATTCATAAGACATGGAATGCAAATCACTTGAAGCTCTACTTCCTGAGCAATTGTATTAACACTTATTATGAATAAAGAGACTCAAGCCGTAATTACGGTCCCGTGGCTTTTCCCCAGAATTGGGGTTTCCACGTAAATATGGTGTGTTCATGTTTATCATTTATTTACTTACTTTACGTATGCTACATATTCTTGATTTTCTTATATAATATGGAGAAAAAGCTAACAAAATTATCATCCTAGATTATCATATAGTAAGTTTTATATGATCTCCGGGGAGCCAACATATCTCCAACATATGTGAAGGCAGAGGGCAAAATGAAAAACCCATCTTCTATGAGGGAAGCCACACTCTTTACTATCCAGGCTGTTAAGGCACATGGTGTAGAAAAAAGCGAAACGCTTTCACCTTGGTGCACACAGTTATCAAAACTGTTAAGACATATGGGTGTAACAGACCATATGAATGCACGCGGATCAAAGCTGTTAAGACGCCTGGTGTAGAAAAAAGCATAGACGCTTTCACCATGGTGCACACAGTTATCAAGGCTGTTAAGACGCCTGGTGTAGAAAAAAGCATAGACGCTTTCACCACGGTGCACGCAGTTATTAAGGCTGTTAAGACACATGGTGTAGAAAAAAGCGAAACGCTTTCACCTTGGTGCACGCAGTTATCGAAACCATTAAGACATATGGGTGTAACAGACTATAAATGCACGCGGATCAAGGCTGTTAAGACATATGGTGTAGAAAAAGGCATAATCGCTTTCACCATAGTGCACGTAGTTATCAAGGCTATTAAAACACTTGGTGTAGAAAAAAGCAAAAAGCGTTTTCACCATGGTGCACGCAGTTATTTCTATTAAAGCAATATCAATAAAGTTCATCAAAATCACATTTAATTCGGATCGAATTTCGAGTGATTGGGGAGCAGGAAAGCTTGAATACATATAAAAAGGGAAATCTATCTCTAAGGAAGGGGGGCAGCAGAAGCATCATCATCGTCATCAAGATCCTCCTCATCCAAGTGCTGCAAGACATCTATTTTCTCATCTCCTGCAATCTCGTTCTTCCCATGAAAGGTCCAAGGCCCACCGAGGTTCTCCAGATCATCATAGAAGCCTTTATTAAAAGAAGCAGCGACATCCTCTTCGTCACGGTCAAAACTTTGCCATGGATGAGAGTCAAAAATTGACACAGTCTTCGAGAACATGATAGGGGTATTTTACCCTATCTTTTAGCGTGATTTATGGGTTGATTTTAGAAGAAATAAATAAGTTTAATTACAAAAATAGAGTATTTTAATAAAATAACGGAATAAAAATAAATTCCATGCTTTCAGTTAATTTCCCTTATTTTTGAGTAATTTAGGAAATAAAAACGTCAAGCTAACTCGGCCCCGAGATTTGTATTTCAGGTACGAGCAAGGAGTGAAAATCCATTCAAATACGCGAGGCGCATCATCCCATACGCGGGGCGTGAAACATAAAGTCAGAAATGATTGCCCTATCCACAGACACCACGCGGAATCTACTCAGCATACGCGAGGCGTATGCCAACTTATGCGGAGTGGCTCCCTTTCAGGATCCTGATTCTCATCTGAACCGGACCAACATTAATCAGGTAGGTACCCCTCTACTCTTTTATCTTTTGACTAGACTTCTAGGCTTTAGTAGCCATACTTTGAACATCATTTGCATGCTAACCTCTAAGCCGTTTAGAAGACCTTTAGTTAGAAAACACGGATTTCTATGCACGTAAGCAATGCTTTATTTATTTTTTCAAATAATTTGACCTATATGCATGTGAATAGTAAAAATACGAGCAATGCATGCCAACAGTAAAAACGTGAATAGCACGTGAATAGTGCACGTGAATAGTAAAAACGTGAATAGTGCACCTGAATAGTAAAAACATGAATGATGCATGTTAACCGCAAAAACGAGAATAGTGCACGTGAATAGTACAAACGTGAATAGTGCACGTGAATAGTAAAAACATTGAATAATGCATGCTAACTGCAATAGTAAACGTGAATAGTGCATGTGAATAGTAAAAACATGAATGATGCATGTCAATCGTAAAAGCGTGAATAGTGCACGTGAATAGTAAAAATGTCAATAGTGCACGTGAATAGTAAAAACATGAATGATGCATGCCAATCGTAAAAACGTAAATAGTGCACGTGAATAGTAAAAACGTGAATAGTGCACGTGAGTAGTAAAAAAAACATAAACGACTAAATCAAATGCTTTTAACCTACGTTAGAATTGGATTAATCTCCTTGCAAGCACGCGGGAGAGTGGAACACCAAAGAATGATGAATTAATCAAATCTTACACAAATGACCCTAAGAACGAAATCTCACAACGTGACGGTCCTAACTGACAGAGAGCTCTAGGTTAGATTTAAACATAACCGAAAGAATAACTAGGTTAACAAACCTTTATTAGACGTGAGCCTAGAGGCGAGATTTAAATTTACCCGTTCCGTTACTTCCAGATCATTGGCATTTCCGGGACCACATAGGATATCCATGCTTGGCATGCCTTGCTTAGCCCGGCGGCCAAAGCCCGGGTACGAGAGTTGGGCTTCGAGCCTTTTATCCTGGCGCTGCCTCGCGCCAACGGGGTATGCGATCGATTCGGCCTGCGCGCCTTATGCGAGAGATGGGTGGACTCAACCCATACTTTTCACTTCTCATTCGGGGAGATGACGATCTCGCCCCGCGACTTCTCCTTGTTGACTGGGTTGCGAGGTAGCGGTATCCCGGTCCCTTTCTTCTTTGACATGGTGCGTCCCCAAGTCGACCGCGTCGAGTTATCCGCTTTGATTGGACCTGGAGTCTACACGGGTGTCAAGGTCACCCCGGCGAAGTTCGTTACCACATCTGGACTATTGAGTCGCAGGGACTTCTGTGACCGAGATGACACGGATCAGGCTACGCGCAGCTTCCTTTTGTATGCCTTGGGCGAGACGATCTTCCGCACTAAGAGCGGAACTATACACGCGGGTCTTATTCAGGCTTTCCGTGACTTGGATGCTGTAGACACCGAGTCGGAGGACCTGTGATGAAAACCTGAAAACAAGACGGTTGAAGTGATTGATTCCGAAAGTTTCAAAAATAATAAAATAAATAAGTTACAGTCGGTCGCTGTTGTCGATCGGATAGCTCGCGAATGCTTAACGGCACGGTGCGAGTGCTTAGCGGTGGCCGACGCGCATTCGACGACAGTCGGACGCACGCTCGACGACGCGAAGCACGCACTCGACGTCTGTCGGACGCACGCACCCAACCATGAATAGTACGCGCTCGGTGTCCGAGCAAGGCACGAGCTTGGCGGCATGGGACGCGCGCTCATCGGCACACGGGACGTGTGCAAACGGCAGCGTGGAACACGCGTTCGGCGGTCACGATGCGTGAACGCCCGACGACGCGGAACACGAGTTCGACGACCGCGGCGCGAGGCGCGCCCCGGCGGCCGTTGAGCGAGTGCCCAATCGCGTTGGGCGGAAGCCCAAAGGTAGGGGGGGCGCGAGCGCCCAACCGCGTCGGGCGGACGCCCAACGGCAGTTGGGCGCGCGCGCCCAACGCTGTTGGGCGACCGCCCAACAATCGTTGGGCGATCGCCCAACAATCGTTCGGCGGTAGCCCAACGTGATGTTGGGCGGCCGCCCAACAAGCCTTGGGCGGCCACCCAACGGCTTTGGGCGACGCCCAATTTTGCTCGGGCGTCGCCCAAAGTTTCCGGGACCCGTTTCCTTATATAAGGGGCACGGATCCCAATGCAAAAATGGGAGGGATTTCTTGGAGCCTTTCTCACTCTAAACATTTTTAGAGAGAGAAAGTGAATTTTTTTGAGAAAAATATTTTTTTTCTCAAAAATTCCGAGTTTCCTAAAGTTAAACTTTTACTAAAAAATATAAAAAATGAAGATCGCGACTCGTGGAATCGATCGGCTTCGACTGTCAGATACCGAATTTAAGGTATTATCCGAGGACTAGACTCTTTTATTTTATTTTATTTTATTTATCCTCTTCTTCTATTTATTTTTTATGTTATAGTTTTTTTTTATTTGATTAGTTATTTATTTTATCACGTTTTATTTAATTAGCGTATTTATTTTTCGTTTCGTGTTGAATAAAATTCGGTTTTGTTTTAAAATAGAAAACCTCGTTTTGATATCCCAATACGAACCGTGATCCGATAAAAAGGTAGTTCGGGTATCGAAAAACGTTGAAATTATAAGTTTCTAATTTAAAAGAAATTTCCAAATAATGTTTTAAAATAAAAACATCGTTTTAGGAACTTCCGTTATTGACTATGATCCATTTTTGGTAGTTCGGAAATCCAAAACGATTGAATTAGATTTAATTTAAAGCTTTTGAATAAATCTGGAAACAATTAGATTGCTGCTGTAATTTGCCATTTCTGTCACTAATATCTGTTTACCTACGGATTTTCCGTCGGTAAATCTGCCAAAACGCAAAAAATGCCATTTCAGTCCATTTTTCTCAACTTCTAAGCTTTTAATCCTTAATATATATATGTATAGTTATGTAATATATGTGTTTCAAACTATTTTAGATGTTTAGTGTATATAATTATTTAGGATGTTTGTATATCATTCTTTATTTAATTTTTAAAACATAAGTATATGTATATATTTGTTCTTTTATTCATTTGAGTTATATTAGATCCTATTTTGAAGATTATTTACTTGGGCATTTTGGGAAATAATCAATAGATATTAGTATACGTTATTTTTTTGATATTTAAAACTATAAATGTATATATGTAGTTTTGGGATATTTGGGTTATTTTATTGGTTATTGAATGAAATTATTTTGGGTAAATGTTATGTTCTTATTTATGAGATTTATTTACTATTTTCACATCTTTAAAGTATAAATGTATTTTATCTAATATTTTCATATATGTATTATATAGTTTCCTTTTATTAACTTTTATTTTCATATTCTCTTTTTGATTTAAATGTATATATATATATGCTAGAATTACTTTCTTTATTCTTTTGGATCATTCATGGGTCCATGTTTCAAATGGGCTTTATTTGATTATGAATCTTGCTTTAAATGGGTTTATTATTGTAATTATAATAGGTAGAGAGAGTCCATTAAATAAGAGGGGAAAATAAATCAAAAGAGAGTTTTCAATTTGATTATTTAAACTAATGAATTTTTAGAGGTTCCTAATATAAATAAAGGGAGTTTTTTTTTGTTAATATTTCAAATTGTTTCCAAAACACCACGTTTTAAAACCTTAATCCGTTCCAAAGGCGGATTAAGTGAACATTGTAATTAAAATCGCTTTCTTTGTGAATAATAGAGTTTTTGAATCATTTTCTTAAAGGATTTGTACAAAATAAAATTGACTTGTATGTTTAACCAAGTTTTCTTAATTAAAGGTTTTTGTCTCAAACGTTTCCAAAGCACTTGAGTCGTTCCAACGGCGATTCGAGTAAACTTCACTAATCGGGGTTTTAAAACGCACCTAAATCGTTCCAACGGTGATTAAGGTGCGAACCATGTAAATAAACTCGTTTTGGGGAAATAAGTTAGTGTAGAATAAACACACGGCATGACATTTAAATAAAGTTGTAAATAAATCACTTCTTTCTTCCCCCTTCTCTGTGTATGTATAATATAAATGGGTGATTCTTTACTAATATGGCTTTCCAATAATATATGCTCAAAACGGTTTCTGAAAAAAGAAAGAAAAGGTTTCAAATGAATTTTAAACTTAAAGAAGTATAAGATTAGTCCGTTATCGCCTAACATGCTGAGTAGGAGGCCGGTGGTTCATAACCGGGCGATGTCGGGGTGCCTAGTAGCCTTTCTCCGGAAAGGAGCTAGCCTTCTCGGCTCGTACCTAAGTTTCTCGAACCCACACCGGTCTCCCGCAAGGGATCGGTGTTCATTTTCCCATTCGTGGGTGGCGACTCTTCCATATCTCCGAGCTCCGGTCCTGCCTGTTGAAACACCTTTCCACATAATTTTGATTTGACAAAATTGTTTAAGTATAAATTAGAATACATATTCTAAACACACTAAGTTTAAATGCGTTGATTTATTCTACTAATGTGTTTGTTCAATATTGAGTATAAATGTTATAAGTCATAAGGATTGGAAGGCCCAAGCCCAATACGGAAGCCAAGGCCCAAGTCAAACAACTCAGTACACTCGGCCCGCGTATGTCAAGACGCTGCCGTTTTTGTTCAAAACGCAACTCAGCAATCGGAAGGATCTAGAAGACCTTCGGGAACAACTTCAAGCTGAAGCTGCTGAGTAGTCTCGACAAAGCGTACAAGGCAGCAGCTGGCAAAGGAAAAACTTCCAGACAAAGTGTTTCCTCTTTTGGCAAAGTTCAGACGACACAGTATGCTGTCCAGTTGACTTTACCATAAAAGGAGAGACCATCTGCTGTGCTGACCGAGGACAGAAGATACACGATTGTGATTGGCCAAGAGCTCTGTGCAAGTCAGGATGACAACGACACATAGCCGTTTCCCTCCAATGGTTATTTCGAAATTCGAAATGACCGAATGACCAGACGTCTCTATAAATAGTGCCATCACAAGCTTCACAAAAAAACAGAACTTGATCAAGCCATTACGCTGTCCAAATCTCTACAAGTTCTACAAACAAGAAGCAAAGCAAAATTCTTACACTACAAAGTCTATTCATTTGTGTAAAAGTCTAGAGTGATTGGTTTTCAATCATCTAAGGTGTTCTAGCAATTGTTGTTTAGGACAAAATCTTTATCATTTCTAGAAGTAGAAAGGAGAGGCTGGGTACTCGGTTTTAAGTACTCAGCGGAGAGATTAGGATTGAGTAGAAGTATAGAGGAAGGTACTCTTGTCATACTCAATTGCTGATATTGTAAAAGGAGATATTAGGATTGAGTAGAAGTATAGAGGAAGGTACTCTTGTCATACTCAATTGCTGATATTGTAAAAGGTTTGAGGCTCTACCTTTAAAGAGCTCAGTAGAGGATTTGAAATCTCAGAGGTGTTCCGGGGACAGGACGTAGGCTTAGAAGAAGCCGAACCTGGATAAATCTGCTGAGTGAAGTTTTTCTAAACCTTAACTCCTTATTCATATTGCTTGCTTAAAACAAACTAAAACTGACCAAGTAAAAGAGGTCAAGCTGAGTTGTGCACTACAAACGAGCAGGTTCAGGAATAGACTCTAAGTGCTATTTCCTGACCTAAGCAACGAAGCTGTCCTAGTCACTAGTTGACTAAGCCAGTGTCTTTCTGAGTGTTAAGTGTCGCTGTTTTATAAACTTCTCTTAAAGAAAAGAAATCTGCCCAAATTATTTTAAAAAGGTAAAATAGTTCCTAACCCCCCCTTGGAACTATATTTGCAACCTTACAAGGGACCAACAAGTGGTATCAGAGCTTAAAAGCTCATTACTAAAGGTCTAACAATCTTGAGTTGATCCATACCATGGGCGAAAACAGCACTCGGTTTCTCCCTGGAAACCAGACAACTCAGATATTACCTGAGGGGCTGTCCATTACCAGGCCTCCCCTATTCTTCGGGTCAAACTATACCTTTTGGAAGAATAGAATGAAAAACTTCATTCAAGCTACAAACATGAGTGCCTGGCTATCTATAGTCCAAGGCTCGTTTGTACCTGTGAAAGATGTTGCTGGCCAGTCAGTTGTTAAAGCTGAGGTTGAATGGACAGAGGATGATCTTAAGAAGCTTCAAAACCATGCTTCGGCTATCAATATGCTTCACTGTGCGCTCGATGCTGCAGAATATAACAAAATCTCAGGTTGTGAGTCGGCACAAGAGATCTGGAAAAAGCTGGAAGTCACCTACGAGGGAACAAACAAAGTAAAAGAATCCAAGGTGAATCAGCAGATGAGACTGTACGAGCTGTTCGAGATGAACAATGATGAGGGCATTTCAGACATGAACGCAAGGTTCACCAACATCATTAATGAGCTCAAGAGACTTGGGAAAATCTTCACTGAGGAAGAACAAGTCAAAAAGATACTCAGGAGTCTTCCAAAAGACTGGCAAGCAAAGAAGACAGCAGTTGAGGAAGCTCAGGATTTAACCACCTACAAATATGACGAACTCATCGGTTCATTGCTGACCCATGAGATATCAATGAAGAACTTTGAGGTGAATGAAAAATCTGATGACAAGAAGCAGAAGTCACTTGTCATGAAGGCTGACTCCACTGACGGGAGTTCAACTGATGATGAGGAGATGGCTATGTTCACAAGAAAGATGAAGAGGCTGTTCAGGAAGAACGACAAATATTCCAAAAAGCCTTACAAAAAGTTTGATAAGTATAAGGCTGACTCAAGCGACAGCAAATACAGAAAGGACAGCTCAAAGCCCATTACATGCTTTGAGTGCCACCAAGATGGCCATATTAAGTCAAACTGCCCCACGCTGAGGAAAGACAAGAAAAGTGGGAAGAAGGCAATGGTGGCTACTTGGAGTGACAGTGATGAATCTTCATCAACAGAAACTGAGGCCACCGAGTCAGCGAAGATATGCTTTATGGCTGACGAACTTGCTGAGCCATGCATTTTTGAGCATGCTGACCAATCTGATGAGTCAGAGAATGAAGAGCAATCTAATGAGGTAATCTCTCTCTCTCAACTCAGAAATGAGATGGGTAACGCCCTGAGTGATCTCTATACACTTGTTAAAAAGTGTAATAGGAAGATTAAAGCACTCAGCCGGCGCTGTGATGAAGTAGAAGAGGTCAAACTAAGTGACCTCAGATACCTTCTTCAAGACAACTCAGTTTTGCATGAAAATATGAAAATCATTCATGAGTCTGTCTCTGAAGTCCAGTCAGTTTCCAAGAAACTGAGGAAGGATGTCACAACCATTCAGAACCAACTAAAGGTTCCAAACAAAAATAATTTTCCTCTGAGAACTAAGTATCAAGGTACTCAGTACCAAGGTACTCAGTACCAAGGTACTCAGCAGAGACGAAATCCCCAGCGAAGAGTCCAGTGTGACTTTTGTGGGAAGTTAGGACACACCACTAAGGTGTGCTGGCACGCTCAGCACTGGGGTGCTGACAAGTCAGTAAAGAGTCCTAAACAGAAAGTCAGTTGTGACTTCTGTGGAAAAAGTGGCCACACTATTAATGTATGTCGCCACAAAATAAAATATGATGCTTTACCTGTTGAACCTAACAAGTCAGGACCCAAAAAGAATTGGGTACCTAAAGGAAACTGATTACAATGCAGGTAAGCCTGAGATGTGCCGAGAAGTAAAAAATGTGGTATATTGACAGCGCATGCTCAAGGCATATGACGGGTGATGAAACTCAATTCATCACGATCGAACGTAAACGAGGAGGAAGCGTAAGTTTTAGAGACAACAAGAAGGGTAAGATAGTAGGCTCAGGAACCATCGGAGGTAATCCTACTATTGAATCTGTCTCCCTAGTCAGCGGACTCAAATATAACTTACTCAGCGTAGCTCAGCTATGTGACAATGGGAGAAAAGTTATATTTGATGCTACTGGATGTAAAATATACGAGGGTAAAACTAATGAGTTAATTTTAACTGGCCCTCGGATAGATAATGTCTTTATGCTAGACTTAGAGAAAAAGTTTTCAAAAACTGTGTGCTTAGTAACAAAGGAAGAAAATTCCTGGCTATGGCACAGGAGACTTGGTCATGTAAGCATGGACCTCCTGGCCAAACTAGCAAGAAAGCAATTGGTTGAGGGACTGCCTGAACTTAAATTCCAAAAAGATCAATTATGCCACGCTTGCCAAGCTGGAAAACAAACCAAACAATCTTTTCACAGTAAAAACATTGTCTCAACTAAACGTCCGTTAGAATTACTACACTTGGATCTCTTTGGTCCAGTCCAGCCGCTGAGTCTGGGTGGAAGAAGATTTTCCTTGGTCATTGTAGATGATTTCTCTCGGTATACGTGGGTTATCTTGCTGACCAGCAAGGATGAGACCCTTGAGACATTTTCAAATTTGGTTAGAAAAATTGAAAATGAAAAAGACTTAAAATTAGCTCATATCCGTAGTGATAACGGTGGAGAATTCAAAAACCAAAAGTTTGTTGAATTCTGTGAAGCCAGCGGCATTGACCATAATTTTTCTGCTCCTAGAACACCTCAGCAAAATGGGGTTGTAGAAAGGAAGAACAGAACTCTGGTTGAAATAGCCAGGACAATGCTGGATGAGCATAGGCTTCCAAAGTATTTTTGGGGTGAGGCTGTTAACACAGCATGCTACATTCTTAATAGGGCTCTAGTTAGACCTATACTCAAGAAAACCCCCTATGAACTTTGGAAAGGACGAAAGCCCAATATTGGATACTTTCGTGCCTTTGGCTGTAGATGTTTTATTTTAAATACCAAAGATAGCTTAGCAAAGTTTGATTCAAAAGCTGATGAAGCTATCTTTCTGGGCTACTCAACAAACAGCAAAGCATACAGAGTTTTTAATAAGCGAACTCAAGTTTTAGAAGAGTCAATACATGTAGAGTTCGATGAAACTGACCCTGCAGGTAGATACCAGCCGCTGACCGAAGATGATCCAAACTCAGTAACCATCGCTGACTCAGAACCAGCTACTGAGTCACTCATGAAAAGGCTGACCAAGAGTAAGAGTGAACCTAAAATTACTTTCACTGACTTATCTACTTCTGCAGAGATTGTTGAAACAGGAACAGCACAAGACATGAATCTACCCAAAGAAATAAGGATTCCTAAAGGGCACTCCGAAAGTGCAATCCTTGATTCTGCTGGGAATACCCTGATAACGAGGAATCAACTCAGGAAATACCTCAGCAATGTTGCTTTCGTCTCAGTACAAGAACCGAAGAATTTCGCTGAAGCTGGGTATGATGAATTCTGGATGAACGCAATGCAAGAAGAGCTCGATCAATTTCGAAGAAATGATGTATGGGAGTTAGTGCCTCATCCAAAGAGTCAAAAGACCATCGGAACAAGATGGGTCTTCAGGAACAAGATGGACGAACAAGGAAACGTAGTCAGGAACAAAGCAAGACTTGTAGCTCAGGGCTACAGTCAGCAAGAAGCTAGCGGATATCTTCACGAAGCCACTGGCTCGTGAGCAGTTCAGCATACTGAGAGAAGCAATTGGTATGTTTAATCCTCTTCAGTAAATTCCTGTGCTAAATGAATATTGAATGCTGAGAGAATTACATGCTGAATGATCTATTGTTTGCTGAGTATCTCTTGAAACTGACTGAATATACAATACTGAGTAAACTTGCACAATGAGTAAATTAGTTTAAACTTAAACTTAAAAATCATCCCTTTATGCAATGCTGACCACTCAGAATATCAAACGCTTAGTATTCTACACACTGAGTGTTAGATCCGTTAGAATGAATGCAATAGCACGCGTATAGCCCTAGGATGACGTATTCGCCGTATGTGTCATAAATGCCAGGATCTTTGTCGGTACATAATCCCGAGGCAAAACTGACACATGGATTTGATTAAATCCACACCGCTCATTTCTTCTATAAATAATGGGTAATTCCCCATTTTTTATTCTTTACGCTTAATCAAATTCTAAGGCAAAGAAACTCTTTCTCTCTCAAAATCCTTCTAAACCTTCCCCATCCTTGAAAATGACTAAGATTTCCTACAACGTCTCCGGTGCCGGCCACCAAAAGACTAGCTCCGATGAACCTACTGGAAATCCTCCTACACCGAGCAAAGGACAAGCTGGTCAAACCTCTGGTCAGGGAAAACCCGTAAAGGTCAGGACCTACTCCAAGGTTTTTGACAATGTCCGCGAATGGAAAGTTGAGCCCTCAAGATGGGTCTCTGAAAACTTCGTACAAAATGAACAACCGTTCTGCGAGTGGATTTCACAGAATGGATGGACTGGGCTGTTTTCGGTTAGGGATGAAACCTATCCTGACCTGGTGAGGGAGTTTTACCACAACCTCAAAGTTGCAAATGACAACACTGACTACCTGTGCACTGAGGTGAAAAACAAAACCATCTTCATCAACCCTCTCTACATAGGAAATCTTCTCAAGCTAAAAACTGAAGGAGCAAGGCTGAGAAGATCGGGAGATCAGGATAAAACTGACTATAAACACAACTTTTGCAAACCTGAGGGTCACTCAGGAGAAGTCTCAGCTTCATCAATGGGTCAGCACCAGAAGATGGCTCATTACTTGCTGACCTATTTCATCTACCCGAAGATCAACTGCACTACATCAGCAACCAATTTCGAGTAATGCTTTATCTGGCATATGCTGACATACACCCCCATCAACATGCCAGTCTTTCTTGTTGCTGGTTTCCTTCGAAGCACTGGCACGATGCGGCTTGGATCACTCATCACTAGAATCCTCATTGATCATAAGGTTGATCTCGAAGGTGAGGAGAAGACTCGAGGAACTGAGATCACAGCTTCCTCGCTGAGAGCCTTAAAGTTTGGACAGCCCTTGAAGAAAGGTAAAGCTGCTGCTGCTGGCCAAGCTGAGGAAACTGCTGAGCCAAAGAAAGGGCGAAGGACTAAGGCCCCAGCTTCCCGCAAGAGGAAAACTGCTGAGACTCCTTCCAAAAACGTTGAGTCTCCAGCAAAGAGGCAGAAGTCAGCCGGTAAGTCAGCTAAGAAAAGAAGCAGGCAAGGTGAGCCTGGAACTGAGGAAGCTATGGAGCAACCTCAGAAGAAGCAAAAGTCTTCAACACTGACTCCACTGAACGCCATACCTACAGACTTCGTTGTACCGGGTGACTCTCACTTCACGCAGTGTCAAAGTACAGAAGCTGAGTATGATGAACATGAGGTACAACTAGATGATCACTTCATCTCTCAAGTTGAGGAAGAACTTGACGGTGACAGTACCGAAGAAGAAGAAGAAGAAGCCAGCGGTCAGGATGACGCTGAGGACTCTGAGGAAACGACCAGTGAGATTGAGGTTGAGCATGTCGATACTGAGTTGGCCGCTGGAGTTGAGCAAGTACTCGACCAACACACTGTTGATCCAGCTGAAGAGCAAGCTGACCAGCCTCATACTGAGCAACAAGAATCTTCCCCTTCTCACTCAGGAGAACCTGATCATACTGTCACTCCACCTCGTAGAAGGCGAAAGTTGGTCAAGGCCAGTGAGAAGCTAGTCAGTGAACCTCCTGTGCACCTACCAACTCTTCCTGACTTTGTCGTCTCAAAGACAACTAAGGACCCTTCTACCGTCAAACTTAAGTTTTTCAAACGCCAATCCACTTCCACTACATCGGCGCCATTAGAAAAACAAGCCTCTGTTTCTTCTCAACAGGAACATGTCGACCCCAATGCTTCTGCAACATCAACCAGTCAGGTTGAGCCATCTACTGTTCATGCTATTTCCTCAAGCATGGTGCTGACTCCACACACCTCTGCCGTCAGCACAGACAGTATTCGCATTACAACTTCTCCAACTCAACTCTCTGCCGATCAATCAACTATTCCTACAACTCAAGTGCAGATTAAGCATACTATTCCAGTCACTGACCAGGTTACTCCTTTCACTCCTCCTCCTTCCGGTCATACTGATGTCCCTGAAGGTTCACAAAGCCATCTGAATGCCACTGAGTCCGGCAAAAAGATCATTGACTCAGTGCAAGCATTAATCAGAGACCTTCAACATTCCACTTCTCCTGCTGCTGGATCTTCAATTCTTGAGACCACCCAGCTCTCCCAAGTCACTCAGCTTCTCACTAAAGTTAAGGGACTCAAGGATCTGCTGAATGTCGTCATATCCTTCCAAGCACAGCAAGCTAAGCAGGATTCAATTGCCAAGTTGGCTGAGATCCAGCTGACAACCGTGCAACACCTGAACTGTCTCCATCAACAAGTCCAGAAATTGTCAGCTATGAACACTGACTATGCCACTTCATCTGAAATCAAAATGCTCTTTGCTCAGCTTCATACTGAGCAACTTAAGACCAATGAGCAAATGGTGTCGTACAGTCAGTGCTCAGTAGAGCAAATTGGTGAGGCTATAAGGTTGCTTAATCTGAATAAGCAAGAGATGGATACTGACGCAATGAAGCAGAACGAGATGATGACTCTCGCACAACAAACTTTCAACCACATTCGTCATAACAACATTCAACGTCAGTATTACGACACAGCTCTCTTAAAAACCTTCCACCAAATCTTTGTTGGCCTTACTGAAGCTCTTATCTGGCAAGGCAAAGCTCAAGCGTTCAGTGTAAATATGCTCAGTGCTGCTGATCTCAAAGTACCCGATGAGGTATCAGTTGATGGAGTTGCCATTTTTGATGGCGTAAATGAAAGCGCTGAGAAGCTTAAGGAGCTATCCCAAGAACTGACTCGCGCTGTATTAACTGATGCTTTCAGACTCCCTGAAGTTGACAAAACGGGGGAGAAAGAACATGCAGCTAGAGCTCAGCATGAGCGAAGTCAGTCATCGCAACACAAGAAAAAGAAATAGATAGGCTAGCCCAGTTTTAGACTGAGTCACTTGTAATCTAATTCTATTTGCCTTATCTATAAAAATTTTGCTGTGTAATTACTGACTTCTATCTATATATCATATTTGCATCTCTTATTCAAATCCTGAGTTATGATATATGTTATTAAGTACTGAGTCATTATGTATCTTCAATTAAATCAGCTATGTTTAATACTTGTAACATTTATTGACCAAATGATATGCTGA
Organism: Euphorbia lathyris; assembly: GCF_963576675.1. Taxonomy (NCBI): domain Eukaryota; kingdom Viridiplantae; phylum Streptophyta; class Magnoliopsida; order Malpighiales; family Euphorbiaceae; genus Euphorbia; species Euphorbia lathyris. Next base: position 352,658 of record NC_088914.1, read on the forward strand.
TAACATGATTGACATTGACCTATGTGTTTATAAAACATTCTGATAAGAACTCATTGAACAACAAATTACTCAGCGCGCTCTATATGACTAAACCTTCCGCTTAATACTGAGTAAATAGAATATGTTGATATAGCTGACCTATATCTGAAAACTGACCTTAGACTTACTCATTTAAACCTTTAAATGTTTTGAGTAAAACTAAGTCAGTAGCTCAACCCTTACGGGGGAGTTTGCTAAATTATACTAGGTCAACTATCATGGGGGAGCTCATACTGAGTTCCTCGCTGAATAGTTTTGCCAACATCAAAATGGGGGAGTTTGTTGAAACACCTTTCCACATAATTTTGATTTGACAAAATTGTTTAAGTATAAATTAGAATACATATTCTAAACACACTAAGTTTAAATGCGTTGATTTATTCTACTAATGTGTTTGTTCAATGTTGAGTATAAATGTTATAAGTCATAAGGATTGGAAGGCCCAAGCCCAATACGGAAGCCAAGGCCCAAGTCAAACAACTCAGTACACTCGGCCCGCGTATGTCAAGACGCTGCCGTTTTTGTTCAAAACGCAACTTAGCAATCGGAAGGATCTAGAAGACCTTCGGGAACAACTTCAAGATGAAGCTGCTGAGTAGTCTCGACAAAGCGTACAAGACAGCAGCTGGCAAAAGAAAAACTTCCAGACAAAGTGTTTCCTCTTTTGGCAAAGTTCAGACGACACAGTATGCTGTCCAGTTGACTTTACCATAAAAGGAGAGACCATCTGCTGTGCTGACCGAGGACAGAAGATACACGATTGTGATTGGCCAAGAGCTCTGTGCAAGTCAGGATGACAACGACACATAGCCGTTTCCCTCCAACGGTTATTTCAAAATTCGAAATGACCGAATGACCAGACGTCTCTATAAATAGTGCCATCACAAGCTTCACAAAAAAACAGAACTTGATCAAGCCATTACGCTGTCCAAATCTCTACAAGTTCTGCAAGCAAGAAGCAAAGAAAAATTCTTACACTACAAAGTCTATTCATTTGTGTAAAAGTCTAGAGTGATTGGTTTTCAATCATCTAAGGTGTTCTAGCAATTGTTGTTTAGGACAAAATCTTTATCATTTCTAGAAGTAGAAAGGAGAGGCTGGGTACTCGGTTTTAAGTACTCAGCGGAGAGATTAGGATTGAGTAGAAGTATAGAGGAAGGTACTCTTGTCATACTCAATTGCTGATATTGTAAAAGGAGAGATTAGGATTGAGTAGAAGTATAGAGGAAGGTACTCTTGTCATACTCAATTGCTGATATTGTAAAAGGTTTGAGGCTCTACCTTTAAAGAGCTCAGTAGAGGATTTGAAATCTCGGAGGTGTTCCGGGGACAGGACGTAGGCTTAGAAGAAGACGAACCTGGATAAATCTGCTGAGTGAAGTTTTTCTAAACCTTAACTCCTTATTCATATTGCTTGCTTAAAACAAACTAAAACTGACCAAGTAAAAGAGGTCAAGCTGAGTTGTGCGCTACAAACGAGCAGGTTCAGGAATAGACTCTAAGTGTTATTTCCTGACCTAAGCAACGAAGCTGTCCTAGTCACTAGTTGACTAAGCCAGTGTCTTACTGAGTGTTAAGTGCCGCTGTTTTATAAACTTCTCTTAAAGAAAAGAAATCTGCCCAAATTATTTTAAAAAGGTAAAATAGTTCCTAACCCCCCCTTGGAACTATATTTGCAACCTTACAAGGGACCAACACTGCCGAGCAGCTTGATTCCACGATTGGTTGCTTTCGGTGCCAATCACCGCTTACGTCGCCATGAGGTTGTCCACCCCCCGGTCCGCCCGGGAGATTAGGCCGCAGCACCTCGTCTAACAGATGCGGTATCGTCTTATGATTGGGCAGGAGCCAGTTTGGCTTTTCTGTACAAGTTTTTGGATTTGACTTGCCGGAAGCGCAAGGATTTCGGTGGTTACACCTTTTCTCTCTTGGTACGTCGTTCATCCTTGGCTTGTTTCTTTATTCTTTTCGCGATTTCTGCTTTTAACCTTCGTTTCTACGAGCAGGTTTGGGCCTACGAGAGGCGGATTCTTCTGTGCACACGCAGGAGCAGGCCGCGGGTGGTTAGGCTTCCACTTATGGCGCGGTGGGGTGATTTTGATCTAGACGCCGAGGAGGGGCGAACAGTGGCACGATTCCTAGCGTGGATCGACTCGCGGACCTTGGGGTAGGTGAACATCTTCTAACTATGCTAGATTTTCGTTTGATCACACCTGACTTTTCTCTTTTTTTTTCAGATTCGATTTAGATGGGACGACCTCGACTTTGGTCCCGATTATGCTTATGTTACCTGCGTCCAGGGGCAGCAGTGTGTACTTACAGGTCCCTGCGTGCGGGCATGGTACTTGGGCGACCGGGGCATCACCGGGGTTAGCGCCTCGCATTGGACACCTGGCGAGATCCCAGAGTCCATGTTTGCAGTGAGGACCATGCTTCTGTCGGACATTCATTGCGACTTGACCCGCCGATTTGCCCCTCGAGATGTGTGGGACCATGCAGGGGGTCGCGCTCGCTATTTATCGATGCTGTTGACTCTAGTGGACCCTCCTGAGGTTGCGATGGACGTGGATCCCGGGACGGACATGTTTTCAGCGGAGGCTGTCGCTGCGGTTTTCGGTCGAGAGGAGATCCCGGTGAGTGCTTGACCCTTTTTCATTCTTTATTCACGAGGTGGTTAGGGATGCTTATTGTGTCTTTATGTGCAGGAGGGTTCCTGGAGGAGTGCTCGGATGTCCGACTTTTTCGACGGTGCTCAGGCCCGGATGCCTGCGAGCGAGCCTTCTTACTATGCGGGTGAGTCCTCAGGCACCGCCCGGCCAGAGCGGCCCCACTTAGGCGTACCTATCCCTGACTTTGGGAGGGATTTCTCGGTAGTTCATTATGGCGAGACAGGAGTGGCCTATGCCGGCGTTGAGATAGCTCCTCCCGTTTTTACATCGAGGATGTCGTTCGATCCCCTGGATGCCCTCTATACTTCGAGGGAGACGTGTACTGATTACGTGGGGTTGTCTGGTTATTTCAGAGAGCGGCTCAACCTGAGTTGCGCCAGCCATCTGGTGAGTATTCTTATTTTATCTTAGTGTAGTGAAATGTATGCGTGTGATGCACATATGTATGTATGACTTCTGTTGTTGTCTGTTTTGATGTTTTTTTTATTTTTCCCTTTTTTTGCAGAGCGCTCTTCATACGAATGAGCAACGGTTCAGTGAGTCACAGCGGGATGCCGATGCTAGAGTCGGGCATGTCTATCGAGAGAGAAACGCTCACTGGTCGGAGATGATGCGAGTGGAGACCGAGGGGCATCTTGCTGCAGAGGAGAGGACGCGAGTGGAGACCGCGGGGCGCCTTGCCGCCGAGGAGGGTCGTCGGGTTGCCGAGGAGGCCTTATCTGCGGAGCGGGCTTCCCATCTGAGGGACTTTGAGGACTTCTGGGATTTTCCTCCTCATTAGGCTCATTATTTGCAGTTTCTTCATTAGTATTACCCCGATGTATAGTTTGTATATAGGGAGAGGGGTGGATAGGACGTAGGCTTTTTATGTGAAAGAGGTAGGAAATGTATAACTCATGATTCATAATACAATGCATTCAGTAGATTGTAATGATTCCAATCATCCTCTTCGAATATATTCATGCCTTTATTTATGCCTCTACCCGCTTGGTGAAGTAATCAATGGCGACTGCAATGAATTTGTGTCCGTTTGACGCATTAGGCTTCACCTCCCCGATGATATCAATGCCCCAAGCCGCAAACGGCCAAATGGGTGCTAACACGTGCAGTTCCATAGCTGGTAAGTGATTATAATCTCCATGGATTTGACAATCATGGCATTTCTTCGCATATTCGTTACAATCTCTTTCCATGGTGAGCCAATAGAAGCCTTGCCTCACGATTTTCTTTGCCAATACTACTCTTCCCATATGGGCTCCACAAATTCCCGAGTGTACTGACTCCATTGCCTCACGGGCTTCTCCCTCATCCAAGCACCTTAGTTATAATCCATCGGTATGTCTTTTGTAAAGCAAGTCATTTTGGATGACGAACTGCTGAGCTAACCTTTTAATCACGGCCTGATCCCTAAGTTTTGATTCTGCCAGGTACGCCCCACTTTTCATGAAGTTTACGATATCGAAATACCAAGGCTTTTCATCCGCTCCTAATAGCATTACGTCTTCATAGCACGGTTTGTGGGACCTCCTCAACACCAAAGGCTTCGAGGCAAGGTTCCGAGGGTTATCCCATACTGACACCAAAGTGGCCAAAGCATCCGCTGCCTGGTTCTGTGCTCGAGGAATGTGATAAAAACGACACTCGCTGAATCTTTGTGCTAATCCCTCCAACTGGTCTAGGTATGGACGCAACCTTTCTTCCCTTACTTCCTAGTTTCCCTGCGCTTGTTCGATAATCAGTTTTGAGTCGCCCCAAATTTCAACATACGATGCTCCCAACGCTGCTAATGACTCCAACCCATAGATGCACGCTTCATATTCGGCCATATTATTGGTGAGAGGGAAGGATAACTTCTTTGCCATTGGGATCCTTTCTCCTTCTGGTGAGGTAAGTAGCACTCCTACTCCGGCTCCATTTGAGTTAACCGCTCCATCGAAGAACATTTTCCACAGTATAACTTCTATTGCGTTCAAGTGCTCATCGGGGAAATCATAATTTATCTCCTCCTCTTCTGCGTTCAGAGGCTGATTGGCCAGAAATTCTGCTACGGCTCTCCCCTTAATAACCTTCTTTGTTATATATTCGATATCAAATTCGGACAAGAGCAACAACCATCGGGCTAGCTTCCCTGTTAGAGACAGAGTTCGGTACAGATACTTCACGGGATCCATCCGAGAAATAATGATCACTTTGTAAGATTGAAAATAGTGCCGTAGTTTCTTTGTTAGCCATACTACTGCCACGCACATCTTTTCGATCATGTTATACTTAAGCTCGTATTCCAGGAACTTCTTACTCAGATAATACACCGTGTGCTCCACACCGGTGTCCCCTCTTGGGCCAGCATTGCCCCAATAGATCGCTCCTCGATTGCTACATAGAGGAGAAGGGTTTTCCAAGTTTAGGCGGTCTTAAAACCGGTGGATTAGACAGATAGTTCTGGACACTCTCCAATGCTTGCTAGCACTTATCATTCCAAACCGTTGGTTGATCTTTCCGTAGCAACTTAAAGATCGGCTCGCAGATCGCAGTGAGTCGTGCTATGAAACGACTAATATACTGAACCTGCCCCAGAAATCCTCTCACTTCTTTCTCATTCTTGGGTGCTGACATTTCCTGTATGGCCTTTACCTTGTCGGGATCCACCTCAATCCATTGGTTACTGATCACATAGCCTAAGATCTTCCCCGATGAAACGCCAAAGAAGCATTTCTTCGGGTTTAACCTTAGCTTGAATTCTACAATTCGGGCCAAAAACTTCTCAAGTGCCGCGAAATGCCCCTCTCTCGTCTCCGACTTGACCATCATGTCATCCATATAAACTTCTACCTCTTTGTGTATCATATCATGGAACAGTGCCGCAGCCATCCGTTGATAAGTTGCCCCGGCATTTTTCAAACCAAACGGCATTACCCTATAGCAGTACGTTCCCCACTCAGTTGTGAACGAGGTCTTTGCCTTGTGCTTTTCTGCCATCTGAACTTACATGTAGCCCATGAAGCCGTCAACGTTCGTGTGCAAGACGCTCGATGCTGCACTGTCGATTAATACGTCGATGTGTGGTAATGCGAATTCATCTTTAGGGCACGCCTTGTTAAGATCTCTGTAATCAACGCACAATCTCACTTTACCGTCCTTCTTCGCGATCGGCACTACATTTGCGACCCAAGGGGGATAGTCGATTACTTCGATGAACCCTGCTTCTAACTGTTTCTTCACTTCCTCTCGGATCTTATCTGCCCATTCCGGCCTCATGCGTCGGAGTTTCTGTTTCACGGGCTTAGCATCGGGGTATGTTGGAATACGGTGAGTTACGATTGATTGATCGATTCCTGGCATGTCTTCGTATGTCCAAGCAAACACTATTTCGTATTTTTTAATTATTCTCTCAAATTATTTCCTCTCTTCAGTAGTTAATTCTTGAGCAATTTGTATAAGTTTAGGATTTTCATCCGTGCCAAGATTGAAAGTTGACATTTCTATTGCATTGATTTCAAATGTAGGCATGTTATATGAATGAGAATGCATGGAATGATCAGAATCAACATCAAGCAAGTAAGCAAAATCAGAATTCATTTCATTGATAGTGTTGGTGAGTACATCATCGGATTCAAACAAAGCAGTAATACAATTGTCATCAACAGGGTTCTCGGGTTTCTCATAAGCCTTGGAGGTGTTGGGCTCGTCCACCGCTCCCACAGTTGCTTCCATTGTGATCACCTGCTCCTCGGCATTTAGATCTAACATCATGATCTCCTCGACGAAACAGCTTGCCTTTCCTTTTCCCCAGTCGGTAACATCATTGAAGATCTCAAAACCTGGCAGAATCTTTCCTTTGGTGCTAGTCCATGACTCATGAGCCCCCGAATACACCTTCCCGTGGCCTTCATTCACAAAATACTTTTTTAGGCCCACCTGTCTGATGCTCGTAAAGTATATAGCATTTAATAGGACAAGTGTATCCTATCGCAACAAGTAATAAAGTGCTAAGCACGAGATCGAACCATAAGGACTACTATTCTAATCAGTCGAATTCAACTGGAAATTTGTCTATTTAGCGGAATCAAAAGCAAGTTGGTAGTTGAGCTACAAAAATAAACACCTAAACTACGAAAACAATAAACAGGATGTGCCGCAGGGTGGAGTGTGACTTATGGTAGTTGAAATCTAGGTAGGGGAATCAATTGTTCGATTACTACAAGTGCGGTAAAAGGAATCCAGAGTTTACGCTTAATTAAAGATTGAAGGTAATTACCCTAAGTTGAGGACCAATGTGATCAGTATTGTCCTCCCTATTCACATGCATTTGGGTGACGGCTTGATTAGGCATATACCCTAGTTCATACAAAGCATTAGGTTCATTGGTAATTAAGGCTTGAGCCGTGGCCCCGCCACGAAGCCTCATTCCTAGTGGTCTCTAGAGAAGTTAGGGGAAATGTGAATTCGGGAAAGGTAATTTCGTGGTCAGAGACCACCTTTCCTAGCATCTACACATTATTGTCGTTCCAGGCATTAGGTGCACTATATACAAAATCGTGCTAGTTGGGCATTATCAATACCCATTCTAGCAATTAATCCTGTCTCCAATAACATCTAGGCATAAAGCACACATAACCTAATCAAATCATTAACAAGTCTTAAACCTAAATCCTAACAATCATAGCAATCCTAGCAATTTCATCCCCATCCTAGATTGGATGGGGATCAGTTCATAGACATATCAATCAAAGAATAAATGAATGTAATGATAAGCGAAATCATGTTTAATAAATGCAAATTAGATTAAGGGAAAAAGATAGAGAATCCAAAAACCCGTTTGTCTGATTACAATGATAAACACCTCGATCCTCCACCCCTTGAACACTCCTTCGGATACAAGAAGGAAGAAAAACTAAACTACAGGAATTAAAACCCTAGTCTATTGTCTCTGCAAAAAGAAAAAAAAGCAAAGTAAAAAAACAGCCCCCAAAAATATGAGTTTAGCTGCCTATTTATAGTGATAGGCAGCAACCCTAAGCTCCTCGGGGGTAAAAAGGGCATTTCCCGCGCCAATTAGGGCAAAATAGGCTTAATGGATCGAGTTTCCAGCTGGTCTCCCGCCTCGTCTCGCCGAGACAAGGGATGTCTCGTCGAGACGAGTGAGTGTCTCGACGAGACACTACCCATCTCGGTGAGACAGGCCTGTGCCTCGACGAGACAGGCTCCCAAATGGGGCAAAACTCCAGGTTTTTCTCCGTCTTGGTCCTTGGGCTTCCAAAATCTGCTCTAATGGTCCTAGATGAGTTCCAAAAGTGCTCCGACGGTCTCGGGATTTGTCCGGATTTGCTCCATAAGATCCAGGCCTGGTTCGGGAATACTCGACTAAGCCTTCCAACACCTGAAAACACGGAAACTGCCATAAATACTCAAGAAGACTAATTATTGCTAAAAGAGAATGAAAGGAGTACAAAAGTAAAAGAAAACAAAGTAAAAATAAGCTAAAAAGGGCCTAAAAACCCTATATAAATGGGAGCTATCAACCTCCCCACACTTGGATCTTGCTTGTCCCCAAGCAAGGCAGAATCCTAAATAGAGAAGAATCAACAAATAGCTCCCTCACAAAACAAGATTCTTCTACGCTTTATTATTCACAACAATCCCGACTACTCACTTTGCAATTAAAAACGTAATGAACCTCAGACAAGTCTCCAAAACCGGTTAATCTGGTTTTATCAAGCAACACTTCACGAGAACAGAAGAAAAGGACTAAGATTGATAGCTCACAAGTTGTCACTCTAACGCTCAAGTGTTTGGGTGTAAAGATTTGTTTTTGTAACGCTCTACGTTTCATTATACAAAGTGGTCACATTGGGATTGCATCATCCATCCGGTCAAAATCAATGTGTTAGAATTAAACAAAATCATAGGTCTTTAAGGGTTGTAACGTTGGCTAAAGGTTGGGGTAGGAAAAAGGGAATTTATAGGCAAAAAGTTAAATGACTCCATCAGTTAAGACTTTTGCAGACAGGACACATTTTTCGCTACGAATAAGAAGGTTTAAGCTAAGGTTGTTTTGTGATTTAGTGAAGTATTTTGGAGGCATCTGGAAGTATAAACGCGTCTTTTATCCTTTTCTCTATTTTATTGCCTGTTTTCATCTGGTTTGTAACCATATAACCGCTTTTTTTTTAATAGAGTGAAAATCAGAAAGGTTGCTCCTTCTATTGTAAGTACAGCCTTTGAATCATTTCTAGTGAAGAATTTGAGGGATATGTGCCTAAAGATTTATCAAAACTAATTTGAGTCAATTAACTTGGGTGAGAAAGGATATTTAAGAAGGCTAAGGTTTGTAAAGTGGTTGTCAAAGAAAGGGAAAAAGGCTCAAAGGGGCTTATCTAGTGGAATTGTTTAAGGGATTTTGGCTAAACAAGGAAATAGGCTAAATCTCACAAAGGGCTATACCTAGGTTGCCTAATCATTTCAAGTTTCATAAAAACACACAATTCGACCAGTATTGGATGCAATTCCTATGAGCACAATGACAATCAACGTAATCCCACACCTAAGAGATCAATTGTTCCTAAATAGGAGTCTAAAATATTGATCTTGCTGGCTCTAACTCACAATTTCAGGGTTATTGGTATCAATCCTAGCCTCAACCAACGTTCCGTTCCATGTCAGTTTTAGGCAATTAACACTCTTTGGAGACTCAAACGTTGTTCAAAATTTTTCGCATGCATAGATTTTATTTAGAATGTGCAAAACTTTCAGCGCAGTGTCATCCGAGTTGTTGGGATAGCTAAATGCATCGAGTTCAACTGTCTAGGATTCTTTTTATTCCTACTAGAAATCCTAAAACCACGAGCAATGTAACAATTCCAAAAACAAGCAAATGACTTACAAAACAAACAAAAACAAACATACCTACAAGATAACTATAAACAAAACATGCATACTCAATGGCACAACTCCAAGAGACTTTCTATCCTATTCCGCCCTCCCCACATTACGATATGCATTTATTCCAAAAAAGCAAAAGACAAGCATAAAGTAAAGTGCGAAAAAGAAATAGGATAGAAGTACTCCTTATGGGTGGCGATCCATCCAACCCCGAATATCGCTTGCCAAACTGTTGAAATCGAGGCGAAAGTCCTAAAATTCGTGATTCAATGCCCGGATGCTCTCTCGGTTTTGTTCCCCTACAACAATGGCAAGTTCCACCTTTCTTCAAGTGCACCAGTGTGCGGTGGCTGGTACCCCTCATCTTCCTCTTCAGAACTGGTTGCCATCCGATCCGCCTCACCTGTGCCAGATGAACTAGCTCCAGCTGTACCTATATTGAAATCTCTAGTCCAAACACCGGACTTGTGAATAATACCTGCTCTACTCAGATAGTCTTTATCAATCAACAGGAAAGGAGTAGAGGGTCTAGCAGATAATTCATTAAGAAGGTCCTCCAAAAATGCCATGCGGCTAATAATAGCTCCAAATGGGAAAGCAGTTCGCTTAGTGAAGCGAAAGTTAGCCATTTGGGACCACAGGACGTGGGCCATCCTGGCTGGACGACCCTTTTTCATGCACCACAGCAGTAGGAGGTCTGTTTCAGTGACTTTGTCAGCCTCCCTTTGACCATTTAAATTAAAAGAGATCCACTTATGCATGAGACGGTCCATTGGGTCCGTCAAGCTAGCATTAGTGGCAGTTTTCTTAGAGTAGCGTGGCTCTCTAGAAATTTCAGTGAAGTACTGACTGTGGGTAAGGTCCCGTTCCCATTCGGTGATATCGGCTTCCTTGAAACCGAAAGCCTGATTCATATCGTCCTCACTCCACTCTCGCTCAATGCTATTTAGCCGGAAGTGTAATGTTTTAATTCCATCGTCGTCTGTCTCCAGTTTGAGAGTTGTGTAAAACTCCAAAATAAAGGAGGGAGACAGAGGGCGACGCCTATTCTCAATTATTAGCCACCCCATATCAGATAAAAGAGCGCGGACACGCGCACTTAAATTACATTGATCTAACCACTCCCAGTCAAAAAATCTAGGAATAGCACATGAGTAGTTTTTGATCTTTTTAAACAATTTTCCCTCATCAACAGAATTTAACAGAAAGGGACACTTAAACCTCCGGGAGAGTGGGGACGGGTGGTAGCGGTTGACATCTAGAGCGGGGGCTGGTGGGTCGATGATTCGGGCACGGACCGTGCCCGGAATAGGCTCTACCTCTTCCGGGAGTGTGTCGGTCCGTCGACGGCGATGCTGTCTCGGTGGTGCTGCCATCGAATCTGCACAAAAAGAAAAAAAGGAAATACACAAAAACTTAAGTTAGGTCCACAAAATCGTATAGGAGATCGTGAGATACTGTGTTTGAACATCCTAAGGCATTCTCTCAGAATCTCTAAATCAAGTGAAGCAAAGGGTCCTAATTAGTTCGAAATTAACAAACTATAAACAAAATTAAGAAGCACAAGCAAGCAAATTCCTAATCTTCACCCATCAAAATTAGAACAAACCTAAGTTAAATCCTTACAACGGAAGATTAGGAAAAACCCGTCTCTATGCCCAAGCGATATGATCCATAACTAAAATCACTCCTAAAACACACAATCTCAAATTAATATAGATTAAACCATCGATTATTAAAGTCCCTATCAACTATTATGGAAGAATAAATCAAATAATAAATCAATGGCAACCTTAATGTGTGAAAAAGCCTCAAGGATCCCAACTCTACCCAAATAAACAAGTAAAGAAAAACACCAAGAATCAAAATCTTTGGCACAAAAGATAACCTACCTCCTGAAACCTTGCGAAGAATGTAAAACGGAATGTGGAAAATCGAAAGAGGAAAGGTTGGAGTTGAAGAGTTGAGGGAGGCTAGTTATGGTTTGAGAGAGAGAGAGTAATGGAAGAATGGTAGGGAAAGAGAGAAGGGGGGTCTTATTTATAGGTGGGAAGGGGTAGATGAAGGGTTAGGAGGGTTTAATTAGGGTATTTGTAGGGTTTTTGGGGGATTGGTTCGGCCAATCCCCTATTTGAGCCGCCAAATTTCGACATTGGGTGGCCCGTCTCGCCGAGACGAGGGGTGTCTCGGTGAGACACCGCGGCTGGCAGAAAATGCTGCCGCGGTCCCCCAGTACGTCTCGTCGAGACACTGTATGTCTCGACGAGACACTGTCTCGTCTCGATGAGACATTCTGTGTCTCGCCGAGACGAAACGGCCTAATGCTCGAAAAGAAGAAGAAAATAATCAAAATATATATATATATATTTTTTTTTTTTTACAATCCTATCATATTCAAACTAGGCAACAATCACAACCATACGAGTTAGAATTGAACCGACCCTAATACGAGCCTTATTAAAATGAATTAGCAAGTCATAAATTGTTCAAAAGAATTGTTTAGGAATTGAACTCATGTTTGGGGTGCCTCCCAACAGCGCTCAATTTTTGAGTCTTTAGAGCTTGAGACTGTCCTTCCCCCTCAGGGTCCTTGCGGTGGTCTGTCCCTCGGATTCGGTTCGTTAGTGATTGGCAGTTGTCCTGTAGCCCGCTCCGAATTGATCTTAGCCAATTGGCTAATCTGAGTCTCTAGGCCCTTGCAGAAAGCCTCATTGTTGGTGAGCCTGCCTTCCATTGTTCCGAGGATTTTCACCATCACATCAATCTTCTCCTCTATCCCGCTTTTAGGTCTTTGCCCCTGGTTCTGGTTCTGATTCTGATTTTGGTTGGGTGGAGGGGCTGCAAATCCTGGTGGTCCCAAGGCCGCTTGGTTGTTGGACCAACTGAACCCTGGATGGTTTTGTCTCTAAGGTGCGTTGTAGCGCCCGAACTGCTTGATGTAGTTCACAGACTCGATGACCATCGGACATTCAGCGTTCTTGTGGCCGCCACTGCAGAGTTCACACTTTGCCACAACTTTGGGTTTCTGAAACTGAGCTACCAGGAGGTCCATCTTCTCAGTCAGTGCTGCAATTTGTGGATCAGGTTCTGCAGGCGTACTTGGGGCAGCTACTGCAAAAACTCCCCTCCTCTGACTTGGCTTCTCTATTTGCCAATTGTTTACTTCTCTCGGCTAGCTCCTTTACCAGACTGTAAGCTTGAGCCGCTGTCTTGTTGAACAGATTTCCTCCTGCCGCTGCATCTAGTGAAGCTCTGCTAGCAGAAGTGATACCAGAGTAGAACAAGTCAACAAGATGGTGCACCTCAAAACCATGGTGGGGACACTTCCTCAATAGCTTCTGAAATCTCTCCCAGGCCAAATGCAGGTTCTCACTCTCGAACTGTCGGAACGAAGTGATGTCGCTCTTGAACTGTGCAGTCTTCGACGGTGGGAAGAACTTAGCCAAGAAGGCGGCCATTGTGACGTTCCAATCGGTCAGAGAACCCGGTGCTAGTGAGCTTAACCAGTCTGCAGCATCATCCTTCAGAGAAAACCTGAAGAACTTCATGAAAACTTGCTCAAGCGTCACATCCCTGTACTTTAATGTTCCGCAGTATTCCATAAACTTGTTGAGGTGTGCATTGGGATCTTCATGGTAATCCCCACCGAATTGACCAGAGTTCTGGATCATCTGAATCATTGCCGGTTTGATCTCAAAGGAAGCCGCAGCAATTTCTGGATCAAGGATGCTAGAGGTCGCAGCCGGCCTCTGTGCCTTGAGCAGTTCCATGATAGACCTATCTGCCATTGGTTCTTCTTCACAATCTTCCTCTTGGATTGCTGTGTCAAAGTTCTCGCTGGCTCTCTGTCTAAGCAGGGCTACTCGGCGTTCTTTCCTTATCCTGCGAGAAATACGGTCTATATCAGGATCAAACCGTAATGGAGAATGACTCCGAGAACGTCGGTTCATGGTAAGCCAAACAAACAAACTGCACCAATCAAAATTATAGTAGTCCCCGGCAACGGCACCAAAATCTTGATGCTCGTAAAGTATATAGCATTTAATAGGACAAGTGTATCCTATCGCAACAAGTAATAAAGTGCTAAGCACGAGATCGAACCATAAGGACTACTATTCTAATCAGTCGAATTCAACTGGAAATTTGTCTATTTAGCGGAATCAAAAGCAAGTTGGTAGTTGAGCTACAAAAATAAACACCTAAACTACGAAAACAATAAACAGGATGTGCCGCAGGGTGGAGTGTGACTTATGGTGGTTGCAATCTAGGTAGGGGAATCAATTGTTCGATTACTACAAGTGCGGTAAAAGGAATCCAGAGTTTAAGCTTAATTAAAGATTGAAGGTAATTACCCTAAGTTGAGGACCAATGTGATCAGTATTGTCCTCCCTATTCACATGCATTTGGGTGACGGCTTGATTAGGCATATACCCTAGTTCATGCAAAGCATTAGGTTCATTGGTAATTAAGGCTTGAGCCGTGGCCCCGCCACGAAGCCTCATTCCTAGTGGTCTCTAGAGAAGTTAGGGGAAATGTGAATTCGGGAAAGGTAATTTCGTGGTCAGAGACCACCTTTCCTAGCATCTACACATTATTGTCGTTCCAAGCATTAGGTGCACTATATACAAAATCGTGCTAGTTGGGCATTATCAATACCCATTCTAGCAATTAATCCTGTCTCCAATAACATCTAGGCATAAATCACACATAACCTAATCAAATCATTAACAAGTCTTAAACCTAAATCATAGCAATCCTAGCAATTTCATCCCCATCCTAGATTGGATGGGGATCAGTTCATAGACATATCAATCAAAGAATAAATGAATGTAATGATAAGCGAAATCATGTTTAATAAATGCAAATTAGATTAAGGGAAAAAGATAGAGAATCCAAAAACCCGTTTGTCTGATTACAATGATAAACACCTCGATCCTCCACCCCTTGAACACTCCTTCGGATACAAGAAGGAAGAAAAACTAAACTACAGGAATTAAAACCCTAGTCTATTGTCTCTGCAAAAAGAAAAAAAAAGAAAAGTAAAAAAACAGCCCCCAAAAATATGAGTTTAGCTGCCTATTTATAGTGATAGGCAGCAACCCTAAGCTCCTCGGGGGTAAAAAGGGCATTTCCCGCGCCAATTAGGGCAAAATAGGCTTAATGGATCGAGTTTCCAACTGGTCTCCCGCCTCGTCTCGCCGAGACAAGGGATGTCTCGTCGAGACGAGTGAGTGTCTCGACGACACACCACAGTGTCTCGCCGAGACACTACCCATCTCGGCGAGACAGGCCTGTGCCTCGACGAGACAGGCTCCCAAATGGGGCAAAACTCCAGGTTTTTCTCCGTCTTGGTCCTTGGGCTACCGAAATCTGCTCTAATGGTCCCAGATGAGTTCCAAAAGTGCTCCGACGGTCCCGAGATTTGTCCGGATTTGCTCCATAAGATCCAGGTCTGGTTCGGGAATACTCGACTAAGCCTTCCAACACCTGAAAACACGAAAACTGCCATAAATACTCAAGAAGACTAATTATTGCTAAAAGAGAATGAAAGGAGTACAAAAGTAAAAGAAAACAAAGTAAAAATAAGCTAAAAAGGGCCTAAAAACCCTATATAAATGGGAGCTATCAAACTGTCCCTCACCACCTGTGTTGGACGGACCTCCCAGCTCATATCCCAAACCCCTCCGGGTTTTCTGACTCTTGAAGTCCGGAAATTCTGGCAACCCTTGATGGTGTGCTCCCAAGCCCATACCGGGGATGAAACCCCCTTTCATCATCTTCACCACATCGGCGGTCATGCTAGACTCGTAGATCCCAGAAACTTGGAATCCGGAGAAAAGCTGAGGCTCAATTCCCAACGCCGCCACTGAACTCAATTTCTCAGCTCTGATCGTCACTATCTCCTCCCCGAAGGGAAATTTGATCATTTGGTGGAGTGTGGAGGGCACCCCTCCTAGCTTATGGAACCATGGGCGTCCCAACAACACAGCAAAAGTCACCGGTATATCCAGCACCGTGAACTCTGTTTCTTCCTCGAGCGGCCCCACTTTCAGCTTGGCCTTAAAGACTCCTTCAATGTGCCTGCGGCTATCATCGTAGGCTCTGATCATGGTTTCCGAGGCAGTCAAATCTCCTCTTTCCACTCCCAACTCCGACAAAAGTTTCAGCGGGCAAACATTAATGGCCGATCCATCATCAACCATCACACAGCTAGTCTTCTTCCCGTTAATTTCAGCTCGGATGTATAAAGGCTTGTTGTGAGCCTTACCCTCCTCCGGGAGATCTTCGTCAGTGAAAGTGATTTCAGTCTTCTTCCGGGCCATAATCGCCCCTACTAACGCTGCCGGCTCAGTGTCGGTAGAAATGACCAGATTTTGCAGCTCCTTCATCAGATTCTCACGGTGGTACTTAGAATGACATAGGACTTCCCACACCGTAGACTTAGCTTGTGTTTTCTTCAACTGCTCGAGGACTTGGTCATCTGGCTTGGGAGCCGATCCTTCCCCATTTCTGTCTCAATCATGGGTGCCTTTCCCTCGGCCACTCGACCTGATCTTGTCATAACAGCAATCTCTGGTTCATCATCAGATTCATCCCAAATATTAATAGGAATTCTCCGATCGGCATCCCCCTCCTCCGAGGAACTTTCCCAAATACCCACAACCATCAGATCCATTACGTGGGGGACGTTTGGGTTCAAATAAAAGGGATCCGCCGATCCATACATGGCCCAGCCTATCAACTCCTCATAATCCCTGAGGGACACTCTGCTCATCCTTCTTGCCGCCAACGGAATAGCGCCTCTCTGTATGCATATGAGTTGCACCTTATCACTCATCGTTTCTTGACACTGCTCATAGCGGTACCTCCACCTCTTAGCGTAATCCACAAACGGTTCCTCGGGGAATTGCCTGATCCTATCCAGATCTTCCAGGGATCCCGTCCATGGAACATACATCTCATACCTCGACACAAACGCATCCCTAAGAGGTATCCAATGACCCATTTCTTCCTCTGATAGGCCTTGGTGCCACAACAAGGCTTCTCCCATGAGAGTTTCCGGGAAATGTTCATGTAATTCACATTGAGGGAACCCATCGTCATACATATGGTTGCAGAACAACCTTGCATGCTCAATGGGATCCCGATATCCGCCATACTTGGGCATTTCCAACACCGCTTCAGGTGTTTCATAAGAGGGTGAGTCCGGGGTTTGCTCTGCAAGCATCCATACTGTATACTCTTTGATAAACCTCTTCGTCATTGCGGCCCAATCGCACTTGATATGCATCGGGAGAGACATATACCACATCAGTGGCTCCCCCATTAGTGAATTGCAAAACAGACTGGTGATCTCTTCCTCATTAAAACCCAAAGGCCCCATGGCTGACAAGTAGAAGTGCAGGTGTTCCATTGGATCCTTGTTGCCATTATATTTACTGACCATCGGCAACGGGCGTTTGATAGGCCCAATCTGCAGCGCGAAGCGCTCTGCCATCCTATTTTTAGTGTTCTTGTACTTTTCAAGGAATTGATCGGACAACCGTTCCCAATCATGCTTGCAGGAGTCAGGCAACGAGTGGAACCACCCCAAAGGCTCGCCAATTAATGAATGGTGGAACCACTGAGCAATCTCGTCCACCCCGAAGGATTCAACAAACATATCATGTATATACTCACGCAAGTGTACCTCGAGATTCTCTCCCCCACTGAATAAACCCAATTCCAGCACAATAGTTCGAGACGACCCTTCCCCGGTCTCTTCGGCATCATCTTCATCATACGGGGCTCCGCCGTCTAATCCTTCATCCATCGGTTCACCCTCCTGTTCCTTGCCAAGGAAGGACACATATAAACCATTTCCCACATTACTCTTTTCATCGAAGTCCAACAATTCCTCTTCGTTCTCCCCGAAGGATTCTATCACCAAACTCTCTTCGAGCCCAGACCCGGTCATGCTCACCCTATGATTAGGCAATGGATTACGCCTAGTGGAAGGGTTCGCCGATGAAGGATCAGCTATTTTCTTTTCCTCAATCAAATCCTGAATTTCGTGTTTCAGTCTCTCGCAGTTCTCGATAGTGTGCCCATAATTACTGTGGAACTCGCAGTATCCCCTAGCCTGTATCTGCTGAGTGGGCGGTGCTTTGTTATAAGGAGTGAGGGCTTTCAACAATCCCTTTTTCTGCAATCGTTCGAAAACTTTCGCGTAGGTCTGATCAAACTTGGCGAACTGCCTTTTCTCGATAGCATTAAGATCGAGCACTTTCACTGCGGCAGATTCTGTACCCGCGCTTGGCCCTCCGGCACTATATCCAGACTTTGTCCACTTGGTATAAGCTTTCTTCGGCTCTCCGTCCCCCTCAATTGTCAAGGCGCAGCTATACATCTGATTGAAATCGATAAAAGGCATATACCGCAGCTCATTCTTAATATACGGCAACGTGTTGCCAATTACCATTCGGATCTGATCCTGCTCAAACGGCTTTTGCTTCATAACCGCCGCCTTGGCTCTCCACCTCCTCACAAAATCGGAAAAAGACTCACCAGTTTGTTGCTTAGTGCTTTCCAGCTCCTTTAGAGTAACCTCAAGCATAGTGTTGAAACTATACTGAGCGATAAATGAGTTTGCCAACTCCTTCCAATCTCTCTTCGTCACCATCGGCAACGCATGAAACCATACGAGGGCAGCTCCCTCCAAATAGGTATTAAACAGTCCTAGGACTTGATCCTCAGTCAGGATCGTGTGCTTCATTACCACAACATACTGATTCATGTGGGCAGTAGGATCCCCAGTTCCATCAAACTTCTTCATGTCAGGGAGCCGAAACTTCAAAGGAAAAGCAGTTGCCGACAAACAATTCTTCAAATTATAGAAGTCCTGACTTCCGGAGCTTCCCCCACGTAGATCCTGCACCTCCTGAGTGATGTGCTGCTTCCACTCCTCTTCCTTAGCCTTTTCTTTCTCAAGTTGTTTCTGGATATAATCCTGATAGTGATCCTCGTTCCCGAAATGGGGACCAGTGTTCACTTCATTCTCAGCGCGTTTGCTACCACTCTTGTTATCCTTCAATGCTAGCTCAGCGAGCTGGGCCAAAATTGCGGCCAACTGATCATTAATGTTGTTCACAGAATTATTTAATTCGGCCACTTTTTCGTCGGTCGCAGACATACTGGCAGAAGACTGAGTATACTCGGACGAAGATGATTCAGAAGCCACAACTGCCGATTCGGAATTGTCAATCTGTAGCTGATCAAACTGTCTGACTAGCCGGTTACTCTCGCGAAACCACAACCGCTTAATGATGAAGTCTGCGCGAACGGTATCCATTAGTATGTATGCATGATTTTATATGCATGATTCGTGGTGTGTGCGTTTATTATTTACGGATATATAAGATAAGAAGAACAAACGTCAGTCTAATTACACGTATCACAACATCTCTCTTCCACCCTTATTCCTCCACACACTCGATGGTCCAAGTCTCTTTCCTAGGATTTTGGTTTGGGGCTCACATTGCGATCCAGGGGACGCGTGATGCCGTCGATTATTGCAGAAAAGTAAATCATCCATCAGACAATACAGTTCGTTTTGACGCATCAACGTTTAGTGACTAAGATATCGACGAAATGGATTGTCCTTTTGAATAACTCATCTTTTGTTATTTCATGAGACGCATTAGTTCGGGTTTTGACTCCCTTTCGAGCGTATCTCGGGTTTAGACGCGGTACGAGTTATTCTTTCAGGCTCAATCGTTCGTTATTGACAATGACTCGTTCCCTTTTATTTGCGTGGGTTTGTGTCTCGATTTTTGGATTACGACGGGATCTTTTGGATCTATCGAGAGACGCAACCACGTGTTTTTTTAGTGATGAAATCACTTTTTGGATTTTTTTCTTTGGGAACGGACTCATCACGTAACGCGTTTGTTTTTAGCGTCAAGAATCCGTTTGCTCATTTTGGCTATATGAGAAGACAACGAGTCTTATTTGAGCGCACGGTAATCTTTCGGCTAACAACAAGTTTTCATTTCTTTTCATCTACGGGATATATCACCCTAGCGTGGTTATAGAAAATCAACGTTTCGTTGAATCGCATGCTTATTCGAAGCAGGGATATTACCGTTCTTTTTCAGTTAGGCACGAGTCAAGCAAAACACGTAGGTCGGGCCATACTTCTTGTAGTTTTGGTAACAGTCGAAATGATCGAGCCATTAGTCAAACCCACAGTCTCGTCCATATAGCGCAATTATGCGGTTTTAGCTTAATTCGGCTTTATGACTTTAAACGGCGTACATACCGGCTCGAGGCACGTATTTAACGACATTGGTTCATTTTCTTTAACTACCCTCGGGATGGATATACATCGTAGATACAGAATGACTTTGGTCGTTTGTTTATTTTTGCTTTTCTTTTATTTTCTTAGTCACTTTTTGCGGATACGTCCATTTCTCTTAAGAACAACACAAGGCATAACGTAAGAGCTCGTCTTTTATTCGGAAGGGACGGGCCACGTTTGCGAAACTCTTTACGTTACAATGGGGTCATTTGAAACAGAAATGTTCTTTGTTTTCATTTTGTCATAATCTCGTTTTATCCCAACTTATTTAAAGAATGTGAATAACGGCTACTGTTAATATAGTCTTTTGATTCGAGATATAACTATCCTTAATACCAAACCGATTCATACTAATACGTGCTTACGTCATAACGCATTTCCTGAACATGTACCTTCTTCGGGACACGAAAAGGGACCAGGCGGGTCGCACAAGTTCATTCGTACGAGATGACTAAGTCGTCTTTAGTTCGAATCGTTTTGATGTTTTTGGGGTAGTTTGTATATCGGTTTAAGAGTATATATTAACGTATCATTTCATTTTCTTTACGTATTTTAGGATTAAACACGTAACATGGCAATTTTGAAAACACGAACTGATTCATTTATCACATCAAAAATAGTAACGGGTAATCCTATGGCAACTTCTAAGGCTACTATATGCTGACACGGCTGATCGCGGGACCTCACAGGACCGCACAAATTCACCCCTAAGGAATGGATGGGGACCCTTTGGCGCCTTACTGTAAGGGGGAACTTACACTAGCCTCTTTCGAGCGACGAATGGACTCTCGCTAGAGGTTTCGCGGAAATTACCCAAAAGGTTTGCAATAATGCTTATGAATGCATACGAAAAGAAATAATACGATCCGTCCCCGTTAAGGGCTTAATACACGCCTTCCGGAATCAAATTTCTCGCTTCTCCAGTAGAGTCGTCACTTGTTAGACAAGGTGCCGAACGGCCTCACCCGGGTGGACCGGGGGGTCGACACCTCATGGCGACGTAAGTGGTGATTGGCGCCGAAAGCAACCAATCGTGGAATCAAGCTGCTTGGCAGGACCGGACCTCGGAGTATGGAAGAGTCGCCACCCACGAATGGGAAAATGAACACTGATCCCTTGCGGGAGACCGGTGAGGGTTCGGGAAACTTAGGTACGAGCCGAGAAGGCTATCTCCTTTCCGGAGAAAGGCTATTAGGCACCCCGACATCGCCCGGTTATGAACCACCGGCCTCCTACTCAGCGTGTTAGGCGATAACGGACTAATCGCATATTTCTTTAAGTTTAAAATTCATTTGAAACCTTTTCTTTCTCGCTTTGAAAACCGTTTTGAGCATGTTATTCGAAAGCCATTTTAGTAAAGAATCACCCATTTTGCATAAATTTAAAGTATATAGGAGAGAGAGGGGGAGAAGAAAGAATTGATTTATTCATGGTGTGATTTTATGCTTTAGACTATACACTAACTCTAAGCTAATCTCATTCCCCAAAAACGAGTTTATTTACATGGTTCGTACCTTAATCGTCGTTGGAACGATTTAGGCACGTTTCAAAACCCCGTTAATGACATTCACTCGAATCGCCGTTGGAACGACTCGAGCGTTTGAAAACGTTGAGCAAAAATTTTTAATCTAAAAGCGTGATTAAGCATACAAGTCAATTTATTTTGTACAAAAACCATTTATTTAGGAAAACAATTCAAAACTTCATTATTCACGAAAGCAATTTTAATTACAAGGTTCGCTTAATCCGTCGTTGGAACGAATTAAGGTTTCAACACGTGATATTTTAGAAACGATTTAAAAACAACAAGAAAACATTATTTACACTTTGGGAATATCTAGAAAAGCTTTAATTTACACAAACAAGTTAAACTCTTTTTTTGTGGTTTATTTCCCATTTTTCACTCAATTATCCTTCATGTGAATAAAATGACAACAAGTAATAAATTGAATCCAAATTCACCCAATCAAAACATTTTCCCAAATAATATATACATATAAGAAATTTGAAAAGAAAAGAAGAAAAGTATATATATACATATTTTTGATAGAAATGATACCATACATATATACTTAAAAGAAATGGTAAATAATAAATACCATAATCAATGGATAGAAAATAATAATTATATTCACAAATAATAAGAAATTAGCTTTTTAACCCCAAAACTATTATGATAAGCATATATAGAAAATAACCTTCTAATAACCCTCAAAATGTCAAATATGTATAGTTTAAATAAATTTAAAGGAAAATCTATATGTATACATATAATTTTATCAAACCAAATTAATGAAAAATAATATCTAAACACATTAAATAAATATATATACAAAATATTTAAAAATAGCTTGAAAGTATATGTTACATAATTATACATATATATATAAAGGACCTAAAGTCTAAAAGTTGAGAAAGAAGGACCAAAACAGCATTTTTTACCTTTCAACAGCTTTACCGACGGAAAATCCGTCGGTAAACAGCCTTTAGTGACAGAAAATAGAAATTTACAGAATCAGTCCAACAGTTTCCAGATTTATTCAAAAGCTTTAGATTAGATCTACTCTATCATTTCGGGTCCCAGAACTACCAAAATTGAATCATAGTCTATAACGGAAAATCCTAAAACGATGTTTTATTTTAAAACGTTATTTAGAAATATTTTCAAAACTTATAATTACAACGTTTTTTAATCCCGAACTACCTTTGAATCGGATCACGGTTCGTATTGGGATATTAAAACGAGGTTTTTTTATTTCAAAACAAAAACGAACGTTTATTTAATACGAGACAAAAATAAATAAATACGGGAAATTAAATAAGACGTGATAAATAAATAACTAAATAAATAAAAACTATATCCTCAAAAAAATAAAATACGAAAATAAAATAAATGAATAAATAAATAAATAAAACGAGTCTAGTCCTCGGATAATACCTCAAGATCGGTATTTGACGGCTGAAGTCGGTTGATTCCACGAGTTGCGTTTTTTGTGTTTTTCGGTTTTTTTAGTAAAAAATTAACTTTTAGGAAATTCGGACTTTTTGAGGAAAAAAAATATTTTCCTAAAAAAATCACTTTCTCTCTCTAAAAATGTTTAGAGTGAGAAAGCTCTCCCAAAATTCCCCCTCCTCAAATGCATGCGGATCCGTGCCTTTTATAGGCACGGATCCCGGAGTTTTTGGGCGACGCCCGGCTAAAGTTGGGCGTCGCCCAAAGTAGGTTGGGCGAACGCCCAACATGCGTTGGGCGATCGCCCAACATACGTTGGGCATTCGTCCAACGAATGTTGCGCGTTCGCCCACCGCAGTTGGGCATTCGCCCAACGCCCGTTGGGCGTCCACCCAACGTCGTCGGGTGCCCGCCCAACGTAAGTTCGGCGTGTGCGCCCAGATGCCATTGGGCGCGCACCCTGCGCTGCCGGTCGTGCATCCAACTGCCGTCGGGCGCGCGCCGGCTGTCGCTAGGCGCTCGCCCAACGCTGCTGAGCACTCGCGAGTAATCCACTGGACGCTCGCAACCCCTACAGGTCCTCTCGTGATTTTTGTTTTAAATTATCGGAATCAACCGTTTCAATCGTCTTGTAATGGGTTTTCGTCACAGGTCCTCCGACTCGGTGTCTACAGCGAGGAAGTGCAAGGTACCGAGAGGGGTACTCGATCCTAGGGCGAGGTTCGGTTATAGCTACGAGGTGCAAGGTGTCTCTAGGGTATTGCATCCATTTTGTTCATGTACATATATGTGGATAGTATATGTTTAAGGACACTTGTATAATTTGTTTTTGGTCGTGTCCTTTTGTTTGGTATGTATTGTCTACATATATATATATATATATATATATAATTAGCTGAAGTTGAGAATTTGTAGAGTAGTGTGATATGGGTTATGAGCAAGTCATAACTTGTCTATATAGGTGATGCTGGAAAATCAGATTCGTACCTGAATCTTGTGATGCATTTTTCGACCAGATATAGGCCGAATCTGTCATGGAGTCCTAAATGAAAGTTCTTTATTTTTATCTTACGTTTCCAGGGGTAGTTGAATCACCTTAATCGGACTCCATATGAAAAAGTTATGCTGGAAACGACATATGTTGGTCATTTTAGCTTTAAACGAGAATTTGATTTTTGCTTTGATTTTTGCACAAATGACATTCATGCATAGCATATATCTACATATAATTATAATGGTGTGGTTATCATATAGATGCATTCGAGACGACCGCGTGGCCGACCGCCTCTAAATAGAGGTAGAGGTAGAGGTAGACGTAGACGTAGAGGTAGAGACGAGGAAAGAAGAGAGTTAGGCTGAGGTCGTGAGGGCATAGGGGATAGTGAAGCCTCTGATGCAAGAGTTCCACCTATTAACCAACCTCAAAGACAACAACGACCATCACATCCACGTCGACCTGTTAATCTTCAAGCTGAACAACCTGCACCGTATATGGCTCCACAAGCTGCAATGCCACAAGTAGTACAACTTGAACCCCTAATTGTAAGGTGACGTTAGGGGAGTCTTTTATACATGTGAATTTGATACCTTTGATGGTGCAAACATTTGATGTCATCTTAGGCATGGATTCATTATCTAAATATCAAGCAATGGTAGATTGTCCTAAAAAGAAAGTTAATCTAGTATTAGCTCGTGGAGAGGGATATGTGTTTCATGGTGAGAGAGGTGTACGTAGAAGTATAGTCACAGTTATGACATCTATGAAAATGCTAATAAAGGGATGTGAAGCTTTCTTGGCATATGTGGTAGATAATAATAAAGAATCTCCTAAATTGGAAGATGTGCCAATTGTGAATGAGTATCTAGATGTCTTTCCGGATGAAATACCAGGGTTACCACCATTAAGAGAAGTAGAGTTTGCAATTGATTTACAACGTGGTACTGCTCCTATATCACTTGCACCATATAGAATGGCACAGGCAGAAATGAAAGAATTGAAAGTGCAGTTGCAAGAGTTATTGGATAAGGGATATATTCGACCTAGTGTATCACCATGGGGAGCTCCAGTTTTGTTTGTAAAAAAGAAGGATGGTACAATGCGGTTATGCATTGATTATCGTCAACTAAAGAAGGTTACTATTCGAAATAAGTATCCATTACCTAGAATTGACGATTTTTTTGATCAATTGCAAGGAGCAACCATATTTTCAAAAATTGACTTGAGAACTGGGTATCATCAATTGAAGGTCAGGGAAGAGGATGTTCAGAAAACAGCTTTTAGAACTCGATACGGGCATTATGAATTTTTGGTTATGCCATTTGGATTAACTAATGCACCTGCTGCATTTATGGACCTTATGAATAGGATTTTTAAACCTTACTTAGATACATTTGTGATTGTGTTTATTGATGATATTCTTGTGTAATCTAAGGATAAGGAAAATCACAGTAAGCATTTGAGAACAGTTTTGCAGATTCTAAGGGAGAAACAATTGTGTGCAAAATTTAGCAAATGTGAGTTTTGGCTTGATGAAATGATGTTCTTAGGTCATGTGGTATCAGCTAGGGGAATTTTAGTTGATCCTAAAAAGGTTGAAGTTGTAGCTAATTGGGAAGCACCATCAAATGTACATGAAGTACGTAGTTTCCTATGTTTAGCGGGTTATTACAGAAGATTTGTAAAAGGATTCTCACTTATAGCTTGTCCGATGACACGATTACTGCGGAAGGGTGTTAAATTTGAGTGGACACCTGAATGTCAAGAAAGTTTTGATATATTAAAGTCAAGACTTATCAATGCTCCTGTGTTAACACTACCTATAGTAGGTGAAGGTTATACAGTGTACAGTGATGCATCAAAGCAAGGTCTCGGGATTGTATTGATGCAGAATGATAAAGTTATTGCTTATGCGTCACGACAATTAAGGCCACACGAATTGAATTACCCGACACATGATCTTGAATTAGCTGCCGTGGTGTTTGCTTTAAAGATTTGGAGACATTATCTTTATGGTGAAAAGTGTCTAATATTCAATGATCATAAAAGTCTAAAATATATAATGACACAGAAGGAATTGAATTTGAGGCAAAGGAGATGGATTGAGTTATTGAAAGACTATGACCTAACTATTGAATATCATCCTGGTAAAGCTAATGTTGTAGCTAATGCTTTGAGTCGCAAAAACGTTGGAAGTTTGAGCTATATCAGATCAGTGAGAATGCCTTTATTGCTTGATATGAGAGCTTTGAATGTTGAACTGGTTTGTGGAGATGAGGCAGTATTATGTGCAATGCTGAAGGTGAGACCGATTCTTCGAGACAGAATTAAAGAAGCTCAAAATCAAGATGAATTTTTGGAACAAATCAGAAAAGATGTTATAGAGGGGAAGAAGATTGAATATAAAGTAACAGAAGATGGCATGTTAATGTTTGGAGACAGAATGTGTGTTCCAAATGTTCACGATATCAAGAAGGAGATATTAGAAAAAGCTCATGATTCATCATATGCAATGCACCCTGGGAGTACTAAAATGTACAGAAATCTTCGAGAGCATTTCTGGTGGAAAGGAATGAAAAGGGAGATAGCTGAATATGTGGGTAGATGTTTAAGTTGCCAACAACTCAAAGCAGAACATCAACGACCTGCTGGTACTTTAAAACCACTTCCTATTCCTGAATGGAAGTGGGAATATATTACAATGGATTTTGTCAGTGGATTACCTCGTACACAACATGGTAATGATTCTATATGTGTAATTGTGGATAGATTAACAAAATCATCCCACTTTCTTGCGGTGAAAGTGACTTTTTCTTTAGAGAAGCTGGCACCGTTGTATATCAAGGAGATTGTTAGACTTCATGGTGTACCAGTTTCTATTGTTTCTGACAGGGATCATCGCTTTACATCAAGGTTTTGGCCTAGGTTTCAAGATGCATTAGGCACAAGATTGAATTTCAGTACAGCTTTCCATCCACAGACTGACGGTCAAAGTGAACGTACCATTCAAACTTTGGAAGATATGCTGAGAGCTAGCATTTTGAATTTTCAAAGTAGTTGGGATGTACATTTGCCTTTAATGGAGTTTGCATATAATAACAGTTATCAATCTAGTATTGATATGGCACCTTATGAAGCCTTATATGGAAGAAGATGTAGAACTCCATTATGTTGGTCTGAAGTAGGCGAGAGACAGTTATTAGGGCCTGAGATAGTGCAGTTGACAACAGAAAAGGTGCAAATCATACGACATAAGTTAAAAGAAGTACAAGACAGACAAAAGAGCTATGTAGATCTGAAACGGAGACCAATTGAATATGATGTGGGAGATAGAGTATTTCTGAAAGTATCACCGTGGAAGGGTTTACTTCGGTTTGGCAAGAAAGGGAAGCTGAGTCCTAGATTCATTGGTCCATATGAGGTTGTGGAAAGAGTTGGGCCAGTTGCATATCGATTACAATTGCCTTAGAATCTCTCCAATATCCACGATGTATTTTATGTTTCAATGCTACAGAGGTATAGGAGTGATCCGAATCACATCATTCACGAGCAGCCAATTGAATTGTCTGAAGACTTGTCCTATAAAAAGGAACTAGTAGCTATCCTAGCTAGAGAACAGAAAGTCCTCAGGAACAAAACCATACCACTTGTTAAAGTTATGTGGCACAGACACTCTCGTGAGGAAGCAACCTGGGAAAGAGAGGAGGATATGAGACAACAATATCCCCATTTATTCACCTAGACGGGTAAGTACAATTTCGTGGACGAAATTTCTTAAGGTGGGGAGAATTGTCACGTCCGCATCTAAATTTCTAGAATTTATACCTAGATATTAATATATATTATAATTATTGGGGGTGTGATTATTATTTGGTGCTATAGAAAAAGTTTGGAGTTAATTTGATGGTTTGATGTGTAAATTAAAAGTTTAGGGTAATTATTAAAAGATTATATAAAGATGGAGGACCAAAATGGATATTGGACAAATTTGGGATATAAATCCCAAAGTTCCAGAGTGTGTCGAGCATCATCTCCTTTCTTTGCTTTTCTTTTCTTTTTCTGTTTCTCTGCAAATTCATCGTTCTTCGACCGTTTCTCCACTGTTTCTTTGATTTACGGAGATTCGACCGTCCAAATCACTTGAAATTTAAACTATAGCATCCTTATGCATAGATCTAAGTCCTAACCAAAGAGTTTTTGAATTTTGGAAGTGTTTGGAGGGGAAACGTCTTAGACAGACTTTAGAGGAGAATTGAACGGGTGTATTTTCTTCAATTAGCAGCTAAGGTAAGTAACTAGGAACTATATTTTGTGTTTTATGAATATATATATATATATATATATATATATATATATATATATATAATCAAAGAATTTTCAGAAATTGATATATTAGGATTATACAGGAATTTTATAAAATTGGGGTTTTTCACGATCTTGCTTTTTATTGTGAAATTATAGTTCAAATGAACTATTGACTATGTTTATATGTGAATTACAGATTTTACTGGGTTATATTGATTTGAGGTTTCGTTGGTTGATTAACTTTGGAATTTTATTTGATTAATGATCGATATTTTGGAAAATTGAACACTTGTGAGCTTGATTATGATCAAGTGAAGTATATACATATATACATATATGTTTTTTGTTTCAATCTATATATATATATATATATATATATGGAATAAAATGTTTGGTATCCATTGAGAGTAGTCCGGTCTGGTGGATTTAATTTTAAAGACCATATTTAGTGAGAAATATGGCTTGTGTACACAGTCTGAAGACCTATTGGGTATGGCAACGAAGTGTTGGGTAAGACCATATGGGATAGGCAATGTTAAGAGACGTCTCGTATATGTTGTGAATTGTGATTTGAATTATAAGGGGATGAACTCAAGAATGGATACAATATTTTTATGTTTTTATGATTTTGGTTTAATACCTTGACTATATTTTGAACTTAAGTTTTGAGTATATTTTATAAGGTTTTGATTAAATCTTTTATAAACGTATATATATGTAGCTATGTTAAGTAAAGTTGTTTTTGTAGCTGATAGTTTCTTATTGAGATTTTTGTCTCATTTTTCCAAATGTTTTTAATGTTTTGTTTTAGGCGAGGAAGTGCAAGGTACCGAGAGGGGTACTCGATCCTAGGGCGAGGTTCGGTTACAGCTACGAGGTGCAAGTCGTCTCGAGGGTATTGCATCCATTTTGTCATGTACATATATGTGGATAGTATATGTTTAAGGACACTTGTATAATTTGTTTTTGGCCGTGTCCTTTTGTTTGGTATGTATTGTCTACATATATATATATATATATAATTAGCTGAAGTTGAGAATTTGTGGAGTAGTGTGATATGGGTTATGAGCAAGTCATAACTTGTTTATATAGGTGATGCTGGAAAATCAGATTCGTACCTGAATCTTGTGATGTATTTTTCGACCAGATATAGGCCGAATCTGTCATGGAGTCCTAAATGAAAGTTCTTTATTTTTTATCTTACGTTTTCAGGGGTTGTTGAATCACCATAATCGGACTCCGTATGAAAAAGTTATTCTGGAAACGACATATGTTGGTCATTTTAGCTTTAAACCAGAATTTGATTTTTGCTTTGATTTTTCTTCTTATTTCAGAGATACTGCTACTGGTTTATATAATAAGTCAGTGGTAATATCTCACCGTCTTATCTGATCTTATTTTAGGTCGGGTTTGACAGGAAGGGAATGTCAAAATCACATTTAGGCAATTAAAAGAAGAGTCGCTAGTATAGAAATTCTCACTTGTGTCGCACCTCTTGTGTCACACTTGAAGATAAAGCGACACAATAGAGTAACTAGTATCGCGTATTCTGTAAACGCGACACAACTAAGTATTATGTGAGCTCACAAACGAGTTACTTCTTATGTCGCCTGTCTTACAGTGTGACACAAGAGCAAGCTTGTGACGCGCCTTTACCAAAGCGACACAAAAAGTGTGTTATCTTTGTGACACACTTTTATAAAAGCGACACAAGGAGTGTGTTATCTTTGCGTCGCTCCTTTTAAAAGTGCGACAGAACTTACTATTTGGAATGACCTAATTAAGCTTAATTCGAACAATTAGATACATGATTAAAACATGGAGGGGTCTAATTGAGAGGAGACAAAGTAAACAAGTTCAGATTCATAATTGTGGAATCCTTAGTACCCTAACCTTGCGTGTCTTTTCTTCTTGGTCTGACAAGCTAATTTTTTTGTCGCTAAAGATCAATATTCTGTCGCTGAAAAAGTGAGAAAACGCAAAAAAAAACACGAAAACATAAAAAAATACAAAAACATAAAACAACGTGAATAACATGAAAAAAATAACAAAATGCAAAAAATACAAAAACGCAAAAACGCAAAAAAAAACACGAAAATGAGAAAAATGGGACAAGCCCGAAATACAATACCATGAAAATATGAAGAAACACGAAAAACAAGAAAACTTGAAAAAACACGAAAAAATACGTCATAAACACATTTTTTTGGTTTTAACGTTTTTAACATTTTCGTGTTTTTCATTATTTTTCATGTTTTTCGTGTTTTTCACATTTTCGTGTTTTTCCATTTTTTTCGTGTTTTCCTATTGTTAACATTTTTTTTACTTTTGTGATTTTGGCATTTTTCCACCTTTTGTGTTTTCACGTTTTTGTGTTTTTAACGTTCGTGTTTTTCTCGTATTTACACGTTTTCATGTTTTTAAATTTTTTTATGTTTGTTTTATTTTTGCGTTTTTTCACGTTTTCTCATTTTCCATATTTTTCCGATTTTCGTGTTTTAACTTTTTTTCCGTTTTCATGTTTTCTACATTTTCCCATGTTTTTTGTGTGTTTTGGATTTTCTTATTTTCATGTGTTTTTCTACATTTTTTCTTATTTTTGCGTTTTCACATCTTTCCACGTGTCTACGTTTTTTTTCCTGTTTTCACATATATGTTTATATGTTTTTTGCATTTTCACCATTTTCCACTTTTATTTCGTTTTGTCTTTTGTTTGAATGTTTTTTCATGTTTTGATGTTGTATTTTTACTGTTTTCCATCTTTTTTTCTTTTTTCATGTTTTTACAATTTTTCTTTTTTTACAATTTTTTTATTGTTTTTTTCATTTTTAATGTTTTTTATATTTTCGTATTTTTTTCCTTTTTAAATGTTTCCTAATTTTCTGTTTTTATATATTTTTTAAAATAATATATATTAAATATTTGAATAATGTATAGTAATAATAAAAAATTTAAAAGAAATAAGAAATATAACATTTGAGTGTAATGTTGTCTTTTCAATAAAAAAATTATTTATTCCATTCTTTGATATTCTATTCCTTTGGAATAGTTAGTCTACTGCATTTCACGAACCAAAGGGTACCTCAATGTTAAAATCATTTTTACATTTTATCCCTTTTTCATAAATGCAAAATTTTGTTCAATTTAGGTATGAAAGCAAACAAAATCTCAGGATTCCTCTAACAAAGGAAAACTATAGGGTTAATACACATATTTGCCCCTGTGTTTTCGTGGAAAAACAGATTTACCCTTAAATCAAATAAACCCACAAAACTATCCCTGAATTTTCCATAAACCTGCAATTATACCTGTAACACCCTGGTCCAATACCATGTAGATATTGTCCGCTCTGGCCCAATTCCAACACATTGGGCCTCACGGCTTTAAAACGCGTCTGCATGTATTGGATTCACATCTTACTAATAAGCCCCAATCACTCCCTCTCCATTTCCGATGTGGGATTCAGTTCATTCCTGCCCCCATCGCCATCCCTTAGGGCCGCTCCTTGCTCAGGCCTTCTTACCCCGGCGCCACCCACTCCGGACCGGGTCGTTACAGGCCCACCAGCTTCCGCCTGGTTCGTCCCCGAACCACACATCGTAAGTGGAGAGTCGGCTCTGATACCAATTGAAACACCCTGGTCCAATACCATGGTATGGATCAACTCAAGGTTGTTAGACCTTTAGTAATGAGCTTTTGAGGCTCTGATACCACTTGTTGGTCCCTTGTAAGGTTGCAAATATAGTTCCAAGGGGGGGTTAGGAACTATTTTACCTTTTTTAAAAATAATTTGGGCAGATTTCTTTTCTTTAAGAAAAGTTTATAAAACAGCGGCACTTAACACTCAGCAAGACACTGGCTTAGTCAACTAGTGACTAGGACAGCTTCGTTGCTTAGGTCAGGAAATAGCACTTAGAGTCTATTCCTGAACCTGCTCGTTTGTAGCGCACAACTCAGCTTGACCTCTTTTACTTGGTCAGTTTTAGTTTGTTTTAAGCACGCAATATGAATAAGGAGTTAAGGTTTAGAAATACTTCACTCAGCAGATTTATCCAGGTTCGGCTTCTTCTAAGCCTAGTCCTGTCCCCGGAACACCTCCGAGATTTCAAATCCTCTACTGAGCTCTTTAAAGGTAGAGCCTCAAACCTTTTACAATATCAGCAATTGAGTATGACAAGAGTACCTTCCTCTATACTTCTACTCAATCCTAATAACCTTTTACAATATCAGCAATTGAGTATGACAAGAGTACCTTCCTCTATACTTCTACTCAATCCTAATCTCTCCGCTGAGTACTTAAAACCGAGTACTCAGCCTCTCCTTTCTACTTCTAGAAATGATGAAGATTTTGTCCTAAACAACAATTGCTAGAACACCTTAGATGATTGAACAACAATCACTCTAGACTTTTACACAAATGAATAGACTTTGTAGTGTAAGAATTTTGCTTTGCTTTTGATGGAGAACTTTTGTATACGTTTGGTCAGCGTAGCGACTCTTGCTCAAAGTTCTCTGAAGAATGTGGATTCTGAATGCTCTATTTATAGAGAGCTATGAGAGCTTCTGGTTATTTCGAATTTCGAAATAACCGTTGGAGGGAAACGGCTACAAGTCGCTTTCACTCAGTCTGTTCAGCAGTTCTCCTAGCCAATCAGATTCCAGCATCTTCTGTTCTTCGGTCAGTGTGGCAGTATGTTCCTCCAAATCGGGTAATGTCAAACAGACAGCTTTCTGCGTCTTCTGTTCTTTACCAATAGAGGAAATACTTGGTCTGGAAGTTGCTTTGTAGTCAGCGGCTGTCTTGTACGCTTTGTCGAGACAGCTCAGCAGCTTCATACCGAAGTTGTCTATGTGGATCTTCTCGATCCTTCTTTGCTCAGCATGCGTTTCATTACTTCGACGGCAGCGTTTTGGAGATTCGTGGGCTGAGTGATCTTGGGCTTACTTGACTTGGGCCTAGACTTCCATATAGGGCTTGGGCCTTATGATCTTTATGTCTTATAATAAATTATAAACTCAACATTGAACAAACACATTAGTAACACTAAATCAAAGCATTTAAACTTAGTGTGTTATAGAATATTTACTTTCACTTAATTAATTTTGTCAAATCAAAATCCTGTGGAAAGGTGTTTCAACAAACTCCCCCATTTTGATGTTGGCAAAACTAATCAGCAAGGAACTCAGCGTTGAGCTCCCCCATGATAGTTGACCTTTTTGATTAAGTGAACTCCCCCGTCAGGGCTGAGCTACAGACTTAGTTTTATTCTAAACATTCTAAGGTTTAATTGAATAAGTCTAAGGACAGTTTTCAGATATAGGTCAGCTTATGGGACATATTCTATTTTACTCAGTATTCAGCGGAAGTAATGTATAGTGACAGAGCGCTGAGTAAATTATTTGTTCAATGGTTTATATTTGACAAGTTCAAACATTTATACGCAGCATGCATTCAGATAGTTAAATAGTAATGCAAGTATTCCAAAAGTAACAGAAGTTAGGCATATAAAATTTTTGAAACAAGAATAAGGACAAGGCAAATAAGAAAATTCTTCTTCCTAAATTCTATCTTCTAACTCTCTAGTTTCTAACTTTGAGTTCCTCTAACTCTCTAGTTTCTAACTTAGAGTTCCTTCTCCTTAGTTGCCACTTTTCTCCCCCGTTTTGCCAGCATCAGCAGTAGGCAAATTTACGGTAGGGGCAGGAGAATTGGCCTGATCCTGCAGCACACGTATTTGACCCTCCAAGAAATTCATGTGACTGACCATAGTCAGCATGAGTTCGGTCATTTTGGTCAGTTGAGCATGTGGTGGTGGCTGCGGCTGGACAGAGGAGAAGTGATTGATCAATTCATGGATTTTCCGCAGAATATGGTGAGTGACAGGTGGATGAGAGGACTGAGCAGGAGTTGATGGAGTAGGTGCTTGTCCTTGAAGCAGAGTGCTTGCTGAGGCGATGACACGCCGGCCTGACTCAGTGGCACCAAGGTGTGCATATTTTGCAGAAGTGGGTTCACACTGAGGGCCTTGTGTAGTGACAGGACTACGAGGCGTGTTGACCTCAGTTGTTGAGTTGCTTTGAGCTTGAGGTGGGAGTGGAGCTTCTTTTGGACTTACAGGGGTCTTGGCTTGTTTCTCTACGGGAGGAACAGAGGCTTGATTTTGTGGAGACCCCTTTTGAGCAACATGGCCCTCAAGAACAGGTTCTTCAGCTTTTCGCAGCTTCTTCTCAGCTGACTCAGCTAGGTCTTGATCAGCTTTCCTCTTGTTGCTTTCTATGAGCCTTATCTTTCTCGGGACAGTATGAATATCCTTCGAGCATGCTCCCTTTTTCTTCTTCTTCTCAGCTTCAGCAACCTCAGATGGCACAGTGGACGGATTCTCAGTTGGAGGTTCATTGATTGGTTCTGTACCCTCAGCAGTGTGAGCGGCTTCAGCCATAACATCATCTATAATGGCATCCAGGTTAGCCAGATTTTCCATTTCTCCAATGGGTTGCTCATCCTCAGCCATAGGATCCTCCTCCTCAGAGGTTTCATTCTCATCATACCCTTTCAGGGGTTGGCTGTGTGATAGTCCATTCAGCAGACGTGTTGTGATAGCAGTTCCTGTTGAACTTATTTCATCAACAGTCTCTATGTTCTTGTCTTGTATTATCCTGGTGATGAGAGAACCTAAACGGAGCTTCCTTCCGCTTCTTTGGAAAGCCCCGACCAAAAATACAGGCATGTTGAAAGGAGTGCTGGTCAGCATATGCCAGATGAAACATTGTTCAAAATTAGAGGCAGATGAGGGAGAGCTGAGTTTAGGGAAGATAAAGTTGGTCAGCAGGAAGTGGGCCATCTTCTGATTTTTGCCCATACAGGTGCTGGGTACTTCTCCCTTGTAGTTTCTGGGTTTACAGAACCCCTTCATCTTTTCTGCGATGGCTTTTGGTATCGGCTCCTTTGTGGTTCTGGACTGGATCCCTGTATTTGGTATCTCTAGCAATGTAGCTAGATATTCAGGGGTTATCACTATCTTTTGACCCTTGACTGTGGTCTTCAGATAGTCAGAGTCATCTGCATCAACATGCAGGTTGGAGTAGAACTCTCTTACCATTGTAGGATAGGTTTGCCCGGACAGAGAGAAGAGACCTGTCCATTTGTTGTTTTTGATCCATTCACAGAATGGAGTCTCTGAAGAGATGAAGTCAGGGTGGAAGAATCGACTTCTTAATACCTCTTGATTCTTAGCCCAATAGTGTACTTTAATCATTTTTCTCATTAGGCTAGTTGAAGGACCAGCCTGGTCGGAGGATTTGAGAGTTGGAGAGAAATAACTTTCGTTGTAAGACATTTTTGAAGTTTTGAAGCTCTTTGGAAAATTTTAGAAGCTTTCTTAGGGTTCAATGTATATGTGACGAGGGTAGTGGGTTAGTATTTACTATTTATAGATTTTATGGTTTAGGGTTCCGTTTGAATTTTATCCAGTTTTGCTCTGGGTTGTCCAATCGCCAGAAACCCTGACACTTATGAGACTATTAAGACGTTATTCGGCGCATGCGTAGTACAGGTGTCACCTCGCGTGTAGTGACATTAAATGCTAATAAGTGCTTCTACTTAGCGTTTGTTGATATAAACGTTTCATATTTTGAGTAGTCAGTACATTCTTTAGGAATGGCTTTAAGTTCAAGTTCGAAGCTAATTTACTCAGTGTGCAAGATTACTCAGTATTGTATATTTAGTCAGTTTCAAGAGATACTCAGCAAACAATAAATCATTCAGCATGTAATTCACTCAGCATTCAATATTCATTTAGCACAGGAATTTACTGAAGAGGATTAAACATACCAATTGCTTCTCTCAGTATGCTGAATTTCTCTCGTGCTAGAGGCTTTGTAAAGATATCAGCAAGCTGCTCGTCTGTTGGCACATAAGTCAGCTTGATTTCTTTCTTGAGTACATGATCTCTGATGAAGTGATGTCTTATGCTGACATGTTTCATCCTGCTGTGTTGAACTGGGTTCTTTGAGAGGTCAATTGCACTCTTGTTGTCGCATTTGACTTCAATTGTCTTTGTTTGAACACCATAATCTTCAAGCTGTTGCTTAATCCAAAGGACTTGAGCAACACAGCTTCCAGCAGCAATGTACTCAGCTTCAGTTGTGGACAGGGCTACTGACGCCTGCTTCTTGCTGAACCAAGATACAAGACAGCTTCCTAGGAATTGGCATCCTCTAGAGGTGCTTTTTCTTTCCAGCTTATCTCGTCCATAGTCAGCGTCAGTGTATCCGATGAGTGTAAAGTCATGAGTGTTTGGATACCACAGACCTGCATTTACTGAGCTTTGCAAATATCTAAGGATCCTTTTTACAGCTATGTAATGGGATTCCTTAGGGTTAGCTTGATATCTAGCACAATAACATACTGAGAACTGAATGTCCGGTCTACTTGCTGTTAAGTAAAGTAAAGAGCCAATCATACCTCGGTATAACTTGCTGTCTACTGACTTACCATTTTCATCAGCGCAGAGGACAGTGTCAGTGCCCATAGGAGTGGATATTGGCTTACAATGTTCTAGTTCATATTTCTTCAATATCTCCTTGGCATATTTAGCTTGACTTATGAATATGCCATTCTTTCCTTGCTTAATTTGAAGTCCGAGGAAGAAGTTGAGTTCTCCCATCATTGACATTTCGAATTCAGTCTGCATTTGTTTGCTAAATTCCTTGCACATAGATTCATTAGTAGCACCAAATATAATATCATCTACATATATTTGAGCCAGCAGGGTATCTTTACCCTTTCTCTTAATGAATAAGGTTGTATCAGCTTGACCCCTGACGTAACCTCTAGTCAGTAAAAAGTTGGTCAGCCTCTCATACCAAGCACGTGGTGCTTGCTTGAGTCCATATAGAGCCTTTTTGAGTTTGTAAACGTGGTTTGGGAACCTAGAATCCTCAAACCCTGGAGGCTGATTTACATAGACCTCCTCGTCTATTACTCCATTAAGAAAGGCACTTTTGACATCCATTTGAAACAGTTTAAAGTTCATGTAAGATGCATATGCACATAAAATCCTAATAGCTTCTAGCCTTGCCACTGGGGCAAAGGTCTCACCGTAGTCTATACCTTCTTGCTGACTTTAGCCCTGAGCTACAAGTCTTGCCTTGTTTCTGACTACGTTTCCTTGCTCATCTAGCTTGTTCCTGAAGACCCATCTCGTTCCAATGGTCTTTTGGCTCCTAGGATGTGGCACTAGTTCCCATACATTATTTCTCCTGAACTGATTGAGTTCCTCTTGCATGGCATTCATCCAGAATTCGTCATCCTCAGCTTCGGCAAAGTTCTTCGGCTCAAGTACTGAGCCAAAAGCTACATTGCCGAGATACTTCCTTAGTTGATTTCTTGTCATCAGCGTATTTCCAGCTGAGTCAAGAATTGCATTTTCTGAGTGCCCTCTTGGGACTCTTATCTCCTTTGGTAGACTTGTGTCTTGTTCTATCTGTGTTTCAACATTCTCTGCAGAAGTAGATAGGTCAGTGAAAGTAATTTTAGGTTCACTCTTACTCTTGGTCAGCCATTTTATGAAGGACTCAGTAGCTGGTTCTTGATCAGCAGGTGCTGAGTTTGGTTCATCTTCTGTCAACGGCTGGTATCTTCCTGCAGGGTTAGTTTCATCGAATTGCACATGTATAGATTCTTCTAATACTTGAGTTCTCTTATTAAAAACTCTGTATGCTTTACTGTTTGTTGAGTAGCCTAGAAAGATAGCCTCATCAGCTTTTGAATCAAATTTGGCTAAGCTATCTTTGGTATTTAAAATAAAACACCTACAGCCAAAGGCACGAAAGTATCCAATGTTGGGCTTTCGTCCTTTCCAAAGTTCATATGGGGTTTTCTTAAGTATAGGTCTAACTAAAGCCCTATTCAGAATATAGCATGCTGTGTTGACAGCTTCTCCCCAAAAATACTTTGGAAGCCTATGCTCATCCAGCATTGTCCTGGCAATCTCAACCAGAGTTCTGTTCTTCCTTTCAACAACCCCATTTTGCTGAGGCGTTCTAGGAGCAGAGAAATTGTGGTCAATGCCGCTGGCTTCACAGAATTCAACAAACTTCTGGTTCTTGAATTATCCACCATTATCACTACGGATATGAGCTAATTTTAGGTCTTTCTCATTTTCAATTTTTCTAACCAAGTTTAAAAATGTCTCAAAGGTCTCATCCTTACTGGTCAGCAGGATAACCCATGTGTACCGAGAGAAATCATCTACAATAACCAAGGAAAACCTTCTTCCACCCAGACTCAGCGGCTGGACTGGACCAAAGAGATCCAAGTGTAGCATTTCTAACGGACGCTTAGTTAAGACAATGTTTTTACTTTGAAAAGATTGCTTGGTTTGTTTTCCAGCTTGGCAGGCATGGCATAATTGATCTTTTTGAAATTTAAGTTCAGGCAGTCCCTCAACCAATTGCTTTCTTGCTAATTTGGCCAGGAGGTCCATGCTTACATGACCAAGTCTCATGTGCCATAGCCAGGAATTTTCTTCCTTTGTGACTAAGCATACAGTTTTTGAAAACTTCTTTTCGAGGTTTAGCATAAAGACATTGTCTATCCGAGGGGCAGTTAAGATTAACTCATTAGTTTTACCCTCGTATATTTTACATCCAGTAGCATCAAATATAACTTTTCTCCCATTGTCACATAGCTGAGCTACGCTGAGTAAGTTATATTTGAGTCCGCTGACTAGGGAGACAGATTCAATAGTAGGGTTACCTCCGACGGTTCCTGAGCCTACTATCTTACCCTTCTTATTGTCTCCAAAACTTACACTCCCTCCTCGTTTACGTTCAAACGTGATGAACTGAGTTTCATCACCCGTCATATGCCTTGAGCATGCGCTGTCAATATACCACATCTTTGACTTCTCGGCACATCTCAGGCTTACCTTATTAGATTGCTCTTCATTATCAGACTCATCAGATTGGTCAGCATGCTCAGAAATGCATGGCTCAGCAAGTTCGTCAGCCATAAAGCATATCTTCGCTGACTCGGTGGCCTCAGTTTCCGTTGATGAAGATTCATCACTGTCACTCCAAGTAGCCACCATTGCCATCTTCCCGCTTTTCTTGTCTTTCCTCAGCGTGGGGCAGTTTGACTTAATATGGCCATCTTGGTGGCACTCAAAGCAGGTAATGGGCTTTGAGCTGTCCTTTCTGTATTTGCTGTCGCTTGAGTCAGCCTTATACTTATCAAACTTTTTGTAAGGCTTTTTGGAATATTTGTCGTTTTTCCTGAACAGCCTCTTCATCTTTCTTGTAAACATAGCTATCTCCTCATCATCAGTTGAACTCCCGTCAGTGGAGTCAGCCTTCATGACAAGTGACTTCTGCTTCTTGTCATCAGATTTTTCTTTCACCTCAAAGTTCTTCATTGATATCTCATGGGTCAGCAATGAACCGATGAGTTCGTCATATTTGTAGGTGGTTAGATCCTGAGCTTCCTCAACTGCTGTCTTCTTTGCTTGCCAGTCTTTTGGAAGACTCCTGAGTACCTTTTTGACTTGTTCTTCCTCAGTGAAGATTTTCCCAAGTCTCTTGAGCTCATTAATGATGTTGGTGAACCTTGCGTTCATGTCTGAAATGCCCTCATCATTGTTCATCTCGAACAGCTCGTACAGTCTCATCTGCTGATTCACCTTGGATTCTTTTACTTTGTTTGTTCCCTCGTAGGTGACTTCCAGCTTTTTCCAGATCTCTTGTGCCGACTCACAACCTGAGATTTTGTTATATTCTGCAGCATCGAGTGCACAGTGAAGCATATTGATAGCCGAAGCATGGTTTTGAAGCTTCTTAAGATCATCCTCTGTCCATTCAACCTCAGCTTTAACAACTGACTGGTCATCAACAACTTTCACAGGTACAAACGGGCCTTGGACTATAGATAGCCAGGCACTCATGTTTGTAGCTTGAATGAAGTTTTTCATCCTATTCTTCCAAAAGGTATAGTTTGACCCGAAGAATAGGGGAGGCCTGGTAATGGACAGCCCCTCATGTAATATCTGAGTTGTCTGGTTTCCAGGGAGAAACCGAGTGCTATTTTCGCCCATGGTATGGATCAACTCAAGGTTGTTAGACCTTTAGTAATGAGCTTTTGAGGCTCTGATACCACTTGTTGGTCCCTTGTAAGGTTGCAAATATAGTTCTAAGGGGGGGTTAGGAACTATTTTACCTTTTTTAAAAATAATTTGAGAAGATTTCTTTTCTTTAAGAAAAGTTTATAAAACAGCGGCACTTAACACTCACCAAGACACTGGCTTAGTCAACTAGTGACTAGGACAGCTTCGTTGCTTAGGTCAGGAAATAGCACTTAGAGTCTATTCCTGAACCTGCTCGTTTGTAGCGCACAACTCAGCTTGACCTCTTTTACTTGGTCAGTTTTAGTTTGTTTTAAGCACGCAATATGAATAAGGAGTTAAGGTTTAGAAATACTTCACTCAGCAGATTTATCCAGGTTCGGCTTCTTCTAAGCCTATGTCCTGTCCCCGGAACACCTCCGAGATTTCAAATCCTCTACTGAGCTCTTTAAAGGTAGAGCCTCAAACCTTTTACAATATCAGCAATTGAGTATGACAAGAGTACATTCCTCTATACTTCTACTCAATCCTAATAACCTTTTACAATATCAGCAATTGAGTATGACAAGAGTACCTTCCTCTATACTTCTACTCAATCCTAATCTCTCCGCTGAGTACTTAAAACCGAGTACTCAGCCTCTCCTTTCTACTTCTAGAAATGATGAAGATTTTGTCCTAAACAACAATTGCTAGAACACCTTAGATGATTGAAGAACAATCACTCTAGACTTTTACACAAATGAATAGACTTTGTAGTGTAAGAATTTTGCTTTGCTTTTGATGGAGAACTTTTGTATACGTTTGGTCAGCGTAGCGACTCTTGCTCAAAGTTCTCTGAAGAATGTGGATTCTGAATGCTCTATTTATAGAGAGCTATGAGATCTTCTGGTTATTTCGAATTTCGAAATAACCGTTGGAGGGAAACGGCTACAAGTCGCTTTCACTCAGTCTGTTCAGCAGTTCTCCTAGCCAATCAGATTCCAGCATCTTCTGTTCTTCGGTCAGTGTGGCAGTATGTTCCTCCAAATCGGGTAATGTCAAACAGACAGCTTTCTGCGTCTTCTGTTCTTTACCAATAGAGGAAATACTTGGTCTGGAAGTTGCTTTGTAGTCAGCGGCTGTCTTGTACGCTTTGTCGAGACAGCTCAGCAGCTTCATACCGAAGTTGTCTACGTGGATCTTCTCGATCCTTCTTTGCTCAGCATGCGTTTCATTACTTCGACGGCAGCGTTTTGGAGATTCGCGGGCTGAGTGATCTTGGGCTTGCTTGACTTGGGCCTAGACTTCCATATAGGGCTTGGGCCTTATGATCTTTATGTCTTATAATAAATTATAAACTCAACATTGAACAAACACATTAGTAACACTAAATCAAAGCATTTAAACTTAGTGCGTTATAGAATATTTACTTTCACTTAATTAATTTTGTCAAATCAAAATCCTGTGGAAAGGTGTTTCAACACCCCAATCACTCCCTCTCCATTTCCGATGTGGGATTCAGTTCATTCCTGCCCCCATCGCCATCCCTTAGGGCCGCTCCTTGCTCAGGCCTTCTTACCCCGACGCCACCCACTCCGGACCGGGTCGTTACAATACCCTAATCTGACGGAGCTGCTAAACGACGATGACATCAAACCTTCTTGTCTCCAAAAAAATTGGATAACGACAATCAAAATTCATTTGGTTTCTTATTGTTTTCTATTGCTATTGCTTTTGGATTAATTAGGAGGTTTAGACGCCATTTTATTAGGTTGATTGAGCTTTTATGAAAATGAATTTTGACCAATGTGTTCTTCTAACTTGCTTTTAATCGAAATTGAATGTGCATATTTTTTTCTGTTTGTGATTGGTTGTTATTTTCTGAAGTTTTTCTGGAGATAAGAAGGTTTGATGTCATCGCCGTTTAGCAGCTCCGTCAGATTAGGGTATAATCGCAGGTTTATGGAAAATTCAGGGGTAGTTTTGTGGGTTTATTTGATTTAAGGGCAAATCTGTTTTTCCGAGAAAACACAAGGGCAAATATATGTATTAACCCAAAACTATAAATTGGTGAATACAATAAGATTATGCTAAAGTTAAGAATAAGGTTAGTGGTTTTATTAATTAAAATTTGATAAGTAAATTAAACAGAATTCCGCTCTTGGATTTATATGGATATTCTTTTTACACTTTTCCTTCCAAAATTTGGTAAGT
This sequence comes from Euphorbia lathyris, assembly GCF_963576675.1. Lineage (NCBI taxonomy): Eukaryota > Viridiplantae > Streptophyta > Magnoliopsida > Malpighiales > Euphorbiaceae > Euphorbia > Euphorbia lathyris. The sequence continues at coordinate 395,151 of NC_088914.1, forward strand.
AAATTAAACAGAAATCTGCACATGTGCTTAGCCAAAACTTCAATTGCCCCCTGTACATCTGTTGACACCCATTTTTCGCATCCAACAAATTCTATTTAGAAATAGGGGGTTATTGAATGCAACTGAACAAGAATAGGGTGTCATTTGAAACTTTTGAAATTTTAGAGACAGTTGACATTTTGGGATAAGTATAGGAGCACAAGATGTATTAGGCCGAGTGCTCAAAACTCACCAGTTTTTGGCTGGAGCAGCCCTACACGCAGTGTCACTTAAGTGGCACGTTGTATGTGCCAGTTTCTGACTCTTTTAGTGAGATTTCTTCATGTCAGCTCTTGTGCCACTCCCCTGGATCAGATCCTACTCAACACTGCGTGGGGAAGGTTAGACACTTTGTGTGGGGCTATTTTGCCTCTTTCTCGCTTGATCTTCCGTGCTTTGTTCCTCCTCCAACTTTCCTCACCCGGACTCGACCATCGAGGGAATGCTCTGCATCATGAAGCTAATTTGCATCTTGTATTATTATCATTTTTCTCATCCTTATCCTCGTGCATTTATATTTTGTTGGAACTGGAACTGGTAAAACAGGAAAAGACCGAACAAAAAATAAATGGGCAGAGTCGCGGACAATGTCGCTTTCTTTAAGACGTTCGTGGAACTGCCAAAAAATTGCAAGCAGTGTGAATTTCGATGGCCTCCAGGATAAAACAACCCTCTGTAATACGATTTTGTATTGCAACCGTACAAAATCGTTTCTGTCTACACTCAATCTCAATTGCTCAGTTTCGAAAGTAAAATATAATTGTGTGATTTGGAATAGCAATCTCACACCTATTTATACAGAAAAAAATAGAGCTGTTGAGCTCTGATTTACTAGAGAAGAAGGTGGGAGAGAAATCAGGGAAGGTCGTGAGACTGGGTTTGAGAAAGTCACGTTCAAAAAAATAGACGTTAAGAGTATAACGGTCAGAAAGACTAATTCAGAGACTCTAATTAATTAAATAAAAAATAAAATCGAATTAAATAAAATAATAATAAAAAAATAGTATTAATTTTTTAATAAAAAATTATAGGATTTACACCACACCAACCCAACCCGGCCCGGACGGATTGCGGTGGCGACGCGCATGGTGGTCTAGTAAGAGTTAGGTCATCACCCTTTCACAAAAGTGGGTACCCCTTGGGGCACACCCTAAGTGTGTGAGGACCTTATTAATAAGTATCTCCACTAAGTGCTTTGAAAGCAATGTCGGATACTTTCATCCTAAAACATAAAGGCATGGGCTTATTTTCATAAATTAAAATTGGGCCAAGCCCAACATTCCCCCACTAGAATTTTTGAAAACATTTTACTGAGCAGTTACATTAGGTCAGACATAAACAGAGGTATCTTTCGATTTGAACCTTTGCGTAGTGAGTATAGTTCAGATTTTACTAGAGTGACTCATAGTCTTGAACTCTATCTCTGACATTATACCACGCCATAACCTTTTCAGAGTGTAGTTCTAGTAGCCCGTGCGTTTATGGCCATGCACGTCTATCCCGGTATAATGAATGCTCTAGAGTTTTGCCCTAATCTCATAGGAAGTGGCCTCACTTCCACATTCATATAGGCGAGTCTATCAAAAGTACTCCTGTAGCTATGTACTTCACTCCAAGTGGAGTATAGACTTTATTAAGAGTTTCTATTATCTCAAACTCACATCGCTTCAGGATGTTCATGCTTCAAATTGCATGATCTGACACATATTACATCACAACTTGTTATTACCCATTGAACCTATTTCTTCGGATCTCCAGTCTATTGGTTGGGTTACCGTTGTGTGTAACTCATCACTGTAGGGGCATAAGTCCTATACCCTTTGCCGTATTCTGGACTTTCTCTCTATCTAATCCTTTCGTCAAAGGATTGGCTAAATTCTCTTCTGAGCGTATGCAATCCACTCTAACAGCTCCTTTAGTGAGTAGCTCTCTAACAGTGCTGTGCTTACGACGTATCTGTCATTTTTTATCGTTGTAATAACGATTCTAAATCTTAGCAATAGCCGTGGTACTATCGCAGTGGATCAATACTGCTGGAATCGGTTTTTCCCATAGGGGAATCTCAGCTAACAGACTTCTCAACCAACTCGCTTCTCCACTAGCTACAGCTAGTGCAATAAGTTCTAATTCCATAGTTGATTGAGCTAGAATAGTCTTTTTCTTAGACTTCCATGAAACAACACCACCAGCTATATTGAAAATATAGCCACTAGTAGCCTTGGAATCATCTGATAAGGTATTCCAGTCAGCATCACTATATCCTTCAAGGACTGCTGGAAACCTTTGATAATGTAATCCAAGTTTCATGGTTCTTTTAAGGTATCTCATAACCCTTTCTATAGCATTCCAATGCTCCACACTAGGTCTACTAGTAAATCTGCATAGCAATCCTACGACATACGCAATGTTGGGTCTAGTACAATCAGTGGTATAACGAAGGCTGACAATTATGCTAGCATAATCTGATTGTCTTACACTGTCTCTAATGTTCTTAAAAAGTTTTATACTAGGGTCATAAGGTGTACATGCAGGTTTACAATCAAAGTAGTTATATTTCTTTAAAATCTTCTCAATGTAGTGAGATTGATCTAAAGAAATTCCAGTTTCAGACCTAGTTATCTTTATGCCAAGAATGACATTCGCTTCTCCTAGATCTTTCATGTCAAAGTTGTCACAGAGCATTGACTTAACAGAATTCACAACATGAATATTAGATCCAAAAACAAGCAAGTCATCAACATATAAGCATATACTGGTGCAAACACCATTTTCATATTTGTATTAGATGCATTTATTACTTTCATTCACCTTAAAGCCATTTGAAATAATCAGGTTATCAAATTTTGTGTGCCATAGCTTAGGTGCTTGTTTTAGCCCATATAATGACTTATCTAACTTACATACCTTATGAGCTTGATCAAAAACTACAAAACCCTCAGGTTGATCCATATACACATCTTCTTCTAATTCACCATTCAAAAACACAGTTTTTACATCCATTTGGTGCACCACAAGATTGTGCACAGAAGCAATAGCAATCAAAACACGTATTGATGTAATCCTAGTAACAGGTGAATAAGTATCAAATAAATCAACATTTTCTCTTTGTCTAAAGCCTTTAGCTACAATGTGAGCCTTATACTTATCTACTGAACCATCAGGTTTCAGTTTCTTTTTGAGGATCCATTTATAACCTATTGGTTTGCAACCTGGTGGTAAGTCTACTAAGTGTCAAGTTTGGTTTTACTCAAGTGAGTCCATTTCATCATTAATGGCTTCTTGCCATAGATCAACATCTAAGGAGGTGAAGGCTTCATGTATAGTAAGTGGATCCTTTTCTACTGTGAATGCATAAAAGTCAAAACCAATGCCTTTAGATACTCTAGGTCTCTTACTTCTCCTAGGTTCAGATTCCTCACTCTCTTTTTGCACTATAGGTCTAACAGCAGGCATGCTACTAGATGATGCATCCCCACTATTTCTCAATTTAAAAGGAAATCTATCTTCATAAAAGTCAGCATCATTTGACTCCAAAATAACATGTGCATTCAAATCATAGAACCTATATGCTTTGCTATTCACAGCATACCCAATACACACACATTCATAAGCCCTACTAGCAAGTTTGACTCTCTTAGGGTCAGGAATCCTAACGTAAGTCAAACAACCCCAAGTTCTAAAATAGGATAGGCTACACTATGCCATTTTCCCTTTCACATGACACAAGATACATGACAGACATTTGTTTTCATGTCGTCTGAATATTTTTCATGACAGTATTTTAACTCTATATCATCTGAAGGCGAAATAAAAAATGCGCTCGATTCTCAGATGACGTTACAATTACAGAATGCTATCATCCAAAGAAAACGCGCGTTTTTGTTAAATTTCACTTACTCATCAGATGACACCGGCAATAAATGACTATCATTGTATACGGAAAACAAAAAAAGCGGCAAACGAAATTTCACTTACGCGGCCATATACCAAATTTAGGCATTGGATGGTTTGACTAAAATTTCAGCTCATATATAAACCCTGTATCTCACCCAAAACCCCATTTTCTAGGTTATGCAATCTTGATCCCCTCTCATCTCTCTCTATCTCCATGGTTGATTCATGCAATCAGTGAGCTCGAAACACAGTACTGGTAAGTATCTATTGATTTTCATTGTTCCTTACTCTCTCTTTTCCTCATCGGATTTACTTTTGTGTATGTCGATTTCAGCAGCTGGAATAAGGATCTATTGATTTTCAGTCCTTGAAAGGGTTAGATCTCTCGCTTAGATACACTGATTTTATTGTATTCATTGTTAGATTCACCGCTGAGAAGCTTGGGTCTTTATCTTTTTTAACCTAGGTCAATACAGTGCCAGTTGCTGAAGATGTTCTAATTTCTTTTGTAGGCATAGTAAGAATGCTACATGCGAAGGCTGACTGAAGAGATTGTCAATCAGTTCTTGAGTTTAGCATATATGGGAAGATTTCTTTAACTTATTAAGTATATATTGTTGTTATGTTGGTTTGAACTGATTGGTTCCATGTATGATGTTGTTGTGGGTGGTACTGCTGAGATAGGTTTGCAATATATCTTCCACTTGGCTTGTTATCTGAATGAGTATGTGTATGTATATGAAGCATGTTGGCTTGTTCATGTTTGATGTTCTGCTTAGGAAGCTAGAAGTGATTGAGTATGTTTGATGTACTATTTAGGAACATAGAACTCATTTATTTAGGAAACTAGCCTGATTTAGTATATATATTGGTATGTGGGTTTAAACTGAGCGATTACATATATGTATGATGTTGTGGGTGATGATGAAATGATTGGTATGAACTGATTCATTAGATATAACTGTTTAGGAAGCTAGGACTCATAGAATTTATGTATGAATGATCATTACCCATGTGGCTGATTAGGCATACTCTAAAGCTTTGAATGTTCATTGTGATTGACAATACTCTTACATGGCTTGATATGTGTATGTCTATGAAACATGGCTTGTTTGATGTTCTGTTTAGGAGGCTAGATTGATTGAGTATGTGTACGAATGTTCATTTGGGCATGTAGGTGATTAGTTACATGTATGATGTTATTGTGATTGACCATACTCTTATGCTATGAATGTTCATTGAGTGAAATAATGTTCATGCATACAACATATGGTTTGTGAAGCATAGTCATATGGTCAACCTAAATCTCCATTACTATGTATCATGTGTCACTTGGCTTGTTATGCTTATGGAAAAGTATTTAACATAGTGATGAGGTTGTATGATTCTAACAACACAGGTTTATGACTAAGCTTGTGGTGACAGTATCATACACTTCATCACCATGCTAACTTCATCATGAACTGTACAATCCAAGTGGCAAGTACATAGTGATGGCTTTAGGCAGATACATAGTGATTCTAACAACACAAGTTTATGACTAAGCTTGTTATAGCATGTTAGGCATACTCTTAAAGTTGAAAATGTTATGAATAAGTAAGGAATAGACATGCACTAATAAGTTGTCTACTTGATATTCTGTTTAGGAAGGTAGCTGATTAGGCATACTCTTAAAGCTGAAAATGATGAACTTGCCTGATTCCTTTCTATTTTAACATGAGTTATGCTCATGAATATGTAAAGGGTTATTTATGTGCATTGCTATTAATGTTCATTTTGGCATGTAGATATGAATGTGTATGTGTCTATGTTTGAAGCATGTTGGCTTGTTTTATGTTCTGTTTAGGAAGTAGAACTGATTCAGTTTGTGTATGAATGTTCATTGGGCATGTAACATGTTATGTGTCACTTGAATATACACATGTTTCATATCAATTTAGGAATAGACATAAACGAATAAGTTGACTACTTGTTATAGCATGTTATGCGTGACTTGAATACACATACATATGTCTACTTGAATAAGTTGTCTACTTTGTATTGCCTATAAAAAAAGGATAGCGTGCAAGGGGGGAATTATGATGTGACGTGTGAATAGCGTACAAGGGGGGCGTGATGCGCGAATAGCAAGAAAAGGAGATTTGGATGCTAAAGAAACACTAGAGCTGCATGGATGGAGTGGAATACTGGAGGGGCATGGATCCATCATTGAAGATCAGATTGATTACCAAGTAGATTTGTAATCAGTAATCATTCTGTTCTTCAAGATTGGCTCTATGCCCATCCAGTAGTCCACACCATCCAGCTCAGTGTTTCTTTGGCATCCAAATCTCTTTTCTATTCGCATATCACGCCCCCTTGCATGCTTATGATGTGCAGATGGTAACCAAGGATATTTGGATGATGGACAACCATTAGAGTTAAATGGCATCGAATACTGGAGGGGCATGGAGCCAACATTGAAGATCAGATTGATTACCAAGTAGATTTGTAATCAGTAATCATTCTGTTCTGCAAGATTGGCTCTATGCCCATCCAGTAGTCCACACCATCCAACTCAATGGTTGTCCAGCATCCAAATGTCCTTGCTATTCGCACATCATGCCCCCCTTGACGCTATTCGCACGTCACATGATAATTCCCCCTTGCTTTCTATTTGCACATCATATATCCCCTACATACTCTTCAGTCCATCTCTTGGAAGTTGCTACATAACCTGCCCTGTTGCTGATGTATCATTCAGCAATTCGCTCTCGGCCAGGAAATGGCCCCTCAATGAAGGGCTCTACCAGCAGTCCATAAATATTCCGCAATAGCTATAAAATGCATAGATAAATTAAATTAGACCCCAAACATGAGTAGATAAACTAGACCCCAAACATGAATATAAATTAGACCCCAAACATAGGCAAATGCATAGATTTATAGCATCATCTTACCGTGGCAATACTATAGGAAGGGCGATCAAGTAGCCGGGGCATAGATACATGCCCCAAGGGACTGATATTAGGATGATAGATTTTGGTGCTGAATACGATCTGTTAACATTAATAATGTCATGAGTGCATTTGCATATATATGAACTGATTTCTGTGTGTTAATAAGTTCATGCATGTTCTTACAACTGGAGGGGTGGAGGGGAAATTGACAGGGAAGTCCATATGGACTATGAATACACCTTCTTCATAAGGGGTGTTTGGAGGGCCGTTCATCACGGCAGTCTATTGCCGACGGTGAGGACCTACATATATATTGACAAGGCACCTGGGTGCCTCAAACCGAAATCGGGAAATCTGCAACTCAACACAACGATAAAGGTTCCTTATACGTCTATCCATGCTCGATATAACTAGAGTAAGTATAGTGTTGGGTTGTGGACTCTTGAGAATTGTTAAATGCTTCATATTTATAATGTGGGTGGGTAAGTGAAGGGTCTCAGAATGGAGAAAGGGTAAAACAAGATTAATTAGGTCTAACTGTATACGGTACGTAATTAATGAGCATCAATTGGTTTTGCAGGTATCAAGACTTTGGGGATTCTAGGCAATGATGACTTGGATATGCATGCAGATCAAGTTGGATTTGGCTTCCAATCAACACCACAACGCCTCTTGAAAGATTGACGTATTAACAGATTTGGAGATGTACATTGCTTATTGTTTTTACCTTATTACATTCAGAAATTTGTCTAGTTCAAATGTAAACAGATTATGAGCATTAGTCTCCAATAAATTTAAAATCATTGATATACAGAAATTCTTGTTCATTACCAGATTTATTCGAAGAAGAAGGCAAAGAGTGACATTTACGTTTAAAAAATATCATCTAAACAACAATAAAAAGGCAATAAAATAAAAGAATCTGTCATCTAAAATAAATCTATTGACATGATTGATTAAGACCTATGTTATCTGATACAAGTTATTACGACAAAAATTATTATAAAAACTATCACCACGAATACCAATATGCCAATTTCCCATATAGCTACTTGACATTTTTAATTATTAGTATGTCATATGATGATATTAAATGCGACGTTAATAAATAAAAAGATGCATCGTAACAATATTCATATGACAGTACTAAACTAGGCTGATGTCATGTATAGTGCTAGGTGTTTTATTTTTCAAGATCTCATAAGGAGAGATTTTGCTTTTTGATTTAGGGACCCTATTTAGCACATAAACAGTCAATAAGATTTCTCCCCACCGATGTGAGGCAACACCTGAACTAAGCATAATAGCTACTACAGATTCGGTAAGTGTCATATTTTTCCTTTTAGCCTTTCCGTTCATTTCTGGTGAATAAGGTGATGTGGTTTCACGTATAATACCATGTGATTTATAAAAATCAATAAACAAGCGTGTTCCAATTCACCGGGATACCATTTAAATTTTATTTATAAGGTTTGATTGTAAATAATGTATATATGTTTGATTTATGATTCATGTACATATGTTTTCTTTAATTCGTGTTCATCTATGTATATATGTTTTTTATTGATATTAGTGATTAATGTAAATATGTCATTATGATAAATAAAATGCATTAATTGTTTCATTATTTTCTTATTTATTATGGCAAAACCTTTGGTTTTCCTTTAATTTAATGTTTTAATTGTGTTCTTAAGTTTCAGGAATTAAAACTTAACATTAATGAAAATTAAATGCAAGAGGAGTTGAATTATTCAAGTTGATATTGTCAAAAAAATATCAATATGTAGGCTACAGGTCAGGAATCTCAGTTGAGATTTTAAAATCTCTAGACGACCAGCGCAAGACGGATTTTAAGGAGAAATTTTCCTCCTTACAAACCTCCTGTCGCGACCGAGATTCTTGAATCTCGATCACGATACGCTGATTTATGGTGCGGGATTTAGCCAAATAACTTGAGTTTCTTCCTATTCCTACTCAAATTGCTACCTCTTAATCTACCATATTTAATACCTATCATTTACACCTATATAGATCACCTCTACTTTCACCAATCAAACACACTTTCCTCTTTCCAACACAAAGATCTCTACTCTTCCCAATATATTTTTCCCTATTCATCATCTTCTTCCTTCCACAAACACATACCATCCCTCAACCATTCCAACTTTCTTTCATCTCTCTAAATTTCTTTCAACCCATTTTCAAGCCAAACTCAAGCAAGATGCCTAGACAAAAGAGAGCCGCTAACAAGATTAAAGCAACCGAAGCAAATCATTTACGTGTTCAATATGGGGCTACGTTCGATATTGAGACAGAAGCGGAAGGGCGACGTTATCTACACTTTAACGGACAAAAAATGGAGTTTACCGATATGCAATTCTTTCATTTCGATACGGTAAATGCACTCTCTTTTACTGAGCGTATTAATGAATTTTTAAGTGTTCTTGGTTGGAACAGATTTGCTAGTATGCGGTTTCCACATATTGAGTCCTATATTATATTGTTTTTGGTCTCTCTACGTTATGATAAAAAAAAGAAGGGTATTATTTCTTTCCGAAATAACGGGGTTAAGTTTGACGTTGATTATGAGACGATGGGAGAATGGTTTGGTTTTCCTACTAGGAATTTTTATCAAAATCCAAAAACGTTTAGTACGCACACTGTTTGGAATTCTTTAACAAATTTAGACGTTTTCTATCCGAAAAACACTTCAAGCAAGTGGATTAGAGATAATTGTGTGTTCTATTTTCACAAGTATTTGTTTTTCTCATTGTTTGGTCGGGTAGAGAGTTCAAAGGTACAAAGTCGTGATTTGTTCGTGCTTGACAATATTTTTAAGAATTTTACCATTGATAGTATTGGCATGATTTTCGAGAATTTACACCGTGTCGCCGCTTCCCACAGTAGGCAAGTGCCTATGGGTAATTTAATTACTAGGGTAGTTTTGGATGCTCGGGGTGAATTAGCGGATTATCAAAACCTCCCTCATCATGTTGGATTGCCTCTTTTGGATATTGCGGCTCTTCAAAGAGCCAATTTAGTGTTGGAAATAGGGCTAAGGTATAGCAGCGGAAATATAAAAATTTTAGCCTACTTCCTTTTAACCATAGGATCCGTTAATCGTTATTTCATATAAAGAGGGATAAGAAGAAATACCTTTCGATGATCAATCTACCGTTGAAAAACGAAGTGCCCACAACTTCAAAGGAGATGTAAACTGTTTACCAATCTGCCCCTATTCGAAACAGACCTTCCAGACCTCCGAACGACAATCCCTTCGGTGGAAACGTGGAAGAATGTGTCTAGAAGCTACTGTCCAACAATCGCGACGATCCGACGGTTCAATCTCCGGGAATCCTCGAAATAGTGAACTGACCTGATGTAGGCGAAGAAAAAATGAATTCTCCCTTTTGTTTGTTTTTCCTTCTTTCGTGAACACGGTGAGATTAAGTTAGAATCAACCCTTATGAGATGCAACCAAAATAGATTGCCTCTAACAAACCAACACAAGATCAAAGAGAAAAGAGATGGAAGAGATTAATCGATTGACGGAAGCCGTATGAATTCTTGTCTACGAACTTGGGGATGGAATTCTTTCTTTCTCTCTCTAGAAGCAATTTCGAAAATCACATGTAGGGGGAGGGTTTGTGTGTGTCGAAATTCCAAAGGGAAGGGGGTATATATATTAGCTTGTCTCTAAACCCTAGTTAGATAGGAATAGGTTACTTAATAGGAATCCAATTCGGAATAGGATTTCTAATTATTATCTTACTATATATCCAACATAATTAGGATAATAATAAATAACCTAGTTAGATAATAATTGGAGTATATTAATCTAATTAAAACTCCTAACTTGATTATTTATCTCTTAATTAATTTAATTTCACAATCCTAATCAAATTAGGAAGAGTGGAATAAATTAATTCCTTCCCCTAATATACATAAATTTCGACCCCCTCCTATATGTGGGCCTTATTGGGCTCAATTGGGCTTCCATCTATTAATCATATCCATCTCTCTTTTGTTTCCAAGTCTTATGTGTGATCCATTAGGTTCTTACTACTTCTGGCCGTATGCAACTATTAAATTAATTTCTTCAAGAATTATATTTAATCATTGCATAACGGAATGATGAACAGAGCATGTTATCGGCATGTCCGTAATCATTCCCCCAGAGTCCGTTAAGAAGACAGGTTGATTCTGCCGTTAACCCTTCCGTATTAGTTACAGTATAATTCGATCCTTTATCAACTACATCCTTGAACTGAATCTTAAGACTATGGATGATGTCAAGTCACATATAGCGAGACGTTCGTTTTACTTGTACAGGCCGAGTCAACTCAAATAGATAGGTTAAGTGAAATCTGTATTTCTACTCTTAAGATATCACCTTGCAAGGATTTAGAGTCGAGTCTTCCACAAGCGATCCTTAGACGTATCTCCCATTCGTCGGGAGTGATAAATGCTCAATCCAATGTATAACTACCCTAACATTACCTCCTGTGACACCCAACCTTTGCAGTTCACACCCCAGAGTCATCTCTGTTAAGGATCGTGGGACCACGCGATCAAAGTCTCACATTCAGTAATTCAGGATGACCAATTAACATTCCTTTGAGTCTGAGGATTATTTATACCTATTAATACCAATGAGATGAACAGGTGACAAGGACGAATCTACCCATCCTGTTATCTCAAATCGGATCCCCAATCCTGATGAACGACGTTTCATCGGATCTATGTAACTGTCCAGATATCTATATATATGAAGCTTGTGAGATCAGCTTTCTGTCGGACAGAAGACATTGTTACATACAAGTCTCAACAGTGATATATCAATCCTAAACATATCACTTGATTTGGGGTGGTTTTAAGTTTATTAGTTTATTATAAAGTTTTGTCTCACTTCATGCTTGTATGAACACTTTATAATCACTTTAAACAAACTTACGGATTTCCTTTTATTAGACTTTATTTAGTGCTTTAAAAGGGATTGCCTTTATATAGTTATAAAACATATATCTTATTAAAACAAATGATATAAAGAACAATTCATTTACAATAAGTTTGTATCCTGCAACAATTGTCTATAGGACACTAAACCCCAACATACTCCCACTTGGACTAAAGCCAATTATTTCTAAAACTTATCCCAGTAGAAGTTAAATGACGATCATGTACTTTCTGGGCTAATGGCTTTGTCAACGGATCTGCAACATTGTCCTCGGTAGGTACTCTTTCTATTCTCACATCTCCTCTAGCCACAATCTCTCTGATGATGTGGTATCGCTTTAGGTAGTGCTTGGATGCATTATGAGACCGTGGTTCCTTTGCTTGCGCAATGGCTCCATTGTTATCACAGTACAGAGTAATGGGATTGACAATGTCAGGCACCACTCCTAGTTCTGTAATGAACTTTCTAATCCAAACTGCTTCCTTTGCTGCTTCCGCAGCAGCGATGTACTCTGACTCGGTCGTAGAGAAAGCTACGCTTCCTTGCTTGGAACTTTTCCAACTGACCGCGCCCCCATTCAAGATAAACAGGTATCCTGATTGGGATTTAAAATCATTCTCATCTGTGAGATGACTAGCGTCTGAAAATCCTTCAATTTTCAGATCTCCTTCTCCGTACACTAGGAACATATCTTTAGTCCTTCTCAAGTACTTAAGAATGTTCTTGACGGCAATCCAATGCTCGTCTCCCGGATTCCCTTGGTAGCGACTCGTTACAGATAACGCGAACACTACGTCAGGTCTAGTGCATAGCATAGCATACATAATCGAACCGATCGCGCTGGCGTACGGGACAACAGCCATGCGTCGTTTGTCATCATCAGTTTTAGGACATTGATGATTTTTTAACTTTACTCCATGTACCATGGGTAAGTTACCTCGTTTCGATTCAAGCATGCTAAACCGATTTAGCACCTTTTCAATGTATGTAGCCTGTGAAAGACCAAGCAGTCTACGCGATCTATCTCTATAGATCTTTATACCAAGTATATAGGCTGCTTCACCAAGGTCTTTCATTGAGAAGTTACCGGATAACCATACTTTCACCGATTGTAATAGAGCAATGTTATTTCCCATTAACAGTATATCGTCCACATATAGTATGAGAAATGCTATAGAGCTCCCACTTGCTTTCTTGTAAATGCAAGCTTCTTCGCAATTTTGTTCGAAACCAAATTGTTTTATGGTTTCGTCAAAACGCTTATTCCAGCTTCTAGATGCTTGCTTGAGTCCATAAATGGATCTCTGAAGTTTGCAAACTTTATTTGCATCCTTTGATATGAAACCTTCAGGTTGCATCATGTATACATCCTCAAGCAGGTTTCCGTTTAGGAAAGCTGTTTTCACATCCATTTGCCAAATCTCATAATCAAAATGAGCGGCAATTGCAAGCATGATTCTGATTGATTTGGACATAGCAACGGGAGAGAAGGTTTCGTCATAATCAACGCCTTGTTTTTGACGATATCCTTTCGCTACTAACCTAGCTTTGTAGGTGCTAACCTTTCCATCCATGTCAGTCTTCTTTTTGAAGATCCACCTGCACCCAATGGGAATTATCCCTTCGGGTGGATCAACCAAAGTCCACACTTGGTTAGTATACATGGAATCCATTTCAGAATCCATGGCCTCAAGCCATGCTTTAGAATCTGGACTAGTAAGAGCCTCTTCATAGTTTTCGGGTTCGTCGTCTAACACGGGAACCTCGTTATCATCTCCCACTAGAAAACCATATCTAACTGGGAGTTCACGAACTCTTCGTGATCTACGAATAGGTGCCACTAGAGTCTCATCTAATGGGACTTCTTCGGGTACCTCAACCGCTTCTGTTGTTTCAGTCGGTGTTTCTTCCTCTTGAACTTCGTCGAGTTCAATCACGCTTCCCTTTTGTGTTTCTTCGAGAAACTCTTTCTCTAAGAAGGTTGCGTGCTTGGATACTATTACTTTCTGATCATCTGGATGATAGAAGTAATACCCTATGGTCTCTTTGGGATATCCAATGAAGAAACATTTATCAGATTTAGAATCCAATTTGTCGGACGCAATGCGTTTGACATATGCTGAACAACACCATACCCTCATAAATGAGAATACGGGTTTCCTACCAACGAACAATTCATATGGTGTGGAACTAGCGGATTTAGTTGGTACTTGATTCAGGGTGAAGAGGGCAGTTTCTAAGGCATAGCCCCAGAACGTCTTTGGAAGTAAGGCCATGCTCATCATGGACCGTACCATATCTAATAGGGTACGGTTTCTCCTCTCGGATACACCATTGTGTTGTGGTGTATAGGGAGGTGTCCATTGCGAGCATATCCCACATTCAGTTAGATAATTCAGAAAATCATCTGAAAGATATTCGCCACCTCGATCGGATCGAAGGGTCTTTATTTTCTTTCCTAATTGATTTTCCACTTCATTCTTGAAGCATTTGAACTTGTCAAAAGCTTCTGATTTGTGCTTCATCAAGTAGATGTAACCATATCGAGTATGGTCATCTATGAAGCTAATGAAGTATCTGAATCCTCCTCTTGCTTGGACTGACATAGGACCGCATACATCTGAATGAATGAGTCCTAGAGTGTCTGATACACGCTCACTGATAGCTCCCATTTATATAGGGTTTTTAGGATTAATTTAGTTTGTTTTCCCTTTGTTTCTATTTAATTTCAGTATCGTTTTATTACTTTTTAGTTAAAATTAGTAATTTCCTTTATTTATGGTATTTTTGGTGTTTTCATGGATTTTCAGGGACCTTTCGTGCATTTTCGAACCATACCCAGGCCTATTGGAGCATTTTCGGATTATTCAGGGACCGTCAGAGCACTTTTGGGATTCATCAGGGACCATTAGAGCACTTTTCGGAAGCCCAGGGACCTAAACAGATAAAAGCCGGAGCAAAATCGCCCCTTTTTGGACCTATCTCGGCGAGACAATACATGTCTCGTTGAGACATGCCCTCGTCTCGTCGAGACACTCCTTGTCTCGACGAGACGAGGCGGGGCAAGGCGCACCGGCGCCTTCCCCCTTGCTGAAATTCGCGGATCAGGGCCCAGAAGCCCATTTAAACACTTTGTAAATGCCTATTTTACCCTGGAGGCATTAGGGTTTCCTCCCTAAATCTATAAATAGGGAGCTAAACCTAATATTCTAGGGGGGGATTAGCCATTGAATAAATCGGAGAGCCGCTAGGGCTTTCTCGCCTCCACAATGTAGTTTTTTTAGCTTTTAGATTAGATTTCCAGCTTTCTAGATTAGGTTTATTTTCTGTTTTGTTATTTCTTTCAAGAACGATTGATGGGAGAAGCTCCAGATCTTCTATTTTTATAATTGAATCAGACAAAGCGGGTTTTGGATTTCTATCTCTCTCTTTTATCTTTTCCTTTTATAATTTATTGTGGATGTTTTCCGTTATTCTTGATTTCCTCCTATTTTGATTAGTTTGTCTATGAACTGATCTCCATCCAATTTGGGATGGGGATGAAATTGATCATATGAATATGTGTGATTAGGGATCTAGGACCTTTGATTGATCAGTTTATGCATGCTTAATGCCTAGAAATTGTTAGGAACAAGATTTATGCTAGAATGAACATTGATAATGATCAACTAGCCTGTTTATGTATATAATGTGCCTAATGCCTGTGACCCTGACATTAAATAGGATTATAGATAGATGAGAACCTGACCACGGAATCGTCTATACCGAACTTGTGTAAATTTGACTTCGCTAGAGACCACTAGGAATGAGGCTCTGTGGCTGGGCTACGACTTTAGCCTTAATTGCCAATAAACCTAATGCTTTGCATGACCTAGGGTATATGCCTAATCAAGCCGTCACCCGAATGCATGTGAATAGGAAGGACAATTCTGATCAAATTAGTCTTTCACTTAGGGCAATTACCTTCAATCACTAGTAAAACACAAATCTGAACTCCCTAAACCCATACATAGGATTTAATCAAAGGATTCCTCAGCTTAAGTTGTGCCATCCATTAATTCACCTTCTACCCTGTCAATTGTTCCTTTTATTTTATTATCTTTATTGCTTTCAATTAGATCAATTAGTTATTCAAAAACCCAACATTTATCCAACCCTCTAAACAATTAGATCATTCTAGGTAGATTTGCTAGTTATAACGAATAGTCTTTGTGGTTCGATCTCGTGCTTAGCACAATATTACTTGTTGCGATAGGATACACTTGTCCTATTAAATGCTATATACTTTACGAGCATCAAGTTTTTGGCGCCGTTGCCGGGGACTATTTTGTTTATAATTAGATTAAATTTGCTTGGAACTATTTTATTTATAATTAGATTATATTTCGAAATACCCGACAACAACACAATCAAATGTTGCCAGGGACTATTTCGTTTATAATCTGTGTAAATTGAATAGGTTGAAACAATTATTTAGAATTGTATATAAAAATTTTAAAAAAAAAAATATTTTGGGTTTTTCGTGTCGTCTCGTCGAGACACCTGGCTGTCTCGACGAGACACATAAAAAAAAAATTCCGTCTCGTCTCGGCGAGACACTGTTCATCTCGCCGAGACGGACAAAAATTTTTTTTTTTTTTTAAATTAAAAAAAAAAAATTAAACGTTTTTTTTTCCTTTTTCTTTTCTGTTGCTTTCTTTATTCTTATGTTTGTTTTCTTTTTTTTTCTATTGGCAGAACCGTCTAATCGGAATACTCACCGACGCCGGTTTGATTTTCAGGACTGCAGCTTGGATTGAAAATTTAGCATCGGAAATTCGGAGTTGGATTGATAAGCCACCCCTGAGGGAGTTTTTCTATCCTATTTCTTTTCTGCACTTTATGTTTTACTTTTATGTAATGATGGAAGTAAATGCATGTTGTAAGTGTGAGGAGGAAATACTAGGATATGACGATTTTTGATTCTGCCATTTGAATGTTTTTAATTTCTTTTTGTTTTTCTATATTAGGTTTCATGTTTTAGTTTTAATTTTAGGATTTTATGCTTCTTGTTTTTGTTTGCTTTTTAATTCTAGGAATAAAAGAATCCTAGACAGTTGAATTTGATACATTTAGCTATCCCGCAATACAGTTGACAATGCGCTTAAAAATTTGCACATTCTAAATGAAATTGATGCATGAGAAAAATTTTGAACAACGTTTGAGTCTCCAAAGAGTATTATTTGCCTAAAATTGATATGGAACGGAATGTTAGTTGAGGCTAGAATTGATACAAATAACCCTTTAATTGTGAGTTAGAGCCATAAAGATCAATATTTTAGACTCATGATTAGGAACAATTGATCTCTTAGGTGTGGGATTACATTTATTGTCTTTGTGCTCATAGGAATTGCATCCAATACTGGTTGAATTTTGTGTTTTTATTAAGCTTGAAATGATTAGGCAACCTAGGTATAGCCCTTTGTGAATTTAGCCTATTCTTTGTTTAGCCAAAATCCCTTAACAATTCCACTAGATAAGCCTCTTTGAGCCTTTTACCCCTTTCTTTGATCAACCATGTTACAAACCTTAGCCTTCTTAAATATCCTTTCTCACCCAAGTTAATTGACTCAATTTAGTTTTGATAAATCCTTAGACACACTTATCGTTCAACTTCTCGCTAGCAATCATTAAAAGGTTGTAATTTTAATAGAAGAAGCAACCTTTACCTAATTGAATTTCACTCTTTTTCCCCTCTATTCAAAGAAAAAAAAATGGTTAAAAACCAAATAAAAAAAAACAATAAAATAGAGGAAAGGATAAAAGATGTGTTTATATTTTTAGTTGTTTCCCGAATACTTCATTGCCTCATAAACACAACCTTGAGCTTCAACCTTTATATACATAGCGGAAACAGTGTCCCTTTTGGATTCTGAATTGCTTGAGGACAAGCAAAATTTTAAGTGTGGGGAGGTGGTTTATAGCTCCCTAATACGAAAAATGTGTCCTTTTTGCAAAATTTTTAACTATTTGAGTCATTTAATTTTTTTGCCTATAAATTCCCTTTTTCCTACCCCAACCTTTAGCCAATGTTACAACCCTTAAAGACCTATGATTTTGTTTAATTTTAATGCATTAATTTTGACCGGATGGATGATGCAATCCCAACGTGACCACTTTGTGCAATAAAATGTAGAGCGTTTCCAAAAAAAAATTACACCCAAACACTTGAGCGTTAGAGTGACCACTTGTGAGCTATCAATTTTAGTTCTCTTCTTTCGTTTTCATGAAGTGTTGATTGATAAAACCAATTAATCAGTTTTGGAGACTTGCCTGAGGTTCATTATGTTTTTAATTGCAAAATGAGTAGTCTGAACTGTTGTGAATAATAAAGTGTAGAAGATTCTTGTTTTTGTAAGGGAGCTATTTGTTGATTTTTCTCTGTTTTGAATTCTGTCTTGCTTGGGGACAAGCAAGATTCAAGTGTGGGGAGGTTGATAGCTCCCATTTATATAGGGTTTTTAGGATTAATTTAGTTTGTTTTCCCTTTGTTTCTATTTAATTTCAGTATCGTTTTATTACTTTTTAGTTAAAATTAGTAATTTCCTTTATTTATGGTATTTTTGGTGTTTTCATGGATTTTCAGGGACCTTTCGTGCATTTTCGAACCAGACCTAGGCCTATTGGAGCATTTCCGGATTATTCAGGGACCGTCAGAGCACTTTTGGGATTCATCAGGGACCATTAGAGCACTTTTCGGAAGCCCAGGGACCTAAACAGATAAAAGCCGGAGCAAAATCGCCCCTTTTTGGACCTATCTCGGCGAGACAATACCTGTCTCGTCGAGACAGGCCCTCGTCTCGTCGAGACACTCCTTGTCTCGACGAGACGAGGCGGGGCAAGGCGCACCGGCGCCTTCCCCCTTGCTGAAATTCGCGGATCAGGGCCCAAAAGCCCATTTAAACACTTTGTAAATGCCTATTTTACCCTGGAGGCATTAGGGTTTCCTCCCTAAATCTATAAATAGGGAGCTAAACCTAATATTCCAGGGGGGGATTAGCCATTGAATAAATCGGAGAGCCGCTAGGGCTTTCTCGCCTCCACAATGTAGTTTTTTTAGCTTTTAGATTAGATTTCCAGCTTTCTAGATTAGATTTATTTTCTGTTTTGTTATTTCTTTCAAGAACGATTGATGGGAGAAGCTCCAGATCTTCTATTTTTATAATTGAATCAGACAAAGCGAGGTTTGGATTTCTATCTCTCTCTTTTATCTTTTCCTTTTATAATTTATTGTGGATGTTTTCCGTTATTCTTGATTTCCTCCTATTTTGATTAGTTTGTCTATGAACTGATCTCCATCCAATTTGGGATGGGGATGAAATTGATCATATGAATATGTGTGATTAGGGATCTAGGACCTTTGATTGATCAGTTTATGCATGCTTAATGCCTAGAAATTGTTAGGAACAAGATTTATGCTAGAATGAACATTGATAATGATCAACTAGCCTGTTTATGTATATAATGTGCCTAATGCCTATGACCCTGACATTAAATAGGATTATAGATAGATGAGAACCTGACCACGGAATCGTCTATACCGAACTTGTGTAAATCTGACTTCGCTAGAGACCACTAGGAATGAGGCTCTGTGGCTGGGCTACGACTTTAGCCTTAATTGCCAATAAACCTAATGCTTTGCATGACCTAGGGTATATGCCTAATCAAGCCGTCACCCGAATGCATGTGAATAGGAAGGACAATTCTGATCAAATTAGTCTTTCACTTAGGGCAATTACCTTCAATCACTGGTAAAACACAAATATGAACTCCCTAAACCCATACATAGGATTTAATCAAAGGATTCCTCAGCTTAAGTTGTGCCATCCATTAATTCACCTTCTACCCTGTCAATTGTTCCTTTTATTTTGTTATCTTTATTGCTTTCAATTAGATCAATTAGTTATTCAAAAACCCAACATTTATCCAACCCTCTAAACAATTAGATCATTCTAGGTAGATTTGCTAGTTATAACGAATAGTCTTTGTGGTTCGATCTCGTTCTTAGCACAATATTACTTGTTGCGATAGGATACACTTGTCCTATTAAATGCTATATACTTTACGAGCATCACTCACCTTTATTGCTAAAGGGTGTCTTTGTCATTTTACCTTTTAAACATGATTCGCATGTTTCCAATGATTCCGAATCAATTGAATCTATAAGCCCATCTGAATGAAGCTTTAGCATGCGTCTCTTGTTTATATGACCTAAACGACAATGCCACAAGTAGGTTGAATTATCTAGTTTATGTCTTTTGGTATCAATTGCAAAAACAGGAGTTTTATCATCTAACACATAAATCCCATTTTGTGATATTCCTGAAAAATAAAAGATCGAATCTTTATAAAAATTGCAACTATTGTTCTTTATTGAAATATGAAAACCGTCGTCAACAAGACGGCTAATAGAAATAATGTTACGAGACATCTCAGGAACGTATAAACAATTCCTTAATTCTATTACAAGCCCAGAGGGCAAAAGTAAAACATAATCTCCAATTGCGATGGCGGCAACTCTTGCTTCCCACTCGCAAGTTTATGCTTCCTTTCTTAAGTTCCCTAGTCTGTTTTAGCTCCTGCATATTTGTACAAATATGAGATCCACATCCGGTATCAAGTACCCAAGATTCAGACAATGAAACTGTATTTATTTCAATATAGAACATACCAGATGTAGAAGCATCGCCCTTTCCCTTCTTGAGGGTGGCTAGATACTCCTTGCAGTTTCTCTTCCAATGCCCATCTTTACCACAGAAGTGGCACTCTCCTTTGGGCTTCTTCACTTCCTTTCCCTTGGACACAGCTTTCTTACCTTTCTTGGGATGTTTAGGATTGGGAAAATTCCCTTTACTCTTCTTTGATCCCTCAATTATAAGAGCCGGTATGGCCTTGTCTTTCTTCATATTGGGCTCAACTGACTTGAGCATGTTTGCAAGCTCTTCAAGAGAAGTTTTCAAGTCATTCATCTGATAGTTCATGATGAACTGTGAATAACTCTCTGGGAGGGATTGAAGAATCAAGTCTATACTTAATTCGTTGTCCATCACAAATCCAATACTAGAAAGTTTGGTAATGTAGCCAATCATCTTGACACAATGCGTCATGACTGATGTGCCCTCTTGCATCTGGCAACGATATAGCAATTTGGATATCTCGTAGCGTTCGCACCTGGTCTGTTTCCCAAACAGTTCCTTTAGGTGCATGATGACGGAATAGGCATCCATCTCCTCATGTTGCCTTTGTAATTCCGACGTCATCGATGCAAGTATGATGCAACCGGCATGATCATCATCAGCCTTGTGCTTCTGGTAAGCATCAATTTCCTCGATGGGAGCATCATCTTCCGGGATAGGGGGTATCGGTGTATCAAGTACATACCCAATTTTCTCGAACTTCAAAACAATTTTGAGGCACTACACCATAGATGGCCTGTTGCAACACCAAGCAAGTGTTGGCTAAAGTCGTTATTGTGTTGCTAAAGAAGTTTTGGCAACAGTTTTTGTCAAAAAAGAGAGTTGCTTTTTCGCACGTTGCTAAAGATGTCTTAAGCAACATTTTTTCATATTTTTAGCAACATCGATACAAATGTTGCTACACGTATCTGTGGCAACACTTTCCTATCCTATAGCAACTTAAATGAAAGCGTTGCCTATATCATAGAATAGGTAACACTATTATCGAATAAAATTATAAGCAACACTTTTGAACTTTCTTGCAACAAGTTTTTATGCAACATTGATTTTTAGTTGCAACTCTTTTTATATAGAATTGCGACACTTTTTGATTTAACATTTTTTTGTTTCAAGCAACTCTTTCGTATACAATTTGCAACATTTTTTAATGTAACACTTTTAAAGCAACTCTTTAATTTAACATTTTTTTAGCAACTTTTTTATATTATGTTCATAGCTTTTGTTTGAAATTTTAACGATTTTTAATGTAACACTGTAATATATGCAACATAATCTTTAACTTGTGTAACACTAAAAAAAAATAAAAGAAATTTTTGAATTTAAATAATAGCATAAAAGAAACCCTTAATTGCAATTACAAATCCATAATAGGCCAATATATTAACAATAAAATTTAAAATTCTCAAATGATCCAAAACACATAATAAAAAGTATAATAAAGTCATAATAATGTAACCTATCCTTCAAATTCCTTAGAAAAGACAGTAGCATTCTCATTTTCATTTGAAATGCCACCATATATATCCTCAATATCAATGTTGAGATTGGGATTAACTTCTACCATTTTGTTTGTGATATATATTAGAAGCCCTATTGCAGAAGTTGGAAGACAACAGAATTTGCTCTGCTATTCCATGGACATTTGCCACCAGCTTCCAAAGTAACCTCTTGACAAATGGATTTCTGAACCCAAAAACCGCACATCTGAGAAATAAGAAACTTCACTTAGCACAATGCCATTGTTCTTTCAATTCAAATACAATACTCTTTTGAAACTGATCGTATGAGAAAATAACAGTTTATAATACAATAAGAATTAAGTGAGCATCCTACTTGCAATTAAAGCTAGCAGCTAAAATAGGCTAAATAGCTGAAATCAATCGAATATGAAATCCATAGGTTGCTTTCACTCCATGATTCCTTAATGTACCCTTGTTCCCATTTCAGAAACAAACTTGGATATTAAAAAAGGATGTAATTACTTGGTTATATGAACCTTGCAGCACAAGGATAATATACAAAAAAAGATGGAGATATGTATCCAACATTTATACCAAACTCCTTGCACTTAGCCAAGTGCATCAAGACATGATTATATAGGTAACGCTTAGCTAACAAATAACCATAAAAAAAAACATGCATCATAAAGGTAGCATTTGAGCTTTTAAAATTCAGAGCCACTTATATATTCATGAACTGGTTGGAATCATGGTCAATATAGTTGGTATATTATGCCGTTAACATATTCAATGTTTACTAAATGAAAGTACCAGGAGATCAATAAGGGTAAGTATTAAAGGGCCATTGTGATGATTAGATGACTGAACTGTTTGAAAAACAAAATGCATAACAGCCTCTCATATAAGAATCACCAAGCACATAATTCAAGTCTATCTAACTTTGGCATAGTTTCATTGTTCAGAAGTTGTTGTTGAAGAACTAAAATGCTAGGCAATTGACTTGTTGCAATTATCAGGCATACAGACTATTGGACGATTCAAGCTAGCACTAATTTTTCTACAAAAGAAAGAAGATTTGTGTCGCTGGTTTATGTTTACATAATATCAATCAAACTTCTAGTATCATTCCCAATCCCAACACATGTTATTCTCCCTCAAACGAAAAGCAAATAAAATATATTTACTTTAAGAACATAAATGAGCATCTAAACCTATAATCAGAAGCATTTTTATTGGCACCATGACACCATTAACCATTAAAGCAAAAAAAATGAGATTCCAATTGCTCCAGGTCCATTTTGATCATTATAAGCATCTGCTTCCTCCTCTACACCATACAAAGATTATCCCAAAGAGAGAGATACAACCAAGAAAAGGGACTTTAAAAGATGAATTGAGATTAGCCCATTTTGATTACTTGAGGAGACATAATAGATACTAATATAATAGAGCATAATGAAACATTCAAAAGATGAATTGAGCACAATATAAACTAATATAATAGAGCAGAAGACACTGAAACATCAAGTAAAACATAAAGACCTCTATGGCTTTTACCATGAATTTAAACATGAATAAGGTCAATAACTAAAGCAACAGTAAAGGCTACCAAGCCCTTAACACATTATCTAATATGTATGTCCATATATGGCCAAGTAGCACAAGCAACAGAACTCCCATATGCGTAGAATAATACCTTGACGACACTCTCAAACGTTCTCTTGAACATTCTGCCTCCCAACAGTGCTCAAAAAGAACTAGCATGCTTCTTTCTAGCCTGAACATTTGCTCTGGAAAACTGTTCAGTAATGAAAAAAGTTTCAGAATATGACACTACAAGAAGAATGAAAACTCTACAAGGGAGCAATAAGCAGGCTGAAGGATAAATGTAATTTCCATTCTGCAGAGGGACATAGAGACTTACTTTGGAGAACTTGGAAAACTACAAGACTCGCCACCATTTTCACCAAGAACCTTAGAGTGAAAAACGGTGCAGAACAGGTAAACATATGAGAGGTGACATGAGATGGATTGACAACATGCTAATTTAGAGCTAAAAGACAATATTGAACTTCATCTTCAGAGTTGATTGCTTACCTTTATCTACATCACACTCAACTATGTTAAGTGCCCATGATCGAGACCACTCAAGGCCTTTGGAGACTTCAAGTAAGAATATATCCTGAAACCAGCATAATAACTAGCTAGTATAACAGAAGTAAGGATACTGTGATGAGAGTGCAGTTGCTGCTCAATGTCATGCTTCGTCAGGAATAGATACAACTTGCTGGAGCTGTGCGTTTGTATAATCTACAAACTAGTGAGCCCCGCTGAGTTCCCTTACTATTTGACCCACTCCATCATTTTTAACAACATACATTATCCAGCTAGCTACGAAATACGGAATGACATAAACAACATAACAAGTTCTAGTTCTAGAGGACTGATAGATTGATTTCTCCACCTGACCATTAAAATGTTCCCATGAATGTGGAGAGGGTTTAAAGGATAATGTATATGTATATGCATATGCATTCATGAGAGTCCTTATTTAATGCAACGAGACCACATAGGATAAGTAAGGCTGGATTTGGACGAGACTCAGGTTTGGGCTTTACTTCAAAATAATTGAATGAGGCTCAGTGCATATAGATTTTTGCTACCACTGCTAAAACCATGAACATGGATGAAAACTCTTATGAAAATAAATGTTAAATCTGAATACACATCTCTAACTAAGACTTGGGTTTTGCAAATCAACAAAGCGGTTCAAGGATCAACCAAATAAAGCTCACAGATGTTTTTTAGTAACAACTTAAATGAAAGTTAGCATTTAGCACATGATTTTTCTAACATGTCATATGAACTCTAGCTAAGCAAAATTAAAAAGCATGTTAAACCTTGTGATTTTGTAAGTAGGAGAGAAAATCTAACAGCTAATAATCATTCGAAAGCCAATATCTTGAGCATTTAAAAAATGAGAGAGAAAGGGAAGGGTGGGCTGTTTAAATAGAA
This sequence comes from Euphorbia lathyris, assembly GCF_963576675.1. Taxonomy (NCBI): domain Eukaryota; kingdom Viridiplantae; phylum Streptophyta; class Magnoliopsida; order Malpighiales; family Euphorbiaceae; genus Euphorbia; species Euphorbia lathyris. The sequence continues at coordinate 420,190 of NC_088914.1, forward strand.
CACTAATATATCATAAAAAAATTGATCATATCTCTTATTGTTATTCATAATTCTTTGCCACATCAATAGTAAAAACAATTACAAGAATTAAACTTCAACCAAATTACTACAGGAAGATCATCATACATGCCTAGAGGTATGCTCACCTGCACAAAAATTTCATAAAATCTATGGAAAAGAAACAAAAAAAAGTATCAAATTAAATAATGAGCAACATATATAGCACATGGCAGAATCTTGATACCCAATAACGCAGAGCAGGCTAAAAGCCTTGGCATGGAAAACTTCGAGAGTCATTGGATCTGTCTTCAGTTTCAGTAGAGGCCCTAGAACTGTGGGGATAGCAATAATCCTACATTTCAAATCATTACAGAATGAAAACTAGAATTTTGATATACGAAGAAGTGGTTATGGAGTGTACCTTTATGCCTTGTGAGAGCAGAACAGAACATAATTTTGTCTTCATTGAATGATAGATACTGATGTTTTCTTCGGTTGATCGAACAACTTCCCATACTTGTTCTGAAATGCCTGGACCTATATGAGGTTGGACACTAGTCATCCATTTACCTTGGTTATTCTTGAATTCAAGCCTATTCTTCAAAGTGAAATTGAATTGCAGACAGTCAAAATCTGGCAAAACTGTAAAGAAAATAATGATTTTTGTTTAGGTTTGAAAAAACGTTTTGCACCTTTAAAGCGACGACATGGAACTTAAGAAGGCTGCCAATAGTCTTGCTCTTTGAGCTCTTTGCTCATAAAATTATCAAACTTGGCACTTTTTCCTCAACATAATCTCACAGGGTTATATTCTTCACAACATTACGTGACATAAACAAATGTTTCTTCATAAACCATAGATTTTAACTTTGGTTTTTAATTAGAATCCGAAGAAGCAGAAAACTAACCCTTAAATAACTTCTCTGTCGATTTAATAAGAACTTGACTGACTCGACAATTTGGAATGCTTGATAGCTGAAAACAGTCTTCTGCAATAATTATCTACTTAGGTCTGATTGATTCAATACAAGGAAATTATAGTAGAACACAAACAACTTGACTCAAAATGACATGATTCCTAGTAAAATAGTCTGGATGGGGATTTGCAGACAAAAGAATGCAAGTTACGTAACTCTACTATAATTGAAGAGTCTTATTGACTTATTGTTAGCTTGTTGATAGATTGTTACGAATGACCTGGATATAATGACATCAATGAAATTATGATGATCTAACAAGTTCACTTCAAGATGGTATACCATGGTGCATGCTGTTTGCAGATGATATTGTGTTGGTTGATGAGACGAAAGAAGGAGTGGAGATGAAGTTGGAACTATGGAGGCAAACTCTAGAATCTAGAGGCTTTAAGTTGAGTCGAAGTAAGACAGAATATTTGGAGTGTAAGTTTAGCGGCCGTAGGAGTAGGGAGGCAGGGACAATCACCCTAGATGGGAGAGTTGTTCAGGCCTCGGATTGCTTCCGGTATTTAGGATCTATTATCCAAACGGATGGAGAAGTAGATGGAGATGTTGCCCATAGGATTAAAGCTGGTTGGTCGAAGTGGAAGAGTGCTACGGGTTTCCTTTGTGATCCCGGCATGCCTAATAGATTGAAGGGAAAATTCTACCGGACGGCAATTAGACCAGCATTGTTATATGGTACGGAGTGTTGGGCAGTGAAACACTGCCACATCCATAAGATGTCGGTGGCGGAGATGCGTATGTTGAGATGGATGTGTGGTCACACGAGAAAGGACCGGGTGCGTAATGAAATAATTAGGACAAAAGTAGGGGTTACATCTATTGAGAATAAAATGAGAGAAAACCGACTAAGGTGGTTTGGCCATGTGAGACGTAGAGCGCTTGATGCGCCGGTTAGGAGAACCGAAGAGTGGCAAAGGGATGTAGTGGTGAGGGGTAGGGGAAGACCTAAGCAAACTTGGAGGAGGGTGATCGAGAGTGATATGAGTTTATTGGGAATTGAGGAAAATATGGTAGTGGATAGGACGGAGTGGAGGGAGCGAATCTGTGTCGCTGACACGACTTGATTTTCACGGTTTTATATGATGGTTCATGTTAGCCGACCCCAAATCATTTCGGGACTAAGGCTTTGTTGTTGTTGTTGTTGTATTCAAAAGCACATAAATTCATGTCCATGTTATTATTCCAAAGTATCCAATACCGTTTTCAAATTTGAAAAAGAAAGATATAAGGATCACATATTTTACATGAAACTCAAGCGCATGGAAATAGTCAATTTGGCCCTTCAACTACAGATATTTGACTGTTCTTGGACAAAATCATTATAATTATGTATCACTATGGATTAATTTGATTAAAAAATGTCGGATTATGGACTAAATTGATAACTAAAGTTCATTTGAGAAGAAATTGTTCCTAAAGGCAACATGAGAGGCAAAATTATCCTTGATCCACAAAAAAAGCAGACAATAAAAAAGACCACATGTTGGGTTTATATGATCCCATTAATTCATTACACAAAATAAGAAGATTGTAGATTCCTTACCCACAGTATCAAAGCTCTGTACCATGGAAGTAACTCCTTGAGTAGAAACAACAATATCTGAAGGTTGAAACTTGATTCCTCTAGTGCCAGTTCCTATAGTAAAGGGAAAGGAATCATTAGTCATGTACTGATCAGACAAAGTTAATGCAATTTTAATGAAGAATTATAGATGAAACATTCACCTAAGGAGAAATCTTGTGAAGTTAAACTTCATTAATAGTGAATGCAATTTACCCAATTTAATACTTTCGACAGGCAAAGCAAATTGTAGCTACTGAAATTAAATCATGAGTAGTGTTACTTCAGCAAACTAATAAACAGGAATAATTGCATGAATAGATGAGCATTAGTTAGCTAAGAAGAAAGTATTGAAAAACAGGAATAACATATGAACAGATGAGTAGTGTTCATTCTACACTGACTTTCTTTAAGTCACACTAGAAAGTATAAACTCCAATAACTCTCTACAAGAAAGGGTTGGCTGGTCTTGTCACGACCATAAAGAATTCCCCATCTACAGATTAAGAAAAGGAAGAAATTTGACATAAGGAAGAATTAAATCATTCTCTCCATTCAGAGAGGAGCCCAAAGTCCTAAGAATAAAGACTAAGTTGGGGCTTTAACTTCGAGATGCAGGAACTGAAGGTCTAAGATCTACTCGTCACCGTCTTTCCTTAGTCTTTAGTCGAGCTAGTCTAGTTCTAATCTCTCCTTTATGGTTTTACAGCTCCTTTTCCTTGAAACCAAGGAACAGAGAAATAAAATTTGGCATGGTAGTTTTAGTTGTTTTTTCTGTCGATGCAAATTGATTAAGCTTCCATGGAAAGAATGAAAGGTTGGAGCCCTTTACTAATGCAATGGAATGTAATTGAGCACTGCCTGTGAAAGAAGGGCTAAACCTTTCAGCTTACTCTCTTTCTTTACCTATTAGTTACCTAATAACTGAAGGTTAGAAACTAATTAGGGGATGAAACTTAGCCCTCAGATGATCAAACATGGGTCCAATTAATTGCTACTTAAAAAAGCAGAAAGCTAATCAAGAATAATAAAGCACCAGCAATCCCTAATTAAGTATAAATCCCATTATCATTGGAACTGTAATAAAATTTCAATCTGAAGCATGCAGAACATTGTCTAAAGTTCAATAAGATTAGAGATTTTACCTTTAGGTTATCTAATCAATTTCAATCAGTCCAAGAGCAATGAGAAAGAGAGAACACAAGCATTTGAAATAATGAACATCAGTAAATATAAGAAACAATGAACACCTCCAAAACTGGCATTCCAATACACTTCCAGTATGTGAATAACCAAGATATAAAATCGATGTGAAGGACTGGAGTTCACAAAATTGTTATAGGTCGAAGAGAATATCTTACAGTGAAGATCGTGCAATCACAAGTAATTAGAGAGGAGTCGAGATCTGAGAGAAGATGGTGGAGACCAGTAGCAATTTAGGTCGATATGAATTTCATCTGAGGTAAGATTTTAGCTGAGCTTTTGCGAAAGCCATCGTCTAAGCTTTCAATTTGGGGAAAGTAGGGTTTTTCTATGCTTTTGATTTTGGGAAAAAAAAATTGGAGGGATTATTTGGAGAGAGACGGCGGTAACTCAATATTTGAGGGGAGGGAAACGTATTTTTTTGGGTAAATTTTTTTTGGAGGCAATAGTAAGAATCAAATATCTTAGTAATACTATCTTTAAATAAAATAATAAGAATAATGAAAAATAAAATATAATAAATTGGTAAAAAATTAATATTAATGAGAATAAAATAAAATAAAATTTCATAAAATATCCGTGACGTTTTGGTTATGAGCAATTTTACTTCTAACGTATAAATATGCAATTTTACCTCTAACTTTTGTAGCCAAGAGCAATTTTATCCCTAATATTGATAATTTCGATCAATTTCAGACACTATTATAAAACACAAGTATTTTTGTAGTGCATGTGTTTTATAATAATATCTAAAATTGACCAAATTTGCGAATGTTAGAGATAAAATTGTTCTTGGCTACCAATGTTAGGGGTAAAATTGCACCATTTTAGACGTTAGAGGTAAAATTGTTCATGGTTGTAAACGTTAGAGTTATTTTTGCACCTTATCCCTTTTTTTCCTCATATGTAAAACATACTACATAATAAAGTGTTTCAATTTTTTGTATATCTCTTGCAACATTTCATAAATAGTGTTCGAAAATACCATAGTAAAGTTAGTTTAACATATCTTTGGCAACACTTTCTAAATAATGTTGCAATTGATCAAATTTAATCCTATAAATTGCAACACTTTAGGGCAACACATGTGTTTTAGGTTGCAAAAGACCATCTATGGTGTAGTGAGGTTACGAAACCAGTCGGTGAAGTTTGAACCATTCAATTTGTTATCGGTAAGAATGTTTTGCAGATTGGCTTTAGTCATGATTTTAAAGAGTGAGTGTTTAAACAAAACCTGAGAGTGAGAAAGAGTAAACGTATGTTATTCATTTGTTTTAAAGTGTAACAATCTAAAATTATAGGCCTTTTAATTTATTTCAGATTGCTCCCACTATTTTGCCAAATTAATAACCCTCCATATTAATTCGAAGAATTTCACAAATCCTTTAGTGAGCTAGGATCCTAACTCCTGAGATTTCGCCTTAACTTTAGCCAACAAACTAGTCTCATTCGTTAGGTAGATTCATTCAATCAATCACATCTCGAATGTGATTCCTAGGTTATTGGGTTACTAACCACATTAGTAACTAATATGTCATTCATATTAATCCCAACCATTTTGCCCATTAGTGTATGACAACATGAGTTTGCCCATCCAATTATCATACTCTAATTTAAGTACTACCCCATATTCATGAAAGAACTATTTTCGATAATCTAGGTGTTACCATAAGACCCCGAGCTTGACTTTGGCCAACAACCCAAAGGCCCCCAGTACTGCCGGCTGAATTATAATATTAGGGAGGGGCAACCGATTTTAATAACTTACTTATTTACTTAACCTTTTTAATGAGGGATTTTTATTTAAGTCTCATAATCTAACTTAGTCTTGATTTGCTTTAGCATACATCAGACACACATTCACACATACATTGGCGTTATGGACATATCATCTAAATTATTCCGTCGAGCCAGAGACGGAATAAAAGGGCAAACCTAAGGAAATACTAACTATTACATATTTCTCTTTAGGTCCTCCGTCTTCTCCATGGCGTCTTGAAAATTACATATTAATTTTCTATATTACTAAAAGAAAACTTCAATTGAATTGAAGGGAATCAGATGAGAAGAGAAATTACAATAGATAGTAGAAAGGCAGGACGCGCAGTTCCTATTTCAAAAATACCAAAAGAATAAAAGAGGGTCCAAATATGTCCATAACTCCAAACATGCAAAGACTCAATTAAATAAATTTAATTGGTTGATTACATAACTGATTTATGTAATATTTATGTTAATCACATTAACTTATCAAATTAATTTCATCCAATTTTACTTCTAATCGTTTTGTATCTTTATATTAATTCTTAGATTAATATAACCATATAAAACGTTGATTATGCATGTCCCAATTATTTTTGATTTCAATTCATTTAACGCTTTGATTTACAACTTGGTAAAACAAACTTTTAAACGAATTTTCATTCGATAATCAAAACAGAAAACTATTAATTTCCGAAACATGTATATATATATTTTATATTCAAAACTAATTTTAAAGTACATATATATATCAGATTTTCAAAACGGTTGAAAAGCGATTTTCAGAAATAGGAAAAACTACAATAGATTTCTGTTTTATCTTTAGAATCAATAAAACTAATATTATTAATCTAACCATAAAACTAATAGATTTTGTTATAATGATTATCAACCGAAATAATTAGGAACATAAGCATAATCAGTTTTAATTAACAATTAATTAAAACTTTATTTATCTTTAGAATTAATCAATCAATACTATTTGTCAATTAATCCTAACCATAAATATTTATTCAATCCTATTGAAAACTTCTATATTTTCATATATGAAATAACGGATTTGACGATGGCTCTGATACCACTGTTGGAAATAGGGCTAAGGTATAGCAGCGGAAATATAAAATTTTTAGCATACTTCCTTTTAACCATAGGATCCGTTAATCGTTATTTCATATAAAGAGGGATAAGAAGAAATACCTTTCGATGATCAATCTACCGTTGCAAACGAAGTGCCCACAACTTCAAAGGAGATGTAAACTGTTTACCAATCTGCCCCTATTCGAAACAGACCTTCCAGACTTCCGAACGACAATCCCTTCAGTGGAAACGTGGAAGAATGTGTCTAGAAGCTACTGTCCAAAAATCGCGACGATCCGACGGTTCAATCTCCGGCAATCCTCGAAATAGTGAACTGACCTGATGTAGGCGAAGAAAAAACGAATTCTCCCTTTTGTTTGTTTTTCCTTCTTTCGTGAACATGGTGAGATTAAGTTAGAATCAACCCTTATGAGATGCAACCAAAATAGATTGCCTCTAACAAACCAACACAAGATCAAAGAGAAAAGAGATGGAAGAGATTAATCGATTGACGGAAGCCGTATGAATTCTTGTCCACGAACTTGGGGATGGAATTCTTTCTTTCTCTCTCTAGAAGCAATTTCGAAAATCACATGTAGGGGGAGGGTTTGTGTGTGTCGAAATTCCAAAGGGAAGGGGTTATATATATTAGCTTGTCTCTAAACCCTAGTTAGATAGGAATAGGTTACTTAATAGGAATCCAATTCGGAATAGGATTTCTAATTATTATCTTACTATATATCCAACATAATTAGAATAATAATAAATAACCTAGTTAGATAATAATTGGAGTATATTAATCTAATTAAAACTCCTAACTTGATTATCTCTTAATTAATTTAATTTCACAATCCTAATCAAATTAGGAAGAGTGGAATAAATTAATTCCTTCCCCTAATATACATAAATTTCGACCCCCTCCTATATGTGGGCCTTATTGGGCTCAATTGGGCTTCCATCTATTAATCATATTCATCTCTCTTTTGTTTCCAAGTCTTATGTGTGATCCATTAGGTTCTTACTACTTCTGGCCGTATGCAACTATTAAATTAATTTCTTCAAGAATTATATTTAATCCTTGCATAACGGAATGATGAACAGAGCATGTTATCGGCATGTCCGTAATCATTCCCCCAAAGTCCGTTAAGAAGACAGGTTGATTCTGCCGTTAACCCTTCCGTATTAGTTACAGTATAATTCGATCCTTTATCAACTACATCCTTGAACTGAATCTTATGACTATGGATGATGTCAAGTCACATATAGCGAGACATTCGTTTTACTTGTACAGGCCGAGTCAACTCAAATAGATAGGTTAAGTGAAATCTGTATTTCTACTCTTAAGCTATCACCTTGCAAGGATTTAGAGTCGAGTCTTCCACAAGCGATCCTTGGACGTATCTCCCATTCTTCGGGAGTGATAAATGCTCAATCCAATGTATAACTACCCTGACATTACCTCCTGTGACACCCAACCTTTGCAGTTCACACCCCAGAGTCATCTCTGTTAAGGATCGTGGGACCACGCGATCAAAGTCTCACATTCAGTAATTCAGGATGACCAATTAACATTCCTTTGAGTCTGGGGATTATTTATACCTATTAATACCAATGAGATGAATAGGTGACAAGGACGAATCTACCCATCCTGTTATCTCAAATCGGATCCCCAATCCTGATGAACGACGTTTCATCGGATCTATGTAACTGTCCAGATATCTATATATATGAAGCTTGTGAGATCAGCTTTCTGTCGGACAGAAGACATTGTTACATACAAGTCTCAACAGTGATATATCAATCCTAAACATATCACTTGACTTGGGGTGGTTTTAAGTTTATTAGTTTATTATAAAGTTTTGTCTCACTTCATGCTTGTATGAACACTTTATAATCACTTTAAACAAACTTACGAATTTCCTTTTATTAGACTTTATTTAGTGCTTTAAAAGGGATTGCCTTTATATAGTTATAAAACATATATCTTATTAAAACAAATGATATAAAGAACAATTCATTTACAATAAGTTTGTATCCTGCAACAATTGTCTATAGGACACTAAACCCCAACATTTAGTGCATAAACTTGGTCCCCCCGTGTTTATATCGTATGAAGAGCGCGTTAAGAATCTTGTTGCTTGTTCGGGTGGAGGAGCTTCGAGTTCCCAAGGTTTAGGTATCGAAGAGGGTGAAGATGAAGATGAAGAGGGTGAGGAGGATGAGCATGTTGATACATAAGCACAAGAGCAAGCACATGAAGAATAACCAAATGTTGAAGAACAATTCGGATGGCAACGTGTTTTGACACAAGTGAACGAGCATAACCGTCAAATCGTCCTATTAGATGACTTGCATTTGGCTCTTAGAGCGAGCAACATCGATCTCCGCCATGGTATGTAATTAGATCCATTCAAAATCGTGCTAACAATAACAAGTCCGAGATTATCATTGCTATTGTTGACAGTTGATGAATTCGAGTTTGAATTCATTGTTGAATCGCTTTCTCCTTCCCTGGAATTTGAGTTGCGATTGTTATTGGAATCGCTACTTTCAAATCTCCCTTCAGATTCACCCAAATCTTCTTCTCTTATGTTCTGACTGGAATTCAACGCATCAACATACGATTTGCGCTTTCTAGTCATGAGAAATCTTAGTGATGAACATCAAAGGATCTGCCATTATTGCTCTGATACCATAAAAATGAAAGAGAGGGAAAGAAGGAGAATGTGATTCCAATGTGTATACTGCAGATAAAATATCAGCTATTTATACAATTAGGTTTACAATATCACGTGATAAGGAAATGTGATAAGCTAATTACAATATAACTCTCTCTCAACTATTATTATTCTCTAACATAATTTTATTGGAGAACATGATGAAGATCTAACAAATTGGTAAGAGAATTGTTGTACTTTAGAGAATTGAAACTCAAATATGGTATCAAATTTTTTTCTAAATAACTCCGCAAATAGGACAAACATAACGGAGATCCTCCTTCAAGATAAGAGAATGATCACACTCCTTCCAAACTTCTTCCAAGCATTCACTGGTGGCAGCACGACCTGTAGAACAGTCCTAGCAAAAGAAAAAAAATATGGAATTTCAGAATTATAAAGCAAAGCTGTGTTGTACGACCATAGAAACGAAAATGGAAATGGAAATGGATACTGGAAGCAAATATGGTTGTAAAGGAGAGATATCAATTTTAGTTTAAGAGATTACTCTAACTAAGGAAAACTATGAACTAGTGAATACAGTAAGATTAAGCTAAAGTTGAGAATCAGGTAACAGTGGTTTTGTTAATTAAAATTTGGTAAGTAAATTAAACAGAATTCTGCTCTTGCATTTGCATGGATATTCTTTTTACACTTTTTCTTCCAAAATTTGATAAGTAAATTAAACAGAAATCTGCACCTGTGCTTAGCGGAAAACTTCAATTGCCCAATGTACATATGTACATTTGTCTAATTTTAAAGGACTATTGCATCTGTTGGTACTCATTTCTGCATCCAACAAATTCTATTGAGAAATAAGGAGTTATTGAATGCAATTGGACAAGATGTATTAGGCCAATATATTTCTATAAATCGATACATATCCCAACTCTCTCCTTTACTACCATATTTGTTAAAGCTGAGAAAACTGGAAGCAAAACCACCCCTCTCTCTCACACACACACATATGTTTACCAGTAAGATTAAGCTAAAGTTAACAATATAAACTAGTGAATACAGTAAGATTAAGCTAAAGTTAAGAATCAGGTTAATGGTTTTAGGTTTAAAAAACAGTGGTTTTGTTAATTAAAATTTGGAAAGTAAATTAAATTGAAATGTTAAAAAAACCGAACTGAAAAACCGAATTCACTCGGTTCGGTTCGGTTCGGTATGCGGTTTAAACCGAACCGATGCACACCGCTATGTAGGGTTGCTCCAGCCAAAAATGGGTGAGTTCTGAGATCTCTGCCTAATACATCTTGTGCCCCTATACTTATCCCAAAATGTCAAATGTCTTTCAAAAGTTTCAAATGACACACACTATTCTTGTTGAGTTGCATTCAATAACCTCCTATTTCTCAATAGAATTTGTTGAATGCAGAAAATGGATGTCAACAGATGTACAGGGGGCAATTGAAGTTTTGGCTAAGCACAAGTGCAGATTTCTGTTTAATTTACTTATCAAATTTTGGAAGCAAAAGTGTAAAAAGAATTCCTTGCAAATCCAATAGCAGAATTCTATTTAATTTACTTACCAAATTTTAATTAACAAAACCATTAACCTTATTCTTAACTTTAGCATAATCTTACTGTATTACTAGTTTATAGTTTTCCTTTATTAGAGTCATCTTTTTAACTTAATTGCCCATATATAACAAATTATTTCTGCATAGTAAAAAATAGAGAATCCTGAGATTTTGTTTACTTTAATTAGAGGTGTTCAAACTTGGGTTGGGTGGGTTATAATTGAAATTTTATCCAACTTATATAAGAAAACTACTTCATGGGTTGGATGAGTTATGGTAGGTTATGTGGGTTGGAATAATTTTTTTTAGATGGGTTAGGTGGGTTGGGTTATATGGGTTGGATGTGTTATAGTGAGTTGAAAATTATTTTGTTTTCTTTACTGTTTTTCTTCTTTTTTTTATTATCTCAAATTGTGTAGGCTAAATACTAAAAAAAATTAAATTGACATTATGTGGTTGAAAATATATTTTTGTTCTTTTTAGTTTTATCGAACCACAAATCTCAAATAATAAATAATAATAATAAAATATGAGCATAAAAATTAAACTTGATACCAACGTTTAAAAAAAAAAAAGTGTAGACTTGATTCTAATATACGAAATAATATATATTAATCTCTAACGATTCTAAGTAATATCAATTTTACTCTTACATTACTAAAAATTTGAACATTCCGGTTTGACTGTTATTTAAATGTTACATCGAACATTCTAAACTTAATTATGTCTATGATAAATAGTGTGTGACAAATATAACTACAAAAAACTTGTTAAAATTTTAATAACTAAGTTTGTTACATGTAACCGATTAAAGTTGACTTGAGTGGTTAAAAGTCTCAAGCAGAGAAAGGAACACATAAAAAAAGTTAGGAATTGGAAGTAATGAAATTTATAGTCTTTAGTTGCAACGTAATAGAAAAGGTCTCCTAGTATTTTTTAGAACTCTCTTTAATTAAGTCAACGTTGTTTTTTTTATCCATTTAAAATTTTAAACATATTTTTTTAATGGAGTACATGAATCAGCAGAATCAGTTGACTTGCTCGATTCACCACCAATTCGAGTGTCACGTCCGATTCATGTATATTTTTTTCCGTTTTAGAATTTTTTTTTATTGTTTTCTCATTTTTCCGATTTTACAATTTTAATTTTTTTCATTTTAAAAAATATCAAATTGTGAATAACCACATTTTTAAAAAAATTTAAATGAGATAAATAAAAAAAAAGTGAAAATATAGAGAATTATACGGGTTGAGTGGGTTAGACGGGTTATGATAAACCATCAAATATAAGATTTATAACACATTCAACCCATTGTAACCCATTTAACCTTACATTTCATGGGTTTGATGGGTTGAAATTTGGCGAGTTATAATAATCCAACCAATTTTGAACACCCCTAGCTTTAATATACCTAAAATGAATAAAATTTTGTATTTATGAAAAAGGGATAAAATGTAAAAATGATTCTAAACCGTTTGGTTCGCGAAATGGAATAGAATAACTATTCCAAAGGAATAGAATAGCAAAGAATGTAATAGATAATTTTTTTTATTCAAAAGACAACATACACTCAAATGTTATACTTCTTATTTCTTTTAATTTTTTTATTATTACTATAAATGATTCAAATATTTAATATAAATTATTTTAATAAATATATAAAAACAGAAAAATAGAAAACATTTAAAAAGGAAAAAAACATGAAAAGTATAAAAAATATTAAAAACAAAAAAAGAATAAAAAATTGTAAAAACAGAAAAATTGTAAATACACGAAAAAAGAAAAAAGTGGTGGAAAACAGTAAAAATACAACGTCAAAACATAAAAAAACATTGAAACAAAAAAAAACGAAATACAGGAAAAAATGTAGAAACGTGGAAAGATGTGAAAACGCAAAAACAGGAAAAAATGTAGAAAAAACATATGAAAACAAGAAAATCCAAAAAAAACAAAAAAAAAGACAGGAAAATGTATGGAAAACACGAAAACGTAAAAAAGGTTAAAACTTGAAAAATATGGAAAATGAGAAAACGTGACAAAATGCAAAAATAAAAAAAACATAAAAACATAAAAAATGCCAAAATCACGAAAGCAAAAAATGTTAACAATAGGAAAAGATGAAAAAAATGGAAAAACACGAAAACGTGAAAAAGAACGAAAAACGTGAAAAACGTAAAAACCACAGAAATTAAAAAACATTTTTAATGTTAAAAACAGGTAAATGCAAAAAAATATATGTTTATGACATTTTTTCACACTTTCGTGTTTTTGGCATTTTTTTTTACGTTTTTTCTTGTTATTCCTATTTCTTTTTATTTTTGTATTTTTCACGTTTTGTCACATTTTTGTGTTATTCACGTTATTGTGTGTTTCCGGTTTTTCATGTTTTCACTTTTTTGTATTTCGGGTTTGACCCCTTTTTTCTTATTTTCGTGTTTTTTGCGTTTTTTTTTGTATTTTTTTTGCATGTTGTTACTTTTTCGTGTTATTCACGTTGTTTCATGTTTTTGTATTTTTTTATGTTTTCAAGTTGTTTTGCGTTTTCTCACTTTTTCGGCTACAGACTATTGATCTTTAGTGACAACAAATTAGCTTTTCAGATCAAGAAGAAAAGACACACAAGGTTAGGGGACTAAGGCTTTCACAATTATTTATATCCCTTAATTACCATCGTGTCATTTTAACATTATTGTTGTACTCTTCTTTTAATTGCCTAAAGGTCATTTTGGCATTACCTTTCTATTTTATATGCACTCTTGATTATCGGTAACACTAATTAGACTTTTTAGTCTTTTTTCTTTTATTTTGTTGAGCTATATAAGCTGTTATTATTGTAAGGATATGGAACTTTTATCAAATCAATTTATCATCTTCTTCATTGAAGCTTTGTTAAGTTTCTAATCTTCAACAATGGAGGAATCTTTGATTTTTCTACGGATTTAGACTGTAAACCCAAGATTGACTCCTTCTAGTTTAGTTAGAGAAGAACATCTTTGTTAGTTTACAATTAAAACTAACACGTCCTGAATCCGATCTGTATCACTTATCCCAGCATTTGAATAACAAATCTAAGAGCAAATCTAATATATAAATTGGAAAATTAACTCACATTTATATATTATGTTTTATATAATGTATTTTTTTCTATATTATAGTGTGCTACATTAAATATTAAATATTTAATTATTATTAAATCATTTTCACATATTATAATTCAGTAGAATATATCTAAAATTGATTTTTATCATGTTATATATATATATATATATATATATATATATATATATATATATATATATATATTAAATTAATATCACCATTTGTATTTATTTAAATAACAATTTACTGAATTATTAATTATTATATCATCTAAATTATTTTTATTTTTATGTTTCAAATGTTTATTTAGGTCATTGTTATCTACTTTTTATTTTCCATGTTATTTTGCTTATTTTTTTAATTCATTTATTTATTTTCTATTTTGTTTTGGTTATTTATCATGTTAATTTATTTGTATTGATTTTAATTTTATATTTTAATTTTTTATTAAATGAAATGACTACTTCAAATTTAATTTATACAAAAAAAATCAATATTTACTTTATCATTTTAATAACAAAACCAGTTAAAATATAAATATATTGACATAACAAACAAAATTAATCCAAAATTAAATTGATATGGATGTATAAAAACACCCTTAAAACTTTATAAAAAAACTAATATGTGCATTTCCCAAAATTTAATGAAATAATTTTTTGATTGAAAGCGGAGGACTAGGAGAAGGACTCAGACATCCCAACTAGGTCGGCACCCCTGAGGACCTCCTCTTCGAACCCGAAATAGAATAAAAGAATAAAATAATCGGTTACAAATAGTCCGGACCCAAAGAATCAAGTAAAGCGAAATGAGTCCCTAAAGAATTATGAGCAACTAAGCTATTACAAAAAAGGGGGGGTGAGAGTTCCACCACATTTCCTCCGTGCAGGTACGACCATAATTAGCCAAGGCATCCGCTACCTGATTACCTTCCATGTAAGAATGAGAAGCAGCGAAATTCATTGTTGCTATTCTGGACTGGCAGTCCAACCACGCCGACCGCAACACCCAAGGAACTGAAGTAACGCGACCACGGAAGACCGCTACCACATATGAAGAATTTGATTCAAGCCAAATAGAGGTCCAGCCAAGGACACTAGCTTTCTGAACTGCAAAAATCGCAGCCCGTAGTTCTGCAATATGAACCAATGCGTCCACAGCGGGAAAAGCAAAAGACCCCAAACTATAACCATCCACGCCGCAGAAAATTCCCCCATAACCAGCCAAACCGTTCAAGATAGATGCGTCTGAATTCGCTTTAATCCAGCTAGCGGGCGGGCGGGACCAATGAATCTGCAGGATGCGAGGAGCCCGTGAGCGACGAGCTTCAATTCCCAGGGTTCAAAGGACATTTAGTTCTGTTTTCGAGTTCCAGACATGACCAAGTTTGAAGTGCGCAGCCCGACGGATCTGATTCCACAGCAAATGAAGAACTGAATGAATATGTGGTGAATTTCCATTAAAAGTGCAGTCATTCCTTGTTGTCCAGAGTACCCAAATTACATTGACCACCGCACAATTCCAAAGGATATGAATCTGTGAGGAGAAACGTTGAGAGGCTGCCCAACTAAGGCGAGACTTCAAGGTATCGTTTTCCATAAGACGACGGCCAAACAGAGAGGAGACCCCCAACCAGATAGCTTTGGCAAACTTACAAGTGATGAGCGAGTGTTCAAGAGATTCACTATCCTCCTCACATAGACAACACCGAGAGACAAGAGGTATACCTCTTTTTTGGAGAGCGCTATGTGTAGGGATATACCCCCAGAACGCTCGCCAACAAAAGAATGAATGCGCTGGAGGTATAAATTTCCACTAGATGAACTTGAACACTAGAGATGGAGAAAATTCAGAGCTTAACCATTGATAGAAAAGCTTGGTGGAAAACAAACCTTTATCCGATGGTTTCCAGATACATAAGTCATGATCAGTGTTGCTTCGACGGATGCTCAAAATATCCTGCGCAACAATGTCTGGAAGAGGAGGTAGATTCCAAACATCTCCATTCAGGAAATCCTCAATCGAATCCCTGAGATTGCGGGGCGCGATCCCGCTAAGGCCCATCCTATCAACCACCGTCGGATGAATCCATTCCGACGTCCAAAAGTTTAAGTTGGAAGATTGACCAATAAACCAAGAACAATTATCCCTGAGAATAGGGTAGGTTTTATGAATTGAGTACCAGACAGTCGAATTCAATAAACGATGGCGCGGGCGACCAGCAGCATCGAGGAAGCGAGTTTGAAGCAGGGAGAAACAGGGAGATGAACCTGTGAGAAGCCCCCAAGCTAGTTTTCCCGTCATAGCCATATTGAATCGTGGAAGGTCCTTAATCCCTAAGCCGCCACTCTGAACCGGCCGCAGACAGAACGACTAGGGGACAGACACTAATTTCCTCTCAAACACATTTCCACTCCAAACGAAATTCCGAATGTGTGATTTCAATCTATTCAGAAGGCTCCGTGGCCATTTATAGATTGAGAAAGAGTGAGTTAGGGAGCCTGTAATTACCGAATTCACGAGCGCCACCCTTCCTGCTATCGAAAGAGAAGTGCCTTTCCATCTATTGAATTTCCTAGATATCTGATCAAAGGAGGCTTCCAGGTAGGACCTTTTTGGCATTCCGCGGAACAGAGGAACGCCCAGATATCTGAACGGGATGCTGCCCACACGGACCCCCATGATCTGTGTTAGACGATTTCTACGACCCATTGAAATTGAATCCCCAAAGAAAGTTTCAGATTTCATCCAGTTGACAATTTGCCCCAACAGTATACCATACCGTGTGAAAATTGAGTGAATGACTCTGGCATTTGAGGTAGAGGCCTTACAAAACACAATCACGTCATCTGCATACAATAGATGAGAGGGGAAGGAGGCTGATCGTGAATAACTCATCTGTATTAAATCCCGATCAGATACTTCCTGAGAAAGCAGGCAACTAAGATAATCCTCTGCGATTCCAAATAAAATTGGAGATAGTGGGTCACCCTGGCGGACTCCTCTAGAGCAAGCAAAGTAACCCTGCAATCCATTCGGGGTCATAAAGGAGAGTCGTGCAGAAGAAAGCATGTTCAAAAGAAAGTCTCTAAATTTCAGCGAAAAGCCAAAAGAATCTAGGACCTGCAATAAGAAGTTCCAATCCATAGTGTCAAATGCCTTCCGAATATCAATTTTAACAGCCATGTTCCCACCAAAGCACTTCTTATTTAGACTGTTCACCCCCTCCGATGCCAGAGCAATACAATGATGAATGTTGCGGCCCTTTACAAACCCAAATTGGTTATCTGAAATGATACGGCTGGCGATAGGAGCCAATCTATCCATGAGAATTTTAGCAATTAGCTTATAACAGAAATTACTCATCACAATAGGTCTATATTGATCAATCCGAACAGCTCCCTCAACTTTAGAAATAAGGGCCACAATGCTTGAATTTAAGCCCGATGTTACGATTCCGTTGTCAAAGAAACAGAACACCATCTGACAGATATAATTTCCAACTATCTCCCAGCAGGATTGAAAGAACTGCCCCGTGTAGCCATCCGGGCCCGGAGCACTGGAGGAGTCCATCCTCATCACTGTTTTATAAATCTCTGTACTGTCAGGCCTGCGCAGCAATGAATCATTCTCTCCGTCCGTTATGGTTGACGGAATAAGAGCTGAGACCTCAGAAAGGTTCACAGGACCCATCGGGTTAGCAAAGACATTTCCATAATAGGAGATAATGTGAGATGAGATTACCTCTAGGTTCGATTGGAGCTCACCATTAATTTCTAAGTTGGAGATTCCCTGTTTTGTTTTCCTGATTGTTGCTGCATGGTGGAAGAAATTGTTGTTCCTGTCACCTACTTCAAGCCAGCGAATTCGACTTTTCTCCTTTAAGTAAACTTCCTTTTGAGATAAATTAAGATCCAGTGCCGCTTGAGCTTGAACCTCTCTCTCCTGAAGCTCGAACGAAGACGCAGACGATATCTCCATTTGAATCTGATGTAATAAATTTTCACTGACAACAATATTATTATCCAGATTCCCAAAGGTAACTTTATTCCAATGACAGAGAATAGGCCTCAACCCCCTGAGTTTGTGACAAACAAGATGCATTGGAGCCAACACAGGATGAGGTCCCAACCAGAAATCCTTTACTAACTAGAAGAAACCCGTGTGGAGAGTCCACATTTTCTGAAAACAGAATCTAGATCGCTGTGCGGAACCATTATTGAAGCAGATGAGAGCCCACTGACCCTGATAAACGTTCCTCAAGTGAGAAATTGAGTCAAACATGCTAACTCGTCGGTTCGCCCAAACACTAGCATAAACAACGCAGATATATTGAGGAGAGTTTAAGAGATTACTCTTAATAAGAACAAATTGATCATTAGTAAAAACCACCGTAGAGCTAGTTCCCGAAGATTGAAATAGCCATAGGGTTAGACGCTCTCTCTGGTTTGAAGTAATAAAAGTCATACCGAGCCTATTCCAAAAGGAATCATGTATGCTGGAACGGTCAACCATAAGTTCAGAGAGGCACAAAAATCCGGCTTATGCTTATGACATAAGTTAGAGAGATACCTTTGGGTCTCCAAATTATGGATACCGCGGCAATTCCAATACAGCACACTGCTGACTCGTTTAGTGCGAGTTTTGGGGACTTCTGGGGTACCATTGTCTGATTTACTCTTTCGATTTTTAGGGACTGTCTGCCACGAGTTTTCCTCCAATTCCGCCTCATCCGCCCACGACAACGGCTGCTGGTGAATACCTGGGGAAGAGTTCACACTGCGCGGGGAGAGCAGGTTCTCATTCCCTAGGGAGTCCGAACGTGGAACCTCATCTGTGATCAGCTCCTCATTGGCAGTGGAGTCAGATACATTTGCCATTGCTAACACCTCTTTGTTACAATCAATACCTGCTGCATTTTGCTCGTCATTCACCACCGAATTCGAAACATTTGCCATTACCAGCTCTCTATTATTCTCCTCTGTGTCTGTAGTTTTCTGCGGCTTTTCCTGAGGACCCTGCCTAGGAGGGTCAGTGTGCCTTTTCCCCTCATGATCCTTGGTTCTTGAATCCAGGCCAATTGGTTTCTTGTTTCTTTTACAGTCATAGGCCATGTGCCCAATGCATGAGCAAACCTTACAGAAGCTCGGGAGCTTCTCATATGTAACATCAATCCATAACTGATTGCCATCCCTCTCAATTCCTAGCTGAACCGAAAGGTCATTGGCTAAATCCACATCAATGAGCATACGAGCAAAATGCCCAAATTCCCCTTCCAGAGTTGCGTTATCAAAACGCATTAAATGTCTGATCCCTTGAGCAATATCTGAGAGTATTTGAGTGTCCCAGTACTCCCAAGGGAGAGAATACAACCTGACCCATACCTGAGCTGTCATTGCTCTTTCAGCAAAAGGGTCGAAATCAAGGACCCAAGGTTGAAGACGAAACGTGCCTGGCTTTACAGCGATAATTCCTTTACTTAGAACCAGCTCATTGGCTTGTTTCGAAGGTAACAAAAAATGAAAATAACCTTTGCCTATGGATATCAAACGCCAATCCTCAATTCCCCAGACCTTAGAGAGTCTCTGTTTAAGGTCCTGCACCTTCCATGGAGAGTCCCCTTTGGACAGGACTAGTCTACCGATTAACGAATGTTTACATAGGTCAATCCTTCGATTATATGCCTCCTGTGAAATTCTGATTGATTTAATACCCCCAATTATACTCACCTTAGCCTTAGATGAAGCCACCTCTGGGATAGAGTTCTTCAAGACCGACGAGTACAGCGGCAGCGCCGTCGCAGGAGTAACCGACAGAGTAGGAGAATGAGCAATTTTTGAATCCGCAAATCTTAACTTTGGATTGAAGAGAACTCCAATGCCAATGAAATCCTCGGGAGGGGGAGGAGCAGCCGAGGACCCCATCGAAGATCAAATGGGGGCAGCAAGCGGAGCCAGCGGTGGCGCACCCTAGCTCCTTTTGTTTTTATTCACACTTAAAGATAATTTTGTACTGTCAATGAAATAATTAGTTTTTGACAAAAGTCATTTTTTTTGTAAGTGCTTAAAGGCTATGTTCATATAAATTTAGTGGCTTCCACATGTTTGCTAATTCTTAATTAACCAATAGCATCAAAAGAATATGCTTGGAACAATTCAAATTCAAATTCTTAAATATATATGTGTCACTAGTGTGAATAAAGGTTGGGACTATACTAAGCTTCGGTTGACATCCCAACGAGGTTGGCACCCCAACCGGAAGCTAAGCAAACCCGAATTTATTAATAAAAAGAAAAAGAATTACAAGGAGAGAGAAAAAAGAATAAAAAAGAATAAAAAATAAAGAAAACATAAAAAAAGTAAATAATGAAACAATTAAAACAATAATTAGAGAACCGTAAATGGCCAACATTGTTGATGTCATCGAGAATCAGCGAGTGACAGAAAGTCAGAGCAGCAGGCCACCAGTAAATGACCGACGATGTGACCCCGAAGCGTGCCAAGGCATCAGTGATCCGATTTCCCTCTCAAAAAATGTGAGTTATCACCACGTCCATGCCCGAGCATTGGTGCAAACATCTTAGCCAAGATTGACGAATTTGCTAAGGAACGGCCACTAAGCGGAGTCTTAGCAAGTTCACAACATAAGTTGAATTAGATTCAATCCATAAACAATGCCAACCTTTCTCCCACACAATGTCCACTGCAAAAATAACCACTCGAAGTTCCACCAAATGTGCAAACGAAAGCGGGATAGAGAATGCGAAACAGCCTTGGGTAAAGCCCCTTGCAGTGCGAAAAATACCCCTTGCACTCGTCGGCCCATATGTGCCCAAAGCTGACCTGTCAGTGTTCACCTTCAATCAGTTACAAGGCAGAGCTTTCCAACGAACCATAAATAAGTTCGGAGCTGGGCGGCCTAGGATCAAGCCAAAGACGACCAAGAATTTCTTCATCCGAGCGGGAGGGACAGGTGCTGGTGTCGTTGCCTTCATGAATGGACGTCTATAAGATAATAATAGATCTTTGAATTGAAGGGGGCTCAGAGTCAAATATCGCCTTATTTCGTGTTCGCCAAATTAACCAGCAACGGGTGGTAACCGCGCAACACCAAAGATCATTAACCTGAGTACCGAACCTGCAATTATATAGATTGTTCAAAAAATAATCAAAGTCAACGTGAATTAACAGGTTTGGATGAAATAGTATTTCAATTTTCTTCCAGAGAGCAGAAGCAAATTGACAATTCAAGAAAATATGGGAGAGACTCTCAGTAGTCGTAAGGTAAAGAGCACAACGGGAAACTAACGACCATCCGTGGTGCTGAAGACGCTCATGGGTCGGCATCCTATCATAGATAATACGCCAGTAGAGAGCCGAGCGAGAGAGCGGGATATGTTTCCCCCAAATGAAATGAACCCAAGGTGGCTGGACATTTGTGCCAAGCAGCTTGGAATAATAATCCTTGACAGACAATCCCCCTTCGGATGTGGTTTCCAAACACAAACATCAAACTCTTCCCAACCACGACAGATCCCCTCAATACGGGCTTGAATCTCAGAAGGAATCTGATCCGGAAGTGCCCAACTATTACCTGACATGAATTCCACAACACTATCAGAAAGCTGCCTCTGAGAAACAACTAATAGACCCATTTCATCCGCAACAGGTGGATTGATCCAAAGCCTAGTCCAGAATTTCAGACTGGAGTGTTGCCCAATCCACCAGTGGGACTGATACAAAATAGCGTTGTACATAAGACGACATGATGACCAAATCAAAGATGGAGCAGAACAGACCCGATGGAGGCCAGAAGCAAAGAGAATCTAGATTTCAATAAACTAACCACAAAACCATGCCCCTGTATCAGATCCCAGCAGATCTTACCAAGCAGAGCCAAGTTGAATTGCCAAAAATTCTTCATCCCAAAGCCACCTTCCCCAACTCTCAGACAGCAAATATCCCATTTAACAGTAACCAGTTTCCTTTGATTAATAGAACCCGTCCATAGGAAATTCCGCATAGCTTTGTTTAGCTTCTTTAGAATACTACATGGCCATTTGTAAATAAAGAACGAATGAACTAGGGAATCATATGGCAGATTTGATAAGGGATAAACGACCCACAAAGGATAAAGCCTTGCATTTCCATTGACAAAACTTAGACAAAAAAATTTTCACAAGGGCGTTAAGGAAGCGTGCACGAGGAGCTCCTTTAAATAGAGGCACGCTGAGATAAGAAAATGGCAAACTGTCAATTCAAATACCAAGAAAATAAGCAAGCCTATTTATTCTCGATCTAGAGACATGTTTCTCGAAGTATGATAACATGGGGATATTATCCTGAGGACCAAAAGAGATATTCACCTAGAGAACGCCACGTATTAATCCCCAAAGGAGATCCGGCTGGCGGATCTCCACGATCCTGCTCAAAGGGATCCGCTGGCGAACCTATAAAGCGAGTCTCCTCGTTCACTTGATTCGCCACTGTAACGGCTGAACGCCGACTCGTCCATAAAGACCATTAAAGAGCTATTAATAAGTTAACCGCCAGATTAAAGGTAACTTGTAACCGCCATTTATGGAACATTAATGGAGACTTTCTGGTTGCCAAAGGTTACGACTTCCTAGCTATATATAGCCTACATCCTTAGGCTATCAAGGTACACATTCTCACACCCTTTGTCAATTCAGTTTGCTTCCTTGATCTACCTTACTGACTTTGGCATCGGAGCTTCCCCCTGTCGAACCCAACGACGCCCCCACAGGGACGAAAGTTGATCAGAAATTCTCCACAAGTCATCAATTGGTGCGGTGAAGGTGGAATCCTTAAACAAATAAAGGGTTTTCACTCACGATTAAAAGAAATACGACAAATAGAGATCATAACCCCCCCTCAGGGGTTGAGACACCACTAATAACTAATACTGGTCGCACTGATTCCAATGCTCCCCCAGCGCATGCTGAAAGTAGTATGCCTCCGGACGCATTCATCAACATGTGTGCAGAAGCTATAAGAGAAAAGTTTGGCCCTGAAACAGGTGATCGCCTACGGTCATTCATGACCATTCCCCCGATTTGGAGTTTGTCGCCTTCATCTACAATATCTTCTTGGCCCCAGATGACTCTAGGACCAAACGCCCACAATTCTTCATTTCTCCAAGCTTATAATACGGAATCCATGGTAACCACCACGGCGATGTTGGGAGAACAACCAATCAATCGAGAGTTATTTCCTGGTGGCGCATGAGGGAGTCAAAGAACCTCTCAAACTCTGGTGGGCGGATCCACTAGCCAGAGGATTGATTTGGGTGGATCGGATATCCCAAGGCGACCACAGACAAACCTCTCATTGGGTGGATCCGAAGGGCGAAAGCATAAGAAGCGTAGAAAGGAGAAAAGCAGGCGGTCTGAATCACCTTCGCCTCGAGAACCGAGATCTTCCCGTAGAGGCAGGTCACCCCCATCTGCTGGACATAGACAGAGTAAAAGGCCAGCGGGCACACCATATCCAAGTGGGCTGCCACCACCACCACCACACCAGGGGAATGATGGGCATATTCCTTCAGGAGGCGCTGGAGGAGATAATGGTCAGGCTCCCCCAGGCGGAGGAGGTGGAGGTGGAGGCGGGCATGGAGGCGGAGGCGGACGTGGCGGACGATCACCTTCGGATCCGTCTTTAGGATCCAGTTCGTCATCTTCTCCAAGCAGATCTCCACGGAGGGGTCGCCCAAGGGCGGATCCGGAGAATTTTGATGACAGAGTTCGAGCAGCGGTGCTCCGCATGAATGAGGAGAATGCCAGGCATAACCCATTCGCCAATCGGGATTCACCCTTCACGGCTTGGATTGAGGCAGAGGAGACGGATAGGCATTTTAAAATACATAATCTCGATATTTACACAGGTGCTGACAACCCGGAGGCACATGTCAGAAAATACCGAATATTGCTTCGCCTCAATCGTGCAACCGAGCCAGTGCTGTGCAAAATGTTTGTCACCACGTTAGGAGGTCCCGCTTATGGCTGGTTCCAATCACTACCTCCTGGCTCGATCGATAGTTGGGACCAACTAAGTAGAGAGTTTTGTGCTAAATTTGCTGGCTATATCCCTCCAGTGGTCAAATCCAGGAAGCTCTTTGAATTAAAGCAGAAGGCGAATGAATCCCTTCGAGATTATATAAACTCCTTCAATAAATTGTGTATACAAATTGTGGATGTAGATATCTCCATGGCAGTGGAATCTCTGGTAAAGAATGCCACTTGTAAAAGTTTACAGGAGGATCTAATTCGCAAGAAACCTACCAGCATGGCAGAACTAATAGAGCGCTGCAAGGACTTTATGGAGGTGGATGACATTCGCCGCGAATCTCTATCTCCACCTAGAAGGGACAAAGGCGATTCTCGCAATCGAGATAGAGAAAAAGACAAGCACCAGGATTCCTCCTCTAGAGGTCGGCGAAAAGGTTCTAAGAACAAATCGGCATTTGTCACCTCTTTCACGCCTCTCAATGCTTCTAAAAGTGAAGTGCTTATGTGGATCGAGAATAGTCAACACAAACGGAGCATTCCATACCCCGAACCAAAAGGGGGGGAGTACACCAATACTGGTAAAAACCCTAAAAATTATTGTAAATATCACAGGAAAAACGACCATGACACCGATGCGTGTTGGGAGTTAGCTCGGGAAATCGAGCGTCTCATTGAGAGAGGCAAATTGGATCGGTTCATCCAAAATGACGGCAAGAAGGGAGATGGCGATAGATCCAGGGAAGACCCAAAGAAGAAGGGAAAGGGTACCATTAATGTCATAGCAGGTGGACCCAGATATCAACCAATGCTAAAAAAGGCAAAAACCACCGCTCTTGACAGGGCATCGTTAAATCGCCCCTTTGCCGATGTAGGTCCTGAAATCTCTCCCCATGCGGATGCATTGGTCGTTACTATGATGGTGGAAGGCTGGGAGATGAAAAGAGTGATGATTGATACTGGGAGTTCGTGCAATGTCATCACCAGAGGAGCTTTCGCCAAACTCATGATTGATCCGGTCCAAGTGGAGCCAACTGTGGTAGATATCCTAGGAGTGACAGGACACACCATCCAGACAAAAGGCCAAGTCACTCTGGATTGCGAGCTTGCAGACGATGATCAGGTTTGGAAAGGTGATCTGGAATTTTCTATTTTGGATGGTCAGTTAGCCTACAATATCATCCTTGGACGACCCTTTATCTCCGAAGCAGCAGCCCTTATCTCCATACGCCACTTAACGCTTTACATCCCCACGGCCAAGGGAGGTGTACTGATCAGAGGGAGGCAAAAGGTGGCCCAGGAGACGTATTCGGCATCACTAATGATTCGCCCCCAATCTAAGGAAGAGGATGAGGAGGAGATCGTCACAATGGCCTTGGGCGAGACTGAAATGTACCTCATAGCGGATGAAAAACAGGTGCGGATGGCTAAAGGGCTCAAGGGTGAAATTAAAGACACAATCACCAAGGTACTCCATGAAGCGGAGGATGTCTTTGCATGGAAGGATGAGATCCTTCCCGGGATCAGTCCAGACATGATCACTCACAAGCTTAACATTGACAAAGACATAATTCCCGTAGCTCAGAAGCGGAGAAACCATGGGCTTGAAAGGCAGAAGGTTATAGAGGAAGAGATCACCAAGCTCCAACGGGCGGACGCCATTGAGGAGGTACTATATACTCAATGGTTGGCGAACGTCGTTCTGGTGAAGAAAGCAGGCGGATCCTACCGCATGTTTATCGACTTTACAGATCTTAACAAGGCTTGTCCCAAAGACAATTACCCTTTGCCATGTATTGACATACTCATGGACGGAACTGCTGGGCACGCTATGTACTCCTTTACAGACGTGAAGTCAAGTTATCATCAAATTCCCATGGAGCCTTCAGATAGGATCAAAACCTCATTCGTAACTCACCAAGCCACTTATTGCTTCAAAGTCATGCCCTTTGGGCTTAAGAACGCAGGAGCCACTTATCAGCGGATGATGAACAAAATATTCGCGGACAACAAGGGTGATAACTACTCAGACTATGTGGATGACATGATCATTAAAGGCACAACCGTAGAAAGGCATGCAGATGATGTGAAGGAGGTACTGGACGTACTCCGACGCCACAATATTAAGCTGAACCCAGAGAAGTGTACTTTTGGTGCGACGTATGGAAAATTCTTAGGGTTCATGATCAGCGAAAAAGGAGTTAGCCCAAATCCTGACAAGGTTAAGGCTGTCCTAGAAATGCAAGCACCACGAAACATCAGGGAAGTGCAACGCCTTAATGGGCGGATCATAGCCTTGGGCAGGTTTATCTCCTGTTCAGCACGCAGATGTCAACCCTTTTACAAAGTCATCAAGAAGCAAAAGTCGTTCGAAAGGAACGAGGATTGTGAAAAGGACTTTGAAGGGATCAAGCGGTTCCTCATGGAGCCACCCATGATGAGTCGGCCGATGAAAGGCGAGGACCTTTACATGTACGTATCGGTTATGGATAAAGCTGTGTGCACGGTCATGATACGAGAAGAGGATGGCCAGCAGTTTCCGATTTATTATGTGAGCAAGGTTTTAAAAGATGTCGAAACCAGATATTCTAAGCTTGATAAAATGGCGCTGGCTGTTGTCACCACAACAATCCGCCTTAGGCCATATTTTCAGGCTCATACTGTGGTGGTTCGAACGAATATACCAATGAGAAAGGTGTTGCAGAAGCCGGACACTTCTGGAAGGTTGATGGAATGGGCAATCCGCCTAGGTGAATTCGATGTGAGATATGAAAGCAGGTCAGCTTTAAAGAGTCAGGTCTTGGCAGACTTTGTGAATGAATTCACTGAAGAGGGGATAGATCATCCCAAACCTCAAATGGAAGAGTGGACAATGTACACCGATGGTGCCTCCTCGGCGGATGGAGCTGGCATAGGCGTTGTAATCAAGGGTCCCCAATACATAAAGTTACGGTACGCAGCAAAATTGAATTTTCATGCAACTAATAATGCCGCTGAATATGAAGCTCTGGTATTGGGATTACGCATACTCAAAGAAATCACTCCCGAGCGGATTGTGATCTATAGTGACTCCAAGCTAATGGTCAATCAAGTGATCAAGAATTACGAGGTAAAAGATGATGTTTTGGCCAAATACGTAGAAGGAGTCAAAAAATTGCTAGATCACCTCGAGGCTAAAGAAACTAAATGGGAACTGATTCATGTCCCCCGGGGATCCAACACTGAGGCAGATCATTTAGCCAAAATGGCCTCTAGTGAGGAGAACTGGACGGACCCACAATGTCCCTTCGAAGTTAAAATAGCTCCAGCCTTCGTTTCGGAGGAAGTATCCCTGCTCACAACGGTAGAAGATGATTGGAGATCGGCCATTCGCCAATATCTGCTAGGTGGAACTTTACCTCAGGATAAGGAAGAGGCACGGCGGATCGTTAGAAAAGCGGCTTATTTCTCCATAATCAACGACGGTCTCTATAGAAAATCTTTTAGCCATCCTTGGTTAAAATGCATCCTGCCAGAAGAAGGACGTCAGGTCCTCAAGGAGCTGCACGAGGGATCGTGTGGGGCCCATGAAGCATCCGCCTCAATCTTGAAGAAATCCAGGTTAGCAGGATTTTATTGGCCAACGGCCGAACTTGATGCGCAAAAGTTGGTGGAAACTTGCCATAATTGCCAGATTCATGCGAATGAATCACATACTGCCAAGAATCTCCAGAGGCCCATCATAGAAGGACGGCCATTCGCCCTTTGGGGCATTGACATTGTAGGACCATTCCCACCTACCCGCCGGCAGAGGAAGTACGTGGTAGTGGCAGTAGATCACTTCACCAAGTGGGTAGTGATACGGATTGAAAGCGAGAAATGAAGGTTTTAGTCGTAAACCAACAAAGATGTTCTTCTCAAGCTTAACTTGAAGGAGTGAATCCCGATAACAAGGTATAAACCTTAATTCTCAAAGAGAAATGATATTTTGATTGATAAAAAGTTGCATATCCTTACAAAATGAGGGTTTAAATACAACCTCTAAAAGATAAGCAAAGGACAGGGACTATCCCTACTAGGGTTACAATGCAGTTAATAATAAGAGGGTAAGATAGGTAATGCGCCCAGACAACAGGTACAGAGGTGCAGGTATGGAATGTCAGACTGTCTGTTGGTCGACTTCCTGAGGAAGTAATCTTGGCGATCCGCCCATGCTCATATGTGGATACGCCTTCTGGCGTACTCCTAGATCCGCCTTGCTCGCATGTCTTGGGGATCCGCCCTTCCAGGTGCATCCTCTGTGAGCTTGATTCTTGAAGACCCGCTAGAGTCCGCGCGATCAGTGTGGCCAGTTCGGATGTCCGCATCATTCTCTCCTTCTTTAAAAGAGTCCGGCACTGATTCGTTTTTGTTGAGCTCTAAAGGACCATCCGATTTCCATGGGCTAAGGTCACGGATGTTGAACGCTGGTGAGACTTTGCCAAGCCAGTTTGGCAATGCTATATGATAGGCATTGGCGTTGATCTTTTTGGTGATTTTATATGGCCCATACCTCCTAGGCCGAAGTTTGCTGCTTGCGGTGTTGGCGAGCCTCTCCTTGCCCAAATATACCATGACCTCATCTCCAACTTCAAACTGTAGGTCCCTGCGATGCTCATCCGCCTTAGCCTTTAACTTCTGATTTCTATCCTCAAGAGTCTCCCTTACCTCTTGGTGCATCTTCATATAGTCCTGGGCCAGCTGGTTGGCAGCCACATTTCCCTTTGGAAGGTATGCTATATCAAGGGCATGGTTTGGAGTCTTTGTGTATACTACCTCAAATGGTGATCTCCCGGTTCCCGAATGTACAGAGCCGTTGTAGGCGAACTCAGCTTGGGCTAGAACCACATCCCACATCCGGGGCTTATCCTTGCACTTGCTATGCAGTAAGTTTCCCAGAATTCTATTGACCGCTTCTGTCTGTCCGTTTGTCTGAGGGTGGGCAGTGGTACTAAACTTCAGAGAAGTATCAAAAAGAGCCCACAAGGTCCGCCAGAAGTGACTCAGAAACTTCGTGTCACGATCTGAGACAATACTCTTTGGTACGCCATGTAGTCTGACGACCTCCTTGAAGAACAGTTTAGCAGTTGCCGATGCATCATTGGTTTTTCGGCATGGTATGAAGTGTGCCATTTTTGAGAATCGGTCAACAACCACAAAGATGGAATCCATGCCCCTCTGAGTTCTGGGTAACCCTAGGACAAAATCCATGGACAGATCTTCCCATATAGTTTCTGGTACAGGTAGTGGTAGTTGCAAACCAGCATTAGTGGGGTGTCCCTTGGCGGTCTGGCAGATATAGCATCGTTCTACTAGGTACGCCACATCTCTCCTCATCTTGGGCCAGAAATAACGGGAACTTACTGCTTCATAGGTCTTGTTTCGCCCAAAATGTCCCCCCAGGGATCCGCCATGCAGATCGCGGATAACTTTTTCGCGGATGGAAGTGCAAGGTAAACAAAGTTGGTTACCCCTCATTAGATACTCATCCGTGATGTGATACGCTCCATCTCCATGCTGGGTTTTACATTTCTCCCAAATGCTACCGAAGTCGGGATCCGCCAGGTACTCTCCTTTGATATGTTCGAAGCAGTCGGTCTCCAGATTGACGGTTTTTATTAGTGCAACCCTCCGACTCAAGGCGTCCGCCACTACGTTTTGTTTTCCCGCCTTATGGATAAGCTTATAGGGGAACTTATCTATGAAGGCGGACCATCGGGCATGCATGGAGCTTCGAAGTTGCTTCTGACTTCCTAGATACTTGAGGGCCTGATGGTCAGTGTAGAGAATGAATTCTTTCCCCACTAAGTAATGCTCCCATACTTTCAATGCCCTCACTATGGCATAAAATTCTTGATCATACGTTGCCCACTTTTGCCGTGCGTCACATAGCTTCTCACTGAAGTACGCAATGGGCCTTTTCTCTTGCATCAAAACACCACCAATCCCAATTCCACTGGCATCACACTCAACTTCAAACAGTTTATCAAAATCAGGATACGCCAGCACTGGCGCTGTACTCAGTTTTTCCTTGATCAAGGCGAAGCTCTCTTCTTGGGCGTCCGCCCACTCGAACCCCTTTCCTTTCTTCAAACATTCTGTCAATGGGGCCACTATGGAACTGAAGTTCTTAATGAATCTTCGATAAAATGTTGCTAGCCCATGAAAACTCCTGATGTCCCCCACATTCCTCGGAGTCGGCCATTCTCGGATGGCTCTCACCTTCTCTCCATCCACTTGGACACCGTCGCCACTAACCACGAATCCAAGGAAAACCAAACTTTCCATGACAAAGTCACACTTCTTGGTGTTGGCGAATAGCTGGTGTTTCCTTAACAGATCAAATACTGTCTTCAAGAGCTTCTCATGATCCGCCAAGGTCTGGCTATGAATCAAAATATCATCAAAATACACAACTACGAACTTCCCAATCACCGGGCGAAGCACCTGATTCATTAGCCTCATAAAAGTACTAGGGGCATTGGTCATCCCAAATGGCATCACTAACCACTCATACAATCCATCCCTAGTCTTGAAAGCAGTCTTCCATTCATCCCCAGCTCGAATACGTATCTGGTGATAACCGCTCCTGAGATCAATCTTGGAGAAGACTTTAGATCCGCCAAGCTGGTCCAGCATATCATCCAACCTTGGAATGGGAAACTTGTACTTGATGGTGATCTTGTTGATGGCCCTACTATGAACACACATCCGCCAAGACCCATCCTTCTTCGGTGTAAGTAAAGCTGGAACGGCGCAAGGACTCATACTCTCCCTAACGTATCCCATCTCGATGAGTTCCTCCACTTTCTGTCTCATGATGTCGTTCTCCTTCGGACTCATTCGATAGTGTGGGAGGCTTGGTAAGCTAGCCCTAGGCACAAGATCGATATGATGTTGGATGTCCCTCAAAGGTGGTAACCCACTGGGTAGCTCTTCCGGGAACAGATCTTGATACTCGCCAAGTAGGCGGGTCACTTCACTCGGCATTTCCCTTTCGTCCCTTTGTGCGGATTCGTGATTCGCCTTAACCATTACCACGTATACCATTTGGCTTTCTTCACATTCGCTGACAAATGATTTGTGTGTAGGACAGACTACCAAGGTAGACTTCTCGTCGGCCTTTGGCTCTCTCACCATTGGTGTAAGGACAAACTTCACCCCATTCTTCACAAATCTGTAAGTGTTCTCTCTTCCGGCGTGGGTGGCGTTGTTATCAAACTGCCAGGGTCGGCCCAACAATAGGTGGCATGCGTCCATATCGACCACATCACAACAGACTTCATCATGATAGTTACCAATCTCAATCGGTACCTTGCATCTCTGGGTCACCCTCAACTCGCCAACGTTCTTGATCCATCCCACCCTGTAGGGATCAGGGTGCGCCTCTACCAACAACCCGAACTTCTGAACGGCGCTGCTACTCACAATGTTCTCCTGACTACCACTATCAATGATTACGTTGCATCGCCCTTTGTTCACAAGGCAACGAGTCCGGAATAGTTGATGCCTCTGATCGCCCTCTAGTCGGCTGGAGACTAATAAGCGTCTAACCACATGAATGGCGTATCTCCCTTCATCCGCCTCATCATCATCCTCTCCCAAGGGTTCACAATATACTTCATCCCCTTCTTCATAGTCTTCTTCACATCTTTCCACCATGTTAGCACTCTTCCTCCTAGGACACTCGTTGGATCTATGGCCTGGTTCATTGCACCTGAAACATTTAAAAGGCGCGGGCCTCGCATATGGATTGTTGCTCTTAGGTGGTGTAGGTACCTCCTTGTATGGCCTAGTATCTCCAACAGATCCTCTTCCCACATTGTTAACCCTGACTCCACTGGCACTCGCCACTTGCTTGCCTTTGTCATAAGACTTCACGTTATCCCTTCCGCCAGGCGTATACTCGGTAGCGGCGGATCTCCGGGTTCGCCCGCTTAGTTGAGATTCAGCCTTCAAGGCCAAATTCCTGGCATCTTGCACTCGAACCACCATTTGTGTGCCAATACGATCCTGGATGTTGTATCTCAACCCTTCTAGGTACCTAGAGGTCTTTTGGCTTTCAGTTTCAGACAAGTTGGCCCTAGCCGATAGCCTTAAGAATTCTGAGGTATACTCATGGACACTTCGGGCACCTTGAGAGCATCCTCTGTAGGAGCTGTAGATATACTGCTCATAGTCCGGCGGTAAGAACCGCTCCCTCAACATCGCCTTCATTCGTAGCCAAGATCTAATCGGATCTCTGCCCCCTCTTCTTCTTTCTTCCCTCATCTGATCCCACCAAACTGATGCGCCACCCTTCAGGCGATACGCCACCAGCCTTACTTTCCTCTCATCAGGAATCCCATCATATTCAAAGAAGCGCTCAACTTCCGATAACCAATCTAAGAACCCCTCTATATCCAGTTCACCACCAAAAGACGGTAAGTCTATTTTTAACTTAAAGGCATCATCCCTGTCAAAGTTTCCTAGATCTGGTTCTGCCCTAACCATACCCACACGTCTGTTATCATTCGGGCCAACACCCCTCATATTTCTAAAGGCACCATTATCCCCAATATCCTCAAAATCATCACTATCGCTATCAGCATTATGCACAAGGACAAAGTCAGGCCTTCTTACCTCAGGATCCCTAGGACCCATTTGTGGACGTGGTTGTTCAAGGGCTCCTTCCTTTCTCTGAGTTGATCCTCCTGCTGCGGATTGGATTAAGGACCGAACCTCCAGTTTGAAGTTTTCCAGGGAGGTGGTTAACTCCAAGAACTTTTGATCGGTCTGTCTCTGCCGCTCATGGCTGGCCTGAATCTGTTCCGCGAGGTGCTCCCTTAGCTCCTCATACCTCCGGTTACTGGTTTCCATGGAATCTTGCGGTTGTCGGGGTTGAACCATTGCCAAAAGAAGTTTCGGGTCACGAAACGATTGGCTCTGATACCAACTGATACGGATTGAAAGCGAGAAATGAAGGTTTTAGTCGTAAACCAACAAAGATGTTCTTCTCAAGCTTAACTTGAAGGAGTGAATCCCGATAACAAGGTATAAACCTTAATTCTCAAAGAGAAATGATATTTTGATTGATAAAAAGTTGCATATCCTTACAAAATGAGGGTTTAAATACAACCTCTAAAAGATAAGCAAAGGACATGGACTACCCCTACTAGGGTTACAATGCAGTTAATAATAAGAGGGTAAGATAGGTAATGCGCCCAGACAATAGGTACAGAGGTGCAGGTACGGAATGTCAGACTGTCTGTTGGTCGACTTCCTGAGGAAGTAATCTTGGCGATCCGCCCATGCTCATATGTGGATACGCCTTCTGGCGTACTCCTAGATCCGCCTTGCTCGCATGTCTTGGGGATCCGCCCTTCCAGGTGCATCCTCTGTGAGCTTGATTCTTGAAGACCCGCTAGAGTCCGCGCGATCAGTGTGGCCAGTTCGGATGTCCGCATCAGGTAGAAGCCGAAGCTGTTTCCTCCATCATTGCTGAACGAATGGTGGAATTTGTCAAGGACAACATCGTGGGAAGATATGGCATCCCCCACACCATCATCACCGATAATGGAATGCAGTTCAACTGTGGCGAATTCAAAACTTTCTGTGAGAAATTGGGCATTCTAAACAGATTCGCCTCCGTTTACTATCCCCAATCCAACGGAATGACTGAAGTTACGAATGGGATGATCGTAAAAGGCATAAAGAAGAGATTAGGGGAGCATGATAAAAAAAATGGACGGATTAGCTAACAAGTGTCTTATGGGCCTATCGCACAACTCCTAGAACAGCCACAGGAGAAACGTCGTTCGCCCTCTCTCATGGTGTAGAGGCCGTAATCCCGATTGAGATACAGGTTCCAAGTGATAGAGTTGCCTTCTATTGTGAGGAGGACAACGAGGACCGGTTAAAGGAGAGTCTTGATCAAGTAGAAGATCGAAGAGACCAGGCCTACGTACGTATGGTGGCATACAAGCAGCGGATCGCTGCTTACCATGACAAAAATGCCAAGCTTGTGGACCTAAATGTGGGTGATCTCGTGCTCCGCAAAGCTGACAAAATCCAGTCTCGAGAAGGGAAAGGCAAGCTAGGGCTCACCTAGACGGGTCCGTATCAAATAGTGGACAAGATTGGATTCGCCACATTTAAAATTCAAGACATGGAGGGGAACACATTGCCACGCACCTGGAACCTCCAAAATCTCCGCAAATATCTTGTCAGAAAATAAAGTGTACATCCGGTCTTGAGTACTCTTTTTCCTTTAGTAAGCTTTTTCCCATGTGGTTTTTCTTATTAAAGGTTTTAACGAGGCTCACATATAAGACCTGCTTACTGTAATAAAGCATTTCTCCTATCAATAAACAAATATTGTGCCATTTTCTATGTTCTTTTTAAGGCTTTTTCTTGCAGTAATATTAATATTCCAGTCTTAAAAAGAAGGGGGGCATCCAACGCTCTCCGCATTAAAAAAGTATTGCTATCTCATAGCTACTTTTTCTCCTCGAACATAGGAGAATCAATCTCATAGGCGGATCCATCTCTGAGGTGATCCCCATTTTAGATAGAGTTAAAACGATCCTTGGACGCAAGGTCTTTACACTCTCCTACATCCTTCCCAAAAAAGGATTCACAAGTCCTACGGGCGGATCACTTCACCTTAAAGACAGGTAGCAAATTGATCCCCTAGGCAGCTTTACTTTCTTCAATGGAATAAAACAGCTTCTAACCTTCACAAAGTTTCCTACTATGGAGTATGGCGGGCCACCTACTCCAAAATAAATCCTAGATGCCTATATATTTACTTACGCAAACGTAACAGTAACATAAATAGCTGCCATAAAGGATTAAACAAATTGTACTTAACGATTTTTTACAAATCAAAAAGTAAAACAACTAAGTAATAATGGGGGCATCCTCCTTTGCACTATTCTCGCTTGCGGCGCTTGCTTGAGAAGCCTCCTTCTCCCCAGCCTCAGATACGCCTACCAAGGGTACCTCCTTTTCCACGGAAGATGTGGGACCAAGAGGAAGGGCGTTATCATTGATCGGTTCTTCACCCGCCTTAGGGGGCACTTCCTCCAGCTCCACTAGTTCAACATTAGTGGGAGGTTTGCTTTCTTCCATGGGTCCCTTCATCCATATCCGAACGTAGTCACGGAGGTAGTCTTTAGCGTCTGGCATTTTGTTATATTTGGTAACTTCATCTGGGTCTAGGACGGCGAATTGGGGGTCTGTGAAATCAACCTCGGGATGCGCTAGAGAGAAGTACGCCATGAGTAGTTCGCCATAGTAGAAAGCTTGCTCACCCGCCGTATACTCTGCTTCTCCTACCGCCACCTCATGGTTCTTAGCGTCTGTCACGATCTTTTCCTTCAACTTCATGATCTCCGCGTCTTTAAGAACCAAGGCGGCCGTGGCAGAGGCAATGTTTGCATTCACAGAGGCGATGTTCGCATTGGCATCCGCTATCTCATTCTCCAACTTTTCAATGGTAGCCTTGTCCGCCACGCTTTGAAGGAGCTCAGCCTCCATGGCACGTATGCGAGTATACATCTGTCGAAAACAAACAATTTCGTCAAAAGAGAAAAAAAAACAAAGGAACAACTTTTTCGGCGAAACGAAATCCTTTGTAGTTGGGAGGTTTACCGTGAGGAGCTCCGTTTTCCCCTTTTGCGCATGAATGGAACCGGGGATCTGGTTCTGATTCCTTTGCACTTCGCCCAACTGGCCCAAGGCCTCATCTAAGTCGTTTATGACGGACTCATTCTCCAAAGATCCTTGGGCGCCATACTTGGCGGACCAGTATCCACCCAGATCAGGCTTCGCCATCTGCACAAATATTCAAGGATCAAAACTCAGATCCAAAACTTGACGAACAGATAAAAATAAAAGGCAACTTACTTGTTCCATCTCTCCTGCAGGCATGGCGGACCTCATGGCATCCGCCATAAGCTTAGGGCCTCCAGTAACTGTAGGCTTCCTCCTTTTTAGTGGCGGCTCAACCACTACTCCAGCGGGACGCTTCCCGTCATCCTCTTGGGGATTCGCCGCTTGATCTTTCCTACGCGCCTCAGCCTCTAGAAACTTCCTCCGCTTCTCTGCAATAGCGTGATTGGCCTTAGATAAACCCCTGCCAAAGAAAACAATGAAGTAATCAAAGTTCAAGAAGAAATAAAAGTTACCTTGGTCAAATTGCGCAATCTTGGAGTAAATGAACTGCTCCCCCTCTCGGCGAATCAAAGGAATATCTCTCATCATGAAGGCTAAAGCGTCCGCGTATGTCGATGCATCCGCCTTGGCCTTCTTCATGAGCTCCGCCACCACTTCATCACTATCGGTCAATATTCGCATATTGCCCGTCATGTGTAAAGGCTTGGGGTTCCAAAACGAGGGGAAACCCAGTGATTCGCCCTCTTTTATCTTCACATGGAAGAATTTCTCATCCCAGCAATGGACATTGGACATTTTGTCACTAAATGGCGAATACACTCTGAATTTGGCGAAAGTGAGGTAAGACTCGGACTTCCGTTTTGACGGTTTATGGAAAGCTCTAAAGACACGACCCGTATATACCACTCCTAAATTTGAGGTGAGGTAGCAGTCTAAAACGATATCCAACCAACCGTTAGGGTGTAGTTGGCTGGCAGTGATATCAAAGTAAGAGAGGATGTCCGCCATCATCTTTGGGAGAGGAAGTCGGAACCCTCTCTCCACATGGCTGTAATATACAGTCAGAAAACCGCTAGGCGGACAAGAGGGTCGTTGATGAGCTGCAGCTAACTGGGTCTTGTAATTATCGATCCAGGGAAAGCGATTCACCAGGTCCGATAGATCCGCGGCACTCATACGAGACGGAGTAGACTCCGCTCGAGGGTTCTTTTTCCTAGGTGGGATTGAAGAAGAGGCCATGTCCCCGGAAAACACCTGGACTTAACGGCCGGAGCAGTACCAGAGACAGAAGTAGAAAGAACTTGATTCCTAATGGAACGAGTTTGGTAGCGATTACACGCCGAGTTACGTAACTCAGCTAAATCGGAGCAAGCTGTGTCCTCGGAGGAAGATGAATTTTTCGATGACGAAGTGGTCCAACTAAAATTAACTACTATTTCAGGAGAAGAGGTCGAATTAAAAAGCTCTGAAGTTGATCTAGAAGATGATGAAGAACTCCTAAACATTCAGAACAAATCGAGTAAGGAAAGATGAACTTACATGAAATCGAAAAGCTTTGAACTCTGAAATTCCCAGAAAAAGCTTCGCGCGAATGGAAATGAAGATGAAATGGGAAAAGAGAGAGAGAGAGAAGGAAGAAGAAGGCGTCTTCTCTTTCTTTAAACAGAGCGCTCATTACACGTGTCACTCTACGATTGGCATCGAACAGAGTGTTCATTAATGCAGGCAATCATGACGGCGCCCAGAAGCTCAAAAGCCCTAAAGGAATTTAAGGGAACTTTGGGGGGGGGGGCTTCTGATAACATGGAGATATTATCCTGAGGACCAAAAGAGATATTCACCTAGAGAACGCCACGTATTAATCCCCAAAGGAGATCCAGCTGGCGGATCTCCATGATCCCGCTCAAAGGGATCCGCTGGCGAACCTATAAAGCGAGTCTCCTCGTTCACTTGATTCGCCACTGTAACGGCTGAACGCCGACTCGACCATAAAGACCATTAAAGAGCTATTAAGAAGTTAACCGCCAGATTAAAGGTAACTTGTAACCGCCATTTATGGAACATTAATGGAGACTTTCTGGTTGCCAAAGGTTACGACTTCCTAGCTATATATAGCCTACATCCTTAGGCTATCAAGGTACACATTCTCACACCCTTTGTCAATTCAGTTTGCTTCCTTGATCTACCTTACTGACTATCAGAGCTTCCCCCCGTCGAACCCAACGACGCCCCCACAGGGACGAAAGTTGATTAGAAATTCTCCACAAGTCATCAAAGTAAATGCTCGATTTCCCCCAATTGAATTCCTGACCCAATATCCTTCAGAGTTCTGATATTACACAGTGTGGCTTTCCCAAAAACCAATATGTCATCAGCATATAGTAAGTGAGACGGAAGAGCCGAATTAAAATAATAATGCATAAGAGAAAAGAGGCCCTCAGAATCAACTTTGGAAAACCATCTTGTAAAAAAATCCTCAGCTTAAGTATCCATTTGTTGCCCCACCGATCAAGACTGAAATACGAGAGGAGGACAAGATATTTAGAATCTAGTCTCTGAAATGGAGTGAAAAGCCAAAAGCCTCTAAAACTGTCAACATAAAATTCCAATCAATGGTGTCAA
Organism: Euphorbia lathyris; assembly: GCF_963576675.1. Classification (NCBI taxonomy): domain Eukaryota; kingdom Viridiplantae; phylum Streptophyta; class Magnoliopsida; order Malpighiales; family Euphorbiaceae; genus Euphorbia; species Euphorbia lathyris. The sequence goes on from NC_088914.1 coordinate 458,440, forward strand.
AAGCCTTACGTATATCGATTTTAAGAGCGATATTCCCACCAAAGCCGCACTTATCAAGTGAGTGAATTCCTTCCGAAGCTGCAGCGATACAGTGGTGAATACTTCTACCTTTGATAAAGCCGAACTGATTAGGGGAGACAATCCAAGAGGCTATAGATGCTAGGCAATCTGCCAGAGTGTTGGAGATAATTTTAAATGAGAAGTTTCTCATCACAATCGGCCGGTAGTTTTCAATTCTGTTAGCATTCGTAGTTTTTGGAATCAGAGCCATCAGATTAAAGTTGAGGCCAGGGGATGTAAAACCAGTGTCGAAGAAAGCATGAACATATTGCAAACATCTAGACCAACCACGTCCCAAAAATTCTGATAGAAAATACCTCCAAAACCATCAGGCCCGGGGGCGCTCTCCGGGGACATATGAAAGACTATCAGATGAATTTCCTCAATAGAAGGTTTGGCGAACAGATCGTTGTTTTCCTCATCCAGGACCAAATAATGGATCACCGCATGCATAGAAGATAAGTCAATTAGGTTCCCAACACTTTGAAACAATGAAGTATAATAATCGATAACATGAGCATATATCGCTTCAAGGTGAGAGGTCGCCAGAGATAATGTAACGACCCAGTCCGGAATGGGTGGCACCGGGGTAGAGGACTTGAGAAAGAAGCGGCCCTAAGGGATGGTGATGGGGGCATGAATGAACTAAATCCCACATCGGAAATGGAGAGGGAGTGATTGGGGCTTATTAGTAAGATGTGAATCTAATACATGCAGACGCGTTTTAAAGCCGTGAGGCCTAAGGTGTTGGATTTGGGCCAGAGCGAATAATATCTACATCGTATTGGACCAGAGTGTTACAGATAATGAGAGAGGAATAGTTCCCATTTATGCACCTTAGCAACTAGATTGAAGAAGGCAGTGTTGCGATCTCTAGAAGCCAACTAGTTGATGTAGCTTTTTTCACGAGAGACTTTCCTATCGCTGCAACTGAAGATCCATATCCTCCTTTTCTGTTATTTCCTGATCGTGCAGCTTAGAAGACCACCCAGTATCAGAGATCTATCGCTGAATATCAGCAATTCTATCCTCTGCAACACGAATGTTATGCTCCACTCTCCCAAAAACCATTTTATTCCATTCTCACAAAATGGCCTTAATGTTATGCTCCACTCTCCCAAAAACCATTTTATTCCATTCTCGCAATACCTGTACATTGCTATTTTAATTAGTCTTATACATGTACATTCGAATCACTTTCTGTTCTAACAATATACTCATGTAATCCTTATTTAAAGGCTAAAAGCTACATCAATACAACTCAATTGAAGCCGCGGTCCTGATTGTATTGTGCCCGGCCAGATTAGTCCTCTTCATTTTGTCGATGTTAAGGTCATTCTCTTCTTTTGTGTTCTTTACTTTCTTGTTTTCTATCTTTGAGCTCATTTTACTATCTTTAGTTTGATCAGAATTGCATTTTGTGATTTCTTAATATCGTTGCTAGGGTTATTTATAAGATTAAAGTCCCAATTTTATGATAATCAGGGTTCAATATTGTAAGATGCAAGTAATTTTAGACGAATTAAGGACCAAAATAACCCCTACAGTTTCAAATTTAGGTTTCAATTTAGTCATCAAGTTGATAAATTTTGACAAATTAGTTCAAAAATAATCATTTTCAATATCTAAAATTTGACAATTGGAGGACTGAGTTGTATCTAATGTTCGGTTCGGTTTAAATTAATCTTGTCTGTCAACTTCTATATGATTTTGACTCTTATAATTAAATTTTGGATAGGTAATAGGTGTTTAAAGCTTCTTTGGTAGATCACATAATGGGAAACAGGTGACCTGTAGAATTGAAACCTTTTGTGATGAAAAGATAAATTAGTTAGCTAGTTTTACTTATAACTCGTATATTTTAATGCTCAAATACATTTTCCCAAGACTTAAATTGTTAGCGCATTATTGAAATTGAAACCTGGTGGATTTTTTATTGATTTTCCTTTTTGGCAGGGAAACTCATTTTTGTTAGCAAGGTGTTTTCCTCTAAAGCTGGTCAAACTTTCTTATTTCGAGATCAAATGGTTCAAAAAAATCGATATCAATCTGATAATACTTGTTATATCCTGATAGTTGGTTTGCTATAGCTCGTTTTTGAATCTCACTACATAACATCATAGTTGGATTGATTCAAATATTTTAGAAAGTGAACTGGCTTATTTTGTGTTACCTTTTATGCTGAAGCCTTTGGGGTTACTATCATTATTAAGTGAGGAGTCCACCTTTCCAAATGGTGACATTTCCCAACAAGTTGTGCATCAAAATTCGAATTCATGTTTAAGAGGACACCGAGGCAAAGGCTTTTTACAAATTGCCATTATGATGGGCAGGTATGCTAATTTGTGAACTGGATAATAAATTGCATGTGGTATTCTTATTCTAATATCAAAAGTAGAGTGTAGATTGGTTGGGTGGCAGACCTTTTGAAAGTGATATTTATTTTTAGATAGATTTGATTGTACATATATTTTTTTTTTGAAGTCACTTTTATGTTAGAAAATCATTTTTTGAAATTATCTGTCAACTACTCATACTTATATATTTGTTAGTTGGGTAATTAATTTATTAGTCCCTATATTTTGATAAAATACACTATGTAGTCCCTGTATTTTCAAAAACACACAATAAAGTCCCTAATATTTTTCTCGGTAAACTGTTTAGTCCCTAACGTTTTTTCTCAGTGAACTGTTTAGTCCATGCCGTTAGACTCTCATGAAGATTCTGTTATTCATTTTGGATTTGCGTTCTTCTTTTCCTTTATTTTCCTTTCCATTAAACTCTAATGCATCTGAAATCAACTTTGAGTGTTCTTCTTCTTGATTTTCTTTTTAATTGTTCAAATTCGTAAGCGTTGGGTCTGTTCTTTTTCTTGTTTTCCATACAAATAGCTTCTTCTTCTAAATTGGATTTATTCTTCTGAAGTTTGAAGGACTAAACAGTTCACTGAGAAAAAGGTTAGGGACCTTACCATGTGTTTTTGAAAATACAAGGAGTAAACAATATGTTTTGTAAATATATAGGGACTAATAAATTAATTACCCTTGTTAGTTGATAACATAAATTGATTTAGTGATATTTTTGTGTGGATTTTACTTGTTCAAATATTGTAAATTCTTTACTATATTCTTATACATATATATAAAAGAGTTCCCTTCAATCCAAATAAATTAATAAAAAAACTACAATTTTTTATTTTTGGTAGGAAAATTACTTTAGCAACATAAAATGTGTTAGCATTAATAAATAATATTAGCAACGACAAGCGTTGTTCCAAACATCAAATTTTATAGCAATGACATGTGTTGTTGCGGAACGTGAAAATATATAGCAACTATAGATGTTGTTGTGAAATATCAAAATGTATTGCAACGTTAAAGCTTGTTGCGATAGGTTACAATGTACGGTAACAATCATTGTTCGAAAAGACAAATTTCATTCCCCCGCATACCATCTAAATTCGGCAACAACTAACATTTGGCAACAAGAATGTTGTTGCGAAACATAAATTGTTTGCAACAACTAAAAAGTCGTTGTGGCTACCTTTAGCAATGGAATGTTTCATAACGAGCGATTGTTGTTGCAAATAATGCAATTTCGTTGCTAAAAATATTTTCGCAACAACCTGTTTCGTTGCCAAAATAAATTTTCTTGTAGTGATGAAGTTTAAATTACACTTTTAACTAGTCTGTCCAATAATTGATCAAAAGCTTAGTATATCCATTAAAAAATAATTGATCAAGAGGTTAATGTATTTATTTAAAAAAACAAGTACTTAATCAATAAAAATAAATTCATCACGGGCTCAATGTGTTTTGCTTTTATACATTCAATTGGCTTATTCAACTTATCCAAAAAACTTTATTGACCCTTTAAATTTATAAAATGTCTATTTAGCCTCCTCAACTTGCTTAAAATAACATATTTGCCATTTGGATTTATTTAAATTGACCTATTGATTCCCCAAACTTACTTATAGGGATCCATTTGCCCCATGAACTTGTTAATATTGACCCACTTTGACTGAATGAGTTTTCTAATTAGATAAATAAATATAATTATTAACATTATCTACATCTAATATAAATATAATTAATAAGTGGTGAAGCTCTTAGCTTGTTGGTTGAGAGCTTACCTATGACCCTAGAGGTCATTGGTTTGAATCACATGGAGGGGTTGGTGGTTTTTTCTTTATCTTTAATGTAATTCTCATTTCTTTAGTGTAAGTGCATTGCGCATAACTTTTAAAAAAATATATAATTAATAATTCTAATTCTCTTAGATATTTATTTATATTATGATAATAATTTAATCAGAGATATAATCACATTATACTTACTAATTAATATTATCTCATAATTAATTTAACCATGACTATAATCAAATTATTATCTCAATTAATCAATTAACCCCTTCTATATATAATTTTCGGCCCCTATAGTTCAACTCTCAATTTACCATTTTGTCCTCCATTCCAAATCACATGTGTAACCTACCAATTATTTTACTTTTTTTTGCTCAACTTGAACAAATATATTTTAATTTCATAATAAGATTAGAGATTAATATATTTTAAATTTGATAAAATATTTGATTCTAACTTGAAGAAAACATATTTTATTTTTTTTCATGTGTATACAATTATTTATGATCTGTTACCAATGTAGTGATAAAATAATGTACAAGTAAAATGACGTACAAGTGTGGTGGGAAATGACAAAATTCATGAGTAAAAAATCATTTTAATGAATTATTTCTCAAATTGACCCAATGTTTCAACATCAGAGATAAAATTGCTTTTTATTGCCAATTTTATGAGTAAAATTACACTATTTTCAACGTTATGGCTAAAATTACTCCTAACTCTCAACGTTAGAATCATTTTTACATCTTATCCCTAACTTTTTTCATAAATGCAAAATGAATGTTATTCATTTTAGGGGTTAAAACAAATAAAAGCTCAGGTAGAGGTGTCAAATAGCTAAAAATGTTGACCCAACCCATTTAATAATTGGATTGATCCAACCCAGCCCATTTAATAAATGGCCATTTTAAATATGGACTAACATGACCCAACCCATTTATTAAATGGGTTACATATGTTGACCCATTTAACCCAATTAACTAAATCTAAAAAAAAATCAAAAACCCGTAAAAGCATAAAAATGGAAATAATGTGAAAATGTAAAAATCGTAAATAAAAAAGGAAAAAACATGAAACGAGTTAAACTGGTTAATCCATTTAACCCAATTAACTAAAATATAATATAATATCTGATTTTTCATCTTTTACGTGATATAGTTTCTTAATATAATTAAAATTAAATTTAACCAATTTAAATTCAATTAAGTACAAAAAGAACTAGCATCTTCATTGGACTTCACTTTATTAAACTAGCGTCTGCAAATGAAGGCAAAAAATGGAAGGAAGAAGAGTCTAAAATCATACAATTGTTACCATCATCATAATCTCAGGCGGTAAGTTAAACTATGAGAGAAACAAAAAAAAACATCATAGAAATTAGACAAACAATTTGCGATGCTAGACAATAATTCGTTTTGAGAGTTCTCTATATTAATTTTACTTTGTGATCAGGTGCAAAAATACCCATATTATTTATAGTAAGAAACAATTTTATCATTAACGTTTAAAATGGTGCAATTTTACCCCAAGAAAGAGCAATTTTACCCTGATTTTAACAATTGGGGTAAATTTGAGAAAAAGTCTTCAAACTATCTTTTAGGTCATGAAATTTGTCATCTACACTTCACTTAAGTAACATGTTACAAACATATAATTAGACATGAAAAAAATAAAAAAAAAAATACTGTATTTTGTAACAGCTGGACAAAAAAATTAAATATTTCACCAAATTAAAAAAATTTAGTCTCCAATTCTATTGTTAAATCACAAAAAAGTGTTAAATCTTTTTTTAGATCTAACGGATTGGCAACTTGTGCAAAATAAAAAGCAAAATATTTGTGTTTTATAATGATGTTTGAAATTGACCCGGCTTGTCAATATTATGAGTAAAATTGCTCTTGGTTGTCAACGTTATAGGTAAAATTACACAATTTTAACGTTAGGGGTAAAATTGCTCTTGACGATAAACGTTAGGGTATTTTTACATCTTATCTCTTTTAATTTAGTTTAGGTTCAAAGAAGTAAATAAGAAATTAATGGGTTAATGGGTTGACCCTAATAAAAATCTATCTAACCTTTCTATTATAAGGGTTAAATGGCTCAACCCATTTATGACCAATCAACCTTAACATTGGGTTAAAAGGGTCAATAAATGGGTTATAACCATTTTGACACCTATAAGCTCAGGTTAGTTAAATTATGGGTAATTAAGTTAAAACTGTAACTATAAACTAGTAAATACAGTAAGAATAAGCTAAACTTAACACTATAAACCAGTGAATACAGTAAGATAAAGCTAAAGTTAAGAATGAGAAATAGGGGTTTTCTTATTACACAGTAAGAATTAGTGGTTTTAGGTTTAAAAAAAGTGGTTTTCTTAATTGAAATTTGGAAAGTAAATTAATGGATATCGTTCCAAATTTCATCAAATAACTGTTTACCTATTTTGTTTTCACATTGGTCAAATTTGAAAGGATTAATACATCTATTGGTACCTGTAGTTAGCCCAAAACTTCAATTATCAGATGTACATCTGCTGGAACCTGTACATTGGTCAAATTTTAAAGGACTGTTGCATTTGTTGGACAAGAAATTCTATTGAGAAATAGGGGTTATTAAGAAATAAGGGTTATTGAATGCAATTTGACAAGAATAAGGTGTCATTTGAAACTTTTCAGGGGTAGTTGAAATTTTTGGATAAGTATAGGGGCATAAGATGTATTAGGCCAATATATTTCTATAAATTGATCCATATCCCAACTATCACCTTCACTGCCATATTTGTTAAAGTTGAGAAAACCACCTCTCTCTCTCTCTCTCATATGCTACCAGTCATTTCTTCTAACAACAACATGGAGGATAATTATCAAGTCAATGTTGAAGATGATTTATCTGAAATTTGGAAGGAGATGGAAGATGCATTAGAGTCTTGCAAGGTATTTTTACAGTGAATTCTGCAATTCTGCAATTCAATTTTGCTGTGGATTCTGAAATTCCATATTCGTTAATCATTTTTGCCTAACAGCTATATTACATGGACACTCTTCTATATACAGCAGCGTTTCTGAGATTAGTGTCTGTGTATGTTTTATTTTTGAAGGCTATTTTATAAAGGTTATGTTTTAAAGCGTTCCAAGGTATTTTTATTTGCCTTGCTCTTTAAAATGGCCTTTTTGCCTTGAAAATGGTCATACTTATCTTACAACTTGCTATGTTACATGGACACTCCGTTATAGCAGCCATTTGAGTTTCCTGGCTGTATCCGTGCCTTTTTCCTGTCTGTGTTCGTTTTACTTTGAAGGCTATATTACTAAGATTATGTTTTGGAAATATTTTCAGTATCTATTTTCGCTTCTGTTTCCGTATCAATGTTAAGTCTTTCGCTTGTTTTTCTTTTGCTAGGACTGTTCTGCAGATCCTGCTGCTGCCACCGGTGGATGCGTGGAAGAACATTGGAAGGAATGTGATCATTCTCTTATACTGAAGGATGATCTCGGCTATGTTTGTCGCATTTGCGGGCTTATTCAGAAAACCATTGATACTATATTTGAGGTTAAATTCTCTAAGGTACAGTTGTGAGCTCTTCAAGTTCTCCATTAAGCTTGATCAATAGATTTTTAATAATTTGAATTATGTCTATTATTAGCTACATTTTCACTAAATTTCCAGGGGAAAAGGAGTAATAGAACGCGTGAGCCTAGATACCTGAGCCACCGAGACTTCATTTTGAAATTTCTGATTACATCCCGTGATTTAACATTAGCAGAACTTTCTGCTCGTCCAAGGCATATGAAACCCGCTAGTAGAAAGATTCTATTTGAATGGAAAGATGTTTGACTTAATGACATTTCCGTAGTTTCGGCCAAGTTTTGGAGTTTGAGTTCCTCCCTTTTGAAACCCTATTTTGTATGGAAGACTCGCGAGCAAAACTCACAGCTTTGGTATGATGCCTTTTTAGCAAAATTTATCATTTAGGAATTTAATTTTGCAATTTAATGTTTTCTGTGATTTTTTAGGATTTTCTTTTTGTTTCGTTTACTATTCGGTTTCCGTTTTAGGGTTTTCAATTTTTCTCTATTTGAAAGTTTATTTTCATTGTAAGAAGCAGTTTCTGAATTAATGAAATATTGATGTCCTATTTACCAAAGTTCTTGGATTGTTGGAACATTACTAACAGAGTATTTGCGAGCTATCAACTATTAGCAACGGATACTTGATCTTATTATGCTGCGTTTGATCAACTATTAGCAACGGATTATTAATCTTATTTGCTCAATCTTTTTAAGGGTACCAATTTAGCCCAAATTTTATTGTTCGGTATTATAATTTCACCAATTTACAAACATTAAGGTTTAAATATTTATATATTGGGGTTAGATTGATGCTTACCTAAAAATTTTGAGACTATTTTAATACCTATCCCTATAAAAATTACACTGTAATGTTGAAATGTGCCTATGTTTTTTTTAAGTGTGAACTTATTTCTAAAATACTAAATATCAATTTTACATTTACTTAATAGATAATTTAAATGGTCGATTTGTCTATAATATGTTGGATTTTCCAAATATGTTTATCAATAAATTGAAATAGCTTCAGTTTGTAACTTTGTTAATCATTCTAAATATTTTACTTATGTTTTGTATTAATAACTTATCGCGAAGCCAAAATCGTCCTTTTTCATAACTAACACGGTTAATTTTTTCTGTAGATGGTTGAATACGTAACATCCATTTCTGCAAGGCGGCGTACTGGGCTGCAGGGAAGATGATTTTCCTTCCTGTATAGGGATGAACTTCCCCAAGATTGACACATTCACTCCTAAAATAATTCGTTAGGAGAGGTTGTGTCAATCTCGGGGTGCACCATGGGACACGTCCATCCCATGGTGCCAATCTTCAAAGTGGACCTAACTTAATCCGGTGCCAATTTTGAAGCGGATGAGTAATCTTGGTACCGGATTAGTTAGTTTCACTTTAAAATGATTGGTTAGTAGAGTTCATTGTGGCAATCTTGTTGTAAATTTTGATAATGTTATGATTTGAATGTTGTTATTGTGGCAATCTTGTTGTAAATTTTGATAATGTTATGATTTTAATGTTCGAATCCGTTGTTGTTTGCCAATTTTTGTTATATACCACTTCACGTATTAGCTTCAAATCATATTCAGCATTCACATATCAAGCAAAACAAACTTCATCTTCGCAGGCTTCGCATATGCGAACTAAATTCATTAAGTAAATCAAAACATTAACTTCGCAGGCTTCGCATATGGGTGAATATGCGAAGTCAGACGGATGGGGCGAGCTCCGCATAAATATTGAGGGTATTTTTGGAAAGTCACACAAAATCAGTCTAGATATGTAGTAGAATTAGTAAATGAGTTTAATATGTAAATGGGCCTCCCATTTGACCCAGATTTGTAATTTTCCCTAAACTATTTAGATATAATTAATATTTGGAAATCTAATGTAACAATTAAATAAGGAAAAACTAGTATTTTCAAATAATTTGATAAGTGATAGTGAAATTAGTCTTGTTTGAAGACTTTAGGTCTAAAATTTTACTATTTCCTACATTAATAATAAATTTGCACTCTATCAAAAACCATATGAATTTCAATATTAACGGAACTTATTATTTAATTACCAATTCAAGTCGCTTAAGCTAGAGATTTTGTGTTCATTTTTTTTTTGTATATGCATAAAATTCTAAAGGGTGTCCGACAAGTTTGGAAGAGAAAAACTGGAGAAACTATAATAAAAACTTATTACTTAATTTATTACAAATTAAAATTATTCACACAATCAATTCAAACTTATTACTTTATTACAAATGAAAATTATTCACATAATCAATCCAAACTTAACTAATATCAGTAAATTACTCCTTATCTTTTCTTTTTGACGTAAAATATAATTCATTTTTTGTGGATTTAACCACTAATATTTTGTAGTTCGAAATAAGATTGTTTATAGTTTTTCTATTCCCACGTGTTTTCAAGTTGTTAAAAATACAAATATAGAAACACAAACTAGATGAACAATGTTATGTTAATTCAGTTTTATTTTCAAACATGACAGAAAAACATAATAAGAATCCACCAAGGAAAGATCAGATCGGCCGGCTTGCAATTAGAACCCTAGAGCTATTTCATTTTAGTTGTAATACACATTTGTTTATGTTTACTCAATTGTTTATGTTCTTGTTTATTCATGGATATAACATGCTAATGCTGAATGCAATACAAGTTATTTGACAGATTAATGAATTTATGCACAGTAACCTGTCTCCGCGGATTCCGTTTCTGTTTCCAGTTTCCATGCTAAATAGACTGTGACTGATCCCTGTGTCTTGGGTTTAGGTAAAGTTTCATCTTTACATGTGGCCATAAACTCAAACTCACACATTTGTGTTTGAGCAGCCCCTCAGACCAATGAATGATCAAAACAAAACATCTAAGAAGCTACAACTTTTCATCTAAAAATCACTTAATAGATTGAATAACCTGAAACAATTGATCAAGTTGTAAAGGTTTGGTCAAATGAAAATCCATTCCAGCATCAATATCCTTCCATTTTTGGCATCTGCATTTTAAAAAATTATCAAAGTACTCTCTACTGTCAATTAAGATAAATCAGATCAAATTTATGTATAGATTTTTACCTGACAGTCCACGAAAATGTAATCATAAATAAATGATTTTGAACAATTTGTTTCTTTCCACTTGGCTTCCAAAGTGCTGAGTACTTGATGTACAGCTTCTTCTCCATTTGAGCATAAGTGTTTTCCCTTTCAAAGGCATTTCTGTGTCTCTTACTATCTCTTCCTGCCAGAAGCAACTCACTTGAGCTTTCGTGGTACTGGACTCGTTAATCTCCACAGCTTGGAAGCAAAGACAGGACTTGAATAAAGCGAGAACCATGAAAAGGCTTTTGTATCACCTGATTACTTTCTTCATAGCCTCTATTCCGCTTACAAGTGAATTTCTGAGTCTCATTCCTGAATCTAGAAATGGTTCTATAAAAATCGTAGCAGGAACTAGCTACATTAGAATCAATGACAAAGACAATGATTATTAACGGACTTTTGTTACCATAATGTTCAAATTCTTTTATGTATTTCTTCAACACTTTCCTCCTTTCGTCACCAAAAATGCAAATTATCATATGAGATCCTTCAGGTTTAGGTGACATGAATCGGAAGTGTTGAAATCCAGGGGCGGAACAATTTTCTTCAATCTCAGCAACTTCTTGTTCACATGTGGATACAAAGATATTGAACCTGAAGCAGTTACCTCTTTCTCCATATTATACTAAGGTTTTATCATCACCATAGTAAAACTCTAACTCCTATGTAAAATGCAGTATGCAAATCAAAGGTCCACTGCACAACATGGCTTCAGAAATACAAAAATTAACAGTTGTTTTTATTGCCTTTAGGGTCGGATTTTAAACTGTTGCAGTTATTAGTGACGCCATTGCCTCGCATCAGTATCTTACTTTTGGCAACGGTTCTAACTAAGACCGCCAATAGCATCGATTTTAATAAAAAAACCGATGCCAAAGAGTCAACAGTTTAGAAAAAAAAAACCAATGCTCTGAACCGATGCCAAGTTGGCATCAGTTTTTTAATAGAAACCGTTACCAAATACCAAAAGCTTGTCAGAACTACATTATTATTATTTTTTTTTTTTTTTGGATTGAAGGGAGCTATATTGTTATTATTATTAATGCCCACAAATTCCATACAGAATCTATGTTCTGCTTCTAAAAGCTAATAATATACAAACAGCTTAATTAAAGTATTCAACTATGCTCCTGAGACCAAACCTCACATTTATGTACAATAAAATTTGGTGGCATCTCGTGCACATCTTAAGTGTACAACAATTAGCCCATGCCAGCTGAAACCATTCAAGTCAAGTTTTGTATCAAAGTAAGGCAATCAACTACCACATCCTTGTGAAATGTTCTCATTCTGTTGATTACTTGAATCTACCCTCTTGTTATTCTGCTCATTATCAGTATTTCTAATTCCCTTGTATCTTCCCTCAGAAAAGCTGCTAGTACTTTCTCGGTGGACTCCAACTCTCATGGATAGATCACTGCAACTTCTGTCTGGAGAAAATATTCTCCTTTCTTCATTGCTTCCCATAAACATTTTGTCTTTAAGATGTTCACTCACTTAAATTCGATTTGATGTAGCATGTTCAGCATTTCTTGTTCCTTTTGAGATCCTTCACAGGAGGTTAGACAACTATCCATTGAACAATCCGTGGGCAGAGCTGCCTGTATTTGCTGGGGGCATCTTGTAGTTCTTTCAGCTCAGAAAATGCAGTACTAAGGCATTGAGTTGATACTTTGGACACTAAGTCAGAGAGTTGAACTTTGGCCGCTTCGAGTCCCATAATACCTAAATTCTGCCTTCCCAGAGTTTCTTGTGCTTTCTCTAGAACTGCTTGTAGATATTTTCCTTGAGCTTCTACCCGCAGCTATAAATCTCGCTGTACCTGAGGAAATATGAATAACAAGTTCATTAATGGTTAATGAGGGTTTTAGCAGCACCAGAAAATGTTTTTACAATCTTATGTTCCTTACCTCTAATTGCTCATGTAGCCTTCTTTGCACTTCAATTTGCATCTGCAGTGCTTCACTGATGTGTAAGCTTCTGCATGTAAATAAGCACAAGGTTTGTTTTCCATGTAAGAAACTCGAGTTTTCAGCATCAATTTTTTTTCACAAAACTCATTATGCATCGTGAAACAATAAAAGTAACAAGTATATTCCAACAACCCACAAGTTCACAATTTCAGTCAAACTAAAAAAATTCTACTTTGTTCAATCTAAAACCCACAATACTAATCCAGTGGTTCCTGATTGGATTTTCAATGTCAACTTCCTGGATTCCTAATCATTGGGATGCCATTGAATTTCATTTCGTATTAAACTCCAACTTTTTCTTCCTAATATATTCAATTGCATTCAGCTAACTACCACCACCTATCCAGCGACAACGTATAAAAGAAAGCATAAATCATATTAAAAGGCGTGGGGGAAAATAATTGTAGCATAAGTCTCTTTGCCTGGACATACAAAATATAAGCACAAAGGACTAACCCAGTTCATAAGCCGTATCGGCCACTTTTGCAGCAATATTTGCCGAATCTTTCTGATGTTATAGTGAATGGTGGCCATATGAGTCCTTTGTCATAGTTCCCCTCGGTCACCTCTGAAGCCAATGCTTCCGCTGCAACGAAATAAATCATAAACACCAAATACTACTTCATTAACCATATTTAACAATATATAAACACCAAATACTTATTCATGATGCTTTCTATAACTTTGTTAAAACTTGAAAATCAAGTTCCCTGTAGCCACTTTATGGTAAATCTGCAAACATTTTGGTGGCTTTTGTCCACTTACATGCTGCCAGAAGCATATCATCGTGAACACGGATTGTACATGACATGATTAAACCAAGACCAAATCCAGGAAATATGTATGCATTGTTTGCCTGAAGGACAAGGAAAATTAAATCAAAGTCAATTTTCCAATGGATAAATTATTTGAACATGACAAATCATCCACAATGTTGACAACTCTTACCTGACCAGGCACATAAACTTTGCCCTCATATTCAAAAAGGGCAAATGGGCTTCCACTAGCAAAAATGGCACGGCCCTAAAATTTATGAAGATAAAGAATTGTTATAAGAGAGCCTTCTTGAAGCAAAGTTAAGTCCCCTTAAACCATGTCTTAATAAATAAAATAAGCAACAGTTAGATCCTGATAGTAGTTCAGTTAGATCCTGATAGTAGTTCAGCAATATATACAAAATGGACAAAGGCGTCCCCACCCACATTTGCCCTATACCTATAAAGTCCAGGCATCATGTATAGACGCTGAAAGCAAATACACATCACAATTTTAATCTACAATAGCTTAAGAATAAATGAAATTCTAATCACAACAGATGATCAAAATAGAGTACAGAAATGATTTAATTGTGTAGTTTTACTTTAAGCAAACCTCATGATAATACTACGAAGGAACAGCTAAAGGGTGCCGAGGAGGAAAATGAGAAATTTGGGCAACACATCCAAGATGCAAAATTATTTAAAGAGAAACACTTATTATCCACAAGATAAAAATATTAATGGGAAGATGGAGACCACCAAAAGAGCAGGGCTCAACTCATGATTTCACAAAGTTAGAAATGCATATGAAAAAAATTCAACTGGCAATATAAAGGTGAAATGAAAGATGAAAAGATTTTGGAATTTTATTCAGAATTGCAGCCATATGAATTATGTAAACACAAATATGAATTGAAGCCAAAACATACCAAATGAACTGGATTTATTAAGCCAATGATTTTCTTTTAAGTAGGGTCGTAAATTGATCAGAAAACGAATAGCATTTGACAAAGGAATTTTATCATACAACTTAACAACACAATGAACCAATCAATAAAAACAAAAACAGTTAACCGTTTTTTCGTTAAATACATCAGATTTAAAGAAGAAATTACTAATTTAAACCTCAACTTACTTGCAATTTCTTATCATCTTCATTCGCTTATCATCTTCGGTGTCAGAAAGGGTAGTTTTCGCCGACGACGTTCTGCAATCCAGGGGAGGAACGATTGCATATCCTTTTTTCTTCATCTCAGTGCATAAAAAGCATAAAAAAATTAACAAACATTAGCCAATATATATAGTTCTCTTTTCTTTTGTTTTATTAATTTATTAATGGATATATCTTCCATTAGCTAATTTAATTTCCTCTAATGCTAATAGAATATACTGGGGTGGTCTGGCAATTTGGACAGAAAGATTAATTTGACATAAAGATTGAAAAATAAAATGCTAAAATAATGGCATACATGATATCTCGTGTAATGAAAATAAATAAGTGCTTAACAGGAAAAGGAATATTTAAGAATTATGTTAAGATTAATATGCTAGTATAACCAATTGACTCATTGATTGGCTAATTGGTTAATTGAATTAACAGATGGATTTCTAACTGATAGATCAATTTGATCGTTTCGATTATTTAGCTTAACCAATCAACTGAGGTCGGTTGATATCTGTCGGATATTAGAGTGGACCTTTAAAAATCAGCTTGAGCTTTTAGTTCAAACCGTTCCATGACAATATCTAAATATACGGTCAATAAGGATTTCCTAAGCCGTTTCCAAACTGATTAAACACTAACTAAATAAAAAAATGTATGTAAATAAATTTCTAATTAAGGGTGAAAAAAGATAGTAGAATACTAGATTTTAGCTTAATTAATTAGTACATAATAAAAATAAAAGTTATTATTAGCCAAGTACCTTGTGTCAGTATTTGGTCGCTGAAAATTGGTGTAACCACTTAATACACGGATTGTCCATGGTGGAAGTGCGGTACAGAATTTCTAGTTGAACCTTCATGACAAGGATAACGAGTGAAGCTAAAGCTGGAGGTGCTTGAAGTAGAGAAATTTTCTCGATGTCCTTGTTGGAATGTGCTCAATGGTTTTTGAGGGAATAGGATGTTAATTTCCTTCATTAAGGAGGAATTATAGCCTGTTACAAATGATGACCGAAGTATCCTTTCTGCCGTTGCATATGATGACCATAAACGTCTTTCTGCAACCTTCTTATAACCTGTATTTCTGAAAAAAAGAAAAAAAAAAATTAATTAATTTCTTTCTTTTTCCATTATTCAAGGACAATATAAAGATAAATTTACCCACCTGTAAATGGCTAGCAACATTTTCTTTAGTGAGCCCTTGAACATTCATAAACTCAAAATCTCTTTTCGGGAACAGCCTCTGCACGAATCAAATAATTCACCAAATTAAAAGGGACGGATCCAAGGGGAGACCGGCGAGGGGGTTTAAGCACCCACTAATCGCCGGCAAACCACGTAATAAAAACAGTGTAAGCCACACCACATCATTGTAAACCGGATAAGCCACACCACATCATTTAGTCATTAACCACATAAAAAAATACAATTATGGAATGGAAATACAAAACAAATAAAAGTTCTGATGCAGCTAACTTCATAGTAGGGAGGGAATCTATTCAAAGAACAATGGGAAATTTAGGCAACACATGCAAGATGCAAAATTATTTAAAGAGAAACACTTATTATCCACAACATGAAAAATATTCATGGGAAGATGATGGAGACCACCAAAAGAACAGGGCTCAACTCTTGATTTCACAAAATCAGACATGCATATGAAAAAAATTCAACTGACAGTATACAGGTGAAATGAAAAGATTTTGGCATTTTATTCAGAATCGCAGCCATATAGCACTTGTGTAGTTTTACACTTCAAGCTCTTTATGCACTGAATTATGCACTGAAAAAAGTGAATCGTTTTCCGTTAAATGCTTCAGATTTAAAGAAGAAATCACTAATTTAAACAACTTACTTGCGGTTGCTTATCATCTTCCGTGTCAGAAAGGATAGTTTTCACCGCCGACGACATTCTGCAATCAGTGCTAGTGCTAGAAGTTCCTTTTTCGTTCATTTGACTGCCAGGAAGATCTGCTTATGCAATCACATCTTGACATGGATTTTCTTGTTTCTTACAAAACAAATACAAATGCAAGAAAAGACTTAATGCAACTTATACTTGAGAAAGTTCAATTAAGAAGGACTTAATGCAGAAAAGCTTTCACCAAATCATTTAAAGCAATTGGTTGCTGCCTATGGTTAATCAAATAGCCTAGCAAATTATAGCAACATGCCAATATAATTAAACTGATGAGATCAAAGTAATTAGAATTAGCAATATACCTAATTATTGATGGAAGAAATTAGTATTAGCAAATCAAAAGCATCTTAATTCGAAGGATTGTCAAATAGCATAACAATCAATTAAACGGAAGTAATTGGAATTCAACATCGGATCCATCTTAACTCAAAATCATCTTAATTTAATGGAAGAAATTAGAATTCAACTAAATGTAAGGAAAGGCTTAATGCAACTTATACTTGAGAATGTTCAATTGAGAAGGACTTGCTTTCACCAAATCATTTAAAGCAATTGGTAGACTATACCTGATTATTCAATTAAATGGAAGAAATTATAATTCAAAAGCATATTAATTTAATGGAAGAAACTCAAAAGCATTCAATTAGAATTAACAATCAGAAAGCACTGCAGAATTAAAATTATGAACAGCAATTGAAGTAAGAAGGACGAAGAAGAAGAAGCGCAGAACTGAACTGAATGGCAGCCGCAGGGTGAGGGTTTCGTTCTCTCAAGATCGTCTCTCAACATTGGGTAAAATTAGGGCTTCAAAGTAATTAACAATCTGTAATTTAAAGGGAGACAAAATAGTTGTAACTAAAGGGATGAGATGGTAAAATATTAAATTTAAGGAGGGAAATTTAGACTATTTAAATTTTGTAATATATAATATTATATATAATTCAAAATAAATAAAAAAATTGCCCCCTTCTCTTGGTTGTAGCATCGGCAATTAGTACGGAGCACTTAAACCAAGTTTATGAGGCTAAATGGTCACTTCGGATTAATGGCCGAACAAGACATTTTAAGTAAATTTTGGGGTTAATGAGTCAATTTATATAAATTTGAGAGACTAATAAAATATCTCCAAAGTTTACAGAGTCAGTGATTTTGGGGGTAAGGGACCTGGCCAAGCTTTCGGTCCGATTATATTACTTAGGAGTCAATATTATTGACCCGATTGGAACCAAGGGAACTCTTGGTTTCTATTAAAAGAATTAATAAAATTTAAATTGATTTTGTTGATTTCCCAATTTAGACTATAAATTAAAAGAAAATTTACAACGGTGTATAAACTAAAACAAAGAAATTGAGCCTACATCTAAAAATTAAATAAAAATTCACAATATATAAATAAATTAATTTTAAGTTTAAGTTTACCACTTGTGTAATAACATCAAGCCTCCATTGTCAGACCCGACCCAAAATAGAATCGAATATGACAGTGAGACATTACCACAGACGTGTACGAGTCGGAAGTAACATCTCACAATTAAAATTTAAGAAATTCAAATCTTGTTTGAAACTTAAAAAACATTTTCAACATATACTTCTACATCTAGAATAGTTCGAAAATCACTTATAACATCCAATTACGAATCTTTTTCTCTTGCTTTTTACCCAAAACGCATTTGAAACGTAGAAAGTTATGTCAATTTAATCTATTAGCTTTTAATCTGCCTAACCTCACAAATTAACGCCATAATTGAACATTTCAAACCAAAATCCTTCATCACACGACTTCATATTCATTTCAAAATGGGCCACGTAAGTTCCTAAATATTCACAAGCACAAAAACACGCATATATCTACATGTACAAAATGGTATGTAATACCCTAGAAGACGACTTGGACGATCGTGGCCGTATCAAATCCTCGCCCTAGTGTCGAACACTTCCCTCGGTACCTCGTACTTCTTCGCCTAAAAACATTAAAACATTTGAAAATATGAGACGAAAACCTCGGTAAGCAACTATCAACTATAAAAAAAACTAGTTTTTAGTTAAAATATATACATACGTATACAGTATAAAAACATGTAACTAAATCAAACCTTAACTTATTAGTTTGTAAATAACGTTTGAGTATCCTCAAAACAAACTTAACCAAAGCGTTTACTAAAAACCAAAGTTTAAATCAAAATCAATATCATATCCATCACCGAGTATCCCCTCGTAATTCAACCCATCACATGTAAACATATTCGAGACGTCTCTTTAACCTTGCCTAATCCCGTATTGGTCTTATCCAACACTTCGCTGCCAATACCCGACTAGGTCTTTAAACTGTGTACACAGGTCATGTTCCTCACTGAACATGGTCTTCAAATATCAAACCACCCGTCCGGATTACTCACGATGGATACTAAATATTTTTCTATGAAATCATCCAATAGATCAAATTTACCCAAAATACAACCCAATTTCAACTGTATAAACTTTCTCATCAACTGGATCAAAATTTACTAACATCGTCAAATTCCGACATTGACTGAACCAAATAGCAATTAAACACGTAAATAAATTCAATTTAACGCTGACTGAACTAAAATAGCAATTTAACATGTGAAGAAATTCAATTTAACGCCAACTGAACCAAATAGGAATTAAACACGTAAAGAAATTCGATTTAATGCCGACTGAACTAAAATAGCAATTTAACACGTGAATAAATTCAATTTAACGCCAACTGAACCAAATAGCAATTAAACATGTAAAGAAATTCAATTTAACGCCGACTGAACCAAATTAGCAATTTAACACGTAAAGAAATTCAATTTAACGTCAATTGAACCAAAATTCGTTATGAATTTATCGAGAATCCAAAATCATTCCTCACAAATGCTTAAGAAACAAATTTATGAAATTTTTAAAGCTTAATATATATATATATACATATAACCAAAATACTAGTTGATAGTTACTTACCTTGACGCAGATTATCGCCTCTAATACAAGGACAGGAGGCTAAAGACTTCCAAACCGAACTCAACTATAGAGAATCTAGATGACACAATTGGAAGCTAACTTTTGAATGGTTAACT
The DNA here is from genome assembly GCF_963576675.1 of Euphorbia lathyris. NCBI lineage: Eukaryota > Viridiplantae > Streptophyta > Magnoliopsida > Malpighiales > Euphorbiaceae > Euphorbia > Euphorbia lathyris. The sequence goes on from NC_088914.1 coordinate 478,233, forward strand.
TTATACCATTGAAAATTAGAATGAATGCATTTCTCATTCTAATTACATAAAGCCTTTTTTTTTTCCTTTTCAAAGATGTCCACTTCCCTTTTTTTTCCTATATGATCAACACCTCATCTTACTTAAGATGTTAATTTAGTGTGTGATGGACACCTAGCATCTCATTCAATATGGTATGGACAACTCATCTCCCTAATAACACATGGTAAGATTTTTATTTATTAATTAATTAATTATATATATATATATAATATAATAATTATAATAAATTAAAACAAGGTCAAATGCTTTTGCATTATGTTGACCGAATATATATATATATATATATATATATATATATTGTTAGCGATATTTTTGAAATATGCTAATTTCAACCTTGTCACGTGTGGTTAGGGTGCGGGCGTGCCAGAGAAGATTACTTCTCAATTAAAATGGTTAAGTTTATGGAATTTGCGCGCCAAAACTTGAAATCTAATTGAAGCGATTGGCGAGGGACGCAAGGATTGAAAAAGTCCCTCTTGGGTCTCTCGCGCCGTTATAGAAACTTTGCGAGATAAATTATTCTTTAAAGCTAAGCGTATAAATTGAAGACGAGAAAATAAAAGAAATTAAAGTGCGAAATTGACACGAGATTTGGTGAAAAATCGGTGTTTTATTGATGTGAATAGGTGTTTGAATACATATGTTCGAAGCAAGCATTAAAAATGGAATAAATTACAATTGAAAAATCTCTATATTAAACATATAGGTAATCAATTGAATTGGAAGGACAAATCAAATACAAGGAATTGAAGTGCAATTAAATTAAATTGGAATTCAACAACAAACTCGGAGCCACAATAGCTATCTCGGATTGATGTTGAATTTTGGTGTTGGTGCGAGGTCCTCGGAGAGCTGTAGCCGGTCGGACCCGTATGGTATATGATCTTGGCAATGGCACAACGTTGGTAGGCAAATGGTGCAGATTTAACCTTTAACTTCGGGAGGCTCGTTTGGGTGCTTAAGGACACAGAATTGGACGAGTAAATAGGCTAAATTTAACTTCAGGAGGTCAGGAACAAACTTCTATAAGGGATCGAAGGCTAAAACGGATGCTAAGTAGACGAAATTGGGAGTTGAAAATAACTGGATGAATCTGGAAAATTCTGGAAACAGAATGTCTAAAAGAATTTGGGCTGGAAAGATCGGCTTGTAAATAGAGTTTCTGGGCACGGAATTGGGCAAATAAATACACTAGATCGAAATTCAGGACGTCAGGAACAACTTTGTCGAAGGGATTGAAAGCAAGCAATGACTTTAAATAGACAGAATCGGGCTTTGAAAGTAGTTGGACGAATCTGGAAAATTGATTTGAAAACGGAATTATAGCTAGGAATTGAGCAAATTGAAGGCTTGGAATGCTAAATTGAATTGGAAAACTTGAAAAGAGGCTTGAATTAAGGGTAAAGCACACTAAAAGAGCTAGAAGGAGAGCTAAAAAATGGAAAGAGGAACTAAAAACTTGAAGAACTAAGAACTTGAAGAACTAAGAACTAGAGAGCATTGAAAGGGACCTTTAGAGAGGGGTTTTGTGTTGTGATTGAATGTGTTTTAATGAAGGGGATGGGGTCTATTTATAGTATTTTGGAGTGGTATTTTGGTAATTATTCAGTGGTGTTTTGGTAATTATTCACCAACTAACACAACTACCTCCATGCCACATCACCCCACTACCTCAACTTCTACTAACTACCATCAACTTCCATTGACTGCTTCCAACTGTTGCCGGAAGAGGCAATACACCCCGCGTATCATTGGTTACGCCCTGCGTATTGGAGGTCCTGAAGCTTGTGCATTTCGTTGATGGTATCTACGCGTGGCGCCTCTGGTGTTACGTCCCGCGTAGGAAAGTACGCGCTGCGTAAGAGAAGGACGCCCCGCGTGTTCGTGCTCCTGTACTTGGAACGCCTTGTTGATGCACTTTACGCGTGGCGCATAGGAAGACACGCCCCGCGTAAAGCATTCTCTGAAGCGGAACGTCTTCGGGTGTGTGGAATACGCCCCGCGTGTGAAAATACACGCCTCGCGTATTTGAGGTGAGCTTACGAATTGTTTTTCTGATTTTTATTTATTCTTATTATTCCCTAGAAAAAATATAAACTATATCCTAAATTTAACAACAAGCATTATATATATATAAAATAAATTTTATTTATTTTGGGCCAACAATTGCCCCCCTCTTTTGTGCATAAATGAAGTAGCGAAAATAAAATTTATGTACAAAAGAAGTTTTATTAAATATTTTCTCTTTTTAAGATAATAGAGAAAAGAATCCTGCAGGATTTTTGGAATTTGAATTCCTTAGAACTCTCCATCTTAACCTGTCTACAACTCTTCTTCCTCTTTTGTTATTCTTTTTTTTTTGTTTCTGCCATTTTCTTTCCTGAAGCTCAGCAAGCATTCAGAATCAAGTTTTCAATCTTCCAAATATGGGTATGCGAACTATTTTTCTTTTGCTTTTGTGTGTGTAGAATCATATTCATTGAAAAAGCTGATAAATTGAATTGGAATTAAACATAAGAATTTTAGAGCTACCATGTGTGAATGTGATTGTGTTGCTGAAATTTTGTGTCTGTCTGTCTCAGCTGCGTGTTCATATTCTGACACCATTCACGCTGATTCTCGCTTAGGCATAACACTTGGCTTGCAGGAGGTAATTTTCAATGAACTTTGCAATTTTCTAATCATGTATTTGAGGGTAGCATCCATAGGCTTAATTGATCGTGTTTATACTTCAATTTCAGGATAGTGTCTTTACTATTAGCCCTGTTGCTGCGAGTAATTCCCCTTTACCCCCATATCCCATGAGCAGTTCTACCGAATTGGCCCTCCATAGAAAAACTTATCAATTCCCTGCAAGTAAGAAAGGACTAATATTTCCTCGCTGTTACATTGGATGGAATGACCTTGTAGATCGTCTAGAGCCGAGATATGCGAGTGTTTGGAACCAAGTTGGCATTAGGGATTTTATTCGTCTGACCCGTCATGAAATTACTCCTTGTGTGAATGTACTGGAGGGGGTGCTGAATTATTGGTCGTCGGTGTGCAATTCGTTGATCCTTCCGCTGGGTCCCATGTCTATCACCTTACGTGACGTAGTGGCTTTGACGGGGTTGCCTATTATCGGCGAGGAGGTCCCGAGTTGTGTTGAGACGAATGCGTTTCCTGAAGTGAAGGTTATCTTATCCAAAGAGGCCGGGACGTATGTCCAAATGATCAGAAGGAAATTGGACAAGAGGGAATTGGATGATGAGGATCATGTTCATTTTCTGTGGATGATGCTTAGCAATTATATTTTTGAGCCGTTAGGCCTCAGACCTACTGCAGAAATATTGATCATTGCTAAGGCTCTGGCTTCGGGCCGTTGTTTAGCTCTTGGCACCATGTTGTTGGCCTCAACATTCCACCGTCTAGCTCTTACTGTTGAGGATAGACCATTCATAAAACCTAGAGGTGGTTTGTGGCTGCTGCAGCTGTGGCTTTTTATTTATTTCCCTCATCTGGCCATCGCATCGTCAATGGAGACTTCGGGACATCTTGGCGTGGACCTTTGCTACAGCTCTTCGAGTTTGGCTATTAGTGTAGTTGTGAGATTTCTTCGTACTTTGGTGCCATCTACTCATAACAAGCTGTTTCTTTTTTGGGAAAAAGATAACTCGTGTCTACCATCTTGGGCTCTCTCTTACTTGTCCGCTGCACCCCATGAAGGTGCTGAATGGTGGATGACGGTATGTGCGACACGTCGGTTACACCATGGAGTGAACCGAACTAGAATCTCTCGCTCATCAAACCCTGGTTTGACCTTATATGCACCCTGTCTTTGGGCACGTCAGTTAGGCTTTTTCCAATCTATCCCAGGGCAACTCCCATTTCCTACCCCTTCACAGCGGTGTGGGGCTAGTGATGAAGATATAGCGGCTGCGGTTCTGGATGCGGGATATGATCAGGGGCCACTTCTGCTTGGATCGGATCAACCTTCGTTTGATGCTTGGTGGGAGACTGTTTTTCAGCATTGTATCCCTCCTGTTGGTAAGCTCTTTTATTGATTGTTTTTTTATATATATTTTTATTTATTTTTTTTTTTTTTTGTAGACTCAAGCGGTAGCTCAGGGAAAGACAACAATCCGAATTTCCTAGCTCCGAATGAGCTTGACGCCAACGACAAGGGGAAAGGAAAGGCAATCATGATGGATGAAGGAGAGCGGGTGGCTATTGCTGCAGGGCCTTCCGCGAGACAAATGGAAGAAGAAGACGACTCCGACGAGGGCCTATACTTCGGTTTTGAGGATGAGACGCTGGATCAACTGGGGGCACGTTGGAACTTGACGTCTTCGCTCGGCACTTTGTCTCTTGACGAGGATTCGACTGAGGTGGCTATGACTCCATTGCAACTTCCGGCACGAACCCATCTTCCTTCCGCGTCTTCTCTGAACCGACTGGTCCTTGCGCCATTATCTCAGGTTTGTATGATCTTGCTAATCTGTTATTTATGAGCCATGCTTGAGATGAATTGTTTAGATTGATTGATTTAATTGTTGAAAATATGGCAGGAATCAGCCCTTGCGCGTCCTTTGTTGGTCCCTGTCGGTCTTAAAGCTGATAATCCTTTTGCCGGCTTGGATTTTTCATTTTTGAAAGGACCGTCTACTGTTGCAGCTGATTCATCCTTGCATAGTGATGACTCGTTGAGTGATGCTCGTGCCAATCTTAGCAAGCTCGTTGCTTCTCCTCTTGATTCCTGGACTCCCATCCGTATTGCAAGGGCAATGACTGATTTTGATCTAATGATGGGTGCGTGTGCTCATCCTTTCAAGACTGAGCCGTTGAAATCCGCCAAGAACCATGTGTTGTTTTGCTATCAGTCCTATGTTACTGAGAAAAACGTGGCAGCGGGTCTTGCAGCTCGGGTTAGATCAAACATGGCGGAGCTCGAGTCCTATAGCAAGAAATTTAATGCTTTGGTTGACGCTGAAGAAGCGAATAGGCAACGGCTAGCCAAAATTGCAGCTGTAGAGGAGCGTCTTTTGGTATTGGAGAAGGAGGTGGCTGAAGCTCGAGCGTCTAAAGCGGAAATGGTTAGAGCCAGTTCCGGGTTTAGAGCTTGTTTCCCGCGGATGGAGGAAGAGCTGGCCCGTGAGAAAGATTGATTGGCCAATCATTATGATGAGATGTTGGCATGGCACCGACAGAGCGAGCAACACAAAGAGGCTACCTCCAAACTTTGTGAATCTTGGGCGAAATACCCAAAGCCTGATTTTTGTTTGTTTCCGTGAGGTATGTTCACGGTTGCCCGTACTTTCCCTCTTTGTTTTGAGTTTGTACGCTCATTCTTTCATTTATTTATTTGTGTAGCACAAATGGACATTATTTTGTGAGTTGATCGCCGCTTGAACGTTTGCTAGGTCATCTATATTTTTTTTTATTTGTGGCCATGACACACTTATTCTTTTATTGATGAACATTTATAGTACTTGCGAAGACAATATACAAATGCTTTGAAAAATTGTAAATGCCCAGAAAAAGAGCGCATATGCCCTGCGTGTACCTGGATACGCCCCGCGTATTTATGCTCCTGATCCTGAAGCGCTTTCTCGATGATGAATACGCGTGGCATATGTGGTTTTGCGCCCCGCGTATTCTCGCTCCTGGAGTACATCTTCTATGCACGACCGATACACGTCCTGCATCTTTGGGGCACGCCCCGCGTATGAGAACGCACGCCCCGCGTATTCGTGCTCCTGGAGCTGTCTTTTACACACGTCTGGTTTACGCCCCGCGTATTGTCAAACACGCCCTGCGTATTTGAGCTTCTGATCTTGGAGCATCTAAAGAAGAAATTTACGCGTGGCGTCTTTGGCATTACGCCGCGCGTAAATGAGCCTCTGGGGTGTGACTTTCGTGCGTGCCTGAGTCACGCCCTGTGTGAAATAAAGACGCCCTGCGTATTTGGCTTTTTGAGCTGTCCTTCGAGATGTGCTTCCTCTATGCCTTGTTGGCTGGCTACTTCGCACGTTACACATCACGTGTTGTGCGTGACGCTCCCATCGGTTCCTGTGTTAATTACGTCCCACATACTTTGGAAATATTTCTTCAAGTATTTGCCGTTAATGTATCTCTTGTGTGGTTCTCCGCCCAGGCTCTTCAACCAATATGCATTCCCGGGAAGCACCTTGTGGATTTGAAATGGTCCTTCCCAGTTGGGTGACCACTTCCCAAGCTCACGATCCTTCGTCTCGATTGGTAGAATTAGCTTCCACACTAGCTCGCCTTCTCTGAAGCTTTTCTTTTTTACTTTCTTGTTGTACACGTCTTCCACTTTCTTCTTTTGGATCATCATGCAATCGAGCGCTTTCTGCCTTTCGTAGTCTAGATCTTCTAGCTCCATGGTCATGGCTTGTACATAATTGTCTGGCTCCAAGTCATTCTGACGCATTACTCGTAATGAAGGCACAATGACTTCCAATGGTATTACTGCATCATGACCAAACGTTAGGAAAAATGGACTCACTCTGGTCGCTCGTGTCTTAGACGTTCGCATAGCCCAGAGCGTTTCTGAGAGAACTTGATGCCACTCCCTAGGATTGTCTTCTAGCATCTTCTCCAAGATTTGGATCAGGATCTTGTTGGACGCCTCAGCTTGACCATTCGCTTGTGCATAAAATGGGGTGGAATGAATCAACTTAATCTTGTACTCTTCTACGAACTCGTTCATATCTTCGCCTGTGAACATGGTTCCTTGATCCGTGGTGATGGATTCTGGGATTCCGAATCTATGAATCAAGTTCTCTTTGATGAATCGGATCACTTGTGTTTGGCTGACTTGTTTCATTGGCGCTGCTTCCACCCATTTGGAAAAGTAATATGTGGCAACTATGATGAAACAATGACCTTTTGATGAAGCTGGGAATATTTTCCCTATTAGATCAATAGCCCATCCTCTAAAAGGCCACGGCTTCACCACTGAGTGTAATTCTTCTGAAGGGACTCGTTGGATTTGGCCATACAGTTGACACTTCTTGCAACCCTTCGTATATGTGATGCAATCGCGTAGGATCGTTGGCCAGAAGTATCCATGGCGATTGATAAGCCACCGCATTCTCCTTCCGGATTGGTGAGCTCCGCATATGCCTTCATGGACTTGCTTCATGACTTCCATTGCTTTTGGGAAGCCGAGACATTTGAGTAGCATTCCGTCGTAGCTCTTACGGTACAAATCACCTACCATCAACATGTAATTTCGAGATTGAATGCTCAATGAATATTTTACTTTTTTGGAAGGATCATTGAGGTAATCGATGAACTGTTTCCTCCAATCTTGAGCTAAGTTAATATCGATGTCGAATGATTCAAACTGGACGCCTCTATCCGCCACGGAAGGATGGCCCTGTCTTCTAATGATAACAACTTTGTATGCTGTTTCTTTGGAGATCTTCATTCCAGAAGCGATTTGGGCTAACTCATCAGCTTCCCAGTTGTCATTTCTTGGGATATGCTCCAAACTGACCTCATCAAACATTTCCAAAAGTTGAATTGCAAACGCGAAATAAGGTAGCAAAGATAAACTTGAGCATTTATATTCTCCTGTTATGTGCCGGATAACCAATTGTGAATCACCGAAAATCTTGATCTCTTTCGCTCCTAGGTCTATCAAGATTTCTAAGCCGATGATTAGAGCTTCATATTCAGCCTGGTTGTTCGTACATTCAAAATCCAAGTTTACCGCTAATATTGTCTTAGTCCCGGATGGGGCTGTGATGATCACTCCTGCCCCGTTGGAACTGTCTGTGCTTGAACCATCGAACTTCAACTGCCACGGTTCTTTGTGCGTCAGATAAATTGGTAGTTCTGCTTCTTCGGGATATTGAAAGTTGGTTGGGTGGTCGGCCACAAAATCTGCAATTGCTTTCCCTTTTATCGAGGATTGCGGGAGATACACTAACGTGAACTCGGCCAGTGCTAGTGACCATTTTCCTATTCTTCCTGAGAGGATAGGCTGGTTGAGCATGTATTTGATCAAGTCGGTGCTAGCAATCACATAAACTCTCGCTTTGAGCAAGTAATGCCTCAACTTTGTGCAAGCGAAGTAGAGGGCTAAGCACGTCTTCTCAACTGGGCTGTACCTCGTCTCTGCTGATAGCAATGTTCGACTTAGATAGTAGACGGCTTGTTCATGACCATTTGCATTGTCTTAGGCAAGCAAGCACCCAATTGACTCATCGGTTGCTGATATATAGAGCTTGAGTGGAGTACCCTCCCTTGGTGGCATCAACACGGGTGGGTTGCTCAAGTAAGTTTTGATCTCTTCGAACGCCGCTTGATGCTTGTCGTCCCACTTGAAGCTTTCTTCGTCTTTGAGTCTTAACAGATCTGAGAAGGCTCTGGATTTTCCAGCCCAGTTTGATATGAATCGTCTCAAGTAGTTTACTTGGCCCAAGAACCGCTGCAACTCCTTCTTGTTCTTCGAAGGTTGTGCTTCTTTGATTGCTTTTGCCTTATTGTCGTCAATCTCGATTCCTCTTTGGTGGACTAAGAATCCGAGAAAGTGCCCTGCTTTGACCCCGAAGGCACACTTCAGAGGGTTGAGCTTTAAATTGTACTTACGCATCCGCTCGAAACTCTTCCTCAAATGGCTGACGTGTTCTGCCTCTCGCTTGGATTTGATAACGATGTCGTCCACGTATACCTCCATAGAGGTGCCGAGTAAATCGTGAAAGATGGCATTCATTGCTCTTTGGTATGTGGCGCCGGCATTCTTTAAACCGAACGGCATGACGACCCATTCGAACGTGCCGATTGACCCTGGGCATCGAAATGCCATTTTTGCAATGTCTTCTTCGGTAATGGGGATTTGGTTATATCCCGCATAGCAATCACACAGAGATATTAATTCATTTTTAGACACAGCATCTACTAACATGTCGGCTATGGGCATCACATAGATGTCTTTCGGCGTGGCTAAATTTAGATCGCGGAAATCTACGCATACGCGTAGCTTACCGTTCTTTTTCACTACAGGCACGACGTTAGATAGCCATACAACGTACTTTGCTGGTCTGATGAACTTAGCTTTGAAAAGCTTTTCTATCTCTTCCTTCACCTTGATTTCAACCTCTTTGCTCATTCTCCTTGTTGGTTTCTTGAATGGTTTGAACTCCGGTTTGATTGGCAATCTATGTCCCACTATATCCTTACTCAACCCGGGCATTTCATCATAATTCCAACCTTCTTCCATACAATGCCTCATAAGGTGCCATATCAATACTAGACTGATAACTGTTATTATATGCAAACTCCATTAAAGGCAAATGCACATCCCAACTAATTTGGAAATTCAGAATACTAGCTCTTAACATATCCTCCAAAGTTTGAATGGTACGCTCACTTTGACCGTCTGATTATGGATGGAAGGTTGTGCTGAAGTTTAATCTAGTTCCCATCGCATCTTGAAAACTAGGCCAAAATCTTGATGTAAAACTAGGATCCCTGTCAGACACAATAGAAACTGGCACACCATGAAGTCTCACAATTTCTTTGACATACAATTGTGCCAACTTTTCTAAAGAGAAAGTTACTTTCACTGGCAGAAAATGGGCTGATTTCGTCAATCTATCTATAATTACCCAAATGGCATCATTACCATGTTGCGTACAAGGCAATCCACTGACAAAATCCATTGTGATGTGCTCCCACTTCCATTCAGGAATAGGAAGTGGTTGCAAAGTACCAGCAGGTCGTTGATGTTCAGCTTTGACTTGTTGGCAACTTAAACATCTGCTCACATGTTCAGCTATTTCTCTTTTCATCCCTTTCCACCAAAAATGATCACGTAGGTTTCTGTACATCTTTGTACTCCTAGGGTGCATTGCATAAGAGGAATCATGAGCTTCTTCTAATATCTCCCTCTTAATATCACTAATATTGGGAACACACATTCTATCTCCAAACATTAGCATACCATCTACTGTAGTCTTGTATTCAGTATTCTTTCCTTGTACAACTTCATCTTTAATTCGCTCCAAAAACTTATCTTGACTCTGAGCTTCTCTGATTCTATCCCTGAGGATTGGTCTCACTTTCAACGTTGCACATAACACTCCTTCATTTTCACAATTCAACTCTACATTCAAAGCCCTCATTTGAAGCAACAAAGGCATTTTTACGGATTTAATATAACTCAAACTTCCAACATTCTTGCGACTCAAAGCATCAGCTACAACATTAGCTTTACTAGGATGATATTCAATTGTCAGATCATAATCTTTCAATAGCTCAATCCATCTTCTTTGCCTCAGATTTAATTCCTCTTGACTCATTATATACTTCAAACTCTTGTGATCAGTGAACATGCGACATTTCTCACCATAAAGATAGTGTCTCCAAATCTTCAAAGCAAACACAACAGCAGCTAATTCAAGATCATGTGTCGGGTAATTCAATTCATGCGGTCTTAACTATCGTGATGCATAAGCAATTACTTTATCATTCTGCATCAACACTGTAACCCCCATCCCGGGTCACATTGAAAACACATAGAGACCAAGCAATTATCAGAATTAAGCACCAATCACTAACATAACTACATAAATGCTCCTCATTTGTTACCGTCTACCAAAATCTCATAACCCAAGAATTAAATAACCAGCCAAACAATTTAACTGTCAATAATGTTCACTTAAAATTAAGCAAATAATCAAATTCAATAATATAATAAATCGAAATAAATGTCTATGAAATTGCTAATGAGAATGAGACGGTTGTGTTGGCCAGCCTGAATGCAGGATAAATCTGAAAATCTAGTAAATAGGAGAATCTCTGAACCTAGCCTGAAAATTTCAATATGGCAATGAGTGAGCTGCCTACTCAATAAACATAATTAGGAATATTTATATATATACATATACATTTATAGTTCATATATATTATATATCATGAAATCATTAAAATTAAATAGATGACATCCAAACCGGACTCTTTATTACACATAATACCTTAAAGTTATTATATTTATTTTAAGGGCCCTAGGCTAAACTTAAGTAAATATGTCTGATGGTCTTATGGTGTTTAACATCAAAATAGGTATGCGTTATCGTCTACTCTTGCAAGACACACAACCTTGAGACTTCATAATATAAGTACTTTATAACGGTACTGCTATCGTCTAATCTTGCAAGACGCAGTACCAAGCCCAATCCAAAATTTAATAACACCCTATCGTCTCCTCTTTCAAGACAGGTGTACGTGATCACAGTATCAACAAACCTCCATACCATTATACCTATCCACTTAAGCTAGCTATTTATGTTTTGTTCTAACTCGAACATAATCCAACACAATTTCCTAATTCATAATCTTCCGCACTCATATACATTCCCCTTTCTGCCATGGTATAATTTCATAGCTAATTATCTCGATAGGTAAATACATGAGCAACCCCATTTTAAGAGGAACAAAACCTTATATTAATAAATTCAACTATACAGAGAACATTTAAAACTTCACTCCTCAAATCACTATATGTATAAATAAACACAAATCAAATGATAACCAAATACTCAACATTTATTTTATTATTCTATGACAATATATCAATAGACAACCACATAAATAGATAAATATATATATATATATATATATATATATATATATAAACATAAGCAATTAAGTTTACCTCTTGTCCCAAAAAAGCTAATCAAATTATTCGGATTCTAATTGACCCGTTGCTGGCTCCCCGGAGGTTTACCGGAGCGCGGTGGTCGGCCGTTGGAGGTTCGCTGGAGATGCCGAAATCGCGAATCGAGACTATCACGAGATAGCCAACGATGAGGAGAGTCCAAAAGTACACTCCTTTCACTATTAAAACCGTCTAAAAGGACAAGATCTAACACTTTGCCGGTGAAAAATACTCGCTCCGGTTACCATATTTTTTGCTCAAAAAAATATCAATAGTGGTCTTAAAATCTTCCTCATAAAATAAGGAATTCAATGGTATAATTTTCATTTGAAGAAGTGGCCGAAATAAGGAGCTATGAATTAAAAACGAATGGAAGAAAAATAAGAAATATGTGCCGTGAAGGGAAAACGCAGCTGCCGCCCAAAAAGAAAAATAGTGCTAACCTGCTCTCCCCAAAAAAAAATCCTAAAAACCCAACTAAAACTAAAACTAATAATAATAATAATAATAATAATAATAATAATAATAATAATAATAATGTAAAACGTAATAAAATATTATTTAATATAGTGATACTCAACTAATTTATTAGTATACTAAAATTACGAAATACTCCTTATAAAATTACGGATGTTACAAACACAATTCCAAGACCTTGCCTTGAAGCATCACTATATATTGTATACCCTTCACCCACTACAGGTAGTGTCAACACTGGAGTACTAATAAGTCTTGACTTCAAAGTATCAAAACTTTTCTGACACTCGGGTGTCCACTTGAATTTTACTCCCTTTCTCAGCAATTGCGTCATTGGAGAAGCTATAAGTGAGAATCCATTCAGAAACCTTCTGTAATACCCTGCTAACCCCAGAAAACTGCGCACCTCATGTACATTCGATGGTGCTTTCCAGTTAGCTACAACTTCAACTTTCTTAGGATCCACTAGAATTCCCTTAGCTGATACCACATGCCCCAAGAACATAATTTCATCAAGCCAAAACTCACATTTACTGAATTTGGCATACAACTGCTTCTCTCTCAGAATCTGCAAAACTGTCCTCAAATGTTTACTGTGGTCTTCCTTACTTTTAGAGTACACAAGAATATCATCAATAAACACAATTACAAATGTATCTAAGTAAGGTTTAAAGATTCGGTTCATCAGATCCATAAATGCAGCGGGTGCATTAGTTAACCCGAATGGCATTACCAAAACTCATAATGCCCATATTGAGTTCTGAAAGCTGTTTTCTGAACATCTCATTCTCTGATCTTCAACTGATGATATCCAGTTCTCAGATCAATTTTTGAAAATATTGTCGCCCCTTGCAACAGATCAAACAAATCATCGATTCTAGGCAACAGATACTTATTACGGATTGTAACCTAATTCAACTGACGGTAATCTATACACAACCGCATTGTTCCATCCTTTTTCTTCACAAACAACACTGGAGCTCCCCAAGGTGATACACTAGGTCGTATATATCCCTTATCTAACAACTGTTGCAACTGTATCTTTAATTCTTTCATTTCTGTCGGTGCCATTCTATATGGTGCTAAGGATATAGGAGCAGTACTCGGTTGTAAGTCAATTGCAAACTCTACTTCTCTTTCTGGTGGAAACCCTTGTATCTCATTTGGGAACACATCTGGATATTCATTCACAATTGGCACTTCTTCTAATTTAGGAGGTTTTTCCCTGCTGTCTATCACATACGCCAAGAAAGATTCACACCCCTTCCTTAACATTTTTAAAGCTGTCATAACCGTGACTATATTTCTATGTACACCTCTCTCGTCTTGAAACACATATTTTTCCCTATTAGCTAATAACAGATTAACTTTCTTCCTACAATAGTCTACCATGGCTTGACACTTAGATAATGAATCCATGCCTAATATCACATCAAATGTTTGAACCATTAAAGGTACCAAATCAGCATGTATAAAGGACTCTCCTAATTTTACTTCACAATCAGGATAGACATGTGTACATACTAAAGATTCTCCCATAGGCATGCTAACAATTAAACATTCAGGCATCAATTTCGACTCCCACATTACATCAGACATAAATAACGGCGATACAAAAGAATGCGTGGCACCCGGATCAATAAGCACATAAGCATATTTTCCAAATAAAGAAATCATACCAGTGATAAATTCTGCAAATGCAACAGCTTCTTGTGGAGTCATAGCAAAAACTCGAGGTTGAGTTACAGCTCTGTCTGACTGAGTACCCTGATCTCTAGCTCCCTGAGAAGTATTACCAGCTCCTCTGGCCATATTGGTACCTCTACCATTACCACGACCATTTCCTCTTCCAACTGAATTACCTCCACTTGTTCTGTCACCCTGTGATCCTCGACCTCTCCCAACAGTGTTCAATTTAGGACAATTAGTACGTACATGCCCTTCTTCGCCACACTCATAATATGAAATTCTTCTTTTAGATTTTGTTATCCTCCCTGATGATGGGCAATCCTTTTTCAAGTGACCCCTTCCTCCACATTGATAACATCCCAGAGATCTTTTCCTGCATTCTCCAGAATGAAATTTCCCACACTGAACACATTTTGTACCATTACCACTACTAGCAATGGAAGGACTAGACGAAGCTTGACTAATAGTATCAGATGCTCGGAAATTAGTACGGCTCACAGGTGCTCCTTTTGTGTTCTGACTCTGAGTTTGACCACCTCGAAACTGAGACAATCCCCCTTTCACAAACTTGGATCTCCCAAAATCCCCTGACTGCTTCTGACTATTCTCAGATTCTAACTTACCTTTCAACTTTTCTTTCTGCAATGCTTTTTCCACCCAGCATCGGTAATGCGTACCTTCATACAAACTCAATTCATTCTGATAAAATGCACTCAGACCATCTTTGAACCTTTTACATTTAACTTCCTCAGTCGGAAACCACTGACTTGCATAACGGTATAAATCATCGAACTTGTCCACATACTCCCTCATAATCATAGCTCCCTGTTGCAAATTAAAGAACTCATTCCTCTTTGCTTTTTGAAATGATTCAGTCACATATTCTTTCATAATTCATGTTTGAAAACATCCCAATTCAAACCTTCAGGATACAAACCCCTAACTCTAATTAACCATGTATCTGCTAGCCCATGTAATAAACCAAACACGGTCTTTAATTTATCTTCAGTACTTAACTTCATAGTAGTGAAGGATTTTTCTGTAGCTTTTAGCCAATTATCAGCTTCCTCGGGTTCAATTGTACCCCTGAAATCAAATGCCCCACAGTTTTTGGCATCTTCAATTAACTCACTAGGCCTTCGACGTGCCTCACGTGTTTCCATCATAGTTACTAAAGCTTCAACCAATGTTCGGGGTTCAAGCTGCAAAATTTGTGCAACTTGCGGCATTGCAGCTTGTGGAGCCACATGTGGTACACGGTGTTCAGGTTCAGGTGGTATTGGTGGAGGATTAACATGTTGATTTTCTGGTGGTTGTCTTTGAGGTTGGGAAACAGGTGGAACTCTAGCATCAGAGGCTACACTATCCTCTGTGCTTTCTGGACCCCATCGTAATTCTCTCTCTTCTGCATTTCTACCTCTACCCCTATTTAGAGGTGGTCGGCCACGTCGTCGTCTTAGATGCATCTATATGATAAATAAACTATTACAATTATATTTTTAATATGTGTTATGCATGAATAATATTTATTGGACTTATCAATATACTTTAGTAAGTTATATACTTAACACATATATACCTATATTCATATACCTATGGACCAACCTATTGCTCTGATACCAAAATGTCAGACCCGACCCAAAATAGAATTGGATATGACAGTGAGACATTACCACAGCCGTGTATGAGTCGGAAGTAACATCTCACAATTAAAATTTAAGAAATTCAAATCTTGTTTGAAACTTAAGAAACATTTTCAACATATACTTCTACATCTAGAATAGTTCGAAAATCACTTATAACATCCAATTACGAATCTTTTTCTCTTGCTTTTTACCCAAAATGCATTTGAAACGTAGAAAGTTATGTCAATTTAATCTATTAGCTTTTAATCTGCCTAACCTCACAAATTAACGCCATAATTGAACATTTCAAACCAAAATCCTTCATCACACGACTTCATATTCATTTCAAAATGGGCCACGTAAGTTCCTAAATATTCACAAGCACAAAAACACGCATATATCTACATGTACAAAATGGTATGCAATACCCTAGAAGACGACTTGGACGATCGTGGCCGTATCCAATCCTCGCCCTAGTGTCGAACACTTCCCTCGGTACCTCGTACTTCTTCGCCTAAAAACATTAAAACATTTGAAAATATGAGACGAAAACCTCAGTAAGCAACTATCAACTATAAAAAAACTAGTTTTTAGTTAAAATATATACATACGTATACAGTATAAAAACATTTAACTAAATCAAACCTTAACTTATTAGTTTGTAAATAACGTTCGAGTATCCTCAAAACAAACTTAACCAAAGCATTTACTAAAAACCAAAGTTTAAATCAAAATCAATATCGTATCCATCACCGAGTATCCCCTCGTAATTCAACCCATCACATGTAAACATATTCGAGACGTCTCTTTAACTTGCCTAATCCCGTATTGGTCTTATCCAACACTTCGCTGCCAATACCCTACTAGGTCTTTAAACTGTGTACACAGGCCATATTCCTCACTGAACATGGTCTTCAAATATCAAACCACCCGTCCGGACTACTCACGATGGATACTAAATATTTTTCTATGAAATCATCCAATAGATCAAATTTACCCAAAATTCAACCCAATTTCAACTGTATAAACTTTCTCATCAACTAGATCAAAATTTACTAACATCGTCAAATTCCGAAATTTACTGAACCAAATAGCAATTAAACATGTAAAGAAATTCAATTTTACGCTGACTGAACTAAAATAGCAATTTAACATGTGAAGAAATTCAATTTAATGCCAATTGAACCAAATGGCAATTAAACACGTAAAGAAATTCGATTTAATGCCGACTGAACTAAAATAACAATTTAACACGTGAATAAATTCAATTTAACGCCAACTGAACCAAATAGCAATTAAACATGTAAAGAAATTCAATTTAACACCGACTGAACCAAATTAGCAATTTAACACGTAAAGAAATTCAATTTAACGTCAATTGAACCAAAATTCGTTATGAATTTATCGAGAATCCAAAATCATTCCTCACAAATGCTTAAGAAACAAATTTATGAAATTTTTAAAGCTTAATATATATATATATATATATATATATATATATATATATATATATAACCAAAATACTAGTTGATAGTTACTTACATTGACGCAGATTATCACCTCTAATACGAGGACACGAGGCTAAAGACTTCCAAACCGAACTCAACTATAGAGAATCTAGATGACACAATTGGAACCTAACTTTTGAATGGTTAACTTTACACCATTGAAAATTAGAATGAATGCATTTCTCATTCTAATTACATAAAACCATTTTTTTGTGGAGTTTTCTTTTCGAATGATCATCAACCCTTCCTTGAAAATCAAGCATCCCCTTTTATATCCCTTTTTTTTTTCCTTTTCAAAGATGTCCACTTTCGCTTTCCTATATGATCAACACCTCATCTTACTTAAGATGTTAATTTAGTGTGTGATGGACGCCTATCATCTCATTCAATATGGTATGTACACACTACAAGAAAATAACAGTTTACCAACGACACCATGTCATTGGTAATTATCCTATTTTCGTTGGTAATCATCATTAGCGATGACATATCGACGTAATATACGTCGAAGCCATTTCGCTTGTTGGTAAAATATATACCGACAAAAAAATCTGTGTCGTTGGTATTTGCAACGACAATGTTGTTGGCAAATTGTAGGTGACCGCTTATTAGAATTACAAGTTATCGTTAATAGTCTCGACTGTTGTCGTTGTTAAGTTGTTGGTAATACTACATCGTCGATATGTCGTTGGCATTTCTCACACTAAATTTGGTGCCAAACTTACTCGCGCGAAAAATAACGTCAACATTGTCGTTTGTAAGTGGTCAGTAAAAGGAAAGTCGTCGGTATGTCATTGGTAATTCGTCCTCGATAACATGTATATCGTCGGTAAGTCGTTGGTATATGTCGTTGCCAGCATACATTGTTGGTAAGTTGTCGTCTGCATGTCGTTGCCAAATTTTATCATTAATAAACTATTATATTATATATATCAGAAACTTTTATATTCTATTATTTTCAATCAATTGTATAGTAATAGATACTTAATAAATAATATCATGGAGAAAAAAAAAATGAACATATTAATTTCATTTATCAAAATAATCCTAACACGAAGGATTGTTAAACATAAGTTTCAAAAGTAAGAAAACATTACAACATGTCCAAAACAACTATAACATAAAGGAGAATCACACAATCAATTAGTTAGTTTGGAGCTTTCCTAGCTAGAGTTTTAAAAGTAAACTAAAAATTCTATAATTGCATTTCAAAGCAAGTACTAGCAAGTTCTCCACATGATTTTCAAGGCACCAAACATCAAAGGCATACATTAAAAAACAACTTCATCAGCAAGAAGTAAAAGTTGAAGAAGATACAGGCAGCAAATAGAGCAGAAGTATACTATACTAAAGTTTTTGAATCCATATTATGAAACTTTTAACCAAAGTAAATAAATTACAAAAACAAAAACAACTATAGATCTAGTTGATAAAATCCTATGTTCATTTTAATATTATGAGCATCCTATCTTTCAAAAGCTTCAGTTTAATATTTGCTGCAATAAGACTAACGACAGGGCTAGCAGTGAGAATTTTTCTGAAATATGAGACTATTTCTAGCCCTCCAAACCCTTGTAAACAGCAGCTGTGAAATAAATCCTACGAATCTGACTTTAATTTCTTGCCACTGGCTTTCACTAGTTCCGTGTTGGCTCCTAAAAATTGAGTCACGGCATGACATATTGATTTTGTAAACAAATATTTCATACAATAAAGGTACTGCTAATGTAAATATTATTAAGAGTTTTTTTAAAAAAATAGAATGACCAACACAAACATCATTAAAAGATTAATGATACAAATCCAAATGTGATACAGATTGAAAGCGATAAATGAAGGTTTTAATCGTAAACCAACAAAGAGGTTCTTCTCTAGCTAAACTAGAAGGAGTGAATCCCAATAACAAGGTATAAACTTTAGGTTCTCAATGAGAATAATATTTGATTGATAAAAGTTGTTTCATCCTTACAAAATGGGGGTTTAAATACATCCCCCTAATGATAATAAAAGACAAGGACTACCCCTACTAGGGTTTCAATACGGCTATCCATAAAAGGGTAAAATAGGTGATACGCCCCGACAATCAGTACAATGGTACAGGTACGGATTGTCAGGGTTGTTGGTGAATTACTTCGGGAGGAAGTAAACCTAGAGATCCGCCCAGGGGTAGATGTTGATACGCCTCCTTGTGTACTCCTAGATCCGCCCCGCTCGTATGTCTTGGGGATCCGCCCTCCTAGGTACAACCTCCGTGGGTCTGATGTCTGAGGATCCACCAGAGCGCGCGTGATCAATGATCCCAGTTAGGATGTCCGCATCATTCTCTCATTCTTTAAAAGATCTTGGCACTGATTTGTCTTTGTTGAACTCCAAAGGACCATCCGGCTTCCACGGGCTAAGGTCACGGATGTTGAACGCCGGTGAGATTTTACCAAGCCAATTCGGCAATGTTATATGATAGGCATTGGCATTGACCTTCTTGGTGACCTTATATGGCCCGTATTTCCTAGGTCGAAGCTTGCTGCTTGTGGCGTTGGCGAGTCTCTCTTTGCCCAGATATATCATAACCTCATCCCCAACTTCAAACTGTAGGTCCCTGCGGTGCTCATCCGTCTTAGCCTTTAATTTCTGATTTCTCTCCTAAAGGGTTTCTCTCACCTCTTGGTGCATCTGTACATAATCCTTGGCCAGCTGGTTGGCAGTCATGTTTCCTTTAGGAAGATCGGCTATATCAAGGATGTGATTCGGGGCCTTTGTGTATACCACCTCAAATGGGGATCTCCCGGTTCCCGAATGTACAGAGTCGTTGTAGGCGAACTCAGCTTGGGCTAAAACCACATCCCACATCCTGGGCTTATCCTTACATTTGCTGCGTAGTAGGTTTCCCAAAGTTCTATTGACCACCTCGGTCTGTCCGTCTGTTTGAGGGTGGGCGGTGGTACTAAACTTCAGAGACGTATCAAACAGAGCCCACAACGTCCGCCAGAAGTGACTGAGGAACTTCGTATCACGATCCGAGACAATGCTCTTAGGTACGCCATGTAGCCTGACAATCTCTTTGAAGAATAGCTTAGCAGTCGCTGAGGCATCATTAGTTTTATGACATGGTATGAAGTGTGCCATCTTTGAAAACCGATCAACCACAACAAAGATGGAATCCATGCCTCTCTGAGTTCTGGGCAACCCTAGGACAAAGTCCATGGACAGATCCTCCCATATGGTCTCTGGCACAGGCAAAGGTAGCTGCAAGCCAGCATTTGTAGTGCGTCCCTTGGCGGTCTGGAAAATATAGCATCGTTCTACTAAGTAGGCAACATCTCGTCTCATCTTAGGCCAGAAATAACGGGAACTCACTGCTTCATATGTCTTGTCTCGCCCAAAATGCCCTCCAAGGGATCTGCCATGTAGATCACGAACAACCTTCTCGCGGATGGAAGTGCAGGGTAAGCAAAGTTGGTTGCCTCTCATGAGATACTCATCCATCAGGTGATACGCCCCATCCCCATGCTGGTGCTGACACTTCTCCCAAATACTGCCAAAATCAAGATCCGCCAGGTATTCTCCTCTAATGTGTTCAAAACAACCGGTCACCAGGTTTACTGTTTTTATTAGTGACACCCTTCGACTCAAGGCGTCCGCCACCTTGTTCTGTTTTCCAGCCTTATGGATAAGCTTATAGGGGAACTTATCTATGAAGGCAGACCACCGGGCATGCATAGAGCTTTGAAGTTGCTTCTGACTTCCCAGGTATTTGAGGGCTTGGTGGTCGGTGTAGAGAATGAATTCTTTCCCTACCAAGCAATGCTCCCATACCTTTAATGCCCTAACTACGGCATAAAATTCTTGATCATATGTTGCCCATTTTTGCCTTGCCTCACAGAGCTTCTCACTGAAATATGCAATGGGCCTCTTCTCTTGCATCAAGACACCACCAATCCCTAATCCACTAGCATCGCATTCAACTTCGAATAGTTTGTCAAAATCGGGATACGCCAGCACGGGCGATGTACTCAACTTTTCCTTGATCAGGGCGAAGCTCTCCTCTTGGGCATCCGCCCACGCGAATCCCTTTCCTTTTGTCAAGCACTCCGTCAACGGGGCCACAATGGAACTGAAGTTCTTGATGAACCGACGATAAAATGTTGCTAGCCCATGAAAACTCCTGATATCCCCCACGTTCCTCGGAGTAGGCCACTCTCGGATGGCTCTTACCTTCTCCCCATCAACTTGGACCCCATCGCCACTAACCACGAACCTAAGGAAAACCAGGCTTTCCATGACAAAATCACACTTCTTAGTGTTGGCGTATAACTGGTGTTTCCGTAATAGGTCAAACACTATTCGTAAATGCTCCACATGCTCCACCAAGGTCTCGCTATGAATCGGGATGTCATCAAAATACACAACTACAAATTTTCCAATCACCGGGCGTAGCACCTGATTCATCAGCCTCATGAATGTACTGGGGGCGTTAGTCATCCCAAATGGCATAACTAACCACTCATACAATCCATCTCTGGTTTTGAAGGCGGTCTTCAACTCATCCCTAGATCGAATTCGTATCTGATGATAACCGCTCCTGAGATCAATCTTGGAGAAAACTCGGGATCCACCAAGTTGGTCTAGCATATCATCCAGCCTTGGAATAGGGAACTTATACTTGATAGTGATCTTGTTGATAGCTCTGCTATCCACACACATCCGCCAAGATCCATCCTTTTTGGGCGTAAGTAGGGCTGGGACGGCGCATGGACTCATACTTTCTCTAACGTATCCCATCTCAATGAGCTCTTCCACTTTCTGCCTCATGATGTCATTTTCTTTTGGACTCATTCGATAATGGGGAAGGCTTGGTAAACTAGCCCCGGGCATAAGATCGATATGATGTTGGATGTCCCTCAAAGGTGGTAACCCACTCGGCAACCCTTCAGGGAACAGATCTTGATATTCGCCAAGTAGGCGGGTCACTTCATTCGGCATCTCCGTTTCGCCCCTTTGGGAGGGTTCGTGATCCGCCTTAACCATTACCACATACACCATCTGGCTCTCTTCACATTCGCTGACAAATGATTTGTGTGTAGGACAGACTACCAAGGTAGACTTCTCGTCGGCCTTTGGCTCTCTCATCATTGGCGTAAGTACGAACTTCACCCCATTCTTCACAAATCTGTAAGTGTTCTCTCTTTCTACGTGGATGGCGTCGTTATCAAATTGCCAAGGTCGGCCCAACAATAGGTGGCAGGCATCCATATCGACCACATCACAACAGACTTCATCCCTATAATCACCAATCACAATAGGTACCCTGCATCTCTGGGTTACCCTAAGTTCACCCACGTTTTTTATCCATCCCACCCTATAGGGGTCGGGATGCGCCTCCGCCAACAACTCGAATTTCTGAACGGCGTTGCTGCTCACAATGTTCTCATGGCTCCCACTATCTATTATCACATTGCATCGCCCACCTTTCACAAGACAGCGGGTCCTGAATAGTCAGTGCCTCTGATCTCCCTCTATCCGACTGGAGACTAACAAACGCCGTACCACATGAACGACGTATCTCTCTTCATCCGCCTCATCATCATCTTCTCCTAAGGGTTCACAAAATACTTCATCCCCTTCGTCATAGTCATCTTCATACCTCTCCACCATGTTGGCGCTCTTCCTCCTAGGACATTCGTTGGACCTATAGCCCGGCTCATTGCAACGAAAACATTTGAAAGGCGCTGGCCTTGCGTACGGATTGTTGCTCTTAGGTGGTATAGGTGCTTCCTTGTACGGCCTAATATCTCCGACAGATCCCCTTCCCACACTGTTGACCTTGGCCCCACTGGCACTCGCCACTTGCTTGCCTTTGTCATAAGGCTTCATGTTATCTCTTCCTCCAGGCGTATACTCAGTAGTGGCGGATCTCCTGGATCTCCTGGTTAGTTGGGATTCAGCCTTGAGGGCTAAATTCCTGGCATCTTGTACCCGAACCACCATCTGCGTGCCAATACGATCCTGGATGTTGTATCTCAACCCTTCTAGATACCTAGAGGTCTTTTGGCTTTCAGTTTCTGACAAGTTGGTTGTCGCCGAAAGCCTCAAGAACTCTGAGGTATACTCATGGACGCTTCGGGTCCCTTGAGAGCATCCCCTGTATGAGCTGTAAATATACTGCTCATAATCCGGCGGTAAGAACCGCTCCCTCAACATCGCCTTCATCCGTAGCCAAGATCGAATCGGATCTCTGCCCCCTCTTCTTCTTTCTTCCCTCATCTGATCCCACCAAACTGATGCGCCACCTTTCAAGCGATACGCCACCAGCCTCACCTTCCTCTCATCAGGAATCCCAGCATACTCAAAGAAACGTTCGACTTCCGATAACCAGTCTAAGAATCCCTCTATATCGAGTTCGCCTCCAAAATATGGTAAGTCTATCTTTAGCTTAAAGGCATCATCTCTATCAAAGTTTCCTACACCTGGGTATACTCTAGCATCCTCCACACGTCAGTTGTCAACAGGCCCAACATCCCTCATAGCTCTAACGATATCATCATTCCCGATACCCTCAAAGTCATCACTATCACTATCAGCGTTATGCACAAGGACAAAGTTGGGTCTTCTTACCTCAGGATCCCTAGGACCCATTTGTGGAAGCTGTTGTTCAGGGACTCCTTCCTTTCTCTAGGTTGATCCTCCCGCGGTTGGTCGGATTAGAGCTAGAACCTCCAGTTTGAAGTTTTCTAGGGAGGTGGCTAGCTCCGGGAATCATTGGTCGGTTTGCCTCTGCCGCTCATGGCTGGCTTGGATCTGCTCCGCGAGGTGCTCCCTCAGCTCCTCATACCTCTGGTCATTGGTTTCCATGGAATCTTGCGGTTGTCGGGGCTGAACCATTGCCAAAAGAAGTTTCGGGTCAGGAAACGATCGGCTCTGATACCAAATGATACAGATTGAAAGCGATAAATGAAGGTTTTAATCGTAAACCAACAAAGAGGTTCTTCTCTAGCTAAACTAGAAGGAGTGAATCCCAATAACAAGGTATAAACCTTAGGTTCTCAAAGAGAATAATATTTGATTGATAAAAGTTGTTTCATCCTTACAAAATGGGGGTTTAAATACATCCCCCTAATGATAATAAAAGACAAGGACTACCCCTACTAGGGTTTCAATACGGCTATCCATAAAAGGGTAAAATAGGTGATACGCCCCGACAATCAGTACAATGGTACAGGTACGGATTGTCAGGGTTGTTGGTGAATTACTTCGGGAGGAAGTAAACCTAGAGATCCGCCCAGGGGTAGATGTTGATACGCCTCCTTGTGTACTCCTAGATCCGCCCCGCTCGTATGTCTTGGGGATCCGCCCTCCTAGGTACAACCTCCGTGGGTCTGATGTCTGAGGATCCGCCAGTGCGCGCGTGATCAATGATCCCAGTTAGGATGTCCGCATCATTAATGAGTATAAAAAGTGCACAATATTATCAACTAATCAAATTAAGCTTCTAAAAATTAAATAGATTTGTCATTTTTGGAAACAGAAAAAGTGTTAATATTACCTATGTTCTAGTCCTCATGTCCATGCAAATATTGAAGCAATAATGTTCATGCTAGTTTCATGTCCTTTCTAATATAATGAGAAAAGCCGAGTTACAGTACCATGAGCTGCCTCAGCTTCAAGTGTCTTTCCATCCGATAATAACTGCACATTTTGCAGTTGTTAAGGAACCACGTCATCAAAGAACAGAAAATTGAGTCGCTTTTATTGACAATAATAAATATATAACTTGAGAAACCAATACAGAAGTCATGAGACACAACGAGCCAAATCCTAACAAAAAAATGAAAAAAGTTTAGACATGTCGACTGAAAATCGCATCTGAATGTCCAAGGTCATAACTTACTTGCTTCTTTTACTGAAACCGTAAAAACAAAATAAATGGAAATGAAATCTCTTTTCTCAGTTCATATTACTTATTTTAATGTAAAATTTAAGGCTTGAGGAATTGGCGATCAAGCAATCAAGACAATTAATTTACCGAAGAGCTTTCATTTCCATACATGAAGAGCTCTTACCGAACTCTTAGGCATTAAAGGGGTCACTGGTATTAATTGTCTTGATTGCTTGATCGCCAATTCCTCAAGCCTTTGATTTTGAACAGACAACCGTGTGATGATTATAAATTCCTTACTTGTGAAACATGGTTGTAAGAATTTGGAACTTTAAGAAGTACTCAATGATCTCCCCAAAGCCCTTTATTAAAACTAGACAATACTATTTGACTTATTGAATATTTAAATATGATTAACTTCTTTCTTGTTTACTTCATTTGTGAAATCAAAGTTAGCATTTTGTAAGCTACACATGAAGATTTGGTGATAACCGATCATTAAGATGCTAGCCACAATGTTAACAAAGATATAGATTCAAAAACACAATTCCAGGGCTACAAATTGTCTAATATTTCAACACAATTAACTAAGGCTCCACTTGAAAGCTAAGGGAATAGAACACAAATCACCAGTTCTCCATTTTGGTCAAAGAGGCTCAAATGCTAGCACCTACATTT
Source organism: Euphorbia lathyris (assembly GCF_963576675.1). NCBI lineage: Eukaryota > Viridiplantae > Streptophyta > Magnoliopsida > Malpighiales > Euphorbiaceae > Euphorbia > Euphorbia lathyris. Next base: position 503,793 of record NC_088914.1, read on the forward strand.
TGCATGGCCATTTTTTTAGGGCTGATGCAAATAAGGCAACACAAATGACAAGTTTTCCACTAGTGTAATAAATAGGAGCAAGGGCCTTACAAAAGAAAAGTAGCACAATGATTGATGAACTCTAAGTTATGGGAGATATATTACAGCGACAACAGACACATATGATTTGGCTTACTGTTATTTGTTTGTTTATTATAACTATGGTAAATCGAGATTTTCAGGTAGCGCCAAATGGATGTAATCAATCTAAAACAGCTAAGCATCAAACTACTGAGCTAATGACAAACACAACAATTGATAAATAATTTTGCTCTTAACAACAACCCAATAAATACTGAAAAGCTAGGGAAAATTTAACACACCAAGCTAGAAATGAGATAGTTGTAAGAATGAAGTCTTCTAGTACTCATGTTGAATGGTCAGAATGTCTACTTCAAATTCTTTAAAATCTGCACAATAATGGCAACAATGTAATAGAAAAATTAAATAGGATAAATGTCAAAATTCTCAGACATAGAAATCAATTCAAGAACTCCCCCCATCCATCCAGCGATACTTTTCAGACTTAAACTAAACTAAGAAAAACAACAATCATGTGCCTTACATCCTTATAAACCATAAATGGTGTAAATTAGATAATTAAAATTAGGGGAATGAATAAACAGAAAATCCAGTAAAGAAGAATTACCAATTGCCATTGGATGAGCTTCAACCCTAGAACTGGTCGAATAGATTTCAGACATAAAAAAACCCCTTCAGATCAACAAGATAGATGATTTAGAGGAGAAAGAACAATACCTATTAAGGCAAGCAAGGACGAGAGCGAGAGATAGAGAGATGAGGAAAGCCAAACTTCTAATTTTGAGGTGGACTCAGAGATTGAGAGGATTTGTGTTGAAAGGTATGGTATGATAAGAAGAAGTCTAGTAAGCTAAGGTTTCGTTCACGATTGAGGAAGAAGGATGAAGATGGGTTGGATGCTAGGTCAGGAGGGCTGAAAGAGAGGCGGAAACGCAAAGAGAAAGAGAGGGAGAGAGATAGTGCAAATTAGGGGAAAAAGTGGGAAAGAGGGAAATTTTGGTGAAATTTAGAAGTAGAAGCGGAAAATTTTTGGTGAATTAATATATATATAAGAGCAATTTTACCATGAATCTTGTTGAATTCCGTATATTATTATAAAATACAGATTTTTGTTCACGATTGTGTAATGGTTGGATATTAGTTGGTTCTAAAAATATAAATTTCACACTTTTGTGATTTAATAATAGAATTACATATTAATATTTTTAAAATCGATGAATTATTTGAACTTTTTTCCAATTCGTACAAAATACAAGTTTTTTTTTTTCACGTCTATTCATATATTTTTATCCGTTATTAATGAGTGATAAAATGATGCATATGTAAAGGGTATATAACAAAATTATTTCTGAGAACACAGTTTGTTGAATTATTTCTCAAATTGACCCAATTTGTCAATGTTAGGGGTAAATGTTTTTTTCCAACCAACGTTAAAGGTAAAATTACATAATTTTAGATGTGAAGAGTAAAATTGCTCTTGTTTGTCAACCTTTAAAAGTATTTTTGCATATATATATATATATATATATATATATTCGGTAGCTTTTAATAAATATTTTAAATATTTTGTAATTAATATTTTTCGTTTACAAGGTACGTATGTCGTTGGTATGTTGTCCCTAACTCCAACGACATGGTGATGACACGTATAGTCGTTATAATTACCAACGACATAAGTTGTTGGTAACTTCTGTCATGGGTATGTCGTTCGTGATTTCTTGGTATTTTGGTTTACGATATTGGCTTAATAATTTTGCAAGTAAATCGTAGGTATATCATCGCTAATAACTACGACATATGTGTCGTTGGTAAAATATCGTTGGTAAACTGTTATTTTCTTGTAGTGACAACTCATCTCCCTAATGACACATGGTAAGATTTTTATTTATTAATTAAATAATTATATATATATATATATTATATAATAATTATAATAAATTAAAGTTCGGGGTATAATAGATAAAGATTAAGGACACGGACGTGACATACATCTTCTTCAGCATGATATATAATTTATGTGATGATTCCAACTCTATTTATTGCAAGCATAAATGTTACTATATCGTTGTTTTAACATGTGAATTGACATATATATTATCATCTAAATAATTGTTTAATTGTTATATTTTAGAAGAATAGTAACATGCTAATCATTTTACACATGCTAAATCGAGTTTGAATTATACATACAATTGGTTTATCAAATAGAAGATTAATGTGTTAAAGAAAATAATTGATCAAAAATTTAGTATATCCATTCAAAAAAACAGAGCTTAATGTATTAAAAAATAATTAATCAAGAGCTTAATTTTTTTAAGCTATCAAAGTCTCACATATTAATTTTCAAAACAAAGGCTCACATATATTAAAATAAAATGCAGCATATATACACCAATAATAATTTTTTAATAAATGAATAATAATTAATACCATAATATTTATAAACTAGAGTGTATATACCCGAAAAGTTCATATTCTCCAAGACAGTCAAACTAGTAAACAAGATTCATAAACAAAACAAACACCAAGTTCTTGAAAATCCAAATTCAAAAGCTTTCACTATAAAAAAAAGGTCTATTACGACATTTGTTTAACGATGCATTTTGAGATGTGCCTTTATATTTTAAAATTTACCTATGTTTTTCTATTTGTGTTGGTCGGTACTGTCACTTAATGACATTTTTTTATTATATGTTGGTATTTTTAAAAAAGTAAAGACGCTTTAAAAAAAGCATTGCAATTTTTTTAAAATTAAAGATGGTTTAAAATTTATATCGTGAAAAAATGTCTTGATATTTTTTACTTAAATGTAGTTTTATTTTTTATCTCGTATTTAATATTTAGCCATGCTTTTTAATTTGTGTCGACTTGTATAATAATTTAATGAAGTTTTTAATTCTTATGATGGAATTTGTAAAAGGTTAACTACACCTTTGAAAAAAGTAAGGGTCTATATTTTCTGAAAATTAAAAACAGACTAAAATTTGAGTCCGCAAAAAATGTGAATGTCTTTTCTATTTGAAGAAATTTTTTAATTTTATCCTTATATTAAAAATTCAACCACTTATGGTGTATATACAAATATTAAGGTGATCCAAATCTGAAATTGTGTAATAGTAAATAACAAAAATTTATTTATTGCTTAAAAAAAAGAAAAAACCAAAATTTAAGTATGTAATAATACGAATGGTTACTTGAAAATGTACTTTTTTTTAATAAGACTTGAAAATGTACTTTAGTATACAGTAGTTTGGTTTCAGAAAAAATATATACAATATTTATTTAATAAATTAATATATAATGTCCTTTGAAAAGAATAAAATAATACACAATGGTATCACTCTGTTTTAATAATTTCTCAAAAAATAAAATAAAAAATTATTTATTAGGTACCCAAACATCAGCATCTAGAAAACTCTTTTTTATGCACTTTTCCAACCTTCATGCACTTAATTTGTTGTACTACAATATACCACCAAGGAAAGAAAGCTCCTTCCTTTTCAACTGAGATGGACCATTTTTATTATCAGAAAAAAAATTGGGAAATTGGAGTGTCGGTCAAATTTGGGTCAAAGCGGACAATATCTACATGGTATTGGACCAGGGTGTTACAATTGGTATTAGAGCCGACTCTCCACGTACGATGTGTGGTTCGGAAACGAACCAGGCAGAAGCTGGTGGGCCTGTAACGACCCGGTCTGGAGTGGGTGGCACGGGGTAGAAGGCATGAGCAAGGAGCGCCCCTAAGGGATGGCGATGGGGGGCAAGAATGAACTGAATCCCACATTGAAAATGGAGAGGGAGTGATTGGAGCTTATTAGTAAGTTTTGAATCCAATACATGCAGACGCGTTTTAAAGCCGTAAGGCCCAAAGTGTTGCATTTGGGCCAAAGCGGACAATATCTACATGGTATTGGACCAGAGTGTTACAAAGCAAGACAGACGAAGCCCGATCGGCTTACTGAATTCTTATAGCGGAGAGAGTGGTACCGTACTGGCTTTCAAGCAGCTTTCCTCTCCCTGGCTGACTACTGGAGTGACTACAAAAGAGACGGAATTCCTACCAGACTAATATCTATCTAGTTGTTCTTATGATTTAGATCGCAAAGATCGCTGAAAAGAGAACAAGGTGGGGGAGTGGACAGAGCGAAGCTTTAATCTAAATTTTTCACAATGTAGATCTGGCTGCGCTGCTTCATCCAACTCAAGCTAAAGAGAAAAAGAATGAGGAAAGAAAATAATAGCAAGAAAATTTTACAGGTCAGTTTATTTTTAATTTTATTTTTTCAGTTGACGGGTTATTTTCTTGGTTAACTATTTCGATTTGAAATATATTTTTTGGGTTTAGTTACTGATGTATGGTGAATTATATATTGATGTATTTATATGGGTTTTGTAGACAAATTTCATTAAAAAAAGTTTAGATAATATTTATTAAAATTAAATTTAACTTGATTAACTATTTTTTTACTCCCTCCAAATTATCGTTACTTATTTCTAATTTTTCCTCTTTTTTTCTTCCTTGTCTATAATTTTCCCTCTTTTTTCTAACCGAAAACTATTGCATTAATCACGTCTATATTTATCTCTGTTTATTTGGTAGCGACCATCAACTCCAGTGCTCAAGTGTTTTAATACAATTGATACTTCTTCTATTCTTATAATTTTTTCATCTTTTGTTTTTTTTTTCTTTAACAGAGTATTCTTATTTCAAAAATAGTACATGCCAAAGAAAATATTAAGAGGTATTCATATTAGTATTGAAGGAGAAAGTGAAGCAAATGGAATGTAAAACAATCTCAGTTTAGATAGTGATAGTACTCAGCCACCTAATGACAATGAATTGAATGACTCTCAAATTCCAATTCTAGAGAGTGAGATACAGTCACCCAACAATTCTAAGTCAATTAATAACTCTGGGCAACAATATCTGACAACCAATGAAGATGACATTGATGTAGAAATAAGAGGTAATATTTGATATATTTTTCATGTTCTAATTATTTGTCTAGTAATAGATTTTGAATTGCCTATAATAATATTGGTTGTATGCTATTGTTATAGACAAGCAAGGTATGGCTCGTAGAAAACGCAGGAAAACTAATGCTAAAGATGTTTGGACATTGCTCGATAGACATAAGAAGAAAAGAATAAAAAAAAATCTCCAAACTAAAATCTATCGAGTTTACGTGTCAAAATATGGCCACGTTGTTGAGGGATAATCGGTATGTCAAGTTTCCATTCAAATTGGGTGAAATTTCACCGATAGAGTTAGGGCAAGGGTCAAATGTGACCAATTAGGATAGGTTAGGGACCAAATGACAAAATTTTGGATAGATCAAGGGCTAAATAGTGGTTTAAGCAAAAAAAACATATCGAAAGTATATAAGACATCAGCGGGTTAGTGTCTAGGTTATTTTGAAGGTTCAGTTTCTCTTTAGGTGCCATTGACGGTTGAAGTTCTCTATTGCAATTTCAAAATTTCAAGGTCAAACTTAGTCCCATGTCTTTTAAAGGTTTTCCTTTTTGTTGGAACTACTGCAATGAGTTTTTCTCCTTATCTTGCAATTGAGAACTGTTTTTTTTTTCGCACATAACTATTTCAATGAATAAAATTGTTAATTGTCCGAGAAACTATTGCTTAAAGTTCAAACTACAATATTGTTTTATGATTTTGACATTCTCATCCTTCGTCCTTGTATTATGTATTTAAGCAAAATCTCTTTTAATATTAAACATTATGTTATTATGTATTTGAAATTCTCTTTTGGTTCAATTCTCTTTTGGTTCAAAGAACATGGCAAATAATTAAAGTGAAGAAAGCATCATTCCAAGTAAGTTTTATGACTTGCGTTTTCAATTAAAAAGAACCATGTTTTTGCTATTTGGTTAATGCTATGTGTTTCCTTAATGCAGAGAAACGCTTGAATTTGGTTTATGCATACAACCAGGCTGGTGAAAATTTCAATGTTGATAAAGACGTTCTTGAGTTCTTACAAAATAATGGGTTTGAGAATGTAACACCCATTTTTAGAAACCGTCAATTTTTGAAACAATAATAAATTACATTTAATATACTAATAAAACTCAAAAGTACAGATAAGCTAGACTATTAGAAATAAAATCTTAATAAGGACGACTCTACATACTGGCCGATCCATATGAGCGTGGCTAGTCTTTTATTCCTGAAAAGTGGTGGTGGCAAGGGGTGAGCTGCCGACTCAATAAGATAGTTAATTAAATACACAGTTCAACCACATGCGCATACAATAGTTTCGTGCATTTAAATTTATTAGTTATCAAGCGAACAAACCAATAATTGATAAATTACTATTAATTTATTTAAAGGGCCCTGCTTACTCTAGTATAGTAATACCCAATGGTTGCTTGGCCAGTAAAATCATATCATGGGATACCTTGTCGTAACAAATACCCGTTATCCCGTCTCTTATCTCTAGGTACCCCGTCGTAACAAATACCCGGTACCTTAACACCCTGTCGTAACAAATACCCGGTGTTTATATTTCACGTGATCACAACATTCATTTTTCTCATTTCAGTCGCAACCATTGAATATACTATCCTAGATAAGCTCTTATTCTTATAATTTCCAGTGTTTCATATTATCCAAGGTTTATCAACCGTATCATAATCGATTTCCATTCTATCCCCAATAATTCTCGGTCTAGAAAAAAAAACTATTTATGTCCTCACAACCATCAATATCAAATTCAAATAATTCACGTTACCGTAGTCGCCATAAATATCAAGTATACATGTCAAACATATACATCGAATCAATAAGCAATTAATACACACAGTCTATCAAACACGAAGATCGAACTAATAAACAATTTATCTCAACCAATCAACATGGCAACAAACATATAATGAAAGGTACTGTATATTTAATTAACTACTCACATTGATTGCAAACAAAAATACGAACAGTTATGGATCTCTGATTTATCACCCGTTTGATCACCATAGCTTTGAGCATAATTTAACGGGATCTCCAAAAATTAATCACCCTCAATAACTCAATATAATATAATTTTAGAAGATGGAGGAAGGAAAGAAAAATGGTAGGCGGCTGTTCTTCTTTTTTTTTTTTTTTCAAAAACTTAATATACATACCTATATATTCCGCTAACCCTATTATATTAGCAAAAGAGTTCCATTTTATATAGAGCTCCCTTTTATTAATTATTATAAAAAAATCCTAATGTATGATGTGTAAAAATAACAATTCTCTAAAATAATGTAACACCTAATACTTTTATCGTAGTCTTTTAATTACAAGATATATATAATGATAAAAAAAATGTTTAATATTTATGCTTATCAAAATCAAATTAAATTTTGACGAGTTATTATACCGTCCTAATTAATTATTTTAGGAACCTAATTTTATAGATGATAATATCTAATAAAATTTTTATATACAAGTAAATGTTTATAAAAAATTATTTTGCGGGCGTTACAGTTCTTCCCCTCTAAAAGAAATTTCGTCCCCGAAATTTAAAAGTGGAGTATATGATGAAATTATTTTGACTATATTTAAAGAAATATTAAATAAATAAAAAAAAGCATTGCAACACTATATTTAGTGGAAAAGAGAAGATTTTAGATATTTCAATTAAGAGATTTAATTGAAAAAAAAAATCATTTTAGAAGTAAACTAGAAATCTTTCATCGAAAATTTAAATTTAAGGAAAAACTACTTTAACTAAACAATTATATATATATATATATATATATTCTTTGTGTACTATTTGATATCACAAGGAAAAAAAAAAAAAAGGTCACCGGAACTAATAGATTTAAAGAAATTTTTTTTTTATCACTCTTCTCCTTTTTTTTTCACTGTTATCTTAAATCTTCTAAATATATATGTAGTATATAAGTTCTATCATTAAGCCTATAAGTATATAGATCCACAAGGACTCAATACTAATTATAAGCTGTAAGAAAGGATCATCTTGTTAAAAAGTATGTAGTAAACTAATATACATGGAACCCAAAACAAGTTAAAAATGATATTATACCACTGCGAAATCACTTTCATCCCAAGAAAAAAAAGAGGTCTAATAAAATAAAAATAACATAAAGGTTAATTATATGCAAATCATAATAATGTAAACATACAAATTCCTTAATTTCGTATCATTAAACCCCAAACACTTTTTCATATTTAAACTATTTAATTAATTAGCTAATGTTCTCAATTTGTTTTGAGTTCTCTCGATCCGCTTAGTTTTCTAACTTCCCCCTTTCATAAAAAAAAACTAATTAATTAATGTAATAAATACTTTTTGTAATAAAAAATATTTTTGGTACAATGAAATCTAATGTATAAAACATGATACTGACATAGGAACACACCTCCATAATTATAAAATATTCAATTGAATGGATTTAAACATTTTAGATATGAATTCGTATCGACTATAATGGCAATTGATTTTTTTTTTACTATTGATAACTATTTCCCTTGTACTAAGCAAGGAATAATTATATCACATGGAATAATTATATCACATGTTTGTAAGTATGTAAAATTATTTTCCTTCGAAATTTGACAAAATTAAGTTTTCAATGAAAGAACATGCTATATATAATCTGGAACTTGGAAAAAAAAAAATCAGCGCAAGAAGAGATCTTATAAAATGGTATAAAACATAATCTAATAAATTTATGTTCAGATTACATCCTAATTAGTTTCTTCAACAAAAACCAGTCAAACATTAGTAAGATAAAAAGAACTAAAAAGACTCAAAAAATATATATATTTTATTGAAAATAACTATTCAGGCATCCATATGCCACATGTATTAATATTATTAATTATTCATAAGAAACCTAAGTTGTAAAAAGAACTCAATGTACTACAACCTTTTTTATGGAGAAATAATTAATTATCACATTCTAAATTACTTAATCAATTTTTAAGTCTCTAAAAATTGATTACCTTCAAATTATTATTATAATAATAATAATAATAATAATAGTAATAATAATAAGAGAAACCAAAGCTCATAGTACTTTTTCTTTTGGATTTTAAACTTCCAAAATATGTGAAATTATTAAGTTGCAGAAACTTAGTTTATTCAAATAAACTAGAGAGAAAAAGAAAATAAGGGATTAAAAGGAAACAATTGAATATATTGGTTGAAGATTATAATTGCTCCATTTCAAAACTCACAAATTCAAAAGATACCGAAATAATAATAATAATAATAATAATAAGTCATGATTTAGCATAAAGCAAAAGGTAATGTATTGTAATTTTCAAGATAGTGGAGGAATGTACAATTATTTCTTATCCAAGTAAAATTGATTTCTAATAAAAATTGATTACAAAATCAACTGAAATCTTAAAAATTGTACTTCTGAATTTTGTTTTGTATATTGAAGCAAGATGAAAATATATAGGCGAGGCCACTTCATTCTTACGGAAAAATGGCATTTAGAAAATAGAATTGTCTCTTTTCAAAGGAGTTATATAGAGAGAAATAGAGTTTACATAGAATAGGAATTATAACTCTTATTACTACTCATAATAATAATAATAATAATTACTCTTATCATTATTATTCAATTGTTAAACAACTTTTCAAATTCTTAATCACTATACTATAAATACATTTTTTATATAAGAAAACACAATTTATTATGTGAAATCCAAATTCTATAGTTTAAAAATAATAAACAAATAATGAAAAGTCTAAAGTTGCTCCTTATTAATTCAGAAAACTATTTAATCTATTTTAATACTATGAAACCAATTTGATACCATATAACTGTATATAATACTCGACAAACGCCGTGGAACTATCTATCTAAAACATATACTGCCAATTTGTCTTTTATCAAAAATCATGTCATCTGACAAACATATTACCTAATATTAACAAAAAGAATTCAACTCCTTTGAAAAACTTCAGGAAAATTTTAATTCAAAAAGTTAATTTGTTTTATTTTTTTGTGATATAAAATGATATGTCCATATAATAAATGCTTATATATTTCATTCGTAGGTATAATGGATCTTTCCCTTTTAATTTCTTCCTTGAAAACGAATGAGTAATTAATGTTATGACTCTAAAGAATTTTCACTTAGACGCTCAACCAGTATGCACCTAATTTTCTGATACTCTATCCTAGGAACGTAGACCCGCTCTGATACCATTAAATGTAACATCCATGTTTAGAAACCGTCAATTTTTGAAACAATAATAAATTACATTTAATATACTAATAAAACTCAAAAGTACAGATAAGCTAGACTATTAGAAATAAAATCTTAATAAGGACGACTCTACATACTGGCTGATCCATATGAGCGTCGCTAGTCTTTTATTCCTGAAAAGTGGTGGTGGCAAGGGGTGAGCTGCCGACTCAATAAGATAGTTAATTAAATACACAGTTCAACCACATGCGCATACAATAGTTTCGTGCATTTAAATTTATTAGTTATCAAGCGAACAAACCAATAATTGATAAATTACTATTAATTTATTTAAAGGGCCCTGCTTACTCTAGTATAGTAATACTCAATGGTTGCTTGGCCAGTAAAATCATATAATGGGATACCCTGTCGTAACAAATACCCGGTATCCCGTCTCTTATCTCTAGGTACCCTGTCGTAACAAATACCCGGTATCTTAATACCCTGTCGTAACAAATACCCGGTGTTTATATTTCACGTGATCACAACATTCATTTTTCTCATTTCAGTCGCAACCATTGAATATACTATCCTAGATAAGCTCTTATTCTTATAATTTCCAGTGTTTCATATTATCCAAGGTTTATCAACCGTATCATAATCGATTTCCATTCTATCCCCAATAAGTCTCGGTCTAGAAAAAAAAAACTATTTATGTCCTCACAACCATCAATATCAAATTCAAATAATTCACGTTACCGTAGTCGTCATAAATATCAAGTATACATGTCAAACATATACATCGAATCAATAAGCAATTAATACACCCAGTCTATCAAACACGAAGATCGAACTAATAAACAATTTATCTCAACCAATCAACATGGCAACAAACATATAATGAAAGGTACTGTATATTTAATTAACTACTCACATTGATTGCAAACAAAAATACGAACAGTTATGGATCTCTGATTTATCACCCGTTTGATCACCATAGCTTTGAGCATAATTTAACGGGATCTCCAAAAATTAATCACCCTCAATAACTCAATATAATATAATTTTAGAAGATGGAGGAAGGAAAGAAAAATGGTAGGCGGCTGTTCTTCTTTTTTTTTTTTTTCAAAAACTTAATATACATACCTATATATTCCGCTAACCCTATTATATTAGCAAAAGAGTTCCATTTTATATAGAGCTCCCTTTTATTAATTATTATAAAAAAATCCTAATGTATGATGTGTAAAAATAACAATTCTCTAAAATAATGTAACACCTAATACTTTTATCGTAGTCTTTTAATTACAAGATATATATAATGATAAAAAAAATGTTTAATATTTATGCTTATCAAAATCAAATTAAATTTTGACGAGTTATTATACCGTCCTAATTAATTATTTTAGGAACCTAATTTTATAGATGATAATATCTAATAAAATTTTCATATACAAGTAAATGTTTATAAAAAATTATTTTGCGGGCGTTACAGAGAACTTGCTGGCTTTGGCCAATACTCGCCATATTCATTGCAAACTTTGATTGAAGCTCTTGCTTCATATTATAATAGTACAAAGAAGACATTTGTTTTTAAAACAGGAGTTGAAATATATTTTGGTCTGAGGGATATTATAAATATTATAAATATTCTCGGTTTGCTAATCACTAGAAAACCACTAATAACAAAAAAATTAACTCAGAAAGGATAGTTGCTAATATATTCCCCAACAATAACATTCAACTTTATGGTAAAAAAGATTTCATAAAGTTGAGAAAATTAAAGGAGATTGCCTTGAATAGCAATGATTTGAATACTATGATTTGGGCAGTTGTTTTATCTAGTAGGAAATTTCCTTTTTCCCGATTCTTCTCGTGGAAAATGAACGCAATATATGGACAATTTGTAAGAAATGTTGATGAAATTAAGGAATTTGTTTGGGGAGCGGCTGCCTTAGTGGAGATCCACCATTGCTTGGATAAATTTAAAAAGAAGAAAATGACTGACATAGGAGGTTGTGCATTTGCTGCATGTATTTTTGCATTTTCTTTGAATCATATTTTCTTTGGCATAGGACATTTATTTTATGTTTTATTTTTCAAGCTTTTGCTATGCAATACATTAGACCATTACGCCTGCTTTACAAAATTCTCTGCCATCAACATTCCCATTGGCAAGTGGATGGGCTAAGAAGTTATACAAAGTAGTGAAAAACACATATCATGCCAACCGCTTCGAGGAAATACTTGGATGCTTGGATAAAATCGATCATGTAAGTTGATATCACTGCTTTTAGTTATTTCTAATGATCATATCCTCAATCTGTTGCCAAAAATAAATTTTTTTTCTAGTAACGGAGTTTAAATTACACTTTTAACTAGTCCGTCCAATAATTGATCGAAAACTTAGTATATCCACTAAAAAAGAATTGATCAAGAGGTTAATGTATTTACTTAAAAAAGAAGAAGTATTTAATCAATAAAAATAAATTCATCATGGCTCAATGTGTTTTGCCTATATACATTGAATTGGCTTATTCAACTTATCCAAAAAAACTTTATTGACCCTTTAAATTTATAAAATATCTATTTAGCCTCCTTAACTTCCTTAAAAAATATATTTGCCATTTGGATTTATTTAAATTGACATATTGGTTCCCCAAACTTACTTATAGTGATCCATTTTCCCTATGAACTTGTTAATATTGATTCACTTTGACTGAATGAGTTTTCTAATTAGATAAATAAATATAATTATTAATATTATCTATATCTAATATAAATATAATTAATAAGTGGTGAAGCTCTTAGCTTGTTGGTTGAGAGCTTACCTATGACCCAAGAAGTCATGGGTTCGAATCACATGAGGCTGGATGGGTTGGGGGTTTTTTCTGTGTCTTTAATGTAATTCTTATTTCTTTAGTGTTAGTGCGTTGCACACAACTTTTAAAAAAAAATATAATCATATTATATTTACTAATTAATATTATCTCATAATGAATTTAACCATAACTATAATCAAATTATAATTATCTTAATTAATCAATTAACCCCTTTTATATTTAATTTTCAACCCCTATAGTTCCACTCTCAATTTACCATTTTGTCCTCCATTCCAAATCACATGTGTAACCTACCAATTATTTTTACTTTTTTGGCTCAACTTGAACAAATATATTTTAATTTCATAATAAGATTAGAGATTAATATATTTTAAATTTGATAAAATATTTGGTTCAACTTGAATAAAACATATTTTTTTTCATGTGTATACAATTATTTATGATCTGTTACCAATGTAGTGATAAAATGACGTACAAGTAAAATAATGTATAAGTGCGGTGGGAGATGACAAAATTCATGAGTAAAAAAATATTTTAATGAATTATTTCTTAAATTGACCCAATGTTTCAACATCAGAGATAAAATTGCTTTTTATTGCCAATTTTAAGGGTAAAATTACACTATTTTAAACGCTAAGCTAAAATTACTCCTAACCCTCAACTTTAGAATCATGTTTACATCTTATCCCTAACTTTTTCATAAATGCAAATTGAAATTTTATTCATTTTAGGGGTTAAAACAAATAAAAGCTCAAGTAGAGGTGTCAAATGGCTAAAAAGGTTGATCTAATCCATTTAATAAATGGATTGATCCAATCCAACCCATTTAATAAATGACCATTTTATATATGGGTTCACATGACCCAACCCATTTATTAAATGGGATACATATGTTGACCCATTTAACCCAATTAACTAAATCTAATTAAAAATTCAAAAAAAAATCAAAAAAACGTAAAAGCATAAAAATGGAATAATGTGAAAATGTAAAAATCGTAAATAAAAAAGGGAAAAACATGAAACGAGTAGAACTCGCTAACTCATTTAACCCAATTAAATAAAATATAATATAATATCTGACTTTTCATCTTTTACGTGATATAGTTTCTTAATATAATTAAAATTCAACTTAACCAATTTAAATTTAATTAAGTACAAAAAGAACTAGCGTCTTCATTGGACTTCACTTCATTAAACTAGCGTCTGCAAATGAAGGCAAAAAATGGGAGTCTAAAATCATACAATTGTTACCATCATCATAATCTCAGGCGGTAAGTTAAACTATGAGAGAAACACAAAAAAACATCATAGAAATTAGACAAACAATTTACGATGCTAGACAATAATTCGTTTTGAGAGTTCTCGATATTAATTTTACTTTGTGATAAGGTGCAAAAATACTCATATTATTTATAGTAAAAAACAATTTTACCCCTGTTAGCGATATTTTCGAAATATGCTAATTTCAACCTTGTCACGTGTGGTTAGGGTGCGGGCGTGCCAGAGAAGATTACTTCTCAATTAAAATGGTTAAGTTTATGGAATTTGCGCGCCAAAACTTGAAATCTAATCGAAGCGATTGGCGAGGGACGCAAGGATTGAAAAAGTCCCTCTTGGGTCTCTCGCGCCGTTATGGAAACTTTGCGAGATAAATTATTCTTTAAAGCTAAGCGTATAAATTGAAGACGAGAAAATAAAAGAAATTAAAGTGCGAAATTGACACGAGATTTGGTGAAAAATCGGTGTTTTATTGATATGAATAGGTGTTTGAATACATATGTTCGAAGCAAGCATTAAAAATGGAATAAATTACAATTGAAAAATCTCTATATTAAACATATAGGTAATCAATTGAATTGGAAGGACAAATCAAATACAAGGAATTGAAGTGCAATTAAATTAAATTGGAATTCAACAACAAACTCGGAGCCACAATAGCTATCTCGGATTGATGTTGAATTTTGGTGTTGGTGCGAGGTCCTCGAAGAGCTGTAGCCGGTCGGGCCCGTATGGTATATGATCTTGGCAATGGAACAACGTTGGTAGGCAAATAGTGAAGATTTAACCTTTAACTTCGGGAGGCTCGTTTGGGTGCTTAAGGACACAGAATTGGACGAGTAAATAGGCTAAATTTAACTTCAGGAGGTCAGGAACAAACTTCTATAAGGGATCGAAGGCTAAAACGGATGCTAAGTAGACGAAATTGGGAGTTGAAAATAACTGGACGAATCTGGAAAATTCTGGAAACAGAATGTCTAAAAGAATTTGGGCTGGAAAGATCGGCTTGTAAATAGAGTTTCTGGGCACGGAATTGGGCAAATGAATACACTAGATCGAAATTCAGGACGTCAGAAACAACTTTGTCGAAGGGATTGAAAGCAAAAAATGACTTTAAACAGACGGAATCGGGCTTTGAAAGTAGTTGGACGAATTTGGAAAATTGATTTGAAAACGGAATTATAGCTAGGAATTGAGCAAATTGAAGGCTTGGAATGCTAAATTGAATTGGAAAACTTGAAAAGAGGCTTGAATTAAGGCTAAAGCACACTAAAAGAGCTAGAAAGAGAGCTAAAAAATGGAAAAAGGAACTAAGAACTTGAAGAACTAAGAACTTGAAGAACTAGAGAGCATTGAAAGGGACCTTTAGAGAGGGGTTTTGTGTTGTGATTGAGTGTGATTTTAATGAAGGGGAGGGGGTCTATTTATAGTATTTTAGAGTGGCATTTTGGTAATTATTCAGTGGCGTTTTGGTAATTATTCACCAACTAACACAACTACCTCCATGCCACATCACGCCACTACCTCAACTTCTACTAACTACCATCAACTTCCATTGACTGCTTCCAACTGTTGCCGGAAGAGGCAATACGCCCCGCGTATCGTTGGTTACGCCTTGCGTATTGGAGGTCCTGAAGCTTGTGCGTTTCGTTGATGGTATCTGCGCGTGGCGCCTCTGGTGTTACGTCCCGCGTAGGAAAGTACGCGCTGCGTAAGAGAAGGACGCCCCGCGTGTTCGTGCTCCTGTACTTGGAACGCCTTGTTGATGCGCTTTACGCGTGGTGCATAGGAAGACACGTCCCACGTAAAGCAGTCTCTGAAGCGGAACGTCTTCGGGTGTGTGGAATACGCCCCGCGTGTGAAAATACACGCCCCGCGTATTTGAGGTGAGCTTACGAATTGTTTTTCTGATTTTTATTTATTATTATTATTCCCTAGAAAAAATATAAACTATATCCTAAATTTAACAACAAGCATTATATATATATATAAAATAAATTTTATTTATTTTGGGCCAACAACCCCTAATGTTGGCAACAAAGAGCAATTTTACCCCTGATTTTAACAAATTGGGTATATTTGAGAAAAAGTCTTCAAACTATCTTCTCGGTCATGAAATTTGTCATCTACACTTCACTTTAGTAACATGTTACAAACATATAATTGGACATGAAAAAAATTAAAAAAATATACGGTATTTTGTAAGAGCTGGAAAAAAAATTAAATATTTCACCAAATTAAAAAATGTTAATCTCCAATTCTAATGTTAAATCACAAAAAATGTTAAATCTTTTTTTAGATCTAACGGATTGGCAACTGGTGCACAATAAAAAGCAAAATATCTGTGTTTTATAATGATGTTTGAAATTGACCCGGCTTTTCAATATTATGGGTAAAATTACTCTTGGTTGTCAACGTTACGGGTAAAGTTACACAATTTTAGACGTTAGGGGTAAAATTGCTCTTGACGATAAACGTTAAGAGTATTTTTACATCTTATCTCTTTTAATTTTATTTAGGTTCAACGAAGTAAATAAGAAATTAATGGATTAATGGGTTGACCTAATAAAAACCTATCTAACCTTTCTATTATATGGGTTAAATGGCTCAATCCATTTATGACCCGGCTAATAAAAGGATCAACCCTAGCCTTCTGTTAAAAGGGTCAATAAATGGGTTATAACCATTTTGACACCTATGAGCTCAGGTTAGTTAAGTTATGGGTAATTAAGTTAAAACTGTAACTATAAACTAGTAAATACAGTGAGGTTAAGCTAAACTTAACACTATAAACTATTGAATACAGTCAGATTAAGCTAAAGTTAAGAATCAGGTTAGTGGTTTTAGGTTCAAAAAACAGTGGTTTTGTTAATTAAAATTTGGAAAGTAAATTAAACAGAAATCTGCTCTTGGATTTGCATGGATATCCTTCCAAATTTCATCAAATAACTCTTTACCTATTCTGTTTTCACATTGGTCAAATTTGAAAGGATTAATACATCTATTGGTACCTGTAGTTAGCCCAAAACTTCAATTGCCCTGTGTACATCTGCTGGCACCTGTACATTTGTCAAATTTTAAAGCACTATTGCATTTGTTGGACAAGAAATTCTATTGGAAAATAGGGGTTATGAAGAACTAGGGGGTTATTGAATGTAATTGGACAAGAATAAGGTGTCATTTGAAACTTTTCAGGGGAAGTTGAAATGTTGGGATAAGTATAGGGGCACATGATGTATTAGACCAATATAATTCTATATAAATTGATCCATATCCCAACTCTCTCCTTCACTGCCATATTTGTTGAAGTTTAGAAAACTGGAAGCAAAACCACCTCTCTCTCTCTCTCATATGTTACCAATGATTTCATCTAACAACAACATGGAGGATAATAATCAAGTCACTGTTGAAGATGATTTATCTGAAATTTGGAAGGAGATGGCAGATGCATTAGAGTCTTTCAAGGTATTTTTACAGTGAATTCTGCAATTCCATATAGTTTTTCTTTCAACTTTGCTGTCAATTCTGAAATTCCATATATACTAGTGATAGAGGAATCATTTTTGCCTAACAGCTATGTTACACGGACACTCCTCTATAGCAGCGTTTCTGAGTTTAGTGTCTGTGTATGTTATATTTTGAAGGGTATTTTATAAAGGTTATGTTTTAAAGCGTTCCAAGGTATTTTTATCTGCCTTGCTGTTTAAAATGGCCTTTTTGCCTTGAAAATGATCATATTTATTTTACAACTTGCTATGTTACATGGCCTTTATCGTGTGTTTGTTCATTTTACTTTGAAGGCTATATTACTAAGATTATGTTTTGGAAATAATATTTTGGCTTCTGTTTCCGTATCAATGTTAAGTCTTTCACTTGTTTTTCTTTTGCTAGGACTGTTCTGCAGATCCTGCTGCTGCCACCGGTGGATGCGTGGAAGAACGTTGGAAGGAGTGTGATCATTCTCTTATACTGAAGGATGATCTCGGCTATGTTTGTCGCATTTGCGGGCTTATTCACAAAAAAATTGATACTATATTTGAGGTTCAATTCTCTAAGGTACAACTGTGAGCTCTTCATGTTCTCCATTAAACTTGATCTAATAGATTACTAATAATTTGAATTATGTCTATTATTGGCTACATTTTCACTAAATTTCCAGGGGAAAAAGAGTACTTGAACGTATGAGCCTAGATACATGAGCCACCGAGACTTCATTTTGAAATTTTTTATTACATCCCGTGATTTAACATTAGCAGAACTTTCTGCTCATCCAAGGCATATGAAACCCGTTAGTAGAAAAATTGAGTTAATGACATTTCGGTAATTTCAGCCAAGTTGTGGAGTTTCCGTTTCTCCCATTTCAAACCCTATTTTGTATAGACACCGTCCCGCCAGCAAAACTCACAGCTTTGCTATGATGCCTATGCCTTTTTAGCAAAATTTATCATCTAGGAATTTAATTTTTCAATTTAATGTTTTCTGTGATTTTTTTGGATTTTCTTTTGTTTCGTTTACTATTCGGTTTCTGTTTGGTTTTCAATTTTTCTCTATTTAAAGCTTATTTTCATTGTAAGAAGCAGTTTCTGAATTAATGAAATATTGATGTCCTATTTACCAAAGTTCTTGGATTGTTGGAACATTACTAACAGAGTATTTGCGAGCTATGAACTATTAGCAACGGATATTTGATCTTATTATGCTGCGTTTGATCAATTATTAGCAACTGATTATTAATCTTATTTGCTCAATCTTTTTAAGGGGTGCCAATTTAGCCCAAATTTTATTGCTCGGTATTATAATTTCACCAATTTACAAACATTAAGGTTTAAATATTTATATATTGGGGTTAGATTGATGCTTACCTAAAAATTTTGAGACTATTTTAATACCTATCCCTATAAAAAATTACACGTAATGTTGAAATGTGCCCATGTTTTTTTAAAGTGTGAACTTATTTCTAAAATACTAAATATCAATTTTACATTTACTTAATAGATAATTTAAACGGGTCGATTTGTCTATAATATGTCGGATTTTCTTAATTTTTTCCTTATGTTTTGTATATTAATAACTTATCGTGCAAGACTTAGTTGTGAAATTAGACTGTTTGTAATGATTAGTAACACAATAAACTATTTAGACATAATTAATATTTGGAAATCTAATGTAACAATTAAATAACGAAAAACTAGTATTTTCAAATAATTTGATAAGTGATAGTGAAATTAGTCTTGTTTGAAGGCTTTAGGGCTAAAATTTTACTATTTCCTACATTAATAATAAATTTGCACTCTATCAAAAACCATATGAATTTCAACTTTAACGGAACTTATTATTTAATTACCAATTCAAGTTGCTTAAGTTAGAGATTTTGTGTTCGATTTTTTTGTATATGCAGAAAACTCTAAAGGGTGTCTGACAAATTTCGAACAGAAAAACTGGAGAAACTATAATAAAACTTATTACTTAATTTATTTCAAATTAAAATTATTCACGCAATCAATTCAAACTTATTACTTTATTACAAATGAAAATTATTCACATAATCAATCCAAACTTAACTAATATCAGTAAATTACTCCTTATCTTTTCTTTTTGACGTAAAATATAATTCATTTTTTGTGGATTTAACCACTAATATTTTGTAGTTCGAAATAAAATTGTTTACAGTTTTTCCATTCCCACATGTCTTCAAGTTGTTAAAAATACAAATATAGAAACACAAACTAGATGAACAATGTTATGTTAATTCAGTTTTATTTTCAAACATGACAGATAAACATACTAAGAATCCACCAAGGAAAGATCAGATCGGCCGGCTTGCAATTAGAACCCTAGAGCTATTTCATTTTAGTTGTAATACACCAGGTGTAATACACATTTGTTTATGTTTACTCAATTGTTTATGTTCTTGTTCTGGAATTTTTAAAATTGGTTCAATGTTTATTCATGGATATAACATGCTAATGCTGAATGCAATACAAGTTATTTGACAGATTAATGCACAGTAACCTGTATCCACGGATTCCGTTTCTGTGTCAGTTTCCGTTTCCATTTCCGTTTCTGTTTCCAGTTTCCATGCTACATAGACTGTGACTGATCCCTGTGTCTTGGGTTTAGGTAAAGTTTCATCTTTACATGTGGCCATAAACTCAAACTCACACATTTGTGTTTTAGCAGCCCCTCAGACGAATGAATGATCAAAACAAAACATCTAAGAAGCTACAACTTTTCATCTAAAAATCACTGAATAGATTGAATAACCTGAAACAATTGATCAAGTTGTAAAGGTTTGGTCAAATGAAAATCCATTCCAGCATCAATATCCTTCCATTTTTGGAATCTGCATTTTAAAAAATTATCAAAGTACTCTCTACTGTCAATTAAGATAAATCAGATCAAATTTATGTATAGATTTTTACCTGACAGTCCACGAAAATGTAATCATAAATAAATGATTTTGAACAATTTGTTTCTTTCCACTTGGCTTCCAAAGTGCTGAGTACTTGATGTACAGCTTCTTCTCCATTTGAGCATAAGTGTTTTCTCTTTCAAAGGCATTTCTGTGTCTCTTACTATCTCTTCCTGCCAGAAGCAACTCACTTGAATAAAAGACAGAACTTGAATAAAGCGAGAACCATGAAAAGGCTTTTGTATCACCTGATTACTTTCTTCATATCCTCCATTCCGCTTAGCTTTCCAGAAACCCTGATCTTCTAACCACAAACTTACAATTGAATTTCTGAGTCTCGTTCTTGAATCTAGCTACATTAGAATCAATCACAAAGACAATGATTATTAACGGACTGTTGTTACCATAATGTTCAAATTCTTTTATGTATTTCTTCAACACTTTCCTCCTTTCGTCACCAAAAATGCAAATTATCATATGAGATCCTTCAGGTTTAGGTGACATAAATCGGAAGTGTTGAAATCCAGGGGAGGAACAATTTTCTTCAATCTCAGCAACTTCTTGTTCACATGTGGATACAAAGATATTGAACCTGAAGCAATTACCTCTTTCTCCATATTATACTAAGGTTTTATCATCACCATAGTAAAACTCCAACTCCTATGTAAAATGCAGTATGCAAATCAAAGGTCCGCTGCACAACATGGCTTCAGAAGTACAAAAAATGACCGTTGTTTTCATTGCCTTTAGGGTCGGATTTTAAACCGTTGCAGTTATTAGTGACGCCATTGCCTGGCATCAGTATCTTACTATTGGCAAGGGTTTCTTACTAAGACCGCCAATAGCATCGATTTTAATAAAAAAACCGATGCCAAAGAGGCAACGGTTTAGAAAAAAAACCAATGCTCTGAACCGATGCCAAGTTGGCATCCGTTTTTTGTTAGAAACCGTTACCAAATACCAAAAGCTTGTCAGAACTACATTATTATTATTATTATTTTTTTGGATTGAAGGGAGCTATATTGTTATCTATGTTCTGCTTCTAAAAGCCAATAATATACAAACAGCTAATAATATACAGAATCTATGTTCTGCTTCTATGCACTCTATTGAATCACAAAATGTTCAAAAGGAAGTGGCTCCTGAGACCAAACCTCACATTTATGTACAATAAAATTTGGTGGCATCTCGTGCACATCTTTAGTGTACAACAACTATCCCATGCCAGCTGAAACCATTCAAGTCAAGTTTTGTATCAAAGTAAGGCAATCAACTAGCACATCCTTGTGGAATGTTCTCATTCTGTTGATTACTTTAATCTACCCTCTTCATATTCTGCTCATTATCAGTATTCCTAATTCCCTTGTATCTTCCCTCAGAAAAGCTGCTAGTACTTTCTCGGTGGACTCCAACTCTCATGGATATATCACTGCAAATTCTTTCTGCATTGCTTCCCATAAACATTTTGTCTTTAAGATGTTCACTCCACTTGAATTCGGTTTGATGTAGCATGTTCAGAGCTGCCTGTATTTGCTGGGGGCATCTTGTAGTTCTTTCAGCTCAGAAAATGCAGAACTAAGGCACTGAGTTGATACTTTGGACACTAAGTCAGAGAGTTGAACTTTGGCCGCTTCGAGTCCCATAGTACCTAAATTCTGCCTTCCCAGAGTTTCTTGTGCTTTCTCTAGAACTGCTTGTAGATATTTTCCTTGAGTTTCTACCCGCAGCTATAAATATCGCTGTACCTGAGGAAATATGAATAACAAGTTCATTAATGGTTAATGAGGGTTTTAGCAGCACCAGAAAATGTTTTTACAATCTTATGTTCCTTACCTCTAATTGCTCATGTAGCCTTCTTTGCACTTCAATTTGCTCATGTAAGCACAAGGTTTGTTTTCCATGTAAGAAACTCGAGTTTTCAGCATCAATTTTTTTTCACAAAACTCACAATAAAAGTAAAAAGTATATTCCAACAACCCACAAGTTCACAATTTCAGTCAAACTAAAAAAATTCTACTTTGTTCAATCTAAAACCCACAATACTAATCCAGTGGTTCCTGATTGGATTTTCAATGTCATCTTCCTGGATTCCTAATCATTGGGATGCCATTGAATTTCATTTCGTATTCAACTCCAACTTTTTCTTCCTAATATATTCAACTGCATTCAGCCAACTACCACCACCTATCCAGCGACAACGTATAAAAGAAAGCATAAATCATATTAAAAGGCGTGGGGGAAAATAATTGTAGCATAAGTCTCTTTGCCTGGACATACAAAATATAAGCACAAAGGACTAACTGTAACGACCCGGTCCGGAGTGGGTGGCGCCGGGGTAAGAAGGCCTGAGCAAGGAGCGGCCCTAAGGGATGGCGATGGGGACAGGAATGAACTGAATCCCACATCGGAAATGGAGAGAGAATGGCTGGGGCTTATTAGTGAGATGAGAATCCAATACATGCAGACGCGTTTTAAAGCCGTGAGGCCCAATGTGTTGGAATTGGACCAGAGCGGACAATATCTACATGGTATTGGACCAGGGTGTTACAATTGGTATCAGAGCCGACTCTCCATGTACGATGTGTGGTTCGGGGACGAACCAGGCGGAAGCTGGTGGGCCTGTAACGACCCGGTCCGGAGTGGGTGGCGCCGGGGTAAGAAGGCCTGAGCAAGGAGCGGCCCTAAGGGATGGCGATGGTGAGATGAGAATCCAATACATGCAGACGCGTTTTAAAGCCGTGAGGCCCAATGTGTTGGAACAATATCTACATGGTATTGGACCAGGGTGTTACACTAACCCAGTTCATAAGCAGTATCGGCCACTTTTGCAGCAATATTTGCCGAATCTTTCTGATGTTAGTGAATGGTGGGCATATGAGTCCTTTGTCATAGTTCTCCTCGGTCACCTCTGAAGCCAATGCTTCCGCTGCAACGAAATAAATCATAAACATTGATCTCATTAAACAACAAGAAATACTACTCCATTAACCATATTTAACAATATATAAACACCAAATACTTATGCATGATGCTTTCTATAACTTTGTTAAAACTTGAAAATCAAGTTCCCTGTAGCCACTTTTCCCTATACCTATACAGTCGAGGCATCATGTATAGACACTGAAAGCAAATACACATCACAATTTTAATCTACAATAGCTTAAGAATAAATGAAATTCTAATCACAACAGATGATCAAAATAGAGTACAGAAATGATTTAATTGTGTAGTTTTACTTTAAGCAAACCTCATGATAATACTACGAAGGAACGGCTAAAGGGTGCCGAGGAGGAAAATGAGAAATTTGGGCAACACATCCAAGATGCAAAATTATTTAAAGAGAAACACTTATTATCCACAAGATAAAAATATTAATGGGAAGATGGAGACCACCAAAAGAGCAGGGCTCAACTCATGATTTCACAAAGCTAGAAATGTATAAAGCTAGAAATGCATATGAAAAAAATTCAACTGACAATATAAAGGTGAAATGAAAGATGAAAAGATTTTGGCATTTTATTCAGAATTGCAGCCATATGAATTATGTAAACAGGCCAAAACATACCAAATGAACTGGATTTATTAAGCCAATGATTTTCTTTTAAGTAGGGTGTAAATTGATCAGAAAACGAATAGCATTTGACAAAGGAATTTTATCATACAACTTAACAACACAATGAACCAATCAATAAAAAAAAACAGTTCAACGTTTTTCCGTTAAATGCTTCAGATTTAAAGAAGAAATTACTAATTTAAACCTCAACTTGCAATTTCTTATCATTCCCTTATCATCTTTGGTGTCAGAAAGGGTAGTTTTCGCCGATGACGTTCTGCAATCCAGGAGAGGAACGATTGCATATCCTTTTTTGTTCATCTGAGTGCATAAAAAAGTATAAAAAAAATTTAACAAACATTAACCAATATATATAGTTCTCTTTTCTTTTGTTTTATTAATTTATTAATGGATATATCTTCCATTAGCTAATTTAATTTCCTCTATTGCTAATAGAATATACTGGGGTGGTCTGGCAATTTGGACAGAAAGATTAATTTGACATAAAGATTGAATAATAAAATGCTAAAATAATGGCATACATGATATCTTGTGTAATGAAAATAAATAAAAGGAACATTTAAGAATTATGTTAAGATTAATATGCTAGTTGATAACATCGGGATATTATCGCAAGGACCAAAAGAGATAATCGCCTCAAGTATGCCACGTGGCATAGGAAGCCGCCCGGAGGATCCCCTGGGTTAGCTCTAAGAGATCCGCTGACGGATCTCTATGGCGAATCTCTCCATTTACCTAAGTAACGGCTAACCGTCAACTCGGCCATAATGATCATTAAATGAATCATTAATAGTCTTAACCCGCCAGGTTAAGAGTAACTTGTAATCGCCATTAAATGAGCATTAATGGAGACTCTCTAGTTACCTAGAAGTTACAAATCCATCAAACTATAAATAGCCTACGTCTAGGCTATCGAGGTATATATATTCTTACTCTTCGCTAAGTTTTGTCCATACAGTTTATTCTCCATATTTGTTACTGACTTTGGCATCGGAGTGTCCCCGGCCGATCCCAACGGCGCCTCACAGGGACGTGATCTGATTGGAAATTTATCCAGTGTTATCAATTGGTGCGGTGATCGTGGAATCCTTGGTTAAATAAAGGATTTTTTGTTCACACTGAAACATCATGACGGAGGAAAGACGAAATTCCTCCTCTGAGATTAAATCACTGATAATTACACCGCCAAGTGCTGGTCGCACAGATACGACCACTCCTGAGAATTGTTATAAATGTCACAAGGAAAATGGCTACGCGGATGCTCGCTGGGGGTTGACTCGAAAAACCAAACGACTTGGTGGACAAGGTAAATTGGATCGATTTATCCAAATAGAAGGAAGAGAAGATGATAGACTCAAGGAGGACTCGACGAAAAGGAAGAGAAAAAACATAATTAACGTCATAGCTGGCGGACCTGGTTATCAGCCAACGGTAAAGAACGCAAGGATGACCACCCTTGAGAGAATGTCATTAAACCGCCCTTTTTCAGATACAGGTCAGAAGATTGCACCCCATGCGGACACACTGGTTGTCAACATGAGGGTTGGAGGTTGGGAAATAAGGCGAGTAATGATTGATACGGGAAGTTCATGGAACATCATTACACGAGGAGCATTCGCCAAACTCAACATTGATCCTGTCCGGGTAGAACCAACTGTGGTCGATATTTTAGGAGTAACTGGTCATACCATTTAGACGAAAGGTCAGGTTACTTTGGACTGCGAGCTTACTGGGGATGATCAAGTTTGGAGAGAAGATTTGGAGTTTTCGATCTTAGATGGACAATTAGCTTACAATATTATCCTTGGACGACCTTTTATCTCCGAAGTTGCAGCTCTTATCTCCATTCGCCATTTAACACTCTACATTCCCACGGCGAAAGGATGCATGATGGTCAAAGGTTGTCAAAAAGTGGCCCAAGAGACATATTCTGCATCCTTAATGATTCGCCCTCAATCTAAGGAGGAGGATGAGGAGGAACGCGTCACAATGGCTTTGGGGGAAACCGAAATGTACCCTGTGGCGGATGGGAAGTAGGTGCGGATAGCTAAAAGTCTACAAGGTGAGATCAGAGACGCAATCACCAAAGTACTTGGAGAAACTGAAGATGTTTTCGCGTGGAAGGATGAAGTACTCCCCGGGATTAGCCCAGACGTGATCACCCATAAACTCAACATTGACAAAAACGCGGTTCCTGTGGCTCAGAAGAGGAGAAACCATGGTCCGGAAAGGCAAAAAGTGATTGAGGATGAAATCGCCAAGCTCCAAAAGGCGGATGCCATCGAGGAGGTGCTTTATACCCAGTGGTTGGCGAACGTCGTACTAGTCAAGAAAGCTGGCGGGTCTTATCGTATGTGCATCGATTTCACAGATCTTAATAAAGCCTGCCCCAAAGATAATTATCCTCTACCGTGCATAGACATGCTTGTAGATGGAACTGCCGGTCACGCAATGTATTCCTTTACTGATGTAAAGTCTAGTTATCATCAAATCCCTATGGAGCCCTCGGATGGAATCAAGACCTCGTTCGTAACACATCAGGCCACTTATTGTTTCAAAGTTATGCCCTTCGGGCTCAAGAATGCGGGAGCTACCTATCAGAGGATGATGAACAAGATATTCGCGGACAATAAAAGTGGTAATTATTCCGTCTACGTAGATGACATGATCATTAAAAGCACGACGGCAAAAAGGCATGCAGAAGATATAAAGGAAGTACTGGGCGTACTGCGACACCACAACATCAAGTTAAATCCCGAGAAATGCACTTTTGGAGCTACATATGGAAAATTTTTAGGATTCATGATCAGTGAAAAAGGAGTTAGCCCAAACCCTGACAAAGTCAAAGCAGTTCTTGAGATGCAAGCGCCCCGGAACATCAAGAAGGTACAACGCCTTAACGGGCGTATCATAGCCTTGGGCAGGTTTATTTCTTGCTCAGCCCGTAAATGTCAGCCTTTTTTCGAAGTTATCAAACAGCAAAAAGCATTCGAGTGGAATGAAGATTGTCAGAATGCCTTTGAAGGAATCAAGCGGTTCCTCACAGAACCACCTATGATGAGTCGACCTTTGAAGGGAGAAGATTTATACATGTATGTATCGGTCACGGATAAAGCCGTATGCACGGTCATGATACGGGAGGAGGATGGCCAACAGTTCCCAATTTATTACGTGAGCAAGGTTTTGAAAGATGCTGAAACCAGATATTCAAGACTAGATAAAATGGCACTGGCTGTTGTAAGCACGGCAATACGCCTTAGGCCATATTTTCAGGCGCATACAGTAATAGTTCGTACCAATATACCAATGAGAAAAGTATTGCAGAAGCCGGACACTTCAGGAAGGTTGATGGAATGGGCGATCCGCCTAGGCGAATTTGATGTAAGATATGAAAGCAGGTCATCATTGAAAAGTCAAGTCCTGGCGGACTTCGTGAATGAATTCACTGATGAGGGGATATCTCATCCCAAACCTCCGTTAGAAGAATGGTCGATGTATACCGACGGGGCTTCATCGGCGGAGGGAGCAGGGGTGGGAGTTGTGATCAAGGGTCCCCATTACATAAAATTGCGGTACGCAGCAAAATTAAATTTCCATGCCACTAATAATGCTGCTGAGTACGAGGCCCTGATATTGGGTCTACGTATACTTCAAGAGATCACCCCGGAGCGGATCGTGATCTACAGCGATTCAAAACTAATGGTCAACCAAGTCATCAAGAATTACGAGGTAAAAGACGAGATCCTGGCCAAATATGAAGCAGAAGTCAAAAAATTGCTAGATAACCTTGAAGCTAAAGAAGCCAGATGGGAATTGGTTCACGTACCAAGAGAATCCAACACAGAGGCGGATCAATTGGCCAAAATGGCTTCTTGTGAGACAAACTGGGCGGATCCGGACTGTCCCTTCGAGGTAAAAATGGCCCCGGCATTTGTATCTGCAGAAGTAACCCTACTCACAACAGTGGAAGATGATTGGAGGACGGTTATCCGCCAATACTTGCTAAATGGAACATTACCTGAAGATAAAGAAGAGTCGCGAAGGATAATCAGAAGGGCAGCTTATTTCTCCTTGATCAACGATGGTCTTTATAGAAAATCCTTTAGCCATCCTTGGCTGAAGTGCATTCTACCTGAGGAGGGACAGCAAATCCTTAAGGAGCTACACGAGGGATCTTGTGGATCACACGAGGCATCCGCCACGATTTTGAAAAATCCAGGTTAGCAGGTTTCTACTGGCCCACGGCCGAGTTAGACGCCCAGAGTTTGGTAGAATCTTATCATAGTTGCCAGATTCATGCAAATGAGTCACACACCACCAAGCACATCCAAAAACCAATCATTGAAGGCCGTCTGTTCGCCCTCTGGGGAATAGACATTGTTGGCCCATTTCCTCCAACTCGCCGGCAAAAGAGGTATGTAATAGTGGCGGTGGACCATTTCACCAAATGGGTGGAAGTCGAGGCTGTTTCCTCCATTACAGCGGAGCGGATAGTGGAGTTTGTTAGGGACAACATCGTGGGAAGATACGGCATTCCACATACTATTATCACCGACAACGGGACACAATTTAACTGTGGCAAATTCAAGGCTTTTTGTGAGGGATTGGGCATCCTGAACAGATTCGCTTCCGTTTATTATTCTCAGTCCAATGAATGACCGAAGTAACCAACCGAACGATTGTAAAAGGGATAAAAAAGAGACTAGGAGAACACGACAAAAAATGGGCGGATCAGCTTACGAGTGTTTTGTGGGCCTATCGTACAACTCCTAGAACTGCTACAGGAGAAACGCCATTCGCCCTTTCTCATGGAGTGGAGGCCGTAATCCCAGTTGAAATACAAGTCCCCAGTGATCGAGTGGCCTTTTATTGCGAAGAGGACAATGATAAATGGTTAAGGGACCGTCTAGATCGGGTTGAAGACCGTAGAAACCAATCCTATGTACGCATGGCAGCGTATAAGCAGCGGATTGCCTCTTATCATGACAAAAATGTCAAGCTTGTGGATTTGAAGATGGGGGATCTGGTGCTTCGTAAAGCTGATAAAATCCAATCTCGAGAAGGCAAAGGCAAGTTAGGGATCAATTGGGTAGGTCCATACCAGATAGTGGAGAAGGTTGGACCAGCCACATTCAAAATACAAGATACGGAGGGCAATACGCTACCACGCACGTGGAATCTCCAAAACCTCCGCAAATACTTCGTCAGAAAATGAAGCACGCTCACGGTCTTGAGTACTCTTTTTTCCTTTAGCAAGCTTTTTTTCCCATGTGGGTTTTCTTGTTAAACGGTTATCAAATGAAGCTCCTTTATAAAAGACCTATTCGCTGTAATAAGGTGTCTTTTCCATTAATAAACATGGTTGATCAACTTTATATCCTTTACTGTTGCAATTTCAGTATGTTACAAAGAGAACATCCCGAGTTCTCTACATTCACAATAGATCCGCCACTAGGCGGATCATGGTCACCGATAGAGTTAAAACGATCCTTGGACGCAAGGTCTCTACACTCTCATATCCTTCCCAGAGAAGGATTTATAAGTCCTGCGGGTGGATCATTTCACCTCAAAGATAGGTAACAAATTGAACCCCTGGGCAGCTTTACTTCCTCCAAGAAGGAATAGAACAGCTTCAAAACCTTCACAAAGGTTCATATAATGGAGTATGGCTAGCCACCTACTCCAATCTTTAAGTAAAAGCGGAAAAATAGGGTTATCCCCTTTCTTCTTCGCCCTCACTACTTGAGGGTCCTCCTCCACATTCATAGATTCGCCACCAGTAAAGATACCACCTAAGGGACAAAATCTAACGAACAGACGAAATCAAATCATCCGTCACAATTATGATGTCACTATACGTGCCGGCCATAAAAGAACATCGAACAAAATGCTCACAGAAGCATAGAACGGCGCGCAGAAGTCCAAAAGCCCTGAAGGACTTTAAAAGCCTTTTGAGGGGGCTTCTGATAACATCGGGATATTATCGCAAGGACCAAAAGAGATAATCGCCTCAAGTATGCCACGTGGCATAGGAAGCCGCCCGGAGGATCCCCCTGGGTTAGCTCTAAGAGATCCGCTGGCGGATCTCTATGGCGAATCTCTCCATTTACCTAAGTAACGACTAACCGTCAACTCGGCCATAATGATCATTAAATGAATCATTAATAGTCTTAACCCGCCAGGTTAAGAGTAACTTGTAATCGCCATTAAATGAGCATTAATGGAGACTCTCTAGTTACCTAGAAGTTACAAATCCATCAAACTATAAATAGCCTACGTCTAGGCTATCGAGGTATATATATTCTTACTCTTCGCTAAGCTTTGTCCATACAGTTTATTCTCCATATTTGTTACTGACTTTGGCATCGGAGTGTCCCCGGCCGATCCCAACGGCGCCTCACAGGGACGTGATCTGATTGGAAATTTATCCAGTGTTATCACTAGTTAACCAATTGACTCATTGATTGGCTAATTGATTAATTGAATTAACAGATGGATTTCTAACTGATAGATCAATTTGATCGTTTCGATTATTTAGCTTAACCAATCAACTGAGGTCGGTTGATATCTGTCAGATATTAAAGTGGACCTTTAACAATCAGCTTGAGCTTTTAGTTCAAACCGTTCCATGACAATATCTAAATATACAGTCAATAAGGATTTCCTAAGCCGTTTCCAAACTGATTAAACACTAACTAAATAAAAAATATATGTAGATAAATTTCTAATTAAGGGTGAAAAATGATAGTAGAATACTAGATTTTAGCTTAATTAATTAGTACATTAAAAACAATAATAATAATAAAAATAAAAGTTATTATTAGCCAAGTACCTTGTGTCATTATTTGGTCACTGAAAATTGGTGTAACCACTTAATACACCGGATTGTCCATGGTGGAAGTGCGGTACAGAATTTCTAGTTGAACTTTCATGACAAGGATAACGAGTGAAGCTAAAGCTGGAGGTGCTTGAAGTAGAGAAATTTTCTCTATGTCCTTGTTGGAATGTGCTCAATGGTTTTTGAGGGAATAGGATGTTAATTTCCTTCATTAAGGAGGAATTATAGCCTGTTACAAATGATGACCGAAGTATCCTTTCTGCTGTTGCATATGATGACCATAAACCTTTTTCTGCAACCTTCTTATAACCTGTATTTCTGAAAAAAAGAAAAAAAAAATTCATTAATTTCATTTATTTTCCATTATTCAAGGACAATATAAAGATAAATTTACCTGCCTGTAAATGGCTAGCAACATTTTCTTTAGTGAGCCCTTGAACAGTCATAAACTCGAAATCTCTTTTCGGGAACAGCCTCTGCACGAATCAAATAATTCACCTAATTAAAAGGGACGTATCCAAGGGGAGACCGGCGAGGGGGTTTAACTTAAACCGTTTAAGCACCCACTAATCTCCGGCAAACCCCGTACAAACAGTGTAAGCCACACCACATCATTGTAAATCGGATAAGCCACACCACATCATTTAGTCATTAACCACATAAAAAAAATACAATTATGGGATGGAAATACAGAACAAATAAAAGTTCTGATGCAGCTAACTTCATAGTAGGGAGGGAATATATTCAAAGAACAATGGGAAATTTAGGCAACACATGCAAGATGCAAAATTATTTAAAGAGAAACACTTATTATCCACAACATGAAAAATATTCATGGGAAGATGATGGAGACCACAAAAAGAGCAGGGCTCAACTCTTGATTTCACAAAATCAGACATGCATATGAAAAAAAAAATCAACTGACGATATACAGGTGAAATGAAAAGATTTTGGCATTTTATTCAGAATCGCAGCCATATAGCACTTGTGTAGTTTTACACTTCATGCTCTTTATGTACTGAATTATGCACTGAAAAAAGTTAATCGTTTTTCGTTAAATGCTTCAGATTTAAGGAAGAAATTACTAATTTAAACCTCAACTTACTTGCAGTTGCTTATCATCTTCCGTGTCAGAAAGGATAGTTTTCGCCGCCGACGATATCCTGCAATCAGTGCTAGTGCTAGAATATCCTTTTATGTTCATTTGAGTGCCGGGAAGATCTGCTGATGCAATCACATCTTGACATGAATTTTCTTGTTTCTTACAATACAAATACAAATGCAAGAAAAGAAAAGACTTAATGCAACTTATACTTGAGAAAGTTCAATTAAGAAGGACTTAATGCAGAAAAGCTTTCACCAAATCATTTAAAGCAACTGGTAGACTATACCTGATTATTCAATTAAATGGAAGAAATTAGAATTCAACATGGTAACTCAAAAGCATCTTAATTTAATGGAAGAAATAAGAATTCAATTAAATGGAAGAAACTCAAAAGCATTCAATTAGAATTAACAATCAGAAAGCACTGCAGAATTAAAATTACCCACTTTCTGAGAGAATTGCTAATAGCAATTGAAGAAAGATGGACGAAGAAGAAGAAGCGCAGAACTGAACTGAATGGCAGCCGCAGGGTGAGGGTTCCGTTCTCTCAAGGTCGCTCTCAACAGTGGTTAAAATTAGGGCTTCAAAGTAATTAACAATCTGCAATTTAAAGGGATATAGCGATGAGATGGATAAATATTAAATTTAAGAAGGGCAATTAAGATTATTTTTATTTTGTAATATATAATATTATATATAATTCAAAATAAAAAAAATTGCCCCCTTCTCTTGGTTGTAGCGTCGGCAATTAGTACCGACCACTTAAACCAAGTTTTGGAGGCTAACTGGTCACTTAAGGTCGGATTAATGGCCGAACAAGACATTTTAAGTAAATTTTAGGGTTAATGAGTCAATTTATATAAATTTAGGAGGCTAATAAAATATCTCCAAACGTTACTATATAATTGTTTTAACATGTGAATTGATATATATATATATATTATCACCTAAATAATTGCTTAATTGTTTTATTTTAGAAGAATAGTAATATGCTAATCATTTTACACATGCTAAACCGAATTTGAACTACACATACAATTGGTTTATCCAATAGTGTTAAAGAAAATAATTGATCAAAAGTTTAGTATATCCATACAAAAAAACAGAGCTTAATGTATTAAAAAATAATTAATCAAGAACTTAATATATTTACTTAAATTAATTTTTTAAGCTATTAAAGGCTCACATATATTAATTTTTCAAAAAAAAAGGCTCACATATATTACAATAAAATTCAGTATATATACACCAATAATAATTTTTTTAATAAATGAATAATAATTAATACCATAATATTTGTAAACTAAAACATCTAAAGTGTATATATCCGAAAAGTTCATATTCACCAAGACAATCAAACTGGTAAACAAGATTCATAAACAAAACAAATACCAAGTTCTTGAAAATCCAAATTCAAAAGCTTTCACTACAAAAAAAAAATGTCTATTACGACATTTGTTTAACGCGCTTTTTAAGATGTGTCTTTATATTTTAAAATTTAGTCATGTTTTTCTATTTGTATTGGTCGGTATTGTTACTTAACGACACTTTTTATCATATGTTGGTATTTTGAAAAAAGTAAAAACGCTTTAAAAAAAGCATCGCAATTTTTTTTTAAATTAAAGACGTTTTAAAATTTGCATCGTGAAAAAATTTTCTGATATTTTTTTATTTAAACATAGTTTTATTTTTTATCCTGTATTTAATACTTAGCCATGCTTTTTAATTTGTGTCGCCTTGTATAATAATTTAATGACGCTTTTAATTCTTATGATGGAATTTATAAGAAGTTAACTACACATTTGAAAAAAAAAGCGTCTATATTTTCTAAAAATTAAAGACAGACTAAAATTTGAGTCGGTAAAAATGTGAAGGTTTTTTTATTTGAAGAAATTTTTTAATTTTATCCTTATATTAAAAATTCAACCACTTATTGGTGTACATAAAAATATTAAGGTGATGATTTGAAATTGTATAACAATACATAACGAAAATTTATTTATTGCTTAAAAAAAAGAAAAAACCAAAATTTAAGTATATAATAATACAAATGGTTACTTGAAAATGTATTTTTTTTAATAAGACTTGAAAATGTACTTTAGTATATAGTAGTTTGGTTTTAGAAAAAAAAATATATACAATATTTATTTAATAAACTAATATATAATATCATCTAAAAAGAATAAAATAATACATAATGGTATCATTCTGTTTTAATAATTTCTCAAAAAATAAAATAAAAAAATATTTATTAGGTACCCAAACGTGAGCATCTAGAAGACTCTTTTTTATGCACTTTTCCCAGCCTTCATTCACTTAATTTGTTGCGCTATAACATACAACCAACGAAAGAAAGCTTCTTCCTTTTCAGATGAGATGACGTTTCGTGGAATTAGTACTCGCCTTTGGGAAATTGGAGTGTCGGTCGAGTGTAAAAGCAAGACAGACCAAGCCCGGCCGGCTTACTCAATTCTTGTAGCGAGAGTGGCACCGTACTGGCTTTCAAGCAGCTTTTCTCCGTTAAAATATTAAATTAAAATTTAATTTAATTTTGAATAAAATAAAAGATAATTTGGTCAAGTTCACATGATGATGACGAAAATTAATTTATGTGGTTTTAGTTATATATATATATATATATATATATATATATATATATATATATATATATATATATATGTGTGTGTGTGTGTGTGTGTAAGAGTCTTTCTTTGTTTAGAGAATATTTATTAAAATTAAATTTAACATGATTAACTATTTTTTTACTCCCTCCAAATTATCGTTACTTATTTCTAATTTTCCCTCTTTTTTCCTTACTTGTGTCTAATTTTCTCTCTTTTTTTTCTAAGTGAAAACTATTGCATTAATCACGTCTATATTTATCTCCGCTTATTTGGTGGCCGCTATCAACTTCAGTGATCAAGTGTTTTAATACAATTGATACTTCTTCTATTCTTATCATCTTTTCATCTTTTGTTTTTTGTTTCTTTGACAAAGTATTCTTATTTCAAAAATAGTACATGGCAAAGTAAAGATTGAGAGGTATTCATATTAGTACTGAAGGAGAAAGTGAAGCAAATGGAATGGAAAATAATCTCAGTTTAGATAATGACAGTACTCAGCCACCTAGTGACAATGAATTGAATGACTCTCAAATTCCAATTCTAGAGAGTTAGATACAAACATCCAACAATTCTGAGTAAATTGGTAAGTTTGGGCAACAATATCCGTCAACCAATGAATATGACATTGATGTAGAAATAAGAGGTAATATTTGATATATTTTTTATGTTCTAATTATTTTTCTAGTAATAAATTTTTAATTGCCTATAACAATATTAGTTGTATGCTATTGTTATATATAGATGAGCAATGTATGATTTATAGAAAACACGGGAAAACTAATCCTAAAGATGTTTGGACATTGCCCGATAGACATAAGAAGAAAAGAATAAAAAATAAATCTCTAAACTAAAATCTATCGAGTTTAGGTATCAAAATATCGCCACGTTGTTGAGGGATAATCGGTATGTCAAGTTTCCATTTCAAATTGGGTGAAATTTCACCGATAAAGATAAGGTAAGGGCCAAATGTGACCAATTGGGATAGATCAGGGGCCAAATGATAAAATGTTAGATAGATCATGGGCTAAATAGTGGTTTGACCAAAAAACATATCGAAAGTACATAAGACTTCAGCGGGTTAGTGTTTAGGTTATTTTGAAGGTTTAGTTTCTCTTTGGGCGCCATTGACGGTTGACGGTTAAGCTTGTTCACTTGTGTCAAAACACGTTACCATCCGACTTGTTCTTCAACATTTGGTTCTTCTTTATGTGCTTGCTCTTGTGCTTGTGTATCAGCATGCTCATCCTCCTCACCCTCTTCATCTTCATCTTCACCCTCTTCGATACCTAAACCTTGGGACCTCGAAGCTCCTCCACCCGAACAAGCAACGAGATGCTTAACGCGCTCTTCATACGATATAAACACGGGGGACCAAGTTTATGCACTAAATTGGCTCTTTGAAGAGCCGCAATATCCAAAAGAGGCAATCCCACATGATGAGGGAGGTTGTGATAATCGGCTAATTCACCCCGAGCATCTAAAACTATCCTGGTAATTAACTTACCCATAGGCACTTGCCTACTGTGGGAAGCGATGGAACGGTGTAAATTCTCAAAAATCATGCCAATACTATCAATGGTAAAATTCTTAAAAATACTGTCAAGCACGAACAAATCACGACTTTGTACCTTTGAACTCTCTACCCGACCAAACAATGAGAAAGACAAATACTTGTGAAAATAGAACACACAATTATCTCTAATCCACTTGCTTCAAGTGTTTTTCGGATAGAAAATTTCTAAATTTGTCAAAGAATTCCAAACAGTGTGCGTACTAAACGTTTTTGGATTTTGATAAAAATTCCTAGTAGGAAAACCAAACCATTCTCCCATCGTCTCATAATCAACGTCAAACTTAACCCCGTTATTTCGGAAAGAAATAATACCCTTCTTTTTATCATAACGTAGAGAGACCAAAAACTCTATAATATAGGACTCAATATGCGAAAACCGCATACTAGCAAATCTCATCCAACCAAGAACACTTAAAAATTCATTAATACGCTCAGTGAAAGAGAGTTCATTTACCGTATAGAAATGCAAGAATTGCATATCAGTAAACTCCATTTTTTATCCGTTAAAGTGTAGATAACGTCGCCTTTCCGCTTCCGTCTCAATATCGAACGTAGCCCCATATTGAACACGTAAACAATTTGCTTCGGTTGCTTTAATCTTGTTAGCGGCTCTCTTTTATCTAGGCATCTTGCTTGAGTTTGACTTGAAAATGGGTTGAAAGAAATTTATAGAGATGAAAGAAAGTTGGAATGGTTGAGGGATGGTATGTGTTTGTGGAAGGAAGAAGATGATGAATAGGAAAAAATATATTGGGAAGAGTAGAGATCTTTGTGTGGCGAAGAGGAAAGTGTGTTTGATTTGTGAAAGTAGAGGTGATGTATATAGGTGTAAGTGATAGGTATTAAATAGGGTGGATTAAGAGGTAGTAATTTGAGTAGGAATAGGAAGAAACTCAAGTTATTTGGCTCAATCCCGCACCATAAATCAGCGTGTCACGATCGAGATTCAAGAATCTCGGTCGCGACAAGAGGTCCGTAAGGAGGAAAATTTCTCCTGAAAATCCGTCTTGCGCTGGTCGTCCAGAGATTTTAAAATCTCAACTGAGATTCCTGACCTGTAGCCTAAATATTGATATTTTTTGACAATATCAACTTGAATAATCCAACTCCTCTTGCATTTAATTTTCATTAATATTAAGTTTTAATTCTTGGAACTTAAAAACACAATTAAAACATTAAATTAAAGGAAAACCAAAGGTTTTGCCATAATAAATAAGAAATTAATGAAACAATTAATGCATTTTATTTATCATAATGACATATTTACATTAATCACTAATATTAATCAAAAACATATATACATACATGAACACGAATTAAAAAAAACATATGTACATGAATCATAAATCAAACATACATACATTATTTACAATCAAACATTATAAATAAAATTTAAATGGTATCCCGGTGAATTAGAACACGCATTGCATTAGCCCTATTTATCTTCGCTTGTATGAAGATTTGTCTTTCTTCAGGAGAAAGAAATTGTGGGCCAACTCGAAAGACTCTTTGATAATTCCCTCACTTTTTAGGAACTCGTAATCTAGGACTCTGAAAGGTTCTTTATCAGTCCAAGGAACAAAACAACTCCTTTAGTTCCAAGGATAATTCCACAGATGATATTCCCGAATCCAATTTTTATGTCCTTTAAACGTGAAGCGGCAACAAATCCCTCCATTAAAATCTTTGAGGAATTAACAGTGTTGCCTTGGAATATGTCCTCTAACATCTATAAGTCTGTATCTTGGACGACACTGCTACTGGTCCGTCCAAACAAACTGTGGCAAAGAAATTTATGCAGGTACAACATAGAGTTAGAATTGATAGATTTGTTATAGGCGAGACTCGGATTGAATCTCCAGAAGCCCATCAACAATCCCCATATGTTCCGAGAAGTCATATCTCTTCCAAGATGGTACTGGTTAGTATCCCTTGGTGGAAAACCAAACCATGTATGAAGTTCAGGATACCCGAAAGTATATGCTTGGCCGTCACGATGATAACATAGATGAAGTCACCTCTTGTTGACGAAACGGTTAGTACACACGAACTCTAGTATCCAATCTCCAATAATTGGAAACTTCATTGATGTAAACTTAGTCCATCCTAAGTTTCTCAGCTAGCGATCCATATCATCGTTGATCCCGAGTTCATCATTCAGGAACTCGTCTATGTACATCATTCCACAAAACATAGCATATCTAAACCTATAATAGCGCATGCCCTCATCTGTATTGTAGATGGGAAATGGTGCTCCATAGCATGTTGAAATGTCAATACGCTTGCTACGAGCAGACGTATTTTTCTTAGCATTTTTCCGAGAGGAAGTCATGTTTGAGAAGAAAAAAAAGTGTTTGTAACCTTCAGAAATGAAGAAAGAAGTTCAGAATTCTTTTATTTCACTTCATCTCTTTCAAAATTCTGAATTTCTTTCTTCATTTCTAAAGGTTACAGGCACATTTTTTCTTCTCAAACATGACTTCCTCTCTGAAAAAATGCTAAGAAAAATACGTCTACTCGTAGCAAGCGTATTGACATTTCAACACGATATGGAGCACCATTTCCCATCTACAATACAGATGAGGGAAGACGCTATTATAGGTTTAGATATGCTATGTTTTGTGGAATGATGTACATGGACGAGTTCCTGAATGATGAACTCAGGATCAGCGATGATATGGATCGCTATCTGAGAAACTTAGGATGGACTAAGTTTGCGTCAATGAAGTTTACAATTATTGGAGATTGGATACTGGAGTTCCTGTATATTGTCGGTTTCATCAACAAGAGGCGAGTTCGTCTGAGTTATTGTTGAGCGATTTCCGCAAGTGCACGGTATACGCTTGTAGTAATAAAAGATATTGATCCCACAGGGAACATTTTTTCAAACAAAACTTATTTTGAATCGGTTAAATTTACTTTTAAGGTTTATAATATGGAAAATCGTTTAATCAGTTTTGGTTTTGAAATTGCTAGAATAAGAATTAGATTAGAGTATGAAGATGTTAGAAAATATTCTGATTTAAGAATGAATTTGCAAGACAGGAACGTTTAGTACTTTTTAGAAAAGTAAACAAATGTATTTGTTTGCATTAAGCAAAGAAAACAACTTTAAACTTTGTATGAATTATAAAGATGAAATAAATGACGGAACCTCTAATTATTAGGCTTTGAACATGACAAAACCCTTATCCGGGATAATTGCCCTTAATCAAATTAAAATTCTTCGAGATAATAATTTGCCTAAGTTTTCAACAAAGTTTCCTCGTAAAGATTTTGAATTAAATACGTTTTAATAAAAACACCAGCATCAATCCACTTCGGATCCTTTACCAAAGTGCTGCATAAAAATCTATCGAATAGAACGGACTTTATTAGATGAAATATAAATTGATACAAGTTTACAGAGAACATGGAGCATCGAAACATTCGACGACTTGCAAGTGAACGGGTTGTCAATCCTTTCCTTGGGTTTCGTTAGAGTTTGTCAGGCTCAGGGGCGGATCCTCTACTCAATCTTCTCGTTGAATCTTCGTAATAGAGACATGGTCGGTCTACTACCAAAATGAAAACTAAATTGGAACAATGTCTAAACGCTACTGAATTTGTTATTATTGAATAAACAATGTGTGTACATTATATTGTTTTGAACAAAAATGAAATCTAATCTCTGACTCATTTCTAAGTCAGAGTTTCTGCATAAACTCTGCACTAATCTTCTCTTCTAACTCTCTCATTATATTTCAACTCTCAATTAACTCTTTATTTATAGATGTTGAAGAGTCGTGATTAAAGTTTCGTGTCCATTGTGGAGAGTCGTGTCCGCTGTGAATGGAAATTCTCTGCCGAGAATGGGGAATTGATTTTTCAGCCTTCGGACGAAAGGGATGGAGATCTGGCCGACGCGTGTCGCGACCGAGAATTTGGGATTCTCGGTCGCGGCCCCCAAATTCTCTACCGAGAATTTGGATTCTCAACCGAGAATATGAATTTTTCTTCCGTTTCTGACTTCGTTCTTGTCTTCCTTATACCGGTGTGCTGATTTCTTCGTCTTTTGGCTCCTAACTTAGGGGGTTTCTTCTGCTTTTGAGCTCTTTTCGTTCCTATTTGGATTTTACCAAATATTTATGTACCTTGCATGAAAGAAACATATTCGAGAGTAAAAGCTTTCTAAACAGTTATAAATAGCATAAATTCGTAGCAATATTGATGTAGTTATCGATGATATTTTAGGTATATTTTGGGCTTAACAAATCTCCACACTTAATCTTTTGCTAGTCCCGAGCAAAATTTTACTGAATTTATTCTTTAACTAATCTCTTTATAAAAATAAAACATATATCTTGGTATTTACCTTTTAAATTAGTTAAGCCGAAAAGACTAACTTCTCATGGCAAATTTATACACAAAATATCAAACTAACTTAGTATAATATACGATATATCATTCGTCTTGTATTTCCAATTTTGAATTGAAGTATTCGGGACGATATAAGCACGCATGTTATTGAGTCTTTCGTCTCAAGGCATTTCAAAGCACAAAATTTCCTTTCCCAAACCTAAACTAATATATGAGATATATTAAATATTTAAATAAGTACTTAGGATTAATTTATTTGCTTAGTTACGCCCGAGATAAGGGTGGTCTTGATCGTAACTTTATACGTATTTTATTGCTTGGTGTTTGCTTAAGAGGTACCGACCATGCCATGGGTGGACGCAATCGTTACTTTAAACTTAAACACGTTTAATTTTTTTTTAACATTCCTTCCATACCTCGATTGTGATAAGGGTGGTCGCAACCGTGGCCAAAAGTAAACGGTACTTAATTTTCTTCCCTTTCATACCTCGATTGTGATAAGGTTGGTCTCAATCGTGGCCAAAGGTTAAGAATTCAACTAATTGATTAATTAATATGAATTATAAATTTGAAATTGGGAAAAAGAAAGATAGCACATTCATCCTATATTGACTTAAAATTCAACATGTATTATGGCTAAAGTTTCCTTAAAAACTTCAATTGGTGTTAATGTAAGACGAAATCAAACCGAGCTAAAATTGTTAGTTCAATTTAATGCCTATAAACCTAATTGAAAATTTAAAATAAGATTTATTTTATCATGAATTGCATGAAATAAAGAATTTATTAATTAAATATATTCACTCGAGACAATTTTACTAAAAATCGTATCGGAGATTTGTGAAAAATTTGAAAAATAATATTGCCCATATAGAAATATTATTTCTAACGATAATGAAAATGTAAAGTTATGAAAAATAATGTTAAATAAATTGTGTTGCAATATATGTTGCATTTGCATAAAACAAGTGTTGCATTTAAAAATTATTTATTCGTTGCATAAAAATTATTTGTTGCATAAAAATTATTCGTACTAAAAATAAAATGATATATGCAATATCTCCTCCCACACCTAAATTGTACCATGTCCTCATTGGTGCAAAAATTGATAAAACACGAAAAATTTGTACGAAATAAAGCAAAATTGTACGAAAAGAAAATAAAGAAATATGAAATGGATTTTATCCAACAGAAATAGAAATGAAAATTGTACCAAACATAATTAAAAACAACATAAGAGAAAAATGAGCGGAGAAAAGATAAGATAAAACCTATTCAGGTGAAGGTGAACCCGGTGAAAATGGTGTAGTCACGACGCCTCGACGACGGAAAAATGAGAACAACTGGCGTGGGGTTGACGTGTGCTCGTACCTGAAAGTATGTATATTTGCATCCACCGCGTAAATTCCTGAACTCATCTCTTGATTGTTTGCAATACTATCATCTAACCGCAAATTCATTCGACGGGTGTGGGTATTCATATGGTTCCAAATACGTTCTCAAATGAACTTGATCAACATTGTGCTCATCACCAACATGTCCTTGTGCTTGTGTGTAGGCATCAATATGCTCCTTCTCCGCACCGTCTTCATATCGGCATCCCCACCAAAATGTGTCTGCGTATTACCATCCTCTTTAATACCATTACCATGTGAACTGGAACTATCAACATCGAACTTGCAAAACTAACCAACATTGGCTAACCACTAAATGAATGTGTAAAAGTTGTGGCATAATCCAACATCGGAAAATAATTAGGAGTAAGTGATTGAAAACTACTTCATAATACCCGTAGCATCCAAAAACAATACCCGTAATCAAAGTACGCATAGTAACCTAATTATTGGTTCAAAATGGAAACATGGACTTTATTTGTCAAAAGGTAATCCAATTTAATTACCACGAAATCCTTGAAGATGTAATCCAAAACAAACAAAACCAGACTTCTAATCCATATCTTTTAAATTTACCTAATCTAGGCAAAATATGTCCAAACTGGATTAGTTTGAAAAGTGATGGGCTTAACAATAAATTATTTTGTAGGATATCCAAACTAAATAATCATCTCTTGATCCCCATCTTCATAAAATTAACTTAAATCCCTAAATGTAATCCTCTCATTCCTTTGTAGCACGGGAAAGAGGAACCAATACAAGAATATCTGTTTCACTAGGCACTACGCGTGATGCCCATAAAAGTGCTTGTACCACCAGCCGTCCCCATTTGAAATAATGTTGAATGGATCCATATTCAACATGCAAACAATTTATTAGAGGTAAAGGAAACCCTATGATTAACCTGCTGATGTTTAGGCATTGGGAGGGTTAGGCTATGGATGTTGTGGGTGGGAAAGAAGTATATTTGGTAGGTAAAAAGTTTGGAAAAGTAAAGGTGATATGGTGTGGAATTAATTTTACTGGGTGATGTTAGGTGTGTGTAAGGGATATGTATATATAAGTATGAATATGTGTGTTAGAAAATGTATAGGTAGAGTAGGAATAGGAATATGCTCAAAATATGTCAAAAATCCGGATTAAAATCGGCCTACAGGTCGCGTGTCGCGACCGAGAATGTCGATCCGCGGTCGCGGCACGCGAAATTCAGAGAACATTTTGCTCTGAATTCTGTCCGTTTTTGCTGGACTTACTGAGAATATATAATTCTTGGCCGCGGATAGGTCCAAAGTGGCTGTTTATGTCCATGTTGACTTGGTTTGTGTAATTTAATTGGTTAAATGTGTCCTGAATTTAATGTAAACTGTACCTGCACTTAAGAACACAAATTTAAAACATTAAATTCAAGGTAAACCATAGGTTTAGCCTTGATAAATACTGAATTAATGAATCAATTAATGACCGAACTGAATTAAATGAATCATAAATGATCATTAACACTGTTAGAGAATTGAATTTAATCATATGTGCATAAATGAATATTAACATATGTACAAGAAAGATTAGAAACAAACCTATATACAAAAACAAATGAAAATTAAACAAATCAAATTATTAATCACTGATTCATATTAAATCTGAAACATTGAAACTTATGCAGAATAATGAAATGACATACAGATTCATTTTAACATTATAGACAAATTCATGGTGAAGGTGATACTGTTCCATATGAACATATATACAGATTCATTCAAATAATTTGCATAGTTAACACATACGAATCAAAAAGAACCAAAGGATCAAAGTTGATATGTTATCAAAATTGAAAAACATATATACAGAACAAAACTTAGAATTATCATATAAAATGAATGTTCATGAAATAGTTATTAATGATTTATAATTTATGAGCGTGTAATATATATGAAAAGTCAGATGTTCAGAAACATTTCTGAAATGGATACAGATTCAAAACAATTACAGAGTCATTGTAAAAGTTATACTGTTTCATTTAAACTTGGATTCAGATTAAAAGTTAAACTATTTTATTTAAACTTAGATTCAGATGTATTCGTATAAATTTAATGGTTAACGTATTTTTAAGCAAAAAGAATCAAAGAATCAAACTTGATAGTTTATTAAAATTAGAAGAACACATATACATAAGAACACAAAGAACATACATATATAAAAATGAAAACAAACATATGTACAAACTATACACAACAAACAGTTTTATTATATCTTCATTCTTCATTATGTGTGTAAATGGGAAATGGTGCACTGTGGCATGCTGATATATCAGGACGCTTACTGCGTGCAGCAGTAATCATCATGGAAGATTTATGCTTGGAAATCATGGTTTTGAGAAAAGGAAAAAGTCTCTGGAACTTTTTAAAATGTTTGAATAATTGGAGAAGAATATCAGATTTTGTCTGAAAGAGATGAAAAGTATGGAAATCTGGTCTTTTCAATTATTTTATAATCAAACAGGACAAATCAATGTGTCTGTTGGTGGCGAAAAGGTACAAATTCACACCATTTGAACATGAAGAATCTTAAATTTTCGAAATATTCAGCAATGGTGCATGAACTGAAGAGATACAGCTCTGATATACGCCCGTGTCGTGACCGTGAATGGCGATTCTCGGTCGCGACAATTCATTTTCAGAGAGAAAATCTCTCTGAAAAATTT
The DNA here is from genome assembly GCF_963576675.1 of Euphorbia lathyris. Taxonomy (NCBI): domain Eukaryota; kingdom Viridiplantae; phylum Streptophyta; class Magnoliopsida; order Malpighiales; family Euphorbiaceae; genus Euphorbia; species Euphorbia lathyris. Next base: position 548,743 of record NC_088914.1, read on the forward strand.
TGTGATTTTGCTGAAGTTACCGAGAATTATCAATTCTCGGCCGAGAATTTCGATTCTCGGTAAGTTCAAATTTTTTTTTATCTCGCTGAAGTTACCGAGAATTTCGATTCTCGGTAAGTTCAGAAGTTTTTTTTTTCTCTTCCTTTCCTTGGAAATCCTGAATTCTTTACTAAGAATTCATATTCTCAGTAAGTTCAGAAATTTTCAAGGCAGAGAAAGTAAGATTCTCAACTGAGAATTCACATTCTCAGTAAGTTCAGAAATAAATTTTTTTTGCAAAACATTTAGAAACATGACTTTAAAGAATTTTTATTGGATAAAACTTGTTTATACACAAATCAAACTTATGAAATAAAAATAAAACAAAAATAAATTAAACTAAAAACAAATAAACATAAAAATTATGAACAAGAGATAAGAAGAATGAAAATCTAAACGTAAAAACTAAGCGAATTAATTTTCAAAGAACTTGTTTGCAAATTCAATTGCTTGAATTGGAGCTCATTCTTATTCAAAATATTTTTATCAACTAAATATGGACTTGTCCATTTTAACTTACCTGGAAATAATTTCAAGCGGGAATTAAAAAGTAGAACGGTATCCCAAACTTTGAAATTATATATATATATATATATATATATATATATATATAGCATTTTTTTAAGCACTTTCTTTTTTTTAGCGTTTTCTCAATTTAAGGATCTAGTGATTTCGGTTGAATGTCCGAACTTCTGGTTCAGGCCTCGAACAAAAACTACACACATGAACCTAAACTTTCAAAACTATATTAAAAGTATACAATTCCTTCCTGGCGGATAAGATAATTTCATCCTACTTGTTCATCTGTCTGAGAAGAGTTGATCGGCTGTTTCTTAGAGAGATATATGTAGGTGTTTAAGGAAATGATAGGATAAAAGAAGAAATTATTTGGGTGTAATGTAGGAATTGAATAAAAAAAATTTACAAAGAGAATTGATGTTTTGGTGAAGGGTTAAGTTTATAGAAAAGAGGTAAATATGTTTGGGGAAAAGGTAAATTTTTCCGAAAAAAGTCATATGTCACGTCTGACATCCTATTTCAAAAATTTGCTTTCCTCTCTGATGTATCTGTATACTGAATTTCTTTTCTATAGACTCCTTCTGTGCATTTCATTGATAATCAAATCTCCAGGTTATCTTTGAAAAAACTTGAATTTTTTTTTATCTGCAAACATCTAATTGCAAACACTAAATAACAACGAGGAATTAGTCCTAGTGACCATCCTCAATATAAAAACTATAAAAATAAATAAATACATAAATATATTATAAACCAAGGTTCGAAATAAAACACGAAAAACATAAATTTTTGTTAAAAATTTGGCGTTCCCCGGCAACGGCGCTAAAAACTTGTTGAGCGATTTCCGCAAGTGCACGGTATACGCTTGTAGTAACAAAAGATATCGATCCCACAGGGAACGTTTTTTCAAACAAAAATTATTTTGAATCGGTTAAATTTACTTTTAAGGTTTATAATATGGAAAATCGTTTAATCGGTTTTGGTTTTGAAATTGCTAGAATAAGAATTAGATTAGAGTATGAAGATGTTAGAAAATATTCTGATTTAAGAATGAATTTGCAAGACAGGAACGTTTAGTACTTTTTAGAAAAGTAAACAAATGTATTTGTTTGCATAAGCAAAGAAAACAACTTTAAACTTTGTATGAATTATAAAGATGAAATAAATGACGGAACCTCTAATTATTAGGCTTTGAACATGACAAAACCCTTATCTGGGATAATTGCCCTTAATCAAATTAAAACTCTTCGAGATAATAATTTGCCTAAGTGTTCAACAAAGTTTCCTTGTAAAGATTTTGAATTAAATACGTTTTAATAAAAACACCAGCATCAATCCACTTCGGATCCTTTACCAAAGTGCTGGATAAAAATCTATCGAATAGAACGGACTTTATTAGATGAAATATAAATTGATACAAGTTTACAGAGAACATGGAGCATGGAAACATTCGACGACTTGCAAGTGAACGGGTTGTCAATCCTTTCCTTGGGTTTCGTTAGAGTTTGTCAGGCTCAGGGGTGGATCCTCTACTCAATCTTCTCGTTGAATCTTCGTAATAGAGACTTGGTCGGTCTACTACCAAAATGAAAACTAAATTGGAATAATGTCTAAACGCTACTGAATTTGTTATTACAGTAAAACCTCTATATAGGAATACTCTATATAAGAATAACCTCCAATTTGTTATAAAAAATTTCGGTCCCAACTTGGGCCGGTTATAAATAAGAATAACCTCCCAAATGTTAATTGTTATACATAATCCAAGTCCCACCTTTAGAAACTATACCTCTATATAGGAATAATTATGTAAATAATGTATATATGTATTAAGGATTTAAACAAAATTTATTAAAAAATTTAAAAATTATTGAGATTAAATATGAGTTGGCACACAAATTTCAATGTGTCAAACAACGTTGCATAATTACTTTTTGAATAATAAAAATTAGAGAGTTCTTATTGTTCTTAAATTTATAAACTTTAAGTGTTGATTTATTTTTTGGGTACCAAACTCTATATAAAAATAACCTCCAAATTGTTATACAAATTGTCCGGTCTGAAACGTATTCATATATAGAGGTTTTACTGTATTGAATAAACAATGTGTGTACATCATATTGTTTTGAACAAAAATGAAATCTAATCTCTGACTCATTTCTGAGTCAGAGTTTCTGCATAAACTCTGCACAAATCTTCTCTTCTAACTCTCTCATTATATTTCAACTCTCAATTAACTCTTTATTTATAGACGTTGAAGAGTCATGATTGAAGTGTCGTGTCCGTTGTGGAGAGTCGTGTCTGCTGTGAAGGATCGTCTTTATCCACCCGAACGAATGCGTTTCTTGGATTTTAAACATGTGTTTATTGTGCTTGGTAGAATTTCTTCTCTTACCGAGAATGGAAATTCTCTGCCGAGAATGGGGAATTGATTTTTCAGCCTTCGGACGAAAGGGAGGGAGATCTGGCCGACGCGTGTCGCGATCGAGAATTTGGGATTCTCGGTCGCGGCCCCCAAATTCTCTACCGAGAATTTGGATTCTCAACCGAGAATATGAATTTTTCTTCCGTTTCTGACTTCGTTCTTGTCTTCCTTATACCGGTGTGCTGATTTCTTCGTCTTTTGGCTCCTAACTTAGGGGTTTTCTTCTGTTTTGAGCTCTTTTCGTTCCTATTTGGATTTTACCAAATATTTATGTACCTTGCATGAAAGAAACATATTCGAGAGTAAGATCTTTCTAAACAGTTATAAATAGCATAAATTCGTAGCAATATTGATGTAGTTATCGATGATATTTTAGGTATATTTTGGGCTTAACAGTTATCATTGTGACGGCCAAGCATATACTTTCGGGTATCGTGAACTTCATGCATGGTTTGGTTTTCCACCAAGGGATACTAACCAGTACCATCCTGGAAGGGATATGACTTCTCAGGACATATGGAGAATGTTGATGGGCTTCTGGAGATTCAATCCGAGTCTCGCCTACAACAAATCTATCAATTCTAACTCCATGTTGTACCTGCATAAATTTCTTTGCCACAGTTTTTTTGGACGGACTAGTAGCAATGTCGTCCAAGATACATACTTATACTTGTTAGGGGACATATTCCAAGGCAACACTATTAATTCCTCAAAGATTTTAATGCAGGGATTAGTTGCCGCTTCACGTTCAAAGGACAGAAAAATTGGATTCGGGAATATCATTTGTGGAATTATCCTTGGAACTAAAGGAGTTGTTTCAGTTTATTGCACTGATAAAGAACCTTTCCCAGTCCTAGATTTCGAGTTCTTGGAAAGTGAGGGAATTGTTAAAAGAGTCTTTCGAGTCGGCCCGCAATTTCTTTCTCCTGAAGAAAGACAAATCTTCATACAAGCAAAGATAAATAGGGCTAATGCAATGCGTGTTCCAATTCACCGGGATACCATTTAAATTTTATTTATAATGTTTGATTGTAAATAATGTATATATGTTTGATTTATTTTTTGGGTAGGATAGGAAAGGAAAAACAAAACCGCCACAAAGACAAATACTTAGCCCGAGATCAGTCAAGGAAAACCGACCCCAACTAAATCATCCCTCGGAAGAGAATAAAGGAAGTTAGGAGGAAAAGAGAAGGTAGAAGCTCCTAGACTCCTCATGTGGCCTTCTTCTGCAAGGCGGTCCGCCACCCTATTTTTCTCCCTGAAGATGTGACAAAAATTGATGGTCTCGAAGGAAGAACAAAACCTTCTAACACCTTTAATCAAGTTCTTGCTACTTAGACAAGTAGTATTCATATCAGAGATCATACCTTTTGATTTATTATTCATATACATATGTTTTCTTTAATTCGTGTTCATCTATGTATATATTTTTTTTTATTAATATTAGTGATTAATGTAAATATGTCATTATGATAAATAAAATGCATTAATTGTTTCATTAATTTCTTATTTATTATGGCAAAACTTTTGGTTTTTCTTTAATTTAATGTTTTAATTGTGTTTTTAAGTTTCAGGAATTAAAACTTAACATTAATGAAAATTAAATGCAAGAGGAGTTGAATTATTCAAGTTGATATTCTCAAAAAATATCAATATTTAGGCTACAGGTCAGGAATCTCAGTTGAGATTTTAAAATCTCTAGACGACCAACGCAAGACGGATTTTAAGGAGAAATTTTCCACCTTACAAACCTCCTGTCGCGACCGAGATTCTTGAATCTCGAGCACGATACACTGATTTGTGGTGCGGGTGTAGACACCGAGTCGGAGGACCTGTGATGAAAACCCATAAAGATGGTTGAAGCGGTTGATTCCAATAATTTAAAACTAACAATAAAAATCATGAATGGGCCTTGGAAGGATTCTGCGCGAGGGGGTAGACAACTTGTGGCGCCCCCTGACAGGTGGGCGTCCCCCAAGTGCTAGACGTCACGTTAGGTGTGTCGAGCGCTTGTACAATGAGCGTTTGACGCATGCCCAACGCCTAGGGGACGGCTACCTGACCCCTGCTGGACGGATGCCCAACGGACATGCAGCGACGTCCAACGAGCGTCGGGCGCGCGCCCAATGGCCGTTGGACGGGCGCCCGGCGACGTTGGGCGGGCACCTAGGGGTGTCAGGCGAGCGCCCAACGTCTGTTGGGCGCACGAGTCCAATGGCGGTTGGGCGTCGCCCAACTTCGGTTGGGCATACACCCAACTCTAGTTGGGCGTCGCCCAACTTTAGTTGGGCGTCGCCCAACGTTTTGTTGGGCGTCGCCCAACAAAGGGTTGGGCGTCCGCCCAGCCCATGTTGGGCGTCGCCCAACCATGGTCGGGGCGACGCCCAACCTTGGGATCTGTGCCTATAAAAAAAGGCACGGATCCCCATGCATTTGGAGATGAGGAGAAATTTTTGGAGCTTCTCACTCTATACATTTTTAGAGAGAGAAAGTCAATTTTTTTGGGAGAAAATATTTTTTTCTTAAAAAAAATCCAAATTTTCTAAAAGTCAAATATTTTACCAAAACACTAAAAAATCATAATTCGTGGAATCAACCGACTTCAGCTGTCAATACCGATCTTGAGGTATTATCCGAGGACTAGACTCATTTTATTTATTTTATTTATTTTATTATTCTATTCATTTATTTATTTTTAGGATATAGTTTTATTTATTTATTTAGTTATTTATTTATCACGTTTATTTACTTTTTCGCGTTTATTTAATTCTCATCTCGTATTAAACAAACGTTTTTGTTTTGAATAAAAAACCCTCGTTTTTACATCCCAACACGAACCGTGACCCGATTTGAGGGTAGTTCGGGATCAAAACGCTGTAATTATAAATTTTAAAAATATTTCCAAATAACGTTTTGAAATAAAACATCGTTTTAGGAGTCTCCGTTGTTGACTATGATCTAATTTTGGTAGTTCGGAGACCCAAAACGATATAATAGATTAGATTTAAAATGTTTGAATAAATCTGAAAAGTTAGGTGTTGCCATTTTCTGTCGCTAAAGGCTGTTTACCGACGGATTTTCCGTCGGTGAATCTATGGAACTGTAAAAAGTCTATTTTTGAACCTTTTTCTTACCTTTTTGGAATTGATTCTTATGTATGTATATATGTAACTATGTAATATGTTTATCAAAATTATTTTTGGGGTATATAACTATTAAATACCAATTATACATCTATTCATTCGCTATTTTGATACCATTTATACTAAATTAGCTTTGGTAAATTATATGTATATATAAGTATAGTTTTTTGGGGTTTTTGGGATAATTAATTAATAGATGATGTTGAGGGGTATTAAACCTTGGTTTAGAGTTTATTAGGTAAATACTATTTTGGATTAAAGGTTGTTTTTCTACATTTATAAACTTTGTTCATTGTTTTACATGATTTTAATTTGAATAAAAATATGTTATATCTAATAGTATTTTCACCACTATTTTTACCTATTAATATGTATTATTTTCTCTATTTGGTTTTAATGGGTATTATTACTCTTTTTTTTTGTATATATATATATATTTCAAATGTATTTAGGGTGGGCTTTGGATTTAATTTGTTTATTATTGTAATTGTGTTTAAGTAAGGAGTAAATTGAGTGAAAAAGGGAAAAATAAACCACAAAAGAGATTTTAACTTGATTATTTAAACTAATCATTTCTAGAGGTTCCTAATGTAATTAAAAGGTTTCTCCTTAATTCTTTATCGTTTTCAAACGATTTCTCAAATATCACGTTTTAAAACCTTAATTTGTTCCAACGACGGATTAAGCGAACCTTGTAATTAAAAATCGTTTCTTTTAATTGTAAATAATAGAGTTTTGAATCATTTTCCCAACTAAACGTTTTTGTACAAAAACAAATGGACTTGTATGCTTAATCACGTTTTTTTGGTTAAAATTTCTTGTTCAAACGTTTTCAAACGCTCGAGTCGTTCCAACGGCGATTCGAGTGGATATCATGTAAATTAACGGGGTTTTGAAACGTACCTAAATCGTTCCAACGACGATTAAGGTACGAACCGTGTAAATAAACTCGTTTTTGGGAGTGAGATTAGCTTAGAGTTAATATATAAATTGAAGCATAAATCACACTGTGAATAAATCAATTCTCTCCTCTATCTCCCTCTCTCTCCTATATACTTTAAATTCATGCAAAATGGGTGATTCTTTACTAAAATGGCTTTCAATAATATGCTCAAAACGGTTTTCAAAGCGAGAAAGAAAATGTTTCAAATGAATTTTAAACTTAAAGAAATATACGATTAGTCCGTTATCGCCTAACACGCTAAGTAGGAGGCCGGTTGTTCATAACCGGGCGATGTCGGGGTGCCTAGTAGCCTTTCTCCGGAAAGGAGCTAGCCTTCTCGGCTCGTACCTAAGTTTCCCGAACCCTCACCGGTCTCCCGCAAGGGATCAGTGTTCATTTTCCATTCGTGGGTGGCGACTCTTCCATACTCCGAGCTCCGGTCCTACCGAGCAGCTTGATTTCACGATTGGTTGCTTTCGGTGCCAATCACAACATCTGTCGTCAACGGTGTCCACACCCCGGTCCGCCCGGGCGAGGCCGCGGCACCTACAAGTGGCGACTCTGCTAGGGAAGCGAGAAATTTGATTCCGGAAGGCGTGTATTAAGCCCTTAATAGGGACGAATCGTATTATTTCTTTTCGTATGCATTCATAAGCATTATTGCAAACCTTTTGGGTAATTTCTGCGAAACCTCTAGCGAGAGTCCATTCGTCGCTCGAAAGAGGCTAGTGTAAGTTCCCCCTTGCAGTAAGGCGCCAAAGGGTCTCCATCCATTCGTTAGGGGCGAATTTGTGCGGTCCTGTGAGGTCCCACAATCAGCCGTGTCAGCATATAGTAGCCTTAGAAGTTGCCATAGGATTACCCGTTACTATTTTTGATGTGATAAATGAATCAATTCGTGTTTTCAAATTGCCATGATACGTGTCTAAATCCTAAAATATGTAAAAGAAATGAAACGATGCGTTAATATATACTCTTAAACCGATATATAAACTACCCCAAAGCATTGAAACGATTCGAACTAAAGACGACTTAGTCATCTCGTATGAATGAACTTGTGCGACTCGCTTGGTCCCTTTCCGTGTCCCGAAGAAGGCATATGTTCAGGAAATACGTTGTGACGTAAGCACGTATTAGTATGAATCGGTTTGGTATTAAGGATAGTTATACCTCAATTCAAAGGACTATATTCACGATAGCCGTTATTCACATTCTTTAAATACGTTGGGATAAAGCGAGATTATGACAAAACGAAAACGAAGAACATTTCTATTTTAAACGACCCCGTTGTAACGTAAAGAGTTTCATAAACTTGGCCCGTCCCTTCCGAATAAAAAATGGGCTCTTACATTATACCTTGCGTTGTTCTAAAGAGAAACGGACGTATCCGCAAAAGTGACTAAGAAAATAAAAGGAAAATAAAAATAAAAATGACCAAAATCATTCCGTATCTACGATATATGTCAATCCCGAGAGTAGTTAAAGAAAATGAACCAATGCCGTTAAATACGTGCCTCGAACTGGTATATACACCGCTTAAAAATCACGAAGCTGAATTAAGCTAAACCGCATGAATGCACCATATGGACGAGACTGTGGGTTTGACTAATGGCTCGATCATTTCGACCGTTACCAAAACTACAAGAAATATGGCCCAACCTGCGTGTTTGCTTAAACTCGTGCCTAAATGAAAAGAACGCTGATATCCCTACTTCGAATAAGCATGCGATTAAACGAAACGTTGATTTTCTATAACCACGCTAGGAGGATATATCCCGTAAATTGCAAGAAATAAAAAGTTGTTATTGGCCGAAAGATTATCGCACACTCGAATAAGACTCACCGTCTTTTAACGTAGCCAAAACGAGCAAACAGATTCTTGACGCTAAAAATAAACACGTTACGCAATGGGTCCGTTCCCTAAAATAAAATCCAAAAGTGATATCATCACTAAACAAACATGTGGTTACGTCTCTCGATAGATCCAAAAGATCCCATTGTAATCCAAAAATCGAGATACGAACCCACGCGAATAAAAGGGGACGAATCATTGTCAATAACGAACGATTGAACCAAAAGAATAACTCGTACCACGTCTAAATCCGAGATGCGCTCAAAGGGTGTCAAAACCCGAACTAATGCGTCTCGCGAAATAATGAAAGACGAGTTATTCTGAAAGGACAATCCAATTGGGTCGATATCTTAGTCACTGAACGATGATACGTCAAAACAAACTGTATTGTCTGATGGATGATTTACTTTTCCGCAATAATCGACGGCATCATGCGTCCCCCGGACTGCAATGTGAGCCCCAAACCAAAATCCTAGGAAAAAGACTTGGACCATCGAGTGTGTGGAGGAATAAGGGTGGAAGAGAGATGTTGTGATACATGTAATTAGACTGACGTTTGTTCTTCTTATCTTATATATCCGTAAATAAATACACACACACACCACGAATCATGCATATAAAATCATGCATACATACTGAAATGAGTGTTGATTACGCAGACATCACCATTAAGAGGTCTTGGTACCGCGAGAGTAACCGGCTAGTCAGGCAGCTTGATCAGCTATAGATTGTCAGTTCCGAATCGGCAGTTGTGGCGTCCGAATCATCTTTGTCCGAATCTACTCAGTATTCTATCAGTATGTCTACGACCGATGAGAAGGTGGCTGGGTTATAAACCTCTATGAACAACATCACCGACCAGTTGGCCACAATCTTAGTCCAGTTGGATGAACTAACTACTAAGGATAACAAAGGCGGAAGCAAGCACGTTGAGAATGATGTGAACACTAGTCCCCCGCTTCGGGAATGAGGACGATTATCAGGATTATATCCGAAAGCAGCTTGAGAAAGAGAAAGCAAAGGAGGAGGAATGGAAGCAGCACATCACTCAGGAGGTGCAGGATCTGCGTGGGGGAAGCTCCGGAAGTCAGGACTTTTATAATTTGAAGAATTGTTTGTCGGCAACTGCTTTGCCTTCAAAGTTCTGGCTCCCTGACATGAAGAAGTTTGATGGAACTTGGGATCCCACTGCCCACATGAATCAATATGTTGCTGTGATGAAACACATGATCTTGACCGAGGAACAAGTTCTTGGACTGTTCAATACTTATCTGGAGGGGACTGCCCTCGTGTGGTTTCATGCGTTGCCGTTGGTAACAAAGAGAGATTGGAAGGAGTTGGCAAAGTCATTTATCGCTCAGTATAGTTTCAACACTATGCTTCAGGTTACGTTGAAAGAGATAGAGAGCACTAAGCAGCAAGCTGGGGAGTCTCTGTCCGATTTTGTAAGGAGGTGGAGAGCCAAAGCGGCAGTTATGAAGCAGAAGCCGCTTGAGCAGGACCAGATCCGAATGGTAATTGGCAACACTTTGCCATATATTAAGAACGAGCTGCGGTACATGCCTTTTTTCGATTTCAATCAGATGTATAGTTGCGCATTGACAGTTGAGGGAGACGGTGAGCCGAAGAAAGCTTATACTAAGTGGACGAAGTCTGGGTATAGTGCCGGAGGGCCAAGCGCAAGTGCAGAACCTGCCGCGGTGAAAATGCTTGAACTCAACGCTATCGAAAAAAGGCAGTTTGCCAAGTTTGATCAGACCTACGCAAAAGTTTTCGAACGATTGCAGAAAAAGGGATTGTTGAAAGCTCTTACTCCTTATAACAAGGCACAGCCTACCCCACAGATACAAGCTAGGGGATACTGCGAGTTCCACAGTAATTATGGGCAGAATATCGAGAATTGTGAGAGGTTGAAGCACGAGATCCAAGATTTGATTGAGGAGAAGAAGATAGATGATCCTTCGTCAGCGAACCCTTCCACTAGGCGTAATCCATTGCCTAACCATAGGGTGAGCATGATCGGGTCTGGGCTCGAAGAGAGTTTGGTTATGGAATCCTTCGGGGAAGACGAAGAGGAGTTGTTGGACTCCGATGAGAAGAGTAATGTGGGAAATGGTTTATATGTGTCCTTTCTTGGCAAGGAGCAGGCGGACGAACCGATGGATGAAGGATTAGACGGCGGAGCAGCGTATGATGAAGATAGTGCCGAAGAGACCGGGGAAGGGTCGTCTCGAACTATTGTGTCGGAGTTGAGTTTATTCAGTGGGGTGGAGAATCCCGATGTGCACTTGCGCGAATATATGTATGACATGTTTGTTGAATCATTTGGGGTGGACGAGGTTGCTTAGTGGTTCCACCATTCGTTAATAGGCGAGCCTTTGAAGTGGTTCCACTCATTGCCCGACTCCTGCAAGCATGATTGGAAACAGTTGTCCGATCTATTCCTAGAAAAGTACAAGAAAGCTAAGGGTAGGACCGCGGAGCGCTTTGCGCTGCAAATTGGGCCTATCAAACGTCTGTTGCCAGCTGTTAGTAAGTATAACGGCAATAAGGAACCAATGGAACACCTTCACTTCTACTTGTCAGCCATGGGGCCTTTGGGTTTTAATGAAGAAGAGATCACCAGTCTGTTTTGCAATTCACTAATGGGCGAGCCGCTAATGTGGTATATGTCTCTTCCGATGCGTATCGCGTGCGATTGGGCCGCGATGACCAAGAGGTTCATTAAGGAATATACGGTATGGATGCTTGCGAACCAAACACCGTACTCGCCCTCTTACGAGACACCTGAAGCGGTGTTAGCGATGCCCAAGTATGGTGGATATCGGGATCCCACTGAGCACGCGAAGTTATTCTGCAACCATATGTATGATGCCGGGTTCCCTCAAAGTGAGTTACACGAGCACTTCCCGGAAACTCTCATAGGGGAAGCCTTGTTGTGACACCAAGGGCTATCAGAAGAAGAAAGGGGTCATTGGATACCTCTTCGGGATGCGTTTGTGTCAAGATATGAGATGTATATTTCGTGGACGGGATCCCTAGAAGATCTAGATAGGATCAGGCAATTCCCTGAGGAACCGTTTGCGGATTACGCTAGGAGGTGGAGGTACCACTACGAGCAGTGTCAAGAAACGATGAGTGATAAGGCGCAGCTCATGTGCATACAGAGAGGCGCTACTCCGATAGCGGTAAGAAGGATGAATAGAGTATTTCTCAGAAATTATGACGAGTTGGTTGGCTGGGCTATGTATGGATCGGCAGATCCCTTCTATTTGAATCCGAACATCCCTCACGTAATGGATCTGATGGTCGTGGACATTTGGGAAAGCTCCTCGGATGAGGAAGATACCGATCAGGGAACTCCTATCAACATTTGGGATGAATCTGATGATGAGCTGGAGATTGCCGTTATAACAATATCAGGTCGAGTGGCCGAGGGAAAGGCGCCGATGGTGGAAACTGAGGTAGGAGAAGGATCGGCTCCTAAGCCGGATGATCAAGTCCTCGAGCAGTTGAAAAGGATGCAAGCTAAGTCTACGATGTGGGAAGTCTTGTGCCACTCCAAGTACCACCGTGAGAATTTGATAAAGGAGCTGCAAAACTTGGTCATTTCTACTAACACTGAGCCGGCAGCGCTAGTAGGGGCAATCATGGCCCGGAAGAAGATGGAAATCACTTTCACAGACGAAGATCTCCCGGAGGAGGGTAAGGCTCACAACAAGCCTTTGTACATCCGAGCTGAGATAAATAGGAAGAGGACAAACTGTGTGATGGTTGATGATGGATCGGCCATTAATGTGTGTCCGTTGAAATTGTTATCCAAGTTGGGGATAGAGAAGGGAGATTTGACGGACTTAGAGATGATAATTCGAGCTTATGACGATAGTCGTCGCCACATCGAGGGAGTTTTCAAGGCTAAGCTAAAAGTGGGGCCGCATGAGGAGGAGACTGAATTCACTGTGTTGCATATACCGGTGACTTTTGCTGTATTGTTAGGACATCCATGGTTCCACAAGTTGGGAGGTGTGCCCTCCACGCTCCATCAAATGATCAAGTTCCCCTACGGGGAGGAGATAGTGACTATCCGAGCCAAGAAACTGAGTTCAGTGGCTGCATTGGGAATTGAGCCTCAGCTTTTCTCCGGATTCCAGGTTTCCGGGATCTACGAGTCCAGCATGACCATCGATGTGATAAAGATGATAACAGGGGGTTTGTTCCCCGGAATGGGCTTGGGAGCACACCATCAAGGATTGCCAGAATCTCCGGACTTCAAGAGTCAGAAAACCCCGGAGGGGTTTGGGATATGAGCTGGGAGGTCCGTCCAACACAGGCAGTGAGGGAAAGGTGGGCCTAAAGAAGTATTTTGTGAATGAGGGCCACAGGAAGGTTTATTCTGGAACTCCCGAGTCGTGGACTAGCACCTAAGGAAAGATTCTGCCAGGCTTTGAGATCTTCAACGATGTCACCAGCTGGGGCAAAGGAGAGGCAATCTGCTTCGTCGAGGAGATCATGATGTTGGATCTGAATGCCGAGGAGCAGGTCATCACTATGGAGATAGCTGTGGGAGCGATGGATGAGCCCAACACCTCCAAGGCCCATGAGAAACCCGAGAACCCCGATGATGACAATTGTATTACTGCTTTGTTTGAATCTAACGATGTACTCGCCAATACTATCAATGAAATGAATTCTGATTTTGCTTACTTGCTTGATGTTGATTCTGATCATTCCATGCATTCTCATTCATATAACATGCCTACATTTGAAATCAATGCAATAGAAATGTCAACTTTCAATCTTGGCACGGATGAAAATCCTATACTTATACAAATTGCTCAAGAATTAACTATTGAAGAGAGGAAAGAATTTGAGAGAATAATTAAAAAATACGAAATAGTGTTTGCTTGGACGTACGAAGATATGCCAGGAATCGATCAATCAATCGTAACTCATCGTATTCCAACATACCCCGATGCTAAACCCGTGAAACAGAAACTCCGACGCATGAGGCCTGAATGGGCAGATAAGATCAGAGAGGAAGTGAAGAAACAGTTAGAAGCAGGTTTCATCGAAGTAATAGAATATCCGCCATGGGTGGCAAATGTAGTGCCAATCGCCAAGAAGGATGGTAAGGTGCGAATGTGCGTCGACTATAGAGATCTCAACAAGGCTTGCCCCAAAGATGAATTCGCATTGCCTTACATCGATGTATTAATTGACAGTGCAGCATCTAGCGTCTTACACACAAACGTGGATGGTTTCATGGGCTACATGCAAGTTCAGATGGCCGAAAAACACAAATCTAAAAACTTCGTTCACCACTGAATGGGGAACATACTGCTATCGAGTTATGCCGTTTGGATTGAAAAATGTTGGGGCAACTTATCAACGAATGGCTACGGCACTGTTCCACGACATGATATATAAAGAGGTGGAAGTCTATGTGGACGACATGATGGTCAAATCGGAGACGAGAGAGGGGTATTTCGCCGCACTTGAGAAATTTTTGGCCCGAATTGCAGAATTCAAGCTGAGGTTGAACCCGAAGAAGTACTTCTTTGGTGTTTCATCGGGGAAAATCTTAGGCTATGTGATCAGTAACAAGGGGATCGAGGTGGATCCCGACAAGGTAAATGCCATACAGGAAATGCCGGCACCAAAGAATGAGAAAGAAGTGAGAGGATTTCTGGGGCAGGTTTAGTATATCAGTCGGTTTATAGCACGACTCACCACGATCTGCGAGCCGATCTTTAAACTGCTGCGAAAAGATCAACAAACGGTTTGGAACGATTAATGCCAGCAAGCATTGGAGAGCATCCGAACTTATTTGACTAATCCTCCGGTTTTGAGACCACCCAAACTCGGAAGACCACTTCTCCTGTATGTGGCGATCGAGGAGCGATCCATTAGAGCAATGTTGGCCCAAGAAGGGGACACCGGGGTGGAACACGCAGTGTATTATTTAAGTAAGAAATTCCTGGAATACGAGCTCAAGTATAATATGATCGAAAAAACATGCGTGGCCGTAGTATGGTTAACGAAGAAGATGCGGCACTACTTTCAGTCTTACAAGGTGATCATCATTTCTCGAATGGATCTCATAAAATATCTGTATCGGACTTCGTCCTTAACCGGGAAGCTGGCCCGATGGTTGTTGCTGTTGTCCGAATTCGACATTGAATATGTAACAAAGAAGGTTATCAAGGGAAGGGCGGGTAGCAGAATTCTTGGCCAATCAACCCCTAAGTACGAAGGAAGAGGAGATAAACTATGATTTCCCCGACGAGCATTTAAGTGCCATAGAAGTTATACCGTGTAAAGTGTTCTTTAAAGGCGCGGTTAATTCAAGTGGAGCAGGGGTATGATTGTTACTCATCTCACCAGAAGGGGAAAGGATCCCTATGGCAAAGAAGTTGTCGTTCCCTCTCACCAATAATATGGTCGAGTACGAAGCATGCATCTATGGGTTAGAGTCACTAGCGGCACTAGGAGCGTCATATGTCGAAGTTTGGGGCGATTCAAAGTTAATTATCGAGCAAGCCCAAGGAAATTGGGAAGTAAGAGAGGAGAGATTGCGCCCGTACCTAGATCAGCTAGGGGGGTTAGCACAGAGGTTCAGTGAGTGTCGTTTTATCATATCCCTCGAGCGCAGAACCAAACGGCGGATGCTTTGGCCACGTTGGTGTCAGTTTGGGATAATCCTCGGAACCTCGCCTCAAAACCTCTGGTATTGAGGAGGTCTCACAAACCATGCTATGAAGTATTGGGAGTGGATGAGAAGCCTTGGTACTTCGACATTGTGAATTTCATGAAGAACGGGACTTATCCAGCGGAATCAGAATTTAGGGATCAAGCTGTGATTAGGAGGTTAGCTCAGCAGTTCGTCATCCACAATGATTTGCTTTACAAAAGGCACACCGATGGATTACAACTGAGAATCTTGGACGAGGGAGAAGCCAGTGAGGCAATGGAGTCGGTACACTCGGGAATTTGTGGAGCCCATATGGGAGGAGCAGTGTTGGCAAAGAAAATCGTAAGGCAAGGCTTCTATTGGCTCACCATGGAAAGAGATTGTAAGGAATATACGAAGAAATGACATTATTGTCAAATCCACGGACATTATAATCACTTGCCAGTTATGGAACTGCACGTGTTGGCACCCGTTTGGCCGTTTGCAGCTTGGGGCATTGATATCATCGGAGAGGTGAGGCCTAATGCGTCAAATGGGCACAAATTCATCGCGGTTGCCATTGATTACTTCACCAAGTGGGTAGAGGCAGAATCATTTAGCAAGTTGGGATCTAAGCAGATGAGGAAGTTCATTGAAAGGCACCTAATCACCAGGTTCGGAGTGCCTCATCACATGATCATGGATTATGGGGTCCAGTTCCAAGGAGAGGTGAAAAGTATCTTCCAAGAGTATGGTATTGAGCATCATAGATCTTCTCCATATCGTCCACAAGCTAACGGGGCAGTAAAAGCGGCAAATAAGAACCTTAAGAGGATTCTCGTAAAGACAGTGGAGTCGCATCGGAATTGGCACGAGCAGCTTCCGCTCGCTTTATGGGCTTATCGCACGACGGTTAGAACGTCAACTGGGGCAACACCATTCTCCTTGGTATATGGGGCAGAAGCCGTTCTCCCGATTGAGATTGAAAAGCGATCGCTGAGAATCGTGATAGAAGCAGAGATTCCCGAGACGGAATGGGTGAAGAAGCGATATGAGCAGTTGGCATTGGTGGATGAGAAAAGGATGGAGGCTCTTTATCATGTGCAGTTATATCAGAGAAGGATGGCCCGAGCCTTTAACAAAAAGGTTAAGGCTAGCCCTATCAAAGAAGGGGATATGGTGCTGAAACAGATCCGAATGACGCACACCGACCCTAGGGGCAAGTTCAGGCCAAATTGGGAAGGACCGTTTCTCGTAAAGAAGATGCTGAGCAAAGGTGCGGTTAAGCTAACTACTATGGACGACATGGAGTTCTCCGAACCTACCAACCTAGATAGGCTTAAGAAATACTTTTCGTAAAAAAAAAGTGAAATAAAAATTCCCGATAGGTTGAAAACCCGCAAAGGGCGATCTATGCAACAATAAGGGACATCCCAATGAGTGAAAACCCGAGAGGGCGCTCATTTGAAAATTCTGGGATAGTAAAAGGAGAGTTGAAAAATCGCTGGGATCTGAAAACCGAAAAAAGGCGGGTCCTGGTAACAGTAGTTATATCTTGAGCAATTACAAAAATAATGTATAATTGGCTAAGCATTCCTGTTGTTTGTAAATAAATAAAGGCAAGAATATATTTGAAGAGAATGATTGGAATCGTTATAATCAACTGAATGCGTTGTATTATGAATCATGAGTTATACATTTCCTATCACAAAAAAAAGCCTATACCTCTATCTACCCTTCTCCCTACATAAAAAGTATACATCGGGGTAATACTAATAAAAGAAAGCTACAAAGCATGATAATGGTCTATCCAGGAGGAAACTGCCCATAGTCCCAGAAGTCCTCAAAGGCCCTCATATGTGAAGCCCGCTCCGCAGCTAAAGCCTCCTCGGCAATCCGGCGCCCCTCCTCAGTAACACGGCGACCCTCTGTCTCGACCTGCATCCTCTCCGCCCAGATAGCATCCCTCTCTCGATATACATGTCCGACCCGAGCATCGGCGTCCCGCTGCAACTCGCTGAACCTCTAATCATTAGCATGAAGATCACTCTGCAAGAAAAAAAAAACACAACAAAAGTTATACATACATATATGCATCACATGCATACATTTCACTACACTATAACAGAATAAGAATACTCACCAGGTGGCTGGCACAACGCAGGTTGAGCCGCTCACGAAAATAATCAGATAATCCCACAAAGTCGGTGCACGTCTCCCTCGGGGTATGGAGGGCATCAGGGGGATCGAACAGCACCATCAAGGTGAAAACTGGAGGGGCTGTCTCAACGCCGGAGTAGGCCATGCCCGCCTCGCCGTAATGAACCACCGAGTACTCTCTCCCCGAGGTCGGGAAGGGTGCACTAAGGTAGAGCCGCTCTGGTCAGGCAGCGCCTGAGGACTCGCCTGCATAATATAAAGGCTCGCTCGCAGATGTCCAGGCCCGGGCATCATCGAAAAAATCCAACATCCGAGCGCTCCTCAAGGAACCCTCCTGCAAACAAAGGCAAAATGAATACCCCAACTATCTCGTAAATAAAGAATAAATAAGTCAAGCACTCACCGGAACCTCCTCTAGGCCGAAGAACTCAGCGACGGCCACCGCCGAGAACACGTCCTCCGCATGATCAACATCCATCGCGATCTCAGGAGGAACCATCGGAGTCAAAAGTGTCGATAAATAGCGAGCGCGACCCCCTGCATGGTCCCATACGCCCCGAGGCACTAATCGGTGGATCAGATCACGACGTATCTCCCGTAAGGGCATAATCCTCACAGCAAACATGGACACGGGGATCTCGCCTGGAGTCAAATGTGTGGCGTCAACCCCGGTGAAACTCCGATCACCCAAATACCACGCTCGCACGCACGGGCCGGTAAGTACGCACTGCTGCCTCTGGATGCGAGTGACATATGCGTAATCGGGACCGAAGTCAAGGTCGTCCCATCTGAAGCAGACGGTGGCCAATACCCCAAGGAGATGACTCTAGACGATAGCCAAAATTTACAGAACAGTGGCACCAATCAAAATATAGACAACAGTCAACAGAAAAATAATTTTTAGCGTAAAACGTTCGAGACAAAAGGATAAGGATATTCCTATCAACAACTCCAGTACACGAGATAGTAACTCCAGTAAAAAAAATGCAGACGACAGTGTCTTGAAATTCAGAATCGCTAGAGAGAGCCATTTTACCTGCGGTCGATTTAGAGACCAGGGTTGCTAGAGAGAGCCATTTTACCTGCGGTTGATTTAGAGACCAGGGTTGCTAGAAAGAGCCATTTTACCTGCGGTCGATTTAGAGACCAGGGTTGCTAGAAAGAGCCATTTTACCTGCGGTCGATTTAGAGACCAGGGTTGCTAGAGAGAGCCATTTTACCTGCGGTCGATGACCAGGGTTGCTAGAAAGAGCCATTTTACCCGCGGTCGATGACCAGGGTTGCTATAAAGAGTCATTTTACCTGTGGTCAATGACCAGGGTTGCTATAAAGAGCCGTTTTACCTGCGGTCGATGACCAGGGTTGCTAGAGAGAGCCATTTTACCCGCGGTCGATGACCAGGGTTGCTAGAAAGAGCCATTTTACCTGCGGTCGATGACTAGGGTTGCTAGAGAGAGCCATTTTACCTGCGGTCGATGACCAAGGTTGCTAGAGAGAGCCATTTTACATGCGGTCGATGACCAGGGTTGCTAGAGAGAGCCATTTTACCTGCGGTCGATGACCAAGGTTGCTAGAGAGAGCCATTTTACATGCGGTCGATGACCATGGTTTCTAGAGAGAGCCATTTTACCCGCGGTCGATGACCAGGGTTGCTAGAAAGAGCCATTTTACCTACGGTTGATGACCAGGGTTGCTAGAGAGAGCCATTTTACCTGTGGTCGATGACCAGGGTTGCTAGAGAGAGCCATTTTACATGCGGTCGATTTAGAGACCAGGGTTGCTAGAAAGAGCCATTCTACCTGCGGTCGATTTAGAGACCAGGGTTGCTAGAGAGAGCCATTTTACCCGCGGTCGATTTAGAGACCAAAGTTGCTAGAAAGAGCCATTTTACATGCGGTCGATTTAGAGACTGGGGTCCCCAGAAGGAGCGTCCGTCGGCAGCCGATTCAGAGGCAAGGACGGGACGGCCAAAGTGAAGATTGAAGACAAGACAGGAGCGTCGTGAAGATCAGGTATTCCTCCTCCTACTCTATATGTGTCTTTTACTTCAATATGTTTCCATTGCATGTGTTGCGTTCGCGAAAAACGTTTTCAAAACACACACATCACTGTCAAAATAGAAAAGTAGGGGCAACTATAGACACCGAGTCGGAGGACCTGTGATGAAAACCCATAACAAGATGGTTGAAGCGGTTGATTCCAATAATTTAAAACTAACAATAAAAATCACGAATGGGCCTTAGAAGGATTCTACGCGAGGGGGTAAACAACTTGTGGCGCCCCCTGATAGGTGGGCGTCCCCCGAGTGCTAGACGTTGCGTTAGGTGTGCCGAGCGCTTGTCCAATGAGCGTTTGATGCATGCCCAACTCCCAGGGGACAGCTACCTGACCCCTGCTGGACGGATGCCCAACGGACGTGCAGCGACGTCCAACGAGCGTCGGGCGCGCGCCCAACGAGTGCTGAACGCACACGCCGATAGTGCGGGCGCGCGCCCAATGGCCGTTGGACGGGCGCCCAGCGATGTTGGGCGGGCACCTAGTGGTGTCAGGCGAGCGCCCAATGTCTGTTGGGCGCGTGCGTCCAATGCCAGTTGGGCGTCGCCCGACCTGGGCTTGGGCGTACGCCCAATAATCGTTGGGCGTCGCCCAACAAATGTTGGGCGTACGCCCAACTCTAGTTGGGCGTCACCCAATGATGGGCGTGGCGCCTAGTGTAGTGTTTTCTAATGACGACTTAATGTGTATTGCGGTGAATGTGCTATGTCTATGGATGTGGTCTTTATAAATTGCTCTTAACTCTACTAGACGCTACGACTACTTAGGGGCAAGTGTACCCCGTCGTTATCAAGTAATAATCCGGTTAAGACCGGGTATCGAATCCACGGGATTTATAATTACAAGTATTAGACGACTCAGTTTCGTATGTTATTTAAGCGGTAATTACTTTGGGATTAAGTAAGAAACAACTACACACTATTCCTCACTATTGGCGACACAGATTTATGTAGCTAAAACTCTATGAAGTGGGGTGAATATGATACGTTATAACAATGATAAATAATGACTCTAAATGTATACAAATAATAGTTTACTCTTGCAAAGACGACCAAGTGTAGTAGAACCGACCCGTGAAGCACTTAGACTACGTGATTCCTAGTTAAGGCATGTCTAATGCGGGGGAATTAGAAACTAGGGCCCGTAAGTTCCGTGGCTTGTCAATTCCTACGGTTTCCGGTTTGTCACTTCCGGTAGGGCAACACCTATATAACTCCCTAAAGATAGCCCGAATGACGGCGGTAATCGCGTTCTCCTACACAATAATCAATTATTAATATCAAAACAAGCAATAAACATGAACACATAAAGGGAAATAGAGATTATAAATCATAAATTATAAATATGGAAAGTGAGTAGATGAAATACAACCAAGCCTAGTACATAGGAAGAGTACAAGCTAATTAGCAAGTAAAAAGGGAGAATCCGCCCTTGGAACTAGCTAACCGGACTCAAAGCCGTCTCCTAGGTCGTGGAGGTGGAACTCTCGAGCTTGGTGACGAATGGTGGAACGAAACGTAGATGGAACGCCAGAACAACGAACAAGCTCTCGAGGGGGAGAGTTTAACTTACAAAATCTGAATCTAAATTACAAGGAAAGAAAAGAGTATATTGTAGCTCTTTAGTATGTAATTGGTATCAAATGAAGTTCAAGAGCTTCTTATTTATAAACATCAAGCAAGGGCAGGTTTGTAATTTCACAAAGCACAAGTATGGAGCAACATTATTTGGTGCAGAAATCCCATGATACGCCCCGCGTAAATTGGTCTATGCCCCACGTAAATGCCCATTCCGTCAGAAATCTTCTACATGTGGACCAATTCGTTGTCTTGTTGACTCAAGTACGCCCTGCGTAAAGGATTGTACGCCCCGCTTGTTTGAGTCTCTGGAGTTTTATTGCTTGAATTGGTGCTTTTACGCCGTGCGTAGCTGAAGTACGCCCCGCGTAAAAGAGTCTCTGATCTTTTTATGTTGAAGAACTGCCTTTTACGCCCCGCGTATAGAGTGGTACGCCCCGCGTAAGTATAGTTGACTCTGGGAGACAATGCAGTCTGACTTTCAGGATTAGGCCAATTATTGCCGACATGTGTCATACGCCCCGCGTAGTGTGTCATACGTCCCGCGTATGCTGAGTCAGTTCCACATGGTGCCTGCGGATAAGTCAATTATTTCTGGCACTATGTTTCACGCCCCGCGTACAGGATAATACGCCCCGCGTATTGAGTGGATTTTTTCTCCTTTCTCGTACCTGAAATACAAAACTTGAGAGCCGAGTTAGCTTGACGTTTTTATTTCCTAAACTAATAAAAAACGAGGAAAATAAACTGAAAGTACGAGATTTGTTTTTATTTCTTTATTTATCAAAAACACTTTATTTTTGTAATTAAACTTATTTATTTTACCCGAAATCATCCCGTAAATCACGCTAAAAGATAGGGGTAAAATACCCCTATCAAACCTCCTCGGATTTTAAAGTTTTACTTGTCCTCAAGTAAAAGAAATCGAAAGACAATGGATTGAGAAAATTAAGAAACAAACCACAGGTTGGTTTTGCCAAGTGCGTGATTTCAAAGTTATGGTTTTGTGCAAAGATTTCGGTAAGTACCTACGCAAACAATTGAGTACGAAACTTGTTCGAAACCTCCATGATCAAGATTTAATAGGCAATATTAACGGGGGTTGATTATCTTTTGAGAACCCGATAGTACCTCACCAAGGGATTTCGCTCTTACGCTCAATTTTAGGTGGGTCGGTGTTTTAGCTCTCTTCTTTGCACTTACTCAAGATGATGTTGAATTTGCATTTTCATCTGGGTTTTTCCTCCTAAAATATGGTTAGGCAATATTAAAAATGAACCCAGAGGGGGGTTGTAATGTGGGTGGCTTCTTTAGTGGTTAGTGTAAAGGAACTCGAGTTCAAAAATACCGTTTGTGATTGCACCGTATCATTGTTTATTTCAGCCTTGGCGAATTTTACAAATTATACTTCAAAATTGCTCGAGTGGAGCTTGAGAATGCCTTTTTATTTTTATTGTATCCTTTGTTTTCATAGAGGCACAAAAACAATATTTTGAGAGCTTATGGTGCTCATTTGCTAAGGCCGCAACTTATTTTGGATAATTCGGGTGCAACTTGGTTATGTCGGTATTTGAACAAGAGGAAAAAGGGTTAAATGTTAAAAAGGTATTAACAAAAAAGTGGGTTAATAGGCTCGAAGGGATTTCCTAATGTTTAATGAAAACGAGAAAAATAAATTAAGAAAAATTAGCCTAAGTGGGTTCGGTTTATCATCTATTGCCTCTTTACCAAAAATAAGTGTACTTAACCCGATATTGGATGCAAATTCTATGAGTCGAGTGAAGTCAAAGCTCTCGAAAAACTGTGAAAGAATTAGAGTTCTCGTACGAACTCTTTTAGGCTCAAAAATACCTCACAAAGATTTGGGTTTAAATTGTGTACTATCAAGTCTTCGCTAAATTCTCAACTATCCCGTTTTTATTGCCTTTTCAAAGTTCATTATGGAGATAACATTTGGGTTAATACTCAATGCCTTAGTTTAGTACTAACCTAAGCTTTGCACAAATTCCCTAATTTCAAAACCAAGACTAAAATCCCTTAATTAGGTCATCCCCTTGTGTCCACATCTTTTATTTTTGGTGACAAATAACGGAACTTTAATTAATTTCCGAAGGAGGGATAGCGTGTTGGGAAAAATTTAGAAGAGTCAATAAATTAGTTTAATTATTTTGTTGTTCATTTTATTTTTATTTTTGTTTTTGTTAGTGCAAACCAAACTAAAAGTGCGGGGTTGCACGTCCCTCCGCGTTATTTAAAATGACGCCTATTCCAAGGGCGTCGCAAAAAGAAACTAAAACAAAAACAAAAACAAAAATAAAGCTAAGGAAGGAAAATAAGACCCTTAGTGGTCAGAGGTTATGCGAGGCGCGCCTAGAGGGGCGCCCCGCATAACCAGTACGTTTTGTGATGTGTTTGAGCAGAGACTCAGGTACGCGGGGCGTAATAGGGAGGATGCCCCGCGTAAGTCGGTGTTTTCATTCTTTTTGGAGTCAGAGACTCAAATACGCGGGGCGCAGGAACTGGGCGCCCCGCGTGTTTGAGTTGCTGAACCTTTTTTAAACATAAAAACGAGGGGACGCGGGGCGTGCCATGGGGTATGCCCTGTGTGGATTTATTACAAACAGCAAGAATAAACGCAAAAACAACACGAAACATAAACGGAAATTACTAATATATTAGAAAATAAAAAGATAGTACATCAAACATCAAAATATCAAAACAAAAGAAAATGAAAACACAAAGAAATGGAACTATGGTTGAGATGGAGGTGGAGTGCCATGGAGGTTGAAGTATGAGGTGAAGGAGTTGGTGAGGGCATCAAAGCGAGCATCGAGGTGAACCCGATCCTCTCGTTGTTGGGCTTCGATGGAGTCGAAGCGGGTGTTGAGGGTGGCGAATTGAGAGTCATAATGAACCCGGTCCCGGCGTTGGTTATCCTCCAAGATATCCAACCGAGCATAAATGGCATTAAAGTCATGGTTGGGTGGAGGACTGAAATTGAGGCCCAAATCCGAATCCAAACCCCCTTCCTCATTGGCATGAGCTGCCCCCGAAGTCTCTCCCGGGCCCGAAGTGGAACGGTTAAGGGACTTAAAAGCATTGTTCTCCACGGGCCTAGGCAAAAGGCTGGGGAGGCGAGCAAGGGTAGCCTCGCCAAGAGCGGAAGTGGCAAAAAGAGTGACTAGATGGCCCAGCCCGATCTTGCCTCGCTTCCGGGTGGAAATGTGGTGGAGTTGGACGGCCACAAGATAAGAGAGGTCATAGGCACGGTTGTTGACACAACAATAGAGTGCCAAAAGTTCGTCCTTGTTAACCTTGGTGGATTCCGTCTTCCCCGAAAAGTAGACGGAGATGAAGCGGTGGAAAAGTTGGAGGATTGGATCACGAATGAGAGAGGGGCGGAGGTTGGAGGCGTCATAATCCTCGGACCCGGTGATGGAGGTCCAAAAATCACGAGGGGAAACATCCTCGAGCCAATGGAAGATACCGTTTTCCGATTGTTTGGTGAAGTGAGTGCGGAGCCATAGGGTATCAATAGTGAAGGGGTGGTTGTGAAGGCGGAAATTGAAGAGGGCAGCACCGGGGACATTGTTAGAGGTGAGGGTGGTGTAGAACTCCAAAACTAAGGAGGGGTAAATGCGGTGCCGTGCCAGAAAATGATCGTACCAAGAGAGAGCACGGAGGCGCTCCACAAAGGCCTCGCCAAGGCCGAAACGGTCAAGGGTGTTCCGCTCTATGTACGGAAGTTCCATAAAGTGAGCAGCGGAGAGTGTTTGGTAGTGCTCGGCCTCCCCCTCGGTTAGGAGATGAAAAGGGGCCCGGTGTAGGCGGGTAAGTGTTGGAGTTCCCTCCTGTGGAGGTGATTGTTGGTTTTGGGAGGAACGAGAGGAACGGGCCCATGTGGACCGTGGGGGGCGTATGTCGGCGGCTCTCTTTCTTGACATGGCAATGGTGATGAATGGAGGAGGGTTGAGAGAAGGTGGGAGAAGATTGGGATAAAGTTGGGATAATAGTGATGGAAGAAGAAGGAGAAAGAAGAGGTATATATAGGGGGGAAAGTGGGTAATCCAAGCAAAGCTCGGATTCCCAGAGGGGTACGCGGGGCGTGAAGGGGCCACGCCACGCGTATCCCTCCCCCTGTTGTTATTTCATGCAAAATCGGTGAGATACGCGCGGCGTAAATAGGGTTACGCCATGCGTATCGGACCTCCTGCCCCTTTTTATGATAAAAAGGGCAGGGATGCGGGGCGTAAATGAGGTTACGCCCCGCATAAACGGACGAAAGATGAAGGATTTTTTGTGGTTTTTTTTTTGGTAATTTTCTGATTTTTTTTTTATTTGTTTGGATTTATGAGTGTTTAAAGATTTTTAATTATTTTATGATTTTTAATTTTTTATTAATTTGTAATTAAGAGGGTAGTTAATGAAAATTTATTATGGAGGGAAGTTAAAGATTTAAATTTGAAATGATGGAGTTTGATTGGGTGGAAGAGGAGGTGGAGTGTGGAAGTGGAAAAGGTGTATAGGGAAGAGGAGTGATTGGAAGTTTGAGGGATGGGGAGTAGCCATGGGGAGTTGTGATTCACAACTCCCCGAGGATACGCGCGGCGTATCCTGTGGTACGCCCCGCGTGTCCTCCACATGGCATTTATTAAAAAGAGTTCGTTTTTTAGGGAAGGAGTACGCGGGGCGTAAATTCAGGTACACCACGCGTAGTGTGTCCTTTATTAAGTAAAAAGGGCAGACACACAACTACGCGAGACGCAATGGGTTGTACCCGCGTATTTTAAGATTTTGGATTAATGTGGGATTTGTTTTTCTTTTGATTTTATGAAAATAAAAGAAAATGGGAGACAATAAAATAAAGCAAAAGATGAAGATGAAAATAAAATCACAATAATGCAAAATAAAGAGAAATAAATAACGTTTATAATACATATAGACAAATGGTTCGAGGGATTCAAACTGATGCTACGTTTTGAGTCGAAGTAGCTCGACTTTCTTGTATGGCGGCTTACTGCAAGACGTCCGCGTTGGAGCTTGACGGGTCCGAACTCCTATTGTTGAGGAGCGTTATCGCTTGCCCGGATTCCCTATTCTTACCCCGCAGATTTTGTTCAGTGTTTGCCGGGAGGGTTCCTAGTGGCCTTTCTTGTTGTTGACGGTTCAGGTGGGCCACATGGCGGCTAAGATCCCTACAAAACACTTCGCTATCGGAAAGACGGGTTAATATGTCCTTCAATAAGGACGTGACCGATTGGTCGTGTACATTGTTGGAAGGTGGAGCATTTCGATTGCCGGGCGCGGCTTGTGATTGCCCGAGCCTGTTTTCCCGAAATTCTTGCTCAAAGCCGGATGGGGGCCTCAACACGTTATTATTGTTGCCATATGATAAGTTCGGGTGTTGGTACCGAGGCCTCCATCCGCTGTTATTATTATTATTATTGTGGTGAGAATAGGAGTTCGGATGGGAATTATACCTTTGGTTACCTCCTATATAACTTACGTTTTCGGCATCGCCGGCGAAGGGGCTACCGATTTGGCAATTAAACGCATCATGGTCTCCACCACAGTGAGTGCACATCAGGACCTGCACACTTTTATTGAGGCTTAATTGGGCGATCAACGAGTCAAGCTTCTTGTTCATTTCAGCTATGGAGCTTTTCGGAGCCTCTTTCTCCACAGCGAATGTCTGGTGTCGCGACGGGCCGGCAAGCCGATCCTCTTGCCATTGCACACTTTTCCTTGCGAGCTCATAAATGAGCTCGTAGGCCTCACTAGCTGACTTCCGAAATAGATCCCCACCTGCAGCGGAATCAACAGTCGCACGGTTAGTGGGAGTTAACCCGTGGTAAAAAGTGCTTACCAAGTCGTGCTTTGGGATGTCATGGTGGGGGCAGTTTCGGAGCAACTTCCGGAACCTAGCCCAAGCTGCGTGAAGGGCCTCGCATTCCAACTGCCTGAAGGATGTGATATCGGTCCGTAACTTGACTGTTTTGGACGGCGGAAAATAGTAGGAAAGGAACTCCTTTTCGAGCTCTTCCCATGACGTGATGGATCCCGCCTCCAATGAGTGTAGCCACTCCAACGCCTGTCCTGTTAATGAAAAAGGAAACAATTTCAGTCTCACAGCCTCAACGGGAACACCATTTTACCGAGAGGTATCGGCACACATAAGAAATTTATCCAAATGTTCGTTGGGGTTATCATGGAGTTCTCCTCCGAATTGACCGCATTGTTGTATCAATTGGATCATTCCAGTCTTGATCTCGTATGTGTTGGCCGGAATCGTGGGAGCGACAATGCCGTTACGATTTTGGGGACGATGCGGCGCAAGGATCTCCATCATC
Source organism: Euphorbia lathyris (assembly GCF_963576675.1). Lineage (NCBI taxonomy): Eukaryota > Viridiplantae > Streptophyta > Magnoliopsida > Malpighiales > Euphorbiaceae > Euphorbia > Euphorbia lathyris. Next base: position 576,479 of record NC_088914.1, read on the forward strand.
GAATGCGTATCATTGGCCCCGCGGATGTTGTTCACGTGTGGCCTTTGGTTTCCATTGGGTTGGTCGACCTCGGTGTTGGGGTTTGCCATTCTTTCTCTACGTAACCTACAAAGAGTACGTTCAATTTCGAGATCAATAGGTACGAGAGAATCACTTTTAGATCGGTTGTGCATAAAGTAAAACAAGTATATAAAAGAATTATCAGCAAGAAAGAATAATGTTAGCAAACGTATATATAAACAATTTATACAAAAAGAATGCTTAAACTAACAATGAAACATTTTTTTCTAATATTGTAGGAAATTATAAATCCCCGGCAACGACGCCAAAAACTTGATGGGCGTGGCGCCTAGTGTAGTGTTTTCTAATGACGACTTAATGTGTATTGCAGTGAATGTGTTATGTCTATGGATGTGGTCTTTATAAATTGCTCTTAACTCTACTAGATGCTACGACTACTTAGGGGCAAGTGTACCCCGTCGTTATCAAGTAATAATCCGGTTAAGACCGGGTATCGAATCCACGGGATTTATAATTACAAGTATTAGACGACTCAGTTTCGTATGTTATTTAAGCGGTAATTACTTTGGGATTAAGTAAGACACAACTACACACTATTCCTCACTATTGGCGACACAGATTTATGTAGCTAAAACTCTATGAAATGGGGTGAATATGATATGTTATAACAATGATAAATAATGACTCTAAATGTATACGGATAATAGTTTACTCTTGCAAAGACGACCAAGTGTAGTAGAACCGACCCGTGAAGCACTTAGACTACGTGATTCCTAGTCAAGGCGTGTCTAATGCGGGGGAATTAGAAACTAGGGCCCGTAAGTTCCCTGGCTTGTCAATTCCTACGGTTTCCGGTTTGTCACTTACGGTAGGGCAACACCTATATAACTCCCTAAAGATAGCCCGAATGGCGGCGGTAATCGCGTTCTCCTACACAATAATCAATTATTAATATCAAAACAAGCAATAAACATTAACACATAAAGGGAAATAGAGATTATAAATCATAAATTATAAATATGGAAAGTGAGTAGATGAAATACAACCAAGCCTAGTACATAGGAAGAGTACAAGCTAATTAGCAAGTAAAAAGGGAGAATCCGCCATTGGAACTAGCTAACCGGACTCAAAGCCGTCTCCTAGGTCGTGGAGGTGGAACTCTCGAGCTTGGTGACGAATGGTGGAATGGAACGTAGATGGAACGTCGGAACAACGAACAAGCTCTCGAGGGGGAGAGTTTAACTTACAAAATCTGAATCTAAATTACAAGGAAAGAAAAGAGTATATTGTAGCTCTCTAGTATGTAATTGGTATCAAATGAAGTTCAAGAGCTTCTTATTTATAGACATCAAGCAAGGGCAGGTTTGTAATTTCACAAAGCACAAGTATGGAGCAACATTATTTGGTGCAGAAATCCCATGATACGCCCCGCGTAAATTGGTCTATGCCCCGTGTAAATGCCCATTCCGTCACAAATCTTCTGCATGTGGACCAATTCGTTGTCTTGTTGACTCAAGTACGCCCTGCGTAAAGGATTGTACACCCCGCGTGTTTGAGTCTCTGGAGTTTTATTGCTTGAATTGGTGCTTTTACGCCGTGCGTAGCTGAAGTACGCCCCGCGTAAAAGAGTCTCTGATCTTTTTATGTTGAAGAACTGCCTTTTACGCCCTGCGTATAGAGTGGTACGCCCCGCGTAAGTATAGTTGACTCTGGGAGACAATGCAGTCTGACTTTTAGGATTAGGCCAATTATTGCCGACATGTGTCATACGCCCCGCGTAGTGTGTCATACGTCCCGCGTATGCTGAGTCAGTTCCACATGGTGCCTGCGGATAAGGCAATTATTTCTGGCACTATGTTTCACGCCCCTCGTATTGAGTGGATTTTTGCTGCTTTCTCGTACCTGAAATACAAAACTTGAGAGCCGAGTTAGCTTGACGTTTTTATTTCCTAAACTAATAAAAAACGAGGAAAATAAACTGAAAGTATGAGATTTGTTTTTATTTCTTTATTTATCAAAAACACTTTATTTTTGTAATTAAACTTATTTATTTTACCCGAAATCATTCCGTAAATCACGCTAAAAGATAGGGGTAAAATACCCCTATCACCCAACAAAGGGTTGGGCGTCCGCCCAGCCCATGTTGGGCGTCGCCCAACCATGGTCGGGGCGACGCCCAACCTTGGGATCTGTGCCTATAAAAGGCACGGATCCCCATGCATTTGGAGAGGAGGGGAAATTTTTGGAGCTTCTCACTCTAGACATTTTTAGAGAGAGAAAGTCAATTTTTTTTGGGAGAAAATATTTTTTTCCTAAAAAATCCAAATTTTCTAAAAGTCAAATATTTTACCAAAACACCGAAAAATCATAATTCGTGGAATCAACCGACTTCAGCTGTCAATACCGATCTTGAGGTATTATCCGAGGACTAGACTCGTTTTATTTATTTATTTTATTTATTTTATTATTCTATTCATTTATTTATTTTTAGGATATAGTTTTATTTATTTAGTTAGTTATTTATTTATCACGTTTATTTACTTTTCCGCGTTTATTTAATTCCCGTCTCGTATTAAACAAATGTTTTTGTTTTAAATAAAAAACCCTCGTTTTGACATCCCAACACAAATCGTGACCCAATTTGAGGGTAGTTCGGGATCAAAACGTTGTAATTATAAATTTTAAAAATATTTCCAAATAACGCTTTGAAATAAAACATCGTTTTAGGAGTCTCCGTTATTGACTATGATCCAATTTTGGTAGTTCGGAGACCCAAAACGATAGATTAGATTTAAAGTGTTTGAATAAATCTGGAAAGTTAGGTGATGTTTCTGTAATTCTGCCATTTTCTGTCGCTAAAGGCTGTTTACCGACGGATTTTCCGTTGAATCTACTGGAACTTTAAAAAGCCCATTTTTGAACCTTTTTCTTACCTTTTTTTGGAATTGATTCTTATGTATGTATATATGTAACTATGTAATATGTTTATCAAAATTATTTTTGGGGTATATAACTATTAAATACCAATTATACATCTATTCATTCGCTATTTTGATACCATTTATACTAAATTAGCTTTAATAAATTATATGTATATATATATGTATAGTTTTTTAGGGTTTTTGGGATAATTAATTAATAGATGCTGTTGAGGGGTATTAAACCTTGGTTTAGAGTTTATTAGGTAAAAAATATTTTGGATTAAATGTTGTTTTTCTACATTTATAAACTTTGTTCATTGTTTTACATGATTTTAATTTGAATAAAAATATGTTATATCTAATAGTATTTTCACCACTATTTTTACCTATTAATATGTATTATTTTCTCTATTTGGTTTTAATGGGTATTATTACTCATTTTTGTGTATATATATATATTTCAAATGTATTTAGGGTGGGCTTTGGATTTAATTTGTTTATTATTGTAATTGTGTTTAAGTAATGAGTAAATTGAGTGAAAAAGGGAAAAATAAACCACAAAAGAGATTTTAACTTGATTATTTAAACTAATGGTTTCTAGTGGTTCCTAATGTAATTAAAAGGTTTCTCCTTAATTCTTTATCGTTTTCAAACGATTTCTCAAATATCACGTTTTAAAACCTTAATTCGTTCCAACGACGGATTAAGTGAACTTTGTAATTAAAAATCGTTTCTTTTAATTGTAAATAATAGAGTTTTGAATCGTTTTTCCAACTAAACGGTTTTGTACAAAAACAAATGGACTTGTATGCTTAATCACGTTTTTTTGGTTAAAATTTCTTGTTCAAACGTTTTCAAACGCTCGAGTCGTTCCAACGGCGATTCGAGTGGATATCATGTAAATTAACGGGGTTTTGAAACGTACCTAAATATTTCCAACGGCGATTAAGGTACGAACCGTGTAAATAAACTCGTTTTTGGGAGTGAGATTAGCTTAGAGTTAATATATAAATTGAAGCATAAATCACACTGTGAATAAATCAATTCTCTCCTCTATCTCCCTCTCTCTCCTATATACTTTAAATTCATGCAAAATGGGTGATTCTTTACTAAAATGGCTTTCAATAATATGCTCAAAACGGTTTTCAAAGCGAGAAAGAAAAGGTTTCAAATGAATTTTAAACTTAAAGAAATATACGATTAGTCCATTATCGCCTAACATGCTAAGTAGGAGGCCGGTGGTTCATAACCGAGCAATGTCGGGGTGCCTAGTAGCATTTCTCCGGAAAGGAGCTAGCCTTCTCGGCTCGTACCTAAGTTTCCCGAACCCTCACCGGTCTCCCGCAAGGGATCGGTGTTCATTTCCCATTCGTGGGTGGCGACTCTTCCATACTCCGAGCTCCGGTCCTGCCGAGCAGCTTGATTCCGCGATTGGTTGCTTTTGGCACCAATCACAGCATCTGTCGTCAACGGTGTCCACCCTCCTGTCCGCCCGGGTGAGGCCGCGGCACCTACAACGGGATTTAGCCAAATAACTTGAGTTTCTTCCTATTCCTACTCAAATTGCTACCTCTTAATCTACCATATTTAATACCTATCACTTACACCTATATACATCACCTCTACTTTCACCAATCAAACACACTTTCCTCTTCCCAACACAAAGATCTCTACTCTTCCCAATATATTTTTCCCTATTCACATCTTCTTCCTTCCACAAACACATACCTCAACCACTCCAACTTTCTTTCATCTCTCTAAATTTCTTTCAACCCATTTTCAAGCCAAACTCAAGCAAGATGTCTAGACAAAAGAGAGCCGCTAACAAGATTAAAGCAACCGAAGCAAATCGTGTACGTGTTCAATATGGGGCTATGTTCGATATTGAGACGGAAGCGGAAGGGCGACGTTATCTACACTTTAACGGACAAAAAATGGAGTTTACTGATATACAATTCTTGCATTTCGATACGCTAAATGCACTCTCTTTCACTGAGCGTATTAATGAATTTTTAAGTGTTCTTAGTTGGACGAGATTTGCTAGTATGCGGTTTCCGCATATTGAGTCCTATATTATAGAGTTTTTGGTCTCTCTACGTTATGATAAAAAAGAAGGGTATTATTTCTTTCCGAAATAACGGGGTTAAGTTTGATGTTGATTATGAGACGATGGGAGAATGATTTGGTTTTCCTACTAGGAATTTTTATCAAAATCCAAAAACGTTTAGTACGCACACTGTTTGGAATTCTTTGACAAATTTAGACGGTTTCTATCCGAAAAACACTTCAAGCAAGTGGATTAGAGATAATTGTGTGTTCTATTTTCACAAGTATTTGTCTTTCTCATTGTTTGTTCGGGTAGAGAGTTCAAAGGTACAAAGTCGTGATTTGTTCGTACTTGACAGTATTTTGAAGAATTTTACCATTGATAGTATTAGCATGATTTTTGAGAATTTACATCATGTCGCCGCATCCCACAGTAGGCAAGTGCCTATGGGTAATTTAATTACGAGGATAGTTTTGGATGCTCAGGGTGAATTAGTGGATTATCAAAACCTCCCTCATCATGTTGGATTGCCTCTTTTGGATATTGCGGCTCTTCAAAGAGCCAATTTAGTGCATAAACTTGGTCCCCCGTGTTTATATCGTATGAAGAGCGCATTAAGCATCTCGTTGCTTGTTCAGGTGGAGGAGCTTCGAGTTCCCAATGTTTAGGTATCGAAGAGGGTGAAGATGAAGATGAAGAGGGTGAGGAGGATGAGCATGCTGATACACAAGCACAAGAGCAAGCACATGAAGAATAACCAAATGTTGAAGAATAAGTCGGATGGCAACGTGTTTTGACACAAGTGAACGAGCATAACCGTCAAATGAATTTGAGGTTAGATGATTTGCATTTGGCTCTCAGAGCGAGCAACATCGATCTCCGCCATGGTATGTAATTAGATCCATTCAAAATCGTGCTAACAATAACAAGTTCGGGATTATCATTACTATTATTGACAGTTGATGAATTCGAGTTTGAATTCATTGTTGAATCGCCTTCTCCTTCCCTAGAATTTGAGTTGCGATTGTTATTGGAATCGCTACTTTCAAATCTCCCTTCAGATTCACTCAAATCTTCTTCTCTTATGTTCTGACTGGAATTCAACGCATTAACATACGATTTGCGCTTTCCAGTCATGAGAAATCTTAGTGATGAACATCAAAGGATCTGCCATTTTTGCTCTGATACCATAAAAATGAAAGAGAAGGAAAGAAGGAGAATGTGATTTCAATGTGTATACTGCTGATAAAATATCAGCTATTTATACAATTAGGTTTACAATATCACGTGATAAGGAAATGTCATAAGCTAATTACAAGATAACTCCATCAACTATTATTATTCTCTAACATAATTTTATTGGAGAACATGATGAAGATCTAACAAATTGGTAAGAGAATTGTTGTACTTTAGAGAATTGAAACTCAAATATGGTATCAAATTTTTTTCTGAATAACTCCGCAAATAGGACAAACATAACCGAGATCCTCCTTCAAGATAAGAGAATGATCACACTCCTTCCAACCTTCTTCCAAGCATTCACTAGTGGCAACACGACCTGTAGAACAGTCCTAGCAAAAGAAAAACAATATGGAATTTCAGAATTACAAAGCAAGGTTGTGTTGCACGACCACGGAAACGAAAATGGAAATGGAAATGGATACTGGAAGCAAATATGGTTGTAAAGGAGAGATATCAATTTTAGTTTAAGAGATTACTCTAACTAAGGAAAACTATGAACTAGTGAATACAGTAAGATTAAGCTAAAGTTGAGAATCAGGTAACAGTGGTTTTGTTAATTAAAATTTGGTAAGTAAATTAAACAGAATTCTGCTCTTGGATTTGCATGGATATTATTTTTACACTTTTTCTTCCAAAATTTGATAAGTAAATTAAATAGAAATCTGCACCTGTGCTTAGCCGAAAACTTCAATTGCCCAATGTACATCTGTAGATTTGTCAAGTTTTAAAGGACTATTGCATCTGTTGGTACTCATTTTCTGCATCCAACAAATACTATTGAGAAATAAAGAGTTATTGAATGCAATTGGACAAGATGTATTAGGCCAATATATTTCTATAAATTGATACATATCCCAACTCTATCCTTTACTACCATATTTGTTAAAGCTGAGAAAACTGGAAGCAAAACCACCCCTCTCTCACACACACACACACACATGTTTACCAGTAAGATTAAGCTAAAGTTAACAATATAAACTAGTGAATACAGTAAGATTAAGCTAAAGTTAAGAATCAGGTTAGTGGTTTTAGGTTTAAAAAACAGTAGTTTTGTTAATTAAAATTTGGAAAGTAAATTAAACCGAAATGTTAAGAAAACCGAACTGAAAAATCGAATTCACTCGGTTCGGTTCGATTCGGTATGCGGTTTAAACCGAACCGATGCACACCCCTATGTAGGGTTGCTCCAGCCAAAAACGGGTGAGTTCTGAGCTCTCTGCCTAATACATCTTGTGCCCCTATACTTATCCCAAAATGTCAACTGTCTTTCAAAAGTTTCAAATGACACACACTATTCTTGTTGAGTTGCATTCAATAACCTCCTATTTCTCAATAGAATTTGTTGAATACAGAAAATGGATGTCAACAGATGTACAGGGGGCAATTGAAGTTTTGGCTAAGCACAGGTGCAGATTTCTGTTTAATTTACTTACCAAATTTTGGAAGCAAAAGTGTAAAAAGAATTCCATGCAAATCCAATAGCAGAATTCTATTTAATTTACTTACCAAAATTTAATTAACAAAATCATTAACCTTATTCTTAACTTTAGCATAATCTTATTGTATTACTAGTTTATAGTTTTCCTTTATTAGAGTAATCTTTTTAACTTAATTGCCCATATATAACAAATTCTTTCTGCATAGTAAAAAATAGAGAATCCTGAGATTTTGTTTACTTTAATTAGAGGGTTATAATTGAAATTTTACCCAACTTATATAAGAAAACTACTTCATGGGTTGGATGAGTTATGGTGGGTTATGTGGGTTGGAATAATTTTTTTTAGATGGGTTAGGTGGGTTGGGTTATATGGGTTGGATGTGTTATAGTGAGTTGAAAATTATTTTGTTTTCTTTACTGTTTTTCTTCAATTTTTTTTATTATCTCAAATTGTGTAGGCTAAATACTAAAAAAATTAAATTGACATTATGTGGTTAAAAATATATTTTTGTTCTTTTTAGTTTTATCGAACCACAAATCTCAAATAATAAATAATAATAATAAAATATGAGCATAAAGATTAAACTTGATACCAACGTTTAAAAAAAAATGTGTAGACTTGATTCTAATATACGAAATAATATATATTAATCTCTAACGATTCTAAGTAATATCAATTTTACTCTTACATTACTGAAAATTTGAACATTCCGGTTTGACTTTTATTTAAATGTTACATCGAACATTCTAAACTTTAATTATGTCTATGATATATAGTGCGTTAAAAATATAACTACAAAAAACTTGTTAAAATTTTAATAACTAAGTTTGTTACATGTAACCGATTAAAGTTGACTTGAGTGGTTAAAAGTCTCAAGCAGAGAAAGAAACACATAAAAAAAAAGTTAGGAATTGGAAGTAATGAAATTTATAGTCTTTAGTTGTAACGTAATAGAAAAGGTCTCCTAGTATTTTTCAGAACTCTCTTTAATTAAGTCAACGTTATTTGTTTTATCCATTTAAAATTTTAAACATATTTTTTTTAATGGGGTACATGAATCAGCAGAATCAGTGGACTTGCTCGATTCACCACCAATTCGAGTGTCACGTCCGATTCATGTATGTTTTTTTCCGTTTTAGAATTTTTTTTTATTGTTTTCTCATTTTTCCGATTTTACAATTTTCATTTTTTTCATTTTAAAAAATATCAAATTGTGAATAACCACATTTAAAAAAAAAATTAAATGAGATAAATAAAAAACAAAGTGAAAATATAGAGAATTATACGAGTTGAGTGGGTTAGACGGGTTATTAAGACGGGTTATGATAAACCATCAAATATAAGATTTATAACACATTCAACCCATTGTAACCCATTTAACCTTACATTTCATGGGTTTGATGGGTTGAAATTTGGTGAGTTATAATAACTCAACCAATTTTGAACACCCTGCTTTAATATACCTAAAATGAATAAAATTTTGCATTTATGAAAAAGGGATAAAATGTAAAAACGATTCTAACATTGAGGTACCGTTTGGTTTGCGAAATGGAATAGAATAACTATTCCAAAGGAATAGAATATCAAAGAATGGAATAGATAAATTTTTTATTCAAAAGACAACCTACACTCAAATGTTATACTTCTTATTTCTTTTAAATTTTTTATTATTGCTATAAATGATTCAAATATTTAATATAAATTATTTTAATAAATATATAAAAACAGAAAAATAGAAAACATTTAAAAGGAAAAAAACATGAAAAATAAAAAAAATATTAAAAACGAAAAAAGAATAAAAAATTGTAAAAACAGAAAAATTGTAAATACACAAAAAAAGAAAAAGTGGTGGAAAACAGTAAAAATACAACGTCAAAACATAAAAAAACATTAAAACAAAAGACAAAAACGAAATAAAAGTGCAAAATGATGAAAATGTGATAAACATATAAACATATATGTGAAAACGAAAAAAAAACGTAGACACGTGGAAAGATGTGAAAACGCAAAAATAGGAAAAATGTAAAAAAAACACATGAAAACAAGAAAATAAAAAAAACAAAAAAAGACATAGGAAAATGTATGGAAAACACGAAAACGTAAAAAAAAAGTTAAAACTTGAAAAATATGGAAAATGAGAAAACGTGACAAAATGCAAAAATAAAACAAACATAAAAATATAAAAAATTGTTAAAAACATGAAAATGTGTAAATACAAGAAAAACACGAACGTTAAAAACACAAAAACGTGAAAACACAAAAGGTGAAAAAATGCCAAAATCACGAAAGTAAAAAATGTTAACAATAGGAAAAGATGAAAAAAAATGGAAAAACACGAAAACGTGAGAAAGAACGAAAAACGTGAAAAATGTAAAAACCACAAAAATTGAAAAAACATTTTTAATGTTAAAAACACGAAAATGCAAAAAAATATATGCTTATGACATTTTTTCACACTTTCCTGTTTTTGGCATTTTTTTACGTTTTTTCTTGTTTCTTTTTATTTTTGTATTTTTCGCGTTTTTTCACATTTTTGTGTTATTCACGTTATTGTGTGTTTCCGGTTTTTCATATTTTCACTTTTTTGTATTTAGGGTTTGTCCCCTTTTTCGTATTTTCGTGTTTTTTGCGTTTTTTTTTGTATTTTTTTGCATGTTGTTACTTTTTCGTGTTATTCACGTTGTTTCATGTTTTTGTATTTTTTATGTTTTCGAGTTGTTTTACGTTTTCTCACTTTTTCGGCGACAGAATATTGATCTTTAGCGACAACAAATTAGCTTTTCAGATCAAGAAGAAAAGACACACAAGGTTAGGGGGACTAAGGCTTCCATAATTATTTATATCCCTTAATTACCATCGTGTCATTTTAACATTATTGTTGTACTCTTCTTTTAATTGCCTAAAGGTCATTTTGGCATTCCTTTCCTATTTTACATGCACTCTTGATTACCGGTAACACTAATTAAGCTTTTTAGTCTTTTTTCTTTTATTTTGTTGAGCTATATAGTAAGACCTCTATATAGGAATACACTTGGGACCGAGCTATTTGTATAACAATTGGGAGGTTATTACTAAATAGAGTTTGGTATAATAAAATTTCTCAATACATATAATTTTAAATTTAAATAATACCACTTGAAATTTGTTAAGATTATCATAGGCATGCATGGTTTATATATAATGTATAACAATAGACATTAATGAAATAAATTAAATATTTAGAAATTCAATTTAGAGTTTAGGTTTTCAATATATAGATAATTGAAAGAGTTTTATGGGAAAAATGTAAACATCAATGAGAATACTAAATATTTATAATTTCAAGTTGTAGTTTGGATTTTTAACTCATAGATAATTTCAATAGTTTTTTTTAATATTTTATGATTTAGTTTGAATTCTTAATATATACATATAAATATATAATTATTACTATATGGAGGCATAATTTCTAAAGGTGGGACTTGAAAAGTGTATAACAAATAACGTTTGAGAGGTTATTCCTATCTATAACTGGTCCAAGTTGGGACCAAGTTTTTTTATAACAAAATAGAGGTTATTCCTATATAGAGTATTCCTATATAGAGGTTTTACTGTATAAGCTCTTATTATTGTAAGGATATGGAACTTTTATCAAATTAATTTATCATCTTCTTCATTGAAGCTTTGTTAAGTTTCTAACCTTCAATAATGGAGGAATCTTTGATTTTTCTACGGATTTAGACTGTAAACCCAAAATTGACTCCTTCTAGTTTAGTTAGAGAAGAACATCTTTGTTAGTTTACAATTAAAACTAACACGTCCCGAATCTGATGTGTATCACTTATCCCAATGTTTGAATAACAAATCCAAGAGCAAATCTAATATATAAATTGGAAAATTAACTCACATTTATATATTATGTTTTATATAATGTATTTTTTTCTATTTTTTCTATATTATAATGTGCTACATTAAATATTGAATATTTAATTATTATTAAATCATTTTCACATATTATAATTCAGCAGAATATATCTAAAATTGATTTTTATCATATTATATATATATATATATATATATATATATTAAATTAATATCACCATTTGTATTTATTTAAATAACAATTTACTGAATTATTATATCATCTAAATTATTTTTATTTTTATGTTTCAAATGTTTATTTAGGTCATTGTTATCTACTTTTTATTTTCTATGTTATTTTGCTTATTTTTTTAATTCATTTACTTATTTTCTATTTTTTTTGGTTATTTATCATGTTAATTTATTTGTATTGATTTTAATTTTATATTTTAATTTTTTATCAAATGAAATGACTACTTCAAATTTAATTTATACTAAAAAAATCAATATTTACTTTATCATTTTAATAACAAAACCAGTTAAAATATAAATATATTGACATAACAAAAAAAAAATTAATCCAAAATTAAATTGATATGGATGTATAAAAACACCCTTAAAACTTTATAAAAAAAACTAATATGTGCATTTCTCAAAATTTAATGAAATAATTAGTTATTGACAAAAGTCATTTTTTTTGTAAGTGCTTAAAGGCTATGTTCATATAAATTTAGTGGCTTCCACATGTTTGCTAATTTTTAATTAACCAATAGCATCAAAAGAATATGCTTGGAACAATTCAAATTCAAATTCTTAAATATATATATATATATATCACTAGTGTGAATAAAGGTTGAGACTATACTAAGCTTCGGTTCACATCCCAACAAGGTTGACACCCAACCGGAAGCTAAGCAAACCCGAATTTATTAATAAAAAGAAAAAGAATTACAAGGAGAGAGAAAAAAGAATAAAAAATAATAAAAAATAAAGAAAACATAAAAAAGTAAAGAATGAAACAATTAAAACAGTTAATTAGAGAACCGTAAATGGCCAACATTGTTAAAGTCATCAAGAATCAGCGAGTGACAAAAAGCCGGAGCAGCAGGCCACCAGTAAATGCCCGACGATGTGACCCCGAAGCGTGCCAAGGCATCAGCGATCCGATTGCCCTCTCAAAAAATGTGAGTTATCACCACGTCCATGCTCGAGCATTGATGCAAACATTTTAGCCAAGATTGACGAATTTGCTAAGGAACGGCCACTGAGCGGAGTCTTAGCAAGTTCACAACATAAGTTGAATTAGATTCAATCCATAAACAATGCCAACCTTTCTCCCACACAATGTCCACTGCAAAAATAACCGCTCGAAGTTCCGCCAAATGTGCAAACGAAAGCGGGATAGAGAATGCGAAACAGCCTTGGGTAAAGCCCCTTGCAGTGCGAAAAATACCCCCTGCACTCGTCGGCCCAGGTGTGCCCAAAGCTGACCCGTCAGTGTTCACCCTCAACTAATTATGAGGCAGAGCTTTCCAACGAACCATAAATAAGTTCGGAGCTGGGCGGCCTAGGATCAAGCCGAAGACGACCAAGAATTTCTTCATCCGAGCGGGAGGGACAGGTGCGGGTGCCGTTGCCTTCATGAATGGACGTCTGTAAGATAATAATATATCTTTGAATTGAAGGGGGCTCAGAGTCAAATATCGCCTTATTTCGTGTTCGCCAAATTAACCAGCAACGGGTGGTAACCGCGCAACACCAAAGATCATTAACCTGAGTACCGAACCTGCAATTATATAGATTGTTCAAAAAATAATCAAAGTCAACGTGAGTTAACAGGTTTGTATGAAATAGTATTTCAATTTTCTTCCAGAGAGCAGAAGCAAATTGACAATTCAAGAAAATATGGGAGCGACTCTCAGTAGTCGTAAGGTAAAGAGCACAACGGGAAACTAACGACCATCCGTGGTGCTGAAGACGCTCATGGGTCGACATCCTATCATAGATAATACGCCAGTAGAGAGCCAAGCGAGAGAGTGGGATATGTTTCCCCCAAATGAAATGAACCCAAGGTGGCTGGACATTTGTGCCAAGCAGCTTGGAATAATAACCCTTGACAGAGAATTCCCCCTTCGGATGTGGTTTCCAAACACAAACGTCAAACTCTTCCCAACCACGACAGATCCCCTCAATACGGGATTGAATCTCAGAAGGAATCTGATTCGGAAGTGCCCAACTATTACCTGACATGAATTCCACAACACTATCAGAAAGCTGCCTCTGAGAAACAACTGATAGACCCATTTCATCTGCAACAGGTGGATTGATCCAAAGCCCAGTCCAGAATTTCAGAATGGAGTGTTGCCCAATCCACCAATGGGACTGATGCAAAATAGCGTTGTACATAAGACGACATGATGACCAAATCGAAGATGGAGCAGAACAGACCCGATGGAGGCCAGAAGCAGAGAGAAATCTAGATTTCAATAAACTACCCATAAAACCATCCCCTTGATCAGATCCCAGCAGATCTTACCAAGCAGAGCCAAGTTAAATTGCCAAAAATTCTTCATCCTAAGGTCACCTTCCCCAACTCTCAGACAGCAAATATCCCATTTAACAGTAACCAGTTTCCTTTGATTAATAGAACCCGTCCATAGGAAATTCTGTATAGCTTTGTTTAGCTTCTTTAGAATACTACATGGCCATTTGTAAATAAAGAACGAATGAACTATGGAATCATATGGCAAATTTGATAAGGGATAAACGATCCGTAAAAGATAAAGCCTTGCCTTTTCATTGACAAAACTTAGACAAAAAAAACTTCCACAAGGGCGTTAAGGAAGGGTGCACGAGGAGCTCCTTTAAATAGAGGCACGCTGAGATAAGAAAATGGCAAACTGTCAATTCAAATACCAAGAAAATAAGCAAGCATATTTTCTCTCGATCTAGAGACATGTTTCCCAAAGTAAATGCTCGATTTCCCCCAATTGACTTCCTAACCCAATATACTGCCGTAGAACTGAAACAAATCCTTCAGAGTTCTGATATTACGCAGTGTGGCTTTCCCAAAAACCAATATGTCATCAGCATATAGTAAGTGAGACGGAAGAGCCGAATTAAAAGAATAATGCATAAGAGAAAAGAGTCCCTCAGAATCAACTTTGGAAAACCATCTTGTAAAAAAATCCTCAGTTAAATCGAAGAGGATTAGAGAGAGTGGGTCTCCTTGTCTGACCCCTCTAGAACAGCTAAAGTATCCATTTTTTGCCCCACCGATCAAGACCGAAATACGAGAGGAGGAGAAGATATTTAGAATCTAGTCTCTGAAATGGAGTGAAAAGCCAAAAGCCTCTAAAACTGTCAACATAAAATTCCAATCAATGGTGTCAAAAGCCTTACGTATATCGATTTTAAGAGCGATATTCCCACCAAAGTCGCACTTATCAAGTGAGTTAATTCCTTCCGAAGCTGCAGCGATACAGTGGTGAATACTTCTACCTTTGATAAAGTCGAACTGATTAGGGGAGACAATCCAAGAGGCTGTAGATGCTAGGCGATCTGCCAGAGTCTTGGAGATAATTTTAAATGAGAAGTTTCTCATCACAATTGGCAGGTAGTTTTCAATTCTGTTAGCATTCGTAGTTTTCGGAATCAGAGCCATCAGATTAAAGTTGAGGCCAGGGGATATAAAACCAGTGTCGAAGAAAGCATGAACATATTGCAGACATCTAGACCAACCACGTCCCAGAAATTCTGATAGAAAATACCACCAAAACCATCAAGCCCGGGGGCGCTCTCCGGGGACATATGAAAGACTATCAGATGAATTTCCTCAATAGAAGGTTTGGCAAACAGATCGTTGTTTTCCTCATCTAGGACCAAATGAGGGATCACCGTATGCATAGAAGATAAGTCAATGAGGTTCCCAACACTTCGAAACAATGAAGTATAATAATCGATAACATGAGCACATATCGCTTCAGGGTCCGAGGAGGGATGGTCGCCAGAGATAATGTAACGACCCGGTCCGGAATGGGTAGAGGACTTGAGCAAGGAGCAGCCCTAAGGGATAGCGATGGGGGCAGGAATGAACTAAATCCCACATCGGAAATGGAGAGAGAGTGATTGGGGCTTATTAGTAAGATGTGAATCCAATACATGCAGACGCGTTTTAAAGCCGTGAGGCCCAATGTGTTGGATTTGGGCCAGAGCGGACAATACCTACATAGTATTGGACCAGAGTGTTACAATTGGTATTAGAGCTGACTCTTCACGTACGATGTGTGGTTCGGGGACGAACCAGGCGGAAGCTGGTGGGCCTATAACGACTCGGTCTGGAATGAGTGGCACCGGGGTAGAGGACCTGAGCAAGGAGCGGCCCTAAGGGATGGCGATGGGGGCAGGAATGAACTGAATCCCACATCGGAAATGGAGAGGGAGTGATTGGGGCTTATTAGTAAGATGTGAATCCAATACATGCAGACGCGTTTTAAAGCCGTGAGGCCCAAGGTGTTGGATTTGGGCCAGAGTGGACAATATCTACATGGTATTGGGCCAAAGTGCTACAGATAATGAGAGAGGAACAGTTCCCATTCGATTTACGCACCTTAGCAACTAGATTGAAGAAGGCAGTGTTGCGATCTCTAGAAGCTAACTAGTTGATGCAGCCTTTTTCACGAGACAGACTTTCCTATCGCTGCAACTGAAGATCCATATCCTCCCTCTCTATTATTTCCTGATCGTGCAGCTCAGAAGACCACCCAGTATCAGAGATCTGTCGCTGAATATCAGCAATTGTCACGTCCGGGTCTAAATTTCTAGAATTTATACCTTGATAGTAATATATATTATAAAATGTTTTAATGTTTTTAGGTGAGAAAGTACAGGATATTGAGAAGGTTACCGACCGTTTAGGCGGGGTTTGGAAGTTGGCTGCTTATTGTGAGAATTATGGTTAGAACTTTGGTAGTTCAATATATAATGATATTTGGGTTAAATTAGAGACTCCTAAGTATTGATTATGATGTTTCTATTTCATGCCCGATGCCGATTGAAGTCATCTAGGGTCGGGTATGACAACAATTCTATCCTCTGCAACACGAATATTATGCTCCACTCTCCCAAAAACCATTTTATTCCATTCTCGCAAAATGGCCTTAATGTTATGCTCCACTCTCCCAAAAACCATTTTATTCCATTCTCGCAATACCTGTACATTGCTATTTTAATTAGTCTTATACATGTACATTCGAATCACTTTTTGTTCTAACAATATACTCATGTAATCCTTATTTAAAAGGCTAAAAGCTACATCAATACAACTCAATTGAAGCCGCGGTTCTGATTGTATTGTGCCCGGCCAGATTAGTCCTCTTCATTTAGTCGATGTTAAGGTCATTCTTTTCTTTTTTGTTCTTTACTTTGTTGTTTTCTATCTTTGAGCTCATTTTACTATCTTTAGTTTGATCAGAATTACATTTTGTGATTTCTTAATCTCGTTGCTAGGGTTAATTATAAGATTAAAGTCCCAATTTTGTGATAATCAGGGTTCAATATTGTAAGATGCAAGTAATTTTAGACGAATGAAGGACCAAAATAGCCCCTACAGTTTCAAATTTAGGTTTCAATTTAGTCATCAAGTTGACAAATTTTGACAAATTAGTTCAAAAACAATCATTTTCAATATCTAAAATTTGATAATTGGAGGACTGAGTTGTATCTAATGTTCGATTCGGTTTAAATTGATCTTGTATGTCAACTTCTATGTGATTTTGACTCTTATAATTAAATTTTGGACAGGTACTATGTGTTTAAAGCTTCTTTGGTAGATCACATAATGGGAAACAGGTGACTTGTAGAATTGAAACCTTTTGTGATGAAAAGATAAATTAGTTAGCCAGTTTTACTTATAACTCGTATATTTTAATGCTCAAATACATTTTCCCAAGACTTAAATTGTTAGTGCATTATTGAAATTGAAACCTGGTGGATTTTTTATTGATTTTCCTTTTTTGGCAGGGAAACTCATTTTTGTTAGCAATGTGTTTTCCTCTAAAGCTGGTCAAACTTTCTTATTTCGAGATCAAATGGTTCAAAAAATCGATATCAATCTGATAATACTTGTTATATCCTGAGAGTTGGTTTGCTATAGCTCGTTTTTGAATCTCACTGCATAACATCATAGTTGGATTGATTCAAATATTTTAGAAAGTGAACTTGCTTATTTTGTGTTACCTTTTATGTTGAAGCCTTTGGGGTTACTATCATTATTAAGTGAGGAGTCCACCTTTCCAAATGGTGACATTTCCTAACAAGTTGTGCATCAAAATTCGAATTCATGTTTAAGAGGACACCAAGGCAAAGGCTTTTCACAAATTGCCATTATGATGGGGAGGTATGCTAATTTGTGAACTCGATAATAAATTGCATGCGGTATTCTTATTCTAATATCAAAAGTAGAGTGTAGATTGGTTGGGTGGCAGACCTTTTGAAAGTGATATTTATTTTTCGATAGATTTGATTGTACATATATTTTTTTTTGTTTTGAAGTCACTTTTATGTTAGAAAATCATTTTTTGAAATTATCCGTCAACTACTCATACTTATATATTTGTTAGTTGGGTAATTAATTTATTAGTCCCTATATTTTGATAAAACACACTGTTTAGTCTCTGTATTTTCAAAAACACATAGTAAAGTCTCTAATGTTTTTCTCGGTAAACTGTTTAGTCCCTAACGTTTTTCTCGATAAACTGTTTAGTCCATGCCGTTAGACTCTTATGAAGATTCTGTTAGTCAATTTGGATTTGCGTTCTTCTTTTCATTTATTTTCCTTTCCTTTAAACTCTAATGCATCTGAAATCAACTTTGAGTGTTCTTCTTCTTGATTTTCTTTTTAATCGTTCAAATTCGTAAGCATTGGGTCTGTTCTTTTTCTTGTTTTCCATACAAATAACTTCTTCTTCTTAATTGGATTTCCTCTCCTGAAGTTTGAAGGTAAATAGTAAAGAGTAATTTAGTCATTTTCGAAGTCATAAACGGTAAAAAATCTAACAAACAGACGGAATGACTAAACAGTTCACTGAGAAAAAGGTTGGAGACTTTACCATGTGTTTTTGAAAATACAAGGACTAAACAATGTGTTTTGTAAATATATAGGGACTAATAAATTAATTACCCTTGTTAGTTGATAACATAAATTGATTTAGTGATATTTTTGTTTGGATTTTACTTGTTCAAATATTGTAAATTCTTTACTATATTCTTATACATATATATATAAAAGAGTTCCCTTCAATCCAAATAAATTAATAAAAAAAATACAATTTTTTATTTTTGGTAGGAAAATTACTTTAGCAACATAAAATTTGTTAGCATTAATAAATAATATTAGCAACGACAAGCGTTGTTGCAAACATCAAATTTTATAGCAATGACATGTGTTGTTGCGGAACGTGAAAATATATAGCAACTATAGATGTTGTTGTGAAATATCAAAATGTATAGAAACGTTAATTCTTGTTGCGATAGGTTACAATGTACTGTAACAACATCATTGTTCGAAAAGACAAATTTCATTCCCCCACATACCATCTAAATTCGGCAACAACTAACATTTAGCAACAAGAATGTTGTTGCGAACATAAATTTTTTGCAACAACTAAAAAGTCGTTGTGGCTACCTTTAGCAATGGAATGTTTCATAACGAGCGATTGTTGTTGCAAATAATGCAATTTCGTTGCTAAAAATATTTTCGCAACAACCTGTTTCGTTGCCAAAAATAAATTTTCTTGTAGTGACGAAGTTTAAATTACACTTTTAACTAGTCCGTCGAATAATTAATCAAAAGCTTAGTATATCCATTAAAAAATAATTGATCAAGAGGTTAATGTATTTACTTAAAAAAAACTAAGCACTTAATCAATAAAAATAAATTCATCACGGGCTCAATGTGTAAGTGCATTGCGCACAACTTAAAAAAAATATAATTAATAATTCTAATTCTAATTCTCTTAGATATTTATTTATATTATGATAATAATTTAATCAGAGATATAATCACATTATATTTACTAATTAATATTATCTCATAATTAATTTAACCATGACTATAATCAAATTATTATCTCAATTAATCAATTAACCCCTTATATATATAATTTTCGGCCCATATAGTTCAACTCTCAATTTACCATTTTGTCCTCCATTCCAAATCACATGTGTAACCTACCAATTATTTTACTTTTTTTTTTTTGGCTCAACTTGAACAAATATATTTTAATTTCATAATATGATTAGAGATTAATATATTTTAAATTTGATAAAATATTTGATTCAACTTGAAGAAAACATATTATATTTTTTTTTTCATGTGTATACAATTATTTATGATCGGTTACCAATGTAGTGATAAAATGATGTACAAGTAAAATGACGTACACGTGTGGTGGGAGATGACAAAATTCATGAGTAAAAAAACATTTTAATGAATTATTTCTCAAATTGACCCAATGTTTCAACATCAGAGATAAAAATTGCTTTTTATTGCCAATTTTATGAGTAAAATTACACTATTTTCAATGTTATGGTTAAAATTACTCCTAACTCTCAACGTTAGAATCATTTTTACATCTTATCCCTAACTTTTTCATAAATGCAAAATGAATTTTATTCATTTTAGGGGTTAAAACAAATAAAAGCTCAGGTAGAGGTGTCAAATAGCTAAAAAGGTTGACCCAACCCATTTAATAAATGGATTGATCCAACCCAGCCCATTTAATAAATGGCTTTTTTAAATATGGATTAACATGACCCAACCCATTTATTAAATGAGTTACATATGTTCACCCATTTAACCCAATTAACTAAATCTCAAAAAAATTCAAAGACACGTAAAAGCATAAAAATGGAAATAATGTGAGAATGTAAAAATCGTAAATAAAAAAGGAAAAAACAAGAAACGAGTTAAACTGGTTAACCCATTTAACCCAATTAACTAAAATATAATATAATATCTGATTTTTCATCTTTTACGTGATATAGTTTCTTAATATAATTAAAATTAAATTTAACCAATTTAAATTCAATTAAGTACAAAAAGAACTAGCATCTTCATTGGACTTCACTTCATTAAACTAGCGTCTGCAAATGAAGGCAAAAAATGGAAGGAAGAAGAGTCTAAAATCATACAATTGTTACCATCATCATAATCTCAGGCGGTAAGTTAAACTATGAGAGAAACAAAAAAAAAACATCATAGAAATTAGACAAACAATTTGCGATGCTAGACAATAATTCGTTTTGAGAGTTCTCTATATTAATTTTACTTTGTGATAAGGTACAAAAATACCCATATTATTTATAGTCAGAAGCAATTTTATCCTGAACGTCTAAAATGGTGCAATTTTACTCCTAATGTTGACAAGAAAGAGCAATTTTACCATGATTTTAACAAATGGGGTAAATTTAAGAAAAAGTCTTCAAACTATCTTCTCGGTCATGAAATTTGTCATCTACACTTCACTTAAGTAACATGTTACAAACATATAATTAGACATGAAAGAAATAAAAAAAAATACTGTGTTTTGTAAGAGCTTGACAAAAAAAATTAAATATTTCACCAAATCAAAAAAAAAAAATTAGTCTCCAATTCTATTGTTAAATCACAAAAAAATGTTAAATCTTTTTATAGATCTAACGGATTGGCAACTGGTGCAAAATAAAAAGCAAAATATCCGTGTTTTATAATGATGTTTGAAATTGACCCGGCCTGTCAATATTATGAGTAAAATTGCACTTGGTTGTCAACGTTATAGGTAAAATTACACAATTTTAGACGTTAGGGGTAAAATTGCTCTTGACGATAAACGTTAGGAGTATTTTTATATCTTATCTCTTTTAATTTAGGTTAGATTCAAAGAAGTAAATAAGAAATTAATGGGTTAATGGGTTGACCCTAATAAAAATCTATCTAACCTTTCTATTATATGGATTAAATGGCTCAGCCCATTTATGACCAATCAACCCTAACATTGGGTTAAAAGGGTCAATAAATGGGTTATAACCATTTTGACACCTATAAGCTCAGGTTAGTTAAATGATGGGTAATTAAGTTAAAACTGTAACTATAAACTAGTAAATACAGTAAGAATAAACTAAACTGAACACTATAAACTAGTGAATAAAGGAAGATAAAGCTAAAGTTAAGAATGAGAAATAGGGGTTTTCTTATTAAACAGTAAGAATTAGTGGTTTTAGGTTTAAAAAAGAGTGGTTTTCTTAATTGAAATTTGGAAAGTAAATTAATGGATATCCTTCCAAATTTCATCAAATAACTGTTTACCTATTTTGTTTTCACATTGGTCAAATTTGAAAGGATTAATACATCTATTGGTACCTGTAGTTAGCCCAAAACTTCAATTATCAGATGTACATCTGCTGGAACCTGGACATTTGTCAAATTTTAAAGGACTGTTGCATTTGTTGGACAAGAAATTCTATTGAGAAATTGGGGTTATTAAGAAATAGGGGTTATTGAATGCAATTTGACAAGAATAAGGTGTCATTTGAAACTTTTCAAGGGTAGTTGAAATTTTGGGATAAGTATAGGGGCATAAAATGTATTAGGCCAATATAGGGGTATAAATTGATCCATATCCCAACTCTCACCTTCACTGCCATATTTGTTAAAGTTGAGAAAACTGGAAGCAAAACCACCTCTCTCTCTCTCTCTCTCTCTCTCTCATATGCTACCAGTCATTTCTTCTAACAACAACATGGAGGATAATTATCAAGTCAATGTTGAAGATGATTTATCTGAAATTTGGGAGGAGATGGAAGATGCATTAGAGTCTTGCAAGGTATTTTTACAGTGAATTCTGCAATTCTGCAATTCAATTTTGCTGTGGATTCTGAAATTCCATATTCGTTAATCATTTTTGCCTAACAGCTATATTACATGGACACTCTTCTATATACGGCAGCGTTTCTGAGATTAGTGTCTGTGTATGTTTTATTTTTGAAGGCTATTTTATAAAGGTTAAGTTTTAAAGCGTTCCAAGGTATTTTTATCTGCCTTGCTGTTTAAAATGGCCTTTTTAAAGCGTTACAACTTGCTATGTTACATGGCCTTTTTCGTGTGTTTGTTCATTTTACTTTGAAGGCTATATTACTAAGATTATGTTTTGGAAATAATATTTTCAGTATCTATTTTTGCTTCTGTTTCCGTATCAATGTTAAGTCTTTGGCTTGTTTTTCTTTTGCTAGGACTGTTCTGCAGATCCTGCTGCTGCCACCGGTGGATGCCTGGAAGATCATTGGAACATGTGATCATTCTCTTATACTGAAGGATGATCTCGGCTATGTTTGTCGCATTTGCGGGCTTATTCAGAAAACCATTGATACTATATTTGAGGTTAAATTCTCTAAGGTACAGTTGTGAGCTCTTCAAGTTCTCCATTAAGCTTGATCAATAGATTTTTAATAATTTGAATTATGTCTATTATTAGCTACATTTTCACAAAATTTCCAGGGGAAAAGGAGTAATAGAACGCGTGAGCCTAGATACCTGAGCCACCGAGACTTCATTTTGAAATTTCTGATTACATCCCGTGATTTAACATTAGCAGAACTTTCTGCTCGTCCAAGGCATATGAAACCCGCTAGTAGGAAGATTCTATTTGAATGAAAAGATGTTTGATTTAATGACATTTCCGTAGTTTCGGCCAAGTTTTGGAGTTTGAGTTCCTCCCTTTTCAAACCCTATTTTGTATGGAAGACTCGCGAGCAAAACTCACAGCTTTGGTATGATGCCTTTTTAGCAAAATTTATCATCTAGGAATTTAATTTTGCAATTTAATGTTTTCTGCGATTTTTTAGGATTTTCTTTTGTTTCGTTTACTATTCGGTTTCTGTTTTAGGGTTTTCAATTTTTCTCTATTTGAAAGCTTATTTTCATTGTAAGAAGCAGTTTCTGAATTAATGAAATATTGATGTCCTATTTACCAAAGTTCTTGGATTGTTGGAACATTACTAACAGAGTATTTGCGAGCTATCAACTATTAGCAACGGATACTTGATCTTACGGATACTTGATCTTATCATGCTGCGTTTGATCAACTATTAGCAACGGATTATTAATCTTATTTGCTCAATCTTTTTAAGGGGTACCAATTTAGCCCAAATTTTATTGCTCGGTATTATAATTTCACCAATTTACAAACATTAAGGTTTAAATATTTATATATTGGGGTTAGATTGATGCTTACTTAAAAATTTTGAGACTATTTTAATACCTATCCCTATAAAAATTACACGTAATGTTTAAATGTGCCCATGTTTTTTTTAAAGTGTGAACTTATTTCTAAAATACTAAATATCAATTTTACATTTACTTAATAGATAATTTAAATGGGTCGAGTTGTCTATAATATGTTGGATTATCCAAATAAGTTCATCAATACATTGAAATAGTTTCAGTTTGTGATACAGATTGAAAGCGATAAATGAAGGTTTTAATCGTAAACCAACAAAGAGGTTCTTCTCTAGCTAAACTAGAAGGAGTGAATCCCAATAAATAAGGTATAAACCTTAGGTTCTCAAAGAGAATAATGTTTGATTGATAAAAAGTTGTCTCATCCTTACAAAATGAGGGTTTAATTACATCCCCCTAATGATAATAAAAGACAAGGACTACCCCTACTAGGGTTTTAATAAGGTTATCCATAAAAGGGTAAAATAGGTGATACGCCCCGACAATCAGTACAATGGTACAGGTACGGATTGTCAGGGTTGTTGGTGAATTACTTCGGGAGGAAGCAAACCTAGAGATCCGCCCAGGGTAGATGTTGATACGCCTCTTTGTGTACTCCTAGATCCGCCCCGCTCGTATGTCCTAGGGATCCGCCCTCCTCGGTATAACCTCCGTGGGTTTGATGTCTGAGGATCCGCCAGAGCACGCGTGATCAGTGCTGCCAGTTAGGATGTCCGCATCATTCTCTCCTTCTTTAAAAGATCTCGGCACTAATTCGTCTTTGTTGAACTCCAAAGGACCATCTGACTTCCACGGGCTAAGGTCACGGATGTTGAACGCTGGTGATATTTTACCGAGCCAATTCGGCAATGCTATATGATAGGCATTGGCATTGATCTTCTTGGTGACCTTATATGGCCCGTATTTCCTAGGCCGAAGCTTACTGCTTGTGGCATTGGCGAGTCTCTCTTTGCCCAAATATACCATAACCTCATCCCCAACTTCAAACTGTAGGTCCCTACGGTGCTCATCCGCCTTAGCCTTTAATTTCTGATTTCTCTCCTCAGGAGTCTCTCTCACCTCTTGGTGCATCTGTACATAATCCTTGGCCAGCTGGTTGGCAGTCACATTTCCTTTAGGAAGATGGGCCATATCAAGGACGTGATTCGAGGTCTTCGTGTATACCACCTCAAATGGGGATCTCCCGGTTCCGGAATGTACAGAGTCGTTGTAGGCGAACTCAGCTTGGGCTAAAACCACATCCCACATCCTGGGCTTATCCTTACATTTGCTGCGTAGTAGGTGTCCCAAAGTTATATTGACCACCTCGGTCTGTCCGTCTGTTTGAGAGTGGGCGGTGGTACTAAACTTCAGAGACGTATCAAACAGAGCCCACAACGTCCGCCAGAAGTGACTGAGGAACTTCGTATCACGATCCGAGACAATGCTCTTAGGTACGCCATGTAGCCTGACAATCTGTTTGAAGAATAGCTTAGCAGTCGCTGAGGCATCATTAGTTTTACGACCTGGTATGAAGTGGGCCATCTTTGAAAACCGATCAACCACAACAAAGATGGAATCCATGCCTCTCTGAGTTCTGGGCAACCCTAGGACAAAGTCCATGGACAGATCCTCCCATATGGTCTCTGGCACAGGCAAAAGTAGCTGCAAGCCAGCATTTGTAGTGCGTCCCTTGGCGGTCTGGCAAATATAGCATCGTTCTACTAAGTAGGCAACATCTCTTCTCATCTTAGGCCAGAAATAACGAGAACTCACTGCTTCATATGTCTTGTCTCGCCCAAAATGCCCTCCAAGGGATCCGCCATGTAGATCGCGAACAACCTTCTCCCGGATGGAAGTGCAGGGTAAGCAAAGTTGGTTGCCCCTCATGAGATACTCATCCATTAGGTGATACGCCCCATCCCCATGCTGATGCTGACACTTCTCCCAGATACTGCCAAAATCAGGATCCGCCAGGTATTCTCCTCTGACGTGTTCAAGACAATCTGTCTCCAGGTTTACTGTTTTTATTAGTGACACCCTTCGACTCAAGGCGTCCGCCACCTTGTTTTGTTTTCCAGCCTTATGGATAAGCTTATAGGGGAACTTATCTATGAAGGCAGACCACCGGGCATGCATAGGGCTTCGAAGTTGCTTCTGACTTCCCAGGTATTTGAGGGCTTGGTGGTCGGTGTAGAGAATGAATTCTTTTCCTACCAAGTAATGCTCCCATACCTTTAATGCCCTAACTACGGCATAAAATTCTTGATCATATGTTGCCCACTTTTGCCTTGCCTCACATAGCTTCTCACTGAAATATGCAATGGGCCTCTTCTCTTGCATCAAGACACCACCAATCCCAACTCCACTAGCATCGCATTCAACTTCGAATAGTTTGTCAAAATTGGGATGCGCCAGCACGGGCGCTGTACTCAACTTTTCCTTGATCAGGGCGAAGCTCTCCTCTTGGGCACCCGCCCACTCGAACCCCCTTCCCTTCTTCAAACATTCTGTTAACGGGGCCACTATGGAACTGAAGTTCTTAATGAATCGGCGATAAAATGTTGCTAGCCCATGAAAACTCCTGATATCCCCTACGTTCCTCGGAGTAGGCCATTCTCGGATGGCTCTTACCTTCTCCCCATCAACTTGGACCCCATCGCCACTAACCACGAACCCAAGGAAAACTAGGCTTTCCATGACGAAATCACACTTGTTAGTGTTGTCGTATAACTGGTGTTTTCTTAACAGGTCAAACACTATCCGTAAATGCTCCACGTGCTCCACCAAGGTCTCGCTATGAATCAGGATGTCATCAAAATACACAACTACAAATTTTCCAATCACCGGGCGAAGCACCTGATTCATCAGCCTCATAAAAGTACTGGGGGCGTTAGTCATCCCGAATGGCATAACTAACCACTCATACAATCCATCTCTGGTCTTGAAGGCGGTCTTCCACTCATCCCCAGATCGAATTCGTATCTAGTGATAACCGCTCCTGAGATCAATCTTGGAGAAAACTCGGGATCCGACAAGTTGGTCTAGCATATCATCCAACCTTGGAATAGGGAACTTATACTTGATAGTCATCTTGTTAATAGCCCTGCTGTCCACACACATCCGCCAAGATCCATCCTTCTTGGGCGTAAGTAGGGCTGGGACGGCGCATGGACTCATACTTTCTCTAACGTATCACATCTCAATGAGCTCTTCCACTTTCTGCCTCATGATGTCATTTTCCTTTGGACTCATCTGATAATTGGGAAGGCTCGGTAAACTAGCCCCGGGCATAAGATCGATATGATGTTGGATGTCCCTCAAAGGTGGTAACCCACTCGGCAGCCCTTCAGGGAACAGATCTTGATATTCGCCAACTAGGTGGGTCACTTCAGTCGGCATCTCCCTTTCGCCCCTTTGGGCGGATTCGTGATTCGCCTTAACCATTACCACATACACCATCTGGCTCTCTTCACATTCACTGGCAAATGATTTGTGTGTAGGACAGACTACTAAGGTAGACTTCTCGTCGGCCTCTGGCTCTCTCATCATGGGTGTAAGGACGAAATTCACCCCATTCTTCACAAATCTGTAAGTGTTCTCTCTTCCTACGTGGATGGCGTCGTTATCAAACTGCCAGGGTCGGCCCAACAATAGGTGGCAGGCATCCATATCGACCACATCACAACAGACTTCATCACTGTAATCACCAATCACAATAGGTACCCTGTGTTGGTCCCTAGTAATTAGTTCCAATGGGGGTTAGGAACTAATAGAACTTTTTCTCGTTCAATTATGCTGACTAGAAGTTATTTTAGGAGTTTGTTAACTCAGCTTTTGGTCAGCTTGGTGAGATATGTTTTAAGACAGCTTTAGTCAGATGTTGACTAAAGTTATTTTCTTGTAAGTTAGGAATTGACACTCTTGGAGGTCAGCTTCTAACTTAGCATCACTTATTTACTCAAGGTCAGCTTTGGCAATTTATATGCTGAGTTAATAAAGAAAACAACACATGCAATATGAGAGAGAGTTTAGAGATTACTCAATATCACTTATCCTGGTTCGGCCTCTCTGCCTACGTCCAGTCCCCAGAGTCCTCCGGGCTTTTTGAATCCAATACTGAGCTCTTTAACGGTAGAGCACAAACCAATTACAAGGCAGTTGAATATGCAAGAGTACCTTCCTCTATTCGTCTACTCAACTCCTACTAAGTGCTACAACCCAGCACCTAGATTTCTCTACCACTGAATGCTTACAACCAAGCACTCAGCTTAATACTCTCAATATTCCTATTGATCACAAACTTGTTCTTTTTCAACTAAAGAACACTTTAGATGATTACAAAACAATCAATCTAGCATTTACACAGAGAATAGAAAAGTTGGTATAAGATCTTTTTGTATTTGAGTGCTTTCAAGATTTTCTCTCTTTGTATTTTTCTCTTGATGCTTCAGTTTATATCCAAGGTTCTTCATTGTCCTTTTATAGAAGGAAAAACTGCAGATTTGGATCGTTTGAATTGTTGTTACCGTTAACACCAAAACGGCTCTTTTGGGGGACAAATTCTGGTCAGCTTCAGTCTGTTCCGCCATTCCCTTTCTCTGTTTTCTCCAGGTGTCAGGTTTTGTCTTCATGCATCAGACTTGTCTTTTTGTACCATTTGTCTTTTACCAATAATCCAATGACCCATGTTTCTTGGAATTAGTCTTTTGTGTGTCTTCGAGGTTCAAATTATTGGTGCAGAAGATTGGCAGACTTTGTCCTTTAGTGAACGGATCCTTCATGCTGTCCTGACTGTCACTCAGCTTCATTCGTTATCTCCGAATGTTCTACTTCCAAGCTGAGTTCCTTTTTAGTCAGCTTCGTTCTGGAGACTTTGAAGGAAGCTTCTGATGCTAAGTTCTACTCCACTCAGTTTCTCATACTTTCATGCTGAGTTCCGTTTAACTCAGCTTTGGCTTATGCTGACTTCTGACCTGTCTTACTTTATATATATATATTTTTGCACTCAATATTGAACAAACACATTAGTACAATTAAATCAAAGTATTTAAATTTAATTGCCTCTTAATCATGGATGATTTTGTCAAATCAAAATCTTGTGGAAAGGTGTTTCAACAAACTCCCCCATTTTTATGTTGGCAAAATACATAATTATGGAACTCAGTTATAAGTTACCCCATGATTGATATTTTTGAAATAACTCCCCCGTAAGGGTTGCACATATTGCCTTAACTTAATTCTAAACCTTCCAAGGTTTAATTGAGTTATCTTTAAGATACTTGTGTATGCTGACTTAGTTTAATGTTGGATTTTTCAAGATCTGATCTTTTTGAATTTTAAGTCAGCTTTTAAAAATATTAGAAGTATGTTGTTACTCAGTTTATTACCTAAGTGTTTTAGTGTTAATGTATACTGAGTATTATTTTTTATTTTTTATTTTTTTTTAATTTGTTTGTTCAATTTTTTTTCCGACTATATTGAGAAAATAATACTTGGCATAGATTGAACATAGAAAAATAAAGCAAACACATAAAAGCAAACACATAAAAGCAAACACATATGTGGAGGTTTCTATGCTAAGTTCTAAACATTTACTACACTATATCTAGTTCTTCTTTTTCTTCTTCTGAGCTTGGTGGTCATCTTGAGCTATTCCTTTCCCTTTGTCTTTACTTCCTGAAGCATTACCTGCAGGCTGAGTTCCTTGACTTGTCTCCCCCGTTTTGCCATCATCGGGCTTATAAAGGAAGGTTTCATTCCGAGCTGCAGTGGAGAGATAATGGGAGTAGCGCTGAAGCCTCTTTGTGCTTTCACCCAAACCATCAATAATAGGAACACTGTCATCCTGGACATGCCGAGGAACCCGGAGGGAGCTGCTGATCATGCTAAGTAGGCATTCATGGGATTTGCTCAGCCAGGTGAGCGAGCTTGTGATCTGACCAAAAGATTGATGGTACAGCTTTAGCAAGGTAGAATCATAAAACATGCGCTGGGCATTGTTGATGCGCATTGCCTTCATTATAGCTTGTGAAAAGCTCAAGAGTTCACTATTGGAGACTGGATCGACATCCATTTGTGCTCTGTTGATGTTGAGTAGGCTGACTGCTTCACTCAGTTGGTCAATTGTACACTGAGAAGAGGAAGATACTAAGTCATGTGTACTGGTCAGCTCAGCATTAAGCTTGGTAAAGCATTGTTGAAGTTCGGCAGAGGTGGCAAACTCAGCATTGCCAGGGGCGCTCGATTTGGTCAGTTCTTCAGTTAACTTGGTAAAATATCCTTGAAGTTCAGTAGAAGTGGCATACCCTGGATTGACTTCCGTCAGCTGTTGAATTTTTCCTTCAAGCGAATTCATATGGTTCGCCATTGTGAGCACCAATTCGGTCAGTTTTGCTATTTAATCTTGATTGGGTTGCCGAGTCTGAACCGTAGTGATGATGCTGACCAGATCCTTCAGTCCTCTGAGTTCATTTAGAAGCTGAGTGATACCTGACAATTGGGAGGACTCAGCTTGAGTAGATTGATTAGCATCAGCTTGAGGAAGGTTCAAATCTTGAAGCAAGGACTAAGCAGAAGCAATGATACGGCATCCTGACTCAGTGGCATTCAAGTATGTGAATGTTGCAGCATGAGACTCAGAGGCTGGTATTGAGCTTGATGGTGGTGGAGGAGTTGGCTCTTTGCCAGATTGAGTACCTTGATTGGTACCTGGACTTTGATTGATTTCAGGAGCTGTGTCATCAACATGCTGAGTTGGAGGTGGAGTTTGATTAGGCATGTTGACCTGCTCAACTTGAATGGGTGAAGTTGAAGCAGGATTTGATCCATCTTGAGCAGCTTGGATTGGATCTTCAGGGGTTTTGGCTTGTTCCTCATCCTGAGTAACAGAGGCTTGTTTTTGGACGGGATCTGCTGGAGGTGACTCGGTCTCAGCATCATTCGAGAAATACTGGAACTGGATTTTGGAGAGGTCAGTATCAATCTCATCAACAGGAAAGTCGTCCATAAGATCAATTTGCTTTTGTGCCTTCTTTTTGAGTCTCCGTCGTGTCGGAGCTTTTGGGGATGAAGGGTCAGCTGGAATACCTTCACTGGACTCAGTAGCAACTGTCTCCTCGTCTACATATGGATTCTCAAGTTTCTCAGCATGATCCTTAACAGCAACATTTTCTTCTTCCTCAACTGTCTCCTCAGCATCATCCTGATGTTGCTCAACATTAGTGGGTTCTTCCTGCTCAACATGAACTTCTTCCTCAGCATGAGTTTCAGCTTCCACTTTTTTCTCAGCTTCTTTTTCTAGGTCAGTTCCATGACCTGCAGAGATAGCCCCATCTAGGGGATCAGTTTCAACTGTTTTTAAGGTGTTAACCTTCTTCCTTTTCATCAAAGGGGATTCAGGAGTTTCTTCTTCATCCTCAGGCTCTTCTTGCCGTTTTCTCTTCTCTGCGGACTCAACTTGCTCCTTAGCCTTGTCAGCTTTTAGCTTTTTCTTGAGACACGAGTCTCACCTTTTTTGGGACAGCATGAATGTCTTTGGAGCAAGTTTCAAGAGCCTTCCTCTTCTTCTTCTTCTGCTCAGGCTGAGCCGTCTTAGGGGACTCAGCATGAGTTTCCACTACTTTTTCAGGCTCATTTTCAAGCTCAACTTCTAGGTGCTCAGCTTCTTCATCTTCCTCAGCATCTCCAACTCCTTCATATCCTTTCAAGGGTTGATTATACAACAATCCATCCAGCAGAACTGCAGTGATTTTCACTCCCCATGGTACTTGTTTCATTCACCGTCTCTATCTGCTTGTCCTCGAGAATTCTTGTGATTAGAGAGCCCAAGCGGAGTTTCTTACCACCTCGTTGAAGAGCTCCAACTAAGAAGACGGGAAGATTGAGCGGAGTGTAGGTCAGCATGTGCCATATGAAGCACTGCTCAAAGTTAGAGGCGGATGAGGCTGATTTGAGTTTGGGGAAGATAAAGTTGGTCAGCATGTAATGGACCATCTTTTGTTCTTTTCCCATACAGGTGCTGGGTATTTCACTTTTATGATCCTTGGGTTTACAGAACCCCTTGATCTTCTCAGCCTTGTCTTTTGGCACTTTCTCTTTTGTTGTTCTAAACTCAATTCCTTCGTCTGGTAAATCTAATAAGGTGGCTAGATAGGCAGGGGTTACGGTGATTTTCTGACCTTTAACTGAGGTCTCCAAATAATCAGAATCATCTTCATCAACATGTAGATTCGAATAGAATTCCCGTACTAACCTAGGATAGGTTGTTCCTGAGAGAGAGAAGAGACCAGTCCACTTGTTCTTCTTGATCCAGTCACAAAATGGTTTCTCAAAGGCGACGAATCCAGGAGAGAACCATCTGCATTTCAGAACCTCCAGATTGTTGACCTTTTTGTGTACTTTGATCATCTTTCTTTCTATTTGCGTCGAAGGACCCGCGGGGTCACCATGAGTGGGTTTGCTTGAGGTTTGAGTTATGAGTTTAGGGGTTTCGTTTTTCCCGAAAGCCATTGTTACAGATGAAGGTTTTGAGGTTTTAGGGAGAGAGAGAAGTTCGATTATAGAAGTTCGTAAGCGTAAAGAGTAGAGAGTGGGGATCCTTCCACTTTTTATATCAGATTTTCGGCGGCCCTTTTTAATTAACTAGCCGTTTTGCCTAGGGACGTTCAACCGACAAGGATTCTGTCATTTATGACATCTTCGGCGCATGGGATATGTCATTAAAGTGTGTCTTTCCAAGGTGCCAATAGTTACACGTGTAGGCATTTATTTTACGTGAGTGGGTTTCTACGGGGTTTCGCTGGAATTCGAAACATTCGCGATGTTGAGTGCCTGGCTTTCATGAATTTTCTATCTCTAAATAACTCAACACACGTCAATCACTCAGCATATTCATCAACTCAGCATAGGGTGATTACTCAATGTGTTTATCTACTCAGCATAGGATATTTACTCAACATTTGTATCTACTCCGTATAATCACTCAATGTATTTGTTAATTCAGCATGCGGTTATTTTTCTATTTTTAAGCTTAGTAAGGAGTAGATATTTATTGTTAATTTACTTAGCATGGCATTTGCACAATCATTCAAATTTCCACTCAACATAGCAATTACTCAATCATTCAATTATACAGTTTTATTTAGAGTGGATTTGACATACCGATGGCTTCCCTTAGTGTATGGAATTGTTCTCGTGCCAAGGGCTTAGTGAAGATATCTGCAAGCTGTTCATTTGTTGGCACATAGGTCAGCTTGATCTCATCTTTTAGTACGTGATCTCTGATGAAGTGATGTCTTATGCTAACATGCTTCATCCTGCTGTGTTGGACTGGATTCTTAGATAAATCAATGGCACTCTTGTTGTCACATTTTATCTCTATTGTCTTTGTTTTAACTCCATAATCCTCAAGATGTTGCTTTATCCATAGGACTTGTGCAACACAGCTTCCAACAGCCACGTACTCAGCTTCGGTTGTAGACAGGGCTACAGATGATTGCTTCTTGCTGAACCAAGATACTAGACAGCTTCCGAGGAAATGACATCCTCCTAAAGTACTCTTCCGTTCTAGCTTATCTCGTCCATAGTCAGCATCAGTATATCCAATGAGTGTGAAGTCATTTGAAGTTGGATACCATAGACCTGCATCAACTGAGCTTTGCAAGTATCTAAAAATTCTTTTCACAGCAGTTAGATGAGATTCCCTGGGGTCAGCTTGATATCTAGCACAATAGCATACTGAGTACTGAATATCAGGTCTACTAGCTGTGAGATAGAGTAAAGAACCTATCATACCTCGATAGACTTTACTATCAACTGACTTACTCTTCTCATCCTTGTATAGGACAGTATCAGTACCCATGGGGGTTGATATTGGTTTGCAATCTACCATGCTGAATTTCTTTAACATTTCCTTGGTGTACTTAGACTGACTTATAAAGATGCCATTCTTACCTTGCTTGATTTGAAGTCCAAGGAAGAAGTTGAGTTCACCCATCATCGACATTTCAAACTCAGTTTTCATCTGTTGGCTAAATTCTTTGCACAAAGACTCGTTAGTAGCACCAAATATTATATCATCTACATATATCTGTGCAAGTAGGGTATGTTTACCCTTTTTCTTAATAAACAAGGTTGTGTCAGCTTTTCCCCTGACATAGTTCCTGGTCAGCAGGAAATTGGTCAACCTCTCATACCAAGCTCTTGGAGCTTGTTTCAGGCCATACAGGGCCTTTTTGAGTTTATAAACGTGGTTTGGAAACTTTGAATCTTCAAACCCAGGAGGTTGATTAACATATACCTCTTCGTTTATAAAGCCATTTAGAAACGCACTTTTTACATCCATTTGGTATAGTTTAAAATTTATGAAACTAGCATAGGCACACAATATACGTATAGCTTCTAGCCTAGCAACAGGTGCAAATGTTTCTCC
The DNA here is from genome assembly GCF_963576675.1 of Euphorbia lathyris. Taxonomy (NCBI): domain Eukaryota; kingdom Viridiplantae; phylum Streptophyta; class Magnoliopsida; order Malpighiales; family Euphorbiaceae; genus Euphorbia; species Euphorbia lathyris. The sequence continues at coordinate 610,674 of NC_088914.1, forward strand.
ATAGTCTATACCTTCTTGCTGACTATAGCCTTGGGCTACAAGTCGAGCTTTGTTTCTAATCACATTTCCATGCTCATCTAGTTTATTTCTAAAGACCCACTTGGTTCCTATGGGCTTTTGATTCCTAGGTCTAGGTACTAGATCCCATACCTCATTTCTGGTGAATTGGTCAAGTTCTTCTTACATGGCATTTATCCAATATTCATCTTGCTTAGCATCAGCAAAATTCTTTGGCTCAAGCATTGAGACGAAGGCAACATTGCTAAGGTATTTTCTAAGCTGATCTCTGGTCATCAACTTGTTGTTGGCAGCATCAAGAATGGCCTGTTCTGTATGTCCACTTGGGATCTTTATTTCCTTGGGCAATGTTGAGTCGTTTGGAAGAGGTGTTTCTACAATCTCTACAGGAATAGATTGGTCAGCAAATGATATTTCAATTTCTTGCTTACCTTGGGCCAGCTTCTGTATAGATGACACAGAGGCTTCTGGTTGATCAGCAGAAGCTGAGCTTGGTTCATCTTCTTCAAGCTGAGCTGACTTACCTGTAGGGTCAGTTTCATCGAACTCAACATGTACAGACTCTTCTACAACCTGAGTTCTTTTATTAAATACTCTATATGCTTTACTGTTTGTTGAGTACCCTAAAAAGATCGCTTCGTCAGCTTTAGCATCAAATTTTGTGAGGTTGTCTTTTGTATTGAGTATAAAGCATTTACACCCAAAGGCACGAAAGTGTCCAATGTTGGGCTTTCATCCTTTCCAAAGCTCATATGGAGTTTTCTTAAGTATAGGTCTAACTAGAGCCCTATTCAGTATGTAACATGTTGTGTGAACAGCTTCACCCCAGAAGTACTTTGGAAGCCTATTTTCACTCAACATTGTCCTAGCTATTTCGACAATAGTTCTATTTTTCCTTTCAACAACCCCATTTTGTTGAGGTGTTCTAGGAGCGGAGAAATTGTGGTCAATACCACTGGTTTCACAGAATTCATCAAATTGTTGGTTTTTGAATTCTCCACCATTGTCGCTTCTAATGTGAGCTACTCTTAGGTCTTTGTCATTTTCAAGCTTTTTAATCAGTGTGGTAAACATCTCAAAAGTTTCATCCTTGCTACTCAGCAAGATGATCCAAGTGTACCGAGAGAAATCATCTACAATAACCAAGGAAAATTTCTTACCTCCCAAGCTGAGTGGCTGGATAGGTCCGAAAAGATCCAAGTGTAGTAATTCCAATGGTCTTTTGGTTGAGACAATATTTTTGCTATGAAATGACTTTTTAGTTTGTTTGCCTTGCTGACAAGCTTTACACAGTTGATCTTTTTCAAACTTTAGTTTGGGTAATCCCTCAACTAATTGCTTTCTAGCTAATTTGGCAAGAAGGTCCATGCTGACATGCCCAAGTCTTCTATGTCATAGCCAGGAGTTGTCCTCTTTAGACACTAAGCATATGTTTTTAGAAAACTGTTTTTCTAAGTTCAACATGTATACATTTTCTACACGAGGGGCAGTTAAGATCAATTCATTTGTATTTCCCTCGAGTATTTGACACTTAGTATCATCAAATACAACCTTTCTGCCGCTCTTGCAAAGCTGAGCTACACTCAGCAGATTGTATTTGAGATCTTTAACTAAGGAGACAGACTCAATGGTTGGGTTACCTCCGATAGTACCTGAGCCGACTATCTTACCCTTCTTATTATCCCCAAAGCTTACGCTTCCACCTCGTTTAAGCTCTAGTGTGATGAACTGTGTTTCATCACCTGTCATGTGCCTTGAGCATGCGCTGTCTATATACCACAGTTTTGACTTCTCCACGCATTTCAAGCTGACCTGCAGTTCAAACTATTTATTTTTAGGTACCCAATTCCTTTTGGGTCCTTTCTTGTTAGTATAAACAGGTGCAAAATCATATTTTAACTTGTGACGGCATACTTTTATGGTGTGGCCTGGCTTACCACAGAAATCACAAAATGGTACCCCTTGAGGGTTGAACTGAGCATGGTCAGCATTGTTGTGTTGAGCATGCCAACATACTTTTGTGGTATGCCCTTTTCTTCCGCAGAAGTCACATTGGATAATCCGCTTGTTATGCCAACACACATCCCTTGTGTGCCCCCTTTTTCCACAACATTCACATAGAGTGAATTGCTTATGCTGACTAGTACTTGCGTACTCAGCATGGGGTTTATTCTTACTTGAGCCTTTTACTTGGCTTTGTAACGTTGTGACATCCTTTCTAAGTTTCTTTGACTCAGTTTGAACCTCCGTGACAAACTCATGTATGATTTGCATGTTGGTATGTAAGTCAGAGTTGTCCTGGAGGAGATATCGGAGGTCACTCAGCTTGACCTCTTTAATCTCGTCACACCGCCTACTGAGTGATTTAATCTTTTTGTTACACTTCTTAGTTAGTGTATATAAGTCACTCAGGGCATTTACCATTTCGTTTCTAAGCAAATGTAAGGATGTTACCTCATTGTTGTTTTCCTCCTGCTCGGAATCTCCAGAGAGGTCAGCTTGCTCAGATTGGGATTGGTCAGCTCCATCATCTGCCATGAAACATATGTTGGCTGTCTCATTTTGCTAGCTTCAGATGATGTTGACACATCGCTATCACTCCATGTGGCTACCATAGCCTTTTTGCTTCCCTTCTTCTCTTTCTTGAGGTTGGGACAGCTTGACTTGATGTGCCCAGTTTGATGACACTCAAAACATGTGACAGACTTCGAGCTGTCCTTCTTGTACTTATCACTTGACTCGGCTTTATACTTGTCATTTCTTCTAAATGACCTTTTGCCGTTTCTATCATTTCTCCTAAGCAGCTTCTTCATCTTTCTGGTGAACATGGCCATTTCCTCATCATCAGTTGACTCAGCTTCAGTCGAGTCAGCTTTCATGACAAGTGACTTTTGTTTCTTATCTTCTGATTTTTCCTTCTCTTTAGCTTCAAAGTTTTTCATAGAGATTTCATGGGTCAGCAGGGATCCGATCAGCTCATCATATTTATAGATAGTCAAGTCTTGAGCTTCTTCTACAGCTGTTTTCTTTGCTTGCTAGCTCTTAGGCAGACTTCTCAGGCTTTTCTTCACCTGTTCCTCTTTAGTGAAGTTCTTTCCAAGCCTTTTTAGCTCGTTTATAATATTTGTGAACCTTGCGTTCATTTCTGAGATGTCTTCATTCTCATTCATCTCAAACAGCTCGTAGAGTCTCATATGTTGATTGACTTTAGACTCCTTAACTTTGTTTGTGCCTTCATAGGTTACTTCAAGCTTCTTCCAAATCTCCTGTGCTGACTCACAACCTGAAATCTTATTGTATTCTGTAGCATCTAATGCACAGTGAAGCATATTTATAGCCGAAGCATTATTTTGTAATTTTCTGAGGTCATCCTCTGTCCACTCAGCCTCACTTTTAACAATTTTCTCATTGTTAACAGTTTTGTATGGCACATGTGGACCTTGAACAATTGCAAGCCATGCACTCATGTTTGTGGCTTGAATAAAGTTCTTCATCCTATTCTTCCAGAATGTATAATTTGACCCAAAGAATAGGGGAGGTCTAGTGATTGATAATCCCTCAGGGAGTATCTGTGTTGTTTGGTTTCTTGGAAGGAACCGAGTGCTATTCTCACCCATTTTTAGGGATCAGCTCAAGATTGTTAGATCTTTGAGTAGAGAGCTTAGGCTCTGATACCACTTGTTGGTCCCTAGTAATTAGTTCCAAGGGGGGGTTAGGAACTAATAAAACTTTTTCTCGTTCAATTATGCTGACTAGAAGTTATTTTAGGAGTTTGTTAACTCAGATTTTGGTCAGCTTGGTGAGATATGTTTTAAGACAGCTTTAGTCAGATGTTGACTAAAGTTATTTTCTTGTAAGTTAGGAATTGACACTCTTGGAGGTCAGCTTCTAACTCAACATCACTTATTTACTCAAGGTCAGCTTTGGCAATTTATATGCTGAGTTAATAAAGCAAACAACACATGCAATATGAGAGAGAGTTTAGAGATTACTCAGTATCACTTATCCTGGTTCGGCCTCTCTGCCTACGTCCAGTCCCCAGAGTCCTCCGGGCTTTTTGAATCCAATACTGAGCTCTTTAACGGTAGAGCACAAACCAATTACAAGGCAGTTGAATATGCAAGAGTACCTTCCTCTATTCGTCTACTCAACTCCTACTAAGTGCTACAACCCAGCACCTAGATTTCTCTACCACTGAATGCTTACAACCAAGCACTCAGCTTAATACTCTCAATATTCCTATTGATCACAAACTTGTTCTTTTTCAACTAAAGAACACTTTAGATGATTACAAAACAATCAATCTAGCATTTACACAGAGAATAGAAAAGTTGGTGTAAGATCTTTTTGTATTTGAGTGCTTTCAAGATTTTCTCTCTTTGTATTTTTCTCTTGATGCTTCAGTTTATATCCAAGGTTCTTCATTGTCCTTTTATAGAAGGAAAAACTGCAGATTTGGATCGAAAACCTGTAAACGAGACGGTCGAAGCGGTTGATTCCGGAAGTTTTAAAACAAAAATATTTAATAAGAAAGGAAAAATTAACGGGAGTCGCGGTCGTCAGTTGGATGGCTCGCGAGTGCTCAGCGACGTGGTGCGAACGCCTAGCAGCAGCCGACGCGTGTCCAACGAGAGTTGAACGCACGCCCGGCAGCTCGGGGCGCACGCCCAACGTCCATTGGGCGCGCATGCCCGGCAGCGCGGAGCGCGCGCTCGACGAACGTGGGGCGCACGCGCCCGATGGCCGCTGGGCGGGCACGCCCGGCAGCCGTTGGGCGAGCGCCCAGCGACGTTGGGCGGACGCCCAACGATCGTCGGGCGAACGCCCAACGTCAGTTGGGCGCTCGCCCAACGCTAGTTGGGCGCGCGCCCAACTGAGGTTGGGCGTTCGCCCAACCGGCTTTGGGCGAAGCCCAATTTTATTCGGACATCGTCCAAAGCTCCGGGATCCAATGCCTATTTAAGGCACGGATCCCAATGAATTTTGGGAGGAGGGATTTTTTGGAGCCTTTCTCACTCTAGACATTTTTAGAGAGAGAAAGTGATTTTTTTTTTGAGAAAAATATTTTTTTCCTCAAAAATTCCGAATTTCCTAAAAGTTAAAATTTTACCAAAAACACAAAAAACACCGGAAAAGCACGATTCGTGGAATCAACCAACTTCGACTATCAGATACCGAACTTGAGTTATTATCCGAGGAGTAGACTCGCTTTATTTTATTTAATTTATTTACTTTATTTATTTATTTTTATGTTATAATTTCATCTATTTAGTTATTTATTTATTTATCACGTTTTATTTATTTTTTTTGCGTTTATTTAATTTTCATCTTGTATTAGATAAACGTTCGGTTTTGTTTTAAAATAAAAACCTCGTTTTAATATCCCAATACGAACCGTGATCCGATTCAAAGGTAGTTCGGGATTAATAAAAACGTTGTAATTATAAGTTTTAAAAATATTTCTAAATAATGTTTTGAAATAAAACGTCGTTTTAGGAACCTCCGTTTTAGACTATGATCCATTTTTGGTAGTTCGGGAGTCCAAAACGATAGAATAGATCTAATATAAAGCTTTTGAATAAATCTGAAAACTGTTGGTTCATTTCTGTAATTTTACGTTTTCTGTCACTGATTGCTGTTTACCGACGGATTTTTCGTCGGTAAATCTGCTGAAATGTAAAAAATGCTGTTTTGGTCCCTCCTTCTCAACTTTTGGTCCTTTATATTATATATATATATGTATATTTATGTAATGTATACTTTCAAGCTATTTTTAAATACTTTGTACATATATTTATTTAATGTGTTTGGATATTATTTTTCATTAATTTGATTTAATAAAACTATATGTATATATTTTCTTTTTCATTCATTTAAATTATATTGGGTTTTATTTTAGAATGTTATTTACTTGGGTATTTTGGGGTAATTAATTAGTAGATATTTTGAGGATAAATAGGTATTATTTTGATGTTTAATGTATATTTGGGAAAGTTATTTTCTATATATTTATAGTTATTTTGGGGTTAAAGGTTATTTTCTTATGTAAAAACTATTTTTGGGTCAAATGCTATTTTCTCATCTATAAACATTATGCATTATTTTCATAAGTTTTTAGGATAATAAGCATACTATCCTTAGTATTATTTTCCTTTTGTTGGTACATACCCATAACTATAGTGTATATTAGGTTTTACCTTATTTTTAATCTATAGGTGTAAATACCATTTTTATCCAAAATGTATCTATTTTAATATGTATTTAGTGGTGTGAATTTTGGGTTTGATTTGTTATTTGTTGCAATTATATTCAAGTAAAGGTTAATTGAGTAAAAAGGGGAAAGTAAAATCACAAAAAAGAGAGTTTAATTTGCTTATTTAAACTTAAAGTTTTCTAGATATTCTTCAAGTGTAAATAAAAGATTTTTGTCATTTTAAACCATTTTCAAAATATCACGTGTTGAAACCTTAATCCGTTCCAACGACGGACTAGGCGAACCTTGTAATTAAAATCGTTTTCATTATAAATAATGGGGTTTTGAATTGTTTTCTTAAACGGTTTATACAAAATAAATTGACTTGTATGCCTAACCACGTTTTTGGATTAAAAGCTTTTATCTCAACATTTTCAAATGCTCGAGTCGTTCCAACGGCGATTCGAGTGAACTTCATTAAACGGGGTTTTGAAACGTACCTAAATCGTTCCAATGGCGATTAAGGTACGAACCATGTAAATAAACTCGTTTTGGGAAGTGAGTTTAGTTTAGAATTAGTGTGTAAATACGAAGCATAAGTCACATTGTAAACGAATCGATTCTTTCTTCTCCCCTCTCTCTCTCCTATGTATTTTGAACTGATGTAAATGGGTGATTCTTTACTAAAGTGGCTTTCAATAATATATGCTCAAAACGGTTTTCAAAACGAGAAAAAAAAGGTTTCAAATGAATTTTAAACTTAAAGAAATATGCGATTAGTCCGTTATCGCCTAACATGCTGAGTAGGAGGCCGGTGGTTCATAACCGGGCGATGTCGGGGTGCCTAGTAGCCTTTCTCCGGAAAGGAGCTAGCCTTCTCGGCTCGTACCTAAGTTTCCCGAACCCTCTCTCCCGCAAGGGATCGATGTTCATTTTCCCATTCGTGGGTGGCGACTCTTCCATACTCACTACAAGAATTTTGATCTTTTATGACGCACAAAAATTGTCATAAAAACATGATTTTTTTGTCACAATACACAATAAGTGACGAAAATTTATTGTCACAGTGATCGTCACGGTAGGAGCGTGGTATTATGTATATATCACAATTTTTTCTTTTGTCATAAATAATTTAATTTTATATGACGAAAAGGAACATATGTCACTATATTGATTTGTATTGATGACGCTTATTTTGTCACTATTATCATAATATTTTGTCATATAAAACTTTATTTCGTCATAAATAGTAAACATTTAAATGACGTTATTCATTTTTTGTCATCTAAATATATAGTTAAAGTGACGAATTTGAATATAATTTTGAAAGTATATAATTTTATTGACGTTGTTGCTACTATGCTTTTTTGTCACTTAAAATTTAATATCGTCATAGATAGTATATATTTTAACTCACGAAAAATTATATTTCTGTCATAGAAAAATACAGTTATAATGACAAATATATAAGATGGAAATTGGAAAATTTGTATGACAATATATTTTTCATAATTGGTCACATTAACATTTAAACTTTCACTTAAAAATATTAATTAGTCACAATCATATTGTCATTAAATATACACTTTTTTTAAATTAAATATACACTTTTATTAACAATAGAAAAACGACATGAAGATTATCTTATAAGAAACAAATACCCATTATCATATAATTAATATACAATATGAAATTACATTATTAATTAAGATTCTAAAAGTGAACAGAAACAATTTTAGTAAATATTTAATATTCAATAATTGAAAATAACATGTCAACTCGAAAAGTACTTAACAAACACAACCATATCCATTGGAAACTAGGAAAAAATAATACAATTCTTCGTGCTTTTTGTGATCAACCTCCCGCTTGTGAAATAAAAAACTCCTGCATTAAAACACGTACAATTATTAGTTTATGCATATATAAGTAAAACTTAAATCGTATTAAGTACAAGATCAATAAGTGAACTCTAAATCATAAAGGAAACCTCAAGCATTTGATCAAAAAGTAAGAAACTATAAATAAACAAAAGTACCTGATGTTCAGCTTTTGCAGGATAAAATGATCCGAGCTGTTTGTATTAGAGTGAGAACACCGCTCCTTTATCTCGATTGCTCTTTTTCTTTACTAACAACCGCTAATCTTGACTCTTAAGTTCCAGTTGCAAACATAATAGATCTTCCTATACATCATTATCAAGGAATAAGTATCAAGCAAACAAATAAAAACAAACTATCTAGGATTTGTCATTTAATTTATCAATACCAATATTGATTACTCACATCAGGACCCTAGTCAAATACTTGCCTTGAATCATGACTAGATTCTAAAATCTGCCTAAAACTGACAACCCTTGGATGATACTCCATTTGCAGTATACATATAGGAAAATTCATGAGCATATTTTATAATCACAATAGCAATTGAAGAAAAAAAAAATTACAAGGATATTAAAAAAATGAGGACCTGTATAGACTCAGCATTTCACCTAAGGCTTCAATATTCTGGGTTGGATTTGGAACCACTGGCATAACTGATGGTAGTACCGAGCATATGGTTCAAGCATCCGATAATCGCTTCTGATCTCTAGAAGCTTCTGAGAGCAAAGACAATTGTTTTGAGGGGGTGAATTCCACAGAACCGTGGAGAGTACAAAGAAATGATATGAGGGAACAGAATGACAAAAGATTGATCGGTCAATGAAGCTTTTTCTCCTGTTGGAATTTTTATCTTGTCCATGGCTGCTTGGTATCCATGTTGAAGAGAACAATGGTTGATAGCAAAAGGGGCAAGGAGCTGCACATTCAGGGGAAGGGTTTGCCGCCAATTTGCAAATGAAAGTGAAGTTAGCAAAGATATTATGATAGTTTTTATTATAATAATTTAAAAATTATGTGAGAATTCTAAATAAATTACTAAATTCCTTTTAGTTATAATTATTAATCATCGTAAAAAAAAAAAGTTTGTTTCAATGATTTTATAGGTGAATAATTTATTAGTCCCTATAGTTTTACTCAATATGCTATTTAGTTTTCATATTTTTTACCCCTAACGTCTAAAATGGTGCAATTTTATCCCTAATGTTGGAAGCCACAAGCAATTTTACTCCTAACATTGATAATTTGAGTCAATTTGAGAAATAATTCATCAAACTGTCTTTTGGATCATGAATCTTATCATCTACAATTCACACGTATGTCATTTTATCAGTAACAAATCACAAACATATGTTGTGATGTGAAAAAAATAAAAAAGATATACTGTCATTTGTACGAATTTGACAAAAAAAATTCAAAAGATTCACTGAATTTATAACTATTAATCTCCAATTCTATTGTTAAATTATAAAAAACATGAAATCTTTTTTTAGAACTAACTGATATGCAATTGGTGCAGAATAAGAAACAAAATATCTATGTTTTATAATAGTGTCCGAAATTGACCCAAATTATCAACGTTAGGGGTAAAGTTACTCTTGACTACTAATAATTAGGTGTAAAATTGCATCATTTTAAACATTAGGAATAAAATTGCTCCTGAACCAAAATGTTAGGGGTATTTTTATACTTTAATCCTAAAAAGTATAATCTTTCTATAAGAGATTAAACTGTTAATAAAATAAAAATTAAAAACTAAACAATGTATTAAAATACATTGATTAAACAATATGTTAGTTAAAAATATAAGAATTATTATCCTCAATTTATTGTTATAAAATTATAACATTATTAGTATTATTTTTTTCATTGTTACACAATTGAATTTTATTATAATAATAAATATATTATCAGTTGACTGTTTTTTACCATTATTTTGTGACAAGTAAAAAATATCATAAAAGATAATATATTCTATTATAACATAAAAATCATAATTTAATATTATTTTATGACTGATTACGTTATTAAAACAAAAATATTCAAATAGTTTTTTATATGACATATTCAAACAGTTATCAACATATAAAAATGGACACAGCGAAATTAATAATAAATAACACATAAATATTGTCACGTTCATCATGTCAAACAACCAAAAACAAATCATTGAGTAAAAAATATTTTACCCATAAATTACTTTTTTCTCCATTTTGAAATTATTAAAATTTCTTCGTATATATTATGGTGACGATAGTTCATATATCGTCACAATAATATCAAAATAGATGACGATATTTAAATAACATCATAAAAATAATAAAAAATGACCAAATCTAATTTGTTATCATTTGTTCAAATAAAATTATCACAAATAGAAAGTGTCATAAAAAAGTATTTCTTACCATGAAGATAAATTTGTCACCAATTAATATTATTTCGTAAAAAAAAAAATTCCCTCCAAATTTATTCTACTAGTTTTTGGCTCCAAAGCTATAGGTTACGATTTTATGTTTATCGTCAAAAAATATATCTAATAGTGACGAATTGGTAGATAAATGAAGACACTCTTAAAAATTGTCATGAGAAAATAAAGAACAATGACGAAACCAAAAATTCGTCATGATTAAGTGATTATTGATGACAAAATTATGTTCGTAGAAAAATAAATCGTCATAAAATGTCATATTTCTTGTAGTGACTCCGAGCTCCGGTCCTGCCGAGCAGCATGATTCCACGATTGGTTGCTTTCGGCGCCAATCACCGCTTACGTCGCCATGAGGTGTCCACCCCCTGGTCCGCCTGGGATATTAGGCCGCGGCACCTCGTCTAACAAGTGGCGACTCTGCTGGGGAAGCGAGAAATTTGATTCCGAAAGGCGTGTATTAAGCCCTTAACGGGGACGGATCGTATTATTTCTTTTCGTATGCATTCATAAGCATTATTGCAAACCTTTTGGGTAATTTCCGCGAAACCTCTAGCGAGAGTCCATTCGTCGCTCGAAAGAGGCTAGTGTAAGTTCCCCCTTACAGTAAGGCGCCAAAGGGTCCCCATCCATTCGTTAGGGGCGAATTTGTGCGGTCCTGTGAGGTCTCGCGATCAGCCGTGTCAGCATATAGTAGCCTTAGAAGTTTCCATAGGATTACCCGTTACCATTTTTGATGTGATGAATGAATCAGTTCGTGTTTTCAAATTGCCATGATACGTGTCTAATCCTAAAATCTGTAAAGAAAATGAAACGATACGTTAATATATACTTTTAGACCGATATACAAACTACCCCAAAACATCGAAACGATTCAAACTAAAGACGACTTAGTCCTCTCGTATGAATGAACTTGTGCGACCCGCCTGGTCCCTTTCCGTGTCCCGAAGAAGGCACATGTTCAGGAAATACGTTACGACGTAAGCACGTATTAGTATGAATTGGTTTGGTATTATGGATAGTTATATCTCGATTCAAAAGACTATATTAACAGTAGCCGTTATTCACATTCTTTAAATAGGTTGGGATAAAACGAGATTATGACAAAACGAAAACGAAGAACATTTCTGTTTCGAATGACCCCGTTGTAACGTAAAGAGTTTCGCAAACATGGCCCGTCCCTTCCGAATAAAAGACAAGCTCTTACGTTATGCCTTGTGTCGTTCTTAAGAGAAATGGATGTGTCCGCAAAAGTGACTAAGAAAATAAAAGAAAAGCAATAATGGACAAACGACCAAAGTCATTCTGTATCTACGATGTATATCCATCCCGAGGGTAGTTAAAGAAAATAAACCAATGCCGTTAAATACGTGCCTCGAACTGGTATATACGCCGTTTAAAATCACGAAGCCGAATTAAGCTAAACCGCATAATTGCGCCATATGGACGAGACTGTGGATTTGACTAATGGCTCGATCATTTCGACCGTTACCAAAACTACAAGAAATATGGCCCGATCTGCGTGTTTGTTTAGTTCGTACCAAAGTGAGAAGGACGGTAATATCCCTGCTTCGAATAAGCATGCGATTAAACGAAACGTTGACTTTCTATAACCACGCTAGGATGATATATCCCGTAAATTGGAAAGAATAAAGAGTTGTTGTTAGCCGAAAGATTATCGTGCGCTCAAATAAGACTCGCCGTCTTTTTACGTAGCCAAAACGAGCAAATGAATTCTTAACGCTAAAAAAACAAACACGTTACGCGATGAGTCCGTTCCCTAAAATGAAAAGTGCTTTCATCACTGAATGAACACGTGGTTACGTCTCTCGATAGATCCAAAAGATCCCGTCGTAATCCAAAAATCGAGACACGAACCCATGCGAATAAGAGAGAACGAATCATTGTCGATAACAAACGATTGGACTGAAAGAATAACTCGTACCACGTCTAAAAACCCGAGATACGCTCAAAGGGAGTCAAAACCCGAACTAATGCGTCTCACAAAAGGACAAAAGACGGGTTATTCCGATAGGACAATCCATTTGGTCGATATCTTAGTCACTGAACGCTGATACGTTAAAACGAACTGTGTTGTCTGATGGATGATTTACTTTTCTGAAATAATCGACGGCATCACGCGTCCCCTGGACCGTAATGTGAGCCCCAAACCAAAATCCTAGGAAAGAGACTTGGACCATCGAGTGTGTGGAGGAATAAGGGTGGAAGAGAGATGTTGTGATACGTGTAAATTAGACTAACGTTTATTCTTCTTATCTTATATATCCGTAAATAAATAAACGCACACACCACGAATCATTCATATAAAATCATGCATACATAGTAATGGATACCGTTCGCGCAGACGTCATCATTAAACGGTTGTGGTACCGGGAGAGCAGTCGGCTAGTTAGGCAGTTTGATCAGTTACAGATTGACAGTTCCGAATCAGCGATTGTGGCTTCTGATTCGTCTTCATCCGGGTATACTCATTCTTCCGTCAGTATGTCTGCGACCGACGAAAAAGTGGCCGGATTGGAAAACTCTGTAAACAACATTAACGAGCAGTTAGCCGCGATAGTGGCCCAGATAGCTAAGTTGGCTATGAAGGATGACAAGAGTGGCAGTAAGCACGCTGAGAACGAGGTGAATGATGGTCCCCGCTTTGGGAATGAGGATGACTATCAGGATTATATCCGGAAGCAGCTTGAGTAAGAGAAAGCTAAGGAGGAGGAGTGGAAGCAACACATCACTCAGGAGGTGCACGATCTACGTGGGGGAAGTTCCGGGAGTCAGGACTTTTATAACTTGAAGAATTGTTTATCGGCAACTGCCTTGCCTTTGAAATTCCGGCTCCCTGACATGAAAAAGTTCGATGGAACTGGGGATCCCACAGCCCACATGAATCAGTATGTTGCTGTGATGAAGCACACGATCCTGACTGAGGATCAAGTCCTGGGGCTGTTTAACACTTATCTAGAGGGGTCTGCCCTCACATGGTTTCATGCATTGCCAATGGTGATGAAGAGGGATTGGAAAGAGTTAGCGAAGTCGTTCATCGCACAGTATAGCTTCAACACCATGCTTGAGGTCACTTTGAAGGAGCTTGAGAGCACTAAGCAGCAGACTGGGGAATCTTTCTCCGATTTTGTGAAAAGATGGAAGGCCAAGGCCGCGGTTATGAAGCAGAAGCCGCTTAAGCAGGATCAGATCCGAATGGTAGTCGGTAACACCTTGCCGTATATTAAGAATGAGCTGCGGTATATGCCTTTTACCGATTTCAATTAGATGTATAGTTGCGCCTTGACAGTTGAGGAGGATGGAGAACCGAAAAAGGCGTATACCAAGTGGACGAAGTTTGGATATAGTGCCGGAGGGCCAAGTGCGAGTGCAGAGTCTGCAGCAGTGAAAGTGCTTGATCTTAATGCTATTGAAAAGAGGCAGTTTGCCAAATTCGATCAGACCTACGCAAAAGTTTTCGAACGATTGCAGAAAAAGGGGTTGTTGAAAGCCCTCACTCATTATAACAAGACACCGCCTGCTCCGCAGATACAAGCTAGGGGATACTGCGAGTTCCACAGTAATTACGAGCACACTATTGAGAACTGTGAGAGACTGAAACACGAGATCCAAGATTTAATTGATGAGAAAAAGATAGCTGATCCTTCATCGGCAAACCCTTCCACTAGGCGTAATCCATTGCCTAATCATAGGGTGAGCATGATCGGATTCGGTCTGAAAGAAAGTGTAGTGATGAAATCCTTCGAGGAAAATGAAGAGGAGTTGCTGGACTCCGATGAAAAAAGCAATGTAGGAAATGGTATATATGTGTCCTTCCTTGGCGAGGAACAGGAGGATGAACCGATGGATGAAGGGTTGGAAGGTGGAGCACCGTATGATGAAGATAGTGCTGAAGAGACCGGGGAAGGGTCGTCTCGGACTATTATGCCAGAATTGGGTCTGTTTAGTGGGGGAGAGAATCCCGATGTGCACTTGCGTGAATATATGCGCGATATGTTTGTTGAATCCTTCGGGGTGGATGAGATTGCTCAGTGGTTCCACCATTCGCTGATAGGTGAGCCTTTGGGATGGTTCCACTCATTACCCGACTCTTGCAAGCATGATTGGGATCAATTATCAGATTTATTGCTAGAAAAGTACCAAAGGGCTGAGGACAGGACTGCAGAGCGCTTCGCGATGCAGATCGGACCTATCAAGCGTCCGCTGCCGAGGGTCAGTAAGTATAATGGCAACAAGGATTCGATGGAACATCTTCACTTCTACTTGTCGGCCATGGGGCCTTTGGGTTTTAAAGAAGAAGAGATCACCAGTTTGTTCTGTAATTCGCTGATGGGTGAACCGTTGATGTGGTATGTGTCACTTCCGATGCATGTCAAGACCGATTGGGCGGCAATGACGAAGAGGTTTATCAAAGAGTATACGATATGGATGCTGGCGGAGCAAAACCCCGGACTCGCCCTCTTATAAAACACCCGAGGCAGTATTGGCGATGCCTAGGTATGGTGGATACCAGGATCCTGTTGAGCATGCGAGGTTATTCCGCAACCATATATATGACGCCGGGTTCCCTCAATGTGAATTACATGAACATTTCCCGGAAACCCTAATGGGAGAAGCCTTGTTGTGGCACCAAGGCCTATCAGAGGAGGAAATGGGTCATTGGATACCTCTTAGGAACGCTTTTGTGGCGAGATATGAGATGTATGTTCCATGGACGGGATCCCTGGAGGATCTGGATAGGATCAGGCAGTTCCCCGAGGAACCATTCGTGGATTATGCTAGGAGGTGGAGGCGCCGCTATGAGCAGTGTCACGAAACAATGAGTGATAAGGTGTAGCTTATGTGTATACAGAGAGGCGCAATTCTGTTGGCGGTGAGGAGGATAAGTAGGGTATCCCTCCAGGATTATGATGATTTGATAGGCTGGGCTTTGTATAGTGATGGAATCCTTCGAGGAAGGCGAAGAGGAGTTGTTGGACTCCGACGAAAAGAGCAATGTAGGAAATGGTCTATATATGTCCTTCCTTGACGAGGAACAGGAGGGTGAACCGATGGATGAAGGGTTGAACGGTGGAGCACCGTATGATGAAGATAATGCTGAAGAGACCGGGGAAGGGTCGTCTCGGACTATTGTGCCAGAATTGGGTCTGTTTGGTGGCGGAGAGAATCCCGAGGTGCACTTGCGTGAATATATGCGTGATATGTTTGTTGAATCCTTCGGGGTGGATGAGATTGCTCAGTGGTTCCACCATTCGCTGATAGGCGAGCCTTTGGTGTGGTTTCACTCATTACCCGACTCTTGCAAGCATGATTGGGATCAATTGTCAGATTTATTTCTAGAAAAGTACCAAAGAGCTGAGGACAGGACTGCAGAGCGCTTCGCAATACAGATCGGACCTATCAAGCGTCCGCTACTGAGGGTTAGTAAGTATAATGGCAACAAAGATCCCATGGAACACCTTCACTTCTACTTGTCGGCCATGGGGCCTTTGGGTTTTAATGAAGGAGAGATCACCAGCTTGTTTTGTAATTCATTGATGGGTGAGCCGTTGATGTGGTATATGTCACTTCCGATGCATGTCAAGACTGATTGTGGCAATGACAAAGAGGTTTATCAAAGAGTATACGGTATGGATGTTGGCGGAGCAAACCCCGGACTCACCCTCTTATGAAACACCCGAGGCAGTATTGGCAATGCCTAGGTATGGTGGATACCAAGATCCTGTTGAGCATGCGAGGTTATTCCGCAACCATATGTATAACGCCGGGTTCCCGCAATGTGAATTACATGAACATTTCCCGGAAACCCTAATGGGAGAAGCCTTGTTGTGGCACCAGGGCCTATCAGAGGAGGAAATGGGTCATTGGATACCGCTTAGGGGTGCTTTTGTGGCGAGATATGAGATGTATGTTCCATGGATGGGATCCCTGGAAGATCTGGATAGGATCAGGTAGTTCCCCGAGGAACCATTCGTGGATTATGCTAGGAGGTGAAGGCACCGCTATGAGCAGTGTCATGAAACAATGAGTGATAAGGTGCAGCTTATGTGCATACAGAGAGGCGCAATTCCGTTGGCGGCGAGGAGGATGAGTAGGGTATCCCTCCAGGATTATGATGATTTGATAGGCTGGGCTTTGTATTGATCAGCGGATCCCTTCTATTTGAATCCGAACGTCCCTCACGTAATGGATCTAATGATTGTGGACATTTGGGAAAGTTCTTCGGACGAGGAGGATGCTAATCGGAGGATTCCTATCAATATTTGGGATGAATCTGATGATGAGCCGGAAATCGCCGTCATGACAAGATCAGGTCGAGTGGCCGAGGGAAAGGCACCTATGGTTGAGACTGAGATAGGGGAAGGATCGGCTCCCAAGCCAGATGACCAAGTCCTCGAGCAGTTGAAGAAAACACAAGCTAAGTCTACGGTGTGGGAAGTCCTATGCCATTCCAAGTATCACCGTGAAAATCTGATGAAAGAGCTGCAGAATTTGGTTATTTCTACCGATACTGAGCCGGCAGCTCTAGTAGGGGCAATTATGGCCCGAAAGAGGACCAAAATCACGTTCACTGACGAAGATCTCCCAGAAGAGGGGAAGGCTCACAACAAGCCTTTGTACATCCCAGCTGAAATTAACGGGAAGAAGACTAGCTGTGTGATGGTCGATGATGGATCGGCCATTAATGTTTGCCCACTAAAACTTTTGTCCAAGTTGGGGGTAGAAAGAGGAGATTTGACTGCATCGGAAACCGTGATCAGGGCCTATGATGATAGCCGTAGGCACATCGAAGGAGTTTTAAAGGCCAAGCTGAAAGTGGGGCCGCACGAGGAGGAAACAGAATTCACGGTGCTGGATATCCCGGTAACCTTTGCCGTGTTGTTGGGACGCCCATGGTTCCACAAGTTGGGAGGTGTGCCCTCCACGCTCCATCAAATGATGAAATTCCCCTTCGGGGAGGAGATAGTGACGATCAGAGCGGAAAAATTGAGCTCGGTGGCGGCATTGGGAATTGAGCCTCAGCTTTTCTCCGGATTCCAAGTTTCTGGGATCTACAAGTCAAGCATGACCACCGATGTGGTGAAGATGATGAAGGGAGGTTTCATCCCCGGTATGGGCTTGGGAGCACACCATCAAGGGTTACCAGAATTTCCGGATTTCAAGAGTCAGAAAACCCGGAGGGGTTTAGGATATGAGCAGGGAGGTCCGTCCAACACAGGTGGTGAAGGAAAAGTAGGCATAAAGAAGTATTTTGTGAATGAGGGGCACGGGAAGGTTTATTCGGGGACTCCCGAGTCATGGACTAGCGCCGAAGGAAAGATTCTGCCAGGTTTTGAGATCTTCAATGATGTTGCCAACTGGGGCAAAGGAAAGGCAAGCTGCTTCATCGAGGAGATCATGATGTTAGATTTGAATGCCGAGGAGCAGGTCATCACTATTGAGGCCACTGTGGGAGCGGTGGACGAGCCCAGTACCTCCAAAGCCTATGAGAAACCCGAGAACCCTGACGATGAAAATTGTATTACTGCTTTATTTGAATCCGATGATGTACTCACCAACACTATCAATGAAATGAATTCTAATTTTGCTTACTTGCTTGATGTTGATCATGATCATTCCATGCATTCTCATTCATATAACATGCCTACATTTGAAATCAATACAATAGAAATGTCAACTTTCAATCTTGGCACAGACGAAAATCCTAAACTTATACAAATTGCTCAAGAATTAACTATTGAAGAGAGGAAAGAATTTGAGAGAATAATTAAAAAATACGAAATAGTGTTTGCTTGGACATACGAAGACATGCCAAGAATTGATCAATCAATCGTAACTCACCGTATTCCAACATATCCTGATGCGAAGCCCGTAAAGCAGAAGCTCCGACGCATGAGACCGGAATGGGCAGATAAGATCAGAGAGGAAGTGAAGAAACAGTTAGAAGTAGGGTTCATCGAAGTAATCGACTATCCCCCTTGGGTCGCAAATGTGGTGCCCATCGCAAAGAAGGACGGCAAAGTGAGAATGTGCGTCGATTATAGAGATCTTAACAAGGCGTGCCCCAAAGATGAATTCGCGTTGCCTCATATTGACGTGTTAATCGACAGCGCAGCATCAAGTGTCTTACACACGAACGTAGACGGTTTCATGGGCTACATGCAAGTTCAGATGGCCGAGAAGCACAAAGCAAAAACCTCGTTCACAACTGAGTGGGGAACATACTGCTATCGGGTGATGCCGTTCGGTTTGAAAAATGCCGGGGCAACTTACCAGCGAATGGCTACAGCACTGTTTCATGATATGATACACAAGGAGGTAGAAGTTT
This sequence comes from Euphorbia lathyris, assembly GCF_963576675.1. Lineage (NCBI taxonomy): Eukaryota > Viridiplantae > Streptophyta > Magnoliopsida > Malpighiales > Euphorbiaceae > Euphorbia > Euphorbia lathyris. The sequence goes on from NC_088914.1 coordinate 629,540, forward strand.
ATGTGGATGACATGATGGTCAAGTCGGAGACGAGAGAGGGGCATTTCGCTGCACTTGAGAAGTTTTTGGCCCGAATTGTAGAATTCAAGCTAAGGTTGAACCCGAAGAAGTGCTTCTTTGGCGTTTCATCGGGGAAAATCTTAGGTTACGTGATCAGTAACAAGGGAATTGAGGTAGATCCCGACAAAGTGAAGGCCATACAAGAAATGCCGGCACCAAAGAATGAGAAAGAAGTGAGGGGGTTTCTGGGGCAAGTTCAGTATATCAGTCGGTTCATAGCACGACTCACCATGATCTGCGAGCCAATCTTTAAACTACTGCGGAAAGATCAACCGACGGTTTGGAACGACAAATGTCAGCAAGCCTTGGAGAGCATCCGGAACTATTTGTCTAATCCACCTGTTCTGAGACCGCCTAAATTGGGAAAACCGCTTCTCCTCTATGTAGCGATCGAGGAGCGATCTATTGGGGCAATACTGGCCCAGGAAGGGGACACTGGTGTGGAGCACGCGGTGTATTATCTGAGTAAGAAGTTCCTGGAATACGAGCTTAAGTATAACATGATCGAAAAGACGTGCGTGGCAGTAGTATGGTTGACAAAGAAACTACGGCACTATTTCCAATCATATAAAGTGATCATTATTTCCCGGATGGACCCCGTGAAGTATCTGTACCGAACTCCGTCTTTAACGGGGAAGCTAGCCCGATGGTTGTTGCTTTTGTCCGAGTTTGATATTGAATATGTAACGAAGAAGGTTATCAAGGGGAAGGTCGTAGCAGAGTTCCTGGCCAACCAACCTCTAAACGTAGAAGAGGAAGAGATAAACTATGATTTTCCCAATGAGCACTTAAACGCAATAGAAGTTATACCGTGGAAAATATTCTTCGATGGAGCGGTTAATTCGAAGGGAGCCGGAGTAGGAGTACTACTTATCTCACCGGAGGGAGAAAGGATCCCGATGGCGAAGAAGTTATCCTTCCCTCTCACCAATAATATGGATGAATACGAAGCATGCATCTATGGGTTGGAGTCACTAGCAGCACTAGGGGCATCGTATGTCGAAATCTGGGGCAACTCAAAGCAGATCATTGAACAGGCACAAGAAAACTAGGAAGTGAGGGAAGAAAGGCTACGTCCATACCTAGACCAGCTAGAAGGGTTGGCACTAAGATTCAGCGAATGTCGTTTTTATCACATTCCTCGAGCACAGAACCAGGCAGCGGATGCTTTGGCCACTTTGGTGTCAGTTTGGGACAACCCTCGGAACCTTGCCTCGAAGCCTCTGGTATTGAAGAGGTCTCACAAACTGTGCTACAAAGACGTAATGCTATTAGGGGCAGATGAAAAGCCGTGGTACTTCGATATCGTAAACTTCATGAAGAGTGGAACATACCCGGCAGAATCAGAACTTAGAGATCAGGCTATGATTAGAAGGTTAGCTCAACAGTTCGTCATCCACAACGACTTGCTTTACAAAAGACACGCCGATGGTTTACAGCTGAGGTGTTTGGATGCAGGAGAAGCCCACGAAGCAATGGAGTCAGTACACTCAGGAATTTGTGGAGCCCATATGGGAGGGGCGGTATTGGCAAAGAAAATCATAAGGCAAGGCTTCTATTGGCTCACCATGGAAAGAGATTGTAACGAATATGCGAAGAAATGCCATGATTGTCAAATCCACGGAGATTATAATCATTTACCAGCTATGGAACTGCACGTGTTAGCGCCCATTTGGCCGTTTGCAGCTTGGGGCATTGACATCATCGGCGAGGTGAGACCTAACGCGTCAAATGGACACAAATTCATCGCAGTTGCCATTGATTACTTCACCAAGTGGGTAGAGGCAGAGTCGTTCGGCAAGTTGGGGTCCAAGCAGATGAGGAAGTTCATCGAAAAACACTTAATCACCAGATTCGGAGTGCCTCATCACATAATCACAGATAATGGGGTCCAGTTTCAAGGGGAAGTGAGGAGTCTCTTCCGAGAGTACGGTATTGAACGTCACAGATCTTCTCCGTATCGTCCGCAAGCTAATGGCGCAGTTGAGGCAGCTAATAAGAACCTTAAAAGGATACTCGTAAAGACAGTAGAATCACACCGGAACTGGCACGAACAGCTTCCACTCGCTTTATGGGTTTATCGCACAACGGTCAGGACGTCAACTGCGGCAACGCCATTCTCCTTAGTGTATGGGGCAGAAGCGGTCTTGCCGATCGAGATTGAAAAACGATCGTTGAGAATCGCAGTAGAAGCAGAGATTCCCGAGACGGAATGGGTGAAGAAGCGGTATGAACAGTTAGCATTGGTGGACGAGAAAAGGATGGAGGCCCTTTACCATGTGCAGTTATATCAGCGAAGGATGGCCCGAGCCTTCAACAAAAAGGTCAAGGCCAGCCCTATCAAAGAAGGGGATATGGTGCTAAAACAGATCCGTGTGACGCATACCGACCCGAGGGGCAAGTTTAGGCCAAACTGGGAAGGGCCGTTCTTCGTGAAGAAGATACTAAGCAAAGGAGCGGTGAAGTTAACTACTATGGACGGCATGGAGTTCTCCGAACCTACCAATTTGGATAGGCTTAAGAAATACTTTTCGTAAAAAAAAAGAAAAAAGAAAGAAAAATTCCCGATAGGTCGAAAACCCGCAAAGGGCGGCCTATGCAACAATAAGGGACATCCCAATGGGTGAAAACCCGAAAGGGCACTCATTTGAAAATTCCGGGATAGTAAAAGGAGAGACGAAAAATCGCTGGGATCTGAAAACCGAAAAAAGGCAGGTCCTGGTAACGGTAGTTATATCTTGAGCAATTATAAAAATAATGTATAAGAGGCTAAGTATTTCTGTTGTTTGTAAATGAATAAAGGCATGAATATATTTGAAAAGAATGATTGGAATCGTTATAATCTACTGAATGCATGGTAATACGAATCATGAGTTATACATTTCTTACCTTTCTTTTCACAATAAAAAGCCTACATATTATCCTCCCCACTCCCTATACACAAGCTATACATCAGGGTAATTCTAAGCTACGAAGCTATACATGACAAGCCTAATAAGGAGGGAAATTCCAGTGGGCCTCAAAGTCCCTCAGATGCGACGCCCGCTCCGCAGATAGGGTCTCCTCGGTGACTTGAAGTCTCTCCTTGGCAACTCGTGCTCTCTCCTCAGCAGCAAGGCGTTCGGTAGCCTCCTCCCGCACCCTCTACTCAACAGCAAGACGTCCCACGGTCTCTGTCCGCATCATCCCTGACCAGTAGTCGTTCCTCTCCCGGTAGACCTGGCCAACCCTGGCATCGGCCTCCCGCACCGACCCCTGTGATGACCCGATCACCCAAATACCATGCCCGCATGCAAGGGCCGGTAAGCACACTCTGCTGCTCCTGGATCAGGGTAACGTACGCATAATCGGGACCGAAGTCCAGGTCGTCCCACCTAAATTTAATCTAAAAACACAAAGAGAAAGTCAGGTCTGATCAAACAAGAATCTAGCACGACTAGAAGATATTTACCTGTCCCAAGGTCCGCGAATCAATCCAATCTAGGAGCTGAGCCACCGTCGGCCTCTCCTCGGTACCTAGATCGAACTCCCTCCATCGAGCCATGAGTGGGGGCTTCGGCACCTGTGGCCTGCGCCGATGCTCGCTGGGAAGAATCCGCCTCTCGTAGTCCCAAACCTGCTTGTAAAAACAAAGGTTACAAACGGAAAGCGCGAAGAAGATAAGAAAGGCGAGTCAAGGATGCACCACGTACCAGAAGAGCAAAAGTGTAATCGCCGAAATCCTTGCGCTTCCGGCAAGTCAGATCCAAAATCTTGTACAAGAAGGCTAGACCCGCTCCTGCCCAATCGTAGGACGCCACCGCATCCAAATCACTAAAAGCCTGAATAAGACCCGCATGAATCGTCCCGCTCTTGGTGCGAAAGATCGTCTCGCCCAAAGCGTATATCAGGAAGCTGCGGACAGCTAGGTCAGTGTCGTCAGTCCCGCAAAAGTCTCTACGACTCAGGAGCCCCGATGTAGTGATGAACTTCGCCGGGGTGGATTTGACGCCCGTATAAACTCCCGGCCCAATCAAAGCAGCCAGTCTAGCACAGTCAACCCGTGGGCGCATCGTGTCAAAAGAGAAGGGAACCGGAGTGCCGCTCCCCCGCAGCCCGGTCAGTAAGGAGAAGTCGCGGGGCGAAATCGTCATCTCCCCGAAGGAGAGGTGGAAGGTGTGGGTCGAGTCAACCCATCTCTCTCATAAGGCTCGTAGGCCAAAACGGTCGCACACCCCGTTGGCACGGGGCAACGCTAAAATAAAGGGCTCGAAGCCCAACTCTCGCACACGGGCTCTCGCCGCGGCGCCTAGCATGGAGTACCACATGTGAATATCTGCTGTAGTCCCGGAGATGCCGATGAACTAGAAAGAACGGAACAGGTAAGTTTAAACGTTGTTCCTAGGTTTGCATCTGATGAAAGCACGTTAATCTACCTAGAGACACCTTGTCAGTTTAGGCCGTCATTTCGTGAAATCTCTCCCTTAGGGTTGTTTGCATAGGATTTGATTAATTCATTATTCTTTGATCTACTCTCGTCCGCGTTGGCAAAGAGCGTTAGTCAAGTTTTTACTATTTACGTGCATTATTCACGTTTTTACTATTCACGTTTTACTATTCACAGGCATTATTCGAGTTTTTACTATTCACATGCATTATTCGAATTTTTACTATTCACGTGCACTATTCACGTTTTTGCTATTCACGTGCACTATTCACGTTTTCACTATTCACGTGCTATTCACATTTTTACTGTTGGCATGCATTGCTCGTATGTTTACTATTCACGTGCATATAATTCACATTCTTTCAAAAAAGATAAATAAAGTGTCACTTGCGGGCAAGGAAGTTCAGGTCTTCTAGCTAAAGTCTTCTAGAGCAACCTAGAGTTTAGCATGCAAATCATGTTCAAAGTAGGGTTACTAAAGCCTAGAAATTTAGTCAAAAGACGAGGAAGTAAGAAAGTACTTACCTGGTTACAGCAGGTCCGGCTCAGATGTGAGGTGGGGTCCTGGAAAGGGGCCACTATAGTAATGTTCACAAAACCCTCCTCCATGCCCTTCGTGCCATCATATTGATCCAAATCCATCCCGAGAATAATCCAAATCAGAGGTTAGAGAGAGAGAGAAGAGAGAGAAGGTGTGGGGTTGAAATGAAACCCCACCACCTTATATAAGGAAAGGGAATGGCATTCCCGTAAATAGTGAAAAAGGTACGATGTGACATAAAGGTAAAAAGTAAATAATTATTTACCGGGTGCACAGATCTCCGATTTGCAGTCCGTTTCAGCCTGCGTTTCTGCCAAGCGGCGACCAATACCCCAAGGACATGACTCCAGACGATAGTCAAAATTTTACAGAATAGTGGTGCCAGTCAAAATACAGACAACAGTCAACAGAAACATAATTCTTAGTCTGAAGTGTTCCAGACAAAAAGATAAGGACATTCCTATCAAACAACTCAAATACCCGAGACAATAGCTCTAGTGAAAATATAGACGACAGTGTGTTAGAATTCAGAATCGTTAGAAAGAACCTTTTTGCCTTTGAGCCATCTTACCTACGGTCCACGATCGAGGTAGCTTTTGAGCCATCTTACCTACGGTTCACGACCGAGGTAGCTTTTGAGCCATCTTACCTACGGTTCACGATCGAGGTAGCTTTGAAGCCATCTTACCTACGGTTCACGACCGAGGTAGCTTTTGAGCCATCTTACCTACGGTTCACGACCGAGGTAGCTTTTGAGCCATCATACCTACGGTTCAAGACCGAGGTAGTTTTTGAGCCATCTTACCTACGGTTCACGACCGATGTAGCTTTTGAGCCATCTTACCCACGGTTCACGACCGAGGTAGCTTTTGAGCCATCTTACCTACGGTCTACGACCGAGGTAGCTTTTGAGCCATCTTACCTTTGGTCTATGACCAAGGTAACTTTTGAGTCATCTTACCTACGGTCCACAACCGAGGTTGCTTCCGAGCCGTTTTTACCAACAGTCAACTTAGGCTAGGGTCCGTGAGAAGAACATCCGCCGGTAGCCGTTTCAAAGGCGAGGACGGAAAGAATCGAGAACGACGCCGGAACGCTCAGTGCAAAGGTCAGGTATTCTTCCTCCAACTCTTTACGTGTCTTTTACTTTTATATGTTTTACATTGCATGTGTTGCATTAGCAAAAAACGTTTTCAAAACACACACATCACTGTCAAAATAGGAAAGTAGGGGCAACTGTAGACACCGAGTCGGAGGACTTGTGATGAAAACCTGTAAACGTGACGGTCGAAGCGGTTGATTCCGGAAGTTTTAAAACAAAAATATTTAATAAGAAAGGAAAAATTAACGGGAGTCGCGGTCGTCTGTTGGACGGCTCGCGAGTGCTCAGCGACGTGGTGCGAACGCCTAGCAGCAGCCAACGCGTGTCCAACAACACTTGGACACACGCCCGGCAGCGCGGGGCGCACGCCCGACGTCCATTGGGCGCGCATGTCCGGTAGCGCGGAGCGCGCGCTCGACGACCGTGGGGCACGCGCGTCCGACAGCGCGCGGCGCACGCCCGATGGCCGCTGGGCGGGCACACCCGGCAGCCGCTGGGTGAGCGCCCAGTGACGTTGGGCGGACGCCCAACGATCGTCGGGCGAACGCCCAACGTCAGTTGGGCGTGCGCGCCCAACTGAGGTTGGGCGTTCGCCCAACATGGTTGGGCGTTCGCCGAACCGGCTTTGGGCGACGCCCAATTTTATTCGGGCGTCGCCCAAAGCTCCGGGATCCAATGCCTATTTAAGGCACGGATCCCAATGCATCAAGGGGGGATTTTTTGGAGCCTTTCTCACTCTAGACATTTTTAGAGAGAGAAAGTGATTTTTTTTTTGAGAAAAATATTTTTTTTCTCAAAAATTCCGAATTTCCTAAAAGTTAAAAATTTTACCAAAAACACAAAAAACACCGGAAAAGCACGATTCGTGGAATCAACCGACTTCGACTATCAGATACCGAACTTGAGGTATTATCCGAGGACTAGACTCGCTTTATTTTATTTAATTTATTTACTTTATTTATTTATTTTTATGTTATAATTTCATCTATTTAGTTATTTATTTATTTATCACGTTTTATTTATTTTTTTTGCGTTTATTTAATTTTCATCTTGTATTAGATAAACGTTCGGTTTTGTTTTAAAACAAAAACCTCGTTTTAATATCCCAATACGAACCGTGATCCGATTCAAAGGTAGTTCGGGATTAATAAAAACGTTGTAATTATAAGTTTTAAAAATATTTCTAAATAATGTTTTGAAATAAAACGTCGTTTTAGGAACCTCCGTTATAGACTATGATCCATTTTTGGTAGTTCGGGAGTCCAAAACGATAGAATAGATCTAATATAAAGCTTTTGAATAAATCTGGAAACTGTTGGTTCATTTCTGTAATTTTACATTTTCTGTCACTGATTGCTGTTTACCGACGGATTTTCCGTCGTAAATCTGCTGAAATGTAAAAAATGCTGTTTTGGTCCCTCCTTCTCAACTTTTGGGCTTTTGGTTCTTTATATATATATATATATATATATATATTTATGTAATGTATACTTTCAAGCTATTTTTAAATACTTTGTACATATATTTATTTAATGTGTTTGGATATTATTTTTCATTAATTTGATTTAATAAAACTATATGTATATATTTTCTTTTTCATTCATTTAAATTATATTGGGTTTTATTTTAGAATGTTATTTACTTGGGTATTTTGGGGTAATTAATTAGTAGATATTTTGAGGATAAATAAGTATTATTTTGATGTTTAATGTATATTTGGGAAAGTTATTTTCTATATATTTATAGTTATTTTGGGGTTAAAGGTTATTTTCTTATGTAAAAACTATTTTTTGGTCAAATGCTATTTTCTCATCTATAAACATTATGCATTATTTTCATAAGTTTTTAGGATAATAAGCATACTATCCTTAGTATTATTTTCCTTTTGTTGGTACATACCCATAACTATAGTGTATATTAGGTTTTACCTTATTTTTAATCTATAGGTGTAAATACCATTTTTATCCAAAATGTATCTATTTTAATATGTATTTAGTGGTGTGAATTTTGGGTTTGATTTGTTATTTGTTGCAATTATATTCAAGTAAAGGTTAATTGAGTAAAAATGGGAAAGTAAAATCACAAAAAAGAGAGTTTAATTTGCTTATTTAAACTTAAAGTTTTCTAGATATTCTTCAAGTGTAAATAAAAGATTTTTGTCATTTTAAACCATTTTCAAAATATCACGTGTTGAAACCTTAATCCGTTCCAACGACGGATTAGGCGAACCTTGTAATTAAAATCATTTTCATTATAAATAATGGGGTTTTGAATCGTTTTCTTAAACGGTTTGTACAAAATAAATTGACTTGTATGCCTAACCACGTTTTTGGATTAAAAGCTTTTATCTCAATATTTTCAAATGCTCGGGTCGTTCCAACGGCGATTCGAGTGAACTTCATTAAACGGGGTTTTGAAACGTACCTAAATCGTTCCAACGGCGATTAAGGTACGAACCATGTAAATAAACTCGTTTTGGGAAGTGAGTTTAGTTTAGAATTAGTGTGTAAATACGAAGCATAAATCACATTGTAAACGAATCGATTCTTTCTTCTCCCCTCTCTCTCTCCTATGTATTTTGAACTGATGTAAATGGGTGATTCTTTACTAAAGTGGCTTTCAATAATATATGCTCAAAACGGTTTTCAAAACGAGAAAGAAAAGGTTTCAAATGAATTTTAAACTTAAAGAAATATGCGATTAGTCCGTTATCGCCTAACATGCTGAGTAGGAGGCCGGTGGTTCATAACCGGGCGATGTCGGGGTGCCTAGTAGCCTTTCTCCGGAAAGGAGCTAGCCTTCTCGGCTCGTACCTAAGTTTCCCGAACCCTCACCGGTCTCCCGCAAGGGATCGGTGTTCATTTTCCCATTCGTGGGTGGCGACTCTTCCATACTCTGAGCTCCGGTCCTGCCGAGCAGCTTGATTCCACGATTGGTTGCTTTCGGTGCCAATCACCGCTTACGTCGCCATGAGGTGTCCACCCCCCGGTCCGCTCGAGAGATTAGGCCGCGGCACCTCGTCTAACAACCGTTAACACCAAAACGGCTCTTTTGGGGGACAGATTCTGGTCAGCTTCAGTCTTTTCCGCCATTCCCTTTCTCTGTTTTCTCCAAGTGTCAGGTTTTGTCTTCATGCATCAGACTTGTCTTTTTGTACCAGTTGTCTTTTACCAATAATCCAATGACCCATGTTTCTTGGAATTAGTCTTTTGTGTGTCTTCGAGGTTCCAATTATTGGTGCAGAAGATTGGCAGACTTTGTCCTTTAGTGAACGGATCCTTCATGTTGTCCTGACTGTCACTCAGCTTCATTCGTTATCTCCAAATGTTCTACTTCCAAGCTGAGTTCCTTCTTAGTCAGCTTCGTTCTGGCGACTTTGAAGGAAGCTTCTGATGCTAAGTTCTACTCCACTCAGCTTCTCATACTTTCATGCTGAGTTCCGTTTAACTCAGCTTTGGCTTATGCTGACTTCTGACCTGTCTTACTTTATATATATATATATATTTTTTTTTGCACTCAATATTGAACAAACACATTAGTACAATTAAATCAAAGCATTTAAATTTAATTGCCTCTTAATCATGGATGATTTTGTCAAATCAAAATCTTATGGAAAGGTGTTTCAACACCCTGCATCTCTGGGTCACCCTAAGTTCACCCACGTTTTTTATCCATCCCACCCTATAGGGGTCGGGATGCGCCTCCGCCAACAACCCGAATTTCCGAACCGCGCTGCTGCTCACAATGGTCTGTTGACTCCCACTATCTATTAGCACATTGCATCACCCACCTTTCATAAGACAGCGGGTCCTGAATAGTCGGTGCCTCTGATCTCCCTCTATCCGGATGGAGACTAACAATCGCCGTACCACATGAATGGCGTATCTCCCTTCATCCGCCTCATCATCATCTTCTCCCAAGGGTTCACAAAATACTTCATCCCCTTCGTCATAGTCATCTTCATACCTCTCCACCATGTTGGCGCTCTTCCTCCTAGGACATTCGTTGGATCTATGGCCTAGCTCATTGCACCAAAAACATTTAAAAGGCGATGGCCTCGCATACGGATTGTTGCTCTTAGGTGGTATAGGTGCTTCCTTGTACGGCCTAGTATCTCCGATAGATCCCCTTCCCACACTGTTGAATACAGTCAGATTAAGCTAAAGTTAAGAATCAGGTTAGTGGTTTTAGGTTCAAAAAACAGTGGTTTTGTTAATTAAAATTTGGAAAGTAAATTAAACAGAAATCTGCTCTTGGATTTGCATGGATATCCTTCCAAATTTCATCAAATAACTCTTTACCTATTCTGTTTTCACATTGGTCAAATTTGAAAGGATTAATACATCTATTGGTACCTGTAGTTAGCCCAAAACTTCAATTGCCCTGTGTACATCTGCTGGCACCTGTACATTTGTCAAATTTTAAAGCACTATTGCATTTGTTGGACAAGAAATTCTATTGGAAAATAGGGGTTATGAAGAACTAGGGGGTTATTGAATGTAATTGGACAAGAATAAGGTGTCATTTGAAACTTTTCAGGGGAAGTTGAAATGTTGGGATAAGTATAGGGGCACATGATGTATTAGGCCAATATAATTCTATATAAATTGATCCATATCCCAACTCTCTCCTTCACTGCCATATTTGTTGAAGTTTAGAAAACTGGAAGCAAAACCACCTCTCTCTCTCTCATATGTTACCAATGATTTCATCTAACAACAACATGGAGGATAATAATCAAGTCACTGTTGAAGATGATTTATCTGAAATTTGGAAGGAGATGGCAGATGCATTAGAGTCTTTCAAGGTATTTTTACAGTGAATTCTGCAATTCCATATAGTTTTTCTTTCAACTTTGCTGTCAATTCTGAAATTCCATATATACTAGTGATAGAGGAATCATTTTTGCCTAACAGCTATGTTACACGGACACTCCTCTATAGCAGCGTTTCTGAGTTTAGTGTCTGTGTATGTTATATTTTGAAGGGTATTTTATAAAGGTTATGTTTTAAAGCGTTCCAAGGTATTTTTATCTGCCTTGCTGTTTAAAATGGCCTTTTTGCCTTGAAAATGATCATATTTATTTTACAACTTGCTATGTTACATGGCCTTTATCGTGTGTTTGTTCATTTTACTTTGAAGGCTATATTACTAAGATTATGTTTTGGAAATAATATTTTGGCTTCTGTTTCCGTATCAATGTTAAGTCTTTCACTTGTTTTTCTTTTGCTAGGACTGTTCTGCAGATCCTGCTGCTGCCACCGGTGGATGCGTGGAAGAACGTTGGAAGGAGTGTGATCATTCTCTTATACTGAAGGATGATCTCGGCTATGTTTGTCGCATTTGCGGGCTTATTCACAAAAAAATTGATACTATATTTGAGGTTCAATTCTCTAAGGTACAACTGTGAGCTCTTCATGTTCTCCATTAAACTTGATCTAATAGATTACTAATAATTTGAATTATGTCTATTATTGGCTACATTTTCACTAAATTTGCAGGGGAAAAAGAGTACTTGAACGTATGAGCCTAGATACATGAGCCACCGAGACTTCATTTTGAAATTTTTTATTACATCCCGTGATTTAACATTAGCAGAACTTTCTGCTCATCCAAGGCATATGAAACCCGTTAGTAGAAAAATTGAGTTAATGACATTTCGGTAATTTCAGCCAAGTTGTGGAGTTTCCGTTTCTCCCATTTCAAACCCTATTTTGTATAGACACCGTCCCGCCAGCAAAACTCACAGCTTTGCTATGATGCCTATGCCTTTTTAGCAAAATTTATCATCTAGGAATTTAATTTTTCAATTTAATGTTTTCTGTGATTTTTTTGGATTTTCTTTTGTTTCGTTTACTATTCGGTTTCTGTTTGGTTTTCAATTTTTCTCTATTTAAAGCTTATTTTCATTGTAAGAAGCAGTTTCTGAATTAATGAAATATTGATGTCCTATTTACCAAAGTTCTTGGATTGTTGGAACATTACTAACAGAGTATTTGCGAGCTATGAACTATTAGCAACGGATATTTGATCTTATTATGCTGCGTTTGATCAATTATTAGCAACTGATTATTAATCTTATTTGCTCAATCTTTTTAAGGGGTGCCAATTTAGCCCAAATTTTATTGCTCGGTATTATAATTTCACCAATTTACAAACATTAAGGTTTAAATATTTATATATTGGGGTTAGATTGATGCTTACCTAAAAATTTTGAGACTATTTTAATACCTATCCCTATAAAAAATTACACGTAATGTTGAAATGTGCCCATGTTTTTTTAAAGTGTGAACTTATTTCTAAAATACTAAATATCAATTTTACATTTACTTAATAGATAATTTAAACGGGTCGATTTGTCTATAATATGTCGGATTTTCTTAATTTTTTCCTTATGTTTTGTATATTAATAACTTATCGTGCAAGACTTAGTTGTGAAATTAGACTGTTTGTAATGATTAGTAACACAATAAACTATTTAGACATAATTAATATTTGGAAATCTAATGTAACAATTAAATAACGAAAAACTAGTATTTTCAAATAATTTGATAAGTGATAGTGAAATTAGTCTTGTTTGAAGGCTTTAGGGCTAAAATTTTACTATTTCCTACATTAATAATAAATTTGCACTCTATCAAAAACCATATGAATTTCAACTTTAACGGAACTTATTATTTAATTACCAATTCAAGTTGCTTAAGTTAGAGATTTTGTGTTCGATTTTTTTGTATATGCAGAAAACTCTAAAGGGTGTCTGACAAATTTCGAACAGAAAAACTGGAGAAACTATAATAAAACTTATTACTGTCAATTAAGATAAATCAGATCAAATTTATGTATAGATTTTTACCTGACAGTCCACGAAAATGTAATCATAAATAAATGATTTTGAACAATTTGTTTCTTTCCACTTGGCTTCCAAAGTGCTGAGTACTTGATGTACAGCTTCTTCTCCATTTGAGCATAAGTGTTTTCTCTTTCAAAGGCATTTCTGTGTCTCTTACTATCTCTTCCTGCCAGAAGCAACTCACTTGAATAAAAGACAGAACTTGAATAAAGCGAGAACCATGAAAAGGCTTTTGTATCACCTGATTACTTTCTTCATATCCTCCATTCCGCTTAGCTTTCCAGAAACCCTGATCTTCTAACCACAAACTTACAATTGAATTTCTGAGTCTCGTTCTTGAATCTAGCTACATTAGAATCAATCACAAAGACAATGATTATTAACGGACTGTTGTTACCATAATGTTCAAATTCTTTTATGTATTTCTTCAACACTTTCCTCCTTTCGTCACCAAAAATGCAAATTATCATATGAGATCCTTCAGGTTTAGGTGACATAAATCGGAAGTGTTGAAATCCAGGGGAGGAACAATTTTCTTCAATCTCAGCAACTTCTTGTTCACATGTGGATACAAAGATATTGAACCTGAAGCAATTACCTCTTTCTCCATATTATACTAAGGTTTTATCATCACCATAGTAAAACTCCAACTCCTATGTAAAATGCAGTATGCAAATCAAAGGTCCGCTGCACAACATGGCTTCAGAAGTACAAAAAATGACCGTTGTTTTCATTGCCTTTAGGGTCGGATTTTAAACCGTTGCAGTTATTAGTGACGCCATTGCCTGGCATCAGTATCTTACTATTGGCAAGGGTTTCTTACTAAGACCGCCAATAGCATCGATTTTAATAAAAAAAACCGATGCCAAAGAGGCAACGGTTTAGAAAAAAAACCAATGCTCTGAACCGATGCCAAGTTGGCATCCGTTTTTTGTTAGAAACCGTTACCAAATACCAAAAGCTTGTCAGAACTACATTATTATTATTATTATTTTTTTGGATTGAAGGGAGCTATATTGTTATCTATGTTCTGCTTCTAAAAGCCAATAATATACAAACAGCTAATAATATACAGAATCTATGTTCTGCTTCTATGCACTCTATTGAATCACAAAATGTTCAAAAGGAAGTGGCTCCTGAGACCAAACCTCACATTTATGTACAATAAAATTTGGTGGCATCTCGTGCACATCTTTAGTGTACAACAACTATCCCATGCCAGCTGAAACCATTCAAGTCAAGTTTTGTATCAAAGTAAGGCAATCAACTAGCACATCCTTGTGGAATGTTCTCATTCTGTTGATTACTTTAATCTACCCTCTTCATATTCTGCTCATTATCAGTATTCCTAATTCCCTTGTATCTTCCCTCAGAAAAGCTGCTAGTACTTTCTCGGTGGACTCCAACTCTCATGGATATATCACTGCAAATTCTTTCTGCATTGCTTCCCATAAACATTTTGTCTTTAAGATGTTCACTCCACTTGAATTCGGTTTGATGTAGCATGTTCAGAGCTGCCTGTATTTGCTGGGGGCATCTTGTAGTTCTTTCAGCTCAGAAAATGCAGAACTAAGGCACTGAGTTGATACTTTGGACACTAAGTCAGAGAGTTGAACTTTGGCCGCTTCGAGTCCCATAGTACCTAAATTCTGCCTTCCCAGAGTTTCTTGTGCTTTCTCTAGAACTGCTTGTAGATATTTTCCTTGAGTTTCTACCCGCAGCTATAAATATCGCTGTACCTGAGGAAATATGAATAACAAGTTCATTAATGGTTAATGAGGGTTTTAGCAGCACCAGAAAATGTTTTTACAATCTTATGTTCCTTACCTCTAATTGCTCATGTAGCCTTCTTTGCACTTCAATTTGCTCATGTAAGCACAAGGTTTGTTTTCCATGTAAGAAACTCGAGTTTTCAGCATCAATTTTTTTTCACAAAACTCACAATAAAAGTAAAAAGTATATTCCAACAACCCACAAGTTCACAATTTCAGTCAAACTAAAAAAATTCTACTTTGTTCAATCTAAAACCCACAATACTAATCCAGTGGTTCCTGATTGGATTTTCAATGTCATCTTCCTGAATTCCTAATCATTGGGATGCCATTGAATTTCATTTCGTATTCAACTCCAACTTTTTCTTCCTAATATATTCAATTGCATTCAGCCAACTACCACCACCTATCCAGCGACAACGTATAAAAGAAAGCATAAATCATATTAAAAGGCGTGGGGGAAAATAATTGTAGCATAAGTCTCTTTGCCTGGACATACAAAATATAAGTCTCTTCCCATGAAATTCAAAATGTTGAAAAGATTCCAACTGATTTTCTCTTTGTTTTACGGGAAATCACTACCCGAAAATATGTTATCAAAATAACTCTTGTTTTTTCAAAAGATTTCCAAATCGATACCATCGCACTTTTTGACACTGGTGCTGATTTAAATTGTATAAAATCAGGAATTGTTCCAAAAGAGTTTTTAGAGAAAACAAATGAAAGGCTTTCTGCTGCAAATAATTCCAAATTGATTGTTGATTCAAAAACGGAAGCCTCGATTTTAAATAATGATATTCTCCTAAAAACTTGGTTCGTTTCTGTCAGTGCTATTCAACACAGTGTCATTTTGGGAACTCCTTTCATGAATCTGATTAGAGGTGAAAGCAGATTCAATTTCCTCAAGAACAGAAAATGGAAAATTAAATTTTGAATTTATCGAAAAACCTCAAACAAGGAATCTCGATTTAATCAAAGCTTGTTCGATTCATGAAAATTCCTTAAATGTTTTAATCAAAGGGAAAACTTACCATCTTCAATCTCTCCAAAAAGATGTTGTTTTCAAACGGTTTGAAGAACAGATAAATAATCCTTCAATCCAACGGAAAATTTCTGAATTTCAAAACTTGATTGAAAAAGAAATTTGTTCTGATCTTCCAACTGCCTTTTGGGACAGAAAACAACATATTGTTGACTTGCCTTACGAAATTGATTTTGATGAGAAACAAATTCCAACCAAGGCTAGGCCAATTCAAATGAACCAAGAACTTGAGCAATACTGTAGAAAAGAAATTCAGGAATTAGAACAAAAGGGTCTAATTTCAAAATCAAGGTCCCCTTGGAGTTGTGCTGCATTTTATGTCAATAAAAATTCTGAAATAGAGAGAGGAACGCCTAGGTTAGTAATAAATTACAAACCTTTGAATAAGGCGTTGAGATGGATTAGGTACCCTATTCCAAATAAAAAAGATCTTTTGCAAAAACTTCATTCTGCTTATGTTTTTTCGAAATTTGACATGAAATCAGGATTTTGGCAAATTCAAATTTCAAAATCTCATAGGTACAAAACTGCTTTTACTGTTCCTTTTGGTCAGTATGAGTGGAATGTAATGCCTTTTGGTTTGAAAAATGCCCCTTCTGAATTCCAAAGAATTATGAATGACATTTTCAATGATTATTCAAAATTCTGTATTGTGTACATCGATGATGTTCTTATCTTTTCAAATTCTATTCAAGAACATTTCAAACACCTTAAAACCTTTTTCTATGTTGTTAAGAAAAATGGTTTGGTTGTGTCAAAATCGAAAATTTCCTTGTTCCAAACTCGCATCAGGTTCTTAGGACACTACATATCCAAAGGAACTATCACACCAATTGAAAGATCCCTTCAATTTGCACAAAAATTTCCCGATAGGATTCTTGATAAAAATCAATTACAGAGGTTTTTAGGAAGCCTTAATTATGTTCTTGATTTTTGTCCCAATATCAACAGAATGGCTAAGCCATTACATGATAGACTCAAGAAGAATCCTGTCCCATGGACTGAAGAGCATACTGCTCTTGTTAGAAAAATCAAACAACAGGTCTTAGAGATTCCTTGTCTTCATCTAGCTGATCCTTCCCTACCTAAGGTTGTAGAAACAGATGCCTCGGACCTAGGTTATGGTGGAATTCTTAAACAAGTTTCCGAGGGTAAAGAACACATAGTTCAATACACCTCTGGACATTGGAATGAATGCCAAAGAAATTACTCAACAATTAAAAAAGAAATTTTGAGTATTGTTTTATGTATAAACAAATTTCAAAGTGATTTACTAAATCAAAAATTTCTTTTAAGAATTGATTGCAAAAGTGCAAAAGAAGTTTTACAAAAGGATGTTAAAAACCTTGCATCAAAACAGATTTTTGCACGATGGCAAGCAATTTTAAGCATTTATGATTTTGATATTGAGTTTATAAAAGGAGATACAAATTCCATTCCTGACTTCCTAACCCGTGAATTCCTTCAAAATTTCAGCCATGCCGAAAAAAAATAAAGGAAAAGAAATCACTGGGAGAGATTCCACAATCACTGGGAGAGATTCCAACAAAAATTCTGATGAAGATTCAAAAATAAAAACATGGAGAGATGCCGCTCTAAAGAAAGAATCAACTCTTGAAGATACCAACCAATCAGGTTTGGACCCTAAAATCCAAAAATGGTTGGCAGAAACATTTGCAAAATCCCCGGAGCTTCAACAAGCTCTAGTCAAGTATCAGACTCCAAAAGAAGAGATTCTAATTGTTCAAAAACCTGAGAAAGGAGAATCTTCTTCAACAAAAGCCCTTTCTCATGAAATTTCTAAAAATGTTTTAAGTTCCCAAATCTCAACTTCCCAAAAATATTTTCATGATACCCAAAAAACAATCTCCAATTCCAATTTTCAAAATTCCCAAGTGGCTTTCACACATGTTGTCCCTTCTCCAATTCCTTCAACTTTTCCAAGTGATTTTATTGTCAAGAATTCATTTCAAAATGTTCTTTCTGTAGAAAAAAGCTTTTATCATGAAGATCCTCAAGTTTCAATTGAAAAAGCTTTTGGTAAAAATTGGTTTTTCAAATCATGGGACTTAAACAAGACTTCACGATATTATGAAATGATTCTTACTGTCACAAATTCTGCTTCTTTCAAACACTTTTACTGGTCCGAGTCTGACTGAGATTGGGGAAGGTATTTTCTGAACAAAGCAGTCATCTCTTCAGGGGTCTAATAAACAACACGGAAATCTGAACACTTAGACCCCTTGGATCCGTGGGCGTGTCTGGTATCAGAGCCAGCATATTCCAACAGGCCCACGGATCCAAGGGGTCTAATAAACAACACGGAAATATTAATAGACTATATTCTAAAAACCAATAAATAGAAAAAACAAAGATAATAATAGGAATATGAAAAAAAAAACAGGAAAAGACAAAAATGATGATGAGAATATTGAAATGAAATATAAATATAGATATATATGTATATATATAATATATAATATATAATATAATATATAGATAATATGTATATAATATATATATATATGTAATATATATATATATATATATAATATAATATATAATATATATATAATATAATATATGTATATATATTTAATATAATACTAATAGATAAATATATATATATATATATAGGTAAGAAAATGAAATAAACAAAATAGTAACTTTCAAACTTGAGCGTCCCCCAGTTTCTGTCTACTTATGATCATAGACCATAAGCTTGCATACTTTTGTAAGGGATCCCACAAAATTTGAAAGGATCTAGATAAATAAACTTGAAATATGAAATTTATTAAAAGTAGGTGGCGTAGCCAACCATTAAAAACTTACAAATTTGGAATCAAAAACTGGAGATACAACTTCCTTCGTAAAAGGAATTACAAATTATTCTTGAAATTGATTACAAGAGAGAAATTTAAGGTTTGGGGTGGAAAATGTGGTGTATATGGATGAAAGAGGAAGGTGGTGTATATGTATGAAGGAGGAAGGTGGTGTATATGGATGAAGGTAGAAGGTAGGGATGGAAGTGGAAGAGATGATGGAGAGAAGAGAGAGAGTGTTGGAAGGAGAGAGAAGGTGTATGGAGAGTAGAATGAATGCTTGAAAATGGATGTATGGAATTGGATGGATGTAGTGTTGGAGGGTACCTCCTTATATAGGCAAACCAAAGGGCATTTTTGGAATCATAAATAGTAACCAGGGGTATTTTTGGAATCATGAATAGTAACCAAGGGCAATTTTGTCTTTGTGAATAGTATTGGTACAGTATATCCACATGCCAGCTGCAATGTCTGTCTGCAAAATTGTCAGTGGTCACGAGTTGGAATCTTCAAATAATTTCATTGGAACACAGTTTTCTGGAATCTTCAAAAATCTTCAGAAATCTTCAATCTTTGGAATCTTCAAAATCTGCAATCTTCAAAATTTGGATTTTGGGGAGTAATTGTCCCTTAAGTTTTGCCTAAGTACCATTTAAGGTAACTTAGCGGGATCTTTTTTTTTTTTTTTTTATTTATTTATTTATTTTTTTTTTTAGAAACCAGAATTACCAAACATGCTAAAGTGATCATAGTCGGAATCATTATCACTCAAGTTAATTGCTGGTTCATCCTGGTCCGAGTCTGACTGGGATTGGGGAAGGTATTTTCTGAACAAAGCAGTCATCTCTTCAGGGGTTTTTGCTGCAGCTAATTTTGAGGCTAAGTGGGATTTCTCGGCCAAAAATTGTGCTTGTCCCAAAGAAATGGTTTTTTCAGGTATTTGTTTGGAAAGTGGAAGGAATCGATTCTCAGTGAACTGTATTTCTCCAGATTTTCTAGTAGGATTTTTCAACCATATATCCATTTTCTCAACAGTGAGACTAGGAGGAATCTTGAATTTGTCCCACCATCTTACTAGAAATCTCCTTTGAATCAGTGAATTTCTATAATTTTCTGCATATTGTACCTTCGAAGCACCTACCCAAGCAAAGTAAAATTTCATGCAAAATAAAGCCAAGGGAGAGAACCTTTTTTCCTCCTCACTGGGTTTGTAACCCGCCTTAAATTTTTTGTAACAAGTAAGAATTCTGTCTTGGAGGATTTGCTCAACGCAACCCCAATGTTCCCACCATTGTTGGAACCAAAGAGGAAATTTTTCTGGATTACAAGAGGTATCAAAAAAGATAAGCCAAGAATGTTTTCTCCCAACATTATTAATCAGGAGGGCATTCCACCAGGCCTGTTGGTATTCCCAGTAATTAAAAAGATAAGCCAATAATGTTTTTTCCCAACATTATTAATCAGGTGGGCGTGTCTGGTATCAGAGCCTGGGGGGGTATATTTATAGAAAATTCGTGTTTATTTTGGAAAGATCTTTTGTAAGAATAATTTATTTTCCTGAGTGTTTTTGCCTAAGCTTGTGTCTGGGTAGTAAGCCAGTGGAAAGGCTGTGAAACCTAGAAAGTGCTTTGGATTGTAAGGAAAATAATTTATTATTGCAAACAATCTTTTTAAAATGGATGCATTTTTCTGTAGAACTACCTCTACAAATTCTGTATCAACCACTTCTTCTGATTCCAAGAAAATAATAAACAGTGAAGAAATAGTAATAGAAGATTTTCAAAAATCAATAGATAATTGGCAAATTCCAAAGAAAGAAAAGGATGAAATTTATGAAACTTCTAAATTCCATTTTTTCAAAACAAATTTTACAATTAAGACTGAAGAAAGAGACCTTCAGTTAACAAAACCTTTTGAAACAATAAATCTACTTTCTCAACAGTCTTTGAAAAAACATCGGGATAAAAATTTTAAATATATCCATATAGGTTTAATCCAAGTCGGAATTAAACCTTTGACCAAAGAAGGACTAGATACCTCCATCCTTGCCATCCTAAGAGATGCTAGATTCACGAACTTTGGCGATTCCCTATTAAGTTCCGTAGAGTCTAGTCTCTGTACAGGTCCAATATCTTTTGAATGTTATCCCAATTTTACTATCTCCTTAAATGATAAAAATATTTTGAAGTCTTTGGTTTTACAAATCAAAACTCACAATTATAGAATGCTTGAAGGGTCAATTCCAGTTGCTTTAATCTATAGAATTCACTATAAGGCCATGATGTCCGCCTTTGCCACTAAGGTAAAATTCCATAGTAAGAAGGGTGAAACCATCCTTCTACAAACAGACTTAACCAAGTCAAACACTGTGATACCCAGATCTATACTTTGGAAGGAAGTTACGCTTCCTGAAGAATGGATATTGGAAGGGGTAAATGAACCTCGACCAGTTAGACCATTAGAGACTCCCAAACCAAACTCCGAGTTGAAACATATAACTCAGTACCAAGATGGGAAAGTTAAACTTTCATTCCATCGACATTCTACCAGTAGTAGATATTCAGATAATTCCTCGGTCTCAGATACCATAGACCTAGGAAGAGTTACTAATTTGCCATCTGTTATAAATTTGCCATACTCAAATATGGCAAGACATTCAACTTCTGAGATTCCCGATTCTATTTTAAGAGGTGTTAATTTCACCTCAGTGATACCCAGGGTAGTTTATGACAATCCTAATAGAGCAGAGAGTTCTGGAACTCAAGCTCGTATTGAGGAGACCCATAATACCCAAAACCAACATGATCAATCTCACATTCCTGAAACGGACTTGCCTACAAGCCCAACGTTTTCAGCCGTCACAGAAAATGTTTTTAATGAATTGAATGTGATTTCAAGAGAATTTAATATCAACAAACAACTTCTTCATGATGACTTTTATTCAGAAAATAACATTGAAAAAAGGTCATGGTTTTTTAAAAATTTTATGGATTCCAGAAAAGCAATTCAAAATGAATTTTATGAATTTGTAAATCAAAATCAAGTTCATATTTTGTTTTTTGATTGGTTTGAAATTTATGCTTCAAAAAATTCCATTGATTATCCTTTTAGAAATTGTGTTAGCCCAATTACCCTTAGAAATAAGGCACCTGAGTGGGAAATGTTAGATAATAGGAAAGTTCAATCGACTCATCCACCACTTAGGGGTATAAGGCTAGATCACAATAACCAAAAGGTAGAAGCGATTCCTTATAAGACACCCAGTAATGATGACAAAACCAATGTTAAAAATATAATTCTCCAAAATAACTATACCAATACAAATTTGAATACAATAGGAAGACAACTAGATAGGATAGAAAAACACCTTGATAAACAACCTATAGTTTTTGATTCCTCCAAACCCATTACCAAACCTAAGATCCAAAATCCCATTTTTAAACCATATCAAATGACAAATCAAAGTTCAAAAAATATCCAAGATAGCAAATCTGAATACATTAAAGCCATTCGTGATCAATTAAGTAGGATGACTCCTACGAGTACCAACTCCAACCAAGATTCCGCTCAAATTATCCCTGATACTCCTCCCCATTCGGCCAGTAAAGTTAATGTCATAACTCAAGACTCTGAAACTGAAAGTCTCATTGAACAATTCCAAGAAGTCACTCCTGAAATTAATAAACTTCATTGGTCTAGGATTCCACAAGACCGTTTGCAAATCATCCCTGCCCCTGATATCAATACAGCTAAACCTTTATCTCAATCTCGTTTCAATGCCACCTCTGTCTATGATTGGAACATAGATGGACTCTCTGAGTATGAAATTCTTGGTCTTCTACAACAGATGACCATGGTTGCCAATGCTTATAAGACTCAACCTGGTACCCAGGATAGGACAGTTGCTGAACTCCTCATAGCAGGATTTTCAGGGCAACTGAAAGGTTGGTGGGATTACTATCTCACACAACAACAGCAAGAAGAAATTTTAGATGCCATTAAGATAGATGAAAATGATGAACCAATCTTTGATGATGATGGTGACCCGATTCAAGATGCCGTAGCCACTCTAATTCTTACAATTTCTCTTCATTTCATAGGAGATCCCTCCCATTTAAAAGATAAAAATGCTGAACTTTTATCAAATTTGAAGTGTAAAAAACTTAGCGATTTCCAATGGTACAAAAATACGTTTTTAACTAGAGTAATGCTTAGAGAAGACTCAAATCAACCCTTTTGGAAAGAAAAGTTTTTGGCTGGCTTACCAACCCAATTAGGTGAGAAAGTTAGAAACAAAATTAGAGAAACACATGGACACCAAATTCCTTATAACAAATTCACTTACGGTGAGCTGATTAGTCTAACCCAACAGGAAGGATTAAAAATTTGCCAAGAAATGAAATTACAAAAACATCTAAAATGGGAACTTAAGAAAACTAGGTCCGAATTAGGAACTTTTTGTAATCAGTTTGACATCAACATAAATAAACCCTCAACATCAACTTGCCCAGGAAATTGTAGCAAAAATTCTAGGAGAAATGCTTATAGGAAACCCAAGAAATCCATGAAAAAATATCAAAAGTCCCAAGATGATTATTATAGAAAATCTCACTATAGGAAACCGAGAAAATACAAACAAAAGAAAACTGAAATTAAGAACAAAGAAAATAAATTTAGAGATATTACATGTTATAGATGCCATAGAAAGGGACATACATCGAAATTCTGTAAATTCAATAAAAAATTACATGAACTACAACTAGATGATGAAATAACCAACAAAATCTCCAATCTACTTCTTGATTCCTCTTCCGATACCTCTAGTTCTGATTCTGAAAACCTTTCTTCAATATCCTCTGAAAACAACCAAGACCTTCAATTAGATGAAATCGTTGCAACTAGCTCTACAAGCTCTTTTGAAATTAATGTTTTAACTAGGGAACAAAGTACGACTTTAGATATCATTAACAACATAGGAGACCCAGAACTCAAAAGAGAATTTTTAAATAAACTTTTAAGATCCTTCGACAACCAAGAAGAGAGAAAAGAAGATAAAAAGGTAGAGAAAACTTCCATTTTACCCAATACCAGTAAAGGAGCCTACGATCTCACCAAAATTCTAAATAAAAGGAAAAAACCCATCTTAAATGAAAAAACAAGCATTCAAGAACTACAAAAGGAAATCAAGGAAATAAAATCTGAGCTTAGAGAACTTAAAGAAAAGCAAAGAAAGGATTCTGAATTAATTTCGAAACTTCTTCAAGATACCTCTAATTCTTCTGATTTTCCTGAAGAAACTGAGATTGGTCAAACCTCTTCCCATGAAATTCAAAATGTTCAAAATGTTGAAAAGATTCCAACTGATTTTCTCTTTGTTTTACGGGAAATCACTACCCGAAAATATGTTATCAAAATAACTCTTGTTTTTTCAAAAGATTTCCAAATCGATACCATCGCACTTTTTGACACTGGTGCTGATTTAAATTGTATAAAATCAGGAATTGTTCCAAAAGAGTTTTTAGAGAAAACAAATGAAAGGCTTTCTGCTGCAAATAATTCCAAATTGATTGTTGATTCAAAAACGGAAGCCTCGATTTTAAATAATGATATTCTCCTAAAAACTTGGTTCGTTTCTGTCAGTGCTATTCAACACAGTGTCATTTTGGGAACTCCTTTCATGAATCTGATTACTCCTTATAGAGAGAGGAACGCCTAGGTTAGTAATAAATTACAAACCTTTGAATAAGGCGTTGAGATGGATTAGGTACCCTATTCCAAATAAAAAAGATCTTTTGCAAAAACTTCATTCTGCTTATGTTTTTTCGAAATTTGACATGAAATCAGGATTTTGGCAAATTCAAATTTCAAAATCTCATAGGTACAAAACTGCTTTTACTGTTCCTTTTGGTCAGTATGAGTGGAATGTAATGCCTTTTGGTTTGAAAAATGCCCCTTCTGAATTCCAAAGAATTATGAATGACATTTTCAATGATTATTCAAAATTCTGTATTGTGTACATCGATGATGTTCTTATCTTTTCAAATTCTATTCAAGAACATTTCAAACACCTTAAAACCTTTTTCTATGTTGTTAAGAAAAATGGTTTGGTTGTGTCAAAATCGAAAATTTCCTTGTTCCAAACTCGCATCAGGTTCTTAGGACACTACATATCCAAAGGAACTATCACACCAATTGAAAGATCCCTTCAATTTGCACAAAAATTTCCCGATAGGATTCTTGATAAAAATCAATTACAGAGGTTTTTAGGAAGCCTTAATTATGTTCTTGATTTTTGTCCCAATATCAACAGAATGGCTAAGCCATTACATGATAGACTCAAGAAGAATCCTGTCCCATGGACTGAAGAGCATACTGCTCTTGTTAGAAAAATCAAACAACAGGTCTTAGAGATTCCTTGTCTTCATCTAGCTGATCCTTCCCTACCTAAGGTTGTAGAAACAGATGCCTCGGACCTAGGTTATGGTGGAATTCTTAAACAAGTTTCCGAGGGTAAAGAACACATAGTTCAATACACCTCTGGACATTGGAATGAATGCCAAAGAAATTACTCAACAATTAAAAAAGAAATTTTGAGTATTGTTTTATGTATAAACAAATTTCAAAGTGATTTACTAAATCAAAAATTTCTTTTAAGAATTGATTGCAAAAGTGCAAAAGAAGTTTTACAAAAGGATGTTAAAAACCTTGCATCAAAACAGATTTTTGCACGATGGCAAGCAATTTTAAGCATTTATGATTTTGATATTGAGTTTATAAAAGGAGATACAAATTCCATTCCTGACTTCCTAACCCGTGAATTCCTTCAAAATTCCAGCCATGCCGAAGAAAAATAAAGGAAAAGAAATCACTGGGAGAGATTCCACAATCACTGGGAGAGATTCCAACAAAAATTCTGATGAAGATTCAAAAATAAAAACATGGAGAGATGCCGCTCTAAAGAAAGAATCAACTCTTGAAGATACCAACCAATCAGGTTTGGACCCTAAAATCCAAAAATGGTTGGCAGAAACATTTGCAAAATCCCCGGAGCTTCAACAAGCTCTAGTCAAGTATCAGACTCCAAAAGAAGAGATTCCAATTGTTCAAAAACCTGAGAAAGGAGAATCTTCTTCAACAAAAGCCCTTTCTCATGAAATTTCTAAAAATGTTTTAAGTTCCCAAATCTCAACTTCCCAAAAATATTTTCATGATACCCAAAAAACAATCTCCAATTCCAATTTTCAAAATTCCCAAGTGGCTTTCACACATGTTGTCCCTTCTCCAATTCCTTCAACTTTTCCAAGTGATTTTATTGTCAAGAATTCATTTCAAAATGTTCTTTCTGTAGAAAAAGGCTTTTATCATGAAGATCCTCAAGTTTCAATTGAAAAAGCTTTTGGTAAAAATTGGTTTTTCAAATCATGGGACTTAAACAAGACTTCACGATATTATGAAATGATTCTTACTGTCACAAATTCTGCTTCTTTCAAACACTTTTACTGGAAATCTGAACACTCAGACCCAGCATATTCCACAGTAAAAATTCACAAGGTTATTTCTCCGATAGACTGGAAACACCCACTGTCTGAACCTGTGTATTTTCCTGTGGAATACAAAGAAGAAGAATTTTATGAGACTCCTTTTAATTACTGGAATACCAACAGGCCTGGTGGAATGCCCTCCTGATTAATAATGTTGGGAGAAAACATTCTTGGCTTATCTTTTTTGATACCGCTTGTAATCCAGAAAAATTTCCTCTTTGGTTCCAACAATGGTGGGAACATTGGGGTTGCGTTGAGCAAATCCTCCAAGACAGAATTCTTACTTGTTACAAAAAATTTAAGGCGGGTTACAAACCCAGTGAGGAGGAAAAAAGGTTCTCTCCCTTGGCTTTATTTTGCATGAAATTTAACTTTGCTTGGGTAGGTGCTTCGAAGGTACAATATGCAGAAAATTATAGAAATTCACTGATTCAAAGGAGATTTCTAGTAAGATGGTGGGACAAATTCAAGATTCCTCCTAGTCTCACTGTTGAGAAAATGGATATATGGTTGAAAAATCCTACTAGAAAATCTGGAGAAATACAGTTCACTGAGAATCGATTCCTTCCACTTTCCAAACAAATACCTGAAAAAACCATTTCTTTGGGACAAGCACAATTTTTGGCCGAGAAATCCCACTTAGCCTCAAAATTAGCTGCAGCAAAAACCCCTGAAGAGATGACTGCTTTGTTCAGAAAATACCTTCCCCAATCCCAGTCAGACTCGGACCAGGATGAACCAGCAATTAACTTGAGTGATAATGATTCCGACTATGATCACTTTAGCATGTTTGGTAATTCTGGTTTCTAAAAAAAAAAAAATAAAAAAAAATAAAAAAAAAATAAAAAAAATAAAAAATAAAAAATAAAAAAGATCCCGCTAAGTTACCTTAAATGGTACTTAGGCAAAACTTAAGGGACAATTACTCCCCAAAATCCAAATTTTGAAGATTGCAGATTTTGAAGATTCCAAAGATTGAAGATTTTTGAAGATTTCTGAAGATTTTTGAAGATTCCAGAAAACTGTGTTCCAATGAAATTATTTGAAGATTCCAACACGTGACCACTGACAATTTTGCAGACAGACATTGCAGCTGGCATGTGGATATACTGTACCAGTACTATTCACAAAGACAAAATTGCCCTTGGTTACTATTCATGATTCCAAAAATACCCCTGGTTACTATTTATGATTCCAAAAATGCCCTTTGGTTTGCCTATATAAGGAGGTACCCTCCAACACTACATCCATCCAATTCCATACATCCATTTTCAAGCATTCATTCTACTCTCCATACACCTTCTCTCTCCTTCCAACACTCTCTCTCTTCTCTCCATCATCTCTTCCACTTCCATCCCTACCTTCTACCTTCATCCATATACACCACCTTCCTCCTTCATCCATATACACCACCTTCCTCTTTCATCCATATACACCACATTTTCCACCCCAAACCTTAAATTTCTCTCTTGTAATCAATTTCAAGAATAATTTGTAATTCCTTTTACGAAGGAAGTTGTATCTCCAGTTTTTGATTCCAAATTTGTAAGTTTTTGATGGTTGGCTACGCCACCTACTTTTAATAAATTTCATATTTCAAGTTTATTTATCTAGATCCTTTCAAATTTTGTGGGATCCCTTACAAAAGTATGCAAGCTTATGGTCTATGATCATAAGTAGACAGAAACTGGGGGACGCTCAAGTTTGAAAGTTACTATTTTGTTTATTTCATTTTCTTACCTATATATATATATATATATATATATATATATATATATATATATATATTTATCTATTAGTATTATATTAAATATATATACATATATATCTATATTTATATTTCATTTCAATATTCTCATCATCATTTTTGTCTTTTCCTGTTTTTTTTCATATCTATATCAAAATCATAAATGCTTAAAATTGCTTGCCATCGTGCAAAAATCTGTTTTGATGCAAGGTTTTTAACATCCTTTTGTAAAACTTCTTTTGCACTTTTGCAATCAATTCTTAAAAGAAATTTTTGATTTAGTAAATCACTTTGAAATTTGTTTATACATAAAACAATACTCAAAATTTCTTTTTTAATTGTTGAGTAATTTCTTTGGCATTCATTCCAATGTCCAGAGGTGTATTGAACTATGTGTTCTTTACCCTCGGAAACTTGTTTAAGAATTCCACTATAACCTAGGTCCGAGGCATCTGTTTCTACAACCTTAGGTAGGGAAGGATCAGCTAGATGAAGACAAGGAATCTCTAAGACCTGTTGTTTGATTTTTCTAACAAGAGCAGTATGCTCTTCAGTCCATGGGACAGGATTCTTCTTGAGTCTATCATGTAATGGCTTAGCCATTCTGTTGATATTGGGACAAAAATCAAGAACATAATTAAGGCTTCCTAAAAACCTCTGTAATTGATTTTTATCAAGAATCCTATTGGGAAATTTTTGTGCAAATTGAAGGGATCTTTCAATTGGTGTGATAGTTCCTTTGGATATGTAGTGTCTTAAGAACCTGATGCGAGTTTGGAACAAGGAAATTTTCGATTTTGACACAACCAAACCATTTTTCTTAACAACATAGAAAAAGGTTTTAAGGTGTTTGAAATGTTCTTGAATAGAATTTGAAAAGATAAGAACATCATCGATGTACACAATACAGAATTTTGAATAATCATTGAAAATGTCATTCATAATTCTTTGGAATTCAGAAGGGGCATTTTTCAAACCAAAAGGCATTACATTCCACTCATACTGACCAAAAGGAACAGTAAAAGCAGTTTTGTACCTATGAGATTTTGAAATTTGAATTTGCCAAAATCCTGATTTCATGTCAAATTTCGAAAAAACATAAGCAGAATGAAGTTTTTGCAAAAGATCTTTTTTATTTGGAATAGGGTACCTAATCCATCTCAACGCCTTATTCAAAGGTTTGTAATTTATTACTAACCTAGGCGTTCCTCTCTCTATTTCAGAATTTTTATTGACATAAAATGCAGCACAACTCCAAGGGGACCTTGATTTTGAAATTAGACCCTTTTGTTCTAATTCCTGAATTTCTTTTCTACAGTATTGCTCAAGTTCTTGGTTCATTTGAATTGGCCTAGCCTTGGTTGGAATTTGTTTCTCATCAAAATCAATTTCGTAAGGCAAGTCAACAATATGTTGTTTTCTGTCCCAAAAGGCAGTTGGAAGATCAGAACAAATTTCTTTTTCAATCAAGTTTTGAAATTCAGAAATTTTCCGTTGGATTGAAGGATTATTTATCTGTTCTTCAAACCGTTTGAAAACAACATCTTTTTGAAGAGATTGAAGATGGTAAGTTTTCCCTTTGATTAAAACATTTAAGGAATTTTCATGAATCGAACAAGCTTTGATTAAATCGAGATTCCTTGTTTGAGGTTTTTCGATAAATTCAAAATTTAATTTTCCATTTTCTGTTCTTGAGGAAATTGAATCTGCTTTCACCTTATAAGGAGTAATCAGATTCATGAAAGGAGTTCCCAAAATGACACTGTGTTGAATAGCACTGACAGAAACGAACCAAGTTTTTAGGAGAATATCATTATTTAAAATCGAGGCTTCCGTTTTTGAATCAACAATCAATTTGGAATTATTTGCAGCAGAAAGCCTTTCATTTGTTTTCTCTAAAAACTCTTTTGGAACAATTCCTGATTTTATACAATTTAAATCAGCACCAGTGTCAAAAAGTGCGATGGTATCGATTTGGAAATCTTTTGAAAAAACAAGAGTTATTTTGATAACATATTTTCGGGTAGTGATTTCCCGTAAAACAAAGAGAAAATCAGTTGGAATCTTTTCAACATTTTGAACATTTTGAATTTCATGGGAAGAGGTTTGACCAATCTCAGTTTCTTCAGGAAAATCAGAAGAATCAGAGGTATCTTGAAGAAGTTTCGAAATTAATTCAGAATCCTTTCTTTGCTTTTCTTTAAGTTCTCTAAGCTCAGATTTTATTTCCTTGATTTCCTTTTGTAGTTCTTGAATGCTTGTTTTTTCATTTAAGATGGGTTTTTTCCTTTTATTTAGAATTTTGGTGAGATCGTAGGCTCCTTTACTGGTATTGGGTAAAATGGAAGTTTTCTCTACCTTTTGCTGTTGTTGTGTGAGATAGTAATCCCACCAACCTTTCAGTTGCCCTGAAAATCCTGCTATGAGGAGTTCAGCAACTGTCCTATCCTGGGTACCAGGTTGAGTCTTATAAGCATTGGCAGCCATGGTCATCTGTTGTAGAAGACCAAGAATTTCATACTCAGAGAGTCCATCTATGTTCCAATCATAGACAGAGGTGGCATTGAAACGAGATTGAGATAAAGGTTTAGCTGTATTGATATCAGGGGCAGGGATGATTTGCAAACGGTCTTGTGGAATCCTAGACCAATGAAGTTTATTAATTTCAGGAGTGACTTCTTGGAATTGTTCAATGAGACTTTCAGTTTCAGAGTCTTGAGTTATGACATTAACTTTACTGGCCGAATGGGGAGGAGTATCAGGGATAATTTGAGCGGAATCTTGGTTGGAGTTGGTACTCGTAGGAGTCATCCTACTTAATTGATCACGAATGGCTTTAATGTATTCAGATTTGCTATCTTGGATATTTTTTGAACTTTGATTTGTCATTTGATATGGTTTAAAAATGGGATTTTGGATCTTAGGTTTGGTAATGGGTTTGGAGGAATCAAAAACTATAGGTTGTTTATCAAGGTGTTTTTCTATCCTATCTAGTTGTCTTCCTATTGTATTCAAATTTGTATTGGTATAGTTATTTTGGAGAATTATATTTTTAACATTGGTTTTGTCATCATTACTGGGTGTCTTATAAGGAATCGCTTCTACCTTTTGGTTATTGTGATCTAGCCTTATACCCCTAAGTGGTGGATGAGTCGATTGAACTTTCCTATTATCTAACATTTCCCACTCAGGTGCCTTATTTCTAAGGGTAATTGGGCTAACACAATTTCTAAAAGGATAATCAATGGAATTTTTTGAAGCATAAATTTCAAACCAATCAAAAAACAAAATATGAACTTGATTTTGATTTACAAATTCATAAAATTCATTTTGAATTGCTTTTCTGGAATCCATAAAATTTTTAAAAAACCATGACCTTTTTTCAATGTTATTTTCTGAATAAAAGTCATCATGAAGAAGTTGTTTGTTGATATTAAATTCTCTTGAAATCACATTCAATTCATTAAAAACATTTTCTGTGACGGCTGAAAACGTTGGGCTTGTAGGCAAGTCCGTTTCAGGAATGTGAGATTGATCATGTTGGTTTTGGGTATTATGGGTCTCCTCAATACGAGCTTGAGTTCCAGAACTCTTTGCTCTATTAGGATTGTCATAAACTACCCTGGGTATCACTGAGGTGAAATTTACACCTCTTAAAATAGAATCGGGAATCTCAGAAGTTGAATGTCTTGCCATATTTGAGTATGGAAAATTTATAACAGATGGCAAATTAGTAACTCTTCCTAGGTCTATGGTATCTGAGACCGAGGAATTATCTGAATATCTACTACTGGTAGAATGTCGATGGAATGAAAGTTTAACTTTCCCATCTTGGTACTGAGTTATATGTTTCAACTCGGAGTTTGGTTTGGGAGTCTCTAATGGTCTAACTGGTCGAGGTTCATTTACCCCTTCCAATATCCATTCTTCAGGAAGCGTAACTTCCTTCCAAAGTATAGATCTGGGTATCACAATGTTTGACTTGGTTAAGTCTGTTTGTAGAAGGATGGTTTCACCCTTCTTACTATGGAATTTTACCTTAGTAGCAAAGGCGGACATCATGGCTTTATAGTGAATTCTATAGACTAAAGCAACTGGAATTGACCCTTCAAGCATTCTATAATTGTGAGTTTTGATTTGTAAAACCAAAGACTTCAAAATATTTTTATCATTTAAGGAGATAGTAAAATTGGGATAACATTCAAAAGATATTGGACCTGTACAGAGACTAGACTCTACGGAACTTAATAGGGAATCGCCAAAGTTCGTGAATCTAGCATCTCTTAGGATGGCAAGGATGGAGGTATCTAGTCCTTCTTTGGTCAAAGGTTTAATTCCGACTTGGATTAAACCTATATCGATATATTTAAAAAATTTATCCCGATGTTTTTTCAAAGACTGTTGAGAAAGTAGATTTATTGTTTCAAAAGGTTTTGTTAACTGAAGGTCTCTTTCTTCAGTCTTAATTGTAAAATTTGTTTTGAAAAAATGGAATTTAGAAGTTTCATAAATTTCATCCTTTCCTTTCTTTGGAATTTGCCAATTATCTATTGATTTTTGAAAATCTTCTATTACTATTTCTTCACTGTTTATTATTTTCTTGGAATCAGAAGAAGTGGTTGATACAGAATTTGTAGAGGTAGTTCTACAGAAAAATGCATCCATTTTAAAAAGATTGTTTGCAATAATAAATTATTTTCCTTACAATCCAAAGCACTTTCTAGGTTTCACAGCCTTTCCACTGGCTTACTACCCAGACACAAGCTTAGGCAAAAACACTCAGGAAAATAAATTATTCTTACAAAAGATCTTTCCAAAATAAACACGAATTTTCTATAAATATACCCCCCCAGGCTCTGATACCAGACACGCCCACGGATCCAAGGGGTCTAATAAACAACACGGAAATATTAGTAGACTATATTCTAAAAACCAATAAATAGAAAAAACAAAGATAATAATGGGAATATGAAAAAAAACAGGAAAAGACAAAAATGATGATGAGAATATTGAAATGAAATATAAATATAGATATATAATATATAATATAATATATAGATAATATGTATATAATATATATATATATGTAATATATATATATATATATATATATATATATATATAATATAATATATAATATATATATAATATAATATATGTATATATATTTAATATAATACTAATAGATAAATATATATATATATATATATATATATAGGTAAGAAAATGAAATAAACAAAATAGTAACTTTCAAACTTGAGCGTCCCCCAGTTTCTGTCTACTTATGATCATAGACCATAAGCTTGCATACTTTTGTAAGGGATCCCACAAAATTTGAAAGGATCTAGATAAATAAACTTGAAATATGAAATTTATTAAAAGTAGGTGGCGTAGCCAACCATCAAAAACTTACAAATTTGGAATCAAAAACTGGAGATACAACTTCCTTCGTAAAAGGAATTACAAATTATTCTTGAAATTGATTACAAGAGAGAAATTTAAGGTTTGGGGTGGAAAATGTGGTGTATATGGATGAAAGAGGAAGGTGGTGTATATGGATGAAGGAGGAAGGTGGTGTATATGGATGAAGGTAGAAGGTAGGGATGGAAGTGGAAGAGATGATGGAGAGAAGAGAGAGAGTGTTGGAAGGAGAGAGAAGGTGTATGGAGAGTAGAATGAATGCTTGAAAATGGATGTATGGAATTGGATGGATGTAGTGTTGGAGGGTACCTCCTTATATAGGCAAACCAAAGGGCATTTTTGGAATCATAAATAGTAACCAGGGGTATTTTTGGAATCATGAATAGTAACCAAGGGCAATTTTGTCTTTGTGAATAGTACTGGTACAGTATATCCACATGCCAGCTGCAATGTCTGTCTGCAAAATTGTCAGTGGTCACGTGTTGGAATCTTCAAATAATTTCATTGGAACACAGTTTTCTGGAATCTTCAAAAATCTTCAAAAATCTTCAATCTTTGGAATCTTCAAAATCTGCAATCTTCAAAATTTGGATTTTGGGGAGTAATTGTCCCTTAAGTTTTGCCTAAGTACCATTTAAGGTAACTTAGCGGGATCTTTTTTATTTTATTTTTTTTATTTATTTATTTTTTTTTATTATTTTTTTTTTTTTTAGAAACCAGAATTACCAAACATGATAAAGTGATCATAGTCGGAATCATTATCACTCAAGTTAATTGCTGGTTCATCCTGGTCCGAGTCTGACTGGGATTGGGGAAGGTATTTTCTGAACAAAGCAGTCATCTCTTCAGGGGTTTTTGCTGCAGCTAATTTTGAGGCTAAGTGGGATTTCTCGGCCAAAAATTGTGCTTGTCCCAAAGAAATGGTTTTTTCAGGTATTTGTTTGGAAAGTGGAAGGAATCGATTCTCAGTGAACTGTATTTCTCCAGATTTTCTAGTAGGATTTTTCAACCATATATCCATTTTCTCAACAGTGAGACTAGGAGGAATCTTGAATTTGTCCCACCATCTTACTAGAAATCTCCTTTGAATCAGTGAATTTCTATAATTTTCTGCATATTGTACCTTCGAAGCACCTACCCAAGCAAAGTTAAATTTCATGCAAAATAAAGCCAAGGGAGAGAACCTTTTTTCCTCCTCACTGGGTTTGTAACCCGCCTTAAATTTTTTGTAACAAGTAAGAATTCTGTCTTGGAGGATTTGCTCAACGCAACCCCAATGTTCCCACCATTGTTGGAACCAAAGAGGAAATTTTTCTGGATTACAAGCGGTATCAAAAAAGATAAGCCAAGAATGTTTTCTCCCAACATTATTAATCAGGAGGGCATTCCACCAGGCCTGTTGGTATTCCCAGTAATTAAAAGGAGTCTCATAAAATTCTTCTTCTTTGTATTCCACAGGAAAATACACAGGTTCAGACAGTGGGTGTTTCCAGTCTATCGGAGAAATAACCTTGTGAATTTTTACTGTGGAATATGCTGGGTCTGAGTGTTCAGATTTCCAGTAAAAGTGTTTGAAAGAAGCAGAATTTGTGACAGTAAGAATCATTTCATAATATCGTGAAGTCTTGTTTAAGTCCCATGATTTGAAAAACCAATTTTTACCAAAAGCTTTTTCAATTGAAACTTGAGGATCTCCATGATAAAAGCCTTTTTCTACAGAAAGAACATTTTGAAATGAATTCTTGACAATAAAATCACTTGGAAAAGTTGAAGGAATTGGAGAAGGGACAACATGTGTGAAAGCCACTTGGGAATTTTGAAAATTGGAATTGGAGATTGTTTTTTGGGTATCATGAAAATATTTTTGGGAAGTTGAGATTTGGGAACTTAAAACATTTTTAGAAATTTCATGAGAAAGGGCTTTTGTTGAAGAAGATTCTCCTTTCTCAGGTTTTTGAACAATTGGAATCTCTTCTTTTGGAGTCTGATACTTGACTAGAGCTTGTTGAAGCTCCGGGGATTTTGCAAATGTTTCTGCCAACCATTTTTGGATTTTAGGGTCCAAACCTGATTGGTTGGGAAGATCTGCTGATGCAATCACATCTTGACATGAATTTTCTTGTTTCTTACAATACAAATACAAATGCAAGAAAAGACTTAATGCAACTTATACTTGAGAAAGTTCAATTAAGAAGGACTAAAAGCTTTCACCAAATCATTTAAAGCAATTGGTAGACTATATCTGATTATTCAATTAAATGGAAGAAATTAGAATTCGACATGGTAACTCAAAAGCATCTTAATTTAATGGAAGAAATTAGAAATCAATTAAATGTAAGAAACTCAAAAGCATTCAATTAGAATTAAGAATCAGAAAGCACTGCAGAATTAAAATTACCTGTGCGAATTGCGAACAACAATTGAAGAAAGGAGGACGAAGAAGAAGAAGCGCAGAACTGAACTGAATGGCAGCCGCAGGGTGAGGGTTTAGTTCTCTCAAGATCGCTCTCAACAGTGGGTAAAATTAGGGCTTCAAAGTAACAATCTCTAATATAAGGGGAGACAAAATAGTTGTAACTAAAGGGATGAGATGGACAAATATTAAATTTAAGGAGGTCAATTAAGATTATTTTAATTTTGTAATATATAATATTATATATAATTCAAAATAAAAAAAAAAAAATTGCCCCCTTCTCTTGGTTGCAGCGTCGGCAATTAGTACGGACCACTTAAACCAAGTTTAGGAGGCTAAATGGTCACTTAAGGTCGGATTAGTGGCCGAACATTACATTTTAAGTAAATTTTGAAGTTAATGAGCCAATTTATATAAATTTTTTTTTTTTTGAAAACAATTTATATAAATTTGAGAGGCTAATAAAATATCTCCAAACTTTATAGAGTCAATGATTTTGGGGACAAGGGAACCGGCCAAGCTTCCGGTCCGATTATACTACTTAAGAGTCAATATTATTGACCCTATTGGAACCGGGGAACTCGGCGAACCAATTCCACCTCGGTTTCTATTAAAAAAAATTAATAAAATTCAACTTGATTTTGTTAATTTCCCAATTTAGACTATAAATTAAAAGAAAATTCACAACAGTGTATAAACTAAAATTAAGAAATTGAGCCTACATCTAAAAATTAAATAACAATTCACAATATATAAATTAATTAATTTTATTTTTATTTTTTTTGGTTTAAATTTTAATTTTAAGTTTACCACTTGTGTAATAACATCAAATCTACATCTTATTCAGCGTGATATATAATTTATGTAGATGATTCCAACTCAATTTATTGCAAGCATAAATGTTACTGTATCATTGTTTTAACATGTGAATTGACATATATATTATCACCTAAATAATTGCTTAATTGTTTTATTTTAGAAGAATAGTAATATGCTAATCATTTTACACATGCTAAATCGAGTTTGAATTATACATACAATTGGTTTATCCAATAAAAGATTAATGTGTTAAAGAAAATAATTGATCAAAAGTATCCATTCAAAAAAACAGAACTTAATGTATTAAAAAAAATAATTAATCAAGAACTTAATATATTTACTTAAATTAATTTTTTTAAGCTATCAAAGGCTCACGTATATTAATTTTCAAAAGATGTCAAATTAGTGAAAGCTTGATATTTTTTAACAAAAGAAGAAAAAGTAAAAAAGATATCAAATCAAACTATCTATGGCGATAACCTAGCTGCCGCCATCTGTCAATCTGCTGCCTCTCCTCACCGCTGAACATGGCTGTGGAATCGCCGGCCGTTGATGACTACCTTGATAACTTCTTCAGCATTGGAGTTCTCTTCAATCCAAAACAGAGATTTGCCACGAATCCTCTGATTAATGAGACAAGAAGCCCTAGGGGTTCAGATGCTCGGCGCTCTTATGCACGGGCGGTCTCTCGTAATCTGACTGGTGTCCCGCCATCCTCTGCGACAGTCTCTGAGATTGGTGGCCTGAAATCGGTTCGAATTTCTCAGGCAGCTTATGATAAAAGGGCCTTGCTCTGCTCCTTTTCGCTAATTGAGCGATTGATTCTGAGCAAGGGTGACACCCCATGGAAAGTTGGAAAGCTGAAGGAATCTCTACAGGCTATCTGGGGACTGAAGGAAGAATGGAGGCTGATCTCCATTGGACGGGGATTTTTTAATGTAGTGCTCGGGTCCCAAGAGGCCAGGAATCAAGTTCTCGGGAAAGGAACTATCAATGTCAAACCAGGTACGTTTCGCTTACAGCCCTGGGTTCCGGATTTCGATCCCTATGCAGAGAAAACAACAAACGCTCAGGTTTGGGTGCGTTTGTACTCTCTGCCCTGGGAATATTGGGATCCCCAAATTCTGTCTGATATTGCTACTGGTATTGGAGGTTTAATTCGTCTGGATAAGGCCACTACGGAGGGAGATTTTGGCCATTTTGCTCGATTGCTGATTGATGTTGACCTCAACACTGACCTTCCGGTGAAACTTGGCATTGAACGGGCTGGTAAACAAATATGGATTGATGTTGTTTATGAACGGTTACCGAGCTTCTGCAAAGTCTGCTCAAATATAGGGCATTTATCATATGAATGTCGCAAAAACATTGAACCGGTGGATACCAAGAAAGCAGAGAAGACCCGTTGCAGCAGGCAGGGGCCATGATCTCGGTTCAGTTGGCGAATAGAAGAATCTTAGATGATCTAGTTAGTAATCCAGAGAAAGTTACAGCCAGTCCGCGAGAGATGGACTTGATGCAAGGCAGTCCGCAAAGGCAAGAGGGTTTGTTAGAAGAATTTGATCGCCCTCCTTCCCCAAGTATCAACAACATTGATCAAAAAGCTCTGGGCTTTGACGATCAAACTCAGGGTTCTGCTAAACAGGTTTCTGAACATCAATTGCAGGGTGCGGATGGAAAAACACAGGGCTCTGACTTAGAATCGGGTTTTGGGTCTAACACCAAGACTTGGGCGGACTTGGCTGAGGATGAGGAAAGTAGTTGGAGCACTGTGAGTAAGAAAAAACCTAGAGAGCGGATAATGACTAATACAGAGAACCTACCAGCTCGTTCCAAACGAGCTAGTAAGCCCCCGGTAAGATTTAAATGATTTTGCTCTTCTGGAATTGCAGGGGAATCCTAAATAGAGTTACCCAAAATTACCTCTTCAATTTATGTTCTTTAAATAAACCTAACTTTCTTTGCCTGGCGGAACCTATGGTTGGTTTTGATTCAGTTCCTGGGAGATTTTGGTCTAGTCTTGGTCTTTCGTTAATTGCTGTTAACTGTCGGGGTTTGCCTTCTCTTTGGGTTCTCGCCAACGCTCATTTTCAGTCTGCTTTAGTTGTAAATCTTCATGAGTGATGCACCTCACGGTGTTCGGTACCGCAAGGCTCACTAAAGGATAAGTGTACCCCGTCGTTATCAAGTAATAAAATTCTGGAAAAGTCCAGGTATTGTCCACAGGATTTATTTCTGCAAGTATCGAGCTACTTGGTTTCAGGTGTTATCTAGGCTTTGGGGATTTTGAGTTGGTTTTTCTTAAGTTAATCTACTCCTAGGTTGAATTATACTACTCCTAGCTAAGTTATCTGATTCTAATTAAGTTATTCTACGCCTAATTAAGTTACTCTACCCCTAATTAAGTTAAACTACTCCTAAGTGATCTTTTACCAATGCAATTATCTGAAGGAACATGAAGGGATACGATGATAATGAAAATATATTGTTTAAGCAATTGAATTTAAACCTAATCAGAGTCACTTGTGTCCGAGGCGATTAACCCTACATATCCTCCTGAGGTCCCTAGTTCGTGATTCCCTTGTAAGGCTGAAACTAGCTCTAAGGCTCAGCAATTTGGGCTTAATCTTCTATAGGGTCGTCAATCCTATAGGCACTGACTAGGTCAGATTCAGCTCGCAATATGTGCCAACTTAATTTTGGGATTATCGAATGAGTTAAACCAATCAGACAAAGCGTAAGACAAAGATTAAAGCAATTAAACAATTGAATAAACAAAAACTATAATATATATCAAAGATGGAAGTATTGTCACGAAGATACAATAAGCCTAGGATTCATAACATGGATCAGATGCTAGACAGAATAAAAAAGAAGAAAAATCCCTTTCAGGGAACCTGTCTACCAATGCAGGCGTCTTCCTAGGACTTAAGGATGGAGCTTGAGCAACCCTCGGTGAACAGAGCTTCGGAGGTGTCTTCAATGGAGGTTTGAAGGATATGGAGGAGGTGGAGAGGATTTCTCAAGGTGAAAGCTAAGGAAATTACAAAGATAAAAGGTATCTAATTTACATTGGAAAAATCCTATTTATAGGCGCGGCTCAGGCCCTTTTCTTGACTTATTTCGTGTCCTTATGCAGGTAGGAAGTCGTGGGACCGGTCGTGGAGTCATGGGGGCGGAATTGGTCTTTTTGACCAATTCTTGCAGGTCTGCTCGCCGAGCAGGCACTGCTCGTCGCGAGCAGGCTCCCTGCTCGCCCGAGCAGGCCTCTAGGGGCCTGCTCGGCGAGCAGGCATAGCCTGCTCGATGAGCTGGCCTACGAAGGCCAGCTCGCCGCGAGCTGGCCTAAATAGGCCAGTTCGTCAAGCAGTCTTGCCCGGCACGCCTCTACGCGGTCGTTGAATGCCAAAAGTGTGTTTTTTCGCCCGAACGTATCCCTGCGCATGCACAAAAACTCCAGATAGCATTAGTCCAAAGGCCAAATTGACCCGCCAATCGCTTATTTTGAGCAAACGCTTCGTTTGGTGCGACTTTTGATGGATCAATTAGCCTCAAAAGATAACGGAATTATAATATGCATGCCATTTTGGCCGTATTTGCCTAAATTGATCATAAAACGGGCCTAAACAACGAAAAGTAAATAAAACATTTCCAATTTCTAACTAACTCACACAAAAGCATTTAAATGCGAGAATTGCTCGCTTATTAACTAAATAACGCTAAAAACTGTCCTAAAACCATACCCAAAGATAGGGGTTTTGACCCCTATCAATGAGCAGTACATCTCATTACATATTCAGAATCTTGCTTTGCATATGTGCGTGGTTTATGGTAGTGTTTGGTCCAATCGCATGGTCATGATGTTTGATATCATTATTGATCAAATGAATACCCGGCCTGGACAATGGATACTTATTGGGGACTTTAACTCACTCTTGGGGGCTCATGAGAAAACTGGAAGGGCTCCGGGAACTAGGCCCTGCAGGGAATTTGTCAATTTCATTGATGAGGGCTCTCTGATTGATTGTCAGGCCAGCGGCGCCTTTTACACTTGGTCCAATGGTCGGTCGGGTCAGGCTAGATTGGAAAGCCGTCTTGATAGAGTGCTTCTTTCTTCGGACTTCAGAGATTTATGGAGTAGCTACTGCAGCATTGCGTTGTCCAGGCATCACTCGGATCATAGTCCATTGCTTTTCAAATTCTCAAACGATTCTCGACGCCCTGTGCGCTTCAGATTCCAAGCTATATGGACTCATCACTCTGGGCTTCGAGAGCTGATCAGGAACTTCTAGACTTCTGAGCATCTGGCTCTTCCTCCTATGCAGCTCTTGGTGACTAAATTAAGAAAGCTTCGACCCATCCTTCGTCATTGGAACGGAGAGGTCTTTGGTGATTTCAACAGGGATATTGCCTTGGCTGAGGGTAGAATTGGTCAGGTTCAGCGGGAGATTGTGGACCAGGGACACTCGTCTGAGCTTCAGCAAAGGGAATTTCGGGCTCATGCTGATCTGGATGAGTTTTTGCGAAGGAAAGAAACTTACCTCCGGGAAAAAAGTCGAATTAATTGGTTAAAAGGCGGGGACAGAAATAGTGCTTTCTTTCATAGAGTGGCTACAATTCGGTCAGCTTCAGCTGGAATCTCTGCATTGAGAATTGACAACAATGTGGTGACTGACCCTCATCAAATAGGATTGCATATCGCTTCCTTTTATGAGACTCTTTTCAAGAATGAATCTCCCTTGAATAATTTGAGCATTATTCATGATATTGTCCCTAGCTTGGTTAGTGACGCTGAGAATACTAAGCTGACCAGTTGTCCGGACTATCATGAGGTTAGGAAAGCTGTGTTTGCAATGGATAGTAACAGCTCCCCGGGTCCCGATGGCTTCACTGGCATCTTTTATCAGACATTTTGGGAGATAGTGGGTGCGGATGTTGTTGAGATGGTTAGAAGTTTCTTCCTTTCTGGTATCATCTTCCCTGGTGTCTGCTCTAGTATCATGACTCTAATCCCTAAGGTGGAAGGAGCTATTTCTCTGGATCATTACAGACCGATAGCTATGAGTAACTTTAGTTACAAAATTATTGCTAAAATCTTGGCTGGCAGGTTGGCTGTGGTGGTGGCTCGGATTGTTTCAGAAAACCAGTTCGGTTTCATCCCTGGTAGGAGCATTCATCAGTGTATTGCTTTAGCTTCGGAAGGAACGAATTCTCTTCGCAAAAAATCCTTTGGTGGCAACATGGCAATTAAAGTTGACATTCGTAAGGCGTTTGATACCCTAGATTGGAATTTTTTGCTTACTGTTTTGGAGGCTTTTGGGTTCTCCCTACAATTTCGAGACTGGATCTTAAATATTCTATCAGCAGCTAGAATTTCTATTTTAAACAATGGCTCTGTCAATGGCTATTTCAGTTGCTCTAGAGGCGTCAGGCAAGGGGACCCGCTCGCTCCGATCCTTTTTAGGTTAGCGGAAGATTTCCTTAGTAGATGGATTAGCACTCTAAGTGAGAATGGTCAATTAGATCTGATGCTTTATTCGAGCTCCACGGCTTTCCCTACTCACTTGCTATATGCGGATGACATTCTTCTGTTTTGCAGGGCTTCCGGTCGAAATCTTCACAGGCTTAACAGTGTATTTGAAACTTATAGCTCTTTATCGGGGCAGAAAGTGAATTGGCAAAAATCAAATCTATTTCTGATCCCCTCGGTCTCTCCTAGGCGTGGAAATCTCTTGGCTGAAATCATGGGTATTACTCGAGGTTCTATCCCCTTCAGCTATTTGGGGGTCCCACTGTTCTTTGGTGCCCCTAAGAGCAGACATCTATCGGCCTTGGCAGATAAGATTATGGCGAAGTTTAGTAGATGGAAAGGTAGTTGCCTATCTATGGCTAGGAGGGTGGCCTTGGTGAACTCGGTAATTACTGGGAGCTTTATGCATTCCTTTATTGTGTATAAGTGGCCTGTGGCGCTAATTTCACGTCTAAAACGTTGTATGCAAAACTTTGTTTGGACCGGGTCTATCTCGAATAGGAAGCTGGTCACTGTGCCCTGGAAGCTCTGCTGTAAGAAGCTTGCAGAGGGAGGTCTAGGGATCAAAGATTTAATATCATTGAACAGAGCTCTAATGGGTAAACTAGCTTGGGGTTTGATCCAGGATACATCTTTGTGTTTCCGAATCTTAAGAACCAGGTTTATCAGCAGGGTGGGGCGACCTAGGAAGTGGATTTTCAATTCCTCAATTTGGACGTCTATCAGATTGATTTACTGTATCATTTGTGATAACTGCTTTTGGTGGATTGGTGCTTCTTTAAGCTTGAGTTTCTGGTTTGACACATGGATTGAGCCGCCGGTGGCTGTTCAAATGGGCTTATCTGCTTCACAGTGTAGGGGTCGAACTGAACTTGTGGATGACTATTTTCAGGGCAACCGTTGGAATCTGCCGGAGTTGAATGAAGATGTCTGGCTCAGAATTCAGGAGATCAAATGAGGGTCTGACCCTGGTGATATTTGCATCTGGAAACCGGCGGTTGGTGGAATTTTATCAGTTAAGCTCTTATACGCTTGGTTGCGTCTGCCGGCAGAGGCGAAAGTTTGGTGTCGTTTCATTTGGAATGCGTCGATTCCCCCGGCTCATTCGATCACTTGCTGGTGTGCCTTACTTGGCTATCTTCCAACTTTTGATCAGCTCAGGAAGCGCGGTTGTATTCTGGTTTCTCGCTGCCCCTTGTGCCAGCAGGACAGTGAGACAATAAATCATCTTTTCCTAAGCTGTTGTGTTGCGCAACAAATTTGGACTGGTGTTGCATCGTTATTTGGCTGTCGGTTACCTATGACATCCTCTCTTCAGGAACTGGTGGAATTTGATGTTGCATTTCGCTTCAGTTCTCAAGTCTCTGAGCTATGGGCTTCGGCTATGGTTTCCTGCGTTTGGACGATTTGGTTCACTCGTAATCAGATAATCTTTGAAGGAGAAAATCTGAACATCTTGTTGGTATTTAGGCGGATTTGGCGTGGCATGAAAGATTCGTCTGGCTTGGGTCGGGGTAAGATTTGGAACTCGGCTGCTGAACTCCATGTTCTCAATGAATTAGGGGTTGAAAGACGTTCTCCTCGAGCTCTTAAGATTATCTCGGTCTGCTGGCAGAGGCCGCCGGCTTCTTGGGTCAAATTAAACACGGATGCTTCGGTGGCAAGGGGTCGAGCTGGTTGCGGAGGGGTGATCAGGTCGGCTGTTGGACTATGGATAGGTGGCTTTG
Source organism: Euphorbia lathyris (assembly GCF_963576675.1). Taxonomy (NCBI): domain Eukaryota; kingdom Viridiplantae; phylum Streptophyta; class Magnoliopsida; order Malpighiales; family Euphorbiaceae; genus Euphorbia; species Euphorbia lathyris. The sequence goes on from NC_088914.1 coordinate 673,353, forward strand.
CGTATCCGCTGGACTGCCAGTCTGTGCCGCTGGCCGAGTTATCTGCTGCAATTAAAGCAGTTAGTCTGGCTATTGATCGGGGGTGGTCGAATATTTGGTTGGAGAGCGATTCAGCATATGTTGTGCATATTTTCAGCAGTAAATCACGAGATGTTCCATGGAAGATTCGTCAGGAGTGGCTCAAATGCATCCAGCTAATGCATTCTATTCGTCTGACTGTATCTCATGTTTTCAGAGAAGGGAATGCTGTTGCAGATATTCTTGCTAACTTTGGTAGATCAGCACCGAGCTACAGCTGGTGGGACTTGGTCCCGGCTTTTTGTTGTTCGGCTTTACTTAGGGATATTAGGGGAGGTCCTAATTTTCGCTTCTCCTAATCCTTGTATTTAAATATTTCTTTATTCTTTCATTTTTGTTTTTCCTTGAGCTTTTAATAAAGGGTTCGGGGGTTCTGCGTGGGGGTGTCAGCCTAGCTGGGATGTCCATTGCTACCCTCGGTAACCAGCCTTGAATCAAAAAAAAAAATATTAATTTTCAAAAAAAAAAGCTCACATATATTAAAATAAAATGCAGCATATATACACCAGTAATAATTTTTTAATAAATGAATAATAATTAATACCATAATATTTGTAAACTAAAACATCTAAAGTGTATATACCCGAAAAGTTCATATTTACCAAGACAATCAAACTGGTAAACAAGATTCATAAACAAAACAAACACCAAGTTCTTGAAAATCCAAATTCAAAAGCTTTCACTACAAAAAAAATGTCTATTACGACATTTGTTTAACGATGCTTTTTGAGATGTGTCTTTATATTTTAAAATTTAGCCATGTTTTTCTATTTGTGTTGGTCGGTACTGTCACTTAACGATAATTTTTAGTATATGTTGGTATTTTTAGAAAAGTAAAGACGCTTTAAAAAAAGCATCGCAATTTTTTTAAAATTAAAGACGGTTTAAAATTTGCATCGTAAAAAAATGTCCTGATATTTTTTTATTTAAATATAGTTTTATTTTTTATCCCTATTTAATATTTAGCCATGCTTTTTAATTTGGGTCAACTTGCATAATAATTTAATGACGTTTTTAATTCTTATGATGGAATTTGTAAAAGGTTGATAACAACCCAAATTATTCTTGAATACGTAATAAGGGAAAGTTAATAGAAATAATGACAAACCATTATTCCTTCTAAAAGAGATATTTATGTATGATTAATGTGGAATTAATGATAATTAATGCAGGATTAATGCAGGGGCGAATATGTAAATAATGAGGAAAATGAAGGAGTCTCTACATTATGCCACACCACGTGGACCATGGCGAGATACGCCATAACGAGATACGCCCGATGAGAGCGAGTAGTGGAGACCCGCCATAGCTCTGAAGGAGAGCGTACATACGCCTTGATAGATCTAAGAATACCAAAAGGCGCCTTTATTGCCATCCATGAATGGGAATAAATACAATTAAATGGCAATTAATAGCCATTAAAGGGGAATAAAGACTTGATTGTACGAATACTCCAACTCTGAGGGTTTCAAGGATAAATGTTGGGATTAATGGAGAATTGATAGCAATTAAAGATAAGTAATGACATGACTGTTCATCTACATCTCCATAATATCCAAATATCATACATGGGGAAAAAGGATAATTAGACAAAGAATGAAGGATCTGCCATCAATACTCTTATGGATAAGGATCCACCGACGGATCTATGGATTCCTCAACACACCTCAAAGGGTCAATCGCCTTGGGAGACCCGCCGTCAAACCTCGATACGCCCAAGGAACGGCAAAGCCTATTCCCAATAAAGGCAACTAATAACCCATTAATGAGCTAACGGCCATACTTGAATAAGATCAGTAACCGCCATTAATGAGGCATTAATGGAGACTTTCTAGTTACCAAGAGTTACAACTACATGAGTATAAATAGCTTGCACCCCAAGCTATTGAGGTACTGATAGCTCCCATGTATATAAGGATTTTAGGATCATTTGGGGTCGTTTTTGCCTTATTTCTGCTTAACCGCATACCAATCTGTTATCTTTTAGCTAGAAGTAATGATTTCCGTTACTTACGGCATTCTCTGTATTTTCAGGTGCTTTTTAGGACGTTTTGAGCATTTCAGGACATTTCAAGGGCCACCAGATCAACTGCTGGAAGCAAGGACCGAAACAGATGCATCCAAGAGGGGTTCGTGGACTTTCCAGCACCTGTCTTATCGAGACAGTGCCTGTCTCGACGAGACAGGCCCGCGACTCGCCGAGACACTGTTAGTCTCGACGAGACGAGGCGGCCCGGCGGTTTCCAGAAGAGGCCATCGCGTGGTGTCTCGACGAGATGACCAGTGTCTCGTTGAGACACCAACTTGTCTCACCGAGACACGTCAGGTCTCGACGAGACGAGACGCTAGGATCATTTTCCCAGCGCCTTCTCACCTCTAGGGCGCGGATTTTGCCCAAAATAATGCCCAAAATACCCCTGAAGCACCTGCTGCTATAAATAGAACATGATGCCTCCTTTATGGGGGTTACTTCTTCTTTTTATTTTTCTCTAGCGGCATTGTTAAATTTTTCTTCTTCTTCTTTCTTGCTTGGAGAGGAATGGAGAGTTTTAAAGATCGTAGTTGTTGATTTGAAGATTGGGAAGGAGAGTTCTCTCGATATTTGTAATCAGAATCAGACAAATCGGGTTTTAGATTTCTAAACTCATAACTCTGTCTTTTACTTTTTGCTTCTTAAGTCAATATGCTTCATATTGATGATTTATGTTTCTGCAAGTTGTTTAGTTTGACCATGAACTAACCCCCATCCAATCTGGGATGGGGATGGAATTGATTGTGTGACCTAGAATGGTAGAGATTTGGGTTTATGGGAGTTATTCCCGATTGATCAGATTATTCGAGCTTAATGCCTCAAATTGTCAGACTTAGGAGTGGATGTTAGAATGAGAATCGATGATAATCAACTAACCTGAAATTAAGAACAACAAGCTCTTCGAAGTTGACAAGTTTAGGATGGTGGATAGGTGATCCCTGACCAAGGAATCGCTTATCCGGAACCGGAATGATCTAACCTCGCTAGAGACCACTAGGAGTGCGGATTTGTGGCTGGGCTACAGCTCTAGCCTTGATCACTATTGAACCTTACCTTTTGCATGACCTAGGATTTGCAATAACCAAGGTTGAGCGAAAGGACCACTTAAGATTGACAGACTTAAAGTGGTAAATTCTGTGATTACCGTCAATTATCATTAGGATATAAACCTGAATCCTGTAAGCCATACTAGGGAGCCAATCAAGGGGAACCCTCATCCCGGATTGCTTCATCAATTATACTGTTTCCTCTCACAGTAAGTTTCTTTTATGTGAAGTTTTAAAACAGTTTGTTCATTAATTCTCAGACATTTACACAACATCCTGAACAATTGCTAGTCTTTGTTAGCTGAATAATTAATTGTGACAACTAGTCCTTGTGGTTCGATCTCGTGCTTAAGCATTGTACTACTTGTTGAGATAGGATTCACTTCTCCTGTTTATCGCTATACACTTTAGCAGCATCAAGTTTTTGGCGCCATTGCCGGGGACTAATTTAGTTTACAATTACTTCATTCATCTCGAAGCTTAAACAATTGTTTGGGATTTTTCCAACCGAGGACTGATAATCAGTCGTACTCTTATCTGATTTCATAAGCTGAAACTGTTCTTGCAGGTGCTGAGTTGAGAAAACAATGGCCGAAGATATGTCCGTGATGGAGCTGCTTAAGGCGAGACGGTCAACAAGCACCTCCGGTATCCTAGAGCCGTCAATAACAGCAGCATCATTCAAAATCAGACCAGCGATGATCCAGATGATCCAGAGCTCGGGGCAGTTCAAGGGGGATTACTACGAAGATCCCAATTCACACCTTGACAAATTCGTAGAATATTGCAGCACTTTCAAGTGCGAGGGAGTGACATCTGAGCAAATCTACTAGAAGTTATTCAGATTTTCTTTAAAAGAAGAAGCTGCAGAATGGTTACATTCAGTGGAGCCAGGCTCTCTCACCGGCTGGGATAATACAGTATCAGCTTTCCTAGCAAAGTATTTCCCCCTATCAAAGACTGCCCAATTCAGAAGCGAAATTGCATCGTTTAAGCAGTCCGAGAGTGAGAACCTGCATCTAGCTTGGGAGAGATTCCAGAGATTGTTGAGAAGGTGCCCCCACCATGATTACCAGTGGTACCAGCTTGTTGATATGTTCTACTCAGGAATATCTCCTGTCAACTGCGCTTTTCTAGATACAGCGGCAGGAGGGAATCTGTTCAACAAAACCGCACTACAGGCTTATAATCTGGTGAAAGAATTGGCCGAACGGAGTGCATGTTGGCAAGATGCAAAGCCGCCTCAGAGCAGGGCCACTACATCAGAGGAGTGCAGTGGGGTGTTGCAAAAATCCAACCCTCAGATAACAGCACTCGCGGAAAAGGTAGCTCTGCTGGGAAGTCTTTTGAGCTCACCAGAGGCAGTAGCAAAGTGTGAGGTTTGCAGCGGAGGGCACAATAGTGTGGCATGTCCAGTGGTGCTCGAACAGATCATCTATTCAAGGCAGGACGAGCAGAGGAGGTCTAGTTCTACATTCAACCTGGAGAGAGACATGGACGCCCTAAGAGAAAGTGTGAGCACAGTAGAGAGAAGATTGGCAAACAATGAAGCATTCTATCAAAGACTTCAGAAGCAAGTGAGTAAGATGGCAGAAGAGGAAGCACGGGCAATCACGCTCAGGAGTGGAACACAGGTCAAAGGACCAACGTTCTTGCCTCCACATGACGAAGGGTTAGACCCAGTCACTGGTAATGTCTCATCGGACCCATCTCCGTCCCAAGTAAGTATTTCTGATCAGGTTCCGATAACTGACACTTCTGAACAACCGACACAGGTAACATTACCTTACCCTTCTGCTAGAAGAGCTAAATTAGATAAGGATTATTCAAAGATGCTTGATGTGTTTAAGAAAATAGAGATTAATCTCCCGTTCCTAGAACTTATTGAGAATATGCCTGTGTATGGAAAGTTTTTGAAAGAATTAATCTCTAAAAAGAAAAGAATAGGAGATCATGAAACCGTAATGCTGAGCCAGGAATGCTCTGCGATGCTCACAAACCCACTCCCCAAAAAATCTAAGGACCCTGGTAGTTTCAGCATACCTTGTACAATAGGAAAAGTGCATTTTAAACGTGCCTTGTCTGATCTAGGGGCAAGCATTAACTTAATGCCTTTATCTGTTTACAGGAAATTGGGAATGGGAGATCCAAAACCAACATCAGTCACCATACAGCTGGCGGACAGATCGATAAGACGACCAGTGGGAGTGGTAGAACACCTTTTGGTGAAGGTAGACCAGTTCATTTTTCCAGCTGACTTCGTGATAATGGACATAGAGGAGGACGATCAGGTGCCGATCTTATTAGGGAGACCTTTTCTCGCGACAGGACGGACTCTGATTGACGTCGAAGGAGGAAAATTTATTCTTCGTTTACAGAACGAAGAAGTGGAATTCAACATTCTGAAATCTATGAAATTTCCCATCGATGACGAATGTTGTAATTTCTTGAGCCTTACTGACACTTTGGTTGAGAGCACTTTTCAGGAGAACGAGGTAAAGAATCTGAGCATCGAACTAGAGAAGGAAGAACTGTCAGATGAAGAGGTTGGGGACAGCAGTAAAGAAGAATGTAATTGGGCCCGACACGATGAACTCTTAGAGAGGGAAACCAAAACAAGGCCTAAAACTTCAATCGAAGAACCACCAACACTCGATCTAAAACCTTTGCCTGCACATTTGAAATATGTATTCTTAGCACCACCTGTACACTTACCCGTAATTATTTCTGCAAAACTGACAGGTCATGAGGAAGATCGTTTGGTGGAGGTGCTGAGGAAGCATAAGGAGGCCTTTGGATGGCAAATGTCTGACATAAAAGGGATCAGCCCGTCACTTTGCGAACATCGGATCTATATGGAAGATAGAGTGAAGCCGACTGCTCAACCGCAGAGGAGGCTTAACCCAAAAATGAAGGAGGTGGTTAAGGCTGAGGTGATTAAGCTGCTTGATGCAGGGATGATCTTTCCAATCTCCGACAGCCAGTGGGTGAGTCCCGTGCATATGGTGCCAAAAAAGGGAGGCACAACAGTGACGCTGAACGAAAAAAATGAGTTGATCCCGGTGCGGAAAACGACAGGGTGGCGAATGTGCGGTGATTTCAGGAAATCGAACGATGCTACCCGAAAGGACCATTTCCCCCTTCCGTTCATCGATCAAATGCTTGAACGCATGGCAGGTAATTTCTTTTTCTGTTGTGTGGATGGGTATTCGGGCTACATGCAAATCTCGGTGGATCCTGATGATCAGGAAAAGACCACTTTCACATGCCCTTTTGGGACTTTTGCATATAGACGGATGCCCTTTGGGCTTATGCAATGCACCTGCTACGTTTCAGAGGTGCATGACAGCTATATTTTCTGACATGATAGAAAATTTCATGGAGGTTTTTATGGATGATTTTTCTATTTTTGGAACAACCTTTGATAGCTGTTTGCATAACCTAGATTTAATGCTGCAAAGATGTGAAGAGACTGATCTAGTTCTAAACTGGGAAAAATGTCAGTTTATGGTCACCGAATGTATTGTTTTAGGCCATAAGGTGTCGCGAAAAGGTATTGAGGTAGACCCTGCTAAAATTGAGGTCATTGAAAAACTGCCCCCTCCCTCCAACGTCAAAGCAGTACGAAGTTTTTTAGGCCACGTTGGTTTTTACAGACGTTTCATAAAAGATTTTTCGAAAATTTCCAAGCCTATGACCCAATTACTAATGAAGGATGCCAATTTCGTTTTCACACCCGAATGCCTAAAGTCTTTCAATACATTGAAGAGTAAATTAACCAAAGATCCCATTATGGTTAGCCCCAATTGGGACTTACCCTTCGAATTAATGTGTGATGCCAGCGACACAGCCGTAGGGGCATGCTTAGGGCAGAGAGTGGACAAAATTTGCCAACCAATTTCTTATGCTAGTAAAACCCTTAATGATGCCCAAGTAAATTATACAACCACGGAGAGGGAATTATTAGCTGTGATTTTTGCCCTCGAGAAATTTCGTTCATATTTAGTGTTGTCCAAAGTCATTGTTTACACTGATCATGCCGCATTGAGGTATTTGTTTTCTAAGCAGGATGCGAAACCGAGGCTCCTTAGGTGGATCTTGTTGCTGCAGGAGTTTGACTTGGAGATACGAGATAAGAAGGGAGTGGAGAACGTGGTTGCTGATCATCTCTCCCGAGTGGAAAAGAAGGAAGAGAATGAGGAAACGACTGCAGACATCCAGGAAAAGTTCCTTGATGAACACCTGCTGGCAATACAACATGTACCTTGGTTCGCTGATTTTGCTAACTTCCTGGTAGGAAAGGTGGTCCCACCCGAGTTTTCCTACCAACAGCGGAAAAAATTCCTGCATGATGTGAAACAATATTTTTGGGATGACCCCTATTTGTTCAAAGTCTGTGGTGACAATATTATTCGCCGATGCATACCAGAAGCGGAGACTGCCTCTGTCCTTGCATTCTGCCACTCCAAAGAGGTAGGTGGACACCACGGGGCAGATAGGACTGCAGCTAAGGTACTTCAGAGTGGGCTATATTGGCCCACCATTTTTCGTGACGCTTTTGATTTTGTTAAAAATTGTGATAAATGCCAACGTACTGGGAACATTTCACAACGACATGCCATGCCTGTGAAACCCATTTTAGTTTGTGAAATTTTTGATGTTTGGGGAATAGACTTTATGGGTCCTTTCCCAAAGTCATTCAATAACGAGTACATCCTTATAGCCGTAGACTACGTCTCTAAATGGGTGGAGGCTATAGCCTTATCTAATAATGATGCGCGGGCTGTCATCCGGTTCTTACAAAAGAACATTTTTACACGGTTCGGCACCCCCCGCACCATTATCAGTGATGGCGGATCACATTTTTGCAACCAGGCTTTTAGACAGGTCTTGCATAAATAAGGGGTCACTCATAAAGTGGCAACCCCGTATCACCCTCAGACCAGTGGTCAAGTAGAAGTTTCTAATAGAGAAATCAAAGCCATCCTTGAAAAAACTGTGAATTCCTCTAGAAATAATTGGTCTCTCAAATTGGATGATGCACTATGGGCATACAGAACCGCATTTAAAACACCAATTGGGATGTCCCCATTTAGGCTAGTGTATGGTAAAGCATGTCATCTCCCTGTCGAACTCGAACATAGAGCCTACTGGGCTACACGTTTTCTAAATTTTGATGCAAGAGTTGCAGGACAAAACCGTTTACTACAGTTGGATGCTTTGGAAGAGTTTAGGCTTGGTGCCTATGAGAGTTCCCGGATCTACAAGGAGAAAACAAAAAGATGGCACGACAAGAGAATAATCAAACGTCACTTTGAGGTAGGGGATAAGGTGTTGCTGTACAACACTAGACAACGATTATTTCCGGGTAAGTTGAAATCAAGGTGGTATGGGCCATTCGAGGTCACCCAGTTATTCGCCTCAGGAGCAGTGGAAATCACAAACGGGAACAGTCCCCCGTTTAAGGTCAATGGGCAGCGGCTTAAAATCTACGAAGATGACTTGGGCGCAGTGGAGACACTGCGTTACACGGACGCCCACTAAGGGAGTTTCTACTATCCTATATCTCTCCTTGCTTTTACCTTGCTTTCTCATATGCATATTTTGGAACATTTATGCATAATTTAGTGTGGGGGGGGAGACAAAATAGGATAGGTATTTTGTACATTTATCATTTGCATGCTTTGTGTTTGTTTTTGCTCTGCTTTGTGTTTGTTTTTGCTCTGCTTTGTTTTTGTACATTTATGCTTTGTGTTTGTCTAAAAGGGGGGAATCTCAGGCGGTTGATTTTTGAGGCTTCTAGTATTCCTAACATTACAAGTGAAAGTGTGCTTGAAAGTCTAAAAGTTCAGTGAAATCATTGCATGTATAAAACTTGTGAACAACATGTGAGTCCCCTAAGAGGGTATTCAGCTAAGATTGACATGGAACGTGGCGTTAGGCGAGGCTAGGATTGTTGTCAATAACCATGAAATTGTGAGCTAGAGCCGAAGGTCGTCATGTTAGACTCATTTGTAGGATCTATCGACCTCTTAGGTGTGGGATTACAGTTATTGTCATTATGCTCATGGGAATTGCATCCAATACTGATTGAATGTTGTGTTATAAGTGAACTTGAAATGATGAGGCACCTAGGATTAGCCATTTGTGGATATAGCCCAGTCTTTGCTCAGACCAAAATCCCTTAACAAACTCCATTAGATAAGCCCCTTTAAGCTTCAGTGTCCCATTTCCTTTGATCACCTCGTTACAAGCCCTTAGCCTTCCTAAATACCTTTCTTTTCCCGAGTAAGTGACTTAACTTGAATCATTATGCACATATCCTTCAATTTCCATTAGCCATCACCCGGCTATCACTAAAGGTTGTAATCCTAAAAGTGAAGCAGTAGCCTATTCATATTGACTCCTGGTTCTAAACTCAAAAAAAAAAAAAAAAATGAACCAAAGAAGATGTAGAGGAAAGAACAAAAGGCATACTCCAATTACTTCCAGAACTAACATAAAACAACCTTGAGCTTCTAACCAGCACATGGCGGAAACAGTGCCAATATTTGAGCTGAGTCACTAACTCTTTGCCTAAATTACCTCCTTACTACCCCCAAACCTTAACCTACTGTACAACCCTGTAAAGACCTCGGATCTTATTTACTTGTGATGCGTAATTTTAACCGGATGGATGATGCAATTCCAACTTGACCATTTTGTGCAATACCACTGTAGAGAGCTCACCAAATTCTTATGACACCCAAACACTTGAGTGTAAGAGCGGCCACCTGTGAGCTAGCAACCTTAGTCCTCGCCTTTCACCTTCGCAAAGTGTTAGTCGATAAAACTAATTGATCGTTTTCGGGGAATTTATATGAGGTTCACTCTGTTCTTACATTGCAACTAGAGTAGTCTAAAACCGTATGGATTATTAATGCACAATAGAACCTTGTTTATGTATGGGAGCTGATCGTTGAAATTTCGCTGCCTTTGACTCCTTCTTTCTTGAGGCCAAGCAAGACTCAAGTGTGGGGGGGGGGGGGGGGGGGTTGATAGCTCCCATGTATATGAGGATTTTAGGATCATTTGGGGTCGTTTTTGCCTTATTTCTGCTTAACCGCATACCAATCTGTTATCTTTTAGCTAGAAGTAATGATTTCCGTTACTTACGGCATTCTCTGTATTTTCAGGTGCTTTTTAGGACGTTTTGAGCATTTCAGGACATTTCAAGGGCCACCAGATCAACTGCTGGAAGCAAGGACCAAAACAGATGCGTCCAAGAGGGGTTCGTGGACTTTCCAGCACCTGTCTCGTCGAGACAGTGCCTGTCTCGACGAGACAGGCCCGCGACTCGCCGAGACACTGTTAGTCTCGACGAGACGAGGCGGCCCGGCGGTTTTCAGAAGAGGCCATCGCGTGGTGTCTCGACGAGATGACCAGTGTCTCGTCGAGACACCAACTTGTCTCGCCGAGACACGTCAGGTCTCGACGAGACGAGACGCTAGGATCATTTTCCCAGTGCCTTCTCACCTCTAGGGCGCGGATTTTGGCCAAAATAATGCCCAAAATACCCCCGAAGCACCTGCTGCTATAAATAGAACATGATGCCTCCTTTGTGGGGGTTACTTCTTCTTTTTATTTTTCTCTAGCGGCATTGTTAAATTTTTCTTCTTCTTCTTTCTTGCTTGGAGAGGAATGGAGAGTTTTAAAGATCGTAGTTGTTGATTTGAAGATTGGGAAGGAGAGTTCTCTCGATATTTGTAATCAGAATCAGACAAATCGGGTTTTAGATTTCTAAACTCATAACTCTGTCTTTTACTTTTCGCTTCTTAAGTCAATATGCTTCATATTGATGATTTATGTTTCTGCAAGTTGTTTAGTTTGACCATGAACTAACCCCCATCCAATCTGGGATGTGGATGGAATTGATTGTGTGACCTAGAATGGTAGAGATTTGGGTTTATGGGAGTTATTCCCGATTGATCAAATTATTCGAGCTTAATGCCTCAAATTTGTCAGACTTAGGAGTGGATGTTAGAATGAGAATCGATGATAATCAACTAACCTGAAATTAAGAACAACAAGCTCTTCGAAGTTGACAAGTTTAGGATGGTGGATAGGTGATCCCTGACCAAGGAATCGCTTATCCGGAACCGGAATGATCTGACCTCGCTAGAGACCACTAGGAGTGCGGATTTGTGGCTGGGCTACGGCTCTAGCCTTGATCACTATTGAACCTTACCTTTTGCATGACCTAGGATTTGCAATAACCAAGGTTGAGCGAAAGGACCACTTAAGATTGACAGACTTGAAGTGGTAAATTCTGTGATTACCGTCAATTATCATTAGGATATAAACCTGAATCCTGTAAGCCATACTAGGGAGCCAATCAAGGGGAACCCTCATCCCGGATTGCTTCATCAATTATACTGTTTCCTCTCACAGTAAGTTTCTTTTATGTTAAGTTTTAAAACAGTTTGTTCATTAATTCTCAGACATTTACACAACATCCTGAACAATTGCTAGTCTTTGTTAGCTGAATAATTAATTGTGACAACTAGTCCTTGTGGTTCGATCTCGTGCTTAAGCACTGTACTACTTGTTTAGATAGCATTCACATCTCCTGTTTATCACTATACACTTTAGCAGCATCAGGTACACTTACTGATTCTCTACTTTTGTGCTTACAGTTTATTCTCGGAAATATTACTGACTTTGGCATCGGAGTGTCCCTGGCCGATCCCAACGGCGCCTCACATGGAAGTGCTCCGATCAAGGATTTTTCCACAAGTTATCAGTTGGTGCAGTGAAGGTGGAGCTCGAACAAACAGAAGATCACAAAATCTTGATTGTATAGAGTTTCACAAAGAACAAAAAAATGGAGTCAACGGAATAGAAATCACAATCTCAAACCTTGGCTCAATCAGTACAAACAAATCTATCCAAAGATACAGTTCTCCATATATTGGTAGGAAAGAGTTTTCTACATTAAATCTGGAATTTTATGATGAAAAAGATAAGTTTCCTCCCCTTTTTTATTCCATTTTTAATTAAAGAAAATTGAGATCTCTCACTCTTATAAAGTGCTATGAATATCATTACATGTTATTATATAAATCTAATAAATTGTGAAAGATAAAGTAATAGACACAAATCTTTCATTAAATCTTGCATGCTCAATATGCCTTATATTTTTATGCATGACGAGTATAATATGTCATTATCATTGAATTAGTACAAGATGCATGTATAAGATCCGTAATCTTGGAATTTTATAAAAAAATTCATCCATTCAAGGTGATTTTATCACTTAATATTAAGATATCATAAAAGACTCATGTAATTACAGATGATTTAGATCTGATTAGTCTTTTGGATGAACATCCATATAACTATTAGAAGAAATTACAAAAAAAATCATATTTGGTTTTTCTTGTACAATTCACCATCTATGTATGACTTTTCTCATATATAGTACTTTTAATATAAGAAATTCATATTTTTGAATATTATTTTGTCAAACAGTTATTTCATTCCCTTTTTTACAAGGATGTGTTTATTCATAATAAAAATTGTTTATCTGACATTGTTAGAATTTCTTTTACCAACGTAAGAGAATTGAACATATTGAATCTATTTGTGATTATCATGTAATTGTTCCTAACTATTAAAGTCATTATGGGCTGATGAATTACCGAATTGGATAATCGAAACTTTCATACCCTGAGCTAACTACAAAATAGTGTAAGTGTCAGTTTCGGATCAGAACATTAATTTATGCAAAATTCTTAAGGTATACATGACAGTTCCTTAGAGATTGTTTGGATGATAGTATATGAAGGTAGGTGATGATACATTTTGAGCAATTTTCCTTACACCCCAAATTGGAGGAGAATCATGGTACATGTATTTTTCTTCCAAAATTACCCTTTGTATTTATTTTATTTATACAAATGAAATGATATAAGAGCAATTTCATATATAACTATATTTGTTTAATTACACTTCATCCAAACAAGCCATTAATGATCTTTGAATGCCATGAATGCATGGATGCACAATGTTGATTGCAAGTAAATAGCAACTATGTAAGATAGCTTACCCAATATAGAATGTCATAACTTTTATGATGTTTAAAATAAATATGTTATCTTGGATATTAATGCGCATTGAAATACAAAAGGACATTGTTCTTAAACCATTCTCATTATGGTTATTTTTTAAGAATTCATTATGATATTTATGTGCAGTAGTAATCTTTATGGTTATGACCGTTATATGTGGTATTATTAACACAAGCATGAATAAAATTCTATTATGAATTTGTTTGACATATAATATTTACTCGGTTTTATCCTTTGACTAAGTTCATTCTAGAGTCAGGGACCAACGTAAAGGAATTACTAAATTGATTCCAAGATGAACTAAGAATTCCATAAAGAGACATTGCATCGTACATGATATTTGTCAACAAAGGTCAATGCAAATAGTCTTTCACTATGAAGTCAGTTCCATGGATCAAGCCATTGATCCCCAAGGTAAGTGAATATAGCTTTTATGCCTTACCACAATCTTTTAATAATGGACAGGATATGCCCCACTTCTGGAGTTCTTTCAGTACTAACCCACAAGTACAAGGGAATCGCTAATACTACAACCACCGCCAAACACTGGCATGAAAAGTAAAGCTCAACCCAGAGAGGTGTACATTCGAAGTCACTTCAGAAAAATTCCTTGACTACGTCATTAGCCAAAATGGAGTTAGAGCAAATCCAGATAAAGTAAAAGCCCTACGAGGCAAATGGCGAAAAGAGCGCCTAAATAAAAGCCCTACGAGGAGAAAGCTGAAAAGAGCGCCTAAATGAAAGCCCCACAAAGGGTGAGAAAGATCCAGAGGTTGAACGGGCTGATCATCATACTAGGAAGATTGTCAACAAGCATTTCAAGGTACAAAACAATTCCTAACAGAACCACCCTTGATGAGTAGACCAATCTGAAGGGGAGACCTGCATTTGTATCTATCTGTCATGGATAAAGCTATGTGCATCATGGTTATTCAAGAAGAAGAAGGTCAACAATTCCCCATCTATTATGTTAGAAAAATGTTGAAGGATGCGGAGACAAGATATTCGAAGCTAGATAAAATGGCTATGGCGATTGTGACAACATCCATCCGCGTCAAACCATAGTTCCAAGCATAACCTCAACATGATCGAGATCAAAATCAAGAGCCAACTTCGCCACCACGATTCAACATTGAACACATGGATGATGAGATTGAAAGGTGAGTGCATGCCGCTCTAGATAGATGATAGAACAACGTAGAAAGGTACGCCCATCCAGTTAACAGGAATTCTCCATTCACAGCACGGATCATGTGGTACGAGGCGGACAGAAGATTTAAAGCTTCCAACTTGCCACAATATAAAAAAGAAGAGTTAGTATAAACGGGACATTACGTATCCCGAACCCAAAGGATGGGAGCATGTAACCGTTGAAAGGAACGCCAAGACGTATTACAGGTTCCATAAAAGAAATGGCCACCACATTTTGAAGCTTGCTGGGAGCTGGAAAAATAGAAGATAGATTTGTCCAGAATAACAAATAACAAGATGACATGCAGAAGACTGATCCTAGAAGGAAATTCAAAAGTGTCATTAATGTCATAGTAGATGGACCAGTGTATCAACCACCCGTGAAAAAAGCAAAAATATCCACTCTGGATAAAACATCCCTCAATTGCCACTTTTGCAGAAACAGGTCACACTATCCGGACCAAGGGCCAGGTAACTTTGGAATGCAAGCTGGCGGATGATGATCAAGCGTGGATTGGTGATTTGGAGTTCTCTATTATGGATGGACAATTACCTTATAACATCATTCTTGGGCGACCGTTCATCTCAGAGGTTGCAGCCCTAATTTCCATCCGTCATCTGGCAATGTACATTCCCACCAGCAAAGGAGGAGTAATGATTAGCGGGAACCAAAAGGTGGCTCAAGAGACCTACTCGGCGTCACTATCGATCCGCCCACAATCCAAAGATGACTGATGGGGACGCGACGCCTAGTGGTAGTGATGTGATATCAAAAGCACAAGAGCATGCAACAAAGGAGCTTGGAGTTAAGGAGCCCAGTAGAAGCATGAGGGATCCATTGGAGCTGTCAATTGGACCTATGACGAAGAATCGTGCAAAGAAAGACCAACAAATGCTTAATGGACTCATCTTGAGCTTCTTTAAACAAGGAATGAATTCTAGCGAAGTCATTAAAGATGGTGTGTTTTTGTGTTGTATCCAAGCCCAATCCCATAATAGTGATATGTAAAAAGGTTGATCATATTTTAAGAGAAGCTTTGGACTTGTATGTGTTTGGCATGTGCAAAACCCATTGGGACTCATTAAAATTAATGCTATATCCTTATAGGTTTGATTGGGCTTATTTCTAGCTAATTAAAAGGCCCAAATAATGTTAATTAGTGGGCTGAAATTGGGCTCTAAGGGACAAAAACGAATTTAATGTTTTTCCTTGTCTAATTAGGATTTCTTTTACCTTGGTGCACTAGGATTCAACTTCCTTTTTAGTTTAGGTTTAGGTTTATTTTGTAGCCTATATAAAGGCTTGTATTCTTCATTATTTTCATCAATCAGAAATCAATATTTTTATGAACAAAAGTTCTTCTTTTCCTTTGGGAATTATTTTCAATCCGGGATTGAATTCTTTATTGTGAGCTTGAGAGACCGGGTAATCATTCTTGCAATATTATCTTGATCGTGAACAAGTATTTTGGTAAGGTACTTGTGAATCGCCAAACACTCAGGTTCCAATTTAATTATTCGAAGGTGTAAGGTCAGATCTCCTTTCATTGTCTTTAATTCTTTGGGATTGGTTTGTCATCACCAATTTATGTTTGTTATTTGATTCTATTAATTCCTTAAGATAGATCGGGAAAACTTGTTGATTTGGTTATTATCTCTTTTTCATAACCAATATCACATCAGGTTGAGTTTCTACGACGATATATATATTATGAGTGCGGACTCTATATCTATGGATGTGATCTTTTAAATGTTCTTAACTCTACTAGACGCTACGACTACTTAGAGGCAAGTGTACCCCGTCGTATCAAGTAATAATGCGGTTAAGACCGGGTATCGAATCCACGGGATTTATAATTACAAGTATTAGACGACTCGGTTACGTATGTTATTTAAGCGGCGATTACTTTGGGGTGAAGCAAGATACAACTACACACTATCCTAACTATTGGCGACTCAGATTTGTGTAGCTAAAACCCTATGAAGTGGGATGAATATTGATAAGTTATAACCACGATAAATAATGACTCTAAATGTATACGGATAATAATTTACTCTTGTAAAGACGACTAAGTATAGTAGGACCGACTCGTGAAGCACTTAAACTACGTAATTCCTAGTCAAGGCGTGTCTAATGCGGGGGAATTAGAAACTAGGGCACGTAAGTTCTGTGGCTTGTCAATTCCTATGGTTTCCGGTTTGTCACTTTCGGTAGGGCAACACCTATATAACTCCCTAAAGATAGCCCGAATGGCGTCGGAAATCGCGTTCTCCTACACAATAGTCAATTATCAATATCAAAACGAGTAGCAAATACTAACACGTAAAGGGAAATAGAGATTATAAATCATGAAATTATAAATATGAAATGTATATAAATGGAATACAACCAAGCCTAGTACATAGGAAGAGTACAAGCTAATTAGCACGTAAAAGGAGAGAATCCGCCCTTGAAACTAGCTAACTGGACTCAAAGCCGTCTCCTAGGTCATGGAGGTGGAACTCTCGAGCTTGGTGACGAATGATGGAGCGGAACTTCGATGGAAAGCCGGAACAACCGAACAAGCTCTCGAGGTGGAGAGTTTAGCTACAAAAACTGAATCTATACTACAACAAGTAACAAAACAAGTATAGTTTGCTCTCTAGTGTGTAATTATTTCTTGGTATCAAATGAAGTTCAAGAGCTTCCTATTTATAGACATCAAGCAAGGGCAAGTTTGTAATTTCACAAAGCACAAGTATGGAGCAACATTATTTGGTGCAGAAATCCCATGATACGCCCCGCGTGAAGTGGTCTACGCCCCGCGTAAATGCCCATTCCGTCAGAAATCTCCTGCATGTGGACCAATTCGTTGTCTTGTTGTCTCAAGCACGCCCTGCGTAAAGGATTGTACGCCCCGCGTGTTTGAGTCTCTGAAGTTTTATTGCTTGAATTGGTGCTTTTACGCCGTGCGTAGCTGAAGTACGCCCCGCGTAAATGAGTCTCTGATCTTTTTATGTTGAAGAACTGCCTTTTACGCCCCGCGTATGGAGAGTTGACTTCGGGAGACAATGCAGTCTGACTTTCAGGATTAGGCCAATTATTGCCGACATGTGTCACACGCCCCGCGTAGAGTGGCATACGCCCCGCGTATGCTGAGTCAGTTCCACATGGCTTCTGCGGATAAGGCAATCATTACCGACACCATATTTCACGCCCCGCGTAGAGGATTATACGCCCCGCGTATGGAGTGGATTTTTTCTCCTTTCTCGTACCTGAAATACAAATCTTGCGAGCCGAGTTATCTTGACGTTTTTATTTCCTAAACTAATCAAAAACGAGGAAAATTAACTGAAAGTACGAGATTTATTTTTATTTCTTTATTTTATCAAAACACTTTATTTTTGTAATTAAACTTATTTATTTTATCCAAAATCAACCCGTAAATCACGCTAAAAGATAGGGGTAAAATACCCCTATCAAACCTCCTCGGACTTTAAAGTTTTACTTGTCCTCAAGTAAAAGAAATCGAAAGACAAGGGATTGAGAAAATAAAGAAACAAACCGAAGGTTGGTTTTGCCAAGTGCGTGATTTCAAAGTTATGGTTTTGTGCAAAGGTTTCGGTAAGTACCTACGCAAACAATTGAGTACGAAACTTGTTTGAAACCTCCATGATCAAGATTTAATAGGCAATATTAACGGGGATTGATTATCTTTTGAGAACCCGATAGTACCTCACCAAGGGATTTCGCTCTTACGCTTAATTTTAGGTGGGTCGGTGTTTTAGCACTCTTCTTTGCACTTACTCGAGATCATGTTGAATTTGCATTTTTATCCGGGTTTTTCCTCCTAAAATATGGTTAGGCAATATTAAAAATGAACCCGGAGGGGGGTTGTAATGTGGGTGGCTTCTTTAGTGGTTAGTTTAAAGAAACTCGAGTTCAAAAATACTGTTTTGTGTTTGCACCGTATCATTGCTAATTTCGGCCTTGGCGAATTTTACAAGACGTACTTCAAAATTGCTCAGGTGGAGCTTGAGAATGCCTTTTTATTTTCATCGTATCCTTTGTTTTGATAGAGGCACAAAAACAATATTTTGAAAACTTATGGTGCTCATTTGCTAAGGTCGTGACTTATTTTGGGTAATTCGGGTGCACTTTGATTATGTCGGTAATTGAACAAGAGGAAAAAGGGTTAAATGTTAAGAGGGTATTAACAAAAAAGTTGGTTAATAGGCTCGAGGGGGTTTCCTAATGTTCAATGAAAACGAGAAAAGTAAATTAAGAAAAATTAGCCTAAGTGGGTTCGGTTTCTCATCTATTGCCTTTTTACCACAAATAAGTGTACTTGACCCGGTATTGGATGCAAATTCTATAAGTCGAGTGAAGTCAAAGCTCTCGAAAAATTGTGAAAGAATTAGAGTTCTCGTACGAACTCTTTTAGGCTCAAAAATACCTCACAAAGACTCGGGTTTAAATTGTGTACTATCAACTTTTCGCTAAATTCTCAACTATCCCGTTTTTATTGCCTTTTCAAAGTTCATTATGGAGATAACATTCGGGTTTAAGACTCAATGCCTTAGTTTAGTACTAACTTTTAGCTTTGCACAAATTCCCTAACTTTAAGATCAAGACTAAAATCTCTTAATCGAATCATTCCTTTATGTTTCGTCACTTTTATTTTTAATGACAAATAACGGAACTTTAATTGATTTCCAAAGGAGGGATAACGTGTCGGGAAAAGTTAAATGAGTCAATAAATTAGTTTAATTATTTTGTTGTTATTAAATTTTTATTTTTGTTTTTGGTAGTGCAAACCAAACTAAAAGTGCGGGGTTGCACGTCCCTCCGCGTTATTTAAAATGACGCCTATTCCAAGGGCGTCGCAAAAAGAAGTTAAAACAAAAACAAAAATGAAGCTAAGGAAGGGAAAGAAGAAGACCCTTAGTGGTCAGGGGCCCTACGCGAGGCGTGCCCAGGGGAGCGCCCCGCGTAGGGCGGCGTTTTTAATGCGGTTTGAGGCAGAGACTCAAATACGCGGGGCGTAATAGGGGGCGCCCCGTGTGTTTGAGTTTCTGAACTTTAGGAACCACAGAAAGGAACTCATACGCGGGGCGTAAGAGGGGGTACGCCCTGCGTAAAAGGTGTCCCTTGTAGAATTTTGGATCAGAGGCACAAAGACGCGGGGCGTGCATAGGAAAACGCCCCGCATATTATGTCGAATTGGGATTTGGCTTTCCGTGGCTGGGAAGCGAAATGAAGAAAACAAGGAAAAATTGAACAGATATATACAGGGAGTTTGAGAGAGTCAAACCAATGCTACGTTTAGAGTTGGAGTAGCTCGACTTTCCTTTGCGATGTGTAAGCTTACGGTGGTGCGAGGAGTGTGGTTTCGCCTTGTTGTGGAAAAACGCCGCCGCGGTATATCTTTAGACGGTGGCCATTGACCCGTAGGGTTGCATTATCGGGACCTTGGATTTCACATGCTCCGGAGGGGTGCACATTGATGACGGTGTATGGTCCTGACCACCGACTTTTCAATTTTCCGGGAAATAACCGGAGGCGAGAATTGTAGAGGAGAACTTGATCCCCCTTGTTGAACTCCCGAACTTGGATGTGCTTGTCGTGCCACTGCTTGGTACGTTCTTTGTAGAGTTTGGCATTTTCGCATGACCCTAAGCGGAGTTCATCAAGATTATTGAGTTGGAGGAGGCGGTGTTCTCCTGCAGCCTGCATGTCAAAATTTAAAAATTTTAGCGCCCAATAGGCTTTATGTTCTAATTCCACGGGCAAATGGCATGATTTTCCAAAAACTAGACGATAAGGGGACATCCCGATGGGCGTCTTAAACGCCGTGCGGTAAGCCCAAAGAGCATCATCGAGCTTTAAGCTCCAGTCTTTTCTAGAGGAGTTAACCGTTTTTTTCTAAAATACGTTTTAACTCTCGGTTAGAAACCTCAACTTGCCCACTAGTTTGCGGGTGGTAGGGTGTAGAGACTCGGTGTGCAACCCCATATTTAAGTAAGAGTTGATCGAATTGTCGGTTGCAAAAGTGGGAACCCCCGTCGCTAATGATAGTCCGAGGGGTTTCGAACCGAGTGAAAATGTTTTTCTTTATGAATTTCCCTACCGCCTTAGAGTCGTTTGAAGGTAAGGCAACGACCTCCACCCATTTGGAGACATAGTCAACCGCTACAAGAATGTAAGCGTTGTTATGCGACTTAGGGAAAGGTCCCATGAAGTCTATCCCTCACACGTCAAAAAGTTCGCAAACTAAGATCCCTTGTTGGAGCATTTCGTGTTTTCGGGAAATGTTTCTGCTCCTTTGACAAGCGTCACATGATTTGACGAAGTCTTGGGAATCTTTGGACAAAGTAGGCCAATAAAACCCACATTGTAAGACTTTTGCCATAGTCCGACTAGGGCCAAAATGGCCCCCCGGCTCTTGGGTATGACACATATATAACACATGATTAACCTCTTCTTCCGGTATACACCTACGAATAATGTTATCGGCACAAGATTTGAACAGATAAGGTTCTTCCCAAAAATAATGCTTAGCATCGTGAAAGAATTTCTTACGCTACTCATATGTAAGGTGCGGGGGAAGAATATTACCGGCTTTGTAGTTTGCCATATCGGCATACCAAGGTAAAGATGTTACCGCATAGAGTGCTTCGTTGGGAAAGGTCTCCTTAATCTCAACAGCTTCCGAAGATTCGCCTTGCTCGCCTTGTAAGCGAGAGAGATGATCGGCCACAACATTCTCCACTCCTTTTTTATCTTTGATCTCGATGTCGAATTCTTGTAGGAGTAGGATCCACCGTATCAAGCGTGGTTTGGCGTCCTGCTTAGTCATCAAGTACTTGAGAGCTGCGTGGTCAGTGTATACGATAATTTTGGATAACACAAGATATGACCTAAATTTATCGAAAGTAAAAACAACGGCTAGCATCTCCTTTTCCGTGATGGAATAGTTTTGTTGGGCCTCATTGAGCGTTTTGCTCACATAATAAATAGGGCAAAAGAGTTTATCCACCCGTTGGCCCAAACAAGCGCCTACAACCAAATCACTCGCATCACACATGAGTTCAAAGGGGAGGTTCCAATCGGGTTTCACCATGATAGGTGCATTAACTAGTTTTTCCTTTAGCGTATTAAATGCAAGTAGACATTCGGGGGAAAAACTAAATTCCGCATCCTTTGCAAGGAGTTGGGTCAAGGAGGTTGCTATCTTAGAGAAATCCTTGATGAATCGTCTATAGAACCCCGCATGACCCAAGAAACTCCGAATTCCCTTAACGTTGATTGGTGGAGGTAGTTTTTCAATTACCTCGATCTTGGCCGGATCGACCTTGATCCCCTCCCCAGACACCTTGTGTCCCAAAACAATGCAATCTTGAACCATAAATTGACATTTTTCCCAACTGAGCGCAAGGTTAGTGTCTTCGCAACGTTGGAGGACCTTATCAAGATTACTTAAACAAATCTCAAAGGACGACCCAAAAACAGAAAAATCGTCCATGAAGACTTCCATGAAATCCTCAATCATTTCGGAGAATATAGCCGTCATGCACCTTTGAAAGGTGGCGGGGGCGTTACAAAGCCCAAATGGCATCCGCCTATATGCAAATGTCCCATACGGACAAGTGAATGTCGTTTTTTCCTGATCCGAAGGATCGACGGGAATTTGCATATAACCGGATAAGCCATCGAGGGTTCAAAAGAATTTATGACCCGCCATTCTTTCCAACATTTGGTCGATGAACGGCAAGGGAAAATGATCTTTTCGGGTGGCTTCGTTAAGTTTTCTATAATCAATGCATACTCGCCACCCGGTTACTTTCCGTGTGGGGATTAATTCCCCTTGATCATTTTCCGTCACCGTTGTGCCCCCCTTTTTGGGAACACATTGGACCGGGCTAACCCATGGACTATCGGAGATAGGAAAGATTATACCTGCATCAAGGAGTTTGATTACCTCGGCCTTCACTACCTCTTTCATATTGGGGTTAAGCCGTCGTTGCGGCTGCACGGAGGGCTTGACTTTATCCTCCATAAAGATGCGGTGTGTGCAAATGGTGGGGCTGATCCCTTTTATGTCGTGAATGGTCCACCCAAATGCGCCTTTATGTTTTTGTAATACCGCAATTAATGCTTCCTCCATTTCCGCTGTCAAAAGCGAAGAAATAACAACCGGTAAAAAATTAGGAGGTTGCAAAAATACTTATTTTAAATTAGGAGGCAAGGGTTTGAGTTCCAAAGTTGGAGGTTCCTCAAGGGAGGTCTTCGGCTTTGCTTTGCTATCCCGGTCTAAACCCTCAAACCGGCTCCTTGCCAACAGACATCGTTCTATTTCGGAGGAGTATTCAAACGGCTTGTTCAATGGCTCCTCATCCAAATGCTCAATACCATCTATTTCCGAAGAGGTTCCCGCGGAAGACCTATCACAAAATTCTTCAACAAAAAGATCAATGGAGTCCACGAAATTTACAGAATTACAATCCGCCATGGTATTAGATGGAAATTTCATGGAGTTATACACGTTAAATTCTACCTCTTCGTCTTGCAACCGTAGGATGAGCTTACCTTCGTGGACGTCAATGAGAGTCCTACCTGTTGCAAGGAATGGTCGTCCTAGGAGGATTGATACCGAATCATCTTCCGCCATATCGAGCACTACAAAATCGGTGGGGAAAATGAACTTGTCCACTTTCACTAAGACATCCTCCACAATTCCTTTTGGCCGGGCAATGGATCTATCGGCCAGTTGAAGCGTCATATTGGTAGGCTTAGGTTCTCCCAAGTCGAGCTTCCTGAATACAGATAAAGGCATTAGATTGATGCTAGCACCCAAATCACATAAAGCTCTCCTAAACTCAACATTACCAATCGTGCAAGGGATAGAAAAACTACCTAAATCCTTGAGTTTAGGTGGGAGTTACTATATACTCAATGGTTGGCGAACATCGTTCTGGTGAAGAAAGCAGGCGGATCCTACCGCATGTGTGTCGACTTTACAGATCTTAACAAGGCTTGTCCCAAAGACAATTACCCTTTGCCATGTATTGACATACTCGTGGACGGAACTGCTGGGCACGCTATGTACTCCTTTACAGACGTGAAGTCAAGTGATGGGTGTCGAATCCACCAAAAATAATTAATACTTTACTTGACCGAAATATGGATTTGTAACAAGGGTAAGCAAAGGTCGAACCCAAAGGAATATTACTGACTCAAAACAATAATGACTTGATAAATAAACAAAGTAAATAAACAGGGGGTTTTGATTTGTGAGATTTAACCAATTGAGAATTTCAAATAAAATAAAATTAGCAAGAGTAAATATGATTTGTAAACAACGTTTTGGAGAAATCCAATCAAAGGGGTTCGCATGTAGGTAATTCACTCAGTATCGATCACAGACAGATAAAATAGACTCTTATACACATACCGGATCGGTTTGGAGTATTCTTCCTTAATATTAAACTGGTCAATCACGCGCGTATAACCAGTTCCTAATCAATAAATAATCCTGCCTTAGCGGTCAAGATTTAATCTATTGACAGCCTGATGAATTAGAAAAACCCGACCTTAGCCAACCGACGCTCAGCGTAGACGATTCAGAAACTAAATTACTTGTTCATTCGACTCAAATAAACCTAATTAATTTTGTATTAATGTCACATGAAAGACAATCTCAGGTTGTCAAATCTGAATCTATTCTTTCAAATACAAAACTAACTCAATTTATATTATCGATTGCTACTATGATTGGTTCATTTAGGTAAAACTCTAACTTTACCAATTCAGCCGTATGACAATCCAATTCAAAGAACGATCTGCAGTTATCATTCGAAGATTGTTTAATCAATTGAGAATAAATCCCTAAATACAATGAACAAATAAACGGTAGATTAATAAGAATAATTAAAGCACAACAATCTCACGATAATGAAGAAAAACCTCCTTTGGATTAACCCATAACCGAATATAGAAGTTTAGCTACGAATAGCCATGGAAGAACACATGTTTCTGTTTCAAAAAGAGAACAAAAATGATACTGAAAAAATAAAGCCTAAAAAGAACCTATTTTAAGAACGTAAATTAGGCTTTTTATAGAGAAAAGCCTCTCCTAAAAATTAGCTAACCAAATAATCTTTTTCCTAATCACAAATCTTTTCTAATCTGTCATATCTCCTAATTTCGTGCATGCTTAGTCATTCCCAACTATCCAGGTTCATTCTTGATAGAATAAGGGAGAGTCCTGATCAATTCTGGAATCTGCAATTCCCGAAATCCTTAGTCTTGGGCAAGACTAACTCCATTTTCGTTTCAGCTCCTCTGAATCAGCTCCAAATTCCCTTTTAGTCCAAATTTGCTTCAATTAAGTCCAATACTGCTCCTTTTAATCATTTGAGTCCTGTGGAGGCAAATCAAACCAAAACAAGCAATAATACCCAAAATAACACCAAATTAATTAAATAACCTAGCATTAAAGTGGACATTTGAACGTTGAATTGGACATTTATCATCAAGTTATCATCAAATTCCCATGGAGCCTTCAGATAGGATCAAAACCTCATTCGTAACTCACCAAGCCACTTATTGCTTCAAAGTCATGCCCTTTGGGCTTAAGAACGCAGGAGCCACTTATCAGCGGATGATGAACAAAATATTCGCGGACAGCAAGGGTGATAACTACTCAGTCTATGTGGATGACATGATCATTAAAAGCACAACCGTAGAAAGGCATGCAGATGATGTGAAGGAGGTACTGGACATACTCCGACGCCATAATATTAAGCTGAACCTAGAGAAGTGTACTTTTGGTGCGACGTATGGAAAATTCTTAGGGTTCATGATTAGCAAAAAAGGAGTTAGCCCAAATCCTGACAAGGTTAAGGCTGTCCTAGAAATGCAAGCACCACGGAACATCAGGGAAGTGCAGCGCCTTAATGGGCGGATCGTAGCCTTGGGCAGCTTTATCTCCTGTTCAGCACGCAGATGTCAGCCCTTCTACGAAGTCATCAAGAAGCAAAAGTCATTCGAATGGAACGAGGATTGTGAAAAGGCCTTTGAAGGGATCAAGCGGTTCCTCACTGAGCCACCCATGATGAGTCGGCCGATGAAAGGCGAGGACCTTTACATGTACATATCGGTTACGGATAAAGCTGTGTGCACGGTCATGATACGAGAAGAGGATGGCCAGCAATTTCCGATTTATTATGTGAGCAAGGTTTTAAAAGATGCCGAAACCAGATATTCTAAGCTTGATAAAATGGCGCTGGTTGTTGTCACCACAGCAATCCACCTTAGGCCATATTTTCAGGCTCATACTGTGGTGGTTCGAACGAATATACCAATGAGAAAGGTGTTGCAGAAGCCGGACACTTCTGGAAGGTTGATGGAATGGGCAATCCGCCTAGGTGAATTCGATGTGAGATATGAAAGCAGGTCAGCTTTAAAGAGTCAGGTCTTGGCAGACTTTGTGAATGAATTCACTGAAGAGGGGATAGATCATCCCAAACCTCAAATGGAAGAGTGGACAATGTACACCGATGGTGCCTCCTCGGCGGATGGAGCTGGCATAGGTGTTGTAATCAAGGGTCCCCAATACATAAAGTTACGGTACGCAGCAAAATTGAATTTTCATGCAACTAATAATGCCCCTGAATATGAAGCTTTGGTATTGGGATTACGCCTACTCAAAGAAATCACTCCCGAGCGGATTGTGATCTATAGTGACTCCAAGCTAATGGTCAATCAAGTGATCAAGAATTACGAGGTAAAAGATGATGTTTTGGCCAAATACGTAGCAGAAGTCAAAAAATTGCTAGATCACCTCGAGGCTAAAGAAACTAAATGGGAACTGATTCATGTCCCCCGGGGATCCAACACTGAGGCAGATCATTTAGCCAAAATGGCCTCTAGTGAGGAGAACTGGACGGACCCACAATGTCCCTTCGAAGTTAAAATAGCTTCAGCCTTCGTCTCGGAGGAGGTATCCCTACTCACAACGGTAGAAGATGATTGGAGATCGGCCATTCGCCAATATCTGCTAGGTGGAACTTTACCTGAGGATAAGGAAGAGCACGGCGGATCGTTAGAAAAGCGGCTTATTTCTCCATAATCAACGACGGTCTCTATAGAAAACCTTTTAGCCATCCTTGGTTAAAATGCATCCTGCCAGAAGAAGGACGGCAGGTCCTCAAGGAGCTGCATGAGGGATCGTGTGGGTCCCATGAAGCATCCGCCTCAATCTTGAAGAAATCCAGGTTAGCAGGATTTTATTGGCCAACGGGCGAACTTGATGCGCAAAAGTTGGTGGAAAGTTGCCATAATTGCTAGATTCATGCGAATGAATCACATACTGCCAAGAATCTCCAGAGGCCCATCATAGAAGGATGGCCATTCGCCCTCTGGGGCATTGACATTGTAGGGCCATTCCCACCTACCCGCCGGCAGAGGAAGTACGTGGTAGTGGCAGTAGATCACTTCACCAAGTGGGTAGAAGCCGAAGCTGTTTCCTCCATCACTGCTGAACGAATGGTGGAATTTGTCAAGGACAACATCGTGGGAAGATATGGCATCCCCCACACCATCATCATCGATAATGGAACGCAGTTCAACTGTGACGAATTCAAAACTTTCTGTGAGAAATTGGGCATTCTAAACAGATTCGCCTCCATTTACTATCCCCAATCTAATGGAATGACTGAAGTTACGAATCGGACGATCGTAAAAGGCATAAAGAAGAGATTAGGGGAGCATGATAAAAAATGGGCGGATCAGCTAACAAGCGTCTTATGGGCCTATCGCACAACTCCTAGAACAGCCACAGGAGAAACGTCGTTCGCCCTCTCTCATGATGTAGAGGCCGTGATCCCGATTGAGATACAGGTTCCAAGTGATAGAGTTGCCTTCTATTGTGAGGAGGACAACGAGGACCGATTAAAGGAGAGTCTTGATCAAGTAGAAGATCGAAGAGACCAGGCCTACGTACGTATGGCGGCATACAAGCAGCGGATCGTTGCTTACCATGACAAAAATGCCAAGCTTGTGGACCTAAATGTGGGTGATCTCGTGCTCCGCAAAGCTGACAAAATCCAGTCTCGAGAAGGGAAGGGCAAGCTAGGGCTCACCTGGATGGGTCCGTATCAAATAGTGGACAAGATTGGATTCGCCACATTTAAAATTCAAGACATGGAGGGGAACACATTGCCACGCACCTGGAACCTCCAAAATCTCCGCAAATATCTTGTCAGAAAATAAAGTGTACATCCGGTCTTGAGTACTCGTTTTCCTTTAGTAAGCTTTTTCCCATGTGGTTTTTCTTATTAAAGGTTTTAACGAGGCTCACATATAAGACCTGCTTACTGTAATAAAGCATTTCTCCTATCAATAAACAAATATTGTGCCATTTTCTATGTTCTTTTTAAGGCTTTTTCTTGCAGTAATATTAATAATCTAGTCTTAAAAAGAAGGGGGGCATCCAACGCTCTCCGCATTAAAAAAGTATTGCTATCTCATAGCTACTTTTTCTCCTCGGACATAGGAGAATCAATCTCATGGGCGGATCCATCTCTGAGGTGATCCCCATTTTAGATAGAGTTAAAACGATCCTTGGACGCAAGGTCTTTACACTCTCCTACATCCTTCCCAAAAAAGGATTCACAAGTCCTATGGGCGGATCACTTCACCTTAAAGACAGGTAGCAAATTGATCCCCTAGGCAGCTTTACTTCCTTCAATGGAATAAAACAGCTTCTAACCTTCACAAAGGTTCCTGCTATGGAGTATGGCTGGCCACCTACTCCAAAATAAATCCTAGATGCCTATATATTTACTTACGCAAACATAACAGTAACATAAATAGCTGCCATAAAGGATTAAACAAATTGTACTTAACGATTTTTTACAAATCAAAAAGTAAAACAACTAAGTAATAATGGGGGGCATCCTCCTTTGCACTCTTCTCGCTTGCGGCGCTTGCTTGAGAAGCCTCCTTCTCCCCAGACTCAGATACGCCTACCAAGGGTACCTCCTTTTCCACGGAAGATGTGGGACCAAGAGGAAGGGCGTTATCATTGATCGGTTCTTCACCCGCCTTAGGGGGCACTTCCTCTAGCTCCACTAGTTCAACATTAGTGGGAGGTTTGCTTTCTTCCATGGGTCCTTTCATCCATCTCCGAACGTAGTCACGGAGGTAGTCTTTAGCGTCTGGCATTTTGTTATATTTGGCAACTTCATCTGGGTCTGGGACGGCGAACTGGGGGTCTGTGAAATCAACCTCGGGATGCGCTAGAGAGAAGTACGCCATGAGTAGTTCGCCATAGTAGAAAGCTTGCTCACCCGCCGTATACTCTGCTTCTCCTACCGCCACCTCATGGTTCTTAGCGTCTGTCACGATCTTTTCCTTCAACTTCTTGATCTCCGCGTCTTTAAGAACCAAGGCAGCCGTGGCAGAGGCAATGTTTGCATTCACAGAGGCGATGTTCGCATTGGCATCCGCTACCTCTTTCTCCAACTTTTCAATGGTAGCCTTGTCAGCCACGCTTTGAAGGAGCTCAGCCTCCATGGCACGTATGCGAGTATACATCTGTTGAAAACAAACAATTTCGTCAAAAGAAAAAAAAACAAAGGAACAACTTTTTCGACGAAACGAAATCCTTTGTAGTTGGGAGGTTTACCGTGAGGAGCTCCGTTTTCCCCTTTTGCGCATGAATGGAACCGGGGATCTGGTTCTGATTCCTTTGCACTTCGCCCAACTGGCCCAGGGCCTCATCTAAGTCGTTTATGACGGACTCATTCTCCAAAGATCCTTGGGCGCCATACTTGGCGGACCAGTATCCGCCCAGATCAGGCTTCGCCATCTGCACAAATATTCAAGGATCAAAACTCAGATCCAAAACTTGACGAACAGATAAAAATAAAAGGCAACTTACCTGTTCCATCTCTCCTACAGGCATGGCGGACCTCATGGCATCCGCCATAAGCTTAGGGCCTCCAATAACTGTAGGCTTCCTCCTTTTTAGTGGCGGCTCAACCACTACTCCAGCGGGACGCTTCCCGTCATCCTTTTGGGGAATCGCTGCTTGATCTTTCCTACGCGCCTCAGCCTCTAGAAACTTTCTACGCTTCTCTGCAATAGCGTGATTGGCCTTAGATAAACCCCTGCCAAAGAAAACAATGAAGTAATCAAAGTTCAAGAAGAAATAAAAGTTACCTTGGTCAAATTGCGCAATCTTGGAGTAAATGAACTGCTCCCCCTCTCGGCGAATCAAAGGAATATCGCTCATCATGAAGGCTAAAGCGTCCGCGTATGTCCATGCATCCGCCTTGACCTTCTTCATGAGCTCCGCCACCACTTCATCGCTATCGGTCAATATTCGCATATCGCATGTCATGTGTAAAGGCTTGGGATTCCAAAACGAGGGAAAACCCAGTGATTCGCCCTCTTTTATCTTCACATAGAAGAATTTCTCATCCCAGCAATGGACATTGGACATTTTGTCACTGAATGGCGAATACACTCCGAATTTGGCGAAAGTGAGGTAAGACTCGGACTTCCGTTTTGAGGGTTTATGGAAAGCTCTAAAGACACGACCCGTATATACCACTCCTAAATTTGAGGCGAGATAGCAGTCTAAAGCGATATCCAACCAACCGTTAGGGTGTAGTTGGCTGGCAGTGATATCAAAGTAAGAGAGGATGTCCGCCATCATCTTTGGGAGAGGAAGTCGGAACCCTCTCTCCATATGGCTGCAATATACAGTCAGAAAACCGCTAGGCGGACAAGAGGGTCGTTGATGAGCTGCAGCTAACTGGGTCTCGTAATTATCGATCCAGGGAAAGCGATTCGCCAGGTCCGCTAGATCCGCGACACTCATACAAGACGGAGTAGACTCCGCTCGAGGGTTCTTTTTCCTAGGTGGGATTGAAGAAGAGGCCATTGTCCCCGGAAAACACCTGGACTTAACGGCCGGAGCAGTACCAGAGACAGAAGTAGAAAGAACTTGATTCCTAATGGAACGAGTTTGGTAGCGATTACACGCCGAGTTACGTAACTCAGCTAAATCGGAGCAAGCTGTGTCCTTGGAGGAAGATGAATTTTCCGATGACGAAGTGGTCCAACTAAAATTAACTATTATTTCAGGAGAAAAGGTCGAATTAAAAAGCTCCGAAGTTGATCTAGAAGATGATGAAGAACTCCTAAACATTCAGAACAAATCGAGTAAGGAAAGATGAACTTACATGAAATCGAAAAGCTTTGAACTCTGAAATTCCCAGAAAAAGCTTTGCGCCAGTGGAAATGAAGATGAAATGGGAAAAGAGAGAGAGAGAAGGAAGAAGAAGGCATCTTCCCTTTCTTTAAACAGAGTGCTCATTACACGTGTCACTCTACGATTGGCATCGAACAGAGTGTTCATTAATGCAGGCAATCATGACGGCGCCCAGAAGCTCAAAAGCCCTAAAGGACTTTAAGGGAACTTTGGGGGGGGGCTTCTAATAACATGGAGATATTATCCTGAGGACCAAAAGAGATATTCACCTAGAGAACGCAACGTATTAATCTCCAAAGGAGATCCGGCTGGCGGATCTCCACGATCCCGCTCAAAGGGATCCAGTGGCGAACCTATAAAGCGAGTCTCCTTGTTCACTTGATTCGCCACTGTAACGGCTGAACGCCGACTCGGCCATAAAGACCATTAAAGAGCTATTAATAAGTTAACCGCCAGATTAAAGGTAACTTGTAACCGCCATTTATGGAACATTAATGGAGACTTTCTGGTTGCCAAAGTTTACGACTTCCTAGCTATATATAGCCTACATCCTTAGGCTATCAAGGTACACATTCTCACACCCTTTGTCAATTCAGTTTGCTTCCTTGATCTACCTTACTGACTTTGGCATCGGAGCTTCCCCCTGTCGAACCCAACGACGCCCCCACAGGGACGAAAGTTGATCAGAAATTCTCCACAAGTCATCAGAAGTCTAGTCTTCATCAAAGCAATGAAGTCTCGCCTTCACAAATGCAAAGTAAAAACACTTTGGAAAATGAGTAAAGGCTAAAAAGGCAAGTGCCTAGAGTGTCCATACCCCTCACAAAATGCGCAAAAGTCCCTAAATGGTTGATCATTATTACTGATCCCTAAGGGCGGGTCATTATCCTCAATATGGCAGAACTGAAGAAAAGAAGTCCTTAAGGCGAATCATAATCTTATGCGGTAGGAACAAATGGTCCCATAAAGGGCGGGTTATTCCTTTCTAAAGGAAATATAACTCTCAAGAAGCCCCTAGAGGCTAACAATGGATACAGCTGACCACCTATCCACGAAGAAGAAAAAAACCCTAAAAGTGCATCATATCCATATGTGATCCCATCTAGGGCGGGTCCACTTTCCTCCAAGATAGAAAAATAAAACACCATCTAGACAGCCCTAAAGAGCTTTTTATACCTTTAGGGGGGGCTTCTGATAACAACCCAAATTATTCTTGAATAAGGAATAAGGGAAAATTAATAGAAATAATGACAACCCATTATTCCTTCTAAAAGAGATATTTATGTATGATTAATGTGGAATTAATGATAATTAATGCAGGATTAATGCAGGGGCGAATATGCAAATAATGAGGAAAATGAAGGAGTCTCTACATTATGCCACACCACGTGGACCATGGTGAGATACGCCATAACGAGATACGCCCGATGAGAGCGAGTAGTGGAGACCCGCCATAGCTCTCAAGGAGAGCGTACATACGCCTTGACGGATCTAAGAATACCAAAAGGCGCCTTTATTGCCATCCATGAATGGGAATAAATACAATTAAATGGCAATTAATAGCCATTAAAGGGGAATAAAGACTTGATTGTACGAATACTCCAACTCTGAGGGTTTCAAGGATAAATGCTGGGATTAATGGAGAATTGATAGCAATTAAAGATAAGTAATGACATGACTGTTCATCTACATCTCCATAACATCCAAATATCATACATGGGGAAAAAGGATAATTAGACAAAGAATGAAGGATCCACCATCAATACTCTTATGGATAAGGATCCACCGACGGATCTATGGATTCCTCAACACACCTCAAAAGGTCAAACGCCTTGGGAGACCCACCGTCAAACCTCGATACGCCCAAGGAACGGCAAAGCTGATTCCCAATAAAGGCAACTAATAACCCATTAATGAGCTAACGGTCATACTTGAATAAGATCAGTAACCGCCATTAATGGGGCATTAATGGAGACTTTCTAGTTACCAAGAGTTACAACTACATGAGTATAAATAGCTTGCATCCCAAGCTATTGAGGTACACTTACTGATTCTCTACTTTTGTGCTTACAGTTTATTCTAAGAAATATTACTGACTTCGGCATCGGAGTGTCCCCGGCCAATTCCAACGGTGCCTCACAGGGAACTGCTCCGATCAAGGATTTTTCCACAAGTTATCAAATGTTAACTACACATTTGAAAAAAACAAGCATCTATTATCTGGACCGGCTCCACCTGCACCAGGAAATTAGTGGCGCCTCCCTGGCGGGTATGTTTACGCCCCTTGTGTGAAGGAGGATTGGGCTTAAAACATCTTCCTACTCTGAACATTGCTCTTACTGGGAAGTTAGCCTAGGGCCTGATTGCGGGAGAATATTTGTTTTCGATTGCTCCGGACTCGATTCATTGGTCCTTCTAGAATTCCTCGTATTGCGATTTACAGGTTTTCAGTTTGGTTATCCATCCGAGTTGCTTTTCTCAAGCTGAAGGAGCACTCCTTTTGGACGCTGGGAACGTCTTCGGACTTACCATTCTGGACGTCCGAATGGATCCTTCCTCCTATTGCTCATCAACTTGGTATGTCGTTGATGGTTCAACTAAGCTAACGGCTCGCGTTTCTGACTTTTTTTATCAATGGCATGTGGCATGGTCTCCTTGAGGTACCGGCTAATATTTCTCAGCGTATTCTTAATATTAAGTCGAATGGTTCTGATCGGATGAAATTTATTGGCGTCCTGCAACTAATGGCATTTTTACTGTCAAACTCTTTTATTATTGGATGCGGCGACCGCTTCCTCGTCACCCTATGTTCTCACTCATCAGGAAACCTTTTATCCCACCTTCTCGATCAATGGTTTGCTGGAGAGCCTTCACTGGTTTCTTCCGACTCATGATACTCTCCGTCTCCGAGGTATCCCGCTGCTGCCTCAGCTGCTCGAATGTTGAATCTCTTGATCATCTATTGGTTTAATGTCCCTTTTCTAGGGAGATTTGGCTCGGACTTTCATCTTTGTTTGGTAGATGCTTGATTCTTCATTCAACTTTTGCTATTGTAGACACTAGAGTCGTAGCCCTGTGATGAAAACCTTTTAAAGATGGTTGGAAATATGATCAGAAATGGATCATGGAAAATCTCTCGTTAGAAAGTCAAAGTCAACCCTTTTGCATTCAAACCCAAATTTTTTAGAACACCGAATAGAATTTTTGGATATCTTAGTGAGTCCTCTCCCTTGAGAGTGTCATAACGCATTTTTTCAGACTCAATTTGGAGATCTAACAAAGAATATGCGATTAGTTGAAGTTTTCGGATGAAATTCGGGATAAAATAGGAAATAACCTTAGTTTTGGTCAGTTTTAGCCTTAGGTTATTAGATGCAAAAATGTCCGTCTCGTCGAAACGAGTCCAATGACACAAGAATCGTCAAAATCAGAGATCAATGAGATCATTTTTTACATAAAAGAAACATTTTGGCAGATTACCGATGGAAAATTCCGTCGGTAATCAGTTGGTGCGTTGTGCCCAACAGCAGGCCCAGCTCGCCCAGCAACAGCCCAGGCGTGCCCCCTTCTCCTCTTTTAGGTTTTTTCCCCAAACCTAAAGCCTAAAATACCATTTTAACCCTGCCTCATTTAATTAATTTCAAAATTGACCCTGAACCCTAATTCTACCCTAATTCTAGTCTTTGTCACCCGAGAAAAACCCAGCCGTCTAAATATTAATTCCGTGTTCCAATATTTGTGATTTTTTCAATCATCCCACAACCTAGGTAAAGATTTCTGAGGGACAAATTCTGTCTATTATTTAATATTTGCTACTCTGAAATATAGATTGTTCTTCCCCTTTTTATTTTATTTTTCATTGTTGATTTTTATTGTCAATATGCTATCAAATATATTTTATGTATATATTTGATCCCTAAATTGATTTAATTTAACCCTAAAACAATGATTTACCAGTTAAATCATTTGTTTTGAGCCTTTTTATTTATTTCAATTAATCTGCTTTTTTATACATTTATTCTTGAATCTGATATTAATAATATTACAAGTTAATATTATTGATCCGATTGGTTCTTTTTGTTCATATACAATGATTTGGGATAAACGAATCAACTCGAGATAAATCTTATCTCACGATCATTCAGACACCAATAGTTATAATAAAACTTTCTTTTCTATTTATTTTTATTTCTAACCTAGTAACTTTATTTCTATTCTCTTTTAATTCATAATCTAATAACTTTATTTTATTCGTTTTAGTCCCTAATTTAGAACTTCTTGTTTTATTCATTTTAATCCCTAATTTAGAACTTTATTTTTTGTTCACTTTGGTCCTTAATTTAAAGTTTTCCACTTTCTTTCAATTGAGTCCCTAAATAAACTTTTTAAGTTTATTCAGTTTAGTCCTTTGTCCATTTTTACACCATAATTTTTTTTTTTTGGTAGGACAAGGAAAAAAAACAAACATTTAATTATATAGTTATGTTATTTCTTTCTAACCTTTTATTTTGGTGGATGTGAGTATGTGACGATATTGTTTTGGTGCGAATTGAAGACCCGGGAATGTCCGGATGTAATTGTATTTAATTTTGTACCTATTTCATTGTTTTTAGAGTTGTAATATTTTGTTTATTTTCTTTTGTATATAATTGTGCAATATGACATGAAAAACGTAACTTTTTTCCAAACAAATCACATTCAAAACGAATTTAAAAAACTTAAAAGAGTTATTAATAGCCTGATTGTATTTAGAAATGCTAAATAGGAGGCAGGTGGGTTCACCGGGCGATTTTAGGGGTGCTTAATATTTCTTTTCGAGGAGATATTAACCTTCCCCAAGCGTACCTAACTTCCCGAACCCACTTGCTTCCCGCAAGGAATCTCAGTAACATGCTCGGACCTAAAATCTGGGTGGCGACTCTTTCTCCGACACCGGCCCTGCCGAGCTAGTCGTTTTCTCTAGTGGACATCGAGTCCAAACAGCACCGTAGTAGTCATGGCGGACCTCTCGCGGGTGAAAGCTTGTCGAGGTAGGCTTCGTCCATAGTGGCGACTCTGCTGGGGATAAAGAGAAGTTGATTCCGAAAAGCAATTGCTTCTGTACTTTTTTGAACTATTCTTACTCTCTTTTAAGTTCGCATAGCATTTGCATACAAAAGAAAACCTTTAAGGCCATTCTCACGAAAGTTCTCCAAGAATCCATTCAATACTTGGGGCCTACCTAGTGGCAATGCCCCCTTGTAAAAAGTTTTGGACTATTCTAACTCCATTCGAAATGAATAGTTTGATCTTTTTGCAATGGTCCCCATGTCTCAACCAAACCTCATGTAATGGCTTTAGTTACTTCCCTTAGGATAAAGCATGACCCTAATAATGATTTTGATTTTCCATTGTATTTTGGCCTTTTGTTTGTCTTTTGTTATAGCCTATGACATACCTGAAGTTTCATACCTCTTTCATAGAGATTTTACCTCTTTGTTCAAACCCGAAAGAATGAGCAAAATTCTAATTTAGCATGAGCTATTCTGAAAGGAACTAAGTAGTCTCTTTAACCATGGCTTATACTAGACCCAAAAATTTCATGTTTCCCAAAAATATATTTTACCTCTTTCGTCAATAAGGGAAAAATGAAATCTAAGGTCGATACAAACCATGATTCAAAGAGACCACTTTGGCATCTTTTGTCCAAGTCATGTCATATTAGAATTAAAATTTCAGTTTGCTATAATCTATGTCAAAAGAATAGGGTTTCGAGCCTTTTAGTATAGGATGTACTACACCCAAAGTCTTCATTTACTCAAAAGAGCTTTTCACCTCTTTCAAATCAAAACAGTGTTGGAGGTCATGGTGGGTACAACCTATAGTAAAGGAAACGAACATGTCATTTAAGGTAGCACGTGTCATACTTTCGAGATAAAGATGGCATAACCTATTCTTTAAGGACATTGACTTGTCTAGGATGACCTTTGCTATATCCAAGTTTTGGAAATCACCCTGAGGAGGCTTAAAACTCCAAATGATGAAACATGTGAATTCTATAGACTTGATTGGTATAGTTTGTCCTAAATAAGACCCTAACCATTAAGATAGCCCACGTCATATCCCAAGTCCCACCTAGCCTAAAAAAACTGATACGGTCTATCCTAAAGGCAAACTAAAGTCTAATCTTGTATGATGATTGATTTACCTCGCTTTAAGAGTTATGCATGTCGTCGGTTTCGTGCATCCCCAGTTGATGCAAAATGAACCAAAACCAAAAGTCCTAGGAAAGGATCTGAACCACTACGTGTATAGGAGGAATAAGGTTGGAAGGAATAATGTTGTGATATGTGTGTGTTATGCCTAACTGTTTGTTCATTTTGTTTTCTGTTCCTTTCTTTTTGTAGAGATAAAAAAGCACACACCACGAATCATGTATTAAGTCATGCATCATGTGTATATCTAATACCTTGTGGTTGCAGCCATCATAGATTCTCATTGGGTTCGTGAAGGATCTCATTTAGTCCGCTCAACCACATCAGCTTACCATTCATAATCAGATAATTCTATCAATCAGATGGCTGACCACACAATGGAGGAGAAAATGAAACAGATGGAAGACATGTTCAACACTCTGGGAGCACAGATATAAGCCCTCACCACTCTTGTTGCAAAAAATAAAATGGGTCCCCAACCTAATGGACCAGAGACGCATATTGAAGATGAGGAAGACATGGTTGATTACTTGATCAAAAGGAATGCTGCTGCAAGGGATAAAGCCCTAAAAGAAGAAATATTGAATGAGGTCCGAAACCTGAATGGAGATGGTTCAACACACAATGAGGTCTTCAATTTGAGAGGTCGTTTGGCCCAGGGTGGTCTACCAAATAAATTCAAGCTACCTGATATTAGGAAATTTGATGGATTAGGTGACCCCATTGCTCATACCACCTCTTATATGGCAATCATGCTCTTGACAACACTGACAGAGGATCAGATTATAGACCTTTTCAATGTTTATCTAGAAGGCCCAGCCTTGACATGGTACCACACCTTGTCCCCTCAATCAAGAAGAATTGGATAGAGCTAACAAAAAGCCTTTGTGGGCCAATATGGCTTCAATGTTGGACTAGAAGTGACTTTGAAGGAGCTTGTGTTGAGCGATTTCCGCAAGTGCACGGTTTCGCTTGTAGTAATAAAAAGATATCGAACCCACAGGGAACGCTTTTTAACGAAAACTTATTTTAATTCAGTTTGATTCACGTTTTAGGTTTATAATATGGAAAATCTTTTAATTAAATCGGATTGTGATTGAATTTAATTGATAAGAATGAGATTAGAATTATATGTTAGAAATTTAGAAATCAATTCTGTCTTGAGATTAGATTACAAGACATAAACATTTAGCATTTCAAAATAAGAGAAGAGTTGAACTCGTTTGCATTAAGCAAAGTGTTGTCCTCAGATTAGACTCTAGCAAGTGCACTAGATACAAGTAATAAAGTGATAAGTGAGTGTCGTCTCCACAGGGATTGTGATTCAAATCAATATTAAAATCGTTGCCAAACAGTGTGTGTCACAACAGTGTCTTCTTTTATCATTGATTGTTTGACGTTGGTTACTTAACAATTCAGGCAAACTGATGAAACAAGAAAATGAAATAACTTTGCAAAGATTTTAGATAATAGAACAGGCTCGACATAGCCGAACACGGTGTGCTACGTCTTACAACATTCCATGAATACAAGACAATGCCAATGAAGCCAAAGTTTCAGTTTTGAAGTGAGTTTGAGTCAACTTTCATGTGTTCTCAAACTCATAAGATTTACTAACACCTTTAGCATCCTAAAGATACGTTCTTTCTAGCATTAAGAACAAAACTGCATTTCTAGATGAGAAAACCCTTGACACAACTTTCTAACTTGTCAGCTTCGAAGTTGGGAGGTCAATAGAGATATCGGTGAAGATGAAAGCAGTGTCCTATCATTCATCTAACACATACATACATGCTTAAGCAAGAAAGTTAAACCCTCATTAACCACAACATTGGCAAAATACGAAATATTCATAAAAACATTGTAACACTTACATCACCGGGTCGGCCAGGCCATGCCCGTTCAAAAGGACTACTCACTCATATCGAGCAGTGAGCAGAAGATGGTTCTTGATACAGCTTGAGACTCCATGGGAGCTCTTCTCTTTCTTCTATTCTATGTTACTAACAAAATACTAAAAATCCGAAGTCCTTAAACTTTTCTCTGCTTCACCTATTTAAAGGGAAAGACAGAGGCCAAAATAGGTACAACTTTTGTACCCTTTCTACAAAATAAGTCAACTATCAACTACAATTAAAATAAACTAAAATGATTAAATTTCGATTAACCCTTGAACACTCAAGGGGGTGATACTTCAAGTCATCTTGCTTCTTTAGGCAATCCTATTGCCACACACTTTCACCTGCTGCTTTCCCTGCCACTGCCACCATGATCTGTCGCTGTCCGTCATTGGAAAAATCCGGCGTTTGACCGCTGGATACAAGTAAAGCTCCATTCCTCTTGGCTTTAGCAAAACAAGTTGTTTCCAGCGAGTTTAGCATTTCTCTTTGCTTATCTGCACAAGGACAGTAATTAGCCCTTATTTCTTACCAAATGACATAATAAAACACCCAAATTCCCTTATAAATACTATGTTATATTTAGTCAATTTCATGCCTAACAAATACCCCCAAATTAAACCTTTGCTTGTCCTCAAGCAACAAATTGTAAGAAGGAATCAGAAAAAGAAAGTTAGGAATGAAATTAGTTTCAGGGAACGAGACAGAGGAATACAGAAACACAGAACACTTGGCATAAAGAGGAAATGAACAGATGCATGCTAAGGTTTCATCGAAGAGCTAAAACTCGTTTTAGAAATCGTGTCCTTTTTGCTCAAGAAATTCCTTAAATCTTAAAATTTAGACGTCCTCTTTCACCAGGAGTCACCAACTGCCAGACATGCCTCACTAAGGAATGGAACAATTCACTCACTCTCGCATGGCATTTTTGCCATAGGACTAAGCATGTGATTTCACTCCTCAGCTCAGACACCACACCCTTAGGGTGCGAGTTTGTCTATTGGTCCCGTATCCATGGGTCAAAGATCCTCCTGACATAGTCCAAAGGACTTATATAGGTTGTAATGTTCGGTTTAGGCTCTGGTTTGACAGTGAAAGGCTATTTCAGTGTATGAGTTTTGTCTTTTGCAATTTTATTTAAAATACTTAGCCTATAATGATTGCTGTTTACACCCTCTTTTATCTACACAACCTGTTCACTCATAACCCAGTACTCTTTTGAATATTCATTAAGGTTCCTTCCTCCCCTCATTATGTTCCCCAGTTCTTTCAATCTTTTCCTTAAGCATTGTTTGCTTAATTGCTTCTTTTCGCAAAACTTAAGCATATGATTTTTTATTTTAAACAATTGGATTTTCAAAGCAAAAGACAGAACTCAGGGTATTCTTGACTTATAAGTGAAAGGAGAGGGCAATCATTCATGGTTTTTTAGAAAGAGCAGGTCATGGCTCGACTTGGTATCCTAATCATTGGGGTGCAAAGCACAGGTGCCTTTTGTGTAGCGGAGAGGGTAACTAAATGCCTCTTTCCTCCTATGAAAGTCAAAACCAATCACCATTTCAACAGGGTACCAAGGCAAATTCTCCCTAAAGATAGTGAGCGCTGGTCCACTCATAAAAATTAATGCATAGCAAAGATGCATTTTAAGGCTCAAGTTCTCACTATTTTTGGGGAAAATGCAGTAAGGCAATGGTTACTAATTTTGAAAGAGGAATTAAAAATTTCAAAATTCTTGGAACTTCCTGAAATTTAGGGACACGAGGTGCAAACAAGCAAGTAACACAACCATTACACCAAAGCATGCACAGCCTGTTCTTTGATTCCTACAGAAAACCGAACAATTCCCTAGATGGAACATGCACAAGCGGAGAGAAAAAAATATGGAAACAAACAAATAATTACCAAGGACATGTGCAAAAATTCTCAAGGGATATTTGTTCTACATCAAATTACTAATTTAAACAAACAAATTGATAACATTAGGATATTATCATGAGGACCAAAAGAGATAATTACCTTAAGATATGCCACGTAGCAAAGGAAGCCATCTAGCGGATCACCCTAGATCAGCTCTAAGAGATCCGCTGGCGGATCTCTTAGGCGACTATCTCCATTTACCTAGATAACGGCTGGCCGCCGTCTCGACCATAAATGATTATTAAATGAATCATTAATAGTCTCAAACCGCCAAATTAAGAGTAACTTGTAACCGCCATTAAATGAGCATTAATGGAGGCTTTCTAGTTACCTAGGGGTTACAAATTCCTCAACTATATATAGCCTACCTTTCTAGGCTATCAAGGTACACTTACTTTTACATTCTCTAAGCTTTGTCAATACGATTTACTCTCCATATATTCTACTGACTTTGGCATCGGAGTGTCCCCAGCCGATCCCAGCGGCGCCTCACAGGGACGGGATCCGATCAAGAAGTTTTCTCCAGTGTTATCAATTGGTGCGGTGAACGTGGAATCCTTGACCAAATAAAGGATTTGTCGTTCACGTTGAAACATCATGAATGAGGAAATACAAAATCCCTCCTCAGGGATCGAATCGCCAATAATTACACCATCTAGCGTTGGATGCACAAGCACAATCGCCCCTACGATGAATATTGATGGAAATATGCCCACGGCATCCTTCCTTGATATGTGTGCTCAGGATATCGAGGCGTGATATGGGCTTGAAATTGGAAACCGCCTTCGGGCATTCATGACTATTCCTCCTCATAGGAGTACGGTACCTACATCAGTTGTCTCATCTCTACCTCCGTTAAACTTCGGTCTGGGACCTAGGGCTCGTAACTCTTCATTCCTTCAAGCTCACAACGTTGACTCTACGGTAACTACCACGGCGCCGGGTGGAGCGCGACCGGTTATCAGGGAGCTGTTTCCTGGTGAAGGAAGCCACGGGAACAATACGGTCCCTCCTGGCGGATCAGAAGTTCCAAGGTTTAATCGTGATGGGCCGAATGTACCCAGGCGCCCGCGGACGAATTCGTCCCATGGCGGATTTAAAAAGCCTATTCGTAAAAAGCGTAAAAAGAACAAAGATAAGCAGGCAAGATCTCCTTCGCCAAGGCGAACAAAATCTCCACGCCGTGGCAGATCGGCTCCATCTACTGGTCGTAAAAGGAGCAAAAGACCGGAAAAAACGTCTCATATAGGTGGACCACCACCCCATCCATCTTCAGGAACTGTTGGACACACTCTGCCAGAAGGCCAGCAAGGAGGAAACGGTCCAATTCCACCAAATAGAGGAAGTGGAGGGGGAGGCGACGGAGGAAGAAAGGGAGGCGGACGAGGCAGACATTCGCCATCGGATTCATCGTCAGAATCAAGTTCTTCTTCCTCTCCAAGCAGATCGCCACGAAGAGATCATCCCAGGGCGGATCCGGAGAATTTTGATGATAGAGTAAGGGCCCTAGTGCTCCAAATGAATGAGGAAAATGCTAGGCATAATCCATTCGCCAATAGAGATTCGCCTTTTGCGGCCTGGATCGAAGCAGAGAAAACTGAAAGGGCGTTTAAAATCCCTAATCTTGCAATTTACACAGGCAAAGACAATCCGAAGGCTCATGTTCGAAAATATAGAATCTTGGCCAGACTCAATCGAGCCACCGAACCTGTACTTTGCAAGATGTTTGTCACCACTTTGGGAGGTCCAGCCTATTTATGGTTCCAATCTCTACCTCCAGGCTCTATAGATAGCTTTGATCAATTAAGCAGGGAATTTTGTGCAAAATTTGCTGGCTGCTTTTTGAGTTAAAATAGAAGGCGAATGAACCACTTCGAGATTATGTGGACACTTTCAACTAGTTGTGTATACAAATCGTTGATGTAGATATCTCCGTAGCTGTGGAATGCTTTGTAAGAAACACTACTTGTAAAAGTTTGCAAGAAGACCTCATTCGTAAAAAGCCCACCAGCATGGCAGAATTGATGGAGCGCTGTAAAGACTTTATAGAGGTTGATGATATCCGCCGAGGTACACCATCATCACCAAGGAAGGATAGAGGTGGGTCCCGCCCTCGGGACCGGGACGGAGACAAACATCAAGATTCTTCTTCTAGAAACAAACGAAGGGATTCTAGGAACAAATCAACGTTTGTCACCTCCTTCACACCTCTCAATGCTTCTAAAAGTGAAGTTCTTATGTGGATCGAGAACAGCTAGCACAAACGGAGCATTTCATACCCCGAGCCAAAGGGGGGGAGTACACCAACAAAGGAAAGAATCCTAAAAATTATTGCAAGTATCACAGGAAGAATGGTCATGATACGGATGCTTGCTGGGAGTTGGCTCGAGAAATTGAGCGACTCATTGAGAGAGGAAAATTGGATCGGTTCATCCAAACAGAAGGAAAGGAAGATGACAAGTCCAAAGAGGACCCAAAGAAGAAAGGAAAGGGTACCATCAACGTCATAGCAGGTGGGCCTGGCTATCAGCCAACATTGAAAAAGGCGAAGACGACCACCCTTGACAGGACATCACTAAATCGCCCTTTCTCAGACGCAGGTCCTGAAATTCCACCCCATGCGGACGCATTGGTCGTCACTATGATGGTTGAGGGTTGGGAGATGAAGAGGGTAATGATTGATACAGGAAGTTCATGTAATGTCATTACCCGAGGAGCATTCGCCAAACTCAAGATTGATCCTGTCTAGGTAGAACCAACTGTGGTGGACATTTTGGGAGTGACAGGTCATACCATCCAGACGAAAGGCCAAGTTACTCTGAATTGCGAGCTTACTGATGATGATCAAGTTTGGCGAGGAGATTTGGAGTTTTCGGTCTTGGATGGACAATTAGCCTACAATATTATCCTCGGGCGACCTTTCATCTCCGAAGCGGCAGCTCTTATCTCTATTCGCCATTTAACGCTTTACATCCCCACGGTCAAGGGAGGCGTGATGGTTAGGGGTTGTCAAAAAGTAGCCCAAGAGACATATTCGGCTTCCTTAATGATTCGCCCTCAATCTAAGGAGGAAGATGAAGAAGAACGTGTCACAATGGCCTTAGGCGAAACCGAAATGTACCTGATGGCAGAAGAAAAGCAGGTACGGATAGCTAAAGGACTACAGGGCAATATCAGAGATGCAATCTCCAAGGTACTCTGTGAGGCCGAAGATGTCTTCGCATGGAAGGATGAAATTCTGCCTGGAATCAGTCCGGACATAATCACCCACAAACTCAACATTGATAAAGATGCGGTTCCTGTGGCCCAGAAGCGGAGGAATCATGGTCCAGAAAGACAAAAAGTGATAGAGGAGGAAATTGCCAAGCTCCAGAAGGCGGATGCCATTGAGGAAGTACTTTACACTCAGTGGTTGGCGAACGTCGTGCTAGTCAAGAAAGCTGGCGGATCCTACCGCATGTGCATTGACTTCACAGATCTTAATAAAGCTTGCCCCAAGGATAACTATCCTTTGCCATGCATAGACATGCTTGTAGATGGAACTGCCGGTCATGCAATGTATTCCTTTACTGACGTGAAATCAAGTTATCATCAAATCCCTATGGAGCCCTCAGATAGAATCAAGACCTCGTTCGTGACACATCAAGCTACTTATTGTTTTAAAGTTATGCCCTTCGGGCTCAAGAACGCAGGTGCTACCTATCAGAGGATGATGAACAAGATATTCTCGAACAGTAAGAATGATAATTATTTTGTCTATGTAGATGATATGATCATTAAAAGCGCAACTGCGGAAAAGCATGCGGAGGATGTAAAGGAGGTGCTGGAAATACTTCGCCATCACAACATCAAGCTAAATCCAGAGAAATGTACTTTCGGGGCAACATATGGCAAATTTCTA
Source organism: Euphorbia lathyris (assembly GCF_963576675.1). Lineage (NCBI taxonomy): Eukaryota > Viridiplantae > Streptophyta > Magnoliopsida > Malpighiales > Euphorbiaceae > Euphorbia > Euphorbia lathyris. Next base: position 717,984 of record NC_088914.1, read on the forward strand.
GGATTCATGATTAGTGAAAGAGGAATTAGCCCAAATCCTGACAAAGTCAAAGCAGTCCTAGAAATGCAACCTCCTCGGAATATCAGAGAAGTACAACGCCTCAATGGGCGTATCATAGCCTTGGGCAGGTTTATCTCTTGCTCAGCTCGTAGATGTCAGCCTTTTTTCGAAGTTATCAAGGGGCAAAAGGCGTTTGAGTGGAATGAAGATTGCCAAAATGCATTCGAAGGAATCAAGCGGTTCCTTACAGAACCACCCATGATGAGTCGGCCTATGAAGGGGGAGGATCTATACATGTATGTGTCAGTTACGGATAAAGCCGTATGCACAGTCATGGTGCGAGAAGAAAATGGCCAACAATTCCCCATTTATTACGTGAGCAAAGTTTTGAAAGATGCTGAAACCAGATATTCGAAGTTGGACAAAATGGCACTGGCTGTCGTGACCACGGCAATCCGCCTTAGGCCATACTTTCAGGCGCATACCGTGATAGTTCGAACCCATATACCGATGAGAAAGGTATTGCAGAAGCCGGACACTTCGGGAAGGTTGATGGAATGGGCGATTCGCTTGGGTGAATTTGATGTAAGATACGAGAGCAGGTCATCTTTAAAAAGTCAGGTCTTGGCGGACTTCGTGAATGAATTCACTGACGAGGGGATATCTCATCCCAAGCCTCCGGTAGAAGAATGGTCAATGTATACAGATGGAGCTTCCTCTGCAGATGGAGCTGGTGTGGGAGTTGTGATCAAAGGTCCCCACTACATAAGACTGCGGTACGCAGCAAAGTTAAATTTCCATGCTACTAATAATGCTGCGGAGTACGAAGCTCTGATATTGGGCTTACGTCTACTTCAAGAAATCACCCCGGAGCAGATCGTGATCTACAGCGATTCTAAACTAATGGTGAACCAAGTAATCAAGAATTACGAGGTGAAGGACGAGGTTCTGGCCAATTATGTAGCAGAAGTCAAAAAGATTCTGGATAACCTTGAAGCTAAAGAAACTAGGTGGGAATTGGTCCACATACCAAGGGAATCCAATATAGAGGCTGATCAATTAGCCAAAATGGCTTCTAGTGAAGTAAACTGGGCGGATCCAGATTGTCCCTTCGAAGTAAAAATGGCTCCAGCATTTGCTGCTGAAGAAGTGTCCATACTTACAACAATGGAGGATGATTGGAGGACAGCCATTCGCCAATACCTACTGAATGGAACGTTACCTGAAGACAAGGAAGAGGCGAGGAAGATTGTCAGGAGATCGGCTTACTTCTCCTTGATCAATAATGGTCTTTATAGAAGGTCTTTTAATCATCCTTGGATGAAATGCATTCTACCAGAAGAAGGGCAACAGATCCTCAAAGAGCTACATGAGGGGTCTTGCGGGTCACATGAGGCATCCGCCGCGATCTTGAAGAAATCAAGGATAGCAGGGTTCTACTGGCCCACAGCCGAGTTAGATGCCCAGAGCTTGGTAGAATCTTGTCATAGTTGCCAGATTCACGCAAATGAGTCACACGCTACCAAACACATTCAAAGGCCAATCATTGAAGGCCGTCCGTTCGCCCTTTGGGGAATAGACATCGTTGGACCATTTCCTCCAACTCGCCGGCAAAAGAAGTACGTAATAGTAGCGGTGGACCATTTCACTAAATGGGTAGAAGCCGAGGCTGTTTCCTCCATTACAGCAGAGCAGATAGTGGAGTTTGTCAAGGACAACATCGTGGGAAGATATGGCATTCCACACACCATCATCACTGACAACGGGACACAGTTTAACTGTGGCAAATTCAAGGCTTTTTGTGAGGGATTGGGCATCATGAACAGATTCGCCTCCGTTTATTATCCTCAGTCCAATGGAATGACCAAAGTGACCAATCGGACGATTGTAAAGGGGATAAAAAAAAGAGGTTGGGAGAACATGACAAAAAATGGACGGATCAACTTACAAGTGTTTTATGGGCTTATCGCACAACCCCAAGAACCGCTACGGGAGAAACGCCGTTCGCCCTTTCTCATGGAGTGGAGGCCATAATCCCCGTGGAAATACGAGTCCCCAGTGATCGAGTGGCCTTTTATTGTGAAGAAGACAGCGATAAACGACTGAGGAAACGTCTGGATCAGGTCGAGGATCGCAGGGATCAATCCTATATACGCATGGCAGCATATAAACAGCGGATTGCATCCTATCATGATAAAAATGCCAAGATTGTGGATCTAAAGATGGGAGATCTTGTGCTTCGCAAGGCTGATAAAGTCCAATCTCGAGAAGGCAAAGGCAAGTTGGGGATCAATTGGATAGGTCCATACCAGATAGTGGAGAAGGTGGGACCAACCACATTCAAAATACAAGATATGGAGGGCAACACGCTGCCACGCACGTGGAATCTCCAAAATCTCCGCAAATACTTTGTTAGAAAATAAAGTACGGTCTTGAGTACTCTTTTTCCTTTAACAAGCTTTTTCCCATGGGGTTTTTCTTGTTAAAGGTTTTGATGAGGCTCATCTATAAAGACCTGTCCGCTGTAATAAGGTGTTCATCCCATTAATAAATATCGTTGGTTTTATTATTCATGTTCTTTTTATAGTTTACTGCTGCAATATCAATATTCCAGTCTTAAAAAGAAGGGGAGGCACCCAACGCTCTCCACATTCGCAATATATCGCTATCCTAAAGCACATAAGAGGATCAATCTTATGGGCGGATCCGTCTCCGGGCGGATCCCAATCTCCAATAAGAGTTAAAACGATCTTTGGACGCAAGGTCTTTACACTCTCTTATCCTTTTCAAAAAGGAATTCACAAGTCCTACGGGTGGGTCATTTCACCTCAAAGATAGGTAGCAAATTGAACCCCTGGGCAGCTTTACTTCCTCTAAAGAAGGAATAGAACAGCTTCAAACCTTCACAAAGGTTCATACAATGAAGTATGGCTGGCCACCTACTTCAAACAAAAATCCTAAACATACTCACATTGAAAACACTGTCCTGCGCAAGGGTAAAAGTAAAATAATGTTTATACATAGCAATGTTTGGAATTATACTTGAAAAGTTTTTACAAAAATTGCTAACTAAATGATAATAGGAGCATCTTCTTTTGTGCTTCCTTCGCCCCCAACGCTCGCTTGAGGGTCCTTCTTCTCCACAGTCAGGGATCCGCCCTCAAGAGGTACTTCCTTATCCCCTTTTTGTTCAGAATCAGCTTTGGACGGCATCTCCTGGAGGTTATCCATCACAACTGTGGTAGAAGGTTTGGCATCCGGCAAGGTTCCCTTCATCCATTTTCGCACATAGTTGCAAAGGTACTCCTTGGCATTGGGCATCTTCTTGAACCTTGCCACATCTTCCGGTTCGGGGACAGCGAACTCAGGATCTGTGAAATCAATTTCAGGATGGGCTAAAGAGAAGTACGCCATAAGCATCTCTCCATAAAAGAATGCATGTTCGCCCGCCGTGTATTCCGCTTCCCCGAGAGCATCTTCATGGCTTTTAGCATCAGAAGCTATTTTTGCCTTCAGATTTTGTATCTCCCCGTCTCGAAGAACTAAAGCAGCTGTGGCGGAAGCTAGGTTCGCGTTGGCGGTGGCAATAGTGGAATTGGCATTCACTATCTCTTTCTCTAACTTTTCAATAGTCGCCCTATCCGCCACATTTTGAAGGACTCCATTCTCCAAAGTGCGCAAGCGGGCATACAGCTAAGGAAGACAAAAGGATTTAGTCCAAGAACGAAACAAATCATCATATTCTTTTAATACTCACCGAAAGAAGCTCAGACTTTCCCTTATGGACGTGGATCGATCCGGGGATTTGGTCGTAATCCTTTTGTACTTCTCCCACCTGTCCTAAAGCTTCGTCCAGGTCATTCAAGAGAGATTCATTCTCAAAAGTTCCTTGAACCCCAAACTTGGCGGACAATATCCACCGATATCAGGCTTCGCCATCTGCGCAAACAGGAGGCAACCATACGCCGCTTTAAAAGAATATGAGTAGGAAACAAAATCAATAGACGAATTACCTGAACCGCTTTCTCAGTAGGTTTGGCGGATTTAATCGCGTCCGCCATTATCTTGGTACTCCCAATAGTATTGGGCCGCCTCTTCTTCAGCGGTGGATCGACAGCCATCTCCATAAGGAGTTTGCCCGTATCAGGTTGAGGGTTAGCTGCCTGACTCTTCATGCGGGCTTCCTCTTCTTGAAACATCCTGAGCGTCTCTGCAAGAGCACGATTTGCCTTAGACACACCCCTGCCAAAGAAGATATCAGAATAATTAAAGCTCCTGAAATATGCAAAGTACCTTGATCAAATTGAGTAATTTTTGAATAAATGAATTGATCCTCCACTCGGTGGATCAGAGGAATGTCACTCATCATGAAGGCTAAGGCATCTGCATACGTCCATGCATCCGCCTTAATCTGCTTCATGAGATCTGCCACCTCTTCATCGCTGTGTGTTAAGATTCGCATGTCACCCGCCATATGTAGCGGACGAGAGTTCCAGACGGAAGGAAAACCTAGCAGTGCATCCTCCTTTATCTTCACGTAGAAGAAACTCTCATCCCAGCTATGAACGTTGGACATTTTGTCGTAAAAGGGCGAATAGACACCAAATTTGGCGAATGTGAGATAAGACTCCGATTTTCTCCTAGAGGGTTTGTGAAAAGCTCTAAAGATTCGGCCATTATACACTACGCCTAAATTTGATGCAAGATAACAATCTAACGCCATGTCAAGCCAGCCGTTGGGGTGTAGCTGGCTGACGGCGATATCAAAGTACGAAAGGATATCCGCCAACATCTGGGGAAGAGGAAGACAGAACCCTCTCTCAATATGACTACAAAATATAGTAAAAAAGTCCTTCGGCGGATTGGAGGGGCGTTGATGAGAAGCTGGGAGTTGGGTTTCATAATTTTTGATCCACGGAAAGCGATCTGATAGACTCGCCAAATCTGCGGCACTCATGCGAGACGAAGTAGACTCCGCTCGAGGATTCTTTTTTCTAACAGGAACAGAAGAAGAAGCCATTAAACCTAGAAACCGGTTACGGGCACCGGCCGGAGTAAAACCGGAAAGGAAAGAAGGGTTTCCGGTGGAACGAGTCTGGTAAGGGTTACGCGTCGAGTTATTGAACTCAGTTGGACCAGAATTAATCTCGCCGACAGAAGATTGGGAGTTTTCCGACGAGGATGTGGTCCAACTAAAATCTACTTCAATCTTAGGGGAAGACGTCGAATTAAAGAGTTCGGAAGTTGACCCGGAGGATGAAGATGAACTTCTAAACATTCAGAGTAAAATAAAAAGCACTTACATGGAAATGCAGAAGCCTGCGTAGGATCTTTGAAGTTTCTGAGGAAAGGCTTCGAAAACGGGAGAAGATAGAAAATAAGAAGAAAGAGAAACTCCGAAAGATGAAGATGGTTTTTGAAACGTTTCTAGGGCAGTGTGCTATTAAACGTGTCGGCCATCAAAGGACGTTGAACAGAGTGCACATTAAATGCGGAAGCATAAGACGGCGCGCAGAAGTCCAAAAGCCCTAAAGGACTTTAAATGCATTTTGGGGGGGCTTCTGATAACATTAGGATATTATCATGAGGACCAAAAGAGATAATTACCTTAAGATATGCCACGTAGCAAAGGAAGCCGTCTGGCGGATCACCCTAGATCAGCTCTAAGAGATCCGCTGGCGGATCTCTTAGGTGACTCTCTCCATTTACCTAGATAACGGCTGGCCGCCGTCTCGACCATAAATGATTATTAAATGAATCATTAATAGTCTCAAACCGCCAAATTAAGAGTAACTTGTAACCGCCATTAAATGAGCATTAATGGAGGCTTTCTAGTTACCTAGGGGTTACAAATTCCTCAACTATATATAGCCTACCTTTCTAGGCTATCAAGGTACACTTACTTTTACATTTTCTAAGCTTTGTCAATACGATTTACTCTCCATATATTCTACTGACTTTGGCATCGGAGTGTCCCCGGCCGATCCCAGCGGCGCCTCACAGGGACGGGATCCGATCAAGAAGTTTTCTCCAGTGTTATCACAAATTAAAAGCATTTATCATGTTATTTCTGCAATAAATTGTGACACACACAATCCACCCCCAAAAAATAATAAAACATTGTCCTCAATGTTATGAATCACGGCAGCAGATTGTTAATAAAATAGGCAGACCATAACATGATAGAGTGAGGGTGTTAGAGGTTACCAGATGCTAGGACAGCGACTATCGGTATAGATCAGGCGTGATGGGAAAGAGATGAGTTAACCTCTCTATCCACAGGTGCAGGAATACCCTCCTCTTTCGAGGAGGCAGCAGCATTAGCCTTAACATTAGCACTGGCAGGTGTTTCGGGCATTTGTCTTACCGGAATTTTTACAGAGAAACCAGAGGGACTTTCCTTGGCATGCTCCTCAATGCAAAGGCTCTTGAGCATATCGATCTCGCCTTGTTGCGACGCGTATTTTTGCTCCATGGCGAATATCATTTCGCGATTTGCCAGATTCTAGGCAAACAAGGCGTTGAATCGATCCATTACATCCTCGTTGGTCAGCTTTGCACACTTCTTATAAAAGTCCAAGTCCTTCGGCTTCTCGACTTGCTCGGAATCTGACGACACTGATACAGTAAGCTCGCTTTTCCTTTTTCGGCTTTCAGTCTGCCGAGATGTAACAAAGTCAGACATCCAGACCCACTTCCCGTTCACCAGTTTTCCGAATAGCATCTTTTGGAGGCTCTTGAGATCAATCGGGTCAGGGTGATTCACAATCGTGAGACGAGAGTGGTCTTCAGGTTTAAAAACCCCGATTGACTCCGCAATCCTGGTGACAATGCTTCCACAACAGATGATCGACGAGTTTTTCTTGGAAAAAGCGTTGATGTATTCTCCAAACCAGAATCCCAAATTCATTCTCGGTCCAACTGCCATACTCCACAACGCGGTGAGATCTGCATGTGGCATGGTGGCTTGGTTTTCCTGGGCGAAGATTGTACCGGAGATCAACTTGTGCAAATACCAAACAGCGTAATCATCGATATTGGACGCCTTGGATGAACTCCCGTTATAATGTTTCTGACCTAAAAGTGATTCCCAGAAGGCCACAGGGTCGAAAACATCAGGCGTTATGGTGAATGCCTCTTTATAGCTCTCGGATTCTAGATCGTCATCGTCGGCAGCACCAAGCATCTGGTTAAACAGGTTAAGCGAAGGCCTCTAGGGGTGACCCATGAGCCTGAAGCTAAATTTTCCCTCTTCGTCAGGTTCGGTTATCTCAGCGTTGTGCTTAAAGGTGGCCAAGAACTCGAGTGTCAGTTCCCGATAGGCAGGTTCCATCATTTCAAAGAAACATTCAAAATGACCGGCCTTCATGAGGGTGCGCACACGATCTTCGAGCTTCAGCCTCTTTAGGGATTCCCAGCAAACTGTTCGGATGGGTCCGAACTGAAATTTTGCTAACTCATCATAGTACGCTTGTACAGAGGCATCTTTAAACTGGGAGAGTTTCTTGACCAGCTTTTCATCCGGGACAAAAGCCACAGTGCTTGGCTCCGCCATTTTTGCTTTTGCTTTTTCTTTCTTGGAAGATCCCTCTATTTTCACGTTTTTGCCCGAGCCTCGGGTTCTCATTTCGCTTTCTAGTTTAAGTAGGGTTTTCCAGTGGTATAGGGCACAGATCATGAACTGCCTTTGTGAAAAGAAATCTCAAAGAAAAGAAAGAAATATGGTGAAAGACGGACTGAAATGAGATAAATCTTCTTTAAGTAGGGGAAACGAGGCGTCTTCTCGCCAATCTGTCATTATGAGGTCGAATCAGAGTCGGCCACCTGGACAGATTGGCAGAAAGGCGCGTATTTTCGAATTAGAATGAGGGGTGATGAACGGTCAAGATTTGATTTTAGCATTTATTTCCCCCTAACCGTTCAATCTTATCGAGGAGAAAAATAGGCGGTATGATTGCCTATGGGCATAGGAGTGGACGTTCCACTTTTCCTAGCTTTTAATAAAAAAAAATTTACCGCCCTAATTTCTACGATATTCCCTTCCCTACAAAACAGGTACAATTGTACTACCTCACCCTTGGAAGGATTTTTAGGTTTTACAATTGTGCCTGGGCAGAAGATACTCATCATGAAGTAAAACTCAACACATTTGACACAAGAATAAAAATAAAAATAAAAGTAAAAATAAAAATCAATAAAATGCAAAGTTACTTGTGCTACAATTAGTGTTTGTAGTGGACACCCTGTTCTCGTGCTTTTACTGACTTGGGGGATCTTGGAAATGAACAGTATCGATCTTCCTTGTGTGATCGTTCTCTAAATATGGTTTTAATCTTTGCCCATTCACCTTAAAAGGATCACCCCCCTACTTGAAAATTTCAACAGCTCCATGTGCGAATACCCGGTTCACTATGAATGGTCCTGACCATCTTGACTTGAGCTTTCCTGGAAAGATCCTCAATCGTGAATTGTAGAGAAGGACGTTTTGTCCCTCATAAAACACCTTGTTCATGAGCTTTTTACCGTGCCACTGCTTGGTCCTGGCTTTATAATTCACCGTATTTTCGTACGAGAACAGTCTGAATTCCTCCATTTCGCTCAGTTGTAAACTTCTCTGTTCACCAACAGCCTGTGTCTCAAAATTTAAAAATGTTAACGCCCAAAATGCACGGTGTTCCATTTCCACTGGCAGGTGACAAGATTTCCCGTATAACAAACGAAACGAAGACATTCCAATCGGTGTTTTATAAGCGGTACGATATGCCCATAGAGCATCATCGAGCTTGTTTGCCCAATCCCTCCGAGAGTTGCCAACAGTTTTCTCTAAAATTCTTTTTATTTCTCTATTGGAGATCTCCACCTGTCCACTGGTTTGTGGATGGTATGGTGTGGCAACTCTGTGTGAGACTCCAAGTTTCCCTATTAATTTTTCAAATTTCGCATTACAGAAGTGGGTCCCTTGATCACTGATGATCGCTCGCGGGACCCCGAATCGGGCAAATAGCTTTTTCAGAAATTTTACTACCACACGGGCGTCATTGGTGGGACTAGCCATTGCTTCGACCCACTTGCTCATATAATCCACAGCCACTAAGATGTATTTATTTCCTAAGGAAGTCGGGAATGGTCCCATAAAATCTATGCCCCAAATGTCAAAAATTTCGAACACAACTATGTTGTTGAGGGGCATAGCATTTCGAGCCGAAATGTTGCCATTTCGTTGGCACTCATTGCAAGTGCTAACGAAGGCATGAGCATCCTTGAAAAGAGTGGGCCAGAAAAAACCTGATTGGAGAACCTTGGCTGCGGTTCGGCTTGCGCTATGGTGTCCTCCGGTTTCACGGTTATGACAGTGGCTTAGAACATCCTGTCCTTCTTCTTGCGATATACATCTTCGAATGATTTGGTCCGCGCACAACCTGAAAAGGTAAGGGTCATCCCAAAAGTAATATTTGACTTCGGAGAAAAACTTCCTTTTTTGATTCGTGGATAGGTTGTGTGGTTTGAGCGAAGTTGCAAGGTAATTAGCTATATCGGCGAACCATGGCGCAGACTGTGCCGCATATGGATGCTCGTCAGGAAACCTTTCAACGATTTCCGCTTCTTCCAAGCTGCCCTTGTGATCTATCCTTGACAAATGATCTACTGCAACATTCTCCGTTCCCTTTTTATCCTTAATTTCCAGATCAAACTCCTGGAGTAATAACAACCATCGGATCAACCTTGGCTTAGCATCTTTCTTCGCGAACAAGTATCTCAACGCTGCATGGTCTGTGTGAACAATCACCCTGGATAACACCAGGTAGGGCCTGAATTTGTCGAAAGCATACACAACCGCAAGAAGTTCCTTCTCGGTAGTTGTGTAGTTCTGCTGGGCCTCGTTTAATGTCTTGCTTGCATAGTAGATGGGCCGAAACTTCTTTTCAATCCTCTGTCCAAGAACAGCTCCCACACAATTATCGCCTGCATCGCACATTATTTCAAACGGTTTCTCCCAGTCAGGTCCAGCTAGTATTGGTGAATTAATCAGTTTGCTCTTCAAGAGTTCAAAGGTTTGTACACAGCTTGCGGTGAATACAAATTCAGCTTCCTTATGAAGTAGGGCAGACAAGGGTAGTGCAATCTTTGAAAAATCTTTGATAAACCGGCGATAGAACCCTGCATGCCCCAGAAAACTTCGCACATCCTTTACATTGGTGGGCACAGCCAGCTTTTCTATCACCTCTACTTTAGCTTTGTCCACTTCCATCCCTTTTTCTGAAATTTTATGCCCAAGGACAATTCCTCCTGTGACCATGAAGTGGCATTTCTCCCAATTTAAGACCAAGTTAGTTTCCTTGCATCGCATGAGCACCGCTTCGAGGTTGTTCAAACAGCTGTCAAAGCAGTTCCCATAAACCGAGAAGTCGTCCATGAATATTTCTTCTGTTCGCTCCACCATGTCATAAAAAATGGACATCATGCATCGCTGAAAAGTGGCAGGAGCATTGCACAGGCCGAACGGCATTCTTCTGTAAGCATAAGTCCCATATGGACACGTGAACGTTGTTTTCTCCTGGTCCTCACAATGAATTGCGATTTAGTTGTATCCTGAATATCCATCAAGAAAACAGTAGAATGCATAGCCCGCTAAACGCTCTAGCATCTGATCAATGAAGGGCAGCGGAAAATGATCCTTCCTTGTCGCCTCATTGAGCTTCCTGTAATCTACACAAACTCTCCATCCTGTGATTGTTCTTGTGGGCACTAACTCATCTTTCTCATTGAGGACTACTGTCGTTCCTCCCTTCTTTGGCACAACATGAACAGGGCTTGTCCAAACACTATCGGATATTGGGTAGATAATTCCAGCATCGAGAAGCTTGATTACTTCTTTACGTACAACCTCCTTCAAGTGGGGATTTAATCTGCGTTGCGGCTGGACTGTTGGTTTATGCTCCTTCTCCATCAAGATTCTGTGAACACAGACTGCCGGGCTAATTCCTTTTATGTCATCAATTTTCCATGCGATTGCAGCCTTCTTTCTTCGCAAAACTGCCAAGAGTTGCGCCTTTTGATCGGGAGTCAACTTTGAAGATATAATGACCGGACGTCCGCTGGGTGGTTCAAGGAATGCGTACTCGAGATGATCAGGCAGTGGCTTCAATTTTGGTTTAGACACGGGCATAGTTGATACCTCTGGTGGTTCTTGATGGGTTGGAACAGTAGGGTCGAACGGAGGTGCCGGAAGGTTGGGCTCAATGGAACAGCCTGTCCCTGCGCATATGTTCACCTCTTCTCCCAATAAAGTTTCTAATGTGTCCTGTTCCTGCAAAGTAGATAGACTTTGAAAATCATCTAAGAAACAGCATGTGTCATCATTATTATTCGCATGCCTCATAGCATCGTTCATCTTAAAGATAACTTCTTCCCCATTAATTCTTAAAAATAAGTGCCCCTCTCCCACGTCTATCAATGCCTTTCCTGTTGCTAAGAATGGTCTTCCTAGGATGATAGGAACATGCAAGTCTTCATCTATGTCCATTATAATAAAATCAACGGGCAAAATGAATTTTCCCACTTTTACTAGCACGTCTTCCACTATCCCCCTAGGGTAGCATACAGAACGATCAGCTAACTGAATAGACATGCGAGTAGGCTAGGGTTCTCCTAGTCCAAGTTTTACATACACAGAATATGGCATGAGATTTATGCTAGCCCCTAAATCACACAGTGCATTTTCAATATTCAATTTTCCAATAGAACAAGGTATCGAAAAACTCCCTGGATCTTTTAGCTTCTTGGGCAGCTGCTGCTTGTTTTGGAGTATTGACGAACAATCTCTGTTGAGTTGTATCATGGAAATGTTTTCCAGCTTCTTCTTGTTCGATAAGATGTCCTTGAGGAATTTGGCGTATGTCGGCATCTGTGCCAGTGCTTCCACGAAAGGAATGTTTATATGTAACTTCCTTAAGGTATCCAGCACCTTCGAATTCTGCTCTTCCAACTTCTTGTTGATTAGACGCGTTGGATATGGCACAGGTGGAACATACGGTGGTTTATACGTTCTTTCCTCCTCCTCTTGATCTGGCTTACTTGCTTGGTCTGCCTTCCTTGTTTCTTCATTTCTAGGAACAGCATGTTCCTGTTCTCCTTCAGCTTCTTTGGACGTTCCTGCACACTCAGCGTTCTTATCAGATAAAACCATAGGTTGAGTTTCCTTACCAGACCTTAGTGTGATTGCCATAACGTCGCCTTTAGGATTTGGCTCTGTATTACTTGGCATTATCCCCTTTCCTTTTGATGTGGATGCAGCTATCTGGTGAACTTGTGTTTCCAGACTCTTGATTGATGCATGCGTCTGTTTCATGAACTGCATCATCATTGTTTTCATATCTGGTTCGACATCTTCCTTTTATGGCACAGGTTGTTTATAGTGCTGCTGAGGTTGTCTTTGGTAATGTCCTCCTTGATATTGTTGATACCTAGGCTGATCCTGATACTGTGGTGGTCCCAGCTGGTCCGGTTGGCCTGTCCATCCAAAATTTGGATGGTTCCTGGTTTCAGAGTTGTACGTGTTAGAATAACGGTTGGTCTGGTTCCTCTGATTGTACCCTGCGTAGTCGCATTCAGCCCGTGTGCCTTTTCCTTGCTTAACTCCGGGACAGTTGATATTGAAATGAGCTCCTCCGCAAAAACCACAACTGTCATTGAATGGCGGTTCATTGTGAATGGACGAGACATTTATCTTTCCCAGCTGTCGAGTAAGCTGTTCTACTTGGCTTGTCAATTTCGAAACGACATCCTCGTCTCTTGTCCTTTTCCCTTCACTTTTGGATGAGTGCCAGTTGTAACTCGTGCTTACCACTTTCTCTATTAGGTCATATAAAGCTTGTGGCTCTAGATCTTCTGGGTTACCATTCGCGATAGATTCAATCTGGATTTTGTAAACGTTGGTTGCGCCATTGTAAAAATTCTGCATTTGCATCCACATAGGGATACCATGATTTGGCACCCTTCTGAGCAGCTCCTTGTACCTTTCCCATACTTCGGCCAGCGACTCATCTTCGTCCTGTATGAAGCGTGACACTTCATTTCGTAGCTTGATGGCTTGTCGAGGTGGAAAATACTTCATCAGAAAAGCTCTTGCCATCTCTTCCCAACTAGTGATCGTTCCCGGCTGCAGATTTCGTAGCTAGCTCTTCGCTTTATCCCTCAGGGAAAAAGGAAACAGCTTCAATCTGATCACGTCGTAAGAGACACCCCTGTTCGACCTGAATGTGTTACACAATGTGATGAATTCTTGAAGATGCCCATTTGGATCTTCAGATTGAAACCCATTAAATTGCACTGAGGCCTAGATCATCTATATCATGGACCCTTTCACTTCGAACATGTTGTTCCCCTCGTTGGGCAACACGATACACGATGAGTGTCCCTCAGTAGTTGGCCTAGAGTAGTCTCTGATTCTCATAACAGGAGGGTTATTGTTTTCTCCCTCTTCTGATCTGGTGGAACTGGCTGTTCTGGGCCTTCCCTTCCAGCCATTCTTCTTTCTCTTTGCCTTTCTCTCTGTCTAGCACGTCGAGCTCCCGCTCTGTTTCTTCTACACGTTCTCTCTAATTCGAGATCGATAGGAAAAACAGGAGGTGCAGCTCTACGCATAAACAGGTAATTAACTTCTTTGTTCCTGCACGCCTTAACACACAGATTAAAAACACCCTGTTTTACAGAAATTTCAGCTATAAATTTGTTGCTCTCAATCCCCGGCAACGGCGCCAAAAACTTCTTGTCCTCAGATTAGACTCTAGCAAGTGCACTAGATACAAGTAATAAAGTGATAAGTGCGTATCGTCTCCACAGGGATTGTGATTCAAATCAATATTAGAAATCGTTGCCAAACAGTGTGTGTCACAACAGTGTCTTCTTTTATCGTTGATTGTTTGATGTTGGTTACTTAATAATTCAGGCAAACTGATGAAACAAGAAAATGAAATAACTTTGCAAAGATTTTAGATAATAGAACAGGCTCGACATAGACGAACACGGTGTGCTACATCTTACAACATTCCATGAATACAAGACAACGCCAATGAAGCCAAAGTTTCAGTTTTGAAGTGAGTTTGAGTCAACTTTCGTGTGTTCTCAAACTCCTAAGATTTACTAACACCTTTAGCGTCCTAAAGATACGTTCTTTCTAGCATTAAGAACAAAACTGCATTTCTAGATGAGAAAACTCTTGACACAACTTTCTAACTTGTCAGCTTCGAAGTTGGGAGATCAATAGAGATATCGGTGAAGATGAAAGCAGTGTCCTATCATTCATCTAACACATACATACATGCTTAAGCAAGAAAGTTAAACCCTCATTGACCACAACATTGGCAAAATACGAAATATTCATAAAAACATTGTAACACTTACATCACCGGGTCGGCCAGGCCGTGCCCGTTCAAAAGGACTACTCACTCATATCGAACAGTGAGCAGAAGATGGTTCTTGATACAGCTTGAGACTCCATGGGAGCTCTTCTCTTTCTTCTATTCTATGTTACTAACAAAATACTAAAAATCCGAAGTCCTTAAACTTTTCTCTGCTTCACCTATTTAAAGGGAAAGACAGAGGCCAAAATAGGTACAACTTTCGTACCCTTTCTACAAAATAAGTCAACTACCAACTACAATTAAAATAAACTAAAATGATTAAATTTCGATTAACCCTTGAACACTCAAGGGGGTGATACTTCAAGTCATCTTGCTTCTTTAGGCAATCCCATCGCCACACACTTTCACCTGCCGCTCCGCCGCTTTCCCTGCCACTGCCACCATGATCTATCGCTGTCCGTCATTGGAAAAATCCGGCGTTTGGCCGTTGGATACAAGTAAAGCTCCACTCCTCTTGGCTTTAGCAAAACAAGTTGTTTCCAGCGAGTTTAGCATTTCTCTTTGCTTATTTGCACAAGGACAGTAATTAGCCCTTATTTCTTACCAAATGACATAATAAAACACCCAAATTCCCTTATAAATACTATGTTATATTTAGTCAATTTCATGCCTAACACAAAGATACCAACTTTAAACTTTGTAAAAATTATAAATGTGTAATAAATGAAAACTCTTTCAATTAAAAGGCTTTGAACCGTAGAGAATCCCCCTGATGTTGAGTAGATTTCTACCTTAACGAAGTTTATACTTATTTCCGATAAGCCGACCCAACGATCATATCGTCCATAAATACGAACTTGTTCAAGTGTTCAACAAAGTTTCCTTGTAAAGATATGAATTAAACTCGTTTTAATGAAAACACCAGAACCTTACTTCGGATCAATTACCAAAGTAACTACAAAAACATATATTGAATTGCATGAACTTTTATTAGATGAATTGTGAATTGATACAAGTTTATAGAGAACAAAAAGTATGGAAGCATTCAAAACGACATTCGAGTTCCGGGTCGTCAATCCTTTCCTCAAACCTCGTTAAAGTTTGTCAGGCTCCGCAGGTCGAATCCGCTTCTTGATCTTCTCGCTGAATCTTCGGAATAGAGATGATATTTCTTCTACCGAAATGTAAACTAGTCTTCGAACAGATCTTAATCTAAATCTAATTGCAACTGTGTTTGTAAGTAATCTAAGAACAATTTGTGTACATCAGATTGCTTTTACAGAAATGAAATCTAATCTCTGACTCATTTCTGAGTCAAAGTTTCTGCATAAATTCTGCACTCTAATCTTAATTAATCTAACTCTCTCTGAACTCTGAAATCAACTCTTTATTTATAGATGTTGAAGAGTCGTGTTTAAGGGTCATGTCCGTTGCGAAGAGACGTTTCTAACAGACGTGTTTCTTGGAATTAAAACATGTGAAAATAGTGCTGAAAGACATGTTGATCTTACCAAGATCTCAGAATCTCTGTCAAGATAAGGGGAGCAGTTTTCAGTCTTTAGAACGAAAGGGCGAATTGCCTCAAAACAGCGTGTCGCGACCAAGATTTGGGAATCTCGATCGCGACACCAGAATCTCGGTCGCGACACCAGAATCTCTACCAAGATTCTAGAATCTCTGCCGAGATTTCGGAAGTCCCTCCCGATTCTGACTCTGTTCCCGTCTTCCTCGTATCGGTGCGCCGATTTTCTCATCTTTTTGGCTCATAACTTAGGGTTTTTCCTTCGTTTTTGATCTGTTTCCGCTCCTATTTGGATTTTACTAAATATTTAGGTACCTTGCATGAAAGAAACATATTCGGACGTAAAAGTACTCTAAATAGATATAAATAGCACGATTTCATAGCAAATGATGTAAATATTAATGATATTTTAGGTATATTTTGGGCTTAACAAATTTCAACACTTAATCTTTTGCTAGTCCCGAGCAAAATTTCACTGAATTTATCCTTTAACTAATCTCTTTATGAAAATAAAACATATATCTTTGTATTTCTTTTTAAATTAGTTTAACCGAAAAGATTAACTTTGCATGGCAAATTTATACGCAAAATATTAAACTAACTAGTATAAAGGCGATATATCATTCATCTTGTATTTTCAATTTTTAAATTGAAGTATTCGGGACGATATAAGCACGCATGTTTTTTAGTCTTTCGTCTTAAGGCATTTCAAAGCACAAAATTTCCTTTCCCAAACCTAAACTATTATATGAAATATATTAAATGAATAAGTACTT
This sequence comes from Euphorbia lathyris, assembly GCF_963576675.1. Classification (NCBI taxonomy): domain Eukaryota; kingdom Viridiplantae; phylum Streptophyta; class Magnoliopsida; order Malpighiales; family Euphorbiaceae; genus Euphorbia; species Euphorbia lathyris. The sequence continues at coordinate 734,645 of NC_088914.1, forward strand.
AGGTTAATTTATTTGCTTAGTTACATCCATGATAAGGGTGGTCTCGATCGTAACTTTATTTTAATTGCTTTGTGTTCGCTTAAGAGGTACCGACCATGCCATGGGTGGACGCAATCGTTACTTTAAACTTTAAACACGTTTAATTTTTTGCTTTTATTTTAACGTTTCTTCCATACCTCGATTGTGATAAGGGTAGACGCAATCATGACCAAAAGTGCCGTTTACTTAATTTTCTTCCCTTTCATACCTCGATTGTGATAAGGTTGGTCTCAATCGTGGCCAAAAGTTAAGAATACGACTACTTGATTAATTAACACGAATTATAAAATTAAAATTGTAAATTGGGAAAAAGAAAAATAGCACATTCATCCTATATTGACTTAAAATTCAACATGTATTATGGCTAAAGTTTCTTTAAAAACTTCCATTGGTGTTAATGTAAGACGAAATCAAATCGAGCTAAAAATTGTTAGTTCAATTTAATGCCTATAAACCTAATTGAAAATTTAAAATAAGATTTATTTTACCATGAATTTCATTATATAAAATAGAGATTGAAATAAAGAATTTTTTACTTAAATACGTTCACTCGAGACGTTTTTACTTAAAATCGTATCGGAGATTTGTGAAAATTTTGAAAAATATAGCCCGTATAGAAATTTTATTTCTATCGATAAAGATGACCTAAAAATAATCATAAGTTAAAATATATATTTTTTAAATATTATGAAAATATATGGTTTATGAAAATATTGTTTATAAAATAATAACATGTATATATGGGTTCTTAAAAAGATTAACATGTATTTATATTTAAATGAATGTCATTTATTCTTATTCGTTGCATTTATTCGTACTAAAAAAACGATATATGCAATATCTCCTCCCACACTTAATTTGGACCATGTCCTTATTGGTGCAAAAATTGATAAAACACGAAAAATTGTACGAAAATAAAGCACACGAAATAAGATAGAAAAATATGAAATTAAATCATCCAACATAATAGAATAAAATTGAAATTGTACCAAACTTAATAAAAATAAAAGCATTGGACCAAACTTAATTAAAAATAACACAAAAAGATAAATGAATAAGAGAAAACATATTCTTGGGAAGGTGAACCCGGTGGAGACGGTGTGGTCACAACGTCTTGACGACGGAAAAATGATAACATCCGGCGTCGGGTTGACGTGTGCTCTCCCTTCAAAGTATGGATATTGGTGTCCACCTCGGTAATTCTAAAACTCATCTCTTGATTGCTTTCAACAATATCATCTAACCGCAAATTCATGTGTCGGTTATGTGCATTCATTTGGGTCAAAATCCTCCTCAAATCAACTTGAGCATCAACATTGGGTTCTTCTTTAACATGCTCTTGTGCTTGTGCTTGGGCTTGTGGTTCAACATGCTCCTCCTCCTCACCTTCTTCTTTTTCATCATCATCACCCTCCTCGGTACCTAACCCTTGAGAGCTAGAAGCTCCTCCACCCGTGCGAACATTAAGATGCTTAATACATTCTTCATAGGACACAAATACGGGGGGACCTTCTCTAAGTAATAAATTGGCTCGTTGAAGAGATGAAACATCCAAAAGAGGTAAATTGCCATGGTAAGTGAGGTTTTGAAAATCCACCAATTCACCACGTGCACCTAAAACAATCCCAGAAATAAAATTTCCCAAAGGTACTTGCCTAGTGTGGGATGCGGCGACATGTTGCAAATTGTCGAATAGCATGCCAATGCTATAAATTTGAAGACCTTTAAAAATACAATCTAGCACGAACAAATCCCGAATTTGAACCTTAGAACTTTTTACCCGACCAAATAAGGAAAAACATAAAAATCTGTGAAAATAGAAAACACAATTATCCCTAATCCACTTGCTTGAGGTATTCTTGGGATAAAAAGTATCTGGGTTGGACAAAGCATTCCAAATGGTATGTGTATCAATAACCTTAGGCATTTGAACAAAATTATTAGTAGGAAAACCAAACATCTCACCCATTGCTTCATAGTCAATCTTATATGTAATCCCAGTATTTCTAAAAGAAATAAATCTCTTCCTCTTTTCATACTTCAAAGTGCGGCATAATCCAACATCGGAAAATAATTATGAGTAAGTGATTGAAAACTGCTCCAAAATACCCGTAGCACCCAAAACAAAAACCCGTAATCAAATGACCAAAGGAACTTGCTTAGTGGTTGAAACAGAAGCATGGACTCAATTGTCAAAAAGCATTCCAATGTTAATCTACCACGAAACCCTTGAAGATGTAATCCAAAATGAGCAAATAAATCATGACTTCGAACCCTTTACCTTTTAACATTCCCAAAAAGAAAATAGGATAAAAATTTATTGAAATAGAAATGACTATTATCCTCTTAAATCCCTAAATGTAATCTCTCATTCTTTTTAGCATAGGAAAAAGTAACCAAAAAAATCAATAATGTATGTTTCACTATGCGTTATGTCCATAAAAGTGCTTGTACCGCTGCCCGTCCTCATCTGAAATAATGTTGAGTGGATCCATATTCAACATGCAAACAATCATTAGAGGTAGAGGAAACATTGTGAGTAATCTTCTTATGTCTAGGCATGGTGTTTAAATGTCGGACATATGAGAGAAAAATAGAAAAATTGTGAGAGAGATAGAAAAATAGAGGGTTAGGTTATGGAGTTTGTGTTTGGGAAAGAAGTATGTTGGATAGGTAAAAATTTGGTAAAAAGTAAAGGTGATATGGTGTGGAATTGATTGTGGAAGAAGAAAATGTGTTTTAACTAGAGTTGGAATAGGAAAAAGTGAAAAAATTTGTGTCAAAAACGTGCCAATATTTCTCATCCATCGGGACGCGTGTCGCGACCGAGATTCCAGAATCTCGATCGCGACACGAGCTTTTCAAGGAGAATTATTTCTCCTAAAAGTTCAGTCTTCGCTGTTTGTGTAGGGATTCTGAAATCCCTACCGAGATTCTGGACCTGGTAGCTTATAAACATGTATTTGAACGCCGAATTTATCTTCTCGTCTTGCAATTATGTCCTATTAATGAATGTATTAAAACCTGTAACTTAAAAACATAATTAAAACATTAAATAAAGGAAAAACCAAAAGGTTTCACCTTAATAAATATTGAATTAATGAAACAATTAATGTTCTAAGGGAATTAATGAATGTTCTTTAATGAATTGATTGAAACCATGAATGTTCTTAATGAATTAAATTGAAACATGAATGTGTTTTAATCATAAATATATATGTTACAATTAACTTTCTAATTAATAATCAGAATACATATATATATACATGAACATACAAGATGTAAACATGAATCAAAACATTTATTCATTTGATTAACATAAAATCAAACAAACAGAGTGAAAAAATGAAAAACATATTTACAGGAAATGCAAAAACAAACCGATATACAAACAATTACAAACAAACAAAACACAATAAAAATTAAAATTAGATGGTATCCCTATGAATTGGAATACGCATAGCACAAGCCCGATCGATCTTGGCTTGAACGAATATCTGTCTTTCTTCAAAAGAAAGAAATCATGGGCTAACTCGGAAAATTCTCTTGACAAGTGTTGAGCGATTTCCGCAAGTGCACGGTATACGCTTGTAGTAATAAAAGATATCGATCCCACAGGGAACGTTTTTTTAACAAAACTTATTTACAATCGGTTAAATTTACTTTAAGGTTTATAATATGGAAAAATCGTTTAATCGGTTTTGGTTTTGAAATTGCTAGAATAAGAATTAGATTAGAGTATGAAGATGTTAGAAAATATCTGATTTAATAATGAATTTGCAAAACAGGAACGTTTTAGTACTTTAGAAAAGTAAACAAGTATATTCGTTTGCATTAAGCAAAGAAAACAACTTTAAACTTTGTACGAATTATAAAGATGAAATAAATGACGGAACCTCTAATTAATTGGCTTTGAACGCGACAAACCCCTTATCCGGGATAATTGCCCTTAACCAAATTAAAACTCTACCGAGATAATAATTTGCCTAAGTGTTCAACAAAGTTTCCTTGTAAAGATTTTGAATTAAACTACGTTTTATTGAAAACACCAGCAGTCACTTTAGTGGATTGGTTACCATAAGTGCTGCATAAAAATCTATCGAATAGAACGGACTTTATTAGATGAAATATAAATTGATACAAGTTTACAGAGAACATGGAGCATGGAAACATTCGACGGCTTGCAAGTGAACGGGTTGATCAATCCTTTCCTTGGGTTTCGTTAGAGTTTGTCAAGCTCAGGGGCGAATCCTCTACTCAATCTTCTCGTTGAATCTTCGTAATAGAGACTAGGTCGGTCCACTACCAAAATGAAAACTAAACTGGAACAATGTCTAAATGCTACTAAACTTGTTATTATTGAATAAACAATGTGTGTACATCATATTGTTTTGAACAGAAATGAAATCTAATCTCTGACTCGTTTCTGAGTCAGAGTTTCTGCATAACTCTTGCACTAATCTAAAAATCTAACTCTCTCATCATTTTTCCAACTCTCAATCAACTCTTTATTTATAGATGTTGAAGAGTCTTGATTGAAGTGTCGTGTCCGTTGTGGAGAGTCGTATCCGTTGCGAAAGGACGTCTTTATCCACCCGAACGAACGCGTTTCTTAGAATTAAACATGTGTTCATTGTACTTGGCAGAATTGCTGCTCTTACCGAGAATGGAAATTCTCTGCCGAGAATGAGGAACTGATTTTTCAGCCTTCGGACGAAAGGGGGTGTCGCGACCGAGAATTTGATATTCCCTGTCGCGGCCCCAAATTCTCTACCGAGAATTTTGGATTCTCTGCTGAGAATTTGCATTTTTCTCTGTTTCTGACTTCGTCTTTGTCTCCGTTTTTGGTGTAATTTATCTTCGTCGTTTTTAACTCCTTTTGTAAGGTTTTTATTCTGTTTTTAAGCTCTTTTCGTTCCTATTTGGATTTTACCAAATATTTATGTACCTTGCATGAAAGAAACATATTCGAGAGTAAAAGCTTTCTAAACAGATATAAATAGCATAAATTCGTAGCAATATTGATGTAATTACTAATGATATTTTAGGTATATTTTGGGCTTAACAAATCTCCACACTTAATCTTTTGCTAGTCCCGAGCAAAATTTCACTGAATTTATTCTCTAACTAATCTCTTTATGAAAATAAAACATATATCTCTGTATTACCTTTTAAATTAGTTAAGCCGAAAAGACTAACTTCGCATGGCAAATTTATACGCAAAACATCAAACTAACTTAGTATAATATACGATATATCATTCGTCTTGTATTTCCAATTTTGAATTGAAGCATTCGGGACGATATAAGCACGCATGTTATTTGAGTCTTTCGTCTCAAGGCATTTCAAAGCACAAAATTTCTTTTCCCAAAACTAAACTAATATATGAGATATATTATACATTTAAATAAGTACTTGGGTTAATTATTTGCTTAGTTACGCCCGAGATAAGGGTGGTCTTGATCGTAACTTTATACGTATTTTATTGCTTAGTGTTTGCTTAAGAGGTACCGACCATGCCATGGGTGGACGCAATCGTTACTTTAAACTTAAACACGCTTATTTTATTTTTTTTTTGCTTAAACGTTCCTTCCATACCTCGATTGTGATAAGGGTGGTCGCAACCGTGGCCAAAAGTAAACGGTACTTAAATATTCTTCCCTTTCATACCTCGATTGTGATAAGGTTGGTCTCAATCGTGGCCAAAAGTTAAGAATTCAACTAATTGATTAATTAATATGAAATATAAATTTGAATTTGGGAAAAAGAAAGATAGCACATTCATCCTATATTGACTTAAAATTCAACATGTATTATGGCTAAAGTTTCCTTAAAAACTTCAATTGGTGTTAATGTAAGACGAAATCAAACCGAGCTAAAATTGTTAGTTCAATTTAATGCCTATAAACCTAATTGAAAATTTAAAATAAGATTTATTGAATCATGAATTGCATGATATAAAATAGAGATTGAAAATAAAGAATTTTTGTAACTAAAATACATTCACTCGAGACGTTTTTACTTAAAATCGTATCGGAGATTTATGAAATTTTTTTAAAACATAGCCCGTATAGAAATATATTATTTCTAACAATAATGATAACCTAAAAAATAATCATTTAAACATATAAAAATGTAACGTTATGAAAAATAATGTTAAATAAATTGTGTTGCAATATATGTTGCATTTGCATAAAACAAGTGTTGCATTTATAAATATTGCGTAAAAATTATTCGTTGCATTTATTCGTACTAAAAACAAAATGATATATGCAATATCTCCTCCCACACTTAAATTGGACCATGTCCTCATTGGTGCAAAAATTGATAAAACACGAAAAATTTGTACGAAATAAAGCATACGAAAAGAAAATAGATAAATATGAAATGGAATGTATCCAACATAAATTGAAATTGAAATTGGACCAAACATAATTAAAAACAACATAAGAGAAAAATGAGTGGAGAAAAGATAAGATAAAACCTATTCTTGTGAAAGTAAACTCGGTGGAGACGGTGCGGTCACTACGCCTCGACGATGGAAAAATGATAATAAACGGCGTCATGGTGACGTGTGTTCTCTTCTCAAAGTATGGATAATTGGCATCCACCGTGTTTAATTGTGAACTCAGCTCTTGATTGTTCTCCATAATATCATCAAACCGCAAATTCATTTGCCGATTCTGTGCATGCATGTGGTTCAAAATTTGTTGCAAATTAACGTGATCATTGACATTGTGCTCATTACTAACAACCCCATGTGCTTGTGTTTAGGCATCAACATGCTCATCTTTCGCACCTACTTCATCATCATCATAATGCATATCGTCATCCTCACAAAAATGTGTCTTCGCATTACTATCCTCTTTAATACTATTACCATGTGAACTTGATGTACCAACATCGAATTCCATAATACTCGTAGCATCCAAAACAATACCCATAATCAAAGGACACGAAATCCTTGAAGATGTAATCCAGAATAAACAAATAAATCTTGACTTCAAATCCTTTACCCTTTTTAATATGCCCAAAAAGAAAATAGGATAAAAATTTATTGAAAATAGAAATGACTATTATCCTTAATGAGCTTGCTAAAAGTGTACGTGGAAGTAAATTCATCTAAACTAGGCAAAATATGTCCAAACCGGATTGGTTTGAAAATTGATGGCTGAACAATAAATTATTTTTGTATGATATCCAAACCAAATACTCATTTTGTCATCCCCAACTTCATATATTAACCGAAATCCTAAATGTAATCCTCTCATTCCATTTTAAAGTAGGAAAAAGTAAACAATACAATAATGTCTGTTTCACTATGCACGATGTCCATAATAGTGCATGTACCATGTGCCCGACCCCATCTGAAATAATGCCGAAATGGACGTAGAGGAAACCTTGTGAGTAACCTTCTTATGTTTAGGCATGGTGTGGAAAAAGGGTTAGGTTATGGATGTGGTGTTTGGGAAAGATGTATTTTGGAGAAGTAAAAATTGGTAAAAAGTAAAGGTGATATGGTGTGGAATTGAGTTGTGAAAAAGAAAATGTGTTTGAAATAGAGTTTATGGAATGTGTGTATAAGGGATAGGCTAATAGAGGTATGAATTTAGGGATTAAGAATAGAAAAAGGTAAAAATTTGTTCAAATTCGAGCCAAACCCCGCCTACAGGTCGCGTGTCGCGACCGAGAATTGCCTAGTCGCGGTCGCGGCACGCGAAAATCAGAGAATTTTTCACTCTGATTTCGACCAGTTTTCGCTGGACTTACCGAGAATAATAAATTCTCGGTAGAGAATTGGTCATAGACGTCTGTTTATGTGCATTTTGACTAGGTTTGTGTGATTTAATTGATTAATTGTTTCGTGAACTTAATATAAACTGTACCTGCACTCAAAAACTAAAATAAATAACATTAAATCCAAGGAAAATCAAAGGTTCATCCTTATGAAATTTTGAGTAATGAAACATTAAATGCTGAATTAGAGTTAATGTAGAACCAATGTTCATTAATTCACATAAGGTAAATTAATCTTTTAAACGATAATGAATGTAAATTTATGTAGGTATTTATTCATGCTTAAAACTTAAACATGATCTTTATTTAAATTAAATAAGCATTCAGATAATGAAACATTTAACCTTAATCATTAACCTTATTCTAATTGATACAGATGCATATGAAAAATTGTATGTTTCATAATAATAAGTTCATACTGATATATGTAATAATCAACACGATATAAGTTCATAATTGCATAATTAGAATTAAACTAAATAATGAAAATTTAATATAGTTAATAATGATCATAACTTATTAGCATTAAAGCGGTTCATACAGATTCATGTGATAATTGTGTAGAAATCTGAACAGACATAATGAAAAATTAAAAGTATGAAATCAAATGAAGTTTTATTGCATAACACATGTGTACATAAATGAACAAGAACATATGTACTAGAAAGATTAAAAACGATCCTATATACAGAAACAAACAAACAAATTAAAAGTAATCAAAACTAATCACTTATTCATGTTAAATCTGAAGCGTTGAAACTGATACAGATTAATTAAATTATTGACAGATGCATTTTATTATTATAGACAAATTCATGATGAAGGTGATACTGTTCCATATTAACATATATATATAGGTTCATTAAAATAATTTGCATAGTTAACAGATAATAATCAAAAATAACCAAAGAATCAAAGTTGATATGTTATCAAAATTGAAAAACATATGTATAGAACAAAACTTAGAATTATCATACAAAATGAATGTTCATGGATGTGTTTAATAGTTATTAATGATTTATAATTTATGAGCATGTAACATATATGAAAAGTCAGATTGTTCAAAAACATTTCTGAAATAAATACAGATTCATGAAAAATAATTACAGATTCATGTTAAAAGTTATACTGTTGTATTCAAACTTAGATTCGGACTAAAAGTTAAACTATTTCATTTAAACTTAGATTTAGATGTATCCGTATAACTTGTATGGTTAACGTATATTTAAACAAAAAGAATCAAAGAATCAAACTTGATACTTCTATTAAAATTAGAAGAACACATGTACATAAGAACACAAAGAACATACATATAAAAATGAAAATAAACCTATTTACAAACTATACACAACAAACAGTTTTATTATATCTTCGTTCTTCATCATGTGTGTGAATGGCAGACGGTGCACCGTAGCATTCTGATAAATCAGGACGCTTGTTGCGTGCAGCAGTAATCTTCATGGAAGATTTATGCTTGGAAATCATGCTTTTTAATGGAAGAAAAACTTTCTGTAATTTTGTGTTTTAAAGGTTTGATAACTGAGAAGAAATCAGATTATGTCTGATAGAGATGAAGAGAAAATGTAAGTAACATAAATCTGATCTTTATCAATTATTTTATAAGCAATCCAGCACAATTCAAGGTGTATGTTAGGATTGAAAATGTGTAAATTCACACCATTTGGATATGAACAAACTTAATTTTTCAAAATGTATAGAAAAGGTTCATGAATTTAAAGAAGAAAGAAGGATACAGGTCAAAAAATGACCCGTGTCGCGACCGTGAATGGCGATCCGCGGTCGCGACAAAAATTTTTATTTTTTTTTCGCTTCGCTGAAGTTACCGAGAATTTTAAATTCTCGGCAGAGAATTTCGATTCTCGGTAAGTTCAGAAATTTTTTTTTTCTCTCTTCCTTTCCCTTGAAATTTTGAAAATCCTGAATTCTCTACTGAGAATTCACATTCTCAGTAAGTTAAGAAATTTTCAAAACATCAAACAAAAGTCACAGTAGAGATTTTAATTATGAAACTTAAATTTTGTGTAACTTTAATTCAATAGCGTTCAATGATCACAAAATTTTTATTTCTAATCTCACCATTATTACTAAACTAAAGACTAATGTATAAACTGAACTAAAATGACATGTAAGAATTAAAAATATGAAAAACTAAAAACTAAAAAAAAAATGTGATAATCCTTAAGAATTCTCAAGGAGAATCAAAATCATGGACATAATCGATTACTTAGACCGGTTTTAAATAATGGTCCTGTCCATTTAACTGACCTGGAAAAAGATGTTTTTTTTTACGTTTTCTCAATTTAAGGATCTACTGATTGCGGTTGAATGCCCGAACTTCTAGTTTTGTGCACGAACTGGAACTACGCACATGAACCGAAACTTTCAAAACTATATTAAAAGTATACAATTCCTTCCTGGCGGATAAGATAATTTCATCCTACTTGCTCATCTGTCTGAGAAGAGTTGATCGGCTGTTTCTTAGAGAGATAAATGTAGGTGTTTTAAGGAAAAGATAAAAAGGAAATTATTTGGGTTTAGTGTAGGAAGTTATATCTTCTTAACAAAGAGATATGATGTTTTGGTGAAGGACTAAGTGTATAGAAAAGAGGTAAATGTGTTTGGGGAAAAGGTAAATTTTTCTGGAAAAGTCATATGTCACGTCTGACATCCTATTTCGCAAATTTGCTTTCCTCTCGGATGTATCTGTATACTGAATTTCTTTTCTGTAGACTCCTTCGGTGATTTTCATTGATAATCAAATCTCCAGGTTATCTTTGAAAAAACTTGAATTTCTTATCTGCAAACATTTAATTGCAAACGTTAAATAACAACGAGGATTTAGTCCTAGTGACCATCCTCAATGAATAATAAAAACTATAAAATAAATAAATACATAAATATATTATAAACCAAGGTTCGAAATAACACGAAAAACATAAATTTTTGTCAAAAATTTGGCGTTCCCCGGCAACGGCGCCAAAAACTTGTTGAGCGATTTCCGCAAGTGCACGGTATACGCTTGTAGTAATAAAAGATATCTATCCCACAGGGAACGTTTTTTTAACAAAACTTATTTACAATCGGTTAAATTTACTTTAAGGTTTATAATATGGAAAAATCGTTTAATCGGTTTTGGTTTTGAAATTGCTAGAATAAGAATTAGATTAGAGTATGAAGATGTTAGAAAATATCTGATTTAAGAATGAATTTGCAAAACAGGAACGTTTTAGTACTTTAGAAAAGTAAACAAGTATATTCGTTTGCATTAAGCAAAGAAAACAACTTTAAACTTTGTACGAATTATAAAGATGAAATAAATGACGGAACCTCTAATTATGCATAAAAATCTATCGAATAGAACAGACTTTATTAGATGAAATATAAATTGATACAAGTTTACAGAGAACATGGAGCATGGAAACATTCGACGGCTTGCAAGTGAACGGGTTGATCAATCCTTTCCTTGGGTTTCGTTAGAGTTTGTCAGGCTCAGGGGCGAATCCTCTACTCAATCTTCTCGTTGAATCTTCGTAATAGAGACTGGGTTGGTCCACTACCAAAATGAAAACTAAACTGGAACAATGTCTAAATGCTACTAAACTTATTATTATTGAATAAACAATGTGTGTACATCATATTGTTTTGAACAGAAATGAAATCTAATCTCTGACTCGTTTCTGAGTCAGAGTTTCTGCATAACTCTTGCACTAATCTAAAAATCTAACTCTCTCATCATTTTTCCAACTCTCAATCAACTCTTTATTTATAGATGTTGAAGAGTCTTGATTGAAGTGTCGTGTCCGTTGTGGAGAGTCGTATCTGTTGCGAAAGGACGTCTTTATCCACCCGAACGAACGCGTTTCTTGGAATTAAACATGTGTTCATTGTACTTGGCAGAATTTCTGCTCTTACCGAGAATGAGGAACTGATTTTTCAGCCTTCGGATGAAAGGGGGTGTCGCGACCGAGAATTTGAGATTCCCTGTCGCGGCCCCAAATTCTCTACCGAGAATTTCGGATTCTCTGCTGAGAATTTGCATTTTTCTCTGTTTCTGACTTCGTCTTTGTCTCCGTTTTTGGTGTAATTGATCTTCATCGTTTTTAACTCCTTTTGTAAGGTTTTTATTCTGTTTTTAAGCTCTTTTCGTTCCTATTTGGATTTTACCAAATATTTATGTACCTTGCATGAAAGAAACATATTCGAGAGTAAAAGCTTTCTAAACAGATATAAATAGCATAAATTTGTAGCAATATTGATGTAATTACTAATGATATTTTAGGTATATTTTGGGCTTAACAACAAGTCCCTCACTTTCCAAGAATTCATAGTCAAGGATAAGGAATGGTTCTTTATCAGTCCATGGAACCGAAACAATGCCTGTGGTTCCTAAAATAATTCCACATATTATATTTCTGTATCCAATTTTTCTGTCCTTAGAACGTGATGCGGCAACAAATCCCTCCATTAAGATTTTTGAGGAATTAACTGTGTTGCCCTGTAAAATGTCTCCCAAAACGACAATTAAGAGATGAAGTCATGTTGGAGAATTAAAATGTGTCTGTAACCTTTAGAAAATGTGGTAAGAAATTCAGAATTCTGAAAGAGATGAAGTGAAAGTAAAAAGAATTCTGAACTTTCTGAAATATATAGTTGAACAGAATGAAAAATTATGTCTGTTAGGAATGAAATGGTGTCAATTGGTGCCTTTTGGTTAAAAACTGATAAGAAATTCGAAATACAGCAAAGGAAACTCAGAAAATGAAGAAAACAAAGGTGACAGGTCGTCACAGCTCCCGTGTCGTGACCGAGATTCAAGGCTCCCGTGTCGCGATCGAGATTCTTGAATCTCGGTCGCGACACGCTTTACCCATCCTGGGCAAAGGTGTGTCGAAACCTACCTCTCGTCACGACTGAGATTTTTAAAATCTCGGTACGAGCAGGACCTACCTAATCTATACCTAAAAATCTATACTTGAGAAATCCCTACTGAGATTTCTGAATCTCAACTGAGATTCCTGAAACTTCACTAAACACATAAAAAATTTCTGTAAATTAATTAAAAACATGATTGAATTAATTTTTTATTTAATAAAAATTTGTACACAAACTAAAAATTAAAATAAAGACAAAAATAAATTAAACTGAAAAACAAATAAAAACAACAAATTATGAACAAAAGATAAGAAAAACGAAAAATTAAAAAGTATGAAAACTAAATTAATTTTCATAGAATGCATCCACAAATTCAATTGCTTGAATTGGAGTGCCTTCATATTCAAAATATTTTATTAACTAAATATGGTCTTGTCCATTTTAACTTACTTGAGAATAATTTCAATTGGGAATTAAAAAGTAGAACTGTATCCCAAACTTTAAAATTATTATGATTATATATTTTTTTTGTTTGTTTTTTTTAGCACTTTCTTTTATTTAGCATTTTCTTTTTTTATATATATTTTTTATCGCTTTCTTTTTTTACCATTTTCTCAAATTAAGGATCTAATGATTTCGGTTGAATGCCCGAACTTCTAGTTCTGTGCACGAACAAAAACTACGCACATGAACCGAAACTTTCAAAACTATATTAAAAGTATACAATTCCTTCCTGGCGGATAAGATAATTTCATCCTACTTCTGATATATATCTGTCTGAGAAGATTTTCCATGGTAATTTCTTAGAGAGATAGATGTAGGTGTTTAAGGTAGTGATATGAAAAAAGAGAAATCATTTGGGTTTAGTGTAGGAATTGAATAAATTTTTTAACAAAGAGATATGATGTTTTGGTGAAGGGTTAAGTTTATAGAAAAGAGTTAAAGGTGTTTGGGAAAAGGTAAATTTTCTGGAAAAATTATATGTCATGTCTGACATGTTGCTTCAAAAATTTTGCTTTCCCTTCTGATGTTTCTGCATGCTGAATTTTTTTTCTGTAGACTCCTTCTGTGAATTTTATAAATGATCAAATCTCCAGTTTATCTTCTTGAGAAAACTTGGATTTTTTTCCTGTTTATCTGCAAACAATCTGAATGCAAACGTTAAATAACAATGAGGATTTAGTCCTAGTGACCAAATTATAAACCAAGGTTCGGAATAAAACATGAAAAATATAATTTTTGTTAAAAATTTGGTGTTCCCCGGTAACGGCGCCAAAAACTTGTTGAGCAATTTCCGCAAGTCCATGGTTTCGCTTGTAGTAATAAAAAGATATCGAACCCACAGGGAACGCTTTTTAATGAAAACTTATTTTAATTCAGTTTGATTCACGTTTTAGGTTTATAATATGGAAAATCATTTAATTAAATTGGATTGTGATTGAATTTAATTAATAAGAATGAGATTAGAATTATATGTTAGAAATTTAGAAATCAATTCTGTCTTGAGATTAGATTACAAGATAGAAACATTTAGCGTTTAAAAATAAGAGAAGAGTTGAACTCGTTTGCATTAAGCAAAGATACCAACTTTAAACTTTGTAAAAATTATAAATGTGTAATAAATGAAAACTCTTTCAATTAAAAGGCTTTGAACCATAGAGAATCCCCCTGATGTTGAGTAGATTTCTACCTTAACCAAGTTTATACTTATTTCCGATAAGCCGACCCAACGATCATATCGTCCATAAATACAAACTTGTTCAAGTGTTCAACAAAGTTTCCTTGTAAAGATATGAACTAAACTCGTTTTAATGAAAACACCAGAACCTTACTTCGGATCAATTACCAAAGTAACTACAAAAACATATATTGAATTGCATGAACTTTTATTAGATGAATTGTGAATTGATACAATTTTACAGAGAACAAAAAGCATGGAAGCATTCAAAACGACATTCGAGTTCCGGGTCATCAATCCTTTCCTCAAACCTCGTTAGAGTTTGTCAGGCTCCGGGGTCGAATCCTCTACTTGATCTTCTCGCTGAATCTTCGGAATAGAGATGATATTTCTTCTACCGAAATGTAAACTAGTCTTCGAACAGATCTTAATCTAAATCTAATTGCTACTGTGTTTGTAAGTAATCTAAGAACAATTTGTGTACATCAGATTGCTTTTACAGAAATGAAATCTAATCTCTGACTCATTTCTGAGTCAGAGTTTCTGCATAAATTCTGCACTCTAATCTTAATTAATCTAACTCTCTCTGAACTCTGAAATCAACTCTTTATTTATAGATGTTGAAGAGTCGTGTTTAAGGGTCGTGTCCGTTGCGAAGAGATGTTTCTATCCACCCAAACAGATGTGTTTCTTGGAATTAAAACATGTGAAAATAGTGCTGAAAGACCTGCTGATCCTACCGAGATAAGGGGTGCAGTTTTCAGTCTTTAGAACGAAAGGGCGAATTGCCTCACAACAGCGTGTCGCGACCGAGATTTGGGAATCTCGATCGCGACACCAGAATCTTGGTCGTGACACTAGAATCTCTATCAAGATTCCGAAAGTCCCTCCCGGTTCTGACTCTATTCCCGTCTTCCTCGTATCGGTGCGCTGATTTTCTCATCTTTTTGGCTCATAACTTAGGGTTTTTCCTTCGTTTTTGATCCGTTTTCGCTCCTATCTGGATTTTACCAAATATTTAGGTACCTTGCATGAAAGAAACATATTCGGACGTAACAGTACTCTAAATATATATATAAATAGCACGATTTCATAGCAAAACTGATGTAAATATTAATGATATTTTAGGTATATTTTGGGCTTAAAAGCACCATGCAGAAGCAAGGTGAGTCTTTCGCCGGTTATGTAAGGAGATGGAGAGCTAAAGCAGCCTTAATGAAAACCAAGCCCGAGGGAGCCGATCAGATTCAAATGGTGGTAAAAAATTATTTACCATTTATCAGGAACGAGATCAGATATATGCCTTTCTCTGGATTCAAGGAGATGTATGATTGTGGCCTATCAGTAGAATCAGATCTTGAGCTAGGAAAGAAGCCATTTTTGAAAAGGATCGGGGGTAGTTATGAAGGAAGTACAAGTGGAAGTAGTGGGTCTACAAAGGTGATGGATGTTCATGCAGTAACTGGGAGGAGGATCTCCAATTTTAATCAATCGTTATCAAAGATGTTGAACCGACTACAACAAAAAGGGTTGCTCTCTCTCTCTCTTAACGGCTCGCCCAAGTACACCTTCTACTCAAGCTAAGGAAAATGGATATTGCAATTTCCACCAACAATATGGTCATAAGACAGATGATTGTGGTAGGCTGAAGCATGAGATTCAAGATATTATTAATGCGGGAAAGATAAGTGATCCAGATTCTTTCCGCAGGTGAATCCTCCATCAACGCCTTGAACAAAAGATCTCCATAATGAAGTAGAAGGAGCTGAAGAAGAAGCTCTCAAGATTGAGGATGCTAATGAAGCAGAGGCACCTGAAGATCCTTGAAGCAGCATGAGAATGGAGGATTGCATTTTTAGTCTTGATCTTTTATCTTTGTTTTTGTCCAATAGGATATCATGTATTACTCTCAATAAAATTATGTTTTTATGAGATATTGATAATTTTGTACATTCTCATCTGCACCACATATCAGCATTTGACATTCACTCATTTGAAACACTTCCTTTGTTATCATGGCACGGATGAAAGTCCCAAAAATATACTTATTGCTCAGAACTTAACCACTGAAGAGAGAAAATTGATGGAGTAATTAAACAAAATAAATCATGAGAAGGGTTTCCTTGGCCTTACAGTGATAAGCCAGACCTAAATTCATCAACCAAAGAGTTCTAACCTACTTGTACACAAAGAAGGTCAAGCAACAATTAACAAAGCTCAATAAAGAAGAGGGGAAGAAGATGATAGCAAGCCGAAATCATACTATTCTCAAGCATCAAGATTTCAGTGAGAAGGTCACCTCCAATTCCAAAAGGGACACAGTTACCTGGATACACCATTCAGATTGAAGCATGAAGAGACAATCAACCCATAGATGATAATTGACCTTATTCTATTAGCAACAACAGGGTCCAAATCCATGATATGATAATCCAAGACTACAAAGAACGTGCAAGAAAAATTCAGGAGCAAAGTCTAGCAATAAGAAATGAGGATGAAGCCATCCAAAACCATCTTGGAAGAAGATCCTTTAGAGTTCGAATGAGATTAAAAGCCAACACAGTCAACTAAGTGGCTTCAAGGAAAAAAGATCAATAGTGCTTCACAAGTGGCTAATCAAGCCTTCAAGAAAAGCTCACTTTAGTCAAGGAAGAAAATTTGGAGTCTATCAACCATGTTCTCATAAGTTCATATCCATCATGGAAATTTCAAGTCAAGATCAAGAGTGCAGTTAAGTGAAAACAATGACGACCACATGCTCAGGAAGACGATCACCCTCAGTGAAGCCAAGGAATCATTCTCATAAAAAATGCAAAAAAATGAAAAAAAATCCTAATAGGTTGAAAATCTGTAAAGGACAACCTATGCAACAATAAGGGACTTCCCCAATGAGTGAAAACCCATAAAAGGCATTCATTTGAAAATTCTGTGAACAAAAGTGAGGAAATAAAATAGCTGAAACGTGAAAACCTGTAAAGGCGCACTTCAGTGACAGTGGTTAGGAATCTGAGCAATAAACAATTCAATATATATTTGCCAAGTGTTTTGTTTGAGTTGAACAGTTAGAAGCTATATATACGATGAAATGTTTGAATCAATAGATATCTCACCTCAAGAGAATTTTTTTAAAAAAATCAAATAAATAAGATTTGAGTAAAAAAGACTACTCCTCCATCTCTATGCTCCCTGAAGCTTGGTCTCTCTGCTCCTCTGTTGTCCTCTCAAGAGTCGACTTTGACTGAAGCATCTTGCATTTACAATCATCAAGAGTAGTGAACTCCGGTC
Source organism: Euphorbia lathyris (assembly GCF_963576675.1). Classification (NCBI taxonomy): domain Eukaryota; kingdom Viridiplantae; phylum Streptophyta; class Magnoliopsida; order Malpighiales; family Euphorbiaceae; genus Euphorbia; species Euphorbia lathyris. The sequence goes on from NC_088914.1 coordinate 752,337, forward strand.
CAATCTAAGGAATATATCGAGTTCTTCACTCCTCATCTGTATACACAGACCAATCAGCATAGTGAGTGACAATGGTTCACTCCCAACGGTGGTGTTCCACAATATAAACGCAAATGAGGCCTCGCCTCAAGTTTTTCACGGGCATCCACCCAAACTCTATTTAGCACCCAAGATATCTCCATCAAGGGGTACATCCACATGATCTGATCACCTATCAGCCAGTTCAGAAGGCTTTTCCACTGGTCAAAATATTGAGCACCAACTCACCTTCGATGCTAAGTATGGAAATCAACAAAAAATGACTCTTGGGTCTATGCACTTCAAAATACCCAATTTCTCTTGCATCCATGAAAATAAAGAAAAAAATGTTGGATTGAAAACCTCAAAATAGGCAGTCCAGGCAAAAGGAGAGATAGAGAAAAAAACTGTGAGATGTTAAAAAGCTTAATTAAAAACCCATATGGCAGTTCAGGCAAAAGGAGAGATAGAGAACAATAGAGAGATCCCACTGAGTTGAAAACCCGAAAAGGGCAACTCATGCAAAAATTAGGGGAAAATGAACATATCAACACTTCCTAAAAAAGATATGAGCCTCATCAAGCTGAAACCTCACCCCTAGAGCTTCTCATATCAGACATATCTATCCTCATCAAGCTGAAACCTTGCCCCTAGAGCTTCTCATGTTAGACGTATCTATCTTCATCATTTGCAGACAGTATAAGCTCTCACAAGCGGGGGCATATCGTCAAAACATCATTCATTGATCCTAAAGACGCCCCATCTCTCGAGTCTAGAATCGTTTCATCCATTCATGCATTATCTTCACACATGTACCAATGTATCGACACAGAGTAAAATGCACGTGTAGCACACACATTCATTCACACACATATTCATTCACACACACATCCATTTACACACACATCCTTCCATGCATACATGCATACATTAGGCTACATACGCATCACTACACATTTGTCATTTGATTCAATGTCGACCCTACGGAAAAATGGGCATCTTGCTTTATTGCAGGGAATACCTAAAACCACAGGTCGTTGAAGAGACCTACAATCTGGGATCGTTGAAGAGATCCATAACTACAGGTCGTTGAAGAGACCTAGAACCCAGGATCATTGAAGAGATCCACAACCATAGGTCGTTAAAGAGACCTACAATCCAGGATCATTGAAGACATCCGTAACTACAGGTCGTTGAAGAGACCTACAACCCAGGATCGTTGAAGACATCCACAATTACAGGTCGTTAAAGAGACCTACAATCCAGGATCGTTGAAGACATCCACAACCACAGGCCGTTGAAGAGACCTACAATCCAGGATCGTTGAAGACATCTGCAACCACATGCCGTTGAAGAGACCTACAATCCAGGATCGTTGAAGACATCTGTAACTACAGGTCGTTAAAGAGACCTACAACCCAGGATCATTGAAGACATCCACAACTACAGGTCGTTGAAGAGACCTACAACCCAGGATCGTTGAAGACATCCGTAACTACAGGTCATTAAAGAGACTTATAACCTAGGATCATTGAAGACATCCGCAACTATAGGTCGTTGAAGAGACCTACAACCCAGGATCATTGAAGACATCCGCAACTAGAGGTCGTTGAAGAGACCTACAACCCAGGATCGTTGAAGACATCCGCAACTACAGGTTGTTGAAGAGACCTACAACCCAGGATCGTTAAAGACATCCACAACCACAACAGGTCGTTGAAGAGACCTACAATCCAGGGTCGTTTAAGAGATCCATAACATCAGGTCGTTGAAGAGACCTATAATCTAGGATCGTTGAAGAGATCCACAACCACAGGTCATTGAAGAGACCTACAATCCAGGATTGTTTAAGAGATCCACCACAACAGATCGTTGAAGAGACCTACAATCCAGGATCGTTGAAGAGATCCACAACCACAGGTCATTGAAGACACCTATAATCAAAGATCGTTCAAAAGATCTACAACTACAGATCATTCAAGATATCTACAACTACAGGTCGTTGAAGAGACCTACAAATTAGAGATCGTTCAAGAGATCCACAACAACAGGTCGTTGAAGAGACCTACAATTTGAGATCACTAAAGAGATCAATAATCAGATGTCCATCTGCTCCCAGTCGTTTAAGAGACTAATCACAACATCCTCCAACTCCAGATGAGTATTTACTTTATCATACTTTGTTTCATTACATACATTTTCTTTCTACCTCTTCAAAGTAGGGGCAAAAACCGTTTTTTCAAAACATCTACTTTGAATTCAGTTTTCTAAAAATGCACACAACTCACAATGCATGATAAAGTAGGGGCAACTGTAGACACTGGAGTCGTAGCCCTGTGATGAAAACCTTATAAAGATGATTGGAAATATGATCAGAAATGGATCACGGAAAAATCCCTCGTTAGAAAGTCAAAGTCAACCCTTTTCCATTCAAATCCAAATTTTTTAGAACACCGAATAGAATTTTTGGATATCTTAGTGAGTCGTGTCCCCTGAGAGTGTCATAACGCACTTTTCCGGACTCAATTCGGAGATCTAACAAAGAATATGTGATTAGTTGAAGTTTTCGGGTGAAATTCGGGATAAAATAGGAAATAACCTTAGTTTGGTTCAGTTTTAGCCTTAGGTTATTATGCAAAAATGTCCGTCCCGTCGAAACGAGTCCAATGGCACAAGAATCGTCAAAATCAGAGATCGATGAGATCATTTTTTACATAAAAGAAACGTTTTGGCAGATTACCGACGGAAAATTCCATCGGTAATCAGTTGGTGCGCATGGGCTCTTGCTACTGGCCGTTGGGCCGCGCGCAGGGCCCAACAGCAGGCCCAGCTCGCCCAGCAACAGCCCAGGCGTGCTCTCTTCTCCTCTTTTAGGTTTTTTCCCCAAACCTAAAGCCTAAAATACCCTTTTAACCCGTGCTTCATTTAATTAATTTCAAAATTGACCCTGAACCCTAATTCTAGCCTATAAATAGCAGCCCTTTACACAGCTTTAGGGAGAGGAAAAGGGGGGACAAAAATAGGACGAAAATTATACTAAAAATAGCCGCAACTCTGTCTTTTCCACCTGAGAAAAACCCAGCCATCTGAATGTTAATTCCGTGTTCCAATATTTGTGATTTTTCCAATCATCCCACAACCTAGGTAAAGGTTTCTGAGGGACAAATCTTGTCTATTATTTAATATTTGCTATTCTGAAATATAGATTGTTCTTCCCCTTTCTGATTTTATTTTTTATTGTTGATTTTTATTGTCAATAGGCTGTCAAATATATTTTCTGTATATATTGATCCCTAAATTGATTTAATTTAAACCTAAAACAATGATTTACCAGTTAAATAATTTGTTTTGAGCATTTTTATTTATTTCAATTAATCTGCTCTCTTTTTATACCTTTATTCTTGAATCTGATATTAATAATATTACAAGTTAATATTATTGATCTGATTTGTTCTTTTTGTTCATATACAATGATTTGGGATAAACGAATCAACTCGAGATAAATCTTATCTCACGATCGTTGAGACATCAATAGTTATAATAAAACTTTCTTTTCTATTTTTTTTTATTTCTAACCTAATAACTTTATTTCTATATTCTCTTTTAATTCATAATCTAATAACTTTATTTTATTAGTTTTAGTCCCTAATTTAGAACTTCTTGTTTTATTCATTTTAATCCCTAATTTACAACTTTATTTTTTATTCACTTTGGTCCTTAATTTAAAGTTTTCCACTTTCTTTCTATTGAGTCCCTAAATAAACTTTTTAATTTTATTCAGTTTAGTCCTTTGTCCATTTTTACACCATAATTAATTATATAGTTATATTATTTCTTTCTAACCTTTTATTTTGGTGGATGTGAGTATGTGACGATATTGTTTTGGGGCAAATTGAAGACCCGAGAATGCCCGGATGTAATTGTATTTAATTTTGTACCTATTTCATTGCTTTTAGGGTTGTAATATTTTGTTTATTTTCTTTTGTATATAATTGTGCAATATGATGTGAAAAACATAACTTTTTTCCAAACAAATCACATTCAAAATGAATTTAAAAAGCTTAAAAGAGTTATTAATAGCCTGATTGTATTTAGAAATGCTAAGTAGGAAGCCGGTGGGTTCACCGGGCGATTTTGGGGGTGCTTAATATTTCCTTTCGAGTAGATATTAACCTTCCCCAAGCGTACCTAACTTTCCGAACCCATTTGCTTCCCGCAAGGAATCTCAGTAATATTCTCGGGTCTAAAATTCGGGTGGCGACTCTTTCTCTGACACCGGCCCTGCCGAGCTAGTCGTTTTCTCTAGTGGACCTCGAGTCTAAAAAGCACCGTAGTAGTCATGGCGGGCCTCCCGCGGGTGAAAGCCTGTCGAGGTAGGCTTCGTCCACAGCTGTGTTATTGGAACATGCCTTATCTCAAAAATTTAGCAAAAAATTGACGGCCTTGTAGCTCAGTGCGGTGGTAACTGCGGTTTGGGTAATATGGCATATCAGGAACAATTGCATTTTCAATAATATCAATCCAAATATTCATGTCTCTTTTCGCCTTTTATGGGACGGGACCAGAAATGCCGATCAGTTTCAGCTTGGCTATACTTGGAACTCGATGGTGGAAAACCAGATTTTAGACTCCCTTAGCCTATTGCCTCGCTTACGGACCGCGCCTCATGTTCTTCTGATTCACTGGAGCCCGCCACCTGCGGAATGGATCAAAGTTAACACCGATGCTTCGGTTGTCTTTGGTCAATCTGGTTGCAGTGATATTTTTAGAGGGCACGATAACCGTTCAGTGGCCGCATTTGCCTACCCTATTGACTGCTCTTTGGTGCACATGGTGGAGCTGCACGCTGCTATTTTCACAATTTCATCAGCAATTGAGCGGGGTTGGAATAAAGTTTGGCTGGAAAGTGACTCGTCTTTTGTTGTTTATCTCTTTCGGACTCGCGTTCTTACTGTGCCTTGGACACTTAGAGCTGATTGGATTAATTGCTTATCAAATATGGATTCAATGACAGTTGTACGCACATTTTCAAGGAAGGCAATCAGATCGCCGATTCGCTTGCTTCTTACGGAAGGACTGCTTCTGTTTTAGAATGGTGGGATGGGACACCCGATTTTTGCGCTTTGCTTATTAGAGATAATGCCATTGAACGTGATTTGTATAGATTTTCTTAATTCTTTGGACTATGTTGTACTCTTATTTTTATTCTTTTTTAATAATACTAGGGCTCGAGGTGGTTTTCAGGAGTGCCAGCATAGCTGGAATGTCTGACAATCCTCCCCCATTCCCAACCTTCAAAAAAAATGTGAAGGTTTTTTTTATTTGAATAAAAAATTTAATTTTATCCTTATATTAAAAATTCAACCACTTATGGTGTATATACAAATATTAAGGTGATCCAAATCTAAAATTGTGTAAAAATAAATAACGAAAATTTATTTATTGCTTAAAGAAAAGAAAAAAAAAAACCAAAATTTAAGTATATAATATAAATGGTTAATTGAAAATCTTTTTTTTTTAATAAGACTTGAAAATGTACTTTAGTATATAGTAGTTTGGTTTCAGGAAAAAAAAAGTATATAGAATATTTATTTAATAAACTAATATATAATGTCCTCTAAAAAGAATAAAGTAATACATAATGGTATCACTCTATTTTAATAATTTATCAAAACGTGAAATAAAAAATTATTTATTAGGTACCCAAACGTCAGCATCTAGAAGACTCTTTTTTATGCACTTTTTCCAACCTTCATTCACTTAATTTGTTGCGCTATAACATACAACCAACGAAAGAAAGCTCCTTCCTTTTCAGATGAGATGAGTTTCGTGGAATTAGTACTCGCCTTTGGGAAATTGGAGTGTCGGTCGAGTGCAAAAGCAAGACAGAACAAGCCCGGTCGGCTTACTCAATTCTTGTAGCGAGAGTGGTACCGTATTGGCTTTCAAGCAGCTTTCCTCCGTTAAAATATTAAATTAAAATTAAACTTAATTTTGAATAAAATAAGTGATAATTTGGGCAAGTTCACGTGATGATGAGGCAGGAGTCTTCCTTCAATGAATAAGTCAAATGCATTTATTTTGTTGAAGAAAAAAGAACAATAATTTGATAGATAAAGATTAATGCATGGTGTAGGTATAGATTTGTATGTGTGGTTTTTAATTTGACAAGTACGTGGTTTAAAATTAATTATGTGGTTTTAGTTATATATATATATGTGTGTGTGTAAGAGTCTTTCTTTGCATTAAGTTGAATGAAAATAAATAAAAAATGAGTGAAAATGTGCTTTGTGCCATTCTTCAAACTATAAATTCTCCAAATTATAATTTTAGTCCCTCTATTTCAACATCCTCTCCCTGGCTGACTACTGGCGTGACTACAGAAGAGAGGGAATTCCTACCAGACTAATATCTATCTAGTTGTTCTTATGATTCAGATCGCAAAGATCGCTGAAAAGAGAACAGGGCGGGGGAGTAGGCAGAGCGAAGCTCTAATCTAAATTTTTCACAATGTAGATCTGGTTGTGCTGCTCCATCCAACTCAAGCTAAACAGAAAAAGAAAATGAGGAAAGAAAATAACAGCAAGAAAATTTTACTGGTCAGTTTATTTTTAATTTTATTTCTTCAGTTGACGGGTTATTTTCCTGGATAACTATTTCGATTTGAAATATATTTTTTGGGTTTAATTACTGATGTATGGTGAATTATATACTGATATATTTATATGGGTCTTGTAGACAAATTTTATTAAAAAAAGTTTTGAGAATATTTATTAAAATTAAATTTAACCTGATTAACTATTTTTTTTACTCCCTCCAAATTATCGTTACTTATTTCTAATTTTCCCTCTTTTTTTCCTTACTTGTCTCTAATTTTCTCTCTCTTTTTTCTAAGTGAAAACTATTGCATTAATCACGTCCAGATTTATCTCTGCTTATTTGGTGGCCACTATCAACTTCAGTGCTCAAGTGTTTTAATACAATTGATACTTCTTCTATTCTTATCATCTTTTCATCTTTTGTTTTTTTTTCTTTGACAAAGTATTCTTATTTCAAAAATAGTACATGGCAAAGAAAAGATTGAGAGGCATTCATATTAGTACTGAAGGAGAAAGTGAAGAAAATGGAATGGAAAACAATCTCAGTTTAGATAGTGACAGTACTCAGCCACCTAGTGACAATGAATTGAATGACTCTCAAATTCCAATTCTAGAGAGTTAGATACAGACATCCAATAATTCTGGGTCAATTGATAAGTCTGGGCAACAATATCCGCCAACCAATGAATATGACATTGATGTAGAAATAAGAGGTAATATTTGATATATTTTTTATGTTCTAATTATTTGTCTAGTAATAAATTTTGAATTGCCTATAATAATATTAGTTGTATGCTATTGCTATAGACGAGCAAGGTATGGTTTGTAGAAAACGCGAGAAAACTAATCCTAAAGATGTTTGGACATTGCCCGATAGACATAAAAAGAAAAGAATAAAAAATAAATCTCTAACCTAAAATCTATTGAGTTTAGGTATCAAAATATCGCCACGTGTGAAATTTCAAATTGGGTGAAATTTCACCGATAGAGATAGGGTAAGGGCCAAATGTGACCAGGGGTCAAATGATAAAATGCTGGATAGGTCAGGGGTCAAATGATAAAATGTTGGATAGGTCAGGGGCTAAATAAGTGGTTTGAGAAAAAAAAACATATCGAAAGTATATAAGACTTCAGCGGGTTAGTTTCTAGGTTATTTTGAAGGTTCAGTTTCTCTTTGGGCGCCATTGACGGTTGACGGTTATGCTCGTTCACTTGTGTCAAAACACGTTGCCATCTAACTTGTTCTTCAACATTTGGTTCTTCTTCATGTGCTTGATCTTGTGCTTGTGTATCAGCATGCTCATCCTCCCCACCCTCTTCATCTTCATCTTCACCCTCTTCGGTACCTAAACCTTGGGAACTCGAAGCTCCTCCACCCGAACAAGCAACGAGACGCTTAACGCGCTCTTCATACGATATAAACATGGGGGACCAAGTTTATGCACTAAATTGGGTCTTTAAAGAGCCGCAATATCCAAAAGAGGCAATCCAACATGATGAGGGAGGTTTTGATAATCCACTAATTCACTCTGAGCACCCAAATCTATCCCGGTAATTAAATTACCCATATGCACTTGCCTATTGTGAGAAGCGGCGGCACGGTGTAAATTCTCGAAAATCATGCCAATACTATCAATGGTAAAATTCTTAAAAATACTGTCAAGCACGAACAAATCACGACTTTGTACCTTTGAACTCTCTACCCGACCAAACAATGAGAAAGACAAATACTTGTGAAAATAGAACACACAATTATTTCTAATCCACTTGCTTGAACTGTTTTTCGGATAGAAAACGTCTAAATTTGTCAAAGAATTCCAAACAGTGTGTGTACTAAACGTTTTTGGCTTTTGATAAAAATTCCTAGTAGAAAAACAAAACCATTCTCCCATCGTCTCATAATCAAAGTCAAAACCCCGTTATTTCGGAAAGAAATAATACCCTTCTTTTTATCATAACGTAGAGAGACCAAAAACTCTATAATATAGGACTCAATATGCGGAAAGCGCATACTAGCAAATCTCGTCCAACCAAGAACACTTAAAAATTCATTAATACGCTCAGTGAAAGAGAGTTCATTTACCGTATCGAAATGCAAGAATTGTATATCAGTAAACTCCATTTTTTGTCTGTTAAAGTGTAGATAACATCGCCCTTCCGCTTCCATCTCAATATCGAACGTAGCGCCATATTGAACACGTAAACGATTTGCTTCGGTTGCTTTAATCTTGTTAGCGGCTCTCTTTTGTCTAGGCATTTTGCTTGAGTTTGGCTTGAAAATGGGTTGAAAGAAATTTAGAGAGATAAAAGAAAGTTGGAATGTTTGAGGGATGGTATGTGTTTGTGGAAGGAAGAAGATGATGAATAGGGAAAAATATATTGGGAAGAGTAGAGATCTTTGTGTTGGGAAGAGGAAACTGTGTATGATTGGTGAAAGTAGAGGTGATGTATATAGATGTAAGTGATAGGTATTAAATAGGGTAGATTAAGAGGTAGTAATTTGAGTAGGAATAGGAAGAAACTCAAGTTATTTGGCTCAATCCCGCACCATAAATCAGCGTGTTGCGATCGAGATTCAAGAATCTCGGTTGCGATTGGAGGTTCGTAAGGAGGAAAATTTCTCCTGAAAATCCGTCTTGCGCTGGTCATCCAGAGATTTGAAAATCTCAACTGAGATTCTTGACCTGTAGCCTAAATATTGATATTTTTTGACAATATCAACTTGAATAATTCAGCTCTTGCATTTAATTTTCATTAATGTTAAGTTTTAATTCCTGAAACTTAAAAACACAATTAAAACATTAAATTAAAGGAAACCCAAAGGTTTTGCCATAATAAATAAGAAATTAAAGAAACAATTAATGCATTTTATTTATGATAATGACATATTTACATTAATCACTAATATTAATCAAAAACATATATACATACATGAACACGAATTAAAGAAAACATATGTACATGAATCATAAATCAAACATATATACATTATTTACAATCAAACATTATAAATAAAATTGAAATGGTATCCCGGTGAATTGGAACACGCATTGCATTAGCCCTATTTATCTTCGCTTGTATGAAGATTTGTCTTTCTTCAGGAGAAAGAAATTGCGGGCCGACTCGAAAGACTCTTTCGACAATTCCCTCACTTTCCAGGAACTCGTAATCTAGGACTGGAAAAGGTTCTTTATCAGTCCAAGGAACTGAAACAACTCCTTTAGTTCCAAGGATAATTCCGCAGATGATATTCCCAAATCCAATTTTTTTGTCATTTGTATGTGAAGCGGCAACTAATCCCTCCATTAAAATCTTTGAGGAATTAATAGTGTTGCCTTGGAATATGTCCCCTAACACGTATAAGTCTGTATCTTGGATGACACTGCTACTGGTCCGTCCAAACAAACTGTGGCAAAGGAATTTATGCAGGTACAACATGGAGTTAGAATTGATAGATTTGTTGTAGGCGAGACTCGGATTGAATCTCCAGAAGCCCGTCAACATTCTCCATATGTCCCGAGAAGTCATTTCTCTTCCAGGATGGTACTGGTTAGTATCCCTTGGTGGAAAACCAAACCATGCATGAAGTTCAGGATACCCGAAAGTATATGCTTGGTTGTCATGATGATAACTCAAACGAACTCGCCTCTTGTTGATGAAACGGATAGTACACAGGAACTCCAATATCCAATCTCCAATAATTGGAAACTTCATTGATGCAAACTTAGTCCATCCGAAGTTTCTCAGATAGCAATCCATATCATCGATGATCCCGAGTTCATCATTCAGGAACTCGTCTATGTACATCATTCCAAAAAACATAGCATATCTAAACCTATAATAACGTCTGCCCTTATGTATTGTAGATGGGAAATGGTGCTCCATAGCATGTTGAAATGTCAATACGCTTGCTACGAGCAGAAGTATTTTTCTTAGCATTTTTCAGAGAGGAAGTCGTGTTTGAGAAGAAGAAAATGTGTATGTATACATTTTTTCTTCTCAAACATGACTTCCTCTCTGAAAAATGCTAAGAAAAATACGTTTGCTCGTTGCAAGCGTATTGACATTTCAACATGCTATGGAGCACCATTTCCCATTTACAATACAAATGAGGGCAGACGATATTATAGGTTTAGATATACTATGTTTTGTGGAATGATGTACATGGACGAGTTCCTGAATGATGAACTCGGGAGAAACGATGATATGGATCGCTATTTGAGAAACTTAGGATGGACTAAGTTTGCATCAATGAAGTTTCCAATTATTAGAGATTGGATACTGGAGTTCCTGTGTACTGTCTGTTTCATCAACAAGAGGCGAGTTCGTCTGAGTTATCATCGTGACGGCCAAGCATATACTTTCGGGTATCCTGAACTTCATGCATGGTTTGGTTTTCCACCAAGGGATACTAACCAGTACCATCTTAGAAGAGATATGACTTCTCGGGACATATGGAGAATGTTGACGGGCTTCTGGAGATTCAATCTGAGTCTCGCCTACAACAAATCTATCAATTCTAACTCCATATTGTACCTGCATAAATTTCTTTGCCACAGTTTGTTTGGACGGACCAGTAATAGTGTCGTCCAAGATACAGAATTATACGTGTTAGGGGACATATTCCAAGGCAACACTGTTAATTCCTCAAAGATTTTAATGGAGGGATTAGTTGCCGCTTCACGTTCAAAGGACAGAAAAATTGGATTCAGGAATATCATCTGTGGAATTATCCTTGGAACTAAAGGAGTTGTTTCAGTTCCTTTGACTGATAAAGAACTTTTCCCAGTCCTAGATTACGAGTTCCTGGAAAGTGAGGGAATTGTAAAAAGAGTCTTTCGAGTCGGCCCGTAATTTCTTTCTCCTGAAGAAAGACAAATCTTCATACAAGCGAAGATAAATAGGGCTAATGCAATGCGTATTCCAATTAATCGGGATACCATTTAAATTGTATTTATAATGTTTGATTGTAAATAATGTATATATGTTTGATTATGATTCATGTACATATGTTTTCTTTAATTCGTGTTCATGTATGTATATATGTTTTTGATTAATATTAGTGATTAATGTAAATATGTCATTATGATAAATAAAATGCATTAACTGTTTCATTAATTTCTTATTTATTATGGAAAAACCTTTGGTTTTCTTTTAATTTAATGTTTTAATTGTGTTTTTAAGTTTCAGGAATTAAAACTTATCATTAATGAAAATTAAATGCAAGAGGAGTTGAATTATTCAAGTTGATATTGTCAAAAAAATATTGATATTTAGGCTACAGGTCAAGAATCTCAGTTGAGATTTTAAAATCTCTGGACGACCAGCGCAAGACGGATTTTCAGGAGAAATTTTCCTCCCTACGAACCTCCTGTCGCGACCGAGATTCTTGAATCTCGATCGCGACACGCTGATTTATGGTGTGGGATTGAGCCAAATAACTTGAGTTTCTTCCTATTCCTACTCAAATTACTACCTCTTAATCTATCCTATTTAATACATATCACTTACACCTATATGCATCACCTCTACTTTCACCAATCAAACACAGTTTCCTCTTCCCAACACAAAGATCTCTACTCTTCCCAATATATTTTTCCGTATTCATCATCTTCTTCCTTCCACACACACATACCATCCCTCAACCATTCCAATTTTCTTTCATCTCTCTAAATTTCTTTCAACCCATTTTCAAGCCAAACTCAAGCAAGATGCCTAGACAAAAGAGAGCCGCTAACAAGATTAAAGCAATCGATGCAAATCATATACGTTTTCAATATGGGGCTACGTTCGATATTGAGACGGAAGCGGAAGGGCGACGTTATGTACACTTTAACAGACAAAAAATGGAGTTTACCGATATGCAATTCTTGCATTTCGATACGGTAAATGAACTCTCTTTCACTGAGCGTATTAATGAATTTTTAAGTGTTCTTGGTTGGACGAGATTTGCTAGTATGCGCTTTCCGCATATTGAGTCCTATATTATAGAGTTTTTGGTCTCTCTACGTTATGATAAAGAGAAGGGTATTATTTCTTTCCGAAATAATGGGGTTAAGTTTGACGTTGATTATGAGACGATGAGAGAATATGGTTTGGTTTTCCTACTAGGATTTTTTATCAAAAGCCAAAAACGTTTAGTACGCACACTGTTTGGAATTCTTTGACAAATTTAGACGTTTTCTATCCGAAAAACACTTCAAGCAAGTGTATTAGAGATAATTGTGTGTTCTATTTTCACAAGTATATTGTCTTTCTCATTGTTTGGTCGGGTAGAGAGTTCAAAGGTACAAAGTTGTGATCTGTTCGTGCTTGACAGTATTTTTAAGAATTTTACCATTGATAGTATTGACACTTTGGTGTACAGCAGGTAAAAATGACCGGTCAACGCACGGTCAACGCGCTACCTCATAATTTTCCACTCAAGTCATTAATAAGAGTGGGACCCATATTTCCCTCAAAAAAAAAAGAGTGGAACCCATAAATTATAAAAAAAAAATTATTTTTTACTTTTCTCTCTTTTACCCTTATCCCTCAATCTCTTCATCTTTTTCCCTCTATTTCTTTCTCTCCGTCCAAATTTCTTTCTCTCTCTAACCTCTCACTTCAAATTTCTCTCTCTAACTCATCTCTTTCTAAGAAAGAAATTTTGGGCAACAAAAACTGTTGAGATGCATAAATAAACATTAAGAACAATGATTTTATAAACATTTAATTTTGGAAAACTTAGAAATTTTGAGAACAGCGATTTTATAAATATTTAATTTGCAATGAAGACTGTTGAGATGCATAAATAATTAATGATTATCAATAAATGCATATGCAAAAAAAAATTCTCTTACAATATTTATTATTTTTTTTTTTTTTTGAAGAAAACACAATATATTAATAACAGAAACAAGCATCCCGAGTTAGAATACTTCGAATAATTACAGGACTAGTTCAATGAATAAAAGAATTAGCATAGGAACAAGCATTTCGTGTCATGGCGTGAGCTGCCCCGTTCGCTAACCTTGAAACAAAATTCACCTTAATTCTTGGGTGATTGTGAATAACCTCTCTAATGTCTTGAATAATTTGCCCAAACTCAGTGAGATCTTGGCGTTGTGTTCAGATCGAGTCCAACACAACCTTTGCATCGCTTTCGACCATAACTGAATTATAACCTAAGGATAGAACCCACCCCAAACTTTCCTTGAGTGCCATTACTTCCGCCATTTTGACTGATACCACTCAGCTTGTGTGTACTATAACCTTGAATGAAACTATCCATACAGTCGCGTAGAACAGCTCCTGATATGTGAATTTCTGGAAAAAAACTATTCAAAATTATGACTTGATATAGTTGTAAATAGTTTTTAGAATATGAATTTCTGTGTAATTTTCCCAATATTTAAATATTCAACATTATTATAAAGGCCTACGATCTATAACTATTATGGGCCTGATCCATTTTGAGCCCAATTCATTTCTTTGCATGGGCTTAATAATTAACCTTCAATCAACGATATGGTCCTTTTCCCAAATGGCGTTTTATAAAAAAATATATAGGAAAATTTATATAAAATTAAGATTTGAAAAAAAAATATATGTTAAGTAATAATTTAAAGGGAAAATTACACAGAAATTCATCTTTTAAAAAACTATTTACAACTATGTCAAGTCATAATTTGATATTATGTCAACCTAGTAAAATAAGTATTTTTAATATAGTTTAAGGATTAGAATTATGAATTGAAAGTCTAGAATATATTTTGTAGGGTTTATGATTTATAAATTAGAGTCTATAATTTTTAAACTATAGTGTAAAATCATAAAATATAGAGAATAATGACATATTAAGAATTAACTTTGCTGATATGACTTAATTGTAATTTTATAGTAATTATGATATTCATGTATTTAACCCTTAAATATTCAACTTTATTATAAAGGCCTATGAGTCAAATACATGAATATCATAATTAAGTACAAAATTACAACTAAGTCATATCACCAAACTTAATTCTTAATATGTCATTATTCTCCATATATTATGATTTTATACTATAATTTAAAAATTCTAGACTTCAATTCATAATTTATAAAGCCTAGAAAATATATTCTAGATTTCTAATTTATAAATTCTAATCCTTAAAATATATTAAAATTATTGATTTTATTAGTTTGACATAATCCAAAATTATGATTTAACATAGTTGTAAATAGATTTTAAAAGATGAATTTCGGGAAAATTACACAGAAATTCATCTTTGAAAAACTATTTACAACTATGTCAAATCATAATTTTGGATTATATCAAACCAGTAAAATCAGTACTTTTAATATACTTTAATGATTTGAACTTATAAATTAGAAGTTTAGAATATATTTTTTAGGGTTTATGATTTATGAATTGAAGTCTAGAACTTTTAAATTATAGTGTAAAATCATAATATATAGAGAATAATGACATGTTAAGAATTAAGTTTGATGATATGACTTAGTTGTAATTTTGTACTTAATTATGATATTCGGGTATGTGACCCATGAATTTCTGTGTAATTTTCCCTAACTATTATGAGCCTGATCCATTTTGAGCCCAATTCATTTCTTTGCATGGGCTTAATGATTAACCTTCAATCAAAGATTTGGTTATGGATGTAAGCGGGGTGGGCGGGAGCAGGGAATGCATTTCCCATCTCCGTCCGCGACTAGTCGGGGATTCATCATCCCCATCCTTGCGAACTAAACGGGGACAAACTAATCCCTCATCCCCATTACGTGGGGAATCCCCATTCCCATGGGGATCCCCATTCCCCGTTTACATATATTTCAAAAATGTTATCCACATTAGGGATGGCAACGGGTATTGTACCCGCGGATATCCGGCACTCACCGACCCTAATGAGAGTATATTTGTCCTGTATAAAAGGGTATGAGACATGTATGACATCAAAACTATTACCCGTTAGAGTAATGCGATGGATATGGGACTACCCTCCAGGGTACCCGTTACCCATCATAACTCTTTTATATATTAAAAAATATTATTATTTTTTAGATGTAAAATGTGAGATTTATTTTTTAGATGTAAAATGTGAGATTTGAACTCCATCCTTTTGTTCTTCAACCATTGAGTGATACCACTAAGCTGCTGTATTCTTATTGATTAATGTTCAATTTATTCAATTTTTAGATCGATGATTTATTAAATTTATATTTTGTTAAATTTATAATATTTTTGTTTCATTTATTGATTCTTAACGGGTAAGGATATCCGTGGGTACTCAGCGAATTAAATGGGAAGGGTACGGGATACAAAAAGTATACCCGTTAGGATAATGGGACGGGTACGGATAATTAAAAATAAACGGGTAAGGGTTTGGAATTGGTACTACCCGCGGGTACCCTACCCGTTGCTATCCTAATCCACATTCCCCATTCAGCACGGGAAATCACCATTTATGCTTAAAAAATTAGTAAAGGCAAAAACGTTTAAGAAACATTGTCTAATAATACCAAGTATTAATAATTATTCTCAAATTTTTCAAATAAAAAAAAAACTAAAAATTGAAAGCAATCAATCACCTAATTAAAATATATTTAAATCATCCAAAAAAATCAATTATGACGCGAAATAATCGGGGATTAATAGGGTGGGGACGGGGATACCTGTCCCCATCCCTGTCACGAGGGATAAAATATCCTATCCCCATTCCATGGGAATCCTTATCGGGGATTCTCGGGTCACCGATGAGGACGGAAAATTCCCGCCTCATTTGCATCCCTAGATTTGGTCCTTATAAAAAAAAAAATTGGAAAATTTATATAAAATTCAGATTTGAAAAAAATTATGTTAAGTAATAATTTAAATATTCAACATTATTATAAGGGCCTATGAACTATAACTATTATGGGCCTGATCCACTTTGAGCCCAATTCATTTCTTTGCATGGGCTTAATAATTAATCTTCAATCCACGATTTGGTCCTTTCCCCAAATAGCGTTTTATAAAAAAATATAGGAAAATTTATATAAAAAATCAGATTTGAAAAAAATTATATCAAATAATAATTTCAATATTATCAAACTAAGCAAATTATTATTTTTAATATATTTTAAGAACTATGTTTTATAAATTAGATGTAAAATATATTTTTATTGGTTAAAATTTATGAATTATAGTCTAGAATTTATAAATGAAAACATAAAACTGTACTTTATTTATGATATATAGAATATTTTGACATATTATTAAAACTTAAGTTTTTTAATATAATTTAATTATAATTTTATGATTTAATATGATTTTCTTTAAAAAAACCCAAAAATATACTATGTTCTTTTAAAAAGATACTTTTATACATGATTATTACCATTTACTCAAATAAATGTTGTTTTGTTCATTTACTAAAAATAAATTAATAACATGATATTAATCTAGTTATATTTTAGTGATAAATATTAATTAATAAATTTAAATTTACTATTATGTTTTTAAAAATTATATTTCTATTTAAAATTTTATGATTAAAATTAATAAGGATTAATTATAAATAGATATCTTGTGGTTTCACAGATTTATAGATGGTTACGTGTAGTATTTTTTGTTACAAATGCAACCCTGTGGTTTGCGCCGTTATTAAAATCAAGACGCAAACCACATGGTTGCATTTGTAATGAAAAATGTCACATGTACCCATCTGCAAATTCGTGAAACCACAGGGCATCCATTTGTAATTAATCTAATACATCCTAGTCTTCCCATTGTCCAAAAACTGCAACTGACCCCTCAACTTTAAAATATTACAACTAACCCTCTCAATTTGTTTATTTGGAACAAATAAGCACTCAAATGCCATTTGATAGCATGTGATTGTAAAGCGTTAGTTGTAATGTTTTGAAATTCCAACGACGCGCTGCCATGTGGCATTTTGAGGGGTTTTTTCAAATAAGCAAGTTGACGGAGTTAGTTGTAACGTTTTGAAATTCAGGATCGGTTGCAGTTTTTAGACAATTTGAGGGGAACTGGGGATGTATTATGCCTTCTATTTATAATGCATCTGGGCTGGCTAGGAATGGCAACGGATACTGTACCCGTGGGTATCCGGCATTATCTGACTTTAATGGGACTACACATACCTTGTATAAAAGGGAATTAGACGAGTGTGAGATCAAAACCATTACTCGTTAGGGTAATGGGACGGGTATGAGAATACCCCCCACGGTACCCATACCTGTTACCCTTCATCACTCTTTTATATATTAAAAGATGTTATTGTTTTTTAGATGTAAATGTGAGATTTGAACCCAACTGTTTGTTCTACAACCATTGAGTGATATCACTAAGCTACTTTATTCTTATTGATTAAAGTTCAATTTGTAGATGGATGATTTATTAAATTTATACTTTGTTAAAAAATTTAATATTTTTTATTTTATTTATTGATTCTTAACGGGTAAAGGTATCTGTGAGTACTCACAAATTAAACGGGTAAGGGTGTGGGATTGACACTATCCGTGAATACCCTATCTGCTGCCATCTCTAGGGCTGGCTAAGGGTGTTTGAAATCCTAGAGCTTGCGGAGACAAATTTCGCATATTTACATGCGGAGTTATATTTCCATTGAACAGGAACTAATATGGTTCAAACCCAAGATTGTAAAAGACGGTAGGTGCTAGTCGGCGGATATGGCCCTTATTGATTAATCGGGTATTAATCGGGATTAACCGGATTTGTATTTTTTGTATATATTTATTTTTTATTAAATAAAGTATTATATACAAATAATATATGAATTATATTATCTAAAAATAATAATATAAAATATTTAAGATAGAAAATCATACATATCTTACTATTATTTACATTAATGTCCTTAAACAAATAACAAATATATCAATAAAATAACATTTATAATAAAATATGTCAAAATAAAATAAAATTAATATTCTTAAAAATACATTGGGTAATTAATTTATTAGTCCCTATATTTTGAAAAAACTCGCTCTTTAGTCCCTATATTTTCAAAAACACACGGTAAGGTCTCTAACCTTTTTCTCGATGAATTGTTTAGTCTCTAACGTTTTTCTCGGTGAACTGTTCAGCCCTGCCGTTAGACTCTCATGAAGATTCTGTTAGTCAATTTGGATTTGAGTCAAAATCTATTTAAAATAAAAAAAATGTAATACCTTAACTACCCTTTACCACAAAATCAAATATATAAGACCATTATCTTTATTGTTTCTCATCTCTGCGTTCTTCTTTTCCTTTATTTTCCTTTCCTTTATACTCTATTGCATCTGAGATCAACTTTGAGTGTTCTTCTTCTTATTGATTTTCTTCTTAATAGTTCAGATTCGTAAGCATTGGGTATGTGTTCTTTTGCTTATTCTCCGTACAAATAGCTTCTTCTTTTAAATTGTGAGCGCGAGTTGTGAGAGAAAGACATAGAGGTGTGAATTGCTTTTGACTGATAAATAGTAAAGGGTAATTTAGTCATTTATGAATTCATAAACGGTAAAAAAAATCTAACAAACAGATGGAAGGACTCAACAGTTCATCGAGAAAAATGTTAGGGACCTGACTGTGTTTTTTTTTAATACAGGGACTAAATAGTATGTTTTATCAAAATATATGGACTAATAAATTAATTACCCAAATACATTTGATAGTTTAAGGTTTTTTGTTATTAGTTTTTAGTTATTTAAATTTAAAATTAAAAAAAAAATTTGACATAAAATTTAAGGATCAATTTTTTCAAAATGACCACCTGGGACTAGGGCTGTAATCGAGCCGAGCCGAGCTTTGACCTGCTCAAGCTCGGCTCGCTATAAAATTAACGAGCTCGAGCCCGAGCCGAACTTGCTATAAAATTAAAGAGCTCGAGCCCGAGCCGAGCTTTGTCTTGCTCAACAAGCTCGAGCCGAGTTTCGAGCTTGTTTCGAGCCAAAATCCTCTTTGAATTTGGTTCATTAAGAAAATTATCTAAACATGAATTGTTTGTGAGTAAATCATTAATTATATTTGTGAAGTTTGCTCGCAAATAACTCTTTAATTGTGTACATAAACAAGCTCACAAATAAAGTTCGTGAATAAATAAATAAGATGCTTACAAATAGTTCGTATATTATTCATTTATTATATTTATGAACAAACTCATCTAATAGCAAAATGAAATAATATTAAGTTGAGATATTTGTGAACTAACACAAAACTATATAGTTTTCTACAAAACTAAAATTTGTTCATAAACGTTCTAATCGAGCCTGCTCACGAGATTTCGAGCCGAATTTTGGTCTGCTCAAGCTCGGCTCGTTTACAAACTGAGCCAGTAAATCGTGCTCACGAGCGGCTCGTTTACAAATCGAGCCGATTCGAGCCGAGCTTTTATCGAGCCGCTCATGAGCGGCTCGGGTCATTTACAGCCCTACCTGGGACTGCCTGGGAGCCGCTTAGACCTGTTTAGGAGGCTAAAAATCGGCCAACTGATTTATGTCGCCCGACTAATGAAAATTGGAACGGTGTTCTAAAAATCTCCACCTAGACGCCGCCTTAGCCGATTTTTAAAACACTGTTCAAACCTACCTGCTCCACTATTAACCGGATCGGAGATAACATACTGTAACGGCTTGATCTTAGATCAAATCCATTACGATGCTCGAATCATATCACGTGACTCAAAATCCTATGGGTGTTCGTGTGATCTTCCGTGATAGCGCCACGTGGACTATTTTGTATTATCTAACGTCACAAAGTATGCTGTATTTATCTCCAACATATGGAAGGTTGCACTTAAAGCAGCATGCGGATGGAATAATTAGGTAAATAGGGTATTAAAAAAGAAAGATGATTTCTGCAGTACCCACGGAACCTGGGCCATAGTAGTGTCTTCTGCCATGGGAATTCAATGAGGTTCAGGCACAGCTTCATGAAATCATCATCATCATCTATTAATTTTGTAATTGAATTTATGAGGAGGTTCATGAAAAAAAGAACAAATTTAATGAGGTTATAAAAGGGGTTGATGAAATTAATAAATTATGAGTTATATACATATCCCTAACATTGACAGTAATGATTAATTTTACCTCTAACGTCTAAAATAGTACAATTTTATGTTGAAATCATGAGCAATTTTATCCCTAATGTCTAAAATGGGGCTAATTATTAGAAGCACCTGGTTCTTCCTGTCAAATGGAGGACATTCCATACATGTTTTGACACATGTAACATGGACCCACGCATATTATAAGAGGCCCCACTATTTTAATTATTACGTAGGGTCACAATACACGTGTCCAAATGTGAATTGGAGGTCCTCCGAATAACATGGGAGACCTGGTGCTTAATATAAGCACTCCTAAAATGGTGCAGTTTTACCCCTAACGTTGGCAATCAAGAGCAATTTTTACCCTTAACATTAGTGGGTCAATTCGAGATATCATTACAAAATAGAGATATTTTGATACTTATTCTGTACTAGTTATATATTGATGAGTTCTGGAAAAAAAAACACATTTTTTTGTGATTTAATAATAGAATTGGAGATTAATATTTTTAAATTCCACGAAATATTTAAATTTTTTTGTCATACTCCTACAAAATACAGCATGATTTTTTAATTGTTAATTTTATTTTTTCACATCTATTCATATGTTTGTGATCTGTAGCAATGTTCACATCGACCTTAGTGACTAAATGAATTTGAATCTAAGCTTATTAAATTTAAACAGTAGGATACTTTGAATCTTCATAGGATTCTAATAAACTTAGATCTAACGGTGAATTACCAAATACTACATGGTTATTAAAGCCCATGTGATTATTAGTAACAGAATGACACACATAATAAAGCGTAGATAATAAAATTTGTGACTAAGAGACAGTTTGATGAATTATTTTTCAAATTCACCCAATTTACCAACGTTAAGGGTAAAATTGCTCTTGGATGCCAACGTTATGGGTAAAATTGCATAATTTTAGATGTTATGGATAAAATTACTCCTAATTATCAATATTAGGGGTATTTTTGCACATTAACCCAAAGATTTTACTATATCTCCCTGCGATGCAGTGATGGATCAGGACTCACCGAGAGAGAATGTTTATTGTGATTTATGATGTTAAATTGATATTTTTTCGTGTTTTTATATATAAAAAAATTACAATCTCGTTCACAAAGAGAGGTTATATATTTCAGATTAGACATTTTACATACTAACAGTAACAGTTCATCCAATTTCACTGTAAAATATCTAATATAAATAAATTAAAGAGTTAAATATATTTTCACATAAGGAAGATTTTGGCCCTATTTGTCAAAGTGAGGTTTGAAGTAAATTAGAGGTTTCGACTAGTCAAACCTGGTGTTTAGTGAAAAGAGATTTCAAATAACTTTTTGGATTCAAACCTCTATATTCCTCCGTGTAATGACGGATCCGAGACTGACTGAGAGTGCTTATTGTAATTTATGGGTGTTAAATTGATATAGTTTGAGTGTTTTTATATATATAAAATGGTAGTCTCGTTCACAGTTTACATAGAATTTTCGGCGCTTTCCGACAATAAGTGGATGCTCGAGCTTTCCCCTAACCCTGAGATTCGTCTCTACCAATGTGTCATGAATTTGTATATCAGACTAGAGATAATTCAAAAATAACTCATGTGTGGATCGCTTAAACCAGTCCCGACAACTGTCCCAGAGATTGGCGGAGATCCAACGCCAGATGATCCTGTCCCCGTATAGTGTTTCTTACGCCGACTTGAAGCTCACGGTCAATGGACAATGATATGTCTCATTCACCACTCGCGGCAATTCTTGCCTAATCCTCCTCGAAGCCTTGCCACAACTCTCGCCAATGCTTGGTCTGACGCTGGGATGTCATTGCTTATGTCTGGGGTCGAATTTGCCTATGGTCAAACTCTCCCCCCATGACATACTCCCCCACTTAGATGATCAACATCCTCGTTGATCGAGTTAGCTTCCTACGAGGAGATCTTCGCTTTCCCTCGAACGACAACTGAGGTTCCATACAAGTCGACCGCTCACTTGATTCGCAAACTGATATCCGCTTGCTCTGAACTTTGCTTGATATCACAGAAAAAATTGATTTGATTTCTATCATCACTCCGGTGCTTGCCAATCTTTTACTTACGAAGAACTTTTTCCGCTACACCCGAAAGATCCTTCCTCCTTAATAATAGCAAAAGAAAATTTCTCGAAGTTTTGAAAAGTGAAAAATTTCTTCCCATTATTACGAATCTTCCATCTGGATTTTCTTTGACTATTCAGGGTCTTCATTTTATTCTTCTATTATTCATCATAATATTTGACCGAATCTTCAATATATCTACTACATATATTATAAGGAGGGGTCCATACAGGTCCAATCGCCCTCCCCCACTTGAGGTATCGCCGTCCTCGGCGATAGGGGTTAAAGGGATTTGGCACACCGATGATAACTCCAGATACCAACTTACCACAGAATCAATCCCCGACACATTGTATGATTCTCAGACACTGACTGCTTGATATGATATTCTTATTTCCGCTTGCTAGCCTTCCCCAATCGTTCAACCATTGTTTATGCCCGTTTGAATTCATTATCTCTTTTCAAATCGTATCTTGCAAAATAAATAAAAAAAAAAAAAAAAACCAGAAGCTCCCCAATAAAATATTTGTGAATGTTGGTACCCGAAATACATTTAATGTAAACGTGTACTAATATTCACCCTAAAGATAAATCAACGAGAAAATTATTAAGCTAATTACTAAACTGAACTGAATATTACTAATTTGAACTGAGCTATATTGAAATTAAGCAACAAACAACGGGTCTTACAACGGTATTCAAGTGAATGATAAAATAGAATTAGTTATTGTTTTGTTTTGTTGTAAATGTAATGTAATGAGTTAAATGGTACGAAAAAAGAAGCATAACCTGAAAATGTATGGCTAAAATAAAATGGAAGTGTCTTAAAAAGAAAAGTACTATTAGTATTAGTAGTGTACAGAATAGAGTAAGAAAGGATATGTCATGTCAAAACAACACAACATGCTCCAAATCTCTGCAATCAAAACTCTCAGTGTAGTGTAGACCTACCCTAACCTAGCCCAATAATATTAAATATTAATAATAATTTTATCAAAATCATAACAATAATAATAATAATAATAATAATAATAATAATAATAATGAAAATAAGGTATAAATTTGTGTAAATAATTTATTAGTCTTTACCACTGTTGCAAACCAAGGCGGTCTGGATAGTCTAGATTATGTCTAGGCTCTCGAAATCGAGAATCCACTGCGATTTTCATTGAGTACTTTTTCTAGGCGTTTTTGTGGTCCCTAAACGATTTTTAACCGCTTGGATTCCGCTGATGCCGCCTCGACGCCGCCTTGACCGTTTAAGCAATGAACAAAAGCATTTTTTGTTATGAATTTATTGTTTCTTTATTATAATTCGCTTTTGAGTTGTTTCAACGATATTGTTGTTGAGATACCGATATTTACTAATTTTTAAAAATATATATTACAAATATACATTTTTCTATATTAAATCATTTTATATTATTATTTTTAGATAGTATAATACATATTTTAATTAAATTTATATAACAATTTCTTGATTAATAAATTAAAAAAATATAAAAACATAAATCCAATTAATTCCCGGTTAATCCTCGACTCGATTAATCCTTGAGGGCTCTGTCTGCCTGACTCGCCTAATGTTTTTTACAACCATGGTCTCTATATTTTTACATAACTCACGGTTTAATTTTTGTATTTTACTAATACATTGTTTAGTCATTAACTTCTATTCTATTTAATAGTTAAGTCTTTCAAATATTTGAATTATTAAATAGTTTATTTTATCTATAAGTGACACAACCGTTGAATAAAATAAAAGTTAAAAACTAAACAATATACTATTAAGATATAATAAGGACTATTTACAAATGACGAAAAGCTATTGTTCAAAATCAAAGCTGTCTAGACGTTCGAAATTGAGAATCCGTCCTGATTTATTCCGATTAGTCCTTTTAGGCCTTTTTTTGGCTCATAGACGCTTTTTAGATGTATGGGTTCCGCTTAGACTGTCTTAACGCCGCCTAAACGACAATGAACAAATTGTGAATTTATTTTTTGATTTATTATAATTCACTGTTTGTTTGAATGATATTCTTGTTAAAACCTTGATGTTTACACATTTTTAGATCAATATACTTGTTTTTCTATATTAAATAATTTATATTATTATTTCTAGATATTATAATACTTATTTTAATTGAATTTATATAATCATTTATTGATTAATAAATAAAAAATATAAAAATAGAAATATGATTGATCTCCAACTTATCCTCGAGTGCTCTGTCCGCTGGACTAACGTCTATCGTTTTTTTACAACTTTGACTAATATAGTTATAAATAACCAATAAAAATGTATGAAATTGTTTCAGCTTATCGACAAACTCGTTTGAAAAATCTGATGTAACAATTAAATAACAATTAAACTAACTTTTTCAAAATTCCAATAACATAGAGATAAAATTGATATTGTTTGAATAATGATTAAATTTGCACTATTTCCTACGCGGAGACTAAATTAAGGATAAGTACAAAAAAAAATGTAATTTTTGCAATTTATAAACAGCCCCCGAAGTTTAAAACTATACAAACAAACATCCTTACCAAATAAGGGATTTTTCGTATTTTTTACTATTGTTTTTATAATATCTCCAAACACATCTTAAAACCCTCAAAAAAAAATCTCTTATTTTGTAACCACGTTTACCACAACCCATTGTTTGTACAATTTTAAACCTCAGAAACTCTGTTTGCAAATGACGGTTTACCAAATAAAGGATTTTTCGTATTCTTTTACTATTGTTTTCGTAATAATCTCTTCCGAACACATCTTAAAAACCCGAAAAATTCTCTTATTTCGTAACGATGTTTACCAAACCTTTTATTTGTACAGTTTTAAACCTCAGAGACCCTGTTTGCAAATGATGGTTTACCAAATAAAGGGTTTTTTATATTTTTTTACTATTGTTTTTGTAATCTCTTCCGAACACATCTTAAAACTCCGAAAAAATCTCTTATTTCGTAACGACACAACCCTTTATTTATACAGTTTTAAACCTCAAAGACCATGTTTGCAAATGACGGTTTACCAAATAAGGGATTTTTCGTATTCTTTTACTATTGTTTTTGTAATCTCTTCCGAACACATCTTAAAAACTCGAAAAATATCTTATTTCGGAACGACGTTTACCACATCCCCTTATCTATACAGTTTTAAACCTTGGAGACCCTGATTGCAAATGACCTTTACCAAATAAGGGATTTTTTTGTATTTTTTTTTACTATTTTTTTGTAATCTCTTCCGAACACATCTTAAAAATCGAAAAAATCTCTTATTTCGTAACGTCATTTACCACATCCCCTTATTTGTACAGTTTTAAACCGTAGAGACCCTATTTGCAGGAGTAGCAATTTCTAACACGAAAACACGATTTATAGATACAATCCGACTGCCACGACACGAAAATCATTTTTCTATCATTTATAGCCTATAAACCCATATAGAACATATATATGAAATAACACGATTTTGATACGAAACACGAAATTGCCACCTCTACCTGTTTCCAAATGATAGTTTACCAAATAAAGGATTTTTCATATTTTTTTACAATTATTTTTGTAATCTTTTCCGAACCCATCTTAAAAACCCGAAAAAATCTATTATTTTGTAACATCATTTACAACAACCCTTATTTGTACAGTTTTAAACCTTAGAAACCCTGTTTGCAAATGATAGTTTACCAAATAAGCGATTTTTTTTTTGTAATAATCTTTTCCGAATACATCTTAAAAATCCGAAAACACCTCTTATTTCGTAACAACGTTTACCACAACTCCTTACTTGTACAGTTTTAAACCTCAGAAACCCTGTTTGCAAATGACGGTTCACCAAATAAGGGATTTTTCGTATTTTCTTACTATTATTTTTGTAATAATCTTTTCCAAATACATCTTAAAAACCCGAAAAAATCTCTTATTTTGTAACGTCGTTTACCACAAACCCCTTATTTGTATAGTTTTAAACCTCATAAACCTTGTTTTGCAAATGGCGGTTTACCAAATAAGGGATTTTCCGTATTTTTTTTACTATTGTTTTTGTAATCTCGTCCGAACCCCTTATTTGTACAGTTTTAAACCTCGGAGACCCTGTTTACAAATGACGAAAACCCCCCTATAATTTCATTTTATTTACAATTTACCCTTAACTAAAAACTAAAACCTATATAGAGCTAAATTAGGAAATTATTGAATAATATAACAAGTAGAAAGAAACAAAAAAAAAATGTTAATCATTCTCTTTCTAATTGTCTTTATGCTTTCTCCGCGTCTCCTTAGGCTCTGGCTATGGGGGAGTCTTCCCCCCCTTCTACTTAGCTGATATAAACCCCTCCCACCATTTTCTCTCCTACTTTCAGACACTTTCACTCACTTTCTCTCCCTTTCTCTCACTTTCACCCACTTTCACTCACTTTCACTCCCTCCCCACGCCTCCTCCTCATCATCATCTTTCTTTGCCCATTTGTTTCCGGCGAACTTTTAGTAACCCACAAGTCATTTTTTGCATGAACTTACTCTCTTTCTCTTTTCCCCCCCTTTTAAACCTTCCATCTCCACCACTACCAGATCTAATCTAAGAAGAAGAAGAAGAAGAAGAAGATCAATCAAGTACAAGGTTTGACTCCATTTTTTTTTTCTTTTTTTAAATTGATAGACAAAAGGAATAGAATAAGGAAATTCTTCATCCCTAGGATCTTCTTCCTCAGTAGTTGTAGTCAGAGCCTACTTTTTATTCTCTCTCTCTCTCTAACTTTTACATGATTTGATATATCAAATTCATGTTTTTTTCATAAAAAGCTCTCTTCTTTAGATGCTAAATCAATAAATTATCAAGTTTAGTCAAGAGGGTATTTTTATATCATTGTTAATTTCATGAAATTCCATTGAAATTAGCAAAACTACACAAGATCCAAAAAAAAAAATTAATTAAAATTTCCTTTTTCTACAGCTGTAGCTACTTAGGGTTTCTTCAATTTTATCCATTTTAGGGAGAAAGATAGAAACTTTAACTAGGAAAATTCATCATCACTTGCTTAATTTTCATATTTTCCTTTTTTCTCAGAATTTTCAGCTCAATTCAGGAGAATCATCAGTAGAAATTTAGCAACAATAATGTTTCCAAAATAAGTGCAGTAAGTTCAGAAATTTTTCTTTAAATATATACCTACCTACCGACCTATATGATTCCTTTTTTCAGGTTTTAGATCTAAATTTCCCAAATTAAAACAAATTCTCAAACCCTAAAATCAGTTCTTTTTTTACTCCTGTTCTTCAATTTTATCAATTAAATTCTTTATTTTCCCCCAAATTATGGTTATTTAGTGATTCTTTGCAGAGAAAGGAGGAAATATGGCATCTTCGTCGAATTCGCCATGTGCAGCCTGTAAGTTTTTGCGGAGGAAATGTCAGCCGGAATGTGTATTTGCACCGTATTTTCCACCGGACCAGCCGCAGAAATTCGCCAACGTTCATAAAGTATTCGGAGCAAGCAATGTAACGAAATTGCTAAACGAATTGCATCCGTCTCAGCGCGAAGATGCGGTGAATTCGCTGGCATACGAGGCGGATATGCGTCTCCGGGATCCGGTTTACGGGTGCGTCGGGGTCATTTCTCTCCTCCAACATCAACTCCGGCAACTCCAGATGGATCTCAGCTGCGCTAAATCCGAACTCTCGAAATATCAAAACCTAGGTAGATACGGTGAATTTATCGTACATGTTACGTGTTAAAACACGTAACATGTAATGTAAGCGGATAGTTAAGTTCTAATAATAGTTTTTATTATAATTTCCGACTACAGGTATTACGGGTCATGCTGGTTTATTTGCTGCGGCTGCTGCTGCAGCCACGGCTACTAACCACCATCATCCACAGAATCTCGGGATTAACCTGATCGGAGGTAGCGGTGGTGGTGGTGGCGGCGGACGAGACCACCACTTCCACCACCAGTTTTTTCCGAGGGATCAACAGCAAATGATGAGGAACTTTGAAGCAGCGAATAACTATGACACAAGTTTGCTTGCTATGAATGTGTCTGCAAGTATTGGACAACTCAGTCAGTTTCAGCAACCACGGGCTGCCGG
Organism: Euphorbia lathyris; assembly: GCF_963576675.1. Classification (NCBI taxonomy): domain Eukaryota; kingdom Viridiplantae; phylum Streptophyta; class Magnoliopsida; order Malpighiales; family Euphorbiaceae; genus Euphorbia; species Euphorbia lathyris. Next base: position 781,178 of record NC_088914.1, read on the forward strand.
AGGAGATGACCGGCGCACCATTGATCCGTCTTAGTTTCCTTGCAATTCTCCGGTAAGCTATGTTGCACGGAACAGCGTTCTTGTGTTTTCTATTGTGTCCGTACTTCGTATCTGTTTCTCTTTTTGTTTGAAGGCTATTTTATAAAAGTTATATAACATTTTCGATATCCATTTCTGTGTCTGTGTCCGTATCCGTTTCCTGTTTGTGTCCGTATCCGTTTCCTGTCTTGCAACATAACTCCTAAATTTTCTAAAATAAATTAGAATTCTTGTTTGTTTATCGAAAAATATTGTGTTTCGAAAATATTTAATAAGAGAAAATATTTTAGTGTTTGGTTACAACATTGAAAAACGAGAAGAAGTGACGTGTGACTACTATTTAAAATTCTTAAGAAAATAATTTACGGATAAAATATTTTCGATCATTTTTTCTTATATTTTTCTGTTGATTAATATAAAAAAATTATAGAGTTATTTTTCTCAACAAAAAAACACCAAAAAAATAATAAAATAATAATTGTGTATAATATTTTACGATAAACAAACCGGACTTAAAATTTAGTTGTCATGATTAAAATAGATCAACTTCTAGAAACAAATATACTTTTATTGCAATTAATTTCAGAGTTTGACTCAGGTTTTGTTGCTTAAAAGTGCAAAAGTCATCATATCTATAATATTATGCATTTGGAATTTGTAGAAATTTTACTATTTATCTCGTGAATTGTGTCGGTTTAATAATTTAATATCACGTTATATTTTAACTAATAATTTAATTATATTTCAATTAATAAAATATTAACATACATAACATATTTTTAATTAGTTATTTGTATAAAATTTTCAATACTAAAATATAAACACCATCTTAAATTATAAATTTTAGTTTAAAATATATAATACGACATTAAATAATTTGTTGACGCACGAATGACATTGTGCGCCAAATATAAATCAGTTTATATTACTATGATATGGTATACGGATTTTTTAATATCGATCATCTCTAATGAACGTGATGATTATATATGCAGGGTCGGACTTTTCAAGGATTCAACACGAGAACGCGTATTATCTCCATTTTAATCAAATACTCTTGTTTACATAGGCAATTTTTTTTTTTTAATTTCTAGATTATTTTATGTCCCCTTTTTTTTCTTTTTATCTAAAACAAAAAAAAAATAATATTTATATTTATATTTATATGTTTTGAATTTTCAAATATGTACTTGGTTATCTATAGTGTCACAGTAACTCCTCAATAGGCATGCATCAACTTGTTTTATTTCCATATTTTTTTAATTTTTTCTCTTTATTATTAAACACATATATAGACAATGGTATTATTATTTGCATGAATTTATTTTTAATTTTGTTTAATTTATAGCTAGTTAATAAAAATAAAATGCTAAAACAAAATAATAATTTAAAATAATAGTTTAGTTTATTGAATTATTAAACAATTGAGTCTAGGGTTATATATGAGCCAAGCCGCTCAAGAGCAATTCGGTAGTCGGCACGATTTATAAATGAGCCGCTCGTGAATACGGTTTAAATGCTCGATTCATAAACGAGCTAAGCTTGAGCATAACAAAACTCGGTTCAAAAACTCGTGAACAGGCTCAATTATAGGCTCGTGAACAAGTTCATAACCAATATTGATTATAATGTTCACGAATAACATTGATTTAGGGTTTTTTTTGAATCATCATCAGATCACTTCCTATATTCATCACATTCACTTCTCTTCTCATACCTCTTTTCATTTCCGCCTCCTTTTCCTCACAGTATTTTTTATTTAATGACTAAAATAAGGTTTTTAATATTTATGCATGTAAAATTGTATTATTTTATTTGTTAAATATGCTATTATTTTATTTGATATTATTTCGTTTGTGAACAAAAAAACGAGATTCTCGTAACGCAATCAAGATCATGAATAAAATAAATAAGCAGCTCACGAGCTAAGCTTGTGAACAAGATAAACGAGTTGGCTCGCGAGCACCTTGTGAACAAATGAGCTTCTAAACAAACCGAACTCAAACACAAATTTGAGCTCTTACAAAGCTCTAAGCTCGGCTCGAGCTAGTTAACATTATGACAAGATTGAATAGGTCAAAGCTCGACTCGGTTCGGCTCAATCCCTCAATAAAGGACTAAACTATTGAATAGAATAAAAGTTAAAGACTAAATAATGTATTCTTAATATATCAAGACTAAATAGTTTGTATGTAAAAATTGAGGAACTAATAAATTATTTATTCTAGTTGTTATTGTTGTTATTAGCTATTACAATTAGTTATTTGTCGATCGGTCTTTTTTCATGATCGTGTAGGACGTTGCGTTTATCGCTTTTCCTAATTCTTTATTCTTTTTGTATTATGAAATTTATTTACTTTTAATAAATTTGGTTCGGGGCTTTTTTGGATCTGTGGTGTGGGTGTCAGCATAGCTGGGATGTCCGCCGCTTTCCCTTCCTCGCTAACCAATCTTTAATATAAAAAAAAAATAGATATTTGTTATTAATATTTGATTGGTAATAAATGTTTTGTGAAAATGTGATGTACCGTTATTGTTACTATATAAAATATCTAATATGGATATACTTTAAATTAATCAACATATTTAAAAGAAAAAAATGCAATACACAAAGTAATAAAACTAATCTAAATAACTAAATAAAATTAAAAATAATTATAATTCAGTTTTGAAAATTATCGTACGGTTTTTCATAAATTTTTTATCATTTTCGGATATTTTTATTTAATTACATTCTCTACTTGTTTTCATAATACGATTGAACACTTTAAGAACACTATTTCATAACTTTCGGTTGATTATATTACAATGGACATTATTTTTTACTTTTTTTTAATTGTTTCCATAATATTGGTGTTAAATTTTATTTTGCACACATTTTTAAGGATACATGTTACAACAGTGATTTTAATCTGATCAGTGACTGATCTGGTGAATTTGGTCAGTCACCATTAGATATATATTTTAACGGTAAATCTAACTTATGCCTTATGGCACAGGTTTATCTGCTGTAAAAAAAACAAAAAATTTAATGCATATGCATTTTCCAGTACCATTAAAATCAGAGCTTTTTATTTCACATAACAATTACTTTATTTTCTATTTTTTCATTTACACCATCTTCCTCCTTCATCCTATTCCATGGAACTGAAAAATTGGGGCAAAATTATTTTTGAGATAATACAATTTTTTGCAAAATTACCAAATGAATATAGTGCTTATTATTTTTATGTGAAAATATTAATTATGTTTTATTAATGGTAGAAAGCATAATTAACCTTCTGAACTTTGGCTGTTTTAAGGATTAAGTCCCTGATTATTTATTTTTTAATATTGAGCCTTTAATCATTGATTCTATCATGGATTGGACCCTTATTTAATTTTTTCGTTGAGTTTAGACTGCATACATCGTTAGGGCGATTCGGCTTGTTGACATGGACAAATAAAAATAATAGTTCCTTGACTAGGAGAGATAAAAAATAAAAACTAACACGGAATTAGAATTCGGCTTGTGATTTTCAATATTAGAATCGCCAAATCGATCTTTTCAACTCCTAAACTCGACGGAAAATTTAAATAAGAATCAAATGTGGAAAAATAATTGATAAGGGACTTAATCCTTAAAACAGGTAACATTCAGGGAACTTAATTATACTTTTTACTTTTATTAATTGTATATAATTACCTAAAAAAACTAAATATTAAGAGGTATTAATTATACCTTATCCTATGCCATAAGACATAAATCAACCGCGCGGATATTTTAATTGAATTTATATAAAAAAAATACGAAAACACAATATTTTTTTTTTTTATAAATAAACGGATATTTAATTGTGAGTGGGAACGAGAAAAAGAGAAAGAGGCAATAAGCAAGTCTAGCTAGCTAGCTGTGATAAAAGTCATATATATGAGAGTTAGATCCCACATGATGGGTGGAGTCATAGAAAAGATTCTAGAAAACACTAATATAGGATGTTTGGGGGTATTTTTGACTTTATTCTACAATAACATTGAGACAACTTGTAAAAATATCTTTAATGTTTGCGGTCGTTTAATCGAGCTCTAAATTTTATCCATAATATTAACAAGGTTAAATTGAGAAATAATTTATCAAACTATATTCTTAATCGTAAATAGGGTTATAAACGGGGCGGGTCGGGACGAGGGACTGTATTAACCATCTTCGACCACTGATCTATTAGGGATTTCCAGTCCTGAATAACATATGGAAAAAATTTCGGCTACCATCTCCGTCCCGCGAAAAATCCCTATCCCCGTGGAGAATCCCCATCCCTGTTTAATTTTTTTAATTTTTTAAGTTTTCTAAGGTTTTGATTATTTAAGATTTTCATCTCCACAGGAAATCCTTATCCCCGGTGCATGCATTACTTTATAATTTTATAATTTTATAATTTCTACTCCCAATTGCATAGGTTCTGTTTTAATTTTAAACCAACCTAGTTGGAGCACTTACTTAATCTATCTTAATTTATTTTTAGAATATATTCTGTTTTAAAGCAACCATGTTACAACTTAATCTTTTTAGTTTATTTTTTTAGTTTATCTAAATCACATATATATTTTTTTAATTTTTTTTATATATATTCAAGTATTTAGTCGGGGATTCCCGTTGGGATATTCGGAGACGGGGACGGAGATGGAACACTTATAACCATATCCGCCCCATCCCCAACTATCGGAGACAAAATAAAAACCATCCCTGCCCCATGGGGATCACAAATGGAGATTCCCGTCCAGTGGCGGATGTAGGGGGGTCAAATGGGGCATTTGCCTCCCCCTTCATCCCTAACAACAACAAAGCCTTAGTCCCGAAATGATTCTGGGTCGGCTAACATAAACCATCATATAAAACCGTGAAATCAAGTCGTGTCAGTGACATAAATTCTCTCCCTCCACTCTGTCCTATCCACTACCATATTTTCCTCAATCCCCAATAAACTCATATCACTCTCGATCACCCTCCTCCACGTTTGCTTAGGTCTTTCCCTACCCCTCACCACTACATCCCTTTGTCATTCTTCAGTCCTCATAACCGACGCATCAAGTGCTCTTCGTCTTACATGGCCAAACCACCTTAGTCGGTTTTCCCTCATTTTATTCTCAATAGATGTAATCCCTACTTTTGTCCTAATTATTTCATTACTCACCCGATCCTTTCTCGTATGACCACACATCCATCTCAACATACGCATCTCCGCCACCGACATCTTATGAATGTGACAGTGTTTCACTGCCCAACACTCCGTACCATATAACAATGCTGGTCTGATTGCCGTGTGGTAGAATTTTTCCTTCAATCTATTAGGCATGTCGAGGTCACAAAGGAAACCCGTAGCACTCTTCCACTTCGCACACCCAGATTTAATCCTATGAGCAACATCCCCATCTACTTCCCCCTTTATCCCTAAAAAAAATCCAAAATTAAGGGTTAATGTGCAAAAATACCCCTAACGTTTTGGGTTAGGAGCAATTTTACCCCTAACATCTAAAATGGTGTGATTTTATCCCTAATGTTGGAAGCCAAAAGCAGTTTTACCCCTAACGTTGATAAATTGGGTCAATTTGAGAAATAATTCATCAAACTGTCTTCTCGGTCATGAATCTTGTCATCTACACTTCATACATGCGTTATTTTATCAGTAACAAATCACAAACATATGTTGGGATGTGAAAAAAATATTAAAAATATACTGTCTTTTGTACGAATTATACAAATAAAATTCAAAAAATTCACTAAATTTATAAATATTAATCTTCAATTTTATTATTAAATTACAAAAAACATTATATCCTTTTTTAGAACAAATTGATATGCAATTGGTGCAAAATAAAGCAAAAAAAAATGACTGTATGTTATAATAGTGGCTGAAATTGATCCAATTTATCAACGTTTGAGGTAAAATTGCTCTTGGCTACAAACATTAGGGGTAAAATTGCACCATTTTAGACGTTAGGGGTAAAATTGCTCCTGGCCCAAAACGTTAGGGGTATTTTTGCTCTTCGCTACAAACATTAGTCTAAAAAAATTTTTACATAGAGTTTTGCCTCCCTCCCTCAAATCCTGGATCTGCCACTGTCCCCATCCCCAACAGGTCGAGTCTCTAACGGAGATGGAGAATCTCCAACTAATTAACAGCCTTAATCACAAATCTTGTTATCTTCGTTACGTACGTATGAGATTTTATTACTCATCAGTAACAAATCACAAATATTTTTTTCATTATCTAGCTTTTCAACTTGCTTAAAATGGTATATATTAAAGTCATCTATTCACTATCTACATTTGTTTATATTAATATATTAATATATCTAAATTTGTTTATATTAATATAAGGGTAATTAATTTATTAGTCCCTATATTTTGACAAAACACACTGTTTAGTTCCTGTATTTTAAAAAACACATGATAAAGTCCTTAACCTTTTTCTCGATGAACTGTTTAGTCCCTAACGTTTTTCTCGGTGAACTGTTTAGTCCCTACCGTTAGACTCTCATAAAGATTTTGTTAGTCAATTTGGATTTACGTTCTTCTTTTCCTTTATTTTACTTTCCTTTAAACTCTAATGTATCTGAAATCAACTTTGAGTGTTCTTCTTCTTGATTTTCTTCTTAATCGTTCAAATTCGTAAGCATTGGGTCTGTTCTTTTTCTTGTTCTCCATACAAATAGCTTTTTCTTCTAAATTGGATTTCCTCTTCTAAACTTTGAAGGTAAATAGTAAAGAGTAATTTAGTCATTTCTAAAGTCATAAACGGTAAAAAATCTAACAAATAGACGGAATGACTAAACAGTTCACTGAGAAAAAGGTTAGGGACCTTACAATGTGTTTTTGAAAATACAGGAACTAAACAGTGGGTTTTATCAAAATATAGGGACTAATAAATTAATTACCCTTAATATAATAATATATTATCCCATGAACTTCCTTAACATGGTATAATTTGTAAGACACTTTATAAAAAAATATTAGTAAGAATCCCGCTCTCTCATAAATTTCTGAATCCGTTACTACCCAATTCCAATCTTGGATTACTTTGAAGTGTGGATCTAAACTATTGGCTAAAGAATTTTTTAAAACAAAAATAAGAATTTATCCCAAAATGGAGCCCTTATGAGTAGGGCTGTAAATGAGCTGAACCACTCATGAGCGGCTCGGATCGGCTTGATAAAAGCTCAGCTCGGCTCGGCTCGATTTTTTAATGAACCGCTCGTGAGCACGGTTTGTAAACGAGCCGAATTTGAGCAGGCGAAAGCTCGCGAGCAAGCTCGATTAGAGACTCATGAACAAATTTCATGAACAAGCTCGATAAAAGTTCGTGAGCTAACTCAACTACAATATTTATATATTTTAAAAAATAAAGTTTAGTAATGTGTATAAATTTATACTACAAGTATACCCAATTAATGGCCCATTAGTACCGAATTTGATATTATTTTGTTCGTGAACACCATAAACGAGCTCATTCGTGAGCAAAACAAACGAGTTACTTGTGATCAAAGCTCACGAGCACAAGAAATGAGCTTTTCATAGAAAAATAAATGAGCTGCTCGAGAGCACAACGAATGAGCTGCTCACGAACAAATAAAACGAGTTGTTCGTGAGCTTGATAAACAAGCTCGGCTCGTGAGCAGCTCGTGAATGAGCCGAACTCGAACAGCAAATTGAGCTCGAACCAAGCTCGAAGCTTGATAAGAAACTGTCAAACCGAGCTCGAGCAGGCCAAAGCTCGGCTCGGCTCGGCTCTTTTATAGCCTTGCTTATGAGAATTTAATTCTCGTAAGGATCCTAGTTAGACATTATATCACTGTGGGGCTTCTGCCAACCAATAGCTATGCTATCGGTTTCTTTTCTATATCAGTCTCTAGGCTGACACAAATTCCTCCTTTGTCAAAATCAGTAGCTGAGTTACAGATTTCGATGTTTGTGTCAATTTGCTGGCTGACATAGATTCTCACCTTATTAAAATCGGTACTCGTGCTACCGATTTCAAAAAATATTTCAGTAAATTTGAAACCGCTAGCTAATCAACTAGTTTCTTCACAAAATTGGTAAGTTAGATATCGGTTTCTAAGGGTGTAATTGAGCCGAGCTTTTGCCTGCTCAAACTCGACTCATCATAATGTTAACGAGCTCGAGCTGCTCAAATTTGTGTTTGAGCTTGGCTCGTTTAAAAGCTCGTTTATTCATGAGCTGCTCATGAGTCGACTCGTTTATCTTGTTCACGAGCTTAGTTCGAGAGCTGCTCATTTATTTTGTTCACGAGCTCGCGAGTAGCTTGTTAAGCATGTTCATTCATTTATTGTGTTTGCAAATGAAATAATATTAAATAAAATAATAACGTGTTTAGGAAATGAAATAAATACAATTTTATATACATAAACATTAAACATCTCATTTTAATCCGTTTAAACAATAAATAAAAATACATCTATCTATCATTAAACATCTCCTTCGATACTATTCATGAGCATATTTACGAGCTTCTATCAAGCTTGTTCATAAACTTGTTCACAAGTCTATAACTGAGCCTGCTCGTGAGCTTTCGAGCCACGTTTACGAATCAAGCTTCTAAATCGTGTTCATGAACGGCTCATTTATAAATCGGCTTCGAGTCGAACCGAGCTTTTATCGAGCCAAACACCGAACCGTTTATTGGCGGCTCGACTCATTTACAGCCTTATCGATTTCACCTTGGTTAGCATAACCCTACCATAAGTATAATACTTAATCTAGACCATTATGAGGATTTAATAAACATTAAACATCACCTTTTAATCATTTTAAACAATAAATAAAAATATATCTATCTATCATTAAACATTAAACATCTCCTTCAATATTATTCATGAGCATATTTATGAGCTTCTATCGAGCTTGTTCATGAACTTGTTCACGAGCCTATAACTAAGCCTGCTTGCGAGCTTTCGAGCCACGTTTATGAATCGAGCTTCTAAATCGTGTTCATGAGCGGCTCGTTTATTAATCGGCTACGGGTAGAACCGATCTTTTATCGAGCCGAACACCAAACCGTCCATAAACGGCTCAGCTCATTTAACTCTACCGTAAGTATAATACTTAATCTAGACTATTATGAGGATTTAATAAACATTAAACATCTCCTTTTAAATAATAAATAAAAATAGATCTATCAATCATTAAACATTAAACATCTCCTTCGATATTATTCATGAGCTTATTCATGAGCTTCTATCGATCTTGTTCATGAACTTGTTCACGAGCTTATAACTGAGTCTGCTCACGAGCTTTCAAGCCGCGTTTACGAATCGAGCTTCTAAATCGTGTTCATGAACGACTCATTTACAAATCGGCTTCGAGTCGAACCGAGCTTTTATCGAGCTGAACATTGAACCATCCATAAGTAGCTTGGCTCATTTACAGCCCTATTAGTTCATTTTGGTTAGCAGAACCCTACCGTAAGTATAATACTTAACCTAGACCATTATGAGGATTTAATAAACATTAAACATCTCCTTTTAATCTTTTTAAACAATAAATAAAAATATATCTATCTATCATTAAACATTAAACATCTCCTTCGATATTATTCATGAGCTTATTTATGAGCTTCTATCGAGTTTGTTCATAAACTTGTTCACGAACCTATAACCGAGTCTGCTCGCGAGCTTTCGAGCCACATTTACGAATCGAGCTTCTAAATCGTATTTATGAATGACTCGTTTATAAATCGGTTTCGAGTCGAACTGAGCTTTTATTGAGTCGAACACCGAACCGCTTTTCATGCTCGGCTCATTTAACCTACCGCAAGTAAGGTTGTAAAAAATGCTAGGCGCTAGTCGGCCGGACAATGCCCTCGATGATTAATCGGGAATTAATCGGATTTGTATTTTCGTATTTTTTTATTTCTTAATAGACAAATTATTATATAAATTCAATTAAAACATGTATTATACTGTCTAAAAACAATAGTATAAAATTATTTAATATAAAAAACACATACATTTGAAACATCTATCATTAAAAATGTACAAACATCAATATTTCAACAATCTCATCATTGAAACAATTCAAAATTAAATTATAATAAAGAAAAAAAAAATTCACAATAAAAAATGTTTTTCTTCATCGTCGCTTAGCCAGCGTCTAGGCGGCCTAGACGGAACCCAAGCGGTTAAAAACCGGCTAGGGGCAAAAAAAGCCTAGAGGGACTAATTAGTGAAAATTGGGGCGGATTCTCGATTTCGAGCGCTTAGACAGGATCTAGGCAGTCGAGGCAGCCTTTGTAACGACCCGATCCGGAGTGGGTGGTGCCGGGGTAGAAGGCCTGAGCAAGGAGCGGCCTTAAGGGATGGCGATGGGGGCAGGAATGAACTGAATCCCACATCGGAAATGGAGAGGGAGTGATTGAGGCTTATTAGTAAGATGAGAATCCAATACATGCAGACGCGTAAAGCCGTGAGGCCCAATGTGTTGGAATTGGGCCAAAGCGGACAATATCTACATGGTATTGGACTAGGGTGTTACAATTGGTATCAGAGCCGACTCTCCATGTACGATGTGTGGTTCGGGGACGAACCAGGCGGAAGCTGGTGGGCCTATAACGACCCGGTCCGGAATGGGTGGCGCCGGGGTAAGAAGGCCTGAGCAAGGAGCGGCCCTAAGGGATGGCGATGGGGGCAGAAATGAACTGAATCCCATATCGGAAATGGAGAGTGAGTGATTGGGGCTTATTAGTAAGATGAGAATCTAATACATGCAGAGGCGTTTTAAAGTCGTGAGGCCTAATGTGTTGGAATTGGACCAAAACGGACAATATCTACATGGTATTGGACTAGGGTATCACAGCCTTCGTTTTGAACATTGACAGTAAGTATAATACTTAATATGGAACATTATGAGGATTTAATCCTCACAAGGGATCCATTTTGAAGCAAAATCCAAAAAGAACACAAATTATGTGGGAGAAAACAGAAGACAACTAGATAAAGACAAAAAGGAGTGGGTGGTGAAATTTCTTTCTCTTATTATTGTGGCAGAAAGAAAGCATGAAAGGCCGTTGCAGACAGACAGACAGAGGAAATGTCAATAGAGAAGAAGAGACATTTAAGACTCACTCACACTAGTAATTGTAAAACCCCAAAATCCAAAGCATAGAATAGAATAGTAGTATTACAGAAAAAGATGGAGAGTTGATATGAAAAAAGCAAATATACTTTTTTTACTTTAATCAATCTTTGAAAGTCAAATATACTACTTATCCTCTAATTGTTTGCATGTCAATGATGACGTACCTTTTGCAATCATTCACTTTCTCTCTCTTATTCTTCAACTCACATACATACATACATGTATATTAATTTATCACTGATTTGTTGGTTGGAGACTCGTCAAACACCCTTTAAATTGATACTCTACTAATAAAAACTTTTTATTTACGTTAGAACTTATATTTGAGATATAGTTTAAGCGACTTAAAACTCTTAACCACTCAAATCACGCCATTCTTGAATTATTTACAAATTAATCCAATCTTCTTCTTCTTTCTATCGTTGCCGGATTAAATACATAGTTATTGACTCAAAATAGTTACTCAATCTCAATGTGTTTCGATAAAATCATTCAACTTTGAATTTTGTTTCAATTAAGTTACTCGAACGGCTCCAAGAACAAAAAGACACTGAAAAAGTATCGTGGTTGTCACATTAGTAGTAGTGAACTTTCACTGATGATCGAAATGACATATGGCTTCCAGTTAGATGACATGTAGTTGCCACATGGCTGACACGTGTCAGCTAGGTGGAAGTTTCAGTCAGCTAGGTGGTAGTCACGTGTCGTTTCGGTCACTTGTGAAAGTTGGCTACTGCTAATGTGATAGTCACGTTGTTTTTTCAGTGTCTTTTTGTTCTTGGAATCGTTCGAGTAACTTAATTGAAACACAATTTAAAGTCGCTTTTTCAGTGTCTTTTTTAATTTTCTCTTAATTAAATCACTCTAGCGACTTTAAGAGCAAAAAAACACTGAAAAAGTATCGAAGTTGTCACATCAACAATACTTAACTTTTAAACGCTGATTGAAACGATATTTGGCTTCCAACTAGATGACATGTAGTTGCCACCTAGCCGACTTATACCAGCTAGGTGGAAGTTTCAGTCAGCTAGATGGTAGCCACGTGTCGTTTCGGTCACTTGTGAAAATTGACTATTATTAATGTAACAGCCACATCACTTTTCCAGTGTTTTTTTATTCTTGTAGTCGTTCAAATAATTTAATTGAAACAAATTTAAAATTTGATGATTTTATTGAGATAACTAAAGTTGAGTTAAATCTTGAACTAACTATAAAAATTATTAAATGAGTAAAGATGCATTTAACCCTATAGTTACCTTTGTTTTCCTTAGACACCTATTAAATGATTAGAAAATTAAGTAAAAGAATAATAACGGTTGGAGTCAAATCAAGGATTCATTAATGATGTGGAAAAATGTAAAAGGATCTACTAGTTATTTGCTTCCTTGACTAAACTAGTCCTTCAATAAGATAGAAACATAATAACCCAAGAACAAAAAAATGGAATTAGAAACTTTTACTCTCATGCTTAAGTAGCAGAGTTCGTGAAAAATAAAATAATGCATCTTTAGGTTTAGGTTTTAGGTCATCTCCCATCATTCTCCATAATCTATTTTTAGAGTAAAAGTGTACTCTAATACCACTCTAAAACCTTACTCTATTTTTAAAGTAAGGCTTGTGATACTCCATATATGAAGAATCAAAATGACTTACTCTATTTTTAGAGTAAGGTTTAATTATTTTATATAATAAAAGGCATGTAAAATTAATATAATAATAATAAAATATTATTTGTTAATAGAAATATTCATTTTAGTGTTATAAATAGAGTAGATGGTTGGAGAAGTGTTACTGTACTAACTCTATAATTGAAGATGGAGTAGAAAAAAGTAGAGTTGAAGTAAGAAAAATAGAGTAGATGGTTGGAGATAGCCTTAGGAAATGAGATAGTTTAGTTGGACGACTTATTTTGCATTTATAAGGTTCTAGAGTTATTTGTGAGAAATGTTGAGTTTTATTCGTTAGGTGGCGTCCGAAACACGTTGCGATGAGTTTGGAGGTGCAATCGTTGGTGGTACCATAGAAATTTAGCGTGTGCTAACTATAAGAATGACGTGTTGTCTCAATTAGGTCATTTTGTTGATTTTAATAATTAAAATGCATCAGAATAATGATATTAGTGACATGTCAACATGAGTCAACTCAGACCTGGAACCAAAACGACATATAACATCTACATATGTGTCACATGAATGCCACGTGTCGATTGTTTTTATGAAAAAAACAAAATTAGTTTTTTTTCATAAAAATAAATGACACGTGGTTGCCACATGTCGCTTCAGTCGGATATCTGAGTTGACTTATGTTGACATGTCAGCTATGACATCATTTTGATATCTTTTAACTACTAAAATCGTCGGAGTGACTTAATTGAGACAAGATTCAAAATTTAGTGATTTTATTGAAACAAATTGAAATTGAGTAATGATAGTCATGTAAATTCATTGACCACTAGTGCATTTAACCCTACCTATCATAGTGGTCCACATACTGTCTGAGGTAGTTTTCTTTCCATTGTTGCACTACTATGGGACATATCATTGGTCCACGTGATATTGGGTATTTTTCCTATTATCACATGAACCCCATCACATTCGTCTTATTGAAATCTCCAGGGCTTCGGTTAACTCCTTATTATGATTTAGAGAACCAAAGCCTCTTTTTATTTTAGATCTTTGCCTTTTGAGGGATCGAAGAGTCTATAGTTGTGTTGTAGTAAACGTTTTGAAGGTTAACACAATGAAACATTGTATTGGTTTTGCCTATAACAGTCTGCACTTTCATTCTGTTATACATTTAGTTGAAATTAATTCCAGTAAGCGTATACGACTAGTGGCGGTAAGAACCTTATGGGTCATACACATAATTAAGACCGTATGGCAAAAGGGTAATTTTAGATTGAGGAAAGGGGCTAGCCGAAGTAGTGTAGGAAAATTATTTGGTTAATTGATTTATTAATAATTATAATCTGATTATAGTTATGGATAAATTAATTAAAGGATTATAATTCTATTTAGGAAATATAAATTATAATTTGATTAGAATTGTGAATATATATATATATATATATATATAGAAAGAGAGAGAGAGGGGTTATAAATAATAATTATGTTCCTAATATTAATTAGTAAATATAATATGATTATATCTCTAAATAAATTATTATCTTAAGATAAATAAGTATTCTAATGAGATTAGAATTAGAAGTATTAATTATATCTAATATATTAGTAAATATAATATGAATATATCTCTAATTAAATTATTATCCTAACATAAATAAATATTTTAATGAGATTAGAATTAGAATTATTAATTATATTTATATTAGATATAAATAAAATTAATAATTATCTTTATTTACTTAAATAGTAACCCTAACGAGATTAGAATTCTAAATATAAATACCCCCTACTACTAAGAAATTCGGTCAACATAAGAATTACTTGAAATTCTTTCCAAACCTTACTCAAATAATTACTTCTCTAGTTCATTCGTTTTTTAGTTCTTGTGGATACCGTTGGAGACAATATATACTTGATTGTTATATTTGGTTTATTAAGAACGTATATTCTTTCAAGTTGTTCGTGTTCGTGAAAGGTGGTTGATAATATAAGTGAGCTATTCGTTTGCAACAGCAGACAGTTCTTCAATCAAAGGTACATGCATTTAAACTCTTTTAATATGAAATAATGATTAATAGATCTTTGGAAAGAGAAATAGATAAGAAAAATTATATTTCCGCGCCTACTTTATCTATTTTCCTTCACATAAACCATCTGCTTTCTAAATAATTTACAATAAACTTCTTGTAATCTTGTTGAGGTGTCGGTGCCATATTACCTACCCATCCACCAATGCACGCTTTTGTATAGTAAAATCTATATACACTATCCAAGTGCTTAGGCAGGTAGGATTCGTGTTTCAGTCTACTTCAAAAGGAAAAGCAAGATTCATCATTTTCACTTTCAAATATCGATGTCTTCACTCCGGAGGGCTTTGAACTGAGCCCTCCAATTAACTTAAGATGAGGACGCACAAAACTACCATGTTGCAAGTTTTTGGCATAGGAAGGTTTAAAGAAGTAACGAAATACCAACCTACCGGAAGCTAGTTGTCCGACATAATGAATACATGACCACCATTAGCCTCCACCCAGTACCGGATATTTGGGCTGGAGCCAGATTAAACTCTATAAGAACTTCGACGAAAAAAGGTAAGAGCGACAACCTCATCCTCTCATCTAATTGATCCTCGTACACAAACATCTCGTGCCGCTCACAGTGATCATTATCCCTCTCCTCCCTAGTTAGGCACCCATGATCAACAGCCGACCTTGTCGATATATGATCGCAATCGCCCCTAAATCTCTGTCAATGATGATTTTGTACGCATCATCCACTTTCTTGGATTTTGAAATCGACGATCGCTTAAATATATTATATCTAAGTTTGGTCAATTTTCTATTTCTCCTTGGCCCTCAAGCCCACATCATCTCTCCCAAGTCACAAAACACAACCCCATCAACCAACCTAGCCTCCATGTACACTTCGAATATCCCAACCATTATCACCCATTGGTTCTTGCGTAACTCCTCCATCAGGCTGTGGCAACACAGACGACATTTTAAGTTCTAGCTTCTTCTCTTTCTTACCTACTGCACTGGAAGTTAACAAAAATTTTATATCTTCTACCTCTTGATGTGACAAACCCTGCTCAATCTCCTCCACTTCCACCTCTACCCGAGGACTTTTTGAGCCAGGCAGCTCGCCGGTGGACATGCTATATCAAACTCACCTAAAGGCCTCTAAAGTAGGGGGAGTGGCACCAGAAGAAAGTAGAAGCAAAGGTAACAGACTGACCTCAAATTGCTCACTAAAACACCACCAAACTCTTTGCCAAAAAACGCAAAGAAACAACGATGCATAAAAATGGAAACAAGAATCAAAAGTGATAAAACAAACCAAACAGCCTGAATTTTCCTTTCCCTGTTTATAGCCGGAAAAGGATAAACTAATCGTTGTTCCACTTAATGCAAGCGCATATATTGGGAGACACATAGCTAATTATGACTGTTCATACCCACACTCATTAAATGCTTTATTTGTGTCACAATGACAGTTTAGCTCAGTCGTCCGTATTAAAACATGGAACATGTGTGACACATAAAGCTAAGCAAAAGACCCCACACTCGCTAGGATCACATAACATATCCTAATGGAACTTAATCTCGCACGTAGTGACTCAACTCGATGACTTGAAGAGGAGACTTTTGATAAAGGATATGAGCCCAAAAGAGATATTCAGCTCAATGTTACTGTTCCAATCCATGTGCTCCATCAACTACCTCTCACAACCAACAGGATGCGACGGTTGTGGCGATATCATAAGTTAACCCATAAGCATTTTTTTACATTCCTCGCTCATCAAAGGTTACCTATAAATAGGAAGACCCAACCCATGGTATATGACATGATTTCTCTATGGCGTTTCTGTTTACATTATTTCTCTGAGCGTTTCACTATTTTTATCGTTCTCTTACTGACTTGATCATCAGAGTTTTCATAAAGATCACTCCCCACGCAGGTACTGTAGACCAAACCCACCAGGAGGTAATCAATCTCAATTTCTCGTTTTATATATATATATATATATATATATATATATATATATATATAATTGAATATGCTTACAGTAATTAATTGATTAATTCTCTAAACTTGCTTAAAATAATTTACTAAGAGTTTGTTTGTTTTCAGTTGTTCATGTTTGCTGTTGCTGATATGTAGTATATATTAGTTGTTTTTTCTGCAAAAAGCACATGTTTCGGAATTTTACCAAATACTTTTTATCTTAAGTTTAGTACTGAAAGACAAAAAAAAAACAGTTCCGTAAAATAGAAACAAACGGATACTAAGGGTCTGTTTGGCTACTTGCTGTTTGTTGTTCATGTTTGTTGGTTCATGCTCCTGTTTGCTGTTTGCCTTTAGAAAAATGCTATTTTTTTCAAAAAGCAAATATTTCATGCTTTTGTAGAAAACTGCTCTTCAACTGTAAAAGTTAAACAGGAAATGTCTAACCAAACACTTCAAACTCTGTCTTTTAAACTGAAAAGGGAAACATGAGGTGAAAAATAGATAACCAAACACCTTCATTTTTTTTTTTTTTTTGCTTTAGTTATATAATTTTAAGTAAGTTTAGAAAACTAACGGAGTCAATTGGTATTTGTGGTGTAATTCATGGACTATCAATATATTAATCCTAAATATACTAATTGCATGCACGTATACATGTAAGTGAATGAGAAGAAGGCTAAATTGGAAGAGGTATAAAGTAGGAATATATAGGGAGGGAGGGAGGGAGGGGTTTAGAAGTGACATATGAGGTGAAAGGGAGTGTAGTAGAAGGTAGGGGGATATCCCGACACTCGCACACTTCTCTATATCATAGCTTTTGCATTTATTTCGGGTTGTCCCTCTGACCCCACTCTCTTCTTTTTTTCTACCTCCGAGTCCCCCATACCCTTCCCTCCTCTGACCCCACATTTATTATATCCGATTTGCCCAACTCAATGACATCTCATTTATTGGACAGCGCCAACACTATGCTATGCTATGCTCCATGAATTTAAACATTATGACTTGACTTATCCTTCTCTCTCTCCCTTGACTCTTCTTTCTTCCTCCTTGGACTTTGCCACTCACTCACACCCCCATTCGTTTTTTTATTAGTATAGTATTTTTAAATTTAAAAGCTTATAATGTCAAAGTGTAAATGGTTAAATCGTACTGTTGATAACTGAATTTTCGTGGTTATATCTCAAAATAGTTATTCAACTTTAATTTGTTTCAGTAAAATTATTCAATTTTAAATTTTATCTCAATAAAATCACTCCGGTGACTTCAAAAGAAAAAAGATACTGAAAAGATAACGTGACTACCACATCAGCACTAGTCAACTTTCACCGTTAACCAAAATGATACGTGGCTGCCACCTAGCTGATCGAAATGACACGCGGCTACCGCGTGCCATGTAGGTCGTGGCAGCCACATATCGTTTCGGTTAGATGTGAAAGTTGATTACTGTTGATGTGGTTGTCACGTCATTTTTTCGGTATCTTTTTTCTCTTGAAGTCGTTGGAGTGACTTTATTGAAATAAAATTCAAAATTGAATGATTTTACTGAAACAAATTAAAGCTAAATAACTATTTTAAGATAATCATGAAATTTCAGTTGATAAACAATAAGTTTAACCCTTTACACTTTGACATTGTTATAAATTAAAAACTTAAAACACTATGGTCGGATGCAAGATTAACTCCTTATAAAGGTTATGGGTTAAGCATCATGTCCATTGTAGAGCTTTTGCTAATCAGGGTAAAATCGGTAGCTAATCTATCGGTTTTAATTTTGTAAAGGGTTTCAAATTTACCGAATTTGAAAAGAAATCGGTAGATTGCTCAACTGTAAAACATTTCATCTCTCATATTAAAACACTATATTTCGACTTTGATTGTTTTACTTTTTCAAGACGCGTGCAATACACATTCCCGTGCAGTTTACTTTTTTGCAACCCAATTATTAACTTACTGCATTTTAAGCAAGTTTACAGCGAATTAGACTTTTTGAACAACTTCAGGGACGAATGATATATGAAGTCAATAATAAAATTTATGAATTTTTATGTATGTTTTGAAGTTTAGAAACCGTAAAGAAAATAAGATAAAAAAATTTAAGGATTATAAATGTAATTTATCCAAAAGAAATAAAGGATGTACAATAAATGTAAAAGATGGGGAAAGAACAAGTCATCTTTTATTTTTCTTCCTTGTGTAATAAATTATGTGCCTTTTGTCCCCCTCCCTCTCTTTTCGCTTTTAGCTTAGAAAATGTCGAATCACCATGACATTAATTTATATTTAAATGGTTAAATTATATATTTATATAAAAAAAGGTAAATTACTTTTGTTCAAAAAAAAAAAATATAAAAAAGGTAAATTACACCCATACCTACTGAACTCTATCTATTTTAATATTATGGTCACTTAACTTCAATTTTTAACGGTATGACTAATAAACTTTACATTTTTTAATATCGGTGGCCACTCAATGCCTCAAAACGATCGTTGACGAGTTAATGATATTCTAAGGAACTTTAATTCTTAAAAATTTTCGTTTTTAGGTCATTTAAGTGTTGTTTAGTTAGGAAAGAGAGTGAATTTTTAGAGACAGAAAGCTTCAAAAAATGGTATTTTGGAAATAAAATGTGGTTTCATATTAAATGTCGTTCTAAACGACTTTAATTCTTAAATATTTTTATTTTGAGGTCGTTAACAGTCATTTTAATGAATTAGTTAAAGTTGAATGGCAACCAGTATTAAATCCTCAAACTGATCTTACTTGAAATTATAAAAAATAATATTTTACCATTTCAAACGTTACATGTAAATTTATCCACTTAAAAGTGGATACTAAAATTGATGAAAATTTGAATTAGCTACTAACATATTTCTAAGAGAAACAATTTTAATTTATGTTTTTTCTCTACTGACAACAATGTAGGACGGGGACATGTATGTATTTATCATTCCGTCCCCAAATGTTTGCGGAACGATTTCGGAGAATCTCATTAAATTATTCGGAAATTTTTCCATTCCCATTCCCTCCCCATACGGTTTTGAGGAATCCCCATACCTAATAAAATAATAATATTAATTTTTATATATACAAAAATTAAATTATAATATTTCAAAAAAATAACCAAAAACATTTAATGTTGCGCTGGTTACATTATATAGTAACCAACAAACTGGTTACATAAATCTATAATCTGTAACCAGCAAACTGGTTACATAAATCTGTAACAATAACAATTGCTAGTTATATTGCCTCTGTACACATTTTTTTTAATAAAAAGTTACTAATTTATTATGAAACGTTGATTTAAAAATAATGGTTAGAAATTAAAATTAATAATTTTATTTGGGGATCTCCACGGGGATTTTTCGGGGATCTCCACAGGAATTTACACGGTAATGGGGCGAGGATCCCCACAGGACAGATATAGCAATCCCCATTTCCATTTAGGTTTTGGGGAAAAAAAATTCTCGTCCCTGTCCCTATCCCCATCCTCAATTTTTACAGTTATTCCCCCGTCGATTCGGATACCCGCGGTTTTCGGATAATCTTCTCTCCATTGCCACCCCTATACATAAATTTTAAATAAATAATTATAAGATTCCTGTATTTTTATTTAACTCACTAGTACTGTAGATCCATCATGTTATTATAAGGTCATTAGATTTTACCTTAATCAACTCTTTAGTTCCTTTATTTATTTTTATACATGAAAGTACAAAATTACCCCTAATTATACAAATAAAATAACTTATCTTCTAGTTTTCAAATTTAAACAAAATAGTTTTATGAAACTCATGTAGTATACACCAAAATTTTTATACTTGTGTATATTAATTATAAAAAAATCTTATACAGGTGTATATATACAAATTTGAAGATTTTATATAGCAATACTTAAGAGGAGAAATTCTATATTCTGCCAAAGCAATACTATCTCAATTAATTAATGTCATTTATATATATTTATTTCTTAACACGTAAAAATTCTCCACAAAAGAGTGAAAATTAATGTTATCTGAGAACGAGAGCGAGAGCGAGAGCGGAGCGAAAGCACACATAGGAGTATATTGATTAAGGTATTAAAAGAGAGGGAGATGGAGGATAGAATGATATGGATGCATACTAAAAATGGAATTTACACCCCAAAATCAGGATATAAGATACTTGAATCTTCGCGTGTAAATGTCGTTGATTCTATGGGATGGAGGAGAGTCTGGCAGTTAAATTTACCTCCGAATGTGAAGCACTTTTTATGGAAGTTTTGCGCGGGTTGTTTACCTCTAAGACATACGCTTCAGGCAAGAAGAATGGCTATTCAAATGGAGTGTTGTCTATGTCTGACCAATATCGAACACAGCTGACACTTATTTGCAGA
Organism: Euphorbia lathyris; assembly: GCF_963576675.1. Taxonomy (NCBI): domain Eukaryota; kingdom Viridiplantae; phylum Streptophyta; class Magnoliopsida; order Malpighiales; family Euphorbiaceae; genus Euphorbia; species Euphorbia lathyris. The sequence continues at coordinate 802,363 of NC_088914.1, forward strand.
TTGCCCCTTCGCAGTTAGCTGCTGGGATAAGGCTCGTGTTACTGCTCCGATTGGTCTTCATGACACTGCTGCAGATTGGTTCTTCGAGCAATGTAAATCAGCATCTGATACTGATCTTATTAAAACTGTGCTGGTTTTTTATACGATCTGGCAGCAACGTAACACACTGATGTGGAAGGGAGTGGTGCGGCAGCCTGTTGTATGTTGGACGCGTTGTCTGGGATTTTATGAGGAGTGGAAATCACACAATCTGCAGGTCCAATCAACTATCGATACAACCCTTATAAGAGACGTGTTTTGTGATGTTTAATAAAGTTTATCTCTGTTTAAAAAAAAAAAAGAAGAGAGGGTAAAATAGAATTATGGAGATAAGGATACGGTACCAAATAGCTTCAACAATTTTGGGGATTAGTTTTCATATACAAAAACATTGAAATTTCAATATCAATATTTATCAAACCGCGTAATGGAAAACCTCACTAATAGAAATTCACACATCATAATTATGTAGTTAAGATAGAAACTGTATTGCTTTGTAGACATGTACTAAATTAACTATTTTTCAAAAACCTAGAGGCTATTTTGACAACTTACCCTAATAATTAGAGTAGTCAAACCCAAAAATAAGTCAACCCATACCATGGCAATCTTTTTCTAATAGTTACACCTGTTCATGGCCGGACTCGGATCGGACCTATCGGGCTTTTATATGAAAATGCTCAATCCAAACCCAACGCAACTCACTATTAATTTAGACAGCTCAAACCAGATTGGATTCGGGTTTAAAAATCAAATCCAGAACCCAAATATATGCATAAATTTTAATTATAAAAAATAAAATTGATGCTTAAAATTAAATATTTAATATATAAATTAATAATTAATATTAATTGGTGGACCGGACGAAACCGACCCTTACTATTTTTTTATCAATCCCAAGCCTACTAAAAAATAGACGGATTTTAATAGGTATATAATCAATTTTAATTGTCTAAACCTGGCGCAAGAGACACAGGTCTGGACAGACCAGACGGATACCCGGATCTGTAGACATCTACAAATAAATAGTTAACCTTGAAATATTCCAACTTTACTATTAGGTTCAATGATTTTAAATTAAAAAAAAAAATCAGCTATTAAAGTATAAAAAACGCTTACGTCGAAGAATCATACATTTACCCTCAAAAATAGTTCATAACTATTTTTTTTTTAAATAAAATTCAAATTTGCTCCTATTATTTTTTGAAATGGTAAAAAAAATCTTCAACGGTCCAAAGAAAAACCAATTTTCTCTCTATGTAATTTAAAAAATTTAACAGGCTAATTTGACTATTATATTAAAACCTTCCAAACATCAATTATGTTTAAAATAATAAAAAATCATTCCTAACCTTCCGAAACAAGATCAAATTTTTTTTTACCCTTATGTAATGAAAAAGCAAAAGGATGCAATGGTGCGAGATAGAAGAAAGCGTAAGCAAACTTGGAAGAAGGTAATTGAGAGTGATATGAGTTTATTGGAGATTGAGGAAAATATAACAGTGGATAAGACGAAGTGGAGGAACATAATTTATATGGCTGACACGACTTGATTTCACGATTTCGTATGACAGTTCATGTTAGCCATTCCCGAATCATTTCAAGACTAAGGATTTGTTGTTGTTGTTGTTTTGTAATGAAAAAATTTAAACAAGTTAGTTTGACTATTATTTGATTGCTATATCCAACCTTCCAAACATCAATTATGTTTAAAATGTTTTATATATTACCAACACAGTTACAAACAACTTGCAAAAATATTAACAACCAAATCTGTCACGTATAAATTAAAATAGGTCCATGTAAATGATCGAGGCCTCACAAAAACACAGCCAAAATGTCTAAAATCTTTACACATTTACAAACCACATGTCAAAATGCAAAAAACTACCTCAGTTTATCGATGAATTTGTTTAGAACGTTCAATGTGATAGTAAAATCACCATCAAATCAGGCCCTTAAAATTTTGGTTAATTAGAGTAAAATTGATCTTGGAAATATTATGGATAAAGTTTTACCATTGGGTATATTAAAAATAAATCTACACTTTCTTAAAAACAAATGATCACATGAAAACAATATATGTATTACCAAATACACTTGTGGTATCAATTAGCATTAGCTCAATAAGAGCGCATAAATTTCATATTAAGTCTCATCTCCCAAAAATTAAAATTAACAATAAGAAAAATAGAATTAAGGGTAAATAATTTATTAGTCAATTCCTTTTTATCTAACACAATGTTAAGTTTTCTTATTTTGAAAAAGATATTATAAGGTCTTTATCTTTTGTCACTGTTAACCCTTTGGTCATTCTGTCTATTTTTCTTACTTCAACAGTTATATTTAGCATAAACAGACAGAAAATAACATGGTCATTTTGTATCGTACTATGACTGTCCTAAAAGCTAAACTATGTTCGGTTAAAAATCTAAAAAAAAATAGACAAAAGGACCGAAAAGTTAATATTGCCAAAAGATAGAGACCTTGTAATATATTTTTCAAAATAAAAAAACTAACCAGTATGTTACGTAAAAAGGTAGAGACTAATAAATTATTTACCCTAGAATTAATTTAGTGTTCATTAATTCTAGACTTAATGTATATTTACATCCTTAAACTTGAAAGTTTTGCCTATTGGCACCCTACACTTTTAAAATAACCTATCACATTTATAGTTGGCTTTAAAAACCTCCCACACACCTATAGTTGACTTTAAAAATCTATAGCTCATTCGGACCTCTTGAACACAAAATTATTGATAACAGATGAAGTAGCATACGGAACGAACTCATGCACTTTTGTTTTTTCTATAGCACGTACATGCCACCTCATTTGCCAAAGATGACAGATCAACAATTTTGTGAGGTCCGAATAAGCCAACTATAGGTGTGTAATAGGTTCTTAAAGCCAACTATAGGTGTATAATAGGTTTTTAAAGCCAACTATGTGTGGTAGGTTATTTTAAAGGTTTATGAGTACCAATAGGGAAAACTTGTCAAGTTTAAGGGTGTAATACTTTTAATTCTACCAGTGTTCATTAATAACACAATATTTTAAAAAATTGAATCTTTAAAATTAGTGAAACAATATTATATCACTCGGGCGAATCTTCGACTACTATCATATAATATATTATTTTAATTAAATAAGAACCACTTTTTATAAGAGGGACATGAAAGGAGACAAGGGATTTGCAACAGCATAGTTTCTACCAAATATATTACCAAATACAAACTAAAAAATGGTGGCACCAATTAGCATTAGCTCAATAAGGGGGCATAGATTTCACATTAGTAAGTCTCATCTCCCAAACAAAATTAAAATTAACAAAAAAACTAAAAAATTATAGATGACCAAAACTTTATCAAATTAAGAGGAAGAAATTTTGCAATGAATTAAAAATAGGTAAATTCCAAAAATATTTCATGTGGTTACACGAATTGTCAAACGCATATTTATGTTTTTTTTTTCTTTTTTGCAATCAAGAGATAACTAAAATTCCCCGCTTTGCTAAAAACGAGTATATTTTAGTTTGACACTCTGAAAATTGCCAAAATAAAAATTTCCGAGAATTAAAATTGTTTTCTCGTAACCAAATGATTTTTTTTTTTTTTTGGAATTTACCCTTAAAAATATTGGAGAATTAGCAGGAGGATTCACCTGTCAATTTGGTTTGTTGATCAGTAAGGTCAGTAGACATAGCAGAAGGAATTCTGTGGCGTTCCAAAATTTTGGAAGTAGCTATTTTAGCAGAGTTGTAATTTAATACGATTACTCTGTCTTCATCCAAATCGAACTTCAAACTTTTTGCAGTACATTCTTCAACAATCTCACATAAATGCTTCAAATTTTCAACTTCTACTCCATTCACTTTCTTAACCTGTAGGATTCATAATTGTTAGAACAATGGCTGCTCTCAAAAGACAATGAATTAATATATTAGGAGCTACCTGAATTTGCCAAAAGAGTTTATTCGCCTCCTGAACTTACAGATCTCGTTAATTGTCTGAACTTGCTTAAAGTGACATTATTAACTCTCTAAGTCTACGGGGCAGAACAAGATTGGTTTTGGACAAATTGAAATGTATCATTTTAAGCAAGTTCAAAGGCCAATTGATCAGTGTAAATAAGTTTAATTAGCTAATAGATCACTTTAAACAAATTAAAGTGGTTAATCATTTTAAGCATATTTTGTAAGTTTAGAAGGCGAATCAACTTTTAGAGCCCAGTTCAGGGGCTATTGATTTATTAAACCCAAATGATTAATATATTAGGAGCTCCATGAACTTGGCCAAAAAAGTTGATTGGCACCTTAATTTACAGAGTGTGTCGTTAGTCCCTGAACTTGCTTAAAGTGACAGATTAACTCCCTAAGTCTACGTGGTAGAACAAGATTGATTTTGGACAAATTAAAATGTATATCACTTTAAGCAAGTTCAAGGAGCAATTGATTACTGTAAGTAAGTTCAAGAGGCTAATAGGTCACTTTAAACAAATTAAGGCGGTTAACAGGTCATTTTATGCAAGTTCAGCGATTGACAAGATACTTTGTAAATTTATGGGCCAATCGACTTTTTGAATCTAAGTTCAGGGAGCTATTGGACAAATTGAAATGTATATCACTTTAAGCAAGTTCAAGGGCCAATTGATCACCATAAGTAAGTTCAAGGGGCTAATAGGTCACTTTAAACAAATTAAAGTGGTCAATAGGCCATTTTAAACAAGTTGAGGGAGATTAACGAGATATTTTGTAAATTTAGAAGGCTAATCAACTTTTTGAGTCAAAATTCAGGGCTATTGATGTATTAAGGCAAAGACAAATCTTTTACTTTCATGGTTGGTACCTTTACCATTGTCAAAAGCAATGGCGTCACTTATTTATAAGCTAGGTCAATTTTGGACATCATTCAATAATGCAGATACTTTGTTCTCATGTTATGCACTAGTTACATATCAGTTGGTTCAAAAATAAAACATTTTGCGTCTTTTGTAACTTTAAAATAGAGTTTAGATGAAATATTTAGATTGGAAAAAAAAATCCAACACGTGCAAAATTCGAGATAATTTTTTTATATTATTTTTTATGTATATCATCTATATGTAGAGCTGGAAATAACAAGATACGTGTTTAAGGAAAGTGTTTCGTTAATGATCTACGAAATTGACTCATTTTGTCAACATTTGGCCCTTAGTTGCACCATATATCATATCTCAAACTAAATTAACATACTGTGACTAAAGAGAAACATGCCAACCTGAAGTTCAGCAAGACGCTCATATCCTGCATTTATATCATCCATCAGTACCTGAGATATTATTTCTTATTAGTGTGGGTAGCAATATTAGAAAACTAGTGTACTGTAATCCAGCCGAGCCGAATCAAACTTTGGCCTGCTCATGCTCGGCACGTCTGAAAATTGATGACCTCTAGCTCGAGCTCAATGTTTGTGGGCTGCTCGCGAGCAACTAGCAAGCAGCTCATTAATTATGTGCATTTGAAATTTCTTTAATACTGAAACCTACAAAATTAAAATTTACATAAAACTAGGTTGTTTTACATTTCCCCTTTTATAGAATACTACTACTAAAAAAAATCGAACCAAGCTTGCTCACTAGCGTGTTCATGAACATTATAATCAAGTTTGTCTATAAGTTTGTTCATAAACCTATAACCGAGCCGAGTTTCCACGTGCTCAGACTCGTCTCATTTATAAATCGAGCCGAACATTATTGAGCTTATCGAGCCGAACGCAGCGGCTCGGCTCATTTACAGCCCTAAGTGTATGTCCATCCAAGTTCTGTTATCATCTTGACTGAGATTTTTCTTTGAATATGCAATTCAGTTTATGGAAAATAACTTCAACTCGCCAAAATCTTACCTTTATGTTTTCCTATAACATTTATCAACTGTGATTCAGATACTTCATGGAAAATTTACTTTCTCAGAGTATAGGAATAATCCAAACTCGCTCTTTTTTCTAGTTAGAAACTTGTTTCATCAAAACACAACAATTTATAATCAAAGTTGTCAATGAAGCAATGCAAACCTGGGAAAGAATGACAAGTTGTTGGCCAGACTTTTTTGGTAGTTCCCTCAGTGCTCGTTCACACAATCGACGAGGTGAACTATTATACCAGTCTTCTCCATACTCATGAAGATAAGGCTGTGTAAGTGGCACAAATACCAGACCAGCAAAAATATAGTAACTAGGAAGCTTGTCAAATTGATGAACTGGAACTAATGGCTGCAACTGCAAAATCCACAAAATTAAGGTGTTAATTACAAAACAAACAATAGAAAGGTAAAATGGTGATGACAACGATGATTAAGAAAAACAAGAAACCAAGGAAGCACCGACACAAGTACTCGTACAGGTTCAGGTGCGGCGAACGGCATTTTAACAAATATGAGACACAGGTACGGCGGTGACATGCCAATTTGAAAACAGTTTTACTTCAAGAACTATAGCACTACTAACACTATGACCTCCAAACCTCATTCCGTGTCATAGAAGTCCTTGAGGTTTGTATTATACCAACATTAAAGTCCAAATTAAAGAAAATTCATTAAAAATTAACGAAGTGATGACCTGGAAATAAGTATTTGACCAGAATTTATGGTGATATGGATAAAAGAAAGCCAGCAATGTAGTCAACCTTGTTCAGGTAATCACTTCATTAATTTTTAAATGGATTTTCTCTGATTTGATCTTTAATGTTAGTATAGAGTAAAGTTTAAGGACTTTTATATCAAGAAATGAAGTTCAGGGACCATAATGTTAGTAGATATAGTTCAAGGGTCATGGATGTATTTTACCCAAAACAAAAATAGTCAATGATTTAAAAGGGTGGGGTAGAAATTATGGATCATGAATTACTATATGTTCAATAAACTATTTCTTTACTTCAATTTTTTACAGAAAGATTATATCAGTTGGCATGATAACATAATAAAAATGAATCTGTGATGACAACATAACAAAATATTACTTACAGGTCTGCAAGTGATTTTGAGTTCTTGCACGTCTCCATCCCTCAAGATTCTTATTAGAGCAGTTTCATCAGGTTTCTTCATAGATACCAAGTGATCAAATGTAATCCGTTCTCTATTTCGGAAAGGAACTGTATAGGTTATGATACATTCAACATTAAGAACAAAAGGGCAAATAATTATGTGTTTGAATAAACACTATAAAGAGAATAAAAAAAACTATCCTAATTACAAGCTTAGAAAATGCCTTTAGCCTTGTTTAAGATATTAGAAAAGCTACAGAAATATATCAACTACCACGAGAATCTTTGCAGTTCCAGCCATGATGTTATGGGGAAATTACTGCAGGGACTCGGTCTTCACAAGGACCCCCCACCCCACCCCCCCAAATAGGGGAAACGAGTGTCGTTTTTTTCAGATGGAAATACAAGGTAATGCTACCCCTTAGGAGAAACTAATCTCCCTCTCTACCAAAAAGGTTAGTGCCCTGCAAAAGCAGAAAGAACAATCTCAAAATCAGCCTACCTCACACTTTCCTATCTCACTGTATATAATAGAAAGGTGTACCTAGCCTGCCAGCTCATCACTTGGCTAAACTAACTCATTCCCCAAAATGCCCTACTAATAACTAACTCCCTTAAGTTTCCTTTTCTGCCCCTGTCTTTTTGGACTTCTTCCTCTCATACACCTGTAAAGGTTTAGGCCCACTGTTAATGTCTAAAACAGTCCGTTTGTAGTTTGTTCTCTATCATTACCGCCCCCCTCAAAATATGTCTTGTCCTCAAGACATAAGGAAGGATATTCACTCTTGATAACGAATTCGTCTTCCCATGTGGCATCCTCGACACCTTTGGAACTCCATTGAATCAGCCATTGAGACACAGAATCGCCATGCACAGCATTACACTGTTCAATGATGACCCTTTATTAACAAACATTTGTAGGTTAATATATTTCCTTTGTGATGATGAGTTGGAAGCCAATCAGCATTGATGAAAACCGCAATTCAAGAAAAAGAAAAAATCACTTAGTGAACCAGAGAGCCATATTTTCTTGTTTTTTTTTTTTAACAAATATTATATAAAACTGACGACAATTGGAAGCCAGAAAAGGAAGGATGAGAAATAAGGATCTGACAGAACTTTAGATTACATAGTTATGAATAAAGATGTACGTGAATACCTGTTCCATCATTTGCAATTGGTACACCATCAAATGCCAGGATAATATCATCTTTTCTTAGAACTTTATATGCATCCGATAAAGGATTAATTTTGCTCACAAGTACCCCAGTCATTTCAGGAAGCATACCAAAGTGCTCTCTCAGTTGAATATTTTCAGTTGGTTGGCATGACAGACCCAGAGAGCAGAACCCCACATATGTTCCATTTTCCTTAACTCCAGCTATGAAGTGCTTAATTACAGGAACAGGAATTATGTAACTGAAAATTAGAAAATAGGAATAAGTACTAACTAAAACTTGGAATATAGAGCAATAGATTATTTCAAAAAAAATTGAAGGAAAAAACAATGATATACGGCTTAGAAAGACGGCTATATATGTTTTACTGTCATATAAAAGGTGTGATCATGAACGGAAAATAACCAATTCCATTCCCAAAATCGGGAATCCTATGCTTGGAAATTATCCAGGACAACAGAAAGCTAGTTTAACATAATATAGCATATGAAAGATGACCCGAAACCTCATCAGTCATCACCCAAACATTAAAATATGTGAAGAAAACATATACTTAGATATTATATCTAAACCAAAAGCCCCAACTCACCCAATGTTCTCAGCACCTGAAAGATTTTGAAAAGCTACGCCGGCAACTTTATTGCCCATTATTGCTGGGCCACCGCTATTTCCTGGATTTATGGCAGCATCAATTTGTATTGCCATTAGCTGGGTTGCACCATGTACATATTGTGTGGGTTCAACTCTGGAAACAACACCTTTAGTCACAGAAATGTTGTCACCACCTGCCAGAAAGTAAAAAGACTGTGAGTTCCTAGCACGTATCTTCTCTCTGCCTTAGATAATAAAGTAGTAACACCATTAACTTATGTACTGAAATAGACATGCTTGTATTACTCAATGGATACCAAGAGCTCAAAATTTTTCAATCCCAAATAAAGCTCTGATCTACAAAACCTAGACCATAAATTAGGTGTCTAGAGCCAAACTAGCTTTTTCTCAAATGCCTTGTCTGCATCATGCATAAAAACTTTGGACATAACCAAAATTTTCGACACAATTGTTGAAGTCTCTCAACCAAAATCTCAGTCATGAACACAACTTTAATTTAGAAGGGATTAATACCTCAAAAAGTAATGGCACGTACGTAGTATCTAAACTCCACTTACCACAATTTCAGCCTACCCTTATATCCACCTTGCAGAATAGTGTGAAAATTATTCATTCTAAAGCAGGGTATCAACCATATTAATTCCTTTTATCGATCTGTTTATGAATTGATTCAGTTGATAACAATAATCTTAAGAAAGTAACAATGGGCATATGGTCTTTACTTATCATTTCTAAATTATTATATAGCAACTGTTACTGCTCTAAATTAGAAGTTCAACCATAAGTCTCCTTTTCCTTCTTTTTTTAACCCCAAGATTAAGACAGCAATCTGAACAAGTCAAAATTAAATAAATAAAAGAACAGCTTTGTTATCATTATTATTTTCTACTACTGACACTTGGCTTGCATTTATATATTAAAGAAAGTAGCCCGAGCTATTTTAACTAATAGATTTAAGAAACCAGATTTTTGTTAATATAGAATCACTGAGATTTCAAATTGAATAAACCCAACAGATAAAATTTGCTCCTTGACCATCAGAACATTTATGATAACTATCTGATTCTCTCCATAAAATAAAGAGTACTTACAAATTTTATGCTGAGTACAAAACTACACATATTAATAACAAAACCTTGCCAAGGTTCTTATAAACTTCTTTAAAGAAAGGACGGATGCCTCGTATGCATAGTTGATCTTCACTAGAACCTAAATAACATTGTGTTGTCTATGTTGATCTTCTATGTTTTTTCTCGTTTCCCTTCTTAGTACTAAACATGGTGTTCTTCATGCTTAAAGTCTATTATTAACCACGAATGTAACCGAACCCTGAAAACAATTGTAATTCTAATCTCATTCCACAGTTTTAAAAGCTAATCTTTGCAAGCTATTCTAACCAAATCACTCAAACAAGGAATGCAACTTGAAAATTAAAGAAAATATGATCTTCAATAAGTTCAAATTTTACTTGGGGAAAAACAATGGAGAAAGAGAGACAGAGTAGTAGTAGTAGTAGTAGACACTAAATAGTTTGCAGGACTGTAAATCAGATGTTTGCATAGATTATATTGGCTAGCTAAGCAACCACTAATTTAGAAATTAGAACAGCTACAGCATGATATATGTGTACTAGATGCACTGATAAATTATATTATACCTTGAGGGTATCCAACAACAGCAACAGCTTCTTGCAGAAATGGAATGTCTCCTAGCTCCAAGAAACTCATGCCCTGCCAAAACTCTTCACTTTCGACTACCAGAATAGCTAAATCACATTCATGGCCGATAGCTTGTATTTCCGCTCTATATTTAGTGGGAGACCCATGTTTTCTCACAAGGACAAATGTGTGATCAGCCACCACATGAGCATTCGTAAGTATCTTTTTTCCATGAATAGAAAAACCTGCATTATGAGAAGATCTTAACTTCAATAAAAAAAAAAATGAGCAATGTTCATCTACTTCTAGGTTTAATGATGGACTGATGGTGTATTGCATAACTCAGAGTAAAAATCCAGTACGTATCTTTCAAATGAAGAAGGCTAAATTTGTATCTAGAACATAAATAGATATGATTCCAGTGCATCTCCCAATATCAATTGTGTTTGTATAAATCATTTTGGCCTAAACCATATGGAGCCCCCAGAACTTAACAATTTTGGTCACTTTGCCCCCTGAACTTACGAGACGACCTATTTACACCCTCAAGTATTTAAAAGTGGTATTAGCAACCTCCTCTTTTCATTATAACGGAAACAATCATGACATGTTCTCGTTGCAAGCACCAGTGTCGTAATAAAAAGGGTTGTGCACTACTAAAACAAGCTACAAATCAGGTTAGTACAGAGAACACAAGTTTTCTCCTAAAAATTGCATATAGCTTTAAATCCTTCTAAATCGTCTACATATATGCAGGGGGCAAAATGACCAAAATTGACAAGTTCAGGAGCTGGTTATGGTTTATGCCAATCATTTTTAATTCAATATTACAAATTTGCATTTGATAATGTAGTTCAAGTTGCACAGAAACATATTTGGAAGCAAAAACATATGATTCAATCAAATAAAAAAAATTAAAGGAGTCTCTACGAGATTGAGCAGTGCTAAGATATGGTTATGGCGCCAAATCATGCTACGAACACCAAACAGGGAGATAATAAGGATCTTATTTCTAGTAATTAGCAATGCAACTTGCAAGATAAAACTGAAAATAGCAAGTGTTCAGAAGTAATTTAAGAATGCTTTTACATACCGGAACCCATGTTTTCGCGCTGAGGCTTATTCTGCCAAGGAAGGAAGTAGTTGGGGCTGCTACATACTGTAAAGATCTTCACCACCGAATCAAGTGCTATCTCTATCGCCGAATATGTATCAGTTTCATTCAGTTGAGAACGACTATTCGCAAATGAACAAAAGGAGGAAGACGAGGTTGCAACTTGAGCTGCAGGGATAGTTCCTCTAGGTTGTAACAAGCCATTGACAAAGAAATGGGTGACATTTTTCGAAATTGATGGCAAAGAACTGCTCTGATATCTGATGCAACAAGCGTATGAAGAGCACAGCCTCCGCGCCGTTCGGGCAGATGAACTTAGCATCGTCGCTTTCGGCCGTGCCTAAGCAAGCATGGAAGGATCTTTTCCTTGAACTAGTGAAATCGCCGGGTCGGGTCGGAGTAAAAATGCCCGTATACAAAGTGGATATCAAAGGGTGTATTGTATTAATATTTGGGGGAAAAATTACAAAACTGGATCGAATGAGAGACTCATTTACTCAACCTACTACATATCTAGACTGTTTTTGTGTAACTTTTTCATAATACCCTCAATATTTACGACGCGGCTGTCTCCTTCCCGTCTGACTTCGCAAATTCTAGCATATGCAAAGCCTGCAAAGCTAATGTTTAGTTTAGTTGATGATTTTAATTAGCATATGTAAAGTCTGGTTGTGTTTTTAACAAAATTCGCTAAGTGGTATATAACAAAAAATGTCAAACAATAACGGATTCTAACATTAAAATCATAACATTATCAAAATTTACAACAAAATTGTCACAATAAACTCCTAACAAATCACTTCATAATGCATAGACTCTTATTCACCACCGATGGATGGACGTGTCTCACGGTACAAGCTCTTATTCACCACCGATGGATAGAAGTCTAGGCCTTTTGGGATGGATGTCTTTCACAGCACCCCAGCCGCCACCTTCTAGAAATGAATATTATGTATTCAACCACCTTGAGAAAAATTAATCGTGTTAGGTAGAAAAAATGATGATTTGGCTTTACGAAATGAGGATTCGCTAAATATGTGAAAATAAATGTGCAAGGAAGATGTTGATTTTACTTAACGAAACGATGATTTCGCGACGTCTGCGAGGAGAAATGTGACGCTCTGACTTCACGAAACGATGGTTACGCGAAGTCTGCGGGAGAAATTTATCGAATTACCTCGCAAACTTCGCGTAATCATCGTTTCGCGAAGTTAAATCGATAAATTTCTCCCCGCGGACTTCGCAAAAACGGCATATGCTAAGTGAATTTATGGAAGAAAAAAACGCAGAGAAAATAGTATATACTTATATTTTTTGACAAAAACAATATGATAAACTGAGAAAAACGATGAAAATAACGTAGAATCACCATTTCTTCGATGGTCACAAGAAGAAAGAAACGAGCAGGAAATGGAACATGAAGAACCATGGCTTCGTTTTCTAGGATTAGGAAGATGAGGAATCAAAAGATGAAGAGAGGAAGAAGAGAAATACATGGTGATTTGGAGAAACGGTACAGATTTCGTGCAATTTAAAGGAAGATAGGAAGATCAAAAGTATGGGAATCATTAATGGAAGAGCTGCCAACCGTTTCGCGTAACCAAGGAGAAGGGGGAAGAGGAAAGGTTAGGGGTATTATGGAAAAATCACACAAAAACAATCTAGATATGTAGTAGGTTGAGTAAATGAGTTAAATATGTAAATGGGTCTTCCATTTGATCCAATTTTATAATTTTCCCATATTTGGGATAGTGAGCGACTATATACCGCCCCCCTAATTCCGGTTCACCATATTGCCCTTCTCATTATTTCAAACAAGAAATTTGAAAATTCCAAATCTTCTCTACTTTCTTTCCGTTTTCAAAAATCCGACCTAAAACGACATGGCACAAAAAGTAGGCAAGGGCAAAGGATACATGGGTATTACGGTAAGTTTTTCCGTTCAAATAATTAACGAATTCATGATTTTTGGCTCCGAAATCGGAAAAAAAATCAGAAATCGCACCAGACGGGTGCGATTTACTTGTTCCGCCTACGGTGGAACGCACGAACTGTGCGTTCCACCGTAGGTGGAACAAGTACGCGCCGCGCGATCCACCTTATGGTGGAGCGCGCGGCGCACGCGCTCCACCATAAGGTGGATCGCGCGGCGCACGCGTTTGGCCTACGGGCCAAACGTTTGCGGCGCACCAGTCGGCCCTATGGCCGACTGGTGTGCCGCACCCGTTTGGCCCGTCGGCCAGGTGGTGTAAGCCACCCGCCTAGGCCAAAAAGGGCCAAATTTTGTTTTTTTTTTTAAAAAAAATTGTACGGACCGGGCGTAGGCAGACCCGAACACATAAAAAATAAAAAATTTATGGTAAATTGAATATAATAAATAAATAATATTACAGGATGAGGCGGGATCTGACCGTAGACACACGTCTTCACGTCCTGTTACTGCATCTGCTCGGCGGGAGCGGACGGAGCAGCAGCGGTTCATGGCGGACGCCCGGAGGGCACATGCAGCACAGGCGGAGCGTGCTGAGGGACAGGATGAGGCGGTTGATATAGAGATGGACGGAGATGACTCTATGCCTCGTCCTAGTTCTGATACTATCCCCATCCATTGTGGCGTCGTGACGAGGGGTCGAGACGGACGATTTTCTTCTACCGCAGGATCGTCTTCTGGTAAGAGAAATTTAAAAATCTGCTTATTTTTATTTGTTTTAATCGTGATTATTGGAAAATATACCAAAAATTTAATGTAAACCGTTTACTGTAATTTCAGGTAGCAGCAAGCGATCAAGGAGTGCTACAGAGGATGACTGGGTTGTGAAGGACCCCGTACCCGGGGGTCCATTTGATGGTGCTGTGATCCCGAGCTTTCTGGGACATGTTGCATGTGCTATCTGGGCCGGTCAGGATAGGGGCGTCCTTAGGTGTCATACCAGATCAGGGTATTGCTCGAAGCTGAGATTATGGTACAGTGGTTCTTCCAGGACAATTCAGTCGCGTATCGAGTCATCTGGCATGTTCTATTTACCTGGTATTATGCACAGTCACATAGATGCTGCTCTGATCACGACATTTGTAGAGCGGTGGCAGCCAGACACGTCATCATTTCACATGCCGTTTGGCGAGATGACCATTTTGATGCATGATGTGTGGGAGATATTGCGCATCCCCGTAGATGGTGCCATGGTGACTGCTGATGCGAGTATTGATGAGCTTAATGAGTGCGTGATGGATTTGTTTGGGATGACTTGGGTTGAGTTAGATGCCCGTCACTATACTGCTGGTGGTATACGAGCCGCTTCCGTCATGGAGCACTGTAGAGGTGATCGGATTCCTGAGACCCAGGCTATAGCTTGGACGTGGCTGATGCTCGGTTCCACCTTGTTCGTAGACAAGAGTGGTGACCGCATCCGACCTTCTTGTCTGTTAGAGGTGCAGGACTCGGCAGTTGGAGCCGTTGGACTTTCTTGGGGATCAGCTGCACTAGCATATCTATACCGTCATCTTGGTATTACCTGATGAGGCACCATTATGTACCGAGGATGACGAGCTAATTCTACCACTTCTACCACGACTCCTAGATGAACTAGTAGAACGAGCCCGTCCACGACGAGTTTCATTGTATTCCCAAGAACTCGGCATACGTTTTGTGGATTTGCTCACCTTAGGTCGCCCTCGCACGTGAATTTTGACATCGTGTTCGGTGTACTGAGCTTGATCAGGGTGTAGTTGATCATGGATAAACATTGAAATATTACGCATTAAGGATGGGTTGCCTTTAGAGACCTGGTCCACTAAGGACTGAAAATATCGCTGATCCTCGTTCAGATCATTACGCCCGTCATTTTCATCAGTGTGACCATGATTGATTAAAAGTGTTCTCCAAAACACGTGAACACTCTCAGTACTGATCATTTGTTCCAGATCACAAGCTCGTTTCAACTCGCATGCACATGGTATCTGATGCGATGTTCTCAATACACAACCGCAACGCACGTACACTTCATGGCTCAACCCTCTCACGCGCTCTAACTCTTCATTCAGCAACTACAGACAGTAGTGAGAGATTTTGAATACAAGTTGGCTTAATGGGCGTCCGGCGAAAGTGACTGCTTGACGAAGCCGGGACTGCTCAAGCATGTACCTGATACGAAGACAAAATTATTATTAGTTAGTGAAATGATACAACCATAAATGCAACTTCCTAAATTGCAGTAGAAGAAATTGCAAATACCTTATATTGGTTGCTTGTGATTCAATCTGCTTGTGAACCTTCTGCCATACCGTGTCAAGGGAGCCAGTTGCCGTATTGATCCATTGCTTTAGACTAGCACGTTCGCTCTCCACTCGACAAGTAGTTGTGTTGCCAAAATGTAGGAACTCCTTTGTCCAAGCAACAACAAACTTCTCCTTATGCACCAACCACGTTTCCTCAACATACGAGATAATATTTTTGTACCTGCTCATCTTATCCTTCATCATCATAAGATTGGTCTCGTACTCCTCAATGGTTAATGATTGTAATATTGTTCTCCATCTGCCATTCTTGAATTTAGAGGCAAGGCCTTTATCTCCCAAAATTCTATACACCCGATCTTCCACATCCTTATTTATATGCCAAGTGCATAGCAAGTGCGCTGCTTGTGGAAAAACTTCTTGGATCGGCTTTAATAACCCAAGCTCCCTGTCACTAACAACAACGGTCGGGTTAAGATCATCCCCAATCAAAATCTTCAGCCTTTGCAAAATCCAACGATAGCTCCCGTCGGTCTCGTCTTTAACAATAGCATACGCTATCTTGAAGTTATTATTGCATGACGTCATCCCCGCAATCTCAACAAACGGCATTTTGTACTTGTTTGTTTTGTACGTTGAATCAATGCCGATGTACCAGTGGTAAGTCCTGAACATATCAACTGACTCTGGATGTGCCATGAATACATGCGTTATCACACCTGAATCAGCCTGTGTGTAATTGACATATTTGTTCTCCACAGCAGTATGGTAGAATTGACTAGCCAAGTCTCTACCTTCAAACCCGTCCCTCCTCATTTTGTCCCTGTAATTATATATGTGTTTAATTACTGAGTTGTCATCTGGGTGTTTTTCTTTAACTACTGCTAAAATAGCACAAGGCTTTGCTTGAGCTGAAGTCATATCACGCACAATTTGTTTAGATGCGATACTGAGTCCGCTCATTTGTCGACTTCCCTCTGGATACATACGCATTGTATGGTTATGCATTCCAGTTAACCCAGCCTTAGCCTGTATCCCCCATCCAGAAAGGTCTGCATGTTGATAGGCTTTAATCTGAAATTTACAGCGGCACGCTTTAGTTTTACTTTTCCTAATTGCAGGATCTTCATCAATTTTCACAACACCTCTATATCGTTCACCCCGTGAACATCGCAACAGCTTCTGTTTCCCCCCATGTTTGTGCGAAGATATTACAATCTCAAACCCATTCTGAATAGCTATCTTTTTTGCCCAATCAATAGCATCCTGACTTGAGAGGAAAACGGTATCTGTTATGAAACGCGAACTATAATCAATGTTATCGGGGTTCCAATCTTCTATCGGTACCTGAATATACAAAAAATTGATATTAAAATTAAAAAAAAATACTTCGGGGCTATTTCTCCCGTGCAAAAATAGTTCGGGGCAATTTCTGCCCAATTTTGCCTGAACGGGCAGGCTGTCCGTTTCACCATAGGTGGAAACGGGCAGCGCGTACCACCCGTTCCATGGGTGGAGCGGGTGGCGCATACCACCCGTTCCGTAGGCCGAACGGGTAGTTCATCCGTTCGGCCTAGGGAACGGGTGGTATGCGCCACCCGCCCAGGCAAAAACCAAAAAAAAAAAATTCGTAAATACCTAAATAACGTTTTTAATAATCGTAATATTACCCCATGTTCGAACTCATTATCTTCGGGAATGCTTTGATCCATTTTTATAAAATCCGGGATTTGTGCTCGGGAGAGAAAAGTAGAGAGAGTTTTTAAGGTTTTGGGAAAAAAAATGAAAAGGGCAATATGGTCAAAAGGGTGCGATGAACTGGAATTTGGGGGCAGTATATAGCAATACCCTTGGGATAAGGTGAAAAAAAAATACTGTTTGCATGCAATACCAATTTTACCATTAATGTTCTATCAAAAAAAATTACAATTAATGTTAAAATGGTACGCTAAGCAAAGCACCAACTTCTGCAAGGACAGCCCTGAAGGATAGAACTTATTTTCTCTTACCAAGAGAGAATAAGGTAAGAGATTCAGACTGTGAACCTTACGATTTTGCTATCTGAGCAGTTGGACTTAAATTAAAAGTGCCGGAAGTGAAAGAAAGAATTCCAAACCCCTTGTTGAGGGAGCATTCCAATGGAATGGGACTTGAAAAGATAGAGGGGGTTTTCCCGACTAGCTGAGAGAATCTTTACACCGATAGTCTTTCACTATAATATTGGCAAATTAGATCAATTTCAGATATTATTATAAACACATATGTTTTGTTCCTTATGTACAAATTGCACGCAAGTTGATTGTAAAAAAACGATTTCATATTTTTTGTGATTTAATAATAGAATTGAATATTAATATTTTTAAATTCAACGATATATTTGGATTTTTTTGTCCAACTCGTACAAAATGCATTATATTTTTTTAATATTTTGGGATAATGTGTAAAAATACCCTTAATGTTTACACCTAGGAGCAATTTTATCTCTAAAGTCTAAAATGATGCAATTTTACCTTTAACGTTGGCAGTCAATAGCAATTTTACCTCTAAAGTTGACAAGTTTGGTCAATTGAAAAAATTATTAATCAAATTGTCTTCTTTGGACATGAATCTTGTCACCTACACTTCACATATGCGTCATTTTATCACTCATTAGTAACAGATAAAAAACATATGATTAAACATGA
Organism: Euphorbia lathyris; assembly: GCF_963576675.1. Taxonomy (NCBI): domain Eukaryota; kingdom Viridiplantae; phylum Streptophyta; class Magnoliopsida; order Malpighiales; family Euphorbiaceae; genus Euphorbia; species Euphorbia lathyris. The sequence continues at coordinate 820,898 of NC_088914.1, forward strand.
AAAAATTTAAAAAATATATTTAAAAAATCTACTGTATTTGTACGAGTTGGACAAAAAATCCGAATATTTTGTCGAATTTAAAAATATTAATCTCCAATTCTATTATTAAATCACACAAAATATGAAATCCTTTTTTTAGAATAACTTACGTGGAATTGGTACATAATAATAATGTTTAAAATTGACCTAACTTGCTAATGTTAGAGATAAAATTGCTCTTAATTACTAATATTATTGATAAAAATTACTAAAATTACTACTGCAGGTAAATGTTAGGAGTATTTTTACACTTTTATTTCCGTTTTAAAAGGATATAGATGTAAAAACGTGGGAAAGTAATTGTCCTCAACAAGCGGTGATGGGGCGTGCAGGACGGGATATGTGAGGATCTACGTACCGTCTCTAATATATCTTCATGGGATTGCCGTGAATTCTCCGATTAGTTCCCTATTCAACATTCATTTTTATTTTTTTATATATTTTTTGTGATTTTTTTAGAGTTATGTCAGTTTTATGGGTAAGTTATATATATAGTCATTAAACTTTATCCATTTTAATATTATGGACACGCAACTTCAATTCTTAACAGTATGACCACTAAACTTTACATTATTTAACATCGATGGCCAATCAACACCTCAAAATGACCATTGACGGTCTCAAAATAAAAAATTTAAAGAGTTAATGATGTTCTATGGAACTTTAATTCTTAAAAATTTTCGTTTTGAAATCATTTAGACGTTGTTTGGTTAGGAGAAAGTGAAATTTTAGAGAGAGAAAGCTCTAAAAATGTGATTTTGACAAATGAAAAATGTGGTTTAATGAAAAATGTCATTTTGAGCAACTTTAATTCTTTGATATTTTCATTTTGAAGTTGCTAACGGTCATTTTACGGAGTTAATTAAAGTTGAACGGTCATCGGTCTTAAACATGTAAAGTTCAGTGGCCAATACCGTTAACAATTTAAGTTCATGGCCATAATGTTAAAATGGTTAAATTTAAGTGGCCATGGGTGTAATTTACCCTTTCTTTTTTAGCCATTGAGTAAGGTCGAGGTTTGGTATAGCAAAATAGTATCTGTATGTATCTGTATCTGCATTTATTAATTCCTCCAAAGTCCCATCGCGGACGGCGATATGATTGTCATAAATCTCCAGATAGACTGAATCTCGCTCCACCAAGAAAGGAGATTCTGCTACTACCTGCCGGCCGATTATCAGATCAACTGTGTATCTCTTGGGGTATTTCTAGATCTCATCACCTTCCCCTTTGTGTTTATCTTTGGCCATTGGATCTTGTTTTGTTCTGCTTTTACTAAATTACTTTGCATAATGATGTGAATTTACTTTTAATTTCGTTCCGATCCAAATTACTTTGCAGTCTGCATCGCCAGTTATCTCTCTCCTATCCTCTCAATTTGGCGATTCCTTTGCTATTCTCTGATCTCCACTTCTGGTAGGTGATTTTCTGATTTTTTTTACGCTATCTACTTCTAAGTATGACTTTCCTTTTTATGTATTCTTGTATATAGAATTAGATGTTATATGCAGCTGCTATTGTCATGTAAATAGCTGTTTAATATTGGATCAATTTTGTAGTTCTGATGCTCTAGACATCTGATATGGTCTCTTCATGTATTTGGTAAAAGGAGAGATACGCGACTAATTAATTTTGTTAAATTCACCTGGATTAGTCTTTTATATATATATATATTCCTGTTAGATGAAATAAATTTTTGCAAATCTATTATGTTAAGTTAGAACTGTAATTGAAGATCAAATCTGGTTTTTATGACTCATTCATTTCAGTGAGTTTTGGAATCTGCTGCTATTTCTGTCTGGTCTTATATATGCTGAGATCTTGCCATACATTTATATCTTAATGTATCCAGTTTTTAGATATTGAAGATATGTTTTAGATCAAATTCCTCAGATATCTGCTCATATGAGATCAACCCCTGATACGCTTCATGGAATATCTGTTGTGAACTGTGAACTGTGATCTGTGGAATATTTGTTTTGATGCCTCCTATTATCTTGGTTAATGATCAGAGAAGATCCATGTAGCTAATTGCAGTGGAATTTAATGCCTTTTTAACTAATTCATGATATCTTTTTTCCCCTGCCTGTCATTGTAGCGCTGTTTCTTGCTGTATATGGTGTTAATTTGTGATGAATGTACAAATGAATGATTTGAATTGTATTATTAGTCCTCTCCGCAGATATCATGCTGTAGCAATTATTGTCAAAATTGTATGCAGTTATTATTACTAACTGACTATTTTTGTTGAATGTTGTGTTTTAATGATGATATTTCAGTTCATGCATATGGTTCATGTTGTATTTGTCAAAGGAAAGCCAAAGGCTGTGTTTTTAATCTGCTGCAAATTCTGGACAAACATTGTCTGGGAGGAAAAAAGGAAGGCCAAAGTAAAGTGAAAGCGTATGATTATGAATATGTAATTCTGGATTAGTTTGATATTTAGTTAATGGACTATTGGATGTTTAATTTGATGTTCAGTTATTGGAGTAATGGATGTTTAGTTTGATGTTTAATTAATGGATTATTGGATGTCTACTTTGGTGTTTATAAGTTATTGGAGTATTTTGGATGTTTAGTTATTTGACTATTAGATTTGTAGTTATTGAAATGTTAAACTGGGTTTTAATTCTTGAATTACAAATATCTTTTTTATCTTGTAAAATAATTTACAATAAAATAGAAAAAAGTAGTGTAAATATTTAAATTAAAACCAATCCAATCCAACTCTATGAGCATCCATGGATTTGGATGATTTTTAACAACCATTTAATGGATCACTTCCTTGATTAGATTGGATTTTGATCCAAAACCTATTGGATTGATCCATGAACAGCCCTACTTTTTATACTGTTGCGAATGATTGTTGTTTATTTCATTTTGCAGTAGTAGTTGAGAGAGAAGAAACCTGAGAAAGAGATGGCTGAAGACAAAGGCACGGCAGAAAGTGGTGAAAGTGAGCCAAGTACAATCACTCAAAAGAAACCCAAGGGAATTATGTCTCGAATCTGGAAGGGTATTTTTAGACGGCACGGCGACGATTTTGAGAAGAGGCTGCAAAACATTTCTAAGGAAGAAGCTGTGGTTTTAGGTAGAATGAAAAGGAGATCTCTTACCTGGAGGAAGATGACTCGACATCTCATTGTTTTCTCTGTCATTTTTGAGGTTTTTGTCTTACTCTCATCTGCTTTGCAATTATCTTACTTTACTATTGCATTTCAAGCAACGAAATTCAATTTTTTCCTTCAAATGTTCATTGTGTATTATGTTCCTTGTTTACGAAATTCTTAATGCACAGGTTTCTGTAGATTCTCTTTTACTGGCCCTTTAATTTCTTCATTATTCACTTGCATAGTTATTAAAGGCGCGCCTATGGCGCATGGCGCACCAGGCGCAGGCCTTAGTGCCATGGCAGCCCCATGGCGAGGCGCAATCGCCATGGCGCGCGCCTGGTGCGCCATTTTGCGCCAAAGGCAGTTGCCAAAGGCGCACCAAGGCGTGCCTTGGCAATTAGAGGCAGTTATGGGCAGTTTTTTGGTAGTTACTTTAAATATCTGGAATGGAACACATGTTATATTAACAAAAAGTATTAAAAAGGAGAGAGATTATAGGTTTTAAACTAATTAGAAGACGAAGAGACTCTGTGAAGAGGAAGAGACAGAGTCATTAAAAGAGGAAGAAGTTTAGTAGAAAGAAAACACATCAAACGGATTCAAACAACAGAAACAAAGAAGCCAAAGGGAATTCAACTTCAACAGTTTGATGATCAATAGTTTGATGATGCCTTAGATGAGGAGTGTGATAGTGATGATGAGGAGTGATGGATTTGGAGAGTTTTGATTAGGAGTAGAACTTAGGAATTAGTATTCAACTTTAAAGTTTTCTAATATGGGGTTTATTTTGCATTTTAAAATTTATTTATGCTTAAGATATTTTCATGATTTAGTTTTATGTTTTTATAATTTTTATTTTTTTAAGTGCGCCTTGTCTCGCTATGGCGCGCACCATCGCCATGCGCCATGCGCCAAGGCTCCAGGACCCCTTGCGCCTTAGTGCGCCATGCGCCTTTAATAACTATGTTTACTTGAGTGTATGATAAGTGAAGAGCCATTTTCGGTTTGACATTTCTTGGACTTGTATAACTTGTCTGGGAGGGCTTTAGCCTTTGCGTTTCGAGTTTTCTCCACCATTCTTGTGAATCAAACTTATTCTGCCATTATGCGTATCTCCAGTTTGATTGCTTAGACATGTGTTTTGAAACTTGGCCGCTCTTTGTATTTATTTTGCTTTTATTATATATAGCTAAACACTGTTGAATATTCTTGATGGCAACATTATTCACTCCAGGTTTAATATGCTAGAGTTGTCATTTGGTTCATAGAAACTTGTAGAATCCCATTTTTTAGTTTTAAAGGGCTGAATTTTTTGTGAAACTGTCATTGTGCCTTATCCATAGCAATACCATCCATAATTTTATAGTTATGCCTTTCCCTTTTAAACTATAGTACTTGAAATCTAGGTGATTGCAGTAGGTTATGCAATAATGACAACAAGATCAATGGATATGGATTGGAAGATGAGGGCTTTTAGAGTTCTGCCTATGTTTCTTTTGCCTGGTTTATCATCTGCAGCTTATTCAGCTTTTGTGAGCTTCAGAAGGATGTGTAAGTGTCTCAAACTTCCATAAAACTCGATTTCTTGAAGATTTTTCATGTTTCATTGGAGTTGCATTTCCCTTTTACACGTTGACAATATCAGGACTAGTTCTCTGAACTGCTCTTGTTCAAAAAATAAGAATGCATAGGTAATGAGTTGATGATACGTGACTAGGAGAGATATCTTAAGAGGAAAATCTTAAACAAAATTATTAGCCTTGACCTGGATATAAGATGTTTCAGAACTAAGTAGGAAATGCTAAACAAGATCCAGTAGTTAATGCAAAGAACCTGGAAGTGATTAGTTTATTAGAAGTGGTGTCTTGTGGCCTAGTGACTGGGATGTAGTTATTGAATAATAATCTAAGAATTAGAATTTGGACAAATTGATGTAACTATTCACTTAACAGATAACTACTGAGGAAAAGTAAATTCAAACCCTAAATGAACACGCTGTTTAATTTCCTCCTGCTTCCTTCCATATACCCGAGTAATAACATTTACCGACTTTGGTAAAATATACTACTTCCAATGAATGTGGCTGCTTAGCGGATTGATAATACCTGAGTCTCTAACTGGTTGTCAAGGCACAAATTAAGATTTCATTTTTTTCTGCCTTTCTCTGTTTTGAATTTTAAAAAGTTCAATATGATGTAAAGCTTGATCATTTTCAATTTGCAGCATAATGAGTCTCGAATTGGCATATTTATTATTCTCATATGTATCTTGTAGGTGACCGTAAGGATCAGAAAACCCTAGAAAGGCTACGGGCTGAAAGGCAAGCAAAAATTAATGAACTTAAAGAGAAGACAAATTACTACTCTACACAGCAACTCATTCAGGTAACGGAAAATAATAGTTATTGTTGTTGAATTGGAACTGAAGCTTTGCCCTGAATTCTCTTAGGATTTTAATTCTATTTTTCTTTCCCCCTTTGTGTGTTTCTGGATGCATCGAGCAGGCCTCCTTATGTCTTTTCTGTAGGTCTGCAGTGCAGTGCACGTAACCAAATAGTTTGAGTAGACATCATATATTGTAAGAGATTAAACATAATTTGTGACAGAAAATGGAGCAAATATTTTTTGTTGTTATTTGTTATTCTAGGTCTGAATCAGCTTTCAAACATTGTTGGAAAAGCTTCCAAACATTGTTCGAATAGATGAAAAGCTTGTAAACGTTGTTGGAATAGTGAAAACATTGTTAGACCGAAATTGCTCATTAGAAAGTGACTGAAATTAACATAACAAAGGTTTGGCACTTTGGGTTGGTAGAGTGTAGTTTGTGGGCCTTTCTGTTTTATTTGATAATGCAGTGTAGAAATATAGAGCCAAATGACTATTCTGAATCTCAAACTTATCATAATAATAAACTCTTAATAGTTCAATGTTGCACGACCACTTCTCATTAGTAGCGTTTCCACGTTTCGAGTCCGTGTCTGTGTCCATTTTCGTTTGAAGGCTATTTTATGAAGGTTATGTTTTAGAAATAACTTTTCCCGTGTCCATTTCCGTGTACTTGTACATTTCCATGTCAGTGTTGCAACATAAACAAAAACAGAAGACTGGAGGGTTATATGTATATATATATGCTCTAGTTTTCTGAAAAAGTGCACAGTATCCAAGTCTTTATAGATACTGGAGATCTGGTACCTGTTTGCTATTCCTGCTCATTGTAAATATCCACATGTGCACTCTTTATGCATCCATGTTTTTATTTTAACTCCTACTAGAATCAGTCACTCATTTTTATCATTTACAACACCAACCGGCGACACAACCATTTTCCATGTTTGGTACTACCATCACCATTGCTATTAATGGCCACTGTTACTGATTGAGGATTTCATTTGTTTTAAACCCTGTTATATGCAGAGATATGATACTGATCCAGCCGCAAAGGCAGCTGCTGCATCTGTACTGGCATCTAAATTGGGTTTGGATTCTGGTTTGAAAGTGTATGTCGAAAATGAAGCTAATCCCAATATTACAAGAGGGAAGAGTAATGATATTGAATTCGTGCAAGCTAGTAGACTTCGGAATAGAAAGCAGGTGCACTCTAGATCCAGTAGTGAAGGGAATTCTCCAGTGAATCATTATAGTCAAGAAATGGTAGAATCTGCAGAAAGAGAAAGCCTTCAAACTTCTGATTATAATCAGCTTATTGTTGAGCATGGAAATCAACAAGCATCTACTGTGCACGATGGGGGCTGGATTGCTCGATTAGCAGCATTGCTTGTTGGAGAAGACCCCACACAGTCTTATGCACTTATATGTGGGAACTGCCATATGCATAATGGTGAGTTAAGAGTGAATTATGATCTTAAAATCCCGTCATTATATGTGCATGCATATCTATTCACTTGCTAGGCTTAATACATATGCTGCCCGGACTTGGCCCAAAACTTTCAAAAGTTCCAAATGACTCCTTTCCTTGTACAATTGCATTCAATAACCCCTATTCAGGGGATAACAGTTGAAGTTTTGGGCCAAGTATAGGGGGCGACAGACATATTAAGCCCACTTGCTACTATAGTCATTAATTTTAGGCAAAACCAATTGCTACTATAGTCATTAATTTAGGCAAAAAGCATTCTGAGCCCCTTATCTTTTATTTTTGGTGCATTAAGCCCTTGATCTTTTATTTAAACACATTAGAGCCCTGATCATTTATTTTTTGTCACATTAACCCCTTGCTTGCCAAATTGGTTAGTTGTGAACATTTAATTCACTTAAAAAGACGTTCATTTCAACTTTGTTTGAAATTATAATTTTCTATAGTTTGAATTAAGGCTCTTATAGTTGTTTTCCTATAGCCATATTACACATATCAAAAACTGCTTTAAAACAATGAAAAATACAAATTTTGAAAGCAGGTGAAATGAAAAAACACTTTGCTAACTGAGTTTTATGTTTTAAACTTTTTTTTACGCAAAAAGCATTCCGACACCCCTGATCTTTTATTTTTTTTATGCATTAAGCCCTTGATTTTTTATTTGAACACATTAGACCCATGATCATCTGTTTTTGGTCACATTAAGCTCTTGCTTGCCAAATTGGTTATTTGTGAACATCTAATTCACTTAAAAAGACGTTATTCATTTCATCTATCTTTAAATTGTAATTTTCACCTTTCGAAATAAGTTTTTTTTATAATTTTCCTATAATTACATTATACATATCTTCGAACTGTTAAAGATACAAATTTAGTACGTAGGTGAAATGAACAACACTCTTGCTAACTGAATTTTATGTTCAAATCCGATTTTTTTGGCCATCACGAGTTTAATGTGTCCGAATAAATGCATCAAAAAAAGGAAAGATCAGTTAGAATGGTTCTTACCTTAATTTTATTGCAGAATGATATGGTTATTGGTTTCCTGCAGGCCTTGCCCGGAAGGAGGATTTCCCATACATTACATACTACTGCCCACACTGTCATGAGCTTAATCAGCCAAAACAATCCCAAGACGGTGTTTCTTCTCATCTGCATAATCAGCCAAACCCTGTTTCTTCTCATGCGCTTAATCCGCCAAATCAGTCTCACGACCATGATTCTTCCTCTACATCCCCCAATTTCGGCACCTCGAGAGATAAGGGGAATGTTGAAGCAGTTCACAGTGCCAGCAATTCTTTAGGTGAAAGCATTTCCCCCAGCAAAGGCCTACTTAGTGCTGATTCAAAGATTGAGGAAGTAATTGAAAGGCAATTAGAGGAAGAATCAACTAATTAAGAATCGACCTACATGAGGGCTTACTACATTCAGTATCGGTGGTTTTCATTTGGTCAGTTACTAACCTAATGGATTTCGTCAGTAACCATTAAATCTAGGCTTATTAAAATTCTAAGATAGAGATTAAAATCATTCCAAGATCTAATGAGCCTATATGTAACGGTGACCGACAAATTCATTTGATCAGTTACTGACGATGTGAAAACCACCGCATTCAGCATATAGTCTGACTTGGTGATGGAGTGATGATGGTTATATGTTTGTTCCTTCTGTTCATGTCCGAGATTAGAGGTTTTGGTTGCGAGTGCTTTGTGTACTGTATGGTGTAAAATTAGATTACACAGCTGGGGTTGTAATAGTGGAATTGTTACTTTATTTTACGAGCCAGTTCATGGGAATGAATTTGGCGAAATACTTGTTTGAGTCCCCAAATTTTAGGGGGCTAAAGGATTTATTTGACCCCTAAAGTTGACTAATAAGATCAATTTAGTCCAAAATGATGTGTCAAACATTTGATTGGTGATTGAAAGTAAACTATTTGTCATATGTTAACGTGTGTGGTTTTGAACTGTTTTGGTGTAAATGCCAATTTAATACCAAAAGTTAATTTTGGACCAAATTGATCTTACAATTCAACTTTGGGGCTCAAATAGACCATTTATCCAATATTAGGGGTTTGTACTATTGTATCCTTGTCAAAATGTTTTTTTTTTTTATTTTTGAACTAATTTAGGTATATAATAATTTAAAAATTCAGTTCCGTCAATAAAGTTTAATAGAATAGGCGTGAGGAACGTCATTCTAGCCCCAAATTTGTGACTAAAACATTTAGGAATTTGCAGGCATGTGGAGATTGATTATTTGGTTGATAATATTTTTTTTTTTGCCTAATGATACTAATATTTCAGTAAATAAGAATATTGAGGGTAAAAATATGTTTTTATAATACAGAGTCACCCAACGTTTAACGTTTTTACTTGGTCATTTCCATGTAAAGATCTGTTTTTATAATACACAGTTTACGTTTTTACTCGGTCATTTCTAAGTAAAGGTCTGTTTTTATAATACAGTTGCTTAACGTTTTTAAGGCAACATGGATTTCCTCTTTTAGTGCATGTATTATTAGTCTTCTATTATGTTTTTAGGTTAATTCGATATGTAAGAATCGTCATCCGAGATTAATGTTCGGGAACATAAATTAAATGACATATAATATGAAATCACACTATGTCATCTCTTCAAAGACATGTTCGTAAATTAAATATTTTAAAGAGTTTAATTAATAAATACATAGATTTCACTTTTGTTTAAATATCATTATATAATCACTCTGTTAGAATATCATTATGTAATCTAATTCATTTAGAATTCATAATCATTCGTCATATAAAAATGATAAATAAATACTGAATAATAAATTACATTTTAATATCGCACAAAAAAATCTATACAACCAGTTTAATCCTAAATGGACACTGTTTTTGCAATTTAATGAGGCTATATTAGCTTTGCCGATTTAATCCTAAATGGACACTGTTTTTGCAATTCAACGAGGCTATATTAGTTTTGCCGAAATGTTGAAGTGAGGACTAGATTTTCTCAATAGTTCCAGCAGATAGGCCCTGTTTGGGAATTAGCTTGTTGAAGTGATTAGTTTATTCGAGGGCTTGTGATGTTTAAGTCATTTTAAAATATTTTATGTCATTTTTATATTAGTATGTTAACGCTAACCATAAAAAAGTCGGCTAAAATCATGAATATGTTTATAATAATTTAAGAGGTTCGAATAATATTTGCAAGTAATGATTATAATTTTATAATTATAATTTTATTATTTTTATTAACAAAGAGACATTTAAAAAACACGAGAGCATACAACAATGATTTTAAATAATCATGTCATTTCGTGTCATTTTCGGACTAACATATCAACCCTTATCCAGTCCAAAAATTTGAGTGTCAGTTTCGTGAAAATGACATATTAGCCATGTTTGGGAATTAGCTGTTAGCTATTAGCTGATTACATTAGCTGTTAGCTGATTACATTAGCTGATTTGACTAGCTGTTTGTGTAGACCTGTTTGATAAAAATTAGCTGATTGATAATAGCGGTCTGTGCATAAGGGCATTAATTTTAGCGCAGGAGAAGAGAGAGTCTTTCTATTAGGGTTAAAAAAGTCCATTAATTTTAATATTGCAAAACGCTAATTGAAAAAGCTCTTAAGGAGCTTTTTCTAAATTAGTATTTTCATCCCAAAACTCTCTCACAAACCTCTCTCCACCAAACACTCCAATCAGCGGTTTCAGTGGTCAAGCTTCTAAAGTTGGTCAAAACCGCTCTTTTTATCCCAAAATGCTCTTTACCAAACACGACCATAGAAGAATAGAGAATGATAAGCTAATTGATTTTGAATCTAGTGTAGGGGTCAAATGGGCTTTATGCCCAAAGTGATTTGTGTAAAAATTGTCTTTGTGTAAAAATTGTTTAAATAAGAGTATATTTCATAAGATTAATATTATACAAATCCCCTCAAAAAAATATCATGCAAGTTAAAGTTAAATCCATATATACACACACCCGTAATATTAATATTCATTTTGAGTCCTCGAACTAAAACTTAAAAATTAATTACAATCTTAAACTATCAAAATTATCAACTAGATCCCTAAATTAAGTAATTGATGCTAAATAAATATCATTATCCTAAGTAAAAATAAAACCATGAATTAAATCATATTCGAAAAATCATTCCGTTAAACAGTTTCAAACTATCTTTCCCAAATCCATTTTAAACCCCCAATTGAACAGTTTCAAACACTGACTCCAAATCTATTTTAATCCCACACAAAGTCCATATCAAATAGTCACAATTCTAATTTTAATATAGCATAAAAACCCAATTAAGAAAAATTCTACTATCCCTCAAAAAAAAAAAATCTACTATGGTTCCAATTTATTGGATCTTACCAATAGAGGTCCAATAGAAACATAATAATTGCACACTTTTTTTACATCGATATATAATTTTTCCTTAATTCATAAACTCAATTTATGATTTTAATAATTTAAAGTCCCAATTAATTTTGAAGTTTGAAGTTTTAATCCTGAAGTTTAATTTAAAGATTTTATGAATTTATGATTTTAATAATTTAAAGTGCTAATTAATTTTGAAGTTTGAAGTTTTAATCCTGAAGTTTAATTTAAAGATTAAAATGAGTGTTATGCCATATATAAACTCTATCATAAAACGGTGTAGTATCATTCTATATAGATGATCATATTCAACATGGTTTTAAAAACCGGACCGGACCGGCCGGTTGAACCGGTTCAGCCAGAAACCGGCCAGGCAACCGATCCGGTTAAGGTGTTTAGGGGTCACTGCTTGTGACCCCATATGAACCGTATAAAACCGGTGAACCGGGACTAACCCGGAGAATCGGTTGAACCCCGGTTTTATTATTAAATTTTTTTAACATAAATCAGACCCAATTAAATTAGATCAGTTGCATAAGAAACACCAAAATTTAGATATTTGGAGGTACCAACTTTACAAATCCATGAAGGATCTGTCTATTGGGTATGCCAGCTCTTGAAAGCCCACAATCTTAGGCCTCAATTGCAACAGTTACCCACTTATGTATTTATATCCAACTAATTTTCCTATCACAGGCAGCTGTCAAAGCATGAAAATGGAGAACAGGTTGGGTTGATCCAACGCTATTCAAGAGCCTAGTTGGAAGTTTACGATATTTGACGGCCATATCTTCTCTTTGGAGTTGGGCTAGTTAGTCGCTTCATGGAGACATCTACCATGACTCATTTGAAGACAGCCAACCAAGAGGATTATCCGCTACGCTATATCAAGGGTAAGGGTCCACTTGATTGATTACGGGTTATTCTATTCAATCTCTAATAAGTTGGGTCACCTCTGTCTGGTCTAACACGTTACTACGCTATCCTACTGTTCTAAGCCCTCTACGGAGCTATTGTACTGTTCTAAGCTCGTTCCAACGAGGCTAATAGGAGCTTTAAGCCGTAATTGCAGGCCACATAGGAGCCTTTGAGCCTATGCTTTTACCCTATCCTTGGCCCCATTTCTTTGACCTCGGTAACCACCATCTTTCCATGCCATGCCTTTGGTGCCTTCTCTTTTGCGCCTAGACTTTTAGGCTTTCCTGGGACCTCGTATCCTGCCTTTTAGCCTTACCTTCTTTCCTTGTCCCCCATTTCTTTGACCTCGGTAACCTCTACACCACCATCTTTCCATGCCATGCCTTACCTTTTGCGCCATACCTTTGACCCTAATGGGATATCTATCCAATATAGAATCTTTACCCGTAACAGCCTCACATCTTCCTGCGCCTGGGCTTAGAACTAATATCATAAGATAGCATCTTTTCTAAAATGATCTTTTTTCATCGAAAAAACCCGAGTTTTAGCAACTTTTTTATCTAAAATTCTAGATTTTAGAACTAGATTAGGATGTTCAGAAGATAGATTGGTCAGCTAGGGTCTTCAGTACTCCAATGGTTACGTTCGTCTTAGTCTTTGTCCTTGCGTAAACTAATGAATTTCTATTAGCTTTCTCTATTAGCTTTCTCAAGCTTTTCTTAGCCCTTGCTTGTCCTTTCTCAAACTCCTTTCATCGTTACGTTACACCCTTTTCTCCCGATCGAATCTCGCTTAGGAAGCCTTTTGCCTGGCTTGCTGCTTTGCTTTCCTTACCTATAGCCCTAAACTTACCTTTCCGTAATCCAATATTGGTTACACCCTTTTCTCCCGATCGAATCTCGCTTAGGAAGCCTTTTGCCTGGCTTGCTGCTTTGCTTTCCTTACCTATAGCCCTAAACTTACCTTTCCGTAATCCAATATTGGCGCCCAGTTTTAGGCCTTATTTAGCTTAGTAACCCTTTACCGGCTTTCTTCCTACCACCTTTCTTCTATTTACCCTTGTTTCTTTCTTCTTATGGTAACTTCTCAGCCTATTATGCGTTTGAATCTGCTGTTGAACCCGCAGCTTAGCTTATTTACCCGTACTTTTTGCTTTCTTAGAACGAGCGTAAAAGCACCTATTTTCCCCTTCGCTTCGCTTCTCTTTATCCCTTGCTGAGCAATCGAGGTTCAGAACTGCCTAATCTAGTTCTAAATCTATCATATAATCCCTTTCTTTTGTTTCAAAATACTCGATGTGGGATTCCACATGATGGTTTTTCACTTCTTTTCTATCCCAAAAGCTTTATTTTTGTCCCACATCGTAATAGTGGAATGGGAAATGAAAATTTGGCCTATAAAACTTTCAGATTCACTCTTTCTTCCACTACAATATATTTTCTAGTTTAGTATTTAACTGTACGCAAACCTAAAATTTAAAATACTTTCTAATCTTTCTCTTTACAAATTTATTTAGAATAATTAATTTAATATTTTGATTTATAAACTTTATATTTGATAAAAAAGAATTTATATATATATATATATATATATATATCATATATATTATTTATTATATCATCCGGTTCAATCCGTCCAAGTCAACCGGTTGAACTCATCGACCCCTGAACCCTTTATCACACCGGTTCGATGTCCGGTCCGGTTTTTAAAACATTGATATTCAAAGCATAATGGTTTTGGTAAGTGCCAATAGATTATCTTGAGAACATAAATATAGCAAACCAGCAACAAATTTATGGTCAAAATTCAGTAAATTTAATCCTCTTGAGAACATTCATTTTCATTCCAGTAAATGAAAATTAAATTAACATAACCAAAAACACTACATCTAACTGCAAAAAGTAGCAATTCTGAACAATCATCTAAAGAAACCCTAAATCGAACATAACTTCCCAATCTATACATCAACAAACACCAATTCCTATCGCAAATCAACAATCAAACAGAGAAAGAAAACCTCTAAGAGCTTGTGAATTTGGTAACAGCCTTAGTACCTTCAGAGACGGCGTGCTTGGCCAATTCTCCCGGCAGAACAAGTCTGACGGCGGTCTGGATCTCCCGAGAAGTAATTGTCGGCTTCTTATTGTATCTAGCGAGGCGAGATGACTCCTGAGCAAGCTTCTCGAAGATGTCGTTGATGAAACTGTTCATAATCCCCATGGCCTTGCTGGAGATTCCGATATCAGGATGAACTTGTTTCAACACCTTGAAGATGTAAATCTTGTAGGTCTCGACACTCTTCTTTGACCGCTTCTTCTTCTTATCGGTGGATGCGCCTTCCTTTGGTAACTTTTTCTCTGCTCTCGGCTTCTTCTCTGCCGGTGCCTTCTCCGCCGGTTTCTTCTCTGCCGGCTTCTTCTCCGCTGCCTTTGGTGCCATTAGGGGTTAAAGAAAGATAAAACCACCGAATAGAATTCAATTTTGATTTTAGATGAATGGTAGAAGTTTGGGGATTGAGACTCGATATATATAGGAGAAAGAGGGATGAATTATTATTGGTTAAAACTTTGAGACACGGATTGATGACGTGGATATCTTTCTGTCCGTTGGATTTCTAGGAGCTATATTGGACGCGTAGGATTTTTTCCGATTTGGTATGTCTTGTGGTGTTCTGGTATTTGGAGTCCATCTTAGATGATGTGGACGGTGGGTATGAAGATAAAGGGAATTGACGGTGCGGATTGATTTTAAGATTTTTTTTTGTTCTGGTGCTTAAAGTTTAAATTTTTAACCAAATTTTTTATTTTGTCTCATGGGGATTTTAATTTATAACCGCGGGCAAAAGATTTAACCAAATTGATATTTCAAATTGTTATTTGCCGCTTCTAAATTAATAGTTACCGTTTTTTATTGGATAATTTTGTTTTATTTATATTTTTCTTTCAAAAACTGTGAATGGTTTCTTTCTTCCTATCAAACTGAATTTCTAAAAATAATTGATGAGTTACAACCCGAGAATCCCAGAAATGGATGATTATGAGTCAGAGAAATTAGACGAGGTATAAAATTCGAGACATATATGTTATTCCCGCAGGCGGTCACGGAAACCGTCTGGCCAACGGCCTGGCGTCCATAAAAAATGCATGTCCCTTTTTGTGTTTTCGAATCAAAAATTTGAGAAAAAAACATACATTGTCAGTAATCGGTCCTTTTCCTTTGCTTGACCTCATTCCCGACATGATTTTCATCCCGAAAGATGATTTTGAGAGAGATTACGGAGTTGAGAGATTATGAAAGAGAGAATGAGAAGTTTTAAGAAATTTATATGAAAATGACAAATGTCCAATAGAAAGTGGTAACTAGTAATTTGAGACGATAAATAGCAACACCCAATATAAAACTACTTTCCTTAAAAAGAAGATTACTATTATAAAACTACCAAAGCAAATATTAAAATTTAAATAAATTCAATTTTTTCACATTCTAGAAATTATGAAATTTTTTAAAAAACAAAAACTCTCTCAAAATTTGCTTTTTAATAATAGAGATATTATATCACGAATCTCAAACATCTATTGTTGTCAATCTACAAATATAATTGATATAATTTTAAAACGTATAAATAATATTTTATCTCGTCCTTAATAGTCACAGGGCCAGCCCTGGGTATAAGCCAAGAGTGCAGCCGTTGAGGACTCAAAATTTTCATTTTTACTGTATATATATAGTAAATTTTTTGTTATAAACGTAGTTATAATACACATTCAAACTTAAAAGGGGACAGTATAATATGATATTTTAGGTCTAAAATATGTCCAAATTTTTATTTAAGACTTTTAAATACATTTTTTTTATTAAGGATCCATTATCTTTTATTTCGTCTGGGACCCATAAAATATCAGGACCGGCCTTGAATATTTATTAGTAACTCCCTTAACATTCTTAAACATGAAATTGGGAGATAATTTGATGTCCCCAATTTGGTGTCTTTCATGTCCCTCTCATGTAAAAACTCAATAATTTTATAGGTGGGTCCTCCTCGTCACATAATATTTTATTTTAAATAAATATTAATTTTTTTATGTGAGAGACACATATAAAAGGACACCAAATTCGGAAAAACATATTTTCTCCGTATGAAACGTGATGCTTTCTTGTGGTTTTACAAGATCTAAGTTATAGCAGAAGAAATTTGAAACTTAGATTTTACGCGACTAATTCAAACTTGTGACAAATAGATATTAATAAATATATCCTTTAACTGATATATCTCTTATTACTTCCCATCAAGTTAAGGGACGTTGAACCATCAACTTTTCACGCGAGGTAATAAATCGAGTCTTGGAGAGTGGTTTGGTGAAAATATTATTCATTTGGTCATTCTTTGCAATTTTCTTACGAACAAAGTAAAAATCAATCTTCAAATTATTTTGAACGATCATGAAAAAAGGTATTTGCAATCAAGCAAGTAGTTCCCGAATTCTCACATCATAGAATCGGGGATTATGGGGGAGTATATCCAATTTCATATAAAAGCATGTGTAAATAGAGGACTTCAGAAAAAAAAAAGGAGGCAAGTGCTCGATATTTTTCCTTGGTTGACAAACGAGAAACCATTTGTTGTTTTCTTGACCGATGTGATAACAAATTTGGATAAAAAAATGGCATAACCTGAAGTTGACTTTCGATCATCAAGGTCACCTCCCTATTCAGCGTCGGTAATCCATAAATCGACTTCATTGAATACAAAGGTCGTGAGAGGGAGTGGACTGTATTTAGCAAAGTATTATTTTAATGGTCTTCGTTGGTGGCTACATAAATTGACTAACTTTGCTAACCGAATAGAAAACATCAAGACGTGTAATGGTGACATACCACAAGCCACCAACAGTATTATGACAAAGACTAGGGTCATTAAATGGTTCACCGATATTTTGAGAGAGTTTGACTGAAGTACAAGCTGATGTCGAAATGGCCTTGGAAAACACTTGAGAACTTGATGAATGTAAATGACACTTCCTAATCAAGTTTGTTTAAACATGTCCAACTTCCTCAGCATCTGAACTTCATGTTTCCATTTTGTATTAAGATTAAGAACAACTGTGAAATCAACAAGCCCCTGAACCGTCGTCTGAAGGGTTTATCAGAAAGAGATAATGTGTTTGTCATCTCAGGAATATCTTGTATCACTACTTTTCTTCTTTTCAAATCTTCATCTTTCTATAATGTGTACTCAATCAACTCGAAAAAAGTCGAGTTCAAACCAGATTTCAGATTTTTCATTACTTGTCTTACTATCTTTACTCTACTCATTTATCCGATTAACAATCATCTTTGAAGTGTTAAGCTTCAGAAACTACGGCTTAAATAGTGTCCGAGTGAAACTCTCATAACATAACACATCATAGTTTGAGTTTGTTGGCGCTGCCACGCACATATAGAGCAAAAAAAGCTTTAGTAAAGCTCACGAAACCCTAAAATTGATCATCTTAAACGTCAAAAAATGAGAGCTTTATGGTTAGAATTCATCACCAAGAACCAAAATTTCATCGTTATTTTCTCCAAACACTGCTGCTAAAACAGTAATCATGGTTTTATTCTTCTATTTTTATCATTCCTATGCTTCTGATTTGACACATTTTTATGATCCTTTTACTACTTTCACTTTGTTCTTAGGCCTAACCCCTTCCCAGCCCCTTAAACTTGTAACTTTTTTTCATTTAGCCACCTAAACTTAGAGTGTTCCCATTTAGCCACTTAAACTTAACAAATGAGACACATTTAGCCCTTATAAGCCTACATAGCACTTAAGTGTCACTTGTTGCCTTCCCAACCCCTTAAAGTTGTAACTTTTTTCCATTTAGCCACTATAACGGTAAAATTTCACCACTTAAAGTATCACGAAAACCCTCAATAAGTGGCTAAATGGGAAGACCTAAAGTTAAAGTGGCTAAATGAAAAAAAGTTACAAGTTTAAGGGGTTGGGAAGGGGTTAGACCTTGAGTTTAAGTGGCTAAATGGGAAGACCTAAAGTTAAAGTGGCTAAATGAAAAAAAGTTACAAGTTTAAGGGGCTGAGAAGGGGTTAGGCCTTGTTCTTAATATGAATACTATTTTTTTTTTTGGTAATTACATCCATGCCTCTGAATTTTGCACTTAATTTTTTTAGAAATGCAATTAATAATTTCTTTTGTTTTAGATATTCTTTTTATTGCTTTTTATTACACTTTATTGTCTTTTTCTTTTTATGCAAGATTTTATTCTTTTATCTTTTACCTTAATGGAATTATATATGTTTGACCTAAACATAAAGATCGCATATGACTAAATTAAACATATTTGACCTAAACATAAAGATTGAAGCTCAAAAGAATAAATTAAATCTTAGTCTACACCTGAAACAATAGATTCACTCAAGAAAACTACGGACCTAAGCTCAATTGACACTGATATGATTGACACCGATATAATTGATACTGATATAATTGGCACCGATATGACAATATCAATTATATCAGTATCAGTTATATCGGTGTCAATCATATCAGTGTCAATTGATCTTATGTCCATAGTTTTCTCGAGTGAATCTACCTTTTCAAGTGCAGACTAAGATTTAATTTATTCTTTTAAGCTTCAATCTTTATTTTTAGGTCCAATATATTTAATTTAGTCATATCCAATCTTTATGCTTAAGTCAATCATATTTAATTTAGTCATATCCAATCTTTATGTTTAGGTCAAACATATATAATTCCATTAAAGTAAAAAGAATAAAATCTTGCATAAAAAGAAAAAGACAATAAAGGGTAATAAAAGCAAGAAAAAGAATACTTAAAACAAAAGAAATTGTTAATCACATTTCTAAAAAAACTGAGTGCAAAGTTTAGAGGCATGAATGTAATTACAAAAAAAAATAGTATTCACATTAAGAACAAAGTGAAAACAACAATAGGATCATAAAAATTTGTAAAATCAGAAGCATGGGAATGATAAAAACAGAAGAATGAAACAGTGATTACTGTTTTAGCAGCAGTGTTTGGAGTAGACCTGGGCATGGGCCGGGCTGGGCCGGGCTCGGGTCGGACCTATCGGGCTTTTGGTAAAGTCTGGCGAGCCCAAGCCCAGTCCAGCCCGTAAGAAATTTAATCAGGCTCGGGCTGGGCTCGGGCCAAAGATATGAATCCCAAGCCCGTCCGTCCAAGCCCATCTATATATTAAAAAATATATTATAACTTATATTTATATATTATATATTATAATTTATATAAAAATGTATATATTATAATTTATATATATATATATATATATATATATATATATATATATATATTATAAGTTAAACAGCAAACTTTTATCAAAAAAAAAAAAAGTTAAAGAGCAAATTTTTTTTCCTGTAATATATAACAGCAAAGTTTTTTTTTTAAAAATTATTTATATTTATGTTTATAAAAAAAAATATATATATATATATAGTATATCGGGCCGGGCCGGGCCTACCCGATATAAAAGTTGTAAAGCCCAAGCCCGTCCAGTTTTTGGCGGGCTTATACAGGCTTGGGCCGGACCGGGCCTAACCGTATTTCCATATGTCCAAGCCCGGCTAAATGGGCCTGGGCCCGGGCGGGTGGGTTCGCCGGCCCATGCCCAGGTCTAGTTTGGAGAAAATGAGGATGAAATGTTGGTTCTTAGTGATGAGCTCTAACCATAAAGCTCTCATTTTTGGAGGTTGAAGATCAATTCCAGGGTTTCTTGAGCTTTACTGAGGATTTTTTTCTCTGTATGCACGTGGCAGGGCCAACAAGCTCAAAATGTGTCGTGTTGTGGCAGTTTCACTCACATACTATTTACATGATTATGATAAAGTGTACATGAAAGTAGAGGTGTCAGTTTCGTATCAAAATCGTGTTATATATATGTTCCAGATGATTACCTACATAGTTGTTAAAGACACAAGACACACTAAGGATCTTGGAGTCTAGGCTCAAGGCGCCCGCCTGAAGAACACGAGACGCAGAAAATAAAAATAAAATATATACTCTTTTACTCGTTAAAGCATAAACCAAAAAAGAAACTCATGACCACAGAAACAAAACAGAACCACGGTAAAATATAATATTAAATCATAAGTGTCAAAAACACCAAATTAAGTTCATTATGCATAGCAACACTAACATATACATAACATCTTAACCTAAGTACTTAACTAGTTCTACTAAACTCATAACCATTCATTGTCACTTGATATTTTTCTGTGTGTTCTTTTATATGTCTGTCGTAGTTTCTGTTTGAGTGGACTGGAGGAGACTCTTCTTTAAATGACTTCTCTTAATCCCTCTCCAATCTTTCTATATTTAGTTATATACCATAATATTCTTATTTAGATCAGGGTGATAAGAATAATCTTATTAAAATTAGATTAGTGGTTGAGATTAGTCAAACATTTATTTTATAAAAAAAGAGAGCGCGCCTTGATTCAGGTTCTGAGGCCCAGTCAAGGCACACAAGACGAGATCCATTTAAACATGGCTTAACTTTCTATAGTAAAGGCTCACTACCTTGAGCCTTGAGTGAGGTGCACTTTTAAAACCTATGATTATATATGATATTAATGCCTAAAAAATGATTTTTGTGTCAATTGTGTTATGTCAATCAGGTTATAATCAGAATTGGTGTAACATCGATTGAGTCTTTTTTGTTCGTGCTTTTAGGTTCATATGTTCGAGTACTTTCTTTTCCCTTGGAAATTTAGTGAAAATGTAGCCAATTTATATTACCATTCAAAAGATATCATTTAAAGAGAGAAAACTCGGAAAATAAATGTTTGTTATCCATGGAAGAATGTCTTGAACATCATTATGGAAATAAAAGATTGATAAGAGAATTTTTGTACCTTAGAGAATTGAAAGTAAAAAAATCCACAAATACGACAAACATAGCCGAGATCATCTTCAAGATAAGAGAATGATCACACTCCCCACGTTCTTCCATGCATTCATCGATGGTAGCAAGTCTGCATAAGAGTCCTAGCAAAATCAATATACAACTAAGGCAACAATAGAATGAAGCAACGAACAAGTAGAAGACTTAATATTTGTAAGGCTATGTTGCACGGACATGGAAACAGAAACAGAAACAGAAATGGATACTAGAAGTGTTATTTCTAAAACACAACCTTCATTAAATATCCTTCAAACTACAACAGACACAGACACGAAACATACACGGACACGAAACTCTGAAATGCTGCTATAGAGGAGTATCCGTGTAACATAGTTGTTAGGAAATAAGTTTTAGAATTCACATCAACTTGTAAGGTAAGAACGATCATTTTCGAGAAAAGAACTCATTGGTATACCAATTTAAACAATAAGGCAAATAAAAATACATTGGAACACTCTAATACAACTGCCATCTCCTTCCAGATTTGCGTAAAATTCTTTTTTGCTAAATCGAACTTACTAAATTTATATATATATGTGTGTGTACGGTGTTATAATCTAAATGGTTAAGAACCAATTTTTAAATATCAATGTAAAACTTTTCAAAATTAAGCTGGATTGTGTCTAAGATTAACGCGTAAAAAAATGTGTTTAATAAAAAAAATTGGATTTAGGGAAGGGTCTAACATGTAAAAAAATTTAGAAATTTAGATCTAGGGAGGGCCTAATAGACCCAAAAAATTAAAAAAATTGGATTGTGGAAGGGCCTAACACTTCATCGCCCATCTTGAGGGTGCTAATTTAGCACTCATTAATATTATTTTGGAGACAGAAGGCCGAAACTACCCCTGGTCAAGGTGGTTCCAACGACCAGATGGGCTCGGGCCCCGTCTACGCCCCTCTCAGCAGCTGTTCCATAAAAGGCAAATTAGCTTAATCCAACAAAAAAAAAAATCAGAAAAAGAAAATAGACCCAATTGATACAAACCGAAGGCGTCTAAAATAATAGCTTCTTTAACCTTGTATGTAAATCATATATTATATAATGGTACAATTGTAAATATATTATAGAGTAGACTATCATATTGTAATATAAATAGGGTGTTGTTAAACCCAGCCCCAAATTCCCACCCCTAGCTCCGTGAAAGGACGAAAATACCCTTTTATGGGTTTTGGGGAGGAAAAAGCTATTTTTTTTGCTCTCCCGACACGCGGGCGTGTGACTATCACGCCTCACCATGTGGTCGGGCGTGATAGCCCCACGCCTCACCGTGTGGTCGGGCGTGATCGCTACACGCCCGACCACACGGTGAGACGTGGGGCTATCACGCCCGACCACACGGTGAGGCGTGATAGTCACACGCCCGCGTGTCGGGAGAGCAAAAAAAAATAGCTAGTCCGCTATTGAATTAAATCCGTAAATACCTGTTACGTAAAAAAAATTAGTCCGTTGTTGAATTAAACCCGTAAAAAAATTAGTCCGCTAGTCCATATCTAGACGACGAGCAGGTGACGGGACGGATTTCCCCCCGATAGTAGGCCGCTCCATCTACAAAATTACACTAAATTAATCTAAAAATTTAACATATAAATTATAATCGAATTAATATCAAAATTTCATATATAAATTAAACCCCAAATTAATGTAAACATTTAACAATTTAATTAAAACGTAAATATAATTTTTTTTTAAAACATTTCAAAAACCCCTCGGGCGTATGAACATCACGCCCGAACCATAGGTCGGGCGTATGAACATCACGCCCGACCTATGGTGCGGGCGTATGAATATCACGCCCGACCTATGGTGCGGGCGTGATAGCCTCACGCCCGAACCACAGGTCGGGCGTGATATTCATACGCCCGCACCATAGGTCGGGCGTGATGTTCATATGCCCGACTGCGATTCCGGCGTTTTTAAAAAAATCACCCACAGATTCAATTTTTAACTTAAATCAAAAAAACAAAAACGGCAAATCTTATTATTTTCGCTTTCCCTTTACGGTTATTGTTACACTCCATATTTTGGTTCACAAATTAGTCCGGATTTGATCAAAGAGTGTGTAGGGTATTTGAGAGGTTTTGTGTTTTTTCAAATTTTGGGTAAAGGGTAGTTTGGTCTTTTTACGGGGCTAGGGGTGGGAATTCATGGCTGGGTTTAGTAATCCACTATAAATATAAATGTGTATTACTAATAAAGTCAAGCGATTATATTTTCTCTCTCTTATAAAGTGCACATGCTATCATAATAGAATAATTAGTTATTTTTTTTCACTTTTATCCGTTACTTTTTATTATCTTTTGTACTTCTCGAAATATCCACAAGGCTAAAATCCTTGGACCTTTCATTTCCCTCAAACGACGATTTAGTTCCTCTTCTTCTAAAGTTGTTCTTCCCGTTGCTCTCATACCATTCTTCGAGATCTTTGAATTTTCTGTAGACTATCAATGGCGGATCCCCTTGAGCCCAGTTTTTTTAACTTTGAGATGACGATCTTTCATCGAATTTCTCACCGCTGCCATCCAAGCTCATGAAATCTCCCATATCGCCACTAGAGTTACAATTGATAGAGTTAACTTTTCATCATCGATCTCCTCCTGCAAAGCGCTGATTTCCTTCAAATCACTAATCTCCTTCATCGGAGAAGCTCCGTCCTCGTAGACCTGTTAAGATCTAAGATTTTACTCCTTGAGGTTCCTCTGTTATCAAAGATAGGAAGAATCTTTTGTTTTCCGATCATTCTTCTAAACTGAAATCTAAATCTAATGTTAAACCAGTTAAGCATTGTATTCATGCTTCATATGTACAAGATGATTATTCTCAATCACTCCAGCTCAATACGGCTCAATGTTGCCCTACTATAGGTAATGTACTTAGTACTATCCAGGATTACGAGCTGTATTAAGCTGGAGTGATCGAGAATAATCATCTTGTACATGTGAAGCATGGATACAATGCTTAACTATTTAGTTATCCGTTTAGAAGACTAACCAGAAAACAAAAGATTATTCTTCTCTTTGAGAACATAGGTACTTGAAGGAGGTGAATCTGAGATCTTAACAGATCCATCAAGACAGAGCTTCTCTAACGAATGAGATTAGTGATTTAAGGGGATCGACGCTTCGAAGGAAGAGATTGATGCTGAAAAGATAACTCAATCAATTGTAAATCTGGAAGCCATATGGGAGATTTGTGAGCTCAGATGGAAGCGGTGAGGAATTCGACAAAAGATTGCCTATTTCGAACTCAACAAAATCAGACTCAAGAGGATCCGTCATTGACAGTCTGTAGAATAGGAACTAAAACGTCTTTTGAGGGAAATGAAAGGTCCGAGAGTTTTAATCTAGTTGTATTTTGAGAAGTACAAAAGGTAATGAATTGGTGTTAAAAAAGGTTTAGAATGAACTAGTGTTAAAAAAGGTTTAGAAAAATGTTTTACTCTTTTCACAATGGTAAAATATGTCATTTTTCTCACTTTCTTCATATTTTTTTTTGTCTTGACTAACATAAGCTTTTATGTTGACTTATTTTTCTAATCAAACAAACACAGAAAAATCCGAAAACATTTTAATGCACAATATTTCCCGTGAAACAAATGGTGTCAAAAACTGTTCATTTTTTTACCAATTGAGGATGGCTCGAGTAAAGAACCTCTAGTCGCTTAAGTTAGGTCTTCCTAGTGTACACAGAAAATCTTAATTGGGAGATGAGCCAGCTAGAGCTAAAGATTGTCTAAACAACCTTAAACCGAATAATCCAATTATTTACAAAAAAAATTTGGTTTTTTTAGGAAAAAATACGAAAATAAACCATGTGATTTGGCCAATTTGCAAAGACAATTCTCGTGCTTTAAAATTTTGCAAACATGGGTCTGTGTTTTTTACTATTTACAAACTCAGTCATTCCTTCAAAAAATTATTGTCGTGACTATTTACCCCAAAAGTAAGCTATTTGGAGCAATTAAAATGTCTGACTTTGTTTTATAAAAAAAAATACCGACTTTGCAAATTATTTAAAATACAATGTCTAATTTTTCAAATTAACTAAACTACATGCACTGTTTGGCTGAAAAACTGACTCACGTATCCTTTAACTGCAAAGTTCATAAAGTACAAACATTTGTTTGCAAACTTTTAAACACGATGATTGTTTTTTGCAAATCGGCAAAACCACAAGGTGATTTTTTTTAAGAAATATTAATGAGATAATTCAATTTTTTCCCACCATCAGTGGCGGAGCCAGGACCTATAGGTCGAGGGGGCTAGACCGTGGACAAAAAAAATCTAAGCATTTTGTTCCTAAATAAAATAAAAACAAATAAATGAAATTAATCTCCAACATATTAAATAAATCATAATTTAAATTGAAGTAAATAGAAATATCTAAATTATACCCTAAATTAGAAACCCCTAAATTAGATTTCCTAAATTAAACCATAAATTATAAATCCCTAATTTAGAAATCCTAAATTACACCCTAAATTAGAAATCGCTAAATTAGATTTCCTAAATTAAACCCTAAATTAGAAATCCCTAAATTAGATTTTCTAAATTAAACCCTAAATTAATTATAATTGCTAAATAATCTCTAAGTAAACAATATATTAATAATCCCTAATTTAAAATTTCATAATTTAAAAATCATGAACCTAAACCTAGAAATAAAATAAAGAATGAAACATAAAAAAAACTAAAATAAAAAATGAAAAATAAAAAACTTACTTGGAACTTGAAAGTTGAGTGAGAATAGAAAATAATTTACTTTCTCTCCTTTTCTTTTTCTATATGTGCGAAAGAGATAAGAAAAAGAGAGAAAGTAAGACAGTTGCAATACCTAAGAGGTAGAAATGACAAAATTGCCCTTTCCACCTCTTAGTTATTGCAAGCAAAGAAGAAGACAACTTCGTCTTCTTCTTCGGCGGCCATGGTTAGAGGGCGGAGCCAGGGTTTAAACCTCCTCCTAGAAGGTTTTTGGCAGGGCCGGAGGGTCGGCAGACCCTCCCCACCTCTTGGCTCCGTCCCTAATCACTATAATCATCCATGGATGGAAGTGAAGTAACAGATCTGATAATGATCACTTCTTTCTCCATTGATAATTTTCGAGAACCTTTACAGACTCAATAATATGAAAGACTTATCGTACATGAACAAGGTATGGTTTTCTTTATATAGGAGAGAAAGCCATTTTTTATGGAAAATTTTTTAATGGTAAATTTTATTGAATGGTGATTAATAAGGAAATTCTTAGAAAAGGTAAATAATAATTTTTGTACGGGAGAAAAAGGTATGTGAAGGGTAATAAGGATATGAAAAAATCAGTGATGGATCCACATTGAAAATAATAGAGATTTGGAATTTTAAATTTTTTTCCCCATGTCTGCACGTTACACAGTATAATTTTTTTCCATGTGTATCAAAATGTTTGTCATCTGTAACTAATGAGTAATAAAATAACGCACATGTAACAAGATTCATGAATTATTTTTCAAATAAATTCAATCTGTCAATGTTAAAGATAAAATTTCTATTGATTGCCAACATATAAAATTACATCAGTTTAAATATTATGAGTAAAATTATAAATTACATCAGTTTAAATATTATGAGTAAAATTGTAAATAACTATTAATATTATACGTATTTTTTTCACCTTATCCCAAAAATTAATAATTAGGAGAAAACTCTTTAATTTCCTTCCTATTTTAATGGAGAAATTACACTCCTCCTTACCTTTTTAACTTTACCATTTACTAACTTTAAATTTTCTTTTTACCATTTACCAAGTGAAAGTCACCCATGATCACCTAATTGATATTATTATGATATTTCCCTCATATATTTAGGAAATATAATTAATATTTCATAAGAAGGAAATATAAACAACCTAATTAATTAATATTTAAGCTTAATATATTGGGAGAAATCCAATTATTATTTAGGTTTAGGGCTCGTTTGTTTCCCATGCTCCTGTTTGTTATTTGATGCTATTGTTAACTGTTGGTTGTTTGCTGTTACTAATAGGTAATAGATATTAGTTGAATTTTTTTTATAAAAGACAGTTGTTTTGAATTTTCACCAAACATTTTTTTTGTTTCCTGTTTAGACTTAAAAAGCAAAAAAAATGTTCCGAAAATTGAAAACAAACGGGAAATTAATGTATTAGGAGAGACTTTGAGGGTGTTTGTTTACTCTATTTCTACCTTCTGTTGCCTTTTCATATCGAAAAGTAGTTTTAGGTGTTTGGTTAGGGAGCCGGTGTTTGTCTTTTCTACCTGAAAAGTAATTTTTTTACAAAAGCAGAGAATCCCTGCTTTTCCAACAGCAACAACAAATCGTAACAGCAAACAGTAAACAACAGATAAACCAAACGAACCCTTTAACTTGGTTTAAAAAAATAGATGGACTTTCTGAAATTATAGAATCTATTAGCGACCCAAATTTGTTTGAAATTATTTATTTGCCTTTTAAATTTGCATAAACTAATATATTCACATAAAATGGTATACTTTTCAATTTGTTAAAATTCGTTATTATTTTGCCACGTGAACAATTTTTTTTTTTGGTAAATGAAGGCTCAAATCCAAGAAAGAAAAACACAGAAACCCCACTATGGGGGGAGTTACGGACAAATCTCCCTGCTAGGGTAAGTTCCTAAACAATCTTGAAATAAAATGTCATGGATGTGTGCAGGGACAGTGGGGAATCCAGCATGGGGGCAGTTGCCCCCACTGACATTTGTATTTTTTTTAAATCCAGGTATTAATTTTGAAGTTTTAGAGCTTTGCCTCCCTTTATCAATGAACGTTTAGGGTTTACTGGTTTTATAATTGAGGATCAAGAATGATTTTAAATTTAATATTTTTTTAATTCTGTTTTAAAGCAAAACAACGTTGTTTTATTTAATTAGAACTATATCGTTTTATTTACAACAAAAATAAAAAAAAGTAAATATTTAAATGTAAAACTAAATAGGTCCTAAAACAAACCATCGGTCTCTCTTACTCTCTTTAATCTCTTTTGTTCTTCTTCCTCAATTCCTCTTTCTTCTTAAGCCTAAATTGAAATCCCTAATTCTAAATAAGATTAAATCAAAATCGACAGCCAATCCCTCCGTAATTGGATCGTTGGTCCAGCACTCCATCTCCGATCTTTGCCTCTCTGCTTTAGTATTTTTTTGCTCCTACTTGAATTTTGATTTGATATTTCTGCTACTATTTTATTTGAACTTGAGCTTTGATCCCTGGTTTTCTATAATTATTATTTTTTGGATAAAAATTATTTTAGTCGTATTGTTTGCCCCCATGGGGGAGAAATCCTGGATTCGCCCCTGTGCAGGGACATACCACACTCGCAATGTCCTAAAAGAAGAGATCTGTATAATCTTCCATCCAACCAGCTACTCGATTTCTTTCACGATAATACTGAATAATGAAGGACCCAAAAGACGGGTTACCAATAACAACAATCAAATACGCGGAATACCAATAACAACACCACAAGGATCAATCTAACAAACAATCAACCAAAGCACAACCCAAGTTCCAAATCAAAACAGCAATAATAACCACAAGAATGGAAATCCAAAACCACAATCAACAACACAAGATTTATACGTGGAAAACCTCTTCGGTGTGAAGAGTAAAAACCACGGGACGTTTGAGGAGTCCACCCTACTTCTCTTATTATGATAAAATTGAGGGCAAAACAAACCCAACAAAGTCTTACAAAAGGTTTATAACCCACCAACAATCATGAAACAATAAGAGATTTCAAGAAATAGACAAATACCAAGAAAGAGAAGAAAACAGTCTACAATCTGCCCCAACTCCGAACATACCTTCCCGACCTCCAAATGACAATCACAACGGTCAGAAATGGAACAATATGTCTAGAAGCTCCTGTCCAAAAATCGTGACGATCCGACGGTTCAATCTCCGGAAATCGATAAAAACGTGAACTGACCTAAAGAGAGAAAGGCCAAATCCGAAAATCTCTTTTGTGTGTGTCTTTTCTTCTTCCTTCACTTATATTAAATGAATACAACTCATTCCAATAAATACACATTAATATAGCTTCTCAAAGAAGCCAAAATTAATATTAAATGGACCTTAAATATGGACGGGACCCATAACAATCTCCCCCTCCAGCCCATCACGGAGAGAAGAAAAACTCAAATTCTTCAACGTTTGAATCTCATCCCGGAAAGCTTATTACAAAGCTCAAGCTTGCTTCCGGGAACCACATTGGTTAACATGTCTGCTGCATTTTTATCTGTGTGGACTTTCTTTAACAGCAATTCTTTCTCTTCAATCACATTCCGCAACCAATGATATCTGATATCAATGTGCTTGGTACGAGCATGATACATGGCATTCTTGCTCAAGTCCATAGCATTCTGACTGTCACAGAATGTCACATACTCACATTGATTCAAACCCAACTCTTGAAGAAACCTCTTCAGCCAAATCATCTCTTTACATGCTTCCACAGCTGCTATATACTCTGCCTCAGTAGTAGACAATGCTACACACTTTTGTAGCTTGGATTGCCATGAAATGGCTCCCCCTGAAAATGTAAACACATAACCTGAGGTAGACTTTCTATTATCAAGATCACCAGCCATGTCTGCATCTGTATATCCCTCAAGAATCGATTTTCCACCTCCATAACACAAACTCAATTTGGAAGTACCACGCAAATATCTGAAAATCCACTTAACAGCTTCCCAATGAACCTTACCCGGATTGGATAAGTATCTACTCACCAAACCAACAACCTGTGCGATATCTGGTCTAGTACAAACCATAGCATACATGAAAGAACCAACAGCAGATGAATATGGAACAGAAGACATACTTTCTTTTTCTTCATCTGACTTAGGACAAGCTTTATTACTCAACTTGAAGTGAGCTGCTAAAGGTTGACTAACAGGCTTGGCATTCTTCATATTGAATCTTTCAAGCACACGTTCAATATACTTTTCTTGTGATAGCCACAACTTTCCAGCTTTTCTATCACGAACTATCTCCATGCCTAAGATCTGCTTAGCTGGACCCAAGTCTTTCATGTCAAATGACTTGGACAAATCCTTCTTCAAGTTGGAAATCATCTCTGCATCTTGTCCAACTATCAACATATCATCCACATATAAAAGAAGGATAATAAATTTACCTCCAGGGAAATTTCTAAAATACACACAAGGATCTGCTAAAGTTCTATTATAACCATTTTTTGTCATAAAAGAATCAAACTTCCGATACCATTGCCTTGGTGCCTGTTTGAGCCCATAAAGACTCTTCTTCAACTTGCAAACAAGCTTTTCTTTTCCCTTCTCTTTAAACCCTTCAGGTTGCTCCATATATATCTCCTCATGCAAATCACCATGTAAGAAAGCAGTTTTCACATCAAGCTGCTCCAACTCCAAATCAAGACTTGCAGCTAAACCTAAAACAGTTCTTATAGATGTCATCTTGACAACAGGAGAGAAGATCTCATCAAAATCAATGCCCTTCTTCTGATTGCAACCCTTTACCACCAATATAGCTTTGCGCTTCACTATCTTGTCACCATCTTTCTTGTTCTTGAAAACTCATCTGTTTTTCAAGACCTTCTTGCCTTTGGGAGGCTTCACAAGCACATATGTCTCATTCTTTTTCAAGGAATCCATCTCTTCCTTCATAGCATCAAGCCAAAGATTTTTGTCTTTACTAGACAACACTTCTTCAAAGTTCTCTGGCTCCTCCTCATCAGTGACAAGAATAAACTCTGAGCTAGGATATTTTGTAGAAGGTTTTCTTTCTCTAGTTGACCTTCGAATCGGTGCTTCTTCCACCAAAGGAGCTGGCTGCTCCCCCTGCTCATGAACATCCTCTACATCATTCTGATCATCATGTGGAACATCATCAAATTCTGGTACACCATCACCATCATTATCAAATTCTGGTGCATCACCATCTTCATTTGGTTGTACCTCCTCAACACCATCAAGTGTTGCTTCAACATTCTCATTTGTTGGCTGCTCAACAGGAATAGGAATAGAAACAGAAGACACATCAGTAGTATCAAAAGACAACATAGGAGTAGAAATGTACCTTGTACTTAGAAGTTCTGAGCCCATCTCGTGCTCAAAGAATACTACATCTCTGCTTCTCACTACCTTCTTCTTCTCTGGATCATAGAGTCTAAAACCATACCCATCATCACCATAGCCAACAAATACACAAGGATTAGTCTTGGAATCAAGCTTTGATCTCTGTTCTTTTGGCACATGCATGTATGCCTTACATCCAAAGACTCTCAAATGTGAATATGAAGGATCTCTACCCTTCCATGCTCTCTCGGGTATCTCAAGGCCAAGAGGAATTGATGGTGAACGATTGATCAAGTACACTGAAGTATTAACAGCTTCAGCCCAAAATGTATTTGGAAGATTAGACATTCTAAGCATACATCTCACTTTCTCCACAATTGTTCTGTTCATTCTCTCTGCTACACCATTATGTTGAGGGGTGCCAGGCACAGTTTTTACATGTCTAATTCCATGGTGTGAGCAATAATTCTCAAATTCTTTAGAAGTGTACTCAGCACCATTGTCAGATCGAAGACACTTCAATTTTCTTTCTGTCTCCCTTTCTACCATGACGTGAAACTTCTTGAAAGTTTCAAACACTTCACTCTTTGTCTTCAACATGTAAACCCAAGTTTTCCGAGTAGCATCATCAATAAAAGTGACAAAATATTTACTGCCACCAAGAGACTCCACCTCTAAAGGACCACAAACATCAGAGTGTATCAACTCCAACTTTCCTTCCTTCTTTGTAGACTTCTTAGAAAAGGAAGCTCTATGTTGCTTTCCTGCTAAGCAATAATCACAAGGGTCAAAAGAAACAGATTTATCAACAGGAATAAGAGATTTACCTGCCAAAAGTTTTAACCCTTTATCTGTCATGTGTCCCAATCTTCTATGCCACAAATTTGGAGAGTTCTTTTCTTCAACTGCATTTAGCTCACCAGAACATACATTCAAGTATGTTTTATACAAAGAACAACACAAATCACCTCGAGCAACTGTCAATGAACCCTTGGACAATCTCCATTTGCCATCTCCAAAGGTATGTCTGAATCCTTCTAGATCAAGAACATTTGCAGACAACAAGTTAAGGCGTATATCGGGAATATGGCGCACATTCTTCAATATAAGCATGCACCCAACACTTGTCTTCACTCGAATATCACCCATGCCAACAATGCTTGCCGAACTCTGATTTCCCATCTTGACACTACCAAAATCTCCTGCTTTGTAGTTCAAGAAGTATTCCCTTCTAGGAACACAATGATAGGAAGCTCCTGTATCAACAAGCCACTCTGTGCCTGAACCATCAACATGATGACACTCACTAGTTGCACAAATCAAAGAAACACCATCATCGCTTTTAGAAGTGACAGCTGCAGTATTTTTGTCATCTCCCTCCTTCTGAGAATCTTGCTTCTTGCCTTGTTCTCTTTTCCAACGGTAGCAATATTTCTTTATGTGACCCGGTTTGTTGCAGTGATGACATACCATAGGCTCTTTCCCATCTCTGGACTTAGACCTACCTCTTGAGTTACCACGCCTCTTTGGACCTCTACTCTTGCCTCTACCTCTGTTCTCAACAACAAGAGCTTGTGAATTATCAACTCCCATCTCCTTTCTTCTTATCTCTTCACTAAACATACTCTCTTTAATCACATCCAAAGAAAGTACACCATCTGGAGCAGAGTTACTAATAGTCACAACAAGGGTTTCCCAACTATCTGGCAATGAACTCAACTGAAATAAAGCCTGCAACTCATCATCAAGAATAATCTTCATAGTGGTAAGTTTGTTGATTATATCTTGAAAATCACTAAGATGTTCAGAAACCGACTTCCCACTCTTCAACTTCAAATTAACAAGCCTCTTAATCAAAGAAGCCTTATTATGAGCAGTCTTTCTTTCATAAAGACCTTCTAATTTCTTCCACAAATCATATGGGTCAGACTCTTGAGAAACATAGTTGAAAATGCTAATATCAACCCATTGTCTGATAGTCCCCAAAGTCTTTCTTTTCAACTTTTCCCATTCTCTATCTTCCAATGTTTCTGGTTTGACTGGTTTGGACAAACTACCATCCTCTTTGGTTTCTGCATCAATTGGGTCATACAAATCTTTGCAAAATAACAAATCTTCCATTATAGGTCTCCATATAGAATAATTGGTTGATGTCAATTTAACCATGGAACTATTATTGCTATTAGATTCCATAGCTAACTCCAAAATTAACCTTGCTCTGATACCAATTGAAGGACCCAAAAGACGGGTTACCAATAACAACAATCAAATACGCGGAATACTAATAACACCACCACAAGGATCAATCTAACAAACAATCAACCAAAGCACAACCCAAGTTCCAAATCAAAACAGCAACAATAACCACAAGAATGGAAATCCAAAACCACAATCAACAACACAAGATTTATACGTGGAAAACCTCTTCGGTGTGAAGAGTAAAAACCACGGGACGTTTGAGGAGTCCACCCTACTTCTCTTATTATGATAAAATTGAGGGCAAAACAAACCCAACAAAGTCTTACAAAAGGTTTATAACCCACCAACAATCATGAAACAATAAGAGATTTCAAGAAATAGACAAATACCAAGAAAGAGAAGAAAACAGTCTACAATCTGCCCCAACTCCGAACAGACCTTCCCGACCTCCGAACGACAATCACAACGGTCAGAACATGGAACAATATGTCTAGAAGCTCCTGTCCAAAAATCGTGACGATCCGACGGTTCAATCTCCGGGAATCGATAAAAACGTGAACTGACCTAAAGAGAGAAAGGCCAAATCCGAAAATCTCTCTTGTGTGTGTCTTTTCTTCTTCCTTCACTTATATTAAATG
The DNA here is from genome assembly GCF_963576675.1 of Euphorbia lathyris. Classification (NCBI taxonomy): domain Eukaryota; kingdom Viridiplantae; phylum Streptophyta; class Magnoliopsida; order Malpighiales; family Euphorbiaceae; genus Euphorbia; species Euphorbia lathyris. Next base: position 855,077 of record NC_088914.1, read on the forward strand.
AATACAACTCATTCCAATAAATACACATTAATATAGCTTCTCAAAGAAGCCAAAATTAATATTAAATGGACCTTAAATATGGGCGGGACCCATAACAAATAAAACGGATGTCCCAATTTATGTCACAGAGCTCGTGGCAATGCTTTATAAGCCAGAAGTAGGGATGGTGTTTATCGGTAAATACCTGTCAAAAAAAACCAAGACCGTTCAAGAGTCCAATTCAACTATAATTTTCCTGAAACCTTTCTGCCAAGCAAGATCCAACCCATAAAAAGCTCCACTTAATTCGGCCAGAGTGATCGTACATATTCCGATATTTAATGCAAACCTGCCGAGCCATTCCCCGTTAGAGTCTCTAATCAGCCCCCTTGCCGAAGTGAAACCCAGGTTACTATTGCAAGCCCCGTCCGTGTTAACCCTTAACCCAATACCCCTCCGGCAGGGTCCAGCTGATCCAAATCTGCTGCTTCTAGGTCTTATGACCCACTCAAAATCAGCCAAAAAGCTCTAGATTACATAATGCCATGCCTATGTTATTTGTAGTTTACTTGCTTAGTCTTACGATTTTGGTTTCAATTCCAAGTCTGTAATTTCAATTCCTAAATTTGTAAGCTTTCAATTTTAGTTTAATTTAAGTTTTCAAGCTTTTATTTTTAACTCGGCATCGTTTTGTTTAGTTAAGTCATTCTCTTTATTTGAAATTTAGCTTTTTTCGTTGTTTTAAGCTTACACAGTCATTTGTTAGTCAAGTTAGGATTGACTTCGCCTTGACCGGTCAAAATTACCGGTTGTACACTTTAGTGGAAAGTCACCAAAAGGTTGTACAATTTTGTATGTAAAATTGAAGGTTGTACACTAAATTATGAAATATGACAAATGTTGTAAACCACGTATGTAATTTACCTGGAGAACGTACAATGAAAATTCCAGGACAAGTATAGGAGTGGAATTACAGGATTCTTTGCATTTCAGTGACAACTGCTATTAAAAAAAAAAAATTTCATTCTTCATCTTCAAGCTCTCAATGAACCCAACTTCCAACTAAAAACTCCAAAGAAACATCAACTTTCCAATTAAAAAATTACTGCATCATCAATCTTCTTCAAGCTTTAATTTCAAGCCCCTTATTTCAAATTCCGAGTTTTCAATCCGATTTTCTACAGTTTAAGATCAATTCAACACTCAAATATCCAATCATTACTTTGTCTGATTTCTACTGTTTAAGATCAACTCAACACTCAAATATCCAGTGGCGGAGCTAGGAATTAAAACTTGGAGGGGCTAATTTTATTCGTGCGATTGAGGGTAAATTTTCAAAGTCCAGCCCGTTAGGCTGGGCAAAATTTTTTTAGTCTCGGGACATGAACATAGGATCTTTCAAACATAAGTAAACATCTTTAATCATCTCATCTACTTTTAAACATTAAAATAATACTACATAGTTGATATATACTAATTTTAGAAGGGGCTACATAAGAAAAATCGATCCGTACTCAAGGACAGAGCCGGTGGCCGGGGGGCTCCGGCACCCCAAGCCCTGGACTGGCTCCGCCCCTGCAAATATCCAACGATTACTTAGTCTGATTTTTCCATCATTGTTGCAGCAGCTTTCAAGCGTTTAAACTTCATTTTCTTCCATCCAAGCTTGTTTTTACAGCCTAATTAATTATCTCCAAGACTTATCATTAATCTCGGACTCTTTAATCACATTTCCGAACCTCATTTTTACTCAACTTCAATTAATTTTTAACTCAGATACAATTTCTCGTTTTCGCCATTGTTACAGCAACCTTTAAGCTTTCGAAGTGTCATTTTAATCGTCCTCAATCATGCTCTTCATTCCCCATTCTTGTATTTGAATTATTCCAGCCATATTTTTTTCAAGTTTTCTCAAACTTATTGCTCTAGATTTTCAGCGATTTACTCTACTCATTACTGCACGAGCCAAATTCCAACTTCAAGGCCATGAAATTACCTTTTTTTGTTTGCTTCCAATTTGTCATTTCAATTTTCCTTTCTTTCCAATTAAAGATTTATAATCAAGTTATCTTCAAAATCAAAAAGAAAAGTGAAAAATTCCCAAAAAGTATTTTATTCAATCCTCAAGTCTTACGTTCAATCATCTGTTTAGAAGTTAAGTTGAAAACGCATAATCACAGTCCAGAAACATTAAAAATAATTGAAAATTAATCTTTAATACGCTCGCACAAAATTCACAAGCGTCAAAATTGAAATTAATATATTCTAAAAATATCGTTAACAATACAATAAATGATGCCTCTTTTATTTATTACCATCCAGCTGTTCTCTCTTTTCTAAACCAAATAATGACACAAATTTCCCATAACTACACAATAGTATATTTACTATGACCAGAAAATGGACCATAAAGTAAAGGGTAAATAATTTATTAGTCCGTACATTTTTACCTAACGCACTATTTAAATTTTGTACTTTAATAATGTATTATTAAAATACGACTAAATAGCGTGTTAGAAAAAACATAGGGACTAATAAATTATTTACCCAAAAAATTAAAAAAAAACAACCCAGAGATGATCTAAGGAAATCGATCTAGGCATACAAATTTTCAATTGGTTCTTCAAAAATCCTCTTCTGCAGGTTGAACAATGAGGTAAAGGGCAGTAGATAGGTTATAACATTTACGACTGCCCCAGCCTCGATCTGATCCTCATCGGCAAATAACCCGAAAATCTATCAGGACAAGCTATTGTCACTACTCCATTGCATAAGAATCACCATCACTGTCATTTTTCAAGGAAACTCCCACAACTGTAAAGGTCATTTTCTAGATTGGCAGCTCCGGCCGGTGAAACAATCTACAACCTGAAATAGCTTTCCCGCCTTGTTCAACAGTACACGGATTGAGAAACACAATGGCTTCCGGCTACTGAAATTTCCTTCTTGCTTCACCTTTAGAACTTGTGAATCTTCTCATTTCCTAACTAACATAGATAGAACCATTCCAATTCGTTCAGAGGCGAACTTTTTCAGCGTTTTCGTCTCCCAATTTCTCAGTTGACTTCATTCAAATAAAGCGCACAGCGGAGTTAGTTCGACATAGAGACAAAAGAAAAAGGATTCCGCTGCAAATCAAGAGTCCGATCTGTTTGCTGTAAAGGATGAAAGAAGTCCTGCAGCATGGGCAGGTAAAATATCACCAAATGTTGACATGGCAGCTGCTGATCGGTCTTTGAATATGCCGACTTGGCCATCAGTTAATATGGATCCCAACTTGAATGTGCTCTCTCCGAACCTGCTCCCAACCTGATCATTACAAGAGAAAAAATTATCGTCATAAGAGACCGCTCCTAAGACTCGAACCCGTGACCTCTCGGTCACACGACAACAACGTTTACGTTGCGCCAAGGCTACTATCCCACAATTAATTACCACATCTGATCCCCAAACCAGACAAATCATGCTCTCATGCAATAAATCGGTATCCACATTCAATCTTATTAGAAACAAGTGAATCATATTACTACAACAAAAACCTACTACAGTTTTCTAGCCTTCAACTCTATGGTATCTATATTCCTAACATTCCCCCTCAGGTAGGAGAATAGATTTAATTATCTCCGGCAAGTCACAAATATAATTAACCCGAGTCCCATTTAAAGCAATCAACCGGCATCCACATTCGATCTTATTAGAAACAAGTGAATCATATTACTGCTTCAATTGAAAAAAACGTACTACAGTTTTCTAGCCTTCAACTCTATGGTATCTATATTCCTAGCGTTCCCCCACAAGCAGGAGAATAGATATAATTACGTCCGGCATGTCACAAATATAATTAACCCGATCCCCATTTAAAGCCTTTGTGAAAATACCTCCACCAATTTCAACGTCCTGTAGGTACTACTACAATTTTTCATGAACGAACTGAACAGTTGTTCAGTTCTACTGCTTGTGGGGGCATGAACATATGGCCAGCTCCATACAGCACATTTATTCTATAACTCCTTTAGGCCCATATACAATGTTAAAACTTGGGGACAAGATAGCCATTTGTTCAAATTATGAGCTTGTCTAGTCTGTTGTATTTGACCTAAAAGATGCAGAAGGTAAGAAAATTGGCACAAAAAGATATACCTGCATAAAAGACTTAAAAATGGGTGCTGCTACACCAAAACTCGAGTTGTCATCCATATCAATGTTCGTTGAAAGCTCTCCATTGGCAAACGCTCTCCAGGAACTTCTTGAAGAGATATCATCTGAAACTGCTGGAATGGATGTCTTGGTAGATCCTCTTGAAGACAATGCAGGTGCACTGGATATTTAAGATGACATTAGAAATGAAGATCCAGTCCACCGTGTATACGGTAAATAAATAGAGAGCATTGGTTAGTGATAATAAGAATATGTTAGGATTTGATCTCAGCATAAGGTTATCAAACTATAAGGTTGTGACTCAGAACAGTAATAGGTTATCTGAACCATGGGTCCACTTCCCCAACTTAAATGAATGTTATCCTGAAAATTGCCAAGGAGCAACTGAGCAGGTAAATCCAATAATAGACCAACCAAACAAGCCAACATAAGGGTCCTTTGATACAATTTATGTGATGAAGAAAATAATATCTTGGAGCTGCAATCACAAGAGATGGCATTCCCGGACATACTTTCTTGAGTTGACATGGAACATTATCAAAGAGATAATTCTCCTAACAATATGACATGAATTCTTAATGTTGTCAAGTAGTACTCCTACAGGATACATTAGATGACACCCTTTTTATATGAAATATATCTCAATAGGGGTGTATAACATGAGAAGTAACCCCCCTTTTTATATGAAATATAAATGCTTCAAAAACTTGATTTTGCAGTGATGATTTCATTCTAGATTCAAGTAATTTACACAGGAACTGGTCTGTTAACTCTTAGATGTCAGAAGTTAAACTAAACTAAGATGCAGAATAATTTTTCTATATATATATCTGAACAGTGGACATACCTGATAGGAAGGTACTTAAAACGAGGAACAGTGGAGCATCTCATTATATTTGACTCAGGATTAGAAGGCAATTTCTGCACAGTGTCTGTATACATCCGATTCAGTTGCATGAAAACCCCAAACAGGACTGCATGTCTTAGATATGACTGTTTCTCATTTTCCCAAAGATATGGTTCATACCTTCAATAAATAAAAATAGATTAGGTAATGTGGACATTCAACCATGACTGAATCTAAAGGATGTGAATATAACTGATATACAGCAAAAGAAAAATGGAAAAAAATTAAACCCTTAAAAGTGCTGTTATCATAGCACATACAACAGAAACATTACTACTAGCATAAGAAAGCTAGAGACAGAGACTGGAAGCATGGTAAAAAATGGCAGCATTAGGTATGCCCTTTAGAGGAGCCTTCAGTAACTTTAGAATTTCGAGCAAGTGCCGAAACCAGGAAGATCTATTATAGAGCATAATGATTTCAATGATATGATCAAAATGAAAAGATAAGGGATGTGAGATTTATGGCTGTTATGCAGTAGCAAATCTGCAAATAAACAGTCTATGTTGCACCGAAACGGAAACTGAAACCAGGAAAGGTTATTTCTGAAAAATTATAGCTAGGAAACCGTAATGGAAACCGAAATGCTAATGAAGAAGAGTTTCCTGTGCAACATAGTAAACAGTACAAAGAACAATTTTGGTATAAAAGTACTTATAATTTCTAATGGCAATTGGTGATTTTCCTCGATTTATTGGTGTGAAGAAACGAAACCAATCAACATATTAGAAATTGCTAATCAATAAAACAGAACAAATGCCTTATTGCATTTAAATATTCTCAAAGATATGATCAAGTACAAAGATGAGGAAAAACAGATTTAGGGTTGTTAAGGAGTAACGAACCTGCTTCATAATGAATAAAACGAAAAATTTAGAAAAAGATTGAAAACGTTTAATGGCAATCGATGTAAGAATGACACCCCATAATCTCCAAAAAAACTATCACATTCATTGCCAATAAATATCACACTGCACAGGCATTAGAAAATACACAAAACTAACAAATTTACTTCAAATAACGACAAAGCAAAACACAATCTCATATGTGATGTTTTGCAATAACTACTCATAAAAATCCAATGAAAGGATTCAACAATAGAGGTCCATAATAAAATAACATATCTCACAAATGAGTCTGCCAGGAAAAGTGAGAATTTCAATCTCTGACATAGAGAGTGATTGTGAGTAAAAGCAACTCTTTGCAAAATATTGCGTATGCTTTTATAGAGAAACTGTTTTAAAAGAAACCACTTTGTTAAACAACAGTATAGCGGGGGCTAGATCCAATTAGGCTTTATGCTATATATCATGACAATTAAGCATAGCTCCAGTCATCAGTAAAATCTAAAATTCATCAGCACTATAAGATCATAGATTTCCATGCTTTTTGCTTGTTTAAATCAACGGGAAAAAAAAGGGAACTTACGTCAGCCAGTCTATTGGATCCAACTTTTGTGAAAATCTGTTAATCAGACCATCGGATCGCTCTCTAAGAACTGACTTTGTCTGGTTTTGCTCTTGTTTTCTTCTGAAAGAAACCTTCAACTTAGGACCTTTGGATAAGTCCTCAGTGATATTAGAATCACCCCCAGAGAGAACATCGGCAGCAAATTTTAGGTCTAAGAGAATTTGAAGGACTCCTTTTTCTGACACTTGAGATGCATGAGACTCTCTAGTAGATAGGAAGTCCTCATAAATTGCAATTAGCTGCATAAATATCAAAATAGAAGATCTTATGGAATACCAATTTACACTCAGTCCACTGACATTAAGAATATAAATGAATGTTTCAAAAAAGAAGAAGAATACAAATGAAATCCCACAGAAGAAAAATATTGAAAAAGAGGACGGAAATGAATGAAAGCAAGCAACTAGAAATGAAAAGAAAAGAAAATTATAATACTTGCTAGTATGCCAGTCAAGAACATATGACCCAACTAGTAATCAACCCACAACACGCAGCAAGAAATAGGCGGCGAATAGCATAAGCCTCGATAGCAGAATGTGATGCCCTGTTTAAAAGGCTCTCGCCTTGTGCGCCTCACCTGGGCCTCGGAGCCTGAATCAAGGAGTGTCTCTCTGTTTTCACTAGGGTTTTTTTTTGTTTTGTGTGAAACAAATTTTGACTAATCTCAACTAATTTAAATAAGATTAATCTTAACCCTTGATCTAAATAAGAATATCAAGAGACGTAAATAAATATAGAAAGACTAGAGAGGGATTAAGAGCAGTCACATAAAGAAGAGTCTCCTCCACTCCACTCAAAGAGAAACTGTGACAGACGCACAGAAGAATATCAAGTGACAATGAATGGTTATTAGTTTAGTAGCATTAGTTAGGTACTTAGGTTAAGACGTAAGTATATGTTAATGTCTCTATGGAGTATGAACTTAACTTGGTGTTTTTGACATTTATGATTTAGTATTATGTTTTTAGGTGGTTTGTTTTGTTTGTGTGGTCATAAGTGTGTTTTTTTGGTTTATACTTTAACAAGTAAAAGAGTATATATATATAGAGAGAGAATTTTCTGCGCCTCATGTTCTGCGGTGGGCGCCATGCATCGCGTCTTGAGCCTAGGCTCTAGGACCCCTTAGCGCCTTAGTGCGCCTTTAACAGCTATGGCGAATAGACATCCTAATTATGAAATAATGGTGTATGATGTGAATAAGCTCAAATGACCAGGAGTGGAGGAAACTATATGTTGGTCACACAATTAGGAGAGGATAGATGAGACAGTGAATACTAGTATTAATGATGATCCTAATTCAATAGTGCACCATAATAGAAATTTAGCAGAGGACCGTATCCACAGTGCAACACTATCAAAGGTGAAGATACAAAAAGCTAAATGATAATAATATACGTGCATCCATAAAATTGTACATGTTGTGACAAGAATTTTGCAATAACGTCCTCAAGTCCACAGAATAAGTTAAATCAGAAGTCCAGTCATGATGGTGTACCTTTTCTAGTAGCCTTGATGCAAATTTTTGCAGAATGGATTTGTCAAGTACATGACCACCAATCCGATGAATCTCTTCACATGCTCGAAACAGAAATGAAATGATATAGAGTGAAGGCATGGAAGGGAGTGATATTTTCATTTCAGATTCATCCCCATCAGGTTGTTCTTGCTTGACTACGGTCTCATCCCAGCCCTGCACAATATAAAGGAAATGGGGCAGTTTATACCCTTATAAGCCATATATATATCAAGAACAACAGAGTATAAAGTTCAACTATTTCATAAGTAATTTGTCAGGCAAATGTGCACACTAATAAGAAATAATGGCTATGCAGTTATTAGTATAGCCAGCTAGCATACATGATGCTGGGTTCCAGATGCTAAACCAAAGACTGTATAAAGAGCGTAGAAGTATATGTATGTACTTATGTAATATTTCTTTTATAAAAATACATAAAAAGAAGCAAGTTTTTGATGTGTGCGAACACATAGTGTGTGTTTGCGTATATCTACTAATTTTTGCTCGCTAGCAAAAAGAGAAACAATGGCTGACCGCTGACACTAAATAACAAGCATTAACATAAAAATCAAATGCAAAACCACTAAGGGAGCGTGTGTTTTGGGGGTTTTAGGAAAGAGTAAGGGAAAAAAGAGTTTTCATTCCTTTGCTGTTTGTTTTATTGATACAATCATTCCCTTCACTCTTTTTTTAGTTTTGGGTAAACTCCAATCTCTTCTAATATCATTACCCAGCTCCCCTCCCCCAAAGGTTTTCTATTTCGTCTCTCTTTTAAGAGTTCATCTCTCTCAACACTCCAATTATTGATTATCATTCAATTTCAAATTCGAAGTCTTCATTAATTAAACTGTGTTATTAATTGATTTTATTTAATATTAATATTCCTTAAATTAAGCTTTTAATTATTTCATGACCTTTTCCAATAAAAAAAAAGGAGAGAAATGAATGGGGTGCATCATGAAACAAATTGGAACTAATCAAACTAGAGTTTAATTTACATGAATAAATGTTTAGTTGTGGCTGGTCTAGAATATCTTCTGAAGATAATTCACCACACTTCATGAGTAACATTGTCAAGAAGTGGTATTTTGGACTTTTTGATTAATGATAGACATTGGAAACAAGTTTAATCATAAAAATAGATTGTTTATTTGAAGCAGGTTGAATTATACAGGTTGGAAAAAAAAAATCATGAAAACAGGTTGATTGCCCGATTTGAACCACATAGTCACAAATTGAATCAGGGGTAATGCAATTCTGGAAAACAGACAAGGGAATTCAGGGTCATTCCTTTCCTTTCTCGATGCAAACCAAACACCCCCTAAGCATATAAACCTCCAATTCAATGTAAAATGCTAAAGAAAGGTGTGTGGCAATGAAACCTTTTCTGATTGTATCTTTCTAAATGCATCTATTATTCTTCACACTATAATTCCCTCACATAACTAATGGGTAATGGCTATCCTACAAACTTGAAGGTTAAAAGAAATGTAGGAAATATGCATTAAACTGAGTTGCTATCATTTATAAAATGCTTAGTTATGACAAGAAAAAGCATGAGAGAATAAAATTCCAGCCAAGACCACATACCCTCAATGGAGTCGTTGCTGCCAATCCATCATCCTTTCCGAGATCCCAGGCAAGAATGGATGAGAGCTCATTAGATAACCAGGATATCCACAACTCATGAGCTCTGATGCAAAGATCCCTCGTGGTTTTGACTAGTTCTTCAAGTTTAGGGCTTGCATTTTCATTTGCTCCAAGCAAAGCAGCAGTAGCAAATGAAGTATGCCGTCTAGAGCCAGTGTATTGTCTGCCAGAACTATCAGCAATAACAAAATCAGGGAGAACTCTAGGTTGCCTCAAGACAGATGGTAACCTGTCAAAAGCTGCATTTATGGAATCTTTTGCCCAAGACCTTGGAGAACCAAGGATCACTGGAATGTGTCTTGTGTGCTTTTGTAATGCAAATAAGAGTCTTCCAATGAAAAGAGATCTCTCAACAACAATAGCAGGAGGCAAAGGTTGATTTCCTTTGGAGGCATTTCCCATGGAAGTATATAACTTATCAAGCTCCATCTTCAACTCTGCCAATATGGCTGACATGCTATCATAACAATTATCTTGTAAAAATGGCCCCAATTGCTTAAGCCTGATCGCTGCCTTAGGAGATTCTAAGAAACTAAGAAGGTCCTCAACAACACTTTGACAATGGGTGTCCACAGCATCCCTAATTCGACTAACTTCAGGACCAAAGTAGGCACTAAGACAATCATGGAAATCATTTTCTCCAGGCGATGCCTTATAAGCTGATCCCAGATTAGACTTCTTTCCATTGGGTTCTATGAACCAGACCCCACCTCCCGTGGAAGGTCTATTCAAGTAAGCCTGGAAGTCAACATGTTCACCAGGAGCCACACCAATTGCACAAATGGAGTCCTGCACTTTAATACCTTTGGCTAAATCCTCAAATTGAGAGGTGATTATGGTTTTCATCCTTTGGACAAAAGCATCTTCAAATATCTCATCCCAAAGATCAGAATCATCTTCCAGAACTAGCTCCCGTATCCTACTCCAAGGCAGCTCAATCTCAGACCCAAAAACACTTTTAAGCCAGTCTAAACTCCCTTCCAACACTTGCTTACTGTCCATAGTCTCTCTTATCAATTTTTCCACCGTGGCAAGCTCTCTACCAGTAGCAATTGCATCAATTAAGTACTTGCCATTGATCTTAGACAGAACCTCCCTACCGCAATCATTCAACCAAGTCATACAAGTCCTTGCAATATACTGTTTGTCCAAAGTAATAGCAGCAGACTCCAGTTTTTCCCTAAACAATTTCCACAACCTCACCTCACTATCTGGGTTAGGAATTCCCCCGAACAATTGAGATGCAGGAGGGGAACAGAAAATAACTTTGTAAAACAGAGGCATGTCGTTCAAAACTTGCAAAAACATCTCTCCTACTTGGCCTACAGTTACCTGAATAATCTTCAAAACTTCACAAAAGACAGAAACCACAACCTCACCAGTGGCAGCATTATTATCGATGCCACCAAAAGTAGCTAATTTCTGTAAAATCCAAGACTTTCTAGTATCAAGAAACAAATCAAGTACCTGCTTGGGGTCTATTTCATCGATGACAGCAACAGCAGCCAAAGCATCAGCATAAGCCCCAACATCAAGGCCCGGATCCAACAGCCTCTCATGACTTCGCTGCGAGATCTGGGCCTTGAAGCTCTCGACAATCTGCCACTGATGTTGCAAAAGAGGAAAGTTGGAAAAGATCATCGAGTGATCCCAATCAACGGTGGAATTAGCAAGTGCATTGCTAGGTTGCATAAGGTTGTAGTGTACGTGTTTGGCACGAATGTACCTCCCGGCGGCTTCAAGAAACATGGATTCATCGAGGCATCCCCAGATATTCTCGGGAGTGTCAACCAAGTACTTGACACGACAAGCGATCCCATAGATTTGAATACGCGCGGGGTTAGGGTTCGTAAATTTAGGGGTTTCAGAGACAGGAGATGCAGAGAGAAAGTGAATCATAGTTTGAACGGAAGCAATATTAGAAGAAATCGAATCGCAGGAAGACTTCATAAGAACAATGGAATCGGCGGAGTCAATGAGGTCTCTGTAGCGGTTTCCAACCAATTGACGGAGCTCTTCCTTCTTATCTTGGATCTGTTTTCTGGTAGTAGCTTCGACATTTCGAATTTCAGATATAGGTTTGGAACGGAAAAGCGCCTCCGCCTCCCGGATTCCAACGCCGGTGAGAGTGGCAGAGCGGTCGTCGGTGGAGGTTGAAATTCTCATGATGAATGGCACATAGAAATTGCAGAATCGAAAGGTGAAGATTGGAGAATCAGATACTTCAAACACATGATTTTTCCAGTTGTTCCATCGGGAAAATCAGCATTGTAACGATCAGAAAGAGGTGAGAATTACAGAGGTGAAGATTGTGGAAGGAATTGAAGTGAGATGTGTTCTTGCTCTACTGTTTTTCCTTCTCACCTTCCCATTTGCGCCGAAGGTAACGTAGAAGGGAAACAACGGGTTAAATTCACGGTTGATTACTGAACGTATATAGTTATACAGTTGTTTTAAAATGGTCACTCAATTTCAATTTGTGTAACTTTGAGTTTTGTTTCAATTAGATCATTTTGATAATTTCCATGATTAAAAAGCATCGGAATAATGACATAGGTTATATGTCAGCATAAGTCAACTCAGATCTCTAATCGAAACATACATGACATTCATGTATGTGTCACCTAGCTATCACGTATCGGTTATTTTTATGAAAAAAAAATAGTTTTTTTTTTCATTAAAATAACCGACACATGGTTGTCACGTTTCGTTCGGTCAGAGATCTGAGTTGACTCATGTTGACGTGTCACTCATGTCATTATTTTGATACCTTTTAATTGCAGAAATCGGCAGAGTAACCTAACTGAGTGATTTTATTGAGACAAATTGAAGTTGAGTGTTTTGAGACAACCATGTAAGTTCAGTAACCAATGGTGCATTTAACCCGAAAAACAACGAGTTAGATGCAACAGATGTCACCTAAGGACCGTTTGGTTTATCTATGCTGGTGTTTGTTGTTGGAAAAAGTTGCTTCTTATTTTCATGTTTAATAGGCAAACCGAAAAGAAGGCAAACGTGAGGAGAAAATGGAGTAACCAAATATCACCTTAATTTCATGATTATCTCAAAATGTTCACTCAATTTTAATTTTATTGAGAAACACTGTAGGGGATAGATAGTCTGGCGTCGGATCCGTCAAACCCTGGATCAGTTGTCGGTATTGGTTTAAGCGATCAACCCTAGTCCATTAGAGAATAGGAGAGTCAGGCATTCGACCTTCATGAAGAGAAGTGGATGTCTACGTAAAGTGGAATCCCTACGGACACTTTGGGATCCAGAGTTAGCCCATAGTGCATGTCTTTCATAAGACGAGGTTTATGTACAGAGAAACCCTCTGGGACGTAATACTGATAAATGAATTGGCGGGATGCTTGAGGTTTAAAGGGGATAGACTTCTTCCGTAGGAATTGGCTAGCCGAGGATTCGGAGAAATCTCGGCGGCACACATAGCTTTAGCCTGGCCTTGTGACATTTGGTCACTCAACTTTAATTTTTCTCAATAAAATCATTTGGGGTAAATTACACTCATGGCCACCAAACTTTATTCATTTTCACGGTCAATTACACTGGCTACTGGACTTTACTCATTTTCACAGTAAGCTACTAAACTTCAAAATATAACATAAAAGCTACTCAACTTTACATTTTTTTAACATTATGACCATTAAACTTTAACTAACTCTCAAAATGATCATTAACGACTTCAAAACTAAATAAATAAATCTAACAAAAACGTTGTTTAGAACGACATTTACCATGAAACCACATTTTTTATTTTCTAAAATTACAATTTCAGAGCTTTATCTCTCTAAAAATTTACTTTATTATTCCTAACAAAACAACACTGGATGAGATGACCAAAAAAGATATTTGGACTTGTAATATGGATTTAGATATAGATTCGATATGGACTAAGATGGAGCATAGTATAAGGGAAGTAGCGAAGGAAGTTCTAGGGGAATCTAAAGGTAGCATGCCACCGGGTAAGGACACATCTTGGTGGACAGAAGAAGTACGACAAGCAGTAAAGAGTAAGCGAGAATCCTATAAAATATTGGGGAAATATAGGAGTGACGAGAACTATGAAAAATACAAAGAGGCTAAAAGGGAAGTAAAGAAGGTCATATGAGATGCTAGAGCAAGGTGAATCGGGATCTGTATACAAGATTGGATACGAAAGAAGGGGAAAGAGACATATATAGAATTGCTCGGATGAGAGATAGGAAGACGCGAGATCTTGGAAAAGTTAAATGTGTGAAGGATGTGGACTAGAAAGTCCTAATTGGAGATAAGGATATCAAGGAACGATGGAGGTCCTATTTTGATGACTTATTTAATGGAGATGGCAGACAAGATGTTGGAGATATAAGTATCCATCATGATATGGTAAATCATGAATGCATGCGGAGAATTTAAAAGGGTGAAGTCAAAATGGCATTAAGTAAGATGAAGTTGAAGAAAGAAGTAGGACCTGATGGCATCCCTATTGAGATTTGGAGATGTTTGGGAGAAAGAGGAATTGAATGGTTGACGACGTTCTTCAACAAAATTTGGAGAAACAATAAGATGCCATCAGAATGGAGGAAAATTATCTTAATCCCTTTGTATAAGAACAAAGGCGATGTCCAAGATTGTGCCAACTATCGGGGAATCAAATTAATGAGTCACACTATGAAACTTTGGGAGCGAGTGATCGAACAAAGGCTAAGGAGGACGGTGAAGATCTCAGAAAACCAGTTTGGCTTTATGCCGGGAAGATCAACTATGGAAGCCATCCATCTAATGAGAGAATTAATGGAGCACTATCGAAATAAGAAGAAAGACTTGCATATGGTTTTCATTGACTTGGAGAAAGCATATGATAAAGTACTAAGGGAAGTACTTTGGTGGGCCTTGATAAGGAAAGACATTTCGCGGAAATATATTGACATCATAAAGGACATGTATGAGGGAGCATGCACGAGTGTACGTACTAGTGTTGGGAAGACTAAAGAGTTTCCTATTACGATTGGAGTGCATCAAGTTGCAGATGATATTGTGTTGGTTGATGAGACGAAAGTAGGAGTGAAGAGAAAGTTGGAACTATGGAGACAAACTCTAGAATCTAGAGGCTTTAAGTTGAACCGAAGTAAGACAGAATATTTGGAGTGTAAGTTTAGCGGCCATAGGAGCAGGGAGGTAGGGACAATCACCCTAGATGGGAGAGTTGTTCAGGCCTCGGATTGCTTCCGGTATTTAGGATCTATTATCCAAACGGATGAAGAAGTAGATGGAGATGTTGCTCATAGGATTAAAGCTGGTTGGTCGAAGTGGAAGAATGCTACGGGTTTCCTTTGTTACCCCGGCATGCCTAATAGATTGAAGGAAAAATTCTACCGGACGGCAATTAGACCAGCATTGTTATATGGTACGGAGTGTTGGATAGTGAAACACTGCCACATCCATAAGATGTCGGTGGCGGAGATGCGTATGTTGAGATGGATGTGTGGTCATACGAGAAAGGATCGGGTGAGTAATGAAATAATTAGGACAAAAGTAAGGTCACATCTATTGAGAATAAAATGAGAGAAAACCGACTAAGGTGGTTTGGCCATGTGAGACGTAGAGTGCTTGATGCGCCGGTTAGGAGAACCGAAGAGTGGCAAAGGGATGTAGTGGTGAGGGGTAGGGGAAGACCTAAGCAAACTTGGAGGAGGGTGATCGAGAGTGATATGAGTTTACTGGGAATTGAGGAAAATATGGTAGAGGATAGGACGAAGTGGAGGGAGCGAATTTGTGTCGCTGACACGACTTGATTTCACGGTTTTATATGATGGTTCATGTTAGCCGACCCCGAATCATTTCGGGACTAAGGCTTTGTTGTTGTTGTTGTTGGTGTTGTTGTTGATGATGTTATTAATGGTCATTTTAAAGCGTCGATTGAAGTTTAGTCCAATAATGTTAGGAAATATAAAATTGAATGACTTTTATATTATGATTTTAAGTTTAGTGGCCATACTATAAAAATAAATAAAGTTCAGTGGTCGTAGGTGTAATTTACTCAAATCATTCAACTTTCAATTTTTTTTATAATAAAGTCACTCTGGCAACTTCAAGAGTAAAAAGATACTCGAAATATGATTTGAATTTCACATTAACACTAGTTACCTTTCATCGTCGACCGAAACGACACGTGATTGCCACCTAGCTGACATGTATAAGCTAAGTGGCAGTCATATATCGTTTCGGTTAGCGGTGAAAGTTGACTAGTGTTGATGTGGAATACACGTTACCCTTTCAGTGTCTTTTTGCTCTTAAAATCGTCTGAGATAAAATGCAAAGCTAATTAATTTTATTGAGACAAATTAAAATCATATGACAATTTTTAAGATAACTATAAAAATTCAGTGCCCAACGATGCATTTAACCCGGGAAACAACTAGGACTGAGGTTTTCAACTTTAACAAAATAAGAACTTTTTCGATTAATACTATTAAAATCACCCTTAACAACTTCAAAAATGACATATTTTAAGAGATACTAATATTCTAAGCAACTTTAATTCTTCAGCTTTTTTATTTCGAGATTATTTAGATGATGTTTGGTAAAGAGAGAGAAAGTTAATGTTTAGAGAGAGAAAGTTCCAAAAAATATGATTTTTTAAAATCGAAAATGTAGTTCCATAGAAAATATGGCATTGAACAACTTTAATTCTTGAAAATTTTCATTTTCAGGTCGTTAAAGATAGTTTTAATAGCATTATTAAAAGTGTGAAACCTCAGTCATCGTTTTGACAAAAAATAAACCATAGTCCTTTATCTGAAAATTAGTAAAATCACATGAGTTTTATTTGAACTTTCCCCAAAAAATATATAGATCATTGAGTTGGGCCGGATGAAAAATGAACTGAATTGGGCCTTGGCCCATCTACATATTCTCACTTTCAGGCCTTGTTCATATGACAGTTGGGCTTTTCTTTGGGGTCAAATACATAATTATGATAATTAAGTACAAAATTACAACTAAGTCATATCATCAAATTTAATATTTAATATACCATTATTCTCTATATATTATGATTTTACACCATAATTTAAAAATTCTAGACTCCAATTCATAAATCATAAACCTTAGAAAATATATTTTAGACTTCTAATTTATAAATTATAATCCTTGAAATATATTAAAAGTACTGATTTAATTAGTTTGATATAATATAAAATTATGACTTGACACAATTGTAAATAGTTTTTAAAAGATGAATTTATGTGCAATTTTCCCTTTTCTTTGTAGCTGTGAAATAGTACACTTCGAATGGAGCAATATTTCTCAATGTTTTAAAAACCGGATCGAACATCGAACCGGTATGTTAAAGGTTCAGGGGTCAATGGGTTCAACCGGTTGACTCGGTCTGGTTGAACCGGATGACGTCATAAATAATAATATATATTTATCTATAAATAAATAAATATAATAATATAATTTTTTTGTTAGTGTTAATGTTTGTTATGTTTAGTTTATGTTAAAAAAAATGTGTTAATTATTATTAGTATGGTTTTGTTTTTTTTTTTTTTTGTTTCACTATTAATTGATTATTAACCTGTAAAACAAAATCCACTTTATTTTTTTTACCAGGAAGTGAAAATTGGGGTTCTTTGTATCCTATTTTATGATAAATATTTATGGCTTATGAGTTGAATATATTCAATGTGGGAGGGAGGTGAGGATGCTAATATAAATATATATTAAATGAATAAAGAAGATGAGAATTCTTACAAAAAAAAAAAAAAATGTATCAAAATAGGCCTAAGGTTTTTTGGGAAGTACCAATTTAGGCTCAATGTTCAAAATAACACAAATATAGGCTTAACGTTTACAATATAGCACCATTTTAGGCATCACGTACAAAATAGCACTAATACGAATTTAAGCTTAACGTTTACAAAATATATACCATTTAAGCTAAACGTCATAATTAAATGGGTAATTAATTTATTAGTCCCTATATTTTAACAAAACATACTGTTTAGTCCCTGTATTTTAAAAAACATATGATAAAGTCTCTAACCTTTTTCTCGATGAACTGTTTAGTCCCTAACGTTTTTCTCAGTGAACTGTTTAGTCCTTGCCGTTAGACTCTCATGAAGATTTTGTTAGTCAATTTGGATTTGCGTTCTTCTTTTCCTTTCCTTTAAACTCTAATGCATCTAAAATCAACTTTTAGTGTTCTTCTTCTTGATTTTCTTCTTAATCGTTCAAATTCGTAAGAATTGGATCTTTTCTTTTTCTTGTTCTCCATACAAATAACTTCTTCTTTTAAATTGAATTTCATCTTCTAAAGTTTGAAGGTAAATAGTAAAGGGTAATTTAGTCATTTCCGAAGTCATAAACGGTAAAAAAGTCTAACAAACAGACGGAAGGACTAAACAGTTCATTGAGAAAAATATTAGGGACCTTATCATGTGTTTTTGAAAATACATGGATTAAACAGTGTGTTTTGTCAAAATATAGGGACTAATAAATTAATTACCCTAATTAAATTAATCATATTATATTCTTTCCGTATTAACTTTATATGTTATCTTTTTATTTAGTTCTATATTCTTATTTATTATAATACAATTAATTAGTATTCTTGCCCATTAAAATCTTATATTTGTTTTTCATCAATGATTTTATGACTACTAAATTTCATTGCTTATGTAATCTATGCAAACTAAAAGTAATTGAATATCCACAATATTTTGAACACTAACATGTATCAATATCATTTTACATGAGCCATAAAATTTAGGAGCCATGGAATGGTTGATGAAAAACAAATGTAAGGTTTTAATGGGCAAGAATACTAATTAATTGTATTGTAATAAATAAGAAAATAGAACTAAATAAAAAGATAAGCTTAAATTGGATATATTTTGTAAACGTTAAGCTTAAATTCGTATTATTTTTTGTAAACGTTAAGTTTATATTGGTGCTATTTTGTATGTGAGTCCTAAATTGATGCTATATTGTAAACGTTAAGCCTAAATTGATATTATATTGTAAACGTTAAGCCTATATTGGTACTATTTTGAACATTTAGCCTAAATTGGTACTTTTCCAAAAACCTTGGCCTATTTTAGTATCTTATCAAAAAAATAAAATAAAATAAAGAAGATGAGAAGAGAAGGAAGTGACAGTGAAGAGAAAGAAGTGATAGTGAAACAAACAATCCCACATCGGATGAAAATAAGGACATAGCCTGTGGGAGTCAGTGAATATTAAATGGATTAAAGTAAATCTCTTACTTTCTTTTTTTAAATCCTTTTCACAGAAACTGGAGTGGAACCGGATCACCCGGTTCTAAAGGGGTCAATAGTATTGACCCCTGAGTAGTGTAAGCGGACCGAAAGTCTAGCTGGTTTCCGGTTGAACCGGTTTGAACGGCTGATCCGGTCCGATTTTTAAAACCATGATATTTCTTTATATATAGACTGCAGTCACTTTGTTGAAAAACAAAGTACCCGATACTATGCTTATATTATCATTGATTACAATTTTGGTTAATCTAAATCATTAAATAATTCAACGTATTATTCAATTATATTAACTGGTTACTGCTTGTGCCGGTCAAATTTTCGCTGAACTCTCCACCTCTTTTTATTCTGTCTTCTTCCTGCATTATTTTCTTCCACCCGCCTCTGGTCTCCTTTAATCGGTGCTGGTGAAGCATGAAGCTTCAAAAAGGCGGTCATGGAGATAACCGACCAACCCAACCAATAATCCTCCAAACCAGGAAGCCACAAACCTTAATTACTTTCCTCCCTTTTTTTTGTTGGATATGAAAAGAGGTTTAAAATCGATTTAGTTTTTCAAACATCCATGGTGATAATGTTGGGTAAATTACACCCATGGCCACTGAACTTTCCCATTTTTATATTATATCTACTGAACTTTAATTCTTAACGGTATCCACTAAACTTTACACTTTTTAACATCGGTGACCATTCAATTTTAACTAACTCCTCAAAATGACGGTTAACGACCTCAAAATAAAAATATTCAAGAATTAAAGTTGTTCAGAACGACATTCATAAAAAATGTGGTTTCATGATAAATGTGATTTTGAAGCTTCATGCTTCACCAGCACCGATTAAAGGAGACCAGAGGCGGGTGGAAGAAAATAATGCAGGAAGAAGATAGAATAAAAAGAGGTGGAGAGTTCAGCGAAGATTTGACCGGCACAAGCAGTAACCAGTTAATATAATTGAATAATACGATTGAATTATTTAATGATTTAGATTAACCAAAATTGTAATCAATGGTAATATAAGCATAGTATCAGGTACTTTGTTTTTCAACAAAGTGACTGCAGCCTACACCTATATATATATATATATATATATATATATATATATATATAAAATTACGTTTAAATTTACTGTTATAAGAGAAGTGTAGATTTATGCTAACATATGAAACGGTAAAATAATTATTGCAATGTTTTTTTTTTTTTTTTTTTTTTGAAGAATTGCAATGTTTCTGAGTAGAATCAATTTTACTTTATTTAATTGAAAATTTGAATAAATTGGTTTGATCGTTATTTGATAGTCACTCTAAATTTTATAAACAAGTTTCTTGAGATAAATAGCAATCTTAACTATCTAAAGAGATAATCCGTTCGTACTAAATTGAATTGGATGGATAAATATGGATTCCTATTTATCTAATTAAGCTATTAAGATAAATAGCAATCTTAACTATCTAAAGAGATAATCCTATCTAACTAAGAGTTAGAATTATAACTGATTAAGATTTACCATATCTAACCATGATTAAGATTCGACGGGTGCGCCTCCCCCTTTCTCTCTCTCAGTATTCGTTCTTAGTTCGTGGCATCGCAGCTCCTCCCGATTAACATTGTTGTAGGAGATGTGCGACCGATAATACAAGATGGCGATTCAATTTGTCTGCTGCAATAACTCAATGGAATTTTGCTCTACAAGAGATAAGTTGACAATCCATATTTGATATCTGAATTATACAGAGCAATTCCTTTATTGGTATCAGAGCCACAGATCCCGTGCTGTTTGCTGTTGTAAAAAGTTAGTTCTTGTTTTCATATTTAAAAGGTAGATGTCTAACCAAACATCAAACTTTCCATTTAAATTGAAAAGGCAAATGAGAGGAGAAAATAGAGTAACCAAACACCGCCTTAATTTCATGATTATCTTAAAATGGTCACTCAATTTTAATTTTATTGAGAAACATTGTAAGAGACATATACTCTAGCGTTAGATCCGCCAACCCATGGGTCAATATCGGTACTGGTCTAAACGATCCATCATAATCTATTAGGGACTAGGATAGTCGGTCATCCGGCCTTCGTGAAGGGAGGCGGATGTCTTCGTAGGGTGGAACCCCAATGGACACTTTGGACTCCGGAGTTAGCCTATAGTGCGGGTCTTTTATAAGACGAGGTTTATGCACAGAGAGACCATCCTAGACGAAAAACCAACAGATGAATTGACATGATGCTTGAGGCTTAAAGGGGATAGACTTTTATGTTATATTTTATGTTATATTAGAAGTTTAGTGCCAATAATATTAGAAAATGTAAAGTGGATTGATTTTTATGTTATATTTTTAAGTTTAGTGGTTATACTATAAAAATGATTAAGTTCAATGAGTATAGGTGTAATTTACTCAAATCATTCGCAATTTCATTTTTTTTTAATAAATCACTCCGACAACTTCAAAAGTAAAAAGATACTGAAAATACGATTTGAATTTCACGTTAACACTAATTAACTTTCACCGCCGACCGAAAAAGTACGTGATTGCCACCTAGTTGATATGTGTCTAATTGAAATAACACATGTCAGTTAAGTGGCAGTCATACATCGTTTCAGTTAGCGGTGAAAGTTGACTAGTACTGACGTGGAAGACACATTACTTTTCCGATATCTTTTTGCTCTTAAAATCGTCGAAGATAAAATTCAAAATTAATTAATTTTATTGAAACAAATTGAAATTGAATAATTAAAAATATTCTGTGACAAACAATGTAATCTAGGAAACAACTAGTCTATTAAAAAAAGGAAATTTATATGGAAATACACTTTTGAAAAACAATCTATAATTATATCAAGTCATAATTTTCCATTATATCAAACTAATAAAATCATTATTTTTAATATGTTTTAAGAATTATAGCTTATAAATTAGGGTTTATGATTTGTTGTCTAGGGTTTTATGAATTGAAGTTTAATGTTTTTAAATTAAAATGTAAAAGTATACTTTATATATATATATATATATATAAAATATAATGACATATTCAGAATTAAATAATCTGATTTAGTTATAATTTTATAGTTAATTATGATATTCACGTAGGAACCTAAAAAAATATACAAATCATTGAGTTGGGCCGAATGTAAATGAACTGAATTGCTCATTTACACATGGGTCAATTACACGGATATCATAATTAAGTACAAAATTATAACTAAGTCATATCACCAAACTTAATTCTTAATATATCATTATTTTCTATATATTATGATTTTTACATTATAATTTAAAGATTCTAGACTCCAATTCATAAGAGCGCCTCTAATGGTTGGGTACTCAAACACCATCCACATCATCAAATAACATTATTACAAAACACCCTCCATATTAAAATACTCTCCTTACAAAAGCACCTCTAATGGTTAGATACTTTTACTTTACTTTAATGGGTCCCATACGTCATAATATTTTAATTTCTTCATTTTAATTCAAATATTTATATTTATTAATAATATTTAATATATATTGAATAATCATTAATAATTAAATAAAAAATGAACTTTGCTATATTATTCGAATAAAAATAAATTTTAATTATTTGATTAATTTATTTAATTAGAAAAATCGCATATCAGATATTTAAATAATGAGCCCAATAATCAAATTTGTATTGAATAAAATCACAATTCAGAATAATAAGTAATAATTCAATACAACAACAACAACAACAACAACAAAGTCTTAGTCCCGAAATGATTCGGGGTCGGCTAACATGAACCATCAGAATAACCAGTAAACTCATATCACTCTCGATCACCCTCCTCTAAGTTTGCTTAGGTCTTTCCCTACCCCTCACCACTACATCCCTTTGCCACTCTTCGGTCCTCCTTACCGGCGCATCAAGCGCTCTACGTCTCACATGGCCCAACCACCTTAGTCGGTTTTCTCTTATTTTATTCTCAATAGATGTAACCCCTACTTTTGTCCTAATTATTTCATTACTCACCCGATCCTTTCTCGTATGACCACACATCCATCTCAACATACGCATCTCCGCCACCGACATCTTATGGATGTGACAGTGTTTCACTACCCAACACTCCGTACCATATAACAATGCCGGTCTGATTACCGTGCGGTAGAATTTTCCCTTCAATCTATTAGGCATGCCGGGGTCACAAAGGAAACCCGTAGCACTCTTCCACTTCGACCAACCAGATTTAATCCTATAAGCAACATCTCCATCTACTTCTCCATCCGTTTAGATAATAGATCCTAAATACCGGAAGCAATTCGATGCCTAGACAACTCTCCCATCTAGGGTGATTGTCCCTGCCTCCCTACTCCTATGGCCGCTAAACTTACAATCCAAATATTCTGTCTTACTTCGGCTCAACTTAAAGCCTCTAGATTCTAAAGTTTGTCTCCATAGTTCCAACTTCCTCTCCACTCCTTTTTTCGTCTCATCAACCAACACAATATCATCTACAAACAACATGCACCATGGTATACCATCTTGAAGTGAACTTGTTAGATTCATCCATAACGATGGCAAAAAGAAATTGGCTTAGTGCGGAACCTTGATGCACTCCAATCGTAATAGGGAACTCTTCAGTCTTCCCAACACTAGTATGTACACTCGTGCATGCTCCCTCATACATGTCCTTTATGATATCAATATATTTCCGCGAAATATCTTTCCTTATCAAGGCCCACCAAAGTACTTCCCTTGGTACCTTATCATATACTTTCTCCAAGTCAATGAAAACCATATGCAAGTATTTCTTCTTATTTCGATAGTGCTCCATTAATTGTCTCATTAGATGGATGGCTTCCATAGTTGATCTTCCCGGCATAAAGCCAAACTGGTTTTCCGAGATCTTCACCGTCCTCCTTAGCCTTTGTTCGATCACTCGCTCCCAAAGTTTCATAGTGTGACTCATTAATTTGATTCCTCGATAGTTGGCACAATCTTGGACATCGCCTTTGTTCTTATACAAATGGATTAAGATACTTTTCCTCCATTCTGATGGCATCTTATTATTTCTCAAAATTTTGTTGAAGAACGTCGTCAACCATTCGATCCTCTCTCTCCCAAACATCTCCAAATCTCAATAGGAATGCCATCAGGTCCTACTGCTTTCTTCAACCTCATCTTATTTAATGTCATTTTGACTTCACCTTTTTGAATTCTCCACGGGCATTCATGATTTATCATATCGTGAGGGATACTTATACCTCCAACATCTTGTCTGCGATCTCCATTAAATAAGTCATCAAAATAGGACCTCCATCGCTCCTTGATATCCTTATCTCCAACTTGGACTTTCTGGTCCACATCCTTCACACATTTAACTTTTCCTAGATCTCGCGCCTTCCTATCTCTCATCCGAGCAATTCTATATATGTCTCTTTCCCCTTCTTTCGTATCCAATCTTGTATACAGATCCCGATTCACCTTTGCTCTTGCATCTCGTATGACCTTCTTTACTTCCCTTTTAGCCTCTTTGTATTTTTTGTAGTTCTCGCCACTCCTACATTTCCCCAATATTTTATAGGATTCTCGCTTACTCTTTACTGCTTGTCGTACTTCTTCTGTCCATCAAGACGTGTCCTTACTCGGTGGCATGCTACCTTTAGATTCCCCTAGAACTTCCTTTGCTACTTCCCTTATACTATGCTCCATCTTAGTCCACATCGAATCTATATCTAAATCCATATTACAAGTCCAAATATCTTTTTTGGTCATCTCATCCACAAATTTTTGTTGATTCTCCCCTTGCAATTTCCACCACTTAATCTTAGTCTCCACTTGTGTTGTTCGTTTTCTTATACATTTCCTACTTCGAAAATCAAGCACCACTACTCTATGTTGGGTTGTCATACTCTCACCAGTGATCACCTTACAATCAATATAACTCTTTCTCCAAGTACTCCTTACTAAGAAGAAGTCAATTTAGCTCGCATTACCGTCACTCTGATAAGTCACTAAGTGGGATGTTCTTCATAAACTATGTGTTCATGATACTCAAGTCATAGGTTGATACGAATTCCAAAATATCATTTCCTGCTTCATTCTTATCTCCAAAACCACACCCTCTATGAACACTCTAAAACCCATCTCGCCTAGAACCCACGTGTCCATTGAGATCACCCCCAAGTACCATCTTTTCATCCCTAGGAACCTGTTGCACCACTTCCTCTAAGTCCTCCCAAAAAGCTTGTCTTATAGAGACATCTAATCCTATTTGTGGCGCATATACACTGATGACATTCACAACCTCATCCCCTATCACTAGGTTAACACTCATAATTCTATCGCTCTTCCTAGACACCGCTACTACATCATCAATATACTCCCGATCAATAAGAATATCTACTCCATTTCTACCATTATCCTTTTCTGAGTACCAAAGCTTATAACCCCAATGAGCTATCTCTCTAGCCTTGGCTCCAACCCACTTGGTTTCTTGTAGGCACATTATATTTATCCTCCTCCTCTTCATAACATCTTGTAACCTACTACCTTTAACCCTACCCCTATCATTACCGTGGACTAGCTTATTTACCCGCAACCCTTGCATATTTGACACCACCCCCGGGTCTTGGGGTGGCGCGCCGCTTCGGGGCGATGACCTAGCAACCCTTGCACAGTTATCACTACACCCGGGTCTAGGAAGTGTAGCGCGTCGCTGAGTAGGGAACGCCCCCACGATATTTATATTGTGGTTCATGTCATAAGATGTGGCTAAGTTTTACGCTGGTCGCCACAAACCTACCGCAACCCTCCTCCTTTATCCGGACTTGGGACCGGCTGTAAAACCCACCAAGTGACCCTCACAGGCGGAGTTAACAAGTAATAATTCAATGTGAGAAAAAAATCCAACTTAATGAGTAATAGATAATAGAAATACAATTCTTTATATGTTATTGGGCCCACTAATTCAGAGCTTTCAAATTTTGGACACCCTCCAAATTTGATCACCCACCAAATCCAGATACACATATATTTCTATATTCTAATGGTTGGATACAAACTTTCAATTTTTTTTATTTGCAGATTAGTCCTCCTAGAGAACCACTAGAAATGCTTTAAACCATAAACCGTAGAAAATATATTCTAAACTTCTAATTTATAAATTCTAATCCTTAAATATATTAAAAGTACTGATTTTAACTAGTTTGACATAATCCAAAATTATGACTTAATATAGCTGTAAATAGTTTTTAAAAGATGAATTTACACATTCTCACTTTCAGCCTTTGTGCATATGACGGTTGGTTTTTTTTGGTCCCTGTGAAATAGTACACTTCGAATGTAGCAATATTTCTTGCAGTAATTTATTATGATTAATAAAAACAATTAAATAAAATTAATTATTTAGTCAATTTTTTTAAAAAGGGAAAAATTGTTTAAAAATCAACAAGAAGGGCATTACAAAAAGAAAGGAGAAATGAAAGAAAACCATTCACTCCTGATAGAGTAGTAGAGACAGTTCTAGCCAAAAAATGAACTGAATCGTTTACCGATCTTTTAACAAAATGAATAGAACTATTAACAAGTTC
Source organism: Euphorbia lathyris (assembly GCF_963576675.1). NCBI lineage: Eukaryota > Viridiplantae > Streptophyta > Magnoliopsida > Malpighiales > Euphorbiaceae > Euphorbia > Euphorbia lathyris. The sequence goes on from NC_088914.1 coordinate 881,581, forward strand.
GTTAAATGTATAAATACAATCGTTGACTAAGCATGAAAAGATGATAAAGCCTTTGATGTGTAAGCCATAGACTGAATAACAATCTGAGAATCTGATTCTATCTGGATATTGTTCCAACCTTTATTCTTAATCCAACCCAGTGCTTCATTAATAGATAATGCTTCTGCCAGAGCAACATCAAATGTTCCTTCAATGAAACCATTGGTAGCAGCTATAAATTTACCCAAAGAGCCCTTAAGGACACACCAAACGCAGCTGTACCAGTCTCTTCAAAAATCACAGTGTCGACGTTGAGTTTGAAGCAATTGGAAGCCGACGGAGACCAATGAAAATTCGACGACTCAGCAGAGGTAGATGAGACTTACAAGCAATTTGAGCAGCTTTCTAATTAGCTGTCTTGAACATCATTATGAAGTAAGATAGAAGGTGTAGAAATATTTTGGTTATTTTAGTCAATTTAATTAATTAGGATAAAAATTACTTTTTCATTGCAAAATCTACCCTAGTTAATTATGGGAAAATAAGTTTAAATTTAATAAGTCTAAATCTAACGGTAAATAACAAGTGTCCGTTTGTTTCCATTTTTCAAAACTGTTTTTTACCTTTTAATTTTAAACAGAAGATAAAAAGCGTTTAGTAAAATTTCGAAACAACTGTTTTTAGCACCAAAATCAACTAACATCTACTACGTGTCCGTTTGTTTTCATTTTTCGGAACTGCTTTTTTCCTTTCAAGTCTAAATAGGAGACAAAAAGTGTTTGGTAAAAATTTGAAACAACTGCTTTTTAGATAAAAATCAACTAATATTTGCTGCATATCCGTAACAACAAACAACAAACAGTTAACAGCAACATCAAATAGGAGCAGCTGACGGACCCTACATATATCAGTAACAACAAACAGCAAATAGAAACAAATAAACTAAATAGACTCTAACATGACGTTTGGTATTCTATGAGAATAGAGATAAAAGATTGAGATAATGATAAAAAATAAGATAGGAGAGTTTATTATCCCATGTTTGATACGTATGATAGGGAGTTGGATAAAATGATTCATTTTACTATATTGTTCCTATCTAAAATAGAAAGTATATATTGCTGTAGTATCAACGTCGACTGGAATTAATTAAACTTAATCTATCAACCTAACTTGAGAAATACTTAGAACACTAAATTAAATTTTCAAAATACAAAAAATGGAATAACTTTGGAACACTGTATTAAATTTTCAAAACACAAAAATAGAAAAACTAATATATTTAAGAGGATAAATTAAATTTAATTAATTTTATTCGACATTGATATTATAATAATATATAGACAGATTTAGGTTTTTAAAAGTTCAAGATTAAACATTTCAAAAAAAAAAGTTTAAGATTAAAATTAACTTGAGAAATATTTGGAACACCTTACTAAATTTTCAAAACACAACAAATGGAATAAATAATAAAAATTAAGGGACAAATTAGACTTTTCCATCTAAATAAGTTATTCACATATCTTATATCACCCCAGGGTGTTTGTTAGAAGTAGGGCTGTAATCGAGCCGAGCCGAGCCGAGCTTTGGCCTGTTCAAGCTCTGCTCGCTATAAAATTAACGAGCTCGAGCCCGAGCCGAGCTTTGGCTTGCTCAATGAGCTTGAGCCGAGCTTCGAGCTTGTTTCGAGCCCAAAATCCACTTTTGGACTTGGTTCATTAAGAAAATTATCTAATAGCAAATGAAATAATATTAAGTTTCGATATTTGTGAACTAACACAAAACTATATAGTTTTCTACAAAACTAAAATTTGTTCATAAATGTTCTAATCGAGCCTGCTCGCGAGCTTTCGAGCCGAGCTTTGGCCTGCTCAAGCTTGGCTCGTTTACCAACCGAGCCAGTAAATCATGTTCACGAGCGGCTCGTTTACAAATCGAGCCGATCACCGAGCCGCTCATGAGCAGCTCTGTTCATTTACAACCCTAGTTAGAAGGGATATAGGAAGTGAAATAGGGATAAAAAAAACACGAGATAAGTTATCCCGTGTTTGTTTGAGAGATAGAAGAGTGGGACAGATGAGGGATAAGCCTCTTATCCCTCAAATCCTATACCCAAGAGGGGGATGGGGTGGTATAAGGAGGTGAGATAAGTTCCTGCGATTTTAATAGGATGGCAAAGTCCATCTTATCCCTCAAATTAATGTTATGTAGTTTAAATAAGGTTAAAATAGTAAAATGTATTATTTTATCCTCATCCCTATCCCGCATACTAAACATTGAATAATAATTCTCGACTATCATATTTTTATCCGTATCTCAACCAGTTATCTTTATCTCTATCCTAACCTTTATCCTTATCTCTATCCCAATAGAATACCAAACGTCTCGTCTAGGTATAACTTTAGTGGGATAAGAGGCTTATCTCTTCCTTGTCTCACCCTTCTATTTCTCAAACAAACACGAGATAACTTATCTCGTTTTTCTTGTCCCTATCCCTATTCCATCTCCTATATCCCTTCTAACAAATATCCGGTAAATTTATTTGATGTGTGACATTACGGACGAGATGAAAATCATGGATATAATATCAATTTCAAATACGAGGCATGCACCATCGCCGGCTAAAAATTCTAGAAGAGTAGGTTTGAAAATTTCAAAATGCAAACTGCATATGGGAAGGAATATTTGCCTATAAATATGTTAATTAAAGTGGCTAACTAATTGACGTGTATGCATATGTTATTTATTTATATTTATAAGTCCATGTTTTTTTATGAATGGCATCAATGTATTTCTTATTTTATAAGCTTTGACTTCATTATTTAATTTAACATGTACAAAGTAAATATCAAAATCTTATAATAAAAGTAAATTAGTGTTATAAATTTGGATTTTTTTTCGTATAAAGAATTATGTGGGGATTGAAGAAAACAGGCTATCATGATAACATGTATTTGGGAGTATTGAAAATTGTTAGCGACACAGTATTACTATCTCTGTTTTATATTAGATGTTTTTCTAGAGATTCTTTTTTGTTCATATTACATGTCATTTTATATGATCAGTACACGTTAAGTCATCTTTTTTCTGCTATAAAACGCGGGTTTACGGAAATTAATTAGAATAATAGATTTATTATAGAATAAATAAATATTGGAATCAGTAAATAAGGGGCAACAATGTCTTTTTTGTAATATCCTTAATTTCTATACAATTCTCTGAAAAGACATACTCCCTCCATTCCATTATTGATGATCCGCGAAGCCAAAACGGGCCGAATCATAAACACGGGCCCAATCTACACTTAGACCCATGGTCCAAGATCAAACGGGCTCCGAATAAAGGAAGCGGGTAAAGCGAATAACCACCCCGACATCCTAAACGGAGCATTAAAACTCCCACTCAAACACGTTTGTTGCCACGTAAGGGACGTGGCCTAGAAGGAGTAACCGCCCTCGGCGGTTACTTCAGAACACTTATAAAAAGCCATAAGGCTAGAGGGGGAGGTACGTTCATATTTTTCCAGCAATACTATTATCAATTTACCAACCCTCCTACAAAAACTGACTTGATCGTCGGAGAGTTTTCCCGGAGATCCTGTCTCCGGTTCTGTTTTGCAGGTAACTACGGTGGAGATCATCTAATCGGATCCAGCAAGTTATCATTGGTGCGGTGAGCGTGGACCTTTTTTACCAACATTTGGTTAAAGGTACACAAAGAACATGTCAGAACCATCACGAACGACCGGCGTTACAACCAGATCAGCTAGTATGAACTTAAGGGGTCCACAGATTGCGAATTCGCAGCCTGCGAGTACACAACCTATGGTGCCTAGCTCGACGAACCCTCCGGGACAATTGAGTCCATTATTGGAAGTCCAAGTGCAAACTGAGATGGAGATGTCCAATAGCGATTTCGTCCAAATGGCAGGACAAGTCTTGGCTTCAAATATGAGCCAAGCGGCGGGGGATCGAATGATTGGTTTGCTAACCGCAATCGCTGATCACAATACCGCCGTGGCGGCTGCTCCTCAACAACCTGTTGTCATCTCCACACAACCATCGACTACTGCCACCATATGTGCGCTTCCGCAGCCATCTCGAGAGCCAAATCAGATAGGTCAGAGTAGTCACATGAACCCACACAGCCACCCAGGCAACTACTCGTATCACGATCCTAGTATGACGATCCATCCGACCTGGCAAACATCCCAACCGACATCGGGAATGCCAGGAATCCTTCCGCTACGACAAACGGAGCCCTTTGTTCACGGATATTCAGAGTTGATGACGTCTGGGGCGAATACGTCTGGACAGGAGCACACTTGGAACTTTGATCCTATAACTGGACGGCGGCTAGAACCACGGCGGGAACAACTTTCAACACCAATTGGCGGGTGGATGCCACCTAGAGTTCACCAGCAGCGGATGGAAGAGGATCGGGGAATACCCCATATTGAATTGGAAGATCAACTGCGGAGTATGATGGAGCGAATGGGGTACACACCTAGGGCGAGAGCAGAGGTGCAGAGCGATTCGCCCTTCGCTCCATCGTTGTGGGAATTTATTCCAGATCACAGGATAAAAGCGTCGGCGATACCTAAATACTATAGGGACCCAAATTCTGATCCTGAAGCACATGTCAGGAACTATAGAGAATTAATGGATGTTGCAGGAGCGAGTGAAAGCATAATTTGCAGATTATTCTCGACCACTTTGGGCGGAGCGGCATCTGATTGATTTCGGTCTTTACCTACTGAATCCATTCACAACTGGAATCAATACAGTCGTGATTTCTGTGCAAAGTTCGTGGGCTGTAAAGCAGCGGATGTGACGGATAGGCAGCTGAAGGAGATCAAACAGAGAAATTATAATTCCCTAAGGGAATTTGTTGTCGCATTTAATGATATTCTGGTGTGGTTACAGAACCCGGATATAGTGAGCATTCGCAATATCATGGCGGATGGAACCACGGATTGGAGCATGCGGGAGGAAATCATCCGGAACAAGCCACGCACCGTGGCTGAACTCATGAAGATAGCAAAAGAATTCATGGAAGTGGACGACGTTAACAGGGAGCATAGAGCTCAAACAAGGCGAGAAAGGGAGGCGGCTAGATACACTTCAGATGGTCGACGACATCAAAACCAAACACATTACAAGGATAATTTTGTTCGAAAGGGCAATCGTTCCTTTCAAGGGGGGGATACCAAACACCATTGAACACGACTCGTCATGAGGTGCTACTTTGGATTGAGAAAAGCCCCCTGAAAAAGGATGTGCAGTTTCCTGAGGCCAAGGGACGAACCAATTTGGGGAGATATCCTAACAAATATTGTAGGTTCCACAGATTGAATGGCCATGACACAAACGATTGCTATGAATTGAAGAAGGAGATTGAAAAGCTAATCGAGAGAGGCAAACTGAGTCAATTCGTAAGAAAAGAGGCGAGTGACGAGAAAACAACGCTCCCGCATGAAGTGGATGCAAGGCCAGAAAAGAAGCAGAAAAAAGGGGTGATAAACGTGATAGCAGGCGGGATCTATGAGCCTCCAACAAAAAGGGCTCGCCGTGAACAGCGAAAAAGCAACACACATAGGGGGGATGCCCTCAATTACTCATTTGCGCGAATCACGGAGCCACATGCGGATGCTTTGGTGATTACAATGGCCGTAGAAGGATGGGACGTTAAGCGGGTCCTTATTGATACAGGCAGTTCTTGTAATGTTATTACTCGGACTGCATTCAACAAGCTGGGAATTAATGACGAACGAGTGGAACATATGTTCATGGATGTAACTGGCTTTGGAGGTCAATCATCTCAAACAAGTGGACAGGTGGTGCTGGAGGCAGAAATGGGTGATAAGAATCTAAAATGGCGAGGTGATCTAGAATTCGCAATTATTGATCTCCCATTGGCCTACAACATAATTCTGGGGCGTCCGTTCCTATTAGAAACGGAATCGCTCATCTCAACGAAGCATTTGACGTTACATTTGCCAACACACCAAGGGCGAGTCATAGTGGAAGGTGATCAACTTGTATCTCAACAAGCCTATACATTGTCACTTGAACCAAGACCAGATGAAGAGGATAAAGTTGATGAGAAGTTGCCGGCGGAAGCGTTGGGAGAAACGGAACTATTCGCCATCTCAAATGACAAGAACGTACGAATAGCGGCAGGACTCCCAGAAGAAACGAAGAAAGCCATTACCGAGGTGTTGATCTAATGCGAGTCGGCATTCGCAGCTCCAAATGAAGTGCTGAAAGGAATAAGTCCAGACATAGCAACCCATCATTTGAATGTGGACAAAGGTGCAACCCCAGTGCGACAAAAAAAGAGAGGACACGCTCCAGAGAGGCAGAAGGCGAATGAAAAAGCTGTGGCGGATTTGCTAAAATCAGATGCAATTCGAGAAGTCACCTATCCGGAGTGGCTAGCCAATGTGGTGCTAGTCAAAAAGCCAAATGGAACGTACCGAATGTGCGTCGACTTCAAAGATCTGAATAAAGCTTGTCCGAAGGATATGTATCCGCTACCTAACATTGATATATTGGTAGATGGGACGGCAGGATTTGAAGCTTTATCGTTCACCGACGTGAAATCCAGTTACCATCAGATACCCATGGAGAAGGCGGATGAAATCAAGACATCATTTATAACTCATCAGGCAACTTATTGCTTCAAGGTGATGCCCTTTGGACTGAAAAACGCGGGAGCAACATATCAGCGGATGATGAACAAGATATTTTCAGACAAGTCAGGCGAGAACTTCTCGATCTACGTAGATGATATGATCATTAAAAGCAAGAAGATGCAAGACCACCCGCAGGATATTAAAGAAATCCTGGAAGTGCTGATCAAATATGGCCTCAAATTGAACCCAGAAAAATGCACGTTTGGAGCAAGAGCAGGAAAATTCCTGGGTTTCATTGTTAGCGGCAAGGGAGTTGAGGCGAATCCGGAGAAAGTAAAAGCGGTGATGGAGATGAAAACACCGAGGAACGTAAGAGAAGTACAGAGACTGAATGGGCGGTTGGTGGCATTAGGGCGATTCATACCATGCTCAGCTAGGAGATGTCTACCTTTCTACAATGCCATCAAAAAATCTAAGTCCTTTGAATGGATGTCGGATTGTCAAGAGGCATTTGAGGGTATAAAACGATTACTATGTTATCCGCCCTTAATGAGCAGGCCGGAGGATGGAGAAGATTTATTTCTTTATGTATCCGTCACCAGTATGGCGATATGCACTGTGATGGTGCGAGAAGAAGAAGGACAACAATATCCAGTGTACTATGTGAACAAAGTCTTGAAGGATGCAGAAAACACCGAGGAACGTAAGAGAAGTACAGAGACTGAATGGGCGGTTGGTGGCATTAGGGCGATTCATACCATGCTCAGCTAGGAGATGTCTACCTTTCTACAATGCCATCAAAAAATCTAAGTCCTTTGAATGGATGCCGGATTGTCAAGAGGCATTTGAGGGTATAAAACGATTACTATGTTATCCGCCCTTAATGAGCAGGCCGGAGGATGGAGAAGATTTATTTCTTTATGTATCCGTCACCAGTATGGCGATATGCACTGTGATGGTGCGAGAAGAAGAAGGACAACAATATCCAGTGTACTATGTGAACAAAGTCTTGAAGGATGCAGAACTCCGGTATTCGAAGTTAGACAAAATGGCCCTCGCGGTGATAACCACGACGGCTAGATTAAAGCCATACTTTCAGGCGCATACTATCATTGTGAGAACTGGTATTCTAATGCGAAAGGTACTGCAGAAACCTGACGCATCCGACCGATTGATGGAATGGTCAATTCGCTTAGGAGAATTCGATATTCGCTATGAAGGAAGACCAGCACTAAAGAGTCAAGTACTCGCCGATTTCGTGAATGAGTTCACGTGGGATGACGACGAATGTCCAAAGGCACAAAAAGAAGAGTGGAGCATGTTCACAGATGGGGCATTATCCACAGAGGGAGCTGGACTGGGAGTCGTCATCAAAGGCCCGGAGGTTATTCGCCTGTACTATACGGCAAAGTTAACTTTCGAAACTACCAATAACGCCGCAGAGTATGAGGCAATGATATGCGGATTGAAGTTGCTTAATGAACTTACGCCAGAAAGAGTGGTAATCTACAGCGATTCTAAACTCATGATAAATCAGATCACAAAAAATTATCTGGTGAAACAGGAGGATCTAGTAAAATACCATAAAGAGGTCGGCAGATTGACGCAGGAGTTAACACGCAAGGGAGTCGTTTGGGAAATGGTACATGTTCCGCGGGGCCAAAACACAAAGGCTGACGAATTGGCAAAAGCAGCGGCGAGTAGAGAACCATGGAGTCAAAAAGCATGCGATTTGGAAATAAGATCGACACCAGCGTTCGAAGTCGATCAGATTATGGTCATCGAAGAACTGGTAGATGATGAAGATTGGCGGATGCCCATTCGCCAATATTTGGAACAGGGAGATTTGCCGGTTGATAAAAGCTTAGCCAGAAAGCTAATTGGGCAGTCAGGGAGATACTCAATTCGAGATGGAACTTTGTATCGGAAATCGTATACATGTCCATGGTTGAAATGCATTAGCCGCAATGAAGGAGACTACGAGAACTACATGAAGGAATTTGTGGCGCACATGAAGCCTTGGTGGCGTTGGCAAGAAAGGTTAAGTTGATGGGATGTTACTGGCCCAAGGTGGTGGATGATTCCCGGAAGATGGTAGCGAAATGTCGCAGCTGTCAAATCCATGCGAATGAAAAGCATGTTCCCGGAGCCGAACAAATCACTATAATGACGGCATCGCCATTCGCAACATGGGGAATCGATATAGTGGGTCCATTCCCAGAAACGACAAAGAAAAGGAAGTACTTGATAGTCGCAGTTGACCACTTCAGCAAATGGGTAGAAGCAGAGGCAGTAACCGCTCAAACACCTGAGCGAATGATCGAGTTCTTACGAGAGAACATTATCATGCGATTTGGAATCCCACAAAAGCTTATAACCGACAATGGCACCCAGTTCAACTGTGTCAAATTCAAAACATACTGCGAAAGCACGGGAATCAAGAATCATTTTTCTTCTGTAAATCATCCTCAATCGAATGGTATGATAGAGGTTACCAACAGGGCCATGATTCAGGGAATCAAGAAGCGGCTAGGTGATAAAAAAACAGGTTGGACGGATGAGATACCCCATATGCTATGGGCATACAGAACTTCTGTAAAAGCAGCAACGGGCGAAACACCTTTCTCGCTGGTTTATGGAGCCGAAGCGGTCCTGCCTGTTGAAATCAAGTCGCCTACAAATCGGATAATTTATTATTGCGACACACAAAATCCTATCAATATTAGGGATGCATTGGATTCTATTGAAGAACGAAGGGAAAAAGCTTACATGAAAATGGCAGTGTACCGCAATAGAATCAAGAAATATCATGACAGAAGGGTGCGAAAAGTGATAATCAACGAGAACGACTTGGTCTTGGAAAAAGCGGATAAAATACAATCCAGAGAAGGCAAAGGCAAATTAGGTGTCAACTGGATCGGACCATACAAAGTATCCAAGAAGCTAGGACCATCAACTTTTGAAATAGAAGAAATGAGCGGTAAAAAGCTCTCGCGCACCTGGAATTTAGAGAATCTACGCCTATATAAACAGGCCGAGTAGTTCAAGGAAATGACGAGTACTCTTTTTCCTTTTATGAGTTTTTCCCACTGGGTTTTCTGATAAAAGGTTTTAATGAGGCTTTGATCCCACGCAGTTTATGTACCCATGTAATAAGAAGCCTTTTTTCTTTATCAATAAAGGTATTTACATTTATTCAATATACTACGTCCGAAGGCGGATCCTTTTCAACATGATCACAAAAACACATAAATGTGTTGCCTATTAAAGAAAGGCGGATGCATGATTACGCATCACTCGCAAAACCTTATGGTTAATCTTAAAAACACATAAATGTGTTGCCTATTAAAGAAAGGCGGATGCATGATTACGCGTCACTCGCAAAACCTTATGGTTAATCTTAAAAACACATAAATGTGTTGCCTATTAAAGAAAGGCGGATGCATGATTACGCATCACTCGCAAAACCTTATGATTAACCTTATGATTATTTTCGAAAGAAAAATCATAAGATAAGGCATAAAATTAAGCGAATAAACGAGTACTCAAAAAATTGCAAAAAGGGTCTGGCCACCCTAGCGAAAACGAAACTAACTACAAAGAATTAATAGGATGAAGTCGGCAAAAGACAAAGGTAACATATGAAAATAAAGGGCAACAAGGAATAAAACGACAATCGCACATGTAGGTAAAGCGGCAAGTAAAAGAAAATTAATATATACGGGCAGTTTGTTACATACAACAGTTCAAAATATAAATCAAACTACGCTACAGCTTCCTCTCCTTCACCCCTATTGCCCTCCTCGCCTTCAACGGCTCCCTCATCTCCTCCAGTGGGCGGATTTGCTTCAAGCGAATCCTCAACCCTCGAATCAGTAACCGCTTCAGAGAGAGGTACCTCTTGCTCAGAATGAGAAACGCCTTGTGGTACCTCTTCTTCCGCGTTCTGATTAGGGATCTCGCAGCTAATTGGAGAGGCCTGAAAACTCTGCCAATCTAAGAGGAGTACCTCATCCATATCAGCATCCTCGGCTTCCAGCTTGTCCCACTTCTCAGTTAAATCCTTTTCAGGGATGGGAACCTTGGGGCGGTTAAGTATTCGATCTGGATGTCCATGCTCATAAGCGGCATGAATTCGCTCCCCATACCAATAGATGCGAGCACTATCTTCAGCTAGAATCTCCTCAGCCCTCTTCTTTTGCATCTCCAGAGCCTCCTTGGATGAATTTAGATCATCAAGGACCTTTTGCAGCTCGTCGGACTTAGCCTGGAGGGATTTGAGAGCTTCCTCCTTCTCGCTCATAGCCTTCTGACAAGCGCCTTCAAAAGCCTTTGCCTTCCCTTGGACATCATCATAAAGCGACTTCTGAGTCGCCAATTCAGTACCAAGGTTCTCCAACTCTTTGGCTCGTTCAGCATCCCTTCGGAGAGCGCCCTCCGCGAAATTGATAATCTGCATATAAGACGGCTCGCGAATAAAAAGGGCGAATAAAAACATGCGATTACTATGGACACAAAATCCTTGAAAGGGAATGACAAGCTTCTACCCCCAAAACAACAAATATACCTCTATGGCGCGCTTCTCGATCCCCTCCATAGCAGTAGGAAGCGGTACTTGTTCTCGCACGCGGGAAGCAGAGGGGAGTCGCCCAAGGACATTGCATATGGAAGAAACAATGTCCTTACAGGAGAAACTCACGGCCATGCCAAAGGTCCTAGTCCACCACCCGCTAATATCGGGAATAAGCTGCGAACGCATAAGGAAAGAGATCAGAAGAACAGCAGATAGCTTATAAAGAACAATAAACATTGCAATAAATCAAGATACCTCATGAATTGGTGTACTGCTCTTTCCTTTTGATGAAGCAGATATGGGTGTACCGCCAACAGTAGGAGATACAGATGTGTTTTTCTTCCTGGGACGAGAAGACTCCGTATCTGCATTATTCTTTCGCTTCCTAGTTAAAGGAAGGTCCTCAGAAACAGAAGTGGGGCCTTGTGAAACGGAAGCGATTGGAAGGGAAGCTGCCTCAACAGAAGGAGCCGCCCCCACAGGAGAATTCGCCCCTGCAACAGAAGTTGTTCCCTCCATCCGCTTCTTCCTTCTTGCTAGAGCTTTCGCCTCCCGATCTGCAGCGAGTTGAGATAAAGGATCACCCCTGCAAAGGGTTAAAAGAAATCATCAACTTGGAAATGAAAAAAAAAAAGAAAAGTACCTTGAACAAAAACGCGATAAGGGATATAGACAACGCGATCTCCCTCGCGGTAGGCAATCGCCACTCGACTTCTTAGCATGTGGAAAGCCTGATCATACGTCCATACAAAAGGAGGCGTACTCTTCAAGAACTTTATAACAGCGGATTCTTCCTCACTGGGGTAACCGAAGTTCAAACTCTTCACATTGGGTCGGCCCCAGCAGCGAAGGAAGTTTGGATTCCCTTTATTAAACTTGATAAAGAAGTAAGATCGGTCCCACTCGCGGATCTTGTTCAGCTTCTCATCGAAACCATAGTAACCGCTCTGACGGATGAAAGTGAAATACCCCGCCGAACTCTTGAAATGATGAAGCTTGGAGAAAATTTTGAGCGAGAAGGGAACCTCCAAACAATCCGCCAGAAATTTATCCAGAGTTAAGTCGGCCCATCCATTGGGATGCAATTGACCGGGTGCGATTCCGTAACCGCCCAGGACGGAAGCAATCTCATCCGCCAGCGGATACGTGAAACCGCAGATAATCTGGGCGACGAAAATGGTGAAATACCCCTTTGGGTAGTCGCCCGGTCCTCTATCCTCCCCGGGAATGATGGTCTCGAGACCTTGAAGCCAAGGATACTGCTCCCGCAAATCATCAATTGTCTCGCGACAAACTAGGCTTCCTGACCGGTCCTTCTTCGGTAATAAACGGGGGGTTGGGACAGGTGGCGGAATCAACTTCTTAGGGTCAAAACCTAGACCCTCATCGGTTGTATTCGCTAGGTGGAGGAAGTCGGCGGGATGGGAATCAGACCCAGGAGAGCTGGTTGAAGCTTCATCAACCATCTCATCGACCTCATGAGACACCTCGCGGACGTAATTTTCGTCGAACGGTGCGAAATCGAGGTCAAGGTTCGACATATTGATGAAGAAAAATGAACAGAAGTAAAGAGCCGAACGAATTACAAGTAACGGAAAGGAAAACTTACATGTGGGAAAGAATACAGAGAAGAACGAACACTAAGGGGTTGACGCCGGAGAAGAAATGACAGGAGAAGGAAAGAACAACTTTCGAATTTTGAAAGAACAACTTTCGAATATCCAGACAAAGACGAAGAGTCCCCTATAACATGTGAAAAGACCCTAAAGGGCTCTTGCCAAACTAAAGGGGAGGCATGTGATGATCCGCGAAGCCAAAACGGGCCGAATCATAAACACGGGCCCAATCTACACTTAGACCCATGGTCCAAGATCAAACGGGCTCCGAATAAAGGAAGCGGGTAAAGCGAATAACCACCCCGACATCCTAAACGGAGCATTAAAACTCCCACTCAAACACGTTTGTTGCCACGTAAGGGATGTGGCCTAGAAGGAGTAACCGCCCTCGGCGGTTACTTCAGAACACTTATAAAAAGCCATAAGGCCAGAGGGGGAGGTACGTTCATATTTTTCCAGCAATACTATTATCAATTTACCAACCCTCCTACAAAAACTGACTTGATCGTCGGAGAGTTTTCCCGGAGATCGTGTCTCCGGTTCTGTTTTGCAGGTAACTACGGTGGAGATCATCTAATCGGATCCAGCAAGTTATCAATTATATAGGTCATTCTAGCAAATTAGTTTTTTCCCAAAATATAAGTCATTCCAGGATTCCAAGAACTTTTAGTATAGGTTTTTGGTCCGAACATTAAATTTTTTGTATTGGTACATGTATTTTTTAATATTCCAATACTTATTCCCCAATAGTGACATGAGAAAAAATTATTTTTAATTAATCAATATATTTCTTAATTTGTGTGAAATATCCTATAATGACCTATATAATGAAATGGAGGGAGTATAATATGAAACGGAGGGAGTATTTAGAAATTATAATTTCTTATTATGTATGTATTCTATTAAGTCTTGTAGAAGAAGTTTTGTATACTTAGAATACGGACTCTTTATAACCTATAAATGTTGATGTTTATGCGAATAATAGAAAAAAAAAAGGATAGGGAGAATTACAGAGAATAAATTATACGTGTTTTCTTATATTAAATAATTTTATATTATTATTTTTAAATTGGTTTAAAGCAATATTTGGTCTCTGACCTATCTAAAATTTTATCATTTGGCCACTGACCTATTATTTGGTCACATTTGGCCATCGATTTATCCTAATTGGTGAAATTCTATCCAATTTGTATTAATACTTAACGGAATCGTTATCTCATTGACAAAGAACGATATTTGACACTTGAACTTTACACGTGATATTTCTTAAAGTTTTTTTTGCCACATTATGTGGAAATAATTAATTAGATTAACAAAAAGAAAAAAAAATAGAAAACAAATCATAAACTAAAATCTATTAAGTTCAAGTGTCAAAATATCGTTACTTATCAATGAAATAATGATTCGGTTAAATTTTAATATAAATTAGATGAAATTTCATCAATTGAGATAGGTCAAGGGCCAAATGTGACCAATTAATATGTCAGGGGCCAAATGATAAAATTTTGGATAGATGAAGGGTCAATAGTGCTTTAAGCCTTTTTAAATTATATAATACATATTTTAATTGAATTTATATAACAATTTGTTGATAGACAAATAAAAAAGGCCTAATACACAAATAACCCCATAAACTTGTCCAAATATTACAACTGCCCCCCTCAACTTTCAATTGTAACAACTTACCCCTCAAACTTATCCAATTGCAAAATATAACCCCTCAAACTTGTCCAATTGTAAAACATAACCCCAAATTGGGATTTTTTTTTACCCCGTACTTGAAGCAACCGTAAAAATGTTTCCCTGAATTCGTATCACGCTATGAAATCTTCAATGGAGCTATTTCTCCACATAAACACATTTTCACGCACATAATATCTCAAAACTTTGAATCAAGAAATCACTAAAAAAACGAATAGCAATAACAAAAAAAAAAAAAAGAAGAAGAAGTTGAAGAATTGAGGATTTGTTTACTTAAATACTGATTTTTTTGGGTCTAAAGATCTGATTATCACATTCCACGAGCATTTGCAGCTTTTTTATTTCACGTGTTTATTCAATTGCAGTCCGTGTCAGCAATTTGGGGTTATGTTTTACAATTGGACAAGTTTGAGGGGTAAGTTGTTACAATTGAAAGTTGGAAGGGGCAGTTGCAACATTTGGACAAGTTCAAGGGGTTATTTGTGTATTAGGCCAATAAAAAATACAAAAATTTATATCCGATTAATCTCTAATTAATCCTCCAGACCCTTGTCCACCCGACTAGCATCTAGCGTTTTGCAACCTTTTTTTATATATATATAAAATTAAATATGAAAATGAGAGACAGAATGTCACATTCATGATTCATACATCCCTCTGTCATTTACCAGTTAGCTTTCATTTTCTTTCAGTTTTTATTAATAAGTCAACTCATTTTTTTTTTCTCCTCTCTGATCAATTCAACTTTACATATCTTGCAATAACTCGTTTTATTGACTAATTAATCACCCACTAAACCTATTAATTATTGCTAATCCATTTTCATTCCTTAATCTTCTCTTTTCACAACCCTCTTTTAATCACCATACATATAGACTAAGAATTATCAGAATGTCTTCTTAATCAAAGCTTCTCTCAAAACCCATGTTGCACGGAAACTCTTCTTCAATAGCGTTTCCGAGTTTCATATCCCTTTCCTAGCCATATTTTTTAGAAACAACATTTTCCGGTGTCCGTTTCTGTGCAATATAGCTGAAACCAAGAAAAAAGGAAACATATGTTGCACGGAAACTCCTCTTCCGTAGCCTCCGCATTTCATATCCCTTTTTCTAGCTAGATTTCTTCAGAATCAACGTTTTCCGGTGTCCATTTCCGTGCAACATAAAAGGCAATCTATATTCCACGGAAACTCTTCTTCAATAGCCTCCACATTTCGTATCCCTTTCCTTTACTTTTCCATTTCCTAGCTAGATTTGTTTCAGAATCAACGTTTCTCGGTGTCCGTTTCCCTGCAATATAGCTGAAACCCAGAAAAAAGGAAGCTAATGTTGCATGGAAACTCTTCTTCAGTAGCGTCTGCTTTTCGTATCCCTTTACTCTTCCGTTTCCTAGCTAGATTTTCTCAGAATCAACTTTTTCCAATATCCGTTTCCGTGCAACATAGCTGAAACCCACAAAAAGGAACATATGTTCCACGAAAACTCTTCCTCAATAGTGTTTCCGCCTTTCATGTCCCTCTCCTTCTCTTTCCGGTTTCCTAGAATCAACTTTTTCCAGTATATGTTTCCGTGCAATATAGCTGAAACCCAGGAAAAAAAGGAAACCTATATTCTACTCCACAGAAACTCTTCTTCAGGAGCATTTGGTGTCGGTTTCCGTGCAACATAGCTAAAACCCAGAAAAAAGGAAACCTATATTCCACATAAACTCTACTTTAGTAGCATTTCATATCCGTTTCCGTGCAATATAGCTGAAACCCACAAAAAAAGAAATCTATATTTCACAGAAACTCTTCTTCAGTAGCATTTTGTGTCCGTTTCCGTGCAACATAGCTAAACCCCCCCAAAAAAAGGAAACCTATATTCCACAGAAACTTTCTTCAGTAGCGTTTCGTGTCCATTTCCGTGCAATATAGCTAAAACCCAGAAAAAAGAAACCTATATTCCACAAAAACTCTTCTTCAGTAGCGTTTCCTGTCCCTTTCCTTTACTTTCCCCACCTTTTCCCCTATCCGTTTCCGTGCAACATAGCTGAAAAACCATAAGAACGGAACAAGAAAATGCAGTCCCGAAGCAACTGGGGAGGATCATTTGAGATAAACAACACTAAATCAACAGAATCAACACCAGATTTTGACAAAGCAGCATTTCAATCTGATCATCAACAACAAAATTACCACAATCATCATCTAGATGAAACACAACAAAGTTGGTTACTTTATCCACAACAAGCCAAGAACAAGAAGAAATATGTGGATTTTGGTTGCATAGTTTGCAGCCACAAAGCTATAAAATGGACTCTATATTCACTTGTTCTTGCTTTTCTTGTCATTGCACTTCCGACGATTATCGTCAAGTCTTTGCCCGAGCATAAGTCTCGTCCGCCTCCTCCGGACCGCTACAATGTTGCACTTCACAAGGCTCTTCTATTCTTTAATGCCCAGAAATGTAAGTCGGCTTATTTCGATTCTATTATGCCTCTCTAGAGAGAAAATAACGAAAGATAACATTCACCGACGGGAAATTTGTCGGTAAACACAATTATTCCGTCGGTGAATTATATATTTGAACAATTTTCACATGGATATTTCTGTCGCTGATTCTTTAAAAAAAATGTGTTTAATGCCGAGAAATGTAAGTCGGCTTATTTTGATTAGGCATAATATCCATTTGGCTCTCTAAACTAAGGCTTCAAAGTCAATTAGGACCTTAAACTATCCAAATCATCAATTAGGTCCCTGAACTAATAAAGAATCATCAATTCAGTTCCAATTCTAAACAAAAATTATCAATTGAAGCCTAATCGAAAATCATTCGATTGAACAGTTTCAGACCCTCTTCTCCAAACTCATTTTGAACCAACACAGTGATTATTACAGTATATACCAAACAGTCACAGTTTCTGATTTTAGTATAGAATGAGGACTTAATTGATGATTTTTGCTTAGTTCAGGGACCTGATTGATGATTTTGATAGTTTAGGATCCTAATTGACTTTAAAACTTTAGTTTGGGGACCCAAATGGATATAATGTCTTTGATCTATTATGCCTCATTAACATAATAATTCCGTCGGTGAATTCGTTAGTTTATATATTTGAGGCAATCTTCACATGGATATTTCCGTCGCTGATTCTTAATCCTCCAAAAAAAATGTGTTTAATGCTTAGAAATGTAAAAAGTTGGCTTATTTCGATTCTATTATGTCTCTCCGAAGAGAAAATAACAATCACGACGGAAATATCTGTTGTAAACATAAGAATTCTGTTGGTGAATTCGTTAGTTTATATATTTGAGGCAACCTTCACATGGATATTACCGTCGCTGATTCTTAATCCTCCAAAAAAATGTGTTTAATGCCCAGAAATGTAAGTCGGCTTATTTCGATTCTATTATGCCTCTCCGGAGAGAAAATAACAAAAAAAAAAAACATTCACGACAAAAATATCTGTTGTAAACATAAGAATTAGTTTATATATTTGAGGCAATCTTCACATGGATATTGCCGTCGGTGATTCTTAATCCTCCAAAAAAATGTGTTTAATGCCTAGAAATGTAAAAAGTTGGCTTATTTCGATTCTATTATGTCTCTCCGAAGAGAACATAACGAACAATAACATTCCCGACGGAAATATTTGTCGTAAACATAAACATTCCGTTGATGATTTGGTTATTTCCAATATTTGTGGGGTAAATATAATTATAGTACCGGAATTTTATACTCTTTTCACTTTAGTACCTAAATTTCATTTTGTCATAAAAAATATACATGAACTTTAGATGACTAGACACTATAGTACCTATTGACATGCTACAACCGGTTAACCATTAAAAATATAGTAGATAATTTATTAGTTTTCTTTATTTTTACCTAACACACATTCTTTAGTTCTCATATTTTGAAAAACAGGTTATAAGATTTCTATCATTTGTCACTTTGTTAACCTTTTAGTCATTCTATCTATTTTTTAAAGATTTTTAACAATTATTTTTGGTATAAACAGACAGACAGAAAATAACATAGCAACATAGTCATTTTGTATCGCATTATGGCCATCCTGAAAGCTAAGATATGTTCGGTTAAAAATTTAAAAGAAATAGACAAAAAGACCAAAGTGTTAATATTGATAAGAGATAAGGACGTTATGATGTGTTTTTCAAAATATGGGACTAAACAATTTGTTACGTAAAAAAGGTGGAGTATAATAAATTATTTACCCTTAAAAATATAGTAAATAATTTAAGTTTTCTCATTTTTACCTAACACACTCCTCTTATTTTAAAAAACACATTATAAGGTTCATATCCTTTATCACCATTAACCTTTTGGTCATTCTATCTATTTTTTTTTTATGAATTTTAACCGGTATTTGGCATAAACAGACAGACAGAAAATAACAGAGTAACATGAGTATTTTGTATTATTATGGCTGTCCTGAAAGTTAAGATATATTTTGTTAAAAATAGAAAAAAAATGACCAGAAGGTTAACTATGATAAAAAAATATGAATCTTATAATGTGCTTTTCAAAATAGATGGAATAAACCGTGTGTTACGTAAAAAAAATGGAGACTAATAAATTATTTACTGTTAAAAATACAGATAAGTTACAATTGTGATACCTAAATTTTGATTTCTTTCACATTTCAGTGCCTAAACTTCATTTTGCACAAGAGACATAGTTTCACAAACTCTTTTACTTAAATGTGGGATCCACTTAAGTTTTAAAGACAATTTAGTCATTCATTTCCATCTCTAATCTTTCCATTCTCTCTCTAAAACAATTTCTTCCCATACTAGAACAGGACCCACCACGACCATATTTTCTTGTACAAAAATAAAATTTAGGTATTAAAATGTGAAAGAATGTAAAGTTTAGATACCACAGATTGTAATTTACTCATATTTTATTGGTTAACCGGTTGTAGCGGGTGATTAAGTACTATATTGTCCAGTCAACCTAAGTTCAGGTATTGTTTTGTGCAAAAATAAAGTCTAGGTACCAAAATGTAAAAGAGAAAAAGTTTAGATACTATAGTTGTAATTTATCCAATATTTGCGACAACCTGGTTGTTTCTGTCGCTGATATTGAATTGATTTTGTGATTCATTTGGTGTAGCTGGGAAATTGCCAAAGAGTAACGGGATACCGTGGAGGGGGGATTCGGGGCTGAACGACGGAATGAATGATACCGATGTTAAAGGAGGGTTGATAGGAGGATATTATGATGCGGGAGACAATATCAAGTTCAATTTTCCGATGGCGTATGCAATGACAATGTTGAGTTGGAGTGTGATAGAATATAGTCACAAGTATCGAGCAGTTGGCGAGTATGACCATACGCGTGATCTCATTAAATGGGGTACCGATTACTTGCTACGAACGTTCAATTCTAGTGCAACCCGAATTGACAAACTCTATTGTCAGGTGAGGTCAAATTAGTAATTTCCACTTGAAACTGGATGCCACTCAGTTGCGCAGACTAAGTTATTTGAGAAGGCGTTCTCGGGCTCAACACGCAATAAAGTTAATAGGTCATTTTACGTGGATTTGAAAATTATCGTGTTCGAGTCATGTTATTTTTGGGTTGGTTTCAAAATGAGTAAATCCAAACCCAACTCAAAAACTTCCATGTCACAATCGATTTCGTGTTGTGTTTTCGTGTTATATATATATTAATGATAACTTTTAAAAATATATGAAGATATGGTACTATTTTTTTTAAAAAAAAATTATGTCATTTTTAGATCAATATGCTAAAGTTAACCATCGAAAAGTCGGGTAATATCATGTTAGGAACACATGTAATGTGATTATAAAAATTTAGGAGGTTCAGATCATATTTGCAAGTAATAGTTATAAATTTTTTTTATTAGGCTTAATACATCAAAATTCTCCTAATTTTATCCAAAAAGATTGATTGACCCCCTGAACTTACACGGTATTTCGTTAGCCCCATCAACTTGCTTAAAATAACTTATTGGCCACCTAAATTTATTTAAAATGACCTATTGACCCCTGAACTTACTTACAGTGATCAATTTGCCCCCTGAACTTGTTTAAAGTAACATACATTGCAATTTGTCTAAATCCCTAAAAAAAATCAAATAAAGGCCTAATTCGTGATTTTAAGCGTTTCAAACATATTAACTTTATGTTTTGTACATTTTTATGGCATTTTTATAGATTTAGGGACCTAATCATGACACTTTAAACAAGTTTAGGGGGCGAATGAGACACAATGTAAGTTCAGAGACCAATCAACCTTTTTGGACAAGTTCAGGGGACAACTGATGTATTAAGCCTTATCTTTATTAATAAAGTGACATGTAAAAACACGAGAGAATATAACAATGATTTTAAATATTCATGCCGTTTCGGTTTAGCATGTCAACCTTAATCCAACCCAAACATTTACGCGTCAGTTTCGTGTCAACCTAAAAATGACATATTACCTGCTAAACTAAACCCAAACACTAAAATTATGTATTTCATGTCATGTGTACTTTGTCACCTCTAATTTTACGTATGTATAGGTGGGCGGAGCTCTGAATGGTTCTACGACACCAGATGACCATACCTGCTGGCAAAGACCGGAGGACATGGACTATAAGCGACCTTCCTTATTCGTAACAGCTGGCCCCGAACTTGCGGGGGAAATGGCAGCAGCATTAGCAGCAGCCTCAATAGTTTTCCAAGACAATGCTGCCTATTCGAAAAAGCTAGTGAAAGGTGCGGAAACGGTGTTCGACTTTGCGCGGAACAAAGACAAACGCACCAGTTACTCTCGCGGGCAACCTTACATCGCGCCATTCTACAACTCTACCGGCTATTATGATGAGTACATGTGGGGTTCTACATGGTTGTATTATGCCACGGGAAATGTCTCTTATATCGACTTGGCAACAAGATCTGGCATTCCTCAGAACGCCCACGCCTTTTCGGGTAATCTAGACTTGCGTGTGCCGAGTTGGGATAATAAGTTACCTGCAGCCATGTTGTTGTTAACAAGGTACCGAATATTCCTCAGCCCGGGATACCCTTATGAAGAAATGTTGCGGATGTATCAGGACGCTACTAGCCTTTCTATGTGCTCTTATCTTCCCAAGTTCCACGTCTTCAAATGGACTCGAGGTGCGTACATATAAATAAGGGTAAATAATTTATTAGTCTCTGTTTTTTTTACGTAACATACTGTTTAGTCCCCTTATATTGAAAACACATTATAAGGTCTATCTTTTGTCATCGTTAACCTTTTAGCTATTTTATCTATTTTTTTAGATTTTTAACCAAATATATCTTAGGTTTCCGAACAGCCATAGTGCGATACAAAATGACCTTACTTAGTTATTTTTGTTTGCTTATTTATGCTGAATATAACGGTTAAAAATCTTAAAAAAAAAGACAGAAAATGATCAAAATGTTACATGTGACAAAAAATAGAGACTTTATAATGTGTTTTTAAAAATAGGATGACTAAACAGTATGTTAAGTAAAAATGATATTTACGTTATAAATAACGTGCTTAAAATCTATTTGTTCTATCATAATAATCATATAATATAATCATAACGTTTCAAACGAAGTGCAGATTTAACCCAAACTAAATTAACTCTAACATTTCCAAGCAAGTTCAATTTTATCTCTATGTTATCTAAAATTTGAAAAGACCGATTTGTCTGTTATTTAACTGTCACCTCAGACCGTTGTCCAAATATCAATTATGTCTAAGATAATTAATGTCGTACTAACAAAATTACAAAAATTCCGTTAAAATGCTAAAAACTAAATTTGCTACTAATCATGTATATTTTTGTCAAACATATAGGAAACCAACAAAAAATGTACGAAGTTGCTTCAATTTATCGACAAAATCGTTTGGAAGGTCTAATGTGACAGTTAAAATAACAGTCAACCCAATTTTTTCAAATTTTCGACAATATAAGGCTGAAATTGATCTTCCTCATAAACATTAGCATTAAATTTGGACCATTTAATATGGGGCTAATTACAAATCTAGCCCAACTAAAAGGGTCCATTTACATATTTAACCCACTTTGCTTCAATATCACCAAATTAGACACTTTCATCCACTTTGGACAAGAATACCCTTATTTCAATTCATCTTCTTTCTCAGATTATGCACGTCTTTCTCGTCATCCCAAACGGGCGAAAAGACGGTGGTTTATAGAGAGAATAGATTTTGTTTCGTTCAACCTTTGAAGAACTAGTGTCTGCGGAAGAGGATTAGGAAGGAAATCTTAAAAAATAAGAAAGAAAAAAAATCTAACAATTGAACTGCTGTAATGTCGCATTTGTGACGAATTCGTCGCAAATGCGACAAGATTTGTCGCATCTGCGACAACGGTTGTCGCATTTGCGACGAAATGCGATAGCAAGTTGTCGCATTTGCGATGAAATGCGACAGCTGTTGTCGCATTTGCGACGAAATGCGACAACAGTTGTCACATTTGCGAAGTGGTGTCGCATTTGTGACGAAATGCGATAAATTCGTCATAAATGCGACAACAATGGAGGAAATTGACGGAAAATGGTGGAAAATAGAGGAAATTGAAACAATACCATTACAGATGAAGAAAGAGGCAAGATTAGCAAGAAAAACATGTATATAAGCTAAAAACATACAATTTCTACGGGAAATTGAACATAATACTTCAATAATCACTAACGATTGGTATCAGAAATTGAAGAAGATGAACCGAAGAAGAAGAAGAAGAAGAAAAAAGAAGAAGAAGAACCAATTGAAGAAGAAAGAAGAAGAAGAAGAATCGAACGAAGAAGAAGATTCGATCGAAGAAGAAGATTCGATCGAAGAAGAAAGAAGAAGAAGAATCGATCGAAGAAGAAGAATGGATCGAATAGAAATATGGGTATTCTTGTCCAAAGTGGATGAAAGTGTCTAATTTGGTGATATTGAAGCAAAGTGGGTTAGATATGTAAATGGACCCTTTTAATTGGGCTAGATTTGTAATTAGCCCTTTAATATGTTAAGGCTAAATAAGCACTTCACCGAAACAGCTTTTTACAAAAGCATAGAATCCATATTTTTTTGGAAAAAAACAGTTTTTTCCACAAGCAAACCGTAACAGCAAATATCAGGTAAAGTAAACAGAAAATTTTGTTAAAATGCTAAAAACTAAATCTGCTACCTATAAGTTAATCACAGATTATTTTGCCTAAGTGTCTAAAATATTTACTGTGTTATTAATATAATTAAAAAAAAAAAAAAGTACGAAACTGCTTTAATTTATTGACAAAATTGTTTGGAAGGCATGATGTGACAGTTAAACATCAGCCAAACCTGATTTTTCAAATTTTCGGTAATGTATGACTAAAATTGATCTTCCTTAGAAACATTAGAGTTAAATTTAGACCATTTAATATGTTAGCGTTAAATTTGCACTTCACCGAAAACGTTAAATTTGGTCTTTATCCCTGTATATAACATGCTTGAATCTATTTTACAAAATGGATGCAGGAGGAATGATCCAACTAAACCGTGGAAAGCCACAGCCTCTTCAGTATGTGGCTAATGCAGCCTTCTTGGCGTCGCTGTTTGTCGATTATCTGAACGCAACCGGTGTTCCGGGATTTAAATGCGGTCCCAATTTCATTACTCTGAAAGAACTTAGGAGTTTCGCCACTTCCCAAGTACGTATATCACATCATATCCAATGTTATCAGAATCGGACCGGTATCAAACCCGAGTCACGAGTTACTTGGTCAAACCGGATGACTCGGATTGATCGGACCGGATGACGTAATAAATAAATAAATAATATTTATATATGTAAATATATGTAATTATTTTAAAATTATTTTTATAAATTATATATAAAAAAAAAATTATAAACAAATTTTGGTTTTTTTTTTTTTGCTAATACTCATAAATATCCTTATATTTAATATACTCTTATTTGAACGTTAATTTTATTTGACATAGTTTTATTAGTCTAGTCATCACACCATTAAGGGTATATTTGTCGGTCGTTGAAAATTACGATGACATATGTGGCTATTTATTTGATATATGTGGAGTGACATGTGATGTAGAGGTGATATGGAGGCATTTTTGGTGTCATTTGAATAAGGTTTAATACATCACCAGCTCCCTGAACTTGTCCATAAAAGTAGATTGACTCTCTGAACTTTATTAGTGTCTCACCAGCTCCCTAAACTTGCTTATTTCGTATCACCAGCTCCCCCTAAACTTGCTTATTTAGGTTTAATAAGTTTTTGTATTTAGTTGTTACGAAATAAGCAAGTTTAGGGAGTTGGTGAGACACTTGTAAAGTTCAGAAAGCTAATCTATTTTTATGGACAAGTTTAGGAAGCTGGTGATACGAAATAAGTAAGTTCAGGGAGCTGGTAGACACTAACACAGTTCAGGGAGCCAGTCTATTTTATGGACAAGTTCAGAGAGTTGGTGATGTATTAGGCCTTTGAAAAATATGAGGATATATTTAGGTGTTTGTTTGATATAGGAGCATATGTGACAAAACGGACAAATTCAAGGGCATATATGTGTATTAGCCCTTAAATATATAACGGATAAATGAAGTTTAAAATAACTTGAAATACGTCAATGTATTCTATGTTATGAGATCTTTTTTAACGGTATATTATAAGCTCAAAATGGATAAGGAAAGAAATGAGAATTTGCACTAGTTTATAAGTAAATGGGTTTTACAAACCTTTAACCAATTACTAGAGAAAATGTTCTTTCACGCATAAGGGTGCGACCTCAATGCTGCACCGGATTATTAAACAGGGGTAGCACTGGTTCTGGTTCGACTAGCCAGTTCGGTCTGAGTTTTATAACATGGTCGATACCAATGGTTCTCATCTTTGCTTATTTTCTGCTTTTGCAACAGATAGACTACATTCTGGGTAAAAATCCCAAGAAGATGAGCTATGTGGTAGGTTACGGCACCAAGTTCCCGAGACATGTGCACCACCGCGGAGCATCAATACCTCACGACAAGAACAAGTACTCGTGCAAGGGCGGATGGAAATGGTTTGACAGCCCCAAACCCAATCCTAATAATATTACCGGAGCAATGGTTGGAGGCCCCGATAAGTTTGATAACTTCCGTGATGTGCGAAATAGTTTTAACCACTCGGAGCCTACCTTAGCGGGAAATGCCGGTCTAGTTGCTGCACTTGTCTCTCTGACTACCAACGGTGGCATTGGCATTGATAAGAATACAATCTTTTCTTCGGTTCCACCTCTCTACCCCCCGAGCCCACCTCCTCCCCCGCCTTGGAAGCCTTGAACTACTCATAAAATCACCCTACTATTCGTCGAGGATACCATTACATACGTACTAGTGGTTGAACATTCGAGAACCTTTTGTATGTCTCGTTCGTTTTGAACGCTTGATATTTGCTGCTTCACATGCATATATATTTTTCTAAATCGATACCAATAACATGTTCTACGCTTGTTTTTCACTATTGTTTTAAGAAAATATACATTCCAGTTTACGAGGTTTACACATCTCGAAAATACATCATTAGTTATCGCAATGTATCCTTTGAATCGGGAAGAATTGTTCTCCACCCATACGAATCAGAGATGCGAATATATTCATTTAGACCTCTTGATATTTCCTGCTTCACATACATATATATTTTTCTAAATCGACACCAGTGATATGTTCTACTAATATATTCATTTAGACCTCTTGATATTTCCTGCTTCACATACATATATATTTTTCTAAATCGACACCAGTGATATGTTCTACGCTTGTTTTTCACTATTGTTTTAAGAAAATATACATTCCAGTTTACTATCTTTACACATCTCGAAATACATCATTAGTTATCGCACCGCATCCTTTGAATCGGGAAGAATTGTTTTCCACCCATACGAATCGGAGATGTGAACATATTCATTTGGACCTCTTGATATTTACTGCTTCACATGCATATATATTTTTCTAAATTGACACCAACAATATGTTCTACACTTGTTTTTCACTATTGTTTTAAGAAAATATACATTCCAGTTTACTATCTATCTTGACACATCTCGAAAATACATTATTAGTTATCGCAACGCATCCTTTGAATCGGGAAGAATTGTTCTCCACCAATAAGAATCTGAGATGTGGATATATTGATAAGAACACAATCTTCACAGCGGTTCCACCTTTCTACCCCCGAACCCACCACCTCCTCCGCCTTGGAAACCTTGAACTGATCATAAAAGCACCCTACTTCCTCTACCGTTATGTACTTTTCATCTTTTTTGGTAGCTAGTGTTTGTACATTCGCGAACCTTTCATATGTCTCGTTGGTTTAGACCTCTTGATATTTAATGCTTCACATGCATATATATTTGTCCAAATCAAGACGAATGACATGTTTTCTACACTTGTTTTTCACTACTGTTTTAAGAAAGGGTATTGCTATATACCGCAAAAGCTATACTTTCCACCGCACTCTTTTGACATTTATGCCATCCTCACAATTTCAAACCAATAACCAAAAACTCTCAAATTCTCTCTAGCTTTTGAAGCTTTTCATAAAACCCAAACTAAAACGACATACCGCCAAAGAAAGGAAGGGGAAAAGGCTTAATGAATCTTCCGATAAGTTTTTTTTTAAAAAAATATGTCCGAAACCCTTTTTTTTTGCCTAAACGGAACTCCGACACCGTTGCCACCACGGGCGAAACGGACGAACTGTTCGTTCCGCCCGTGGTGGCAACGGCGTCGGCCATACTTTCCACCGTAAGGTGGAACGGGTGGCGCACCCGTTCCACCGTAAGGTGGAACTAGGTTCCGCGCTCGTTCCACCGTATGGTGGAACTGGGTGGCGCATCCGTTTAGGCTTATTCCTTAAAAAAAAATTCAAAATTTAAAAAACGAATTTTTAATTTAAATTTATATCGTAAGATTACTTCGTGTTCGAAATCATGGTCTTCGGGAATACTCGGATCCATTTTCGTCAAATTCGGGTTATTAGGCTTGGGAGAGAAAGAGAGAAAAAAAAAAATTGAGTTTTTAAAAAAACTAAAATGAAAAGGCATAAATGTCAAAAGAGTGCGGTGAATGAAAAAAAAAATTGCGGTATATAGCAGCTCACTTTAAGAAAATGTACATTCCAGTTTACAATCTTTACACACCTCGAAAATACATTATTCGTTATCGCAATGATCCTTTGAATGGGAAAGAATTGTTCTCGACCCCAACAGGAGATGTGAATATATTAATTACTGTTCGAAGCAAGAAGCTGGTCCGAAAGGAGGTGATCGGCCCATTTCAGCTACCGGACCTGCTGCGATTCCTCTTTGATTCAACAGACATCTGAAGTGTGTTAATCTTCCATAAACTTGGTCTGGGTCCTTAGCAAGCTTGTCAATAGGTGTCCATAGCCGCTCTTAAATCAGAGAGATTTCAAGCACAAAAACCATATAGATAGTTAGTTACATGTCCAAGAAAAATAGCCAAATAGTATGTTCAGATAAATATTGACCTATATCCAAAACCAAAATCGTTATGATGTAATAAGAATGGGATTCGTCACTGTGGTTGTCCAAAAATGGTCATTTAGCTTCAATTTGTCTCAATAAAACCATTCATCTTTGTATTTTGTCTCAATAAAGTTACTCCGGCTACTTCAAGAGTAAAAAACCACACTAGAAATATAACGTGGCTTTCATGTCAACATTAGTAAACTTTCACAGCAGACCGAAACGATACGTGGCTACCACCTAGCTGACCGAAACGACACGTGTCGTTTCGGTCAACTTGGTGTCATTTAGGTCGTTTCGGCCAACCGTGAAAGTTGACTACTGCTAATGTGGCAGCCACGTCACTTTTCTAGTGTTTGTTTGCTTTTGAAGTCATCGGAGTGATTTTATTGATACAAAATTCAAAATTAAATGATTTTATTGAGACAAATTGAAATTGAGTGACCATTTTTTAGACAACCATTTGCATTTGAACCCAACAGGAATGACTTCACAAATAGGCTTAATATGCCATATGCCCCCTGAACTTATTCAAAAAGGTTAATTGGTCACCTAAACTTTCAAAGTGTCCCTATAGCCCCTCAACATTAACATACAGTCAATTAATCATTCGATGGCAAAGAAGAAAGCCACACGTAGAAGGTGTGTTTACGCACTTTTAAAAAATTAAAACGACCGAGGTCAGGGTATATGAGGTTCTGATATAGAAAAGGAAATGTCTTAAAATTTGAACAAGTAAGAACTTCCTTTTTAATACGTTTTAATCTATTCTATAAATTACATACTAACATTTCAAGGCGTATGCAACACTCCTTATGCATGCAACTTACTTCTTTTCCACCGAATGATCAATCTACTACATTTTAAGTGAGTTAGGGGGCAATCAAGACATTTTAAGCAATTTGAGAAGACTGTCGATATATTTTGAAAGTTCAGAGGGTAATCAAGCTTTTTAGACAAGTTCAAGTCACAAATGATGTATTAAGCCTCACAAATACATACATAGTTTGAGAAGCACAAGTTTTTCTAGCGGCCTAATATATCATTTGCCCCTAAATTTGTCCAAAAAGATTGATTGAGCCTGAACTTTTAAAATATCCTGATAGCCCATCAACTTGCTTAAAATGTAGTCAATTATTTACTCGGTTGCAAAAAAGTAAACTACATGCGTAAAGTGTGTTGCAGGTGCCTTGAAATGGTATTACATATTTTACAAAATAGATTAAACCATATTAAAAATAAAGTTTTTACTTGCTCAACTCTAAAACCTCTCCTATCTGATATTAAAACCTCATACTTCAATCTTGGTCGTTTTATTTTTCCAAAGTGCGTGCAACACACCTTCAGCATGCAACTTACTTCTTTTCCATATTAAAAAGGAAGTTCTTACTTGCTCAACTCTAAAAGATTTATATTAAAACCTCATACGCCGATCTTGTTTGTTTTACTTTTTCGAAGTGCGTGCAACACAACTTCCGTTTGCAACTTACTCCTTTTCCACTGACTGCATTTTAAGCAAGTTGAGTGGGCCATCAAAAGTTCAGATGGTCAATCAAGCTTTTTAAACAAGTTCGGGGGACGGGTGATGTATTAAGCGTTTTCTAGCAGACACAACTGTAAGATCAACAATATAATTCGAGACAGTAATGTTCACCTGGATTCTCAATGTTGGATTTAGATTTATTAGAAGATTTAGATTTATTAGAATTCTAGGGTGGAGATTCAGAGCATCCTAAGACGTAGATTTAATAAGCCTACCAAATTCATTGGGTTATTCAAGGTCCAGGTGAACATTACTGTGATTCGAAATTGTCATGAAATATGATAGTGTAGATACCTGCAGCAGCTGCAGCACGTGGCCATATGGTTTGCTCGATATCTGATGCATCTACTGACTCTCCCCACATACATACCTCACCCCCAATAACTAACTTTTGTTTTTGAGGGTCTGTGATATTTGTGAGCGGTTCATTCATATAGAATTCTTCCCATGTAGTATCCAAGTGATCTAAGTACCATTTATCCTGGTTGCTTACTATACATCTCAAACCAGCATTAACCACTTTCTCAGCTACACCACTACCAAGCCTGCAATGGGAAATTGAATGACAACGAATCTGCCATGAGCTTCATCTTGCATACACAACAATTTAAAGAGAAAATGCATGTAATTCTAAGTCCAACCAGGGAGCACATGTCACACGCATATTAGGAGTTGAAGCACTCCATTTATAGGCTTAATACATCATGCTCCTCTGAACTTGTTCCAAAACGCTAACTGACCCCTGAACTTTAAAAATGTTCTATTGACAGTCTATACTTGTTTAAAGTGAACAGTTAACCCCTAAAATCCACATGGAGGAGATTTTGGAGAAGTTGAAATTTGTACACTTTAAGCAAGCTCAGGAGGCTATTAAGTACCTTTCAGAGTCGGGTGGTCACTTTAAGCAAGTTTAAGGGCAAGTAGAACTTTTTCATATGAAATTTGTACACTTTAAAAAAGTTGAAAATTGTACACTTTAAGCTTAATTGGACTCGACTTTCGAAGTGTTCTGATAAGCTCCTTTGACTTGTTTAAAAGTAGTCAACTAATCACCTGGTTGCACATAAGTAAGTTGCATATGGCAGGTGTGTTGTACGCGTCTTGAAATGTTATTACATAATTCAAAAACATATTAAAAAGGAAGTTCTTAGAATCGCATACCCCAACTTTGGTCATTTGACTTTTTCAAGACGCATGCAATACACCTTCCTCATGCAGCTTACTTCTGGCAAACAAGTGATTAATTAACTATATTTGAAGCTATTTGAGGGGCTATCGAGACATTTTAAGCAAGCTAGCGGAGCTATCGGAACACTTTGAAAGTTTAGGGGGCTAATCAACTTATTTGGACAAGTTCAGAGGCAAATGATGTATTAATCAATACATGTTTAAAACAAAACAAGTTTGATTTATATTCTTACATATATCTCTTCTCTTATAGACTTATAGTATAAGTTAATCGAAAGATGTAAAAGAAAGATGACCTAATAAAAAACAAAGAATGCTGGAAACAATTTATTTAATGACTAAGTCCGTTTGTTTGCCGAAAAATATTTTCCAATGTTTGTTTACTTAGAAAAATAAGTCAACCCAAAATTTTAGTATAGTCACCAGAAAAATTTGTGAAGAAAGTTAGAAAAATGTTTTAACCCTACTCAATTCTTTTTACCCTAGAAAAATAAGTCAACCCAAAATTTTAGTATAGTAACAAAACTGACACACCACTTCTTACTGCTTCCGGCGTTGTAGCCAAACATTTTCCAACACAAAATTTCCCTTAACCAATATTTTCTGACAAACAAACTGGGTTTAATAGTGAAGAGCATAAATCAAAACTCATGAATAAATAAAACTGAAATGATGCATCATGAATCAGATAGATCATTGATTAACATTCTAGGAAGATATACCAGTTGTGCACCACAGTTTTCTTGTTGAGTTTATTGCCGAAATTGTTGAAGGTTTCTTCCCTGTCAGATTTCATAATTAGATGGTTCTATATGGGCTTAAAACTGAACTATTTTTACTAGCTTTTTTATAAATTAAATACCAGTTAACGATTTCATATCCATGAGATAAAGCTAATTTCTGTGCCAGCAGGACAAAGTACTGATAAGCATCAGTTTCATTCATACGATTCTCTTTTAACCTGCAGTGACAACAATGTTAAAAGAAAAAAAAACAATAAAAAAAAAAAAAGGGCGGCCCGGTCGCATTACGCGTCCCCGCTGAGCGAGGGTCCGGGGAGGGGTCCCACCACAAGGGTGTATTGGGGGCAAGCCTTCCCTTGCCAATTTAATTGGCAAGAGGCCGCTCCTAAGACTCGAACCCGTGACCTCAGGTCACACGGCAACAACGTTTTACAGTTGCGCCAAGGCTCGCCCTAAAAAAAAAAAAAAAAAAAAAAAACAATAATACAATTAAATTAATAAGTTCTATTTTATTTTTGGTAAGATAATAAATTATATATTCTATAACATAATAAAGTTTATAACTTTTAGTTGCTTGAGAAAATAATTTCAGTATTCTATTTATTTTTATAGGATTTATTACCATTTCATCACATGGGAAGTTCTCCAACAACCTGAAATGAATTGATGCAATTACATGAGAAATGAATTGTCGTGCTCTCCATAGAATACAGGAAATAGTGAAAGTTGTACTATTGTAGTCTAAGACTGGCAGATATTAATTTAATAGGGTTAAATGCACTATTGGTCACTGAACTTACATGTTTATCTCAAAATGGTCACCCAACTTCAATTTGTCTCAATAAAATCACTCAACTTTGAGTTTTGTCTCAATTAGGTCACTCAGGCGATTTCAGTGATTAAAAATCATCGGAATGATGACATACGTGACACGTCTGCATGAGTCAACTCAAATATCTGACCAAAATAATACATGACATCAACGTATGCGCCATATGGCTATTATATGTCGGTTATTTTTATGAAAAAAATAACCGACACGTGGATGTCATGTGTCGTTTCGGTCAGAGATCTGAGTTGACTCATGCTGACATGTCACCTACGTCATCATTTCGATGTTTTTTAATCACTGGAATCGTTAGAGTGACTTAATTGAGACAAAACTCAAAATTGAGTGATTTTATTGAGACAAATTGAAGTTGAGTGACTATTCCGAGACAACAATGTAAGTCCGGTGACCAACGGTGCATTTAACCCGATATTAATATGAATTAAGCTTAACTATCAGCTTAAGCTTTTAGTTCAAATGGTTTCATGATATAATATTGGCCTAATACATCACTAACTCCCTGAATTTGTCCATAAAAGTAGATTAACTCCCTGAATTTTGTTAGTGTCTCACTTGCAAAGTTCAGGGAACTAATATATTTTTATGGACAAGTTTAGTGGAGCTGGTGAGACACTAACAAAATTCAGGGAGTTAATCTACTTTTATGGACAAATTCAGGGAGTTAGTGATGTATTAGGCCAATATTATATCATGAAACCATTTGAACTAAAAGCTTAAGCTAATATATTTTTTATGGACAAGTTTAGGGAGCTACTATTACGAAATAAGCAAGTTTAGGGAGTTGGTGAAACACTAACAAAGTTCAGGGAGTCAATCTACTTTTATGTACAAGTTCAGGAAGCGGTGATATATTAAGTGATCAAGAATCCGAATCCTGGCAACCCCATTTATTGATTTAATATCAATATAGGGTAAGATGGGCATGTGTTATACACGCCTTCAAGTATAATGGTTAAATTGAGTCTTAACTATAAGCATAACCTTGGTTTCATGACAAAGACGAAAAAAAGAGCATAGATAATCATTATCTCTGGTACACATCACCACATTTTGGGTAATATGCAAGTATAAGTAGGAATTGATTGTTATGTTCTTTGGGTATTGAATATTTTGTTAAGTTTTCTGCTGGCTGCTTCAAGCAGAGACTCTGCCATTTTGTTAGAGTCTAGCTTGAACAATTTATCTCTTTTCTGTTTGTATTCCCTGAATTCTATATTCCATCTATTACATCTGTTAATCAGATTCTCTATTTGTGTTTATGACTACTGTTACTAATCTGTTTGGGTGAGTTTGAGTTTCGATTCTCTATTAGTGACATCAAGCTTCAAGATGATGATTCCACTTGTTAGTGGAAGTTAAATTTTGGGATAAAGTGTTCAGGAGCAATTTTACCTTTGAAGTCTAAAATAATGCAATTTTACAGAGCAAACAAGTTTGGGTCAATTCGAAAAATAATTCATCAAACAGTCTTATCAATCATGAATCTTGTCATCTTTGTTTTATAACGATGTCTGAAATTAAATGATCATGATTGAAGTCAATTGAGGGAACTTTGAACTTACTTGTGTCAACCTCATCGCCTCCCAGGTGCACGAATTTGAATTTGAAGATCTTACTGAAATCTGAAACATTTAATGTCCAAACATGTTAGCGTTCTTTTGTGTTCCATGACTTAAGAAGATTTGTTGATGAAAAAAAACCACTTACTGCTTTATTCCTTAACATCATGACAGAAATTCCAATAAGTTTCAAGCTAGGAATCACCACACTTTTAAGAAGTTAAAGTACGAACATCAGACAACCTAGGGACATGCACCCGACACTCCAAATAAGTTTTTTTTTTTAATGGGGACACTTCGGGAACACTTTTAGGACACGGATTTTAAGTTAATAAGTAGAATACAGGGCAATTTTAATAAATTTACAAAAAAGAGGGGTTGATATATAAAAATGGTTTAATGCATATATAAAAACTATTGCATACCTATAGTTGGTTCATTCGGATCTCTTGCACACAAAATCGTTGATCAGCCATCTTTGATAGATGAGGCGGCATACATAACGAACTCACGCACTTTTCTTTTTTTATAGCACGCACATACCACCTTGTCTGTCAAAGAAGACATACCGACGATTTTGTATGTAGATGGTCCGAATGAGCCAACTATAGGTGTGTGATAGGTTTTTAAAGCCAACTATAGGTGTGTGATGGGTTATTTTAAAAGTTTAGGGTACCAATAGGCAAAAGTTGCCAAGTTTAAGGGTGTAAATATGCATTACGCCTATGAAAATAAAATAAGGCCCTAATAAGAAAAAATCAAAATCCAACCATAATTCAAACCATAAAAATATAATTTCAAAAACAAATGAAATGAATAAAGCATTTTTAACTCAATTAGATATTCACAACTAATTAATTTGGCAAACATGGAGCTTGATGACACCAAAAATAAACTATCAGGAGCTGATAAAGAGCTTAATCAACCAAAAATTGAAAATTTTGGCCCGTATTTTTTCTTTTACCCGTGTCAGTGATTTCTAGGTTTCAAGTGACATTACCTGAAAGAATCCCATCTATCACTTTGAATGTAAAGTCATTGCTGACATCAAGAGGCGTCTGACAATCCTTTGATGGCCATAGAGAAGGATAGCCCACCCCCCTGCAAAAGAGAAGAAAAAATATCCATTTAAGGTTCTCGGAAGGTTGTATGTCATTCACTTCGATGGTCTGTGCAGAAAAGTTACTACGACAACCATAAGGTTTTATTTTGGTTTTTGATGAAGTGTTCAAAAAACTAATTTATGTCGGGTAAATTACACCCATGGCCACTGAACTTTACTCATTTTCCAGTAAGTTCATTAAACTTCAAAAAGTAATATAAAAGCCAACTCAATTTTACACTTTCTAATGTTATGAACATTAACGACCTCAAAATGGAATTGTTCAAGTTATAAAGTTGTTTAGAACGTCAGTTACCATGAAACTACTATTTTTATTTGCTTTCTCTCTAAAATTCACTTTCTTTCTCCTGATTAAATAACACCTAAACTACCTTAAAACGAAAATTTCAAAGAATTAAAGTTAGGGGTGGGCAAAAAAACCAAACAAACCAAACGATAAACTGAACTGGGAAATCGGTTAACCGAACCGGTGGTTTAGTTTAGGGTTAAAAAATAGACTGCTTTCGGTTTCGGTTTGAGATGTTCAAAAATCGCGGTTTTCGGTTAACCGAACCGTTAAAATATATGTATTTAAAAAAAATATATATATATATATATATATAGATAAGAATAATTTTTATCAAGGATTTTCTCTCCGATACCTACGGTTAACACCGTTCCCACTGTGAGAGGGTCTCTTCCGGTGTAAGAGTGTCGGCGCCGGTGATCTTTTGCTGGTCGCTGCGTTTATTTCTTTTTGGCTGATTGTTTCGATATTGTGCTTCTCCGTTTTTTCTGGTTCGCAGAGAATCTGATTATAGCTGGTCTCGATTTTTTTCTTCCGTTTTGTCGTGCTTCTCCGCAACACGTACTGATACTGGTAGGTGATCTTGAGAAGACAAGACAAGCAACTTGATTAGGGACGACTGGGGTGTTGCTGTGCGATTGAAGGCTGTCAAGGTTTTAGGTGTGAAGATAATGGAGAGGGAAATGGAAAATTTAACTCTCTCTAATGAAGAAGGAGATTCCCTAGACTTCTCTGAGTCGATTGAAGGGGGAACGAGTAATGGGAATGGGTTGTCACTGGTGAGCAAGTTCCTGACTGATAAGCCTGTGAACTTTTTGGCTATGAAAAATAAATTGGCTGACATCTGGAGACCTGGACGAGGTGTAGCTATCTCGGAAGTTATGGTGAACTTATTCATTTTTGAGTTTTTCCATGCTGTCGATAGAGATAGGGTACTTGCAGGAGGCCTGTGGTGGGAGAACTACCTGAGCAGTTGGCCATGGACTTTGTGGATATTTGGGTGCAAGTTTATGATTTACCAGTAGGCTGTATGTCAGAGGTGATAGGAAAGCAAATAGGGGATTTCATTGGTAAATTCCTGGAGTATGATGTTAACAATAATAGTGGTATGAGAAGACAGTATATGAGACTGCGTGTGCGTCAACCACTGAAACGCTGCAAGAAGATTAGACGCTCATCAACCGAATGGTCTTTCTTGCGATTTAAGTATGAAAGACTATGCAAGTTTTGTTACATTTGTGGCCACCTTGGCCATACTGATCAATTCTGTGAGAAACTATTCCATATGCCGACTTCTGAGATCAAGAGGGAATGGGGTGAGTGGCTAAGGGCTACAATGCGGAGAGGAGGGGATCAGGGCAGTTCCAAATGGCTTAGAGAACCCAGTGGAAGTGGCAGTTCGAGCAGTTTTATCAGCAGCACAGTCTCTAGGGGCAAATCTGTTAGGGGTTCGGTCGTCGGATGGAATGGAGAAAAGGAGAGAGAGAGGCCTGGCGAGCATATCATCAACTCTTGGAATTTTTTATTTTGAGGTATTTTAAGGCCCTAATTGAAGTTTAGTGGCTATAATCAAAGTTGAATGGCTTTTATGTTATGTTTTGAAGTTTACTGACAGTACCATGAAAAATGAGTAAAGTTCAGTGGTCATGGGTGTAATTTATCCACCAGAATATGGTGATTACTGCTTGGATTTTGATTCCCGCAAACCCAAAAGGCTGTGAGATGGCTTTTTTTTTAAAAGGCTTAATTCTTTAAAGAACTAAAATTTAACACGTTTTATTTTATTCCTAATTCATTTAGGAAAAAAAAAACCTGAACTGGGTTTTCAAACAAGAACTGGGACTAGGACCACCTTGAACTGCATTATTCCTTATTGGATAGAACAAGAACCAAAGGTTCAGGAACAGTGGCCATACCAATTCCAGCATTAGGCCTACTGTTCACTTTTACCAAAAAACCAACTTTCCACCATGTTTGCTTCTGCAAACAATCAAGATGCAATAGCATTATGAGAGGATAATAGTCCTTTACTTCTATTTTGGCAGACCGTAAATCTATTTTCCAGTCAAAATGAAATTAAGGTCAACAGTTCACTGCCTATGAAGCACCTATACTTCTAAGAGGTTGATTACGGCGTAATCACATACTCCGGGGATACGGATACATGGAGATAGGTACAGGATATGGAAAAACGAGTATCCCTTTTTTTTCTTTTTTCTTTTAATTTATGGGGATACACGTTTCGAACTTAATTAGGTAAAATTTAGGGGTTTTTTAAATAACACTACAAAAATAAGGGTTAATATATAGAAAAATTAAATATAAATAATTAACTAATTGAAAAAATAAAAAACTAAAAGCTAATCAATATTAAATGTTTGTAGATGAAGATCATGAAAATGTCTTAGAATAGTCTTTAGACTTGGTAGTTTAAATAGTTTGAAGTATTAAATGTTTCTTTTTGATGAATTAATGACTTATTAGTTATTACGAATGATATTTGTGGTTTTATAAATTCTATCGCAGAGCATTGTTTCAAGTGGAGATTCTATGGTCATTGTAGGCAGCTATGATCAAAACTTCAACTTGTGAATGCATGATTCACCTCAAGTAGAAACAGTATTACCTATTAAAAACAATTACTACAATAAAGTTAGTCTTGGAGGGAAATTGAGGTACTGATTCTATTTTAATTGATGCACCTGCGATATATATATAAAGTTGGCAGAAAGTATCATGAGGTCCCTGATCTTTCAATTTTTGGTTAATTAAACCCTTGATCCTTTATTTATATACATTTAGCTCCTGATCTTTTATTCTTGGTCGCATTAAGTGCATGATCTTTTATCCTCCTGATGACCTAAAAAATCAGGTTTGAACATAAATTCGGTTAACAGAGTGTTATTCATTTCACATGCGTTCGAAATTTGTATTTTTCATAGTTTGAAAACAGATTCTGATATATATATAATGTGGCTATAGAAAAACTGTAAAACTCAGATGAAATGAATAACAACTTTTTAACCTAATTTGACAAGTAGGAGCATAATGGGACCAAAAATAAATGACCTGGGAATTAATGTTCCAAATAAAAGATAAATGGCTTAATGAACCAAAAAGTGAAAGATCACGGTCTAAAGATGCTTTTTACCTATAAAGTTTTCAGAAACCAAACATATAAATACCATGAAAGTGCATGTCCAGGAACATCAATTTCAGCCAACACATTAATTCCTCGACTCTCAGCATAACTGCAAAATTGTTACACAATATGACAGATGTTAGTAACCAATAAGAACAAATATATTGAACGTGCAAACTGCAGAAATCACTTGCCTCACGATTTCTGCAGCATCGTCAAAAGTGTAACGCTCAGAAACTGAGTAAGCACCATCCCACAGTTTTGGATAAGAAGGTATTTCCAGAGGGAAAGACTGTTCATCTACAATGTGCCAGTGCAATACATTCTGCATAAGGAATCAATTCACAATGTCAACATTACTATGCTAAATATATTTTAGGTTAATAAATCATATGGCTCTTAAATTGGTCCAAAAAACTTGATTGGCCACTTGAACTTTCAAAGTGTCCTAGTCAATTAATCACTCAGTTGCACGTGCCTTGGAAAAATAAAACGACCAACGTCGGGTATGAGATTCTAATATCAGAGAGCACAAGTTTTACAGTTAGCAAATAAGAACTTCATTTTTAATATGTTTTAATCTATTCCGTGAATTATGTAATAACATTCCAAGGCGCGTGGAACACACTTTCGGCATGCGGCTGACTTCTTTGCATCTGCCTAATTAATTGATTACATTTTAAGCAAATTGAATTGGCTATGAGGACATCTTAAACAAGTTCAGAGAGCTATCGGTATACTTTGAAAGTTCAGAGGCTAATCAAGCTTTTTGGACAAGTTCAAAAAACAAATGATGTATTAAGCCTACATTTTACATTCCTTTAAATTATGTTCATACCAATTTTGCATAAGCCATAGCATCAATCACTTTCTTTATCATTTGTAATGGCTGGTAATGTCTTGAAGTATCTGCATATATATCATAAAGAAAATGTAAAACACATGTATCCACAGAAAAGTTTATATTTCTCATTAAAAGATATTACAGAGATAGTGAACTTTATATAGAGCTTGACAAGATAACAAAAAAGTAACTGACATCTTGGCTGTCAAATACAGAGTTCTTATACTCTCTACTATAAACCACTGTAACTAATATACACTTAGCAGCAATTCCAACAGAAAATTCAGACTAGCACATCCAAATGGAAAAACCAGATGAAGTCTACAATTTATAAGCGAGAGTGTATTGGCTGAAATTGCCTATCAAGTGGTCTGGGCCTGCCCTGAGGGTGTTCAAGAAGTGCGGCCGCACAGGTCCTCTAAATAGTAGGGGCACTATAAAGATTGTTGTGATATTGATAGTCAAGATTTGTTTAAAGAGTTAAAACATCTAACTATTTTAACCAAAGAGGAAAAAAAAAAAAAAGCTATTGAGGTATTGAGTTATTTGAAAAGCTTTGATTATATTCCAAAATGTATTTATTCCTTATTGGATATTATTGATTATACCAGTTACTGTTGCATCTGCGGGGGCAAAAAAAAACTTTTCAAAATTGAAGTTACTTAAACCACAAGAAGTGCTAATTTGTACTTTATTTTTTGTAATTAATGTATTTTTCGTTTTATTAGTTAGACACTTCACTTCAGATTTATACAGGGCACTCGAAATCTCAGGTCCAGCTATGCAAGTGGCTGAAATAATCCCCCAAGCCATATTAACTAATAAATGTTAAATCATGGCCCTCTGTTCTTCAACAAACAGTACTAAGATAAGATGGTGCTTATAAGATTTAGCCATTTGAAAGACGATGTAGACATTAAAAAGAATATCTTATTTAAGAGGATTATTGCATGTGTAGTGAGACAGAGAACTGGTTACCTATTAAGAGACCCCTGAAAGGGAATCTTGGTTGATCAGTGATATTCCATGGGACCATAAGAACATCAATTACATTGCTTCGAAAGTTAAAATAGCATAATTGGCTGAATGTCTGCAATTTTTCATGTATAATCAGATGACTATTGATTACCTTGAATATGGTATTGATATCATAAAGAGCACTGGCATTTAGGGTAAATTACACCCATAGCCACTAAACTTTACTCATTTTCACGATGTGGCTACTAAACTTCAAAACTAAGCATAAAGGTCAGACCTTAAACTTTACACTTTCTAATATTATGGCCAGTAAACTTTAATCAACACCTCAAAATGACCATTAACGACTTCAAAATGGAAATGCTCAAGAATTAAAATTGTTTAGAATGAAATTTAAATTGAATCCACATTTTTTATATCCAAAATCGCCATTTATGGAGATTTCTCTTTTGACCAAACAACACTTAAATTACCTCAAACAGAAAATTTTGAAGAATTAAAGTTCGTTAGAATATCATAAATTCTTGATTTTTTTATTTTGAAACGGTCATTTTGAGGCGTTGATTGGAGTTTAGTGGCCATAAATCTTAGAAAATCTAAAGTTTAGTGGTCATAAATGTTAGAAAATCTAAAGTTCAGTGGCGTTTTGAAGTTTAGTGATCATACATGAAAATGAGTGAATTTCAATGGCCGTGGCCGTAGGTGTAGGTGTAATTTATCCTGCATTTATGCATATAAAAAAAAAAAATAAATAACCTGAAGCCCATGCAAAGCTCCGTACACTGTCTGTGCCTGCATTTTTTAAAGCAATTTGTGAGTTGATGAGAAAATAGAGCAAGAATCTAAAACTATCAATATAGACCAAATAAAATATTAATTTAGATGGAAGCATTTGCAAGAAAAGGAAAGATGATTTTTAATTCAACAAAGAATTCTGTTAACTGACTGAACTCATAAGCAAGAGCTATAAAAGAATTACAACTAGGGTGAGTACTGTTCGGTTCGGTACAATTGGAGGATTTGAAAATATCTAGAATTGTATCTAATAAAATCAGCGTTACAATTCGGTTCGGTTTTAAAGAAAAAGTCAACGGTTCAATCTGGTTCCGGATTTTTTTCCAGATATTAGGTCTGTTTCAGAATCTCCAACATATTCACTTAGTAATATAAGGAATTTGAAAATCTCTAGAATTTTATCTAACTAAGTCAACCGTACAATTCGGTTCAGCCCTACAGAAAAAGTTAATTGTTCAATCCAATTCTGGATTTTTTTATTCAGGTATACAGGCAAGTTCAAGAATCTCCAAGATCCCCACTCAGTCATAGCAACAATGAAAAAGGAGGAGAAAGTAACAGATTCAGCAGCACAATCTGCTTCCCAAGCTTCATGGCCGAGCCAAAACTATCATCTTAACAACATGCCTTCTTAATGCCCGCTACTCCAACATATAAAACGGTCAATACCTTTCCCAAGAGTAAGTTTGTAAAAAGCGCTTGCCCGCTAGAGTGGCGGACAAAGCCCTTCAGGATTAATCGGGAATTAATCGGATTTGTATTTTTATACTTTCTTATAAATGCAATTATATGATGTACTATACTATCTAAAAATAATAATATAAAATGTCAGGACCCCTTATCTCTTATTTCGCCTAGGACATCTAAAATGTCAGGACTGGCCCTGAACGTGGTCTCCTTTCCCTTTTTCTTACAAGAACATACTCTCTAGGGCTTAGGCCCACAAATTCAACTGATCCAATAATTTCCCTTTAGCATTTTCACTATCAGATTTTGTCGCATGTTAAACAATATCCAGCATCTTAGGTCCGTTTTGTTTGACAGAAAAATATTGTGTAGAGTAAGTCAATGGAAAATTCTAGGTTAGTCAACAGTAAAATTTGTGAAGAGTAAAGCACTTTTCTGAACTTTTGGAAACCTATTTCATTACTTTTTACCCTTTTGAAAACTTTAGCCACCCACCACTACTTTCCGTTTTCCGGCGTTATAGCCAAACATCGGAAAATATTTATTTTCCAATACAATATTTGCCCTTACCCAATATTTTCCGAAACATAATATTTTCCAATAAACAAATGGGGTCTTCATGTAAAATGATTCTATATTATTTATTGGTCAAATTCACCATCAACAATATCTACAATCATGATAGACATTAACATTAACAAGGGCTGCCTAGTTAGATTTCCTGTTAAGAACACATATTGTTAGATCGTAGGTGAATCAGTAGTTAGTTAATGGATTCAGCCAGCTACTAAGAGAGAAAGCCACCCTAAATCATATTAGGGAAATTTGTTAAGGACAGTTTAGGACCACCAAGAAGTAATTTGATAGGAACATTTTCTTATGCAAAGCAATCTGGAGATTCCTTTGAGATAAGAAAAGGAAATCATGTCATTTGGATGCAGGTTAAAAAGTCAGGCAAGTTTCTGCTTGGCCTAATACATATTTAGTCCCTGTATTTGACCCAAAATAGTCAACTGCCCCTATACTTTTAAACTGTCCTATTTACCCTTGAACTTGTTTAAATCGACCTATTAACCCCTAAAATATATGTGGCGGAGTTAAGGAGAGATTTTGGGAAAGTTGAAATGTGTACACTTTAAGCAAGTTCAGGGGACATAGAGCACTTTAAGAAAGTTTAGAGGACTAATAGGTATCTTTGAGGAGTCAATACATCAATTTAAGCAAGTTCAGGGGTAAATAGAACTTTTTCACAAGTACAGGGGCTAAAAATGTATCAAGCCTTTCTGTTTCTTTTTCCAAAAGCAAAAGTCTAAATTATATTTTTTTCATGAAAAATGAAGTCTACTTTTGATTTTGAAGATTATAAAGTCACTTTTCAAAATTGTTGAGATGAAAATTAGCTAAATATAGGCATAAAACAATAATAAAGTCAGTCAAGACTATTATTAATAAACTATTGTTTCTAAATAATATTATCTGACTCTGAAGTAGGTCAGCTAACATAAGATTGTGAAATTGATGCATAATACAGTAGACAGCTAATTTATGAAGGCAAAAGCAACTTGACCCCTGATCTCTCATTTTTTAATGGATTAAGCCCTTAATCTTTTATTAGGACATATTAAGCCCCTGATCTTTTATTTCTGCCACATTAAGCCATTGATGACTAGACTTGGCCATGGGCCAGGCTCGGGC
Organism: Euphorbia lathyris; assembly: GCF_963576675.1. Taxonomy (NCBI): domain Eukaryota; kingdom Viridiplantae; phylum Streptophyta; class Magnoliopsida; order Malpighiales; family Euphorbiaceae; genus Euphorbia; species Euphorbia lathyris. The sequence continues at coordinate 925,022 of NC_088914.1, forward strand.
CAGGCCTATCGGGTTTTTAAGTAAAAATGTGCCATCCAAGCCCAGTCCAGTCCGCTATTAATTTAGGCGGGCTCGGGCTTAAAAATCAAATCCCAAACCCAATCCATATAAACCCATCTAAAAATATATATATAATTTTTAATTATAAAAAATAAATATTATATTTAAAAATAAATATTTAATATATAAAAAAAAAAGGGTGGCCCGGTGCATTACACGTCCCGCTAAGCGAGGGTCCGGGGAGGGGTCCCACCACAAGGGTGTACTGGGGGCAAGCCTTCCCTTGCCAATATTTTTGGCAAGAGGCCGCTCCTAAGACTAGAACCCGTGACCTTCGGTCACACGACAACAACGTTTTACCGTTGCGCCGAGGCTTGCCCTCAAATATTTAATATATAAATATATAAATTTATTAATTAGTATTAACAGGCGGGTCGGGCCCGACCCGTGCTATTTTTATTAATCCCAAGCCCGCCCAAAAAATAGACGGGCTTTAGCGGGCCTGGGCCGGGCTGGGCATATGATCAATTTTCATTGTCCAAGCCCAGCCCAAGGGGCACGGGCCTGGGCGGGCCGGGCAGGTACCCAGACCCGTGGACAGGTCTATTGATGACCATAAAAGTTGGTTTTGAGCATAAAACTTGATTAACAGTCTGAAACAGTTTTCATGGTAACGTTGCTATAGAAAGACTGTAAAAACCTTATTTGGAGCTGTAAAAAATATAATTTTGAACACAGATGAAACGAACAATCGCTTTTTTAACTGAATTAGATACTCACAACTCACTAATTTGACAAACAAGGGCTTAATGTAAGAGAAAATAAAAGACCAAAGGCTTAATATGTCCAAATAAAAGATTAAGGGCTTAATGCACAAAAAAATGAAAAATCCGAGGCTTCAAGATGCTTTTTTCCATTTATGAACTACCAAACAATTTATTGAGTCAGGAATCAGGATCCCATGTCAAACTATGTGAACAATAGACAGTTTGAACAATTGTAAAGTTGGTAAAGAGTACAACAGATTATTTAACTCCAAAGTAGATAATAAAGGAGCAGTTACACCAACCTCAAGATATGCATTATTTGGGCTTCCGGGATCAGGGACTAGCAGTTTGTATGATTCGTCAATACCATGCTGCAACTGTGGATCAGAAAAAAATTGTTAGCGTCATCTGTTAGATTGCAGCAATAAACCTGCAGAAAATAACTTGGTTATATGCTTATACTTCATCAAATTCATTCTGCAGGAAGAACTAAATTTAGCTGAAATATGCAGGTACCTAGGTTGCACGAAAACGGAAACGAAAAAGAAATGGACACTGAATCTGAAACGGGTACGGGGAAACGTTATTTCTAAAACATAGGAAAGGGAAACGTGGGGAAACGTGTAAATATTAAAAATATAGGGATATATTTAAAATACTAAAAGTATAATAATAATAATAATAATAATAATAATAATAATAATAATAATAATAATAATAATAATAATAAAATTTGGTATTCATACTCTACAGATGAGCAGAAATTGGAATAAATTTTATATCAATGAAGGAGGAAGAAGTTTCAATTAGCTAGAATCATAGTCGGAATTGGAATTGGAATTGGATTGTGTTTGCCGGCAGAAACGGTTTCGTAAACCAAAATCGAGTTTCCTATTTTCATTATTTACCGAAACATGCCCGGAAACTTGTTGTACTAGTTTCCAGGAGTTTCCGTTTCCGAAATGGACACAAAATGCGGAAACACTAACCAAGCCGAGTTTCCGTGCAGCATAGGAAGGCACCAAAACATGGTTAAGGATAACCCATACCAAATAGACAAGATTTACTTAAACTCTAACATCATTTTAACTTCAATCCAAAAATATCATTTCCCTATAAGTAGCACGGGAAAGGGAACTACATGAATTTGAAATGGTAGCAGTTTTCACATGTAACTAATAACTAAATAAATTCTAGGATGGAGATTCAAAGCATCTAAAGCTTGCTGAACAAATTCATTTTACTGTGTGAAACAGTATGGAGAAAGAGTCTCAAGCAGCTCATATGGGTACACAAACGATGAAGCATACAAAGAAGAACAACTTAAGAGAAAGCATAAAAAAATGAAACTCAAATTGGAAAAACTAGTACACAACTTCAAAATTGTAACAATTACCTGTTGATTAGATAAGATAATGTGGACGCGAAGACCTTTGAGAATACGAGATTGCGGAAGAGCAGAGACATTGTTATGAACAACATGACCAATTTTGACAACATCAAGCATTCTGGCGAAGGCTTCCTTCAAAATACCAGAAGTGTCAGTGAAGTTGGAACCCTTCTCCGTAATGAGCCGAAAATCCGGACTCAAAGAGATGCGATTATGGCCGTTGGTCACCGATTTAGGCATTGGCCATATATTCAGCTTACTTTGTGCAATGGCTACTCCGCCGTCACAAGCAGCAAAGATTCCGATCAAAAACACCGAAACCCACACTTTCTGAAATAGCCGCCGCTCCTCCATCTCTCCACACACCTCTATCTAACCAAGCAAAATGAGAGTCTCACAACACAAAATCAACAGAAAAACAAGCAAGCAGACATAAATTAAATACTCAAAAAGCAAAAGGAATCTGAAAAGGATTGAGAAAATGACAAGAAAAGGATCGTAATCGAGATTTAAGTAAGATTGGAGAAATACCGAGTGAGTAACTGTTCCGGCGGTCTTCTTTCCGTTGTCGTGGAATAAATTAGGAATTGTTTTTCTTTAATTTCTCTGAAATGTTGCCATTGTCTTTTAAGTAAAGATATCCATCTCTCTACCTCTATCTAACCAAGCAAAATGACAGATTCACAACACAAATCAACAGAAAAACAAGCAAGCAGAAATAAATTAAAGACTAAAAAAGGAAAAGGAATCTGAAAAGGATTGAGAAAATGACAAGAAAAGGATCGTAATCGAGATTTAAGTAATGGAGATTAAAGTTAGAGAAATACCGAGTGAGTAACTGTTCCGGTGGTCTGCTTTCCGTTGAGGAAAAGGAATCTGAAAAGGATTGAGAAAATGACAAAGAAAGGATCGTAATCGAGATTTAAGCAAGATTAGAGAAATACCGAGTGAGTAACTGTTCCGGCGGTCTGCTTTCCGTTGTCGTGGAATAAATTAGGAATCGTTTTCTAATTTCTCTGAAATGTTGTCATTGTCTTTTTAGTAAAGATATCGTCATCTTCGAACATATATGTGATTGTCGTCTTCTTCTTCTTCTACTTCGTCTTCCTGGTTTATGCTGCTCCATTAAAATGAGAGAGAGAGAAAAAGATGAAGTGGAGGAGCATTTAAAATTAAAACTTTAATTTAATCCATTTATTTATTTTTAAATATCTTTTTAGCTAAATTTATGCCGAAGCGAACATGTTTCTATAAAGATGCATGAAATAAAGGATTGATTTCTTACCATATTCCACTAATTTCAACGCTGTTTTAAATGGTCAATTAATCATATGGATTCGGGTTTCAAAAAAAATCATATGGATTCTCCAACTGACACGTGTCGTTTTATTCAATCATGGTAAATTACACTCATGGACCTTTAATTTTACAATTATTTTTGTTATAACCCATGAACTTCAAAATCCAATATCATTATCTCTAATATTTACAATTTACTAGCATTATCACCTTTTTTAACATTGATCAGTATAATCTTAACCCTTCTTTAAAAATGATATTCCAAGCAAATTTAATTTTTGAATTTTTTTGATTTTAAGGTTATTTAGGTGTTGCTTGGTTAGGAAAGAAAAAATTATTATTTAAAAAGAGAAAATGATTATTTAGAGTGAGAAATATCTAAAAATTGTGATTTGAAAAAGGATAAGGTACAAAATACTTTTAAGATTGACAACCATGAATAATTTTAAAGCTCTTATTTTCCATAAAATAACTGTTTATAATTTTTTAAAGGATAAAGTACAAAAAAAAAAACTTATAATGTTGATAGTTATGAGCAATTTTACTCATAATATTGGTGTAATTTTATCCTTAAGGCTGGCAACAGAGAACAAATTTACCCCTAATTATAATTTGGGTAAATTCTAAAAAAAAAAAAACCTTTTTTCAAAAATAAATCTCATGGTTTGTTTTTACAAAAAAAAAGGAACGTGTTATACGTCGTTACAGGAATTACGGAAAATGACTTAACATCGTTTAACTTGATGACGTAGCAAAGGGTAAAATGATCTTAATTTGTTGGGGGATTCTTCTTCTTCTTCTTCTTCCAAATTATAACCCCCCTTCTCCATTATTGCTTCCTCGAATTACTTCTTCACATCTCCATCTAATTCCGCAAATTAACTCCGAGTTTCTTCTCATCATTCGCAAATGGTTATTACAACAAATCAAGCTTCTTCATCTTCCTCATCTCGATGGACTTACCATGTCTTCTTGAGCTTCAGAGGCGGAGATACCCGCAAAAATTTCTGCGATCATCTCTACACATCCCTAATTTAAGCAGGGATCCGAAATTCAGAGACGATGATGAAATCGTGAGGCGAACTCATTGAATTAGAGATCACGAAAGCAATTCGAGAATCAAAAAATTTCAGTAAACGTGCTTTCCAAAGATTACGCCTCTTCTAGATGGTGTCTTGATGAGCTTGCGATGATAATGGAGAGAAGAAAGAGCGATGGGCATCATTTTGAGTGATCAAGATCGGGTGAGAACCATCCTCGATGATGGTCCAGAAGCGGCGACGATCGTCCAAGATGATTTCAGATGGTGGGTTAGATTGTTAATTTTGTAAATCAAATATTAAAGAGCAGTTGTTATGCGTAGAAGAAGAAGAAGAAAAATCTCCCAACAAATTCGGACCATTTTACCATTTGCCACGTTATCAAGTTAAACGATGTTAAGTCATTTTTCGTAATTCTTGTAACGGCATATAACATGGTCCTTTTTTTGTAAAAACAAACCACATGATTTATTTTTGAAAAATATGAAACCACAGGGTTTCTTTAGAATTTACCCTTATAATTTTACTTCCAACAGTATTGATATTATGGATAAATTTGCTCTTTGTTACCGGTCTTAAAGATAAAATTACATCAGAAATAAAATTGTTCATAACTATCAACGTTATAAATATTTTTTTTGTATTTTATCCTTTAAAAAATTATGTTATTTTAGTAAACATTAAAAAGTGTCGTGATGTTAATAAAATATAAAATTTAAGGATTATAATGTTGGATTTTGAAGTTTATAAATCATGACAAAAGTAAGTAAGTGCAAATTTAAGGTGCTATGGATGTAATTTACCCCATCCCATCATGGGTCTTCCAGTAAAAGTTTTAATAATTGTTTTATCACGTGAAACACTATTCTGCCTTTGTGAAAATGACAAGCATGTTTGAAACAAAAATAATTTTCTAAAAAAACCCTTGTAAGAAAGGAGAGAATATTCTAACATTTTCGTCCATTATCTTTTAGCAATAAATAAATATATATAATAGTTAATTTCTTGAATCAAATATTTGTGATAAAAGATGAAATTCAACTTTAATATTTTAAAGGAAGTGCAGATTTAAATTTAACGTATTAAATATTATCAATTTAAACATAATATTCTAAAAAAGATCAATTTTGACATTATATTATCGAAAATCAAAAAAACCGATTTGATTGGTATTTAACCGTCATTTCAGTCCGTCCAAATATTAATTATGTCTAAAATATTTAATGTATTACTAATAAAATTATAAAAATTCTGTTAAAACCTAAATCTGCTACATATAAATTAATCATAATTTTTTTATTAAAATGTTTAAAATATTTACTGTTATTAATATCTAACCAAAATGTATGAAGTTGGTTCAATTCAGTGGTTAATCCAGGATTTGAAGGAGAGAGGGCAAAACTCTATGTAAAATTTTTTTAGACGAAATAGTATTAATTGAAAAAAATATATTTTAGTACATAATTGCTATTCGATACAAAATGTCTTAAAATAATAAAAAAAAACTTTTAATGTTAAGTAGATCGACGATTACGAGGTGGCAATTGATATCTACGATCTGTGATAGCTTGAAAACGATCTGCTGCCTCTACCTAGACTGCTTCTTTTACCCCTAACGTCTAAAATGATGCAATTTTACCCTTAATGTTTGTAGCCAAAAACAATTTTGCCATAACATTGATAAACTGGATCAATTTCAGACACTATTATAAAATACAATCATTTTTTTCTTTATTTTGCACCAATTGCATATCAATTTGTTCTAAAAAAAGGTTATAATGTTTTTTGTAATTTAATAATAAAATTGGAGATTAATATTTATAAATTCGGTGAATTTTTTAATTTTTTTGTCTAATTCGTACAAAAGACAATATATTTTTAATATTTTTTTCTTATTTTTTTCACATCCCAACATATGTTTGTGATTTGTTACTGATAAAATAAGGTATGTGTGAAGTGTAGATGACAAGATTCATGACAGAGAAAACAGTTTGATAAATTATTTCTCAAATTGACCTAATTTATCAACGTTAGGGGTAAAATTGCTATTGGCTTCCAACATTAGGGGTAAAATTGTACCATTTTAGACGTTAGGGGTAAAATTGCCCCTGACCCAAAACGTTAGGGGTATTTTTGCACCTTAACCCTTCTTTTTATATCAAAAACCCCACAAGACAAAACGACGTCGTTTTGAGGGGAACCAAAACGACGTCATTTTGGACTAATTTTTTATTATTATTATTCAGGATGAACGGGGGAAAATACCCCCTTTGACCCCCCTACATCCGCCCATGGTTCAATTTATCGATAAATTTATTTGCAAGGTTGATGTATAGTTAAATAACAGTTAGACCAGTCCTTTAGCGCGTGGTTAAAATTGATCTTGCTTGAAAACGTTAGAATTAAATTTACACCATTTTATACGTTATAGTTAAATATGCATTTCGCTTGAAAACGTCAGGGTTAAATTTGATCATTATCTCAAGTAAATTACACTTATTGCCTTTCAACTTTAATTTTACTTTTATTATGGCTCCTGAACTTTAAACCGGTCTTTGTGGCTCCTAAACTTTGCAGTTTACTACTATTATAGCTCATTTACCGTGACCAAGTTAAAATGGTCGATGACTATCTTAAAATAAAAAAAAAATTAAGAATTAAAACTGTTTAGAACTATATTTTCTAAAAAATTGTTGTTTTCAATTTTTTAAATCACTATTTTTGGAGCTCTATCTCTCTAAATTATCATTTTCTCTCTCATAACTGAACAACATAAAAAATGACCAAAAAACCAAAAAATTCAAGAGTTAAAGTTGTTTAGAATATCATTTTCATCAACTCTAAAATGGATGATTATCTACTATTAGAGTGTTCATCTTCATCAACACTAAGAGGGGTTAGTACAAAGTTTGGATATCATAATATTCAGTTTTAAAGTTTAGGAATCATAACGAAAGTAAAAGATAAGTTGAGGAGCCATGAGTGTAATTTACCTAATATTATTTTGATAAAAAAATTATTATTATGATATTTGATTAGATGGTCTAATATTGGATTAATACATTATTTGTTCTCTAAATTTATTTAAAAAGTTTGATTAATTTTCTAAACTTTTAATGCAGCCTCTTCAAATTTTTTAAAATATTTAAATAGTCTCTCAATTTGTATAAAATATAGTCAATTAATCATCCGGTTGTCAAAAAAAAAAGTAAGTTGCATGCGGAAGGTGTGTTGTACACGTTTTGAAAAAGTAAAATGACTAAAGTCAGAGTTTGGGTTATAATATCAGAGATGACAAGTTTTACAGTTGAGCAAATAAAAACTTCATTTTCAACAAGTTTCAATCTATTATATATATGTGAATTATGTAATAACATTCCAAAACGTGTGCAATATTTTTCTTATATATAATTTACTTTTTTTACAACTAATTGATTAATTAATTACGTTTTAAACAAATCGATTGAGGTATTAAAATATTTTAAAAATTTAGAGAACAAATCAAACTTTTTAAACAAATTAAGAGGCAGCTAATGTTGCATTAAGCCTGCAATATTAATTAAAAGTGTCATAGCCCACATGGTAACACAATTAATAATATATTAGTAGCCATAAGTTGGTTTTCCAACTTGTGCATTAAATATTAGTTTCATCTTGTCTACCACATTTGGGTTTTTCTTACGTTTTAAAAACTAATTATCTACTTCTTCCAAAACTAGTCACCTACTCATCAACCTTTCCTTTTTCAAATTAATAATTCAATTTAATAAATTACACCTAAAAAAACTAAAAAACTATTTTTTTTTATAGAAATTGGGACGAGACAGAACTAGGACGGGGTGAGCACTCATGGCCCAAGAACTGTCAAACCCGCAATATATAAATAAAAGAAAAATAAGTGTTTGAACAACAGAAGAGAAAGGAGAACAAACAAAAGAAGGGGAGGAGAAAAGATAGGAAAGGTCAAGAAAAACGCAATTGTGAAATACTACAAATGTCATCATTGATAAACTTGTGGCAAAAAGTATGAGCTGAACGCCACCAATTGATCACGGAGGAAGAAACTCCAAACCTTATCAATGCATCAGCAACTCTATTACCTTCCCTAAAGATGTGTGAAAAGATAATGTTTATTCTAAAGTAAATGCTGAGGCAATGCAACCACTCTTGTCGAATACTCCAAGGAACATCCATGGAGCGGTGTCTAAGCAGATTAACTACGTACATTGAGTCAGACTCAACCCAAAGCTGATGCCAATTTTTCTCTCAGGCAAGTTCAATTGCGAAAATAGCGGCTCTCAATTCAGTCATATAAGCGAAAGAAAGAGGGGTAGAAAAAGCAAAACAACCTTTGGGAAAGCCACGAAAGTTGCGAAAAATGCCTCCTGCTCCTGCCTCGCCAGGAGTGCCAAAAGCAGAGCCGTCCACATTGACTTTAACCCAGCCCGAAGGAGGTTTAAGCCAATGGATCGGAATAATGTTGGGAGCATGAGGCAGCCGAGGAGAAGCTAGAAGGCGTGATAAAATAGCAGCGTCTCTCCGAGAAGAGCAAAAGCCTTTAGAAGTGGCCAAGGACTCTCGAATCATTCTTTTTCCCTGTATAAATGTTATTCGAAACACAGCTTCAGTGGGATGCGGTCTAAACAGCCTCCCGTCTAGACCGGCTTCTGATCTATTGTTTTTTTATAAAATCCAAAACTAATTTTAATTATAATATAATAATTATTGAAACTTCAATTGTTAAAAATAATTATTATACATTCTAAATTTAATAGTAATTATATATAGAAAATAAAGAATACATTTTACAAAATGGAATCGAAAACAGACGATAATAATACATATTGTCTTTTTTTTTTAATCACCGTCTCTTAACAACAATAGCACAACAAGAGAAATTTATTTTCACAACTTTTTTCTTATAATAATAGAGATAACTTACAAATTTAATCATATGGTTATTGGGGTGAATAGATTTAGCATCTACGTACAAAATAGTACAATTTTAAGTCTGGCATTTACCAGACGATATAATTTTCAACCTCATTAATGGAAGATGGGTTTTTTTTCATTAACAGGTATGCACAATTGGATAGTCAAAATGGTAAAAAGATTTGGAGGTTAGGCTAAAACATGAAATTACGCATATTAAAAAAAACTCGTCTTTCATTAATAAAACTTATAAAATTACATTGTTTTGTATACAAGGTTAAATTTGTTTTCCGTCAATACTGCAAATTGCCAAAAGATTTGATTTCAAATGAAACTTAAATGAAGTATAAAAGAAACTACAGCCTCTAAAATACTGGAACCATCCATGTGTTATTATGTGTTTACATTCTTTACTATGTAAATCTTTTTTGAGAGATAAAACTTTTCCACCAAGTATTTTATTCACGGATATATTCTCCCTATATAAATATTACCGTGTGTATATTTCTACTGGTGTAAATTTTTTCAACTCTCTCCGAATATTTTAAGGGTTAAGATGCAAAAATACCCCTAACGTTTTGGGTCAGAAGCAATTTTACCCCTAACATCTAAAATGGTGCAATTTTACCCCTAACGTTTGTAGCCAAGAGCAATTTTACCTCTAACGTTGATAAATTGGGTCAATTTCAGAAATAATTCATCAAACTGTCTTCTCGGTCATGAATCTTATCATCTACATTTCACATGTGCGTCATTTTATCAGTAACAAATCATAAACATATGTTGGGATGTGAAAATAATAATAATAATAAAAATATACTGTATTTTGTATTTTGTACGAATTAAACAAAAAAATTCAAAAAATTCACCGAATTTATAAATATTAATCTCCAATTCTATTATTAAATTACAAAAAACATGAAATCTTTTTTTAGAATGAATTGATATACAATTGGTGCAAAATAATGAACAAAGATATCTGTGTTTTATAATAGTGTGTGGAATTGACCCAAATTACCAACGTTAGGGGTAAAATTGCTCTTGGCTACAAACGTTAGGGGCAAAATTGCACCATTTTAGACGTTAGGGGTAAAATTACTCCTGACCCAAAACGTTAAGGGTATTTTTGCACCTTAACCCAATATTTTAATCACAATTATGTTACCATCTTGCAGGATTCCTAGAAGTGTTGTCTTGGAACACTAATTATATAGTATTATATAAATAAATGCATATATTGTAACTGCTGTACCTACCTTTTCACCAACATTAGATAAATATGGTTGACTACCATTAATTTAGGTAAAAAGTGTTTATTTAAATCTATAATCTTTTTTCATAAAAAGTTATAATCTTTAATGGGATAATGTATATAAAAATACCATCAACGTTGATAATAATAACCAATTTTAACCAAAGAGCGAACAAGTGCAGCAGATGGATAATCGACCTATAAAGGAAATCCTTGTGCGATGGCAGCCGCTTGGGTGTGGTTGGATTAAAATAAACAGCGACGAAGCAAGTAAAGGGAATCCAGAACTTGCTATGGCAGGTGGGGTTGCTAAAGATGATAGGGAGGTTTGGCTAGGCGGTTTTGTAATAAACCTTGGTATTTGTATGACAGTGTTGGCTGGGCTATGGAGGTTGTATTTCGACTTAAAGTTTGCTTGGGATAGAAAGTACCGAAGAGTGGGTTTCGAGATGGATTCGCTTGTGGTTATACGATGGATACGTGATGGTACAGAGAATCGGCACAATTTTTATTGACTAATTTCGGAGTGCTAGAAACTTTATAGACGTGACTGGGAGGTCAAGCTTGTTCATGTTTTATGCAAAGGTAATAGAGCCGCAGACTGGATGACGAACTACGCAGGGAATTTGATGCTAGGGCTTCACGAATGTGAGGTACCTCCTGCAGGCATCCAAGATATTCTTTATTCTGATTTATGTGGTACTTGTCTCCCTAGAATGACTTGTACATGATAGTGTTTCTGTTTTGGTGCCGGTTATAACCCCTCATTTTTACCAACAAAAAAATAAGCAATTTTAACACCGGTGTTAAAAAAGTGTAAAGTTCAGTGGTCATACCATTAACAATTGAAGTTTGGTGGCTACAATATTAAAATGAGTAAAATTCAGTGGTCGTGGGTGTAATTTACCCTTAAATCCCTAAAACCCTAAAATTCAAGGTTTAAATATAGATAAATTACAAAACCGACTTAATTGATATATCCGTTCACATATTTAGATCCATTATATTACCTCTTACCAAATTAGACACTTTCAAATTAGACATTTCCTAAATTGGCTTTTATATATTAAGTCTCTGTTTTTGTTTACTGAAATTAAGTAAATTGAACTGAAGGGTTAGACTATGCTTACTTTGTTTTTGATAAAATAAGCCTGAATTATAAAATATATAAATAATTATAATTATAATAAATAATGATGAATTATATATAAAGAATGTTAAATTATAAATAATATATAAATAATAATAATAATATATAAATAATTATAAAATAATATGGGTTAAGAGCATTTTTAATGCAAGATGGTTGAAAGGATATTTGATGAGGTGTAAGGTGCTTGAAAGAATGTCTTACATTTTAGTAACAAAGGTTGCTTAAATAATTATAATAATGTTATAATTTTTTTTTTCATCCTTTTGGCACTCTTATTTTTTCTTTTTTTTAATATAAAAAATGATTTAATTATCTATTATTGATGGAATTTTATGGTAATATTTATAATTAAAATAAATTATATATAAAATAATAATTTATGAGGTCATAGTAACAACTTTTAGGACTTAAATGCATCGTTGGTCATTGAACTTACATGGTTGTCTTCAAATGGTCACTCAACTTCAATTTGTCTCAATAAAATTGTTGAAACACCTTTCCACATGATTTTGATTTGACAAAATTATTTAAGTTAATCCTATGATTAAGACAATTAAATTTAAGTGCTTTGATTTAATTATACTAATGTGTTTGTTCAATGTTGAGTATATTAATAAATAAGAAAAGAAATAAAAAGTAAGACAGAATGAAGTCAGCATGAGCCACAAAAGCTGAGTAGAACACAACTCAGCATAATAGAAGAAAAGTCTTTTTCAGAACAAACGCTTGAAGACGAAGCTGGCCGAAGAAGTTGTGCAGAACGTAACTCAGCCCCGTCAAAGGAGATCTTAAAGGCAACGTCTACTAAGTCAAGTTGAGTGTTCAACAGGACAGCTCCAATGATCCGTTAACTAGAAGACAAAGCCCGACAAAGGTTTGCACCAATTCAGAAGCCTCGGAATTACGCCAAGAGACCTTTTCGAGATGCATGGATCAACTGGCGTTTTGCAAGAAGACAAACCTGACGCTAGAAGACGAAACCTAATGCTAGAAGATGAAACTGGTAAGCCTGGCGCCTGCTAAATTCAGTCGACAGGATTGGCCCGCAAATATGAATGCTCACCAATGAATGATGCAAGAAGACCGTTTGAATTCAACGGATATGTCCGAATTCAAATGATTGAAGCTTCAGATTTTCCTATAAAAGGACAAGTTCATCACTTGGATCCTTGACCGAAATACAAGAAAGCACAGACAGAAAAAGCTAATCTTCACAAGAGTGAAAATCCAAAATAGAAGTTGTCTCAATAGAAAAAGCAAGTTCTTACACCCAAATCCAATCTCTGTGTAAAAGTCTAGAGTGAATTTGTATTCGTCTAAAGTGTTCTTCATCTAGAAAGAACAAATTTGTATCAATTGTAAAGGTTGAGAGAGTGAAGCTGAGTACTCGGTTTTAGTACTCAGTGGTAGAGAAAATCTGAGTGTTCGGTCATAGCGCTCAGTAGGGTTGAGTAGACGAATAGAGGACGGTACTCTTGCATACTCAATTACTTTGTAAACGGTTTGTGCTCTACCTTTAAAGAGCTCAGTAGTAGATTGAAAAAGCCCGGAAGGATTCTGGGGACTGGACGTAGGCGGTGAGGCCGAACCAGGATAAGACTGCTGAGTAATCTCTAACCCTTCTCTTGATATATATATGTATGTGTTGCTTGCTTGCTTAAATTACTCAGTATATAATTTGTATAAGCCGACGCTAAGTAATCAGAGTGCTGAGTTGGAAGCTGACCTCAAGTGTTATTTCCCAACTCACAAGTGAAACAGTTCTAGTCAGCATCTGACTAAAGCTGTCTTACACTACGCTCAGTCTTGCTGACCAAAACTGAGTGGAGTTAATTAAAGAATTAAATTAAGTCAGCGTAATTAAACAAAAAGTTTCATTAGTTCCTAACCCCCCCTTGGAACTAATTATATTACCTTACACGGGACCAACAAGTGGTATCAGAGCACAGTAGCTCACTACTCAAAGATAAAACTATCTTGAGCTGATCCCTGTAAATGGCTGAGAACAGCACTCGTTTCCTTCCAGGAAATCAAACAACACAGATACTCCCTGAGGGATTATCTATTAGTCGGCCTCCTTCGTTCTTTGGGTCAAATTATACATTTTGGAAGAACAGGATGAAAATTTTTATTTAGGCAATAAACATGAGTGCATGGCTTGCGATAGTCCAAGGCCCGTTTTTTCCCTACAAAATTGTAAACAACGAGAAAGTTGTTAAAAGTGAGACTAAGTGGTCAGAAGATGACCTTAAGAAATTACAGAATAATGTTTCGGCTATCAATATGCTTCACTGTGCTTTAGATGCTGCAGAGTACAACAAAATTTTAGGTTATGAGTCAGCACAGGAAATCTGGAAGAAGCTGGAGATGACCTATGAGGGAACCAGCAAGGTCAAGGAGTCCAAGGTGAATCAACACATGAGACTATACGAGATGTTTGAGATGAACGAGAATGAAGACATCTCTGAAATGAACTCAAGGTTCACCAATATCATAAATGAGCTTAAGAGACTCGGCAAGAACTTCACAGAAGAAGAACAGGTGAAGAAAATCTTGAGGAGTCTCCCCAAGAGCTGGAAAGCTAAGAAGACAGCTGTGGAAGAAGCTCAAGACCTGACCACATACAAATATGATGAGCTCATAGGATCTCTGCTGACCCACGAGATCTCCATGAAGAATTTTGAAGCTAAGGAAAAGTCAGAGGACAATAAGCAAAAATCTCTTGTCATGAAAGCTGACTCAACAAAAGCTGACTCATCAGATGATGAGGAGATGGCCATGTTCACAAGAAAAATGAAGAATCTGTTCAGAAAGAACGACAAGAACAGAAAAAGGCCATTCAGAAGAAGCGATAAATACAAAGCTGAGTCCAGCGACAGCAGACACAAGAAGGACAGCTCGAAGCCTGTCACTTGCTTTGAATGCCATCAAACTGGGCACATTAAATCAAGCTGTCCCACTCTGAAGAAAGAAAAGAAAGGCAGCAGAAAAGCAATGGTGGCAACATGGAGCGATATTGATGAGTTAACCTCATCAGAAGCTGATGCCACTGAGTCAGCAAACATATATTTCATGGCTGACGAATCTACTGACCAATGCCGATCTGAGCAAGCTGATCTCTCAGATGGATCTGACTAAGAGGAAAACTCCAATGAGGTAACATCTCTTCTTCTACTCAGAAATGAAATGGTTAATGCCCTGAGTGATCTCTATACACTGACCAAAAAGTGTAATAAGAAAATCAGAGCACTCAGCAGGCGATGTGATGAGATTGAAGAGGTCAAACTGAGTGGCCTCCGACATCTGCTTCAAGACAATACCAGGCAAGATGAAAATCTAAAAATCATGCATCGGTTTGTCTCAGAAGTCCAATCAGACTCCAAGAAGCTGAGGAAGGACATCACATCTATACAGAACCAGCTGAGTACATCGGCTAAGAAAAGGTTCTATCCAAATGCTGAGTATCGAGGTACTGGTCAGCATAGACAGTACACTCAGCAGAACAGTCAGTGTGACTGTTGTGGAAAAAGAGGACACACTATAAATGTGTGTTGGTATACTCAGCACCATCGTGCTGACCAAAAGAGGAAATACCCTCAAAGGGTAATCTTTTGTGACTATTGTGGTAAAGATGGCCACACCATAAATGTATGCCGTCACAAAATAAAATATGATGCTTCACCTGTTTATGCTAACCAACGAGGACCCAAAAAGAATTGGGTACCTAAAGATGAATAGTTTAAATTGTAGGTGAGCCTGAGGTGCGCGGAGAAGTCAAAGCTATGGTACATTGACAGCGCATGCTCGAGGCATATGACTGGTGATGAAACTCAGTTCATCACACTTGTGCATAAACAAGGAGGAAATGTAAGCTTTGGAGACAATAAAAAGGGTAAGATAGTAGGATCAGGTACTATCGGAGGAAATCCTACTATTGAGTCAGTCTCCTTAGTCAATGGTCTTAAATATAACCTATTGAGCGTGGCTCAGCTGTGTGACAGCGGTAGAAAGGTTGTATTTGATGCCACTGAGTGTCGGATACTCGAGGGAAAAACAAATGATAGTTTAGAAAAGAAGTTTTCGAAAAATATATGCTTAGTGTCAAAGGAAGATAATTCCTGGTAAGAGATTTTCCTTGGTCATTGTAGATGATTTCTCTCGTTGTACTTGGGTCATCTTGCTGAGTAGCAAGGATGAAGCCTTTGAGATGTTTTCAATACTGATTAGAAAACTTGAAAATGACAAAGATTTAAATTTAGCTCACATCCGTAGTGATAATGGCGGAGAATTCAAAAACCAACAGTTTGATGAATTCTGTGAAGTCAGCAACATTGACCACAATTTTTTTGCTCCTAGAACTCCTTAACAAAATGGGGTTGTTGAGAGGAAGAACAGAACCTTAGTTGAAATAGCTAGGACAATGTTGAGTGAAAATAGGCTTCCAAAGTATTTCTGGGGTGAAGCTGTCAACACAGCATGCTATATACTCAATAGGGCTTTAGTTAGACCTATACTTAAGAAAACCCCCTACGAACTTTGGAAAGGACGAAAACCCAACATTGGATATTTTCGTGCCTTTGGTTGTAAATGTTTTATACTTAATACGAAAGACAACCTTGCCAAGTTTGACTCTAAAGCTGACGAAGCGATCTTTCTAGGGTACTCAACTAACAGTAAAGCATATAGGGTGTTCAATAAATGAACTCAGGTAGTAGAAGAGTCTGTACATGTTGAGTTCGATGAAACTGACCCTGCATGTAAGTCAAGTCAGTCTGCCGAAGATGACCCATGCTCAGCTTCTGCTGACCAAAATGGAGTCGTTGAGTCATTACCACACGGGCTGACCAAAGGTAAAAACGAACCTGAAATTACCTTTGCTGACCAATCTAAAACTGCAGAGATTGTTGAAACACATGTACCTGAAAACTCAATACTGCCCAAAGAGATCAAAATTCCAAGAGGACACTCAGAGAAGTCCATTCTTGATGCTGCTGAGAACACCCTGATGACCAGAAATCAGCTAAGGAGATATCTCAGTAATGCTGCATTCGTCTCAGTTCATGAACCAAAGAACTTCACCGAAGCTGAGCACGATGAATTCTGGATCAATGCGATGCAAGAAGAGCTTGATCAATTCAAGAGAAATGAGGTATGGGATTTAGTGCCAAAACCTAGGAATCAAAAGACCATAGGAACTAAATAGGTCTTTCGAAATAAGCTAGATGAACAAGGTAACGTAGTCAGGAACAAAGCCAGACTCGTAGCTCAGGGCTACAGTCAGCAAGAAGGCATTGACTATGGTGAGACCTTTGCACCCGTAGCTAGGCTAGAGGCTATAAGAATATTGTGTGCATATGCTAGCTTCATGAACTTTAAACTGTTCGAAATGGATGTTAAAAGTGCTTTCCTTAATGGAGTTATAAACGAAGAGGTATATTTTAGTCAGCCTCCAGGGTTTGAAGATCCAAAATTTCCAAACCACGTTTATAAACTCAAAAAGGCCCTGTACGGCCCGAAACAAGCACCCCGTGCTTGGTACGAAAGGTTGACCAGTTTCCTGCTGACCAGGAACTATGTCAGAGGTAAAGCTGACACAACCTTATTCATTAAGAAAAAGGGTAAAGATACCCTGCTGGAAAAAATTTACGTAGATGATATTATCTTTGGTGCTACTAATGAATCTATGTGCAAGGAATTTAGTAAACAGATGCAAACTGAGTTCGAGATGTCAATGATAGGCGAACTCAACTTCTTCCTTGGACTTCAAATTAAGCAAGGAACGGATGGCATCTTCATTAGTAAGACCAAGTATGCTAAAGAAATATTGAAGAAGTTTGATATGGAAGAATGTAAGCCCATATCTACCCCAATGGGTACTGACATTGTGCTTTGCGCTGACGAGAAAGGTAAGTCAGTAGACAGCAAGTTATATCGAGGTATGATTAGCTCTCTACTTTATCTAACTTCTAGTAGGCCTGATATTCAGTACTCAGTATGTTATTGCGCGAGATATCAAGCTGACCTCAGGGAATCTCACTATATAGCTGTCAAAAGAATTTTTAGATATTTGCAGAGCTCAGTAAATGCAGGTTTGTGGTATCCAAACACAAATGACTTCACACTCATTGGATACACTGACGCTGACTATGGATGAGATAAGCTAGAGCGTAAGAGTACTTCAGGAGGATATCACTTCCTTGTAAGATATCTAGTGTCTTGGTTCAGTAAGAAGCAACCGTCAGTGGCCCTGTCAACAACTGAAGCTGAGTACATTGCTGCTGGAAGCTGTGTGGCACAAGTCCTATGGATTAAGCAACAGCTAGAGGATTATGGAGTACAAACAGAAACAATCGAAGTCAAATGCGACAACAAGAGTGCCATTGACTTATCCAAAAATCCAATCCAACACAGCAGGATGAAGCATGTCAGCATTAGGCATCACTTCATCAGAGACCATGTACTCAAGGGTGAGATCAAGCTGACCTATGTTCCAACATATGAACAGCTTGCAGATATCTTTACGAAGCCTTTGGCTCGTGAGCAATTCAACATACTAAGGGAAGCTATCGGTATGTCTAATCCTCTTCAATAGATTTCTGCGCTTAAATCAATGTTGAGTGATTATTACTGTTGGGGTTTAGTGTCCTATAGACAATTGTTCTAGGATATGAACTAAATATAAATGAAGTGTTCTTTATGTCATTTGTTTTAATAAGATATGGTTTCATAACTATATAAAGGCAACCTCTTTTAAAGAACTAAATAAGTCTAATAAAAGGAAATCCCTAAGTTTGTTTAAAGTGATTATAAAGTGTTCATACAAGCATGAAGTGAGACAAAACTTTATAATAAACTAATAAACTTAAAACCACCCCAAGTCAAGTAATATGTTTAGGATTGACATATCACTGTTGAGACTTGCATGTAACAATGTCTTCTGTCAAGACAGAGAGCTGATCTCACAAGCTTCAGATATACAGATAATCTGGACAGTTGCATGGATCCAATGAAAGGGAGTTCATTAGGATTGGGGACCCGACTTGAGATAACAGGATGGGTAGATTCATCCTTGTCACCTGTTCATCTCATTGGTATTAATAGGTATAAGTAATCCTAAGACTCAAAGGAATGTTAATTAGTGATTCTGGATTACGGAATGTGATGCTTTGATCCTGTTGTAACACGATCCATAACAGAGATGACTCTGGGGTGTGAATGGCAGACGTTGGGTGTCACAGGAAGTAATTGCAGGATAGTTATACATTGGATTGAGCATTTGTCACTCCCGATAAATGGGAGATACGTCCAAGGATCGCTTGTGGAAGACTTGACTCTAAATCCTTGCAAGGTGATAGCTTAAGACTTGAAATACAGATTTCACTTAACCTATCTAATTGGAGTTGACTCGGCCTGTACAAGTAAAATGAACGTCTCGCTATATGTGACTTGACATTATCCATAGTCATAAGATTCAGTTCAAGGATGTAGTTGATAAAGGATCGAATTATACTGTAACTAATACTGAAAGGTCAACGACAGAATCAACCTGTCTTCTTATAACTCTAGGGGAATGTTTCGGATTTGCTAATCACATTTCGCTCACTCATTCCGTTATGCAAAGATTAAATATAATTTTGAGAAAATTAATTTAATAGTTGCATATGGCTAGAAGCAATAAGAACCTAATGGGTCACACATAAGACTTGGAGCCCAAAAGAGAAACATATGTTAATTAATTGGTGGAAGCCCAACTGAGTCCACTAAGGCCCAGTAAATGGGGGGGGGGGGCGATTTTATGTAGTAAAATACATAAATAATTAATTTGATTTTTAAACAATTCTAATTAGATTATAATTGTGAATTAAATTAATTAAAGGATAAACAAGTTAGGAAGTTTAATGAGATTAAATTGCTCCTATTATTATCCTATAAGGTTATTATTATTATCTTTATATTTAAGATATAATTGTAAATAATAAATAAGAATTATATTCCGAATTAAATTCTTATTCAGTAACCTAATTCTATCTAACTAGGGTTTAGATACAAGAGAGTATTTATAACCCCCCTATTGGTAAATTTCGACCAACATAGACAATCCCGAGAGAGAGAATTTCGACACCCCTTGTTGAGGACGAAATAATCCACCGCTTCCTACCGATTCAATTGATTTCATCTTTTTCTCTTTTTCCTTGATCTTGTGTTGATTAATTAGAGACAATCTACTTTGGTTGTTTTACACGGTTGAGTTCTAACTTGATTTTGAATTGTGTTTTGTTTTGTGCTCGAGAACTCGGAGTAAGAGTTGTGGGCACTACGATCGCAATGGTAGATAGAACTCCAAAAGGTATTTCCTTCTATCCCTCTTTATATGAAATAACGATTAATGGATCTTGGGTTAATGGAAATAGGTTAAATTTTTTATATTTCCACTGCCAAACGTTAGCCTATTTTCCTTCAATTACATGCTGAGTGATTAGTGCTTAATGAGTAACTATTATATGCTGAGCTAATATAAATAACATAAAATCACCTTATGCTGAGTAGACATACATACTGTGTGATTACTATGAACTAAGTTACTAAGCATGATAAAATCCCTTCTACGTAAAACTGAGCACTCAGAACTTCAAACGTTTCGTATTCTAGATACTGAGTAAAGCCACTTGCACAATAAATGCTAGCACGCGCGTTAAGTAGCCACCTAGGATGACGTAAGCGTAATAAATAGAAAACACATGCGCCGAATGTGTCATAAATGCCAGAGATAACGGTCGATTGATCAACTCAAGGTGAAACCGCCATTCCGACCTATCAGATCAATTCAAAACGACTATAAATAGTGGACGATTTCCCACTAACTTCTCTTTACATTCGAAATTTGTGGCATTCGATTTCTCTCTCTCTCAAAATCCCAAAACTTCTGCATTTCTCTAATTCTTAAGAAAGTCATGTCTAGCGATTCCCAGAACCATTCCGATCAAGATTACGACGACAATCGCTCCGATCTAAATCCTTCGTCTCCTGCTGAGCAGGACTATGAAGAGACTTCCACTGAGTCTCAAGAACAAGGTCAGCATGACCAATCCAAGGATACTGCAAGCCACTCAACATGCCCGTATTTCTCATCGGTGCTTTCCAACGCAGTACCGGGACACTCAGGATGGGGTCTCTTATCACAAAGATACTGCAAGATCATAAGGTCAGTATGGTAGAGGATGTTGGTCTCGTGTAATGTAATAAGATTAGTTCCAGGGGGGGTTAGGAACTAATGTAACTTTTTCGCTTAATTATGCTGACTTAATTTAATTCTTTAAATAACTTCACTCAGTTTAGGTCAGCAAGGCTGAGCACGATGCAAGACAGCTTTAGTCAGAGGCTGACTAGAATTGTTTCACTTGTGAGTTGGGAAATAACACTTTAGGTCAGCTTCCAACTCAGCACTCTAATTACTCAGCGTCGGCTTATACAAATTATATACTGAGTAATTTAAGCAAGCAACACATACATATATATATCAAGAGAAGGGTTAGAGATTACTCAGCAGTCTTATCCTGGTTCGGCCTCACCGCCTACGTCCAGTCCCCAGAATCCTTCCGGGCTTTTTCAATCCACTACTGAGCTCTTTAAAGGTAGAGCACAAACCGTTTACAAAGCAATTGAGTATGCAAGAGTACCGTCCTCTATTCGTCTACTCAATCCTATTGAGCGCTATAACCGAACACTCAGGTTTTCTCTACCGTTGAGTACTAAAACCGAGTACTCAGCACCACTCTCTCAATCTTTACAATTGATACAAATTTGTTCTTACTAGATGAAGAACACTTTAGATGAATACAAATTCACTCTAGACTTTTACACAGAGATTGGATTTGGGTGTAAGAAATTGCTTTTTCTAATCAGACAGCTTCTCTTTTGGATTTTCACTCTTGTGATGATTTTCTTTTCTGTCTTTACTTGCTTTTTCTTTTTGTAAATCGGCAAAGGATCCAAGTGATGAACTTGTCCTTTTATAGTAGAATCTGATGCTTCAATCATTTGAATTCGGACATATCCGTTGAATTCAAACGGTCTTCTTGCGTCATTCATTGGTCAGCATACAGATTTACAGGCCAATCCTGTCGTCTGAAATTAGCAGGCGTCAGGCTTGTCGGTTTCGTCTTCTAGCGTCAGGTTTCGTTTTCTAGCGCCAGGTTTGTCTTCTTGCAAAGCGCCAGGTGATCCATGCGTCTCGAAAAGGTCTCTTGGCACAATTCCGAGGCTTCTGAATTGGTGCATACCTTTGTCGGGCTTTGTCTTCTAGTTAACGGATCATTGGTGCTGTCCTGTCGAACACTCAGCTTGACTTAATTGACGTTGCCTTCGATCTTTATCTTTGACGAGGCTGAGTTATGTTTTACTCAGCTTCTTCGGTCAGCTTCGTCTTCAAGCGTTTGTTCTGAAGAAGACTTTTCTTCTATGATGCTGAGTTGTGTTCTACTCAGCTTCTGTGGCTCATGCTGACTTCGTTCTGTCTTACTTTTTATTCATGTTCTCATTAATATACTCAACATTGAACAAACAAATTAGTACAATTAAATCAAAGCACTTAAATTTAATTGTCTTAATCATGGGATTAACTTAAATAATTTTGTCAAATCAAAATCATGTCGAAAGGTGTTTCAACAAACTCCCCCATTTTGATGTTGGCAAAAATATTTAATTATGGAACTCAGCATTGAGGTTCCCCATGATTGATTTACTTTTTATTCTTCTGAAGTTACTCCCCCGTAAGGGTTGCATCTATTGACTTAAATTAACTCTAAACCTTCTAAGATTTAATTGAGTGAAATTAAGACATGCCTTTACTGACTTAGTTCAATTCTAGACCTTCCAAGATCTAATTCAGATGAGCTTAGGTCAGCTTTTAGAAGAAAGTCAATACTTGGAACATTTGGTTATTACTCAGTGTCAATTATAGGTATCAGAGTTGTATGTTGAGTATATTTTACTTGTATATTCCTTATGTTCACAAGATTCAATTTGTTGTTCAATGATTGGTTGAGTATGACAGATCAGCATATAAGCACAACAATTAAGCATCGCATATAAAGTCAGTTTGAATAAAATATGCTTATTATATAACTCAGCTTAACATGCCATAAAATACAAGTTACAAGAACAATAGACTATTGCTAGCACTATTTCCTAATGTTGGCTTGAACTTGATTTGACTTAGGTTTGGTTTGTGTAGTGCGTTGTTGCTGAGTGCGGGTGCTCGGGTCAGCAGAAGTTGAACCAGGCTTCTGCTGAGTTCCGGCATCTGGCTTAGATATCTCCCCCTTTTTCTGCTAAGTTCGTTCTTTCTCCCCCGTTTTCCAGCATCATGAGATGGAGGAGAAGGAGCATAGAAGATTCCCTGTTGAACAACACGAGTCAGTTTTGATGAGTACAGTTGGAGTTGACTCGTACTCTCTCTGAGACCTTGGAAGACCTGTATTCCCTCATCCATACTTGAAGCGGGGATCTTAATGTTGGCACTGAGCATACTTAGCAGATACTCTTGAGACTTCCCGATCCAAGTTATCAATTCTGTCATCTGGGCATAGGATTGATGATACATCCTGAGCAGGGCAGTGTCGTATGCTTGACGTTGAGCATTTGTATGCCGGACTTGTGCAAGTGTGGACTGAGTGCACTGCAGAATCTCGTTGGTCTTCACTTGGTCAGTGTCCATTTCTTCTTTACTTAAGTTGAGTAGGCGAATGGCTTCACCAATCTGTTCGATGGAGCACTGAGAGGAGGAGGAGATTAGTTCACGAGCCCCGGTCAGCCCAGAGGTCATTTGGGAGAAGTGTTGATTGACCTCAGCAGAGGTTGCATATGTTGAGTTCACAGCTGATAAGGTATTGAGTTGACCTTGGATGGAGTTCATATGGTTCACCATCATCAGCTGGAGTTCAGCCAGCTTCACTATTGACTATTGCTTGGGCTGTTGAGATGCAAAAGATGTCATGACACTCATCAAGTCTTTGAGACCCTTAATTTCAGTCAGAAGCTGAGTGACAGAGGAGATTTGAGTTGGCTCAACATGAACAGACCCAGCAGCATCGGCGTGAGTTTGATGAATATCCTGAAGGAGAGCTTGAGCTGAGTCGATGATCTTTCTTCCAGACTCAGAGGCATTCAAATAAGCGTAGGATTCATCAGTGTGGAGCTCAGGGGCCGGAATCTTGGCAGCACCAGATAGAGGAGGTGTTTGGTGCTGAGAAGTGGAGGTGCCAGCTTGGCCAGCAACTGCACTTTGATCCAGGTCAGCAGCAGGGGCTGACAGATTTTCATTCTGCTGTGTAGGAGTAGGAAGCGGTGGATCAGCAGAGTTATTGACCTGCTCAGTGTCAGTCTGAAGTTGAGTAGATTTTGGAGGTTGAGGCAACTCAGAACTGTCTTGAGCAGGAGTTTCCTTTGCTAGCTCGTTTGGTTGAGCAGCATGGACTTCGAGCACTTGCTCAGTGGAAGGTTGAGTAGAAGTGTCGGTAAAAGTTGGACCATTAGGAGCTTGTGGGTCGACTTGTTCCTCAGCTTGAGAAACAGAGGCTTGTTTTTCCTTGATTTGGTCCGGAGTAGGTTCAACAACATTGGTGAAGAACTGGAACTGAAGTCCGGTCAAATCTGTGATTGGATCTCTGAGTGGGGAGTCATCCAACAAATCGATAAGGTTGGGCTTTTGAGCTTTACGTTTGAAACGCTTGTCTGTACTGTCCTTAGGAGTTTTGGTTGGTGGAGAAGGATCAGCATGAATGGACTCAAGAGACTCAGAGGAGGAATTCAGGTTAGTATCAAGGCCTTCCACAACCTTGTCCTTCACTGGTGACTTAGCGAGTTGCTCAGCCTGCTCAGCATCAACTGGTGTACTTTGCTCAGCATGACCCATCACGTCAGCTTGAGGCTGTCTCAGCTTCTCTCTGGGTGTAAGAAATTACTTTTTCTAATCAGACATCTTCTCTTTTAGATTTTCACTCTGATGATGATTTTCTTTTCTGTCTTTACTTGCTTTTTCTTTTTGTAAATCGGCAAAGGATCCAAGTGATGAACTTGTCCTTTTATAGTAGAATCTGATGCTTCAATCATTTGAATTCGGATATATCCGTTGAATTCAAACGGTCTTCTTGCGTCATTCATTGGTCAGCATACAGATTTGCAGGCCAATCCTGTCGTCTGAAATTAATAGGCGTCAGGCTTGTCGGTTTCGTCTTCTAGTGTCAGGTTTCGTCTTCTAGCGCCAGGTTTGTCTTCTTGCAAAGCGTCAGGTGATCCATGCATCTCAAAAAGGTCTCTTGGCATAATTCCGAGGCTTTTGAATTGGTGCAGACCTTTGCCGGGCTTTGTCTTCTAGTTAACGGATCATTGGTGCTGTCCTGTCGAACAATCAGCTTGACTTAATTGACGTTGCCTTCAATCTTTATCTTTGACGGGGCTGAGTTACATTCTGCTCAGCTTCTTCGGTCAGCTTCGTCTTCAAGTGTTTGTTCTGAAAAAGACTTTTCTTCTATTATGCTGAGTTGTGTTCTACTCAGCTTCTGTGGCTCATGCTGACTTCATTCTGTCTTACTTTTTATTTCTGTTCTCATTTATTAATATACTCAACATTGAACAAACACATTAGTACAATTAAATCAAAGCACTTAAATTTAATTGTCTTAATCATGGGATTAACTTAAATAATTTTGTCAAATCAAAATCATATCGAAAGGTGTTTCAATAGAGGAGATCGAGATTTCGGGTATGAAAATCACCGCTGCAGTTCTGTTCGGCTTAGCATACAACCAACCAATAAAACCCAAGAAAAGAAAGGGGGCTATGGTTGAAGAAGAACCTACTGATGAAAATGAAGAAGGGGATAATATGGTTGAAGCAGCACAGGATGCGCTGACCAAGAAAGGGAAGAAAGTGATGGGTGACAAAGAACCCACTGACCGCACTAGGCAGGACAAAAAGAGGAAAGCTGACCAATCCTCCTCCAAAGATATTAACACTGCTCCGAGGAAGCTTCAGATAATCTCTAGTGCGAAGAAAGCTGCTGCTGAGCAAGCTCAAGAGGAACCTAAGTCAGTGGAGAAACAGAAAAGGCAAGTTGAGCCTGAGGAAGAAAGTGAGAAGACACCTGATCAGCCCCTGAAGAGGAAGAAAACCTCTGGGTTGAAGCCGATTGAAGCTGACCCACTTGACTTCGTGATTACAAAGGAATCACACTTCGCACGGAGTCAAGAGATTGATCTGGAGAAAATTCCCTCTGTTCAGGAGGAAGAGCAAGGATACACTGAGGATCAGCCTCAAGCTGACGTGATGGGTCATGCTGAGCAAAGTAGACCAGTTGATGCTGAGCAAGCTGAGCACCTCGCTAAGTCACCAGTGAAGGACAAGGTTATGAAAGGCCTTGATACTGACCTTAACTCCTCCTCTGAGTCTCTTGAGTCTATTCCTGCTGATCCTTCTCCACCAACCAAAACTCCTAAGGATAGTTCAGACAAGCATTTCAAACGCAAAGCTCAAAAGCCCAACCTTATCGATTTGTTGGATGACTCCCCACTCAGAGATCCAATCACAGACTTGACAGGACTTTAGTTCCAGCTATTCACCAACGTCGTTGAACCAACTCCGGACCAAATCAAGGAAAAACAAGCCTCTATTTCTCAAGATGAGGAACAAGCTGACCCAAAAACTCCTAAGGGTCAAACTTCTGCCGACACCGCTGCTCATCCTTCCACTGAGCAAGTGCTCGAAGTCCATGCTGCTCAACCAAACGAACTAGCAAAGGAAACTCCTGCTCAACCATTTCGGACATCCTAACTGGGATCGCTGATCACACACGCTCTAGCGGATCCTCAGACATCAGACCTAAGGAGGTTGTACCTAGGAGGGCGGATCCCCAGGACATACGAGCGGGGCGGATCTAGGAGTACACAATAAGGCGAATCAACATCTACCCCTGGGCGAATCTCGGTTTACTTCCTTCCGAAGTAATTCACCAACAACCCTGTCAATCCGTACCTGTACCATTGTACTGATTGTCGGGGAGGCGAATCAACATCTACCCCTGGGCGAATCTCGGTTTACTTCCTTCCGAAGTAATTCACCAACAACCCTGACAATCCGTACCTGTACCATTGTACTGATTGTCGGGGCGTATCACCCATTTTACCCTTTTATGGATAGCCTTATCGGAACCCTAGTAGGGGTTGTCCTTGTCTTTTATTCTTATTAGTAAGAGGTATTTAAACCCTCATTTTGTAAGGATGTAGGAACTTTTAATCAATCAAAAATCATTCTCCTTGAGAGACTAAGGTTTATACCTTGTTATTGGGATTCACTCCTTCTAGTTTAGCTAGAGAATAACATATTTGTTGGTTTACGATTAAAACCTTCATTTATCGCTTTCAAT
The DNA here is from genome assembly GCF_963576675.1 of Euphorbia lathyris. Lineage (NCBI taxonomy): Eukaryota > Viridiplantae > Streptophyta > Magnoliopsida > Malpighiales > Euphorbiaceae > Euphorbia > Euphorbia lathyris. The sequence continues at coordinate 952,276 of NC_088914.1, forward strand.
CTGTATCAGTTGGTATCAGAGCCGATTGTTTCCTGACCCGAAACTTCTTTTGGCAATGGTTCAACCCCGACAACCGCAAGATTCCATGGAAACCAGTGACCGGAGATATGAGGAGCTGAAGGAGCACCTCGCGGAGCAGATCCAAGCCAGCCATGAGCGGCAGAGGCAAACCGACCAACGGTTCCTGGAGCTAGCCACCTCCCTAGAAAACTTCAAACTGGAGGTTATGGCTATCATCCGACCAACCGTAGGGGGATCAACCCAGAGAAAGGAAGGAGTCCTTGAACCGCAGCTTCCACAAATGGGTCCTAGGGATCATGAGGTAAGAAGACCCAACTATGTCTTTGTGCATAATACGGATAGTGATAGTGATGACTTTGAGGGTATTGGGGATGATAATACCGTTAGAACTATGAGGGATGTTGGGTCTGTTGATAACAGACGTGTGGATGTTGCTAGAGTATACCCAGGTCTAGGAAACTTTGATAGATTTAAGCTAAAAATAGACTTACCGTCTTTTGGAGGCAAACTGGATATAGAGGGATTCTTAGACTGGTTATCGGAAGTGGAACGTTTCTTTGAGTATGCTGGGATTCCTGATGAGAGGAAAGTAAGGCTGGTGGCGTATCGCCTGAAGGGTGGCGCATCATTTTGGTGGGATCAGATAAGGGAAGAAAGAAGAAGAGGGGGCAGAGATCTGATTAGATCTTGGCTACGGATGAAGGCGATGTTGAGGGAGCGGTTCTTACCGCCGGATTATGAGCAGTATATTTACAGCTCCTACAGGGGATGCTCTCAAGGGACCCGAAGTGTCCATGAATATACCTCGGAGTTCTTGAGGCTTTCGGCAAGGGCCAACTTGTCAGAAACTGAAAGCCAAAAGACCTCTAGGTATCTAGAGGGGTTGAGATACAACATCCAGGACCGCATTGGCACACAGATGGTGGTTCGAGTACAAGATGCCAGGAATTTAGCCCTCAAGGCTGAATCCCAACTAACCGGGAGATCCAGGAGATCCGCCACTGTTGAGTATACGCCTGGAGGAGGAGGCAATATGAAGTCCTATGACAAAGGCAAGCAGGTGGCGAGTGCCAGTGGGGCCAAGGTTAACAGTGTAGGAAGGGGATCTGTCGGAGATACTAGGCCGTACAAGGAAGCACCTATACCACCTAAGAGCAACAATCCGTATGTGAGGCCAGCGCCTTTTAAATGTTTTCGGTGCAATGAGCCAGGCCATAGATCCAACGAATGTCCTAGGAGGAAGAGCGCCAACATGGTGGAGAGGTATGAAGATGACTATGACGAAGGGGATGAAGTATTTTATGAACCCTTGGGAGAAGATGATGATGAGGCAGATGAAGAGAGATACGCCATTCATGTGGTACGACGTTTGTTAGTCTCCAGCCGGATAGAGGGAGATCGGAGACACCGCCTATTCAGGACCCGCTGTCTTGTGAAAGGTGGGCGATGCAATGTGATAATAGATAGTGGGAGCCAAGAGAACATTGTGAGCAGCAGCGCCGTTCAGAAATTCGGGTTGTTGGCGGAGGCGCATCCCGACCCCTATAGGGTGGGATGGATCAAAAACGTGGGTGAACTTAAGGTGACCCAGAGATGCAGGGTACCTATTGCGATTGGTGATTACAGTGATGAAGTCTGTTGTGATGTGGTCGATATGGATGCCTGCCACCTATTGTTGGGCCGACCCTGGCAGTTTGATAACGATGCCACCCACGCAGAAAGAGAGAACACTTATAGATTTGTGAAGAATGGGGTAAAGTTCGTACTTACGCCAATGATGAGAGAGCCAAAGGCCGACGAGAAGTCTACCTTGGTAGTCTGTCCTACACACAAATCGTTTATCAGCGAATGTGAAGAGAGCCAAATGGTATATGTGGTAATGGTTAAGGCGAATCATGAATCCGCCCGAACGGGCGAAAGGGAGATGCCGAATGAAGTGACCCGCCTACTTGGTGAATATCAAGATCTGTTCCCTGACGAACTGCCGAGTGGGTTACCACCTTTGAGGGACATCCAGCATCATATTAATCTTGTGCCCGAGGCTAGTTTGCCAAGCCTTCCCCATTATCGAATGAGTCCAAAGGAAAATGACATCATGAGGTAGAAAGTGGAAGAGCTCATTGAAATGGGATGCGTTAGAGAAAGTATGAGTCCATGCGCCGTTCCAGCCCTACTTACGCCCAAGAAGGATGGATCTTGGCGGATGTGTGTGGACAGCAGGGCTATCAACAAGATCACTATCAAGTATAAGTTCCCTATTCCAAGGCTGGATGATATGCTAGACCAGCTTGGCGGATCCCGAGTTTTCTCCAAGATTGATCTCAGGAGCGGTTATCATCAGATACGAATTCGATCTGGGGATGAGTGGAAGACCGCCTTCAAGACCAGAGATGGATTGTATGAGTGGTTAGTTATGCCCTTCGGGATGACTAACGCCCCCGGTACTTTCATGCGGCTGATGAATCAGGTGCTTCGCCCCGTGATTGGAAAATTTGTAGTTGTGTATTTTGATGACATCCTGATTCATAGCAGGACCTTGGTGGAGCATGTGGAGCATTTACAGATAGTATTTGACCTGTTAAGAAAACACCAGTTATACGCTAATACTAAGAAGTGTGATTTCGTCATGGAAAGCCTGGTTTTCCTTGGGTTCGTGGTTAGTGGCGATGGGGTCCAAGTTGATGGGGAGAAGGTAAGAGCCATCCGAGAATGGCCTACTCCGAGGAATGTGGGGGATATCAGGAGTTTTCATGGGCTAGCAACATTTTATCATCGGTTCATCAAGAACTTCAGTTCCATAGTGGCCCCGTTGACGGAATGTTTGAAGAAGGGAAAGGGGTTCGAGTGGGCGGATGCCCAAGAGAAGAGCTTCGCCCTGATCAAGGAAAAGCTGAGTACAACACCCGTGCTAGCGTATCCCAATTTTGATAAACTGTTCGAAGTTGAGTGTGATGCCAGTGGAGTTGAGATTGGTGGAGTCTTGATGCAAGAAAAGAGGCCCATTGCATATTTCAGTGAGAAGCTCTGTGAGGCACGGCAAAAGTGGGCCACGTATGATCAAGAGTTTTATGCTGTAGTAAGGGCGTTGAAAGTGTGGGAACATTACTTAGTGGGGAAAGAATTCATCCTCTACACTGACCACCAAGCTCTCAAGTACCTGAGAAGTCAGAAGCAACTTCGAAGCTCCATGCATGCCCGGTGGTCCGCCTTCATAGATAAGTTCCCCTATAAGCTTATCCATAAGGCTGGAAAATAGAACAAGGTGGCGGACGCCTTGAGTCGAAAGGTGTCACTAATAAAAACAGTCAACCTGGAGACCGATTGTTTTGAACACATCAGAGGAGAATACTTGGCGGATCCTGACTTTGGCAGTATCTGGGAGAAGTGTCAACACCAGCAGGGGGATGGGGCGTATCATCTGATGGATGAGTATCTCATGAGGGGCAACCAACTTTGCTTACCCTGCACTTCCATCCGCGAAAAGGTTGTTCGTGATCTACATGGCGGATCCCTTGGAGGGCATTTTGGGCGAGACAAGACATATGAAGCAATGCGTTCTCGTTATTTCTGGCCTAAGATGAGAAGAGATGTTGCCTACTTAGTAGAACAATGCTATATTTGCCAGACCGCCAAGGGACGCACCACAAATGCTGGCTTGCAACTACTTTTGCATGTGCCAGAGACCATATGGGAGGATCTGCCTATGGACTTTGTCCTAGGGTTGCCCAGAACTCAGAGAGGCATGGATTCCATCTTTGTTGTGGTTGATCGGTTTTCCAAGATGGCCCACTTCATACCTTGTCGTAAAACTAATGATGCCTCAGCGACTGCTAAGCTATTCTTCAGAGAAATTGTCAGGCTACATGGCGTACCTAAGAGCATTATTTCGGATCGTGATACGAAGTTCCTCAGTCACTTCTGGCGAACGTTGTGGGCTCTGTTTGATACGTCTCTGAAGTTTAGTACCACCGCCCATCCTCAAACAGACGGACAGACCGAGGTGGTCAATCGAACTTTGGGAAACTTACTGCGCAGCAAATGTAAGGATAAGCCCAGGATGTGGGATGTGGTTTTAGCCCAAGCTGAGTTCGCCTACAACGGCTCTGTACATTCGGGAACCGGGAGATCCCCATTTGAGATGGTATACACGAAGACCCCGAACCACGTCCTTGATATAGCCCATCTTCCTAAAGGAAACGTGACTGCCAACCAGCTGGCCAAGGATTATGTACAGATGCACCAAGAGGTGAGAGAGACTCTTGAAGAGAGAAATCAGAAATTAAAGGCTAAGGCGGATGAGCACCGCAGGGACCTACAGTTTGAGGTTGGGGATGAGGTTATGGTCTATTTGGGCAAAGAGAGACTCGCCAACGCCACAAGCAGCAAGCTTCGGCCTAAGAAATACGGGCCATACAAGGTCACCAAGAAAGTCAATGCTAATGCCTATCACATAGCATTGCCGAATTGGCTTGGTAAAATCTCACCAGCGTTCAACATCCGTGACCTTAGCCCGTGGAAGCCGGATGGTCCTTTGGAGTTCAACACAGACAAATCAGTGCCGAATTCTTTTAAAGAAGGAGAGAATGATGCGGACATCCTAACTGGGATCGCTGATCACACACGCTCTGGCAGATCCTCAGACATCAGACCTACGGAGGTTGTACCTAGGAGGGCGGATCCCCAGGACATACGAGCGGGGCGGATCTAGGAGTACACAATGAGGCGAATCAACATCTACCCCTGGGCGAATCTCGGTTTACTTCCTTCCGAAGTAATTCACCAACAACCCTGACAATCCGTACCTGTACCATTGTACTGATTGTCGGGGAGGCGAATCAACATCTACCCCTGGGCGAATCTCGGTTTACTTCCTTCCGAAGTAATTCACCAACAACCCTGACAATCCGTACCTGTACCATTGTACTGATTGTCGGGACGTATCACCCATTTTACCCTTTTATGGATAGCCTTATCGGAACCCTAGTAGGGGTAGTCCTTGTCTTTTATTCTTATTAGTAAGAGGTATTTAAACCCTCATTTTGTAAGGATGTAGGAAATTTTAATCAATCAAAAACCATTCTCCTTGAGAGACTAAGGTTTATACCTTGTTATTGGGATTCACTCATTCTAGTTTAGCTAGAGAAGAACATCTTTGTTGGTTTACGATTAAAACCTTCATTTATCGCTTTCAATCTGTATCATGACCTCTGAGCTGACTGGAGCTCGTGACCTTATCTCCTCCTCCTCTCAGTGCTCCATCGAACAGATTGGTGAAGCCATTCGCCTACTCAACCTGAGTAAAGAGGAAATGGACACTGACCAAGTGAAGACCAACGAGATTCTGCAGTGCACTCAGTCCACACTTGCACAAGTCCGGCATACCAATGCTCAACGTCAGACATACGATACTGCGCTGCTCAGGATGTATCATCAATCTTATGCTCGGATGACAGAATCGATTACTTGGATCGGGAAATCTCTGGAGTATTTACTCAGTATGCTCAGTGCCAACATTAAAATCTCCGCTTCAAGTATGGACGAAGGCATGCAGGTCTTCCAAGGACTCCGAAAAAGTACGAGTCAACTCCAACTGTATTCCTCGAAACTGACTCGTGCTGTTCAACAGGGGATCTTTTATGCTCCTTCTCCTCCATCTCATGATGCTGGCAAAACGGGGGAGAAAGTACGAACAAAGCAAGCTGCAGGAACTCAGCAGAAAATGAGGGAGCTATCTAAGCCAGCTGCCGAAACTCAATAGAAGCCTGGTTCAACTTCTACTGACCCGAGCACCCACACTCAACAACAACGAACTGGCCAAACCAAACCCAAGTCAAATCAAGTTCAAGCCAATATTAGGAAATAGTGCTAGCAATAGTCTATAATGCTTATAACTTATATTTTATGGCATGTTCTTGTTAAGCTGAGTAATATAATGAGCATCTTTTATCCACACTGACCTTATATATACGATGTTTAATTGTTGTGCTTATATGCTGGTCTATCATACTTAACTATTCACTGAACAACAAATTTAAACTTGTGAACATAAGGAATATACAAGTAAAATATACTCAACACACAACTCTGATACCTATATGCGACACTAAGTAATAACTAAATGTTCCAAGCAATGATCTTCTTCTGAAAGCCGACCTAGGCTCATCTGAATTAGATCTTGGAAGGTCTAGAATTGAACTAAGTCAGTAAAGGCATGTCTTAATTTTACTCGATTAAATCTTAGAAGGTTTAGAGTTATTTTAAGTCAATATATGCAACCTTTACGGGGGAGTAACTTCAGAAGAATAAAAGGTAAATCAATCATGGGGAATGTTGAGTTCCAAAATTAAATACTTTTGCCAACATCAAAATGGGGGAGTTTGTTGAAACACCTTTCCACATAATTTTGATTTGACAAAATTATTTAAGTTAATCCCATGATTAAGACAATTAAATTTAAGTGCTTTGATTTAATTGTATTAATGTGTTTGTTCAATGTTGAGTATATTAATAAATGAGAACAGAAATAAAAAGTAAGACAGAATGAAGTCAGCATGAGCCACAGAAGCTGAGTAGAACACAACTCAGCATAATAGAAGAAAAGTCTTTTTCAGAACAAACGCTTGAAGACGAAGCTGACCGAAGAAGCTGAGCAGAACGTAACTCAGCCCCATCAAAGGAGATCTTAAAGGCAACGTCTACTAAGTCAAGCTGAGTGTTCGACAGGACAACTCCAATGATCCGTTAACTAGAAGACAAAGCCCGACAAAGGTCTGCACCAATTCAGAAGCCTCGGAATTACGCCAAGAGACCTTTTCGAGACGCATGGATCAACTGGCGTTTTGCAAGAAGACAAACCTGACGCTAGAAGACGAAACTGGCAAGCCTGGCGCCTGCTAAATTCAGTCGACATGATTGGCCTGCAAATCTGAATGCTGACCAATGAATGACGCAAGAAGACCGTTTGAATTCAACGGATATGTCCGAATTCAAATGATTGAAGCTTCAGATTTTACTATAAAAGGACAAGTTCATCACTTGGATCCTTGGCCGAAATACAAGAAAGCACAGACAGAAAAAGCTAATCTTCACAAGAGTGAAAATCCAAAATAGAGGCTGTCTCAATAGAAAAAGCAAGTTCTTACACCCAAATCCAATCTCTGTGTAAAAGTCTAGAGTGAATTTGTATTCATCTAAAGTGTTCTTCATCTAGAAAGAACAAATTTGTATCAATTGTAAAGGTTGAGAGAGTGAAGCTGAGTACTCGGTTTTAGTACTCAGTGGTAGAGAAAATCTTAGTGTTCAGTAGGGTTGAGTAGACGAATAGAGGACGGTACTCTTGCATACTCAATTGCTTTGTAAACGGTTTGTGCTCTACCTTTAAAGAGCTCAGTAGTGGATTGAAAAAGCCCGGAAGGATTCTGGGGACTGGACGTAGGCGGTGAGGCCGAACCAGGATAAGACTGCTGAGTAATCTCTAACCATTCTCTTGATATATATATGTATGTGTTGCTTGCTTAAATTACTCAGTATATAATTTGTATAAGCCGACGCTAAGTAATCAGAGTGCCGAGTTGGAAGCTGACCTCAAGTGTTATTTCCCAACTCACAAGTGAAACAGTTCTAGTCAGCATCTGACTAAAGCTGTCTTACACTACGCTCAGCCTTGCTTACCAAAACTGAGTGGAGTTAATTAAAGAATTAAATTAAGTCAGCGTAATTAAACAAAAAGTTTCATTAGTTCCTAACCCCCCCATTGGAACTAATTATATTACCTTACTCGGGACCAACAAAAATCACTCATCTTTGAGTTTTGTTTCAATTGGGTTACTCCGACGATTTCAATGGTTAAAATGCATCAGAATAATGTTATGACTGATACGTGAACATGAGTTAACTCAGATGTCTAACCGAAACGACATATGACAACCACATGTCGGTTATTTTTTGAAAAAAAAACTAAATTTTGTTTTTTTTTATAAAAATAACCGACACGTGCTCCCAGGTGACACATAAATGGATGTCATATGTCGTTTCGATCAGATATCCAAGTTGACTCAAACTGATGTGTCACTCATATCATCATTTCGATCCCTTTAAATCACTGAAATTGTCGGAGTGACCTAATTGAGACAAAACTCAAAGTTGAATGATTTTATTGAGACAAATTGAAGTTGAGTGATAATTTTGAGACAATCATATAAATTTAGTGACAAACGACGTATTTAACCCAACTTTTAAATTTACTTAGCATCAGAGATTTTTTTTTAAGTTAGCTAAAAGTGAGAGAGAAGATAAAATAATGATGTATTAAGTTTTTATAATTTTGAAGGATATTTGCATTGATAATGCTCTAAGGGTCCGTTTGGTACGTTGTAATGTAATCAAATGTGTAATGGAATCATGACTACATTATTATGTTTGGTTGGCAAATTTTAATAAAATCCATAAAATGCAATTATCATTACAATACGTATATTTATATTAGTTAAATACAATTTTCATGTTTTTTTTTTCATTTTTCAGATTTTTATGTTTTCTTCAATTTCTTTTTTTATTTTTCGTTGTTTTTTCATTTCACATTTTTTGTGTTTTTTCTCTCTTTACCATTTTCGTGTATTTCATATTTTTTTTTGTTCATTTCATGTCTTTTGTTTTTTGCATTTTTTTTATCGTTTTTCGGTTTTTTCACATTTTTCATCTTTTTTTCTCGTTTTACCATTTCAGTGTTTTTCATATTTTTTCTCGTTTTCATGTTTTTCGTTTTTGCATTTTTTTCTCGTTTTCGCTTTTTTCACATTTTCGCATTTTTTCGGTTTTTATGTTTTTTTCTTATTTCGCCGTTAGTAATAAAAATACAAGGGCTAATTGTAATGGTGATGCATGACTATTTTGTTTGTAATGCCCATTACATAAATTTGCGAGGAAAAATTGAATGATGTAATGATGATTCCATTAGGACAAAAATGATATTACTAACCAAACATGGTAATGAACCTCCATTATAATGATTATTCCACTACGACGTCCATTATAACGTACCAAACGGGGTCTAAGAAAATTTTGGAAAAATCTCATTTGGTAAGAGGTAATTTAACGAGTCTGAATATGTAAACGAGTCTATCATTTAGAGTCAGTTTTATAATTTACCCCGTTAAATATAAGTTTAGCCAAAATTTTTTTTGATTAACTTACCTAATATTGGGATGAATGTGATTAACGAAATTGTACCTTGTCCTTTTCTTTCAGTTGACAATGGCTGAGTTTGATTGAAACAGAGAGGATGAATTTGGTAACAAAATAAGCACTTACATTTACTCCGTCGGAGCCACCAACGAATTCACCGGCGGCGTCTCTGTTTTCTCTTCATCTCCCACTAGATTCTCTCGCTTTTAATAGCAGTAAATTCAATTTAGTCGCAATCGGAACTAATGGACTTCAACGACGACGTATTCTCCTCTTTCCCTGACCAAAACAACAAAACCCCTCTTCTTTCCCCCAAAATATTTGATCGGTACTTCTCCTCCTCCGCTTCTTCTTCCGATGATGAGTCTCAGCTCTCCAATTCCTCCATGGAAACTACTGCCAAACGCCTCGATTACATGATCCAGTTCTTAGACCGGAAGCTCTCTACTACTGCTTCTCCATCTAACTCTTCGACACAGATTCAACCTAATGCTGATGTACACTCTCACACTACGAAGTCATCGGTTTTACCTGAATTTGTTGCTAAAGGAGGTGGAATTGGGATTTTCAAAGTTCCCGTCAGAAGAGCCGTTCACCCTGCCCGTCCGCCTAGTCTCGAAGTTCGTCCTCATCCTTTGAGGGAATCGCAATTTGGTTGTTTTTTGAGAACCATTACTACTACCCAGACTCAATTGTGGGCTGGTAGCGAAAACGGGGCAATTTCTGTGTGGCAATTCAAGGATTTGTATGGAGGAAACGATGAGACGGCGCCGTATAGGGATTCTGTGGCGGTCGGATCCGCAGTAATGTGTATGGTTGGGGATGAGGCAAGTAGAGTTGTGTGGAGTGGTCATAGAGATGGAAGGATTAAAGGTTGGAAGATGGATTTTAATTCGGATCGATTTAAGGAAGTCGCGTCTTGGGTTGCTCATCATGGACCTGTTCTTTCCATGATTGTCACTTCATATGGTCAGTCTCTTTCTCTTCCTATTTGTTTTCTCATTGCACATTTCTGTTCTTTGTTTAATTATAGTGTAAACATCTAATTTGAAACCAGATTTCTGGTTTAATCTTCTAATTCGTGAATCCCCCAGCTCTCTTCACTCAATTTCTGTATCTTAAGAGATAATCATAAGTGCAGACATGTTGAGTCTTTTCGTAGTCATTGTTGTCATATCATATGTTTCCAAAAGTCAAATCTTGTTCAAAGCTTCTGTAACCCTTAAAAGGTTGTTTGCTTTTCTTTTTGCTTTTTTGGAATGTAAGTATGCTTGTATCATATGTTGCACAGAAATGGAATCTGAAACGGGAACGGGAAGGGAAACAAAAAAGAAACTGAAATGCGGAAACCCTAACGAAGAAGAGTTTCCGTGCAACATTGCTTTTATCTATTTTAGACATATAAGCAGAAGTTTGAGTTATCATATGTTCACTTGTTTTCTGAGGTGTGTAGAACTCTGTGACTTTGGCATTTTAAACCATGTTCTTCTGCATTTCTCTTGCTGTTGAGAACATAAATTTACAAAGAAAAACTGAGAAGAACAAAATTTGGGACCTTTTGCTTGATTGTTTGTGCCTCTGATTTTGTTGGAATGATCGTTTGATCAGCTATATCTATGTTTTTTTTTTCAAAGAGAGATTATTCTTTTGATATCAAAGGGATTTACAAATACAAGCTCTTTTTTTTGTTCTCCCCTTGTCTTTGTTTTCCTTTAAATGAAGTTGGGTCTCCTCACTTGTCAAATGGTGCATACTAGATGGTCTACATGAGAACCAGAAGAGATAACTGCGGTAGATAGGAAGTCGATAATGTGAAGAAATAGGTGGCAATTTCAGATTTCGTGTCAAAATCGTGTTATCTCATATACATGTTCTATATGGTTCTATATGATATAAATGTTAAAAAAATGATTTTCGTGTCAATCGTGTCGTGTCAATTGGGTTGTCTCTGTAAATTGTGTTGTCGTGTCAGAAATTTCCACCCCGTAGGTAGCTTTAGGATTAGGTTATATGGAGGAGAATGTTCACAGGCAGCCATCCCATTCCCATGTCAGGGAAGACACGAGTTTGATGCCCGTTTTACGACCTTACTTTTTCGGAGGGTCGGCGGGACATGGGAGCTTCAGCTCATGCATCGGTTTACCGAAATCATCTCCGTATCCCACTTCCTTCTATTCGAAAAGGTGAGCGGCCCTTAAACAAAAAGGCCCTAAGAGGGATATTCTTTATATATTACATAAGCCCTAAAGTAGGTGTAGCGTTCTTCACTTAACTAGTGATCTCATGGAAAGCATGAGCCCTATTCTTTTGGGGGTCTTTTGGCGCGGGTAGCATAAATATTTGCCTTTTCTTCTTTTTTCCCCTACTATCTAAAGGCAGGGATGTAGAGTGAGGATTCAATCCAAAGTCTTGTCCTACTTATATATCCTCACATAGCTCAAGCTCTTAGAACATGGTTCTATTTCCCTTTCAACTCCAACTTGCTGTCATAATCATCTACTGTCTCTCAAATGTGATCTCTTCCAAATTGGATTGTTTCCTCACCAAGCGTATTTCATTTTTTGCACCTGCTATTGCTCTAAGAGCCCTTTATGTCCCGTGTGCTACTTCCCTTTTCAGAATTGTGCCTTACCAATATGCTAGGCTCATTTATAGAGAGTTCGTTTGACCCTTGTTCATGGCGGCAGTAACCATGGTAGTTCATCAACTGGTGAACTGTTATCATACTAGTTATAAGCACTGAGTGGAAAATTTCTGTATTGGACTATTGTGTACAAGTTTTGTATATGCCTTTGTGCTGCCGAGTTCAATTTTTCTTATGTACATTTTGAGAAGGGGGTATTTATTGGTTTTGACTGGCTCATAATAATGAATGGAAATTGCATGTGGATTTTGTTTTGTTTTAGACTATAGAGTGGGGAAAAGATAGTTTCGTATTCTGCTTAAAAATGGGCATGCATTTTATGTGACTTGATATGTATTTTTTAGGCATAAACCATACGGAGCCCTCTAAAGTTGTCCATCTTGGTCACTTTGCCCCCTAAACTTAAGGGTCTACCTTGTAGCAACTCCAACTCTCTGAAAGTGGCGTAACGCCCTTACTTTTCCTCAATCGGAGAAGATGTTGACTAGTGAGGACCACTTGCCTTTCTGTTGACTTCCCATATGCAATGTGGCTTTTACTTTTATAAAAATTTGCAAGGTGGCATTTTAAAGCGCATATGAGTTTAGAGAGGCTATTATGCTCTAAGAAGGGGTAAATTTTTTTGAAGAGAAAAGCCACGTTGCATATGGAAAGTCAACCGAAAGGTGGGTGGTCAAAATTTTCTCGAGGAGAAATAATGGGCACGTTATGTCACTTTCAGGGAGTTGGAGTGGCTAATGGGTTGTCCCTTAAGTTCGGGGGTAAAGTGACAAAAAATGGACACTTTTAGGGGGTTCTGCATGGTTTAGGCATATTTTTTATTTGCTTTCATTGAACAGAATTTGTGACTAAATGGAACATATGTACATGTTGACTGGGCAGCATATATTTGAGGAGCCAGTTTTGACCTCGTAGCAACTATCATGTTAATATATGGCAAGTCAACTGAAAGGTGAATGGTCAAAATTTTCTCCGATTGAGGAAAAGTAATGGGCGTGATATGTCACTTTCAGGAGTTGGAGTGGCTAATGGGCTGTCCCTTAAGCGCGGGGGATAAAGTGACAAAAAATGGACAACTTTAGGGGGCTCTGTATGGTTTAGGCATATTTTTTTATATGCTTTCATTGAATAGAACTTGTGAGTAAATGGATCATATGTAATGTACATGTTGACTGGGCAGCATATATTTGAAGATCCAGTTTTAACCTTGTATTAACTATCATGTTAATACATAATACTAGTAACCAATTATTTTTTCTGCTCAGTATTTAGTGGCCTACACCATTTTAAATGCTTACACGGGTTTTAATTTTTCATGTACCTATTTTTTGGACAAATGTCTCTGGCGGCACTGTGGTTCTTAAAAGGCATTGCGTTTGCTTAAATTGATTTCCTTTTTCTTCCTCTCTCACATTGCTTCTTTTGTGGTCCAGGCGATTTATGGTCAGGTTCTGAAGGGGGTGCTATCAAGATATGGCTGTGGGAAGCAATTGAAAAATCCTTTAATTTTACTGAGGAGGAAAGACACATGGCTGCCTTATTCTTGGAGAGGTCATATATCGATCCCAAAAGCCAAGTCAATGTAAATTGCTTCGCTAATGCGATAACTTCTGATGTCAAATATTTGCTGTCTGATAATTCTAAAGCAAAAGTATGGAGTGCTGGTTATCTTTCGTTTGCATTGTGGTATGTATTCAATCTAGCTGTACTACTTTTCAAAGCTAATAATGTGCTTATTCTGACATTTTACATTTTGGAATCAGTATAGATATCTAATGTAACTGTACGTTTTACATTTTTTCTGTAATTTGTGGAATAGTGTCCTCTAGGGGTACATAGCTCATAAGTTCTGCATTCAACTATGATGATTTGCCCAACAATAGCTTTCATATTAATATCTGACACCCCGCACGCAAATGCCCATGGGGCTTGAAGCCTGTACAACAAAGGCCCATCTTACCATGTGTTGAAATTAAATCAACAAATAGGATTGTCAGGATTCGAACCCTTGATCGCTTGGTCTAAGAGGCTCTGATACCATGTCATGGAAACAATTGAACTCAAAGCTTAAGCGTTTAGGCCCAATAATAGCTTTCATATTAATATCTGACATGAAGAAACTAAGTAATTTGGTTCTTTGAAGGGGGTGCAGTTATTCTGATTTTACAAATGAGTTTATTCAGAAACTAGTTAGAAGGCTAAATGCTTTAATTTGTGTTTATGCTTCGTTAGTTTTTGTTGATTTACTAGCTACTCTGACAATGTTTTTTGTACTTGGGTTGCACCCCTTCTGTTTTTTATTTGCCGAGAATTCTGTTTTGTAGGGATGCTCGAACGCGGGATTTGCTGAAAGTATTCAACATCGATGGTCAGATTGAAAGGATGGATGGGCAAGATTTTACCTTCGAAGATGAGATCAAGATGAAAATTGTTTCTGGTTCAAAGAAAGATAGGATTCAAAGTTCAGTTGGTTTCTTTCAACGTTCACGTAATGCTATAATGGGAGCAGCTGATGTTGTACGTCGAGTAGCTGCAAAAAATGGCTTTGGAGATGATTATAGGCGAACTGAGGCATTGATTATGACCATTGATGGAATGATCTGGACTGGTTGTGCTAATGGCTTACTTGTACAGTGGGATGGAAATGGCAATCGCTTGCAAGACTTTCAGTACCATTCTTCTGCTGTTCAATGTTTATGTACTTTTGGATTGCGAATATGGGTGGGTTATGCAAGTGGTACGGTCCAGGTATTGGACCTTGACGGTAACTTGCTTGGAGAGTGGGTATCTCACAGCAGTTCTGTGGTAAAAATGGCTGTTGGTGCTGGTTACGTTTTCACTTTGGCTAATCATGGTGGTATACGTGGATGGAGTGTTACGTCTCCTGGACCCCTTGACAGAATTATAAGTTCAGAACTGTCTGGGAAAGAATTTTTGTATACAAAGATAGAGAATATACAAATATTAAGTGGTACATGGAATGTAGCACAAGGAAGAGCATCCCGTGACTCTCTTATATCCTGGCTAGGCAATGCAGCTGGTGGTGTTGGTATTGTTGTTGTTGGGTTGCAAGAAGTTGAAATGGGTGCAGGTGTTCTAGCAATGTCTGCAGCAAAAGAAACCGTAAGACAATCTTCCTCATTGGACCAATTTAGACACAAAATTCTTGCATTGCAGTCCATTAAAATATCCCAACATTTTGTGTCTAAACTGGGTTAATTGCACCGATGGCACTGAAGTTTGGAGTTAGTTTCAAAAAGGTCATCGAACTTCATTTTGTTCCAATTATTAAGCCATTGAACTTTCATTTTTATTTCATTAAAGTCATTCCGACCATTTCAGACATAAAAAATCGCCTAAATAGTGGCATGACAACCATGTTGAAAATGATTGACTTTTACCTATGACATGACCGTTGGTCGGATGACAGTAAAAAAATAAAAATTATATTTATTATTTACTTAATTCAGTTGCTTGAAACGGTCACATGGCATCAAAAAAATATATTTTATTTTAGTTGTCATGTGGCATACATGTGGTTGTCATGTGATATGTACCAGAATTCTTTCTAACCTGGTTGGCACGCCACTATCCCATTGATTTTTTCTGTCTGAATTGGTTGTAATGACTTAATTGAAATAGAAAACAAAGTTCAGTAACTCAATTGAAATAAAATAAAGTTCAGTTACCTTTTTGAAACTAACCCCAAACTTCAGTAACTATTATTGGCGCAATTTACCTTGTCTAAATTAGTTGGGATATCTTTGTAGCAAGCTTGCAATCCATCTTGCTAAAAGAAAGAAAGTTTAATGATAAGAATCAATGTGGTAAAAACATCTTGTATCGACATAACTGGAATGTTTGTTGATTCCTGCATTTCCTCGACGATAAAGGCGTTTTCTTTCTTTATTCTGCTGATAATTTTTCTTCCTAAATTCAGGTAGGACTTGAGGGTAGTTCTCTTGGACTGTGGTGGCTGGACATGATTGGCAAAACATTGGATGAAGGGTCAACATTTGAACGGGTTGGCTCTCGACAATTAGCAGGCTTACTGGTTGCTGTATGGTTAGTCTCTATAAAGTTATTTGTGGCTTTTGGTTGTTTGGAAATAAGGTTACCTGTTATTGATGCATGTTTACATGGCTTGTATGCTTAAATTTTTCTTTTGTTGTTGAACCTTTTTTGAGTGCTTAGACTCTGATCAAGTTTTGAAATTGGTTGTTTCGGTTCTAGGTAATAATACTTTTAACTTTAATTTCTGTCTTCATAGATTATCGTTGCCAATAGGCTTGTCAACGGGATAGGCAATACCCATACCCGCTCGGCCCAAGGTTGGGAAATCCTCAAAACCCATTTCCATAAGGTTGAGGATGGGGAGTAAAGTTATTCCCATTCTTAGGGATGGGATGGAAATGGTAATAGCCACTCCCGCTGCCCAATGTGGATCCTCCCATATTACTGTTAGGGATATACCCATTACTATAATATTGATAATAAATATAAATCTTTATACATTATATAATATATTTTCCTAACATTTTTACATATAAATTATAATATTGCATGCTTACTAAATATTAACATATTTTTCTACAATTAATTAGTTAAAAAAGTAAAGAATAAACTTATTCAAATTCAAAATTGTAGAAACCTTACTTAAACCTAACATTTCACTTAATATTGTTTTTTAAATTTGAAGGTATATTTATTTAATAAAAGAAAAATAATAAAATGGGGTGCGTATTATCCATGGAGATCCCCATACCCGTTAGGGTGGGAAGGGAACACACTTATCTCTATTTTTCTAAATGGGGTGGGAGAAATCCGCATTAAGAATGGGTATGGAGATGAAATAGCCCGCCCCATCTCCAATCTGCCCCATTGTCAAGTCTAGTAGCCAAATTCCAAAATAAAATAGTGAAATATCTTTTAGAATACAGTAATACTGATCTTATTTAAAACTTTTAAAGGTCAACGTTCTTTTGTAACAAAATATGCTGAAATTGGTGATGAATGTGGTGGCAGCCAGTTGGTGAACTTTGCCAAAATGACATTTGTATGTTAAAGTTAGTTATTTGGGTTCTTAGTTGAACATCTATACATCTTTCTTCGATTTGCATAAATTCTCACTTAGTCTAATTTATATGCGAATACATATGCACGTGTGAGTGTGGCTCTTATTATCTTATTTTCAAAAAGTTGAGTACTTATTCTTCAGGGTTAGGAATAATCTTAAAGCTCACGTTGGCGATGTTGATGTTGCTGCAGTTCCATGCGGCTTTGGGCGTGCAATTGGTAATAAGGTATATTCTCGCTAATCACGTAAAGTATTTTGAGCCATACACAGCTTAGCATACTCTTCCTCTTCTTTTCCCTGTTTTTTTTTTTTTTTTTTTTTGTTTTCCTACTCACTTGTGTGTGGTTATCGCTGTCGTTGGTGCGGTAAGAATGACTTTCTTCATTGAACAACGGTGTGCTGCAGGGAGCTGTTGGTTTGAGGATTAGAGTTTATAACCGGACAATGTGCTTTGTGAATTGTCACTTTGCGGCACATTTGGAAGCAGTAAACCGTCGTAATGCTGATTTTGATCATGTGTATCGAACAATGAGTTTTTCTCGACCTTCCAATACCTTCAATGCTGCGTCTGGTATTGTGCCATACCTGTTATTGTCTTGCTCGCTAGCCTGCTCAATGTATTTATTTTGGCTTGTTTATAGATCTGGCTTGCAATTGCTCCTTTGTATTGCAGTTGGTTCTTCATCAGCAGTCCAAGCACTTCGTTATTCATACGTGCGTACTTGAAACATATATCTTGATCTTGAATTGCCAGGTACGGAATCCTTACGCATATGATTAGTTTGATAAACTATTGTTGCGTGTACAGTCTATGGGCGCCAACTCTTCAGAAGGAATACCTGAGTTATCTGAGGCAGACATGGTGATATTTCTTGGCGACTTCAATTATCGGCTTGATGGTATATCTTATGATGAAGCTAGAGACTTTATTTCTCAAAGATCCTTTGATTGGCTTAGAGAAAGGGATCAACTTCGAACAGAAATGGAAGCTGGGAATGTCTTCCAAGGAATGCGAGAAGCAGTTATTAGATTTCCTCCCACTTACAAGTTTGACAAGCACCAACCTGGTTTGGCAGGTACTCCCTCGGGTTTTTAATATACGTCCTTTAAGTTTTTTCATAAAAACCAATAGAATATGATTAGACTATTAAAATTACTAATTTACCAGTAATACTTGTCTCCTAAAATTCTACTTTCTATGCAAAAAAAAAAAAAAAAGCTTAATACATCCCTGTACTTGGCCCAAAACTTCAACTGCCCCCTGAATTTTTAAAAGTTCCAAATGACCCCTGTTCTTGTCCAATTGCATTCAATAACCCTCTATTCTTTGTCTAATTGCATTCAATAACCCTCTATTCTTTGTCTAATTGCATTCAATACCCCCATTCTTGTCTAACTGCATTCAGTACCCCCTATTCTTGTCCAATTGCATTCAGTGCCCCCTATTCTTGTCCAATTGCATTCAACAACCCCAAAACTTCAACTGTTCCGTTAACTTTCAAAAGCTTGTAATTACTTGTCTATTTGGCATTTTCTTTTTGGCACGTGGCGGAGTGTGTCTCCCATTTTCTGCATCCAACAAATTCTATTGAGAAATAGGGGGTTATTGCATGCAAGTGGACAAGAATAGGGTCATTTGGAACTTTTGAAAGTTCAGGGGGCAGTTGAAGTTTTGGGCCAGGTACAGGGGACAACAGATGTATTAGGCCCAAAAATTTTCTTTCTTCTCTCTTACCATAAATAAGGGTAAATTTGAGAAAAAATTGTTAAAAGTGCATTGATAATATAAAACGCTATATAAAAAAGAACAAATTGATAATCCTAAAACAACATCTATTGGATACTGGAGGAAGTACTAATTATTATATGCAGCTTAAATGTTATATTTGCTTGGAAAATGGTTGCTTGCTGAACTGTTTAAAAGCTTTAATAAATTTATTATTTGTATCTAGTAGTCTATGAACCAGGACATAGATCAGAAGTTCTATTGTTTATATAACCATTTCTGACCTAGTGGAAAAGGTAAAATCGAAAACTGCATACCCTGGATTCTTTTCTGTTCAGAATTAAAAGGGAAATGCAAAAATAAAAAATAAAAATAAATCACGTGATATGTTCTCTTTTATCCTTTTCTAAGGTTTATGAACGCTTTGAAGTTGCAAGAGCATACTACTAGAACTATATTCTGCAGGGTATGACTCAGGTGAAAAAAGACGTGTTCCTGCTTGGTGTGACAGAATACTTTACCGTGATAGCCGGTCAGCTCGGGTATCTGAATGCAGTTTAGACTGCCCTGTAGTCTCCGAGATTTTACAGTAAGTTCTTGTTTTAATACAGTCGTTTTCTGGCATATTTAAAGATCGGGTGTTATCATGATACTTGCAACAGAGATAATTAGTCTTAGTTTCTTCTTTGTTTGTTTATCCGCAAATGCCTGAGAAAACGGAATCAATTGATATACCTGCCCCATGTTTTAATTTTTTTATTCATTGAACAGGTATGATGCTTGTATGGATGTCACTGATAGTGATCATAAGCCCGTGCGTTGCATATTTAGTGTTGATATTGCACGTGTTGACGAGTCTGTGAGAAGACAAGAATTTGGGGACATTATGAAATCAAACGAGCAAGTCAGATGCATTGTTGAAGAACAATCAAAGATTCCAGAAACTATTGTCAGCACAAACAATATAATTCTTCAGAATGGGGATACAGCGCTTTTACGCATCACAAATAAATGCGTGAAAAATGATGCTCTTTTTGAAATTATATGTGAAGGGCAGTCTACAATTAATGAAGATGGACAAGCATCAGATCATCATCCAAGAGGTTCATTTGGCTTTCCTCAATGGCTGCAGGTACTCACTTTATAACTTGCAAGTAGGACTGTAAATGAGCGGCTCGGCGTTCGGCTCGACAAAAGCTGACCGTGTTCGGCTCAATTTATAAATGACCGAGCTTGAGTATGGCAAAACTCTGCTCGAAAGCTCGCGAGTAGGCTCGGTTATAGGTTCATGAACAAGCTGTACTGTAATGTTTATGAACAAGCTCGACTATAATGTTCGTGAGCAAACTTGATTCGATTATTTTTTTAATAATAATATTTCTAAAGGGAAAGAGGGCGAGCCTTGGTGCAACGGCAAACGTTGTTGTCGTGTGACTGAGAGGTCACGAGTTCGAGTCCTATGCCAAAAAAATTGGCAGGGGAAAGCTTGCCCCCAATACACCCTTGTGGTGGGACCCCTCCCCGGACCCTCACTTAGCGGGACGCGTAGTGCACCAGGCCGCCCTTTTTATTTCTATAAAGGGGAAATGTAAAACAACATAGTTTTGTGTAAATTTTAGTTTTTTAGGTTTTAAAATTATGTAATTTTGTGTTAAAGAAATTTCAAATGAACGTAACTAATGACAAAATTAACGAGCTCATCGATTTTCTGACGAGCTGAGCATGAGCAGGCCAAAACTCAGGCTGGCTCGGCTTGATTACAGCCCACTTGCAAGCACAAAACCGAATTTTCAAGCACTCTTGTTAACAATATGGCCAAAGAAAACTTTACCATTTTGAGCATTTGAAAAACAAGTGAATGTTGAACCAGGTAACTCCAGCAGTTGGCGTAATTAAACCGGACCAGATGTCGGAGGTGTCTGTACATCTCGAGGATTTCCCTACCCTTGAAGTGTTTGTTGATGGTGTCCCTCGAAACTCATGGTGTGAAGACACTAGAGACAAGGAAGCTATATTGGTGATCAAAGTACATGGTATAAACACTGCAGACTCAAGAGACCACCGCATCCGTGTGCGCCACTGCTGTTCATCACGGAGAGCAGGACATGGCCCCAAATCCAATGGCTCTAGCCAAGGTAATATCCTCCCCCGATCTGATTATCAACGACTCAGCGGCTCCTACGATGTAGTTGACCACCTGCGTAATTTGCATAGCCCTTAATAAATTGGCTGAAAATGCGGTAAAATGCTCTATCGTCCCTAGTAAACGATAGCGACCCCCTTATATCCAAACAGAGTCCATCGCATTGATGTAAATAGAGAAGCAGATTGCAGCGGTCTTTCGTTTTGCAGCATTAACCTTTGTTTATAGCTCTCTCATCCAGTTTATAGAGGGAATTACTCTGCAAATGAGCAATTTGTGACATGGGTTTGAGTCCGATTCCGAGTCCGATTCTGACCTGTAATTTTCTGGGGGAAGATTTGTATCTTGTAAGTGTATAGTAAAAGTTTGGATTGCATTAAGCAGCATTCTTTGGGGTGCATTTTGAAGCTTTTGTTTCCAATTTATTGATAAATTAAATTCCATTTGTATAATAGTGGGGAAAGTCAGATCATATGGCTGGTGCATAAAGAAGAAATAAACCCCTCATGTTATCTTGAATTTAAGAGGAGGCAACTTTTTGATATTGTTTACTTTGCTGGACAGAATTTGTAGCAATCTATGTTGCAGCGGAAACTCTTTTTCATTAGCGTGTTTCGCGTTCCGTATCCGTATCCATTTTAGTTTTAGTTTCTTTTCCATTTTCTAGTGATAACTTGTTACCTGAATTCGGTCACGTGCCAAGACGATGTTGATGATCCGACGTCGTGTTGGTTCCTACAAGACAATATGCAGGTCAGACGGTGTCGGAGTCCGGCAAACCTGCTTCGATGCCTAAGTCAGTTTGTGATTAGGACCGAATGGAAAAGGGTATGAACTAGTTTAGAGATATTAGTTAACGTACCGAACCTTGTGCCTATACCTGTATATTTATAGTGCATGATTAGGTTTTAAGGTTGTCACCTTCTTAGTAATCCTTACAAGCTTATGATTCTGTATCTCTTAAGGATTCCGAATCTTGGGAAGAATCATTTATCTCATAGGATTCTAGAAGGTCCCTTTGATGTGTTGAGGCTTGGAGGTTTGGAAGTTGGTGATGGGCCGTTGTTTGTTGGGCTTCGGTCTCATCAACCGTTTCCGATCTGTTGAACCGAGGTTTGGGTCGTCTTGGATGTGTTTGGGCCTTTATCATGCTTTGGATTTGGGCTGTAACAAGGATAGTGAAGACGCGTCGCATGTGATATCATTTAGCCTGATATCACCTAGCTATAATTTTGTAGAAATAACATTTTTCGGTTTCGGTTTCTGTTTCTGTGTAACATAGGTAGCAATTAAAGCAATATATATCCAAGATGAATTGTTTTGTGTTGTGAGCACTTTAAAAGGATTGAGTTTGAAAGAAGCTATCTTCTTAGGTTTTCAATTTGTATTTCTTGTATATAGGTTTGTAAATGAGTTGAGCCGTTCATTTGGTTTGATAAAAATTCGACCGTGTTTAGCTCGATTTAATTGAGCTGAGCTTGAGTACAGAAAAATTCGGCTGAAAGCTTGCGAGCAAGCTCGGTTATAGATTCATGAACAAACTCGATTATAATGTTCATGGATAGACTAGTGAGTATGCTCGGCTTGATTAATTTTTAAAGGGGGAAATGTAAAACTATGTAGTTTTGTATGAAGTATTAGTTTTGCAGGTTTTAAAAATATGGAGTATTTCTATTATTCTATTAGGTGAGTTTGTTCATGAATATAATAAACGAGCAATAAATGAATTGTTTGTGAGCAACTTGTTTATTTGTTAACGAGTTGCTTATGAATATAATTAAGGGTATTGCTATATACCGCAATATTTTTTCCACCCACCGCACTCTTTTGACATTTATGCCCTTGTCATAATTTTTTATCAAAAACCAAAACTTTTTTTTCCTCTCTTTCTCTCCCAAGCCTAAAAACCCGAATTGGACAAAAATGGACCCGAGCATTCCTGAAGACCATGATTTCGAACACGAGGTAATCCTACGATATAAATTTAAATTAAAATTTCGTTTTTTGAATTTCGAATTTTTTTTTTGCCTAAACGGGCAGCGCGCACCGTTCCACCGTACGGTGGAACGGATGCGCCGCTCGTTCCACCCTACGGTGGAACGAACGGCCGTGCCGTTTCCACCACGGGTGGAAGGGGCAGTTCGTCCGTTCCACCCGTGGTGGAAACGGCACGGCGATTCCGTTTACCTTATATTCATACGGGTTCCGCTTCCGATTCGGAGGCGGAACCCGTGATTTCTGAGTAATTTAAAAAAAAAAAACTTATCGGAGATTTCATGAAGCCTTTATCCGCTTCTGGCTTTGGCGGCATGTTGTTTTAGGTCGGGTTTTTTGAAAAACCAAAAAGCTAGAGATGATTTGAGATTTTTGAATTTTTGAGTTTAAATTATGAGGAGGGCAAAATTGTCAAAAAAGTGCGGTAGGTGGAAAAAATATTGCGGTATATAGCAGTCCACTATAATTAATGAATTGTTCAAGAGCAAATTTTATGAACAGAATTAGTAAGCTGCTCGCGAGCAAAATTCATTAACAAAATTACCAAGCTATCCGTGAATAATGTTCGTGAACAAAATAAATGAGCAGTTTACGAACAAGATTTTGAGCTTGAATCGAGCTCGAAGCTCGACTCCATCTCGTTAATTTTCTGCTGAGCCATTACAAACCTATGCATGTAGTCTTCGAAATAGATCCTGCTATTTTTCTTTCATCCTTGTAACGTTAATCGTGTTTTCTTTTTAGTTAAGGTTTAACTCTTGGAAAATCTTTAAGGCTGGGACCAGGTTGAATACCTTATTGTATGTTGGGACAGTTTGATAAGTTCTTATATTAAACATCCGGTCTTATATGTTATTTAGAGGATCCTCAATTCATATTTGGACACATGTACTGTGACTCCTGTTTAATAATTAAAAATAGTGGAGCTTCTTAAAATATATATGAGATCCATATGAACTGATGCTTCTATATATGGGATTATAATGCTTTCTAACTTTCCTGATTTTAACTGGCTCACAAAATACACGTTAGAAATATTAAATGCCCCCATGATCCCCAGGTTTACCTCAAGTATCCCATGATGTACATTATTTAGGAAGTTGGTTTCTCTTGAGGTGCACTCTATAAGAAATTGGTTTTCACGAGGTACACTATATAAGAAGTTGGTTTCCCCAGAGATACACTATTTTAGATGTTTCCTCTGAGAGAAACTGAGGTTCACTCTAGGAAATTCTAAGTGAACGATTAAAAGTTTCCTAAACAAGCCTTTTAAAAAGAAGTTTCCTAAAATGTTTTTTTAGAAAAAAGTTTTCTAAAAAGAAAAGTTTATTCCATGAAAAGTGTAAACAAAGATATACAACAAGAAAACTTTAATTTTTTTTTTCTGCAAACAGTACTATATTTGCTAATAGAAGCACAACGCACAAGAGTATATTTCAAAATTTTCCAATCCACAGTTTATTTTTAGGGTTAAATAATTATAAGATCCTTGTGTTTTTACCTAATACACTACTTAGTCCTTATGTTTTTAGAAATAATTATATAATTTCTCAGTTTTTGTTTTTGTTAACTCCTTAGTCCTTATGCTTGGGTCAATGGTCAAACTATACTAAGGGTCCGTTTGTTTTACCTGCTGTCTGCTGTTGCTGTTTGCTGTTTCCTGTTACGGTTTGCTGTTTGCTGTTTGAAAAGGCTGCTGTTCCAAAAAGCAGAGATTCCCTGCTTTTATAAAAAGCTACTTTTCGGCTATAAGAGGCAAACAGGAGGTGCCTAACCAAACACCTTAAACTCTCCTTTTCAAAATGAAAAGGCAAACAGGAGGTCGAAAAACAGCTACCAAACACCCCCTAAATAAATTTTAAAATACCAAAATTACCCTTTACTTTATGTTTTAATAATAAAACATTTCTATTTTCCCATTTTATATTTTTTCTCTTTTTTCCTACATAATCACAATCTCTCCAATATAAACTCCAATATAAAGTAATTGATTTATTAATTTTTATATAATTATAGAACTTTAATTTAATACGTAAAATTTATTGACTAAAAAAATGAATGAAAAATATTTCAAAAATTATTAAAATAGGAGTAAGACTATTATCGTAAAAAGTTTTTACAATTCTAATAAATTTTACGAATGAAGAAAAAAATATATGATTTTTAAAAAATTTATAATAATATTTAATGTTAGTTTAAAGATATTATATTAAAAATGGAGAAAAAAATAATTACAATTTAAGAAAATTAATAATATATTTTTTCAAGTATATTAATTTCGGTGTATATGTAGTTCAAAAGCTTCATTAAAATTAATTAGATTAAATTTGAAACTAAAATATAAATTTTTTTATGTATATAACTAAAGGCAATTTTGGACTTTCATTTACAAAAACAAATGGAAGGACTAAAGAATTGATTAAGATAAAACTTAAGCACCTTATAATAATATGGTGGACTTACTAACGTGTTAAGTAAAAACATAAGGACCTTATAATTATTTACCCTTATTTTTATAATTTCTATTTGACTAATTAATTTATTAGTCCTTATATTTTGATAAAACACACTGTTTAGTCTCTGTATTTTCAAAAATACATGATAAGGTCCCTAACCTTTTTCTTAGTGAACTGTTTAGTCCTTCCGTCTGTTTGTTAGATTTTTCACCGTTTATGATTTAAAAAATGACTAAATTACCCTTTACTATTTACCTTCAAACTTCAGAAGAGGAAATCCAATTTAGAAGAAGAAGCTATTTGTATGGAGAACAGGAAAAAGAACAGACCCAATACTTACGAATTTGAACGATTAAGAAGAAAATCAAGAAGAAGAACATTCAAAGTTAATTTCAGATGTATTAGAGTTTAAAGGAAAGGAAAATAAAGGAAAAGAAGACCGCAAATCCAAATTGACTAACAGAATCTTCATGAGAGTCTAGCGATATGGACTAAACAGTTCACCGAGAAAAACATTAGAAACTTTACCGTGTGTTTTTAAAAATACAAAAACTAAACATTGTGTTTTGTAAAAATATAAAAACTAATAAATTAATTACCCTTTCTATTTGAATGCAACTATAAATATCCACCACAGGTTACACAACTTCTGAGCTCGTAGTAACGGCAGCTACCTACCAAAGTGCCAGCCACCTACCCCCCGTTTCACATGTTTTGTTTTTCCTTCTTATGATAATTAATGTACGGTTTTGCTATTTACCGTTTCTATTTTGAATAATTTTACTCTTTTCACCATTTTTTTCAAATTTGATTTTTTTTTTCTGAGAGAATTGGTTAAAATTTGATCTAAACGAATGTCGCATTCGTTTAGTCCATGACGGGGATGTGGCATCCGTTCCCGCCATGGACCGAATGGATGCGACATCTATTTAGACCAAATTTTTTTTATTATGTCACATAACATTGAGACATCTAATTGAATATCACGTAATCAACTCCGGTAGAAAATGATCCGTAAATGTTCAAAGTGACTTTATTAGGATAAAAATAAATTTAAACGATTTTATTGAGATAAATTAAATTTTTACGACTTTTTAGAGAATTGTCAAAACTTTTGTGACTACGGTACTAATTACCCGTAAAATCAGTAGCCATGAGTGTAATTTATTTTTAACATTGTGGACACTGAACTTGCCTGAGGGGTAGATTACACTGAGCTTTCTCCATTTTAACATTGTGGACACTGAACTTCAATTCTTAATGGTATGACCATTAAACTTTAAACTTTTTAACACCGGTGACCACTCAACTTTAACCAAATCCTTAAAATGACCGTTAACGGCTTCAAAATATAAATATTCAAGAATTAAAGTTGTTTAGAACGACATTTACCATTTAACCACATTTTTTATTTTCCAAAATCACATTTTTCGGAGCTTTCTTTCTCTAAAAATTCACTCTCTCGCCTAACCAAACAACACCTAAACGATCTTAAAACGAAAATTTTTAAGAATTAAAGTTTCTCAGATTATCATTAGCTCTTCAAATTTTTTATTTTCAGACCATCAACCGTCGTTTTGAGGCATTGAATGACCACCAGTATATATAAAAAAAAAAAAAAAAAAAGGCCACAATGGTAAATGGGTTAAGTACAGTGGACATGGGTGTAATTTACCCGAATTAAAAGTTGTGCAGTTACGTATTAAAGCCAAAATTGATGCATGCTGTCGGTGTTCTTTGTAGCAGAGAGAAGAGAAGTGATATCTGTTCAAAAAAAAAAAAAAATCTGTTTCAGAAGCTCCTCCTTCCTTCTTTCATTCCTGGTGACTTTTTGATTCTCTGTGATTTTTCAGAAAATGGAAGGTGAAGTAGTAGAGAACAAGCAGATGATACTCAAGCGATACATAGAAAGCGTACCAAAAGAAACAGACATGGAATTGAGGATTGAGAAAGTAGAGCTCAAAGTAGCAAAAGGATCGGAAGCTTTTTGGGTGAAGAATCTCTACCTGTCTTGTGATCCATACATGAGAGGTCGTATGCGTGACTTCCATGGCTCTTATATTCCTCCATTTCTCCTTGATCAGGTATTAATTTCGTTACTGATGGTTACAGTTTTGGATTTTGTGGTTCTGTTACTCAATGACGTCTATGTGTTTGTTTAAATGTCTTTGTGAACGGATAAATTATTGGAAGCACCGGACATTCCATACCTATTTTAACAACCCAGACATATTATAACATGCTCCACTATTCTAATTATTATTTGGAGTCAGAATACACGTGTCCAAATGTGAATTTGGATCCTCCGAATGACATGGAAGACCGGGGCAATTATGGATTTGTGTTGTGTGAAGTTGGGATTAGTGTAAAAATGAGTCAACTCCGATCCAAATCAAAGGCTAGTATCTAAGTCTGTAGTATTTTGAGGTCAAATGTAATTTTAATATATACTTATATTATATATTAACAGGACTTTTAAAAATATAGAAGGATACGTTACTATTTTTTTAAATATTGTATACTATTTTTGGATTAATATCACGTTCAGCCATATTTTTCATATGGATTCTGATTACCACGTGAATTTGGTCATTCGATGTAGGCTGATTAAATCTAAGCCTTATGATGTTTTGAATCTCTACCTTAAGATTTTAATCAGCCTATATCTAACGTTGAATGACCAAATTCACGTTCAGACAGTGGTGGAGCCATATTAAAGGGTTAATTTTAGCTAGTAATTTTCTAAATTCCAATCGGTTAAGGCTGAGTAATATTTTTTTGCCTTAAGCATGATAAAACTATTTCGTTTTAACGTGTTGACTAAAAATTAAAAGTGTCTAACGTGATATCATGAATTTTTTTAAAACTGTTTCGTTTTAGTGCGTAGACATATTTAATTTTTTATAAGTTTAACACTAATTTCTTAAATTTATACTCCTAAACAAATATATTATTCTTTATAATTACATTGACATTTTGATTATGGAGAAGATCGAGGTTCGAACCTAAGACCACATGATTATGGATGAGTCTTTAGCTACCAATTAGCTGTTAGCTGATTACATTTTTTGTTAGTTGATTTGACTAGCAGATTGTGCGGATTTGTTTGGTAAAACTTTATTTGGGATTAAAAAGCATTAACTAGGGGTAAAAATGTCCATAAAAAGAAATAGAGTAATAAGCCAATTGAAAAAACTCCTAAAATGAGTCTTTTCAAAATTAGCTTTTTGGATCCAATAAGCTCTTTCAAACCTCTCTTCACCAAACACCACTATTAGAAGTTTGCCTAGTCAAAACCTCTAAAGTAGCTCAAACCTCTAATTTTACTCCAAAAAGCTATTCATCAAACAGGGCCTAATTGTACAAACTTAATTGTGTTATATAATCATGTCCTATGTTATAAGTACTAATTTAATTATCTTGGAGGACTGCTCGGGGGTTGAACCACTGTTTCTCAAGGGTGATGCCGGAGACCGGGGGCTTCAGCCTGTCTCCGCCCCGTGTTCGGGGTGTGTAATGTGTTCGTAATAATACATGAGGTTCGAGTCATGTTTGCAAGTATAATTGTAAGAACAACTCCATTTTTCAGCTTAAATTGGTCAAAATATTCGATATTTCTTACTTTTCGTGGAGAATTAGATCCGGTGATTGAGCTTTTTATTACATTCATTAATAAAGTTATTTATAAAAAAACATGAGAAAATATAACAATAATTTAAATATTCTTATCATGTCAACCTTAACTCAATCAAAAAATTTCCCTATCAATTTACTGTCAACCCAAAAATGACCTATTAGCTACTAAGCTAAACCCAAACGCTAAAATTAGCTGTCGATTTCGTATCGTGTAACCGAATCATGTGTACTTTTGCCACGTCTACCTCCATGGCTCTTATATTCGTCCATTTCTCCTTAGCCAGGTATTTCATTTCATTACTGATTACAATTTTGATTTTTGATTTCTACTGACTTCTATTTGTTTGTTTAAATGTCTCTGTGACTGTGATTAAGCCTATACAAGGATTTGGTATCTCAAAAGTTGTGGTTTCTGATAATCCTGATCTCAAGCCTGGTGAATTGGTCTCGGGAATCACTGGCTGGGAAGATTATAGTTTGATTCACAAACCGATGCAATTGAGAAAAATTCAGCAAGATGAAGATAGCATTCCTCTCTCATTTCACCTCGGTCTCCTTGGTATGATTTTCTCTCTTTTTATTTTTTCCTCTTTCTCCTGCAGGGGCGGAGCCAGCCCAAGGCTTGGGGGGCCAGCTGCCGGCTCTACCCTTGAGTAGTAGTTGACAGACCCTTAAATTTAATTCATATTAGTGTATTTGTAGTCTTAATACAATATATTAAGATAGTTGAGTTGATTAGGATGTGTTTTTTAATACAATAGGTCAAGGTTCAAACCCGATAAAACTCTTTTTTTTCTAAACCTTATTATTAACCCTTCTGAATCATTTTTTTTTTTTTTTTTTCTAAAACAATTTTTTACTTTTAGAGCTCAAAAAATTTCACCGACACTGTCTGCAAGGCTAAAATTAGCCCTCTGAATATAAAATCCTGACTCCGCACTGTTCTGCTGCATCTACTATGTCATTTTGCCTAAATAACTATTGTAACGAACTGGTCTTGAGGGGTGCATCTAGTCGAAGGTCTAAATAAGGAGTGATGCATTGATTCTGTAGAGTGCTTCGTTGTTTGAGCAGATTTCCCCGATGACTGAATTAAGACAGAAAAAATCAATGCAAGGCCTAAATTAAATTAGGAAAGTGTAGAATTCAAAGCATAAAGCAATTGACATTAATTACAATGTATAAGTGTGTATAAGTGTATGTATCTTGATTATGGAGTCATGTTCTATTTATAAGGAGTTTAAGGGTAAAAACGCCAATTGGTGTTAGAACCTTCTACCTAGATTCCATAAAAGACATGCGTCGTTTGAGAGATTCCTTAATCTTGGGCATAATTGAAAGATAATAATCTGAATCCTCTCCGGATTCGGGAAGCATCTCATTGGCCCACGTGTTTTGAGGAAAGTGTATTCCTAATTAGTTTAATCTGATGGTGTTCCTTGCTCTAAATAAGGAGAGACTTAAAAGGATGGAAATGGGGATAAAATATTGAGAGGGATATTTGTAAGATGTATTCCAATATATATAGACATAATCCCAAGGGGTGAGGTCTAAGAATTGAAACTTGAACCAAATCGGATAATATCTACCTATGTTGGTTCAGAGAATTTCCATGATGGAAGTTGGTGGACCTCTAACAACCCGGTCCTTAAAAGTTAGTGTCAGGTGAAGGCTTGAGTAAGCTACCCTAAAGGATGGACTGAATTCCATATTGAAAATTGAAAGGGGTGACTGAAATATACATTGTTATCCATAGTAGGCCTATCAGTTTCTGATGTGACAAGATGATTTAGACACGACACGATTGACAAGATTTTCATTTTTCTATCATTGATTATATATGTAACATAAACATATGTATACATAACACGAAATTGCTTTGTAAAGTGTATTTCCAATACATAGAGATACTTTTAAAGCCGTGAATCCAAAAAACGAGACATTTCCCGAATATTGTATCAAGCTATTACAATTATCATAAAGATTGATATGTAAAATGATCATATTTCATGCTAATGTTAACAGGTATGCCCGGGCTTACTGCTTATGCTGGATTTTATGAGGTGTGTTCCCCTAAAAAAGGAGATTATGTGTTTGTATCGGCAGCTTCAGGAGCTGTGGGGCAGCTTGTTGGTCAACTTGCCAAGTTACATGGTTGCTATGTAATTGGAAGTGCTGGGACAAGCCAGAAAGTAGGTCTAGGTCTATCTATCTTCTTCATTTAAATTCATGTTCCTTATAAATATATGTACTACTAAAACCAGATGATTTAATTTCAATTAGGTTGATCTTCTAAAGGAGAAGCTTGGATTTGATGATGCTTTCAATTACAAAGAAGAGCCCGACCTTGATGCAGCTCTGAAAAGGTTAGTAATAAAGCTTTTTCAAGTGTGTTCATTTAACAACTTGTCTACTTCTGTTATGTGCCTTTTTAGAATCCTATTTAATTTGGTTTTTCAAATTAGAATGGAAATATCATCGTACTATTTAATTTGGTTTTAATGATATGGTTTAACACACTTTAACGACATTGTTTCATAGTATTGAATGAATTATATTAAGCCTAATACATCACCAGCTCTCTGAACTTGTCCAAAATAATAGATTGACTCCCTGAACTTTGCAAGTGTCTCACCAGCTTCCTAAACTTGCTTATTTCGTATCATCAGTTTCCTAAACTTGTCCATAAAAGTAGATTAGCCTCCTAAACTTTGCAAGTGTCTCACCAACTCCCTAAATTTGCTTATTCTGTAACAATCAAATACAAAAACCATAATATTAACTTTGAGAGATTGAATGGATGATGATCGAGAGTTAGTATTATGGTTTTTGTATTTAATTGTTACTGAATAAGCAAATTTAGGGAGTTGGTGAGACACTTGCAAAGTTCATGGAGCTAATCTACTTTTATGGACAAGTTTAGGGAGCTGGTAATATGAAATAAGCAAGTTTAGGGAGCTGGTGTGATACTTATAAAGTTCAGGGAGCCAATCTACTATTCTGGATAAGTTCAGGGAGCTGGTAATGCATTAGGCCATTATATTACTTATACATATTACTATATTTTACCAGTTGATATTATTGTTTAAATGTTGTTATTGACATATTTTCAAGGATATATCTAACAAATATAAATGTTTTTCTATACTAAAATTATGGAAAAGTACAAAAATAAACCTTTGTGATTTAGTCGATTTGCAATTACAGTCCCCATAGTTTAAAAGTTTGCAAACAATGGTCTGAGCTTTGTGCAGTTTACAAACTCGGTCATTCCGTAAAAAATATTGTCATGACTATTTACCCTAAAAGGAAGCGATTTGAAGTAATTAAAAAGACGACTTTGAAAATTACTCAAATACAAGGTCTGACTTTGCAAATTAACTAAACCACAAGTGTTATTTCATCGGAAAATTGACTCACATATCCTGCAAATTTCACAAAGGACAGAACCCTGTTTGCAAACTTTTACTGTCTTTACAAATTGGTCATGGTTTATTTTTATAATTTTTCCTTAAATTATTTATATTATTATTTTTACATATTTTAATTGCATTTACATAATAATTTATATATTAACAAAAAAAAAATATGGAAATACAAATTCGATTAATATCCTACTAATCTCTAATTAATTTTCGAGGGCTCTATCCGTCTGAATCGCCTAATGTTTCTTACAACATTGGATTTGATAGACTAGAACTGATTTCTAATATCAAATATTTATATATGCTCAAAGTCGAGAGTGTGACGGAAAAGGCTGATTATATTTTAGACTAAGTTTAGGACTGAGTTGATATAAATTTGATTTGAACTAAATTGATCTCCCCTGTCAGCTTTAGGAGCCATTTCGACCCTTTAACTAACTAACCTTTGTGATTCGTGTCTCATTCGAAACAGGTATTTCCCGGAAGGCATTGACATCTACTTCGACAATGTAGGAGGAGACATGCTTGATGCTGCATTGCTCAACATGAGGGTTCATGGCCGAATCGCGGTCTGCGGAATGATATCTGTGCAGAGTCTATCAGCTGCTGAAGGGATTCATAATTTGTTCAATCTTATAAGCAAACGTATTAAGATGCAAGGGTTTCTGCAAAGTGATTATCTGGATTTATATCCAAAATTCTTGGAACATGTTTCTAGTAACTACAAGCAAGGTAAGATTGTTTACATTGAAGACATGAAAGATGGACTTGAAAATGGTCCAGCTGCTTTTACTGGTCTGTTTTCTGGTGAAAATGTTGGTAAACAAGTCATTCGTTTAGCTTATGAATGATTGACTGATTTCTTATTATCCACATTGAAACACAATTTGTAAAGATGACAAAAATTTATATGATTCTATGTATTAAAACTTAAAATAGGGGTGTTAACGGGCCGAACCGACACCGAGTTTGGATATAGGTCGGCTCGGTTCAAAAATGGGTGAGGTCGAGCTCGGTTCGAGTTCACCGAGCTTGAAGATTTAGATTTGATTTGAGCTCGAGAGAACCAAGCACAAGTTCGATTTTAGAATAGTTCGGTTCGAGAACAGCTCAAGAATTATCTTGAAATTTGAACATTTTGTTATTTAATTGACCTAATACATCCTCAGCCCCCTTCAAGTTGTCCAAAAACTGCAACCGGCTCCTGAAGTTTAAAAAGTTACAACTAACCCCTCGGTTTGCTTATTTGGAACAAATAATCCCTCTAATGCCACGTGGCAGCACGTGATTGGAATTTCAAAACGTTACAACTAACACACGTTGCCATGTGTGATTTGAGGGCTTATTTGTTCCAAATAAGCAAGTTGAGGAGTTAGTTGTAACGTTTTAAACTTCAGGGGTCAGTTGTGGTTTTTGGACAACTTGGAGGGGTTAGAGATGTATTATGCCTATTTATTTCAGTCTTCCAATTAGGGTTGTAAATGAGTCGATCCGTTCATGAACAGCTTGATGTTCGGCACGATCATATTCAACTCGATTTAACGAGTCGAGCCGAACCGACACCGAGCTTGGATAGGCTCAAGACTTATCTTGAATTCAAATTTATATTTAAATGCTTATTTTAGCATTTTGTTCTTTAATTTCAGTCTTTTAATTAGGGCTGTAAATGAGCCGAGCAGCTCATGAACAACTCGATGTTTGGCTCGATAAAAGCTCGATCATATTTAGCTCTCGATCACAATAAATGAGCCAAGTTTGAGCATGGTGAAACTCGGCTCCAAAGCTCGCGGACAAGGTAGGAGGAGACATGCTTGATGCTGCATTGCTCAACATGAGGGTTCATGGCCGAATCGCGGTCTGCCGACCGAGCTCGCGGACAAGGTAGGAGGAGACATGCTTGATGCTGCATTGCTCAACATGAGGGTTCATGGCCGAATCGCGGTCTGCGGAATGATATCAGTGCAGAGTCTATCAGCTGGTTCAGGGATTCATAATTTATTCAATCTTATAAGCAAACGTATTAAGATGCAAGGGTTTCTACAAAGTGATTATCTGGATTTATATCCACAATTCTTGGAACATGTTTCTAGGAACTACAAGCAAGGTAAGATTGTTTACATTGAAGATATGAAAGAGGGACTTGAAAATGGTCCAGCTACTTTAGCTGGACTGTTTTCTGGTGAAAATGTCGGTAAGCAAGTCATTCGTTTAGCTTAAATACTAGTAAAATTTGTAAAGATGACAAAATTTTCATATGATTCTATGTATTAAAACTTAAAATAGGGTGTTAATGAGCCGAATCGACACCGAACTGGATAGGCTCGGCTTGAAAATGGGTGAGGTTGAGTTCTGTTCCAGTTCGCCGAGCTCGAAAATTTACATTTCGTTTGAGCCTGAGACAGTGACGGATCCAGAATTCACTGACAGGTGTGCTTGTTGTGGTTTCTTGTGATTTTTAGGTGCTAAATTGATCTTCTTTTTTTAATTCCACGAAATATTTAGATTTTTTTGGCCAATTTGTACAAAATATAGTATAGTTTTTAAATTATTTTTCAAAAAAATTCACGTTTATTCATATAGTTGTGATGTGTTACAAATTAGGGGTGGGAAAAAAACCGCCAAACCGGTAACCGAACCGAAAACCGGTAATCCGAACCGGTGGTTTTTTTAATGGTTAAAAAAATAGATAGGTACCGGTTTCGGTTTCGGTTTCTGGTTAGAGTGTTAAAAAACCGCGGTTAACGGTTAACCGAACCGTTTAATAAATATAAATTTTAAAAAATAATAATATATTATATAACATAGATTATATTATAAGATTAAAAAAAATCTTTAACATAGATTATAACATATATTCATATAAATATATAACATAGATTATACTGCTTTACTTTAAAATAAATAAATATGCTCTCTTTTTTTTTTTTTTTTGAAATAAGACTTCATTAATGAGCCAATAGGCAAATAATAGTAATTACACTCTCTAAACAGATTGGAACAGAATCAAAAATCACAGGACTATTAGCAAAACGAGCTTCCCGAGCAAGAATGTGGGCAACCTCGTTAGCTTGTCTCCGCGAAAAAGTGACCGAGAATGAGCCATGAGAAGAAAGAATAGACCGACACCTACCAATAATATCCCCAAGTTCAGAAACATTAAGATCATAAGAACCAATAGCATCCACAACCAATTTGGAATCCGACACAAAAATCATCTCATCATAACCACGACTTACCGACCATTCCAACGCATCAAGGAGAGCAATCACTTCACCTTCAACCATCGGGGGAAACCCGTCAATCCTACGAACTCTCCCAGCCACGAAACAGCCCGAAGAATCTCTAATGACAACACTAACCCCCACCTGCCCCGTCTCCATAAAAGTGGCCGCATCAACATTACACATAAGCTTACCGGAAGGAGGCGGATGCCAACGCAAACACATCGAATCCGTAGCACCCACCCCACCACCAATCAACCCGCTTCTAACCAGCCTGTTCACCGTCCCTTGCTTCAACCGCCTAGCCCGCTGCCAATCCGCGATACACTCCTTAGCGCCAATTACCGTCTGACTAACTGAGGGAGCCAAATTCTTCCACCATTTATCATTCCGCTGATTCCAAATCTTCCATAGGATCGTTAAAAATAAATCCCTGCACTGGTTAGATACCTAAGATAAAACAGAAAACAACCAAACACAAAAATTAATAGCCGAATCCGCCACTCTACGGATCAAGCCCAACAGCCCAACGTCATCCCAAACCCCACAAGCAAAACGACAATCTGTGTACATATGCCAATTATCCTCCAAGTCTGAACCACAAAGCACACAAAGAGGATGAATATTTATCCCATGCTGAACCAATTTACACCGGTTCAGCAAACAGTCCCGCGCCAACCTCCAAGCAAAATACCAAACTTTATATGGAATATTTGCTTTCCAAATTAATCGCCATTCACCATTAACAGCAAACTCCTCAATTAGCGACATCCGAGAAATAGCCATTTGATAAGCCGACTTTACCGAATAACATCCCGACTTACTTTCCTTCCAAATGACCTTATCCTCCCCTAATGACAAGGAAGGCATCAATTTCTTAATTTCCGCAACGTCCCTAGGCACAAAAATATTAGCCAACAACTCATTATCCCAAGAACATGAATTTGCCAAGAATAAATCCTTAACCTTGAGTTGCTGAAGTTCAGAGTTAACCGGCGTAACTACAAGACTATTTTCATTATCTTTCAACCAAGGGTCACCCCACACATTTATCTTACTACCATCTCCGATCTTCCACCTATACCCCTCCTTAAGCACTAATTGGAACTGCCAAATGCTCCTCCAAATAAAACTCGGAGAATGCCCTAATCGAGCCCCGAGGAAATCCCCTTTTGGGTAGTATTTAGCTTTGTAAACCCGTGAAACAAGAGCATTGGGTATTGTTGTAAGACGCCACCCCTGCTTTCCCAACATAGCCAAGTTAAAAGCAGTGAACTCTCGAAAATTTAAGCCTCCTTTAGGCAAGCATAATTTCTCCCACCGCATCCAGTTAATAGATCTACTTCCATCTCTCTTACTACCCTACCAAAAGGAGTTTAACATTCTTTGAAGTTCTTCCGCCGTAGAAATAGGAAGAAGAAAAACCCCCATATAATACACAGGCACAGCTTGACCCGCCGACCGAATCAGAGTAGCTCTACCCGCCTTTAACAAAGGTTTACCCCTCCAAGATTGCAACTTCTTCCAAAGCCTCTCCTTTAAATGATTAAAAATTTCCTTCTTAGATCGCCCCACAAGCGAAGGAAGCCCCAAATACCTACCCGTGTTAATCTGATTAGACACCCCAAGAATATAGGAAATACCCGCAGCCAATTCCGGAGCCACATTATTACTACACATAACACCTGATTTGTCAAAATTAATTGCCTAACCCGATGCACTATCATAATTGACAAGAATTCTCTTCAAAGATCTACAGTCATCAATATCCGCTCGACAAAACAAGAATGCATCATCCGTAAAAAGAAGATGTGAAATAGAAGGAGCTCCATGCCCAACACGACAGCCGTGAATCTGACCCTTCACTTCCGCATCCCTAATCAAAGTTGAAAGACCCTCCACACAAAGTAAAAATAAGTACGGAGAAAGGGGATCACCTTGACGTAGACCTCGATGAGGAGTAATAGGCCCAATAAGTTGCTTATTCATCTTGATCGAGTAACTAACAGACGAAATACATATCATTATCATAGACACCCATTTTTCAGCAAAACCCAATTTAAGCATAATGGCTTCCAAATAACCCCAATCAACTCTGTCGTACGCCTTACTGATATCAATTTTTAACGCAACCTCCCCTTTTTTCCTATGCGGGTTTCTCTTCATACTGTGCAAAATCTCAAAGGCAAGCATAACATTATCCGTAATAGCCCGCCCTTTAATAAAAGCCGACTGTGCTTCAGAAATAATATCAGGAAGGATGCTTTTAAGTCTATTTGCAAGTACCTTTGAGATAATCTTATAGGCAACATTACATAAAGCAATTGGTCTAAGGTCCTTCATTGATTCTGGGATAGCAATTTTCGGCACTAACGCAATAATAGTGGCATTAAATTTTGGCGGGAAGAAACCCCTTTCCAACCAAACCAGGGCTGCCTGAAACAAATCCTCTCCCACAACATGCCAGAACTTTTGATAAAAAGCCGGATTGAAACCATCGAGACCTGGAGACTTATCGGGATGCATTTGAAATAAAGCGAGATGATGAGCCGTCGAGTATAGCTCTAAATATATATTATGATAAGGACATTACGACTATGGATGTGATCTTTCTAAGTGCTCTATCTCTACTAGACGCTACTACTTAGGGGCAAGTGTACCCCGTCGTATCAAGTAATAATCCGGTTAAGACCGGGTATCGAATCCACGGGATTTATAACCACAAGTATTAAACGACTCGGTTTTATACGTTATCTAAGCGGTGAATACTTTGGGTTCATTTGGGAAACAACTACAAACTACTCCTATCTATGGGTGAGACAGATTTATATAACAAAAACTCTACGAAGTGATATGGATGGTGATAAGTTATAAGTATGATAAACAATGACTCCAAATATATATACGGTTAATGATTTACTCTTGCAATGACGACTACGTGTAGTGTGACCGACCCGTGAAGTACTTAGACTACGTGGTTCCTAGTCAAGGCGTGTCTAATGCTTGGGATTAGAAATTAGGGCCCGTAAGTTCCGTGGCTTGTCAATTCCTACGGTTTCCGGTGCGTCACTTCCGGTAAGGCAACACCTATATGAATCCCTAAAGATAGCCCGAATGGCGTCGGAAATCGCGTTCCCCTACACAATAATCAATTACAAATATCAAAACAAGTAACAAACATCAACAAGTATATAGAAATAGAAATTGTGAACCATACATTATAAATATGGAAAGCGTAAATACGTAATACAACCAAGCCTAGTACATAGGAAGAGTACAAGTTAATTAGCAAGTGAAAAGGGAAGAATCAGCCCTTGGAACTAGCTAACCGGACTCAAGGCCGTCTCTTAGGTCTTGGAGGTGGAACTCTCGAGCTTGGTGAATGAGGATGGAACGGAACTTTCACGGAGTAACGAGATACACGAACAAGCTCTCGAGGTGATAGAGTTTTGCTATGTAAAATCTGAATATATAATTGAGTGCTAAGCACTCCTATTTATACACAAATCAAGCTCAATGGTATAATTGTAATTACATTTATTTTTGGTTGTTCACACACAAAAATGCTGAATTTTGGGCCCACTCGCCGTGTGGGTAGCCTGTTGACTAGGGAACTTATCCAAAAAGTCTTCGGTTGACTGTCGTTCTTGTCCCCTTCATATCTACTCGCCGTGTTGACTTCCCACACGCCGAGTGGGACTCTGGAAGAGTATTTTCTTATGTTCATATAGCGTGTGATGCGTTGCTTCTGTGCTTTTTATCTGTCTCTAGCATCTTGCGTGCGTTTCTTAAGCCTGTAAAATACAATCATTGAATTTGAGATTACTTGATTTATTTATTTTTCTAAAATTAATCAAAAAGGAATGAAAAGTTTATCAAAAGTACAATTATTATCATTATTTTATTATTTATTCAAAACACACTTATTTTTGCAATTAAACTTAATTATTAGCTCAAAATAAACCGTAAATCAACCCAAAAGATAGGGATAAAACATCCCTGTCAACTTCCTCACACTTAAAGTTTTACTTGTCCTCAAGTAAACTAAACCGAAACCCGTAAAAGGACTAACCAAACTAGCAAACCTCTTGATTTAACCAAGTGACCGATCCCAACTAAGCATTTGTACAAATAAGCATTTGGAAAGCAAATATGTAAACGATGCTTATGAAGCCGCAATCTGATTATCAATATTCATATTTTAACTAAAAGATGCATATTTAACCGAACAAACTTGAAGGGGATAGTGTGTCAAACACCTCACAAATGGTGGTTCACTCAATCACACAATTTTTTAATGGGTCGGTGTTTATACTCTCTTCTTTATACTTACTCAAAATCATACCGAGTTTGCATGTTCATCCGGGTTTTTCCATCCTTGTTATGGTTGACAACATTAAAAATGAGCTCGGAGTGGGTTGTAATGTAGGTGATGCTTTTTAGTAGTTAGGGGTTAATTTTTAGGAACTCGAGTTCAAACACCGAATTTGGTAATTGCATCGTGTCTCTATTGATTTATTCTAGCAAGTAGAGATGGTCTTGAAATTGCTCGATGGAGCTTGAAAATGCCTATTACTCTCTATTTTTTATTTATTATTTTATTTATTATTATTATTTTTTGAGAGTGGCACAAAAACGATTTTGAAAATGATTTGTACTTCCTTGTTAGAGGCTTTGCTTATTTCGGATTTTTTCCGATGCATTTGATTTTATTTGGTATTCGAACAAGAGGAAAAAGGGTTAAATGTTAAATAGGTGTTAACAAAGAAGTTGGTTAATAGGCTCGAGGGGGCTTCCTAAAGGTTTATAAAAAAACGAGAAAAAAATCAACAAGAAAGAATTAGCCTAAGTGAGCTCATTTCATCATCTATTGTTCTTTTACCAAAACGAATGTACTTAACTCGGTATTTAGTGCAAACTCTATGAATTGAGTGAAGCAAAAGCACACAAAATGTCAAGAAAAGTAGAGCTTTTTGATGTTCGCTCTTTAGGCTCAAAAATAGCTCACACGATATTTAGGTTCTTTTGTGTTTTTCAAACTTCCCTAAAAGTTAAAGTTCGATCGTATATGCCTTTAATAGTTAACATATAAATTAAAGAATCAAACATAAGCTAATTATCACAAAGTAAACTTAGTGCAATCCTAGTGTTTTAAGTGTACAAATAACATTGCTCGGGTCTTACACTAAAACTAGTTGGCATGTCAAATCCAAGTTCGAGTTTAAATCCACATAAAGAGCAAATAACGAAGCTTAATTTTGGACGAAGTATACAAATTTATTTATTTTATTTTTATTTTTTTAAGAGGGTTGTCTACCCTATTCCTCCCCACACTTAAAAACGCAATAAGTTCCAACATTGCGAAATAAATTTGAAGCACAAGGTGTAAAGAAAAAGAGTAAGGTAGAGAAGACTCCCTCAAACATCTTCCGGTGGAGGTGGATATGACATGTTCCGTTCCCGATAGTAATGACTTGTGAAGTATTCGAGGTATCAACTCTCGAACTCGGTTGGCATTTATTTAAAATATAAAATTTAAAATTTAAATTGGCTTGTAAAATTATTAAATTTTATTATTATTATTTTTATATATATATCTATATTGAAAAAAATTAGAGAAGAAAGAAAAAATAAAAATAAAATTTCAACCCGTTGCGAAAGGCGAGCGTCGCTCAGCGGCGGTGCCTAGTGCTGCCTACCAGCGCTGGCACGCTCCGCGTGCTGCTGCACGCTCCGCGTACCGCAGCTCCTGGAACGCTCCGCGTGCTACTGCACGCTCCGCGTACCGCAGCTCCTGGAACTTTGGCGGCGCTTGCACGCGGAGTGTCCTGCTGCGCGCCCCGCGTACCGCAGCTCCTGGAACTTTGGCAGCGCTTGCACGCGGAGCGTGCTGCTGCTGCGCGCCCCGCGTACCGCAGCGGCCAGCAGCACCGTTTTTTTTAAATCAACATATATATTATATATATTTCAAAAATAAAAAATAAAATACAATAGCATAAAAATAAAATAATTTTTCATTTTTTTTATTTTATTTTTGCCAGCGTCAATACTTACAATTCTCTTCCAAATCGCCCCACCGAATTGACACAAAATTACACGAACACCTAATAAAATGTAAGAAAAAAATAATTAAGCACACAATAATAACTTAAACGTAAAAACTTAAAAGGTAAATTAAAGACATAAAATTAAACTTTATTCGAGCTTGGGTTGCCTCCCAAGAAGCGCTACTTTATAGTCGGTGAGCTCGACTTAGAATTTCCTCCTAGGTGTATGCTTCCATTCTCGTTAGAAATGCAAATTCTTGAATAAACAATTCGTACCTATAAAACGGGTTGTTAGTTTCAAAGAAATTTAACGAAAACCAAAAGCTATATTTAAAAAAATTATTGAAGAGTTTAGTTTGCTCCCTCTTTGACTCCTTTGGTAGTTCAAAAAGAGTGAAATATTCCGAGTTAGAAGGAACCTCAAACTCTTCTAGTTTTGGATTCTTTTCCATGGGTTCACACTCAACCGGCTCATCGATTAGAATTTTCGTTTCCTCGCAATTGAGACAACCTTCATTATTTGGAGAATCCTCTTGAGAAAGCTCAATTAATTCGAGCTTTACATTTTGTCCAACCGGATTGGCGTCTCTAATTGATTCGTCCGCGGTTGAATCGATAAGAGACTCCAATCTAGCGATTTGATTACCCAAATCCCTGCAATATGCCTCATTGTTAGATAATCATACATGAATATCTTTAAGCATAGAGACTACCACATCGAATTGCGAGGTTGATTGTTGCTGCGAACATTCGTCATCCTTGTGGTCGTCCCACAGATGACGACTAAAAGGCAGCATACCATGGAAAAAATCATTACTAACAACAAAATTATTCACAAAGAGAGAATAATATTTACGAATGCTTAATAGAAGTCGATATAAACAATTTATACAAAAAGAATGCTTAAACTAACAATAAAACGTTTTTGTCTAATATTGCAAGAAATTATAAATCCCCGGCAACGACGCCAAAAACTTGATGAGTGTCCAGTAGAGCTCTAAATATATATTATGATAAGGACGTTACGACTATGGATGTGATCTTTCTAAATGCTCTATCTCTACTAGACGCTACTACTTAGGGGCAAGTGTACCCCGTCGTATCAAGTAATAATCCGGTTAAGACCGGGTATCGAATCCACGGGATTTATAACCACAAGTATTAAACGACTCGGTTTTATACGTTATCTAAGCGGTGAATACTTTGGGTTCATTTGGGAAACAACTACAAACTACTCCTATCTATGGGTGAGACGGATTTATATAACAAAAACTCTACGAAGTGATATGGATGGTGATAAGTTATAAGTATGATAAACAATGACTCCAAATATATATACGGTTAATGATTTACTCTTGCAATGACGACTACTTGTAGTGTGACCGACCCGTGACGTACTTAGACTACGTGGTTCCTAGTCAAGGCGTGTCTAATGCTTGGGACTAGAAATTAGGGCACGTAAGTTTCGTGGCTTGTCAATTCCTACGGTTTCCTGTGAGTCACTTCCGGTAAGGCAACACCTATATGAATCCCTAAAGATAGCCCGAATGGCGTCGAAAATCGCGTTCCCCTACACAATAATCAATTACAAATATCAAAACAAGTAACAAACATCAACAAGTATATAGAAATAGAAATTGTGAATCATACATTATAAATATGGAAAGCGTAAATACGTAATACAGCCAAGCCTAGTACATAGGAAGAGTACAAGTTAATTAGCAAGTGAAAAGGGAAGAATCAGCCCTTGGAACTAGCTAACCGGACTCAAGGCCGTCTCTTAGGTCTTGGAGGTGGAACTCTCGAGCTTGGTGAACGAGGATGGAACGGAACTTTCACGGAGTAACGAGATACACGAACAAGCTCTCGAGGTGATAGAGTTTTGCTATGTAAAATCTGAATATATAATTGAGTGCTAAGCACTCCTATTTATACACAAATCAAGCTCAAGGGTATAATTGTAATTACATTTATTTTTGGTTGTTCACACACAAAAATGCTGAATTTTGGGCCCACTCGACGAGTGGGAAATCCACTCGCCGTGTGGGTTGCCTGTTGACTAGGGAACTTATCCAAAAAGTCTTCGGTTGACTGTCGTTCTTGTCCCCTTCATATCTACTCGCCGTGTTGACTTCCCACACGCCGAGTGGGACTCTGGAAGAGTATTTTCTTGTGTTCATATAGCGTGTGATGCGTTGCTTCTGTGCTTTTTATCTGTCTCTAGCATCTTGCGTGCGTTTCTTAAGCCTGTAAAATACAATCATTGAACTTGAGATTACTTGATTTATTTATTTTTCTAAAATTAATCAAAAAGGAATGAAAAGTTTATCAAAAGTACAATTATTATCATTATTTTATTATTTATTCAAAACACACTTATTTTTGCAATTAAACTTAATTATTAGCTCAAAATAAACCGTAAATCAACCCAAAAGATAGGGATAAAACGTCCCTATCACGAGACGAAATTCATCAATATGAAAATCCTTAATGAGCAGCTGGTTCATATCTCCGGACACACGAGGTTTTACTAGACCAACCAATTCCCCCCAATCATTATTACCTGCCGAAAAGATAGAAGAGAAATAGTCCATACCAAGTTTACCCAACTCATGGTGATCCGAAACCCACACCCCAAGATCGTTCTTCAGCTTTCGAATCGTATTCTGTGATTTACGACCGTTAGCAAACGTATGAAAAAACTTCGAATTAACATCCCCCTCTTGTAACCAGAAAATCTTTGAGCGTTGTCTCCAATGATCCTCCTCTTGAACTAATAAAGAGACCAACTCCCCTTTAATTTGTTCGAACTCAGCCAAGCCACTTATAGATGAATCACTCCGCAATTGCTCAAGTTTTTCATGGCATCTAGCAACAGCTTTCCGAAAGTGAACATTTAAATTTCTACCCCACTGACCAATTACCTGACTCAGCTCCAATAGCTTTTCCGTAAACAATACACCATTCCCCCCTCTCCAATTTCCCACAACCAGGCCCGCTAATTCCGGTTCTCTAGGCCATTTATTCTCAAACATGAACTTACGAGGGACATATTGGACAGTTTGATCAGAAGTTTGAAGCACAATAGGAGAATGATCAGATGAAGGTGCAAACGAATTATAAGACATACCAGATGGAAATAACATCGACCACGACCCTGAGATTAACACTCTATCCAATTTCTCCTGAACCTCTGTCGGTTTCCCTCTTTGCCGAATCCAAGTAAAAGGATAACCAGACA
The DNA here is from genome assembly GCF_963576675.1 of Euphorbia lathyris. NCBI lineage: Eukaryota > Viridiplantae > Streptophyta > Magnoliopsida > Malpighiales > Euphorbiaceae > Euphorbia > Euphorbia lathyris. The sequence continues at coordinate 997,091 of NC_088914.1, forward strand.
TAGGGAGCTCCACAAGACCACACGAAGACACAGTGTCTCTAAAACCAGAAATACACCAATTGGGATGAGGAAGTAGACCTTTTTTTATCCGATTGGGAAAGAAGATCATTGAAATCACCTATTACAGCCCAAGGAAGATTCGTCCCTATAGCCAAAGATCTCAAAAGCGCCCACGAATCCCTTCGCCTATGCCGTTCAGGATAACCATAAAAGCCGGTTAACCTCCAATCCCCAAGTAATACATCATGTATACAGATATCAATATGATTAAGTGAGTAATTAAGCAAAGAACAGCCTGCCGCCTGCTTCCAGAAAACACACAGACCCCCACTCCTACCAGTACAGTCCACAACAAAAGAGCAATCGAATCTGATTCGGCTCCTAATTTCCTCAATACGGCCTCCACACACAAGAGTTTCAGAAAGAAAAATAATGTTGGGCTTATGAACTCTAATTAGTTCATTAAGAATTGGAACTGCCCTGGTATTGCCTAACCCACGGCAGTTCCAGCTCAAGATCCTCATAATCCAGGGCGAACCCCCTCCTCGAGGCTCGCCAAAATTCCGTTTTTTGGTTCAGATACCTTAAGATTAGAATTCCCTTTCTCAGACTCTTGCCTTAGTTTCCCTTTCCCTCTTCCACCACCATCAATTTCCATCCCTATTAATTTCTGACTCACTCCCCCTTTAGACCATTCTCCTTGGTGATCCTCCTCATTCCGTCTGTGCTTCCGATCATCAAAGACTTCAACTCCCTCCATTGCAATTTGTTTAGGTGATTGAGCAAGTAAGGATGACTTACCTTTATCCAACATACAAGCACCAAAATTACATGCTAAAGAGGCCAGATGCTTAGCGGTTGACTGAGATCCCACATTCATATCGAGCTCCACATTACCCATATCACCACCAACCGAGTCATCCTCCTCCTTTAACCACCTAGAATCACTCCACATATTTCTTCGACTATGAGCCCTAATCGACGCATCCCATTCTCTGAATATATCACTTCCTTCCGCCTGAAAAAAGCGATCACAGTTTCTGTCAATATGCCCGATCAGACCACAAATAAAACAGAAAGTAGGTAACTTCTCATACTTGAATTCACAGAAAATCCACTCTCCCCCCGTCTTCCTGACTTTCTTCCCTATCTTAAGAGGTTGACGAACATCAATTTGCACCCTTATACGCATATAAGGACGAACAAAGGACCAGGCATTTTTAACATCAAAGGCCACAAATTCACTTATATAATTCCCCAAGGCTCTTCCAACACTTTTTGAAAAAAAACCCCCCGGAAGCTTATGAATTTGAACCCAAAACCTCGCATTGAACAGGGTACATTAAGAGGATCTTCCCCTACCTGCAATTCATGTAACAACAGAAGATTGTTATGAAACGTCCACGGACCGCCTTCCATCACCCATCGGAGATCGTAACCATGATAGAACCGAAACAAGATTAACTTCAGCCCTAATTCCTTTACAGTCAAACCTCTACCCGGTCTCCAAATCTCTGCTAACCTATTCTTCAACACCTTGAAATTAAAGGCACGATTGGTTAACATAAGTACTTTACGAAATATTATTTACATTTCTTTATGTTTTAAATGTAAACTTGATGGATTGTTTTTTAGTTCGATACTTATGTTTGAATATGAATTCGTTTCGTTTCGTTTGAATTTTTAAAATTAGGTGTATTTTAATATTGTTTAAAAATTTAGGTTTGGATAAAAATTATAGTTAACCGTTGATTTTTGGTTAACTAGTGAGAATAAATTAAAAACCGTTAACCGAAAAACCTAACCGAACTTAATGGTTAACCGGTTGTATGGTTAACCGATTGATATGGACCGGTTTCGGTTTGGATAGTTAAAAAACCGTTGATAACGGTTTGGTTAATTTTTTTATCTAATGGACCGGTTAACCGAACCGTGCCCCACCCTATTACAAATGAGTGACAAAATGATGCAAATGTGAAGCGTAGATGACACGATTCAAGACTAAGAAGACAGTTTGATGAATTATTTCTCAGATTCAACCAATTTATTGACGTTAGGGGTAAAATCTCTTGACTGCCAACATTAGGAGTAAAATTGCACAATTTTAGATGTTAGAGGTCAAATTCCCTATAGAAGAACAAATCAGACAACGGAACATCAAGTTTTGTCGGAAGCAAAGAAGCAAACTTCAGTTGAAGCAACAGACAAGAGGCTGCCAGCAACGTCAATGGACAAAAGGAGATTTACCGAAAAACTAACCGGACAGACACGTCACAAACTAAATGAAACACCGACAATGTAGGAGGAGACATGCTTGATGGCAGTGGCCGAGTTGGTATAAGAAACATTATAGAGGAAAGGGACTACACCTGGCGTTGGATCTTTATCACCCCTGAACCAGTTGTCGGTACTGGCTTAAGTGATCCACCCTAGTCCACTAGGGACATGAGGGTCAGGCATACATCCTTCGTGAAGAGAGGCAGATATCTCCATAGAGGGGATCTCTACGGACACTATGGGCTCCTAGAAAGCCCATAGTGCGTACCCTTATAGGGAGAGGTTTGCGCATAGGGAGACCCTCCGGAACGGATTATCAACAAATGCATTGACAGGACACTTGAAGGGGATAGACCCCTTCAGTAGGAGTTGACTAGCCGAGACTTGAGGAAAGTTTTGGTGCCGCACGGAGTTTTGCCCCAGACTGTACCCCAGCCCATTGCTCAACATGAGGGTTCATGGCCGCGGTCTGCGGAATGATATCTGTGCAGAGTCTATCAGCTGCTGAAGGGATTCATAATTTATTCAATCTTATAAGCAAACGTATTAAGATGCAAGGGTTTCTGCAAAGTGATTATCTGGATTTATATCCACAATTCTCGGAACATGTTTCTAGGAACTACAAGCAAGGTAAGATTGTTTACATTGAAGACATGAAAGAAGGACTTGAAAATGCTCCAGCTGCTTTTGCTGGTCTGTTTTCTGGTGAAAATGTGGGTAAGCAAGTCATTCGGCTCGACTCGGCTCGACTCGAAAATGAGTGAGTTCGAGCTCGGTTCGAGTTTTAAGTAATTATGTTGTATACAGATGCCAAAATTTTCATATTAAGCACATTTTGTACCATAGCTTCTATGTATGAAAACTTAAAAGTATGGGTGATAACGTGGTGTTAACGAGCTGAATAGATATCAAGCTTGGGTAGGCTCGGCTTGACTCGAAAATGGGGTGGTCGGGCTAGGTTCGAGTTCGTCGAGCTCGAAAATTAGAGTTTGGCTCGAGCTCGTGAGAACCAAACACAAGCTTGATTTGAGCACGGCTCAAGAATGTTGTTGAACTCAAATTTGTAAAAAGATGCCAAAATTTTCATATGATTCTATGTATTAAAACTTAGAAGTAGGGTGTTAACGAGCCGAATCGACATTTAGCCTGGGTAGGCTCGACTTGAAAATAAGTGAGGTCGAGCTCGGTTCGAGTTTTAAGTAACTAGGTTGTATAAAGATGCCAAAATTTTCAAACCAAGCACATTTTGTACCATAGGGTTTAGAGAAATCAAATATGATTCTATGTATTAAAACTTAAAAGTGGGGTGTTAATGAGCGGTACAAATATCAAGCATGGGTAGGCTCGGCTTGGCTCTCGAAAATGAGTGAGGTCGAGCTCGGTTCGAGTTCGTGGAGCTCGAAAATTTGGTTTCGCTCGAGCTCGAGAGAACCAAACACAGGTTCGACTCAAGGCTTGGTTTATGAATGGCTCGGCTCGGAAACGGCTCATGCATTTGTTTGAACTTAAATTTGTACTTGAATGCTTGTTTTAACATTTTGTACCATATCTTTAGGGAAATCAAATACGATTCTATGTATTAAAACTTAAAAGTAGGGGTGATAACAAGTAGGGATGTTAACGAGCCAACCAACACCAAGCCTGTGTAGGCTCGGCTCGAAATGGGTGAGTTCGAGCTCAGGTCGAGTTCGTTGAGCTCGAAAATTTGATTTCGACTCGAGCTCAAGAGAACATAGACTCGAATTGGGAATGGCTGGTTTCTAGAACGGCTCGAGAATTATCTTGAACTCAAATTTGTACTTAAATACTTGTTTTGACATTTTGTTATTTAATTTCAGTCAGTAAATGAGTCGAACCGTTCATGAGTGGCTCAGCGTTTGGCTCGATAAAAACTTGATCATATTGGGGTGATGACTTAGAGGTGGCAATTATCGGGTTCATGTTGTGTCTAGGTTGTGTCATTTTCGGGTTACTGTCAAAATGAGTGAACCTTAACCCAACCCAAAAACTTTTCGGGTTACTGTCTGGTTAGTGTTGATTTCGTGTCATGTTTCGGGCTACACATAATTTTACTATGAGCCTAATGCTCCCCCAACCCCCTTAACTTGCCCAAATTGGTCATTTTACCCCACAAACTCATCGAATGTCCTATTTACCCCCTTAACTTGTCCAAATTGGTCATTTTACCCCTTCAACTCATCGAATGTCCTATTTACCCTCTTAACTCCATAAAAGTAGTATTTCTCACCCCTTATGACCCTATGTGGCAGTAACTTTGTGTGTGTGTGTACAACAAAGGCATGAAGCGCGTGGATGTGGAAAATTGGGCACTAACGATAACAAAAAAAAATTATAAAAACCCCTAAAATCTAACATCCAAATCCCTAATTCTTATTTCCTTCCCGATTCCTCTTCTTTCTTCTTCATTCTTGTTGAATATAACCTTCTCCATTCCCATTCTATCTCCTTCATTACTCGATTTATTGGTTAAATGTTTTGTTTTTCATCTGCAATTCGAATCTTTTCCATTAATTTGGAAATTTCAGTTCCAAATCCTGTCATGATAAGCAATAAGGTATGCTATTATGGTGAAATAGCTGATCTGAAGGTATGCTATTGACCAAATTTGATACGTGGCATTTGAGAAGTCAGACTTCAAGCGCGTCCTTTACACCGGTCAATTCTAACCTTCGAGAATGAAAATGGAGGGGCGGGAAATACCACTTTTATTGAGCTAAAGGGGTAAATAGGACATTCGATAAGTTGGAGGGGTAATTGAAAAAGTTAAGGGGGTGAGAAATACCACTTTTATAAAGTTAAAGGGGTAAATAGGACATTCGATGAGTTGGAGGGGTAATTGGAAAAGTTGAGGGGGTGAGATATACCACTTTTATGGAGTTAATGGGGTAAATAGGACATTCAATGAGTTGGGAGGTAAAATGACCAATTTGGACAAGTTAAGGGGGCTAGGTGAGCATTAGGCCTTTTACTATGTATATATTAATGGTAACTTTCAAAAATGTAGGAGGATATGATACTATTTTTAAATATTTTAGTCATTGTTTGATTAATATATTAACAATAATTATCCAAAAGTCCGCTAATATCATGTGGGGGTTATGTAATGTGATTATAACAATATAAAAGATTCGAGTCGTGTTTGCAAGTAATAATTGTAATTTTATTACTTTTATTAATAAAAGTGACATGCAAAAACATAAGAGCATATAACAATAATTTAAATATTGGTGTCATTTCGTGTCATTTTTAGGTTAGCATGTCAACCCTAACCCAACCCAACCTAAAAATTTCCGTGTCAAGTTTATATTAACCCAAAAATGACACATTATCCACTAAGCTAAACATAAACACTAAATTTGTATGCGATTTCGTGTCGTGTAATGGGTCGTGTATAATTTTGCCACCCTTTGTTAACGAGCCAAACCGACACTGAATCTGAATAGGCTCAGCTCTAAAATGGGTGAGTTCGAATTCAGTTCCTGTTTGTTGAGCTCAAAAATTTGGGTTTGGCTCGAGCTCGAGAGAACTAAACACAGGTTTGGCTCGAGGCTTGGCTTGAGAATGGCTCGACTCCAGAACGGCTCATGCATTGTTTTGAACTTAAATTTGTACTTGAATGCTTGTTTTAACATTTTGTACCATAGCTTTAGGGAAATCAAATACGATTCTATGTATTAAAACTTAAAAGTAGGGATGATAACAAGTAGGAACGTTAATGGGTGAGGTCGAGCTCAGGTCGAGTTCGTTGAGCTCGAAAATTTGATTTTGACTTGAGCACAAGAGAACCAAACATAGGCTCAAATTGAGAATGGCTCGGTTCTAGAACGGCTCAAGAACTATCTTAAATGCTTGTTTTGACATTTTGTTATTTAATTTTAGTCAGTAAAATGGGTCGAATCGCTCATGAGTGGCTCAATGTCTGGTTCGATAAAAGCTTGATCATATTCGGGTGATAACTTAAAAATAGGGGTGATAACTTAGAGTTGGCGGGTTCATGTTGTGTCTGAGTCGTGTCATTTTTGGATTACTATCAAAATGAGTGAACCTTAACCCAACCCTAAAACTTTTGTGTCAACCTCGTGTTTACCTAATCGGGTTAGTGTTGATTTCGTGTCATGTTTTCGGGTCACACGTAATTTTACTATGTATATATATTAATGGTGACTTTAAAAAATGTAAGGGGATATGATACTAGTTTTAAATATTTTAGTCATTTTTGGATTGATATATTCACAATAATAATCCAAAAGTACACTAATATCATGTGTGTGGGGGGGGGGTCATGTAATGTGTTTATAATAATATAAAAGGTTCGAGTCGTGTTTGCAAGTAATAATTGTAATTTTATTACCTACATGCAAAAACATGAGAGAATATAACAATAATTTAAATATTCTTGTCATTTTCGGGTTAGCATGTCAACTCTAACCCAACCCAACCTAAAAATTTTCGTGTCAAGTTTGTGTCCACCCAAAAATGACACATTATCTATTAAGCTAAACTCAAACACTAAAATTGTGTGTCGATTTCGTATCGTGTAATCGGGTCATGTGTAATTTTGCCACCCTTTATTAACGAGCCAAACCAGCACTGAATTTGAATAGGCTCAGCTCGAAATGGGTGAGTTCGAATTCAGTTTCAGTTTGTCGAGCTCAAAAATTTAGATTTTGCTCGAGCTCTAGAGAACCAAATACATGTCTGGCTCGAGGCTTGGCTTGAGAATGGTTGGATCAGTTCCTTACTCGAGAGAACTAAACAAATACTCGGTTTGAGAATGGCTCAAGAATTACCTTGAACTCAAATTTGTATTTAAATGTTTGTTTTAACAATTTGTTATTTAATTCCAGACTTCTAATTGAGCTGAGTCTAGGAGTGGAGCTAGGGGGAGGTCGGCTGGAAAATCTCCAAATAGAGGGTTTCCTCCCTGATTCCGTCAGGGACCGCCATGGTTGGAGTCCCTCTAGCCATGGCGGTTGCATTTGCAGAAGATGGGATCCCATCTTTTGCAACTACTTAATTTTTAACCTAGTGTTGCACAAAAAGACTCGTTTTGTGCTGCACTAGGTTAAAAAAATAATGGATGAAAATAGCAAAAATGCCCTTCCATCCACAGGAATCTCAGGGGCATATTTGTAATGCCCCTCTTCCTTTTCTAGCCTTCTCTTTCTTTTTCCAGTATGCCCTCAATCAGTTAAATTAAGATCTGATGTGATAAACGTCAAATGAGTCAATTAAAATTTTATGTTGTGTACATGTAAAATTGAACTTGGTTGATAACGTTACGGGTAAAACTGAATCATTTCATACGTTGGAAGTAGACCTGAGCTGGGCCGGCGAGCCCGCCCGGCCTGCCCAGGCCTAGGCCCATTTAGTCGGGTTTGGACACTTAGAAATTCTCTCAGACCCGGCCCGACCCAAGCCCATATAAGCCCGCTAAAAACTGGACGGGCTTGGGCTTTACGAATTTTACATCGGCCCGGTCCAGCCCGATATATATATATAAATTATAATATATAAATTATAATATATTTTTATAAATATAAATACAAATAATGTTTGTTGTGACATTTGCTCAAAAAAAATTTTGCTCTGATATGTATATAAATTATAATATATAAATATAAATTATAATATATTTTCTAATATATAGATGGGCTTGGACGGACGGGCTTGGGATTCAATCGGCCGAATCCATCCTCTCCCATATCTGTTTAAGTATTTCCAATGCCTTAATCGCTTATTATATCTCGTAATGACAACACAATGATATATATGATTTTTATGTCCTTATTCTCATAGTGGTATATGCTTCATTCTCCATCTTTCAGATAACTCGATGTCAAATGGAAATTTTCCACAAATAAGCCATTTATTGTAAGATCATTAATCAGAAGATTACTACATTTTTCAGCTTCAAACTCTTTTGGTTGGAGTTCACCAAAATAATCTACTTTATATCTCTTGAATTTTTGAAAAAACAACATATAACCATAAACATTTGATAGAACTTTATAAGCATAGATCACTTTAGGTTTAGGGGATTTATTTTATACAAATTTATGGCGGCAAATCGAGGCTTAGTTCCGTCATTGGACCATAAACAAAGAAACTCACCTTTTTGCATTTATCTGGTCTTTTTGGACCTATGAACCAACATTTCTTGACACTAGTGACGCCAAGAGCTCCTTTCATCACTTTCCCTCCATGCTTCATTCCATTTACAAGCAAGGCAAACACGCCCTCATTTCTTCTGCATTTGTTGATCGTGTGTTATATGGACAAAGCAGGAAGTCTTTCGAAAGACTTCGTCTTCCATCTCGTGATTCTCAATCTAGCTTCCATAGCCTTCACAGCTACATGAATCAAGTAGGTATCTACTATACAAAAGAAAAAAAGAAATAAATTAAACTCAAAGACTTTATGTCTTTTTTGTCTGTTTATGTCGTGGCAAGTGCTCCTACTATAGATCCATCCCTTAAACTAAACAGAAGCGAAGCAGAAGAAAATATACTAACATACGCCTTGAATTTCTGAAAATGGAAGAGTTGCTTGTTTCTTCAGCCTCCTAGAATGCATAGCGACTCCGTCTATCTCTTTCTTCCGATATTGATAACTTTATTCTTCGTTTCCTTTTCTCGTAAATGGAGGTCTATGAAGGAGTATTTGTTTGTGATTCTTATTACTTCGGTTCATCACATACTGTGTGAAGTAAGCCATCGGAAAACTAAGAGAGAAAGGAATATGAAGCAGAAAGAAAAAATAAGAGACTTAACAAAAAAAAAAGGTATTGTTGTATAGTAATCAAAATGAATAATGGATAAATGCATGTCAATTTCTAGATATTGTTAGAAAAATTTTAATTTACTGTAATACCCTAATGCATGTCAATTTTGTGCAAGGGAATTGAGGGCATAATGGGAAAAGGAATATATTTTTATAGTACACATCTTTCTTGTCTCCTAATTACACGCAATCAGAGTAATTTTTAAATTTTCTGTTTTTGCCCTTGCAATTTGCCTATAGATATTTCTTGTTTAATATTGTTATGTGAGGCAATTTTTCTAAATGGACCTAATTTGTATTTCTTTAATTATTATATTATTATTAATTAAGTAAGTAATTCTAATCCAATCTAAAATATTTTATGGGGATAAGATTTAAATTTGTACTAACGTTTTTAAATAACCGTAAATTTACTTCTAACATATGAAATTATTTAGTTTCGCCCTAATATTGTTAAGGAAGTTCAATTTTACCTGTACACAACATAAACTTTTAACTGACTCATTTGACGGTTATCGGATCTCCAAGCAAGTTTAGTGGTAAAATAAAGCAGTTATCTATATTTTGACGAGTTGTTTATTCTCGTTTAAATAGCATAGTATGCATTTTATTTAGTTTTTTTGTGATTAACTTGTATGTGACACACTTAAACATTGTCATTTCGACTCGTTTTTTGTAACTGTGTTATTACCTGAATAAATATTTTAGACATAATTGATATTTGAAAATTTTGATGCAATAATTAAATAACGAGTCAAATAACAATAAAACAGTCAGTTTAATTTTTTTTTTCTTATATAGGGGTAAAATTGAGCTTGTTCGAAAACATTATGGATAAAACTGATCTTATTTGACAACGTTAGAGGTAAAATTGCATCAATTCTACGTCAGGGGAATATGCACTTCCTAAAAATGTTAGAGACAAATTTGCACTTTATCACATTTTTTTATATTATACCAATATAAACTTAATGGGGTTCGTATAAGTGTCATCATGGACAAAGACAGGGGATTCTAGAGACGGATTTAAGGGAGCAAGCGGCTTGAACACCCACTAGACTACCAAAATCTCCATTGGAGCTCTATACAAATCTTTTTTTTTTTACAAAAGCACAAAAAAATATATCAATTCAACACTCATAGAGTAGCAGAACCATTCTATGATGAAGGTGGAATGACGAATATTAATCAGTTTTATAACTTTAATAAGTTTTTAACAAGTTATATTATCGATGTGGTACGTACTTTTGTGTCAATTGAAATCATGCACGAGAGACGTCAAGTGAACAATGTCGCTCATAATTTACCTTTTTAGGCACGTTCTCTTTCTCGTATAAAAATTCTTATTAAAAATTTCTCATTTTATATTTCTTTTTTGTATTCATGATAATATTATTTGGTTTTCTTCGTAATACAAGTTTTTTATATATATATATATATAATCACTACTTTAGTAAGGCTCTGTTCTTTATTACTGAAAAAAACTGAATTTAACTGAATGCTACTGAACTTAACTGAATGATACCGAACTTAACCGAATTTAATCGAACGTAACAATAATGATGATATTAGACTTTAAAATAATTTAATGATAATATTGGACATTAATAAGCTTATAATAATAATAATAATAATATTTCTACCAAAAAAAATAATATCAATAATAAATAAACATATTATTAAAGATTAAACTAAATTAAATATCAAATAAAATCTAGGCTCGATAAAATCCTATGACATTAAATAAAAATGAGTCTAATTTAAATTAAAAATATAAATTACATACAAACACAAATTTATATATAATTTAAAGCCTATGAAATTAAATACAAATTTTTATATGAATACACACTCTTAACTTTTTATTACAATTAAGTATTAACGTACAAAAATACCTTTAACGTTTTGGGTCCGGGTTTATTTTACTCCTAACGTCTAAATATGAATTTTCATATGAATACAAAATCTTGACTCAATTTATCAATGTTAAGGGTAAAATTGCTATTGGCTTCTAATATTAAGGATAAAATTGCACTATTTGAGATATTAAGGTAGTTGAGCCAGTTAATTTTTTAGAGCATTGTAATGTAAACGTATTAATATAATATTTATTTACTTTTCGCAAAATTTGCAAATAAGTTGCACCAAATAATTATAATTATAATAAATAATGATAATATATATAATGACAAAGTATAAATTATATATAAATATAATTATAATGAAAATAGATAAATTAATATATAATAAATTATAATAATTATAATAAATTGCTGAAATTATAAATAAATAATGATAATAATAATAAATTATATATAAATAATAATAATATATAATAATTATAATAAATAATGATAAATTATTGAATACTGAAACTGAATACTGAACTGAACTGATTGTTACTGAAATTAAGTAATAAAGAACAGGGTCTAAGGCCCTGTTCTTTATCACTTAATTTCAGTAACAATCAGTTCAGTTCAGTTCTGTTCAATTCAGTTCAGTTCAGTTCAATTCAATTCAGTTCAGTTCAGCATTCAGTTTCAGCATTCAGTTTCAGCATCCAGTTTCAGCATTCAGTTTCAGTATTCAGTAATTTATCATTATTTATTATATTATAATTATTTATATATAATTTATTATTATTATTATTATTATTATTTATCTATAATTTATTATTATTATTATTATTATTATTTATAGTTTATCATTATCTATAAATTAGATAAAAGTCAAGAAATGATAGTTTATTAAAGTATATATGGTTTAATAAAAAAAAAATAAAACTAAAGTATGCATCCATATTTAAAAATTAGGAATTGCATCCATATTATGAATTATTTCTCAAATTTATCCAATTTATCAATGTTAGGGATAAAATTCCACCATTTTAGACGTTAGAGGTAAAATTACTTCTGACCCAAAACGTTATTTTTGCACTTTAACCCTTAATTAAAATAAGAAGTTAAGAGTTTGTATTCATATGAAGATTTGTATTTAATTTCATAGGCTTTAAATTATATATAAATTTGTGTTTGTATGTAATTTGTATTTTTAATTTAAATTAGACTTATTTTTATTTAATTTCATAGGCGTTTATCGAGCCAAGATTTTATCATCCCGGACTTTTATTTGATATTCAATTTAGTTTTATCTTTAATAATATATTTATTTATTATTGATATTATTAAATTTATTAGAACCATTATTATTATTATAAGTTCATTAACGTCCAATATTATCATGAAAATTATTTTAAAGTCTAATATCATCATTATTATTAAGTTCGGTTAAGTTCGGTAGCATTCAGTTAAGTTCAGTATTCAGTAGTATTCAGCAGTATTCAGTTCAGTTCAATTCAGTTCAATTCAGTTCAGTTTTTTTCAGCGATAAAGAACAGAGCCTAAGTACACAATATAAAAAATTAAATCAAATCATCATTTAATCTAATAAGTCAAATATTTAATTTTAAATTAAAATTATTAGCAATAATTTTCTAAACTCTTTTATTTAAAAAACTTTTTTTGGTATATTTTTCTAATATATATATATATATATATATATATATATATATATATATATATATATATATATATTTCTCACAAAAAAATTCATAATTTAATTTTTTTTTTTTTGAATCACATAATTTAATTTTTATATTTTAAAAAATATTTAAATAATTAAATGCATTACTTTTTATTATTATTCATTACATAGCTATCACTTAATTATGTCAATATTTATAACACTTAAATTTATATATATTGATAAATTATACTGTTTAATGCGTATATTGGAATCATTATTTGAAGAGATCTTATTCTGAATAAAACTCTTATTACCCAAATAGGTTTTATACATGAAATTGACTTTTATCTAAGAATTAAACCCTTAAGACTTTTAAATATAATATATAAATAAAATAATATTTTTATAGATAAATATAATAATATAATTAATATTAATATATTATATTATTTTTATTTTTATGAGTAAAAAATGAGGGATTGAAAACTCACCTCATTAATATTTTATATATATATATATAGATTGCCCAAATAGAAAATCCCGTCATTACTTGAAATTCGATCTCTGAAATATATAAAAAGCGAGTTTTAGCAACATATTTCAAATCTTTTTTTTATCAACATATTTCAAATCTTTTTTTTAACTAACTAAAACTGATGTTTATAATGATGTCTGAAATTGATCCAACTTGCCAACATCAGTCTAGTAAAATTATAAGAAAGTTAAAAGAAAAATGATGCATAAATTTTTTTGTAAATAATTAACCACCACTTTTTTTCTTTTTTCTTTTTTATGAAGATTTTCCATTACTCGTGGAATCACCGAAAAAGGGGATGAAAACGAACACATCTCGGAATCCTTTAATGAAAATTCTCTGTATCTGTTCCCGCAAATGTTCGGATCAAAATGAAGAATGCATCCCCGTCTCCACTTAGTTATCATCTCAACTTAGAAATAATTATTAATTTAGATTCATTAAATGCTCTAGCCCAAGTAACCTTCTTCGTAACGACTGGAAAGAAAACACCTAAAACTTGGTCCAAAATATCTAAAAACTTTTTGAAGCTTCTTTCACAAATTGAGATCCGGCAACGGGCTGGCGTCAGCCTCGACACATGGTCTTACAACTTCACGGCGACCTGTGTTTTTGGTAATCAGTCGCCCGGGTTTTGTCCCTGCGACAGTGTTTATTCTAAAAGAATGAGGTGTAATTCTCAATTGAAATACTTTACCATCTGAATTTCTTTCTGCTTGTATCCACACTTCTCGTAAAACAACTTGTTCTCCAAACTGCAATCAAGAATAACCTTATAGCACCCCGTTGAACGAGCATGATCGGTCAAGAACCCGATAATTTTCTTCCCCAACTGTCGCCCACGAGCGTTGGAGTCAACTACAACATCTTCAATGTGCCCAACTTTGCCACAATTTCTTATGAACTTCTTTTCAATAAACACACTCCCAGTCGCGATAATCTTCCCAGATTGATCATCTTCAACTACACATATGAAATGATCATCACCACAAGAGCTTATTTCTCGAAAACGCTCTTCGAATTCCTTGTCTGATACAGAATCACAAACAGTTAGTTGTTGTAATAGCTCCATAAAGCCTTTGTTTTTGTCTGATATTTCCAACTTCCGGACCTGAAGCTTCTCATCGCTGTTCAATGAGTTACTGCTCTGCATCTCTTCCCGCTGAGGCTTCGATTGTTAGCGCAAAGTAACAGCAACAAATCTGTCAATACAGAGTACTAACAAAAATCAAAACCTGATGAACGGAAGAGGTTAATTGAACACCGAAACTCTCAAAAACTTGTACGAAACGTTTTCTCCATAATTTATAAAAGCTGAAAACTCGATTCCTAAGATGTACTAATCACATGTTTAGTAAATCCCCTATATTTTCTAGATCAACTTCCACAAGCTTTCAAAATGACAAAAAAAATCTCTTTTTACCACCGCATTTATGTGACTTGTATGTAATTTTCTTCAATGTATATATTTAAAAAAAATTAAACAAGCATTTCTGAAAGGCTTAATACACAAATAACCCCCTAAACTTGTCCAAATGTTGCAACTGTCCCCTCCAACTTTCAATTGTAACAACTTACCCCTCAAACTTATCCAATTGTAACAACTTACCCCTTAAACTTGTCCAATTGTAAAACACAACCCCAAATTGCTGACATGGACTGCAATTGAAGAAACACGTGAAATACAAAATCTGCAACGCTCGTGGAGTATGATAATCAGATCTTTGGCGTGATACGAATCCGGAGAAACTTTTTTACGGTTGCTTTAAATACGGGGTAAAAAAATTCCCAATTTGGGGTTATGTTTTACAAATGGACAAGTTTAAGGGGTAAGTTGTTACAATTGAAAGTTGAGGGGGGCAATTGCAACATTTAGACAAGTTCAGGGGGTTATTTGTGTATTAGGCCTTTCTGAAAAATTTTAAAATTTATAGGTACATGCATATATTTTTATTATTTAAATGTTTCTCCCACATTTCCATGTCCTATATTTTTTACAAATACCGTTTCCAATATTTCCGTTTCAGTTTTCGTATCTGAATCTATGAACTTTCCATGTAACATAGGATGCAATCCATTGGATTCACCCATTGTGACAATACATGAAACTAAAAATACTATTAACTTCATCAGAAAAGTTAAGGATCCAAGATTTGGAAGATAAAATCCATACTGGAATTTTATATTTTGGACATGATTCCAACTTATATTGCATGGAAACAGAAACTGAAATAGAAACGGACACAAGGAAACATTATTTCTAAAAAATTATAGCTAGGAAACAGTAATAGAAACTGAAACGGAAAAGGATACGAAATGCGGTAATGGAAAAGAGTTTCCGTGCAACATTGATTCCAACCACTGCAGCCTTTCAAGAGTCAGCAGTAAGATTATAATCTCATTACTCCGACTTGAGTTTTATCTTCTGAGAAAAAAAAAATCCAATCCCGACACCAAACCATATTTGGAAACAAAATTACAATTGCATATTATTCAAAGTTAGACCGGATAGCATAACAGGAGGTGAAAAAATTAGGGAACCCCTGTTTTAATCAGCCGAAGAGATGATTAGCAACCCACATCATTGAAATAATAATAACAATTTACTTGGTATTATTCCACAAAAAGTATTTGCTAAGAGTACATGTGATTTTGAAGGTGAAACAAAAATCAATCTCAATTAAACTTGATTACTTAAAATTTACAACTAAAACAGACCAAAGAGCATGAAAATCAAAGAAGAAAAATTAATTACCTGAAATTTTGGGTACTTATTGCTATTAAAACTTTGAAATTGATTTCTATAAGCAAAATACAAATAGATCCGAAGAGAAGAGATGAGATGAGATGGAAACCAAACAAACAGCTGTAGTTAGGATTGCTGCAAATAGGTACGGACGATCAATGGCAACTACTGATCCTAGTGCGAACGAAAAACTCAGTTGAAGGACGACCATGGCAACTGCTGAAAACAATCAATTTCTGAAGATAGAACCGAATCTGCCGTTTTCTTTTCTTTTTTATGCATTATTTTCTAAACACAAATATTAAAAATCCTTCCATCCTGCAAACCACGCCGGTTTTACAGGTTATCGGTTTAATCAAACCGGTAGAGCTGAATAATTAAATTGAATTAAGGGTCAAAATGGTCTTGAAGTTGGATGGTAAATCAGTTTTAGCCCCAAATCGAAGTTTAAGTATGAACTAAGTCTTGAATTATGCAATATTTGATAAATTATTGCAAATTTAACAAAGTTTTAGGTATTGAAACTGATTGTATTTGGTTGGACTAATTTGTCTAATATTTCTCTATAAGGAATGGTTTCTGATGACCAAGGTTTTGTTGGTACTCTCATGCTTCCTTGCCTCTGACTTTGAGCCCATGTAAGAGTCTCGTTTTATGGAACTATGTAAGTGGCAGAAAACCAGGACCCCGGGCTCAAATATTTAACATCCAAAAGAATTAGGCATTGCAGATATTTGTGCTAGCCTTGCTTGAATAACCAATATCCATAAAACTAGCATGACTCAACTACCTTTAGCAATTAGCATTAACATAAAAGTACCAAACTACGGAAAAGTACGTCTAATCCGTTCCTTCTAGCTAATACTAAAAAAAAAAGGCTTAATACATCTTTAACTACCCTCTTGACTCTCAAAAGTTCTAAATGACCCCTTATTCTTGTCCAATTATATAAATAATCTCATATTTCTTGTCCAACTCCACTCAATAAACCCCTATGCTTGAATGCAATTGGACAAGACCAGGGGTCATTTGGAACTTTTGAAATTTCAGGAGCGTACAGGGTAACAGATGTAGTAGGCTAAAAAATAAGGAGTGAGAGTTCCACTTATTTCATGGATTAATGAAAATTATCATGAGGATTTTCACAAATTCAAAACAATGTATATGCTTCTGTTTTCTAATTCCTTCCTTCTCTTTCTTTTTTGTGTTCTGTATTGTATTAAAGACTTAAGTTGAGTTTGGGTTTAGGGTTTTCTAACATTGATCAACAAACAATTAACAATTGCATTAAATTACTCCAAAGAAAGTATTCAATCCCTCTCCTTCTAACTTCTATCAAAAAATTATCACACAGCGAGGACATATTTAATGTAATCTTCATAATCAGATCAATCAATCAAATAATAGAATTGATGTTACCATCACCTGCAGAATTCAGAATCGACGCCTTGTTTCAGTCGACGGTGAGAAGCAGCGGCAACGGTGACCAACCGACCGGTGGGGGCTGGAGCTGGGAGCAGCGAGGAACGACGGTCTCCGATTTGGGATTTCTATCGAGAGGGAAATGGGATTGGGGACCGAAAGCATTTAACACTTCAATTTTATTCTTGTCAAAAAAAAAAAAAAAAAAACCTTAATTAAACCCTGAAACTTTACATGCTTTAAGGATCAAAACAATGATTAATTATTTTTCCACATTGAGTCTTAATCATTATTTTTATTATAGATTTAGCCTTTATTTAATTTTTTCATCGAGTTTGGATGGCACGCATTGTTAGGACGATTCGGCTTATTGACGTGGAAAAATAAAAATAAGAATTTATTGACTAGGATAGATAGCGAGCAAAAAGTAACAAGAATTTACACAAATTAATTTCCAGTAGGTTCTTACAAACTCGATCTTCTCCTCTCCCATTTTGTAATTTTCAGTATTAGAATCGCCAAATCAATATTCTCATCTCCTAAACTCAACGGAAAAGTTAAATAAGGATCAAATCCATAACAAAATCAATAATGAAGAGCTCAATATGGAAAAATAATTAATCAAGGGCTTGATCTTTAAAACATGTAAAGTTTAAAAGCTTAATTATGTTTTTTTGCCTCTATTCTTTTCTGATTTTGATTAATTAAACATAACGGTGTCGTTGTGATTCTGTTTTAGAAAAATAAAAATAAAACACATGCTTTGTGAGGGTTGTAATAGTGTCAAACCGAGTTTTAGCCTGCTCAAACTCGGTTCATTAGAAAATTGACAAGCTCGAGTTTAATATTTTGTTTATGAACTGCTATTGAGCTGCTTTTTTATTTGTTCACGAACTTTGCTCGCTGACATCTCGTTAATTTAATTCTATTCATGAAATCTGATCGCAAACAACTCATTAATTAAAGCTCGAGATCAATATTTTGTTCTTGTGTTGCTCGCAAGCTGCTATGAACTGTTCATTTATTCGTTCACGAGCTTTGCTCATAAGAATCTCGTTAATTTTGTACATGAATTTTACTCGCTAACATCTCATTAGTTATGTTAATTTGGAATTTCTTTAACACAATTATATAAATTTGAAAATTACAAAATTAAAAGTTTCACAGAACTGCGTAATTTTACATTTCGCCCTTATAGAATACAATTATTAGAAGAATAATCGAACCAAATTTGCTTGCGAGTCTGTTCATAAACATTATAGCCGAGCTTATTCAAGAAATTGCAACCGGACCTGCTCGCGAGTTTTCGAATCAAGTTCTACCGTGCTCAAACTCGACTCATTTATAAATCGAACCGAACATAATCGAGTCTTTATCGAGCAAAGCAGCTCGACTCATTTACAGTTTTGTTAATTGACTTCAACCTTGCAATGTCCAACCTCCATAGCTGCAATTCCTTCTTTCAAACCAAATGTAGCGGCGTGTGGACATTATTTGTTGGGTTGCTAAATACCACCTCCAAAGTAATTATCACCACCTCTATTTGGACTTTTTTGCCCTTCTCATAATTTTGATCAAAAACTGAAAATTCTCTCTCCAAAATCATAAACCCGAACAACAATAATTGAAATTGTGAAAATAATTGATGTGTGACAACCCGAACCCCAAAAATGGGTGATTACAAGTCGGAAACATTAAAATTTACGTTTTTTTATAAAAGAACTCATAAAAATAATATATCTTTTTTATGACGATTTTGCATTTTTCGTCACAAAAAATTGAAACGATTTAGTATCTTTCGTCACTAAAAATTTTACGATTTTGCACCGGCCAAAATTTGGACTAAACAGATGCCGCATCCGTTCGGCCCATGGCGGGAACAGATGCTGCATCCGCCCCCACCATGGGCCGAACGGATGCGGCATCCATTTAGGCCCAATTTTGGCCGATTCTCTAAAAAAATCAGTATTGAAAAAAAATTATGAAAAGGACAAAATTATCCAAATGGGGACAGTAATAAGTAATTTGAGGGAAGTAAATAGCAAAACCCAAAAAAAATTAGTCCTATAGTTCTTGAAACAGATAGCGGAATTAATTTTGACGTACAAAACAGACAACACAATTTCAAACCTCTCTTCACAACTGATGATGAGATTGTCTTGCCATCTGAAACAGTTAATGCTAATTTCCCTGAAAATATATGACATTGCCATTATAAACAGCTTTTTCGGACTATTTCGCTTCTATGCATCTCGAGAAATACAAATTCTACATATGTTCTAACACCTACAATGTCACTTGATAAAACACTCTTCGCTTTCTCGTTACAACAGCTGAGAAACTCCGATACTTAAATCAGTAATGATTGACCGAGTAGTCTAAATTTACTGTGGAAAAAGTACGGGGAGTTCTCTATTCTAAACCACACCGAGAAGGTGGACAAGCCTCGTTCTACCTATATTAACAATGAAAACATATTACAACACACTCATTTCATTCTCCTGAGAGATAAAAGCACAGTCTCCACCCCTCGAGCTGATGAATGAGGGATCCAGGATTCAAGTAACTACGTCTTGTGAAGAAGCTATTGAGGAATCTCAGATATCACAATGGAAGAGGATATCCACGGAGGTAAGCGGAATCCACTCCTGATTCCCGCACCAATGCCACCCTACCTGTCCGGGCCACCTTCATCGAAGGAGAAAGCGAGGAAGTTAAAAAATGAAAAACAAGGCGAAAATACAGATTGAATGAAACTTGGCAAGGGATGACTGACCTCACAAATCCCATATGGCTCTAATAATCTCTGCAGGGCAGCCATCTTGTTTAAATCACCCGTAAGCTGGAAGGTTATCGAATAATAATATGATTAGTAAAGCCATAAATTTTGGAAAACGAGAAACAACTATTGACGGAGAAGATAGAAAGAGGCATTAACAAGTATAACAATAAGTATAGAGCTCGTTTTTTATACTGAGCACCATATCGAACCCAATTACGACAAACGAAAACCAAAATATGCCACATCCATTCAACAATATTCGGAATATTAAACACGTAGAATTCAGAGCCCCCTCTTCACACTGTTACACTACACATTTGCTAAATATATATATTATTCTGCCATATCGAACCCAATTACGACAAACGAAAACCAAATACGCCACATCCATTCATCAATATTCAGAATATTAAACGAGCAGAATTCAGAGCCCCCTTTTCACTGTTACACTACACATTTGCTAAATATATACATTATTCTGCCATAATGAACCCAATTACGAGAAACGAAAACCACATACGCCACATCCAATCATCAATATTCGGAATATTAAACGAGCATAATTCAGAGCCCCCTTTTCACACTGTTACACTACACATATTTGATAGATATATATATATATTATACGCCACATCGAGTATATAACACTAAGAGAAAGCACTACCTCAAGCGTAATTGTGTGGTCAGACACATCAACAGCGTTGGCTCGAAATATGCTCGCAATATCAAGGACATCTCTCCTAGCAGAAGTATTCACTGCTACTTTTATCAGCATTAACTCTCGTTCTGCAAATGGCAAATGTGTAATGTCGTGTACCTGAACGAATCACCAACCATAGTAGCATTAACTACTCGGAACAGCTGAAGAAAAAAGCAGTAGCCTTCCAATAATAAGTCTAGCAAAATATCTCGTAACGAAAGGAAATAACATTACTAAGGATTAATTTAACAATGTAGCCAAATTCCGCTCCTGACACGAATGAATACATAGCAGCATTAACTACTCGGAACAGCTGAAGAAAAAAGCAGTAGCCTTCCAATAATAAGTCAAGCAAAATATCTTGTAACGAAAGGAAATAACATTACTAAGGATTAATTTAACAATGTAGCAAAATTCCGCTCCTGACACAAACGAATTTATGAAAAAAGACATACTGAAGCCACCTAAATTTTGGTCAAGTAAACTGAACAGCCACTCACCTCATGTAAATCTATCAACTTATGAAGTTGCAGAACCAATTTGCTGATTGACTCGTCAGTTCCGGGAATAACAGTTGTTATGCGAGAAAGTCCTTCTATCTCGGCGCTACCCACTGCAAGACTCTGAGAGATTGAAGCGAGAAAAAAAACAATGAACCATAAGTGGCCAAACATTTTGGAAGAAAAATAGAGATGAACATAAACTATGCAGACCTGAATATTATAACCTCGTCGAGACATAACACCAGTGATAGAGTTGAGAACACCAGGAGAATCATTCACAAGGATAGATAACGTATGTGATCGAAATCCGCTAGACTGAATTGAAATCAACAAAGGAAATACTAGTGTAGTCAATATGAGAATGAAAGGTGAGATAACTATAGTTTAAGGTAGGCCTAAAACATCTCTAGCCCCCGTATCCGAAACAACTACGTATGCGTCAGATATTAGTATGAAAGCTATTATTGGGCCTTAAATGTCAGCTTAAACTTTTAGTTTAATTAATTCCATGACATGGTATCAAAGTCTCTTAAACCGAGTGATTAAGAGTTCGAATCTTAACAACCGCATGTTAGTTTAATTTCAACACATGGTAAGATGGGGCGTGTGTTGTACACGCTTCAAGTCCAGTGGGCATGTCAGATATTAATATGAAAGCTATTATTGGATCTTAACTATCAGCTTAAGCTTTTAGTTTATACAATCTTGAAAGGTAATCCAGTGTCTTACATCTTCATCATAGAGAACTCCCCAATGAGCGTCGAGAACTTGATTTACACGGAAGTCGTCATAAGGCTCCACAGGATATACGTCACCCTTAAATTGAAAAATGCATAAACAAGAAGTTAGCCTTTAACAATGTACCAATATAATGCAAAAATCACCATATACATAAAGCTAAAAGAGAAAACTAAAGCAAATGCAAATTTACCATACAAATGATATAGTCAGGGGCGGAGACAAGGAGGGGCCTGGGTAGCCGGCCTCTCAGGCCAGGGGTGGTTCCGACCCCTGTCTCGGGAAGATTGAGGTTGGGGTGTCAAGATAGCATAGAAAAAAATATATATACACAGGTGTAAAATTGGCTCCCGAGCTTAGCAGTCACGAGTTCATTAAACTATCCAAATTAGAATACAAGTTCCCTAGAGTAAAAGTACGAGACCATATATACAAGTATCAGAAATCAAGTTCGTGTCGTGTCATTTTGGGTTAGTGTTGAATTTTGTCAAAGAAGCATGCTTAACACAGCCTATAGCGTACGGAACTTAAGAAGGATTGGAAAAGTAGAGTAAACCGAAACCCGACCTAAAAAATTTCGTCACAATCGTGTTAACCTGTTCGGGTTAGTGTCTATTTCATGTCGTGTTTTCGGGTTACCTGTAATTTTGTTATGCATATATATTAATGATAACTTTTAAAAATATAAGAAGATATGTCAGTATTTTAAATACTTTATGTCATTTTTATATTAGTATGTTAACACTAACCATCGAAAAAGTCCGCTAATACCATATTAAGGGTCATGTAATGTTTATAACAATTTAGCAGGTTCGAATCAATCTGACATATAAAAATGTGTAGTGTAACGGTAAAACGTTATTGTTGTGTGACCGGGTTCGAGTCTTAGGAGCGGCCTCTTGCCAAAAAAAAATTGGCAAGGGAAGGCTTGCCCCCAGTACACCCTTGTGGTGGGACCCCTCCCCGGACCCTCGCTAAGTGGGGACGCGTAATGCACCGGGCCGCCCTTTATTAATAAAATGATAGATAAAAATACGAGAGAATATAACAATAATTTTAAATATTCGTGTCATTTCGTGTCGTTTCGGGTTAGCATATCAACCCTAACCTAATCCAAAAATTTGTGTGTCAGTTTCATGTCAACCCAAAAATGACACATTACCCGCTAAGCTAAACCCAAATACTAAACTTGCGTGTCAATTTCGTGTCGTGTAATCGGGTCATGTGTACTTTTGCCACCTCTATAGATATCCACAAATTTTCTTCTTCCTACCATCAAACTGAGGGACCTAGGTTGCAACTTGCAACTAGATATTTTTCTACCCATGTATACGATCATCAGGGTAATTTCATATGCAGTCTAAATGACAACCATCCCAGAATACGAACAAGCATACAAAATAGAAAATATATCCCCCAACAAACAGCAGTACATACTATTCCCCCTGAAATATTTTGACATTAGATATCAAAGCTCTAGCATTTCCAAAATACCCAAATAAAAAGATCCAAAATTGGATTGAACCAAAGAACATATTTAAGGAATGCAAGTGCGCAACGAATACTCGGACAATATCTATAAAGATTACTGATTGACCAAATAAGATTTATGTACCTTTGAAGATGAAATGGTGCTTCCATTGAGGGAACCATTTGAATTTCCTGTAAGATTATTGACTGAACTACTGGGCAAGGCATCACAAGCTTGCATATTTTCAAGGTCAGGATAAGAAGCTGCAGAAAATCTCCAAAATGGAGCTGTTTCACCCATCCTTTCCCGTCTCAGAGCAATCTATATCAGTGTCAATTCAAGCTTCATTACACAGATATTACAATAATAATAACAAATATTAGTCTTGATTCTGCATACTGTGAACCTTAATACTACTTATGCGAAATAACCTCACATATAGAGTACAGAACCACCTTGATAAGGTTGGTATTTCAGTTGTTTTTGTCGGAGATTAATATAAGATCTATGATTGGGCCTTAACTATCAACTAGCTGTTGGTTAAAACGGTTTCATGACATGGTATCAGAGCCTCTAGGACCAAACGGTCGAGGGTTCGAGTCCTGGCAACCTCGATCTTATTCATGAACTTGTTCATGAACCTATAACCAAGCCAACTCGTGAGCTTTTGAGCTGAGTTTCGCCGTGCTTAAGCTCGGCTCGTTTATAGATCGAGCTTTTATCATCATGAGCGGCTCGACTTATTTACAGCCCTAGTTTGAAGGAAAGAAGAGAATTGATTTGGACAACGAATTAGACCACACATGTTTCCCTCCTGACTGCAACTAGCTGTATTGTGGCCAAATGACTAGTTGGCAAGATTAAAATAAATGCCTCCACTCCATCTTTCACAACAAACGTTACCTTAATGCTTAAGATATTTAACATCCTGTGAGGTTAATTATATGATTTCTTATTCATAAATCCATGAAAAGCACAGCAAGATTGATATGATACCTTTCCGGTTCTCGAAAGCTCTTTAATCCTGAACTTGCTCAAGTTCCTCAAAACAGCAGCCATCTTTCCAGGGTCTCCAGTAACCTGAGACATCCACAGGTGTGATATACAACAGATCACGGACAATTACAGTCTGAAATAAGCAATAGAAACTTATCATGTCATGATAAAAAAGGGCGGCCCGGTCGCATTACGCGTCCCCGCTGAGCGAGGGTCCGGGGAGGGGTCCCACCACAAGGGTGTATTGGGGGCAAGCCTTCCCTTGCCAATTTAATTGGCAAGAGGCCGCTCCTAAGACTCGAACCCGTGACCTCTGGTCACACGGCAACAACGTTTTACCGTTGCGCCAAGGCTCGCCCTCTATCATGTCATGATAGATCTCTCAAAATTCTTCCAATGCATCAAAAAAACTAATAAAAGCTATTCTTAGGCTTTAACTATCAGCTTAACCTTTTAGTTCAATTGGTTCCATGACATGGTATCAAAGCCTCTTAGACCAAATGGTCGAGGGTTCTAATCCTAGCAACCTCACTTATTAATGAATTTAAACACAATAAAGCCATTAAGGCTCATTTCCCGAGTGCCCCAACCTAAAAATGTTGCACAAGTTCATACTCATGATAACACGTGAACCAGCACAAAAATTCATGGAAAGGGCAAGAGGTTCTAAACTACTTTCCATAATATTTGTCTTTCTAGAGAAATTTTTTTGTTAAATAAAGTTTGACATTTTGATTCAATCAATGTACATTAATTGATGTTTTACCAAATATACCCCTATTTAAGTTGCATTTTTATTTTAGGAATAGATAAAAATTAATTAATGGATACAATTAATACAAGGGTAACAAAGTCTTTTAGTTAACGTTAATTACATTTCTTAACCTTAAAAGACAAATATTATGGAACAGAGGGAGTAGTTAAGTACTTCATCAATAAGTCTCCCATGGTCCTTCACATTTCTTCTGCAGATTTATTTATCACACTCCAAATATTAAAGGTTGATAAACAGTGCTTGTAATTTTATAGGACATGTATCTAGAGAAAGTTCATGTTTGACATAAAATACATTATAAACTACTAACAATTCTCCAGTAAGGTAACAGTATTTAAAATTCTCAACAAAGTGAAAAGTTATGATGTTAACAAAGGATAAGTCCCTATAAAAACTATGGAGAAAATCACCTCAATTGTCAGTGTCTTCTCTGAGGTATCAACAACTTTAGCTCTGAAGATGTCCGCCAGCCACATGATCTGAAATTTAAGGTCAATTACGACAAGTTTAAGTACTTAAACCAATCTTATAAAAAAAAAAAGGTACTTAAACCAATGGACTAAAACATATAAGTTTCCAATTCTCTCTGAAGAACATAAGTAAGCTTTCTCAGACAAATTCCGCAATACAAGGCACTTCCTATTTGTGAAGATTGGTTTCAGGCTGGATGATATGAGTGAAATTAACAATTGCAACCATAGAGTTAGACAGTAACACACATGTAAGCGAAGACAGGAAGAAAATGATACAAAAAGAACAAACTAAATGTTAAAACATCACCTCAGGACGAGTGACTGGATCCACATTAAGTTTTATCAGCATCATTTCACGTTCCACTTGTGGTTCCTTAGAGATATCCTCCACCTGATGAAATCAAACAATTTAGTAATTAAGTATAGAATAAACAGTTGGAAACAAATGCTTCAACAAGCCTGGACTATGCTAATGCAAGAAGAACTCAAATATGAGCCAAAAAGGGCAAAATAAAAGTAGGACAAACAATTTTGTTTCAATAAAGTCATTCAAGCGACTTCAAGAGCAAAAAGACACCGGAAATATGACATGGTTTTCTCATCAACACTAGTCAACTTTCACTGCTGACCGAAACGACAGGTGGCTTCCCATTTATGAGCCAAAAAGAGCAAAATAAACAATTATGATTGTGCTTCCCATTTGTGTTTGTATCAACACCAAACAATTGCTATATATAAGCCTATAAATCAAGTACCAAAATCCACCTAACTTATAATAGATATTGAATGCAAGGATCTTGGTGTATTCAAGTCAAAGCCACATATTATGATTTCTAGCATTTTTTCATGAAACTCAAAATCTTAGCATTTCTTGCATGTCTATTCCAGTCAAGGACGGATCAGGAGGAGCAGAGGGGCTTAAGCACCCACTGATCGCCGGAAAACGCCAAACATTCTATAGAAACTATGCACAGGGATTTGATTTTTTTTTTATGTAAAAACAACCAAAAAATATCAATTCAGCACCCATAAATCACAAGAGACCACCACAAGCACCTTATCAGGAATCCTAAATCTGTTACTGAGTGCAGTGAATTGTTAATTGTTATTTGAGCTGACAAATCAATATTATGTTAAAGTATTAACCTTTATGACATTGACAAGCTTGTTGAGCTGCTCCACAACTTGTTGCAAAACCTTTTCAGTTCCTCGAACAACTATAGTAAAAAGAGCCTTGTCCTTGTTCAAACCAACAGCAAGTGACTCAATATTGTAACCCCTTCTAGCAAAAACTCCTGCAATTCTGTTTATTATTCCACTTTCATCGCCAACAAAGACTGAGATTGTGTGCCTTTGCACCCTGACATTACAACAATAAGATTCAATTTCTATGATTTATCAAAATAATCATAGTTTAAATGCAATGTTGGTCACTGAATTTGCGGGGTTTGTCTCAAAATGGTCATTAAACTTCAATTTGTCTTAATAGAGTCATTCAACTTTGATTTTTTTCAATAAAATCATACCGGTGACTTCAGATGGAAAAGACTAACGGAATCTTCACATTAAAAATATAACAACTAGATTAAAGCTTATAATATCAAAAGAAATAATATAATCAGAAACACCAAATTCTTGTGTATTGCATCCATGATCAACAGAAGTTTAACAACAACAACAAAGTCTTAATCCCGAAATGATTCGGGGTCGGCTTTTAAGATGTGGTTAACACCAAAAAAAAATATAGTAGTTAACACCAAAACAAATATAGTAGTCGGGGACAGGTCCAAAGAGGGCTTGGGGGCTTGAGCGTCCAGTGGTCGCCGGAAAACACTAAAAATTCTATAGAAATTGTGTATGATTTTTAAATTTTTTTATGTAAAAACACAAAAAAAAAAAAAAAAAAAAAAAATCAATTTAGCACCTATAAATCACGAGATATCCTAGGCCTATCCTAGTATCAAAGTCCCAGGGAGACTAGTCCTCTCCCCCATTACACGGGTTGGAATTACATCGGTTTCCCCCCCTACTGCTACTGATAGGATGCTGACAGTGTAATATTGGTGTCTTAAGATTATTCATATATCGTGATGTATGACCATTGTGGCTTCCCTGTGTGATATTAATATGAATGCTTGCCACTGTATTTTTCCCGGTTTATAGCTTGTCCCTAACCCGTATATGTGCACTCTTGGCTGGTTTACCTCCTAGGGGAAGTAAGCGCCACAAGGTGTCAACGAGTTGGCCCCGTGACAGGTGGTACAAGCACCATTGAATCATGGATCAGTCACTGATAGCAGTGAAATCTAATATGCAAATAATCAAACACATCAAAATACAGTTAATCTAATAGCCATTCCGATAGTCCTTTTTGTCTCAAGTCACAGGAGTTTAGTGACCATTTTAAGACAAACCTCAAAATTCAGTGACCAGCCCTGCATTTAACCCAAATACTCACAAAAACCATGCCTCGAACTTCAAAATTCTGAAAGAAATAGAATTAGTGATACACAGAAACGAAAAGCATTTCCCCCAAACTTATAATTAACGCAACGCCAATCAATAAACAGCACTAAAACCATGAAATGAAGGAGTTTAAAGACTCACTTAGAGCGAGAAAATGGAGGAACAGTGTCAGAAACAGCAAGTTTGTCTCCATTTTCTTGGCTAAGACTAGCAGAAAGCTTAATTACACCGCCATTGCTGCTCCGAGTGAGAAAACGAAAACTGCTCCTTGAAAAAGCACTAGTTAAATCTACTTTCAAAGATGAGGCGGCGAGCGGAGAAGATGAAAATGTAGCTACAGCAGCCATGGCTTTTCTTGTCTGTACTTACTTCACTGCTACAAGTGAATGAGAAGAGACGGAGTGACGGAGGTTTAAACAGACGGTGGACACTTTGGGGAAGAGAAGGGGACAGGTAGAAATTAAGCAAAATGTGTTCACACTAGTGGAGTACAACAAAACACTAAAAGAAACGTGATCTTTTTTCCTAAAACGGTAAAATTATAAGGGTTAATTAGGACAACTTCTTCGGTGCAATACACTCGACCAATCAAAAAAGAGAATCATGCTAGCTTATTGGAATATGATCGGTGGAAGGAAATAAATTATACAATTGTTACGTTTCTATTGACAATGGCCAATGGACCGGGACCATAGTAGAATTTCTCGTTAATTAGGGTGTCGTGTGGTTGCTCCTCATCCTCATGTTCCTCTTTGCCTTTTCATTGTCCCGTATATTATTTAAATTTTATAACTTGGAAAATTAAAAATAGCAGTTGCATGAGAAATACGGTTCTAAACAATTTTAATTCTTAGATTTTTTTAGAGTTAGGTTTTGTTTGATAAACCACTTAACTGCTTAAATTAAAATGTTAAGCACTTATTTGATATAAGTGTGTTTGGTAACTGTTATGTATTCATCACTTAAATTAGTTAATTAAGTTAAAAACCACTTATTTTGATAAATCAAAATATTTAACTTAACATTTTAAGTTTTTTTTTTTTTTACTGTGAAGGATACTTTATTAATTAGGAATTAGTAGAACATTACATATAAAGGGAGGGGGCTCAGACAGCCACACTCCTCTATCAGAACTAGAAACGACTGCCCGAGCTATGAGATGGGCTGCCGAATTTGCTGACCTGTGAACAAAACTAATTGAAACGTTTATCATTTCCTGTAGCAGGGATTTGCAATCATTAGTAACTAGGTCCAGAACCGAACTGCCGCTAGTTTCTCGCCGGAGAGCATACACTAGTACTTGTGAGTCCGATTCTATAAAAACGTCCCTCCAACCCATTGATTTTAACCAGCTTAGAGCTTCACGGAACGACAGGGTCTCGACGAGAAGCGGACTGCAATGTAACACGCCATTACCAGCTGCTAGAAAAGAACCTGAGCTATCCCGGCACAGAAACCCGAAGCCTGCGTAACCCTCAGGAGCAAAGATCGCACCGTCCACATTCATTTTTATCGAGCCCGACGGCGGGGGGTACCACGTTGTTGGATATGCTGGTGTGCTCGTGCTAGATGAGCGTTTTTCCTGAGCTTCAGACCAGCGTGCTAAGTAGGATGATGCTGATTTGAAGAGGATAGGCGGAGCAGTATTCGTGTTCGACCAAACTTTGCTATTTCTGTTCATCCACAAGAACCAGCAACCAACCGCGACAAGGGCTACCAGATCCTGAAAGTTACCTTGCAATAATACCCAAAACTCAGCGAAGTTAGAACAGCGACTACTCTGATCGGAGAGCGGCGAGCAGTTCCAAAACAACCGAGCTGTTCTGCATGAAACCAGAACGTGAAAGGCATCCTCAACGGCAGTTCTACACAACGGACATGTCAAGTTAACAGCTACATGTCTGTTCAAAAGGGCCTATAAGGTGTTGGTCCCTAGTAATTAGTTCCAAGGGGGGGTTAGGAACTAATGTAACTTTTTTTTGCTTTTAATTATGCTGACTTAATGTTATTTTAAAAGTTTGATAACTCAGCGTGTTGGTCAGCACGGCCGATTGATTAGTCAGACAGTTTTAGTTCTGTGCTGACTAAGACTGCTTGACTTGAGAGTTTGGAATTGACACTTGAAAGGTCAGCTTCCAACTTAGCACTCAGATTTACTCAGTTTCAGTTTTAACAATTTATAAGCTGAGTAAATGCAACAAGCAACACATGCACATATATATATATATTGAGAGAAAGAGTTTAGAAGTTACTCAGCACGACTTATCCTGGTTCGGCCTCTCTGCCTACGTCCAGTCCCCAGTTCCTCCTGGGATTTTCAATCCAATACTGAGCTCTTTCAAGGTAGAGCACAAACCCTTTACAAGGCAGTGAGTATGCAAGAGTACGTCCTCTATTCGTCTACTCAGCTCCTACTAAGTACTACAACCCAGCACTTAGATTTTTCTACCACTGAATACTTATAACCAAGTACTCAGCTCAACACTCTCAATATTCCTATTGATCACACACTTGTTCTTTTTCAACTAAAGAACACCTTAGATGATTACAAAACAATCAATCTAGCATTTACATAGAGAATAGAAAAGTTGGTGTAAGATCTTTTTGTATTTGAGTGCTTTCAAGATTTTCTCTCTTGTATTTTTCTTTTGATACTTCGGCAAGTGATCCAAGAACTATCATTGTCCTTTTATAGATGAATTTCTAAAGATTGGATCATTTGAGATGATTTAGCCGTTAAGTCCAAAACGGCTCTTTTAGCAGACAGCTTCTGGTCAGCTTCAGTCTGTTCCGCCATTCCCTTTCTCTATTTTCTTCAGGCGTCAGGTTTTGTCTTCTTGCATCAGACTTGTCTTTTTGTGCCAGTTGTCTTTTACCAATAATCCATAGACCCATGTTTCTTGGAATTAGTCTTCTGTGTATTTTCGAGGCTTCAATTATTGGTGCAGAAGTTTGGCAGACTTTGTCCTTTAGTTGAACGGATCTTTCATGATGTCCTGACTGTCACTCAACTTCATTCGTTATCTTTGAATGTTCAATTTTAATGCTGAGTTCCTTATTAGTCAGTTCCGTTCTGTTTATTCAATTCTGAAAGTCTTCTAATTTGGTCAGCTTCGTTCTGGCAACTTTGAAGGAAGCTTCTGATGCTGAGTTCTACTTCACTCAGCTTCTATTCTTTCATGCTGAGTTCCGTTCTACTCAGCTTTGGCTTATGCTGACTTTTGACCTGTTTAACTTTATATATATTTTTGCACTCAATATTGAACAAACACATTAGTACAATTAAATCAAAGCATTTAAATTTAATTGCCTCTTAATCATGGATGATTTTGTCAAATCAAAATCTTGTGGAAAGGTGTTTCAACAAACTCCCCATTTTGATGTTGGCAAAATACATAATTAAGGAACTCAGTTATAAGTTACCCCATGATTGATATATTTTTGAAATGACTCCCCCGTAAGGGTTGCACATATTGTCTTAACTTAATTCTAAACCTTCCAAGATTTAATTGAATTATCCTTAAGACATTTGTGTATACTGACTTAATTTAATGTTAGATTTTTCAAGATCAGAGCTAATTTGATTTAAGTCAGTTTTCAAAAATATTAGAAGTATGTTACTACTCAGTTTATTGCATAAGTAGTTTAGTGTTAATGTATACTGAGTATGTTTTACTTCTTAATTTGTTTGTTCAATTTTATCGACCAGATTGAGGAAATAGTACTTGACATAGATTAAACAAAAAATAAAGCAAAAAACATATATGAAAGTTTCTATGCAAGTTCTAAACATTTACTAGACTATATCTAGTTCTACTTCAACAAACTCCCCCATTTTGATGTTGGCAAAATACATAATTAAGGAACTCAGTTATAAGTTACCCCATGATTGATATATTTTTGAAATGACTCCCCCGTAAGGGTTGCACATATTGTCTTAACTTAATTCTAAACCTTCCAAGATTTAATTGAATTATCCTTAAGACATTTGTGTATACTGACTTAATTTAATGTTAGATTTTTCAAGATCAGAGCTAATTTGATTTAAGTCAGTTTTCAAAAATATTAGAAGTATGTTGCTACTCAGTTTATTGCATAAGTAGTTTAGTGTTAATGTATACTGAGTATGTTTTACTTCTTAATTTGTTTGTTCAATTTTATCGACCAGATTGAGGAAATAGTACTTGACATAGATTAAACAAAAAAAATAAAGCAAAAAACATATATGAAAGTTTTTATGCAAGTTCTAAACATTTACTAGACTATATCTAGTTCTACTTCTTTTGAGCTTGGTGGTCAGCTTGAGCTATTCTTTTGCCTTTGTCTTTACTTCCTGAGGCATTACCTGCAAGCTGAGTTCCTCCTTGACTTGTCTCCCCCGTTTTGCCATCATCGGGTTTATAAATGAATGTGTCAGTGTGAGCATGAGAGGAGAGGTGAGTTGAGTAACGCTGGAGCCTCTTAGTACTTTCTCGCAAGCCATCAATTATAGGAACACTGTCATCTTGGACATGGCAAGGAACCCGAAGAGAACTGCTAATCATGCTGAGCAGGCATTCATGAGATTTGCTAAGCCAGGTGAGCGAGCTGGTGAGCTGACTAAAAGATTGGTGGTACATCTTGAGCAAGGCAGAGTCATAAAATATGCGTTGGGCATTGTTGATGCGCATTGCCTTCATAATTGCTTGGGAAAAGCTCAAGAGTTGACTATTGGAAACTGGATCAACATCCATTTGTGCTTTGTTGATGTTGAGTAAACTTACTGCTTCACTCAGTTGGTCAATTGTGCACTGGGAGGAGGAGGATACTAAGTCACGCGTACTGGTCAGCTCAGCATTAAGCTAGGTAAAGCATTCTTGAAGTTCAGCAGAGGTGGCAAACTCAGCATTGCCAGGTGCGCTTGATTTGGTCAGTTCTGCAGTTAACTTAGCAAAATATCCTTGAAGTTCAGTAGAAGTGGCATACCCTGGATTAACTTCTGATGGTTGTTGGATTTTGCCTTCAAGCGAGTTCAGATGGTTCACCATTGTGAGAACCAATTCAGTCAACTTTGTGATTTGGTCTTGCCTTGGTTGCTGAGTTTGAATGGTGGTCATAACACTTACTAGATCCTTGAGTCCTCTTAGTTCATTGAGAAGATGAGTGATTCCAGGCAGTTGAGAGGACTCAATATCAGAAGATCTAGCAGCATCAGCTTGAGGAGGGTTCAATTCTTGAAGCAAGGACTGAGTAGAGGCAATGATGCGACGGCCTGACTCAGTGGCATTCAAGTAGGTGAATTGAGCCGCATTTGTCTCAAAGGCTGGAATTGAGCTTGATGGTGGAGGAGTTGGCTCTTTGCCAGATTGATCACCTTGATTGGTGACTGGACTTTGATGCGGAGTATCTTCAGGGGCTGAGTTGTCAACATGCTGAGTTGGAGGTGGAGTTTGGTTAGTCATGTTGACCTGCTCATCCTGAGTGGATGAAGTTGAAGTAGGATTTGGTCCATCTTGAGCAGTTTTTGGATTCTCCGGAGTCTTGGCTTGTTCCTCAATATGAGTAACAGAGGCTTGGTTTTGCACAAGATCCGTTGGAGGAGACTCAAGCTCAACATCATGAGAGAAATATTTGAACTGAATTTTGGACATTTCAGCATCAATATCTTGAGGAGGAGAGTCTGCAAGAAGATCAATAACTTGAGTTTTATGGGCTTTCTTCTTAAGCCGCTTGAACTTTGTTTCTTTGGCAGGAGATGGGTCAGCATCAATGTTCTCCTCATCAGTATCAACTGTCTCTTCTCCCATAGTTGGATGCTCATGTTGCTCAGCATGATCCTCAACAGCAACATTTTCTTCTTCCTCAACTCTTTGCTCAACATCACCCTAAGGTTGCTCAACATCAGCATGTTCTTCTTGCTCAGTATGGACGTTTTCCTCAACAAGAGTTTCTTTCTCAGCTTCCCTTTCTTTTTCAACATTTGCTTTCTCAGCTCTTTGCTCAGTTTCTTCCTCGGTTTCCTTTTCTAGGTCAGTTCCATGACCTTTGGAGGATACAACCCAATCTAGGGGATCAGCTTCAACTGTCTTTAAGGTATTAGCCTTCTTCCTTTTCATCAAAGGGGATTCTGGAGTTCCCTCTTCTTCATCCTCAGGCTCTTCTGGCCTCTTTCTCTTCTCTGCTGACTCAGCTTTCTCCTTAGCCTTGTCAGCTTTAACTTTTTCTTGAGACACTAGTCTCACTTTCTTTGGGACATCATTGATGTCTTTGGAGCATGTGTCAATGGCTTTTCTCTTCTTCCTCTTCTTTTCCTTAGGTGACTCAGCAAGAGCCTCCACTTCTTTCTCAGGCTCATTTTCAGGCTCAATTTCTAGCTCAGCTTCATCATTTTCCTCAGCATCTACAACTTCTTCATATCCTTTCAATGGTTGATTGTATAATAACCCAACCAGCAGAGCTGCTGTGATCTCATTTCCCAAGGTATCAGTTTTATTGATTGTCTCAATCTGTTTGTCCTCAATGATCTTAGTGATCAGAGAACCCAGCCTGAGCTTCTTTCCACTGCGTTGAAGAGCCCCAACAAGAAAGACGGGCATGTTAAGTGGAGTGTAGGTCAACATGTGCCATATGAAGCACTGTTCAAAATTTGAGGCAGATGAGGCTGAGTTGAGTTTGGGGAAGATGAAGTTGGTCAGCATGTAGTGAGCCATCTTTTGTTCTTGCCCCATACAGGTGCTGGGTATTTCACCTTTATGATCTTTGGGTTTGCATAACCCCTTGATCTTGTCAAGCTTCTCCTTTGGTACCTTCTCTTTTGTTGTCCTAAATTCTATTCCTTCGTCTGGTAAATCAAGCAAAGTAGCTAAATAGGCAGGGGTTATGGTGATTTTCTGACCTTTGACTGTAGTCTCCAAATAGTCAGCATCTTCTTCATCAACAAACATGTTGGAATAGAACTCTCTGACCAGTCTAGGGTATGTTTTTCCGGCGAGTGAGAAGAGACCGGTCCATTTGTTCTTCTCAATCCAGTCGCAGAATGGCTTCTCATAAGTGACGAATCCTGGAGAAAACCATCTGCACTTCAGAACCTCCAAGTTGTTTACCTTTTTATGGACCTTGATCATATTCCTTTCTATTTGCTTTGAAGAACCAGCGGGGTCAGCTTGAGTGGGTTTGCCAGAGGTTTGGCCAGGCTGAGTGGTGACGTTAGGGATTTCATTTTTGCCGGAAGCCATTGTTGCAGATAAAGGTTTTGAGGTTTAGGGAGAGAGAAGAATTCGATTACAGAAGATCGTAAGCGTAAAGAGTAATGAGTGGGGATTCTTCCACCACTTATAGAGTTTTGAGTCATTAATGAACTAGCCGTTTTCATCTTGGGACTTTAATCAACAAAGATTCTGCCATTTATGACAGGTTCGGCGCATGGGTATTCATTATTACTTGCGTTTTTCTAGGCATGATTTGTTACACGTGTCATTGTTTATTGGTGCAAGTGGGCATTTACTCAGTTTGCAAGAATATGAGTCGTTTATGATACTGAGTATTTAATTCTACATAGATGGATTTCCTATCTCTTAGTAACTCAACATATGTTCATCACACAACATGTACATTCACTCAGCATAAGGTGATTACTCAATATGGCTATCTACTCAGCACAGAATATTTACTCAGCATTTGTATCTACTCAGCATAAACTATTAAGCTCAATGTGCAGTAGTTACTAGATTGATATCAGTCAGCATGACAATCACTCAACATTTATTCAAATACTTAGAATTACTGAAGAGGATTAGACATACCGATAGCTTCCCTTAGTATGTTAAATTGTTCACGAGCCAAGGGCTTGGTGAAGATATCTGCAAGCTGTTCATTTGTTGGCACATAGGTCAGCTTGATCTCACCCTTCAGTACGTGATCTCTGATGAAGTGATGCCTTATGCTGACATGCTTCATCCTGCTGTGTTGAATAGGATTCTTGGATAGATCAATGGCACTTTTGTTGTCACATTTGATCTCTATTGTCTCAGTTCTTACTCCATAATCCTCAAGCTGTTGCTTTATCCATAGGACTTGAGCTACACAGCTTCCAACAGCAACGTACTCAGCTTCAGTTGTAGACAGAGCAACTGATGACTGCTTCTTGCTGAACCAGGATACTGGACAGCTTCCAAGGAAATGGCATCCTCCTGAAGTACTCTTACGCTCTAGCTTATCCCGTCCATAGTCAGCATCAGTGTATCTTATGAGTGTGAAGTCATTTGAGGCTGGATACCATAAACCTGCATCAACTGAGCTCTGCAAATATCTAAAAATTATTTTTACAGCAATTAAGTGAGATTCCCTTGGGTCATCTTGATATCTTGCACAATAACATACTGAGTACTGTATATCAGGTCTACTAGCAGTGAGATAAAGTAAGAAGCCTATCATACCTCGATAAAGTTTACTATCTGTTGACTTACTTTTCTCATCTTTGCATAGGACAGTATCAGTACCTATATGGGTTGATATGGGCTTACAGTCTTCCATATCAAATTTCTTTAACATCTCCTTGGTGTACTTGGACTGACTAATGAAGATGTCGTTCTTACCTTACTTAATTTGAAGTCCAAGGAAGAAGCTGAGTTCTCCCATCATAGACATTTCGAACTCAGACTGCATCTGTTTGCTAAACTCTTGACACAAAGATTCGTCAGTAGCACCAAATATTATGTCATCTACATAGATTTGTGCAAGTAGGGTATGTTTACCCTTTTTCTTAATGAACAAGGTTGTGTTAGCTTTTCCTCTGACATAATTCCTGGTCAGTAGGAAGTTGGTCAACCTTTCATACCAAGCTCTTGGAGCTTGCTTCAGGCCATATAAGGCCTTCTTGAGTTTATAAACGTGGTTTGGAAATTTTGGATCTTCAAAACCGGGAGGTTGATTAACATATACCTCTTCGTTTATAAAACCATTAAGAAATGCACTTTTAACATCCATTTGATACAATTTAAAGTTCATGAAACTAGCATATGCACACAATATACTTATAGCTTCTAACCTAGCAACTGGTGCAAAGGTTTCACCATAATCAATGCCCTCTTGCTGACTATAGCCTTGGGCTACAAGTCGAGCTTTGTTCCTAATTACATTTCCATGCTCATCTAGTTTGTTTCTAAAAACCCACTTAGTTCCTATGGATTTTTTATTCCTAGGTTTAGGTACTAAATCGCATACCTCATTTCTCGTGAATTGGTCAAGCTCTTCTTGCATAGCATTGATCCAATACTCATCATGCTCAGCATCAGCAAAGTTCTTTGGTTCATGAACTGATACGAAAGCAACGTTGCTAAGGAACTTCCTAAGCTGATCTCTAGTCATTACTTTGTTGTTTGCATCATCAAGGATGGACTTTTCTGAATGTCCTCTTGGAATTTTTATCTCCTTGGGTAATGTTGAGTTGTTTGGAACAGGTGTTTCTACAATCTCTGCAGGGACAGATTGGTCAGCAAAGGTAATTTCAGTTTCGATTTTACCTTTGGTCAATTCTTGTGCTGATGACTCAGCATGTCCATTCTGGTCAGCAGAAGCTGAGTTCAGCTCGTCCTCCATGGGTTGAGTTGTCTTACCTGCAGGGTCAATTTCATCGAAATCTACATGGACTGACTCTTCTACAACTTGGGTTCTTTTATTATAAATTCTATATGTTTTGCTGTTTGTTGAGTACCCTAAAAAGATTGCTTCGTCAGCTTTGGCATCAAACTTTGCCAAATTATCCTTAGTGTTGAGTATAAAACATTTACACCCAAAGGCACGAAAGTATCCAATATTGGGCTTTCGTCCTTTCCAAAGTTCATAATGAGTTTTCTTTAATATAGGTCTTACCAAGGCCCTATTCAATATGTAACATGCTGTATTGACAGCTTCTCCCCAAAAATACTTTGGAAGCCTATTTTCACTCAGCATTGTCCTAGCAATTTCTACTATTGTCCTATTCTTCCTTTCAACGACTCCATTCTGTTGAGGAGTTCTAGGGGCAGAGAAATTGTGGTCAATACCATTAGTTTCACAGAATTCATCAAACAATTGGTTTTTGAATTCTCCACCATTATCACTTCTAATGTGAGCTACTCGTAGGTCTTTGTCATTTTCAAGCTTTTTGACTAATGTGGTAAACATCTCAAATGTCTCATCTTTGCTACTCAGCAAGATGACCCAAGTATACCTAGAGAAATCATCCACAATAACTAAGGAAAATTTCTTACCTCCCATGCTGAGTGGCTGGATAGGTCCGAAAAGATCCAAATATAGTAATTCCAATGGTCTTTTGGTTGAGACAACCTTTTTACTATGAAAAGACTTTTTGGTTTGTTTACCTTGCTGACAAGCATTACAAAGTTGATCTTTTTCATACTTTAATTTGGGTAATCCCTCAACTAATTGCTTTCTAGCTAGTTTGGCAAGGAGGTCCATGCTGACATGCCCAAGTCTCCTATGCCATAGCCAGGAGTTGTCCTCTTTAGACACTAAGCATATACTTTTTGAAAATTGTTTTTCCAAACTCAACATGTAAACATTTTCTACACGAGGGGCTGTTAAAAGCAAATCATTTATTTTTCCCTCGAGTATCTGACATTTAGTATCATCAAATATAACCTTCCTTCCACTCTTGCAAACCTGAGCTACGCTTAGAAGATTATATTTGAGACCTTTAACTAAGGAGACTGACTCAATTTTAGGGTTACCTCCGATAGTTCCTGAGCCAACTATCTTGCCCTTCTTGTTGTCTCCAAAGCTTACACTACCTCCTCGTTTGAGCTCTAGTGTGATGAACTGAGTTTCATCACCTGTCATGTGTCTTGAGCATGCGCTGTCTATATACCAGAGTTTTGATTTCTCCACGCATGTCAAGCTGACCTGCATTTTAAACTATTCGTTTTTAGGTACCCAATTCTTTTTGGGTCCTTTCTTGTTAGTGTAAACAGGTGCAAAGTCATATTTTAACTTGTGACGACATACATTTGTAGTATGGCCACTTTTACCACAAAAGCCACACATAGTTACCCTTTGAGGGTGATGATGAGTGTGGTCAGCATTGTTGTGCTGAGCATGCCAGCATACCTTGGTAGTATGACCTTTCTTACCACAGAAGTCACATTGGACAGTCTGTTTGTTATGCCAGCACACAGCTTTTGTGTGTCCTTTCTTCCCATAACAGCTACATTGAGTAAACTATTTATGCTGACCAGTACCTGAGTACTCAGCATGGGGTTTATTCTTTGTTGAACCTTTTATTTGGTTCTGTAAAGTTGTGACATCCTTTCTAAGTTTCTTTGACTCAGTTTGAACCTCCGTGACAAACTTATGTAAGATTTGCATGTTGGTATGTAAATCTGAGTTGTCCTGGAGGAGATATCGGAGGTCACTCAGCTTGACCTCCTCAATCTCGTCACAACGCCTGCTGAGTGCCTTAATCTTTTTGTTACACTTCTTAGTTAGTGTATATAAGTCACTCAGGGCATTTACCATTTCGTTTCTAAGCAAAAGTAAGGATGTTACCTCATTGTTGTTTTCCTCCTGTTCAGAATCTCCAGAGAGGTCAGCTTGCTTAGATTGAGATTGGTCAGCTCCATCATCTGCCATGAAACATATGTTGGCTGTTTCATTTTGCTCAGCTTCAGATGATGTCGACTCATCACTGTCACTCCACGTGGCCACCATTGCCTTTTTGCTTCCATTCTTATCTTTCTTCAGATTAGGACAGCTTGACTTAATATGCCCAGTTTGATGGCACTCATAACAAGTGACGGGCTTGGAGCTGTCCTTTTTGTATCTGGTGTCACTGGACTCAGCTTTATATCTGTCTCCTCTCTTGTATGGCCGCTTACTATTTCTTTCATTTCTTCTGAACAACTTTTTCATTTTTCTAGTAAACATGGCCATTTCCTCATCATCAGTCGACTCAGCTTCTGTGGAATCAGCTTTCATCACTAGTGATTTCTGTTTCTTATCCTCAGATTTTTCTTTAGCTTCAAAGTTTTTCATGGAGATTTCATGGGTCAGCAAGGAACCGATCAGCTCATCATATTTGTATGTGGTCAGGTCCTGAGCTTCCTCTACAGCTGTCTTCTTGGCTTGCCAGCTTTTGGGAAGACTTCGTAAGATCTTCTTCACTTGTTCTTCTTTAGTGAAATTCTTACCGAGTCTTTTAAGCTCATTTATTATGTTGGTGAACCTGGCATTCATTGCTGAGATGTCCTCATTGTCAGTCATCTCGAACAGCTCATACAATCGCATGTGTTGGTTCACTTTGGATTCCTTGACCTTGCTGGTGCCTTCATAAGTTACTTCCAGCTTTTTCCAGATCTCCTGTGCTGACTCACAACCTGAAATCTTATTGTATTCTGCAGCATCTAGAGCACAGTGAAGCATATTGATAGCCGAAGCATTATTTTGTAATTTTCTGAGGTCATCCTCTGTCCACTCAGCTTCACTTTTAACAACTTTCTCATTGTTAATAGTTTTGTATGGCACATGTGGACCTTGAACAATTGCAAGCCATGCACTCATGTTTGTGGCTTGTATAAAGTTCTTCATCCTATTCTTCCAGAATGTATAATTTGACCCAAAGAATAGGGGAGGTCTAGTGATTGATAATCCTTCAGGGAGTATCTGTGTTGTTTGGTTTCCTGGGAGGAAACGAGTGCTATTCTCACCCATTTTTAGGGATCAGCTCAAGATTGTTAGATCTTTAAGTAGTGAGCTTAGGCTCTGATACCACTTGTTGGTCCCTAGTAATTAGTTCTAAGGGGGGGTTAGGAACTAATGTAACTTTTTTTTGCTTTTAATTATGCTGACTTAATGTTATTTTAAAAGTTTGATAACTCAGCGTGTTGGTCAGCACGACCGATTGATTAGTCAGACAGTTTTAGTTCTGTGCTGACTAAGACTGCTTGACTTGAGAGTTTGGAATTGACACTTGAAAGGTCAGCTTCCAACTTAGCACTCAGATTTACTCAGTTTCAGTTTTAACAATTTATAAGCTGAGTAAATGCAACAAGCAACACATGCACATATATATATATATATATATTGAGAGAAAGAGTTTAGAAGTTACTCAGCACGACTTATCCTGGTTCGGCCTCTTTGCCTACGTCCAGTCCCCAGTTCCTCCTGGGATTTTCAATCCA
The DNA here is from genome assembly GCF_963576675.1 of Euphorbia lathyris. Lineage (NCBI taxonomy): Eukaryota > Viridiplantae > Streptophyta > Magnoliopsida > Malpighiales > Euphorbiaceae > Euphorbia > Euphorbia lathyris. The sequence continues at coordinate 1,038,458 of NC_088914.1, forward strand.
ATACTGAGCTCTTTCAAGGTAGAGCACAAACCCTTTACAAGGCAGCGAGTATGCAAGAGTACGTCCTCTATTCGTCTACTCAGCTCCTACTAAGTACTACAACCCAGCACTTAGATTTTTCTACCACTGAATACTTACAACCAAGTACTCAGCTCAACACTCTCAATATTCCTATTGATCACACACTTGTTCTTTTTCAACTAAAGAACACCTTAGATGATTACAAAACAATCAATCTAGCATTTACATAGAGAATAGAAAAGTTGGTGTAAGATCTTTTTGTATTTGAGTGCTTTCAAGATTTTCTCTCTTGTATTTTTCTTTTGATACTTCGGCAAGTGATCCAAGAACTATCATTGTCCTTTTATAGATGAATTTCTAAAGATTGGATCATTTGAGATGATTTAGCCGTTAAGTCCAAAACGGCTCTTTTAGCAGACAGCTTCTGGTCAGCTTCAGTCTGTTCCGCCATTCCCTTTCTCTGTTTTCTTCAGGCGTCAGGTTTTGTCTTCTTGCATCAGACTTGTCTTTTTGTGCCAGTTGTCTTTTACCAATAATCCATAGACCCATGTTTCTTGGAATTAGTCTTCTGTGTATTTTCGAGGCTTCAATTATTGGTGCAGAAGTTTGGCAGACTTTGTCCTTTAGTTGAACGGATCTTTCATGCTGTCCTGACTGTCACTCAGCTTCATTCGTTATCTTTGAATGTTCAATTTTCATGCTGAGTTCCTTCTTAGTCAGTTCCGTTCTGTTTATTCAATTCTGAAAGTCTTCTAATTTGGTCAGCTTCATTCTGGCAACTTTAAAGGAAGCTTCTGATGCTGAGTTCTACTTCACTCAGCTTCTATTCTTTCATGCTGAGTTCCGTTCCACTCAGCTTTGGCTTATGCTGACTTTTGACCTGTTTAACTTTATATATATTTTTGCACTCAATATTGAACAAACACATTAGTACAATTAAATCAAAGCATTTAAATTTAATTGCCTCTTAATCATGGATGATTTTGTCAAATCAAAATCTTGTGGAAAGGTGTTTCAACATAAGGTTGGGAGGCACCCTGACAACGTGTGCCAAAGAAAGTTCCGGACCCTTGGGGGAACCCGTAAAGCCCAGACAGACTTCCAATTCAGGGGAGGGGAGCCGAATTGCTGTGATTGCTGAGCAGCAGATCTGATGTAGGTGTATGCACCTTTTACACTAAAATGGCCTTTAGGGTCTCTGGACCATTCCCACGAGTCCGTTACACGTCTGCGACTGAGCGGAATGTTACGGATCAGCGAGGCATCCCTTTCCGTCCCTGAACCATATTCAAATCCCACGCTGCATTATGTGACAAAAGACTATCCACCCTGTCGCTACTTAAGCCATCCAGACGACCACTTTCCACATAAGGGTTATCAATATCCGGAAGCCATGGGTCGTCCCATATGTTTATGGATTCCCCGTTGCCTACCACCATTCTGGGATTTGAGGCAATTGCTGGTTTGGATGCTAAGATGCTCCTCCAGATAAAGCTAGGATTGGGGCCAAGTTCAGCATTTAGAAAGGAGCTGTGAGGAAAGTACCTAGCTTTGTATACTCGAGCCACAAGTGAGTCATTGTTTGTGAGTAGGCGCCAACCTTGCTTAGCCAATAGGGCTAGGTTGAACTGATGTAGGCTTCTGAACCCCAGACCACCATCACATTTCGGTTCACACAATTTCTCCCAAGACTTCCAATGCAGACCCGTACCTGCAGACCCAGTCAAACCCCACCAAAAGGAGTTCATCATTCGCTCCAGCTCCACGCATAATCTTTTGGGAAGAAGGAATAGGCTCATTGCGTAAGATGGGAGAGCCTGAATAATAGACTTTAATAGGATCTCCTTACCCGCTCTCGAGAGGAACTTTGCCTTCCAGCCTGTTATCCTTACACGGACTCTATCTGTAATATACTGGAACACCTCAGTTCTACACCGCCCAACCAGGGAAGGTAAGCCAAGGTACATACCTGGTATCTGAACAGAAGAGATCCCAAGCACTGAACTAAGCATATCGCGGGTCACAGCACTGCAGTTTTTACTAAAGGTCAGTGATGACTTCAAGAGGTTTATCTGCTGTCCAAAAGCTTCTTCATACTGTTGTAGGCAAGTTTTAACTGTATGATCTTCCTCGGAAGTTGCTTTAAAGAAAAGGTAGCTATCGTCGGCGAATGGCAGATGGGAGATTGGAGGGGCTGCTCTAGCAACACGGCAGCCGTGTATTAGACCTCGGCTTTTAAGGCCTGTCAGGGCGGCAGATAACCCTTCTGCACATATCAAGAACAAGTAGGGGGAGATAGGGTCACCCTGTCTGAGGCCCATGTGTGGTATAATCGGCCCTATCGAGTTACTGCCATTCACAATGTTGTACTTTGCCTTTGTGACACACTGCATTACCAGGGAAATCCATTGCTCTGCAAAGCCTAATTTCCTCATAATCTGCCTCAAAAAATCCCATTCCACTCGATCATATGTTTTAGCCATGTCCAATTTTAGTGAAGCATACCCAACACGGCCCTGAGTCTTACGGTTTAAGTAGTGATTTACCTCAAAAGCAACCATTATGTTGTCAGAGATCAAGCAGCCTGGAATGAAAGCGCTTTGGTTTTGTGAAATTATCAGGTTCAGAACCTTTTTAAGCCTATTAGCAATGACTTTAGCCAAGATCTTGTATATCACGTTGCAGAGAGCTATAGGCCTTAGTTCAGTGACCTTCTCCGGCTGAGCTTTTTTCGGGATGAGGACGATTGTTGTGTCATGAATTGAGTCCGGAAATACCCCCACATTTAACCACTGTATACAAGCTTTAACGACGTCCGTCCCTACCAAGCCCCAGTAATGTTGGTAGAAGCAAGGATTAAACCCATCAGGCCCTGGGCTTTTGTCCGGATGCATGGAGAAGACAGCCTGTTTAATTTCGTTCGCTGAATACGGGAGAAGAAGCTCAGAGTTGAGTTCAGTAGTAATCTTTGGTTGCACATTTTCTAAAATCGGTTCAGGATTGCAGCCAGTAGAAGTAAAAATGCCATTGAAATATTCAGAGATCAACGTACCTAAACCAGATTGCCAGTCGACCCAAGTGCCCGCCTCATTCTTTAGGCGGCTGATTATGTTTATCTTTCTTCTGCTGTTTGCCGCTGACTGGAAAAACTTTGTATTTTGGTCCCCTGCTTGTAACCACAACTTCTTACTTCGCTGCTTCTAGTATTCCTTTTGCTGAAGGAGAAGCTCATCTAGCTTAGCACGAGCCTGCTGGAAAAGAGCAATTGAGAGAGGATCCAATTTATTTTTTAACCGCCGAATTTCTGTGCTGCACAATCTAATGTGCCCCTTAAAACGAGCACGAACTGATCTGCCCCAGGAGTCCAGCAATCTACCACAGCGCTGCTGTTTTTCAACAAGATCATTACCAACAAAATCACCCCATGCCGCCGTAACTTGGACTATGCTGTCCGTTTCTGCAATCCACGAGTTTTCAAACTGGAACTGCTTTGGCGGGGCTGGCGTTAGGATTAGCGGAGCGAGGAATAACGCCGAGTGATCGCTGCTTTGCGCATCCTCATTCCTTACTGTAGCTTGGGTAAACAGAGACAGCCACCTATCGTTCGCAAGGGCTCTATCCAGCTTTTCCTCAATACAGAAATGAGATCCCCGACCTCTCTCCCAAGTGAAGGGATAACCTAACATTTTAATTTCGGATAAACCACAAGTATCAACAGCTTCCCTGAAGCCTCTGATTAGATGTGGAGGGTGGCTGTTGCCGCCTTTTTTCTCAGTATCAGCAAGAAGATCGTTGAAATCCCCAATTAGAGCCCACAAGACATTACCAGAAATCCCCAGATCCTTTAAGAGTTGCCAGGAAACAGCACGTTGAGACCTTTCAGGGCACCCGTAAAAACCGGTTAATCGATACTCCGGCAAACCACAGATAGTAACATGAAAAATCAATATAATTAGAAGAGCAGCCAAGCAAATGAGCAGTATCAGACACTTTCCAAAATAAAGCCAAACCACCACCCAGATTAACAGGGTCCACAAAGAATAAACCAGAATACGAAAGTTTCTTTTTTATTGCCTCAACTTTTGCTCTACTACATTTGACCTCCATTAGAAATATAAAATCAAGATGAAAATTAGACACTAACTCACAAAGCTGACGAACTGTCCGGGCATTGCCTATCCCCCAGCAGTTCCAAGATAGGATGCTCATGTTGTCCCGCGAGCCTGGGGGCCAGTGCTCCCTTCTGAAGAAGGTATCTGCTCTTCTAACCTTGTTTTCGGGGTGCCTGAGTCACATTTCATAAAGCCGGGTGTTTCTGTTTGGCTCCTATGTTCCCCTTCCTCCAGCCTCTTCCTCTTAGGGTCATTCAGAATGCATACCTCCTCTTCTGTATGTGAGAGATTTTCCTTCCCTGAACTCCCCTCCTCTTCTCTGATCAATGGACTAAATCCTGGTGGGACGGCTTTTGATTGAGGGAAATTAGAAGCTGTGATCTTTTGGCCTGAACCAGCATCAGCACTGGAAGCCATTATGTTTCCATCCGACTGAGATAGGACCTGCAGAGGGCGCTGAAGTAGGAAGCGGGATTGGGGCAAACTCTAGTTCTACGCGTAGGGGCACGCAGCCACGCCCCGTAGGCCCGTTCCACCTTCAGTGGATCTTCAATTATCAGTAATGTCAAGCAGAACTTGTCCGCGTGCCCAATATGGCCACACACGAAATAGAACGTCGGGAGGCGTTCGTATTTGAAATTCGCCCAAAAAATTGATCCACCAGCCAAACTGATCTTCATTTTCCTCTTGAGCGGGTGAAATACATTGATGGATACCCTTATTCTAAGATAAGAGCGAGCCACTCCAGTGAAATTATTGGGGTCTGCTTCCACGAAAATGCCCACAAAGTTGCCGATGCCAGCGGCTACTTTTTCCGACATAAAACCTGCAGGGAGGTCATAAACCTGCACCCAAAAATCAACATGTGATAAACGAATCTCCATAGGATCCTGTCCGTCCTCGAGGCGTTTCGTGAGCAACATCTGCTAATCAAAAGTCCAAGGTCCCCCTTGAGCTACCCTGTCGCGTTCCCAGGGGTGGTAGAATTCAAAACGGAACAAATTCGGCCCGAGATCCTCGATATACAGGCCTTTCGACGGGCTCCAGACGTCGGCCAGTGTCGTTTTCATAAAGGCAGTCTTTACCGGACGGTCCGTGAGGAAAGCCCCAATTAGACTCCATGATTTTTGGTTAGTTTGGGTAGCAGTATCCTCGGGTTGGAGGATGAGGCCGGAACTGGTTTCTTCATCCAACGTGATTTGTGAGCTTTGGTTAATTAGGGATTCCATCGAGGAGGGAGCAAGCGGCACAAGGTTTTGGGGAAGGATAAGGCGGCGGCGATTAGGAGCTCGACAATAGCGAGAAAATTTTAGGTTCACAAATCACCTAGTACTGATTTTACTTAACATTTTAAGTTAAACATTATCAACTAATATTTTTATAAAAATTAAATCATTCAATATTCTTAGCACTTATAATATTCAGCACTTAAAAATCCACTACTTATTTTTTCAACACTTAATTTTCAGTTTTATCAAATAGTACCTTAATACATATACATACTATATAGTATCACCGATTTGCAGATGAATATCTTTTTTTTTTTTGCAAACACAATCCTGTGATTGCAAAATTTTGTTTATCTTTTTTACTTACCAAATTTAACCGATAACATTATTAAAATGAAAATTTTTAAGAATTAAAGTTATTTAGTATCATATTTACTATCGAACCATATTTTCAATTTTTCAAAATCATCATTTTTGGAGTTTTCTCTCTCTAAACTTCAACTTTCTCTCTTATTAAAAAAATCTAAATGAGCTCAAACCTAAAAAGTTGAAAAATTAAAGTTGCTTAAAATATCATTTAACTCTTGAAAATTTTCATTTTGAGGTCGTTATCGGTCAAATTCTGACACAGTGAACCCAAATGCAAAATTTTGCAAACCACATGGTATCATTTGCAAAATTTTACAAACGACAGTGTTGCGTTTGTATAAAAAAATATTATATATATCTATCTGCAAATCGGTAAAACCACAGGGCATCTATATATATAATTAACCCTTCTTTATTATCATCATTGTTCATTTTAACATGATCAATGTTAAAAAATGTTATTATATTAGTAAAATGTAAATAAATAGTACAAAATAGTACAAAATTTGAAGTTTAAAAACCATAATGAAAATAAATAGTACAAAATTTAAAGCCATGGTTATAATAGTGCCTAATAATTCTTTTAAAGAAAACAAATAATACCTAATAATAGACCATTACCAAAATTAAGGACAAATTGATGGGAGGTGGTGAGATGGTCCCCAAAACTTTTACTAAATTGGTGGCTATCACATGCCTTAAATTTTGATGGAATTTTAAACGTTTTGGAATGTAAGTTTTTGAGTGTCAGAGCATCCCAAGATATTTTTAGCTCATTTTAGAAAAAGATAAGTTACCAAAATAGTTTAATTTTTTTTTTGGAAAAATATCAATTTAATTTAAGTTTTACTTACAAAATAGAATAAATACAGACTGAACCTTTAAAAAATATAAGGTTGTAAAAAACGTTAGGCACTAGTCGGACGGATAGAGCCCTCAGGGATTAATTGGAGATTAGTCGGAATTAATCGGATTTGTATTTTTATATTTTTTATTTGTTAATCAACAAATTATTACATAAATTCAATTAAAATATGTATTATACTATTTAAAAATAATAATATAAAATTATTTAATATAGAAAAATACGTATATTTGTAATATATATCTTTAAAAATGTACAAACATCAACATTTCAACAACAATATCATTGAAACAACTTAAAATTGAATTATAATAAACCAAAAAAATAAATTCACAATAAAAAAATGCTTTTGTTCACTATCGCTTGGACGGTACCTAGGCAGTCTAGGCGGCCTAGACGGAGGCAACACGGCTAAAAATCACTTAGGAGTCAATAAAAAGCTTAGCGGGACTAATTAGAGAAAACCACAGTGGATTCTCAATTTCGAGCGCCTAGACGGGGCCTGGACGGTCCAGACAGCCTTCGTTTCGAACAGTGAAAAAATAGTACAAATTTAGGTCTCGATAATGAAATGTGACACATCGTTTATATTACTCTGTTAAGTTTTGATTTCTCTTTTTATGTACAATTGACAGAACTTAACGGAGTAATATGAATGATGTCTCACATTCCGTTATCGATGTTTAAATTGATACTCTTTTTAAAAGGTTAAATACACCATTGGTCACTGAACTTATATGGTTGTCTCAAAATGGTCACTCAATTTCAATTTGTCTCAATAAAATCACTAAATTTTGAGTTTTGTCTCAATTAGACCACTCTTATGATTTCAGTGATTAAAAAGCATCGGAATGATGACATAGGTGACACATCAACATGAGTCAGATCTCTGACCGAAACACACATGTCATCCACGTATGTGCCACCTAGCTACACGTGTGAGTTATTTTATAAAAAAAGTTAGTTTTTTCATTAAAATAACCGACATGTGGCTGTCACGTTTCGTTCAGTCAGAGATCTGAGTTGACTCATATTGGCCTGTCACTCATATCATTATTTCGATATCTTTTAATTGCAGAAATCGGCAAAGTGACCTAATTGAGACAAAACTCAAAATTGAATGATTTTATTAAGATAAATTGAAATTGATTGACCATTTTGAGACAAACATGTAAGTTCAATGACCAATAATGCATTTAACTTATTTTCTAAACGTTAATATTAATACTATTTTTTTTACGTAAAGACTAAATTAATACTTCCCTACAAACCTTACAACATCTGGTGGTAACCTGCTACCGAACCATTCTGTAATTTTTTTCCAACCACTAGATTTGAGAAAATAGTTGATGTTGATTTTTGGATAGGGTGTTGCTACTTACCGCCCCCAAATTACCTTTTCCCACCCCCATTTGGACAATTTTGCCCTTTTAAAGAAAAAAACGCTAATTTTGGTCTAGGTGGGTGCTAGATCCGCCCAGCCAGTGGGTTGGGCGGATCCAGCACCCGCCCAGACACACCCGCCCAGCCAGTGGTCTGGGCGGATCTAGCATCCGCCCAGCCAATGGCTTGGGCGGGTGGTATATCCGCTCAAGCCATTGGCTGGACGGATGCTGGATCCGCCCAGACCACTGGCTGGGCGAGTGCTGGATCCGCTTAGCCCATTGGCTGGGCGGATCTAGCACCCACCTAGACCAAAATTGGGCCTAGGCACAATCGTATACTTTTTAGCGACGGAAAATACAAAATTCTCTAATTTTTTGTGACGAAAAATGCTAATCGTCACAAAAAAATATGCATTATGTTCATGATTTTTTTGAGAAAAAAAATGCAAATTTTATTGTTTCCGACTCATAATCATCCATTTTCGAGATTCGAATTGTCGCGTATCAATTGTTTTCATAATTTCAATTATTATTTTTCGAGTTTGTGATTTTAGAGAAAGAATTTTTAGTTTTTTGATCAAAATTATGATAAGGGTAAAAAAGTCCGAATGGAGGCGGTAAAAGTAATTTGGGAGCGATATTGAGCAATTCACTTTGGATATTATCCGCTTTTTCTCACTATATCATGGGCCCACTTCCAGAATTTTATTTTTTATCTTATTTATTTTTCACTCTACTCTTTTCAAAATAATTTATTGTTTTTAACTCATTTCATTTTTTGTTACCTAAGTTCATAGATACTAGGCAAAATAATTAATTAGTCCTCTCATCTTTACGTAACACATTATTTAGTCTCCCTATTTTAAAAACCACATTACAAAATTAATAAGGATAAGGTGTAACAATGCCCCTAACGTTGTCAGTCATGAGCAATATTACCCCTAACGTTTAAATATGGTACAATTAAGAGTCTAAGGTTGACAAAATAATCCAATTTTAGATTTTACTAATAGAAATTTTTTGAGTTATATTTTGTTATCTCCTAAGTAAGTGTATCCCATGTTATTAGCTTTGTTGGGAAAAAAAAATTCTACTGAAAACAAAAATACGCACTAAATCTCATCTCTAATCCTCAAATCCCATCTCTTACTCCTAACCATTATCTTCTCATGTCCATATGCAGCTTTAGTAAAATGGAATCCTAAGCCAAATCTCCTCATTTTTGCTTCAATTTCACTTATATTTTGAATCCTAAAATTATCGATTTCACTTTGATTTCGCCCGATTTTACCATAATAGAATCATAAAATCCGTTGGTATGTGCTTTCATCGCCTCTTGCTTTTAGGTGAAAATTCTGGGTTTTGTTTCTTTTGTTATCTGTTTTGTTTTTCTAGCAGAGTGCGATAGAAATTTTGATGTTCTTACCTTTCTCCTATTTTGTAGGGATTTCAAATTAATATTAATAGTTATAGTCGAGGTCGAATTGTCATAGTGTGTAATCGATTTTCATAGCACACTCAACGGAGAAAGTCGACTACAATACAGTTCTTGCTAATTCTAGTTTCTGGTTTAAATTTAGAGGTCCTTATTTGTAAATTGAACTTTTAAGCTATTTGAGATATGGGTTAGGGATCGCATATGCTATTTGGGAATTCTTACCTATTTTCCATTGGATTACTTTCTTACTTTTGTGATGGCTTAAGACTTTCATAAATAGATTTACTGTGTCTTTTCAGTTCCAGTAGAATGAGATTATCGAATTCTCTTTTTTATTTTCCCAACAAAGCTAATGGCAGAGCATATAGACAGAGATAACGAAATATTTAACTGAGATTTAGTAATGTCTAAGATTTGACTATTTTATCAATGTTAGGCCCTTAATGGTACTGTTATTTACGTTAGGGGTAATATTGCTCCTGACTGACAATATTGGGGGCATTTTTGCACCTTATCTCAAAGTTAATATCCTTTGTCACTGTTGACTGTCCTGAAAGTTAAAATATATTTCGTTCAAATTATTTAACATTTGCAACACTATCTGCTTCATTCCCTTCATCGCCTACATAATCACTATCATTATCTTCTTCATCATTCTCTCCAAGTCTTAAAATACATGTCATGTTATGTTCACCCACTTCACTAATATCGCGAACATCACCAAAATACACTTCATATTTAAACTACTTCATGATGTACATCTTCATCCACATTGTCATTTACAACATCATTCACGTCACCCCTTGCATCATGAACCAACTCTTCGTTTACATCTGCACCTACATTCGCACCTACATTTACATCCTCCCCTATACCATCCCCAACATTTTCATTCCCATTTACATCCTCCCTTATATCATCTCCTACATTTTCATTCACGTTTACCCCTAATACCTCCTCCTACAATTGCAATGTCATTTGAACTACTATTTTCTGCATCTTATTGCCTAATCCCATTCAGTCTTATCCACTATCAATGGAAGTTTAAGAGCCTCAAAGTATATGTCTCATTCATCGTAGTCTTTGTTATGTTCTATCATAAACCTTATATTCATTTCATCATCTATTTCATCATAAGATAACTCCCTTGTCAACCCCTTCAATTGGCACCACATTCGACATCCATCTCTATATCCTAAATCTTTCTAATAACCTAACAATTGAAAATAAGAAAGGGGGACTTTATCTACATTAACTGTTACAACATCTCCCTCAAATATGTCATCGAATAATCATATGCAGATCATTTGCCCCAGAAAATGAGCCAGTAATGTGACGCATCCAGTCATACTCACTCATGTACATCATGAAACATGTAAAAAATAAAACAGTAAATATACATGTACCAATCCAATTTAAACACACATGTGAAGGAAAATAGGCAAACACAGGCACAACAGAAATATAATTTTTTTTTACCTATTTCCTTTAACCAAGATCTGTTAAACGTTATTTCATATAAAGAAGGATAGAATGAAATACCTCAATTGACGATCTATCTACAGTTGCAGACGAAGTGCCCACAACTCTTAATCCCGAGTTTCACAAGCACAAACAAAAACAACAAGTAAACGATTAGAATCACAACCAATGAATAACAATCAAGAAAGATTGCCTCTAATAAATCAACACAAGATCAAAGATAGAGAAAACGAAGATAGGAATTAATCGAATGGAGACGAGCAGAGTATTCTTATTCTCTTAATTCCAATCCCTAATTAGATTGAATTAAAACACTTAAGTAGAGTCATATTCCAAATAGTATTCTTAATTAGATAATATTAATATTATCTATAATTATATCTAAATATAATACAAATCATATTTATATTATTTATTTGTGATAGGATAATAATTAGGAATATAATTAAATTAAATCACCTAACTAATTTTATCATATAATTAATTTAACCATAATTATAATCTAATTATAATTATCTAAATAAATAAAATTAATATACTATATGTATATTTTAGATAGGATAATATTTTCTCAGTCAGTGATGTAATCAAATTAAATGTCCTAACTTATTTATCCTACAATTAATTTAACCATAATTATAATCCAATTATAATTATCTAAATAAATTAACTAAACTAATATACATATACACATGTGTATTTCGGCCCCTTAATTATCCATTTTTATATCTCCATTCAATAATTACTATCTTGCCCTCTTTTGGTTCCAAGTCTTATGTGTGGCTCATTAGGTTCTTATTGCTACTAGCCGTATACATTTATTGAATTAATTTCCAAAATTACATTCAACCTATTGTATATTGGAATGAGTGCACGGACTGTGAATAGCATAACTGTAAACATTCCCCCAGAGCCATAAGAAGTCAGGTTGATTCCGTTGTTGACCTTTCCGCATTAGGTCCAGTATAATTCGACCCTTCACCAGCTATATCCTTGAACGAATCTTGTGACTATGGATAGTGTCAAGTCACATATAGCGAGACGTTCATTTTACTTATTCAGGTAGAGTTAACTCTGAATAGATAGATTAAGTGAAATCTCCATTTCGACTCTTAATCTATCACCTTGCAAGGATTTAGAGTTAAGTCTCCACAACTATCATGGATACATCTCCCATTTATCAGAAGTGATGAATGCTCAATCTAATATTAACTATTCTGTAATTACTTTGTGTGATACCCAATGCTTGTCCACACACATCCCGGGATCCTTCCTATTATGGATCGTGTTTGAACAGAGTCAAAGCATCACACTCCATAACCCATAATCACTAATTAATATTTCTTTGAGTCTGAGGATTACTTATACCTACTAATACCAATGTGATAAACAAATGACATAGGATAAATCCATCCATCCTGCTATCTCAAATCGGGTCCCCAATCCTAATGAACTCATTCACTAGATCCATGTAATTGTCTAGATATCTCCATATATAAAGCTTGTGAGATCAGCTATCTGTTTATAACAGAAGACACTATTACACGTAAGTCTCAACAGTATTATGTTAATCCCATAAACACATTACTTGACTTGGGGTGGTTTTAAGTTTATTAGTTTATGTTAAAAACGGAATTGAGAAACACAAAAAAAAATCACCGAACAAAATAATGGGCAGAGTCGCGGACTAAGTCACTTTCTTTAAGACGTTCGCGAACTGCCAGAAAGTGCAAACAGTGTAATTTTTCGGTCACCTCCAAGATAAAACAACCCACTCAATGAAAATACAAGTTTGTATTGCACAGTACAAACTCGGTCAAAATACACTCAATTAAATATGCTTAGTATCAATTTGAAAAGAAAGAAAAGAAATCTTAGAATTTGCATATAAAGCAATAGTTTTTCGACCGAAAGAATAAAAAGAAGCAGCCTTAAGAGTGATTGCTTCGTTTGTCAAAAAGTGAGCATAAGGGTCCTATTTATACTTTCTGGCAATGAACCAAAGAAAAGGTTGTTGAGATGTTATTGTAGATACCCATTTTTGTCCGGACCAATTTTTAAGTTTTTAATAAATTTCACTCAAAATTTAAACAATTCATGAATTATCCAGAATATTTGGTATTATCTCGAAAATAATTTATTGGGAAAAAATTATGCTATTAAGGCTAATTTGTCATGTTTCGGTATAAATCGGTAAAAATACCGAATTATATTCATAATATGGCTTAATAGAATTAAGATATAATTTGAACCTATTATGAATTTTATTCGAGATATATTCCTCGTGTTTTGAATAAAATTGAATTTGCTTAAATTTGAGTTATGATTTATTAATTAAAGTTCAAATGTCAACCAATCGAATTAATATCTCGATATTTATTTATTCGTCGTAAATTATATTTAAAAACGTCTATAATCTAAATTGTGAATTATGATGTAATATCATATATTAAAGTTAATATTAACTTTAGTTATGATTTATTTTATAATTAAACGTTTAGAATATATTTGATTTTTAAATGATAAATTACGTCAAATAAATTCAAAGATTGAAATATAAATAAGTTAACGACAATTGAACGCTTAAAAAATGGAATTTTGTTAATAAATAAATATTGCATTATTAATATAAATGTTTCTCTAATTATTTTTATGTTAGTAATTTTAACAGATCCAGAAGCCCGCTTATCAATGTCAAGGATATCCGAAAATTCTCGCTCTAAAATTAAAGACAATCTCTATATCCTGAGAAGCAAGATATTCTAAAAAGTCCAATGAAGTCCAAAGTTCGAGTATTGTCAGTACAAATCCAATGAATTCCAAAATCCGGATAATTATCGATTCAAGTTCAATAAAGTCCAAAGTTCGGGTATTGCCTATCAAAGTCCAACAACGTTCGGATCAGAAATGATTCAAATTCAATTCAGGTCAACATCAAATCCACATCATAATTCAGTCCAGCAGTCCATTCAGCAAACAAGTTCTAAATCCAAGGACCAATAATGATATTTTCACAGCAAGCACATCCGGGAAAACCAATTTAATTACAGGGCTAAAGGTGATATTTTTCGAAACTTGGAGAGCAAGCTTATGAACTTGGGGAAGAAGCTCAAATGCTTGGACATTAAGCAGCCACGTAAACCATCAAAGGGCAAAGGGTTTCATTTTGACTATAAATAGGAGAAATTATACTGTGTGCTTGGCATACCACATCACAATCCCATGTGGTATGCCAGAGCCAATGAAATATAGACAAATGTCATTAGTTTATATAATAATTAAAATATATTATTTTTACTTTCTTTCGGTAAACCACTCTCTTAAAATCAGAATCTGTCTTTTATTCAGAAACCACCACCGATAACCTACTTCTGCTCCGTTCGTTCTCCTTCGCTGTCCATCGCCATTGGTTTGCGCGTTTTACTATTTCAGCCATAGTCGTTGCTCCGCTGCAGTGAGAGATGGAAGGGATTTGGATAGGAAGACCATTTAATATTTTCTCTCTTAACTTCTTAATCTTCAGATTCAATCTTTCTCCTCTTTGTTTCTCTTAGTTTTTATGGTGTTTGAGAAAATAATCAGTCTTCAAATTATTTATTTCTCTGATTTTCACTTCATCCCCATGGGTTCCTATTCTTAATTATTGCTTCAACCCTAAATATCCGAGTTTCTTCGTATCAAGTGTTGTTAATTCGTTTCTTTTAATGCTAATCATCTCTCCTCTCTAATTTGATTTTCTCTGAACCAAACAGAAATTTTTAGAGAGAGTTTGAGTTTATGTTATTTAGGCTTCCAAATCCCTTTTCTGTTCATCATTTTTCTCAGCAACCAAATAAATTTTGAATAAAAATTAAAAAGAGAAAAGTTTGGAACTTTGTGTAGTCGATTGTTTAATAGATGAGAAATTGTGTAACTTTGGTGTAATCAATTGTTTAATAGATGAGAAATTGTGAGGAAGCAAAAGAAATTGAAAAAATAAAAACAACTTTCACCTCAGAAAGTTTAGTAGATGGAAAGCGGATAACTATTTGGCTGGTTTTTGAGAAGTGATTTGCTTCACGCCGCCCCTTAATTCCCACATACCGCCTCCAAATTACAATTTTGCCCCTTCCCTTATATTTGCAATATTAAGTTCAAATTCAATTTCTAACTTACAAACACTTTAGTTCAAACCAAAAGAAAACCCGGACTAATTATGGCTGGACGTGGAGGTAAAGGAAAGTCAATCGGGCTCATTTCGGTACGTGTTTCTAATTTTTTTCAATTTTTTTTTTTTTAAGTTTTCTGTCCCGAAATTCGGGACAGAAAATTTTATGTTGACGACCATGGCGGGTCCAGGACCCGCCATGGTCTTAATACTGGCGGGTCCTGGACCCGCCCGTCAAGAGATAGCGGCGGATCCTGGATCCGCCGATGTAATTTCGAAGTCGTTTTCTGTCCCTGTCCCGATTTTCGGGACAGAAAACTAACAACTAAAAAAAAAATTAGAAATATTTAGCGCATTTATTTTAGAAATATTAACGTGTTTTTTTAGAACATATTTAGCGTATCTTTTTTAGAACATATTTAGTGTATTTTTTTAGAACATATTTAGTGTATTTTTTTGTAGAACTTTAACGTGTAGTTTTTGTAAATATTTAGGGATTGTATTTAGCGTATTGCTTTTAGTAACTGTTGAATGTTTATTTTCCAGCGTGACATTGAAGAGGGTTCCGGACCTCGCCATCCTGCTAGACGTGGTGTTACAGCATCTGTTCGGAGGGACCGAGAAGCCGAGAAGCTCATGGCGGATGCTCAAAGGGCGCACGTGACAGTACAGCGGCCCATGAGTGACGATGAGGATTATGCTACCATGGATGATGGTGAGGACCTTCCCGAGAGCGATCCTAGCCCAATTCGTCGGGCGTCGAAGGGGAAGGGTGCTCGTACCGAGTCATCTGGTAAATAATTTACATTTTTATCATAATTTTTATTTATTAATTTACTTTACTATAGAAAAATGGTATAAATGTTATATGTTTAATACTATATTGTAAGAAGTAGTAAGCGCTCGAGGAATGTTGTAGAGGATGATTGGATTGTCACGGATCCGGTCCCCGGTGGTCCAATTGATGGTACTGCGATTCCCAGCTTCTTGGGACATGTCGCTTCTACCATATTGACCGGACAGCTGAGGTCGGAGCTCAGGGGCCACACTAAAGGGACATTCTGCAGGAAATTAAATGACTGGTATAAGAGTGCTCGTCCAGAGGTCAGGGCGCTTATACGGGGATCGCAACTATCACACCTCCCATCTACCATGTACACACACATTGATATGCCCCTTATATGTGCTTTTGTGGAGCGGTGGCAGCCAGATACGTCATCATTTCACATGCCATTTGGGGAGATGACGATTATGCTGCATGACGTCTGGGAGATTCTACGTATCCCAGTGGAGGGGCGGCTGGTGTCTGATAGCATTGGTGGGGAACAACTTCAGTCGGTAGTGATGGAGGTGTTTGGGGTGAATAGAAATGAGCCGCTGGCTACCCATTGGAAAGGTGGCGGGGTATTCTGCAATTCAGTTGTCTCTTTATGCTCTGTAGGTCGGATGTCTGAGTTTGAGGCTATCGGGTGGATGTTTTTGATGTTCGGTACCACCTTGTTTATAGACAAGAGTAGCGACCGAATCCGACCCGCGTGCGTACTAGAGGTGCAGGATGGGGTAGAGGATGTGGCTGGCTACTCCTGGGGCACAACTACACTAGCATACCTATACCGGCAGCTAGGTGTTGCTAGTAGAGGAGATTGTGGACAGATAGCGGGTTGTTTGACTCTTTTGCAAGCGTGGATATACGAATATTTTCCGTGTTTCAGACCTCAGCGAGAGGGTCTCACACCCCATCCGGATGCTCCCCGAGCTCGTATCTGGATCACGACACAGCAGTTCAAGACAGAGACTCGTTTGAGAGATTTGCGTCGCCGTCTTGATAGATTGACAGCGACGGAGGTACGATTTCTACTTGTACAGTAATCAACTTTTTAGGAAGATATTAATTTACTTTTATAATAATTAACTTCTGACATTTGTAGGTGATGTGGATGCCATACGGTCCTGACATAGTGACCCGCACTCCTAGGACTATCTATAGAGGATGGATACGATACCAGGATGTCATGGAGCCGTATATGCCTGATAGATGTCTCCGTCAGTTGGGGTATATCCAGATTGTACCCATGCCTGCTTTCAGGGGCACGAAGGTTGTACGTCCTTGGAATAGCAGTCGGTATCGGTTAGAGCATCCAGTTGTGGTTGCTGACGATAGTTGGTCATTTTTCCCAACAGCATCGACGCTCATGTTGATGATATACACTCTTGCTCAGATTCCATCAGCATGTGATGAGACATACATGGAGTGGTACACTAGATATTCACATCCACACATCATGCCCGACATGGATGCACAGCCACAGACGGTTCTCACTCGTTCCAATAGTGAGATTGTAAGTAATTTTGATTTTATCAAGTTAATACGAGTTTCTAACATTAACAGTATATTTAAGAAATTTTGTTTTGTGTTTTTTTTTTTGTTTTTTGCAGTGGGTTAATCGGTGGACTACTGTGGGCACTGGCATGTTAGCAGCTCTTCGACGCGTAGATGAAGATACGGCAGAGATGTGGGCGCAGGAAGTGGATAAGCTTATGCATGATTGGCATTTGGCGAAATGATTATTGATGTTTAAACAGTATTACTAGTATGTTTATTTTAGTTGTTTCATTCGTACTAAACAGTAATATTAGTATGTAATAGACAGTATATTTTTAGTATGTTTATTTTAGTAATTAGTAATTCCAATTAAACAGTAATTCCAATTACACAGTCATTCCAATTACACAGTAATTCCAATTAAACAGTAATCTGCAGTTAAGTAATTTCAATTAAACAGTAATTCCAATTAAACACTAAATGCCATATCCTGCAGCTCTTGATAATCTATCCCACTGTATTCGCCGATCTGCATACAAAAGGTCCCATCCTTCGACACTATTGTCACGACATATGTTCCAGTTAAGTAGTATCGGTGGCACTGGAAAATCACTGGATAAGTCCAGCCGAATATAATGTTCACACTAATGTCACGACATAAGCTACCACATTACCTATCTTTCCCATTGTATCCTTCATCTTGGCCACTTCCAACTCATATTCATCTACTGTTTGAGAATTTATTATTTTCTTCCATCTGCCATTCTTGAATTTTGAAGCAAAATTCATGTCTCCACCCATGAGTTTGTAGACTCTGTTTTCTACATCCTTGTTAATGTGCCAAGTACACAACATGTGTGCAGAATCTGGAAAAACCTCTCTAACAGGCCTCATCAATCCCAACTCTCTATCAGTCAAAATAACTGTCGGGTTCATGTCAAATCCAATCAAATTCCTCAAACACTCCATAACCCAACGGTAGCTAGATTCGGTCTCATCCTGCATAATCGCATACACGATTTTGAAATTGTTGTTGCATGGAGTCATCCCAACAATTTCGAAGAATGACATTCTGTACTTGTTGGTCTTGTATGTTGAATCCATGCCAATATACCAGTGGTACGTCCGTAGTAATTCAACAGAAGCTGGATGTGCCATAAATACATGTGTTAACACATTAGTTTCGGAATCAGCAAGCGAAGCATGATAATACTTGTTCGTGACGGCAAGGTGGAAAAACTGACTAATCATATCTCTACCCTCAAACCCATCCTTCCTCAACCGGTCTCTATAATTGTATACATGCTTTATTGTTGGGTTATCTTCTGGATGTTTCGTACGAAGTGCCGTCATAATAGCACACGCCTTTGCTTGATACGAACTCATGTCACGCACAATTAGCTTCGCTGCTGGACTAAGATCGCTAATCTGTTGGTGTCCCTCCGCATAAACTATCATTTCATGATTATGCGTACTCTGCTCCCCAGCATTAGCAACGATCTGCCAACCCGAAAAATCTTGCAACTGCCTGACTTTTAGCCGAAATGGACAGCCACACGCTTTAGTTTTTGTTTTCCTACTTAAACCATCTTCTAAGGGAATAGGCAATCCTCTATACCGTTCGCCACGTGAACATCTCAGAAGAGTTTGTTTACCTCCGTGTTTATGCGAAGAAATAACGATCTCGAAACCATTTTTGATTGCAATGTTTTTCGCCCATTGAATTGCTTCCACATTTGTTTGAAATACCGTGCTCGTTATGAAATAAGGACTATAATCGATTCCGTCGCCAACCCAAACTCTAGCTGCCTCCTGAAAATACATGCAAAACGGACTAATGTTAGATTAGTCGCAAAATGGGTCCTTGGACCTCCTGCACATAGGCAGACGGGTCCAGGACCCGCCAACATTTAAAGGGAGGCGGGTCCAGAACCCGCCTCCATTCAGACGCGGGCGGGTCACGGACCCGCCCCCCTTAAGACGAGGGCGGGTCCCGCCCTCCTTCAGACGAGGGCGGGTCATGGACCCGCCTACGTCTGAACCGGGGCGGGTCCTGGACCCGCCCAAGTCTTAAGGGGGGCGGGTCCGTGACCCGCCCCTCATAAAATTAAAAAAAATAAAGCAATTTATAACTTAAATTTAAAAAATTTAAAAAAATATTAAATCATTACCTCATCTTCGGAGTTTTCGTATTCCGACGTTCTCGGATCCATAATTTTTTGTTACGTGCTTTGTTCGGGTGTGGGAGAGAGAGAGAAGGGTGATTTCAAATTTTTTAAAAAAATAATGGAAGGAGCATGATGGGTATGTAAGGGGCGGGGGCTGTAAAAAAGGGACGGTGTACGGTAACGCCCTTTTGAGAATGAATCAGACTGGAACTGAAATAAAATTCAATTGACACTTGTCAATATTTCATTGGCTCTGGCATACCACATGGGACTGTGATGTGGTATGCCAGGCGCACAGGCGCACAGTATAATTTCTCTTATAAATAGCAAAGTAGGGACTACATGTAAGGGATAATCAAAAATTTTGTAACGGGGAGAGTTCGAAAGAGAGATTCCTCAAACACCATTGTAAAACCAGAGATCAATAAAAGAAAGGTTAACATATTTACAGTTCATTCTACACATATACATATATATACACTGCTTTTGTATCATTGCTTCTTCCCCATTCATTTTTTTCCGTACAAAATACCGAGTTTCGGTTCCGAACGAATCAGTTTGAGGTTCGAGGTTCGAAACACTCTCCAGAGCCTGTAATGGCTCTGGTTGTGTTTATGAAACCAGTTTGAGGGTCTCAAAAGACCCTCTCCCACACAAAAACTAAACTCAGGTGAGTTTACCATACTCCGGCCACTGTAACCGAATCATCTCTGCCGAACTCAGCAGCAACGTACCGTTTCACCGAGCGGATCTGCATAAAGAAAACTAGAAATCAGAGACGTGCAAGTGAAATGGAAAAATGAAAGGATAAAAGGAAAGAAACAAGATCCTCACTGTATAAACAGCGACAGCGTCGCGAGGAAGGGTAGATCGGAAAGACAGAACCAACGGAGCAGGGCGGTGCGATGGCGAGATTCGGTCGAGCTTCCATGGGTGCTGGTTGCGAGACGAAGTGAGTAGTAGACAGGAGCAAAATCGGAGTGAGGAGCTTAGAATCCATAGAGGCGGGAGGAGATTACTGATCGCAACATGAGAAGAGTGAGGAGATGACGCAATCGAAAAATGGAAGAAAGGGAGCGAGGAAGAGAGCGCTGCGATTTTTGAGAAAGAAGGTCGAGGACAGAGATGGAGGCAGTGGATGAATGGAGATGTAAATGGTTGGATCAAATATTGATCAAGTTGATTAATGGTTCTGATTGGACCATTTTGCACCACACGTGTTTACAACAAATAAATATCCCAAATCCATCTCCATTTACATATTAAATGTGTAATTTTAGGCTCCGTTTGTGGAGAAATATTGCGTTTTGGAAAATTTTATGCAGGAAAAATATTGTGCAGGAAAATAAAATATTTTCCTGTGTTTGGCAACAACACTGGAAAATATTTTTCGGTGTTTGATTATAACATTGAAAAATATTTTCCAACCACTAAAAACGTGAAAAACATAAAAAAACGTGAAAATTTGTTAAAAATGCAAAAATCACGAAAAGCAAAAAAAAATATATTAAAAACATGAAAAAAAAGTGGAAAAACACGAAAATGTGAAAAAAAAAAAATTAATGTTAAAAACACGAAAAACATTTTTTTTCACATTTTCGGCATATTTTGTACATTTTCTCGTGCTATTAACGTTATTGTGTTTTTTTTTTGTATTTTTTCTTTAATTTTTCGTGTTTTCACATTTAGTTTTTCGGTTTTTCCCATTTTCTTTTTTTCGCGTTTTTTATTTTTCGCGTTTTGTTACTTTTTCGTGTTATTCACGTTTTTTCATGTTTTTCGTATTTTTCACGTTTTCGTGTTTTGTTTGCATTTTTTGTCTTTTCATGTTTATCGCGTTTTTCACTTATTGTCACGTTTTTGTGTTTTAGCATTTTTCGCGTTTTCGCGTTTTTTGTATTTTTTCACGTTTTCATGTTTTTTTGTAGTTTTCACGTTTTTGTATAATTCGTGTTTTCTCACTTTTTCGCGTTCTTCATGTTTGGTGCCTTTTCAATTGTTTACTTTTTTTTTTGCGTTTTTTGTGTTTTTCGCGTTTATTCACTTTTTCATGGATTTTGCGGGTTTTTTCTTCATATTCTCGTGTTTTGTAACGTTTTCACGTTATTCATGTTTTTTTTGTGTTTCATTATTTTGTATTTTTACATTTTTTAATGTTTTCCTATTTTTTTCTAAACGCGTATGTTTTCGGGAAAATATTTTACCATTTTCAAAAGGGTAAAACATTTTCCCTTATTTCTTCCTTCCTTTTCCATTGACTTATTTTACTGCCCAAACAAACACTGGAAAATTGGAAAAATATTTTCCTGCAGAATATTTTCCCCCAAATAAACGGGGCCTTAATTCATCTTTATTCTTAATAATAATTGAAAGTTGTCTAGCTTAGTTAAATCATTTTGATATGTATGTATATATGTTCATTATTTTATTAATTTAGTTCTCTTATAATTAAAATTAACTCACAAGAAGTGATTGTTATCATACCAATTAATTCAATTTCAAATAATTAGTTAGCTAATTATTAATTAGACTATTTTTATAATCATGTCTATCTTTGTATTTGTGTGTATGTGTAGAAAAATTACCATTTTGTATTAAAATTTAGTTTGTGTGATGTGCACGATTTCAAAACCAAAATAAATCGGTTCGAGATGTTATCTCGAATTTTAATAAATCCAACTAGGTTCAAATCGATATGAAAACGTCATTTGAATTTATAAAAAACATTCAAAACATTCTTTATTAAAATTCAAATCTTATTTATCGTATATGTGATATACGTAAAATAAATTTGAATTTTAATTCAATAAAATCTTTTTACGTATATGCTATATGCGTATTTAAAATAAAAATAAATCAATTCAAAATGGTATTTTGAATGAATAAAATTAACCAAACTAATTCGAATCGATATAAAAATGTCATTCGAATTTAATAATACATTTAAAATATTCTTTATTAAAATCCATATTTTACTTATGGTGGTAAAATTAGATTTTAATTCAATAAATACGATTACGTGTATGGTATATACGTAATCTCAAATTAAAACAAACCTAAACCCAATAATCCAAAAACCCACGAGTACCTGGTTTATACTGACAATTCAAAGTGAAACAAATAGCAGACATGTAATATCATGATAGTACCGATACGTCGGGCGGGGTAGGGTGAGATCACATCTCTTCCCTACACGTAACCGGAAAAACGAACTTCGATCTCTCCGAAGACCGTCCTTATCAAAACCAAACCATACAGAGTCAATCCAAACAGATAGGGTGACCAATCACGCCCACACATGTATTTCCAAGTGATGATTGGTGGCGATTCGAAACCTAAAACACGAAAAAACAGATCGAATCAGCCACGCACCCCGACCTACGAAAAACTGAAAGCCAGGGTGCGACAGTTATTATATAAAAAATAATTAAAAGATCATGGAACAAGTCTAAGTGGAGTAAATCAAGGAATCACAACGTATTAGTTAGTGGAGGAACAAAAGCATAAGGCTCTGTTCTTTATCGCTGAAAAAAACTGAACTGAACTAAACTGAACTGAACTGAACTGAATTGAATTGAACTGAACTGAACTGAATACTGCTGAATACTGAACTGAATTCAGTTCAATTCAATTAAGTTCAGTTCAGTTAAGTTCAATTCAGTTCAGTTCAATTCCTACTGAATACTGAACTTAACTGAATGCTGCTGAACTTAACTGAATGCTACCGAACTTAATAATAATGATGATATTAAAAGCCCGGGATGATAAAATCTTGGCTCGATAAACGCCTATGAAATTAAATAAAAATAAGTCTAATTTAAATTAAAAATACAAATTACATACAAACACAAATTTATATATAATTTAAAGCCTATGAAATTAAATACAAATCTTCATATGAATACAAACTCTTAACTTCTTATTTTAATTAAGGGTTAAAGTGCAAAAATAACGTTTTGGATCAGAAGTAATTTTACCTCTAACGTCTAAAATGGTGGAATTTTATCCCTAACATTGATAAATTGGATAAATTTGAGAAATAATTCATAATATGGATGCAATTCCTAATTTTTAAATATGGATGCATACTTTAGTTTTATTTTTTTTTTATTAAACCATATATACTTTAATAAACTATCATTTCTTGAATTAGATAATGATAAACTATAAATAATAATAATAATAATAATAATAATGATAAATTATAGATAAATAATAATAATTATAATAAATTATATATAAATAATTATAATATAATAAATAATGATAAATTACTGAATACTGAAACTGAATGCTGAAACTGGATGCTGAAACTGAATGCTGAAACTGAATGCTGAACTGAACTGAACTGAACTGAACTGAACTGAATTGAATTGAATTGAACTGAACTGAACTGAACTGAACTTAACTTAACTTAACTGATTGTTACTGAAATTAAGTGATAAAGAACAGGGTCTAAGACCAGTTCCACATAGAAGAACAACTAATTAAAAAAATAGTTTTTATACTATTCCAGTAACAAAAGAAGTTGAATACCAATTCAACTATATAAGCGTAAGACTAGGCTCCACATGAGACCAATTCAATTAGGTATAAACTAATTAAATAGTTTATTGATATCTGCCAACTAATTGAAAAAATTCATATTTACCCAACAATCCCCCACTTGAATTTTTAAAACATTTTTATTGAACAATAACTTTAATACATAAGGTCGAGCATAAACAAATGTATCTTTCGACTTGAACCTTTGCGTAGTGAGTATAATTCAGATTTTACTTGAGTGATTCGTAGTCTTAAACTCTATCTCTAACATTATACCACGCCATAACCTTTTTAGAGTGTAGTTATAGTAGCCCGTGCGTTTATGGCCATGCACGTCTATCCCGGTATAATGAATGCTCTAGAGTTTTGCCCTAAACTCATAGGAAGCGGCCTCACTTCCACATTCATATAGGTGAGTCTATCAAAAGTACCCCTGTAGCTATGTACTTCACTCCAAATGGAGTATATACTTCATTGAGAGTTTCTATTATCTCAACCTAACATCGCTTCAGGATATTCATGCTTCAATATGCATGATCTAACACATCTTACATCACAACTTATTATTACCTATTGAACCTATTTATTGGGATCTCCAGTCTATAGTTGGGTTACCATTGTGTGTAACTCATCACTATATAGGCATAAGTCTCATACTCTTTGCCGTATTTTGGACTTTCTCTTTAGCTAATCCTTTCGTCAAAGGATCGGTTAAATTCTCTTCTGAGCATATGTGTTCCACTCTAACAGCTCCTTTAGTGAGCAGCTCTCTAACAGTGCTGTGCTTACGACGTATCTGTCATTTCTTATTGTTATAATAACGATTCTGAATCTTAGCAATAGTCGCGGTAATATCGTAGTGGATCAATACTGCTGGAATCGATTTTTTCCATAAAGGAATCTTAGCTAACAGACTTATCAACCAACTTGCTTCTTCACTAGCTGTGGTTAATGCAATAAGTTCTGATTCCATGGTTGATTGAGCTATAACAGTCTGTTTCTTAGACTTCCATGATACAACACCACCAACTATATTAAAAAATATAGCTACTAGTAGCTTTAGAATCATCTGATAAGATATTCCAGTCAGCATCACTATATATCCTTTAAGGTCTGCTGGAAACTTTTGATAATGTAATCCAAGTTTCATGGTTCTTTTAAGATATCTCATAACCCTTTCTATAGCACACTAGGTCTACTAGTAAATCTGCATAGCAATCCCACGACATACGCGATGTCGGGTCTAGTACAATCAGTGGCATAACGAAGGCTGTCAATTATGCTAGCATACTCTAATTGTCTTACACTGTCTCCAGTGTTCTTAAAAAGTTTTATACTAGGGTCATAAGGTGTACATGCAGGTTTACATTCAAAGTAGTTATATTTCTTTAGAATTTTCTCAATGTAGTGAGATTGATCTAAGGAAATTCCATTTTCAGACCTAGTTATCTTGATGCCAAGAATGACGTTTGCTTCTCCAAGATCTTTCATGTCAAAGTTTTCACATAGCATCGACTTAACAGAATTCACAACATGAATATTAGATCCAAAAATAAGCAAGTCATCAACATATAAGCATATAATGGTGCAAACACCATTTTCATATTTGTAGTAGATGCATTTATCACTTTCATTCACCTTAAAGCTATTTGAAATAATCAGATTATCAAATTTTTCATGTCATTGCTTAGGTGCTTGTTTTAGGCCATATAAAGATTTATCTAACTTACATATCTTATGGGCTTGATCAAAAACTACAAAGCCCTCAGGTTGATCCATATAAACCTCCTCTTCCAATTCACCATTAAAAAACGCAGTTTTAACATCCATTTGGTGCACCACAAGATTGTGTACAGAAGCAATAGCAATCAAAACACGGATTGATGTAATTCTAGTAATGGGTGAATATGTATCAAGAAATCAACATTTTCTCTTTGTCTAAAGCCTTTATCTAAAAAGCGAGCCTTATACTTATCAACTGAGCCATCAGATTTCAGTTTCTTTTTTAGGATCCATTTACAACCTATTGGTTTGCAACCTAGTGGTAAGTCTACTAAATGCCAAGTTTGTTTTGACTCTAATGAGTCCATTTCATCATTAATGGCTTCTTGCCATAAATCAGCATCTAAGGAGGTTAATGCTTCTTGAAGAGTAAGTGGATCCTCTTCTACTATTGTAGACACTAGAGTCGGAACCGTATGACGAAAACCTTTTAAAGATGATTGGAAATATGATCGAAAATGGATCGCGGAAAAATCACATATTAGAAAGTCAAAGTCAACCCTTTTCCATTCAAAACCAAATTTTTCAGAGCACCAAAATTGAATTTTAGGATATTCTAGTGAATCATGTCTCCCGACAGTGTCATAACACATTTTTCTGGGCTCAATTCGGAGGTTTAACGAAGAATTTGTGACTAGTTGAAGTTTTCAGGTGAAATCTGGGATAAAATGAGTAATAATCTTAGTTCGAGTCATTTTTAGCCTTAGACCATTAGACATAAATAATATCAGTCTCGTCGAAACAAGTCCAACGAAACAAAAATCGTCAAAATCGGAAGTCATTCAAGATCATTTCAGCGCTAAAATGTATTCGGGGAAGGAACAAAATGAGGAGGACATGTGTCGGCGCCTCAAGCTGACACATAGCAAGTACGTAAGCGCTGAGGCATTGCGTCAGCAGTTGCTGCATCCGCCTCCTTATAGCAACTCTAGTGGTTGGAGGGTTGCACACCCTCTAACCACTCCACATCACCCATTTCTAACAACTCTCTCTACAAAACAATCCCAACAAAAAATCCTTTTTAGTGGTTAGTCACAATCACGCTATTTAATGGGTCTCACACGTCATATAATATTTAATTTTCTTTATTAATCTATTTTATGTTAATATAATTGATAATAAATAAATATCTAATTGAATAAAGAATATTTATTATTAATTAAATAAATGTTAATTTTTTAATTAATTAATAAAAATGAATGTATATATATATATAGAATTTTAGAATAAGTTTTTTTTTTATAATTTTTTTTAACTGAAATAGGACAATTGTTAATTTTTCTTCCATAGCAAACTTAACACTTCTACGATTTAGTATATCAATTTTAATTTTTTTTAATGCAATTTACCATTTGGAAATGTGGAATTTATAATTTTTAATATAAATTTTACATCTTGTTAAAAAGAATATAAACTCTATTAATTTTAGTTGCTACCGTTTGAAAAGAGAGGAGAGAGAAACTTAATTGAAATTAAATAGTAACTTTTCAATGCAGGTCCACATATCTGCCAAACTTTTTGGAATTAAAAATCAGCCACTCTCCTTACAAGGAAAGTGAG
The DNA here is from genome assembly GCF_963576675.1 of Euphorbia lathyris. Taxonomy (NCBI): domain Eukaryota; kingdom Viridiplantae; phylum Streptophyta; class Magnoliopsida; order Malpighiales; family Euphorbiaceae; genus Euphorbia; species Euphorbia lathyris. Next base: position 1,065,884 of record NC_088914.1, read on the forward strand.
AATCACTCTCTAATCACAGTTTGGCGTGAATCTCCTCTACCAAGACAGGACTCTGCATTCCCTGACTCCTTTTTTCCACAAACAACTCGCCAAATCCAGCGACCTCTCAACTTGGGCGACTCTTCTACAAAACTACTTTAGTAGTTAGTCACTTCTAACCAATTTATTTTAATTGCAAATTGGTCCTTTTTTTAGACCATTAGAGTTGCTCTTAGAGCAACTCTAGTGGTTGCATATAAGGACCAATTTGAAGTTGTGTAGACACTTACAACTACTAGAGTGGTATAATTTGTTGTCTCCAGGATTGGGAGAGTCGCTGGATTCAACGACTCTCTTGGATTAAAAAGGCTAAAATGGGTATCACGGAATGAAATGAGAGAAGAGATCACGCACACTGTCTGTTTCCATTTTATTGGAGCTGTAGCTTTTAATCACACACAAAGCATTTTGCATATCTTGAGAATCCAAATTGGTGATTCAGACGTAGGCCCCCCACCAAATATTGTCTGCATAGTAAGTTTTTTTTGTATCAACCAAAATATTAAAGTTATTTTTTATTATAATATTTTTTTATGTTTTAAAAGTAATTGATGATTTGATACAACACAACGGTAATATTTGAGTTTCAATTTTTTTTATAATCTGATACAACGATAAAACCACCAACGATAATATTTTTTTATACTATAAAACATCTCATTTAACCTATAAAAATCACATTCAATTTAAAAACTCTCTTATACTCTTAATATATTTTTGCGTAATGGGTTCCAGTGATGAATACAATCAATATTATTCTTACGTTCCAAATTCTCAAAATGCAGTGAATCCAAGTTCCAAAAACCCGACCCCAAATACTTATAATTCTCAAAGTTCTCCAATTGGACCTATTCCACGTAATTTTCAATATGATCCTAATATGTCATATGCTTCGAGTCCTCCGATTTACTATAATCCCGACGGTTACTTCTCTCTTGTGAATGGAGCAGGTAATCGGCTAATGATATCAGGATACTTTTCTCGTACCCCGTATCCTCAAGAACCATATATGGTTCTTGAAAATATGAGAAGAGACAGCTTTGGATCATCCACCATGCCATATGAATCTCTGAACACCGGTTCCGTTGCCGAGTCTGAAGTTCCAATAGTTCGAGAACCAAATGCAAACAATCAAAAGTCAACGAAAATGAAGTGGACCAATGAACGTGATGTACATTTATGCCAGAGTTGGTTGATAATAACCACAGATCCAAATGTGGACACAGATCAAGCGAAGAGGGATTATTGGAAGAAAATTGCAAGTTACTATAACCAATGGAAGAAGGAAGGTCCTGATGTGAATGACCAAACAGCTTCTTGTCATTGGTACAAAATTAGTAAGGATGTATCTGGTTTCCATGGAGCATACACTACCATTAGGGATAGCCATCCAAGCGGTCACGATGAAGCACATGTAATTAGTAAGGCCAATGAGCTATTTACTTAGAGATGTAATAAAAAATTTACTTATATGCATGGTTGGGAAATCCTCAAAGGACAGCCTAAGTGGTATGAGTTTTCTAATAAAAACAAAGCACAAGGTTCTTCAAAAAGAATAAAAAATTCTGCTTCAGGTGCCTACACTTGTTCAGGCTCAGCTCAGGAGGCAACTGAGGGTGGAACATAGAAAGCGGTCGAACAACGTCCAATTGGTCAGAAGGCGGCAAAAAAAGCCGCTAAAGCTAAAAACACTGCCAATATATCTGATGGCCTGAAATTGGGATGAGTTAAAAGTGGATAGAGAGAAACGACAATCATCTCTTGATATTATTGCTCGTTCAGTTCAGCAGCGGAAACAAAATCGTTTTCAGGAAATTCGTTTACAAGATTTCGCAATCCTCGGTAAAGATACCTCGACTATGGATGATGAAGCTCTAGTAGATCACCGTAAAATGTGCCACTATATTAGGACTAAGTATGAATTTTAATGCATGTTATGTATTTATTTTTATTATGTTATGTATTTATTTTTATGCATGTTATGTTATTTTAATGTATTTAGAATTAATCTTATGTTATGTGCATTTACTTTAATCTATGCTACGAACGTATGTGTATTTATTTTAATCTATGTGTACTTCTTTTAATCTATGTTATGTGTATTTATTTAATGAACTTTAATTTTTTAATTTTTGTTTAAATAAATAAGTACTTCATTAAAAATATTGAAAATACATTGAAAATATTAAAATAATATTGAAAATACTGAAAATTACACCGAAAATACAAAAAAAAATAAAATTAAAAATAGGGAAAAGTACAAAAATAAACCTTGTGGTTACACCTGTTTTCGAACAACACCTATGTGGTTTAAAAGTTTGCAAAATGGTACCATGTACTTTATTCCGTTAAAACACATACTGAATTGACTAACGGTGTTAAAAGTTAAAAGGAAAAGAGTTAATTTGGTCCTTATATTTATTTATTTTATAAATTAACCCCTTTTATTATCTAATTATCACAAATAAACCCAAAATTAAAAATTAAAAATCAAATACATCATTTTTTTCATCTCTTTCTTCTCTCTCACCTCTTTATCAATTTCTCACTCTAAAATCCATTGAATTTGAATGTATTTGCTTTGATTTCTCTTTTTACACTTCCTTCGAATATTAGCAACAATTCCTTCATTATCAGATTCAAAGCAAATGGGAAATCACAGGTTTAGATTATCAGACATGATGCCTAACGCCTGGTTTTACAAGCTCAAAGAAATGGGTGGAAGAAGGAGAAGAAGAACAAACCTCCCAAAAACACAACCTCCTCCTTCAATTTCACCTAAGCCTAAATCAACCCGCTTCTCCTACTCCTATCCAAGAAAATTCTACTACTTCCCTCGAAACCTTGCCCCTGATTCTCCTAATTCCATCTCCCAATTTCATCATCCACCTACTAAATCTAAATTTAAATCCTCCAAATTCAACAAGACAATCCTCCAATCTTCCTCTCCCAAACTACTCACTTCCTCTGTCTCCGCCGACTGTACTCTTTGGACTAATAAATCCTCCGATTCACCGCCTGTTACTCCGCTTTTTCTAGCTCTTACAGTTCCGTTGACAATTCCTTCAGGTCCGACCGAATTCTTCCTATGAAGTCATTTGATAAAATGGTGGCCCGCTCGACTTCTAATGGTGCCTGTCATGAAATCGGCAACTCCGATGATATAATCATCAATGTCGATAGTAAATCGCTTTCTGCAAATTTTGATAAACTGGAATTATCTGATCTTGATCTTCCGCCAATTATAACAAAGCCTGTCCAATTCGATGCTAAGGTTGAAGATGTGAAGAAGAAGACCGTAGACCTTAGAGAAAACGAGACACAGAAAAAACTCAGCCAAATACAAACAAACCAATGAAAATGACTCTTTGGTTAAAGAAACTAAAGACATAAATAATTCCAAAAGCAACAGGAGACATGTGAATTCGCCGGGATTACGACTGAGAGTGAACACGCCGAGAATCGGTAGCCAGAGAATTAGTGGTGGAAGGAAGGTCCTGTCGTCGTGTTCAAGTTCAAGTTCTCAGCGGAGTCTATCGGATAGTCTGGCAGTAGTGAAATCGTCAAATAGAGATTTCAATGAATTGTTCCTAATATTTGAAGGAATTGTAAAAAGAGAAATCAAAGCAAACACATTCAAATCAATTGATTTTAGAGTGAGAAATTGATAAAGAGGTGAGAGAGAAGAAATAGATGGAGAAGATGGTGTATTTGATTTTTAATTTTTATTTTGGGGTTTATTTGTGATAATTAGATAATAAAGGGGGTTAATTTATAAAATAAATAAATATAAGGACCAAATTAACTCTTTTCCCTTTGACTTTTAACACTGTTAGTCAATTTGGCATGTGTTTGCTAACGGAATGAAGTACATGGTACCATTTTGCAAACTTTTTAAACCACATAGGTGTTGTTCGAAAACAGATGTAACCACAAAGTTTATTTTTGTACTTTTCCCTTAAAAATACTGAAAATACATGGCTTGAAAATACTAAAAATAACATTGTAATTACCAATCCCTCCTATTGATTGGCTCATGGCTTGGCGACAAATTCATAAATTCATAATCGATATCGTCGTCATCATCTTCATAATGTTCCATGTTTTCTGAATTAGCATAAACCCCAGTAGACTCCTCAGCAAGATATATCTCTTTATATTCCTCTATAGTTTCTGAATAGTTGTTTGGGAGATTTCGCCAAGGACCATCATTCCAATTTTGACCAATGAGGTAGTTGTTTTTTTGTGCACAAGCTTCTTCTAGTTGTCTGGATACGGAACGATGTTCATCCCATTTTTCACAAACAAATAATGGATAAGCTTCATAAATCTCATGAAATGAACTAGATTTTGACAACTTCAGAAAGAATATGGCATGAATTTTCCTTTTCGGCGGACGCAATGCATGGTATTACCTTATTTTCACACCCATCAAATTGGTGAACATATCTTTCCATGCATCAATAGGTATAAACCATTTTAGGAATGTCTCAACATTCGCATGAATATTACCTCCGATGAAAGCGTTACACCATTCTAGCATGCAAAATTCAAACGGAATGTAATGCATATAACATAGAAACCACAACATGTGAAGAGATCGGACTGGAAATTGGCCATCGACTGGAAGCTTAAAACAAAACATATATGGGAATAAAGGATGAAACATGCCTGAAGTAGCAAAAGTATCTCTATGAAAACAAACAGCATCGTATTTATAAGATAACATGTGTTCAGTGCAAGCTGGTCGGTCGAGGGTTTCAACAATACTCTGTTCAGGCGAAAAATTAGGGAAATTTTCATCTGTATTAACATTAGGGTGAGATGCAGCCATTTACGAATTTTTCAGTTGAAAATGAACTGAATGTAAAAGTAAGAGTTCCGAATGAGTCATAATTTATAGATGTAGGATAAATTATTATTCCTTTCGAGGAATTCAATATTTGCATCATTATTCTTTAACTTCAAACTCCCCATTATTGATAGTTTGACTTCAAACTCCCCACAATTATTCTTTGACTTCAAACTTTCCTATATATACATCTAAAATATGTAAACAAAAACTCATAATCTAAAATATCATTAGTATCTCCCCAAAATGTCTTCTGATAGTAGTGCAGAATACGAGCTAATGATACAGAGTGCGATTGAAATGATTCAAGAGGATGATGAACTTGATCTTTATTTACTTCAACAAGTACAACAACAAGTTAGCCACAATTCTAAACCTCGAAGGAGAAAATATGTAAGACGTGATCGAGAAGCTGCTACAGAACGTCTGTATAATGACTACTTTGCTCCTGAACCTATTTATTCAACTGAAGTTTTTCACAGACGGTTCTTGATGAGTCGAAATTTATTCATACGTATAGTGGAAGACCTTGGAAATCATACAACATATTTCCAATAAAGGGTCGATGCGGCAAAAAGAAGTGGCTGGTCTCCACTCCAAAAATGTACAGCAGCTATGCGCATACTTGCGTATGGATCTCCGGCTGATGCTTTTGATGAATACATAAAAAATTAGTGAGTGCACAACGTTAGAATGTGTGGAAAAAATTTGTCGTGCTATTATCGAGGTGTATGGGCATGCGTATATGAGGAGGCCTAATGTTGCTGATGTACAACGTTTAATTCAGATGCACGAGGAACAACATGGGTTCCCTAGGATGCTTGGCAGTCTTGATTGCATGCATTGAGCATGGAAGAATTGTCCAGTTGCATGGAAGGGGCAATGTACCCGAGGAGATTATGGATATCTAATAATCATGCCTGAAGTAGTCGCTTCAGTAGATCTTTGGATTTGGCATGCATATTTCGGTGTTGCTAGATCAAATAATGACATTAATGTTTTGAGTAGATCTAATTTGTTCCAAGATAATTTAAAAGGAACAGCACCAGCGGTTCAATTTACTGTTAACAACAATACATATAATATGGGCTATTATCTAACTAATGGTATCTATCCCGAATTGGCTACTTTTGTGAAAAGCTTTCCACATGCTAATGACCCTCAACGAATATGTTACAAACAAAGGCATGAGAGCGCACGGAAAGATGTTGAACGAGCATTCGGGGTACTTCAAGCCCGATTTGCAATAGTACGTGGACCAGCACGTACTTGGCATAAAAAAACTCCACGACATTATGGATGCTTGTGTAATATTACATAACATGATTGTTGAAAATGAGAGGCACACTTACTTAAGAAACTTTCCAACTGAGGAATTTTCTTAGCCCATAGTTCCTGATGACATTCAACATGGGCATGTTCCGGATTTTGCTGCTTATCTCGCATGGGATTTACAAATCCGCGATAGAAACATGCACAGTCAACTAAAATTGGATCTAGTTGAGCACATCTGGGAACGTTTCGGAATCACCGACCTTACTATTTGAACATCGGAAAATTTACTCTTTCAATTATGTATTCCTTTTAATTTAATGCATTTACCTTGTTCGTTTTTTTCAAATGTATGTTTCCTTAATGTAATGCACTTTTGTTAATTACTGCAATCAATTTAAATTTAGAGAAAATAAATTATATTTACCTATTAATTTTTAAATCCAATTAAATAAATTATAAATATTTATTCGATTAATATTAAATATTGATAGATTTTTAATTAATTAATATTAATTCATTAATGATTATTATTATTATTATTATTATTATAAGATAGGTTAATTGATTAAAAGTAAAGAAAATTAAATATTATATGACGTGTGAACCAATTAAATAGAGTGATGATGACTAACCACTAGAACAGATTTTTGGTTGGGGTTGTTTTGTAGAGAGAGTTGTTAGAAATGGGTGATGCGGAGTGGTTGGAGGGTGTGCAACCCTCCAACCACTAGAGTTGCTCTTAGTTTGTGTTCCCTAGGTTTTAATTTGTTTAATTTAAAATTATTTTTAAACCCCTGCCTTATTTTTCTTTTACTAGAATTAACCCTAAACCCTAATTAAGCTCTATAAATAGCAGCTCTTTAGACCAGTTTTATGGGGATGGAAATTAGATTGAAAATAGCCAAAATTCCACCGAATCACTCTAAATAAATTCTAGTTTTTTGCGTTCATCACCCGTGTTCCATATTTATGATTTTTCCAATCATTCCACAACTTAGGTAAAGGTTTCTGAGAGACAAATCCTATCTATTATTTAAGATTTGGTACTGTAAAATATTGTTTGTTCATCCCTTTTCTTATTTTATTTTTCATTGTTGATTTTTATTATCAATAGACGGTCAAATATATTTTCTGTATGTATTTGATCCCTAGATTGATTTAATTTAACCTTAAAGCAATGATTTACCAGTTAAATCATTTGTTTTGAGCCTTTTTATTTATTCCAATCAATATGCTCTTTTTATACTTCTATTTTGAATATGATATTAATAATTAATATTATTGATTTAATCGGTTCATTTTGTTCATAACAATAATTTGGGATAAACGAACCAACTCGAGATAAAATCTCACGATCGTTTAGGAACCGGTAGTTATAATAAAACTTTCTTTCCTATTTATTTTTATCCCTAACCTAATAACTTTATGTTTATTAACTTTTAATTTCTAACCTAGGGGGTGTTTGGTTGCTCCTTTTCGTGCTCCTGTTTACCTTTTCACTTCAAAATGAAAAGTTTTAGGTGTTTAGTTAGTGACCTCCTATTTGCCTTTTATATCTGAAAAGCAGCATTAGGTGTTTGGTTAGTGATCTCCTGTTTGCCTTTTACACTTGAAAAGTAGCCTTTTACAAAAGCAGAGAATCTCTGCTTTTTGGAAAAGTAGTTTTTTCCAACAACAAACCGTAACATCAAGCAGCAACAGCAAACAACAAGAAGCAACAACAAACAGCAAACCATAACTGCAAACAGCAAACAGCAACAACAAACAGTAGGTAAAATAAACGAGCCCTTAATAACCTTATTTCTATTCTCTTTTGTGTATTTATTTCTATTCTCTTTTAATTCATAATCTAATAACTTTATTTTTATTCATTTTAACTCCTAACTTAATAACTTTTTATTTCATCCGTTTTAGTCCCTAATTTAGAACTTCTTGTTTTATTAATTTTAGTCCCTAGTTTAGAACTTTATTTTTTATTCACTTTGGTCCTTAATTTAAAGTTTTCCTCTTTCTTTCATTTAGGTCCCTATATAAACTTTTTAAGTTTATTCAATTTAGTCTTTGTCCATTTTTACACTATAATTAATTATATAGCTATGTTGTTTCTTTCTAACCTTTTATTTTGGTGGATATGAGTATGTGAGAATATTGTTTTGATGCGGATTGAAGACCCGGGAATGCCCGGATGTAATTGTATTTAATTTTGTACTTATTTCATTGTTTTTGGGTTGTAATATTGTGTTGTTTATTTGATTTTGTGTATCAATGTGCAATATGACATAAAAATGATTTTTTCCAAACAAATCAAGCATTCAAAATGAATTTAAAAAGCTTAAAAGAGTTATTAATAGCCAAGGTGTATTTAGAAATGCTAAGTAGGAGGCCGGTGGGTTCACCGGGCGATTTTGGGGGTGCTTAATATTTCCTTTCGAGGAGATATTAACCTTCTTCAAGCGTACCTAACTTCCCGAACCCACTTCTTCCCGCAAGGAATCCCAGTAACATTCTTGGACCTAAAATCCGGGTGGCGACTCTTTCTCCGACACTGGCCCTGGCGAGTTAGTCGTTTTCTCTAGTGGACCTCGAGTCCAAACAGCACCGTAGTAGTCATAACGGACCTTCCGCGGGTGAAAGCCTGTCGAGGTAGGCTTCGTCTACAACTGTGAATGCATAAAAGTCGGAACCAAAGTCTTTAGAGACTCTAGGTCTCTTACTTCTCCTAGGTTCAGATTCCTCACTCTCCTTTTGCACTATAGGTCTAACAGCAAGCATGTTACTAGATGATGCACCCCCACTATTTCTCGATTTAAAAGGAAATCTATCTTCATAAAAGTCAGCATCATTTGATTCCAAAATAACATGTGCATTCAAATCATAGAACCTATATGCTTTGCTATATTCATAACATACCCAATAAACACACATTCATAAGCCCTCTAGCAAGTTTGACTCTCTTAGGGCCAGGAATCCTAACATAAGACAAACAACCCAAGTTCGAAAATAGGATATGTTAGGTGTTTTATTTTCCAAGATCTCATAAGGAGAGATTTTGCTTTTTGACTTAGGGACCCTATTTAGCACATAGCAAACAGTCAATAAAATTTCTCCCCACCAATGTGAGGCAGCACCTGAACTTAGCATAATAGCTACTACAAACTCGGTTAGTGTCCTATTCTTCCTTCCAGTCTTTCCGTTCATTTCTGGTGAATAAGGTGCAGTGGTTTCATGTATAATACCATGTGATTTATAAAAATCAATAAACATGCTAGAACCATATTCTGTTCCTCTATCACTACGAAGTCTCTTAACTTTCCTATTGCATTGATTTTCTATTTCAACTATGAACAACTTAAACATGTCAAACACTTCACTTTTATTTTTCATCAAATAAACAAAAGTAAAGTCAGAACAGTCATCAATAAAGGTTATAAAATAACATTTGTCATTTCTAGTCAATTTTCTATCTAATTCACATATATCAGAATGAATTAACTCTAGAGGTTCAGAATTCCTAACAACAGATTTATGAGGTGTTTTTGTGATTTTTGCCTGGCTACAATAATCATATTTAAGAAACTCATTTAAATTCAACTTTAGAATTAACCCTAAGTTACTCAAGTTCTTAATGATACACTTATTAACATGACAAAAACGAGCATGCCAAACATTAAAAGTACATAAGGTATAAACAGAAACATTCACTTTATTAATTTCAACATTCAACTTAAACATGCCTTCAGTTGCATAACCCTTTCCTACAAACACATTATTCTTAGTCAAAGTAAATAAATCTGCCCATATAGTCTATGTGAACCCAACCTTGTTGAGAAGATAGCCTGAACCAAATTTTTTCTCATTTCTAGAGTATGCATCACATCCTTCAAAGTTAAGGTTTTTCCAAATGTGAAGTTCAATTCCACATTACCAATCCCAGTAACAATAGTGGTATGGGAATCATCCAACAACACTTTCTTATCTTCGATCACAATAGTGTACATTTTAAACATACTTCTATCATAGCAAACATGGCGAGAAGTACCGATGTCTACCCACCACCCATTTGATCCACCTATGAGGTTGATCTCAGAAATCATTGCAACAAAATTATGTTGTTCTTCAGTCAGGTTAACACTATGAGTAGTGTTTGGCCTGTTCCTGCACTTACGTGCCATATGACCTGGTTTTCCACAATTAAAACAAAGGAAAGCAACATCATTTATAGGTGGCTGTTGCTGTGGTCTATTTTGGTTCCTTTGAAGGTTCCAATTCAGATTAACTCGGGTGCTGCGGTTTTAGTTTGGTTTGCGGTTCTGATTCTTAAAGTTTTTTGATGGGTTTCAGAACAGTAGTGGATCTTTTGGTGTTATTTGAAACAATAAGCACTTCTTCTTTTAAATCTTGTTTTCGGTCTTCCTCCTCAATTCGGAGGCGAGTAATCAAACTTTCCATTGAAAATTCTTTTGTTTTGTGCCTCAAAACATTTTTAAAATCTTTCTAGGAAGGAGGCAATTTGTCAATAATCACAACAACTTGAAATTGATCATTGAGAGGCATACCTTCTGAGATAATTTCATGTGTTATTTTTTGGAGTTCGTGAGATTGAAACTCCACTGATTTGTGAGAGGCATACCTTCTGAGATAATTTCATATGCTATTTTTTTGGAGTTCATAACATTGATCATTGAGCGGCTGACAACATATTTTTTCGACCCAGCTTCCTCTGTGTCATACTTCCTTTGTAGAGCTTCCCAAATTTCTTTGATAGTTTTTTCTTCAGCAGTATAGTAATCGTACAAATCATTTGTTAACCCATTGAGAATGCAATTTTTTCACAGAAAATCTGTTTCTGTCCATTTTTCAGCAGCACAAACATCTGCATCAGCATCATCTTCAGGAACAACAGGCTTCTCCGAAGTAAGAACAGAAGCCACTTTTTTCGTGGTGAGGTAGAAGAACATCTTCTGTCTCCACCTTCGAAAGTGAGCCCCTTCAAACCGGAATGACTTGTTGATTTCAACAATCCCATTTGATTGTTCGGTGGCCATAGCAACAGTAATGAAACGTCTTAAAATTGTTAAAAACGGAATTGAGAAACACAAAAAAATCATCGAACAAAATAATGGGGCAGAGTCGCGAACTAAGTCGCTTTCCTTAAGACGTTCGCGGAACTGTCAAAAAGTGCAAACAGTGTAATTTTTCGGTCGCCTCCAGGATAAAATAGCCCACTCAATGAAAATACAAGTTTGTATTGCACAGTACAAACTCGGTCAAAATACACTCAATTAAATATGCTCAGTATCAATTTGAAAAGATAGAAGAGAAATCTTAGAATTCGGAGATAAAGCAGTAGTTTTTCGACCGAATGGATAAAAAGAAGCAGCTTTAAGAGTGATTGCTTTGTCTGTCAAAAAGTGAGCATAAAGGTCTTATTTATATGATAACATTGTGATATTATCCCAAGGATCAAAAAGGATATTCGCCTATGACGCCACGTGTTGATCACCTAATATCGGAGTATCACGGCGTATTGAGCAAAGAGATCCGATAGGCGGATCACCAACACCTCACCACAAGAGATCCGCGGACGAACCTGTGAGGCGAATCTCCATAACCATTCAATCCGCTATTAAAACAGCTGAGCTAATTCCGCAATAAAGACCATTAATAAGCTATCAATAAGCTAACCGACATACTTAAAGGAAACCAGTAACCGCCATTAATGGAGCATTAATGGAGACTTTCTAGTTACTAATGGTTACAACTTCACTACTATATATAGCTTGCGTCTCAGGCTATCAAGGTACATGTTCGCTTACCCTTTGTCAATTCAGTTTACTCCCTTATTCTTCTATACTGACTTTGGCATCGGAGCTTCCCCCCGTCGAACCCAACGACGCCCCCACAGAGACGAAAGTCAATCAGAAATTCTCCACTAGTCATCATTATACTTTCTGCCAATGAACCAAAGAAAAAGTTGTTGAGATGTTATTATATAAAAAATAATTAAAAGATCATGGAACAAGTCTAAGTGAAGTAAATCAAGGAATCACAACGTATTAGTTATTGGAGGAACTAAAGCATAAGACCAATTTCACATAGAAGAAAAACTAATTAAAAAATAGTTTTTATACTATTCCAATAACAAAAGAAGCTGAATACCAATTCAACTATATAAGCGTAAGACTAGGCTCCATAGGAGACTAATTCAATTAGGTATAAACTAAATGTAACCCCCTCACTTGGATCGCATGATATCTCACACAATATCAGTTATAGACATGCTTTCAATACTCAATCATATAAACTTCAATCTCATATAAACTTTACAGATTATACATAAGAGAAAGCATTTACAATACACGTTTAAGTCATTATCCTGCATAGAGGATTTACAAAACAAAAGTACATCACAAGACTCCAAAATGCCTAGATGAGAATGGACTGACACTGCTGGTGCGACCTTAAGCAAGAAGAACTCCACCTAACCTGTAAAATCTGTTGGCAAGGGGTGAGCTGCCTACTCATTAAACATATTACGCATATATGTATATACAAAAGTAATGTAAAGAGCACAAATCAAAATATATCATCAGTACCAAGTTAGAATTTATTCACCTGTTTCATTTATTATAGTAATACTTATTTTAGAAAGGCCTTGCTGTACTTAGACAATATATATAAAATGGTCCTTGGGCCCAATCTGTATTCCGGCTCACTAAATTCGGAATACAATCATCTGTGCTACGGAGGAGTTACACTCAACTCACGTACTCATATATCTCAACACATGTGCTTCCGGCTCACAATATTCGGATAGCACTCTCAACTTGGACCATTTCACATATCCATCTAAGCAAGCTCATATTCATTTATAATCCAACCATTATCCAGTTCCAGTATGTGCACAAGGCTCAACATGCCGTATTTACTCATAACACTTCAACATACTCAATCATATCACTTTCTTATCAATCATAGCGGATCACAAACACTCAAACATGATTCACATCATTCACATAAGATTCAACCACATCTCACACTCAACAAGTCACAAGGCACAATACATTCATACACATATATAAGCAATATGCTTACCGTCGCACTTGGTTCGATCTATTCAACACGATCGGGTGTGCGTTCAATTGCACCTTGCCCTCCTAATGTCATATAACATTGATCCAATTAGCCTTAACATAAACTTAATGAAAATATAAACTAAGGATGCTATATGATTTACAAGACACTAATGCCACAAAGTTCATGCAATCTAATCCTTTTGTCTTAGATCATCACATGACCTACTTGCACACATTCTGTCATAACTTTCTCTATATGAATCCAAATTCCCTGATTCTTGAACCTACTGAAACTAGACATATATGGGTAGAACATATCCAAAATTCACATTAATATCACTTCTGCACAATATATGGCATGCAAAATGATTCTGTCCTGTTTCCAGCCAAGAAACAGACTACCCAGCTTTGCCTCTACCATAATGCACTCAACCTAGCTCACACTAAGTACAATGGATTGCCAAATACTTTTACAGACATATACTTCAAGTAGTTAGGAACACTTTTGTATAAAGAAACTTTCTCCAATTCGGACTCTAAGATCCTCAAAATGCTACATCAACATGGCTGCCTCACATGACATTCAATTTCGAGGCAGTCATGATCCATCTAGGTTTTCTTCCTCTATATATGGAATTAAAGTCCCATATTTTACAGAGGGTTTAATAACACATATAGGAACATAGTTTATTCTTTATGTATCTTCAAATTCGAACAATATCAATATGAAAAACATGCTCCAAAATGACGGAAAGCAGTACCCTAGATTTCTGTTTAGGGCACTTGATACATATCTTTCATTTGGACAGCATATAACCACTTCAAACAACACAAAAACTCAACAAACTCAATAATAACTCATCCACAACAACTCCTATCATCATACCTAGGTATTTCATAATCTCAAACTCATAGAAAACAAGCTAAAACAACATACTAACCTTCAAGTTGTGTCTATCACCTAGTATGCTTCCTAACTTAACTTGTTTGGCTTGACAATGGAAGAAATTGGAAGAGTTTTCTTTGGAGGATGTTAGGGTATGAAAAGGGAAAGTTTGCTGAAGCTTTGGTCGAAATTGTGGCTGGAAAGCATAAAGAATGAGTTGTGTACATCCATTTGAAATGAAGAGGTGCATTTTGTCTCAATCTTGGGTGACATCATGCTTAAGTGAGGTGCTTGTTCACAAAACTCATTTACAGCCCTCCACAAGTCTAATTTAATCAATTAAGGACATGTTCATTCATTCATTTAAGTCCTAACTCAATTAACCAATCGTTACATCTTAATGACACACTAATCGTCTACTAATCGCATGATAATCGCATTATGCATACGAAACTTCCGATGCCAATGAGATGAATCTAAAATGTATGTATTCAATCATGAAAACATATATGAATGTGGGAAGATGTATATGTTAGGGTTTAGGGATGTTACACTAATTAAATAGTTTATTGATATCTGCCAACTAATTGAAAAAATTCATACTTACCCAACAATTTATTATAAGGTTTGGTCTCACCTCATGCTTGTATGAATACTTTATAATCACTTTAAATAAACTTTAGGATTTTCTTTTATTTGACTTAATTAGTTCTAAAAGATGAATGTCTTTATATAGTTAAACATACTATATCCGATTAAAACGAATGATATAAAAGAACAATTCATTTAAAATATTTATATCCTAAAACAATTGTCTATAGGAGATAAAACCCCAACAACATATAATATATTGGTAATAACATCTGCCATATAGAACAATAATCACATATTTCAGTCTCAACAAATTTTAATAAAAAAGGTCATAACAAAGATGAAAAACACCACTATGCTAACATGCAATGATAAGATACTGACATAAAAACATAAAGTTCTACTCTGAAATGGACAAAACTTAGCAGAATAATGCAGGAATACTAACGAAATAACCCTAAATCAAACAACATAAACACAAACGATGATCCGAAATCAGAGACATAACTCATTGAATTTTGCCTGAACGGGTGCGCCACCCGTTCGACACCTAGGGAAAACGGATGAACTACCCATTTTCTCTAAGGCATAAACGGGATACCCGCACCGTTCAGCCCTAGGTGGAACGGTGCGATGCACCCGTGTCTGCCTTAGGGGAAACAGGATGGCGCACCCATTTCCACCTTAGGGAAAACGGGAGTGGTGCCCGTTCTCCCTAGGTGGAGAAATGGTGTCGCACCCGTTTAGCCCCAGGGCTTGCGGTGCACCCGTTTGGACCTGGGATAGGTGGTGTGTGTCACCGGGCCAGGTATTTTTAATTTTTTTTTTTTAAAAATTTAGTGTCGGGACGCCCGTTGGCAAACCTGAAATAGTAAAAAAAAAATCGAAAACGTTGGATTGAAGCTTGGAAATAATACGTTTGTAATTTGTCATTAGTAATGTAAAAAGTAAATTTCAGATAGATAACTTATTAGAGTTTGGATATGTAGTTAATTGCTTTCTTTGTTAATTTACAGGCTGACATTACTGACGGTGGTTTTGGACACCGGTATACATCCAGTCGTGTTGTTACTGCCTCCGCTCGAAGGAATCGGACCAAGCAGAGATTGATGGGGGACGCCCAGAGGGCACACACTGCGTGTGTTGGACGTCAGAAGGAGGCTAATGATGTAAAGATGGATGTAGATGACTCTATGCCTCCTCTAAGTGCTGATACTGTCCCAGTACCCCCTGGCGTAGTGACGAGGGGTCGAGACGGGTGTTTTTCGGCTGCAGGGTCATCTTTTTCTAGTAAGAAATTTAAAATTACATTATATATTTATTATTGCATTAGCTAAATTTAGTTATTATTATGTGATTTACTTTTAATTCAAATGTAATTCGTGTACTATAATTTCAGGTAGCAGCAAATGCTCTAGGAGTGTTGTAGAGGATGACCGGGTCATGAAGGCCTCGATCCCTGGGGGTCCAGTTGATGGTTCTGTGATTCTAAGCTTCTTGGGACATATTGCATCTGCTATCTGGAGCGGGCAGGATAGGGGCATCCTCACATGCCATACCATATCAGTTTATTGCGGGAGGCTTGTATTATAGCATAGTGGTGCTTCTGAGGAGCTCTAGTCACGTATAGAGTCATCTGGGTTGGCTCATCTTCCAGCTATCATGTATGGCCATATCGATGCGCCTCTGATTATGGCTTTTGCAGAGTAGTGGCAGCTAGACACGTCATCATTTCACGTATCTTTCGGTGAGATGAGCATTCTGTTGCATGACATGTGTCAGATTTTGCATATCCCCGTAGATGGGCCATGATGACCGTTAAATAGGGTCCGCAAGAGCTACAGTCATATGTCATGGAGTTGTTCGGGCTGACTCAGACTGAGCTGCAGGTTGGTCACTACTTATCTGGTGGAGTACGGGTGGCTTCCATCATGGAGTTATGTCGAGGAGATCAGATTCCTGATACTTAGGCTAGAGCTTGGACGTGGCTGATGCTCGGTTCCACCTTGTTCATAGATAATAGTGGTGACCACATCCGACCTTTCTGCCTATTGGAGGTGCAGGACTTGATAGCTGGAGCGTTTGGATTCTCATGGGGCTCGGATGCACTAGCATATCTATACCGTCATTTAGGTATTGCTAGTAGAGGAGACTACGGGCAGATCACGGGTTGTCTGACACTTTTTCAGGCATGGATTTACGAGTACTTCCTATGCTCCATGCCTCATCGAGAAGGAGTGACAGTACACCCTGATCTTCCTAGGGCTTCCATGTGGCCATCTATCGCGTTAGAGAAGACTGATGATCAGCTGAGATCATATCGAGACTGGATTGATAGATTGACAACGGATGAGGTACAATTTCCATTTAATTATAAAAATAGTGCAATTAAAATATTTTGATTTACTTGTATGTTAATTTAGTTGTATACATGTGTAGGTGATGTGAATGCCGTATAGTCCTGATGCCATTACGGGTACCCCAAGGATGACATACGCCGGATGGATACGATATCAGGATGTGATCGAGCCTTACATACCGGGGAGATGCCTTCGCCAGCTGGGTTATATGCAGACCATCCCTAGACCGATATTGAGGCCTTCCAAGGCCGTACGACCTTGGTCTAGCTTGAGGTATCGGGTAGACGTGCCAGCTGTGATGGCGCAGGATTGTTCGGACTCGTTTTCCCGAGGCGGTCGTGCTTACATTATCTCGGTTCACTCCGGCTCGGACTCCGTCGGCCTGTCATGATCAATACATGCATTGGTACACCCGTCATTCACATCCTCGTCTCCTACAGGAGATTAGTCCACTCGCACTGACTGTTCATACTCGATCGAACAGTGAGATTGTAAGTGATTATTATTTTAAACTACTAATTTACAAATATGAAATGATATTTATTAAATAACTGTGTTTTTTCTTTTGTCAGTGGGTTAGTTGGTTATCTAACTAGGGGACAGATGTGTTGGAAGCGCTGAGAAGGCACGATGAGGAGGAGGCGGCGGTGCACACACACGAGTTGGAGCAGATTATGGGTGCTTGGCATTTGGCTAAGTGATTTGGGATTGTATTTTATTTTTTGTATTATATTTGTACGGATTATATTTTACACTGCTGATTTCTGATCATGATTTATTTATTATTTATGAAACATTACTAAACAGTATCAACCTATAACATAACTGAACATAACTGAACCATTACAGAACTTTACATAACTCAAACAGTAGCAATTTGTAACATAACTGAACATAACTGAAACGTAACTGAATCATTACAAAACATTACATAACTCAAACAGTATCAACCTGTAACATAACTGAACATAACTGGAACGTAACTGAATCATTATAGAACATTACAGAACTCAAATAGTATCAACCTGTAACATAACTGGAACGTTATTGAATCATTACAGAACTTTACATAACTCAAACAGTATCAACTTGTAACATGACTAAACATAACTAGAACGTTACTGAATCATTACAGAACATTATAGAACTCAAAGAGTATCAACCTGTAACATAACTGAACATAACTGGAACATTACTGAATCATTACAGAACATTATATAACTCGAACAGTGTCAACTTGTAACATAACTGAACATAACAGGAATATAACTGAACCATTATAGAACATTACATAGCTCAAACAGTATCAACCTGTAACATAACTAAAACGCAACTGAATCATTACAGAACATTACATAACTCAAACAGTATCAACCTGTAACATAACTGAACATAACTGGAACATAACTGAATCATTATAGAACATTGCATAACTCAAACAATATCAATTTGTAACATAACTGAACATAACTGGAACATTACTAAACCATTACTGAACCATTACAGAACTCAAACAGTATCAACTTGTAACATAACTGAACATAACTGCAACGTTCCTAAAGCATTACAGAACTCAAACAGTATCAACTTGTAACATAACTGAACATAATTGGAACATAACTGAACCACTAAAGAACATTACATAACTCAAACAGTATCAACCTGTAACATAACTGAACATAACTAGAACGCAACTGAATCATTAAAGAACTCAAATAGTATCAACCTATAACATAACTGAACATAACTAGAAAGTTACTGAATCATTACAGAACTTTACATAACTTAAACAATATCAACCTGTAACATAACTGAACAAAACTGGAACGTAACCGAATCATTACAGAACATTACAGAACTCAAACAGTATCAACCTGTAACATAACTAGAATGTAACTGAACATACCTGGATGTGCCATAAACACATGCGTTATCACACCAGAATCAGGATTATCAAGGGTATAATTAACATACCTGTTCTCGACAGCAATATGGAGGAATTGACTAGCCAGGTCTCTACCTTCGAACCCGTCCTTCCTCAACTTATCCCTGTAATTGTAGACATGTTTAATTGTTGGGTTGTCTGCTGGATGTTTTTCTTTAGCTGTTGCTAATATGGCACACAGCTTTGCTTGAGCCGAACTCATACCACGCACAATTATTTTAGATGCTGTACTGAGTCCGCTTATCTGCCGACTTCTCTCTGCATAAACACATAATGTATGATTGTGCATACCCGTTGACCCAGCCTTAGCTTGCATCCCCCAACCAGAAAGGTCTGCATATTGAAAGGCTTTAATCTGAAATTTACAACGACACACTTTAGTTTTACTTCTTCTTATTAAAGTCTCTTCAGGATTTTTCACAACTCCTCTATAGCGTTCACCCCGTGAACATCTCAATAGCTTATGCTTTCCCCCATGTTTGTGCGGAGATATTATTAGCTCAAACCCATTCTGAATAGCAATATTTTTTGCCCATTCAACAACATCAGAACATGAAGGAAAGTAGTGTCCGTTATGAAATGACGACTGTAATCAATCCCGTCCGCATTCCAATCTTCTAACGGTTCCTGAATATTTAAAAAATGCATAAAAATTGTTTAAAAAGTCGTTAAAAATTACAAATTTAACTTTCCAGTGCGTTTCAGCCCGTTTTTAAGGGAGGCGGGCATGACACCCATTTTACCCTAGGCAGGAACGGACGACGCACGCTGCCCGTCCCATGGGCGGAACGGGTGGCTCACGCTGCCCGCCCCACGGGCCGAACGAAAAGTTCATCCGTTCGGCCTGTGGGACGGGCAGCGTGCGCCACCCGTTCAGGCAAAACACATAGAATTTTATGTTAAATTTTGACAGATTTCGGAAATTTAGTTAGTTGTAGGATCGAAACATTATATTGGTTCGAATTCGTCCACTTTCGGAATACTCGACTCCATTTTCGTAAAATTCCAATTCTTGCTCGGGAGAGAGGATTTTGAATTTTTGGATAAAAAAAATAAAAAGGGCGGAAATGTCAACAGGTGGTGTAATAAGTAATTTAAGAGCGGTATTTAGCAAAACCCAAATTAAATCTCACCATTATCTTAAAAAAAAAAATCATTAACACAGTCTATTCTTCATATTTCATAAAATAAAACCTAAAATGAAAATGGAATCATATAATAACACAATAATATTCCACGCTGGTGCTATTGCAATTGCGACTTTTCCACCCCACCGTGTCCTGCCACGTATTATTATCTGAATCATACGGTTCATATTTTATAACATTAATAATCAACGGATACGCCTTTCAATAGATATCTACACGTTCCACAGACAATAATTTCCCATGTGTAGAGGCGACTGCGATACGATACATGCCCATGGTCTCTCTCTTACTTTCTTTTCTTCGACTGACTCGGTTATCATTCTTCACTATCGCTCGCCAAAAGCTACATCAATCTTCTCCGTCCTGTTCTTCCGCATTCTTACAATCCAATCTTCGTTGATTGCTGCTTTCAAAGGTACGCCAAGTTCGTTGAATGTTTTCTCTGATTTGATTCTTCTTCATTTACTTGTGATTCGTCTAGAAACATTGTAGATTATTAGCCTGTTCATTTGCTTTTGTTGGAGCTTTAATGCCTATTTCTATTTAATCGTTCTAACTATTTGTTTTTTCCTTTTTTGATCTCTCCATTCAGCGTCCAAGTGTTTTATAGTGCACTTGCATGTTTAATTTCAAGTTTTTCGTTATTCACGTTAGAAATGGGGATTTTCTGTGAGGTCTCGTTCTGAGGACCTGATGATTAGGCTATGGATTTCGGGGATTGAGTTGTGTATGCCATCATTTCTAGGATCGATGTCTGTATTTTATAAACGCTGCAGCAGTATTCCTGTAACTGATTGTTTAGTACAATGACTCGCTCGTCTTGTTCTATTTAAATTATTTTCTAATTGGAGCTATGCACCAATCAATTACATAATGGCATTAAAGTAGACCTGCTATAATCTTCAAGACATTATCGCTGCATAATTATATCTGGTGAATGAACATGTACATATTTGTTGAATGTTTTCTCTGATTTGATTCTTCTTCATTTACTTGTGATTCGTCTGGAAACATTGTATATTATTAGCCTGTTCATTTGCTTTTGTTGGAGCTTTAATGCCTATTTCTATTTTATCGTTCTAACTATTTGTTTTTTCCTTTTTTGATCTCTCCATTCAGCGTCCAAGTGTTTTATAGCTCACTTACATATTTAATTTTAAGTTTTCCGTTATTCAAGTTAAAAATGGGGTTTTCCTATGAGGTCTCGTTCTGAGGACCTGATGATTAGGCTACGGATTTCGGGGATTTTATATGCCAATGTTTCTGGATCGATGTCTGTATTTCTGTAACTGATTGTTTAGTTAGTACAATGACTAGCTCGTCTTGTTCTATTTAAATTATTTTCTATTTGCAGCTATGCACCAATCAATTACATAATGGCATTAAAGTAGACCTGCTATAATCTTCAAGATATTATCGCTGCATAATTGTACCTGGTGAATGAACATGTACAAAATTTGTTTTGATTTGATTCTTCTTACTTCTCTATTCATTTACTTGCGATTCGTCTAGAACATTGTAGATTATTAGCCTTGTTCAATGCTTTTGTTGGAGCTTTAATGCCTATTTCTATTTTATCATTTTAACTATTTGTTTTTCTCTCAATTCACCTTTGTTTTTTTCCTTTTTTGATCTCTCCATTCAGCGTCCAAGTGTTTTTAGTGCACTTACATGTTTAATGTTAAGTTTTTCGTTATTCAAGTTAAAAATGGGGATTTTCTATGAGGTCTCGTTCTGATTCCGGGTGTCAAATGGTCTCGAAAATTTCACTTGCTGGCATCGAAATTAAGGAATACACTTCGGGTGGCTTAGCATCCAAATGCACAAGAGGGAAGACCCGAGGATTAGGCTACGGGTTTCGGGGATTGAGTTGTATATGCCATCATTTCTGGGATCCATGTCTGTATTTTGTCAGCAGCAGTGTTTCTATAACTGATTGTTTAGTACAATGACTAGCTCATCTTTTTTTGTTTAATTTATTTTCTATTTGCAGCTATGCACCAATCAATTACATAATGGCATTAAAGTAGACCTGCTATAATCTTCAAGATATTATCGCTGGATGTTTTCTCTGATTTGATTCTTCTTCCTTCTCTATTTATTCATTTACTTGTGATTCGTCTAGAACATTGTAGATTATTAGCCTGTTCATTTGCTTTTGTTGGAGCTTTAATGCCTATTTCTATTTTATCGTTCTAACTATTTGTTTTTTCCTTTTTTGATCTCTCCATTCAGCGTCCAAGTGTTTTATAGTTCACTTACATATTTAATTTTAAGTTTTTCGTTATTCAAGTTAAAAATGAGGATTTTCTATGAGGTCTCGTTCTGAGGACCTGATGATTAGGCTACGGATTTCGGTGATTGAGTTGTGTATGCCATCATTTCTTGGATCGATGTCTGTATTTTATAAACGCTGCAGCAGTATTTCTGTAACTGATTGTTTAGTACAATAACTAGCTCGTCCTTTTCTAATTGCAGCTATGCACCATTCAATTATATAATGGCATTAAAGTAGACCTGCTATAATCTTCAAGATATTAATTATATCTGGTGAATGAACATGTACAAATTTGTTGAATGTTTTCTCTGATTTGATTCTTCTTCATTCTCTATTCATTTACTTGTGATTCGT
This sequence comes from Euphorbia lathyris, assembly GCF_963576675.1. Taxonomy (NCBI): domain Eukaryota; kingdom Viridiplantae; phylum Streptophyta; class Magnoliopsida; order Malpighiales; family Euphorbiaceae; genus Euphorbia; species Euphorbia lathyris. The sequence continues at coordinate 1,088,688 of NC_088914.1, forward strand.
CTAGAACATTGTAGATTATTAGCGTTGTTCAATGCTTTTGTTGGAGCTTTAATGCCTATTTCTATTTTATCATTCTAACTATTTGTTTTTTCCTTTTTTGATCTCTCCATTTAGCGTCCAAGTGTTTTATAGTGCACTTACATATTTAATTTTAAGTTTTTCTTTATTCAAGTTAAAAATGGGGATTTTCTATGAGGTCTCGTTCTGAGGACCTGATGATTAGGCTACGGATTTCGGGGATTGAGTTGTGTATGCCGACATTTCTGGATCGTGTCTGTATTTCTGTAACTGATTGTTTAGTTAGTACAATGACTAGCTCGTCTTGTTCTATTTAAATTATTTTCTATTTGCAGCTTTGCACCAATCAATTACATAATGGCATTAAAGCAGACCTGCTATAATCTTCAAGATATTATCGCTGCATAATTATATCTGGTGACTGAACATGTACAAATTTGTTGAATGTTTTCTCTGATTTGATTCTTCTTCCTTCTCTATTCATATACTTGTTGATTCGTCTAGAACATTGTAGATTATTAGCATGTTCATTTGCTTTTGTTGGAGCTTTAATGCCTATTTCTATTTTATCATTCTAACTATTTGTTTTTTCCTTTTTTGATCTCTCCATTCAGCGTCCAAGTGTTTTATAGTGCACTTACATGTTTAATTTCAAGTTTTTCGTTATTCAATTTAACAATGGGGATTTCCTATGAGGTCTCGTTCTGAGGACCTGATGATTAGGCTACGGGTATCGGGGATTTTATATGCCAACATTTCTGGATCAATGTCTGTATTTCTGTAACTGATTGTTTAGTTAGTAGTAGTACAATGACTAGCTCGTCTTGTTCTATTTAAATTATTTTCTATTTGCAGACCTGCTATAATTAGTACGATGTCTGTAGACCTGCTATAATCTTCAAAATATTATCGCTGCATAATTATATCTGGTGAATGAACATGAACAAATCTTCTTAGTCTAAAATATATGTTTCAGGTTCCCTTACCCCGTGGTATTTTGTACAAGCCTTTTAGTACCCCTGCTTTACTGCTGTGGAATTGGCATAAGAGAAAACACATAATTTGTTCCGTATTGAACTTTTAGTTATATGGGAGTCAAGAGGGAGAAAATCGCCTTTTCATTGAACTTATTGTATTGGTCTGTTTCGTCAACCACTAACATGTAATTTGTTAGAAGAAAAAATTTGACAAATTGCATAAGCTTTTGGTTGGTTATTAATTCTTTTGTTGATATAACTGGAGACTATATATATGTTTAGCTAGAAGTAGTGCTGATAAAAATTTGTATTTTAAACATTAATCAAAGCGTTAATTAGCTCATACTTTCTGCTTAATTTATATGGTTTTGTAGAAGCTGGCTAAGTATTGTGGGTGCATCAGATGTCTCACCATTCATCTCCCATTAGAGACTGAATTTTATAATAATGGCTTCAAGAGCACTTCTTCGGAGGAGGGGATCCCTCATCAGTTCCTTGAATCAAACAACTTACATAAGTCAGGCTTTACCAAGTTTGGTGCATGAGCAGCCATCCCGATCTAGTGACTTGGAAGGATCAAAATGGGTTTCCAACCACCCATTTAGAAATAGTGATAGCAAATGTGACGGGGATTTGTCGTCCGTTGCCAGGGATGAAGTCTTATCTCTTTTAGCTGCAGGTTCTAATAGGCATGGCTCTTGTGGATTTTCAACTTTAGGTTCCAGAATTAGAAGGGAAGATTTTGTTTCTCCTTTGGGAATTAGGTGGTCACAATCTGTTCATTTTTCTTCAACTGCCACAGCCGGCCAACCTAAATTTTCCAATAGTAGCGACAGAAATGTACAACAGACTTCCAAACAGGTGAAGGAAGCTTCACCAGAGGAGTGTGATGAAGCTGTTGAAGATTTGAGTGAGGTAAAAGCCAAGGCAAAAGCTAAGAACGTGCAAGAATCACAAAAGAGTTCTAAATCAATTATGCAGAGAATGTGGGCTATGCTTCTGGGTATTGGTCCTGGTTTGAGAGCTGTTGCTTCAATGAGCAGGTATAACTTGCTCCATTTGCTTTTAGTATGGATGGATTGAAATCATCAAGTACTTGTCATTTTATTTTATTTTCCTTAGGGAAGACTGGGCTAAGAAATTGCGACACTGGAAGGATGAGTTTAAGTCTACTATGCAACACTACTGGTTGGGTACGAAACTATTGTGGGCTGATGTTAGGATCAGCTCAAGATTACTGGTGAAACTTGCCAATGGGAAGGGTCTTTCTAGAAGGGAAAGGCAACAACTAACACGAACAACTGCTGATATATTTAGGCTAGTTCCTTTTGCTGTTTTTCTTATAGTTCCATTCATGGAATTCTTGCTTCCAGTATTCCTAAAATTATTTCCCAACATGCTGCCATCAACTTTCCAGGACAAGATGAAAGAACAGGTAGATATTCTTCCTTTTTAAGCTGTGCAATCCTACTGATTATATTAATAGGCTTGGAGGAGAGTTATGATACATCTATTTGTCTTTACTCTTTATGTAGTTGTTTATCAAGTAAAAATTTATTTTTATTTTAGTTTCATATCTAATCTTTAGTTTGTCTCTTGATTTCTTGATGCTTTATCTATTAGCCTTTAATTTCCTTGTGACATGGTTCTGAATGGAATAATCAGCCATTAAATGCCGATGCAGTATACTTATTTGCTATTATTATCATCTTTATCATTATCATAATTATATACTTTTAGGGAAAAGTACAAAAATAAACCTTGTGGTTTGGTAGATTTGCAAACATAATCCCCGTGATTTAAAAGTTGACAAACAGATACCTTGAGGTTGATTCCGTTAGCAAAGACATTCCAAACTGACTAATAGTGTTAAAAAAGACGTCATGGAAGTCAAAGGGCCGGAGGGGCATTTTTGTCCTTTCATTTATTTTATATTTTATCGTTTATTTTATTTTTAAAATCCTACACCTTATCCAATCTCCAATTGACACCTCATCCTCTCCTCTTTCTCTCACATATCTCTCTCCTCTACTAAATACTACTCTCTCTCTTCAATCTCTCATCATTCTCCCACTTATATCTCTCCTCTGATAAATATGTGACCTGTGAAACAGATTGCAATTACCCTCTTTACATAATAAAACAAAATTGTTCATTGCTGATTTCCGAGTTCATAACAAAAAATGAAATATTTCTTTTAAATGTAACTCTAAGAAAATTTGGAATTGAAAAAAATAAAAAAATAAAAAATGAATATTGAGGGCAGAGGAAAAAACAAGAGCACATGTATGAAGAAGTGTTAATTAAGGAGCAAAAGGAGGAGGTAAGAGAGACGTTGCTAATTGTGGCTTATTAGCAATGGGTGGCCTACTATTCACATGCTCCATGGTGTTGTTTTCTCCTCCCCATTTTACCGGCTTCGGCCCTACACTCACCGCCTTCTCATGTGGACAGCTCAACAACCTGCCTCCTCCTCCTGTGCTTCCTCTTCTCCTTTTCCCTATCCTCCATTGCTGTTGTCACCACTAGTCTTCTTTAATATATTGTATTGCCCTATCACTCCAAACTCCTGATCAGCTTCTGATGCTGTGACTGAGAAATTCGTGACAGCTTCCTCTTTCGAATGCCTCAGCTGTTGTTACACTTCACTTGGTTCATAGCATTCTGTTTGTGTTGTTACTGAAGACGGTGTCATCACAGTCTCATCCAGACTGCCTGCAATAGAAACGTCTTCCATTGTTATTGGAAGAAATGTCATCCATTGAGTCTCTTATTAGTATTGTACATTTGATATGCTGTTCGAGTAGAGAAGCTCTCTATCTCAAACAAATCTGAACTTGCATCACTTGCTATGTCATCATCATTAACTGTCGTTCTCGACTTTGGACTTGTCGGAACTACGAAAATTTGAAGTTGATGAAGCTCCATTGCTGTCTTGCTAGAAACAACATCTTCAGATGGTTTGATAACTTCCAGTGAATCCTGTGCTGGATCAATATTTAGCATTCAACACTATCGAATTTGATAGATATTGACTGAAGAGAGAGATAGGCAAGAGAAGGAGGAGAGATTGAAGAGAGAGTGTGTAGTATTTAGTAAAGGAGAGAGATATGCGAGAGAAAGTGGAGAGGGTGAGGTGTCAGTTGGGGATTGGGTAAGATGTAGGATTTTAAAAATAAAATAAATTATAAAATATAAAATAAATGAAAGGGCAAAAATACCCCTCCGACCTTTGACTTTGACTGCCAACCCTTAGTCAATTTGGACCGTCTTTGCTAACGGAATCAACCTCAAGGTACCTCTTTGTCAAAATTTAAACCGTGGGGATTATGTTTGCAAATCGACCAAACATAAGGTTTATTTTTGTACTTTCCCTATTTTTTATTGTATTGTTATTATTATTATGGGAAGTATTTTGCTTTAGTTAAGCAACAAGTAACCTGCTGCTGAAAATCTTGGGTTAAAGTTTAAAATTTATATATTTTCTTTTGAATTTTACATGTCATTTTGTGAATCATCTCTTAAGACATAATGCTATTTTTCATTTTATATTGTTGTTCACAATTTTTCCATTGAGCTGACTTGTATCTACATTAGTTTCAATTGTGTTGACATGTGCAGTTGTATAAGCTAGCTCTACCATTGCTACTTAGTCCTAATTAGTGTTCTGGCAAAAGTGTCACTAACTGTTTTTAACATGCGCTGTTTGTTACTTGCCAAGAGTTGAGAATATGGAAGTATATCCACAATTTAAGTGCATACAAATAATGCAGATTTATGTAGTATCTGCACTCATATTTCATTGTATGTTAGCACTTCCATTGTAAAGTAAATCTCACGATGCTTAATTTGTAGGAGGAACTGAAAAGGAAGCTAAATGCGAGAATAGAGTATGCCAAGTTTCTTCAAGACACTGTTAAAGAAATGGCAAAAGAAGTCCAGAATGTACGAAGTGGGGATATTAAGAAAACGGCTGAAGATCTTGCTGAATTTATGAATAAGGCAATTTTCTTGTGGTTTTTCTATCCCCCAAAAATAGAGTTTCTGAAAAGGATGATTCTTAATGTTAATTTTCCTTCTTTTGTTGTCCCCATCAAAACAGGTCAGAACTGGTGCAGGAGTTTTAAATGAAGAAATCTTGGGCTTTGCCAAGTTATTCAATGACGAGCTTACTTTGGATAATATCAGCAGGTTTTTATGTTGTTCTTTTCTGAATATTTGGAAGTGTCTTTGCCCATTACCTGAACTGCTTACTTTTCATAATACCATGATACTGGATTAATCGGTTAATCAATTTGTTTGTTAAATCCAGGCCTCGATTAGTAAACATGTGCAAATATATGGGTATCAGCCCATATGGGACTGATGCATATCTACGTTTCATGCTTCGAAGGAGACTGCAAGAGTAAGATATATATATATTTTTAAAATTTCTTTTTATTATTGGTCTGTCTCAGATAATAGGGTCTTCAACAAATGTTGAGGGTTCCCAAATTTCTTTGTTGAGACTATAGCTTTGGAGGGGCTTGTAACCGTTAATATGCATGGGATGGATTTTGTAAAGAAGGTCAAAGCTATCTTCTTAGGGGTCTAATTTGAAGAGAATACATTATGAAAAGTGTGATATAAGGCTGCGCTTCTTTTACTCATTATTGGAATTATTAATACAGGTTCCGACATTGTCAGTCAATGTAGTTTACAAACTGACCAACAAGTCTTTCTAATCTCATGTAATTTTTATCTATACACTTTTTTTTAATAATTAAAAAAAAGAGTTGTAAATGTGCCTTTATTCATTTTTTCAAAATATTTCGTTATACTAGTGAAGTGTTGTGTTACTGGCAGGAACACAAACAAAATGGATAATGAGTACCACATCCACATCCTGTATTCAAGTGGAAGCAAAATGCTTGATAGATGAGAAATAAGTTCCACTGAATTCCTTCTTTTGATTTGAAGTTTGCTTTTTGTCTGAAATAAACGCTAAAAGAATACTCATATGTGCATTTTGCTAACATGGGTAATGGAAGAAATAATGTGGAATTTCTGCTATTGCTCAAAACAACTGTTCAACTCATTTAGTCTACATCTTAATGGATGTTTCTGGGCATTTCTTAAATGATTCAGAAAATGTAAATGATGAAATCCATAATGCAGTGATTATTTGCATTGCAACAAATGTGGTTGCTCATGCCTTAAGAAAAGTACTTGAGGGAGATTCCTTGAAATTTTTGACAATTTTGAAGATCATAATTTAGGTTCAAGATACCGTAGAAGAGGTGCAATGATGTAACTCGTGAAGTGAATGATTGAACTTTTTAGATAAAGAACTTTAAAGTTGTTTGAATTTTTGCAGGATCAAGAATGATGATAAAATGATTCAAGCTGAGGGTGTGGAGTCACTTTCGGAAGGTGAGCTTCGTCAAGCTTGTAGAGATCGAGGATTGCTTGGATTGCTTTCAATTGAGGAAATGCGACAGCAGGTTAGTAACCGTTTATTATCTTGGAACTTTCTGAGAGTGTGCAATCTTTATTGCATGTGGAATTATTCATTTCAGAAACAAAAGTCTGGAAAGTCAAGAAATAATTACAAGTAGAAAATTGTCTCAGAAACAAAGTCTACACAAAAAACCATTTTCCATGGAAAATATGTCCATGAGCATTTTCTTCTATATCAGCACTATTCAGCAGTAAGAAACTATGTAACTTACAGCCTCTTAAGCCAAGCTACTACATTAAGAAGTATATAGAAATACTATGTATTAAGTTGCTATAGATTATATCAATTTCCATGTTCCAGTACCTGCACTGAGTTTCCATTTTGTCTCATTTTCCTTTACCTACCTGGTTTAATATCCCGATGTCTATGAGTTGCATCTCTATTTTGACTTCTTTTCCTGTAAAAATCTCTTGATATGACTTGCTAAAGCAGTCAAAACTATTCCTCTTATATTGAATATATACTCTATCAAGGAATAGCATTTATTTGGCGGCTTCTACTAGTGAAGCTGGTATCTAGTTTTTGCCTTTCTGCGAGTAAGTTTTACATTTTTGGTAGTGAATGCTGTTGAGTATTCTTAGATTAGATGCTATGCCAATGAAAGCAAATTCCGTTACTTTTAGTTACTGTTAATTTGGTGTATACTTATATTGCATTTCTGATAATGGGTAGAGATGCTTCACATTATCCTGACATATTAGTGAAAATTACTCTATGCAGCTTCGTGATTGGCTGGATTTGTCTCTGAATCATTCTGTTCCATCTTCTCTGTTGATTCTGTCTAGGTAACTACTAAGCATGTTATTTTATCTTCAGACATGGATAAAATCTTAATATTTTTCCCTTTATATACCATCTGCAGAGCCTTCTCTGTTTCTGGTAAAGTTAGGCCTGAGGAAGCTGTTCAGGCCACACTTTCATCTCTTCCAGATGAAGTGGTGGACACTGTTGGAGTTACTACCTTGCCATCTGAAGATTCATTGTCAGAAAGGAGGAGAAGGAAGTTGGAGTTCCTAGAAATGCAGGAAGAGCTGATAAAGGTTAGTCATGTTCAAGGTTGTAAAAGACGCTAGACGCTAATCGGGCGGACAGGGCCCTTCGGATTTGTATTTTTTGTACTTTTCTATTTTTTATTAAATAAATTATCATATAAATACGATTAAAATATGAATCATACTATGTAAAAATAGTAATATAAAATATCTAGGATAGAAAAACATATATATTTTAATATTATTTACATTAATGTCTTTAAAAAAAATAAAAAATGGGTCAACAAAAATGTGTCAAAAAAATAAAATTAATATTATTAAAAATAGGGTTAAGGTGCAAAAATACCCCTAATGTTTTTTGTCAGGAGCAATTTTACCCCTAACGTCCAAAATGGTGCAATTTTACCCCTAACGTTTGTAGCCAAGAGCAATTTTACCCCTAACGTTGATAATTTGGGTCAATTTTACCCCTATTATAAAACACATATATTTTTGTTCCTTATTTTGCACCAATTGCATATCAATTCGTTCTAAAACAAAGGATTTCATGTTTTTTTGTAATTTAATAATAGAATTGGAGATTAATATTTATAAATTCGGTGAATTTTTTGATTTTTTTTGTCTAATTCGTACAAAAAACATATAACTTTATTTTATTTTATTTGTTATATTTTTTCACATCCCTATATGTTTGTGATTTGTTACTGATAAAATGATGCACTTGTAAAGTGTAGATACAAGATTCATGATCGAGAAAACAGTTTGATGAATTATTTCTCAAATTAACCCAATTTATCAACGTTAGGGGTAAAATTGCTCTTGGCTTCCAACGTTAGGGGTAAAATTGCACCATTTTAGACGTTAGGGGTAAAATTGCTCCTGACCCAAAACGTTAGGGGTATTTTTGCACCTTAACCCTTAAAAATACATTTGGTAGTTTAAGGTATTTTTTTTAGTTTTTTGTTATTTAATATTTTATTTAAAATTAGAAAAATTGACATAAAATTTAAGGGTCAATTTTTTCAAAAGGACCGCCTAGACCCGCGTGGGCGGTAAAAAATCGGTAAACCGATTTATGCCGTCCAACTTGAGGAAATCGGGACGGTGTTCTAAAACTCCTCGCCTAGGCGCCGCCTTGGCTGATTTTTAGAACACTGGTCATGTTATGCTGTACGTGCTTGGGAATTTCTCTGACCTTCCCTCTCCCAAAATCTTTTTGCCAAATTGCTGCCTTCGTGAAGTTGAATATTATAGATCTGTTTGATGTGCATCCATATATTTTATAATAGCACTTCTAATAGATTTCTATTTTCTTGTTGGTCTTTTACTGATTGTATTTGTCAATATTGGATATTTCTCATTCTTCTTTTTCCCAATAATTTTGTTGAATATCTCTGTATTTGTTTGGGTATCTTCTCATAAATTTAGTCTTTGATAAGCATGTCTTGTTGCTTATTTCTCTATATTTTAAAAGGTCATTGTCCACCTAGTGTCATTGAAGTAGGATTTGGAAGGGAGTTTTTGAGACAGATCTATGCTTTTGAATTTATATATGAAAACCTGAAGTTGCAAGTCATGACTTTCACCATTGCTCAGGGATTGGGTTCTTATTTCAGCATGTTCTATGGAGCGCATATATTTCAGTTTTCATAAACTTCAAATTTGCTGATGCTATGTTTTGCAAGCTCTTGAAATGCTTTGTTATTTTATTATTAGTTCTGAATAACTTAACATACAGGAGGAGGAAGAGGAAGAAGAAGAGGAGCAGGCCAAGATGAAGGAATCTATTGGTAGCCGAAAGGATGTGGCTTTAGAAGAGATGAATATCCCGACAGCTAGAGAAGCCAATGAACAGGCTAGAGCAAAAACATTGGAGAAACACGAGCAGCTTTGTGACCTTAGCCGTGCATTAGCGGTTTTAGCCTCAGCTTCCGTAAGTACCAGATACATGACTTTATTTTATATTTCTATTACTCTCGTGGAATGTATTTATACACTTATTTGCTTTTGTGCTACTTATTTCAGTCTGTCAGTAGAGAGCGTGAAGAGTTCCTGAAACTTGTTAAGAAGGAGGTACGATTACTTGTTCTCTGTTGCACGCACTAATATATTATGGCATTTAAGTACTAAACATGTTTAAAAAAAATTATGATTCTCATTTGTTTCAACAATTTAGTGGTAGCACTTACGTGGCTTGATAATATCTCATTGTTGACACTTGTGCTCTATTTGTATATATCCCATGAGAAGCACTATTATCCTTCATTGGGCAGAATAATTGTTTCTCATGAGTAGTGTCATATGTGTATCTCATGAGAAAGATCTACTATTGGAGCTATTTGGCTGCATATCTGTTTCCTCCCATTCCTCGGACATGGGTGCTATGTGTGCGCTTTAATTTAGAATGTGAGCCTTTGGGGATGAGCTTATTTGTGTTATCAAATTTAAGCCATGTTATATGTGTCATAATGCTGTTTCTATGGTTTCCATTAGAGTTATCCTTTTGACTACTAAAAGTGTTGCTACAATATATGTTCAGTGAATATCTTGATATCTTAATTCCATCTTAATTCCTTCGGCTCTGCATTTTGAGAAACTGAGGATCCAAAAAATCTAGCCAAATTGTATTTCCTCTGTTTCACTCTTTTGCTTGCTGCTGTATATTGTCTATTTCCAGATAGACCTGTACAACAGTGTGGTGGACAAGGAAGGGACAGAAGATGTAAAAGATGCTAAGAAGGCATACAAGGCTGCTAGAGAAGAGAGTGAGCAGGCTATTGAGGTACCAGTAGCTGACAAGGTTTCCTCAAAACTGATTGATAGAGTAAGTGAAATTTTTATTTGTATTAGATTCATTTTCCATATTTTTTCTAGTGACATTCCTAATCCACTATCCCCATCAGGGAGTTTGATTTCTCGTGCATTCAATCTATAACTGTGATATAAAAATGACAATTTTCTATGGTCTTTGCATACTTCAGGTAGATGCTATGCTTCAAAATCTTGAAAAAGAAATTGATGATGTGGATGCCAAAATTGGAGATAGATGGCGTTTGCTTGATAGGTTTGTCCGTTGTTTCTCATAACTTTTATATACTGACAGGTGGTAAAAATTGCTGCACAATTTTTCAAGTATGCTTGTTGAAATATTTAGTGTTATTTGAATTGAATGTTGAGATGCTTTCATGATTGCAATTTGTTAAATATTATATGGCTAGTCTAGTTACATCACATCCGTTGGGCTATTCATTATTCGCTATTTTTGGGGTTTGTAATAAATCTATAACATGCTTAGGCTGTTAAGGCTGCTGTGACAGCTATACGGCTGCTAGTCCCTATGTTTCCTTAATTGTGGGGAAAACCTTGTATATATGTGTATTCCTCTTAAGTTAAATGAAGGGATAAAGATCAAATTTGACCCTAACATTTTTGAAGAAGTGCAGATTTAGCCGTAACATATGAAATGGTGCAAACCAGCTTTTCTCAAAATTTCGGTAACCTAGGGCTAAAAAATTGATCTTGCAGACAAACCTTCCAAACAAGTTTGTTGGTAACCGAAGCAGTTTCGTACATTTTTTGTTGGTTATTTGTAACTATATTAGTAACACTGGAAAAACGTTGTTGTCGTGTGACCGAAGGTCACGGGTTTGAGTCTTAGGAGCGGCCTCTTGCCAAATAAATTGGCAAGGGAAGGCTTGCCCCAGTACACCCTTGTGGTGGAACCCCTCCCCGGACCCTCGCTTAGCGGGGACGCGTAATGCACCGGGCCGCCCATTTGTAACTATGGCCCTGTTTGGGAATTAGCTGTTAACTGTTGTTAGCAGCTGATTTGATTAGCTGTTTGTGTAGACCTGTTTGGTAAAAATTAGCTGATTGATAATAGCGGTTTGTGCAAAAAGACGAATAAGGGCATTAATTTTGGCGCAGGAGAAGAGGGAGTCTATCTATTAGGGTTAAAGAAGTCCAATAATTTTAATATTGCAAAACGCTAATTGAAAAAGCTCATTTTAAGAGCTTTTTCTAAATTAGCGTTTTCATCCCAAAACTCTCTCCCAAACCTCTCTCCACCAAACACTCCAATTAACGGTTTCAGTGGTCAAACCTCTAAAGTTGGTCAAAACCGCTCTTTTTATCCCAAAACGCTCTTTACCAAACAGGGCCTATATTAGTAACACTGGAAACATTTTGACACTTTTGACAAAAAAAAATTGTGATCAACTCATATGTGGAAGTCTTAGCATTTTAACAGTTTTTTTTGTAACTGTGTTAGTTAACACATTAATTATATTAGACATAATTGAAGTTTGGAAGGTCCGATTTGACAATTAAATAACATTCAAACTAGCTTTTTCTAATTTTCAGTAAGGTAGTGCTAAAATTGATCTTGCTTGGAAACGTTAGAGTCAAATTTGGCCCTTACCCTTTAAATGAATTATATTTATGTGGTCTTTCTGTTACATGGTATCCCATGTATTTCTTAATATCTATGCTCCAGCTGGAGGGGGATACTAATAAATATATAGCATGCTTAAGGTGCTGTGACAGCTATAGGGCTGCTAGTAGGGCCACTATGTTTCCTTAATTGTAGGTAAAACCTTGTGTGTGTGTATATATATTCGGCGAGTTGAAATAAATATTTGAACACGATGATGATAGGCATATTTAATAGCAGATTATTTGGGTTAGATAGTTCGCGTTTTATAGAAATTTCAGTTCACTTGTGCAGCTATTAGATGATATTGACTATATCTGTGTATTCCTCTTAAGTTATATGTATTTATTCATGTAGTCTTTCAGATTACGTGGGGATACCATGTATTTCTTAATATTTATATGGTTGTTTGATAACATATTCAGTAGGCTTAATACATCTTTAGCACCATGTACTTGTCCAAAAAAGTCAATTGCCTCTGTACTTTGAAAAAATTCTATTTACCTCTGAACTTGCATAAAGTGACTCATTGACTCTCTGAAAGGTATCTATTAGCCCCCTGAATTTTCTTAAAGTGTATCCATTTCAACTTTTCCAAAATCTCTCCTTACTCCGTCACGTGGATTTTAGGGGGTTAATAGGTCACTTTAAACAAGTTCATGAGGTAAATAGAACATTTTAAAAGTATAGGGGGGCAGTTGACTTTTTTGGACAAGTATAGGGGGCTAGGGATGTATTAGGCCTATTATTAAGTACTTAAAATGTTTTTTACTTTCTATTTTAAAAAGTGTTCTATAATAGCTATTACACAAAGAGGTTAAAAAGTTCCAATCGGATTAAAACTATCTTAAACTAATAAGTAAAAGTTTCAACTTAGAATTTTAAGCTGAACATTTTTTTTGTTGTTACAGAATTTCTCAAAAATATTTTGTAAAGATTCATTTTCTCAGATTTAGTCGGACCTCTTTTATTTGCATTGCTCTTGCCTTTCTGCCTCTAAACACGCTTTCCATTAGTTTTCACATCACCAAGGACTGCTTGCTATTTGACTAGAAGGATCTCTGTATATATGCTCATAATCTTCACATGTTCCCAGGAAATGGCTTATAAGAGTTGAACAACGATAGGGAGGGAATGTGAATAGGAAGATTTTAATGCAGTTAAGTCACTCATCATGGCCTAGGAAGCACCCACACTTCTAGGAGGTTAACGTACAAGTGTTGGACACTCCGGGGACACACACCCGACACTCCAAAATAAGTGTCCCCTCTTTTTCTTTTTTAATGGGGACACTTCTGGGACACTACACTGTTCTAAGTTAATTAAGTAGAAAATAAAAGGTATTTTTTTAACAATTTTACAAAGAAGAGGGGTTGATATATACAAAAATAAAATAAAACCCTAATAAAAAAAAAAGAAATCAAAATCTAATGAAAAGAATATAGCACCTCCCCTTTTTTGGTAGTCTAAATAGTTTGAAGTATTAAATGTTTCTTTTTGATGAATCAATGGCTTATTGTGGATGCTATTTATGGCTTATAACAACTAATGAGTGTTATTTCTCGTATTTTAAATGTCGTTTGCCGCACCTGCACCCGCACCCGCACCCGTACGGTGCTTCCTAGCTCATGTCCCATAGATATGGAATGTGTATTCAAAAAAGAGGAAGGGATACGTGGTATGGAAAGTAAGGGTTAGCTAGCAAAGTCGGCTAGTGCTTTCGAGAGAAAGAGAGCTATAAGTTATAGAGAGCCTTCGTTTGACGGAGCAGTGGTTATTTTCCTCCAGTTGTGTGCCTTTGCTATGGGAGGAGAGGGAGATTTACCCTGGGACGCTGCTTCGTTCATTCGTTCTTATTCATTCTTTCTTATTCATTCATTTTGCAATTTCGGATTAATAAGTTAAACTTCTCTCTGTTCCTTGATTGATATTGTGTTTGTTTATTTGTTCGCTGTTTGTTATTGTTCTTTTAATCTGTCTGGTGAGAGTTTGCATCAAACACGTTTGTACTTTCCCAGTAGATTTACCATTTTCCTTGTGATGACAGGGATTATGACGGGAAAGTGACTCCAGAGGAAGTCGCATCTGCTGCTGCATACCTCAAAGATCACTTGGACAAAGAGGGTATCCAAGAACTTATAAGCAGCCTCTCCAAAGATAGAGGTCAGTAACGAATTGTTCCGTTTTTTAAATCACTTAATGTATAAAAGCTTTTAATTATAATAGGGATGAAGTGCAAAAATACTCCTAACTTTGACCGTCAGGAGCAATTTTACCCCTAACGTTGGCAAGTTTGATCAATTTCTGAGATCGTTATAAGACACATATATATTTGTTCCTTATTCTGCACCAATTGGTTATCATTTGGTTCTAAAAAAAAATTTCACATTTTTTATGATTTAATAATAGAATTTGAGATTAATATTTTTAAATTCGATGAAATATTTGGATTTTTTTGTCCAACTCGTACGAACTACAATATAATTTTTTAATTTTTTTGACATTTATTGATATGGTTGTGGTCTATTATGAGTGATAAATGACGCACATGTGAAGTGTAGATGACACGATTCATGAATGAGAAAACTGTTTGATGAACTATTTCTCAAATTGATCCAACTTGCCAACGTTAGGGGTAAATTTGCGTTTGAGTCCAATGCTAGGGGTAAAATTTCACAATTTTAGACGTTAACCGTGTCTGTCAATATTAGGGTTATTTTTACACCTTATCCCATTACAAAGGATGATATAGTTTCATAGTTGTTATTATGAATATGTTGAAAATAGCTTTTGATGTTACATGCCGATGAAAAATTTATGTTTTGAAGTACAGTTATCATATATAAAACCTTGAAAGTAGTACCACTTGCAAAATTGGTCAAAAGCATTTTGAGCATAGAGCTATGTTATGTTACACAGAAACTTTGATTTTAGAACACATTTTCAAAACTAGAACTTTCGGAAACTTATACGAAACATTTCACTATAGTTTCATTAGTTTGTAAATAGAGGAACATGATTTTATTTTATTTTTCCAAAAAGGCATGTGTTTTAACTATTTAGCAAAAAGAGGAAATTTGACCGCCAGTGTTAGTCTTTGATGACGTGTCATATTGACTTTGATAAAGTGCACATTGACTTGTTGACTTTGCTAGTGTGGTACAATGGAATGTTGACTTATATTGATATGACATGTTGACTAGATTGACACGGTGTTAGTCAAATTACTCATTTTGCTAATTGTACCTGTGTAAAGTACGTGTCCTCTTTTGGGAAAAAAAAACACATTCTTCTATTTGCAAATCTATAAAATCATGTGGGTTTTTATTTCATCCTGAAATGTAAGTCGTTTAAGAGAATTTTGTAAATCAAGAAGTCATTAAATAAGGTTTAAAAAGACAATGCTACTCTATAATCTCATCTTTAATGACTAATTATCACACAATATTCACTCTTTTCTCATTAATTACAATACAATTAAAATAGATAAATATGTAAAGCGGTACAATCTTCTCTCTATTCTCTCGTCCAATATTCTTTCATAAACTGTATGTACATATTCTTGAAAAGATCAAAGTGAGAATTTGTAGTCTATGATGCACGGAAACGGGAAACGAAACGGAAACGGAAACGGATACCGGGAAACGTTATTTCTAATAAAAATTAGCTAGAAAACGGTAATGGAAACAGAAAAGAAACGGAAACGGATACGAAACGCGGAAACGTGAATGAAAAAGAGTTTCCGTGCAACATAGTTTGTAGTAAGAGTAAAAATGAGTAAAATTAAGTAAAAACGATTTATAATTCAGAATTTTTCTAAGACATATAATTCAGAATGGGTGGAGTATTAATATGCTAATCACATGTTTAGTAAATACCTAATATTTTCTAGATCATCTTCTACAAGCTTTCAAAAGGACTGTTTTTCTTTCTATTATGCGGCTTGTATGTAATTTGTATTTTTTACACTTTTGCTATATTTTTTTTGGGATAAGGTACCAAAATAGGCATATGATTTTTGGGGAAGTTTTAGGTTCCACGTGTAAAATAACACTAATATAGGCTTAACCTTTAAAAAGGTACCAATTTAAGTCTCGATAACGGAACATGACACGTCATTAATATTACTCCGCTAAGTTCTGATTTCTCTTTCCACGTACAAATGACAGAACTTAACGGAGTAATATGAATGACGTGTCACGTTCCGTTAGGCCTAAATTAGTGTTATTTTGTACGTGGAGCCTAAATTGATACTTCTCCAAAAACCATAGGCTATTTTAGTACCTTTATCCTTATAATTTTACAAATATCGATTTCCATTTACGTGACTTGTCTATTGTCAGATGTAACGGGAAGATTAATTTTAACTGCAATAGCTTCTCTTATGGTTGAAGTGGTTCTAAACTCCAAATTTGTTTATACAGATGGAAAAATTCTTGTGCAAGACATAGTAAAATTGGGGAGTCAAATGGAAGAGGAAGATACAAGTGAGGATCAACAACAATCACAGAGGCCTGGCTAAGTTCACCTGCCCTGGGGACGTACAGGATCTCATGGAATTTTGTTTTTGTACTGTAAAAGCAAATGGATAAAAATTATTTATTTTATACACAATTCTTTGGAACTAAACTAAATGCCATATGTGGTATACATCAGTATAAAGCTCTCAGAAATATATTGCAATAAAATAATTTAATATGTAAATGATAAATGGAGGATATTATGATTTAGGCCTAATACATTTCTAAAATACAAAGAAAAGTCTGGACTGTTTTTTTATACTTTAAAAATGTTGTATTTACCTTCTGAATTTGTTGAAATTGATCTATTGACTTTTTAAAATTAGTCTTGATCACATGCACCTTAATGAGCATGTAGAATTTGCTCATTCACCATTAAATCTAGGCTTATTAGAATCCTAAGGTGGAGATTAAAAGCATCCTGAGGTTTAGATTTAATAAGCCTATATCTAACGGTGAATGAGCAAATTCACATGGTAGAGTAAGATGATATTTTGGATGATTTGATGTGCATGCACTTTAAATAAATTTGGAGGCAATAGATTATTGTAAGCAAGTTTACAGGGATAAATTAGTCAAAGATATTTAATAGCTCAATTTAAGTAAATTCATTGAGTAAATAGAACGTTTTCAAAGTATGAGAGGTTGTTAATTTTTTTTGGACAAGTATGTGGAACTAAACTAAAGATGTATTAGGCTAATGATTTATTTTGTACTCGTTACTTGCCTTTGATATTAGGCATCGTCTTTTATATGTACACGAGGTTAAAGATATATTAAGTTAATGATTTATTTTGTGCATTGTCTTTGATTTTAAATATTATATAGATATTGTCCGTTTTGGTTAAAAATTTAATTTATTTATTGGATCTCATGATTTTTACATGTATCCTCCACATTTTCTATATTTTTTACAAATATCAATTTCTTTTAAGTAGAGGGCGAGCCTTGGCGCAACGGTAAAACGTTGTTGCTGTGTGACCAGAGGTCACGGGTTCGAGTCTTAGGAGCGGCCTCTTGCCAATTAAATTGGCAAGGGAAGGCTTGCCCCCAATACACCCTTGTGGTGGGACCCCTCCCCGGACCCTCGCTCAGCGGGGACGCGTAACGCGACCGGGCCGTCCTTTATCAATTTCTTTTAAGTTTCGTTTCCATGTACATATGTGACTTGTCTATTGTCCAACCTAGAAGTAATGGGATGATTAACTTTAATTGCAATAGCTTCTCTTATGGTTGTGGTGGTTCTAATTTCTATATTTGTTTTGGGATGATTAACTTTAATTGCAATAGCTTCTCTTATGCTTGCAGTGGTTCTAAATTCCATATTTGTTTAAACCGATAAAAACTACGTGGTCACTAACTGATCAAATGAATTTGATTAGTCTCATTAGATTTAAAATTATTAAATTCAAATCTTATAATGATTTTAATCTCCTAGGATTTTAGTAAAGCTGGATTTAATAATGATTGATTAAATTCACTTCAAATGGAAGAGAATGATACAAGTGGGTTCAACAATCACATAGGTCTGATTATGAATTATTTTGTACTTGTTATTTGAATGATACAAAATGAAAGAAACTAACTAAAAAGCAAATTGGAAAGCTAGAAAATTTACCAACTTTTATGTAAAAGTAGTGTGCTCAATCTATTCAAAATTCTGTTATTTGACATATGATTTATTATTTGGTTATATTTAGTTTTTTTTTTTTTTTCAATTGGTGAAATTTCATCCAATTTGGATGAAAGCTTAACAAGAATGGTATACTATTGGTATGTGACGATATTTTGACACTTAAACTTGATAAATTTTAGTTTAGGGATTTTTTTTTATTTTTTTATTTTTTAATTTAATTAATTATTTTCACGTAAAAAAATCTATGTGGCAAATAAGTTTTAAAACGTGTGACGTGTCAAGTCTATGTGTTAAAATATCACTACATATTAAAGGGATAACCGTTTTGTCAAGTTTTCATCCAAATTAGGTGAAATATCACCAATTATGATAGTTTATGGTCAAATGTGACCGAATAATAAGTCAGTGGCCAAATAACAAAATTTTGAGTAGATCAGAGTTAAATAACACTCTAATCTATCAGGTCTTACGATTTTAAAATAAATTTACATGTATTGAAAATATATATTTATAGGTCTCTTTATTTTTTACATGGGATTCGGTTATGTTTATTTTACTGTCGTTTTTTAGGATTGTGTTTTGTTTAGGCCCACTATTAGCTTCAAGGAACCATCTATGTAGACTAAGAACTTATGCTAACGGGAAAAGATAACGAGAAAGGTTAAGTAAATAAAGGTCGTACAACAGCAGTAAGAGCAGTAAGATAAATTGCAAAGGGGAAATATTTTGGATGACGGGAAAGATCGGCTTGCTTAGCTGTCTCATTCACCGGTGAGTTGACACCTCAGTTAGACCTATTCGCTGGTAGAGCGAAAAAATAGTGCTTGAGGCTTAAAGAAGTTTTTTCTTCTTCCGTTTTTACATCAGTCGAATAAGTTTTTTCTCTAAGTTTAACTTAAAATGTTTTTATTTCAGCGTTACCCACTTCGGTACAAGTGAAATATATAAATCATATAATACACTTATGATCAATTTACTAAAATAACAAACATAGAATATGATATCAGTCAGACGGATATAAACACATT
Source organism: Euphorbia lathyris (assembly GCF_963576675.1). NCBI lineage: Eukaryota > Viridiplantae > Streptophyta > Magnoliopsida > Malpighiales > Euphorbiaceae > Euphorbia > Euphorbia lathyris. The sequence continues at coordinate 1,107,791 of NC_088914.1, forward strand.
CATGTGGCATCTATAAAGCCCGAGTCATCACTCGGAATCAGGGCACACATAGAATCATCACAGAGGATCAATTATCCAAACGTCCCAGTCTTATAGTCTTAATCCGTGAGTCAACATCCATTGAGTCAAAGAACAATATGCTATAGCATAATCATGTTCAATCTCGTCAATCACGGATCTAGTGGGATTGAAAGATACTGAACCCTTATCTATGGGTGCACATTCATCTATCAATATGCGACGCATAGCACAACACACTCCAAGGCTTATAACCTCTCTCTCTGTTCCGATCATATTATAAATAGCGTAAGGCACCCTCCAAGGGGAACATTCATTCATATTCAATAAGCTTATACTCTCTAGTTTTGATTTGCTATTATGTTCGTCCTTAAATCATCCATGGAAGTTGACTTAGACATCACAACATATTAGTCGGACTATGGCCCCTCATTTGACCCTGCTTTTTTCTTATTGTGGGCTTGTTTGAGGACCTATATGATTTGGCCATATCAAATTGGTGTGGTGAGTCTGGACAGACATATTCATGACTCATTTGAATAGTTCAATTCTTTTCCCACTCCATGCATCTAGAGTCTAACGAACAACGAAAGAAGAAACACACCAACTGTAACAAATCAATAATGATATAGCCCTAGAAATTGAGGAAGATGATGACGCTTTAGGGCCACACCAATAGAGACTCTTGGGTGCAATCTCTAGACGATTGGCGGAAAACCTCGGATCGGTCCAAGATGTCGTTAGTATAATATGATAAAGCATGTCATCGAAATATAGTAGAGGTAAAAGAGAAATTAGAGCTACATGAAGAGACCATCAAATATATTAATAGATTTGAGAACACAACTTGCTCTACCGGACATCACACAGTCTAAAGTTGTCATCATTAGTGGGACGGATCGTTGGTGAACCGGTAAAGAGGCTTTGGTGGCTAATTGAGGGTAATAGAGGGCTTCCCAATAAGACGTTATATATATAAAACTCTGTCGGCACGAAACGTGAGGAATGCCAATGATCAATCTCCACTGATGTCAAACTGGGTAAGAGAATAAAAATGATCCTCCCCAAACAATAGGACCCCAGATTCAAATCACGAGAGGAAATATCAGCTTACTTAGTTCTCTCAATCACTAGTGAATTGACACCTCAATTAGACACGTTTGTTGGTAGAGCGAACAAAAAGCGTTTGAGGCTTGAAGAAGTTATTTCTTATTGTGTTATTACATCAACCGAATAAGTTCTTTCTCTAAATTTAACTTAAAATGGTTTTATTTCAATGTTACCCACTTCGGTACAAGTGAAATATATAAATCATGCAATACTCTTATGATCAATTTACAAAAATAACATACATAGAATATGATATCAGTCAGATGGATATAAACACATCCACATTGCATTTATAAAGCTCGAGCCATCACTTGGAATCATGGCATAAATGGAATCATCATAGAGAATCAATTATCCAAACAACCCAGTCTCCCAATTTTGATCCGGGAGATCAATATCGAACCAGTCAAAGATCAACATGTTACAATATAATCATACCCAATCCCGTCATTCATAGACCTAGTGGGATTGAAGGATACTGAACCCCGATATATGGGTGTACATTCGCCTATCAATAGGAGATATGCATCATAACATGCTTGAAGGCTTATAACCTCTTCATTTGTTCCGATCACATTATGAATAGTGTAAGGCATCCTTCAAGGTACACATTCGTTCGTATTCAATAAGTGTGTACTCTTTAGTTTTAATTTGTTATTGTGTTCATCCTTAAATCATCCCTATAAGTTGACTTAGGCATTAGAGCAGGTTAGCCAGACTCTGGCCCTCGTTTGACCCTGCATTTGTCTTATTACATGCTTACTTGAGGACATACAAGATCTAGCCACATCAAATTGGTGCGGTGAGTGTAGGCATGCATAGTCATGACTTGTGTGAATAGTTCAATTCATTTCCCATTCCCTGCATCTAGAGTCCAAAGAATGGCGGAAAAAGAAACACACTAACTGCAATAGGTCAATAATGATCTAGCCCTATAAATGGAGAAAGATGCTGATGTTTTAGGGCTACAACAACAGAGACTATTGGGAGCAATCTCTAGACGGTTGGTGGAAAATCTCGGATCGGTCCAATTTGTCGTTAGCATAATGCGACACGAGTATGTCATCAAAATAGTAGAGATAAAAGAGAAATTAGAGATACCCAAATATATCATCATATATATTAACAAATTTGACAACACAGTTTGATCTACCGGACATCACACCATCTGAAGCTATCATCATCATCGGGACAGATTGTTAGTGAATCAGTGAAGAGGCTCTAGTGTCCATTCGGGGGGAATAGAGGGCTTCCTAGTAAGATGTCATAGATCTAAAACTCCGTCGGCATTAAACGTGAGGAATGCCAATGATTAATCTCCCCTAAGGTCAAACTGGGTATAGAATAAAAATTACCCTCCCCAAACAAGAGGACCCCATATTCAAAATATAGAAGGAAAGATCGACTTGCTTAGTTGTCTCAATCACCGGTGAGTTGACACCTCAATTAGACCCATTCGTTGGTAGAGTGAACAAAAAGAGTTTAAGGCTTGAGGAAGTTATTTCTTCTTGTGTTTTTACATCAACTGAAGAAGTTCTTTCTCTAACTTTAACTTAAAATGGTTTTATTTCAACGCTACCCATGTCGGTACAAGTGAAATCTATAAATCATATAATATACACTTATGATCAATTTATAGAAATAACATACATAGAATATGATATCAATCAGACGGATATAAACACGTCCACATGGCATCTATGAAGCTCGAGCCATCACTCGGAATCATAGCATAAATGGAATCATCATAGAGGATCAATTATCCAAACAACCTAGTCTCTCAGTCTTGATTCGGGAAATCAATATCAACCTAGTCAAAGATTGGTATGTTACAGCATAATCATGTCAAATCCCGTCAATCATAAATTTAGTGGGATTGAAGGATATCGAACCTCGACATATGGGCGCACGTTCGCCAATCAATAGGAGACATGTAGCACAACACACTCCAAGGCTTATAACTTCTTCCTTTATTTCGTTCATATTATAAATAGAGCAAGCAATCCTCCAAGGTACACATTCATTCATATTCAATAAGCTTATACCATCTAGTTTTGATTTACTATTGTGGTCATATTTAAATTGTCCCTAGAAGTTGCTTAGGCATCAGAATGGGTTAGTCGGACTCTGACCCATTATTTGACATTGCTTTTATCTTATTAGCCACATCAAATTGGTGCAGTGAGTGTAGGCATGCATAGTCATGACTTGTGTGAATAGTTCAATTCATTTCCCACTCTATACATTTGGAGTCAAAATAATAACGGAAGAAAAATCACGCCGACTACAACAGATCAATAATGATCTAGCCCTGAAAATAGAGAAAGATGTTGACAATTGAGAGCCACAACAATGAAGACTGTTGAGTGCAATCTCTAGACTATTGGTGGAAAACCTCAAATCGGTCCAAGAGGTGGTCGATATAATGTGACAAGTGCATGTCATCAAAATGACAAAAGTAAAAGTGACATTAGAGATGTCCGAAGAGACCATCAAATAAGTAACAAATCTGAGAACACAACTTGCTCTACCAATATCACAATATTTAAAGTTGTCGTCATTATCGAGATGGATCGTCGGTGACTCAACCAAGAGGCTCCAACGTCCAATCAAGGGGAATAAAAGGGCTCCTTATTAAGATGTTGTAGATCTAGAACTCTATTGGCACATTACTTGAGGAATGCCAATGTTCAATCTCGTTTGAGGTCAAACCGAGTAAGAGATTAAAAATGACCCTCGCTAAATAGGAGGACTCTAGATTCATATCATAGAACACAGGTCAGCCCATTCCTAGTCTACAAGCTAATAAGATAAGAAGAGGGTGACCTACTTTAAGACTCAGGATTGATGGTCACCTGAGGAGAGAGGCACTATGAAAAGAGCCAAAGATTCTAAAGCCAAATACAAAATGATTCGAAAAGAGCTAGCAGAGCTCAAGAACACCATTATCGAGGCAGGTATTGACTCAAAACACCCTGGAATAATGGAAATCGAAATACCATTATGTATGAGGATCATGATAGAGCCAATGCCAAGAGGGTTCAAATACCTATTGTTGAAAGAATACAATGGAATAGGCGATCCCACTACCCACATAAAAAACTTTAAGCGTGCCATAAAAACTACTATAAAGGCCACATACAGTATAATGTTCCACCTCTTCCCTACAACCTTGAAAGATATCTTCACTTACTGGTACGAGCAGCTCAACACAAGATCAATCACAAGTTCCAAGCAAATGGCGAGGCAATTTGCAGATCATTTCATGACATTTATTCCTAAAAGCAAAATCATACAGGACCTTAACTACCTCGTCCATTATGAGAATGAAACCTTGAAAAAATATGTGGAGCACTTCAAGCATGTTGCTATCCAAGTCAAGGTACTAAACATGGAAGGGATGGTAAGTACTATGATAGCCAATTGCCTCGATAAGGAGTTATCTCAAGAATTGACAACTAACCAGCCCCAACCCTTCAAAGACCTAATGACTCGGGCAAAGGACTTCTGCAAATGGGAGGACCATAAGTTAAACCCAATGTTAAAATATAAAATCATATCCACCAACTCATATAGATAGCTTAGAAGCGACAGAGATTGGAACCGAAAGAAACTAGGGGAGCACTCCGAAAGAACAACACTATCATTGAATGCTCCAAGAAAATGGGTCTTGGCCCCATGTCTAACTATTTTCTGTCTTACAGGTCATTAGAGGCAGTGTTCGGGTACTCTCATGATATTCTGATATCAACTTGTTTTTTAAATTCAGCTTGCATTTAACATGTACATTAATATTGTATGTGTCTTCCCATTATACTTTGGCTTAATACATCACCAGCTCCATGAACTTGTACATAATAGTATATTGGCTCCCTGAACTTTGCAAGTGTCTCACCAGCTCCCTAAACTTGCTTATTTCGTATCAGCAGCTCCCTAAAATTGTCCATAAAAATTGATTAGCTCCCTGAACTTTGCAAGTGTCTCACCAGCTCCCTAAACTTGCTTATTCTGTAATAACTAAATACAAAAGCCATAATACTAACTCGGATTAAGGTGCAAAAATACCAATAATGTTTTGGGTCATGAGTAATTTTATCCCTAACGTCTAAAATGGTACAATTTTACCCCTAACATTGATAAATTGGGTTAATTTGAGAAATAATTCATCAAACTGTCTTTTCGGTCATTAATCTTATCATCTACACTTCACACGTGCGTCATTTTATCAGTAACAAATCACAAACATATGTTGGGATGTGAAAAAAAAATAAAAAAGAATATACTGACTTTTGTACGAATTGGATAAAAAAATTCAAAAAATTCACCAAATCTATAAATTTGGTCTTGGCTACTAATGTTAGGGATAAAATTGCATCATTTTAGATGTTAGGGGTAAAATTGCTCATGACACTAAACGTTAGGGGTATTTTTGCACCTTAATCCGAATTAGTATTATGATTTTTGTATTTAATTGTTATGGAATAAGCAAGTTTAGGGAGCTGGTGAGACATTTGCAAAGTTCATGGAGTTAATAAATTTTTATGGACAAGTTTAGGGAGCTGGTGATACGAAATAAGCAAGTTTAGGGAGCTGGCGAGACACTTGTAAAGTTCAGGGAGCCAATCTACTATTATGGACAAGTTCAGGGAGCTGGTGATGTATTAGGCCTTATACTTTTCTTTTCATTATTTTTGTACATTTGTTTTAACATTTACATTAGTTTTTCAGGGATTCGAGTCATGCACTGTTTTAATAAACATAATTTTGGTTAAGTACTAATCAGTCTCGAGTATTTTGAGTATTTATTTTATTTATGTTTGTTGGCTTTCTTATAACAGGGTGTTTTAAAAATTCATAAACTCGTACTATAGCAATAAAAATCTATTACGATGTTGTTTCATAAAGCCTGTCTCTGAATTTTAAGGATTCTTAAGATCTATTGATGCTATTTTAAACTAGTTCTCTTGATAAATTGAATGTAGATATGGACAATCAAGGTTATTCACCAAAGAAAAATTCACCTGCCTGCAATAAAATAGGCAAAATGAAACAAAAGCGACTTTCTGGAGCATTTTTAAAAATACAGAAAACTAATAATGCCTTGATCTCTAAAGCACCAGATACAAAGGATATGGAAAAGGACATGTCACCTCATAAATGGAATATGATGGAACGAAAACAATGGTGTCTGAGAAGAAAAGAAGAATTGAGGGTTAGGACTTCCTGATTCTTATGATTATTTTTTTCGTTTTCTAGAGTAAATATTGTTTAAATGAACTGTAATTTACTTTTTATTTAATACGGGAATGAGATTTTTTTTATTAAACTAGAAAATTTCTATTACATGATGCGTCTCAACTACAATAATCATTGATGCTATTCATGAAATTAAACAAGTATTAACTTCCAATCAGTTAGTTATGTTTGTTGATAGTTGTTTTGGTCATTTCTTAAACTTAGATAATTTAGTTGTTCAACCTCAAGTTCTACATGCTTTATTATTACGGGAGGTTAATCAGTATAATGATCAAGAGATGTGGTTTAATGTTTGTGGGAACATGTTAAGGTTTGGGATAGGGGAATTTGCGATAGCCGATGGCTTAAAATGCACGGAACGTGTTGAAAATACCCAAACATTGAGTGAATCTCATAGGTTAAGGGTTAAATATTTTAACGATTTAGACAAGGTCACAAAGCTTTATATGCGAGAGTTTTTAAAAACCAAAAGATGGGATTGTGACGAGGATGCCGTGAAAATTGTGTTCCTGTTTTTTTGCACCATTTTTTGTTATCTAACCATCCAAACCAAAGCATACCCGATATTAATTTTGATATAATACAAAGTCATAAATGGAATGATTATCCTGGGGGAAAGATATCCTTTGATTACACTTATCAGTCTATGAAGGAGAAATACACAGGTAGGTCCAATAGGAGTGGTTATGTTCATCCTGGTTTTCCGATAAAGTTCAACATTATCGGTTGTCCATTAGTACTGCATGTTTGGTTATATGAATGTTGTGGGGCAGTGGATGGTAAGTTTGCATATATAACTGGTTCAAAAATCCCACGAATTCTTAAATGGAGAACTAATGGAAAACCAAACATGAAAGAGTTATATAGAGATATATTTGGTCTCCCATCTCATTGGTAAGATGTAATTTTGTTTTATTTGATAACATATTATTTTATAATCATTTTACTATTTTATTAAAATGATTCTTACTTATTTTTAATTCTATTTTAAATTTTGTCTTTATAGTTAAAAATAAAAAACATAGCAGTTACTATTTAGGAAAAAGAATTGCTACATCTAGATGGCATGTTCAGTGAAGGGAAGGATATAGATTTGTCTCCATAACATCATTTTCAACACATCAATGATGCTTGTTCGTTTGAAAAAAGGTCAAGTATGATAGTATTCAAAGTCATTCAAGTAGTCAAGGAGAATTCTCACAGTCAAATGGGGATACCAACACTCAAAAATTCATGTTGTTGAATGAGAAAGTAACTGAAATTACGTCTGTAGTAAATGAGCTCAGGATTCAGATTGTTTCTGTGCAAGCTTTTTTCCATCAGTATATGGTAGAAATTAGGAATGATTTACGTAGCATCCGTCAAGATTATGCTTCAATGAACATGAATAAGGTATGCGATTGTTGTTTTAAATGTAAGTCCCGAGAACATTAAACATCGTTGTTTGAAATTTCATAAATTCAATATGCTACTATTTACTGTTTCATTCAAATTAGAAATTACTATAAATCCATTTTTTACAGCAAAACAACTGTGTAATTTATAGTCATTCATTATAACTTCCTTTTACCTTTCAACTTGTGCATGGATACGGGTAAATGTTGATAGAAGCTCATGTCCATCTCATGATTTTCCTCGATACTTATACATAACGGATATTTCATAACATTCTTAACTCCATTCTTCATTTGCAAATAAAATGACAAATTCATATCATTTGATATACTCATTGGAGACTGGCCTTCTTTTCGTTGTTTTAAATGGATAACACATAAAATTTTAGTCTTAATTTTATAATTATCACAAAAATTAATGTAAGTAAATATTAAGAAAACAAACAAAAGTAAAACCCCAAAATAGCAAATAATTCAAACTTGGTATTTGATCTTCATTGTTGTTTTATCCATGTTAATCTTCAAATGGTTCGATAAAATGATATGCAACATTTCAAACCCACTTTGTTCGGGCAGTACAATTCCATCACTTATGAAAATTTTCAAATTTGTTTTCAGTTATCCAAATTCCATTAAAATGTATTAGCGTTGCCATGATTTTAACCTAAAAAAATACAACAAAACAAAAATATTACTAACAAACATTAATGTTCCATCTTTTACTACTAACTAGCGGAAGGCCCGTGCGATGCACGGATTGCATATTTTTACTATTTTTTAAATTATTTCGAGAAATTAATATATATCCAATAAAATTTGTAAGATAATTTTAAAATTATAATTCCTCTTTTTTTCCTGACATCCTAAAAAAGATAGTACATACAATTTTATAATAAATTGTAGTTCATCTTCTCTTTCTAGATTTTTACATTTTTCAATTTTTTGATGCAGCTATTTGATATACATTTTATTGCATAGTATTAAATACATTTATTAATTTATACTTTATGCATGGGTTATATAATTTTCTTAATTTTTATTACTTTAATTAAGCAGTGATAGTTTTTTAATATTGTAATGGAATTATAAATATTAAAGATTAGAATGATCAACTGTACATACAATTTAGAGAGCTTAATTCTATGAACATAAAAATTATTTCAAAAAATATGAAGATATTCTGATATTTAGAATACTATAATGTCTCATCAAATTAAAATTGAAGAATTCTGATGTTTAAAATAATAAAATGCCCTATCAAGTTAGAATTTAAACTCTTAGTTCTATGAATTTTCAAATTGAAAGAACTGAAGGATGTTAAATTATGTACTGTTAACCTGTTTTATCCCGTAAAGTTGTAATATGAGATTCTATTAATCTGAAGCTGATTAAGAGATTCTATTATTTAGGTTTTTTATAAATAATAACAAACACATTTCAATTTACATAATCAATAGTACTTTTGAAGTCATTGGAATTCTACATTTGATTTTTTAAAAATTAAACTAAATACCATGAAATATTACAATAAAATGACAACACATAAGTTTGGATTTCTCAATGAAAATTATTGTAGTATCATAATTGATTTTATTAGTGTTAAGTATCAAAAAAGCTAAAAATTAAAAAGAAAATTATTATATTTACACATAATGAAGGCGTTTTGATGTGCTTTATCAATAAATTAATTTTTATCTTACTTTTTGCCAAACTAAAACAGTTAAGGCAATATTTTAAAATTCATAATTTTTAACATTGACCTGCTTCTTACTTTTTCATCTCCCATTCTTTTGTAATTCTTATAATATCAAACCCACCCTCATTTTGCGGTACATTTCATCTTCTTTTCTTTGATTCCTCTTTCCTTCACTGCCTTTCTTTCCTACCACTATTTCACTATTAGATCTTCAAGGTTAAGGAGAAATTTCCTAATAGAATCAAACAATCACAAAAATAAGTGATAGAATCTGTTCTAAACTCTAACAACCTTTTTTTTAATTTAAGTTTTCAAATTTCAAGAACCAACATTCAAGGATATTGGGTGACTGGTTCAACAAAAGAATCATTTGTTTGCATTGCTATTTGCAGGTTCTTTTCCTCTCCTTATCCATAGCGTCTGTAATTAGAGAAGATGATGAAAGTCCATGAAATTCACCATATCTAAAGGATATATCTATTCATGATATATATAATATGAATTAAGCAATCTTTGACAAATTTAGAATTAATTACAAAGTTGTGAGATAACTGTATTTTTTTATAATAATTGTGAACTTCATGTAACCAATCCAAAATTAAATTGCATAAGAGCATGAGAAATGCTGCTTCTAATTCTTGATATTCCTCCAATGCATTTTTTTATAAAATTATACAACAAAGTTGAACCAGTAAAATTCCTTCACAATGGGTAGAGGTCAGATACTAATCAGAATGAAATTGATCATAGAAAACCAAAATCCATAATATATATTTTTTCTCATATGCATTTGGTATATGCTTTGACATATAGTGGAAAGAGAAATAGTTGAAATCACTTGTATTGAATAAATAACAACAATGTGAAATTTGTTGGTATCTCTCATTTAGAAACTTTGGCAAAACTGAATAATATGTTGATAATGTAGAAAACAAACACTAAGAGCTAATGCAAAGAGAAAGAAAAAGAATTAAATGCCCTTTAACAGTGTCTCTGTTCACTGTAATATATTCCTCCCACAACACATCCTACTTCTATATGGTTCAATATTTCTCTTTGGTCAAATTTACTAAAAACACATTTCTCACTAATACATATATAAATAAAATCATAGCAAATGCAGAAAAGGAAGAGAAAGAACATTGTTGTTAGTTATAGCAAAAACAAAAGACTACGATTTATTTTTTAGAGCAAACGGAATGCTGAGAAACTAAAAACCGAAAATCAACCACATAAATAGTTGAACATAATAACTATCAGCCCTTGCAACATTAGTGTCTCCCTCTCTGACTTTAATGCAAAATGGTCACAGGTAAAAAAATGATAAATATACATATTGAAAGCAAACACAATACATTACATGCTAACAATGCAATATCTATATAAAAATATCCTTTGACTATATTTAATTGTTTTGTTTTCCATTACCCAATGCCAAGCAAAAATAAAAACTAAATTCTAACAATACTATTAGTTCTACACAATTGAACACATTCTATAGTATCTCAAATGCAGCTAACAATTCATCCATTCTCAAAACCAAGTCCACACTTTATTTTTTACAATAGCTTTTCATTTTCTAAGGAAAAATAAAAGCATGGAATGCACACATTTTATATTACCTTATTCAAGTGAAAGTTGAATTGATCATTCTCTTCAAACTCAACTGCATGCTTGCTAAATCGGAAACAGAATGGACATGAGCTCTACAAATGGAAACCCATAGTTTAAATAAATGGTGAAGCATATATATACTCATATTAATATAATCAAAATATAGATATCCAATGAGGCAATATCACAAACAGCAATATCAAAATATTGAAGCAAAGAAAGCAAAAACAGGAGAAAAATATAAACAAAGGGAAAAGAGAAAAAATAAACAATGAAGCAAAGCCACAATTAAAAGAAAAAGGAAAAACTCATTGCAGATTTGGATGAAACCAACTTGCAAAAGGTGATGAGCAAAATCAAAGAAATAGTTGTTACCAAATATCCAAGGCAACCAGAACTGAGAAAAAGGAGGTAACAAACCGGAGAGGGCTACGACAGATAAAATAGTAAAATTATACCTTTAAAAGGAATTCTCACACCCCAATGGAAATGTCATGTTAAACATAGGAACAAAAATCAATCTAACCAGACCAAAAATGTTGACACAGTTGACCATCTCAATATCGAAGGATTGCTGGAGAGGCTGTGGAACTCCCAATTTGATTTGTAGCTTTATCTACTCACAACAAAAGTGGACTTTGAGAGATAAAATAGTAAAGCTCTACAAAATTATATGACCTCATCAGATCTCAGTTCACAAATAAAAAACACGAGACTTACAATCTGAAGCAACCAAAACTTAAATATGGACATCGAGAACGAATTAGATATCCAAGCTTGATTATGATGATGATGATGGAATGAGTTGAAAAGACGAATTTGAGGAAGATGTTTCGGTTTTTGCGAGTTGGCCGATCAGTTTAGGACGTGTGAGAGAAAGGGGTTGTTCCAAAAGGAGTTTCAATCAGTTTATAGAATGTCTAGGTTAAGTAAGAGGGCGGAGTAGTTCAGAATTTCAATGAGGGTAGTTATGGGAAACGTGGGAGGGGTTTGCGGAGAAGAAGTTTAACCATCCAAATTCGAATTCAAAAGAAGATATTGCTTTTGCTGAAATTTAAAATAAAAAATTAAAATATTATTAAAAGAATGGGAAAATAGAAAAATTACACATCAGCATAAGCATGCTTAAGGAGATGACAAATCAGCCAAATGAGTTACTGCTTTAGTATATGTAATTGATTTCCAATTATTATTTAATTTTTAAAGGATGAGTGGTGTTTTAAATTTTTCTAGGATGCTTTACTTTAATTCAATTAAACCTCGTTATCAATAAACTCGTTCTATTTGTAATGGAACTTTTATTAAATTTAAAACTCATTCTTATTTTGCACTACTGCAATGAATTATTTGATTTTAATATTAAAACACACCATTCATGTATTTAATAAACCAGTCATACGTATAATAGATGAGAAGTCATTATTTTTCCATATTTCTTTTAAGTTGCTCATCTCTCTTTTATTTCTTTCAAATTTATGTTAGTATGTTGTTTCTCATTGACATTTTTCATTTCAGAAACATCACAAGCAAAGAAAACTATTATTTTGCAAGCTGTTCATTTTTGTAAAGACTGGAGGAATTCAAGGAATGTTCTTTTTCTCTGGTTTCTTATTTATACTTTGTTTTTTTTGTTAGAATTTTTGTTTTTTTTTCCATGGTTTTCAATGTTTCATGTTGTTTTCACAATGTTTTACTATTATTTCTATTCCAAAATGGTTATCTGTTTTACAACTATTTGTTTGGGTTTTTTGTTGTCTCAATCTGAATTTTATTCATTTGCTTTGTCAATTAAAGCTATTGAATTGCATAGCATCAATGTGCATATACTTAGTTTATACAAAAATGTGTGAATTTGCACCAAAACAACTCTTCTAAACTGATATTATATATATATATATATATATATAGAACATTGAAATAAAAATTGACTTGTTTGATTCATCAGGTACCCAAGTTATCATATTTTTATTTTTATTCAAATTCATACAACTACCAAACAATGACATTCAAGAAATTTTTTACTGATAATTAAATAGTTTTGGAACTTCTGAAATCATAATTTGACATTTAAGTCATCATATTAAAAGAAATAAATTGAAGATCCCAACCAATCAAATAATGACTTGATATCAGATATTCAGTTTGTCTGTCATAAACAATTGTTTAAGAGCTCAAATTTCTAAAAATGAATTAGGAAAATTAGCGTAAAAGCAAAGATGTTTAATACCACGTGTCATAATCATATCTAGATAATTTAATTAGAGCTATAGACTCTGTATTAACTTCCTTATCGATAAACGCATTAGTCATATAATTATTATAATTACAAATTAGGAAGGGAGAATTTTGATTGCAATGTCTGTTATTATTCTTTGCTTTCAATCATCTTTTACCTCAAACTTAGACCTTTTAATACTTGTTTTTTTAAATTCAGTAGCATGTACATTAATATTGTCTATGTCTTCCCGTTATATTTTTATTGTTTTTGTTTTTGTACATTTGTTTTAACATTTACATCAGTTTTTAACAGATTCAAGTCATGCACTGTTTTAATAAACAAAGTTAATCTTAATTTGCTTTTGAATTGGTCATTTTATATCATAAAAATTACTTAAAACTATTTGGCAAGGACAGATAATCCTAGTGCTATTTCAAATCCTAGATTATGTTGACAGGCGGAACAAAGAAGAAAAAAAAATCATTTCCTCATCTTTAGACATTGAGAAAAAGAAGGATTTGAACACTCCTTTTTTTATTTGTTCCATGACTCATTTGATTTACAGCTTATATGATTGCTAGTATTTATAGACACTCATCATGCTGCAACTTTTCCCTTTGTTAATTAAAAATAATTAAATAAAAAGACTATCGCCTCTGATCTCTGTCTAGAATTGGAGGCGTGATTTTTGAAACAAACTAGTTTTTCATGATATATGAAAGCCAATATTACAATTACAAATTAGGAAGGGAGAAATATCTCAAATCAGTTTATAAAGCACCAATGTGCCAGTAGACAATTATTCTTTGTTTATTGTTTATCTTCCATCTAATCTTCTGATAATAAGAATATCTGCAGTTTTGCAAAAACAATGGTGATTCAATCACTTTTTCATTATGTATAATTTTTTGAAGCAATTTGTTAAAGTAATAAACTAAGCAGGGGAAAAAATTGTTACCAAAGAAGTGGAAATTCAGTAGTTGTCTTTAACAATGATTCAAACTAAGAAAAGCAGGTCTTTTTTACAAAGAACAATTTTGGAATAGTTGATTGACAGTTTTTGCACATAAAAATCTTCCCCAACAATAAAACAAAGAATATGATTCACCGTTATTCCCTGCTTTCAATTATTTTTATTTAAAAAAAAAAGAAAAAGAAAACAATTGCATCATTTGAGTGATTAAAACCGTTTTTATTTCCCTCAGTTTGACATTTTGAGAAATTCTTTTTAAGTATTGGGAAGTTGTAAATAGTTTTCTTTCGTGACTAATATGTAACTAACCTTTTTATTACTATTATTAGACATTATTAATATAACTAAACGTTATTAATTTTGACAATGTTCTTCTAAAGCCGATACTCATTATTCTTAAAAAAAACTAAATTTTGAATAAGTTGTTGTTGCAGTACCTTTATATTCATATAAAATAATAGTATATATAAATAAATTACAGGTTAGGCCGAGCTGATATGAGCTTTAATAATAGATATCAAGCCCAACCCAGAAATCAATGGGTATCTTCATGCTTGGGACGGGCCGAGTTAAATGTAAATTTACAATGATCAAGCCCATCCTATTCTCTATGGGCCATCGGGTCCTTGAACAAGTCTACTTAACTGAAAATTCATCACCAGGCTCATCATCCCCGAGAGGTAAAAGATTCACCTATAATTGGAAAATCAGCGTAAGGATGTCTCTTTTGCAGACTCATAAGAAACATGGTCTGATAACGGTTTAGGCGACGAAAACCCAACTCACATATGTTGGGTATAGATACACAAATAACCATCAGTCCAAGCCAAAATTCTTTATTAGAAAGGGCAAGCAAAGCCCGAAGGCTGCTATTCTAATAGGTTAGCTGTCAGAACGAGGAGAGGGTCCGACAATCATACCACCACGGTCGAAAAAGAGCGGTATTTACCCTATAGGAGGTGGAGGGAAGACAAACATCCATCTGTCGCAAGTTAGGATGATCAGAAATAAAAGACTATAACTTTTTCATAGTCAGCAAAGAGGGTTGTTCCTCAGCTCAAGGATTAGCTTTCTTCCTAAATGATTTATGTGCTACTTTATTCCTATATGATTTATCTGCCTCTAAAGGCTTCTTAGGCGCCATAACCAAAACTGGAAGTACTATAAAAGCAAAAACAAGCAAAATCAAAGAAAGCTTACTTTCAAACCCCAACCAAATTGCTAGAAAAAGAAGAGTAAGAAACACACCAAGAAAAGCAACAATGGATAAAAAAAGTGTAAAATGAAACCCACCATCCTCTTCCCCTTTTATTCAGCTAAGGAAGGAATCGAAAGGATGACCATCATCATTACCAAACAATAATGATCAATGATCATTTACTGCTTCCAGCACACCCCTCAAAAAATGCGAAGCACGATACATGATAAGCATGGATAAACCGTTGTCAGCTTGAACGACGCCAGACACAGATAAACACGCTCTAACGTATCCATAATTAAAAGCAGACGAAAAGATGGACAAATCAATCGACAGAAAACCTGCAAATCTCCTTATCAGTCCTTCCTCTTTTTTTTGAAACTCCAAAACATCAAGACTATACCCATTCATATAGGGATCCATGCCTTTTTTATTCAGCAAAGACAAATAAGTAAAGCACCCCGAGCCAGTTAGCTAGGCCTTTCTCGGCCTAGATAACGCTAAACTCGACTATGATTGGAATCTGATATTAGACGGATATAAACATGTTCACATGACATCTATAAAGCCCAAACCATCACTCATAATCAACACATACATGGAATCATCATAGAGGATCAGTTCTCCAAACGACCCAATCTTACAGTCTTGATTCGGGAGATCAACATCGACCCAATCAAACTCAACTTGTTACAACATAACCATGCCCAATCCTGTCAATCACGGACCTAGTCGGTTTGATTGATACTGAATCCCGATCTATGAGTGCACATTCACCTATCAACAGGTGACACATAACACAACAAGCTCAAATGCTTATAACCACCTCCATCTGTTCTGATCGCATTATAAATAGAGTAAGACATTCTCTAAAGTATACATCCATTCATGTTCAATAAACTAATACTTTCTAATTTTGATTTACTGATGTACTCATCCTCAAATAGTCTCTAAACGCTTACTTAAATATCAGAGTGAGTTAGAGGGGCTTCGATGACCCTCCTTCTGTCTTATTATCATACAACAAGGAAAGTAAAATTTGTTTTTCATAATTTATAATTATGAATTATTTGCTGCTGGTGCAGTCACGTGCCATGTGACTGCATTCACCAAATTGAAGATAAAAAAAAAATAAAAAAAGAGCAAAACCGAAACTCTTGATTTATAGATATATTCTGACCAATTAATTTACAGTTGAGTTTCGGACTCAATAATAATAAATAAATAAAACATAGAGTTAAAATCTGAATTTTGTTGTTCCAAAAAAAAATAAATAAAATCAAAATACATCTGAAATCCAAAGATCGCTTCTTTCCTCTCCTCCTCTTTCATTTCGAGCTTTTGCCTCTCTTTCCTTCAATTTTCATTTTTGTATTTTCAAATTCCCTCGCTTTTTCTCCGATCTCTCCCTCTCTCTCCTCTGTCATATCAGTTTTTTCTACTTCTATTCACTTCAAATTCATCCACCTCCTGCAACAACTGCTGATTTCTACATATGCTTCCTCCACACCACTTTGATTCATCTTGGAAGAAGCTAGGGTTCCGCTATTTCACTTCATCACCAACTCAATTTCTCTTCCTCTGTGCTCCTCGTTCGTCTTCTTAATTTGGTCAACTAGCTGGATTTCCTCAACATGAAGCTTCTCTCTTCTGTTTCCAGGTGTCTCCGGTGCCGTGGTAGTTGAGCATTTATTGGGCGAATTTGGGGTTTTCTTCAGCTCTCTCAAGTCTTATTCGAGATACAGCTGGGAATTAGGGTTTTCGTTTTGGGAAATTTCATTATTTCCGTTGGATTGAGATTAGGGTTTCAGTGTTCAATTTTGAATTCCAAGTGTTATAGTTGCGCTTATCGAAGTTGATTAGATTTGGTTTTTGGGAGAATTTGGAGGAAGCTGGTTCTGTATTTAAATTAGGGTTTTTATTCGTAAATTAGGCAAGTTGGTTTTGTTTCAAGTGTTGTACTTAGGATAGGTTGTGAATTGGGGGTTTCGCTGTAGATTTTAATTTATTGATGGATTTTAGACGTTACTGCAATTTTTAGGGAACTTAGCAGCTAGACCGTTCTGTTGTGGGACAATTAGATTTTTTTTTAGTTTGTGTGAACATGTTTTATTCACAGTTTATATTGGCCAAGAAAGGGCCTTTAGGAACGATATGGATTGCTGCTCATTTGGAGAGAAAGCTCCGGAAGAACCAGGTTGCTGACACAGATATCGGTGTTTCTGTGGGTAAGTTCTCATTATATAATATGGTTAATTACAACTACGGTAAAATCTCTATATAGGAATACACTTGGGACTGATCTATTTGTATAACAATTGTGATGTTATTACTAAATAGAGGTTATTACCAAGTTGGGACCGAGTTTTTTTATAACAAAATAGAAGTTATTTCTATATAGAATATAGAGTATTCCTATATAGAATTTTTACTGTATTAGTTTTTTTTTTCCCACTTCATTGCTGGGTGGCTTTTTTAAATTGGTTTCATGTTTATGATTTTACAATTCTGGTTTCTAAATGAAGGAAGCGGTCTCGCCAAGAGTGTTCATTACTAAGTCTAACATGAAATGCGGTAAACAATTGATGGAGGTTTCATGGTTATTTATTGCCAATAAAACTTACTGCTTGCTTATTGATGCATCATTAGTCTTGCAATGGCAATCATAGTATTACTAAACTTACTTGACTAATAAAGCCTCAGGTCCATTCTATCTTCCTCTTATTTGAAAAAATTGTTTATTGGTTTAAGAAGCAATAATTAAGGATTCAATCAGCTGCTCTAAGGATTCAGAGCTCTAAGAAGCAGCATGAAGATGAGAGAAAAATAGATGAATGCCCAATAGAGAAGAAGATGAGTTAAACAAGGTTGACTAAAAGGGGAATTTGGAGTTCTTTCATCTCCGTTGCTGTTCAACAGATATGGGTCTTGTCATTTGACAAGTTTGGTTTTGTCTTGTCCTTTGACAAGTTTCTTGTTTTCTTTTCAATTCTTGCATCAAAAGTTTTTTTTTGCATTCTAGTTAAGATGAGAGTTTTTCAAGGAAATCTAAGTTCTAAGCTACCCGAGGCCATGACTATCAAAGAAACTTTAATTTGGATTAAGATGTGCATCGTCCCGGTGAGAAAATTCAAATTCAGTTGGATTGTCTCGTCATAGTCAAGACAATTCAAATGAGTTTAGAAAGTCTTTCGTATTTAGTTGACATTATTTTTAATTGTATTCATTTATTATGAGATTTAGAGCTGTGCTCTATCTCCTTTATTAAGCGTTCAGCGAATTCGACTGTCCATGCTTTAGCAAAAGCGGTCAATTCTGCCTCTGTTCGGAGTGAGTGGACATGTCCACCACCATTTCTTAGCAATAAAACTTTACATTATTTCAAAAAAAAAAAAAAAAAACTTACTTGACTAAGTTCTTTGGTTAACCATGTCATTGATGTGGTATATGTTATCTGATTGTTATGGCTATTTTTGACAAGGTCAATTCTGGGATAAAAAAAGTTGTATGCAGGAAATGGAAAATTTGGGTAACCGTTATGTTTAGTGAGATTATGGTATTATTTAAAATCTTACATTCCATTTGAAACCAGCGAAAATTCAATGATTGGGTATTTAAAATCTATTATGCTTGCTAACTAGTGCCTGTCCTGATGATTAATTCTCATTTTGTTTCACTCTGTTCCTTTTTTTTCTCTTGCAGATTCAATTCTTTTTCCTGATGTACCAATTGCACTTAGGTTATCCAGTCATCTTCTGCTTGGTGTGGTGAGGATATATTCTAGAAAGGTCAATTACCTTTTTGATGACTGCAGTGAGGCTTTGCTGAAGATAAAGCAAGCCTTTCGCTCCACTGCAGTTGATTTACCACCAGAAGAATCAACTGCTCCGTATCACTCAATTACTCTCCCAGAGACTTTTGATCTTGAAGATTTTGAGCTGCCAGACAATGATATGTATCAAGGGTTAGTTTCGAACCAGAAAATGTTGATGGCTAAATCTAATATCTGTTTTAGAATAGGTTTAATGTTCGGTAATTTAACAATTGCATATATGACATGAAGTGGTGATCACTTTGGAACTTATTTCATCTTATATCGTTTGTTGTGTATTTTTTGTTCTTCTTTTCGTTCATATATAGGAGTATGATAGAGGGAGTAATGTTCTCTTGCTAAGCTTAACTGACCCTTGATCTTAAAGTACTTTCTAAAAGATTGTTTCCTAGATTCTATACTATACGAGGCTTTGCAAAGACCTAGTCGGCTAGACCAGTAGACCTGCTAAATTTATATTCATTACTTTCCCCTACATCATTTTGTGTTGGAATTTACTTTATATGCTGACTTTATGTACTAAGGGTCCGTTTGGTATGCCGTAATGCAATGTAATGTAATCAAAGTTGTAATATAATCAAACTTGTAATGTAATGTAATGGAATATTGATTCCATTACCATGTTTGGTTGATAAATTAATTTTTTTTTGATGAGGTATAATCATAAAAATTTATTTACACAATTAAAATCAACAAAAAACATGAAAATGTTAAAAGTGAGAAAAACACAAATTGCAAGCTCTGTTTTTTTTTGTGTGTTTTTGCGTTTTTCATTTTTTCGTGTTTTTCAATTATCATGTTTTTTTTTCCATTTTTCATGTTTTTCTAGTTTTTTGTTTTATCATTTAATAAGAATTGTGCATGATAAGTATTAAAAATAAAAATACAAGAGTTAGTTGTAATTGGGATGCATGCCTATTATTTATGTAATGGTCATTACATCAATTTATAAAGAAAAATTGAATGATGTATTTATGATTCCATTACAACAAAAATAATATGGCAATCCAAACATGGTAATGAGTGTTCATCGTAATGGGCATTCCATTACAAGATCCATTACGGCGTACCAAACGGGACCTAAGAGCTTTGCAAATCAATGAAGCACACATCCAAAACATTTCATTTCTCCTCTCTACTTTACCTTGTTTGCTACTACTTCCTCATTTCTAGTTTCCACAAATGTATAAATTGTCTGTCTGGTTCAACTTTGTTTTCTTATTCATGCATCTTAGCTTGCTCAGATGCTTCATGTTTGGCTACATGCTACATTTGTTTGTTCATCATCCTATATTTGCTACTGAATATCATGATTGGTTGTTTACTGCTCTTGTAGAACTTCCCGATCGACTTTGTTGTGATTTTGTGATCACATGCGCTTTTGCTTTGATTGTATAAGATGCTTTCTCCTCACTTTTACCATCTGTTTATGATTGCTTTAAAATAAGGACCTTTATGCTATTTGAGAAAACCTTCTTTTTTCCATTGGTGCGCCGTTTTGCGCCAAGGGGCAGTTGCCAAAGGCGCACTAAGGCGCGCCTTGGTGAGTTAGGGGCAGTTTTATGGTTTTTTTGACAGTCAAGTGTTTTGAAGGGTCCAAAATGAGAAAAAAAAAATTAAAAATGAAGAGAGAGATTATACATTTGAATTAATTAGAAGAGGCAGGAAGAAGTTTAGTAGAACAAAACACAAAAAACGAATTCAAACAGAAACACAGCTGAGGGAATTTAAATTCAACATGAGTGATTAATTTGGAGAGTTTTGATGAGGAGTAGAACTTAGGATTTAGTATTCAACTTTAGCTTTCTAACATGAGGTTTATTTTGCATTTTGAAACTTATTTATGCTTAATATTGTCATGATTTATTATTCATTGCATTTTTATGTTAGTTTTATAATTTTTGTTTTTGTAAGTGCGCCTTGTCTCGCTATGGCGCGCGCCATCGCCGTGCGCCAAGGCTCTAGGACCCCTAGCACCTTAGTGCGCCATGCACCTTTAATAACTATGATATATATGTTACTTACTGTCCACCAATAGTTACAAGTTTGGAACTTTTGGTGGGTGTCTCATGGAGAGCTTTAGGGCGCTCTATAGTTATCCTAGTAACTCTAAGTCCTTGTTATTTCCAAATCATGTCAATTTGAACTGTTTTATCGACAGTAGACATGCATAAACTGATATGGTAGTATAGGCTTTCAATTTCGAGGTCCTCTTTTAATGCACTAAATTCTATCAATGGCTTTGAAAACATCATCTGTCCATTTGAATTACCTAGCTCAAACAATTGGATATTCATATGAATATAATTCATTATCCTTTGTTTTGAATGCCTGGCTTTTTGCATCATTGCTTTGTCTTCTCCATTCGTTATGGGTCTTAATTATAATTCCTGGTATATATTTTGCAGTAACTATGTTGACCATCACATTAGTACGAGGGAGCAGATTACACTCCAAGACACCATGGATGGTGTTGTTTACTCAACGTCACAATTTGGCTTGGATGGTCAGTGCATACATTTACTGGTCATCTTACTTAGTTTTGATTATTATACAGCTAGCCGAAGACATTTATTATATGAATTATAATTTGGTTTCAGAGCGCTTTGGTGATGGTGATACATCTCAAGTTGGATTGGACCTTGAAGAGGTAGTGCTGTTGATTTGTCTTAAGATTTATTTATGTTTGAAACTAATTGGATAAACGAGTAGAATTTGGTCTATAGGGAAGTATTCATAATTACTTTTGGGTATTCTTCCTTGTGAAGTTTTTATACAAATAAGGGGGCGATTGGTTCGCATAGGGGTAACGGAATGGAATCATGAAAGGGAAACAAGGAGAAAGGAATGGAATGACCCTGAATTCCCTTCTATGTTTGTTTCTGTTCCACAAAGGGAATGATATACCTATGATTTTCCCTTTGTGGCTGTTTGGTTCAAATGAGGTAATAAACTATAGTTGTGTTTTTAACAATAATTTCTATACATACATGTGTTTATATTAATAAATTAATCACATGTAGAACGAAAATCAATTTATTCAACCATTAAAATCAAAAGACGATGAAATTGAAGAAACTGAAATAAAATAAATCAAAGAAATAACTATTCTATTTTAAAAAGAAAATAATTATTTTAAAATAATTAAAAATAAATACCAAAACCGAATAATATGATAAAAGAAAAATATGTCAAAACTATTTTTCAGGATAAAAAAGTAAAAACAAATAAGTATAAGGATCAAAAGTGAGATTAGTCTAGGGGTAAAAAAATATAAATAAATAAATATAAGGATCAAAATAATAATCAAAAAGTAAAAATTAGTCAAAAATATTTTTTGAGAATAAATAAATAATATATAAGTATAAGGATCAAAAGTGAAATTAATCCGAGGATTAAAAAAGTAAAAATAAATAAATATATGGACCAAAATAAAAATTAAAAATAAAATAGAGACTAAAATGAAAATTTATAAGTAGAGTAGATGTTCAAATTAGTGAGAGAGAGTGGAAAGGGAATGGAAAAGCTTAGGGGGGTTGGAGGAATGGGATTAGAAGAGTTAGAGGTAAACCCAAAACTAAAAGAGGGTAAAGGGAATGATTGAATTGATAAAACAAACGCCAACAAAAGGAATGAAACCTCCCCTTTCCCTTTTCCCGAAACCCCCAAAACAAACGGCCCATGGAATGAGCTTACAGTTTATCATGCATGTTGGTTATTTATATTCTCCTCTTTGGCTGATCATGAACAGGACCTGTATCTGGACAAGGCTGAAGCTACGGGACAAGATGAGGTTCCAGAGTAAGACTTCCATACCCGTGCAAATAACTTTTATTTTGTTGGGTTTGGTGTCCATGCGTGGTATTTGATTTCTCATTCATAAGACGCATTCATTTGTGTTGATTTTTGTTCATATGTAGATAGCTTTTATCCTGCATAGATTGAAATCATTTTTAGTGTTGTCATGAGCTTGTATGTTTTGAAGTCTTCAATTAAGGACAACAGATTTGTGTTATTGAATGGACTTATAAATATTGACTGTGGATATTCTATGCATGTTAATTGACTGTGCTTTTATTGGTTGGTTACTTGTTGGGCTGCTTTCCATAGACAACTTGCTAATTAAACCTCTGAAATTTGTGATATATCGGATTCTGGATCTTTCAGTTTTTTCTGTTGGATTCTGTTTGGAAGTTGGTAATTACAGTCTAGAATGCAAAAACTTGTTAAGGAATTTCCGCAAGTGCATGGTTTTTTTGTAGTAATAAAAGATATCGATCCCATGAGGAACAAAGTTATTACTCACTATCATTTTTATCTGTTTCTTTTGTTTACATTAAATCTGGATTTCAATGGAATCTAATAAACTAAACCAAACTACAGTAAACTAAGAACAACTTTGATAAATGAACTATTTTTATAGAAATTAAATGGAATGGATGTGCTTAAAGTATGTTTTTATAAATATTTATTCTGACATTACAGGCTAAGTTAATTATAGTTCCAATTTACTCTCTCGACATAAATTACAAGTATACAAGTTAACATATGACAATCATTCAACAAACTTGATCTCTCTAACGAATACCGAATGATCAATTCCTTATAATCTTAGTTAGGATCAATCTCTCAATGTGTTTCCTAACTTAAGAATATCAATATATGAAAAGATTGACATTCATATAAGGAAACTCTGTAATGGAATTTATGTAGTAATGAAGAACACCTGAATGTTGATTTGATTGAAAAATTGTAAACATCAACATAACACTAAACATAAATGTAGAGATTCAAGAAAGAAAGAATGAAGTTAAAGGGAGAAGGATGATCTCTCTATCCTTTACATGTAGTCTTCTTCTTCTTCTTCCTTGATATCTCTGTTTCCAAAATTCAACTGTAACTGATGAGTTCTCTGATTCTTCTATAATAATTCTTTGATGTAATTCTCTGTATCTTTTTCTCAGATATTTTTCTCTGTATATGGCTTCTTTAAATAAGAAAATGAAAGCACTCCTTTATTGGGACATGTCTTTTCAAGATCCTTTCTAGAAGGACATGTCTTTTGGGATGATAAGATGTCATTTTTGGAAGAAGATAAGTCTTTTGGAATGTTTCTGGAATGTTATGATATTTAAATCTAGGAAGGAAAATGTTTGCTGCAGCATCTGTGAATTTTGCAAAATCTGGAAATTGCGCTCTCGCGCAATCTGCAATTTCAACTTTCTTCATAAGCTTGGTTCTTTTGCACTTTTAGTTGCAAGTTCATCCTAAATCTTCTTAATTACCTGGAAAGTAAAATAAAACACGTAATGAAGATATGATACTTGAATTCATTAATGAATATTCGGATTATTTAATAAAACAAGTCATTATGGTACTAAAAATATGAACTATTTGGGTTCATATCAGTAGAATTAGAATAGAATCATTAGTTCACTGTCTGGTAGGCAACAAAGGATGGGTCACCTGTAATTTCAATTGCTTTTTGGCTCGTGGTGGAGAGGTAAAATCAATGTTGAGGTTATTGTTGTGGTGGGTAATATTCTATTACGATGTTTGCAGGATGATTAACAATGTAAAGAATTCTGACAGTTGATCTTTGAAATGTTTTTTAATACTTGGTTTGGCTGTTGGTTTATACGATCATTTGCATGATGTAGAATTCTTATGTACCATGGTTGCCATCTCTGATTGCAGAAATGATGCTCAGGCGTCTGTTTCAACGCCATATCCAGACACATATGCAAGTCCTGGAAGGATGAGCGGATCTTCAGGAGATATGGATGGTACTACAGACAAGGTTGATATGAATATCCGAAATAACTTTATTGCTAAAAATACTAGACTATTTAGTACTTATCCTCCTGTCTATGTTTCTTTTTGTTAAAAACAAGGAATGATAATTTTCTTGTTATGGGAGGATATGCACTTCCCCAGTCTAACGAAAATGGTTCTCCATTGTCAATAGATGCTTGATCTTGCTGATGATTTTGATGCTGTTGATTATGCTGATGCCCCATGTACTCCGGGATTAGTGGAAGTGCCAAATGTTAACAGTGTTAAGGAGGGTTTGGCATGTGATGATCATTTAGAACCAGAAGAGCATAATTTGAGAGAATTGATGGAAAAGACAGATAATAAAACCAGTGAGTCAGATTTTAATCACCAGGAGGATGCTATGGAGTTGTCTTTGGGTGATATTGTAAAGACAGATAATAAAACCAGCGAGTCGGATTTTAATCACCAGGAGGATGCTATGGAGTTGTCTTTGGGTGATGTTGAAAAGACAAATAATAAAACCAGTGAGTCAGATTTTACTCACCAGGAGGATGCTATGGATTTGTCTTTGGGTGATGTTGTAAAGACAAATAATAGAACCAGCGAGTCAGATTTTACTCACCACGAGAATGCTATGGAGTTGTCTTCGGGTGATGTTGTAAAGACAAATAATACAACCAGTGAGTCAGATTTTACTCACCAGGAGAATGCTATAGAGTTGTCTTTGGGTGATGCTGTGAATCATGATACTGTGGTGAGCACGCCCGCTGAGAACAACAGTCTTTCTGGTGAGCTGGAGATCTACCAGGCAGCTCCAGAAGGAGAGTTCCTTTGTACAGCAGCGACAGCAGAACACATTCCTGCAGATCAGAGTGTTTGCACTGTGGGTGAGTTGGACAAGTTTGAAGATAGAAGTCAAGTTGTTTCTTGCAATAATGAGCAGACTATGTCTTCTATAGATCAAATCAACGGAGAGCATGAGGTATTTGGAGTCAGATTACAAGAAACTGATAATGTTAAAATTGGTTGCGACTTCGAAGTACCACATTCAAATGGCAATGCTACACTAGTAAATGCTTTCCAGTCATTGGAATTGTTTAGTGCTCAAGAGTGTGTAAATGTTGAAGCTCAGGATTGTCAGGGGCTGGTAGATCGTGAAATACAAAATGACTACGATAAGGATAATGCACAGACAGTGTCTACTTTCTCAGGTTTTCTCAGGCCATGCAGTTCCCAACCAAGCCAGCTTAATGGATCTTCTCCAGTGAACAGTTCTTTTGTTGCTCCAGAACTGCAATCAGTGGATGCTGAGAATTCAGCTCAGAGGGAGGAAGGGCGTGTTTTGGAAAATTCCACTAAGGTGCAAGGTTTGTTCTGTGAGCTATATGTATGCATTTAGATGTTAATTAGTTTTGTGCACTGCAGCTTGATTCTTTGTAGTTCATTCCATTTATTACCTTACTGTTCAGGTGAAGAGTGCCATGTCTTTGAAGGTATACAGTCTGAGAAAATCAGGATGTCTGAACCGACTTTAAATGGGGCAATTCTGGAAGACGGAGGAAAACAAGATGGGCAGCTGGATTATGCGATATATAAGGATAACCACAGTGAAAATTTGATTACTTCTATGCCATTTGAGTTTCCTGCGCCGGAGAAGTTGCTTTCTGCACCTCAGAGTCTTCTTCATCAGCCACGTGATTTGCTAATTGAGACACCTTATAAGGGAGTCCAAGAAGAGGGTGATGGAAGTGAAGCTGGAACGAGAATTACTGGACAAAAACGTTCTTTTGCTGAAACTTCTTCAACCGTGCCAAGTTTAAATTTAGCTGATTCATTTGGAGTGGCTAGATCAATGGGAACTGTGGGATCTATTCCTGGTGATGATGACTTGCTGTCTTCAATATTAGGTATTTTATCTGTGATGATCCCTTTACAATTGTAATTATCTGCATTATTGCTGAAAAAATGGGAAAAAAGAAGTAAATATAAATTCAAGAAAAGAAGACTCCTTTTCCTTGAAATTACCTAGACCATTTGCTTTTCATGGTCGCTTCCCATTAACATTTTGCTGACAAGATGAAATTTTCCGAGCTTTCAGTTGGAAGAAATTTGTCAGTAATGAAAATCAAGCCCAGTCCACCTGCACCTGAAGTACGACCTTCAAAGCGTGCACGGGCTGCACCCCGTGCAAAGTCTGCATCTCGACCTAGTGCGGTGAAGAGGAAGTTGGTTATTGACGATTCAATGGTTTTACATGGCGAGTAAGTCTTGCTTTGCATTTATTCTTACCTACTATGTTTCCTTTTATACAGGATATATTTTCTAATCTTTTCTATGAGAATTTGTTTTATAGTACTCCTTCTGTTCCACAATAGATGTCTTTTAAGGTTAAGGCACAAGAATTAAGAAATGTAATTAATTTTAACTAAAAGATTTTGTTACCCTTTATTAATTGCATCCACTAATTACTTCTTATCTATTCCCAAAATAAAAAGGCAACTTAAATAGGGGTATAGATATGAGAATTTGTTTTACAATACTCCTTCTGTTTCACAATAGATGTCTTTTAAGGTTAAGGCACAATAATTAAGAAATGTAATTAATTTTAACTAAAAGACTATGTTACCTTTGTATTAATTGCATCCACTAATTAATTCTTATCTATTCCCAAAATAAGAAGGCAACTTAAATAGGGGTATATATGGGAAAACTCAATTAATGTGATTAAATCAAAATGGCATGTATTATGGAACAAAAAAATTGTCTAGAAAGACATCTATTGTGAAACGGAGGGAGTATTGCTTTGCCTGTGAAGAATGTTTCTCACAAATACATCAGTCTAGAGCTTTTACATTTTTTTCCATCCGTAATACCTACTCACATGGTATGAGATTTTAAACAGATTTATGTAATATGCTGCTGATTTCTTCAAGCTGTCCTTGATTTATTCTGTAGTTTGCTTAGGGCATACAAGTATAGTAGAAGAGTATGAATTAGCTGAATGATGTTTTTCTATATTTTCCCGTCTCCAGGAAGTATTTTAGATTGCTACTTCCTAAATAGTTCATTTTGTCCTGATGATATCATTAACAATAAAATCCTTGAGTGTCCAATAGTTTGTATTCTGTTGCAAAGTTCTGATCAGTTTTCCTGATTTTGTATGAAGTACTATACGTCAACAGTTGACCAGCACTGAGCACATTCGTCGCCAACGAAAAAAGGCTCCTTGCACACAGACTGAAATTTTGATGATTCAGAGACAATTCTTGGAAGACGAAATTTATAGTGAACCAGTATTAACTGGTGAGTTCATTGTGTTCAGTTCAATTTAATTATTATTTTTTTGGTGGTGGGTGAGCACAGTATTTTCGGTGACCGGAATTCAATAAGGGCTTGTGATTGCACAAGTCTTTCTTTTCTTTCTTGTATGAAATTATAAATTGTTCTTTTTACATGAAAATCTGTGTAACAGGCACAGCATTAAGTAAGCTTTTGTCTTTCAGGTATGTCAGCGGAACTGACACTTTTGCATAGTAAAGCATTTGATCTAAGTAGATTCAGGGTTTGTGTAAATGATAATAATAATCAGGCCTCTTTTGAGTTGGTGAATGCCGAAAATTCTGCTAGGCGAAATGATAATGAAGGTAGAGAAATGGAAGGGGGCATGGGCACTGTTACCTCCAGAAATGATGCTGATGGACAACCTTTTCCAGTCCAGAATGCTAATCAGCAGGCTGAAGACCACTTCGGGTCTTACAATATCAATTTTCCGGACCACAGGAATTATATTGCTGTCGAGATGGATTTTAGGAGTCCAGTTCATGATAATTTGGGAGAATTAGCTGAAATGGAAGGTTATAGAGCAAATTTTGATGCTGCTGTTGCCTCAAATAGCACATTTATGGGGGTGGAGATGTTGCAAAGTGAGCAAGTGTCGGGGCAAATTCCTGAAATGCCGATTGACAATTTATCGGCTGACAAGGTTGATATTCAACCGACTGAGGAGGTTCCCTTCTTAAAGGATACGATGGAGAAGTTGCAAAGTGAACAAGTGTTGGGGCAAATTTCTGAAATGCCAACTGATAATTTATCGGCTGACAGGATTGATATTCAACTGCAAAGTGAAGTGTCGGGGGAAAAAATTTCTGAAAGGCCAACTGATAATTTGCCGGCTGACAAGATTGATATTCAACTGAATGAAGAGGTTCCCTTCTTAAAGGATACGATGGAGACCTTGCTAAGTGAACAAGTGTCGGGGCCAATTTCTGAAATGCCAACTGATAATTTATCGGCTGACAAGATTGATATTCAACTGAATGAGGAGGTTCCCTTCTTAAAAGATACGATGGAGATGTTGCAAAGTGAACAAGTGCCGGGGCAAATTTCTGAATTGCCAACTGATAATTTATCGGCTGACAAGATTGATATTCAACTGAATGAGCAGGTTTCCTTAAAGGATACGAGCACTATTGTAGGAGTTGACGCTACTGAGGCTGTAGATCTGTCTGTAGAGAAAATTGTCTCAGATAGAACCGAGTCGAGAACAGAAAAGGAAATTCCATTGGAGGAAACAAAAATTAGTGCTTCAGATGAACTGTTAGATGGTTCTGCACCTAATGATAACGTCGATGCTTCTCTTGCTAATGTGTCTTCTCTCAATGGTGGCTTTGACAACATTACTTCTGTAAATGTTGAACAAGGTTTGGAAGATATTGAAAATGATAAGGATGGGGTTCGTAATGAGGATATGGGCCCGGTTACGAGTTCTGTCTGCATCGATGACAAGGATCAAAACCCCGATCCTTTGTGTGATGATGAATCAAGAATGGATCCTACATTTTCAGTAGGACTTGAAGGTGATTTAGGAACTGCTTCAATAAATCATGGAGATCATTTTACAGGTCAAGAATCTGATCATCAGAACTTCATGGATACACAAAATACTCTTCACCAAGTTACGGCTGGAGATTATGATGTAAGTTAGACTACTTAACTTCATTTGTCCTTTGGTTTATCATGCGAGGCATCTTCTCTCTAAAGGTTTCATCTGCATTTTATTCATAGCTATAAAATGCTTTCCCTTTTCTTCTCTTTGGCCAGGTTAAATGCAGCATTGGTTAGAACTTATATGGTTGTCTCAAAATGGTCACTCAACTTCAATTTGTCTCAATAAAATCACTCAACTTTGAGTTTTGTCTCAATTAGGCCACTCTAATGATTTCATTGATTAAAAAGCATCCGAATGATGGCATATGCGACACGTCTGCATGAGCCAACTCAAATCTCTAACTGAAACAACACATGACATCCACGTATGCGCCACATGGCTATCACGTGCCGGTTATTTTTAAACAAAATTTAGTTTTTTTTCATAAAAATAACGGACACGTTAATGCCATGTGTTGTTTTGGTTAGAGATTTGAGTTGACTCATGTAGACGTGTCACGTATGCCATTATTCCGATACTTTTTAATCAATAATCTAATTGAGACAAATCTCAAAGTTGAGTGATCATTTTGAGACAACCATATAAGTTAAGTGACCAATGGTGCATTTGACCCCTCTTTGACCTTGTGCAGACTTTTATTGTTCGTTCTGTTAAGTGTTCTCTTTTTCTATAATTGTACTTGGATATCCTCGTAGTCATTTAGGTATAAAGTCGTGCTATTTAGTGTACCACTTGAAGCATAGAACACCATGATTGACAAAAGATAAGGATAACTTGCAGATTGATGTTATTTCCATCTAGTAGTAGATTGCACCAGTGATTTCTTGCGTTATAGTTATCTCTTCTAAATGATTACTTTCGCTAATTTTGTGCTTTGCGTGTTGCAGGACATTCACGGTGATCCTTTTGCGAATGATACAGGTTTTACATCTCTCTTGTTTTCAGTTTCCTGTTTCGTGTTACAGGACATTCACGGTGATTCTTCTATGTTGCACGAAAACTCTTCTTCATTGCCCTATGAGAGAATTTATGTACCGTCTGTTTTAAGTATTATCACCTTTTATGCACCAATAGGTATAATTATTAAGGGTCCATTTCCTAATGAGTAAATTGTACGGATGGTCATTGAAGTTTGGGGTATGTTTCAGAAAGTTCACTTAACTTCATCTTGTTTCAATAAAGTCATTGAAATTGGTTTTTGATGGGTTTTCCCGGAATTAATACAGATTTAGTATTTAATTTCTCCATGAAATGTAATTTGGTTTTTGTGTGAATAATTTTTTTTCTACATCTGTGTTTGATGGGTTTTCCCGGAATTAATACCATTGCTGGGCCCTTCTACAGAATTTTTGAATGTCGATGATGACGATGATGAAGGCGGCATGCCTAACACTGAAGATGCTCGCCTTCTTGAGAACACTGGTTGGTCTTCTCGTACCAGGTGCGTATGCCTTGTGCTATTTCAGTTTACCTAATTAGATGTGGCAATTTCATGTTTCCTGTCAAAATCGTTATATATGTGTCATCTCATTTATATGCTCCATATATAACATAAATCTTAGAAGAATGATCTTCGTATCAGTCAGGTTGTTTCCGTAAATCGTGTTTGTGTCAGAAATTATCACACCTACCTAATGCAGCAGTTCAAAATCGTGTCATCTCATTTATATGCGCCATATATGACATAAATCTTAGAAAAATGATTTTCATGTCAGTCAGGTTGTCTCTGTAAATCATGTTTTCGTGTCAGAAATTGTCACTCCTACCTAATGCAACAGCTTTCTATATGTTCAAAGCATGTGGTATATCAATAGAACAAAATCCGACATTGAACAAATTTTGATGAATCAATCATTACACTCTTGCAGAGCTGTAGCCAGATATCTCCAAACTTTATTCGATAAGGAAGCAGAGCACGGGCGAAAGGTTTTATCTATGGAGAATCTCCTAGCTGGTAAAACTCGCAAGGAAGCATCAAGAATGTTTTTCGAAACTTTGGTACGTAATTGCTCCGAAACTCGAGCTAAATGTCCCCCTAGCAAGGTTTATAACATGTTAATGTTCGTTTTGGATCTGCAGGTTCTGAAAACCAGGGATTATATCCAAGTTGAACAGCTAGAGTCTTTCAACAATATCAGTATAAAGCCCCGATCAAAGCTAATGAAATCAGACTTCTGATCACCCCTCATGTACGTTTTTCAAATGCGTCAAAGTGTAGTTGTAGATTGGGCAATATAGTCGGGGCAAAAACGGAGATTGAAATCTCCTTACATTAGAAAATTTTTCTTTCCTAAAAAATTGGGCTTGATATTTTGTTTACCTTACTGGTAGATTAGCAGTGTAAGGTGATCATAACAAAGTTGTTGTAATGTAGACTGTATTTATATGTAAATATATGTGAAAATAGTATCTTTATGTGAGTATAGATGCTAATTTAATTTGTTTGCTTGCATCTATAACTTTTATCCGATTTGGATCCGTCGAACTCGAATCTAATTATGCAATTAATCGATGGATTGTTATGTTTTATGTTGCACGGAGATTTTGATTTTAAAGTGTTTTAAACAGTATCGAAACACAGGAAAATTGGCTAGGGGTATGTTTGTATAATTAATTTGTAAAAATTGTCAAGTCCAAAATAGGGCTAATTACTAATTTAGTACATTTGAAGGGATTCATTAACATATTTGATCCATTTTGCTTCCATCTCACCAAATTAGATATTTTCATCCACTTTGGATAAGAATGCTTTTATTTCAATTCACCATCTTTTTTAGATTTAATGTCTTTTTCGCCATCCCAAACCGACGAAAAGATAGTGGTTTATAGAGAGAAAAAATTATGTTTCGTTTAACCTTTGAAAAATTGGTGTCTGCAGAAGAGGATTAGGATGGAAAGCTCATTTTGAGAAAGAAAAAATCTAACAATTGAACTGTTGTGATGACGCATTCGTGATGAATTCGTCACTAATGCAACAAGAGTTGTCGCATTTGCGACGAAATGCGACAAATTTTATCACAAATGCAACAACAATGGAGGAAAATAGAAGAAATTGAAACAATACCGTTACAAATAAAGAAAGGGCCAGACCAGCGAGAAAAGTAGGCGTATAAGCTAAAAACATACCATTTCTATGGGAAATTGAACATAATATTTCAATAATTTCAAAATTCGCTAACGATTTATATCAGAAATTGAAGAAGATGAACCGAAGAAGTTGAAACGGAAGAAGTTGAATCGAAGAAGAAGAAACGAACGAAGAAAAAGTTGGAGCAAGAGCATATGGATAGATCGAATAGAAAGAATTATTGAATTTGTAAACTGTAAAAAGCACAAACCTCTGTTTGCAAGCTTTTAAAGAGAGCAAGAATCCCCTGTTTCTATAAAAAAAAACTAAAGAAAAATAAAAGTGAAAGGATAATAGAAGAAAAAATAAGTAATCAAACATCCCTTTAATTAATATCATTTAAACAAATTCAAAAAACTAATAGATTATCATAAATATTTCGAGAGATCAATAGATCACTTTAAGCAAATTATTAAGCAAATTTAGAAAGTTTAGAAAAAACTCCAAAATTTAGAAGGTACAATTTGAATAAATACATAAAACCTTTGATGTATTAAGCATATATATATATATATCTTGTATGATTCTTCTCATATTTTCGTTACCTTTGATGTATATAGCATGTGTCTATACTATATTTTTATTACTTGTATTATTCTTCTCACGTTTTAAAAAATATCATTTTTACTTTCCAAATCCATGGAAAAGCTAGGGATGTAAACGTAGCAAGACGAGACTAAAATTACATTCCCCATCTCCACACCCCAACCTATCGAGGATTTTGTCCCCGTCCCGACCCTGCAAAGATCTCCATTCTCCGTTTCATTTTGTTTATATATATATATATATAAATTTTTTATTCTATTTTTCTCCAATTTTTTTTGGCATTTTAGCATAATATAATAACAATAAAAGAATAAATTTGAATTTGAATTGAGCATCGGACATAAAGAATAAAATTGACATAATAACTTTAAAAAGAATCACAAAAATAAATGTTAAACTGAAAATTAATCAGGGAATCTGCAGGGAACCTCGTGGGGGCATATTGGGGACAGGACGAGGATCCCTACGGAGCAGGGATACCTAATCCCATCCCGCTTGCGAGAGACAAAAGAATCATCATACCTACCCCACAGATATTCTAATTGGAGATTTCCCATCCCCGATGGAAACGACAAGTCCCCGTCGGGTTTGCAACCTCAGCAGAAGCTAACTGAGTGATGTCAAACGTATGACATCATCACCATCCTCACCGCGGCCCAATCCCAAGCGTAATAAGGGCTCAAATAACACCCAAGACAGACCCTGATATACCTACCACGGTCCAAGCCCAACAAGCGACAGCCCATCGCAACTCACGAGGTTCTAACCTCGGAGCTTCAAAGATATATTCTAGAATCCTACAAGACAAAGAATTCCTCACAGGATTCGAACTCCTTAAGGGATTAGGAACCCTAGCTCCGTTAGGTAACAACCTTAAACCTAATCGAACACTATAAACCTAATCGAACACTATAAATAGAGAGATATGGACGCAAGGTTCGGTACGTTAACTACTATCTCAAACTTGTTTATACCCTTCCATTCAGTCCTAAACCAGAAACTGACTTTGGCATCAGAGCGGGTCTGCCGGACTCCGGCCCCCGTCTGACCTGCATACTGTTTTATAGGCTCAATACAACGTCGGATCATCACCACGACTTGGACACGTAATCAAGATCAGGTAACAAGTTATCACTAACAATGATAATATGATTGGGATTCTAAATTTAGAGCAACACTTTTTTATCCAAAGTTTGTACCAAAAACTAAAGGTTACACAAGGAATTAATCGGGGAATCCGCGAAGATCTCCATGGGGGCATATCGAGGACAAATACAAGGATTCTTATGGGGTGGGGTTATCTATCCTGTTCCCGCCTCTTCCCCGCTTGAAGGGGGAAAAAGAATCACCATCTCCGCTCGCGGGGATTCTAATCGGGCTTTCCCCATCCCCAACCGGGACGGGGAATCCCCACCCTATTTGCAACCCTTGCTACCAAGGATAATGATTGATTGGATATGCATTTCAGGACTCAAATATGTCCTACTATATTAATCAAAAGCTTGACATTTGATGAACTAATAAGTTTTGGTGCATTGACATCCTTTACCTATCTCACGCACTACAAAACCTGTAATCAATACATTTTAACGTAGTAGAAGAAGAGCTACACAACCCAACATGGAGAAGCAGTCAAAAACTCAAATCTACATAATAATAATTCTAAATTAGGAGCAACACATTTTTATCCGAAGTTCAACAAAATGTTCTTGTACCAAAAACTAAATGTTAAATAGGAAATTAATCGGGGAATCTGCGAAGATCTCCGTAGGGGCATATTGGGAACAAATACGGGGATTCCCATGAGGCGGAGTTACCTATCCCATTCCTGCCTCGTCCCCACTTGCTGGGGAAAAAAGAATCACCATCTCCGCTCGCAGGGATTCTAATCGGGGATTTCCTGTCCCCTCACCCTGTTTGCAACCCTAAGCTAACAACGACAATGATTAATTGGATTTGCATCTCAGGACTCAAATGTGTCAACTGTATTAATCAAAAGCTTGACATTTGATGAACTAATAAGTTTTGGTGCATTGACATTCTTTACCTATCTCAGGCACTACAACAACTGAAATCAATACATTTTAATGTAGTAGAAGAGCTACACAACCCAACATAGAGCAACACTTTTTTTATCCTAAGTTTAACAAAATGTTCTTGTATGTACCAAAAACTAAAAGTTAAACAGGAATTTAATTGGGGAATCCGCGAAGATCTCTGTAGGGGCATATCAGGGACAAATACGGGAATTCCCATAGGGCGGGGTCACATATCCCGTTCCTGCCTCGTCCCCGCTTGGTGGGGAAAAAGAATCACCATCTCTGCTCGCAGGGATTCTAATTGGGGATTCCCCACCCTATTTGCAACCCTAAGCTAACAATGATAATGATTGATTGGATATGCATTTCAGGACTCAAATGTGTCTACTGTATTAATCAAAAGCTTGACATTTGATGAACTAATAAGTTTTGGTGCATTGTCGTTTTTTACCTATCATACGCACTACAAAAACTGAAATCAATACATTTTAATGTAGTAGAGGAGCTACTACACAGCCCAGCATGGATCAGCAGTCAAAAGCTCACATCTACATAATAATAATTCTAAACTTGGAGCAACACTTTTTGATCATAAGTTCAACAAAATGTTCTTGTACCATTTTTCAGCAATCCTTGTTTCATTTAAGCTTATGCACCATCTGCTAGCGTCCTCTTCGATGTACTGATATAGAGAACTGCATCAAAATAGGCGAAACATCAAATTTTCTACTTTGTCTATGTTCATCATGCGGAATGTTCCAAAAGTAAGTAAAATTCTCTTGGGTCATTACCATTATTTCCTCTTATGAATGCGTCACCATATTTGTTTTTAAGTTGCCCGTTTACATATTCTTCTGTTTGTTCCATTGCTATGTTCATATAACCATCCAGACATGCCAGAATACCTGTTCAATGTACACTAAGCCTCTGTTATTCGTAATTCATCGGGTCACATCTTTACAGTCCTTACAGTACAACGCTTGTGTGAATGTGAGAAACTGAATTAGGAAATAACATCTCATGAAATAAAACTACAGGATGTTATGATCAAAACAACAACCAAATAAGCAAAACAGAAGAATCTCATAAAAGTTTCTCTTTTAAGATGAAAGGCAATGCCTATAAACACTCCAAACATCACAGAAATTTCTGCTGACCTAGTCTCGACAAGGCTGTGAGAAGAAAACTTCAAAGCATTCAGAATTATAGTGTGCATTGTTCCATTTTCTTCCTATCTATCAATCAAGCAGCATTTAGGAAGAAAACTTCAAAGTAGCCGCCTTAGATTTTATTTAGACATTGGTCCCCAGCCGTTCAATTTCTAACAGAAAAAGGTTGAAATGTGAAGTCATTATATGTTATTGAAGGGATAACATAAGATAATGTCAAACTTCATAGTTTCACAAGCATTGATGTTGTCATCATATTGCTTGCTCTACTTGATCAGTAAACTTACATTGAACAATGTCAAAATGGTGAAAGGTAATGAACAAAATTACAATCATACTGCCCATAACATTGAAATTGAAAGAATAACTGACCTCTATAATCGACTCCGGAATTGAGCTTAACCACAACAGGTCGCCCACGGATTGATTTGAGGAAATCAGCAGGCGTTTTTGTTGTTGTTGACCCTCTTTCTCCTCCAGTACTCATCTTCTTTGTTGTTCACTGTCTCAACACAGCATAAGTGAGAGTCAGGGACAAGATTCACGCATAATAAACACGAGTTTCGTTCTACAATATCCAAAACTCAAACATCCAACCTAAATTAGTAACCCAAAGACTGAATTATGTGTAGCATGCAGTTGATCGAAAGATTTTACAGAAGTTCAAGCATATTAATACCATAACTCCAATATCAGGCTATGTTGCATGGAAACGGACAGTGGGAAACGTTAAAAGGCGGCTTGGTGCACTACGCGTCCCCGCTAAGCGAGGGTCCGGGGGGAGGGGTCCCACCACAATGGTGTACTGGGGGCAAGCCTTCCCCTGCCAGTTTTTTTTGGCAAGAGGCCGCTCCTAAGACTCGAAACGCTATTTAAAAAAAATATATAGCTAGGAAATGGTAATGGAAATGGAAACAGAAAAGAAACACCGAAACGCTAATGGACAAGAGTTTCCTTGCAACATTGATATCAGATCAGACCACAATGCTGCCTATTTAAGAAAAAGGCATTGGCAATAAGTAAAAAGGACGAGAAATAGATTCATATGATGCACATCTTCTATCTAAGACAACCGAAATACAGATAAAATAGAGTACTTAGGGTTTGAGCCATTCCCAATACAATTAAGTGCAAAAATCAGAGAAAAAACACACATGAAGACTGAATTATGTGTAGGACACAGTTGATCGAAATTATTTTTAGAAGTTCAAAACAGACAGTGGGAAAAGTTATTTTTTTTTTAAATATAGCTAGGAAACCGCAATGGAAACGGAAACTGACAAGAAACGCGGAAACACTAATGGAAAAGAGTTTCCGTGCAACATCGGTATCAGGTCAGACCACAATGCTGCCTATTTAAGAAAAAATGCATTGGCAATAAGTAAAAAGGACAAGAAATAGGTTCATATTATGCACATCTTCTATCTAAGACAACCGAAGTACAGATATATTAGAGTAATTAGGGTTTTAGCCATTCCTAATACAATTAAGTGCAAAACTCAGAAAATACACATGAAGACTGTATCAGGCTATGTTGCATGGAAACAGACAGCAGGGAACTTTATTTTTTACAAAAATATAGCTAGCAGACGGTGATGAAAATGGAAACAGACAAGAAACCCCGAAATGCTAATAGAGAAGAGTTTCCCTGCAATGTTGGTATCAGGTCACCACAATGCTGCCTATTTAAGAAAAAGGCATTGGCAATAAGTAAAAAGGACGAGAAATAGATTCATATGATGCACATCAACTAGCTAAGACAGCAGAAACACAGATACATTAGAGTTATTAGGGTTTTAGCAATTCCTAATACAATTAAGTGCAAAACTCAGAAAATACACATGAAGACTGTATCATGCTATGTTGCATGGAAACAGACATGGGGAAACTTTATTTTTTACAAAAATATAAAATATAGCTAGCAAATGGTAATGCAAAAGAGTTTCCCTGCAATATTGGTATCAGGTCAGACCACAATGCTGTCTATTTAAGAAAAAGGCATTGGCAATAAGTAAAAAGGACGAGAAATAGATTCATATGATGCACATCAACTATCTAAGACAGCCGAAATACAGATACATTAGAGTAATTAGGGTTTCAGCCATTCCCAATACAATTAAGTGCAAAAATCAGAGAAAAACACACACATGAAGCATCGGTAGCTTTATACCTATACAAACCAAAAAAGAAGATTGAAAATGCTTAAACCTTGATCGAACATAAAATCTCAAAAGCTTTCAAAATGTATGCTTCGAGTCGTACACACAACAATTACTAATAATCTACAAAGAAGTAACAAATAAAATTGAGCTTTGTTATCAGAGTTTGATCTCGTTTTCGTTTTGGCATATCCTTGTTTCGGTATTTGAAAGCCAAAAACTAGGAAATAATCAATCAAAAGCGAACACGGAAAAAGAAGAAATCTTACAGATGAAGTTGAGGATCTGAGGAACGAAAGGAAGCTTTAAGCCGAGGGATAAGATTCTAGAGAGTTTATAGTTTACCGATCGCCACCAATGGCTCTGCGTTTTGAGTTTTGAGAAATGTTCGAGCTTCCAGAGTGAGTGAGGCGGCCGAGAGTTCCGGTGGGCGCGCACTTTACCTAGCAATTAAGATGACAAAATATAACAAATATTTAAAATTATTATTATTTTATATATTTTTATGGGTTAGGGCGCAAAAATATCCCCTAACGTTTTGGATCACGAGCAATTTTACCTTTAACGTCTAAAATAGTACAATTTTACCCTTAACGTTTATAGTCAAGAGCAATTTTACCCCTAACGTTGATAATTTGGGTCAATTTCAGACACTATTATAAAACACGGATATTTTTGTTCCTTATTTTGCACCAATTTCATATCAATTCGTTCTAAAAAAAAATGATTTCATATTTTTTGTAATTTAATAATAGAATTGAAGATTAATATTTATAAGGGAAAAAGTACAAAAATAAACCTTGTGGTTACACCCATTTTCGAACAACACCCATATGGTTTAAAAGTTTGCAAAGTGGTATCATGTACTTCATTCCGTTAGCAAACACATACCAATTTGACTAACGGTCTTAAAAATCAAAGTGAAAAGAGTTAATTTGGTCCTTATATTTATTTATTTTTATAAATTGACCCCCTCATTATCTAATTATCACAAACAAATCCCAATATAAAAAATAAAAATCAAATATACCATGTTCTCCATCTCTCTTTAATTTTTTTCTTCTTTCTCTCTCCTCTCTCTGAAATAAGACAATTGAGAAATAATAGACTGTAACTCGGATGGAAGGAATCTATTCCAAACTGCGTCGGACTCAAGAACATCTGTGAACTTGGAGGATACGTTGATAATCTGCAACTATCACGAGGACTCGTGGATGAGAAGATGTTTGTTACGATATCTTCCGGAAAATCAAGAATATTCCGTCCTCCGCCATTCTCTCCACCCATTCTCCGGCTGTTCGAAGAAAGGGAGGGTGATGCTATTTCGAAGAAGGGGAGGTGTATGTGAACTAGTTTGATTGAAAAATATTACAAACTGTTTCGAAGAAAGATTGTGAAAGACAGACACAGCCGGCCACATGGAAGGAAGTACCAGCACAGCACACTGAAAAGAAATCCCGTTGCTGTTAGAATTTTAGAACATTGATGGCGCCGTGGTTCTTCTACACTTGTCTTCTCTAACACATTAAAACAAGGGCGAAAACAACTCCAACTCCATATACATATGTCTCAACCTTCTCTAAATCTCTAATTCTCTATCCAACAAATCCTCAATGAATAATGATACTGGTGGCGATCATAGCGGAGGCGATGCAGGAGTCGGCGGTTCAGGGTACTCGAGCATATGGTCACTGTCGCCCCTTTCCCTAGGCGGGTTCGTTTTCTCATTCTTCACAGCCTCCCCTCCCGCTTCGCATCCTCATTTATGATTCTTATACATAGATTTTCTTTTCCAATCTGTAAATTTCTCTTTTGTCTAATCATATTGTTCTAAGGATTCCATTTTTATTTTTGTTTTCGAATTCCCCTAAATGCAATCAATTTCACTTCTGTCATTATCATTCTGATGTAACCTTAATTGGAATTAAGAGAGAGAGAGAGAGGAGATAAAGAAGAAAAAAATAAGAAAATAAAGAGAAATGGAAAAGATGGTATATTTGATTTTTATTTTTTATTTCGGGGTTTGTTTGTGATAATTAGATAATAAATAGGTCAATTTATAAAAATAAATAAATATAAGGATCAAATTAACTCTTTTCCTTTTGACTTTTAACACCGTTAGTCAATTTGGTATGTGTTTGCTAACGGAATGAAGTACATGGTACCACTTTGCAAACTTTTAAACCGCATGGGTGTTGTTCGAAAATGGGTGTAACCACAAGGTTTATTTTTGTACTTTTCCCTATTTATAAATTCGGTGATTTTTTTTGTCTAATTCGTACAAAAGATAGTATTTTTTTTTTTCACATCCCAACATATATTTGTGATTTGTTAGTGTTAAAATGACGCACATGTGAAGTGTAGATGACAAGATTCATGACCGAGCAGATAGTTTGATGAATTATTTCTGAAATTGATCCAAATTATCAAATTTAGGGGTAAAATTACTCTTGGCTAAAAACGTTAGGGGTAAAATTGCACCATTTTAGACGTTAGGGGTAAAATTGCTCCTAACCCAAAACGTTAGGGGCATTTTTGCGTCTTAACCCTATTATTTATGTCCAATAATTAATAACAATAATAAAATTATAATTATTATATTATATGTAAATATAACTTGAACATTCTATATTTTTACCTATCATC
Source organism: Euphorbia lathyris (assembly GCF_963576675.1). Taxonomy (NCBI): domain Eukaryota; kingdom Viridiplantae; phylum Streptophyta; class Magnoliopsida; order Malpighiales; family Euphorbiaceae; genus Euphorbia; species Euphorbia lathyris. Next base: position 1,149,512 of record NC_088914.1, read on the forward strand.
TTTAATGAATATAGCATACGTAATATAATATGGATACAGTAAAATCATATGTGATCTGAAAAATATAGACGATTCTAGTATTTTATAAACCTTAAACTTATATATATAATAAAAAGCTTAATTAATTTTTGACTTGATAAAAAAGAATCAAATAAAGAACAAAGCCTTGGAACACTTTACAGAAAACGAATAGTTAGTCACTATATTATTGTTAAACTAAAGTACAAAAAAAAAATTCTTATAATTTGACCTTTTTACAAAAAAAAAAAAAAATTCTTATAGTTTGACCTTTTTACAAAACATGGTCTCATGATTTCAAAACTTGCAAATATGAGTTTCTGGGCTGTTTAGTTTAAACACATGCATTCCCTCAAAATAGCATAATTTATAGCAAATGAGAGTGATTTGGAGTAATTAAAAATCCTCACACTATCTCTCTTCCGATATATGCTTCGAGCTCGTCATGTTCCGATTCTAGCTAGTTGTATTTTATGCGAGTTGGACGATGAGCACAGTTGACACCTGTTTGTGGTTTGTTCCTATGCGGTGGGTTGTCGGAATGCAGCAAACTTGCCTTACCCTAGTGGCGAGTTTGATGATTTGACATGTTGGTTGTTAGCTTTCTGCTTATCAGCTTTTGTGGATGTGGTTATTCAAACAGTGACGGCTCTTTACACCATATGACAATGTAACAACTTGTTGTGGAATAACACCTCCATTTTCGACAGTTGAAAGTTTTCGTTCTTCTAATTTATTTTACTCGATAGAGTGATTGGAAGTGTTGTTGAGCGCGGGGACCTAATACTCAATACACCCCCTCAAATCAAACGTGTTTATTTATTGGCAGCGTCTGAAGAGGGTTTCATCAAGTGTATATTGACGGTGCCATTTTCTACCATACGAATGATTGCGGTTTAGTAACTGTGTTCAGAAATGAAGATGAGAGTTTTCAGGTTTGTGGAAGTTGGGTGGTTGAGGGTATTCGTGATCCGAAGATTGTGGAAACTTTAACCCTTCAGAAGAGTTTAGTTGGGCTATTTCTCTCAATTTTTCTCAAGTAGAATTTGAGAAAGATGCTAAAACTGTTGTTGACAACATTCGTTCTTTTCTTCCCAATCTTTGGGAGTTTGATAGCATTATTCAAGATTGCAATACTCTTTTTAATGTTAATCAAAACTTTTCAGTCTCTTTTGTTCATAAATTAGCGGATGAAGCAACCATTTTGGTGGCTAGGCATGCTCATTCCACTGCTAATGATTTTATTTCATTTTCCATCCCCAGCTGGTTTTTTTGATGTAATATCTAAGGAGCTTTTTTCTGTTTAATGAGTTGCAATTTTTTCCAAAAAAAATTCCTCACTTTAAATTATCAATGATTTTACAAATTAACTAAAAAAATTGATTCAAAAATCTTGTAATTGCAAACCGTGCAAACCACATATCTTTGTTTATAAGTTTTAAACCACGAACCGTGTTTATAAATCGAAAATCACGAATTCTTCTTTTGTACTAAGTTGTGGAATAAATTTTGGAGGCCCCTTATTGTGCTATTATTGGGAGGTAGTGATTGAAAAAAAAAAGACAGTGTATAATATTGTTGTTGATTTTTGGGGTATATTACATACGTGGTACAATTTTTGACCTCTATCACACTTTGACATACATCATTTAATTTTGAACACAAATATACCCATTTTATGAGTGACGTGACACTAAAATATACAAATATAAAAAATGGCCGGTTAACCCGCCACTTCATCTATTTTCAACCTATCCCTTAAAAAACACGGCAACCACGGAACGTGAAATTACCCTAGGGGTGTGCATCGGTACAAAACCGAACCGAACCGAACCGAAAAAACCGAATACCGAAATGATCAAAATAATTCAAACCGACACTGAACCGAATAATAGGTAAAACCGAATTAAAACCGAACCGAAATATGCGGTTCGGTTTAAACCGAACAAACCGAAGTAAGTTAAAAATAACAAACAACAAATAAAAATCACTATATTTTTTCATTAAATTTACCTCAACAACAAAAAAAAAATTTAAATATTTCCAAAATATATCTATATTGGGTTATTATCTCAATAATAATAAAAAAAATTAAACTTGTATGATCAAATATATATGTGTATATATATATATAAATGTAAAATATGTGCAATTCGGTGCGGTTCGGTTTTTTCACATTTTTTATCAAACCGAATCGAACCGAAAAACCGAATTCACTCGGTTCGATTCGGTATGCGATTTAAACCGAACCGATGCAAGCCCTAAATTACCCTCTTACTCTTAAGCGGTTTCCCTCAAAATCACATCCTTATCAACTGTAATGCCTCTTTTCTCACTCCTCCGCCATGTCCTTTGTTTTTTCATTTCCCTCTTCTCTCTCTCTCTCCGATTTTCTTGTTTCTTCTCCATTTCCTCTGCAGCTAAAAAATCTATAAAACCCTAATCAACAGAATCAAACGCAATTATCTGCACAAATAGTAAAATCAACAAATCCTAAAAATGCAAGAAAGATGTCTTCTTCCTCTTCTGCGCAAAATCTCCACAACTTTATGCTGTGAAATCCAGGCACCTCTTTCAACTTCTTGGAGTGAGTCGAATCCAAGGAAAATGTATTTTAACTATAGGAATTCCGAGGTAAGGAATATTTGTTATCTAAATTTTTTTTCTTCCTCTTATTTCTGTGCAAAATCTTTGAATTTTTTTTCCTCTCTAATAGAGACGAAATGACTGCAACTTCTTTAAGTGAATGGATCCACCTATGAGTCAAATTGTAAAACCTACTATCATTGGATTATTGAGGAAGCTAGATAAAACTGAAAAGGAATGTCAAAAGACTGAAATGGGATCAATGAGAAAGAAACAAAAATTCTCTCTTATTAAATTTTATAGTTTAACTAAAATTATCTCTTATTATAAATAAAGGCAAATTTGAGAAAATATACCGAAAACACATTAGTAATACGAAACAACATATATAAATGAACAAATTGAAAATCTTAAAACGATATATATTAAAAAACGAAGGGAGTAGTAAATAGTCTCACATTGTTAGTAAGTTTACGTTACAATCATAATAAATTAATTTGACTTAGGTTTACATTACCATCATAATAGAAATAACTTAAAGTGTTGAAGAACAGGCCGTTTGAACTGTCTAGGCACTTAAAATCGAGAATCTGTTCCGATTACTGGCAATGCCGTCATCTTGAGGCCACTTGGGCAGCAATCAATACAAAAAAATGTTTGTTTTTTCATTATTTTTTTGATTGTTTGATTTATTCGCAGTAAAACATTGTCACATTGTTTTTGGTAAATTTTATTTATTGTTTTGAATATTTTTGTTTAGTTGCGTTCTCTATTTGCTTTTATGATTAAAGAATTTAAGCACATTTTTTTACACGTTTTTAAAAATATATGTTATAAATATACATATTTTTCTATATTAAATCATTTTATATTATTATTTTTAAATAGTATAATACATAATTTAATTACATTTATATAAGGAAATACAAATCCAATTAATCTCCAAAAGCACTGTACATCTGATTAACACCTAACGGTTTTTACGACCTTAGTAAAAAAGGAGATCAATAACTTTATTGAAAGAAAATAAAATTTAGGGAAAAGTAAAAAAAAAATATTTGTGTTTCATCCAATTTGCAAATAAAGGCTTGTAGTTTAAAAGTTTACAAATAAAAATCTGCAATATGTTTTATTTACAAAACAAAGTATTTCAAATTACACTATTAAGTTCTAATTATAACCAATGATATTTTTGTCTTTAGAAAACATTATTCTTACATATCAACAAAACATAACTATCCCCTCCCCAAAAACAGCTCCCTAAATTGAAACCACAAATCATACCGTATACATTTTACGTTTTTTACTTATTTGATATTTATGAACTAAATTTATATTTAAGTTCATTTTACACAACTGCAATTCGATTTTAGAGTATATGTTTTATGAATATATAAATGCAATTTAAAATAAAAATAAAAATGTTCTTGATTGTCATCAGAACTTAACAATATAATCTAAATATTTTATTTTGTAAAAAAAAACATATCACGTACATCTATTTGCAAACTTTTAAACCACGTACTTCTATTTGCAAATAGGGAAAATCACATACAATTTTTTTTCCGTACTTTCCGGTTTTCGTGTGAATCAGATCCCAAACTACAGCAGCCAATTCATTCAGTCTTCTTTGCCATTCTTTTCAGGGTCACCTTTCAAGAATCTCAAGAACCAATAAGCAGAAGATTTAGGGTGCCTGGTTAGCCCATTCTTGTAATCAACATACACTATACCAAAACGCTTTGTGTAACCTTGAGCCCATTCAAAGTTGTCCAACAATGACCATGCAAAGTATCCCCTCACGTCTACTCCGTCCCTGTATCAATTTCAGACACGATAACACAATTTATAAAGATAACACGCATTTATAAAGACATCCAAGCACAACAAATAGACACACTAACACAGAAACAAGTGGAATATATGGAATAGTAGACTTGTGATAACAGACAAATAACCGTATGGGACACGTGGACCAATGAACACGCCTCTGTCAGAGTGTAACCGCCATTAACACATGGAACAATGGAGAAGCCTGAAATCACGGATAAGATTACGGGATGACAGTTTTGCTTGCCAAATTCCATTGAGCCAATCGGAGGATATTATTTATTGTTAGCACTACATGTGTCCCGAATCACTATTAGGGCGTACAAACTGACAAGCTGTCAAAATTACTCCTGAACCTTATAAATAGAAAAGGTACATCACGTGGACCAATGGAAGAAGCCTGAAATCACGGCTACAAGATTACAGGAGGACAGTTTTGTTTGCCAAATCCCATTGGGCCAATTGGAGGATATTATTCATTGTCATCACTACACGTGTCCTGAATCACTATTAGAGCGTAGAAACTGACAAACTGTCGGAATTACCTCTAACACCTTATAAATAGAAAAGGTACATCAACACACAACCCTTAGTATTCTTCTATTCATGAACTATAAAGTAATGGAAAACATGAATCTATGCCGAAGCACGATCCTAGTAGAAATAGTCATGTGTCGCTTTTATTGTTTTGTCCCCCCGCAAGCATGGCGGGGATGGGAATTGTTTTGTTTATATATATACTTTTTGTGATTTTTTTTAATCTTATTCTTTTTGTCTGCCCCTTGATTCAAACTCAATCTTATTCTTTGTCGTTATACTATGCCAAATGCCAATAAAATGGAGAAAAAATAGAATAAAAACTTTATATATATAAAAACAAAATGAAACAAGAAATGGGGATCCCCGCGTGGACGGGGACGTGAGACAAAATTTCCCCCATTTAGGATTCAGGGACGGGGAACCCCAGATAGGTTAGGGAGCGGGGATGAGGAATGTAACCCCTGTCCCGTTTACATCCCCAACAACGTGGCTTACTAAATTCTCCCACAAGACTGTGAGAGGATGTCAAAACGAGTTATCGTGTCATAATCGTGTTATGTAATCTATATATTCCACGTAATCGGGTTATTGTGTCAAGCGGGTAGAAGTTGACAGCCCTTGATAATATGCAAATGTATGGCATTATCAGCAATAGTGAAGTAACTCACTTGACTGCTTGAGCAACTGAAGCAAGGTATCCCTTAAAATACTGAACTCTCAGTTTGTCATCCAACATCTCATGCAATGGGGCATCGGATTCTTCATCGTCCATACCTGTCAAATGCCATGAAATAAGCGTCGAGAAAAGGCGAAACCTTCACTGTCTCAATTCGTAAGTACCCGAAATCAAGTACTCATAACAGAATCTGATTAATGCCTATATCACAAACACATACCATTCTCAGTGACATAAATTGGAGTATTTTTATATTGCTGCGCGACGTAATTGAGAACTTTTCGGAGTCCCCAAGGACAAACATAAAGCCATTCTGACGCTGCCTGATGCATGTAAAACATTTCATAATCACACGGAAAGCAACATATGTCAAATATGAGCGGAAATGAGAACAAGATCAGATCATACCCTCTCGCCAATTGGTTCACCGCCTTCCCATTCAGCTGATTATAAACAAAACCACTAGAAAATGAAAAACAAAGAGCAACAATAATGAAAGAAACAACAAATGATAGGAAACAAGCTATTGTGACAACTAATATTTACCAAGTCGATGCATCGATTGAGCGTTATAGTAAAAACTTCCTTCAAGGCTCGCATTGGCGTTCTTAATGAACCTTGTGGTATAGTGATTTAGACCTATAAAGTCTACTGAGTTCCTAAGTAACTGCTTTTCTTCCTCCGAAAATTTTGGGAGTCGATCTCCAAGTATATCACGCATGACTTCCGGATAGTCTCCATAGTATATTGGATGCAAGTACCTAAACCCGGAAAAGAAATTGATAAGAAGCAGAAAACAGAAGTGATTATAGAATCAAAGAACAGCATTGTCCTTCAAATTCATTTTGTAATTCTAAGAACATGATGTGACTGTAAAATCTTGTAAAACCCCGCCCCTAGGTGCTCACATAAGAAATCAGAATGAAGAAAAGAAAACTACCATCCGAGCTGAAACTCGAGACGCCTTATTGCAGCTTTTTTATCTTCAATTTCATCTGAATTAGGTTCTGCCCATTCACAATCTACCACTAAACCTACTCGTCCGCCTTGAATCTCCTGGAGAAAAAAAATTGAAAGAAGGAAGCAGCATAAGCATTACTCTTCAATGATTTATGAAAAATAAAACACACAGATAAACAAATAACGACGGTAATTTCAAAGAAAATTTTCAAAAAAAGAAAGTTGTACAATTTACCTTGTACTTGCTTTGGTATATCAAAAAAGCTGTAGCATGGGCCAAGATCTGGTGGTGTGAAGCCAAGTATGGTTCTGTTTCTGATTGTTTGGATTTTCCGGGAGCAAAAATCCCACTATCGTGTCCGTTTATCGCTGTTTGTAGAGGCTCATTTAATGTAATCCAATCCTTAACTCTATCTCCAAAATTTGCAAAGCAAGTTTCTGCATAGGCTCCAAAGTATTTTCTGATGTTTGCCAAGGAAGTAATATAGATTGTTAATGCTTAATCCGAAAAACCGCCTTCAAAATTTTGTATATTTTAATTTCATAAAAGAAAGAAACAAAAGCACTATTTATCAAAGTAAATTTTCACATCAATACTTACACAATTTCTTTGCTCGTCCACCCCCCGAATAACTCTTGAAGATGCAGTGGAAGATCCCAGTGGTACAAAGTTATATATGGCTTAATACCTACATTAGGTGTATCAAAATGTGTTATCCTGTCATAATCGTGTTATGCGATTTATATATTCCACAGTATTATATATGATCTAGATGCAACAAAAATGATAATCGTGTCAAACAGGGTCATGTTAGGCGGATTAGCTCTGTTTTCGTGTCAGAAATTGACAATCCTAACCTACATAGAGTCTATACAAAATGAATTACAACCGGACGTGGAAAGTAATCAAGCAATATTGACTTCATACCCTTTTCAAGAAGAGCATTAATGATATTGTTATAGAATGTGAATTGTGTTTCGTGTCAGAAATTGACAATCCGAACATACATAGAGTTTATACAAAATGAATTACAACCGGACGTGTACAGTAATCAAGCAATATTGACTTCATACCCTTTTCAAGAAGAGCATTAATGATATTGTTATAGAATGTGAATTGTGTTTCGTGTCAGAAATTGACAATCCTAACATATATAGAGTTTATACAAAATGAATTACAACCGGACGTGGACAGTAATCAAGCAATATTGACTTCATACCCTTTTCAAGAAGAGCATAATGATATTGTTATAGAATGTGAATTGTGTTTTCGTGTCAGAAATTGACAAACCTAACCTACATAGAGTTTATACAAAATGAATTACAACCGGACGTGGACAGTAATTAAGCAATATTGACTTCATACCCTTTTCAAGGAGAGCACAATGATATTGTTATAGAATGTCAATTGTGTTTCGTGTCAGAAATTGACAATCCTAACATACATAGAGTTTATACGAAATGAATTACAACCAGACGTGGACAGTAATTAAGCAATATTGAGTTCGTACCCTTTTCAAGAAGAGCATTAATGATATTGTTATAGAATGCAATCCCTTCGTCATTTACGTTTGTTCCCAAACCATCTGCAGGAACACGAAACACATGTGAAAAAACAGTACAGTAGAACAACACAACAAACATTGCAAAGACACAGAAAATAATGGTCTAATAATAAGGTATAGGTTGTAATTGCAAAGGCGTAACCGCAAAATTGATAAATAGGCATAACGAAAACTCTAATCATGGCGGTCAATTAACATGTTGTGCATAGTTTTTGTCAGGGTCAATTAACAATATAGGAATGGAAATTATAGGGTAAAAGCACCCACTGTCATTAAAGTAGAAGGTATTTACGCCGATGGTCACTAAAGTAGATTTTGAGACAATAAAGTCACTAAAGTAGCACATCCCGTCAATAAAGTCACTACGTCTGAATCCGGCGACTTGCTCCACTAAAATGTGATGGCAACCACACCTCATTGACACGTCATAAACATGATATGAGCAGCAGTCATGTGGCAGGCACATGAACAAAAGTGTCCGTTGATATTTTCTTTTCCTTTTTGGATACTTGGCAGCCATATGGATGACATGTGGCTAATCATGTTTATGACATGTTGTTGACGTCAGTATTTCGGTGGAGTAAGTCGTTAGATTTGGTCATATTGACAGAGATGTACTACTTTAGTGACTTTATTGACGAAGAATCTACTTTAGCGATCACCGGTGCAAATACTCTCTAATTTAGTGACCGTGTGTGCTTTTTACCCGGCAATTATATAATAACAATACTGGTTTCAACTTCTAAAAGCAGTGAACCGATAAATCATGCATTTACTAAGAAGAGAACATACCAGGAAAGATTCGAGACCACGACAATGAAAATCGATAAGCACCAAATCCCAACTTAGCAATGAGTTCAATGTCTTCCTGAATATCAATAGTAAGAAGTAAAGACAGTAATCTGATGAAGATGAAAGTAGAATTTATATACCTTATTCGGTTCAAGGAAATGAGGACGAATGATATGTGAATCGAACATCCTATGTAAACTAACTACATTTAGGTATGACCTTGGAAATAAATAAACAAGAGATAAGTTACAAATTTAGCGGTACTGTTATTGAGAGAGACCGGATTTAACTTCTACGTACAAAACAATGCAATTTAAGAGACGGTGCAATTTTACTTATGTCAAGATTTACTATTTTTCCTATGAATGAAACAAGAGACACTGCAATTTCAAGCCTCTTTACGAGAAGATGAGTTCGTCAAGGAAAGACCTGCAATTTCAAGACTTATTAGGCGGTCAGAATGCTAGAGGTTGGAGGGTGACCGTAACATGATTTGGACATAAAAAATACATCTTTCATTAAAGAGACTTGAAATTGTACCATGTGGTAAACGTTAAACTTAAGATGACAATGTTTTCTAATCTGTGGTCCCTAATAACCATATAACTACATTTGTAGCTACCAGTGGACATTCCACCTGCTATCTATTCCACATTGTCAATTTTGAATCTTGATTCTCATTACATAGATTAATTACTTCACAAAATTAATGAAATTCAAATTATACACAAGGGAAAAAGTTTTGAGAGACATCCATAGTTGTCAAATCGAGATTCGAATGGAATTAGTTTGAGTTGATAATTTGATAAATAACAATCGGACTAGAGGAGAGTGAGTTTAGCAGTTAGTGTTGTTGAAGTTTTTGATCAACAGTGATGATGATCCGGCTCAAACCAGAGCTGAATCAAATCGAATCGTATAATTTGAAGCTTCTGTTATAATTTAGATTCGTCCTATAGATTCAGCTCGAAATAGAGTTGAACCGAATTGTAAGATTCTAATAGCAACACAAACAAACATCTACTTGCTACAATAGAAAAGATAAGCTATTGAATTGAAGCTAAACCTGGTATTTGTGGTAATGATCCACTGCTACATCGCCATTGCTTCCGTCAATAATCTTTCCTAATAAAATTAGAAGGAAACAGAATGAACTTTCACAATCAAAATCAGAATGAACCTTGAGAATGATAAATAAAATGGATAAGGTATAAATTTAGTCTATGATTATATGGTTATTGGGAGAGATCAGATTTAGCCTATATGTACAAAACAATGCAATTCGAGCCTCATTAAAATGAGTTATGTTTCATGTGCAATTTCATGTTTTGGCCACCATACAACCTCCAACTTTCTAGGCAGCGAATAAGGTTTAAGATTGCACTGTTTTGTACGTGGATTTCACTCTCTCCAAAGGACTAGTTTTATACCTTATCCCTAAAATAAAAGTATGACCTTGTAAATAAATAAGCAAGAGATAAGTTACAAATTTAGCTATATGTTTATTGAGAGAGAGCGGAAACAGTGCAATTTCAAGCCTCGTTACGAGAAGATGAGAAGACTTATTGGACAGTTAGAACGCTAGAGGTTGGAGGGTGGTCATAACATGAAATTGCACATAAAAACCACATCTTTAGTTAATGAGACTTGAAATTGCACCGTATGGTGCACGTTAAACTTAAGATGACAATGTTTTGTAATCCGCTGCCCCTAATAACCATAGAACCAATGTTGCATAGAAACTCTTCTTCATTAGCTTTTCCGCATTTCGTTTCCATTATCCAACACACTGTTTAGTACTTATATTTTAGTAATACACCATTTAGTCCTTTTAACTTTCGTTCTTTCCAAGAATAATACCTCCAACATTTGAATCACTCAACAGTTTAGTAGCCAGTAAGAGACTAAACTGTTGAATAGAATAAAAATTAAGGAGCCATTGTTGAATAGTACAAAAACTAAGTACAATGTATTACTAATCAATTATTTATCCTTTTATGAATAATGTTTTCCGGTTCCAATTTCCCTTTCCGTTTCAGTGCAGCATAGCATAGCATAGAACCAGTGGCGGAGCCAGGAATTTAAACTTGGGAGCTAATTTTAGCTGTGCGGTTGGGGCAAAAAATGTTAGCCATGGACAACCGACGAGTCAGAACTCTCTTTTCTGCGGATGGCAGAAGACAGAACAGCTATCCACCACGTTAAAACATGGTCGTGTTTACAAAATTAAAAGCATCCAAGGTGAAAAGAGTATACATATATAATTTTCTGTAAGTTCAAACGCTCATATCTAAGAAATTATAACATTTTTACACTTATTTTTAGTTAAAACATGCATCTCAAACCATATCATCTACTTTAAATTATTGAAATAATACATATAGTTTGTATAAACTAATATTAGGGGACTACAAGGGTGGAACCATTACTACTCAACTGTAGAGCCTGTGACCGGAGGGCTCGGACTCCAGAGCCCTGGTCTGGCTCTGTTCCTGGATAGAACTACGTTTGTAGCTTATCCCAAAAAACAATGAAACCACTCAAACGTGGAAAACTCTGTACCTTTTGTGTGTGAAAAAGCATCCCAAATGCTAGGGCCTCTACCACCATCACTGCAACCACCTTCAATCTACAAATAACCAAACAACAGAAAAATCAAAGTAAATACCTATCTCCACATGGCATTCCTCCAACCAAATAAAATACGCAAAACAGGAAAAAATTAAAACCAGATCAGAAACCTGATAAGCAGAAGTAGCTACTCCAAAAACAAAATCAGAAGGGAAATCGGAACGACAGATCTCCTTTTGCTGTAAATACTCATGTTCCTTCATGAACTTGTCCTTCATCATTTTTGCAGTTTCAATGGGGGAAAAGAAGTTGAGATTTTATAGAAAATAAGAAATGGGAACGACTGAAAGGTGAAGGACTGAAGCGGGTAGTTGGCGAAAATATGAATTTTATACAAGATGACGGAATTCGAATCTTTTACAAATTTTTGATCTCTTTTACTTTTTTCAGCGTTTTTAAAAGTCGCAATCTGCCACCTCAAAGTTTCCAATGAATGTGATGTTGTAGTTGAAATGTCAATTGCTTCTTTCCTAATAAAAAATAGAAGTTAAAATGAGAATAATGACACTTGGAGGTGTTTGGTTTGCGTGTTTGTTTATTGTTCATAGATCATCCGTTTCATATTAGGTGTCTTTTAGTAAGTTGTATAAAAATTAAGAATATTAGAAAACAGATTTTGACTTTGTTTAATAAATAGCATTTTAGAGTAAAATTAGAGGTTTGAAATACTTTAGAGGGCGTTTGTTATTCTATTGGGATAGAGATAGAGATAAAGGTTGAGATAGAGATAATGATAAATGGTTGGGATAACGATAAAAATATGATAGTGGAGAATTAATATTTAATGTTTGGTACGTGGGATAGAGATGAGGATAAAATAATACATTTTACTATTTTAACCTTATTTAAACTAGATAACATTAATTTGAGGGATAATATGGATTTTTCCATCCTATTAAAATCGTATGAGCGTATCTCACTTCCTTGTACCACCCCCTCATGGGTATAGAATTTGAGGGATAAAAAGCTTATCCCTCATCCGCCTCACTCTTCTATCTCTCAAACAAACACGGGACAACTTATCTCGTATTTTTTATCACGGTCACACATCCTATATCCCTTATAACAAACACCTAGAAGTTTTGACTAGTCAAATCTCTAACAATGGTGTTTGGTGGAGAGATGTTTAAATGAGCTTATTGGGTCCAAAAAACTAATTTTTTTAAAAAAAAAACCTCATTTTAGGAGCGTTTTCAATTAGCTTATTGTCACGTCTCGTTTGAATGTCATTTTTACCCTTATTTATTACAATCTAACCCCAAATAAAGATTTTATCATGTCCTTATTTGTCATTTTACGCAAACAGCTATTAATAATCAGCTAAGTTTTACCAAATAAGTTTACACAATCATCTAGTCAAATCAGCTAACAGCTAATGTAATCAGCTAACAACTAACAACTATTTGCCAAACAGGGCCATAGGCCAATCTAGCAACTTAGTTTTTTTCTCCAAATATAAATTATTATAGGATTTCAAAAACTTTCAATTTATTTTAATAAAATCATTTAATTTTATATTTTGTCTTAATAAAGTCACTCCAACGACAGCGAAAAGGACACCAGAAAAATAGTGTGGCGGCCATATCAACAAAAGTCACTTTTACCACTGATCAAAACGATATGTGGTTGCCACCTAGCTGACTGAAATGACACATTATATATCGTTTCGGTTAGTTAGGTGGCAGTCACATGTCGTTTCGGTTAGTGGTTAAAGTTGACTATTGTTGATGTAATAATCATGTTATATTTTCAGTGCATTTTTGTTTTTAAAATTGTCATAATGACTTTATTAAAATAAAATTTAAAATTGAATGATTTTATTCAGATAAATTAAAATTGAGTGAGCATGAAAATTCAGTCGCAAATGGCGCATAAGATAAATTTATATGATAAATCTAAGGCAAAATTATAAAATTGGATCAAATGGAAGACTCGTTTACATATTTAACCCATTTACTCAACCTACTACATATCTAGACTGTTTTTGTGTGACTTTCTCAAAATACCCTCAATTTGTTTGTAATTTTACGATGCGGGTGTCTCCCTCCCGTCTGACTTCGCAGATTCTAGCATATGCGAAACCTGCGAAGCTAATGTTTGGTTTAGTTGATGATTTTAATTGGCATATGCGAAGCCTGGATGTGTTTTTAACAAAATTGGATAAGTGGTATATAACAAAAAAAAATGTCAAGCAATAATAGATTCTAACATTAAAATCATAACATTATCAAAATTTACAACAAGATTGCCACAATAAACTCCTAACAAATCATTTCAAAGTGAACGTGACGAATGTGGACGGAAATTTCTCCCTGTATTGGAAGTCTAGACCTTTTGGGGTGAGAAATGAAAGTCCAGACTTTTGGGATAGATGTATCTCACGGTATAGAACAAGATTGACACAATAACTCTTAACTAATCACTTTAAAGTTGAATGTGACCAATCTTGATGGGAATTTCTCCCTGTATCAGAAGGAAAGTCATCCCATCTGCATCTGAGGACACCGCCTTCTTGCGGGATGTTATGTATTCAACCACCTTCAGAAAAATTTAATCGTGTTAGTCAGAAAAAAAGAGGAAGATTTGATTTCGCGAAACGATGATTCGCTAAGTATGCGAAAATAAATGTGCAAGGAAGAGGGTGATTTTACTTAGCGAAACGATGATTTCGCGACGTCTGCGAGGAGAAGTGTGACGCTCTGACTTCGCGAAACGATGATTACGCGGAGTCTGCGGGAGAAATTTATCGAATTACCTCGCAAACTTCGCGTAATCATCGTTTCGCGAAGTTAAATTGATAAATTTCTCCCTGCAAACTTCGCGAAAACGGTATATTCTAAGTTTATCGAATTACCTCGCAAACTTCGCGTAATCATCGTTTTGCAAAGTTAAATCGATAAATTTCTCCCCGCAGACTTCGCGAAAACGGCATATGTTAAGTGAATTTTTGGAAAAAAAAACGCAGAGAAAACAATATATACTTACATTTTTCGACAAAAACAATATGTTAAACTGGGGAAAACGATGAAAATAACGTAGAATCACCATTTCTTCGATGGTCACAAGAAGAAAGAAACCAAGAAACGAGCAGAAAATGGAAGGTGAAGAACCATGACTTCGTTTTCTAGGATTAGGAAGATGAAGAATCAAGAGATGAAGAGAGGATGAAGAGAAATACATGGTGATTTGGAGAAATTGTGCAGATTTCATACAATTTAAAGGAAGATAGAAAGATCAAAAGTCTGGAAATCATTAATGGAAGAGCAACCAACCATTCGCATAACCACCAAGTAGAAGAGGGAAGAGGAAAGTTTAGGAATATTATGGGAAAGTCACATAAAAACAGTCTAAATATGTAGTAGGTTGAGTAAATGAGTTAAATATATAAATGAGTATCTCATTTAACCTATTTTATAATTTTCCCTAAATCTAAGTTAAATTTGACTATTATTATCCTTAAATTCCAATATTGACACAAATTATGACACGAAAACACACAGAAAAAATAGCTTTGAATTCTAAAATTGGTTTTGAATTTTTTTAAAACATTTTTTTTTAGAAAATGGAGAAGATAAAGGAAATAAATTAGAGCGGGGGACTCCTCCTTTTATGTTTTTTTTTTAATCTTTTCATGTTTTTCACTATATAGCCTTTTAATCATGTTTATTTCATCCCATCTATATTTTAGATTTAGTTTTTAGATTCATATTTATATATTTTTTTTATTGGTTTGAAATTTATATATCTTACTAGTTTTTGACCCGTACGATGTACGGATTCATCTTAACATATAAATATTATCAAAAATATAATCTCCAAAAAAAATATAATCTAATAATTACCATTAATGATATAAAGGTGCTATATAAACTAAATATTATTATTTTATTTTCACATTTACTTTAAATAATATTTTTAGGCCTAATGCATACCCAGCCCCCTAAAGTTGTCCGTTTTGTTCATTTAACCCCCTCGACTCATGGAGCAACACTTTAACCTCCTAAACTCCAAAAAAACGCTACTTTTAACCTCATATCGTCCGACGTGGCATTGACCTAGTCAACGTTTGTGTCTCAAACACATGAGGCGCGTGGGAGGATTTTGTTCTTGCCTCCAACGATTAAAAAAAATGCATACCCAGCCCCCTAAAGTTGTCCGTTTTGTTCATTTAACCCCCTCACCTCACGAGACAACCCTTTAACCCCCTAAACTCCAAAAAAAACTCCTAGTTCCAACTCAAGTACGTGCATTGGAGATAAAGAAGATTTAATTGGTGTCTTTCTAATTTTTAATTGGTGCTTTTTTTGGTCTCAATCCACGTTGGAATTGTAAAAAATGTTTTAACTTTGTATGAATTATGACCACATTGTATATAGATACAGTGGAAGGCAATACAAAGGAAGAGTTAAAATCTGATTTGACATGAAGTATAGAATACAGTGGAAGAGAAGTGATGACTAAATGATATTTATAGTAAATTTTTAATATTAAGGACTTTCAAAAGAAGAAAGTAGGAAATAAAAGAGCAAATCAAGTTTATTTCATCATATTAAAAAAAGGTAGCCATTACACAATATAATGCATACAAGAAAGGTAGCTATTATACAAGATAATGCATATACAAGATAAGAACAGCAGCAAACAAGAAAGGTAGCCATCACACAATATAATGCATACAAGAAAGGTAGTCGTTGCTCGCCGAGCACATATGCTATTGCTCGCCGAGCAGAAGTCCTAATTCGCTTGGTCGATGCCCTGAGTGCCTGATGAAGTGGGAAAATCGATTTCCCCAAGGTGCTCGCCGAGCACACCCATTCTTGCTCGCCGAGCATGTGAGGGAATATCCCGTTACACACGTGTCACACGCGTGATACACACGAACAACATTATATATCGACAGTCTAAAATATGGGGTTAAAAGTAGCGTTTTTTTTTTGGAATTTAGGGGGTTAAAGGGCTGCCCCGTGAGGTGAGGGGGTTAAATGAACAAAATGGACAACTTTAGGAGGCTGGGTATGCATTAGGTCATATTTTTATAGATAAATATAATAATATAATTAAAATTAATATATTACATATTATATTTTTTTTATAAGTAAAAAAGAGGAAGTGACACCAAATCTCCATCGTTACTGTTTTATATTATATATAGAGATAGATATGCAGAGAATTAGAGAGATTTTATGGATTAATTTAAATTCTGTAGAACTCTTAGATATAGTACGGATAAAATAATCTTTTTATAGATAAATATAATAATATAATTAAAATTAATATATTATATTAATATATTATATTATATTTTTTATCAGTAAAAAAGGAGGAAGTGACACCTCAGCTCCATCATTACTATTTTATATTATATATATATATATATAGATAGATATACAGAGAATTAGAGAGATTTTAGGGATTAATTTAAATTCTGCATAATAGTACGGATAAAATAATATTTTTATAGATAAATATAACAATATAAATAAAATTAATATATTATATATTATATATTATATTATATTTTTTATTAGTAAAAAAGAATGAAGTGACACCTCAGCTTCATCGTTACTGTTTTATATTATATATAGATAGATATGCAGAGAATTAAAGAGATTTTAGAGATTAATTTAAATTTTGTATAATAGTACGGATAAAATAATCTTTTTATAACAATATAAATAGAATTGATATATTATATATTATATTATATTTTTTATCAGTAAACAAAGGAGGAAGTGACACATCAGCTCCATCGTTACTGTTATATATATATATATATATATATATATATATATATATATATATATATATAGATAGATAGATTAAAATTCTTTTTTGGTTTAATACATTATTTGCCCTCTGAACTTGTCCAAAATGGTTGATTGGCCTCCTGAACTTTTAAAGTGTCTCGATAGCCCTCTGAACTTACATAAAATGTTCAGTTAACCCCCTTAACTTGCATAAAATATAATCAATTAATCACTCAGTTGTAAAAAAAGTAAGTTAAATGCGGAAGATATGTTGCATGCACCTTAAAAAAGTAAAACGACCAATGTCGGGGTATGCGATTATAATATTAGAGAAGAAAATGTTTTATAGTTAAATAAGTAAGAAATTCTTTTTTTAACATGTTTTAATCTATTTTGTGAAGTATGTAATAACATTCTAAGACACGTGTAACATATCTTCCGCATTTGACTTATTTTTTTACAACCGAATGATTAATTGATTACATTTTACGCAAGTTCAGGGGGCTAACTGAAAATTTTATGCAAGTTCAGGAGGCTATCGAGATAGTTTGAAAGTTCAGGGGGCCAATCAACCATTTTGGACAAGTTCAGGGGGCAAATGATGTGTTGAGCCTTCTTTTTTTTTATCATATCTACACATGTTAGCTATACTTGTTTCATTTATTATTTTTTCGGTCTTAGTAAGAGCTAAAAAGATTCATCTTGTCCATAGATCTATCGGTATGCGCGGTTGCAAAAAAAAGAAGAACTCATATCCGAATGTCCAGAAGACCCTAAATAAATGATGAAAAATGGACCACAACGGTTTTTCCCCGGGATTTGACTTATGAGAAGCATATGATTTATATCTTTGTTGTGTTTGTACCTTTTATGAGTTTTATTGCTATTTGTAGCCTTTTTTTCTCTCTTTATGGATCTTGTACTGGTTGTAGCCCGTATGTGTACATGGTTTATTCCTTCTAATTTTTGGTCTGTATTTATACTTTTTCATTTAATAAAATGAAATAAAAAAATATTGACACAAATTATTTAGAGAAATTTAAAATATTTATAATTATGTTAAATTATAATTTGAATTATGTTAAACTAAGTAAATTGTTATTTTTAATATATTTTAAGGACTAAAGTTTATAAATTATAAGTCTAAGATATATTTTTTTGATTTAGAATTTATAAATTGTATCTAGAATTTTTAAATTAGGATATAAAATCATATTTTATTGGGTAAATAATTTATTAGTCCCCACCTTTTTAGGTAACACACTATTTAGTCCCCTATTTTGAAAAACACATTATAAGGTCTCTAACTTTTATCAATATTAACCATTTGATCCTTTTTGTCTATTTTTTTAGATTTTTTTCCGGACTTATCTTAGCTTTCAAGACAGCTATAGTACAATACAAACACTAGTGTTCACCTGGACCCTGAATGACCAAATGAATTTGGTCATTCACCGTTAGATCCAGGTTCATTAAATCTACACCTTAGGATGCTTTGGATCTCCATTGTATGATTATAATGAACCTAGATCTAACGATGAATGACCAAATTCATTTGGTCATTCAGGGTCCAGGTGAACGCTACTGACAATACAAAATGACCATGTTACTCTGTCATTTTCCGTCTATCTGTTTATGCCAAATATAACGGTTAAAAGTCTAAAAAAAATAGACAAATGGACCAAAGGGTTGACAATGATAAAAGATAGAGACTTTATAATATATTTTTTAAAATAGAGGGACTAAACAATGTGTTAGATAAAAAGTAGGAGACTAATAAATTATTTACCCTATTTTATTTATAATATATATAGAAAAAAGTGAAATATTTAGAATTAATTTTGGTAATACGATTCAGTAATAAAATCAATATTTTTAACATGATTATTATTAAACTATTCTAATTTGGTATATTTAAAAGACATAAAATCTATTTGACTGACGAAACTAAAGCTTCAAAATCAATTAAGATCTTAAACTTTTTAAAATTATAAATTAAGTCTTCGAACTAAGCAAAAATAATTAATTAAGTCTTCATTCTAAGTAAAAATCATCAATTGAGTTCTCATTGAAAATCATTCGGTTAAATTGTTTCAAACTTTCTTCTCCCAAATCCATTTTTGTGTTGAAAGTAGTTGGTTTGAGTTAGGATTTGTCTGTTAGAATAAGATCCTATTGTTTAGGGTAATTTGATTTTGAATTTTCTGTTTTGCTGTTACCCAAATCACGTTGTGTATTTGGTTCCTATTTTTTCTCTGTTTCAGTTTTCTGTATGGCTATATAAGCCTTTGGTATTTATTAATAAATCTCAGATTATTGAGTCAAGTGAATTCTCTTCTATTTGTCTCTACAATTGGTATCAGAGCCTAACCAGGGCCTGATCGTTGAAAATTGAGTGTGTGAGGTTAGGAACTGCAGTATCCTAACGAAAGGAGAGTGAAAACACCTTTGAGTGAAACACCTGTGTGTGAAACATTGAGAGATGGCAACAAAAGCAAATGCTAGCTTTGTTCAGGCCAACATTCCTAGGTTTGATGGAGATTATGATCACTGGAGCATGCTGATGGAGAATTTCCTAAGATCAAAGGAGTACTGGAATCTCATTGAAACTGGGTGTGATGCTGAAAATGGAGAGGGGACTACTGCTGCACAGAAAAAGACGTTAGATGAGCTCAAGCTGAAAGATTTAAAGGTAAAAAATTATCTCTTTCAGTCCATTGACAAATCAATCCTGAAGACTATCCTTCAAAAGGATACATCCAAACAAATATGGGAGTCGATGAAGAAGAAGTTCCAAGGGAATGAAAGAGTAAAACGTGCACAACTTCAAGCACTTCGACGGGACTTTGAAGTTTTGGAGATGAAAGTTGGAGAGTCTGTCTCTGACTATTTTTCAAGAGTGATGACAGTCGCTAATAATATGCGAAATTATGGAGAAGACGTGGCTGATGTTAAAGTAGTGGAAAAATTTCTTCGCTCTTTAACAGAACAATTTAATTACATTGTTTGTTCCATTGAAGAGTCGAAGGATATCGATTCCCTCTCGGTTGATGAGTTGCAAAGCTCTTTGATCGTACATGAACAAAAATTTTGAAAGAAAAATGGTGAGGAACATGCTTTGAAAGTAAGTTCAGTTGGAAATTTTTCCACTAGAGGACGAGGCAGAGGCACCTTCAGAGGACGAGGTAGAGGAAGGGGAAGACATGGCTTTAATCGAGCCACAGTTGAGTGTTACAAATGTCATGATCTTGGGCACTTTCAATATGAGTGCCCTTCATGGGACAAGGAGGCGAATTATGCTGAGGTTGATGACAAAGAAGAGATCTTGTTGATGTCATACGTGGAGATGAACAAACCCAAGAGAGATGAGGCGTGGTTCCTTGATTCGGGATGCTCAAATCACATGTGTGGAGAAAAGTTCAATTTCAGTGAGATGGATGATTCATTCAGACATGTTGTAAAGCTTGGGAATAACACTGAAATGCAAGTGCTTGGAAAGGGAAATGTGAAGTTGATGTTGAATGGAATAGCTTATGTGATCACTGATGTGTTTTACATACCTGAACTTAAGAATAATCTCTTGAGTTTGGGCCAATTGCAAGAACGAGGTTTGGCTGTCCTAATTCAATCAGGGATGTGCCGAATTTATCATCCTCGCAGAGGTTTGATTATTCAAACCAAGATGACAGCAAATAGAATGTTCGTATTGTTTGTTCAAACCCAAAGTCAATCATGTTTCAATGCTACTGCACCAAATATCAATGAACTATGACATCGTAGATATGCTCATCTCAGTTACAAAGGCTTGAAGATACTACAGACAAAGGACATGGTTAAAGACCTTCCTGAATTTCCAAATTCTACAGTAGTGTGTATTGACTACATAAAGGGTAAACAACATCGTGATTCCATTCCCAAAAAGAGTACATGGAGAGCAAATCAAAAACTTCAACTGATCTACGCTGACATATGCGGTCCTATTACTCTAGTTTCAAATAGCAACAAGAGGTACATATTGTTAGAGATAATGTTCCTATTATCTCTGTAAATAGATTCTTATCTAGTTAGAGTTTCAATTTGTCTATAACCCTAGCTAGGTAGAGTTCTAATACGACTATACTTGTGTATTGTATTCCTATACAAACTACTATTGGCTCACTATAAATACAAGGCCTCTGAGCCATAATCACTAAGGTGATTCAAACCATTCATTGTGTTATTACTTATCTCTCTCTATCTCCATAATTCCCGTATATCAAACTATACATTCAACATGGTATCAGAGCCTCTAGGACCAAACGGTCGAGGGTTCGAGTCCCGACAACCTCATTTATTTGTGGAATTAAAACACATGGCAGGATGGGCCTGTGTTGTGCACGCTGCAAGCCCAAGGGGCATTTGCGTGTGGGGGTGTGTTGGAGATTAATATAAGATATATGATTAGGCCTTAACTATCAGCTCGAGCTTTTAGTTCAATCGGTTCCATGACATGGTATCAGAGCCATAGTTCAATGTTGGGGCTCCCGCTGATATTAGCATCACGCACCAAATGAATTGGCCGTGAGGGGGCGTGTTAGACATCCCACATTGGTAATCCTCACCTTTTGAGGTACCTTTTGGGGTGAGTTAGGCCTTTGTTTACATGGTATCAGTAGTATCAACTTCCGCATCCTCCGAATCCTCGGATCATCCTCAATCACCAACCTATTCCCAATACAAAGTCGTTGTCGTCGCCGCTGCATCTGCCGCCGCCGCCACCGCCGCGGCTCCCACCGTATCTGCACCAACCACCGCCGCTGATAATAGCATGAATAACATATCAGGCGGGTCAGTTCAACCGAGCTTGGGCTGGCGATTTACCTCGCCGTTCGTCACAGGCGAGTCGTCCTTCCTCGCGGCAACGACGAACCGGTAGATTCCATCGCAACCACAACAGACGCAGCAGCCGCCCCAGCCACCTGCGCAACATCAGCTCCCGCAAACCGTAGGCGACATGCTGCCGCAAGCGGTGCGCGACGCGCTTGCCGTATTCCAAACGGCCGCGGCAAATGCGATCCCCACAGCGTCTGCCCTCAACGCGCAAGCCGCGCCTCTCCTGACCCTAACTTCTTCCATCGCCGATGCCGTGGTACTAGCTGCCCTTGCGGCATATCAGGCCGCTGTTCCGCTGTCGCAAAATCACAATGTTCCGGTTCCGCAACAACGGATTCAATCACAACAACTGTCGGTTACCTCGGCCATTCAAACTTTATTTTCTCCATCAGTTCTCGCTGCCCTAGCCGCCTATCAGGCAGCCGAAGCCAGTAACAACCGTCAGGTAATTTCTGAATCCAATTCTTCACCATTTGGGTATAATACTCAATTAACTCATGATCCGTCTCCATCCTTTTTCTCCAATTCGTATCACAATACAGTCGATGCACCTTCAAATACTTTTCGACCTAATTTTATTCCTCCCTCAAATACCACTATTTTACCAAATTCTGTCCATCCAGAACCTGTTTCTACTCATATCGATCAACCAAGACAACCACCCACAAATATCACCATTAACATCAAATTAACCCCTCACAACTACAAAGCATGGAGAATGTCCATGGAATCTACCCTTCAAACCTATCATCTTCTTTCTCACATTCTTAGTTCAACACCTCCTCCACCCAAATTTATTTCTAGAACAGGTTTTGTGACATCTGCTGCGGATTTAATCATAAATCCATCTTTTTCCCAATGGGATGATGTAGAAAATGTGGTTAGGACTTTGCTCCTAAATTCAATCACCGAAGAGGTGTTTCCTGATATTGCTTATCTCAAATACTCACATGACATTTGGCTAGCATTGGAAGAAGCCTACGGGCTCATTACAGGAAGCAAGCGGTTTCAGATGGGAGTCGAACTGCATGAACTTGAGCAAGGGGGGATGTCAGTTACTGCGTATATGCAAAAAGTGAAGTCTATTCTTGATGATCTGGCTGCCTCGGGGAACCCTTACCCTCGGCACTTACTACCGTCAGTTCTTTACAAGGGTTTAGAAGAGTATCGCTCCACTGTCCAGAATCTTGTCACTCAGCGCGGTACTAACATCAATTATCAGGAGATCTTGCACAGCCTGAAAACAGTTGAAGGCATGATCCAATCAACCAGAAAGACTACTCTGCTTCAATCAGACGGTATATCAGCGCACCGGGAGGCTAATGTATCCACCATGGAAACAAATCAATCAAAGAAGCAGAATCCAAAGAAGAGAAGAAGTGGCAAGTGCTACAACTGTGGTGATCCAAGTCACTGGGCTGATAAGTGCAAAAGACCAAAGAACAATTCAAGATCAAACTACAATCCTGGACCACAAGCACACATGGCATGGCAATAACCACCAAATCCATTCATGGGTCCTAATCAGCCGTGGTATCCTGACACAGGAGCAACTAATCACATGACGGCAAATCCGACTCAACTTCATCAAATGCAGCCATATCCAGGATATGATACGGTTCAGTTTGGCAATGGTCAAGGTTTGCAAATTTCTCACTTTGGAAACTCAAATATCAATAATTTGAAAATTAATGATGCTCTACTTGTTCCTAAGCTTACCAAATCTTTACTATCTGTTCAAAAATTTACCCGTGACAACTCATGTTTCTTTGAATTTTGGCCTAACCATTTTCTTGTGAAGGACCAAACAACTGGGGAAATCCTGTTACGGGGCCCGAGTAAAGATGGGCTTTATGTGCTTACACCCACCCTGAAGGAGGCGCTAGTCGGAGAGAATGTGTCTTTTGAAAGGTGGCATACACGGCTTGGTCATTGTCAGAATCAGACAGTCAGCACAGTTCTCAAAGGAAACAATCTATCCTCTTCAAAATCAGTTAGCAATTGTTCTTTTTGCCCATTAGGAAAACTTGCTAGAAGCCCTTTACCCTCTATTAGTCGCTCTAGCACATTTATTTTTAAGAACTTACATCTAGATGTTTGTGGACCAGCTCCAGTTGTTTCTTGTCTTGGTCACCGTTATTTTTTAATAATCATTGATGAATTCACTAGATTTGGATGGGTTTTCTGTTTAAAGAATAAGAGTGATGTTTTCTCAACCTTTTGTGATTTTTATGCCATGATCTCTAATCAGTATAGTGCAAGGGTTAAGAATATTTACTCAAATCTTGGGGGAGAGTTCTAAAAACTACAACCTTTTTTCAAACGACATGGCATTATACACAAAATTGCATGCCCTCACACTCATGCACAAAATGGTATAGCTGAGAGAAAAATTAGACATGTCGTTGACACCTGCCTTACTTTGTTAGCCAATGCATCTTTACCTCTAAAATTCTGGAACTATGCCATGATACATAGCATTAGGCTAATCAACTACTTACCCACCAAAATACTGAACAACAATTCAGCCTATTTCTTGTTCTACAAGAAACAGCCTGTCTATAAAGCATTACGCATCTTTGGCAGTGGTATCTATCCTCTTCTTCATCCATACAATCAGCACAAATTTGATTTTCGCTCCAAGCTATGTGTCTACCTTGGTCCATCAGAAAATCATTCTGGGGATATTTATCTTGAGTATGCCACCGGGCGCATATACATCTGCAAATTTGTGCAGCACAATGAAGAAGTATTTCATGCATCAGCAGTCACTGCATTATCACCTTCATCTAGCAACTCGGGGGTAAGCACATCGTGTCAACTACCATCTTTACTCGGCCCGTATCCATATAATTTCTCTAATCCCAATCTTATATTATCTACTTCTAACTTAGTTCCATGCTCCCAACCCATCACACCTGTCCACTCTGGACCTCATCCTGGTACCCCAATTACTCCCCCTGACTCTGAAGCCACAAACACTGCTCCATTAGCTCCACATCAATGTTTGTCACCAGTCGTCACTGCTGCATCAACACCTGTTCCTCAGAATGATCCTAGCACACCAGTTGATGCCGTGAACATCACCACACCGGAAATACAGAATGCAGTATCTCATGAAGAGAACATCATGCCACAAACAGAGTCTCCTCCTCCTGAAACTGCACCACCTGCTCCTATTCCAAATGAAAGGCCCAAACCTTGCAATGCACCACTGATTGGTCCACGACAACATTATATGCAACTTCGACATTCGTCTCTTCACTCAAGAGGACGGTTTGAGGGACTTTTAGCTACACATCCAAATGGCACAGTGGATCCCACATGCTTCAGTAAAGCCAACAAACAACCCGAATGGCGTATAGCAATGTCTGAAGAGATTCAAGCTCTTTTGGACAATGGCATATGGCAACTTGTACCGAGACCACATGATCAGCATGTCATCACCTCCAAGTGGCTCTTTCGTACAAAGAAGAAGTCTGATGGAACCATTGATCGTCACAAAGCCCGTTTGGTAGCACGGGGATTCACTCAAAATGCTGGGATTGACTACAAAGAAACATTCAGTCCAGTAATCAAAGCTACAACCATTAGGTCTGTCTTTGCCATTGCAGCAGCAAACAACTGGTTCATCAATCAGCTGGATGTCTTTAATGCATTTCTTCATGGAAACTTATCAGAGACAATATATATGGAACAACCGTAGGGCTTTCGGGATAGTGACCGACCAGATCATGTCTGTCTTCTCAAAAAGAGTCTTTATGGATTAAAGCAAGCACCGCGAGAATGGTTCACATGCCTTCGAACATTCCTCCTCTCCCTTGGGTACAAAATGTCACAGGCTGACAACTCTCTGTTCATCAGACGCACTGACACTGAAAAGACTTACATTTTGTGCTATGTTGATGATATACTCATAACAGGTAACCACCCTGCACACATCACCAACACTATTGCAGCCATCGAACATAAGTTTCCCATTCGCAATCTTGGCAAGGCAGAATACTTTCTCGGAATTGAGATCAGATATGAGAAGGATGGCATTCATATGTGTCAGGCCAAGTATGTGGCTGACATCCTAGACAGAGTGAAGATGATTGACTCCAAGCCCACACTAATGCCCATGGCCACCACGCCAACACTTTCAAAGGAGCTAGGCACCAGCTTAACCTCTGGAGATGAATATCGAAGCATTGTGGGAGCACTTCAATACTTAACATTCACTCGTCCTGACATTGCATTTGCAGTTAACAAATTATGTCAGTTTCTGCACTGTCCGACTGATGAGCACTGGAAAGGAGTTAAGAGGGTCTTACGTTATATTCAGGGCACATCAGACTTTGGCATAGTCATGTCCATCAAACCAATACAGCACATCCATTGTTACTCAGATAGTGATTGGGGAGGGTGTCCTGATGATCGACGATCCACGGGTGCCTTCTGTGTTTACCTTGGATCCAGCGTTGTATCGTGGCAGACCCGCAAGCAACCCACAATAGCCAGATCCTCAACAGAAAGTGAATACAAGGCAGTGGCAAATGCCACAGCAGAACTCCTATGGTTCAAATCTCTTCTCTCGGATCTCGGATTTCCCTTACCCACCCCGGTTCAGCTATGGTGTGATAATGTTGGAGCAATTTATCTCACAGAGGTTTTCTCAGTGTCAGATTTATTCCCACCGATGATCAGGTTGCAGACATACTCATCAAGCCGCTAGCTCCGGCTCGCTTCACGATGCTATGCTCTCGCCTCTTTGTTCGTGCCCGCCATCGGCTTGAGGGGGGGTGTTAGAGATAATGTTCCTATTATCTCTGTAAATAGATTCTTATCTAGTTAGAGTTTCAATTTGTCTATAACCCTAGCTAGGTAGAGTTCTAATACAACTATACTTGTGTATTGTATTCCTATACAAACTACTATTGGCTCACTATAAATACAAGGCCTCTGAGCCATAATCACTAAGGTGATTCAAACCATTCATTGTGTTATTACTTATCTCTCTCTATCTCCATAATTCCCGTATATCAAACTATACATTCAACACATATTATGCTTTATTGATGATTATTCGAGAAAAGCATGGATATATTTTCTGTCAGAAAAATCAGAAACATTTTATTTCTTTAAATGTTTCAAAACTCTTGTGGAAAAGGAAACCAGTTTGCCTGTTAAGTGTTTGCGTACAGATAGAGGAGGAGAATTTAATTCTCTGGAATTCAATGAGTATTGCCAGCAGAATGGGATAAAAAGGCAGCTAACCACGGCTTACACTCCGCAACAAAATGGAGTGGATGAACGCAAAAATCGAACTATGATGAATCTTGTTAGATCAATGTTGTCAGAGCAAAGATTGCCAAAAAGTTTCTGGGCTGAGGCAGTTAGATGGGCGGTGTATGTATTGAATCGTTCGCCTACGGTAGCTGTGAAAAACCAAACGCCAGAAGAGGCTTGGAGTGGTGAAAATCCTTCGGTAAGACATTTTCGAGTATTCGGATGTGTGGCACATGTCCATACACCTGATGCTAAGAGAACAAAGCTCGACAACAAAAGTGTTAGCTGTGTGCTTCTTGGTGTGAGCGATGAATCCAAAGGGTACAGATTGTTGGATCCCATTGCCAAAAAAATTATTGTGAGCCAAAATGTAATTTTTGAAGAAAATAAACGATGGGATTAGGATGCAAGTTATGAAAATGAGCTGTTGATGGATATAGAATGGAATGACAACGAACATGTGGAGGAGGAATATGGAGAAAATACAGAAGAAGAGGAGGCTGGAGCAGGAGAATCTGAAAGTGAAATTGAAGGAGCTGAAGCAGACGACACTGAAATTGAAGAAGTCATTGAAGCTGAACCTGTCCCTACCGGCACCAACAATGAAGAAAGGGTAAAAAGAAATCAACGTCCTCCCTCGTGGATGAAAGATTATGTTGCAGGAGAAGATTTATCTGAAGAAGAGGAGATGAATTTGGCATTTAATGTATCTTCAGATCCATTGAATTTTAATGAAGCAGTAAAAAGTTCAAAGTGGTGTTTGGCTATGGATGATGAAATTAAGTCCATTGAGAGAAATCATACTTGGGAGTTAGTCGATTTACCAGCTGGAGCGAAAAAAATAGGAGTAAAATGGCTCTTTAAGACTAAACTCAATGAGCTTGGAGAGGTTGATAAATACAAAGCGCGGCTGGTTGTTAAGGGATACTCGCAGCAACATGGAGTAGACTATACAGAGGTTTTTGCACTTGTGGCCAGAATGGACACTGTGAGGCTAATCATAGCACTTGCTGCAAATAAAGGCTGGAAACTCTATCAACTAGATGTCAAATCTGCCTTTCTACATGGAGAGTTAAGTGAAGAGGTTTACGTGGAGCAACCCTTGGGATATGAAAAGAAAGGAAGCGAGCAGAAGGTGTACAGGCTACGCTAAAACAGGCCCCAAGAGCTTGGTTTACTCGAATTGAGTCTTACTTCATCAAGGAGGGGTTTCAGAAAAGTCACAGTGAAGAGACTTTATTCATCAAAAGGAACAAAGAAGGTAAAATTCTCATTGTGAGTATTTATGTTGATGACCTGTTGTTCACTAGTAATGATGAAAATATGTTGTGTGAGTTTAAATGCTCCATGAAAAGGGAATTTGATATGACTGATTTAGGGAAAATGAGATTTTTCCTTAGGATTGAAGTGCTGCAAAGAACAAATGGCATTTTTATATGTCAAAGAAAATATGCAGCTGAAATATTAGATCGTTTTTGTATGAAGGAGTGTAATTCAGTCTGCAATCCAATAGTTCCAGGTCACAAATTATGCAGGGATGAGAAGGGAATCAAAGTTGATGAAACGTTGTACAAACAAATTGTCGGAAGTTTGATGTATCTCACAGCAACACGACCCGATCTTATGTATGTTGTAAGTTTGATTAGTCGCTTTATGTCTAATCCAACTGAGTTACATCTACTAGCAGCAAAGAGAGTTTTGAGATATGTAAAGGGAACCATGAATTATGGAATCCTATACAAGAAAGGAGGAGATGATAATTTAGTGGCTTTCACAGACAGTGATTATGCAGGTGATGTGGATGATCGGAAAAGCACATCTGGCTATGCCTTTTTGATAAGTAAAGGTGCAGTAGCCTGGTCATCAAGGAAGCAACCCATTGTTACTCTATCAACAACTGAGGCTGAATTTGTGGCAGCAGCAGCTTGTGCATGTCAAGCAATTTGGATGAGAAGAGTGTTGAAAGAACTTGATCATTCACAAGAAGGAAGCACTATGGTGCAATGTGATAATAGTTCTACTATTAAGCTTTCAAAGAATGCAGTGTTACATGGTCGATCTAAACACATAGATGTACGATTTCACTTCCTCAGAGATCTCACCAAAGAAGGGGTTATTAATTTAATTCATTGTGGAACCCGAAATCAAGTCGCAGACCTGATGACAAAACCGTTGAAGCTGGAAAATTTTCAAAGATTTCGTGAAGAACTTGGAGTTTGTATAGTTCCAGATATGAACTGATTGTTTTAGAAGCAATAAGTTCAAGAGAGGGATTGTTGAAAGTAGTTGGTTTGAGTTAGGATTTGTCTGTTAGAATAAGATCCTATTGTTTAGGGTAATCTGATTTTGAATTTTCTGTTTTGCTGTTACCCAAATCACGTTATGTATTTAGTTCCTATTTTTTCTCTGTTTCAGTTTTCTGTATGGCTATATAAGCCTTTGGTATTTATTAATAAAGCTCAGATTATTGAGTCAAGTGAATTCTCTTCTATTTGTCTCTACATTTTGAGCCAACACATATATCATTGTCGTTTAAACGACAAATAGTCACAATTTTTTTATTTTAGAATAGGATAAAAACTCAATGATGACTTTTGGTTAGTTCACGAAACTAATTGATGATTTTGATAGTTCAATACTTTAATTGTGGGTTAAGGTGTAAAAATACCTCCAACATTTTGGATCAGGAGTAATTTTATCTTTAACGTCTAAAATTATGCAATTTTACCCTTAACGTTGGAAGGCAAAAGCAATTTTACCCCTAACGTTGATAAATTGGATCAATTTGAGAAATAATTCATTAAAATGTTTTCTCAGTTATGAATCTTGTCATCTACACTTCACGCGTGCATCATTTTATCAGTAACAAATCACAAATATATGTTGAGATGTGAAAAAAAATAAAAAAATATACTGTCTTTTTGTACGAATTAGATAAAAAATTCAAAAAATTCAACGAATTTCTATTATTAAATTATAAAAAACATGAAATCATTTTTTATAGAACGAATTGTTATGCAATTGGTGTAGAATAAAGAAAAAAAATAATTGTTTTTTTTATAATAGTGTTTGAAATTGACCCAACTTATCAACGTTGGGATAAAGTTGCTCTTGGCTTCCAATGTTAGGGGTAAAATTGCACCATTTTAGACGTTAGAGGTAAAATTGCTCCTGACCCAAAACGTTAGGGGTATATTTACACCTTAACCTCTTTAGTTCAATTTGAATTTAAAATATATTACATTATTTGAAAAAAGAAAAGCATCTTTAAATTTAGGGTAAATAATTTATTAGTCATCTCATTTTTACTTAACACACTGTTTAGTTTTCTTATTTTGAAAAACATATTATGATGTCTCTATCTTTTATCAATATTAACCATTTAGTCATTATCTCTATTTATTTTTAGATTTTTAACCGTTATATTTAGCATAAATAGACAGACAGAAAATAACAGAGTAACATGACCATTTTGTATAGTACTATGGCTATCCTGAAAACTAAGATATTTTCGGTTAAAAATCTAAAAAACATATAGAAATGGACCAAATGATTAATATTGATAAAAAAATAGGAACCGTATAATATTTTTTTCAAAATAAAAGGACTAAACAGTATGTTACGTAAAAAGGTGGAGACTAATAAATTATTTACTCTTAAATTTATAATCTTTTCGATTTTTATTCATTAATTCTTTAAATTTTTTAATTTGGCATTAATTAAATTAACAATTATACATATTAAATGTCTAATTATATGGTTTCAAAAAAAATGTCTAATTATATAAAAACTTAGTTATAAATACTGAATGGATTATTGATTAAAGGCATTACATCTTTTCGAATCCTAAAACTAAAGTTTCATAGTTAACTACAACTTTAAACTATCAAAATTATCAATCAGGTCTCTGAGCTAAGTAAAAATTATCAATTGAGTCATTATCCTATCATTTTTTTAAACTAATCCTCATTCTATCCTAAAATCAGAAACTGTGACTATTTGATATAGACCGTAATAATTTATGTGCTGATACAAAATGGTTTGGAAAAGATGGTCTCAAACTGTTCAACCTAGTGATTTTCGACGAGACCTCAATTGATAATTTTTGTTTAGAATGAAGACTCAATTGATAATATTTAATTAGTTCATAAATCTAATTGATGATTTTAATAATTTAAGGTTCTAATTGACTTTAAAGCTTTTTTTTTTTTTTTTTTGACAACAAAGGTAATTTTATTAAATATCAGCAGCAAGAGCAGTACAGACACAAGAAGGAGGTACTGAAATCCAGACCTTCCTCTCAAAAGCAGGTGTAGCTGCACGGGCTAAAAAGTGAGCAGCGGAATTCGCTGACCTACGAATAAATGAGATTGACACATTACCTATATCCTTAATAAGGATTTTGCAGTCTTCAATAACTAGATCTAGAGCCGAATTGCCACTAGCTTCTCGCTGAATAGCATACACTAGCAATTGTGAATCCGATTCTACCAACACATTTTGTCTACCAGAATCCTTCAGCCAGCTCAACGCCTCGCGACACGAGATCGCCTCAACTAGAAAAGGGTCAAGACAACAGTAAATAGTACCGTTACCTGCAGCTTGGAACCCGCCATCGCTATCCCGCAGGATGAATCCATAACCAGCAGTACCTGAGGCAGAAAATATGGCCCCGTCAATATTAAGTTTTAACATACCTGGCGGGGGTTTGCACCATTTCTGAGTTACTTCAGCAGTCGTCACCACCGCACCACTTCCCTGGCTCTGGGCAGCTTTACAACTTGAGATAAATTGCATGGCAGTGGAGAAGAGTATGGTAGGTGTCATGACTTGTTTTGACCATACTCTATTGTTCCGGTTAAGCCATAAGAACCAGCAGCAGACTGCCACCGTACCAGTTTCCGACGGGAACAACAACCCCAACTTCTCCCAGAACTCTCTAAACGAAGAGCAAGAATCTCCCAGACCCGCAACACTAGTCAGATCCCAGAAAAGTCGAGCCTGACTGCAGCCAACTAAGGCATGGAAGTCATCCTCCTCAGATTGTAGGCATGAAGGACACAAGTTATTGATCGGAACCCTTCTAGCAGATAAAGCGCTCAGCGACGGTAAACAACCAGCCAATGTTCTCCAAATTAGATTTTTTACCTTGGGCGGAACCTGAAGTGCCCATACTGAACCCCAATTGACTCCATCAACTGTCAATGATGGATTATTGCCATATTTTTCAGACCACAAGTGTTTATACGCACTTTTCACACAAAACTTGCCTCTCTTTCCCCAATACCATCCCCACGCATCAGACACCAAACGGCGACTTAGAGGAATCCTCTGAATAAGTTCTGTATCCCGATCTACAAAGATCCCATTAATTAATTCCAAGTTCTACTCCCCTGAAGGCTGTCGGATTAAAGCTTTAATTTAAGGGTAAATTACGTATTAGTCATTATTTAGCCAACTATTTACAACTATCTCATTTTTATAAAGAATTTCTTAAAATGTGAAGTACTTAAATAGTAAAAGTGGTTTTAGCATATATTTTTTTAGTGGCTTACCATGTTTTCAAACCGTGAAAACTGGTAGGTTTTTTTATTTTTTCAAACTAAAAAACAATAACTGTATATTTGACAAAAACATAATAAAAATTTCAAATATAATTTTATATGTAATTTCCTCTTAATTTAAAGAGCGAAATCGGTATTATATCTTTTTAAAAACTACACAGAAATTCATCTTTTAAAAACTATTTACAACTATGTCAAGTCATAATTTTGGATTATATCAAACTAGTAAAATTAGTACTTTTAATATATTTTTAGGATTAAAATTTATAAATTAGAAGTCTAGAATATATTTTCTAGGGTTTATTGTTCATGAATTGCAGTCTAGAATTTTTAAATTATGGTGTAAAATTATAAATATATAATGAATAATGACATATTAAGAATTAGGTTTGGTGATATGACTTAGTTGTAATTTTGTACTTAATTATGATATTCATGTATTTGATCCGACTCTCAAATAGACCTTTTTACGGGTCCGGATACCCACTCGGTCTGTCCAGATCTATGTTTTCTGGACCGAGTTTGGATAAAAAAAATTATCCTTAAACCTAGGTCGATTTCCCTCCATTTGGATTCCTTATAAGGATTGTTGGGAAATTTTGAATAAAATTATTTGTTAATTTTAATATCAACAAACACCTTCTTACATGAACAGTCGTGTCCTTCGTGAACAATCGTGTTTGTACGTAAACAGTCGTGTCTGTCCGTGTATAGTCGTGTTTGTTCGTGAAATGACATATCCTTTCGAGTTCTATTTATATAGAATGGATTGTCAAATTCATATGTAATGGAAAAGCTGTTGTTGAAGTTTTTCAAAATACTTTTTGTCTGTTCACATTGTTCTTGTTTTCCTACTCCGGTGATAACTAGGCTACATACGGTTGAGTTCGCTTGCGTAATCTTTTGTGTCATGGGAGACGATCGTCAATAGCGACGACATCTGTCTTAAGGAATTGTCTCTTTCCTTTTTAATTTCTGTTTTTATTGTTCGAATGTTTTTCTGTGTTCATTTTGTTTTTTTGGTTAATCACATTTAATATTTTTAAGACGGACATAATTGTTTGTCTAACAAGGATTTAATCATCATAAAAGTCTTGGTTTAACATATTACCCATTGTGGGTCTTTACTAACTACGGACGAAACCGGTAGTTTACCTACCGGTTAGAAATTGCAAAGAAACAGGTAGTTAATCTATCGGTTTATAATAACATAAAAAAATTATTTTCTTAATTTTTTTTTAATTGAAACTGATAGCTAGTCTACCGGTTTTAAATTGTAAAGAAACTGGTAGCTAATCTACCGATTTCATAATAACATAATTTTTTTTTATGTTATTATGAAACCGGTTGCTAGTCTACCAGTTTCATCTAATATTTTTTTTCAAAGCTGTTAGCTTTTCAAAATTTTCAAAAGTAGTCCTTTTACTTTTAATTTTTTTTAATTTAACTTCAAACTATTAATTTTTAAATTTTACTATTTAATTTTTAAAAAATGATTATTTAACCCTAATATATGAAATAGTATAAATTTAAACCTAATGTTTCTAAGTAAAATCAATTTTAACCTAACCTCGCCGGGAATTTGAAAAAACAGTTTTGACTGTTATTTAACTGTCACTTCATATATTCCAAACATCAATTATTAGTAGACTCGTTTGGAAAGTTCCAAGTGACAGTTAAATAACAATTTTTTTTTTCAAATATCAGTAACGTAAGGCTAAAATTGATCTCAGTTAAAAATATTATGGTTAAATTTATAATTTCAAACTATAGAAACCATAATTCAGACTTTAGTGTGACTTTATTGAAACTGTAAAAAAAATATAGTTTCAAACACATTTAAAAGAATAAAGCATTTTTAATTTCCATCTAAAGGTGTCTTACGAGTCTCGAACCGAGAAATTGGATAAACTATCAATAAAAAAGTTGTCACGTATAAGTTAATCACAAAAAAGAAATATTGTCAAAATGTCTAAAACATTTATTGTGTTACTAATATAGTTACAAATTATTAACAAAAAACGTATGAAACTATTTCAATTTATCCACAAACTCGTTTGAAAGATTCGATGTGACAGTTAAATAACAGTTAAACCATTTTTTTCAATTTTCAGAAACGTAAAGCTAAAATTGATCTTGTTTGAAAACGTTATGGTTAAATTTATAATTTCAAACTGTAACGTGACTATCAAGAAACTGTGAAAACTCTAATAAAATGTAAAAAATATAATTTCAAACTATAATGTGACTATCAAGAAACTGTAAAAACTCTAATTTAAAATGTAAAAAATATAATTTCAAATTCACATTTAAAAGAATAAAATTTTTTTAACGGAATTAGATGTTCACTACTAACTAATTTAATAAGAAAATATTTAATTAATGAATTAAAAAATAAAGTTAAAGATTGAAATTAAATTAAAAAAAATTTAAAAATAGAGGACCATTTCTGAAATTTTGAAAAGCCTACACTTGTTACAGTACCACATACAAGTTCAATATAAAAGTGAAACTGGTAGCTACAGATTTCAATATAAAAGTGAAACTAGTAAAAAAAAAAAATTATGAAACCAGTAGCTAATTTACCGGATTCTTTACAAAATAAAACCGGTAAAAAGTTTACTGGTTTCGATCTTAATTAACAGAGGTCCACAGTGGGTAATATGTTAAATCAAAATTTGTAATAGGAATAAATTTTTATAGAAGCCTCAAATGGGGGCAAAATCCCGGCTCAGGTCCGTTAAAGTCCGTTTATATTTTGGGCGGGTTTAGGATTTATAAAAATAGCACGGGCCGATCTAGCCCAATCCGCATATTAATATTAATTAATAAATTTATATATTTATATATTAATATTTATTTTAAAAATACTTTTTTATTAGTAAAAATTATATATATATGGGTTGTGCTTGAGATTTGATTTTTAAATCCGAGTTCGGTCCGGTCCGAGCCCGTCTAAATTAACAGCAAGCTAGGCTAGGCACATGATGAACATTTTTAGATAAAAGCCCGCTGGCCTAACCCGAGCTCGGCCCATGAACAAGTCTGCTCTCAAAGGCTTAAACTACTCTTTTGCCCTTAACTTATTCAACATTTTATCATTTAACATCTGATCTATTATTTGGTTACATTCGACCCCTGAACTATCTCAATTGGTGAAATTTCATCCAATTTGAATGAAGACTCAAGATAACCGTTATCCTATTAACCCGTGACTATATTTTGACACATAAACTTGATAAATTTTAGTTTAAGGAGTTATATTTTTTTCTTTTTCTTTTTTAATCTAATTAATTGTTTTACATATAATAAAATCTATATGGAAAATAAAATTTAAGACGTATTAAATCCATGTGTCAAAATATCACTATATATCAAGAGAATAACAGTTTTGTAAAATCTCAATCCAAATTCTGTTAAATTTCACCAATTGGGATACTTTAGGGGCCAAATATGATCGAATAATAGACCATGAGTCAAATGACAAAATTTTAAAATTCTAAGTCCCAATTCATAAATCCTAAACCCTATAAAAATATATTCTAGACCCCTAATTTATAAATGCTGGTTCTTAAAATATAATAAAAATAAGAGAAAAGTACAAATATAAATTATGTGGTTTCGGTCATTTTCAAACACAGTCCCGTATTTCAAAATGTGACAAACAAAGGTTTTGAGGTTCATCCCGCGAGCAAAGACAATTCAAACTGACTAATGATATTAAAAAAATTAAAAAAATCAAAGTCAAAAGTAGAAAGGATATTTTTATCATTTCATTTCATTTATTTTTTATCACTATTTTTCTCTTGAATCTCTATTTTCTCTATCTTTCAAAAACTAATTTCATTAGAGAAGAAAAGCTTATCACTCTCATCCCATCAAAAACTATTACATGTTAACTGTTAGCTGATTATCTTTTTAGTTAGCTGATTTGACTAACAGTTTGTGTAACTTTGTTTGGTAAAACTTAATTAATTGTTAAGAGCTGTTTATGTAAAATGACAAATAAGGACATTGATATTTTATGATATTATTTTCTTTTTTAATAGTTGATATTCTTAATTACATTCTAAAAAAATGTCATATACACATATTGTTGAGTAGTCGAATTCACTGTATACTGTAGGTCGACCTGCGCTGGGAGGGGTCCCCTGAATACACTATGACGGTCAAGTTAGTAAAAGTATTATAGAGAGAAATTCCAAGTGCTTAGAGAGAGGAAAGGTTACCCTCGTGCGGTTCCTCCAGGCTAAGGGTTTTGCCTGGAATCGATGGATCGGGTCCGGGCCCAACGGGGTCTGACATCGAGGACCTGGGTCGATTCAAGAGTTTCTTCACATACTTATCACATCATTTTTAAACGTTAGAGATAAAATTACTCCTGACTTTATGACTATTTTTGCACTAAATCCCCCCCTTTTTTTAATACCCTTATTAACCTTCATATACCTTTTTCTCCCAAACAAAAACTATTATTTACCTTTTCTAAGATTTTCCTTATTAATCAGCATTCGATAAAATTTATCATTAAAAGATTTCCACGAAAAAAATCACCATTCAAAGAATTCATATACATTTTTATTATTCATCAGTAACGGATCACAAACATATGAGTGTAATTTTTTTAACAAATTATACTGTATTTTATACAAGTTGGATAAAAAAAATGAAATATTTCGTTAAATTTAAAAATATATTAATCACTAATTTATTATAAAATTATAAAAAACGCAAAATCTTTTTTTAGAACCAACTCCTATGCAAATTGATGTAGAATACATGAACAGAATATCTGTGTTTTCTTAATAATACCCGAAATTGACTCAACATGTCAATATTAAAAGTAAAATTGCTCATTGTTGTCTATATATCGAGTAAAATTACACTATTTTTAACGTTAAAGATAAAATTGCTCCAGACTGTCACCGTTAGATATATTTTTGCACTAAATTTCTTATTATTATTTTTGTACACTTATTTATTACCCTTCACATACTTCCTTTTTTTTCTCCCAAACAAATATTATTATTTACCTTTTCTAAAAATTCCTTACTAATCAGCATTCAATAAAATTTACCATAAAAAAAATTTCCATAAAAAATGGCTTTCTCTCCTATATAAAGAAAAGCATACCTTAGGCCTTTCACATTCTTGAATCTGCAACGGTTCCCGAAGATTATTAATGGAGATTGATAATTTGTAAAAAATCTTGGATCGGAATCCCTTCCTGTGAGGTGCCATTGGGATCGGTGAGGGACATTTATTGATTCTTACACACTCGCCGATCTCAACGGTACCTTACAAGGAAGGGACTCTGGTCAAAGATTTTTTACAAGTTACTTATCATCTGTGCTACTTCGTTTTCATCCAAGAATGATAATGGTGAGAAAAACTTGGATTTTCTCATTAATATTTCTTTAAAAAAATCACATTTTTTATATATTGTTGACTTCTAACGATTATTTCTGTTAAAAAAATAAAAAAACCAACATTTGTTTTTAAATAATTTAATTACTCGGTTTAAGGTTGTTTAGTGGCTTCTTTCCTAGTTAAGGTTTCCTGTGTACACTAGGAAGATCTAGTTTAAGTGACTAGAGGTTCTCTGCACTCGAGCCAATCTCAATTGGTAAAAAAATGAACAATTTTGGACACTGTTTGTTTGACGAAAAATATAGTCTATGAAAATATTTTTTGGATTTTCCTGTGTTTGTTTGATTAGAAAAATAAATCAACGAATAGAAAAATGTATGCAGAAGTGAGAAAAATCCTTTTGTACATCTCGAAATATCCACGGGCTATGGACCTTTCATTTCCATCAAAAGCCGATTTAGTTCCTCTTCTTCCAAAGTTTTTATTCCCGTCTCTCTCATACCT
Source organism: Euphorbia lathyris (assembly GCF_963576675.1). Taxonomy (NCBI): domain Eukaryota; kingdom Viridiplantae; phylum Streptophyta; class Magnoliopsida; order Malpighiales; family Euphorbiaceae; genus Euphorbia; species Euphorbia lathyris. The sequence goes on from NC_088914.1 coordinate 1,188,438, forward strand.
CAGTTCTTCAAGATCTTTGAATTTTATGCAGACTACCAATGGTGGATCCCCTTGAGCTCGATTTTATTGAGTTCGAGATAAGCGATCTTTCGTTGGATTCCTCACCGCTACCATATGAGCTCGTGAAATCTCCCATGTTGCCGTCAGATTTACAGTTGATAAAGTTATCTTTTCAACATTAATCTCCTCCTTCGAAGAGTCGATCTTCCTTAAATCACCGATCTCCTTCATCGGAGAAGCTCCGTTTTGGTGGATCTATTAAGATCCCTTATTTGCCTCCTTCAGGTACATCCGTTTTCAAAGAGAAGAATAATCTTTTGTTTTATGCTCAGTCTTCCCTAGCGGAGAATATTATTCTTCTCTTTGAGAATAGAGGTACCTGAAGGAGGAAAACTTAAGATCTTAACAGATCCACCATGACAGAGCTTCTCTAATGAAAGAGATCGATGATTTGAGGGAGATCGGTACTTCGCAGGAGGAGATCGGTGTTGAAAAGATAACTCTATCAATTGTAGCGCCGACAGTGACATGTGAGATTTCATGAGCTCAAATGGCAGCTGTGAGGAATCCGACAAAAGATCATCTATCTCGAAGTCAACAAAACCGAGCTCAAGGGGATTCGTCATTGATAGTCCGTAGAAAACTCAAAGATCTTGAAGAATGGTATGAGAGAAACAAGAAGAAAAACTTTGGAAGAAGAGGAACCATATCGTCTTTTGAGGGAAATGAAAGGTTGAAGGGTTTTAGCCATGTGGATATTTCGAGAAGTATAAAAGGTAATGAAAAGTAATGGTGAAAAAGAAAAACAACTAATTATCCTGCTCTAATACCATGTATAGTTTATAGGAGAGAGAAACTAAAATATAAAATATAAATTCTTAAGTTTATTTTTTTAAAGGAACTTCATTAATGGGTCGTGGTATGATTTTTTTAGTACAGATAACGAAATAAAGCTCAGAATAACATCAAAGGTTGTCAGGCTAGCATGTTGAGAAGTCTTCTGTGTCAAAGCATGAGCTAAACTATTTGCTTGCCTTTTAATGAAACGGATTGAGAAGCTGTTTTTGACTGACGATAAGGCTCGACAATAATCAATTAGATCTCCAAATTCAGAATGATCCAGTTTTATTGAGTGAATGGCATCACATGTTAGATTCGAGTCTGTTTCGAATATGATATTCAACACATGCATTCCAATTACGCATTGTATTGCTTGCAGCAGCGTCCATGCTTCCCCTTCTCGAACCTCCATTAGACCATCTGTCAATGTTATTCGTGCCGCGATAAAGTTATCGATGGAGTCCCGTAATGCTGCACCGCATCCAGTCTACCCGAACCGGATTGATTGAATTCAATTTTTCGATTCTGTTTTTTTAACATTTCGGTTCGACATCGATTTTAAATTTAAGTGTATTTCAATACTCGGTTTGGTTACTGAAAATGCAGAGAAAAGAAGAAAATCAATTTTCATAACCGAACTGAACCGAATAAGATTAGTAACCGAATTTTATTTAACTGAAAATTTTCGGTTCGGTTCGGTTACCGACCAAATAACCGAAACTTATAATATTTTTTTTTATAGTTTTGTTTAATTGGTTTTCAAATAATGTTCTTATATAAAAGTTATAATTGAAGAAACTAAAGACTAATGAATCAAAATTTTTATATATATAAAGATAAAAATATATTTTTTAGGAATTGGATTTTATATTTTATAAGTTATTTATATATGTAAATAAAATTATATTTTTTTATATTTATATAATAAGTTTGGTTCGGTTATTGGTTATACCGATATATTTTTTAGTAACCGACTGATAACCGATTACCAAACTAAGCCAAAATTAAAACAGAACCGAACTAGAATGTTAAAATAAATGAACCAAACTAGAACTTCAATTCGGTTATCGATTTGGTAATTGGTTACCGGTTATTTTGCTCGTATTTCTTGAAGGGCAAGAAGGTTGTTATCAAATGTCCACGGACTGCCGTCCATCACCCACTGAAAATCATGTCTGTGATAAAATATGAATAAAATCAGTTTGCCTCCCAAATCTTTTACCGTTAAACCCCGACCTGGTCTCCAAATGCTCGCCATTCTACTTTTGAAAATATTGAAATTAAATGTTCGATCGGTAATGAGAGACCCGACCAACTAAGACAACTTATACTCGTCGACTACCTGTTGTATCCATTCGTTGGAGAATTTTAGACCGTCATCCACAATCCTTAATTGCTGAAGTTGATCGTCCGTAATAGAACGGAATAGAAGAGACGTCCCAACCGTCAGGGAGAAAAAAGAAAACAAAACCCTACAAAACTCTTACGTGGAAGGGACGACTCTCACAAGGAGCAATCATAATGAATACTATACAGTAAAACCTCTATAAATTAATAATGTTGGGACCATGGAATTTTATTAATTTTGAAATTTATTAATTAATCGATAAATTAATAATTATTAATTTATAGAGTGATTTTAATTCTTTTTTAAAATAAAGTTTAAATTATTAATTTAAATAAAGTTTTTCTCTAAAATCAATGAACAAATAAGATTAAATGTGCATTATATAAGTTAATTGAACTTGGAAGTTTATTGTATTTATGTTAAAAATATTCAATGTATCATAGTTAATGAATTACTATATAAATTTATATGGAATGTTGTTTTAAATCATACCAAAAATAGACTTCTTATGAATCTGTCACAACGAATTTAGAGAAAGCAACCACTGAAGACATTCATAAACTTGAGGGAATGATTGGTCAGTTTGGTTACCGCAGTCCAATGGATGTCAATCAAATATTATATTATCCAAGTGAAAACAATGAATGCTCAAGTTTAGAAGAAATTGTGTCGAGCGTTAAGCAAAATTCAATTGAGGATGAAGCTGAGGATGATTCGGTACCTTTGAAACAAGTCACAAGAAATGAAGCGATTATAGCATCATCAACTCTTTACAATTTGTTACAATTTGACAAGGATACGCGGGAACTTTTGAATGCAATGAAAATAGTTAGAGCTGAAATTCAACTAATTTAAATTTTAAAAAAATAAAATACTATAGATTCATATTTTTGCTAAATTATCCTAAGTATGTATATCTATATATATTTCGCATATGTATTTGAGAAATTATTAATTTATAGAGGGAATAATACAATGTATTTATAAAGGGTTGTTTCAGAAAATTATTATCTTATTAATTTATTAAAATTGATCATTTTTTGAACTGGCCCAAGTCAGGACCAGAAGAAATTATTATTTTAAAGAGTTTATTAATTTATCGAGTATTAATTCATAGAGGTTTTATTATATATATATTTATTTATTTATTTTTGATAAAAAAAACACTTGTATTTGTACTTGTACTACAATATGACAACCTATTCAATAATATATCTATAATTATACCCTTATATAATATAGGAGTTACATATTCTAATAGAGGTTAAAGAAACAAGAGATAAGGTACCAAAATAGGTCTGACGTTTTTGGAAAAGTATCAATTTAGACTCCACATATAAAATAACACTAATGCAGAGTTAACGTTTAAAAAAGAATACCAATTTAGGCTCGATAACGAAATATGACACGTCATTTATATTAATCCGTTAAGTTCAAGACCTAAATTGGTACTTTTTTTATACGTTAAGCTTATATTGGTGCTATTTTATATGTGGAGCTTAAATTGATAGTAGCTGTGCGGGTTGAAAATGAAAGGAGGTTTTAAGAGTTTTGGTGTATCATCATTAGGGTGTGTATTGGTTCAGTTTAAACCGCATACCGAACCGAATCGATTGGATTCGGTTTTTGGTTCGATTTTTTCAAATTTTCGGTTCGACATCGATTTTAATTTTAAGTGTATTCAGGTACTCTGTTCGGTTTGGTTTGATAAAAAATATTAAAAACCGAACCACATCGAATTACACATCTATATATAATATAAAACAGTAACGATGGAGCTGAGGTGTCACTTCCTCCTTTTTTAGTGATAAAAAATATAATATATTAACTTTAGTTATATTATTATATTTATTTATAAAAAAGATTATTTTATTCGTATTATATCTAAGAGTTGGATCAGGATCCTCTCCCCCGTTCAAGTCAAACAGGAGAGGTCCTGTTAATATTATCTCAGCCCTTGATCCAGTTTCAAGGGCTAAGATTTCAAATTTTATAATAATACTTTTAATATCATTAATTACTCTAATTTTTATCGTTATTCATTTCTTTTTTCCACATTTCATAATCTCTTTTTCCACATTGCCACCTATAAAACAATTATATTTGCAATAAACTCATTTGCTTCTAATTCAATATTTAATTATGAAAAGAAAATTATCCCTAAGGTTTATAAGTAGGAACAATTTTATCTTTAACATCTAAAATGTGCAATTTTAGTCCTAATATTGATAATCAAGAGTAATTTTACCGTTAAGGTTAGTAAGTTGGGTCAATTTTAGACATTATTATAAAATACAGATATTTTGTTCCTTATTTTGCAACAATTGCACGTAAGTTGATTCTAAAAAAAATCATATTTTTCGTGATTTAATAATAGAATTGAAGATTAATATTTTTAAATTCGGTGAAATATTTGAATCTTTATTATCCAACTTGTACAAAATACGGTATATTTTTTTTTATTTTTTTTAATTCACGTTTAATTATATGTTTGTGATTTGTTACTAATGAGTGATAAAATGACATACAGTTGAAATGTATATGAAAAGATTCATGACCAAGAAAACAATTTGATGAATAATGGGACAAGGTACCAAAATATGTCTATGCTTTTTGGGGAAGTATCAATTTAGGCTCTATGTACAAAATAATAATAATATAGGCTTAACGTTTAAGCAATTGTACCAATTTAGACATCGATAACGGAACGAGAAACGTCATTGATATTACCTCATTAAGTTATGTTAATTGTACATGGAGGGAGAAAGTAGAATTTAACGGAGTAATAAGAATGATGTGTCTAATCCGTTATCGAGGTCTAAGTTGATATTATTTTTTAAACATTAAGCCTATATTGGTGCTATTTTGTACATGAAGCCTAAATTGATACTTTCCCAAAACAAAGTAAGCCTTACTTTGTGTGTTTTCACCATTGGATTAATTTTATACTCCATCATTCAATGGTGAAAACACACCAAATAATGGTACTTTGTCAAAAACAAAGTAACCATAGAAGACACCATAAAGTTGAGTTTTTATGCTATATTGTGACATTTAGTGGCTATATTATAAAAATGGATAAAATTTAGTAGTCATAAATGTAATTTAGCCAATACATGAAAAAAAAAATTGATATAATTATCCGAAAGGTGGGGTGGAAATGTTGAAAAAGAAACAATTCAGCAGAGTAATTAATGATATAAAAATGAGTATTATAAAACTTGAAATCTTAGCCCTTGAAACTGAATAAGGGCTGAGATCTTGAACGGGGGAGGATTCTGATCCCTAAGAGTTCTACAGAATTTAAATTAATCCCTAAAATCTCTCCAATTCTCTGTATATCTATATCTAAAAGTTCTACATAATTTAAATTAATCCCTAAAATCTCTCTAATTCTCTGCATATATATATATATATATATATATATATATATATTATAATATAAAACCGTAACGATGGAGCTGATGTGTCATTTCCTCATTTTTTAGTGATAAAAAATATAATATATTAACTTTAGTTATATTATTATATTTATTTATAAAAAGATTATTTTATTCGTACTATATCTAATCTATATATAATATAAAACAGTAACGATGGAGCTGAGGTGTCACTTCCTCCTTTTTTAGTGATAAAAAATATAATATATTAACTTTAGTTATATTATTATATTTATTTATAAAAAATATTATTTTATTCGTACTATATCTAAGAGTTCTACAGAATTTAAATTAATCCCTAAAATCTCTCTAATTCTCTGCATATCTATATCTAAAAGTTCTACATAATTTAAATTAATCCCTAAAATCTCTCTAATTCTCTGCATATATATATATATATATATATATATATATATAATATAAAACAGTAACGATGGAGCTGATGTGTCATTTCCTCATTTTTTAGTGATAAAAAATAGGGTTAAGTTCAAATAAAACCATTGTGGTTTCACTAATTTTCAGATAAAGGACTGTGGTTTACTTTTTGTCAAAACAAGGATTGAGGTTTCAAACTTGGATTAATGCTATTAAAACCATCTTTAACGACCTGAAAATGAAAATTTTCAAGAATTAAAGTTGTTCAATGTCATATTTTCGATGGAACTACATTTTCGATTTTCGAAAATCATCTTTTTTGGAACTTTCTCTCTCTAAACACTAACTTTCTCTCTCTTTACCAAACATCATCTAAACAATCTCAAAATAAAAAAGTTGAAGAATTAAAGTTGCTTAGAATATTAGTAGTTCTTAAAATATGTCATTTTTGAAGTCGTCAAATGTGATTTTAATAGTGTCAATCGAAAAAGTCCTTATTTTGTTAAAGTTAAAAACCTCAATCCTGGTTTTGACAAAAAGTAAACCACAGTCCTTTATCTGAAAATTAGTGAAACCACAGAGGTTTTATTTGAACTTTACCCTAAAAAATATAATATATTAACTTTAGTTATATTATTATATTTAGTTATATTATTATATTTATTTATAAAAAGATTATTTTATTCGTACTATATCTAAGAGTTCTACAGAATTTAAATTATAATTATTAAATTATATTTTTATTAATATTTATATATTAAGATGAATCTGTGCATCGCACGGGTCAAAAATATATATAATATAAAACAGTAACGATGGAGCTGAGGTGTCACTTCCTCTTTTTTAGTGATAAAAAATATAATATATTAACTTTAATTATATTATTATATTTATTTATAAAAAAGATTATTTTATTCGTACTATATGTAAGAATTCTACAGAATTTAAATTAATCTCTAAAATCTCTCTAATTCTCTGCATATCTATATCTAAAAGTTCTACATAATTTAAATTAATCCCTAAAATCTCTCTAATTCTCTGCATATATATATATAATATAAAACAGTAACGATGGAGCTGATGTGTCATTTTCTCATTTTTTAGTGATAAAAAATATAATATATTAACTTTAGTTATATTATTATATTTAGTTATATTATTATATTTATTTATAAAAAGATTATTTTATTCGTACTATATCTAAGAGTTCTACAGAATTTAAATTATATTTTTATTAATATTTATATATTAAGATGAATCCGTGCATCGCACGGGTCAAAAACTAGTATTTTATATATATACACGCACATGTATTTGATTTTACAGGTTTAGTTTTTTTTTTTTATTATTGTTGAGATAATAACCCAATATATTTTGAAAGTATTTCAATTTTTTTTTATTCTTAAGGTAAATTTAATAAGAAAATATAATGATTTTTATTTGTTATTTGTTATTTTTAACTTCATTTAGTTTCTTCGGTTTAAACCGAACCGAACCGCATATTTCAGTCCGGTTTTAATTCGGTTTAACGTATTATTCGGTTCAGTGTCGGTGTCAATTATTTTGATCATTTCGATATTCGGTTTTTTCTGTTCGGTTTAGTCAAATTAATGTGTATTTATTTGCCCCTCTTCAAGTGTGCATGAAACACCAAGTTCAATAAGCAAAGCGTTCGCATATATCCACTTGGACGTATTTCATTTCATTGCAGTGTTTTCAGGTGTTTGCTCTCATATCCTCTAATTTTAACAAATAAATCATGTGCTTGGTCTTGGAAAATTAAGCATGCTGTTCGCTCCTCTGAACCTAAACATTGACTTTAACTCAGGGTGTTTTAGGTCTTAGGAGTGTGTTTTTTTTAAAGTAAAATTTTAGTTTTGGAGGATTCAAATTGGTTATATTTTGAGTAATTTTACAATCCTGAATCAGTACTTAGATGATACCATTTAAAAACACGAACTTCTTCGCAACTTGATAAATGTAATTATATTCATTTATAAGTACAAACTTCATTAATTATATTCATATCTAACTTTATCTTCTATAGTCATCATAATCACGCTATGTTTGTAAAGCGTTCCCATATATCAACTTGGACGTAATTCATTCAGTGTTTTTGCTCTCATATCCTCTAATTTTAACAAATAATCATGCGTTTGTTCTTGGAAAATTGGACAGACCGTTCGTTCCTCTGAACCTAAACATTAACTCGGGGTGTTTTAGGTCTTATGGGTGTGTTTTTAAAGTAAAAATTTAGTTTTGGAGGATTCGAATTGGTTATATTGATATATGAAGGGTGTTGTTAAACCCAGCCCCAATTTTCCACCCCTAGCCCCATGAAATGACCAAACTACCCTTATTAGTTTTAGTCTTTGGAAAAAAAAATCTCTCTCTACGAAACACGGGCGTGTGGCTATCACATGCCCCACCACGTGATTTTTTTTTTTAATTTTAGATTTTAATTATTTTTATTCTAAAAAATTATAATTATTCTAAAAAATTCTAAATATTAACATTATAATTTGAATTATAATTATTAACATTATAATTAAATAATATACATTAAGTATCAAACATGTGTTAAAAACAATAAGTTCTAAAGAATTCTAAATATTAACAAATTACAACAAGTTAATTCGTCCAGTTCCATTCCTCAATGAATCGATGTATGATAGATTTAAGAAAGACTGTTCACATGCTCACGTGTGAATTTATTTTTCCAATTTTACATTTTAATTATTATTATTCCATGGAACCAGACGAATTGACTTGTTGTAATTTTTAATATTTAGAATTGTTTAGAACTTATTGTTTTTAGGGTTAAGGTGCAAAAATACCTCTAACGTTTTGGGTTAGGAGCAATTTTACCCCTAACGTCTAAAATGGTACAATTTTATCCCTAATGTTGGAAGCCAAGAGCAATTTTACCCCTAATATTGATAAATTGGGTCAATTTGAGAAATAATTCATCAAACTATTTTCTCGGTCATGAATCTTGTCATCTACACTTCACACGGGCGTTATTTTATCAGTAACAAATTACAAACATATGTTGGGATGTGAAAAAATAAAAGAAAAAATATTAAAAATATACTCTCTTTTGTACGAATTAAAGTAAAAAATTTAAAAAATTCACCGAATTTATAAATATTAATCTCCAAATAATATTTACAATTTGTTAGAATAATTATAGTATTTATAATTGTTTAGAATAATAATAATTAAAATGTAAAATTAGAAAAAAAAGTATCCCTAATATTGGAAGCCGAGAGCAATTTTACCCCTAACGTTGATAAATTGGGTCAATTTGAGAAATAATTCATCAAACTATTTTCTCGGTCATACTACACTTCACACATGCGTTATTTTATCAGTAACAAATCACAAACATATGTTGGGATGTGAAAGAAATAAGAAAAAATATACTATGTTTTGTACGAATTAGAGTAAAAAATTCACCGAATTTATAAATATTAATCTCAAAATAATATTTACAATTTGTTAGAATAATTGTAGTATTTATAATTGTTTAGAATAATAATAATTAAAATGTAAAATTAGAAAAAAAAAATTCTCACGTAGGCATGTGAAGAATATGCCACCACCACATATGCATATTCTTCACATGCCCCGACACCGAAAATTTGATTTTTAAAAAATCATTCGATTTTACTTATAACAATCGTAAATAAAACATATTTTTGAACAAAATTATGTATCATTAGTGATTTCCCACGTTTTTCCTTTACCAAATTAGTCCGGATTAGATTTTGGAGAGTTTTGTGTTTTTTGTGTTTTTGAGAGGATTTGAAAATTTGAAAAGATGAGTGAATTTGTTGAAAGGGCAATTTCGTCTTTTCACGGGGCTAGAGGTGGGAAATGGTGGCTAAATTTAATAATCCACTAAATCATTATTATTGAGAAATTTTACAATAACCCTTTCAGTACTTAGATAATACCATTTAAAAACACCAACTTCTCGCAAACAATTATTTATTTCAAAAACAACATCACTTGATAAGTTAATATATATTACAAACATTTGGATATTACAAGTTCAGAATGTTTTGCAGCACATCAATAATCCCACAGCCTCGGGTAAATTATACCCATGGCGGACCATTCAACTTCAATTCTTAATAATATGATCATTGAACTTTACACTTTTTAATACGGGTTGCTACTCAACTTTAACTAACTCCTTAAAATAACCATTAACCATGAAACCACATTCCTTTATTGAAACTTTCTCTCTCTAAAAATTCACTCTCTCTTCTAACCAAACAACACATAAATGACCTCAAAACAAAAAATTTCAAGAATTAAAATTCCTTAGAAGTTGTTCAGAATGACATTTACTATCAAACCACATTTTTTATTGAAGCTTTCTCTCTCTAAAACTTCACTCTAAATGACCTCAAAACTAAATTTTTTAAGAATTAAAGTTCCTTAGTATATTATTAACTTTTCAAATTTTTTATTTTGAGACCATCAACGGTCGCTTTCAAGAGAAAAGCATCTTCAACATACCCGACTTGATTTGTTAGATTTCTTTTGTGTGTTCTCTCAACCAACAAAAACTTGTCTGTCTCCCATGTGCATTCTAAAGTGATGAAATACTTATTTGTTGGATAAATATCTCTAAAAACCTGCATGAATTTTGAAGGAAAAAAGGTAAGAAAGCATTTAAGCAAAAGATGATAAGAAAATTTTCCACAATAGAAGGGTTTTGAAATACCCGAGACAAACCTCAATTCCTGCTTGAGTGATTGCTTCTTTAGGGAGAGAGAAGACACCATGTTGAATGTAGAGACAAAATCAAGTAATACCTATAGGAGAAAATCAGATGGTAATTTCTATTAGAAGCAGCAACGTATGTTTTAGTGTAAATAATTTATTAGTCCTCATCTTTTTACGTAACACACTGTTTAGTCCTTTATTCTGAAAAACACATTATAAGGTTTCTATCTTTTGTCAATATTAACTTTTTGGTCATTTTTTTTTAATTTTTTTTAACCAAACATATCTTAACTTTCAAGACAGTCATAGCACGGTACAAAATGAACATGTTAGTATGTTTTAAAAATCTAAAAAAAAAAATACACAGAACGATCAAAGGGTTAATATTGATAAAAGATAGGAATCTTATAATGTATTTTTCAAAATAAGGAGACTAAACAGTATGTTACATAAAAAGATAGTACTAATAAATTATTTACCCTATGTTTTATGCTAACAACAAACATCTCATAGGCTCAAATTAGATTGCTTTTCCAACTGAAAACTAAATATCCAGATTTGGTTGTTGCTTTCTGACTTCCTATTTGCCTTTTCACTTTGAAAATAAGAGTTTTAGGTGCTTGGTTAGACTTCTCCTGTTTGCCTTTTTAGCTGAAAAGTAGCTTTTTTTTATAAAAGCAGGGAATCCAGGTAAAACAAACGGACACTAATTGAAAGATAATCAATACCAACATAAAAGAAAGGCTTAATACATTAACAGCTCCCTAAACTTGTCCATAAAAGTATATTGGCTCCTTAAACTTTGTTAGTGTCCCACCAGCTCCACTTGCTTATTTCGTATCACTAGCTCCCTAAACTTGTCCATAAAAGTAGATTAGTTCCATGTACTTTGCAAATGTCTCACCAACTTCCTGAACCTGCTTATTCCGTAACAACTAAGTACAAAAGTCATGATACTAACTAACTCTCGATCCTCATCTATTCGATCTCTCAAACCTGCACCACTAACTCTTATAATAGATTGAAAGGTCGGAGAAGAGAAAAAATTACCTCTCGAACAGATGAAGATGTATTTTTAGAATTTAGGTTTAATAATTTTTGTATTTAGTTGTTACGGAATAAGAAAGTTTAGGGAGCTGGTGAGACACTTGCAAAGTTTAAGGAGCTAATATAATTTTATAGACAAGTTTAGGGAAGCAAGTTTAAGGAGCTGGTGAGACACTAACAAAGTTCAGAAAACCAATCTACTTTTATGGACAAGTTCAGGGAGTTAATATACTTTTATGTATAAGTTTAGGAAGCTGGTGATACGAAATAAGTAAATTTAGAGAGCTGTTGAAACACTGACAAAATTCAGGAAGGCAATCTACTTTTATGGACAAGTTCAGGGAGCTAGTAATGTATTAGGCCTAAAAGAAAACCCAATTTCGACATGCCTCACTCATCTATCCGCTATATCAATCAACTGTTCTATCTTCATGTTATATATTTTCTACTGCTGCAGGAACATGCTCCATATCAATGTGAGTTCTTAAGCATCAAGCTAGCATATACCATTTCAAACATCATCCATATCTTGCCTTACACCCTAACTTGCGCATTAAATAAAAGCTTAGAGAATATATAGGACTTACTTGCTGAACTAAAACTCGAAGGCGTGCAAGCGATGCCAGAATTGTCAAAGAAAATCCCATAAAAAAAGATTGTGCAAGCAAAATAGATATCTCACTTCAGAATGGTTAAGGGAATTATCCATATGGAAAATAGGCAACCATGCAGCTACTCTACTTTTTCACAATTGGTTCAAGATTATAAGTAAAAATTAATAAAGAACGAACTCATCCAACAACATTTACAAACAAATGTGAACACCACCTAGCTAGACAATGAGAACCTAAAATTACAAACTCTAAAGGCCTGATACATCATTAGCTCTCTAAACTTGTCCAAAATAGTAGATTGGCTCTATGAACTTTGCAAGTGTCTCACCAGCTCCCTAAACTTGCTTATTTCGTATCACCAGCTCCCTAAACTTGGCCATAAAAGTAGATTAGCTCCCTGAACTTTGCAATTGTCTCACCAACTCTCCAAACTTACTTATTCTCTATAACAACTAAATACAAAAACCATAATACTAACTCTCGATCCTCATCCATTCAATCTCTGAAACCTGCAACACTTACTCTCATAATAGGTTGAAAGGTAGGAGAAGCGAAAAAATTACCTCTTGAATAAATGAAGACGTATTTTTAGAATTTAGGTTTAATAAGTTTTTATGTTTAGTTGTTACAAAATAAGGTAGTTTAGGGAGTTGGTGAGACACTTGCAAAGTTCAGAGAGCTAATCTATTTTTATGGACAAGTTTAGGGAGCTGGTGATACGAAATAAGCAAGTTTAGGGAGCTGGTGAGACCCTTGCAAAGTTCAGGGAGCTAATCTACTATTTTGGACAAGTTCAAGGAGCTGGTAACGTATTAGGCCAACTCTAAACTTAGGCCTCTTTTCAATCAACTTATATAAACAGTCTAAAAAAAGATGGCTTAATATCTTCCCAGCCCCCCAAGTAGCCCCCCAAGTTGTCCCAATATTGCAACTGACTCCCGAACTTAGACTTGTGACAGCTAACCCCCCTCAACTTGCTTATTTGGAACAAATACTCAAATTGCTCAATTGGAAAAAAGAACTCCTCAAGTTATTTTGGAACAGATAACCCCTAAACCCGAAAAAGCATTCAACATAATATTACATCAGAAATAAAATATTTCCAAAATATCAGTTGGTAATATCTAACTAATCTACTAATACAATAACTGAAGGGTAAAAAAACTCCCGAAATCACAAATATTAACCTATTTGAGGGGTTATTTGTTCCAAATAAACAAGTTGAGGGGGATAGTTGTCACAAGTCTAAGTTCGAGGGGTCAGTTGCAATATGGGAACAACTTGGGGGCTACGAAGGTATTAAGTGTTTTTCAAGCCCTATAAACAAACCACATTTAGAGGGGAAAAAAAGAAAATGGTAACTGAAGGTCTGAAATTGAAGAATTCAATATGAGATAGTCTACTAACAACGTATTCGCTCAAACAAATTGTTCTAAAAGTGCAAGTAAAACAGTTAGAGCGTGCCATGTACAAAATAAAACTTGGTTAGTGATGACACCATAAACAAGTTTATCATTAACACTGCAAAGCCTAGAATAAAATTTTAATTAAGTAAAAAAATGAATAAATTATATACTCAAATAACCGAATTATTAAAACCTTGAAATCACATAATTTAAAAGTATTCACAAAAGAAAATTGTGTCACAAACGAATCCAGAAAAAATGATCTCATTGAAGAAAAAGGATACGTAGCTGCCTTCAGCATTGGCTCAACCATCTAAAACAGCAGAAGTGAATAATTAGTTTCACCTCATGAGGTTAATTATCAAATGAAAGAAAAGATGAATTATCAATCTATATATACAGACAAGTAAAAGTACGAAATGCTGCACCAAAAACAGAAACGTCTGATGATAAAAAAAGGAAACATATACCTGTGATAGTAAGCGTGCAGCACCTAGAAGTCGCTCCATAAAATCAGGTACACCACTGTGATTTACAATGTGTTACTCGATATTCATGAAATTGAAGATATAAATTTGTTCCAAGCCATGTTTACCAACGAAATAAATAAGATCAACTTGTCCATAATAGTGGATTGGCTCCCTAAACTTTGTAAGTGTCTCACCAGCTCCTTGAACTTGATCATTCTGTATCACCAACTACCTGAACTTATCCATAAAAGTAGATTAGCTCCTAAACTTTATAAGTTTCTCACCAACTCCCTAGACTTGCTTATTCGGTAACAACTAAATACCAAAATCATAATACTAGCTCTCAATCCTCAACCATTCAATCTTTCAAACCTGCAACACTAAATCTATTATAATAGGTTGAAAGGTAGAAGAGAAAAAATTACCTCTCGAATAGATGAAGATGTATTTTTAAAATTTACATTTAATAGGTTTTTGTATTTAGTTGTTACGGAATAAACAAGTTTAGAGAGTTGGTGAGACACTTATAAAGTTTAAGGAGCTAATCTACTTTTATGGACAAGTGTTGGGAGTTGGTGAGACACTTGCAAAGTTTAGGGAGCCAATCTACTATTATGGACAAATTCACATACTCTGTCAATCTACTATACTCGGAGTTGACAAAATGGGGGAGTTTGTTGAAACACCTTTCCACATAATTTTGAGTATACTGAGTTGTTTGACTTGGGCCTTGGCTTCCGTATTGGGCTTGTCAGCAAAAGTAATCTTGGGTTCACTCTTACTCTTAGTCAGCCTTTTTGTGAATGACTCAGTAGCTGGTTCTGGGTCAGCGATGGTTACTGAGTTTGGATCATCTTCGGTCAGCGGCTGGTATCTACCTGCAGGGTCAGTTTCATCGAACTCTACATGTATTGACTCTTCTAAAACTTGAGTTCGCTTATTAAAAACTCTGTATGCTTTGCTGTTTGTTGAGTAGCCCAAAAAGATAGCCTCATCAGCTTTTGAGTCAAACTTTGCTAAGCTATCTTTGGTATTTAAAATAAAACATCTACAGCCAAAGGCATGAAAGTATCCAATATTGGGCTTTCGTCCTTTCCAAAGTTCATAGGGGGTTTTCTTAAGTATAGGTCTAACTAGAGCCCTATTAAGAATGTAGCATGCTGTGTTAACAGCCTCTCCCCAAAAATACTTTGGAAGCCTATGCTCATCCAGCATTGTCCTGACTATTTCAACCAGAGTTCTGTTCTTCCTTTCTACAACCCCATTTTGCTGAGGTGTTCTAGGAGCAGAAAAATTATGGTCAATGCCGCTGGCTTCACAAAATTCAACAAACTTTTGGTTTTTGAATTCTCCACCGTTATCACTACGGATATGAGCTAATTTTAGGTCTTTTTCATTTTCAATTTTTCTAACCAAATTTGAAAATGTCTCAAAAGTCTCATCCTTGCTGGTCAGCAAGATGACCCACGTATACCGAGAGAAGTCATCTACAATGACCAAGGAAAATCTTCTTCCACCCAGACTCAGCGGCTGGACTGGACCAAAGAGATCCAAGTGTAGTAACTCTAACGGACGTTTAGTTGAGACAATGTTTTTACTGTGAAAGGATTGTTTGGTTTGTTTTCCAGCTTGGCAAGCGTGGCATAATTGATCTTTTTGAAATTTAAGTTCGGGCAGTCCCTCAACCAATTGCTTTCTTGCTAGTTTGGCCAGGAGGTCCATGCTTACATGACCAAGTCTCCTGTGCCATAGCCAGGAATTTTCTTCCTTTGTTACTAAGCACACAGTTTTTGAAAACTTTTTCTCTAAATCTAGCATAAAGACATTATCTATCCGAGGGGCAGTTAAGATTAACTCATTTGTTTCACCCTCGTATATTTTACATCCAGTAGCATCAAATATAACTTTTCTCCCATTGTCACATAGCTAAGCTACGCTGAGTAAGTTATATTTGAGTCCGCTGACTAGGGAGACAGATTCAATAGTAGGATTACCTCCGATGGTTCCTGAGCCTACTATCTTACCCTTCTTGTTGTCTCCAAAACTTACGCTCCCTCCTCGTTTACGTTCAAACATGATGAACTGAGTTTCATCACCCGTCATATGCCTTGAGCATGCGCTGTCAATATACCACATCTTTGACTTCTCGGCACATCTCAGACTTACCTGCATTGTAACTAGTTACTTTTAGGTACCCAATTCTTTTTGGGTCCTGACTTGTTAAGTGCAACAGGTATAGCATCATATTTTATTTTATGGCGACATACATGGACAGTATGGCCATTCTTTCCACAGAAGTCACAACTGACCTTCTGTTTAGGATTTTTTACTGACTTGTCAGCACCCCAGTGCTGAGCGTGCCAGCACACCTTAGTGGTGTGTCCTAACTTCCCACAAAAGTCACACTGGACTTTTCGCTGGGGATTCTATCTCTGCTGAGTACCTTGGTACTGAGTTCTCAGAGGAATGTTATTTTTCTTAGGAACCTTTAGTTGGTTCTGGATAGTTGTGACGTCCTTCCTCAGTTTCTTTGAAACTGACTGGACTTCAGAGACAGACTCAGCAATGATTTTCATATTATCATGCAGAGTTGAGTTGTCCTGAAGAAGGAATCTGAGGTCACTGAGTTTGACCTCTTCCACTTCGTCACAGCGCCTGCTGAGTGCTCTAACTTTCTTATTACACTTCTTGACAAGTGTATAGAGATCACTCAGGGCATTAACCATATCATTTCTGAGCTGGGGAAGAGAAATTACCTCATTTGATTGCTCCTCATCATCTGATGCGATAGATGGGTCAGCATGCTCAGAGACGCATGGCTCAGCAAGTTCGTCAGCCATAAAGCATATCTTCGCTGACTTGGTGGCCTCAGTTTCTGTGGATGAAGACTCATCACTGTCGCTCCAAGTAGCCACCATTGCCTTCTTCCCACTCTTCTTGTCTTTCCTCAGCGTGGGGCAGTTTGACTTAATGTGGCTAGTTTGATGGCACTCAAAGCATGTAATGGGCTTTGAGCTATCCTTTCTGTATTTGCTGTCACTTGAGTCAGCCTTATACTTATCAAACTTTTTGTAAGGCTTTTTAGAGTATTTGTCACTCTTCCTGAATAGCCTTTTCATCTTCCTTGTGAACATAGCCATCTCCTCATCATCAGTTGAACTCCCGTCAGTGGAGTCGGCTTTCATGACAAGTGACTTCTGCTTCTTGTCATCAGATTTTTCCTTCACCTCAAAGTTTTTCATGGATATCTCATGGGTCAGTAATGAACCGATGAGTTCGTCATATTTGTAGGTGGTTAAATCCTGAGCTTCCTCAACTGCTGTCTTCTTTGCTTGCCAGTCTTTCGGAAGACTCCTGAGTATCTTTTTGACTTGTTCTTCCTCAGTGAAGATTTTCCCAAGTCTCTTGAGCTCATTAATGATGTTGGTGAACCTTGCGTTCATGTCTGAAATGCCCTCATCATTGTTCATCTCGAACAGCTCGTACAGTCTCATCTGCTGATTCACCTTGGATTCTTTTACTTTGTTTGTTCCCTCGTAGGTGACTTCCAGCTTTTTCCAGATCTCTTGTGCCGACTCACAACCTGAGATTTTGTTATATTCTGCAGCATCGAGCGCACAGTGAAGCATATTGATAGCCGAAGCATGGTTTTGAAGCTTCTTAAGATCATCCTCTGTCCATTTGGCCTCAGCTTTTATAACTGTTTGGCCAGCCACAACCTCGACAGGTACAAACGGGCCTTGACTATAGATAGCCAGGCACTCATGTTTGTAGCCTGAATGAAGTTTTTCATCCTATTCTTCCAGAAGGTATAGTTTGACCCGAAGAATAGGGGAGGCCTAGTAATGGACAGCCCCTCAGGTAGTATTTGAGTTGTTTGGTTTCCAGGGAGAAACCGAGTGCTGTTTTCGCCCATGGTAGGGATCAGCTCAAGGTTGTTAGACCTTTTAAGGTGAGCCTTTATGTTGTGATACCACTTGTTGGTCCATTGTTTAGTTGCAAGTATAGTTCCAAAGGGGGGGTTAGGAACTATTTAAACTTTTTTCAATTTAGGCAGACTTCTTTTTCTTTTAAAGAAGAAGGTTTGAACAGCAGCGCTGGGTAAACAGCAAGATACTGGCTTAGTCAACAGGTGACTAGGTCAGTTTCTTAGCTTGAGTCAGGAGATAGCACTTAGAGTCTATTCCTGAGCTCAGACGTTCAACGCCCACAACTCAACTTGGCCTCTCCACTTGGTCAGTTTTGATTATTTAAAGCAAGCAATATAAATAAGGAGTTAAGGTAAGAAATACTTCACTCAGCAGATTTATCCAGGTTCGGCTTCTTCTAAGCCTACGTCCTGTCCCCGGAACACTTCCGAGATTTCAAATCCTCTACTGAGCTCTTTAAAGGTAGAGCCTCAAACCTTTTACAATATCAGCAATTGAGTATGACAAGAGTACCTTCCTTTATACCTCTACTCAATCCTAATCTCTCCGCTGAGTACTTAAAACCGAGTACTCAGCCTCTCATTTCTATCTCTAGAAATGATAAGTGTTTTTGTCCTAATACAAAGATGTGCTAAGACACTTTAGACGATTTTACAATCACTCTAGACTTTTACACAGATGAGAAAATTGTAGTGTAAGAAATTTGCTTTGCTTCTTAGCTTGCGGAACTTGTAGAGATTTGGTCAGCGTAATGGCTTGATCAAGTTCTATCAATTGTGAAGCTTCTGATGGCACTATTTATAGAGACGTCTGGGCATTTGGTCATTTCGAATTTCGAAATAACCGTTGGAGGGAAACGGCTATATGTCGTTGTCATCCTGACTTGCACAGAGCTCTCGGCCAATCAGAATCGTGTATCTTCTGTCCTCGGTCAGCTCAGCAGATGGTCTCTCCTTTTATGGTAAAGTCAACTGGACAGCATACTGTGTCGTCTGAACTTTGCCAAAAGAGGAAACACTTTGTCTGGAAGTTTTCCTTTGCCAGCTGCTGTCTTGTACGCTTTGTCGAGACTACTCAGCAGCTTCATTTTGAAGTTGTTTCCGAAG
This sequence comes from Euphorbia lathyris, assembly GCF_963576675.1. Classification (NCBI taxonomy): domain Eukaryota; kingdom Viridiplantae; phylum Streptophyta; class Magnoliopsida; order Malpighiales; family Euphorbiaceae; genus Euphorbia; species Euphorbia lathyris. The sequence goes on from NC_088914.1 coordinate 1,207,753, forward strand.
GTCTTCTAGATCCTTCCGTTTGCTGAGTTGCGTTTTGCGTCAAAACGGCAACGTCTTGACATACGTGGGCCGAGTATACTGAGTTGTTTGACTTGGGCCTTGGCTTCCGTATTGGGCTTGGGCCTTCCAATACTTCTAACATTTATAACTCAACATTGAACAAACACATTAGTAGAATAAATCAAAGCATTTAAACTTAGTGTGTTTAGAATATGTATTTTAATTTATACTTAAACAATTTTGTCAAATCAAAATTATGTGGAAAGGTGTTTCAACAATATTTTCTCAGACAATAAGAACTCCCGTGCCCTCTTTCTCCAACAAGAATTCTCCAAAATCAAGCTTGAAAGCTTCTCTGACATTTCCTCCTACTGTCAACATCTCAAATCCCTGTCTAATCAGCTCTCCAATGTTGACTGTCCTGTTACTAATGACCAAATGGTTCTGCAACTTATTTCTGGCTTAACAGATGCCTATGGCACTGTCGGCACCCAGATTCGCCATGGTGACCCCCTTCCGCCTTTCCACAAGGCCAGATCTATGCTTATTCTCGAAGAAACGGCACGAGCTCGCAAGATTACTCCTTCCCCTGACACGGTAGCTCTCACCACCGCTACTGACACCACCAACCCGCCATCCCACTACACACCATCTCGGCATGTGCCAAACCGATCGCACCACGCTCCTCGTGGCGATCGCCATGTCGATCGGCCCTATCGCGGCAGAGGAGGGCGATACAGCAATCGTCAGTCCGGCTCCTCCTACCGTCCTCCGGTTTACCTGTGGGCTCCGTACTACCCCTGGGCACCGCAGCAACCTTGGGCCAGTCCGCCCTGTCCATACCCGACGGCACCCTGGCCTCAGCCGTCCCCTCATGGTCATCCCCAATCACAGTCCGGCATCCTTGGCCCGCGACCTAACTTGCCACAGGCACACCTCAACATGGCTGGCCCCTCTTATGCTCCGACCGACATTGAACAAGCCATGCACACCATGTCCATCACACCTCCTGATCAATGGAACATGGACACCGGAGCTACCTCACACATGACGGCTCATCAAGGTACACTCACTTCTTATTTTGATTCGCGCCTCAATGGTAATATTGTTGTTGGTAATGGTAATTGTGTACCCATCTTGGGCTCTGGTAATGCATATTTAGCCACTAAACACCACCCCCTTAAATTGAAAAATGTACTGCATGCCCCTCAATTAATCAAAAATCTCATTTCTGTCCGTCAATTTACTACTGATAACCAAGTTTCTGTTGAATTTGATCCTTTGGGTTTCTCTGTGAAGGATTTACAGACGGGAACGCGTATCATGAGATGTAATAGTACCGGGGATCTCTATCCAGTCGTGTCTAGTTCGTCTCCTTCACCTCCGTGTCATTCCGCTCTCACCGCACTTTCTTCCGATGTTTGGCATCATCGTCTAGAAAATCCAGGGTCCCCAATTTTGGACACCCTGATCAATAAAAACTTTATTTCATGTAATAGGAGTAATAATAATGTTTCTGTTTGTCATCCTTGTGTTAATGGAAAACAGGTTAAATTACCGTTTTAGTCCTCCTACAATTCTGCATGTATGCCATTTGATTTAATTCATAGTGATATATGGACGTCACCGATATCGAGTTCTAGTGGTCACCGATATTATGTTTTGTTTCTTGACAATTACACAAATTTTCTTTGGACGTTCCCGTTAGCTAACAAATCCCAAGTCTATTCCGTGTTTCTCACCTTCCGTACGTTCATTCGAACACAGTTCGAACGTGAAATCAAAACGTTTCAATGTGATAACGGTGGGGAATTTAACAATAATTCATTTCGCCAATTCTGTAATACTCACGGAATGCAATTCCGCTTCTCATGTCCGTATACCTCACCCCAAAATGGTAAATCTGAACGAACTATTCGAACCATTAATAATATCATTCGCACAATTATGAACCACGCGTCTGTCCCGTTTCAATTTTGGCACCATGCTCTTGCACTCGCCACTTATCTTCTCAACATCTATCCCCACAAAATTTTAGGTTACAACTCTCCCACACAAATACTTTACCTACGGGATCCCACCTACTCTCATCTTCGCATCTTCGGATGCTTGTGCTTTCCCCTCATTCCATCGCCATCTCGTCACAAATTAGAGGCTCGCTCACGGCCGTGTGTCTTCCTAGGATATCCCCAAAACCATAGGGGATACATATGCCTTGAGCTGTCCACGAATAAACTCATTGTTTCCCGTCACGTGGTATTTGACGAGTCAGTCTTCCCATTTACACACCAAAAATTCACTACACCGTCCGCTCCCCACCCTCAAAATCCAGTCGATGGTCTACTGCCCATCACTCAATCCACGCCCGAAATTCATTCATCCCCTTCTCCTGTGTCGGTTGCGTCCGCATCGCCAGCGACGTCGTCGCCCTCATCCCCCCCATCCGTGTCGTCCCGCCTAGCGTCCCCGTCTCCCACGTCCCTGTCCTTCCCCGAGTCGTCATCACCTGTCGTGTCCTCTCGGTCCATGTCATCTCATTTCGAGTCGCCCTTGTCCTCGTCGTCGTCCCCTCGAGTATCCCCGTCTCCTGTCCTGTCCAATCCTAATTCTTCCACTAGCATGACCAGGGTCGATGCTCCTGCATTAACACCACCTCCTATCACCGCGGACACCCATACTCACCCTATGACCACCCGAGCACAACACGTCATCTATAAACCACGCCGTATGCTCAACTTATCCACTTCTGCACCACCCGCTATTTCCCCTTTGCCTAAAACACCAACCCATGCACTATCTGACCCAAATTGGACACAAGCCATGACTGATGAATTTGAGGCTCTTATCCAAAATAAGACGTGGGTACTCGTACCTCGTCCTAAAAATGCTAATGTTATTCGTAGTTGGTGGATTTTCAGGCACAAAACCAAGTCGGATGGATCCTTTGAACGCTACAAAGCAAGACTAGTGGAAAATGGTTCAGGCCAACTGGCTGGTATTGACTGTGGTGAAACATTCAGCCCTGTGGTAAAACCGGCAACAATCCGTGCAGTTCTCAGCATTGCTTTGTCCAAAAACTGGAATCTGCGTCAGTTAGATGTGAAGAATGCATTCCTTCACGGTGACCTTAATGAAACCGTTTACATGCATCAGCCACTGGGTTTCCGCGATCCTGAACATCCTGACCATGTCTGTCTCCTTCAGAAATCTTTGTACGGCTTGAAGCAAGCTCCTCGAGCCTGGTACAAACGCTTTGCAACCTATGTCACTAAGATGGGATTCACTAATAGTGTGTCGGATCAGTCCCTATTTGTCTTTCGACAAGGCACAGACACAACATTTCTGCTTCTGTACGTCGATGATATTGTTTTAGTAACTTCGTCTGACAAGCTGCAAAGTTCCATAATCTCCACTCTTAGCTCAGAATTTGCAATGAAGGACTTGGGTCCGTTGAATTATTTTTTGGGGATTTCTGTTACTCGCTCACATGGTTCTATGTTCTTATCTCAGCGGAAATATGCCAAGGAAATTATTGACAAAGCAGGGCTCGGGTCATGTAATGCGGCTGCCACCCCTGTCGACACCAAACAAAAGCTCAGCCTATCATCCGGCTCTGCTTATCATAATCCCACTGAGTACAGACAGCTGGCTGGAGCACTTCAATATCTGACACTCACACGGCCTGACATTTCTTATGTTGTTCAACAGGTGTGTCTGTCCATGCATAATCCTAAGACTACTCACATGGCTGCCCTCAAACGGATTCTGCGCTACATCCATGGCACCATCGATTTTGGCCTCAGTCTCATTAGGACATCTACGGAACAGCTTACATCATACACTGACGCCGACGGGGCTGGCTGTCCCGACACACGTCGCTCTACCTCCGGGTACTGTGTTTTCCTCGGCGATAACCTTATCTCATGGTCGGCCAAGCGACAGCCCACCCTATCTCGGTCTAGCGTCGAAGCAGAATATCGTGGGGTAGCCAATGTTGTGTCTGAAACCTGTTGGATCCGAAATCTGTTACTTGAACTTGGCTGCCCAATTCAAAAATCAACCGTTGTGTATTGTGATAATGTCAGCGCAGTTTACGTTGTGGGCAATCCGGTTCAGCACCACCGAACCAAGCATGTTGAAATGGACATTCACTTTGTCCGTGAAAGAGTCGCCAAAGGCGAGGTCCGTGTACTGCATGTTCCATCCCGATACCAAAATTGCCGACATCTTTACTAAAGGCCTGCCGTCTCCGCTGTTCGACGACTTCCGCAATAGTCTCAATGTTCGCCTTCCGAACTCTTCAACTACGAGGGAGTATTAGATAGTAGATATTCTCAATATTATATTGTTTAGTTATAGATCACACTGTATCTAGTTAGTTAGTCATTCACTACAACGTGAACTCTACATTGTATTTATACTGAATTACACATCAATAATAATCAGTGATTCAAACTCTATTATTAATCACCGAAAACCATTGGTCCAATTTTAGTTAAAGTTGTGCTGACGGCAACTAGGAACCCAAGGAAACATTTTCACAATCCTTGCTTTTCCCGTACAATTGTTTGATAATTAGTCATTTTTCCATTAAATATAGGCGAATATCTACAAAAAAAAACCGTTTTCTTAAACGTAGGTTGAGAACCTAATTCTCTGACACGCCCGCATTTTTCCACATCTTCCCGCACGAGTCAAGATTGTAAAGGGAATATTTTTGTTTCTCAAAAATATCGCCAACATCATCACTATGTGTTTTCGGGGTTTTGCTCTCATATCCTCTAATTTTAACAAATAATCATGTGCTTGTTCTTGGAAAATCGGGCAGGCCGTTGGTTCTTCTAAACCTATACATTAACTTTACTCAAGAGTGTTTTAGGTCTTAGGGGAGTGTTTCTAAAGTAAAAATTTAGTTTTGGAGGATTGGAATTGGTTGCAGGGCAAATTACATACAAATGCCCTGTGATTTTACCGATTTGCAGATTAATATTTTGATATTCTTTTTTTTACAAATGCAATCATCTAGTTGCAAGAATTTTCATTTTTGTTAATATACCAAATTTAGCCGATAACAACTTCAAAACGAAAATTTTCAAGAATTAAAGATTTAAAGTTGTTTAATATCATATTTACTATGAAACCATATTTTTAATTTTTCAAAAATATAATTTTTGGAGTTTTCTCTTTCTAAACATTAAATTTCTCTCTCATAACAAACACTTAAATGACCTCAAACATAAAAAGTTGAAAAATTATAGTTACTTAAAATATCATTTAACTCTTGAAAATTGTCATTTCGAGATCATTGTCGGCCAAATTTTAACAAAGTGAACCCAAATGTAAAATTTTGCAAAACATGGAACTACGTTTGCAAAATTTTGCAAAACCACATAGTCGCATTTACAAAAAAAAAACACATTTACCCATCTGCAAATCGGTGAAACTAGGGATAGCAAAGTGTAAGGTACCCACGGGTAGTGTCAACCCTAAACTCTTACATGTTTATTTTTTAATTACTCATACCCGTCCCATTAACCTAACTGGTATATGTTTTGCATCTCATACCCGTCTTATTTAATTCACGGGTACCTTATCCCGTTAAGAATCAATAAATAAAACAAAAAATATTACAAATTTAACAAAGTATAAATTTAATAAAGCATTCATCTAAAAATTGAACAAATGGAACCTTAATCAATAAAAATAAAGTAGCTTAATAGTATTACTTAACAGTCAAAAAAACAAAAGATTGGTGTACAAATCTCACATCTTACATCCAAAACACAATAATATTTTATATATATATAACAATTATGACGATAACGGGTACCAGATACCCTGGAGGGTATTCTCATACCCGTCTCATTACCCTAACAGATATTGGTTTTGATCTCATATCCGTCCCATACCCTTTTATACAGGGTACATGTAGCCCCATTAGGATCAGATAATGTCGGGTACCCACGGGTAGAGTACCCGTTGCTATCCCTAGGCGAAACCACATAGTATCTTAATTAACCATTGGTTATATTGATATATGAATCACTATTATTGAGAAATTCTACAATAATACTGAAGCATCTCCAACATCCCCAACTTGATTTGTTAGACTTCTTTTGTGTGTTCTCTCAACCAACAAAAACTTGTATGTCTCCCATGTGCATTCTAAAGTGACGAAATACTTATTTTTTTGGATAAAAATCTCTAAAAACCTGCACGAATTTTGATAGAAAAAATGTAAGAAATCGTTTAAGCAAAAGATAAGGCTTAATACATCATTTTCCCCTAAACTTTCAAAGTGTTCCGGTATTCCAAAAAGTTTAATTAGCTTCTGAACTTTCAAAGTGTTTCGGTAGCCCATTTAATTTGTATAAAATGTTCAGTTAGCCTTGAACTTGCACAAAATGTAATCAATTGATCACATGGTTGCAAAAAAGTAAGTTAAATGCAGAAGATGTATTGCATGAATCTTCAAAAAAAAAAAAAAAGTAAAACGACCAAGATCATGATATACGGTTCTAATATTGGAGACGATAAGTTTTATAATTGAGCAAGTAATAACTTCATTTTTAATCTATTTTTGAATTATGTAATAATATTTTAAAATGCGTGGAATAAATTTTTCGCATTTAAATTACTTTTTTTACAACTAATCAATTGATTACATTTTACACAAATTCAAGGATTACCTAAACATTTTATGCAAGTTGAAGGGGCTATCAGGATACTTTAAAAGTTTAGGGGATCAGTCAAGTTTTTTGAACAAGTTCAACAGGTAAAATAATGATGTATTAAGCCAAAAGATAACAGGGTAAATTACATCCATGGCCACTGAACTTTACCCATTTTCACATTATGTCCACTGAACTTCATTTCTTCCCGGTATAGCCACTGAACTTTACACTTTTTAACACCGGTGACTCAATGCCTCAAAACGACTGTTGACGGCTAAAAATAAAAAATCCAAAGTGTTAATAATATTTTAAGGAACTTTAATTCTTGAAAATTTTCCTTTTGAGGTCATTTAGGTGTTGTTTGGTTAGGAGAGAGAAAGTGAATTTTTAGAGAGAGAAAACTTCAAAAAATGTGGTTTCCTGGTAAATGTTGTTCTGAACAATTTTAATTCTTGAATATTTTCATCTTGAGGTCGTTAACGATCGTTAATGGTCATTTTGAGAAGTTAGTTAAAATTGAGTGGCCACCGGTGTTAAAAAGTGTAAAGTTCAGTGACCATACAATAGTCATAATGTGAAAATGGGTAAAATTCAGTGGCCGGGTGTAATTTACCCAAAGATAATAAGAAAATTTTGGGGTAAATTACACCCATGGCCACTGAATTTTACCCATTTTCACATTATGGTCACTGAACTTCATTTCTCCCGGTATGGCCACTAAACTTTACACTTTTTTAACACCGGTGGCCACTCAATTTTAACTAACTTCTCAAAATGACCGTTAACGACCTCAAAATGAAAATATTCAAGAATTAAAGTTGTTCAGAACGACATTTACCATGAAACCACATTTTTTATTTTCGAAAATCACATTTTTTGGAGCTCTCTCTCTCTAAAAATTCACTTTCTCTCTCCTAACCAAACAACATCCAAATGACCTCAAAATGAAAAATTTCAAGAATTAAAGTTCCTTAGAATATCATTAACGCTTTGGATTTTTTATTTTTAGCCGTCAACGGTCGTTTTGAGACGTTAAGTGGCCACCGGTGTTAAAAAGTGTAAAGTTTAGTGGCCATATCGGGAAGAAATGAAGTTCAGTGGCCATAATGTGAAAATGGATAAAGTTTAGTGGCCATGGGTGTAATTTACCCGAAAATTTTGCACAATAAAAGGATTTTGAAATACCCGAGACAAACCTCAATTCCTTCTTGCGTGATTTTAACTGATTGCTTCTTTTGAGAGAGAGAAGACACCATGTTGAATGTAGAGACAAAATCAAGTAATATCTATTTGAGAAAATCCGATGGTAATTTCTATTAGAAGCAGCAACATATGTTTTAGGGATAAAGTAAAAAAAAAAACACTCAATGTTTATCGGAGTAGTTTTACCCTTAACATTTGAAATGGTGCAATTTTACATTTAACGTTGGCAGACAAGAACAATTTTATCACTAACGTTGGCAATTTGGATCAATTTTAGACAGTATTATAAAACAAATATTTTGTTTCTTATTCTGCCCTAATTGCACGCAAGTTAATTCTAAAAAAAATTATATCTTTTGTGATTTAAGAATAGAATTGGAGGTTAATATTTTTAAAATCGGCGAAATATTTGAATTTTTTTTTTGTCCAACTCGTACAAAATACAATATGTTTTTATTTATTTTTTTAAATCACGTTTAATCATATATTTGTGATTTGTTACTTGTAACACTCTGGTCCAATACCATGTAGATATTGTCCGCTCTGACCCAATTCCAACACATTGGGCCTCACGGCTTTAAAACGCGTCTGCATGTATTGGATTCACATCTTACTAATAAGCCCCAATCACTCCCTCTCCATTTCCGATGTGGGATTCAGTTCATTCCTGCCCCCATCGCCATCCCTTAGGGCCGCTCCTTGCTCAGGCCTTCTACCCCGGCGCCACCCACTCCGGACCGGGTCGTTACAGGCCCACCAGCTTCCGCCTGGTTCGTCCCCGAACCACACATCGTACGTGGAGAGTCGGCTCTGATACCAATTGTAACACTCTGGTCCAATACCATGTAGATATTGTCCGCTCTGGCCCAATTCCAACACATTGGGCCTCACGGCTTTAAAACGCGTCTGCATGTATTGGATTCACATCTTACTAATAAGCCCCAATCACTCCCTCTCCATTTCCGATGTGGGATTCAGTTCATTCCTGCCCCCATCGCCATCCCTTAGGGCCGCTCCTTGCTCAGGCCTTCTACCCCAGCGCCACCCACTCCGGACCGGGTCGTTACATTACTAATGGATAATAAAACGACACACATGTAATGTAAAGTGTAGATGACAAGATTAATGACCGAGAAGACAATTTGATGAATAGTTTCTCTAATTGACCAAATTGCTCTAGACTACCAATATTAAGGGTAAAATTGCACCATTTTAGACGTTAGGGGTATTTTTGCACCTTAACCCAATGTTTTAGGCTAACAGCAAACATCTTACAGGCTCTAATTAGGTTGCTTTTCCAACTGAAAACAGACAGCTAAATATCCAGATATGGCACTAATTGAAAGATAACCAATGCCATCATAAAAGGCTTAATACATTATTTGCTCCTGAACTTGTCCCAAAAGCTTGATTGGCCTCCTAAACTTCCAAAGTGTCCCAATAGCCCCCTCAACTTGCATAAAATGTTCAATTAGCCCTTTGAACTTGCGTAAAATGTAATCAATTAATAACTCGGTTGCAAAAAAGTAAATTAAATGCGGAAGATGAATTCTACGCATCTTAGAATGTTATTACATAATTCAAAAAGAGATTCAAAAGGAAGTTATTATTTGTTCAACAATAAAACTTGTCTTCGCTAATATTATAACTTAATAACTTCGATCTTGGTCGTTTTACTTTTTTTAAGACGCGTGCAATATACATTCCGCATTTAACTTACTTTTTGTGCAAGTTCAAGAGTTAATTGAACATTTTATGCAAGTTGAGGGAGCTATTGGGACACTCTAAAAATTCAGGGGGCTAATCAAGTTTTTTGGACAAGTTTAGGGGCAAATGAATGTATCAAGCCAACCTAAAACAAAACCCAATTACGACATGCCTCACTCATCTGTCCACTATATCATTCATGTTATTTATTTTCTACTGCTGCAGGAACATGCTCGACATCAATGTGAGTTCTTAAGCATCAAGCCATCATACCTTTTCAAATATCATCCATATCATTCCTTACACCCTAACTTGCGCATTAAATAAAAGCTTAGAGAATATATAGGACTTACTTGCTGAACTAAAACTCGAAGACGTGCAAGCGATGCCAGAATTGTCAAAGAAAATCCCATAAAAAAAGATTGCGCAAGCAAAATAGATATCTCACTTCAGAATGGTTAAGGGAATTATCCAAATGGAAAATAGGCAACCATGCAGCCAGGCTACTTTTTCACAATTGGTTCAAGATTATAACTTTAGTAAAAATTAATAAAGAAAGAACTCATCTAAACAACATTTACAAACAAAAGGGAACACCACCTAGCTAGACGACAATAAAAGGGCGGCCTGGTCGCACTACGCGTCCCCGCTGAGCGACGGTCTGGAGAGGGGTCCCACCACAAGGGTGTACTGGGGGCAAGCCTTCCCCTGCCAATTTATTTGGCAAGAAGCCGCTCCTAAGACTCGAACACGTGACCTCTTGGTCACACGACAACAACATTTACCGTTGCGCCAAGGCTCGCCCTCTTTTCAATCAACTGATATAAACAGTCTAAAAAAAAGATGGCTTAATATCTTCCCAGCCCCCCAAGTTGTCCCAATATTGCAACTGACTCCCGAACTTAGACTTGTGACAACTAACCCCCATCAACTTGCTTATTTGGAACAAATAAGCCCTCAAATTGCTCAATTAGAACAAATAACTCCTCAAGTTGCAGGTCCACAGGCCCATGTTAGTGTTGCTTATGGAGACAATGATTAACTCAGAACGCATCTCAGAAATATGTAATCAGCTTGATTTTGAGGTCATTTTGTCTTGTGTTAGTATCTTAAAAGAGCTAGACAATTGTTTAGTCTCTTATGTAAAACGTTCAGCTAATTCAGCCCCGCTCATCTCTTAGCTAAGGCGGTCAATTCCCAGTATGTTCGTGGTGTGTGAGCATGTCCACCACCCTATCTCAATGTTGTTTCTTCCGATTCTAATAATTAAGAAGTGTTTTATTTCAAAAAAAAAAAAAACTCCTCAAGTTACTTATTTTGGAACAGATAAGCTCTAAACCCGAAAAAACATTCAACATAATATTACATCAGAAATAAAATATTTCCAAAACATCGGTTGCTAAATCTAACTAATCTACTGATACCTGAAGGGTAAAAAAACTCCCAAAATCACAAATATTAACCTATTTGAGAGGTTATTTGTTCCAAATAAGCAAGTTGAGGGGTTGTCACAAGTCTAAGTTCGAGGGGTCAGTTGCAATATGGGACAACTTGGGAGGCTAAGAAGGTATTAAGTGTTTTTCAAGCCCCATAAACCACATTCACCGGGAAAAGAATAAAATGGTAACTGAAAGTCTGAAATTGAACAACATATTCGCTCAAACAAATTGTTCTAAAAGTGCAAGTGAAACAGTTAGAGCGTGCCATGTACAAAATAAATCTTGGTTAATGATGGCACCATAAACAATGTCATTAACACTGTAAAGCCTAGAATAAAATTTTAATTAAAAAAATGAATAAATTATGGCATAAAGCCCATTTGGGCCCCTAAGTCCAAAATCAATTAGCGCCCCCATTCTACACAAACGAGCAATTAGGTCCCAACATTTGCAAAACTCTCCAATCAAGCACAAAACCTATAGAAGTATCCTCTTCCTTTGCTGACAGATTAACCTCTTTTTCAATCTGTAATGGAGAATTAGAAGTTTCATCTTCCTTTAACGGGAGGTTCATGATCTCCAAAAAATAAGGAATCAAGCAATTCGATAGGGATTAAGAGATTAGTATGGCATTCAAAATCCTTATACAAATGCAGGTCGATGAACTCAAGCCAAAAGTCTTCTCCCACACAAGACTGGACAGAATCCTGAGCCAAATTCAATTGATAGAAATCATCTTCAATAATGCAATGATCCTCAACTTAACAGAATGAACATAATCTGTTGTTTTTTTATTGGGATGAAAGTGAGGTTAGGCGAAAGAAGATAAGGCTCAACATGTGAGGGACAAACAAAAGATGGAATAAAATGATCAGTCGTAAGAATTGTAATATGAGGATGCGACGAAGAGAATGGGAGAAAACTAGTTGGAGAAACTAATAAAAAAAAAGGGCGGCCCGGTGCACTACGCGTCCCCGCTAAGCGAGGTTACGGGGAGGGGTCCCACCACAAGGGTGTACTGGGGGCAAGCCTTTCCTTGCCAATTTTTTTGGCAAGAGGCCGCTCCTAAGACTCGAACCCGTGACCTTCAGTCATACGACAACAACGTTTTACCGTTGCGCCAAGGCTCGCCCTCTAGTTGGAGAAACTAATAGGGTAAATAATTTATTAGTCCCCTCCTTTTTACCTAACACATTGTCAGGTCTCTATCTTTTGTCAATATTAACCATTTGGTCCTTCTGTCTAGTTTTTTTAGATTTTTAACCGAATATATCTTAGCTTTCAAGACAGCCATAGTAAATACGAAATGGTCATGTTACTCTGTTATTTTCTGTCTCTGTTATGCCAAATATAACGGTTAAAAATCTAGAAAAAAAGTAGACAGAAGGATCAAAGAGTTAATATTGACAATAAATAGGGATCTTATAATGTGTTTTTTAAAATAGGGGCACTAAACAGTGTATTAGGTAAAAATAAAGGGACTAATAAATTATTTACCCAAACTAATAAGGAATAAGTATTTGGATTAGATGAAGAAATACTTATAATTGCATCAGGTAAAGAAATAACAGGAAACTGAGTTGGAAGATACTTTAAACTCTTTCCGTTAGGTTGTGTTTAATTGGAGTTTTGCAAATGTTAGGGACCTAATTGCTCATTTGTGTAGAATGGGGGGCTAATTGACTTTGGACTTATAGTTTAGGGTCCAAATAGTTATATACTCAAATAACCGACTTATTAAAACCTCGAAATCACATAATTTAAAAGTATTCACAAAAGAAAATTGTGTCACAAACGAATCCAGAAAAAGTTATCTCATTGAAGAAAAAGGATACGTAGCTGCCTTCAGCATTGGCTCAACCATCTGAAACAGCAGAAGGGAATAATTAGTTTCACCTCATGAGGTTAATCCTATGGAGCACGGACACGGCAAACGGCATTTTTAGAAAATATGAGACACGGGTGCGGCGGGGACACGGCAAATTTTATATAATTAATTATATATATATTAGATATAAAAATCTATAAAAACTTACTAAATCACAAATAAGTCATTCTCTAATCCATAAAAAAAACATCCATACTAAGATAAGTCATTAATTCATCAGAATCCCCAAAATAGTTATTGAAACAGACGAAATCAGAATCCCCTAAAAAGAAATCAGTATCCTAAAAAAGAAATTGAAAGAGAAGAATACAATTGGGTTACGTACTAATGAGGATCTTTATATTGGAGCTCTTTTCTTTTCAATAACCGCAGCTACCGAATCCCTTGTTATCGGTAGGGCTACTAATTAGGTTCATACCAGGCGAAGAGAAAGCAAGAGAGCTGACATTTCAACCATTGCATTGAAAGAAAACAAAAGAAAAGAAAGGAACTGTAGGGCTTGGCTTAGGGAAGCTTCAATCTCTTAGAGCAGATGCGGCCACTGTAGATGATCCAAATGGGGACTCCTTTCTCTATGAAGCTGTCGGAAGCAAAAGAAACAAGAGGAGAAGAAATCGGAATCAAAAGAAACTGGAGGAGAAGGAATCGATTTCAAAAGGAATCGCAATTGCAGATGATGAAGACAAAGCAAATCGACAATCGTAGGAGAGAAGAAGACCTAAATCGCATCACGTATTAGCAGTAAGTAAAAATTCGCTCCGTGTCCGATGCTCCGGCCGTGTCGCCGCCGTGTCCGGCCGTGTCGCCGAGTCCGGCGAGTCCGACTCGGCCACGGCGACCCCAGGGAAGTGTCCGTACTTCGTAGGGTTAATCCATTCAACTAATTTCCTAGTGTTTAAGGAGGTTGTCATTGATAAAAAACAAATGAAAGAAAAGATGAAGTATCAATCTATATATACAGACAAGTAAAAGTACGAAATGCTGCACCAACAACAGAAACACCGTCTGATAATAAAAAAGGAAACATATACCTGTGATAGTAAGCGTGCAGCACCTAGAAGTCGCTCCATAAAATCAGGTACATGACTGTACAATGTGTTACCCAATATTCATGAAATTGAAGATATAAATTTGTTCCAAGCCATGTTTACCAACGAAATAAATAGAAAATAACACAATTTTCCTCAAATTATTTGAGGACATGCACACATCTTTAAATACTATCAAGCAGAATGAGTAGTAGCTCTTTGAAATTTAAAATAAATGCAAATAACATTTCTAGCTAGATTTTTCATTGAGAAAACCATGTAAGTTCAGTGACCAATGGTGCATTTAACTCCAATAAAGACTATCAAAGAAAGTGTCATCAGCATATTATTTACATAAGTTGTAGGTGTAGAAATTTAATTTTTCTTCATGACATACTTCGTCAACCTAAACAAAGATACGGGCTTTTTTCCTGTAAAGCCAAAAGGCAGATAAAACTTATAAATAGCTTAATATTCTATTGGCGTTTATTATAAATGTATAATTGTGCTCCATATCCTAACACACAATAAGTTCGAGAAACGGTGTCAATTAAATTATCTGAGGCCAAAATACACCTTTCTAGCAGATGCAATTTTTGTTTAGGCTTCTTTCCAGTGAAAACGTGAAAGCAGCAAGCCAGTATCTCATCCAACTTAGCTGACTGCAAAAGCCTCAGATCCCGTCTGACCTAAAAAACTCCAAAAAGAAGGATGTAGCTATTAGAACAGCATAGGTTACTGAAAATGCAGAGAAAAGAAGAAGATCAATTTTAGAGTATGGCAAATTGAAAACTAAAATAAATTACACCACTGAACCAGCATTAGCAATTTGCCTAGCCTACTTCATTAATTCCATAAGCAAACAATGTCATGGAACTGATTTAACCAACAGCTCAAGCTGATAGTTAAGGCCAATCATAGATCTTATATTAATCTCTGACACACCCCACACGCAAATGCCCCTTGTGCTCGAAAGGTGTACAACACAGACCCAACCTGCCATGTGTTTTTAATTCCACAAATTAACGAGGTTGTCCGGACTTGAATCCTCGACCGTTTGGTCCTAGCGGTTCTGATACCATAACAACAACAACAACAACAACAAAGCCTTAGTCCCGAAATGATTCGGGGTCGGCTAACATGAACCATCATATAAAACCGTGAAATCAAGTCGTGTCAGCGACACAAATTCGCTCCCTCCACTCCGTCCTATCCACTACCATATTTTCCTCAATTCCCAGTAAACTCATATCACTCTCGATCACTCTCCTCCAAGTTTGCTTAGGTCTTCCCCTACCCCTCACCACTACATCCCTTTGCCACTCTTCGGTTCTCCTAACCGGCGCATCAAGCGCTCTACGTCTCACATGGCCAAACCACCTTAGTCGGTTTTCTTTCATTTTATTCCCAATAGATGTGACCCCTACTTTTGTCCTAATTATTTCATTACTCACCCGATCCTTTCTCGTATGACCACACATCCATCTCAACATACGCATCTCCGCCACCGACATCTTGTGGATGTGGCAGTGTTTCACTGCCCAACACTCCGTACCATATAACAATGCTGGTCTAATTGCCGTCCGGTAGAATTTTCCCTTCAATCTATTAGGCATGCCGGGGTCACAAAGGAAACCCGTAGCACTCTTCCACTTCGACCAACCAGCTTTAATCCTATGAGCAACATCTCCATCTACTTCTTCATCCGTTTGGATAATAGATCCTAAATACCGGAAGCAATCCGAAGCCTGAACAACTCTCCCATCTAGGGTGATTATCCCTGCCTCCCTACTCCTATGGCCGCTAAACTTACACTCCAAATATTCTGTCTTACTTCGGCTCAACTTAAAGCCTCTAGATTCTAGAGTTTGTCTCCATAGTTCCAACTTCCTCTCCACTCCTTCTTTCGTCACATCAACCAACACAATATCATCTGCACCATGGTATACCATCTTGAAGTGAACTTGTTAGTTCATCCATAACGATGGCAAAAAGAAATGGGTTTAGTGCGGAACCTTGATGCACTCCAATCGTAATAGAAAACTCTTCAATCTTCCCAACACTAGTACGTACACTCGTGCATGCTCCCTCATACATGTCCTTTATGATGTCAATATATTTCCGCGAAATGTCTTTCCTTATCAAGGCCCACCAAAGTACTTCCCTTGGTACCTTATCATATGCTTTCTCCAAGTCAATGAAAACCATATGCAAGTCTTTCTTCTTATTTCGATAGTGCTCCATTAATTGTCTCATTAGATGGATGGCTTCCATAGTTGATCGTCCCGGCATAAAGCCAAACTGGTTTTCCGAGATCTTCACCGTCCTCCTTAGCCTTTGTTCGATCACTCGCTCCCAAAGTTTCATAGTGTGACTCATTAATTTGATTCCTCGATAGTTGGCACAATCTTGGACATCGCCTTTGTTCTTATACAAAGGGATTAAGATACTTTTCCTCCATTCTGATGGCATCTTATTGTTTCTCCAAATTTTGTTGAAGAACGTCGTCAACCATTCGATTCCTCTTTCTCCCAAACATCTCCAAATCTCAATAGGGATGCCATCAGGTCCTACTGCTTTCTTCAACTTCATCTTACTTAATGCCATTTTGACTTCACCCTTTTGAATTCTCCGCAGGCATGCATGATTTATCATATCGTGTCTAATACCATGTCAAAAGGAAAATTTTCTTTGTACATTTCTCGTTTAATTCCTCACTTTTGTGAACATTAAAAGGATGCCAACCGCCAGATAACTAATAGTAATTCTTACCTTTAAAAGATACTGAAAATAAGAGCTTCTTCTGTGCTGATTTTTGTTTTTGTAGACAATTCTTTCAAAAATCCCATATTCAGTGTTAAGCTGTTCCAGGAACGATTTCAATCTGTCCTCCAAACTTCTAATTTCAGTGTCCATTTCAGGATTTCTGAAAATGTTGAAACATTAGTAACAAATATTGAAGTTTCTGTTAATCGAGTGTGTTACTAGGATTTAAGACAAGATGGACCAACCTTAAAAGATAAAATATGCCAAAATGAAATATAAGTTTCAAGCACTAAGAGCATCTCCAATGGGGTTTAATAAACCGCTCAATATACTCCATTGTATCATACTCTCCCATTGGAGAGAGTATGATAAAAAGTAATCATTATCAACCACTCAATGTTTATTGAGCTTTTGCTTATTTTTATATATATTTTTTTTATTTTTAAAACAATATGATTGGTTTAATTAATTTGTGGATCAATTATGATTGGTTTAATTAATTAGTGGAGCCTTTGTGATTGGTGGGTCCATTATGATTGAGTGGTTATAAAGTTTAACCATTGGAGTTATATAGTTTAATAAAATGAAATTTATTAAATTGATGATGTGGCATGTACAATGAGTGATTGTAAGTATAAACCATTGTGGATGCTCTAATGCAATGAGAATTATTCTCTTTTCTAATTTTACATTATCTAAAAAAAAAAAAAAAACTGGCTGGTTGGTTGAAATTCAATGTGAAATAATATTAATGCATCAATTATGGATATATTTTTTATCATTAACCTCTTTTCTTTAGTTATTTTCCATTAGAAATACTTTGTAGACACTGTATTCATGTATATTTATTATGTACCTTGGTTCACTGTATTAGAACCATATAAGCTATAATTGATTTAGTGACAGGAGTTGGATATCAGTTTTGCTTTCTTTTGTGCAAATTCATTTTCTATTATGATATTCATACTTGGTTTATTTGGCACATTTTTGTAAGAGAGCTTTTAACTAGCTACTTTCTTTAAAATGTTTGAATTTTGGATTTGTATTTTACATATGTATTTTTGATGGATCATATTTTTGGTAATCTTAATTTTCAAATTCATCACCTACAGACTAGACTTTTAATTTAAACAACAATCAAAAATTTAGAAATCACAAGCTTAGTAGCTTACCTTTTGAAGGATTGGTGACTAAAAAAGGCAGCGAGACCAGTGTGAACTTAAGAGCAAGAAAAATCAGTAGTCCCAAGATCCCTGAATCAGAATAAGGAGTTATTTTCGAAAATGGTCTCAATGATCAGAAAAACACATCAATTTAAAAATAAAAGTGGTTTTGCATATCAATAAATGTTGGGAGAGGTTTCGTTGCCTGCCTGCACTGACATTATTCACATCCGGCGCATTCTTTTGCTCCAGTAACGCCATTGATGAGCAGCAGAAACGAAGAGTGAAGGATGATTCTTCTGCTGAAAAAGTAGCCAACGGAAGAGGGATTAGCCCTGAGAGTGGAGAGTATTCCAGTCTAGGGATTTAGATTGCAAAATTGCAAGCGAGCAGCTAAAGCCCTAATCGCACGCAGAGGTTCTTGCTTACCTTCAATTTCACAAATTTCCTAGCTCAAACGTCCTCGAATTTGAAACATTAACTTAAGCGCCCAATTAAAATTGATAATGACTCTGATAAAACTCAAACGAACAGGCGGCATTATTACCTTCGATTTTGATTTTCTCGCTGAGATTGTTGATGTTGGGAGAGGTTTCGTTGCCTTCACTGACATTGGCGAAGGAAGCAACTGAGCAGCAGAACGTACTCAGGGGCCTAATATTTTGTGATCTTGCTTAATAATGGGCCGAGTAGAAGCCTCGTATTTTTGGGCTCCATACTTCATTCAGCCATCCACTCCTATTGCAATATAACATGAGACATGCATCTTATTGACTATTAGATCTAGGCTTATTAGAATCCTAAGGTGGAGATTCAAAGCATCTGAGGTTTAGATTTAATAACCATTAGACTTGACCACGGGCCCGAGTACCCGTTCGGCCTGTCCAGGCCCGTGTCCCTTGGGCTGGGCTTGGACAATGAAATTTACTTTTAGACCCAGCCCGGCCCAGGCCCGCCAAAGCCCGCCTATTTTTTGGGCGAGCTTGGGACATATAAAAATATTACGGGCCGGCCCAGCCCGGCCCGCCTTATTAATATTAATTAAAAAATTTATATATTTATAATTAAATATTTATTTTAAGTATAAATTTGATTTTTTATAATTGGAAATTATGTATATTTTTTTAGGTGGGCTTATATGGGTTGGGCTTGGGATTTGATTTTTAGGCCCGAGCCCGGCTCGAGCCCGCCTAAATTAATACTGGGCTGGGCTGGGCTTGGGACGAGCACTTTTACACAAAAGCCCGCCAGGCCCGGCCCGAACCCGGCCCATGGACAGGTCTAATAACCATATATCTTACGGTGAATGAGCAAATTCACTTGCTCATTAAGGCGCACGTGAAAATTCCTGTATGACATTAATAGGTTGCACATGAAAATCCGAAAAACTAAAAAACCAAAAATCTAACTGAAAATAAGGTTAATTAAAATTAATTGATTAGTATACGATTTTTAATTGGTATGGAACTGTTTGAACTAAAAGCTCAAGCTTATATTTAAAGGTTAATTTTATATTAATACGTGTTCACTAGGTTTGAAGCGTGCACAACAAAAACTCATATCACCATATCCTGCAATTAAATCAATAAATGGGGCTGCCAGAAATCGAGCCCTAGACTCTAACACCATGTCATGGAACCGTTTGAACTAAAAGCTCGAGCTGTTAGTTAGGATAGTTACATGACATGGTATCAGAACCAGGTTGACCAAGTGGTCTAGGGTTCTATTCCTGGCAGCCTCATTTGTTGATTCTCATTTGTTGATTTAATTTCAGGACATGGTAATATGGTCTGGTTTGTACACGCTTCAAGTCCAGTGGGAATTCGCGTATGGGAGTGTGTCAGATATTAATATGAAGTGAACATTTAACTATCAACTTGAGCTTTTAGTTCAAATGGTTTCATGACATGGTATCAGAGCCAGTTTAACCAAGTGGTACAGGGGTTTGATTCCTGACAGCCCTCATTTGTTAATTTAATTGCAGGAAATGGTAATATGGACATGTGTTGTACACACTTCAAGTCCAGTGGGCATTCATGTATTGGGGTGTTACTCAGGATATGACATTAATTGGTTCTCTGACATTAATTTTAAAACGCGTGGTTAATAGTTACGATTACGGTTTTAGTATGTCAAAAACCGTGGTTAACCGAAACCGATCGAATGTCAATTAAATATTAAAAAATATATAAATACTTTTATTTATATGGGTAAATAATTATTTAGTTCCTATAGTTTTGTATAACCCACCAATCAGTCCACTGTTTAATTATAAAATCTCTGTTTTTTTTTTCACTTTCAATAATTTAATCTTTCTATCAAACATTAACATTAAATAAGATAAAAATACATAAGTAACCCTTAATTTTTTTTTTTTTTTACTGTCTCTCTAATTTCGTTTAATACTACCCTCTTGCTAATTCTGAACTTCATCTCACACTATTTTTAATTTCACACTAAACTCCTCTAAAATGTCAATCTCTTTTCTCGTAACATGGTTTCCTCCAAAATGTCAATCTCTTTTCATAACATGGTTTCTTCTTTTTTGGAGACTCACGACGAGGAAGGAAAAGATGGAGAAAATTGAAATGTAGAAGTAAAATGCATTTATTACATGGTTGTTTATAATTAATATGAGATTTCATTAAAGATTTTGTAAGAAAATGTGGAAATTAATAATGTGAATTGGTTCATCTCGATGTAAATAATATTATTGAAAGTGATCAATATGTGACTTTTTTTTATGTTTCTAGACGTAGAAATAAGGACAAAATTTTATTACTTGTTTTCCAAAAATTTGTAGCGAGAAGTTTTATTTGGGGAAATTTTGCTTTTTAAAAATTTATTTTTATCTGTTTAATTAAATATACGGAAATTTGATATAGGGGTTAAACAGTTTAATGGAAACATAGACACAATGCATGCACATTTCTTTCCACTGTTAATCTCTTTAACTCCAATACGGGTCGATAGTTGGGTGAAGATTTTAACCTTAAATCTACGAAAGGTTTCATCTCAACCAATGTTTGAAGGAGTAAATCCCAAGTTTTGAAGAACACTCCAACAATGAATTTTTTTTATTAATTTCATAAAAGTTACTTCACTACAACTAAAGATGTTTATATACATCATCTAATACAAGATAAAAGACCTAGATGTCCAACTAGAGTTACAAAACAAAAGGTAAAGAATAGCGGTAAATAAGGAAGGTGGATGATAAAGTGTATTTAGGTAATTAAACCTAAATGGTAAAACAGTAAAATCAGGTAATAGACAGCAAAATTGCCGCATTGTTGAAGTTTCGAAGTGCATAAACTGTCCCACACACCGAGTCCTCCAACCCACACAACGTGTGACTCACTCCACACGCTGACTCGAAAAATGACTCGACGAGTGAGTGAGTTTCTGCCCATGGTCGTCTGAAACTTACTTTTCTCCCACTCTAGTCACAGCCTCACACGGTGTGTGACTTGACTGGCACGCTGTGTGAGAGTCTTTTTCTTATTGTCTTCCTTTTGCTCCCGGACCCATGTCGAAAATACCCTCATCAAACTCGTCATTGTTCCGTTATCCTACTCACAATAAAAATTAAAATTCTTTTATTATTTTATCATTGTCCATAACCCACCAAACATACATGGAATAATAATTCTCAACATCTTATTTTTATCTTATCCCAACTTTTTATTCCCGTCCTAATTTTTCATCATTATCCTCATCCCAATTTTTCCACCTTATACTGAAGTGTTTTGTTGTGCGGAAGTAATGAAAGATAAAATAATAAACAATCGAAAAACACAGATTTACGTGGTTCACCAACGTTGTGTTGGCTAGTCCACGGGCAGAAGGAGAATAGTATTATTAGGAGGCGAAAATCAGATTACGATTATTAGGTTTACATAATGGGGTATTTATAATACCCAATCTAACTTAATCCCACTAGGAACTCATGATCTCAATCCCACTAGGAACCCATACTTTTCGATTTTCACATTCATCGTAGACATCTTTCTCTCAGAAAACAAAAACCCCAATCGGAAATCGAAATCTCTGATACCAGTTTGTTGTGCGGAAGTAATGAAAGATAAAATAATAAACAATCGAAAAATATAGATTTACGTGGTTCACCAACGTTGTGTTGGCTAGTCCACGGGCAGAAGGAGAATAGTATTATTAGGAGGCGAAAATCAGATTACGATTATTAGGTTTACATAATGGGGTATTTATAATACCCAATTTAACCTAATCGCACTAGGAACCCATGATCCCAATCGCACTAGGAACCCATGATCCCAATCCAACTAGGAACCCATGATCCCAATCCAACTAGGAACCCGAAACCCAATACTACTCCGGATAGAAAACCCATGATTCAAGGCATTACGACATGTTTCATTTTATCCGCAAGATGGTTCAGAAGATTTGATATGACAATAAAATAATAAAATCGATTTTATTCGCAATGTTTTTTTTAAAGAACTTATTCGGCAAAGTTAAGCATAAAACTGCACCGTTTCGAAAGTTAGTGCTAGAAACTTTGCTGAAAAAACAATAGGGACAAATTTATAGTTTGTCCCTAAAAAAGTGACAAACACAATGAATCCCGTCTCTGCCCATTCTCGACTGTCGTCCTCAATCCCGTCCATCGTCGATATCGGATGCTACTTACCTCTCCAATGGATCAGTTCAAGCTACCAATACAAAAAAAAAAAGGTCACAATACTGGTGTTATCATGATGTTAAGAATCGCAGTTGAGAATTTCAACAGCAATTCAGAAAACCAGCATTTCTCTCTTTACTTTCATCATTCTGGAGCTCAAGCCATCCAAACAGCTGACACGATTCAGGTAATTGATGAATCCTTCATCACTTTTTCATGATTAGGTTTTTTATTGTAAAAGAATTGCGATTGTATTGTGGCTGAACCGTAGACCTAAGAAAAGAAAGTGAATGTGATAATCGAATAGGAAAAAGGGAGAGAAAGCAGCTTTAATTGCAGAAATTGGAAGAAGAGCGTAAGTTCCAGATCAATTGCACTCCTACTCCGTTGTTTTGGTGGAAGAATTGATGTGAGTATATGCAATTCGTTAATTTTCTTCTTGGCGTAGCTTTTGATATGTGAAAGAAATAATTCATCCATTGACAACTCCATTGAATTGAATTGAAATGAAATACTTTAATAACAAAAACTGTATGTTACATGAAATTTGATATTGTAAAAAGAGATTCAATGAATTACAACCTCCAAATTAAGTTTATTAGCGAGCTTAAAGAGGTTAGGATGAAGAAGAAGTGATAAATTAGGTTAGCAAGTAGGGAAAGCAACACCACATTGACGGCCGAGTTTGATATTAGATGCAATGAAAAGCTTAATGTTTGGATCTTTTAAGTAGCCACAGTAGCACGGCCTTTGCTCCCTCATCTTCCGGCAGCATAGGCTTGAAACTCCTTGAGAGATGGCAATTGCTGGTAGGCACATGGCCAATTCCACAGGGCTGCATTTCACGCCTTGCGACACGGAAACTTGCACTTGCATCCCTATTATCATCACCACACACACAATTATCCTTGCCATCTTGTTTTTCATCATCTTCACTCTGTAATCAACTAATCCCGGGGATATTTTCTAGACTAGAGGATACAAATAACTGCAACCTTTATATATACTGTAAGAGACATCTAACACCATTTCATATTTTCTTATAGTCTTCTTCTTCTGTTATGCTTTGGTGTATTTATTAATTTATGAAGACTTTCATTGTGATTATCTTCCTTTGACTTCCAACAGAGCCAGCCACTTGCTATTATTTATTAAGAAATAAAACAGATCATATGGGAACAAATTATAAATATAACAGTCAAATTAGACTTAATGAAGAAAGTATAATAATGAAGAACAAAATCCAGTCATGTCGTTTTCATGGATTCGTCAATTTGATTTTTTATTGACTGATTCTTCTGTTGAGATTTTAATCCTGATTCAGCCCATTTTACCAATGGTTTATAGCTATGTTGCACGGAAACTCTTCTTCATTAGTGTTTCCTTTGTTTCATTTCTGTTTCAGTTTCTTTTCCGTTTCCATCACCTTAGCAATATGTTTCTAGAAATAACATTTCCGGCTATCCGTTTCCGTGCAACATAGTTTTATAGTCTTCTTCTCCTGTCATCCTTTCATGTATTTCTTAATTTATGAAGACTTTCATTGTCATTCTCTCCCTTTGACTTCCAACACAGCCAGCCACAAGCTATATATTAAGAAATAAAACAGATCATATGAGATTAAAATATTACAATTTCCTTTACTTTGTCTGTTTATGGTATTACCTAAGTGAGAGTAATTTGTATATATGATTTTTTTTTAAGTTTCATGACGCAAGGAAACTTGTCTGCTTAATACACTGTTTTCTTAATATTTTAAAAGATTATAGAGAAGATAGCAGCCTCCAGGTTCCACATGTGCATGTGAAGTTGTAAATGTTATCTTATATGGATGAATTTGTTTTTATTAAAGTCAAAGGAATTCATATGATGCAAGTATATCATATGGAATTCATTATTCTCGGTCAAAGGAACAACTCAACATATTTTATATCATGATGTTAGCATTTCTCAAGTCTACGAGGGTTGCCTCGAGTGGTAAGGAGTTGATATCTTTGTTTGTCAAGTTTGTGGTTCAATTTCTCACTTAGTTAAAATTTAGTCGTCATTGTCATTGGTAAGACAATTTGTAAATTCCACTCCAAACCCTTATTGTGTTTTGCCCCGGTCTTGAGAATGGATAGGCCATTACCTAAACTTTTTGTAACCGAAGAACAACAGTTCTCAAAACCATAAAGTGATACCTTTGCTAAGCTTTAGCTTTTATTTTGGCGTTATGCTGATAAACTAAAATCGGTACAAAATACAAGTAGTGGTAACCAATATAGGGTTACACCCATGGCGGCCACCGAACTTTACTCATTCTCACGGTGTGGCTACTAAACTTCAAAACATGACATAAAATCCACTCAACTTTACACTTTCTAACATTATGACCACTGAACTTCAATCAACGTCTCAAAATAACTGTTGGCGACCTCAAAATAAAAAATTTCAAGAATTGATGATATTCTAAGCAACTTTAATTCTTCAAAATTTTCGTTTTGAGGTCATTTAGGTCTTGTTTGGTTAGAAGAGAGAAAGTGAATTTGTAGAGGGAGCTCCAAAAATGGTGATTTTGGAAAATAAAAAAAATGTAGTTTCATGGTAAATGTAGTTGTTTAGAATTCATTTGCTTGTTTTATATCCGTTTCATGGACTGATATTCGGCCTTTAGCCATCAACTCTGTGCTTTCTTCTACTCTAGTCTCTATTGTTTGAGTGGATTGTCTGGATGCAAGTATATGGAATTCATTTGTTCTTTGTATAGCTTTCACATGTTTAAGGAATGATTCCACATTGGTCACATGAATTTTAATATGCTCTTTTTTTTCCATGAAGCAAGGAATGTGTTCTGCTTAAAAAATTAGATCATGTTGTTTTAGAGCATTGACATTGATGTAAGTATATCATATGGAATTCATTTTTTTTCAGTCAAAGGAATAACTCAACATGTTGTAGACAAGTTTTCAAAAATTGATATTAAACAGAACCCAATAACTACGCCATAATTGCTGATATATGGTTGAATATGAATTTGAACAAGTCAAATTAACATGCACAAATTTAATTTATATTCAAAAAAATTTATCATCCTGATATATACCCAATCCTCCCTATAAAACCAGAATTTACATGACTCTGACACTATGACATTGCCAATAATGGCTATTAAAAGAACTCCATCTGCACATCTTCTGTTCCTCTCAACCTTTTATGTGTTTATTTTATTTTTTCATCTTGCAGCTGGACAATCAGCTTCCAATGCCAGCTGCATTGAGATTGAGAGAAAAGCACTTGTTGAATTCAAACTAAGTCTTGTAGATCCATCTCGTCGCCTTTCTTCGTGGATAGGCGAAAATTGCTGTCAGTGGAATGGTGTGGCCTGCAGCAAGGCGACAGGTAACATCATTCGGATTGATCTCAGAAACTCATTTAACCTTACCTATCCTGAGTATATTATGTTTGGGAGTGAGGCAGAAGCCTATGAGCAGTCAAGTTTAAGTGGTCAAATCAGTCCCTCTTTGCTCAACTTAAAACATTTGCAGTATTTGGATTTGAGCAAAAACAATTTCTTGGGAAGTCCTATTCCTGAATTCATTGGTTCTTTAAGGGAGTTGAAGTATCTTAACCTTTCTCATGCTTCGTTTTCCGGGATGATTCCTCGTCATCTCGGAAACCTGACAAGCTTGGAGAACCTTGATGTCTTTCCTTATTCATTCACTAATCCTGATCCTGAAAGTCTTTGGGTTTCTGATTTAAATTGGTTAGCTAGACTTGAATCTCTTAAGTATCTAAATCTAGGAAATGTGAATCTTAGCTTAGCATCAAATCATTGGTTGCAAGCAATTAATAAGCTGCCTTCTCTTCTAGAGTTACGGTTGACAGGTTGCGATCTTCGTAGCCTTCCCCGTTCTCTTCCAAGTGTAAATTTCACTAGTCTGCAGGTCCTGGATCTCTCTGTCAACAGTTTCAATTCGTCGTCGTTTCCTTCCTGGTTGTTTAATCTTAGTACTCTTGTGAATTTGAACCTTGCGAATTCCGAAATCAAGGATACCATTGTTGCTGATGCTTGGAGAAACTTTTGTAACTTGCAAGTGTTAGACTTATCCTTCAATGAAATTAGTGGAGATATATTAGGTAGCCTACCTAAATGCAGCAATACTACCTTGGAGGTGTTAAGCCTGCGATATAGTAAATTCAGTGGGAAGATACCCGAGTCCTTGGGAAACTTTAGGAGTTTAAGAGTCTTGCAACTCTGTGGGAACTCATTCATAGGTTCAATTCCTGAATCTCTGGAAAGGTTGTCGCTTTTGGAGGAATTAGACCTCTCTAACAACAGATTGAGTGGAAACATCTCTGAAAGCATTGGGCAGTTTAGTGCTTTAAAATATTTAGATCTTTCTATGAACTCTTGGCAGGGTGTTGTTTCTGAAAATCATTTCCTCACACTCAAACATTTGAAATGTCTGTCCTTGTCTTCTGTGAACCAATCACTTGCATTCAGTGTGAAGCAAGAATGGATTCCGCCTTTTAGTCTAGAGATCGTCTTAATCAAAGACTGTCGATTGAGTTCTCCGTTTCCAGCTTGGCTCGAGACTCAAAAGGAATTGGTTAGTATAGCCTTGACAGGAGTTTCAATTTCAGGCACTATACCTGTCTGGTTTTCGAACTTGACTCCAAATATTAGGTGGTTAGAGCTTCAAAACAACCAATTAAGCGGAATTCTTCCAAAAGTTTTGAACTTTTCACTGCAGGCAGTATATATGGATATAAGTTTTAACCTTTTTGAGGGCACAATTCCACTTTGTGTCAATGTTCAAAGTCTTAGATTCAGTAATAATAAATTTTCAGAGACAATTCCTCAAACCATAGGCGAAGAAATGCCGGCGACATTTGTATTGGAGATTTCAGGGAACTTTCTAAGTGGCAACATTCCTTCCTCCTTGAATAAAATGCAGCAACTGGCGGTTCTTGATCTATCGAACAATCAATTTTCCGGGAATGTATTCAGTGATTGGGAGGGTTTAGAAGCACTAAACACAATAGATCTTTCAAACAACAATCTGTCAGGTGGAATCCCAAACACCATATGTTCCCTGCCTCAGCTGCAAATTCTGAAACTAAACGGAAACAATCTTTCCGGAGATTTGTCTTTCTCCTTGCAAAACTGCACACGTCTAGTTACACTTGACCTTGGAGGCAACAAGTTCAGTGGAAAAATACCAAACTGGATCGGGGAGAGACTTGTTTCGATCTCGTTAGTAAATCTGCAAGACAACAAGTTCAGTGGAAGTATTCCTCAACAGCTTTGTGATCTTTCTGATCTCCACATCCTGAATCTTGCACATAATAACTTGTCAGGGTCTATTCCGCGATGTTTAGGCAGTCTTAGTGGTATCACTTCATTCAAACCATATTCTGCAACGCCATACTCCCCACCTTACGCGGAGCAGACATTGTTGAATGTGAAAGGCCAGCAACTTGAATACACCAAGATACTTTATCTTGTCAACATCATTGACCTTTCAGGAAATAATCTCCAAGGCGAAATACCGGGCGAAATTACAAATCTTACGTACCTGGTTGCCCTGAATCTTTCTCAAAATCAACTGACAGGAAAGATACCGGATAATATCGGAGATCTGAAGCGTTTAGAAACTCTTGATCTTTCTGGCAACCATATTTCAGGTGTCATCCCTCCAAGTATGCCTTCAATGACTTCCTTGAACTACTTGAACTTGTCACACAATAACTTGTCAGGGAACATTCCATTAACCAATCAATTCCTGACATTCATTGATCCATCGATTTACGAGGGTAATCCCGGACTTTGTGGGTCTCCATTGCCAACCAAATGTTCCGGGGAAAAGGAAGGAAACAAGCTACACAAGGATGCCGAAGAGGAAGAGGAAGAAGAGACTGAAAGGATATGGTTCTTTTTAGGAATGGCGCTTGGATTCGTAGCGGGGTTTTGGGTTGTTTGTGGGAGTTTGATAGTGAAGAAATCCTGGAGAAATGCTTATTTCAAGTTTGTGGATAGAATTTATGACAGGGCGTACGTTGTCATTGCGTTGAACATGGCTCGGGTTAGAAGGCAGCTCAACTGGGAAAAGAATTATTGATCAGATCAGATATGAGAATGCTTCAAGCAGGTAAAAACTTATCTTTAGTAATTAGTATTATGAAGTTTTAATTTGTTATTAGGGTAAATTCCAAAAAAAAAACTCTCTGCTTTTAGATATTGTCAAATTGCTACCTGAAAAGAAAATTGTTCAAACGGTGACTGAGCATTTTTGTTTTGCTAAAGCACATGATTGAGTTTTTCGTGTTACTAAAAACAATGATTTTAAAAATTAAAATGAGCGTTGACGATCTCAAAATTGAAAAATTCAAAGTCTTGATGATAACTTTAATGTTTCAACTTTTTAATTTTGAGACCATTTAGGTGTTGTTTGGTGAGGAGAGAGAAAATGAATGTTTTAAAGAGAGAAAGCTCCTAAAAATAAACAACTTTACTTTTTGGAATTTTTCATTTTGAGGTCGTTAATGGTAATTTTTATAGTGTCAAACTAAAAAATCCTTCTTTTTAGCATAAACTAAAAAGATCATTTAGGGTTTGGATAAATTTTTGTTGTTGTTATTATGTATGTTAACTTGTGCTTCTTCTGGTTACTATTGCAGGGTAGTCATTGGCAAGAGACATGATAGAAGAGACAAACGTGTATATATACTCCGGAGGCCTAGGCAGGAAAAATCGGAACAAATTTTCGATTTTGAATGCCTAAATGGGTTTAAGCGGTCCAGGTGGTCTTGTTTTTTAACAGTGGTTTTTAGAAAGACAACCATTAATAATGCAACAAGTGATATGGAAACCCGACTTGTTTGTTTCAGCTGTAATTGTTTATTGTTTTCTGTAGATATTAGCTGATTTTCTTGTTTTTCCATTGTGATCTACCATTTTGTTTCAGTTGTGTTGTTTACTGTTTGTTGTTTTAGGTAGATTTTAGTTGATTTTTTTCTCTCCAAAATATGTTGTTTTTTCATTGTAATCTACCATTTTTTAGAGTAAAACAATTAAAGAAAAAAGAGCTAATAAAAAAGAGACTTAAACCGATATTAAGGTCGAGAAAAATTGTGCAGAAAAATATTTTTCCGATTTTTCAGTGTTTGTTTGTTTAGTAAAATAATTTAAACGAAAAATGCCAGGTTAGTCAACATACAAATATATGAAGAAATTAAGGAAAATGTTTTACTAAATCTTTTGAAATCAAATACTCAATTTTTTCTTACTCGTTTTAGCTAAACACTAGAAAATATTTTATTTTCCAACAAAAAAATTTCCTGAAATTTTTTTTCCTAACCCAATATTTATCAAAATACAATATTTTCTGGTAAACAAACATGACCTAAATATAGTTTTAAAAAGTCATTAAGGAATGACACAATCCCTTTCGAAAAAAAGAAAGGACATAATGCGCGTCAACATTAAAAATTAATGCCGTAATGCGTAAAATTAATGGCGTAATGCGTAAAATTGTGACAGTTAAGAAGTTCATCATGGATTTAGAATTTGTTTGATGAAATTGAAAATTAGGTATTAAATTTTAAGTGTTGAATATTATAATTGATAAAAGTATTAAATAGTGTAATTGTTTGATAAATATAAATACTAAAAATAAGTGTTGTATATAAGAATATTAATATTTAACTTAAAATATTAAGTTAAATATTTTGACTTATCAAACATTTTTAACTTAATTAACTAATTTAAGTAGCAGAGAAATAACTTTTATCAAACATATTTAAATTAAACATGTGCTTAACATTTTAATTTAATACCACGTAGCAGTGCGTGATTAGGACTTCAAAACATTACAACTAACTCGTACTATCACACACTGTTAATCACGTCCTGCCACGTGGTATTTGAAGGGTTATTTGTTTTGAATAAACAAGTTGAAAGAGTTAGTTGTAACGTTTGAAGTTCATGAGATCAGTTGTAGTTTTTGGACAATTTGAAAAATCTGAGAAAGGATTTACTCTTACTCCCACTAACTCATACCAAATTCAATCTGACTTTAAAGAAACACAGTTTACTATTTTTCTACTGCTTTTTTAATTTTCCTTTTAAATCCTTTACTTTTCGTTTAGGATTCGATTCTAGCGTTTTATTTTTGCATAATGTATGCATATAATTCTATCTATTTTTAGGATAAATACTCAATCTTTAAAATCTTAAAAGTTTAAGGGTCCAATTGTATGTTTTTGCATAATGTATGCATATAATTCTATCTATTATTGACAACGTTATTGAAAAATCAATATATGTGAAAATTAAACTTTAAGACTTCAATCAGAAAAAATAAAAAGTAATTAAATACTCAATTTTTAAAACTATAAATTGTAAGGGTCTAATTGAATGTTTAATGTTTATTCCCACACAAGAATTTAATGACATTGAGAATTCAAATCCACAGGTTAAATTTTCATATATCAATTAATTCAAATTTCAAATACAACTGTCCACCTCATCAATATCTGTGAATTTGTGAAATTAAATCCTGACCATGGAAACAAACGCTCAGGATTAAACATCTCTTCAACGATCCAAGTGTCAAAGGATATCCGCCGTAGATAATTAAGGGCTACGATCTCTCCCTCTCTCACATAGTTGTCTTCAAATTACCACTTTTTGATCTAGTGGATGAAGCAGCTCGCAACCAAAGCAGCCTTTGAATCTGCTCCGGCAACAGGAGGTGTTAAGAAACCTTACATGTTTCTCCGGGCACCGTCGCTCTAAAGTCGAAAGTACTAGAAAGCACGGAGGTCCAGGTCAGAAAACTCTGTGTCATTCAACCACATCTCACACTCAACAAGTCACAATTCACAATACATTCATACACATATATATAAGCAATATGCTTATCGTCGCACTCGGTTTGATCTTTTTTTTTTGAAACAACACTCGGTTTGATTAATTCTACACGATCGGGTGTGCGTTCAATTGCACCTTGTATTGTGTGAGCTTTAACTTCTATTTTCTCATAATTTTGTGCAAATAATCAAGGATAAACTATTAGAAACTTGTAATTCTCTTTTATTTATCAAAATCATGTGGAGAAATGTTTGTTGGTAAGTTTTCGACTTATTTCAAGGAAGCTAAATGAGGCAATAATTGATGAGAAAAAAAAGTCATTTAATTTGAATAACATCTATCTAGGGCATTTAATTTAGAGGATGTTCTTCAGAACAAATTATAGTTTGTCACTATGAAAAGGATCTGGCCAAATACAGTTTGTCACTATACGTAAAAATTTCTACATATTTATTCATAAACCAAATGTTGTTCTAGACTCAACGAGATTTTAGGGAAAGAGAAAGGGAGAATACAAAATGAAAGATTTCAGAGATTATGAGGCCATAAAAAATAGCTTACATATAAGCCATGCACTCTTAACAGTGAAATAAGGACAAATCAAGACTGCTATGGAAATTACGAGCTTTATATAAAATAATCGATAATGTTGAAGTAATCTAACACTAGCAATTATATACAAGTATCTCAATATAAGACAACCTAAACAAACAAAATCAAGGTCAAATTAAGACCGCTATGGAAATGAAGAGTTTTATATGAAATAATCGATAATGTTGAAGCAATCTAACACCAGCAAATATATACAAGTATCTCAAAAATAAGACAAGCGTAAAGGAATAAAATCAAGGTCTGGACACAGCCTAAATGGTACAACTGCCATAGGTAGGTGGCGTACCAATGTTCAAGCCCTGGTTCTAGCATCAAACTTTCTTCAAAATAAATGGACAAATCAAGTTTATTTGAAAATGGGAGCTCCCTTTACGTATTTTTATATGTTAAGAAGCACAAAAACAAGACAACAAATTTCAACCTCTTCAAGGCAAAACAGGAATGAACTTCAACTCTATGCTGGCATAGACCTCATCACTAGTTAAGACATGAATATATTTTGGAATTCACATGTCATGGTTTCTCCACCAACCCTTCCAGCTTAATTTAATGACTTTTTACAACAGATGAAGGATCAGAACTGAGTCTCCATAGGAAAACAATCAAAGATGATAGGAGACAAAACTAAGGAGAATACAACCTTATGATCATAATCAATCAATTTATTGTTTTCTGTTGACAAAGATGCTCATTTTTACTCAGAATATCAGGTGTACCAGTTTAATCAAAGAGCATTGTGTTGTTTGACTTATAGAAGTACTTTTCATAAAAAAAACTAACCTTCAAAAGCCCAATAGCAAGCCCTTCCAAATGCCTGTAACCAAGAATTCGAACGTGAACTTATGGACTTCATTTTCATCCACATCAGATATCTGTAGTTGACAAGATATTTATTAATGAAAAATCCACTTCAATGGTCTAAACATTTTAATAAACAAAGAAGAGAAAAGAAACATACGCTAACATAAGTTGGAGTTGAGACTGGATCATAAGGAATCTCAAGCAGAAGGCACATGCCTTTATCTAACCTGGCCACTTTTGCACTGTCATAAATATCCCCAATATTCACATGCTGCATTCAAATCAAATATCAGTTCCAAGAACCTTAAGGGAAATAAATAAGCAAAGCTTGAGATGAGATGATATCTCAAATTTATGAGCTCATAAAATCGCTGATGAAACCAGATGAGATAAAGATGAACTCATATTACTCCAAAAACACTCTAGTGCAAATTGAGTAACAGTAGATACTGAATTATGAAATATGCAGAGTCTCAAGAACCAAGAGCCACAAGAAGCAATCTTCATCAAAGGAAAAGCTCAGAAACCGGGTTTGGAGTTTAGTACAAATAACAATCTACAGACTGTAAAAATAACAATTGCTTGGCTTGGGTATATAATGGCTTGCTAGGTATCTCAAAGGAGCCAATTACCCAAGCCATTGCCCATTTAGACAAAGACCGACACATCTATAGACTGTATAAATAACAATTGCTTATGTTTATTAAAATATAACGAGAAAGTATTAAGAAACACAAGAAAATATGATTCCACAAGCAATAGTGTTAGATGTATGAAAGAAAAAAAATGAAACAAGGCATGTGCCTTCCTTCCATTTTAATGTAACCCAGTAAAGCCATGAAGCGGCCCATATCTTTCATTTCAGAAAAGGGAAGGACAAAAAATCGACCAGGTGATTTAATTCTTCTTCACAAAATTACAAAGGTTGGAAGGTCCCTCTTTTTGTGTCTAGCTAAAATTATATGTTATGTAGTCACAAACACATGATACACTGCTAGTAGCACAATCATACATCTACATAAATAAATAAACAAATATGAGCAAGGTAGAAAGAATGGTAGCTCATGTACATAAATTAAAATTAAAATACTTGAGGACAAGGGAATCCATTAGGCCGGGTCAAAAGCAGCAACTCTGTTTGACCAATTTCTTTTTCATATAAGTCAAGGTAACTCTTTTGGTGTGAATGGCACAGAGATTCCTCGACCAGATCAGCCTTTGAAGCTTCTTGTAGAGCAGATACTGCAGAGCTTTGGAATTTCAGATCTGTCTTTAAAATTTCAGGCGATTTCTCAGATCTGGTAGTTTTGAATTTCAACCTGTGAGGTTTCTTAACACCGCCTATTGCCAAAGCAGATTTAAGGGCTGCTTTGGTTGCGAGCTGCTTCCTCGGTGCTTTTCGTCGGGTGGATTTTCACTTAGTTCTGGCCATGTCGATTGGTTTAGAATCAAAAAGTGATAATTAGGATTTGTAATTTCAGGTGCCATATGAAAGAGATAGAAAAGAATAATTTAGTCTTGTTTATCCTGATCTTTTGATTCATAGATATGACATTAATGCACAAACAAAGGGTTCCAGTTCCACCTTAAGTGTGTCTGATGAACATCAAAATCAAAATGAGTAATTATTAGAAAGAAGTGAATGAGATGAGTTTGATTAATGGAATTAATAAAGTACCTGTTGTTGAAAGGTGAAGAGGTGGACAACACTTGCCATAAACAGGATCTCGAACCCTAGCTAAGGCTTCGTAACAAAGAGTAACCACCACATTTTTTAGCCGCAATCTGGAGGAGGAGCTTAGAAGCATTGCTAGCTCCGAACACTTTGTGAGCTGCTGCAAAGTTAGCCATACCTTGTTCTGCATCAAAGTAAGGTGCAAATATGCACCCTTTCAAATTTTACAAGCACCGCAAGGATCTATTCCTCCATTGTTGTTCATTTCAGAGCTCACCTTTCTTATTTTTTCTGAGATTGTGTTTGAGCAAAAAGGAGCAAAGAGAGAAAGAAAGGGTATTTAATTAGAGATAGTTGACATATCAGTGCATATAATTATGAAGAATAGATTTTTGGTGGTAAGGTCATATGAAAGGACTTCCATTTCTTCCATCGTTTCTCACTTGTAATCCTCGTCATTTCTTTTCATGATCAATGGCCATGATTTAATTTCAAAAGGTTCACAAAGATCCATGACATGACAAATTGTGTTTGAAATTTCAATTAAATTGATGAGAGCGGGAAATTGAAAATCTAACCTAGCATTTGAATTCTCAATTTGTGTGAAACCTCTGAATCTGCTCCGACAACAGAAGGTGTTAAGAAACCTCGCATGTTTCTCCGGGCACCATCACTCTAAAGTCGAAAGTATCAGAAAGCATAGAGGTTCAGGTCAAAAAACTCCATTTCTAGTGTCTAAGAAATCGCTCAAGATTTTAAGACGGATTTGAGATTCCAAAGCTCTGTTGTATCTGCTCCACAAGAAGCTTCAGAGGCTTATCTGGATCTACAAATCTCGGTGTCATTCAACCACATCTCACACTCAACAAGTCACAATCCACAATACATTTATACACATATATAAGCAATATGCTTACCGTCGCACTCGGTTTGATCTATGCTACACGATCGGGTGTGGGTTCAATTGCACCTTGTCCTCCTAATGTCACATAACATTTATTCATCCCAAAAGAGTTACCATTATGCCAAAGGATATGCAGTTGGCAAGAAGGATTAGAGGCTTAAAGACTTGACTATAGTGGAAATGTGCACAGGTTTGTTTTAGCTTAATGTTGTTTGTATTGTGTAAGCTTTAACTTCTATTTTGTCATAGTTTTGTGCAAATAATCAAGGATAAACTATTAGAAACTTGTAATTCTCTTTTCTTTATCAAAATCTTGTGGAGAAATGTTTGTTGGTAAAGTTTTCGACTTGTTTCAAGGAAGCTAATTAGCAGGTCTAGGGTAAGATGAGGTTTTTCCATCATATTAAAATTTAATCATCTAATTACAAAGATTGAGTTCTCCACAATAATCAAACCAAAGGAACCCTAACCAATTAGACCAACAATAGAAAAATAATAGCACAAATATGGATGAACAGAAATAAATGAGTGGAGAGAGAGAGACTAGTAAACGAGTGGTGGCTGGTGACCGGCATCGGAAGGACGGAAGGACTAGAGAGTGATGACTTGTTGTTTTAAGGATTTCAGATTTAGTAGATCTGAAACTTCAGAATATTTGAGGAGACTGGGCTCGAAAATTTCAGAGATTTCAAAATGATGTCGTCCACCACTTAAACAAACGTTGTCGTTTTATATAAGGAAAAAGAAAATAATAAATAAAAATATCTTCAAGCTTTAGATTTGGGACAAACCAGTATCAATTTTAGGGTTACCGTCGGCCATGAAGAAGGGGCAAACCTCCAAAACTCTAAAAATTACTACTTAGGATCAAAAAAAATTCCAGAATTCAGTGGGGGCAAGTGTCCCTAATTCCCCCACTATAAATCCATCCCTGAACACCAACACGCAAGGAACCCAGAAGATTGAACACCAATAAACTCATATAAACCCATAAGAAAGGATACAAAAAACAAAATCACAAAGAAACCCAGAAGATAGAATACGAAATTCATATAATAATGAAGCTCAGAATATAATAACAATTCAAACCCATTTACTAACCTCTTCTCTGATGCTTCTGCCGCAAACACGAATGAAATAGGAGAAAGCTAGGTTGAGGCTGCAAACACGAACGAAACAACGAAACTGGAGAAAGCTAGGTTGAGGCCGCAAACACGAACGAAACAGGAGAAAGCTAGGTTGAGCAAAGGAGGAGAGAAAGAGAAGGAGAAGCACAATATGTCGTGCTTAATTGAGTCTTTAGAGTCGGTTATTTAAATAATCGATTCTAAGGAATTATAAGGAATTGAAGTCTGTTTTCAATTGATCCACGCAATTAATCCGAAAATTAGCGCCAAATTAGTCCAGCAATTGGCGTTGGTTCAAGTTGAACCGAAGCCAATTACTGACTAATTAGCTTCGGCTTAACGCAAACCGAGGCTGATAATTGGGTCATTGGCTTCGGTTCAATAAGAACCGAAACCAATGATCCCCAAAAAGCCAACCAATTTTTAAAATCACATTTAAAGTCGGTTTTTTTAAAAAACCGATCCCAATAACATATTTATTTGAGTCGGTTTTTTAAATAACCGACTCTAATTACCTGTAGCCATGGTTTTTTAAATAACCGTAGCCAATAAGGCGTGGCTGTAGGCTATTTCTGTACTAGTGTAAACGAGGCAATAATTGATGAGAAAATAAAGTCATTTAATTTGAATAACATCTATCTAGGGCATTTAATTTAGAGGCAAATCTGTTCTTCAGAACAAATTATACTTTGTCACTGTGAAAAGGATCTAGCCAAATACAGTTTGTCACTGTGAGTAAAAATTTCTACATATTTATTCATAAACCAAATGTTGTTCTAGACTCAGCGAGATTTTAGGGAAAGAGAAAGGGAGAATACAAAATGAAAGATTTCAGAGATTATCAAAAGTTTGCAGAGATGCTTGTAAAAAGTGTTGCATAGAATTAGTGCGTGAAAAAATAAAAATCCAAATGTGTTTACTAAGTACATGCATTGCGTCATTTAGTAAATTTCTCTCTTCCATTTGGAATTTATGTAAGATTTTTGCATTTTCTCTTTCACAGGCTTTTCCCCTCTTTAACATTTATTTCTAGTCTTAATTATTATATGATAGGCTAAAGAGAGACTCATCTGATTCAGCTTTGGTGAATAATATGATAGGCTTAAGAAAGTCATAAACCATGAACAATGGTTGAACTTTTAATTTATCAATAATATATAATTTACTGGATTCTTATTGGCTAACTTGAATTGTCAAGAGTTGTATAATGATGTGGGTAAGGAGGCGAGTTTGTGATACTGATGCAAAAACAAATGACTAGTTGAATATAATGTATAAATGCATAACAAAAATTGATGTTTAGACATTTCCAAGCTTCATCTCTTGGTGGGTAGTCTCACTACAAAATAAAGTGGGTTTTAACAATACTTTTCAAAATGTTTCCTGTTGTCATTATTGTATTATATACTTTTCTAAATGTTTCAGTTTACAATTGAAGAAGATGAGAGAGACATGAAAGCAGAATTATGTGTTGATCTTCATTTGAACTAGTTTGTAGATGTTAATGTGGGAGATTTTTCAAGTGGAGAGCTCCAACAGTTTGCTCTTTTTAGTGTTCTTTCATTTTACGTTCCACGAAAGGTTCAACACATGCTTTGGAGGTTATCTTCCTCAACTTTGACCTTTTCTAATTTTGACCTTTTCTAATTTTGTTTATTCATGTTAATATTTCGGCGGAATATCGACATTAAAATAGTTATTATAACGGAATGTGACACGTCATTCATATTTTATCGTTAAGTTCTGATTTCTCTCTCCACGTGGAGTAATATGAATGACGTGTCGCATTCCGTTATCGAGGCCTAAATTGGACCATTTTTTAAATGTTAAGCCTATATCGGTGTTATTTTGTACGTGGAGCCTAAATTGATACTTCATCAAAAATCATAAACCTATTTTAGTACCTCATCCTATTGACTTTTATGGTTATCTAGTCACTCAACTTTAATTTATTAAGAATTAAAAGAGATCATATGAGAACAAATTAAAAATGTAACAGTTCAAATTTGAATTAATGCACAAAAATATAATAATGAAGAAGAAATAGTCTATGTGTAAGAGAGAGCCCAGCATGACTTGGGTGAGAAATTGAAGCGCTCCCTAGTCATTTCTCGTCTATCTGTCCTCAGTGTCGCTTGCAACATTTGTTGATCTATTTCTTTCACACACTTTTCTCATCTTCCAATGCAATTTGAATTTATACCACACACACATGCATACCACATTTGAGTATGTTATGACCAATTAAAATGCAACATCTGTGCAATTTTTTAACAAGTACAAAATACCAAAAAACTAATTTTACCGCAAATAATTTTAACTCGTCTCTTTATTAATTAATATTAATAGGCGGATCGGGTGTACCGGTCCATGTTATTTTTATTAATTTCAAGTCCGCTAAAAAATAGACGGCTTTAACGGGTCTGGATTGGGCTGGGCCAAAGATCAATTTTCATTTTTCTATCTGTTCCAATGGACACGGGTCTAGACAGGCCAGACGTGTACCCGGATCTGTGAACAAGTCTAGATATAATAAAAGAAAGTCTAATGTATTGTTGGAGTAAAATGATAAGCTTGTAATAACTTTTTATTTTTACGAACCAAGAGCACTACTTTGAGTTTTGTTCAATTATTTTTCTCAAAATTAGTCTCATTGTCACATTTTGTTTCCTATTGATTCAAATTCAATATTAGTGTTTGGATATTCAGGAATTTGATTGAATTGAATTTTATTTATCTAACCGGACCGATGTTTGTACAATTTTAAAAACTGAACCGTACCAAATAACTAAAATAACCGAAGTTGTTTAAATATTTAAAATGTTATAAATTATGAAATTTTAGCTTCATTAATTTGGAAATTGCAATTTCAAAATCAATTAACCAAATACCTCTTATATTATAATTATTATGAAGAATATGTAATTGCGTGTTTCACACTATGATACCTAAAATATGGTTTTGTAATTAAAAATACCTTAACTTGCACTAATTAACGTTTTTCTCATCTTTTTGGTTGATACTCGCCATACTTTAGATATGATTCCAAAATAGTCATGAGCTCCTTTCACAATTGTTCAAGTTAATATTTCGGCGCAACATCAACATTAAAATGGTTGATACTCGCCATACACACAGGTTGCTATTGGCTAACTTGTTTGGCTTCCATACATCTTTAGAATCATATATAGTCCATTGAACCCAAACAATAACATAACACAAAAGTCTCTGATTTATGTTCTAATACTTGGCTAACTTGTTTGGCTTCCATACATCAATAGATCACCATAAAGGGCAGTCTGGTGCATTACGCGTCCCCGCTGAGCGAGGGTCCGAAGAGGGGTCCCACCATAAGGGTGTACTGGGAGCAAGCCTTCCCCTAACAATTTATTTGGCAAGAGGCCGCAACAACGTTTACGTTGCACCAAGACTTGCCCTCTATCTTTAGATCACCATAACGAAAAAAAAAATATATGAAACAACCAACAAACATGTCCAAGCGTTTTCACATTTAATGACTCAAATCATGGTCATGAATGTTCTTTAAATCCCGAAATTGATGTAATATTATTTTCAATAGCCTAAAAAAATGATAATATGGCTCATGACCTCTATCAATAGAAACTTTCAATAATTAATCCACCAAATAAAATTTGTCAAATATTTACATGTTCGGTAACAAGTGAATCAAGTGCGGAAGGAGAATTCAGTACTATCATGATTGCATGTTCAGTCATACATTTTCAACTATAGAAGGTGTGATGCTAATATGGCAACACCCATAAGTTATATACATGGATCCTAGAGTCCCATAAGTTATAGAACCGAGCATGAACATTAGAAAGGAGGAGAAGAGAGAAGAATACCGCAAAAATGTAACTTTATAAAGGAGAACTAAACGGTCCTCGACTGTTTCCAAATTTTGTTCTCTGCTTGTCTCTTCCCTTATGTCTTCTGCTAGTTACAAGCCTGCAGTAGTAACAAAAAGAAGCACAAGTTCATATACATAATTACAGACAAATATGTTCATAATACTAATTACCTATGTTGCACGGAAACAAAAACGGAAATGGGAACAGAAACTGACACTGAAAACATTATTTCTAAGAAAATTTAGCTAGAAAAACGTAATGAGAACGGAAAAGAAACGGAAACAGAAACTGACATGAAAAGCAAACGCTGATAAAGAAGAGTTTCCGCACATCATTGCTAATTAGTAAAGATAAGTTTTTTACCTGCTATAAGCATTGTCATATCTGATATGATCAATAACTTTTTTCCCAGTTGAGCTTCCGTCTAACCCGAGCCATGTTCACCGTAATGATCACGTACCCTCAGTGTTTAATTCTATCCACAAACCTGAAATAAGACTTTCTCCAGGATTTCTTCACTATCAAACTCCCACAAACAGCCCAAAACCCACAACGAATCCAAGTTCCATTCCTCAAAAGAACCATATTGTTTCAGCCCCGTGGCCATCCTCCTGTTCGTTATCATTATGTTGTTTGTTTTCTTCATTTGGATCAAAACAGTTGGTTGGCAATGGAGAGCCACAAAGTCCAGGATTACCCTGGTAAGAAGAAGAAGAAGAAGAAGAATGCATAATAATTATTTGGTTCTTGATTATTGTATGTTAATACAAGTGTTGTGTGAAATAATTTAAAAAATCAGAAAAGGATAATTTATTTACTTGAATTCAAATCAATTTTGTTCCATTATCTGCAAAACAATTTTCTTATGAAAGAATTCAATTAATTTCACGTGCTTTCATTGATGTTGTTGTTGAATAGGAACTTTAAATAAATAACTCCTACAACCCAATTCACTATAAGAGTTTTTGATGTTGAATTTGAACTTCAGAAGAAGAAGAATGGCGATACAACCACGCTTTTATGAAACATGTGCTATTTACATCTTTTCATCTCCAACATCAGAAGCAACTTATCAAATACCAATTTACAGCTTCTCGATATTTAGAAGCAGTTCAATGAGTTCTCGTCATTAAAATTAGTGAACTGTCTATTCAAAACAAGTGTCTATTTAGAATAAGTGTCCACACCATATTATGATTTGCATGAGTTAGTTGAAACAACTGCCTATACAAAATAAGTGTACATTAACGAAAACAATTGCTTGTCCAGAATTAACAAACTCCTCATAAACAACCTTGTGAGAAGTCGAAGAAGAATTGTCGAAGAAGCAAAAAAAATACCACATTTGGTTAATATGGAGCTAGAATCTATTAGTCGTATATTTTGTAATCCTTCATTTCAATAGTTGATTTTCAACTCTAGAAGATGTGTTGCTGATATGTCAACGCCCAAAAAAATTGTCATACATATCATCACTTTCTACTTAAAAAAAATTAAATAGTCAATTTGTTCTTTATAACTCATTTGCTTCTTCAAACAAGAAAATCGTCCTACACATCTTTACATATATCTTCACATAAAAAAACCAATTAAAAAAATTAATTAATTAGATTTTTTTTGGGAGACTTGGTCCTGATAAAGATGTCTTGTATAACATACAGGTCCAAGTATGTGAATTTATAAAAGTATGTTTTTGTACTTGGTCATATTTGAGAATTTTTAAAAAGAATAAGTGTTTAAAGCTTTATATACATGCATTCTAGAGTCCCATAAGTTGTAGAACCGAACATGAACATGCCAAAACTCGGTTCGATTCTCGATTACCGCCCCATAGTATTAAGCCCAAAACTGAAGTGGATGGAGAAGAGAGTGAACTTACATATCCAAACCCATTAGTTTTATAAATAGCAGCACCAGAAGTATACTTAGAGCAGTATTTTCCAAGAAACACGTTCGTAATCCCATGTTGGACTGTTAGAAGAATTGCTAAGCTTGTTATATAACTTTGTGTTAAGATCATAACTACAAAACACAATATAATTACCACTACTTTTGCTGAGTTGCTCACCACTCTTTCTCTTGTAAATTAGAATTAAAAACTAATCTTCTGCTCAAATAATGAAACACAATAATCCGATTGGTGTTCTGAATTTTAGTTTATTATTTTCAAAATTTGTTTAAAGCGGCATGATTAACCTTCAAGTCCTATATAGCAAGTTCAAGTTCAAGTTGAAGTGCGTATCTCACAAGGCAATATGCACTTTAAACAAGTTCAAGAGAATAATATGTCAATTTAGAGGAACAACAAGTCATTTTAAACAAGTTTAAGGGGTCAATAAACTAATTTAAGCAGAGTCAATAAGTCACTTTAAGCAAGTTCAATAATGAATCAATTCAAACTAATTCAGAGGGCTTATGAGATGTTTCCAAGAGTATAGGGGTCAATCAGATTATTTGGCCAATTATAGAAGACCCCTAGTAAAAGAATAATGCAAAGACTTCATACATGGCCTGTATATTTATTATATACAGAAATGGCCTCCACATCAGGAACAATGGCACCAAATCCTATTGTGAAGAGTGTAACAAAAGTGAAGTATAAAGCATTAACCGATATGCCAAATTCCAGCCTCAACTCAATAACAGTGTTTATAACTTATCTCAATGTAACTCAATAAAAAAAATAACTTGTCAAATAGTAAAATGCAGAGACTGAAATGAAAACAATAAACCCAAGTTAAAATTTTACAAAAGTAGGGAAAATTTGGGCAATCTAAGTTTAACTTGCATAGAATATTAAACACATGAATCAATCTAGTTTTGCATATAAAATCAACAAATTAACAGTTGTGAGTCATCATTGTCAATGTCTACAGCTACCAAATCCCCATTAAAGGTTACCCAATTCAATTCCTCCAAAAAATGCATTGAAACGTTCATATAGCAATACAATAAAGGCTTAATAGGCATCCAACCCCCTAAACTTGTAAATTTTTTTCACCTGGCCCCCTCAACTTAGGAGACAACCTTTCAACCCCCCCAACTCTCCAAAAACATCACATACAAGATGAGATAAAGATGAACTCATATTACTCCAAAAACACTCTAGTGCAAATTGAGTAACAGTAGATACTGAATTATGAAATATGCAGAGTCTCAAGAACCAAGAGCCACAAGAA
This sequence comes from Euphorbia lathyris, assembly GCF_963576675.1. NCBI lineage: Eukaryota > Viridiplantae > Streptophyta > Magnoliopsida > Malpighiales > Euphorbiaceae > Euphorbia > Euphorbia lathyris. Next base: position 1,251,308 of record NC_088914.1, read on the forward strand.
GCAATCTTCATCAAAGGAAAAGCTCAGAAACCGGGTTTGGAGTTTAGTACAAATAACAATCTACAGACTGTAAAAATAACAATTGCTTGGCTTGGGTATATAATGGCTTGCTAGGTATCTCAAAGGAGCCAATTACCCAAGCCATTGCCCATTTAGACAAAGACCGACACATCTATAGACTGTATAAATAACAATTGCTTATGTTTATTAAAATATAACGAGAAAGTATTAAGAAACACAAGAAAATATGATTCCACAAGCAATAGTGTTAGATGTATGAAAGAAAAAAAATGAAACAAGGCATGTGCCTTCCTTCCATTTTAATGTAACCCAGTAAAGCCATGAAGCGGCCCATATCTTTCATTTCAGAAAAGGGAAGGACAAAAAATCGACCAGGTGATTTAATTCTTCTTCACAAAATTACAAAGGTTGGAAGGTCCCTCTTTTTGTGTCTAGCTAAAATTATATGTTATGTAGTCACAAACACATGATACACTGCTAGTAGCACAATCATACATCTACATAAATAAATAAACAAATATGAGCAAGGTAGAAAGAATGGTAGCTCATGTACATAAATTAAAATTAAAATACTTGAGGACAAGGGAATCCATTAGGCCGGGTCAAAAGCAGCAACTCTGTTTGACCAATTTCTTTTTCATATAAGTCAAGGTAACTCTTTTGGTGTGAATGGCACAGAGATTCCTCGACCAGATCAGCCTTTGAAGCTTCTTGTAGAGCAGATACTGCAGAGCTTTGGAATTTCAGATCTGTCTTTAAAATTTCAGGCGATTTCTCAGATCTGGTAGTTTTGAATTTCAACCTGTGAGGTTTCTTAACACCGCCTATTGCCAAAGCAGATTTAAGGGCTGCTTTGGTTGCGAGCTGCTTCCTCGGTGCTTTTCGTCGGGTGGATTTTCACTTAGTTCTGGCCATGTCGATTGGTTTAGAATCAAAAAGTGATAATTAGGATTTGTAATTTCAGGTGCCATATGAAAGAGATAGAAAAGAATAATTTAGTCTTGTTTATCCTGATCTTTTGATTCATAGATATGACATTAATGCACAAACAAAGGGTTCCAGTTCCACCTTAAGTGTGTCTGATGAACATCAAAATCAAAATGAGTAATTATTAGAAAGAAGTGAATGAGATGAGTTTGATTAATGGAATTAATAAAGTACCTGTTGTTGAAAGGTGAAGAGGTGGACAACACTTGCCATAAACAGGATCTCGAACCCTAGCTAAGGCTTCGTAACAAAGAGTAACCACCACATTTTTTAGCCGCAATCTGGAGGAGGAGCTTAGAAGCATTGCTAGCTCCGAACACTTTGTGAGCTGCTGCAAAGTTAGCCATACCTTGTTCTGCATCAAAGTAAGGTGCAAATATGCACCCTTTCAAATTTTACAAGCACCGCAAGGATCTATTCCTCCATTGTTGTTCATTTCAGAGCTCACCTTTCTTATTTTTTCTGAGATTGTGTTTGAGCAAAAAGGAGCAAAGAGAGAAAGAAAGGGTATTTAATTAGAGATAGTTGACATATCAGTGCATATAATTATGAAGAATAGATTTTTGGTGGTAAGGTCATATGAAAGGACTTCCATTTCTTCCATCGTTTCTCACTTGTAATCCTCGTCATTTCTTTTCATGATCAATGGCCATGATTTAATTTCAAAAGGTTCACAAAGATCCATGACATGACAAATTGTGTTTGAAATTTCAATTAAATTGATGAGAGCGGGAAATTGAAAATCTAACCTAGCATTTGAATTCTCAATTTGTGTGAAACCTCTGAATCTGCTCCGACAACAGAAGGTGTTAAGAAACCTCGCATGTTTCTCCGGGCACCATCACTCTAAAGTCGAAAGTATCAGAAAGCATAGAGGTTCAGGTCAAAAAACTCCATTTCTAGTGTCTAAGAAATCGCTCAAGATTTTAAGACGGATTTGAGATTCCAAAGCTCTGTTGTATCTGCTCCACAAGAAGCTTCAGAGGCTTATCTGGATCTACAAATCTCGGTGTCATTCAACCACATCTCACACTCAACAAGTCACAATCCACAATACATTTATACACATATATAAGCAATATGCTTACCGTCGCACTCGGTTTGATCTATGCTACACGATCGGGTGTGGGTTCAATTGCACCTTGTCCTCCTAATGTCACATAACATTTATTCATCCCAAAAGAGTTACCATTATGCCAAAGGATATGCAGTTGGCAAGAAGGATTAGAGGCTTAAAGACTTGACTATAGTGGAAATGTGCACAGGTTTGTTTTAGCTTAATGTTGTTTGTATTGTGTAAGCTTTAACTTCTATTTTGTCATAGTTTTGTGCAAATAATCAAGGATAAACTATTAGAAACTTGTAATTCTCTTTTCTTTATCAAAATCTTGTGGAGAAATGTTTGTTGGTAAAGTTTTCGACTTGTTTCAAGGAAGCTAATTAGCAGGTCTAGGGTAAGATGAGGTTTTTCCATCATATTAAAATTTAATCATCTAATTACAAAGATTGAGTTCTCCACAATAATCAAACCAAAGGAACCCTAACCAATTAGACCAACAATAGAAAAATAATAGCACAAATATGGATGAACAGAAATAAATGAGTGGAGAGAGAGAGACTAGTAAACGAGTGGTGGCTGGTGACCGGCATCGGAAGGACGGAAGGACTAGAGAGTGATGACTTGTTGTTTTAAGGATTTCAGATTTAGTAGATCTGAAACTTCAGAATATTTGAGGAGACTGGGCTCGAAAATTTCAGAGATTTCAAAATGATGTCGTCCACCACTTAAACAAACGTTGTCGTTTTATATAAGGAAAAAGAAAATAATAAATAAAAATATCTTCAAGCTTTAGATTTGGGACAAACCAGTATCAATTTTAGGGTTACCGTCGGCCATGAAGAAGGGGCAAACCTCCAAAACTCTAAAAATTACTACTTAGGATCAAAAAAAATTCCAGAATTCAGTGGGGGCAAGTGTCCCTAATTCCCCCACTATAAATCCATCCCTGAACACCAACACGCAAGGAACCCAGAAGATTGAACACCAATAAACTCATATAAACCCATAAGAAAGGATACAAAAAACAAAATCACAAAGAAACCCAGAAGATAGAATACGAAATTCATATAATAATGAAGCTCAGAATATAATAACAATTCAAACCCATTTACTAACCTCTTCTCTGATGCTTCTGCCGCAAACACGAATGAAATAGGAGAAAGCTAGGTTGAGGCTGCAAACACGAACGAAACAACGAAACTGGAGAAAGCTAGGTTGAGGCCGCAAACACGAACGAAACAGGAGAAAGCTAGGTTGAGCAAAGGAGGAGAGAAAGAGAAGGAGAAGCACAATATGTCGTGCTTAATTGAGTCTTTAGAGTCGGTTATTTAAATAATCGATTCTAAGGAATTATAAGGAATTGAAGTCTGTTTTCAATTGATCCACGCAATTAATCCGAAAATTAGCGCCAAATTAGTCCAGCAATTGGCGTTGGTTCAAGTTGAACCGAAGCCAATTACTGACTAATTAGCTTCGGCTTAACGCAAACCGAGGCTGATAATTGGGTCATTGGCTTCGGTTCAATAAGAACCGAAACCAATGATCCCCAAAAAGCCAACCAATTTTTAAAATCACATTTAAAGTCGGTTTTTTTAAAAAACCGATCCCAATAACATATTTATTTGAGTCGGTTTTTTAAATAACCGACTCTAATTACCTGTAGCCATGGTTTTTTAAATAACCGTAGCCAATAAGGCGTGGCTGTAGGCTATTTCTGTACTAGTGTAAACGAGGCAATAATTGATGAGAAAATAAAGTCATTTAATTTGAATAACATCTATCTAGGGCATTTAATTTAGAGGCAAATCTGTTCTTCAGAACAAATTATACTTTGTCACTGTGAAAAGGATCTAGCCAAATACAGTTTGTCACTGTGAGTAAAAATTTCTACATATTTATTCATAAACCAAATGTTGTTCTAGACTCAGCGAGATTTTAGGGAAAGAGAAAGGGAGAATACAAAATGAAAGATTTCAGAGATTATCAAAAGTTTGCAGAGATGCTTGTAAAAAGTGTTGCATAGAATTAGTGCGTGAAAAAATAAAAATCCAAATGTGTTTACTAAGTACATGCATTGCGTCATTTAGTAAATTTCTCTCTTCCATTTGGAATTTATGTAAGATTTTTGCATTTTCTCTTTCACAGGCTTTTCCCCTCTTTAACATTTATTTCTAGTCTTAATTATTATATGATAGGCTAAAGAGAGACTCATCTGATTCAGCTTTGGTGAATAATATGATAGGCTTAAGAAAGTCATAAACCATGAACAATGGTTGAACTTTTAATTTATCAATAATATATAATTTACTGGATTCTTATTGGCTAACTTGAATTGTCAAGAGTTGTATAATGATGTGGGTAAGGAGGCGAGTTTGTGATACTGATGCAAAAACAAATGACTAGTTGAATATAATGTATAAATGCATAACAAAAATTGATGTTTAGACATTTCCAAGCTTCATCTCTTGGTGGGTAGTCTCACTACAAAATAAAGTGGGTTTTAACAATACTTTTCAAAATGTTTCCTGTTGTCATTATTGTATTATATACTTTTCTAAATGTTTCAGTTTACAATTGAAGAAGATGAGAGAGACATGAAAGCAGAATTATGTGTTGATCTTCATTTGAACTAGTTTGTAGATGTTAATGTGGGAGATTTTTCAAGTGGAGAGCTCCAACAGTTTGCTCTTTTTAGTGTTCTTTCATTTTACGTTCCACGAAAGGTTCAACACATGCTTTGGAGGTTATCTTCCTCAACTTTGACCTTTTCTAATTTTGACCTTTTCTAATTTTGTTTATTCATGTTAATATTTCGGCGGAATATCGACATTAAAATAGTTATTATAACGGAATGTGACACGTCATTCATATTTTATCGTTAAGTTCTGATTTCTCTCTCCACGTGGAGTAATATGAATGACGTGTCGCATTCCGTTATCGAGGCCTAAATTGGACCATTTTTTAAATGTTAAGCCTATATCGGTGTTATTTTGTACGTGGAGCCTAAATTGATACTTCATCAAAAATCATAAACCTATTTTAGTACCTCATCCTATTGACTTTTATGGTTATCTAGTCACTCAACTTTAATTTATTAAGAATTAAAAGAGATCATATGAGAACAAATTAAAAATGTAACAGTTCAAATTTGAATTAATGCACAAAAATATAATAATGAAGAAGAAATAGTCTATGTGTAAGAGAGAGCCCAGCATGACTTGGGTGAGAAATTGAAGCGCTCCCTAGTCATTTCTCGTCTATCTGTCCTCAGTGTCGCTTGCAACATTTGTTGATCTATTTCTTTCACACACTTTTCTCATCTTCCAATGCAATTTGAATTTATACCACACACACATGCATACCACATTTGAGTATGTTATGACCAATTAAAATGCAACATCTGTGCAATTTTTTAACAAGTACAAAATACCAAAAAACTAATTTTACCGCAAATAATTTTAACTCGTCTCTTTATTAATTAATATTAATAGGCGGATCGGGTGTACCGGTCCATGTTATTTTTATTAATTTCAAGTCCGCTAAAAAATAGACGGCTTTAACGGGTCTGGATTGGGCTGGGCCAAAGATCAATTTTCATTTTTCTATCTGTTCCAATGGACACGGGTCTAGACAGGCCAGACGTGTACCCGGATCTGTGAACAAGTCTAGATATAATAAAAGAAAGTCTAATGTATTGTTGGAGTAAAATGATAAGCTTGTAATAACTTTTTATTTTTACGAACCAAGAGCACTACTTTGAGTTTTGTTCAATTATTTTTCTCAAAATTAGTCTCATTGTCACATTTTGTTTCCTATTGATTCAAATTCAATATTAGTGTTTGGATATTCAGGAATTTGATTGAATTGAATTTTATTTATCTAACCGGACCGATGTTTGTACAATTTTAAAAACTGAACCGTACCAAATAACTAAAATAACCGAAGTTGTTTAAATATTTAAAATGTTATAAATTATGAAATTTTAGCTTCATTAATTTGGAAATTGCAATTTCAAAATCAATTAACCAAATACCTCTTATATTATAATTATTATGAAGAATATGTAATTGCGTGTTTCACACTATGATACCTAAAATATGGTTTTGTAATTAAAAATACCTTAACTTGCACTAATTAACGTTTTTCTCATCTTTTTGGTTGATACTCGCCATACTTTAGATATGATTCCAAAATAGTCATGAGCTCCTTTCACAATTGTTCAAGTTAATATTTCGGCGCAACATCAACATTAAAATGGTTGATACTCGCCATACACACAGGTTGCTATTGGCTAACTTGTTTGGCTTCCATACATCTTTAGAATCATATATAGTCCATTGAACCCAAACAATAACATAACACAAAAGTCTCTGATTTATGTTCTAATACTTGGCTAACTTGTTTGGCTTCCATACATCAATAGATCACCATAAAGGGCAGTCTGGTGCATTACGCGTCCCCGCTGAGCGAGGGTCCGAAGAGGGGTCCCACCATAAGGGTGTACTGGGAGCAAGCCTTCCCCTAACAATTTATTTGGCAAGAGGCCGCAACAACGTTTACGTTGCACCAAGACTTGCCCTCTATCTTTAGATCACCATAACGAAAAAAAAAAATATATGAAACAACCAACAAACATGTCCAAGCGTTTTCACATTTAATGACTCAAATCATGGTCATGAATGTTCTTTAAATCCCGAAATTGATGTAATATTATTTTCAATAGCCTAAAAAAATGATAATATGGCTCATGACCTCTATCAATAGAAACTTTCAATAATTAATCCACCAAATAAAATTTGTCAAATATTTACATGTTCGGTAACAAGTGAATCAAGTGCGGAAGGAGAATTCAGTACTATCATGATTGCATGTTCAGTCATACATTTTCAACTATAGAAGGTGTGATGCTAATATGGCAACACCCATAAGTTATATACATGGATCCTAGAGTCCCATAAGTTATAGAACCGAGCATGAACATTAGAAAGGAGGAGAAGAGAGAAGAATACCGCAAAAATGTAACTTTATAAAGGAGAACTAAACGGTCCTCGACTGTTTCCAAATTTTGTTCTCTGCTTGTCTCTTCCCTTATGTCTTCTGCTAGTTACAAGCCTGCAGTAGTAACAAAAAGAAGCACAAGTTCATATACATAATTACAGACAAATATGTTCATAATACTAATTACCTATGTTGCACGGAAACAAAAACGGAAATGGGAACAGAAACTGACACTGAAAACATTATTTCTAAGAAAATTTAGCTAGAAAAACGTAATGAGAACGGAAAAGAAACGGAAACAGAAACTGACATGAAAAGCAAACGCTGATAAAGAAGAGTTTCCGCACATCATTGCTAATTAGTAAAGATAAGTTTTTTACCTGCTATAAGCATTGTCATATCTGATATGATCAATAACTTTTTTCCCAGTTGAGCTTCCGTCTAACCCGAGCCATGTTCACCGTAATGATCACGTACCCTCAGTGTTTAATTCTATCCACAAACCTGAAATAAGACTTTCTCCAGGATTTCTTCACTATCAAACTCCCACAAACAGCCCAAAACCCACAACGAATCCAAGTTCCATTCCTCAAAAGAACCATATTGTTTCAGCCCCGTGGCCATCCTCCTGTTCGTTATCATTATGTTGTTTGTTTTCTTCATTTGGATCAAAACAGTTGGTTGGCAATGGAGAGCCACAAAGTCCAGGATTACCCTGGTAAGAAGAAGAAGAAGAAGAAGAATGCATAATAATTATTTGGTTCTTGATTATTGTATGTTAATACAAGTGTTGTGTGAAATAATTTAAAAAATCAGAAAAGGATAATTTATTTACTTGAATTCAAATCAATTTTGTTCCATTATCTGCAAAACAATTTTCTTATGAAAGAATTCAATTAATTTCACGTGCTTTCATTGATGTTGTTGTTGAATAGGAACTTTAAATAAATAACTCCTACAACCCAATTCACTATAAGAGTTTTTGATGTTGAATTTGAACTTCAGAAGAAGAAGAATGGCGATACAACCACGCTTTTATGAAACATGTGCTATTTACATCTTTTCATCTCCAACATCAGAAGCAACTTATCAAATACCAATTTACAGCTTCTCGATATTTAGAAGCAGTTCAATGAGTTCTCGTCATTAAAATTAGTGAACTGTCTATTCAAAACAAGTGTCTATTTAGAATAAGTGTCCACACCATATTATGATTTGCATGAGTTAGTTGAAACAACTGCCTATACAAAATAAGTGTACATTAACGAAAACAATTGCTTGTCCAGAATTAACAAACTCCTCATAAACAACCTTGTGAGAAGTCGAAGAAGAATTGTCGAAGAAGCAAAAAAAATACCACATTTGGTTAATATGGAGCTAGAATCTATTAGTCGTATATTTTGTAATCCTTCATTTCAATAGTTGATTTTCAACTCTAGAAGATGTGTTGCTGATATGTCAACGCCCAAAAAAATTGTCATACATATCATCACTTTCTACTTAAAAAAAATTAAATAGTCAATTTGTTCTTTATAACTCATTTGCTTCTTCAAACAAGAAAATCGTCCTACACATCTTTACATATATCTTCACATAAAAAAACCAATTAAAAAAATTAATTAATTAGATTTTTTTTGGGAGACTTGGTCCTGATAAAGATGTCTTGTATAACATACAGGTCCAAGTATGTGAATTTATAAAAGTATGTTTTTGTACTTGGTCATATTTGAGAATTTTTAAAAAGAATAAGTGTTTAAAGCTTTATATACATGCATTCTAGAGTCCCATAAGTTGTAGAACCGAACATGAACATGCCAAAACTCGGTTCGATTCTCGATTACCGCCCCATAGTATTAAGCCCAAAACTGAAGTGGATGGAGAAGAGAGTGAACTTACATATCCAAACCCATTAGTTTTATAAATAGCAGCACCAGAAGTATACTTAGAGCAGTATTTTCCAAGAAACACGTTCGTAATCCCATGTTGGACTGTTAGAAGAATTGCTAAGCTTGTTATATAACTTTGTGTTAAGATCATAACTACAAAACACAATATAATTACCACTACTTTTGCTGAGTTGCTCACCACTCTTTCTCTTGTAAATTAGAATTAAAAACTAATCTTCTGCTCAAATAATGAAACACAATAATCCGATTGGTGTTCTGAATTTTAGTTTATTATTTTCAAAATTTGTTTAAAGCGGCATGATTAACCTTCAAGTCCTATATAGCAAGTTCAAGTTCAAGTTGAAGTGCGTATCTCACAAGGCAATATGCACTTTAAACAAGTTCAAGAGAATAATATGTCAATTTAGAGGAACAACAAGTCATTTTAAACAAGTTTAAGGGGTCAATAAACTAATTTAAGCAGAGTCAATAAGTCACTTTAAGCAAGTTCAATAATGAATCAATTCAAACTAATTCAGAGGGCTTATGAGATGTTTCCAAGAGTATAGGGGTCAATCAGATTATTTGGCCAATTATAGAAGACCCCTAGTAAAAGAATAATGCAAAGACTTCATACATGGCCTGTATATTTATTATATACAGAAATGGCCTCCACATCAGGAACAATGGCACCAAATCCTATTGTGAAGAGTGTAACAAAAGTGAAGTATAAAGCATTAACCGATATGCCAAATTCCAGCCTCAACTCAATAACAGTGTTTATAACTTATCTCAATGTAACTCAATAAAAAAAATAACTTGTCAAATAGTAAAATGCAGAGACTGAAATGAAAACAATAAACCCAAGTTAAAATTTTACAAAAGTAGGGAAAATTTGGGCAATCTAAGTTTAACTTGCATAGAATATTAAACACATGAATCAATCTAGTTTTGCATATAAAATCAACAAATTAACAGTTGTGAGTCATCATTGTCAATGTCTACAGCTACCAAATCCCCATTAAAGGTTACCCAATTCAATTCCTCCAAAAAATGCATTGAAACGTTCATATAGCAATACAATAAAGGCTTAATAGGCATCCAACCCCCTAAACTTGTAAATTTTTTTCACCTGGCCCCCTCAACTTAGGAGACAACCTTTCAACCCCCCCAACTCTCCAAAAACATCACATACAAGATGAGATAAAGATGAACTCATATTACTCCAAAAACACTCTAGTGCAAATTGAGTAACAGTAGATACTGAATTATGAAATATGCAGAGTCTCAAGAACCAAGAGCCACAAGAAGCAATCTTCATCAAAGGAAAAGCTCAGAAACCGGGTTTGGAGTTTAGTACAAATAACAATCTACAGACTGTAAAAATAACAATTGCTTGGCTTGGGTATATAATGGCTTGCTAGGTATCTCAAAGGAGCCAATTACCCAAGCCATTGCCCATTTAGACAAAGACCGACACATCTATAGACTGTATAAATAACAATTGCTTATGTTTATTAAAATATAACGAGAAAGTATTAAGAAACACAAGAAAATATGATTCCACAAGCAATAGTGTTAGATGTATGAAAGAAAAAAAATGAAACAAGGCATGTGCCTTCCTTCCATTTTAATGTAACCCAGTAAAGCCATGAAGCGGCCCATATCTTTCATTTCAGAAAAGGGAAGGACAAAAAATCGACCAGGTGATTTAATTCTTCTTCACAAAATTACAAAGGTTGGAAGGTCCCTCTTTTTGTGTCTAGCTAAAATTATATGTTATGTAGTCACAAACACATGATACACTGCTAGTAGCACAATCATACATCTACATAAATAAATAAACAAATATGAGCAAGGTAGAAAGAATGGTAGCTCATGTACATAAATTAAAATTAAAATACTTGAGGACAAGGGAATCCATTAGGCCGGGTCAAAAGCAGCAACTCTGTTTGACCAATTTCTTTTTCATATAAGTCAAGGTAACTCTTTTGGTGTGAATGGCACAGAGATTCCTCGACCAGATCAGCCTTTGAAGCTTCTTGTAGAGCAGATACTGCAGAGCTTTGGAATTTCAGATCTGTCTTTAAAATTTCAGGCGATTTCTCAGATCTGGTAGTTTTGAATTTCAACCTGTGAGGTTTCTTAACACCGCCTATTGCCAAAGCAGATTTAAGGGCTGCTTTGGTTGCGAGCTGCTTCCTCGGTGCTTTTCGTCGGGTGGATTTTCACTTAGTTCTGGCCATGTCGATTGGTTTAGAATCAAAAAGTGATAATTAGGATTTGTAATTTCAGGTGCCATATGAAAGAGATAGAAAAGAATAATTTAGTCTTGTTTATCCTGATCTTTTGATTCATAGATATGACATTAATGCACAAACAAAGGGTTCCAGTTCCACCTTAAGTGTGTCTGATGAACATCAAAATCAAAATGAGTAATTATTAGAAAGAAGTGAATGAGATGAGTTTGATTAATGGAATTAATAAAGTACCTGTTGTTGAAAGGTGAAGAGGTGGACAACACTTGCCATAAACAGGATCTCGAACCCTAGCTAAGGCTTCGTAACAAAGAGTAACCACCACATTTTTTAGCCGCAATCTGGAGGAGGAGCTTAGAAGCATTGCTAGCTCCGAACACTTTGTGAGCTGCTGCAAAGTTAGCCATACCTTGTTCTGCATCAAAGTAAGGTGCAAATATGCACCCTTTCAAATTTTACAAGCACCGCAAGGATCTATTCCTCCATTGTTGTTCATTTCAGAGCTCACCTTTCTTATTTTTTCTGAGATTGTGTTTGAGCAAAAAGGAGCAAAGAGAGAAAGAAAGGGTATTTAATTAGAGATAGTTGACATATCAGTGCATATAATTATGAAGAATAGATTTTTGGTGGTAAGGTCATATGAAAGGACTTCCATTTCTTCCATCGTTTCTCACTTGTAATCCTCGTCATTTCTTTTCATGATCAATGGCCATGATTTAATTTCAAAAGGTTCACAAAGATCCATGACATGACAAATTGTGTTTGAAATTTCAATTAAATTGATGAGAGCGGGAAATTGAAAATCTAACCTAGCATTTGAATTCTCAATTTGTGTGAAACCTCTGAATCTGCTCCGACAACAGAAGGTGTTAAGAAACCTCGCATGTTTCTCCGGGCACCATCACTCTAAAGTCGAAAGTATCAGAAAGCATAGAGGTTCAGGTCAAAAAACTCCATTTCTAGTGTCTAAGAAATCGCTCAAGATTTTAAGACGGATTTGAGATTCCAAAGCTCTGTTGTATCTGCTCCACAAGAAGCTTCAGAGGCTTATCTGGATCTACAAATCTCGGTGTCATTCAACCACATCTCACACTCAACAAGTCACAATCCACAATACATTTATACACATATATAAGCAATATGCTTACCGTCGCACTCGGTTTGATCTATGCTACACGATCGGGTGTGGGTTCAATTGCACCTTGTCCTCCTAATGTCACATAACATTTATTCATCCCAAAAGAGTTACCATTATGCCAAAGGATATGCAGTTGGCAAGAAGGATTAGAGGCTTAAAGACTTGACTATAGTGGAAATGTGCACAGGTTTGTTTTAGCTTAATGTTGTTTGTATTGTGTAAGCTTTAACTTCTATTTTGTCATAGTTTTGTGCAAATAATCAAGGATAAACTATTAGAAACTTGTAATTCTCTTTTCTTTATCAAAATCTTGTGGAGAAATGTTTGTTGGTAAAGTTTTCGACTTGTTTCAAGGAAGCTAATTAGCAGGTCTAGGGTAAGATGAGGTTTTTCCATCATATTAAAATTTAATCATCTAATTACAAAGATTGAGTTCTCCACAATAATCAAACCAAAGGAACCCTAACCAATTAGACCAACAATAGAAAAATAATAGCACAAATATGGATGAACAGAAATAAATGAGTGGAGAGAGAGAGACTAGTAAACGAGTGGTGGCTGGTGACCGGCATCGGAAGGACGGAAGGACTAGAGAGTGATGACTTGTTGTTTTAAGGATTTCAGATTTAGTAGATCTGAAACTTCAGAATATTTGAGGAGACTGGGCTCGAAAATTTCAGAGATTTCAAAATGATGTCGTCCACCACTTAAACAAACGTTGTCGTTTTATATAAGGAAAAAGAAAATAATAAATAAAAATATCTTCAAGCTTTAGATTTGGGACAAACCAGTATCAATTTTAGGGTTACCGTCGGCCATGAAGAAGGGGCAAACCTCCAAAACTCTAAAAATTACTACTTAGGATCAAAAAAAATTCCAGAATTCAGTGGGGGCAAGTGTCCCTAATTCCCCCACTATAAATCCATCCCTGAACACCAACACGCAAGGAACCCAGAAGATTGAACACCAATAAACTCATATAAACCCATAAGAAAGGATACAAAAAACAAAATCACAAAGAAACCCAGAAGATAGAATACGAAATTCATATAATAATGAAGCTCAGAATATAATAACAATTCAAACCCATTTACTAACCTCTTCTCTGATGCTTCTGCCGCAAACACGAATGAAATAGGAGAAAGCTAGGTTGAGGCTGCAAACACGAACGAAACAACGAAACTGGAGAAAGCTAGGTTGAGGCCGCAAACACGAACGAAACAGGAGAAAGCTAGGTTGAGCAAAGGAGGAGAGAAAGAGAAGGAGAAGCACAATATGTCGTGCTTAATTGAGTCTTTAGAGTCGGTTATTTAAATAATCGATTCTAAGGAATTATAAGGAATTGAAGTCTGTTTTCAATTGATCCACGCAATTAATCCGAAAATTAGCGCCAAATTAGTCCAGCAATTGGCGTTGGTTCAAGTTGAACCGAAGCCAATTACTGACTAATTAGCTTCGGCTTAACGCAAACCGAGGCTGATAATTGGGTCATTGGCTTCGGTTCAATAAGAACCGAAACCAATGATCCCCAAAAAGCCAACCAATTTTTAAAATCACATTTAAAGTCGGTTTTTTTAAAAAACCGATCCCAATAACATATTTATTTGAGTCGGTTTTTTAAATAACCGACTCTAATTACCTGTAGCCATGGTTTTTTAAATAACCGTAGCCAATAAGGCGTGGCTGTAGGCTATTTCTGTACTAGTGTAAACGAGGCAATAATTGATGAGAAAATAAAGTCATTTAATTTGAATAACATCTATCTAGGGCATTTAATTTAGAGGCAAATCTGTTCTTCAGAACAAATTATACTTTGTCACTGTGAAAAGGATCTAGCCAAATACAGTTTGTCACTGTGAGTAAAAATTTCTACATATTTATTCATAAACCAAATGTTGTTCTAGACTCAGCGAGATTTTAGGGAAAGAGAAAGGGAGAATACAAAATGAAAGATTTCAGAGATTATCAAAAGTTTGCAGAGATGCTTGTAAAAAGTGTTGCATAGAATTAGTGCGTGAAAAAATAAAAATCCAAATGTGTTTACTAAGTACATGCATTGCGTCATTTAGTAAATTTCTCTCTTCCATTTGGAATTTATGTAAGATTTTTGCATTTTCTCTTTCACAGGCTTTTCCCCTCTTTAACATTTATTTCTAATCTTAATTATTATATGATAGGCTAAAGAGAGACTCATCTGATTCAGCTTTGGTGAATAATATGATAGGCTTAAGAAAGTCATAAACCATGAACAATGGTTGAACTTTTAATTTATCAATAATATATAATTTACTGGATTCTTATTGGCTAACTTGAATTGTCAAGAGTTGTATAATGATGTGGGTAAGGAGGCGAGTTTGTGATACTGATGCAAAAACAAATGACTAGTTGAATATAATGTATAAATGCATAACAAAAATTGATGTTTAGACATTTCCAAGCTTCATCTCTTGGTGGGTAGTCTCACTACAAAATAAAGTGGGTTTTAACAATACTTTTCAAAATGTTTCCTGTTGTCATTATTGTATTATATACTTTTCTAAATGTTTCAGTTTACAATTGAAGAAGATGAGAGAGACATGAAAGCAGAATTATGTGTTGATCTTCATTTGAACTAGTTTGTAGATGTTAATGTGGGAGATTTTTCAAGTGGAGAGCTCCAACAGTTTGCTCTTTTTAGTGTTCTTTCATTTTACGTTCCACGAAAGGTTCAACACATGCTTTGGAGGTTATCTTCCTCAACTTTGACCTTTTCTAATTTTGACCTTTTCTAATTTTGTTTATTCATGTTAATATTTCGGCGGAATATCGACATTAAAATAGTTATTATAACGGAATGTGACACGTCATTCATATTTTATCGTTAAGTTCTGATTTCTCTCTCCACGTGGAGTAATATGAATGACGTGTCGCATTCCGTTATCGAGGCCTAAATTGGACCATTTTTTACTGGATTCTTATTGGCTAACTTGAATAATATACTTTTCTAAATGTTTCAGTTTACAATTGAAGAAGATGAGAGAGACATGAAATCAGAACTATATGTTGAACTTCATTTGAACTAGTTTGTAGATGTTAATGTGGGAGATTTTTCAAGTGGAGAGCTCCAACAGTTTGCTTTTTTTAGTGTTCTTTCATTTTACGTGCCACGAAAGGTTCAACACATGTTTTGGAGGTTATCTTCCTCAACTTTGACCTTTTCTAATTTTGTGAATTAATGAAGAAAATAAAAGATGCAATGCAAAGCTTAGAGTTTGAATTATTATCTTTAAGTTAGCGATTTTATGTGATTAATTATGTTTTAAGCCTATAAATATGCATCAATCATTGTCTAATATGTACACTTGAGAATACCACGTGGTAGTGCGTGATTAGAACTTCAAAACATTACAACTAACCCATACTATCATGCGCTGCCACGTGGTATTTGAAGGGTTATTTATTTTGAATAAACAAGTTGAAGAAGTTAGTTGTAACGTTTGAAGTTCAGGAGATTAGTTATAGTTTTTAGACAATTTGAAAAATCTGAGAAATGATTTACTCTGACTCCTACTAACCCATACCAAATTCCATCTGACTTTAAAAAAGCGCAATTTACTATTTTTCGACTTCTTTTATAATTTTCCTTTTAAATCCTTTACTTTTTGTTTAGGATTCGATTATAGCGTTTTGTTTTTGCATAATGTATGCATATAATTCTATCTATTTTTAGGATAAATACTCAATCATTAAAATCTTAAAACTTTAATGGCCCAATTGTATGTTTTTGCATAATGTATGCATATAATTCTATCTATTAGCGACAACGTTATTGAAAAATCAATATGTGTAAAAATTAAACTTTAAGGGTTCAATGAGAAAAAATAAATAATTAAATACTTAATTTTTAAAACTATAAAATTTTAAGGGCCGAATTGTATATTTAATGTTCATTCCCACACAAGAATTTAATGACATTGAGAATTCAAATGCACATGTTAGATTTTCATATATTTGTGTTTCAATTTTCCGCTTTCAAGTAATTCAAAATATCAAATACAATTGTCCACCTCATCAATCTCTGTGAATTTTTGAAATTAAATCCTAAGCATGGAAACAACCGCTCAAGATTAAACATCTCTTTAACGATCCAAGTGTCAAAGGATATCCACTACGCCAAATACCCTCTCAAATGACGGTTAAAAATCATCGTCCCATGCGATATAAATCTGTCACAAGGCTTGCTGCCATCTGATAACGCATCAGACGATGGTCGAGTTCTGTCATCTTTAGCAGCCACATATGACACACGCTTCCTAAACTTCTATCATCTTTTCCATGTTACGACGATGTTCGTCTTAGTTGGAACCGTAGTATTGGTTTCATTCTAATGACAGATTTTTTTTATATTCCGTCACTGGAGTTTGTGAAACAATAGACCTTTTACATGTCATACGACATATTTTATTATCGTATATGTCATTATAGATAAGTTAAGATGATAGTTTGTTCAGAAGCGGATTGTTATTTCGACACAATCAAACCCTTCCAAACTAACCTAAAATTTCTCGTTGGCTTATTTTTCTAAGCAAATAAACACCGAAAAATTAAAACAATATTTTCTATGCATCTCATTGAAATACAAACTATACGTACGTTCTACCACCTACAATGTCACTTACGAAAACACTCTTGCTTTCTTGTTATAGCAGTTGAGAAAGTCTAATGCTTAAATCAATAGCACTTGAACAATAAATTTACCGTGGAAAATGTACGAGGAGTTCTCCCACACCGAGAAGGTGAAGAAGGCTCGTTCTACCTATCTTAACAATGCAAAACATATTACAAGACACTCATTTCAATTTGGGTTTGAATGTTTTGGCAATTCAAGTTTCACAAAATGTGTAAGTAACACTAACACTAACACCAACAAGTTCTATAAATACCTGTTTCACAAAATGTGAAAGTATAATTATTTTTTACTTTACACTTATATATATACTTGAAAATTTAATAAAAAAACAATAGAGCTGCAGTGGATTTGAGTTCATTGCGAATAAATGTAAGGATGAAGAAGAATTGATAAATTATATTAGCAAGAAGGAAAAGAAACACCGCATTTACGGTCGAACGTGACTTAGGTGAGAAATTGAAGCGCTCCCTAGTCATTTCAGTCATAACACTGTCGCTGGCACCATTTGTTCATCTATTTCTTTCACAAACTTTTCTCATCTCCCAAGATAATTTGAATTTATACCATACACACATGCATACCATATTAAGGTATGTCATGACCAATCGAAAGGAAACAGGTGTTAAATTTTTTAACAAGTATTTTTGAAAAAATACCAAAAAGCTAAATTTACCCCAAATAAATATATAACTCGTCTCGTCTCTTTATTAATTTATATTAATAGGCGGACCAGGTTGTGCCGGCCCATGTTATTTTTATTAATCTCAAGCACGCTCAAAAAATAGACGGCTTTAACGGGCATGGACTGGGCGGGTACGTCTAGATATAATAAAAGGAAGGTATAATGTATTATTGGAGTAAAATGATAAGCATGGAATAACTTTTTATTTTTACGAAACAAGTGCAATGATTTTAGTTTTGTTCAATTACTTTTCTCAAAATAAGTCCCACTATGACATTTTGTTTCCTATTGATTCAAATTCAGTATTAGTGTTTGGATATTCAGGAATTCATTTAAATTGAGTTTTATTTATTTAACCAGACCGATGTTTGTACAATTTTAAAAACCGAACTGTACCAAATAACTAAAATAACCGAAGTTGATTGAATCAAAAATTTCGGTTTGGTTTCGTTACCAACCAAATAACCAAAAAATTTATATTTTTAATTTAATGTTTAAAATGTTATAAATTATGAAATTTTAGTTTCATTAATTTGGAATTTGCAATTTCAAAATCAATCAACCAAATACCTCGTATATTATAATTATTATGAAGAATTGATTTCGATACTATGTAATTGCGTGTTTCACACTATGATACCTAAAATATGATTTTGTAATTAAAAATACCTTAAGTTGCACTAATTAATGTTTTTATCGTCTTTTTGGTTGATACTTGCCATACTCTAGATATGATTCCAATATGGCCATGAGCTCTTTTGACAATTGTTCATGTTAATATTTCGGCGCAACATCAACATTAAAATAGTTATTATAACTTTATTGTGGCCGAATCAGTGACTCTATATCCTATTTTAAGATTTAATTATCATATTGTGACAATGATCAAATTACAGTAACTATGAGTGCTCACTCGGCTATACTAGTATAGTCTTCATCTGGTTGTGAAGTTAGTAAGAATTCTAGCTGCAGTTATTCATGTAGGCGTTTATTGGCCACGATGATCAAGGAGCATTTCATGTTTCTTATTTTGTTCGGGTTTTCACACACAGGTTGCTGTTGGGACATGATGAGGTTAAACTTTCCCTTCCTGCCATTTGGACACCATTGCATCACCTCTTGTTTACTTTCTTCCATGTTGATCTTCAGACAAAGTTGGAAGCTCCAAAGCTAGTAAGTGTCGTTGTAATGGTATTTGTATTTGGACATTGATAGCGTGTCGCTAGTAGTGCTTTTCTATGATGAAATGTATATTACGATGATTGTGCTATGTCTATGGATGTGGTCTTTCTAAGTGCTTTATATCTACTAGACGTCACGACTACTTAGGGGCAAGTGTACCCCGTCGTATCAAGTAATAATCCGGTTAAGATCGGGTATCGAATCCACGGGATTTATAATTACAAGTATTAGACGACTCGGTTTCGTATGTTATTTAAGCGGTAATTACTTTGGGGTTAAGTAAGACACAACTACACACTATTCCTTACTATTGGCGACACAGATTTATGTAGCTAAAACTCTATGAAGTGGGATGAATATGATAAGTTATAACAATGATAAATAATGACCATAAATGTATACGGATAATAGTTTACTCTTGCAAAGACGACTAAGTGTAGTAGAACCGACCCGTGAAGCACTTAGACTACGTGATTCCTAGGCAAGGCGTGTCTAATGCGGGGGAATTAGAAACTAGGGCCCGTAAGTTCCGTGGCTTGTCAATTCCTACGGTTTTCGGTTTGTCACTTCCGGTAAGGCAACACCTATATAACTCCCTAAAGATAGCCCGAATGGCGGCGGTAATCGCGTTCTCCTACACAATAATCAATTATCAATGTCAAAACAAGCAATAAACATTAACACGTAAAGGGAAATAGAGATTATAGATCATAAATTATAAATATGGAAAGTGATTGGATGAAATACAACCAAGCCTAGTACATAGGAAGAGTACAAGCTAATTAGCAAGTAAAAAGGGAGAATCCGCCCTTGGAACTAGCTAACCGGACTCAAAGCCGTCTCCTAGGTCGTGGAGGTGGAACTCTCGAGCTTGGTGACGAATGGTGGAATGGAATGTCAATGGAACGCCGGAACAACGAACAAGCTCTCGAGGGGGAGAGTTTAACTTACAAAATTGTATCTAAATTACAAGGAAAGAAAAGAGTATAGTCTAGCTCTCTAGTATGTAATTGGTGTCAAATGAAGTTCAAGAGCTTCTTATTTATAGACATCAAGCAAGGGCAGGTTTGTAATTTCACTAGGCACAAGTATGGAGCAACATTA
Organism: Euphorbia lathyris; assembly: GCF_963576675.1. Taxonomy (NCBI): domain Eukaryota; kingdom Viridiplantae; phylum Streptophyta; class Magnoliopsida; order Malpighiales; family Euphorbiaceae; genus Euphorbia; species Euphorbia lathyris. The sequence continues at coordinate 1,271,293 of NC_088914.1, forward strand.
TTTGGTGCAGAAATCCCATGATACGCCCCGCGTAAATTGGTCTACGCCCCGCGTAAATGCCCATTCCGTCAGAAATCTTCTGCATGTGGACCAATTCGTTGTCTTCTTGACTCAAGTACGCCCTGTGTAGAGGATCATACGCCCCGCGTGTTTGAGTCTCTGGAGTTTTATTGCCTGAATTGGTGCCTTTACGCCGTGCGTAGCTGAGGTACGCCCCGCGTAAGTATAGTTGACTCTGGGAGACAATGCAGTCTGACTTTCAGGATTAGGCCAATTATTGCCGACATGTGTCATACGCCCCGCGTATGCTGAGTCAGTTCCACATGGTGCCTGCAGATAAGGCAATTATTTCTGGCACAATGTTTCACGCCCCGCGTAGGGGATTATACGCCCCGCGTATGGAGTGGATTTTTGCTCCTTTCTCGTACCTGAAATACAAAACTTGAGAGTCGAGTTAGCTTGACGTTTTTATTTCCTAAACTAATCAAAAACGAGGAAAATAAACTGAAAGCACGAGATTTATTTTTATTTCTTTATTTTATCAGAAACACTCTATTTTTGTAATTAAACTTATTTATTTTACCCGAAATCATCCCGTAAATCACGCTAACAGATAGGGGTAAAATACCCATATCAGACCTCTGCAATTCATATTTGCAAATTGTCAATATTATATTGCTGTTGATGGAATCCCACTTTTGATGGATGGGTAGCAAGGTTATATAGTTTTGTATAAAGATAGGATAATATAAAATTTTCTATATTGTGTATACAAATATCCCTAAATTAAATGGTTTTCGAACCATGAACAAGAATAATATCTTCTGATTCATATAAGTTTCTCAAACCTAAAATGCATTACGGTGAATAGATATTATCCAATGCAGAGGGTAATAATTATTATGAAATGTAAGGTTTGCTCAAACACTTTTTAATCAAAATACTGATGGTTCTTTTTCGAATATAGAAGAAGACAATGATCTAATCGGTTATTATGTTCAAAATTTCTAGTGGTTGGTGCTAAATAAACTAATGTTGGACTAGTAGCAGCAGCAGAAGTATACTTAGAGCAGTATTTTCCAAGAAACACCTTCTCATTCCCATGTTGGAATGGTAGAAGACTTACTAAGCTTGTTGTGTAACTTTTTGTTAAGATCAAAACTACAAAACACAATATGATTACCACTACTTTTGTTAAGTTGCTCACCAATCTTTTGCCTGTAAATTAGAATTAAAAACTGATCTTATTGTTCAAATAATGAAACACAATATTCCGATTGGTGTTCTGAATTTTAGAAATGTCTTATTATTTTCGGAATTTGTTTAAAGTGGCATGATTAACCTTCAAGTCATGTGAATATGTCAATTTAAGCAAATTTAGAGGGACAACAAGTCATTTTAAACAAGTTTAAAGGGTCAATAAACTAATTTAAGCAGGTTCAATGAATCAATAAGTCACTTTAAGCAAGTTTAATAATGAGTCAATTCAAACAAATTTAGAAGGCCTATGAGACGTTTCCAAAAGTATAGGGGTCAACCAGATTAAAAGGTTACACTCAATACAAGCCATCACAAACATTCTGTTTAGTTAAGGATGATTACTTCTACGTTCTAACTATTATATAAATTCATGTAACACATTACTAATTATCAATTTTTTCACTAAACAATGCGAAAGTTATCTACTTTAGCCATAGAAAACAAGAAGATTAGCAATTTTCCCACTAATGGGAGGAGAACAAGTTCAAGAGAATAATATGTCAATTTAGAGGGACAACAAGTCATTTTAAATGAGTTTAAGGGGTCAATAAACTAATTTAAGCAAGTTCAAATAGTCAATAAGTCACTTTAAGCAAGTTCAATAATGAGTCAATTCAAACAAATATAGAGAGATTATGATACGTTTCCAAGAGTATAGGGATCAATCAGATTATTTGGCCAATTATAGAAGACCCCTGATGTATTAATTAAGCCCCTAAACAATGTAAAATAAAGGAAAACATCCTGAGTTTTTTAATTTGATCTTTCAATACGACACATTGAGCTTTTAATTAACAAGACATTTAGCTGCAAATTATAGAGCACAGAAAAGCAAAAAGCATAGGCCAGGAGGCCAAAAACTGAAGAACTAACACTTCATGCACTTCATAATAAGGATATAATTGTAATTTTATATATAACCATACCTTATTTACTCTCAAACCCAACACAATAACATCATTAAACCTATAGGTGCTAATGATACACACAATCTAATTACACGACACACAATCAATACATAATTTTAGAATTCATATACATAATCAATACACAAACAAATGGCATAAATTGTGAAGATTTTTTTTTTCAAGAATCAATACAACCTCTAACAATTGTATAAACATCTCTATATATGGATCATCAATTTTAAGAGATACATGACGTCAGACTAACCTATGATTATGGAACTTCAACCTCGAGTTGAGTGGAATTGTTGAGCCATATATCTATTCGAGTCGAGATGCTTGAGGCGCAGAAGTTAAGCCTAACACATTGAGTTGTTAGTAACAAATTGGCTTTTCATTGTCATTCTAAAAGTGGTTCCATCATGGGCTTGGAGTATGATGCATTTAGTTTCATAGTTGATGTAATGGCAACCCCAATCAATGAACATAAAACTAGAACCAGCCTCAAGCCAAATTTTGTGACTAAAAAAGGCTCCATTAAGAGCTCATCTACGACTATCAGCGATGTGCCTGCAATGCAGAAAATCAAGCCGGAGTGGATCTCAAGTGTAGATGAAAAAAAAGGTCAAAATAAAATATGCGATCTCATCATGATATTATGATTCTTCATTGAGGTTATTGAGATAGCTGAATTTAGTGAAACAACTAGGGTCGTATTTGATCTCTATCATTTTACATTTTTCCTCAGTTATGGGAGAAAAGGCTCGTATACAAACAATTATACAAACTTTATTTTGAAATAACTTAAAAAGCAAATACAACAAGGCTTACTCTGAAATGACTGGAGAACATATAGTGTAATGCCACATGACATCTTGTCTAAGAAGCTTTGCAATCTATAAGCAAATGCACAACCATGGAGATCTGAACCAACTAGAACGCTCTGTATGCTTACTCCAGTCACTTGTTATTCACATTTGTATACAAGATTTGTCATCTTCAGTTACAAATTGTGAAGTCCAACATGCCACCAGAGTACAATTAGTAGACATTCACTGATAGTATGCATCATGAAGCATTAACAAAAGCAGAGTCTCATATCATACCGTCATTAGAGCATTTGCTATCCCAATAAATATGGATATGACATACATATAGCCACTCATGTTTTGAGGTTATTACAATGCATGAACCACAAAACAGCCAAATAGTGCATCCGGCAGGCAAACCCTAGTCCAAGATATTTCCTACAATACTGATATTTTACTGACATAAAAGCTATTAATAGAAATAAATCACTTGATATTATTTTAGATGAAGTCAACATATGAGGACCATATGCTGGAAAAATATACAACAAAGCTGCAGATGTATATGATTGCAGGAACCTCCAACTCCATCAATCAAATGCACATCAATATTCCAAATCAAAATCATGCATATACGAACACATATTTGTCTACTATAGTCAATGTAGGTAATGTCTATGTGGTTTAGTAGTTTGTGCCAGATGTTAACATGAAGTAGACCTTTAACTATAAATTTGACCTTATAGTTCAATTGGTTCCATGACAGTTTGCAAACAGGATCTACTCTCAGTCATTATGTCAATAAATTATTATCATGACCATTTAACTCAAAGGGGAGTGATTTTGAGCAATTATAAAGATTTACTTTGCAAATTACCAAAAATGCAAAGGTGCACAGACCCCTATTTGAAAACTTTTAAACCACGAGAAATGTGGTTTGGTTTGGGTTTCTCAAGAAAACAATTTATTCCTAGTTTTAGTCAGCATAAGAAAACTTTTACCAACATAACATTTTTTAGCCCATAGTTGAATTCAATGACTACACTAAAGCTTCAAGAGCCATGAGATGGCAATCAAAATCTAAACTCAAACCAAGGGAATTCTGAAGGAAAGATGACAGATTATTGTAATGCTGAAGAAGAAGAAGAAGAATCTAAACTCACCAACATACAAAAGCTCAACTGAAGTCTTGGAGCTACTGCAGATTGAGGCCACTGGAGATATGCAACCAAATTGAAAGTTGAGTTATGTTCGGCATTGACATCGATTATCGAACTACCAGACATAATATCGGCCATAAGATTTTGGCAAGCTGCAGGAATTTTGTGGTATCTTAGTTGCTTCAACAACTACCTTTCCTAGTTGAAGATGTCTAAGAATATGAACTGGAAAAGCAGAAAATGTTCCATGAATTGGAAACCAGAACCAAGGCATTAACCTTGCCATGAATACTGTTATTGGTATTTCGGGTGTCATTCGCGAGGGACCAATGTTGTAACCTGCATTGCATATAACACCAGATCACCAGTCTTATTTAATTGGAACCTATAAGTCAGTTTTAATATAAAAAAACCCATCATTTTAGCAAATGCAATTTGCAGAGCTACAAATACAAAAAAAAAAAACAGAAATTCAACACAGGTTTTTGGAATTGGGATTATCTGGTGGAAACAGGTTACCTAAATAGAGAAAAAGTGTTCTATAATTCAATTAACAGTAGTAACTAATGTAACAAAACAGAAGCTTTTCAGGCAATGAAAATATCCATTTAAACAATGTTTTATAATAGTTTAATGCTATACAATAAAGAAAAAAAAATCTTCAATCCTTTTTCAAGGCCATAAATTATATTATAAGAAGTCACTAACCATGCAATACCGTGAAAAATGAATTTTTGTTATTACCCCCTAATTATTTGCAATAATCAAGAAAGGTCATTATGCTACTAGGACTTAGTTTTAGTTTTAGGCATCAACTGAAGAGGCCATATTTATTTGTTGTATTTAGATTGACCAATTTTTGTTATTACCCCCTAATTATTTGCAATAATCAAGAAAGGTCATTGTGCTACTAGGACTTAGTTTTAGTTTTAGGCATCAACTGAAGAGGCCATATTTATTTGTTGTATTTAGATTGAATAATACAGTGAGTATATGCAAATAAAAGGTGCTAACTAAGGGAATAGGGAAAACGAAAATCCCTATGATTCCTCCTATAATTTCTCTACACAAATCTATACATTCCTTAACAAACTTGGCCATTTAGGCAAATGTATGCTCTCAAGTATCCATCAAATCTGTACATTCCCTAATACCCTTCCCCACATGCCACAACAACAGAACCAATGATCATTCTGACAATAGTTGCAGCTTCCGCAAACCCGCTGACTCCAATCAAAGGGATAAGGGTGCCCAATGTTGGAGCCAGAGAACCAAGCCTTGCAACAATTGTTGGGCCAACTAATCTCATTGAATACCAAAATAAAAAATGTAAAAGAATAGTCAAACCCATTTGAAAATATGACATCACTACTTGAGTTGGCAAACAAAGTATCAGGATTTCACACCTCGAGTAATAGCAATCAAAGTTCCTCCAGTTAATGTAGATGCACCAATGACACCACCACACCTCCATTTAGCCATTTGCTTTCAGTTGATTTTTCGACCTTAGATTCTTCCTCCTTTGCTACGGCCATTGCAAAGCAAGCAATTATTGTCTTAATGGCTTCCTAAAAACAATATTTTGTTAGCCTGACATGGCCTAAAGTTATGAATGATATTGAAAGGTTAGCATATTATTTTCAGTTTAGACCATCTATAAAGATAAGAGCATATAACTGAAGGTGTTTTTTCTTCCTTCCTTTCAGTGCTACAATAGATTAACCAAACCAAAATGACCAAGCAATTGTGACAAAGTAAACTATTTGTTTCACTTCTACTGTTTTTACCAAACAGAAATATAGAGGACCATGCTCAAGTTACCATATAATGAATGAAATATTGTTGATATGCACAGATCAATCAATCATAGTTACCAAATAGATATGGTTGATATACACCTATTATATCTCATTTAGGGGCTTCTTGAGATGTTCGTAACAGAATAAATAAATTACTCTAGGATTCTATCATACAACTTTGAAATTTAGATGACGAATGTATCGTGGTCGGATGTCAAAAACTATTTAAATGAACTTCTATGTAATTTTCCCATAAATTACACAAAAATTCATCTATTAAAAACTATTTACAACTATATCAAGTCATAATTTTAGATTATGTCAAACTAGTAAAATCAGTACTTTTAATATATTTTAAGGCTTAGAATTTATAAATTAAAAGTCTAAAATATGTTTTCTAGAGTTTATGATTTGTGGATCGGAGTTTAGAATTTTTAAATTATGGTGTAAAATCATAATATATAGAGAATAATGTCATATTAAGAATTAAGTTTAGTGATATGATTTAGTTGTAATTTTGTACTTAATTATGATATTCATGTGTTTGACCCTAATATTATGATATTGGAAAAATTACATAGAAATTCACCTTTTAAAACTATTTACAGCCAAGTCATAATTTTGGATTATATCAAACTAATAAAATCAGTACTTTTAATATATTTTAAGGATTAGAATTTATAAATTAAAAGTCTAAAATATATTTTCTAGGGTTTATGATATATGAATTGGAGTTTAGAATTTTTAAGGCTTAATACATCATTTGCTCCCTGAACTTGTTCAAAAAGTTTGATTGGCCCCCTGAACTTTCAAAGTGTCTTGATAGCCCCCTGAACTTGCATAAAATATTCAGTTAGCCCCCTGAACTTGCATAAAATGTAATCAATTGATCACTCGGTTGCAAAAAAAGTAAGTTAAATACGGAAGATATATTGCACGAGTCTTAAAAAAAGTAAAACGACCGAAATCGGAGTATACGGTGCTTAGAATAGAGAAGACAAGTTGTATAGTTGAGCAAACAATAACTTCATTTTTAATCTATTTTTGAATTATGTAATAACATTCTAAGATGCGTGGAATACATCTTCCGCATTTAACTTACTTTTTTGCGACCGAGTGATCAATTGATTACATTTTACCCAAGTTCAGAGGGCTAACTGAACATTTTATACAAGTTGAAGGAGTTGTCAAGACACTTTAAAAGTTCAGGGGGCCAATCAAGCTTTTTAGACAAGTTCATGAGGCAAATGATGTATTAAGCCAATTTTTAAATGGGTCTTTTACATGAAATTCATATATATAATAATATTTATTGTTTAATGAATATTAGTAATTTAATTAATGTAATATCAAAAATATAAGTTTTTATTTGAGAAATGTCAAATTTTGTAAGTGGTTTGGTCGAGGAAGTGGTAGTGGAAATTCATTAACTGCCCACTTGACTTAATGCATAATTTTATGGAGAAAGTTGTAAATAATTTTTAAAATTTGAATTTCCATGTAAATTTCCCTTTTTAAATCATGATGTAAAATCATAATATATATAGAATAATGACATATTAAGAATTAAGTTTGGTAATATGATTTAGTTGTAATTTTGTACTTAATTCTGAATTCATGAATTTGATCCGATGATATTTGGGAAAATTACACAGAAATTCATATTTTAAAAACTGTTTACAATTATGTCAAATCATAATTTTGAATTATGTTAAACTAATATAATCACTATTTTTAATCTATTTTAAGAATTAGAGTTTATAAAATAAAGGTCTAAAATATATTGTCTAGGTCTAGGATTTATGAATTGGAATTTAGAATTTTTAAATTGAGGTGTAAAATCATAATATATAGAAAATAATGACATATTAATAATTAAATTTAGTGATATGACTTAGTTGTAATTTTGTAGATATTCAGACCATGATATTTATGTAAAAAGCCCATTTTAAAACCCTAAAAATTTAGGGCCTTAGCTTAATGGGCCGAACTCGCACGATCTTAAAGCCTCCCTATAAATCTCAAAACGTATATTCTCTGTTGCTCCTTCCTCGCGTTAGGGTTATCTCTGCAACTTCTATCTAGTTCCAATCATTCCATCAATCCATGGCTAATCGCACTGATCCTGCGGCTAAAAGCATTAGGGGAACCAATCCTCAGAACCTTGTCGAGAAGATTTTGAGGTCTAAGATTTACCAGCACACCTACTGGAAGGAGCAATGTTTTGGCCTAACAGCCGAGACGCTTGTCGACAAGGCTATGGAGCTCGATCATCTCGGTGGAACCTTCGGAGGCAATCGCAAACCCACTCCTTTCATGTGCTTGGTCATGAAGATGCTCCAGATCCAACCTGAGAAGGACATTGTCGTCGAGTTCATTAAAAATGACGATTATAAGTATGTACCGTTTTCATTTCTATCTCAAATCTTGCTTTCTGCTTGGTGCTTTTAAGAATATACGGCTTGAGATTTGAGGTGATTTTAGGTTATTGGAGCTTGATTTCCATGCTTTGAAATTTCTGAAACATTAGGTAGCATAGAGATAAGGAAGTTTCGTATGTAGCTGTATGGAATTAATTGGATAACAAAGAACCTCGAAAATTTTGTCAATGTAACATCTATGCCATTGGCTCGCTTAAAATTTGTTGTTTGCTGAATGTAGTGGTCAATACCTGGAAGTTCTAGTTTTATTCTTGCGATAAAGAACAAATTAAACCGGGAAGTGCATATTTAACCCGGAAGTACCAAATGGTACAAGTTTAAGCATAACATTTCCAATAAGATCAATTTTAGCAAAATTTGAAGTTTGGCTGTTATTTAATTGTCTCTTCAAACTTTTCAAACATCAATTAGGTTTAAGGTATTTAGTGTGTTACCACACAATTACAAAAAAAACTTTTAAAATGCTAATAAGGAAGTCTGACACCAGTAATTTTCACCTTTCAGTCACCATTAGATCTGGACTTATTAGATCCAAGTCTTAGGATTGTTTTAATTTCAACCACAGGATTCTAATGAGCCTGGATCTAAGAGTGACTGATCAGGTGAAAACTAACGAGCCTGACACATAAGTTAAGCACACTGTCAAAGAGTAAAATATTTATTGTGTTACTTATATAATTACAAATAATCAATACGAAACTGTGTCAGTTTATCGACAAATTGTTTGGTAGTTCCGATATGACAGTTAAATAACAGTCAACCCGTTTTTTTAAATTTTCATTAAAGTAGTGCTAAAATTGATCTTGCTTGGAAATGTTAGGTTAAATTTGTACCATTTCGTACATTAGGGCGAATTCTGCACTTCTCTTAAAATGTTAGGGTTAAATTTGACCCTTATCCCTTTATTGTTCGAGCCTTTATTTTCGTAATGCTTTATCCTAAAATTCCTGTATTTCTCGTGTTACTTTTCCTTTCTTATGTAACATTTTTTGGTGATGTCCTGCTGTTTAATTCTGAATTGTATTGAAATGTGATATGTTGGTGCAGGTATGTGCGGATACTTGGTGCTTTTTATCTACGTCTTACTGGGACTGATGTTGATATATATCGGTACCTTGAGCCCTTATACAATGACTATCGGAAATTGAGGGAAAAATTAAATGATGGAAGTAAGTGTCATACTCTTTCTACTGGAATTTCTTGTTGGAGCTGTTTTAATCTGTCAAAAAGTACTTAACATACAGATAACTATGTTGATGGTTCATTAACTTATGGCCGGTTCTTGACTATTCAGAATATTCTTTGACACATGTGGATGAGGTCATAGACGAACTTCTTACCAAAGATTATTCTTGTGATATTGCTCTGCCGCGTATTAAGAAAAGGTAACATCTCCATGACCCACTATCTCACTATAATTTCTTGTGTTAAAATGAGAGACTAATGCTAAAATACCATGGTATTTGTTTCAAGAATCACGAGTTTTGAATTTTGCACGCCGAAATTATGCTTATTATTGTATTTGACCTGTTAAAAATTTGTGTCTCCCTTTCGTTAATAAACAGATGGACTCTTGAATCAAATGCTACTCTTGAACCTAGAAAGAGTGTGTTGGAAGATGATTTTGAGGAAGAGGAAGAGAAAGAGGAGAATGAGCAAAATGATGAACTAGACAATGGGGTTGATGATAGGGTATTTCTACGTTTTAATGTCACTCTTCCAGTTTTAGTTTTCCTTCCAATGCCATTGCATTTTGGTCTCTTCTTTAATGTGGTGTTGAAATTTTTGGCAGGATTACTACCATGGAAGAAGCCCAACTCGAGAAAGGGATAGGGATAGGGACAGAGACAGAAGACGTGACAGTCATAGATACAGGTTGAACATTTATCTACATATGGTTGCTGAGTTTCATCAAATTATTTTGTTGTCAAGTAGATTTATTTGCCAATACATTAATATCCTGAATACTTTATGAGAGAATACACATGGCATATGTATGGCAATAGAAATAGAATAGGAGTTGTATTTAATAGTTATAAACATTGCAACTAGGAAGAACGAGATTGGAAAACTATTCTAATATATACATGATTGGAGTCTTGATGTTTATTTATTGGGATAATGATCAAATTTGACTCTCAACTTTTCTCAAGAAGTGCAGATTTAGCCTAATGTATGACATTGTGCAAATTTAATCCTAAGGTTTCCAAGCAAGATCAGTTTTAGCCCTACATTACCGAAATTTTGAAACAAGTTTGTCTATAAACTGAAGTAGTTTCATACATGTTTAGTTGGTTATTTGTAACTATATTAGTAACACATTAAACATTTTAGACACTTGGACAAAAAAATTATGATCAACTTATATGTGACAAACTTAGTTGTTAGCATTTTAACAAGTTTTTTTTTTTTTTTTTTTTTTTTTTTGTAATTTTGTTAGTAACATATTAAATATCTTAGACATAATTGATATTTGGAAAGATCGATGTGACATTTAAATAACAGTAAAACAACTTTTTTAGATTTTTGGTAATGTAGGGCTAAATCTTATCTTGCTTGGAAACGTTTAAATTTGGACCATTTTGTACGTTAGGGCTAAATTTGCAGTTTACTGAAAATGTTAGTCAAATTTGGCCCTTATCCCTTATTTATTTGTAGGTTTGTTAGTACTTTAGTGAAATTTTCTTGTGAATAAATTCTTCTTTTCGCGTATGAGATCTGCCATTACCTTTTGAATTCATTGGTGCGAGTAAAACTCACTAGTTTTGTCCATAGTCCGGTGCAAAGTCATGATGGAAGCTGTTATAACATTTCATTGGAGGGAGAGAATTTATGTCGCTGACACGACTTGATTTCACGGTTTCGTATGATGGTTCATGTTAGCCGACCCTGAATCATTTCGGGACTAAGGCTTTGTTGTTGTTTGTTTGTTTGTATAGTTATCAAATGAAATATTTCGCTCATGGCATTTAAAGCCATTGATGGTTCAAACAGCTTCCTATATAGATATCATATGATCTTGCCAGGTTTCTCTGTACTGACAGTGTGCAGCGAGAAGTATGATGGATCAGACATTTACGATAGCCTTGGTTTCTTTTTGGTGTTGAATTGGTTCTTTAATGTTTTTTTAAGCCATTTGCTCTGATTTTCTCCTTTGACTTAGTCAAATCACATGTTTCATTGCCTGTTTGTGTTAGCCACTGTCTAGGGCTGCAAATGAGCTGAGCCGCTCATGAGTTGTGAGCTGCTCGGCGTTTGGCTCGATAAAAGCTCGACAGTGTTCGGCTCAGTGTATAAACGAGCAGAGCTTGAGCACTGGAAACTTGTAGGTTTATTTATACTTCACTGAAATTTTCTTCTAAATAAATTCTTCTTTTCATGTATCTGCTCGTACCTTTTGAATTCATCGGTGTGAATAAAACTCACTAGCTTTGTCCATAGTAAAATCATGATGGAAACTGTGATAACATTTCATTCATATGTACGGTTATCAGATGTCATTTCACTCATGGCATTTAAAGCCATTGATGGTTCAAACAGCTTCCTATATAGATATCATATGATCCTGCCAGGTTTCTCTGTACTGGCAGTGTGCAGCGAGAAGTATGATGGATCAGACATTCATGATACCCGTAGTTTCTGGTTATTGATTTTTTTAGCATTGAATTGGTTCTTTCATGTTTTTGATGTCATTTGCTCTGATTTTCTTGTTGACTTTTAGTTGAATCACATGTTTCATTGCCTATATGTGGAAGCCAGTCTCTAGGCCTGTAAATGAGCTGAGCGGCTCATGAGCGATGTTCAGCTCGATAAAAGGTTGACCGTGTTTGGCTCGATTTAGAAACGAGCTGAGCTTGAGTATGCCGCAACTTGGCTCAAAATCTCGTGAGCAGACTTAATTATAGGTCCATGAAAAAGCTCGATTTTAATGTTCATGAACACGTTCGTGAGCAAGCTTCATTCGATTATGATAGCTGTTGTTTCGAGTTATTGATTTCTTTTTGGTGTTGAATTGGTTCTTTCATGTTTTTTATGCCATTTGTTTTGATTTTCTCCTTTGACTTGGTCGAATCACATGTTTCATTGCATGTTTGTGGAAGCCAATATCTAGGGCTGTAAATGAGTCAGAGCCGCTCACGACGGTGAGCGGCTCGATAAAAGCTCGACCATGTTCGGCTCGGTTTATGAACGAGTAGAGCTTGAGCATTGCGAAACTTGGCTCGAAAGCTCAAGAGAAGGTTCAATTATAGGTCCATGAACAAGCTCAATTATAATGTTCGTGAACACGCTCGTGAGCAAGCTTGGTTCAATTATTATTTTTAATAACAATATTTTTATAAAGGCGGAAATGTAAAACAACGTAGTTTTGTAGGTTTGAAAATTATGTAGTTTTATGTTAAGGGAATCTCAAATGGACATAATTAATTAGCTGTTAGCAAACAAAGTTCACGAACATAATTAACGAGCTGTTCGCGAGCAAAGTTTGTAAACAAGCTCGCGAACAGGATGTTGAGCTCGAGCTTGTCAATTTTATAGCAATCCGAACATGAGCAGGCCAAAGCTTAGGTCGGATCATCTCGATTACACCAGGTGTGGCTGTTTGAGTTGCATTTTCTGAAGTTCTATATCTATTTGAAGGGCTGTCTGTCTAGCCAAATATGGAGTTGAAGCTTTTAGTGGGTGCGGACTTTTTAGACAAAAGAGAGCTAATGTTCTTGTTTTCCATCTTAACACAGGGATCGTGACCATGATAGAGACTATGACCGAGACTATGATAGGGACTACGACAGAGAACGAGGACGGGGACGTGAGAGAGATAGGGATAGGGACAGGGACAGGGACCGAGATAGGGATAAGGATCGCTATCGTGTAAGAGAAGAGAAGGATTACGGTCGTGAAAGAGAACGCGAAAGAGAGAGGGAAGGTAGGGAACGTGAGAGACGAGACAGAGACAGAGACCGTGGAAGACGGATAAGTTATTCAAGGAGTAGAAGTAGGAGTAGGGATCGCAAGAGACACGAGCACAGCGACAGTCCTAGAAGGCGTGGTGGAGATGGAGCAGCAGAAGAGCCGAAGAAGAAGAAGGAAAAGAAAGAGAAGAAAAAGAAGAAGGATGATGGTACAGATGATCCAGATCCAGAAATTGCAGAAGCAAATAGGCTGCGTGCATCTCTTGGTCTTAAACCTCTGAAATGATGAATTTTACTTGTGACTATGTTAAGAAGTTTGCGTCCTTCTGTCCGAAAATACAAGTATATGTACAGATTATGATTTTTAAGGTATGTGCCATACTTCTTCCTCTTTGTGTTTGAGACCCGTCTTTAGAAGTAGGAACGCAAGGGGGTCGGGATGGGGGTGCGGATTACATTTTCCATCCCCACTAGATTATGATTTTTAAGGTATGTGCCATACTTCTTCCTCTGTGTGTTTGAGACCTGTCTTTAGAAGTAGGAATGTAAGCAGGGCAGGATGGGGGTGCGGATTACATTTTCCATCCCCACTAGATTATGATTTTCAAGGTATGTGCCATACTTCTCCCTCTTTGTGTTTGAGACCCGTCTTTAGAAGTAGGAATGTAAGTGGGGCGGGATGGGGGGTGCGGATTACATTTTCCATCCCCACTCCCCGACCTCTCGGGGATTTCCCGCCCCTGTTCGCGAATCCTAGCCTCTGTTCCTGAATCCTAAACAGGGAAAATTGTCCCTATCACCGACCTGCGCGGAATCTCTGCGGGGATTCTTAGGTCTAATACATATGTCTTTGTATTGTCATATATGCCCTTATATCAACTAAACAGTCAAATATATCCTCATAATTTTCAAATGACACCAAAAATTCCTCCACCCCCACCTGTATCAAATAAATAGCTAGATATGCCCTCCTTTTTATAGAGGTGGAAAGGCGACACACGACATGGATATTTAGTGTATAGGTTGACACTAAAAATTTCGGGTCGTGTTGGGGTCAACCCGAGAAACATGAAAATGACACGAAGAGCTGAAATTACAAAAATACCCTTATTTTTATTTATGGTCAAATTTGTATCTTATTACATTAGTACTAGTTTAATAGTTTGAGTGGTTTGGAATCCTTTAGATTCTTCAAATTCAAATAGGCCAGGTTGGGTTCGTGTCGAGTTAACATGTTTGGTCGAGATTTGATACACGGGATTTTTGCGGGACGGTATTTGGAAGTGGCTTATGAGTATTGGCTTGGGCTCTCAGAAATAGGAATTGACGAAATGCTTATAGGGTTGAAATCTCCTAGATGTTGGTTAGAGTGACTGATGGCTTAAGAAAGTCTCGGCACCACACAAACTTTATCGTAGTCCAAGTCTGTTTCCATGCCACTAGACAGCCAGGCTGCCCTGGCCTTCATGACTCATTCATTTTGTGATGCCTAACTATCAATTGGCATCCGCGTGCCAACAATGTCTGACTTGGGAAAGTCTCGGCACCACACAGACTTTATCGTAGTCCAAGCCTATTTCGGTGACACTAGATAGCCAGGCTGCCCTGGCCTTCATTCCTCACTCACTTCGTCATTCCTAACTATCAATTGACATCCGCGCAGGACCGGCCCTGGGCCTAGGCTGGGAGTGCGGCGGCCTAGGGCCCAGGGCTATAGGGGGCCCAAAATTTTTTTTAGGTCTATAAATATATAGAGTAATTTTTTTTTATATATATATAAATACTATTTAGGTTTTAAAGGGTCCAAATAATTGACATTTTAGACTTCAGAAGGGTCCAATTTATATTTTGAATATAGGTTAAGAGTTATTTAAAAACATTGTGAAACATCTTTGTTATTTTGGATAAATAGAAGTATATTTTGGCGAACATAATCATACGTACTAAATTTTTTGTTATTTTGGATAAATAGAAGTATATTTTGGCGAATGTAATCATACGTACTAAATTTTATGTACATTTTTTTTTATTATTAAAGGGACCCTTATTTCTTATTTCGTCAAGGGCCCATAAATTGTCTGAACTAGCCCTCCGCATGCCAATGATGTTGGGCTTGGGAAAGTCTCGGCACCACACAGACTTTATCATAGTCCAAGTCCGTTTCCGTGACACTAAACAGCCAGGCTGCTCTGGCCTTCATGCCTCACTCATCTTGTGATGCCTAACTATCAATTGGCATCCACCTGCCAATCATTCCGGGATGTAACGGACCATGTGCACCCTCCGTCCAATGATTCCGGGATGCAACGGACCCTGTGCATCCTCCGTCTCTGCTCTCCATCACCGGCTGACGATCTAGAAGCGGACCACAAAGAAAACTTAATATTCAAACCATTTGTTGCTCTGTCAAGTGTATCAAATATTTCAAAGATGTATCTAATGACCAATTATTCCTGTGGCATAGCAAAGCAATAATGAGAATTATGAATTCCATATACATAAATTGAAGTCTTCCACTCAAACAATGGAGTTGAACTGGAATTGCCAAAACATTCAAACTCAAATTACAAGTATTTGATTCTTATTTTCAAGCTAAACTTATCCCATTTACATATCCAAATCAGTGGTTTACTAGTGGCGTTTCCTCATTTCGTGTTCGTTTTCATTTCCATTTTCGTTTCTAGCTATGTTTTTTTTTTGGCTTATGCAGGCCTTAACTTTCAAAAGTAACCCCTATTTCTCAATAAATTTTTATTGGATGCAGAAAATAGGTGACAAAAAGAAAATGTCAATTAGGAACTTTTGATTCACGAGGGGCAATTAAAGTTTTAGGGTTATTGAATGCGATTAGACAAGAATAAAAGTCATTTGAAATTTCTAAAAGTCCAGGGATACCGTTTGCAATAGATGTATTAAGTTTTCTTATATTTCCCGGTGTCAGTTTCCGTTTCTATGAAACACAACAATATATTGTTGCTAAAAATGGTATTTAAGGATATTTTCTGCAGTAAAGAAACTAAGTTCCAAACATCAGAACATGTATTTTCTAGTCTTTCTTTCATAAACTTTTCCTTACAAATCCTCATTTCTAAAAAAATAGAGCTAAGAAACAGTAACGGAAACGAAAAAGGAACTGAAACGAAACGCGGAAATGCCATAGGTTACAGACTATGTCGCACAGAAACGGAAACTGAATCTGAAACGTACATCGGAAAATGTTATTTCTAAAAAAAATATAGCTATGGAATGGCAATGGAAATGGAAAAGAAACTGAAACAGAAACGAAACGCCGAAATGCTAACGAAAAAGAGTTTCCCTGCAACATAGGTTACAGAAGTTTCACTGATGCTAAAGGTTAATTTCTACTTCACTGCAATGAAATCGAGCTAATTTTCTCCCCGTAATTGCGCAAACTTCAAGCTTGTAAAAATACGAAAAACTCTCATTTCCGGTTAATTTATTTTACAAAGATATTCACTATCATACTACAAAAACATATATTGATCAGAACTTGTTTACACATATAAACAGTCCCTAATCCCTACCGAAAAATCATAAAAACATTACAACTAGAATCGAACAAAACTGAGTTTCAGAAACGTATATATATACACTCTTTGTCCACCATTATTGGCCCGTTTTTTCTTCAAAAAAGGCGCACTCATCTGCTGCTAATGCGGGTTGTATTTACAGTATTTACAGCATTCGCTTCTGCAGCTACACAGCGAAAAGGTCTAGGTTAGAAACTATGTGAAAACGAAAATAAAAACGAAAACGAAAACGAAGTTTTAATCATTAATACCTCTCTAAAGTCTCTACGCGGTTGATCATTTTGAAATGACGGAGTAAACTGAATCTTTCATCGTATCCACAAAATTGAAATAAGCATGTCTCCAAGCCTTTTTCGCTATCAAAGTTCCACAAACAACCCAAAAACCCACCACGATCCCTGGTGCCAGGCCCGAGTAGAACCATACCATATCCATCCAATCTTCGTCATCGTCGTCATCATCCTTCTTCGCATTGGCATCATTCGGAGTGGAGCAGCTTTTTGACAATGGGAAACCACAAAGTCCGGGGTTACCCTCGTAAATCGACGGGTTATCGAAGGTTAGAAATTGGTTAGCTGACGGAATAGCCCCCGAAAGTTTATTGTTTGATAAGCTTAAGTAACTCAAGGCAGTCATAGATGTCATGCTCGGAGGAATGGAGCCGGAAAGTTCATTGCTCGACAGGTCAAGAGATTCTAAAAGTTTGAGATTTCCGATACTTTCTGGTATTTTTCCGCTCAATTGATTCCCTGACAGATTGAGAACTCCCAAGTACGACAGTTTCGTAATGCTGTCCGGTATCTGTCCTTGCAGATCATTTCCTGATAGATCTATGGCATTCACAACAGTAAGTATCTTGGTATATTCTACTTCTCTTCCCTTCACATTCAATTGTACTTGCTGCGAGTAAACGACCCGATTCGTCACTGGATTGTAGAGCTTGAAATACGTCAAACTACTTAGATTGCCTACACATCGCGGGATTGATCCCGACAAGCTATTATGTGCAAAGTCGATGATATGAAGATCAGCAAGACGGCAAAGACTTTCAGGTATACTTCCGGTGAGCTTATTATCTCGCAGAACTAGTATTCCCACGGACGATAGCCTTTCACCGATCCAACTTGGAATCTCTCCGATGAATTGATTGCGTCCAAGATCAATCGACGAAACATATGTGCAGTTATCCAAGGACTCGGATAATTCTCCTGAAAGGAAGTTCTCAGATAATTTCAAGACCTGGAGCTGAGGCAATGAACACAAGGAGCTGGGAATACCACCGGACAGACTGTTCTGGGAGAAATCGATGACGTTAAGGGCTTCTAGACCTTCCCAATTGCTCGGAATCTCCCCGATCAAGTGATTGTTTGAGAGATCAAGATTGGATAGTTTCTTCATTTCAGTGAAGGAAGCAGGAATTTCACTAGTGAATGAGTTACCAGAAAGTTCCAAGACCGAAGTATTAAGCATCGTTCGACCAATGTCTGATGGTATAGGCCCCGAGAAGTTGTTGTTACTTAAAGAGACAGATTCGACATTCGAACAAACAGGGAAAACACCATCTAACAGATTGGAGCTTAGATCAACTCTCTGTGCCCCAGGTTTAAATATCAGCAAACCCGGAACTGTTCCATGTAGTTGATTGTTTTGAAGCTCCAACCAAGTAACCTGTGGACTTAAATCCCATAACCAGCTAGGAATCGAGTCCGAAATCCCATCCCCGATCAAGGTAATCTTAGTTAACTCCTTCTGAGTTTCAAGCCACGGAGGAAACGTAGGACCAAGTTGGCAATCACGGATCAAAAGGACTTGCAGGCTAAAAGGAGGAACCCAATCTTGTCTCACATCGAATTTCAAGGAAATGTTCGTACAAGATAACGAAAGAACTCTTAAACTTTTGAGTTTGAGGAAATGATTTTCCGAAAAGTTTCCCGCCCACGAATTCCCAAACAGATCCAAGTAAGTTAAAGCCTCAAGCTGTCCAATGCTTTCAGGAATACTTCCATTCAACTTATTTGCAGAAAGATCCAAATCCTGCAACAGAGACAATCTCCCAACGGAAGTAGGAATCGAACCAGTCAACAAATTCCCGAAAAGTCTCAAAGATTTCAAGCTCCCCAACTCGCCTAACGACTCAGGAATCACGCCACTCAATCCATTATACGCCAAATGCAACACCTCTATACTAACGTTGCTACATTCAGCGAAACTATCGAAAAGGCGAGCTATTTCGCCACTAAATTCATTGTAAGTCAGATCCAAAACAATCAGATTACAGAGATTCCTCCAAGGATAACTCGACACAACACCCCGCAATTCGGAGTTCATAAGATTAAGCTCAACTAAAGTAGTAACATTAAACAACCACAAAGGCAACGAGGAATTGAACGAGTTATCAAAAAGATGCAAGACTCGCAACGAGGCGAAACTAACAGACGGAATGGATTGAGGAAAGCTGAGAAGATCACAATGCGGTAACCGCAATTCGACAAGCGAATTGAGTCCATTCAAAGCCTGAACCCATGTATTCGATATCAAACTAAGGTTAGCATTTCTCAGATTCAGATACTTAAGAGAATGCAATTCAGAAAGCCATTTAGCATCAGAAATCCATAGATTTTCAGGGTAAATTTCAGTGTAACTAAAGGGGGAAAGATCAAGATACTCCAAATTAGACAAATTCCCTAAATTTGGGGGAATCAATCCAGCAAAATAAGCATGAGAAAGATTAAGATATTTCAATTCACTCAAAGAACCAATGAATTGAGGAATTCGACCTCCATGGAAATTGTTTAAACTCAAATCCAAATACTGCAATTGCCCTAATTGAATCAACGAATCATCAATCGCACCACTCAAACATGAAAAATTAAACACTCTAATCTCAGATTCTGACATGAGATACTCAGGATAGGTGAGATTGTAAGGGTTTCTGAGATCAATTTTGATTACTTTACCTTTCTGCGTATCACAGGTAATGCCTCGCCATTGACAGCAATCATCAGAAGTCCAAGAAGAAAGACGGCCTGATGGGTCTGTAAGAGATTGTTTGAATTGAAGAAGAGCTCGTCTCTCGGTTTCAGAGCAAACTTCTGCAGCTTTAATGGAGGAAAGTAATTCAAGTAGATTGAAGGAGATTAGGAAAAGGAGAAGAATTTTTGAAGTGGTAGCCATGGAAACAAGCTCGGTCTTCGAAATGAGGTGTCTGAAGATTCATTTATAAAAGCAATATCTGATTACGACATCACTGTAATTGACCAAAGCTAGAAGATACTCTAATATTTGGGAAAATTACACACATGGCCACTGAACTTTATTCATTTTAACATTGTGATCACTAAACTTCAATTCTTGACAGTATGACACCGAACATTGCAGTTTTTAACACTAGTGGTCACTAAACGCCTCAAAACAACCATTGACGTCCTCAAAATAAAAAATTCGAAGAGTTAATGATATTCTAGGACTTTAATTCTTGAAAATTTTCGTTTTGAGGTCATTTAGGTATTGTTTGGTTAGAAGAGAGAGTGAATTTTTAGAGAGAGAGCGCTCAAAAAATGTGATTTTGGAAAATATTAAATGTGGTTTCATGGTAAATGTTGTTCCGAACAACTTTAATTCTTGAATATTTTCATTTTGAGGTCGTTAACAATCATTTTGAGGAGTTAATTAAAGTCGAGTGGTTATTGGTGTTAAAAAGTGTCAAGTTCTATGGACATACTGTTAAGAATTGAAGTTCGGCTATGACCTGGGGCTGTAATCGAGCCGAGCCGAGCTCTAACCTTCTCAAACTCGGCTCGCTATAAAATTAACGAGCTTGAGACCGAGCCGAGCTTGCTATAAAATTAACGAGCTCGAGCCCGAACCGAGTTTTGGCTTGCTCAACGAGCTCGAGCCGAGCTTCGAGCTTGTTTTGAGCCCAAAATCCTTTTTGGACTTGGTTCATTAAGAAAATTATCTAAATATGAATTGTTTGTGAGTAAATCGTTAATTATATTTGTGAAGTTTTCTCTCAAATAACTCTTTAACTGTGTATATAAACAAGCTCACAAGCAAAGTTCGTGAATAAATAAACAAGATGCTTACAAATAGTTCGTTTATTACTCATTTATTATGTTTGTGACCGAACTCATCTAATAACAAAAATGAAATAATATTAAGTTTAGATATTTGTGAACTAACACAAAACTATATAATTTTCTACAAAACTAAAATCTTCGAGCCTGCTCGCGAGCTTTCGAGTCGAACTTTCACCTACTCAAGCTCGGCTCGTTTACAAACTGTGCCAGTAAATCGTACTCACGAACAGCTCGTTTACAAATTGAATTGAATCGAATCGAACTTTTATCGAACCGATTACCGAACCATTCATGAGCTGCTCGACTCATTTACAACCCTAAACACAACCTCTACCCGATTGTATTCCCTTCTAAGGCAAGTAATTATGGCAAAAAGGCCACTAGTAGGTCAATGGCTACAACGACAACAAATTAAGCGGTACGTCAATAATTATGATTACATTCTTAAATTCAAATAAAACAGCCGTAAAGTAACGGCTATTAATTTCTGTTGCAATTTTAATTTAATTCCAAAATATTATTATTATATTCGTCAATGGCGTCGCCGCCATTATTACTTCCATCGCTGTCCGTTGACCTTTAGATACCACCTTCGAATCGGATCTACTACTAAATTATTATTTCTTTCATTCTTAATTTTTATTTATTAACTGACGTATTTATTAAAACTTGTGTGACATGCTAAACTATATAATAAAATAAAATAATATTGAATGATCTGGAAGCAGATACGAATTTATAAGTTTCTGGATTTTATTGAACTAACTTTTTAAGATAATTTAATTTGGGAATTTTTTAAATCCAAGTGGATGCAATTCTAATCGGGTATAAGATATTTGGAAAATTGGAAAATCTTTTTTGTTGTATTTTTTTTTTTGTGTGAATTATTATATTCAGCTTCAAATTTCTACCTTTAGTTCCGTGAAAGGACGAAAATACCCTTTTATCAAATTTACAAATTTTCAAATCCTCTTAAACTCTCTAAACTCTCTTGGATCAAATCCGAACTAATTTATCAACGAAAACATGGATCGGAAGAGGGACGGCAAAGGAAAAGGACTAATGTTACGAAATTTTGTTTGATTTTGGACGTTTTGTTTATTCCAATTTGGATTTTTGAGGGATTCGGATTCGTGAGGTGGGGCGTGAGGCTATCACGTCGCACCATAGGTGGAGGCGCGATAGCCTCACGCCCCACCACAGGAGACGGCGTGATATTCATACGCCGTCTCCTGTGGTAGGGCGTGATAGCCTCACGCCCTCACCTATGTGAGGGCGTGATGGCCTCACGCCCGTGTGGGCAAAATTCAATTTTTTTTAAATTTAATTTAGTTTTTATTAATTCAATTTTGCCTTCCTAACACGCGGGCGTGTGGCTATCACGCCCCACCGTGCGACTGTCACACCCCAACGTGCGGTCGGACGTGTGGCTGTCACGCTCGACCACACGGTGAGGCGTGATAGCCACACGCCCGAGTGACGGAAAGGCAAAAAAAAAACCTTTTCCCATCCAAAACTCATGAAAGAGCATTTTCGTCCTTTCACGGGATTGGAGGTGGGAATTTGGAGCTGAATATAACAATACCTTTTTTCATATAAAAAATGTGAAAACAATATTTAAAAAATATTGTAAATTTATTCATGATAACACTATTATGGTTTAATACATCATTTGCCCAGAACTTATTCAAACATGTTGATTGATTTTTTAAACTTTTAAAGTATCTCGATAGTCTCTTAAATTATGTACAGTTAGCTCCTTAAATTTGCGTAAAATGTAATTAATTAATCACTCGGTTGCAAAAAAAAAAGTAAGTTAAATATGAAATATGTATTATACACGCCTTAGATTGTTATTGCATAATTCATAAAATAGATTAAAAAAGAAGTTCTTACTTGTTCAATTATAAAATTTGTCTTCTCTAATATTAGAAACGTATACTCTGACTTTTATCGTTTTACTTTTTTTAAAGACGTATATAATACATTTTCCTCATTTAACTTACTTTTTATAATCGAGTGATTAATTGATTATATTTTATGAAAGTTCAGGAGACTTTTGAAACACTTCAAAAATTCAGGAGCCAATTGAATTTTTTAGAGAAATACTAGGAACAAATAATGTATTAAGTCTACTATTATCATTTTGATTGCATTTATATCATACATAATTGCATAAAATATATAAAAGTTTAACATCCCGAATATCCGAACTTGGGTAGAAAAATCGATTGCCCTGCTGATCTTCATGGATGTTTGCACTTCAACTTGTTTAAAATGTTTCATTAGTTTTTTTAAATGATGTAATTTCACGGATTTGCAGATGGATACCAGTGGTATTTTTCTTTAAACGCAACAATGTGGTTTACAAAATTTTCATTTTTTTTGTTGACATTGCCAAATTTAGCCAATACCGACCTCAAAATGAATTTTTTTAAGATTTAAATGATATTTTAATCAATTTTAATTCTTCAAATTTTTAGGTTTGATGTCATCTAGGTGTTGTTTTTTTATGAGAGATAAAATTAATCTTTAGAGAGGGGAAACTCTAAAAATAATGATTTTGAAAAATTAAAAATGTGGCTCCATAGTAAATATGATACTAAACGTTTTTAATTCTTGCAATTTTCATTTTAATGTTGTTATCGGCCAAATTTGGTAAGATCAATAAAAAATAAAAATTTTGCAAATCATATGGTTGCTATGAAGCACGGACTCTTCCCCGGAGTCGCCGTCGGACTCGGGGACTCGGCGGGGACACGGCGGTGACATGGGACACAGATGGGACTCGGCAGGGACACGGATGGGACTCGGCAGTGACACGGTAGGGACTCGACAGTGACACGGCGGGGACTCGGCTAATGGTGAAAATATGTAAAAGTTTAGGGTTTTTTTTTAAATCTTTTAAAACCTATGGTTCAATTACAAAATTTGACAAAAAAAAAACCTAAACTACATCTAATTCTCACCTTCGCGATTATAAACGCTTAGAGCTTCTTTCTCTTCCTTTTACGATTTGTTTTGTGATTTAGCAAGTTTTTTTTTATATATTTTATATCTAATATATATAGAATTAATTATATAGAATTTGCCGTGTCCCACCACACTCGTGTCTCATATTTTCTAAAAATGTCGTTCGCCGTGTCCGCACCCGTATCCGCACCCGAGTCGGTACTTCATAGTATAGTTGCGTCTGTAACGAAAAATGCCACAAATATTTATTTACAAATCCGTAAAACCACGAGATATCTATCATGCAAGTGGCAGTACAGTTGTGTTAGAGATGCATTAGGCAAAATGGAATTCAAGGAATAATAATCATTACACTGACCAAGAATGCTTCAACTTCAATATATATCATATATGTTGATTAAAACTATAGAGACAAATATCATATCATTTGCATTTATTTCTAGATGGCTTATTCTTTCTAAATGACAAGTCAACGGTAATACTTCAATTATTGATTACTGTGAATTGACATGCATTATCCATTTTGCTGTGTTAACAAATTTTGAATTATTATATTGAAAAAACTACAAAAACAAACCATATAGTTCAGTGAATTTTGTTCGGTCTTGATTGAGGTGCATGTGAAAATTCCTGCAATTTTGTAAAGACAGTTTCGTGATTTAAAGAATAAATAACTTTTGTCATTTTATACATTTTGATGTACAATCATCACTTTTGCATACAAAACAGTACAATTTTTTGATAACCTCTCATTAAAATGTACATCCGGTAATTATGACCGGTCAATAAGCCACATCAGCAATATGACCTCCCTAAAAGTCATAATTGCTGATGTGACGCGTTGATTTCGCATTGACCGGCCAATTTTTGACTTTTATAAAAAAATCAAATTGCTGATGTGATGCGTTGATTTCACGTTGACCGGATGTACACTAGAAACCACCAAAAGGTTGTACAGTTTTATGTGCAAAATTGAAGGTTATACACCAAATTGTGAAATAGGACAAAAGTTGTATATCATGTATGTACTTTTTTATGATTTAAAAATTCACAAACAGAGGTCTATAGTTTATATAGTTTGCAAACTCATGCATTTTTATCAAAATTTGTCGTAGGGCCTAGGGATGTCAATGACCCTTAGTAGTTCGCAAACTATTCAAACTCGGCTCGATAGGTATCGACTCGAGTTCGGATCAGCTCGAGCACTAACGAGTCTGAACCCGAGCTTGTTCAGGTTCGGTTCGAAAACTCACAAACAGCTCAATTATTTTTAAAACTATATATATATTTCATTAATTATTATTATTTTTCATCCCAATTCACAACCCACATAGGGTTTAACCCATAAGAAAAATGACAAAAAAAAAAAAAACTTAGGCATTTGGATCTTTAACTAGAAAATTAAGTTTTGATAAGGAACAAAATACATTACGAACTTTAATATATATTTTATTGTTTAATTTTTTTTGTGAGTTGATGATCTTCGACCACGAATACCATCTACTATTCTTAAATCACAGCCATAAAATATAATTGTTTTTCTTTATAATCTTTTTAAACTCATATGGAGTATATTATAAGATTTTTTTTAATCTCTTGCGCTACTTACATATGATGAATTTTGTTAAAACTCGATCAAATTTGGTCAAAGCTCAGCTCGATTAAAGCTCAATTCGTGAGGGCTCGATTCGAAATATTAACAAGCCAATATCAAGTCTACATAGATTCGGCTCTGCTCGGCTTTTTTTCGAGCAATTAAAAAAAAGATGGACTTTACAAATTACCTCACATATAAAGTCTGATTTTACAAATTAATTAAACTATAAGTATTGTTTCACCAAAAAAATTAAAACTTTTAACTGCAAACTTCACAATTATAAAACTGTATCTATAAATCGGTCAAATCACAAAAATTATTTTTGTATTTTTTTTTTTTTGAAAGATTGCACTTTCCCTTATTATTATCAATTCTATCTTTCTAGATTTTGCAATAAAAGACTTTAATGCATAAAATATCTAATAATATTGCATTAATGGGTAGAAATCATCATACACCAACCAACTCAACTAACTTAATGAAGGACCACTAAGCCATCAATATTTTAGAAGGGAAACTTACACCCATGGCCATTCAATTTTACCTATTTTCACATTATGACCACTGAACTTCATTTCTTCCCGGTATGGCTACTGAACTTTACACTTTTTAATACCGATGGCCACTCAACGCCTCAAAATGACCGTTGATGGCTAAAAATAAAAAATCCAAAGCGTTAATATTCTAAGGAACTTTAATTCTTAAAAATTTTCATTTTGAGGTCATTTATGTGTTGTTTGGTTAGGAGATAGAAAGTGAATTTTTAGAAAGAGAAAGCTCAAAAAAAATATGATTTTCGAAAATAAATATAGTTTCATGGTAAATGTCATTCTGAACAACTTTAATTCTTGAATATTTTCATTTTGAGGTTGTCAACGATCCTTAACGGTCATTTTAAGAAGTTAGTTAAAATTGAGTGGCCACCGGTGTTAAAAAGTGTAAAGTTCAGTGGCCATACTGGGAAGAAATGAAGTCCAGTGGCCATAATATAAAAATGGGTAAAGTTTAGTGGCCACAGGTGTAATTTACCCTATTTTAGAAGAATAAGTTATCAAAATAGACCTAAATTCTTAAAGAAATATTAATTTAGACTCTACGTATAAAATAACACAAATATAGACCTAACGTTTAAAAAAGAGTACAAATTTAAATCTCGATAACGAAATATGACATGTCATTCATATTACCTTAACGGAGTAATATGAATAATGTGTTATATTTTGTTTTTTTGAGACCTACATTAGTACTATTTTGTATGTGAAACCTAAATTAATATTTTCCAAAAATGTTAGATCTATTTTGGTACCTTATCTCATAAGGTAGAAGCTAGAATGAGATCTGTTTAATGCAATCCAAGAATTGAAAATCTCTAGAATTATACTTTATTATAGTTTAATAGTGGTACAATATAATTCGGTCCCAAAAAATCGAAACTTCAATTCAATTTTACATTTTTTTTATTCACATTTGATCCAATCCGATCCAAGAATCTCTAAGATCCATTTTTATTCATATTTGGTCCGATCCAAGAATCTCTAAATCGTGTTCAGTATTTAGACCTAAACAATAAAAGGAAATCTCCATGATTATACCTTCTAAAATACCATTTAAATAGAAAAAAAAATACGAAATAGGAATACCATGTAATTTCCGAAAGAGTACATAAATATATTTAACTTAAGATAAATATTTATAAGACCTTCCTTAAATTTAAATTAAGGAAACATAGCAACTCTAGTAGACGTCGAGTAGTTGTCTTGTAGCAGCCTATAATTGCCAAAGATGCTTACATTAAGGGGCGAAGACAAGAGGAGCCTGGAGAGACGTAACCCTGCGGCCGCCGAAACCACCCGGTTTCGGACCCACGACCGTTAGAAATAACCTATTGTGAATGATTTGGGTCCCCTGTTTCCAACAAATTAAGAATTGTACTGGTTAATTAACTCTTTGAATTTATATTTAATTACAAAATCCAAATTGATTAATATATAATAAGCGATAAAAACAACTCAATCTACTTTTTTAGTTTAAACTACAGTGATACATAAAAATTGGTCATGGACACTCAGATAACATGTATATATTCGCAAAAAAAAATATAAAAAAAAATGAACGAGTTCGATTTAGTAAAAAAAAGAAAATCACAGATGCACATGTAAAATTGGCCACCTCAACGAACCAATCTTGTATTCGCCACTGCTTACATTTATTACATATCTAATGAAAGTCTATGCCAAAATTCTGTTCAGCACTCGGGGAAAGAAAAAAAAAACAGTGCAATTCATTTTTTGATCTTTTTTACTCTGGTATTGATTTAGTTTAAAAATCTCCAAGTACCGCATTCAACTCTAAGCTACGACAATGGAAACGGAAAAGAAACATGGAAACGTTAATGGAGAAAGTTTCCGTGCAACATAGAGGTATAAAGAGGTTTGAAGAGAAATCTCCATAACTGTACCTAATGAAAATCAATGGTACAGTTCATACCTAATAGATCCGTTTCAAAAATCTCCAAAATTCCTACACAGCCCTAGTAGCAGCTCAGACATGAACATAAACATGATTAAATTAAGGCATAGTACATCCGTGTAATACATTTGTTCGTTGCTCCGTGTACTTGGTCTAAAACTTCAACTGCCCCTAAACTTTTAGAAGTTCCAAATCACCATCTATTCTTGTCTAATTGCATTCAACAACCCCATATTTCTTAATAGAATTTGTTGGATACAAAAAATTGGCCATACACTCCACGTGTCAAAGCGCTCGCCATGTGTGAAAAAAGAAAATGTCAAATAATTAAGAACTTTTGAAAGTTCATAAAACAGTTGAAGTTATTGAATGCAATTAGATTGGACAAAATTAGGAGGTTATTGAATGCAAGGGACGTAGTAGGCTATTGAATGTAATTGAACAAGAAAAAGGAGTTTATTGGACAAGAATGCGGAGCCATTTGCAACTTTTAAAAGTTCAGATGGGCTGATGAAGTTTTGGACCTAGTACATAGGGCAACCGATAAATATGATTAAATTAAGGCTTAATACATCATTTGCCCCTGAACTTGTCCAAAAAGCTTGATTGGCCCCCTAAACTTTAAAAGAGTCCCAATAGCCCCCCTCAACTTGCATTAGCCCCTTGAACTTGCGTGCAATGTAATCAACTAATCACTCGGTTGCCAAAAAAGTAAGCTACGTGCGGAAGATGTGTTGCACACGCTTTAGAATGTTATTACATAATTCACAGAATAAAAAAGGAAGTTCTTACTTGCTCACTGTAAAACTCGTCTTCTCTAATATTAGAACCGGATTACCCCAACCTCGGTTGTTTTACTTTTTTAAAAATGCGTGCAATACATCTTCCGCATTTAACTTACTATTTTTCAACTGAGTGATTACTTGATTACATTTTACGCAAGTTCAGGGGGCTAATTAAACATTTTATGCAAGTTCAGGAGGCTATCGGGACACTTGGAAAGTTCAGGAGGCCAATCAAGCTTTTTGAACAAGTCCAGTGGGCAAATGATGTATTAAGCCTTAAATTAAACTAGCATGACTTTGAAACTATTATAATACTGGGGCAGCTCAGCTCAAGATTAGGCAATCAGAAATGTACCAATTTTGCACAAATTATTGCTTAATGTTGCTCTGGAAAACTGATATCTGCTAAGCTGTCTATCTACTTTAAATGCGTTAGGTGTACACAAACAGCAATTGAACTAAGTTAAGGGCATGATAACAGATTCTTTCCTCAAGTTTTAAGATCTAGGCAATGAAAATTGAAGAAGCCATCAAATTGCATCAAATTTTCTAGGTAAAGCAAAACATAGTTGTTAAAAGCACAAGCCGCACTAAGGCCCTAAGAGGTCCTAGAGCCTAGGCTTAAAGCGTCACGCACAGAAAAATATATATACAAAATCTACGTATCAATATTTGATACTAATACACTAATACTCTATTACTAGTTAAAGCATATAAGTCACGATGCACCAAAAAAACACACTTATAACCATAGTGTTTAAAGGCAGGCGCATGGCGCACCAGGTGCACGCCTTAGCGCCATGACACCCCCATGGCGTGGCGCCCGCCTGGTGCGCGATTTTGCGCCAAGGGGCAGTTGCCAAAGGCACGCCTTGGTGACATAGGGCAGTTTTATGGTTTTTTTTACAGTTAAATATCTGGAACAAGTGTTCTGAAAGGTTCCAAATGAGGGGGAAAAAACAAATATTGAAAAGGAAGAGAGAGATTATACGTTTAAACTAATTAGAAGACAGCTAGAAGAGGAAGAAGTTTAGTAGAACAAAGCACAAAACGAATTCAAACAGAAACAAAGAAGCCAAGGGGAATTCGAATTCAACAAGAGTGATGAATTTGGAGAGTTTTGACCTGGAGTAGAACTAGTATTCAACTTTTGCTTTCTAACATGGGTTTTATAGTTTTATAATTTTTGTTAGTAGTTTTATATTATTTTTTTTTAAGTGTGCCTTGTCTCACTATGGCGCACGCCGGGCATCCTCATGCGCATGCGCCAAGGCTCCAGGACCCCTAGTGCCTTGATGTGCCATGCGCCTTCAATAACTATGCTTATAACCATACAAACAAGACAAAACCACATAAAAACACAATATTAAATGTCAAAAACACCATGTGAAGTTCATATAGACATATACTTAACTAAGTACCTAACAAATGCTAACTAATAAGCATTCATTCTCAATAAAAAAGAATTAAAAAAAACTAAGGCGATAGCCTTTTCAACCACGCCTCACCTAGGGGGGAATTAAGGCTCACTACCTTGAGCCTTGCTTAAGGCGCGCCTTTAATGACTATGTCCACAAGTCCTATAGACAATTTTACATCATGAATCAAAAATCATAAAACAAGACATACCTGCTATCATTTTCTGTCAAATCTTCCATATGGGCTCTAATCTCAGAGCCAGATATAGTTGAAGATAAACAGGAAAACATTACACAATTGAACACTCACAACTGAAGAAAGGAAATGGATCAACATACTCAGCTCAGCTTTATGCCTGAATTAAGATTAAATATATTACATCATTTACATTTAGTTGATGAATGCACGACCAGTATTCCTAATGTATCACCATAGTTGTTAAAGGCGCAAGGCGAGTTAAGGAATACGATGCGCATAGAATAAAATGAAAATATATACTCTTTTACTAGTTAAGCTTAAACCAAAAAAGCACACTTATGACCACAAAAACAAAACAAAACCATAATACTAGATCGTAAATGTCAAAAACACCAAGTTAAGTTCATACTTCATAGAGACATTAACTTATACTAATCGTTTTAACCTAAGTACCTAACTATAACTAATGCTACTAAACTAAATAACTGTTCATTGTCAATAAAAAAGAACACACAAAAAAAAACTGATAATCGTCATCATATATTTAGTTCTTTACGTGACTGCTATTCTTTCTTTACCTGGAAGCTCTTAATCCTTCTCTAAATATAACTCTTGATATTCTTATTTAGATCAAGGGTTAAGATTAATCTTATTTCAATTAGATTAGTGGTTGAGATTAATCAAACATTTATTTTACAGAAAACAGTAAAAATAAAAAATAAAACCCTACTGAAAACCCTCAGGCGCGCCTTGATCCAGGCTCTGAGGCACAAACGAGGGGCACAAGACGAGAGCCTTTTGTACAGCGCCTTGCTTTCTGCATTCAAGGCTCAAGACCTTGAGCCTTGAGTGAGGCGTGCCTTTAGCAACTATGTGTAGCACATAAACATTCAGATTAGACAAGAGAGTCAAACATTCATTTATGCAATCAGAAAGACGAAGGCACAAAAGAAAGAAATCAACCCAACCAATTTCAGAACTTCTGTATAATTTCATATGCGCTCAAAAAGATCGAATGCATGCCAAAAAAGAATTCACGGAGCTTTGCTCATTATGTTATGAAGAAAGAAAGAAATAAACCTACAGCGCCTCGCTTTCTACATTCAAGGCTCAAGACCTTGAGCCTTGAGTGAGGCGCGCCTTTAATAACTATGCGTAGCACACAAACATTCAGATTAAACAAGAGAGTCAAACATGTATTTATGCAATCAGAAAGCCGAGGGCACAAAAGAAAGAAATCATTCCAACCAATTTCAAACTTCTTCATAATTTGATACGTGCTCAAAATGCTCGAATGACGGCGATGTGTGATATAAGGAAGGAATTATCAGTCAAACAGGATGTTTCAATTTTTCTAATCCTAGACTAAATAGGAATTGCAAAATAGAAAGTTTGAATTTCCTGAATTTTAATCGAAACAGGCAGAGGAAACCCTTTAAAAACTGTGACAAGCATTTCATATTTCTAGAATACGGGGAATTCATATTTCTAGAATACGGGGAATGCGCATACTGTGAATAAGACCCCTCCTTTAAGTAGGAATTAGACCAAGGCTAGACAGGATGCTACTACATGTACTGCTGCAAAAGATTGATTCTCTGACTTTCCATCCATGATTTCTTACTAATTCACGTGAATGCTCAGATTAGACATGGATGCTGGGCATTTGAGAAGGGGCCGTGGCAGCTGGTGAGACCCCTCTCTTTAGGCACATCAAACCAATCCCCCTTCCCGAGATGAGGCTAAGGTAGTTGGAAAGGAAGTGGGCAAGTTCGCTAGAATGAGCTTGAATAGGAAAACCCTTCACTATCAATCGGCTAGGGAGATGCTGCTATATAGACATTAGGGGAGTTTACTTTATTCGGATGAAGGTCGCAAGGTGGGATTGACCAACAGGAGTGATTGGCTATTTTCCCTTAACTGAATCAGTGGAAGAAGCTACTCAATGAGAGATTCGGGCGTTCTCACGCTTAATCCCCTACAGCAACTGAAAAGGGAGAAGAATGAGAAGGTGCCAGTATACAAAAGAGATGGAGTAGAAGGAGGTGAGGACTCGTTGAGCAGGATAGGAAGCATTTTGGGTGTTCCACTTTATGCAGATGAGTGCACAACTCATCAATATAGGATTTCCTTTGCAAGACTTCTGATTGAGATGGATGTTACTAAGGAACTTCCTAAGGAAGTCCAGATTGAAGATGTTCATGGTAAGGTGTTTAAACAACAAGTGATGTATGATTGGACTCCTCCGTTCTGTGGGAAATGTAAGATGGTGGGGCATGATTGTTCAAGCTCTTGGCAGCCTCAACCTAGATCTGTTAGACCTGCCATTCAGAAGAAGACGGTTCAACACATTGACTCTGTAGTAATAAGATCGGCTAAGCCTTATTTGGCCACTCCAGGAGCAACCGTTCATGGCCATTATGGGGAAATCCTTTACGAAGGAGATACATTAGTTACATTTATATATCGCGCACGAGATAACAATGACAGGAGATTGACCGGACAGGGTCGAGTGATCAAGACCTCAGGGGTTTAGGGGTCCTTCTACTGCTGCGACTACTTCTCTTCTATTTTAAAGGTAAAGGACCAGCAGAGAGGCAAGTGCTTTCTTTCATGAATGAATGTGGTAAACCAATCAATCTTTTCATTACATAAACGTGCCCGGAAATCAGTTTCCGAGAGTTTCCGTTTCCCACATCTGCCGGAAACGTTGAAACGCATGTCATGAAGAGTTTCCGGGCATCATAACATACTCAGCTCAGCTTTATGCCTGAATTAAGATGAATGCACCACCAGTATTTCTTTGAGCCTAATTTTAGCACACAAACATTCAGATTAGACAAGAGAGTCAAATATGCATTTTTATGCAATCAGAAAGCCAAAGCCACAAAAGAAAGAAATCATTGCAACAAATTTCAAAACTTCTTTATAATTTGATATGCACTCAAAACGCTCGAATGCATTTGTGGAGTTTTGCTCATTATGTTATGAAGAAAGAAATAAATAAACCTACAGAAAAACTACAATACCAGTATTTGGCACCTCATACTGCAACTTCAATGCTTATGCCTTTCTCTATCCTCTCAATCACAAACTCCACCCATATTCCAATTTCCTTCCAATCCAAAAAACCAGATGCCTCGACCAAATTTTCATCCACTAGAATCCATTTACCCTGGCGCCACCCATTCGGCCTGTTTGGTCACCGAACAAAAATATATGCAGAGGCAAGAGTTTAAACTTGGACCATTATACATGTCTTTGTGCTATATATTGAAGGAACAAAATGTGAAATCCAAAAAAGCATAATATCATTAAATGTTTTCCAATCTAGTTGATTTTATGTAGCAACTCAAGCTTCCATCAACCAAACAAAACTTATTCTTCATCGATCTTGCCAAAAAAATGATAATTTCTTGTATTAAGCATCAGTGAAACTAGACATAATCTATGATTTTCTCCCGCATAAATGTTACTAGAATTGTTACCAAAATTTCCATTTGGATTTTCATTGAGGAAAATTGCCATTTCGTGACAAAGGAAATTTAATACCCAAAACAAACTATAGAATCAAGTAGAGAATCAAAGAAACCTTTTCAATTCAAAGCTTCAGAATCTGAAAATTTTCTATAACAGAAAACAAGAAAACATATATAAGAATGAAGAGAGAAAAGAGGAATTGAAAACAAAGAATTGAACAACTTCTCATTAATGAATAAACTCAAGACAGTGAACAACTTCTTCCTACTAACTGTTATTTATAACAAGCTCTTAAACAAAAGGCACATGTTAATCATATGATCAAGAATTTATTGAGTGTATAGGGTGCTTCTAGTAATTTATGAGTGCCTAATTGTCAGTTTTCTGGTGTTTTTGCAAAATATTATGATCCAATTGCTACTTCTGAGGATAACCACTTTATGATTCTTGCTTTGGTTAAGCCAATACCACATAAAAAAAAACACACTTATGACCATAAAAACAAGACAATACCACATAAAAACATAATACTAAATGTCGAAAACACCAATTTAAGTTCATACTTCATAGAGACATTAACATATACTTAACGTCTTAACGTAAGTACCTAACTAATGCTACAATTCCAGGCTGCACGTTCTCTGTCACAGTTTCTTCTGTTTCTGTGTGTCGCGGTTTCAGTTTGAGTGTATCTATTCTTTAAGTGACTCTACTCTTAATCCCTCTGGTCTTTCTATATTTACGTCTCTTAATATTCTTATGTAGATCAAAGATTAAGATTAAGTGGTTGAGATTAATCAACGATTTGTTTTACACAAAATCTAAAAAACAAAAAAAAAAAAAAAAAAAAAAAAAAGGAAAAAGAAAAACTCCAGTGAAAACAATATATGTTAATGAGGTGCGCCTTGACTCAGCCGAGGCGCACATGGCGATATCCTTTTAAACTGCACCTCGCCTTGTGCAATCAAGGCTCACCTTTAACAACTATGAAAACATTACAATCGAACACTCACAACTGAAGAGGAGAACATACTCAGCTCAGCTTTATGCCTGAATTAAGATTAAATATATTATATCATTTACATTTAGTTGATGAATGCACAACCAGTATTGTTTTGAGCCTAATTTTAGCACGCAAACATTCAGATTAGACAACAGAGTCAAACATGCATTTATGCAATCAGAAAGCCAAAGGCACAAAAGAAAGAAATCATTGCAACCAATTTCAAAACTTCTTTATAATTTGATATGCGCTCAAAACGCTTGAATGCATTCGTGGAATTTTGCTCATTATGTTATGAAGAAAGAAATAAATAAACCTAAAGATAAAACTACAATACCAGTATTTGGCACCTCATACTGCAGCTTCAATGCTGATGCCTTTCTCTAGCCCCTCCTCTTCGAGCTCCTTCACTGCTCGGATAAGGCCTTTCGTGATCCCACTAAGATGCAAACCATCCTCCTTCATTTTCTCCAATAGCTTCTCTGCTTTTTCCCAATCTAGACCCTTTAAGCAAAGAGATTGAATCAACTTATTGTACTCATCCACATTAGGCCGAACCCCGAAATTCTTCATCTCTGCTAACAAATCCAATGCTTTGTCGAACTGTTCCAGTTTGCAATACCCCCGAATAAGTGTATGGTATGTAACAGGAGTTAGTTTAGAATGCATCTTTTTGGCTTCTGAAAATACTTCACATGCCTCCTCCATCTGACCACCACTTACATAACCACTCATTATGACGGTATAAGCGAAAAGATCCGGTTTTAAACCCCGGTTTTGCATCAATTTCTTCATCTCTAAAGCCTCTTTCATGTCTCCACATTTGGAATAGCCATTAATAATGGAATTGAAAACAGCATTTCCAGGAGGTGGACCTTCATCAATCATCTTAGAAAGTAACATTTTAGCTGTATCAAAATCTTTAATCCTACACAAACCACGAACAACGGATGAAAATGGATTGATAGCATACTTTTGTGACTCTACTGAGATATCGTCTAACATCTCTACAGCTAATTTCACAGTTTCATTCTTCTGACAAAGCAAACTAATCAAAAAATTGACTGCAGACCGAGGTGGATACTTGTTCTTCTCTTTTGCCAATAGATACACCATATGAGCATCATTTGCCTTGCCCCCTTTAGACAGCCAGCAGATGATTTTACCGACATTCTGACTGTCCGGTAAGGCTTCTGCATCGAGCATCTTCAAACAAACTGATGAGGCGGAGTCAAAAATAGATCGCCTACAAAGTGCTTCAATTGTATAATAGAACGTATCTGAATCCGGTACACACCCAAATTCCCCAAACTTGTCGAAAACTTCCAGAGCTGCCTTCCCTTTACCCAATTTTGATAATGTAGCTATCAACTGATTAAGAATGTCCGAATTCACCACAGCGATATCCTTCTGAGCAATCTCGCTAACTAAGTCCCACAGCGCATATGCGTTTTTCTTCTTAAGATCACTACATATAGCCCTAACAAGTGCATCAACTAAACAGGTAGTCACACTAATATCTGAATTCTGAATCGCCCACTTGAAAAACCTAATCAAATTATCACCTAAAACAAGAGGGGTTTCAAGCACTTTCAACACTAATTCCTCATGTAAATTCAGATTCATGCTATCCAGATTCGACTCTAACGACCCATCAGTTCTGCTCTGCAACAAAGACAACAGCTCTTCTAACTTCTCCGCATCTATCTCATAAACTTTCCCCTCCTCTTCTCCTTCCCCAGAAATCTGGACATCACCTTCCCCAACTAAATCAATCGAAAGCCTTTCTGACATGCCAGCAGACTCTATATCAGTAACAATAATTTCCCCCTTGTCAACATCGCCATACTCACTCAAATCCTCTGAAAATTGCTCCGGCAGCCCTTCCAAATCATCCTTGGTTTCCAAATCCCATAATTGGATACCACTATTATCAACAGCAGAAAAGTCGTTTATAGGGGCAAATTGGTGAGACTGAGCATCATTATCACCATTAGGACTAGAATCTAACAAGCTATGCTCTATTTCACCTCCACTAGGGTTCACAGAGGAGTTTGATAGAAATCTAAGGTTTTGATGCGGAAGTAGGGATTCAGAGGAAACCGATTTGGACAAATGACATTGAAATGAAGATTGAGATAGAGTGTGAGAACTTGATACCTCTTTGAAGTTTCTGACTGCACCCAAGTTCTTCGCTACATGTCTAGATTTCGCAGCTATTGATCTCCACATCTCTCTCTGTATGTGCGTGTGCGCTTCCCCTGAGCTCTGTAAAATGTCAAAGTCGCAGATTCAAAACCCTAACGCAGGTAAGTAATGTCGTTCGGCCTCTTTTATTTCTTTGGTTAATTTCCAATAAAACAAAGGGTCAAATACATTAATATCATAAATAACTACAAAATTACAACTAAATCATATTATCAAGCTTAATTTTTAATATGTCATTATTTTCTATACATTACAGATAAAGTATGATTTTACACCTTAATTTAAAAATTCTAGACCGAATTTATAAATTCTAAACTCTAGAAAATATATCCTAGACACTTAATTTATAAATTCTAATTCTTAAAATATATTAAAAATATTGATCTTACTAATTTGACATAATTCAAAATCATTATTTGACATAGTTGTAAATAATTTTTCAAATCTGAATTTCTGTGTAAATTTTCCTAAAACAAAGTGGTTTCACATTTGTTTTGTTAAAATCGGTATCTGTTATTGGAAAAATTTTTATTTTTCTAAATTTGACTGATAAAAAAAATTTAAAGAATTAAATTATATTTTAAGTAATTTTAATTTTTTAATTTTTTTAGGTTTGAGGTAATTTATGTGTTATTTTTTTAGAAAAAATAAAGTTAATGTTTAGAGAAAGAATTCTAAAAATAATGGTTTTCAAAAATAAAAAATATGGTTTCATAATAAAAATGAAAAATTTACATTTTGAGGTCGTTATTAGCTAAATTTAGCATAATAATTTTTTGACAACCATAGATACCGATCTGTAAAAAATGTAAAATTACATGATTTTATTTGAAACTAACCTTTTTTCTTTTTACGCTCTACAAAGAATTATGGGATAAGTACCAAATTTGATCCCAACGTCTTTTTATGAAGTGCAAATTTAACTCTAATATATAAAATTATTCAAATTTAATTCTAACGTTTTCAAGCAAGATCAATTAGTCATACGTTATCAAAAATTTGAAAAGATTGTTTTGTTGTTAGAAGAAAAGAACTTCTTTTTTCCTGTTACTGCTTTCAAAGACAAGGGAGGACAGGATCTGGGAAGCAGGATCATTCTCTTACTTGTGGATCTGTCTATTCTATGGAATCTTTGGCTTTAACCGTCACATCGGACCTTCCAAACATCAATAATGTCTAAAATATTTAATGTACTTACATCCACTAAAGGTTTATCCCCAATCCAGGTATCAAACCAGAAGCTAATGGACTTACCATTACCCACCTCCAGACCAACCCCCGAGCAGAACTCAGCAAATATGGCGCTAAGCCCTTTCCAGAGGAAGGAACAATTGACAACTCTCTCTTTAGGGCCCCCGAAGATCTTATCTTTTCGATACTTACCACAAAGAAGGCGAACCCAGAGAGAGGAGGGGCATTGCCACATACGCCAAAGGAGTTTCATTAATAAAACCTTATTACTATCCTTAGCTTTCCTAATGCCCAAACCACCTGAATCTTTGGGCTGACAAACCTCACTCCAAGGCACCAGATGGATCTTTCTTCCCTCCGCCGCTTCCCCCCACAGGAACCTCCTGTTAATCTTATCAAGATCATTAAGCACAGGATCCGGAAGCTGACAAGCCTGCATGATGTGGTTGGGAGCTGCACAATTCACCGATTGAATTAAAGTCAAACGGCCAGCGAGGGAGAGAGTCTTGGCTTTCCACGTGGCACACCTCGTATTGGCTTTGTCCAAAGTCTCTTTAAAGGAAACTTTAGACACTCTCTCACTGTGGAGGGGAATACCCAGATACTTCCCAAGAGAATTAGTAAGAGGAATACCAGACAAATCACTTAATCTTTTACATATTCTCGGATTCATATTCTTAGAGCACATCATCCTAGACTTCTGGATATTAAGTCTCTGACCAGAGGCCGAACAAAAACAATCCAGAATATCCATAATGATGCTCAACTGCTCCTCATTACCTTCCAGAAAGATAAGGACATCGTCAGCAAAGAATAAGTGAGTCACCTGGGGACAGAAGCTGTTGATGGCCACCGGGTGGAAACTCCCAATATCAATGGCATCTTGAATAAGGTGGGAAAGCCTCTCCATAGCAATAATAAAAAGGAAGGGGCTCATATGATCACCCTGACGGATGCCCCGACCCGGAGAGAACTCCTCCGACATATCCCCATTTACCATAACCTGAAACACAGGAGAAGTAATGCAAACCTTAATAAGCTTTCTCCAACTGTCCGGAATCCTAGCTCTCTCCAGACTCTCCATCAGGAAATTCCAGTTGATGCGATCATAGGCCTTCTCCAAATCCAGCTTAAGAGCCACAATGCCTTTCTTTCCTTTCCTAATCTTCATAGTATGCACCATTTCTTGGGCAATCACCACATTATCCATCATTTGTCTACCGGGTACAAAGCTACCCTGATTCTGACAAATGATCATCGGAAGAATGTCCCGGATTCTATTAGCCACAATCTCTGTAATCGTTTTTTAAAGAACATTACAAAGACTGATGGGTCTCATATGCAAAAAGGAAGAAGGTTTATCAATTTTTGGAATAAGGACCAGGAGAGTTCTATTAACCAGCTCAATATCCTTAGACCCATTGAACACTCCTATGATAAAATCATAGATACCCTCATTCACAACACCCTAGTGCTTGTGGTAGAAGCCAGCAGGAAGACCATCAATACCAGGCGCTTTAGACGCCCCAATGCTGAAGATGGCATGGTCAATCTCTTTTCGGGAAATAGGAAGAAAGGCACTCTGACTGATATCCTCACTGGTCAAAGGAAAGGTAGCAACAGAGTGAGCCCTCTCCAGCTGGACAGGATCCTCTTTGAAAAGCTCCTTATAGAACTCCAGAGCCAAATTCCGAATCGCCTCATCTTCATACACCCACTCCCCATTAGAATCCTCGATAGCCTCAATTTTATTCCTCTGCCTCCTGATCATAGTGGACAGATGGAAGTACCTGGTATTACGATCCCCATCTCTAATCCAGGATTTCCTAGACTTCTTGAACCAGAGAAGCTCCTCCTGCCTAAGCACAGCTTCCAGCTCCTTCTGAAGGGTTCTAAGGAGGCCATCTAAACTGTGATCAAACCTCACATCCAACCTACGCTGAACGCCCTCCATCCTTTTTAACAACTTATTCTTTCTTCTAATAATGTGCCCAAAGACATTCCTATTCCAACCAAGCACATTATTCCTGAACCCTTCAGCAGCTTGCAGGACATTCGAATGAGGTTTCCAATTATCTTGGATGAACTCCTTAAACTTAGGATGGGACTCCCAAGCCAGCTGGTACCGGAACGGTCTCTTCCCCCTAGGGTGGTTGCCTCTCAAAAGTCTAAACAAAATAGGGCAATGATCCGAATGACGAAACGGAAGATTTAAAACAGAACACTCAGGGAAAGAAGTCAGGGCAGACACATTAGCATAGACCTTGTCCAAACGAACAAAGGTACTATTGCGTTTCCAAGTGAATCTATGACCCGAAGCCCCCAAGTCGGAAAGCCCACATAAATCCATATTATTTTTGTGGTGAAGACAGCGATTAACATAATGATTGGAACCTCCTCTCTGGTCACTCATAAGGCCGATATCATTAAAGTCACCTACAATAAACCAGGGCTTAGAGATACTGCTACTCATCAAAAAGAGAACCTCCCACAGCCGTTTGCGATTAACTAAGATAGGATCAGCATACACAAGGGTAGTCAAGAAGGGTGTAATACCAGAAATGCTCACTTTACAGTGAATGAACTGCTTATCGATACTAATAACATCAAAATGAATCCGATCTGGCCTCCAGAAAAGCCAGATCCCACCAGCTCGGCCAGTAGCCTCCGATCTAACACACCTCCAGTTCTTAAACTTATTAACCACCTCATCTGCTTTCTCTCCACTAATCTTAGTTTCCAGTAAAGCAAAACACGAGGGGTTAAATTGTTTAATAAGGTCATTAATATGGATACGGGTAGCTTTGCTAGCCGCACCCCTAACATTCCAGCACAACAAGTCCATAGAAAGGAGGAGACTGACCGCACCAACCTACCTAAGCCAGGTATTTACTAGGGGCTCCTGAGAGCCTCACCGAGGTACCCGCATGGCCCCTCTTCTCTGAAAAAGCCAAGGAATTCTGGATGCTTTTTTATTTGCCCTTTGGCTTTTTCAAGCCAGGTTTAATAACCCCCATTGGATTCCCAATTCCAGGATCACCACTAAGAATAGAAGACCTACCCTCAATAGTCTCCTTCATCTTTCGGGCCGTCTGAACTAGGGGGCCTGATAGGGGTCAAAAACCCCTATCTTTGGGTACGGTTTTAGGACGGTTTTTGGGTTTATTTGGCTAATAAGCGAGCAATTCTCGCATTTAAATGCTTTTGTGTGAGTTAGTTAGAAATTGGAAGCATTCTATTTACTTTTCGTCGTTTAGGCTCGTTTTGTGATCAATTTAGGCAAATACGGCCGAAATAACACGCATAATAGAATTCCGTTATCTTTTGAAGCTAATTGGTCCGTCAAAAGTCGCACCAAACGAAGCGTTTGCTCAAAATAAGCGATTGACGGATCAATTCGGCTTTTGGACTAATGTTTTCTGGAGTTTTTATGCGTGTGCAGGTGTAAGTTCAGACGAAAAAGGGTTTGGAAGTCATCCGGTACGGATCGAGCGCGCTTCGGACGAAAACGCTCGGCGAGCAGGGCCCCCGGGGCCATTTCTGCTCGCCGAGCAGGCCTCTGGAGGCCTGCTCGCCGAGCAGGGCGCCAGGCGCCTGCTCGGCGAGCAGGGGCTGCTCGTCGCAATCCTGCTCGGTGAGCAGCCTTTCCTGCTCGGCGAGCAGACCTGCGGGAATTGGTCAAAAAGACCAATTCCGCCCCCACGAAGCCACGTTCGGTCCCACGTCTTCCTACACCAACAAGGACACGAAATTAGGTCAAAACGAGGCCCGAGACGCGTCTATAAATAGAAATTTTCAATTGTAAATTAGATATCTTTTGTTTTTGTAATTTTCTTATCTTCCACCTCGAGAAATCCTCTCCACCTCCTCCAAAAACCTTCAAACCTCCATTGAAGACGCCTCCGAAGCTCCATTCACCGAGGATTGCTCGAGCTCCATCCTTAAGTCCTAGGAAGACGCCTGCATTGGTTGACAGGTTCCCTGAAAGGGATTTTTCTTCTTTTATATCTTGTTTATCCTATGATACATGCTATGAATCTTAGGCTTATTGTAACTTCGTGACAATGTTCTCCATCTTTGATTAATATAATAGTTTTGTTTCTTCAATTGTTTTAATGCTTTGAATCTTTGTCTTACGCTTTGTTTGATTGGTTTAACTCATTCGATAATCCCAAAATCAAGTTGGCACATATTGCGAGCTGAATCTGACCTAGTCAGTGCCTATAGGATTGACGACCCTATAGAAGATTAAGCCCAAATTACTGAGCCTTAGAGCTAGTTTCGGCCTTACAAGGGAATCACGAACTAGGAACTTTAGGAGGATAGGTCGGGTTAATCGCCTCGAACACAAGTGACTTAGATTTTCATTCAATTGTTTAAACAATCTATTTCCATTATCATCGTATCCCTCCATGATCCTTTAGATGATTGCATTGACAAAAGATCACTTAGGAGTAGTTTAACTTAATTAGGGGTAGAGTAATTTAGTTAGGGTTAGAATAACTTAGTCAGAATTAGATAATCTAGTTAGGATTAGTGCAAACCAACCTAGGAGTAGATTAATTAAACAAAACCAACTCAAACCCCTTAAGCCTAGATAACATCCGAGACTTAGTAATTCGGTACTTGCAGAAATAAATCCTGTGGACGATAACCTGGACTTAAACCCAGAAATTTATTACTTGATAACGACGGGGTACACTTATCCCTCAGATCGGGTTCTTCACGGAATCCGCATCAGGGCCCCCCTGAGCTTCATTCTTGGAAGCAAAGAGGGGATTAACAGAATCAACCACTTGCTCAGAAGACACAACAGACTCCAGACCCGGCATACTGTGCTCTATAAGCTCATCTCCCTGGACAAGCTCATGAACGTCTTCGATAGATAGGGCACCAAACCTAGAGCCAAACCTAAGAGCTAAGCTGGTACCAGCCTCCTCCCTAGCTTTGGGGATAAGCTTCTCCTTCACACTAGGGGCAGCAATAGGCTTAGTAAGAGAGGAATTCCCTTTCTTGATAATATCAGGAGGACGATTCTGCACAATAGGAGGTTGAGTTCTACGACGAGTACTCCGTTTAGCTACCATCCAAGGACCGAAGTTT
This sequence comes from Euphorbia lathyris, assembly GCF_963576675.1. Lineage (NCBI taxonomy): Eukaryota > Viridiplantae > Streptophyta > Magnoliopsida > Malpighiales > Euphorbiaceae > Euphorbia > Euphorbia lathyris. Next base: position 1,314,633 of record NC_088914.1, read on the forward strand.
CCTTCATTCCCTTGGTTACCTACAGAGTTACGCCCACTATCCATAATAGTCTCCTTCAAAACACTCTCCCTTTTGGGGCAACCTTCCTGAGAATGAACATAAATGCCACAATCATAACAAATGTTATGTAAACCTTCATATTCGATAAAGAACACCTTGTTCTGAACACAGAACTTAGATAATAAGGGTTTCGCAAGATCCACATCCACACAAACCCTAGCAAACTTGCCCCTAATGGCACCAATAATAGTCTTATCCACATGGTGGACCTTCCCAACCATGCCTCCTATTTTGCTTAGGAATTTCTCACTGTAATTGAAGGAAAATTAGGCTAAGGTATAGCAGTGAAAATATAAAAAATTTAGCCTACTTCCTTTTAACCATAGGATCCATTAATCGTTATTTCATATAAAGAGGGATAAGAAGAAATACCTTTCGATGATCAATCTACCGTTGCAAACGAAGTGCCCACAACTTCAAAAGAGATGGAAACTGTTTACCAATCTGCCCCTATCCGAAACAGACCTTCCAGACCTCCGAACGACAATCCCTTCGGTGAAAACGTGGAAGAATATGTCTAGAAGCTACTGTCCAAAAATCGTGACGATCCGACTGTTCAATCTCCGGGAATCCGCGAAATAGTGAACTGACCTGATGTAGGTGAAGAAAAACGAATTTCTCCCTTTTGTTTGTTTTTCCTTCTTTTATGAACACAGTGAGATTAAGTTAGAATCAACCGTATGAGATGCAACCAAAATAGATTGCCTCTAATTAATCAACACATGATCAAAGAAAAAGAAGATGGATGAAATTAATCGATCGGTGGAAGCCGTATGAATTCTTATCCACGAACTGGGGGAGTCGAATTCTCTTTCTCTCTCTAAGCTAGGGATTTCGAAAATCACTAGGTGGGGTTAGGGAGGCTTGGCCGAAATTCATGTATAGAGGGTGTATATATAATCGCTTGTATCTAAACCCTAGTTAGATAGGAATATGTTACTTAATAGGAATTCAATTCGGAATAGAATTCCCAATTATTATCTCATTATATATCTAATATATCTAGGATAATAATAAATAACCTAATTGGATAATAATAGGAGTATATTAATCTAATTAAAACTCCTAAGTTAATTATCTCTTAATTAATTTAATTCATATTCCTAATCAAATTAGGATTAATGGAATTAAAATAATTCCTTATTTATTACATATAAATTTCGGCCCCCTCTATTTAAATGGACCTTACTGGGCTCAATTGGGCTTCCATCTATTAATGACATCCATATCTCTTTTGGTTCCAAGTCTTATGTGTGATCCATTAGGTTCTTACTACTTCTGGCCGTATGCAACTATTAAATTAATTTCTTCAAGAATTATATTTAATCTTTGCATAACGGAATGATGTACTGAGTATGTTATTGGCAAGTCTGTAATCATTCCCCCAGAGTCCGTTAAGAAGGCAGGTTGATTCTGTCGTTAACCCTTCCGTATTAGTTACAGTATAATTCGATCCTTTATCAACTACATCCTTGAACTGAATCTTATGACTATGGGTGATGTCAAGTCACATATAGTGAGACGTTCGTTTTACTTGTATAGGCCGAGTCAACTCAAAATAGATAGGTTAAATGAAATCTGTATTTCTTACTCTTAAGCTATCACCTTGCAAGGATTTAGAGTCGAGTCTTCCACAAGCGATCCTTGGATGTATCTCCCATTAATCAGGAGTGATAAATGCTTAATCCAATGTATAACTACCCTGACATTACCTCTTGTGACACCCAACCTTTGCCGTTCACACCCCAGAGTCATCTCTGTTAAGGATCGTGGGACAGCAGGATCAAAGTCTCACATTCAGTAATTCAGGATGACCAATTAACATTCTTTTGAGTCTGAGGATTAGTTATACATATTAATACCAATGAGATGAACAGGTGACAAGGATGAATCTACCCATCATGTTATCTCAAATCGGATCCCCAATCCTAATGAACGACGTTTCATCGGATCTATGTAACTGTCCAGATATCTATATATATGAAGCTTGTGAGATCAGCTTTCTGTCGGACAGAAGACATTGTTACATACAAGTCTCAACAGTGATATATCAATCCTAAACATATCACTTGACTTGGGGTGGTTTTAAGTTTATTAGTTTATTATAAAGTTTTGTCTCACTTCATGCTTGTATGAACACTTTATAATCACTTTAAACAAACTTACGGATTTCCTTTTATTAGACTTTATTTAGTGCTTAAAAGGGATTGCCTTTATATAGCTATAAAACATATATCTCATTAAAACAAATGATATAAAGAACAATTCATTTGCATTAAGTTTGTATCCTAGAACAATTGTCTATAGGGCACTAAACCCTAACATACTCCCACTTGGACTAAAGCTAATTGTTTCTAAAACTTATCCCAGTAGAAGTTAAATGACGATCATGTACTTTCTGGGTTAAAGGCTTTGTCAACGAATCTGCAACGTTGTCCTCTGTAGGTACTCTTTCTATTATCACATCTCCTCTAGCCACAATCTCTCTTATGATGTGGTATCGCTTTAGGTAGTGCTTGGATGCATTATGAGACCGTGGTTCCTTTGCTTGCGCAATGGCTCCATTGTTATCACAGTATAGAGTAATGGGATTGACAATGTCAGGCACCACACCTAGTTCTGTAATGAACTTTCTAATCCAAACTGCTTCCTTTGCTGCTTCCGCAGCAACAATGTACTCTGACTCGGTCGTAGAGAAAGCTACGCTTCCCTACTTGGAACTCTTCCAACTGACCGCGCCCCCATTCAAGATAAACAGGTATCCTGATTGGGATTTAAAATCTTTCTCATCTGTGAGATGACTAGCGTCTGAAAATCCTTCAAAAGTACTTAAGAATGTTCTTGACGGCAATCCAATGCTCGTCTCCCGGATTCCCTTGGTAACGACTCGTTACAGATAACGCGAACACTACGTCAGGTCTAGTGCATAGTATAGCATACATAATCGAACCGATCGCGCTGGCGTACGGGACTACAGCCATGCGTCGTTTGTCATCATCAGTTTTAGGACATTGATGATTATTTAACTTTACTCCATATAGCATGGGTAAGTTACCTCGTTTCGATTCAAGCATGCTAAACCGATTTAGCACCTTTTCAATGTATGTAGCCTGTGAAAGACCAAGCAGTCTTCTCGGTCTATCTCTATAGATCTTTATACCAAGTATATAAACTGCTTCACCAAGGTCTTTCATTGAGAAGTTACCGGATAACCATAATTTTACCGACTGTAATAGAGCAATGTCATTTCCCATTAACAGTATATCGTCCACATATAGTATGAGAAATGTTATAGAGCTCTCACTTGCTTTCTTGTAAATGCAAGCTTCTTCGCAATTTTGTTCGAAACCAAATTGTTTTATGGTTTCGTCAAACCACTTATTCCAGCTTCTAGATGCCTGCTTGAGTCCATAAATGGATCTCTGAAGTTTGCAAACTTTATTTGCATCCTTCGATATGAAACCTTCAGGTTGCATCATGTATACATCCTCAAGCAGGTTTCCATTTAGGAAAGCTGTTTTCACATCCATTTGCCAAATCTCATAATCGTAGTGAGCGGCAATAGCAAGTATGATTCTGATTGATTTAGACATAGCAATAGGAGAGAAGGTTTCGTCATAATCAACACCTTGTTTCTGACGATATCCTTTCGCTACCAACCTAGCCTTGTAGGTGCTAACTTTTCCATCCATGTCTGTCTTCTTTTTGAAGATCCGCCTGCACCCAATGGGAATTATCCCTTCGGGTGGATCAACCAAAGTCCACACTAGGTTAGTATACATGGAATCCATTTCAGAATCCATGGCCTCAAGCCATGCTTTAGAATCTGGACTAGTAAGAGCCTCTTTGTAGTTTTCGGGTTCGTCGTCTAACACGGGAACCTCATTATTATCTCCCACTAGAAAACCATATCTAACTGGGAGTTCACGAACTCTTTGTGATCTATGAATAGGTGGCACTGGAGTCTCATCTAATGGGACTCCTTCGGGTACCTCAACCGCCTCTGTTGTTTCAGTCGGTGTTTCTTCTTCTTGAACTTCGTCAAGTTCAATCATGCTTCCCTTTTGTGTTTCTTCGAGAAACTCTTTCTCTAAGAAGGTTGCGTGCTTGGATACGATTACTTTCTGATCATCTGGATGATAGAAGTAATATCCCATAGTTTCCTTAGGGTATCCAATGAAGAAACATTTATCAGATTTCGAATCTAGTTTGTCGGACGCAATTTGTTTGACAAAGGCTGAACAACCCCATACTCTCATAAATGAAAACACAGGTTTCCTACCAACGAACAATTCATATGGTGTGGAACTAGCGGATTTAGTTGGTACTCGATTTAGGGTGAAGAGGGCAATTTCTAAGGCATAGCCCCAGAACGTCTTTGGAAGTAAGGCCATGCTCATCATGGATCGTACCATATCTAATAGGGTACGGTTTCTCCTCTCGGACACACCATTGTGTTGTGGTGTATAGGGAGGTGTCCATTGTGAGCATATCCCACATTCAATTAGATAATTCAGAAAATCATCTGAAAGATATTCGCCACCTCGATCAGATCGAAGCGTCTTTATTTTCTTTCCTAATTGATTTTCTACTTCATTCTTGAAGCATTTGAATTTCTCAAAAGCTTCTGACTTGTGCTTCATCAAGTAGATGTAACCATATCGGGTATGGTCATCTATGAAGCTTATGAAGAATCTGAATCCTCCTCTTGCTTGGACTGACATAGGACCACATACATCTGAATGAATGAGTCCTAGAGTGTCTGATACACGCTCACCTTTATTGCTAAAGGGTGTCTTTGTCATTTTACCTTTTAAACATGATTCGCATGTTTCCAATGATTCGGGATCGATTGGATCTATAAGACCATCTGAATGTAGCTTTAGCATGCGTCTCTTGTTTATGTGGCCTAAACGACAATGTCACAAGTAAGTTGAATTATCTAGCTTATGTCTTTTGGTATCAATTGCAAAAGCAGGAATTTTGTTATCTAACACATAAATCCCATTTTGTGATATTCCTGAAAAATAGAAGATCGAATCTCTATAAAAATTGCAACGTTTGTCTTTTATTGAAATATGAAAACCGTCGTCAACGAGACAGCTAATAGAAATAATATTTCTAGATATTCTTGGAATATCCTTAGGCTGCATCCGGTATCAAATACCAAAAGATTCAGACTGTGAAATTTCAATATAAAACATACCAGATGTTGAAGTCCCGACTTCTTCCCCTTTTAAGGAAGGCTAGGTACACCAACAGTTTCTTTTCCAATGCCCGTCTTTACCATAGAAGTGGCACTCTCCTTTGGGCTTCTTCACTTCCTTTCCATTAGTTTTGTAGGGCACGGCTTTTTTACCTTTCTTGGGATAATTAGGATTGGGATAGCTCCCTTTCTTTTTCTTTGATCCCTCAATGACAAGAGCCGGTATGGCTTTGTCTTTCTTCATATTGGGCTCAACTGACTTGAGCATATTTGCAAGCTCTTCAATAGAGGTTTGCAAGTCATTCATCTGATAGTTCATAATGAACTGTGAATAGCTTTCTGGGAGGGATTGAAGAATTAAGTCTACACTTAATTCGTTATCCATCGCAAATCCAATACTAGAAAGTTTGGTAATGTAGCCAATCATCTTGACACAATGTGTCATGATAGATGTGCCCTCTTGCATCCTACTACGATATAGCAACTTGGATATCTCATAGCATTCGCACCTGGTTTGTTTCCCAAACAATTCCTTTAGGTGCATGATGATGGAATAGGCATCCATTTCCTCATGTTGCCTTTGTAATTCCGGTGTCATCGATGCAAGTATGATGCATCCGGCATGATCATCATCAGCCTTATGCTTCTGGTAAGCATCAATTTCCTCAATGGGAGCATCATCAGCAGGGAGAGGGGGGTATCGATGTATCAAGTACATACCCAATTTTCTCGAACTTCAAAACAATTTTGAGGTTACGAAACCAGTCGGTGAAGTTTGAACCATTCAGTTTGTTATCGGTAAGAATGTTTTGTAGATTGGTTTTAGTCATGATTTTAAGAGTGTGTTTAAACAAAACCTGAGAGTGAGAAAGAGTAAACGTATGTCATTCATTTGCTTTAAAGTATAACAATCTAAAATTATAGGCCTTTTAATTTATTTCAGATTGCTCCCACTATTTTGCCAAATTAATAGCCCTCCATATTAATTCGAAGAATTTCACAAATCCTTTAGTGAGCTAGGATCCTAACTCCTGAGATTTCGCCTTGAGTTTGCTCAACAAGCTAGTCTCATTTGTTAGGTAGATTCATGTAATCAATCACATCTCGAATGTGACTCCTAGGTTATTGGGTTACTAACCACATTAGTAACTAATATGCTATTCACATTAATCCCAACCATATTGCCCATTAGTTTATGACAACATGAGTTTGCTCATCCAATTATCATAATCTAATTTAAGTATTACCCCATATTCATGAAAGAATGACTTTCGATAATTCAGGTGTTACCATAAGACCCCGAGCTTGAGTTTGCTCAACAACCCAAAGGCCCCCAGTACTGCCGGCTGAATTATAATATTAGGGAGGGGCAACCGATTTTAATAACTTGCTTATTTACTTAACTTTTTAACGAGGGATTTTATTTAGGTCTCATAATCTAACTTAGTCTTGATTTGCTTTAGCATACATCAGACACATACATTGGCGTTATGGACATATCATCTAAATTATTTCGTCGAGCCAGAGACGGAATAAAAGGGCAAACCTAAGGAAATACTAACAATTACATATTTCTCTTTAGGCCCTCCGTCTTCTCCATGGCGCCTTGAAATTACATATTAATTTCTATACTACTATAAGAAAACTTGAATTGAATTGAAGGGAATCAGATGAGAGGAGAAATTACAATAGATAGTAGAAAGCCAGGACGCGCATGCCCTATTTCAGAAATACCAAAAGACTAAAAGAGGGTCCAAATATGTCCATAACTCCAAACATGCATAGACTCAATTAAATAAATTTAATTGGTTGATTACATAACCGTTTTATGTAATATTTAGGTTAATCACATTAACTCGTCAAATTAACTTTCATCCAATTTTACTTCTAATCGTTTTGTATCTTTATATTAATCCTTAGATTAATATAACCATATAAAACGTCAATTATGCATGTCCCAATTATTTTGATTTCAATTCATTTAACGCTTTGGTTTACAACTTGGTAAAAACAAACTTTCAAACGAATTTTTCATTCGATAATCAAAACAGAAAACTATTAATTTCCGAAACATATATATATATATATTAGATTTTAAAACGGTTTTAAAAACGATTTTCAGAAATAGGAAAAACTACAATAGATTTCCGTTTTATCTTTTAGAATTAATAAAACCAATTTTATTAACCTAACTATAAAACTGATAGATTTTGTTATAATGATTATCAACCGAAATAATTAGGAACATACGCATAATCTATTTTAATTAACAATTAACTAAAATTTATTTATCTTTAAAATTAATTAATCAAACAATTTGTTAATTAATCCTAACCATAAATATTTATTCAATCCTATTGAAAAACTTCTAAATTTTCATATATGAAATAACGGATTTAACGATGGTTCTGATACCACTGAAGGAAAATTAGGCTAAGTTATAGCAGCGGAAATATAAAAATTTTAGCCTACTTCCTTTTAACCATAGGATCCGTTAATCGTTATTTCATATAAAGAGGGATAAGAAGAAATACCTTTCGATGATCAATCTACCGTTGCAAACGAAGTGCCCACAACTTCAAAAGAGATGGAAACTATTTACCAATCTGCCTCTATCCGAAACAGACCTTCCAGACCTCCGAACGACAATCCCTTCGGTGGAAATGTGGAAGAATATGTCTAGAAGCTACTGTCCAAAAATCGCGACGATCCGACTGTTCAATCTCCGGGAATCCGCGAAATAGTGAACTGACCTGATGTAGGTGAAGAAAAATGAATTTCTCCCTTTTGTTTGTTTTTCCTTCTTTTATGAACACAGTGAGATTAAGTTAGAATCAACCGTATGAGATGCAACCAAAATAGATTGCCTCTAATTAATCAACACAAGATCAAAGAAAAAGAAGATGGATGAAATTAATCGATCGGTGGAAGTCGTATGAATTCTTGTCCACGAACTGGGGGAGTTGAATTCTCTTTCTCTCTCTAAGCTAGGGATTTCGAAAATCACTAGGTGGGATTAGGGAGGCTTGGCCGAAATTCATGTATAGAGGGGGTATATATAATCGCTTGTATCTCAACCCTAGTTAGATAGGAATATGTTACTTAATAGGAATTCAATTCGGAATAGAATTCCCAATTATTATCTCATTATATATCTAATATATCTAGGATAATAATAAATAACCTAATTGGATAATAATAGGAGTATATTAATCTAATTAAAACTCCTAAGTTAATTATCTCTTAATTAATTTAATTCATATTCCTAATCAAATTAGGATTAATGGAATTAAAATAATTCTTTATTTATTACATATAAATTTCGGCTCCCTCTATTTAAATGGGCCTTACTGGGCTCAATTGAGCTTCCATCTATTAATGACATTCATCTCTCTTTTGGTTCCAAGTCTTATGTGTGATCCATTAGGTTCTTACTACTTCTGGCCGTATGCAACTATTAAATTAATTTCTTCAAGAATTATATTTAATCTTTGCATAACGGAATGATGTACTGAGTATGTTATTGGCAAGTCTGTAATCATTCCCCCAGAGTCCGTTAAGAAGGCAGGTTGATTCTGTCGTTAACCCTTCCGTATTAGTTACAGTATAATTCGATCCTTTATCAACTACATCCTTGAACTGAATCTTATGACTATGGGTGATGTCAAGTCACATATAGCGAGACGTTCGTTTTACTTGTATAGGCCGAGTCAACTCAAAATAGATAGGTTAAGTGAAATCTGTATTTCTTACTCTTAAGCTATCACCTTGCAAGGATTTAGAGTCGAGTCTTCCATAAGCGATCCTTGGATGTATCTCCCATTAATCGGGAGTGATAAATGCTCAATCCAATGTATAACTACCCTGACATTACCTCCTGTGACACCCAACCTTTGCCGTTCACACCCCAGAGTCATCTCTGTTAAGGATCGTGGGACAGCATGATCAAAGTCTCACATTCAGTAATTCAGGATGACCAATTAACATTCCTTTGAGTCTGAGGATTAGTTATACCTATTAATACCAATGAGATGAACAGGTGACAAGGATGAATCTACCCATCCTGTTATCTCAAATCGGATCCCCAATCCTAATGAACGACGTTTCATCGGATCTATGTAACTGTCCAGATATCTATATATATGAAGCTTGTGAGATCAGCTTTCTGTCGGACAGAAGACATTGTTACATACAAGTCTCAACAGTGATATATCAATCCTAAACATATCACTTGACTTGGGGTGGTTTTAAGTTTATTAGTTTATTATAAAGTTTTGTCTCACTTCATGCTTGTATGAACACTTTATAATCACTTTAAACAAACTTACGGATTTCCTTTTATTAGACTTTATTTAGTGCTTAAAAGGGATTGCCTTTATATAGCTATAAAACATATATCTCATTAAAACAAATGATATAAAGAACAATTCATTTACATTAAGTTTGTATCCTAGAATAATTGTCTATAGGACACTAAACCCCAACAGTAATACTCAATGGGAAGGCCCGGAAACCTAACCCAAGTCAAAATCCTGTTAACAGTAGAATCATGAGGATTAAAATTTGGAACCCAAGGCCGTAAAGCCAAAACATGGTTGGAAATAATATATGGGCCCCCCTTGATCACAGTATTGTAATCCTCAACTCTAGTAAACTTGGTGACATAGAAGTCATTTTCAAGGTCAGTAATACTGACTTTCCCTTTCCTAGCCCACTGGGCTTGAATCCTTTGGGCAAAATAATTAAAGCTGATCCTCTTCCCCAACACCTTAACTATCAAAGACACCTTCCACTTCTCTCTGAGTTCCCTTTTCTCTTCTGAAGACAGTCTAATGACCGGACAAAGAGGATCATCCTGGACACTATCCTCCTCGTCAGAATCAGAGAACAGATCCGCAGAATCCCCTACCATCTCCACTTCCTCTAAGTAGAGCTCCTCCTCAACCACCCCCATAACTGTGTCTTTTCAAGACCCTTTACCTATCTCGTTATTGCCAACTGCAGTCCTAGGGGAGGCCATATTCCCCTGTCCCTGAATATCATGCCCAGCCTCAACAGGGCTCTAACTCGAGGCAACCTGCCCCCCAAATGCTGCCCCAGCCTGCCCAACACTGTCGGAATAGGACAACCAACGCCAGGTACAGTGCCGAAAAATCCAGACCAACGCCCAGCCCCAGTATCGGCAGGCACCGTGCGGTGCCCGGCGCCATCGGTAGGGAAGACAGGCGTCGCACAATCCGCGGGCGGAATTTTGCCCACCCGGCCATCCGGGACCACGGGGAGCGAGGCGCAGGCAACATCACCTACCGATCCCGTGCGCCCACCTCCCAAACTTCCTGCAACAAATTCCCCAGGCCCAGGGCGACTCTCGTCCAACCTCCCAGCCACAGATTCCCCATCCAGCGGTGACGCCTGCGCCCTAGGCGGATCCGCAAGCAAAGCACCGCCCCCAAGAGATCCAGGCACCGCGCCCCTACCCCCGCGATCCCAGGCCCCTCCAGCCCCCCAATCCCCTAAACCGATGCCGCAACCTGCCGGATCTAACACCTCGACCCCTTGCCAAGCCCCCTGACCCCGCTCCCGGGAGCGGTCCCTCACCCGCTCGCCACTCCCCCTTTTCTCCCTTACATCCCCTGCCGATAACACAACGTCGCCAGCCGACTCTCCATTCGGCACCAGATCCGAAGCCCGCCCTTCCCCAGCCGCACGATCCACCTCTCTAAGATCGGATCTACCGCCATCGCCTCCCCCCTCCAAATTCCGCCTAGCCCTAAGTCTCTCTCTCTCTCTGTCTTTCGCCATCCCACTTTCTTTTTCTAATCCGATGAGAGATCTGAAAGAGAGGAGATAGATCTAAAAGAGTGAAAAAGATCTAAAAGAGAGAAATAGATCTGAGAGAGAGAAGATAGATCTCAAAATTCTCCATCTTCATAAAAATTCTTCACCATGACAACAGATCTGAGATAGATAAGACAGATCTGAAAAAGAGAAGATAGATCTAAAAGAGAGAGAAAGATCTAAAAGAGAAGAGATAGATCTCAAAACTCTCAATCTTCATAAAAATTCTTCACCATGACAACAGATCTGAGAGAGAGAAGACAGATCTGAAAAAGAGAAGATAGATCTAAAAGAGAGAAAAAGATCTAAAGGCCTTGAATAATGTATAATTTTTAAAATAAATAAGCTTATAATAATACTAATAATGGTTCTAATAATAATAATAAATAATAATTATAATTATAATAAAAATGATAAATGATAAATTATTGTACTGAACTGAAAATTACTGAACTGAACTGAAATTACTGATACTGAAATTAAGTGGCAAATGACATGATCTAACACAGTTAAAGCAAACTTGTTAAAATGCTAACAACTAAGTTTGTCGCTAACAAATTAATCACAATTTTTTTTGTTAAAGTTGTTGAAACACCTTTCCACATGATTTTGATTTGACAAAATTATTTAAGTTAATCCCATGATTAAGACAATTAAATTTAAGTGCTTTGATTTAATTGTACTAATGTGTTTGTTCAATGTTGAGTGTATTTATAAATGAGAACAGAAATAAAAAGTTAGACAGAACGAAGTCAGCATGAGACACAACACAAGCTGAGTAGAAGTGTAACTCAGCATTATAGAAGAAAAACCTTCTTCAGAACAAATGCTTGAAGACGAAGCTGCCCGAAGACGCTGAGTGGAATGTTACTCAGTCTCCGATATAAATAAAGAACAAAGGCAACGTCAATAAAGTCAAGTTGAGTGTTCGTCAGGTCAGCACGAATGATCCGTTTACTAAAAGACAAGATCCGACAAGAGTCTGCGCCAATTCAAAAGCCTTGGAATAACGCCCAGAGACATTTTCGAGATGCATGGGTCAACTGGCATTTGGCTAAAAGATGAAACTGGCACTAAAAGACGAACCTGGAGGAAGAAGACAAGCCCGACGCCTGCTATTTTCAGACGACAGGATTGGCCTGCAAATCTGTATGATGACCAGTGAATGACGCAAGAAGAACGTTTGAATCCAACGGATACATCCGAATTCAAATGATTGAAGCATAAGATTTCACTATAAAAGGACAAGTTCATCACTTGGATCCTTTGCCGAATTACAAAAAGAAAAAGACAAGCAAAATCATCACAAAAGTGCAAATCCAAAAGAGAAGCTGTCTGATTAAGAAAAAGCAAGTTCTTACACCCAAATCCGATCGCTGTGTAAAAGTCTAGAGTGAATTTGTATTCATCTAAAGTGTTCTTCATCTAGAAAGAACAGAGTTGTATCAATTGTAAAGATTGAGAGAGTGGTGCTGAGTACTCGGTTTTAGTACTCAGCGGTAGAGAAAATCTGAGTGTTCGGTCATAGCGCTCAGTAGGGTTGAGTAGACGAATAGAGGACGGTACGCTTGCATACTCAATTGCTTGTAAACGGTTTGAGCTTTACCTTTAAAGAGCTCAGTAGTGGATTGAAAAAGCCTGGAAGGATTCTGGGGACTGGATGTAGGCGGTGAGGCCGAACCAGGATAAGACTACTGAGTAATTTCTAACCTTTCTCTTGATATATATAAGTATGTGTTGATTGTTTAAATTACTCGGTATATAATCTGTATAAGCCGACGCTGAGTAATCAGAGTGCTGAGTTGGAAGCTGACCTTAAGTGTTAATTCCCAACTCACAAGTAAAACAGTTTTAGTCAGCCTCCGACTAAAGCTGTCTTGCATCGCGCTCAACCTTGTTGACCTAAACTAGGTAAAGTTGTTTAAAGAATTGAATTAAGTCAGCAATTAAGCGAAAAAGTTACATTAGTTCCTAACCCCCCTGGAACTAATCCTATTACATTACACGGGGCCAACAAAAGTGTCAAAAATGTTTACTGTGTTACTTATTACAAATACAACAACAACAACAACAACAACAAAGCCTTAGTCCCGAAATGATTCGGGGTCGGCTAACATGAACCATATATTTTGGTTCATGTCATAAGATGTGGCTAAGTTTTACGCTGGCCGCCACAAACCTACCGCAACCCTCCTCCTTTGTCCGGGCTTGGGACCAGCTGTAAATGCCACCAAGTGACCCTCACAGGCGGAGTTGTGTTACTTATTACAAATAACCAACAAAAAAAATGTAAGAAATAGATTCAATTTATCGACAAACTTGTTTGCAATGTCTGATGTGATAATTAAATAACAGTCAAACCAGCTATGTCAAATTTTCAGTAACGTATGGTTAAAATTGATCTTGTTTGGAAATATTAAGATTAAATTTGCAACATTCATACGTTACGGCTAAATTTTCACTTCTTCAAAAACGTCATCAAATTTAATTTTTAGCCCAAAAATTAATCCATCAGTGTACTTTATAATTACAGGTCTATGATATATTTTTTAGGGTTTAAGATTTATGAACTCGGTCTAGAATCTATAAATTAAAGTATACAAACATAATTTATTTGTGATGATATATAAAAGATAGTGACACGTTGAAAATTAATTTTTATAATATGATTTTATTGTAATTAAACCACAATAAATAGACTTGTGTAATACTGAACTATGGGTTTTAAGTAATATTATAAGAATCGGACATGACGTCAAACCGAATTTATAGAGGAATCACAGGTCATTTTATCAGATCTATAACGTAATAAATAAATAATATTTATATATATTGAATATATATATAAATTAATTTAAAATTATTTTTATAAATTATATATATCTAAAACAAATTATAAATAACTTTTGATTTGTTATTTTTTTTGTCAACTTGTTTTAAGCAATGTTATAAGAACCGGACCGAATGTCAAACCGAATTTATAGAGGGTCATGGCTCAGATAACTTAATAAATAAATAAATTATATTAAATATATATAATTAATTTAAAATTATTTTTATAAATTATATATATCCAAAACAAATTATAAATAAATTTTGGTTTGTTATTTGTTTTTGTCAACTTGAGGCTAAATTGAGCTTAGAATAATTTGAAATACGTCAAAATATTTTATGCTATTAGATTTTTTTAACGTATATTATAAACTCAAAACGGATAAGTGATGAATGAGAAATTGATGTTGAAAGTGAAGCACTTGAAATGGTTTGGAAGAGTATAAAAGGAAATTAAGCATTCTCATTCACGTATGAAAAAATGGAAGTTTTAACTAGTTTAAAGTAAATAGCATTTACAAGCCTTTAACCAATTACTAGAAAGAGGGCTATTTCAGTCGCAGAAGGTGCAATCAATGCACTATCAGATTAGGAGCACATCTGCACGATGTTGGTGACTCGAATACTGCACTGAAAGTTTTAACATATTTATATTATCTATTAAACATATTTATTTTATCTAAAAAATATAAAAAATAAACGTTTTAAAACAGATTTAATTCAAAAAAATTATAAATAGCCAAAAAATAGGGTTACATCGGTTCTCGGTCCGACCTCTGGTCTCGATTCACGCTGTTTGTTGAGGATTCAACAAACCAGCGACTCAGACCGAACTCCTCGTCAGTTCAGCCTATCAATTTGGTCCGAGTTTTACAATATTGGTTTTAAGCACCAATTAAGGTATTTGAATGGTTAGGAACATCAAATCGCTTAACCTATAGATCTTGATTTCGAATTCTGGCACGCAACAAATTCTCAAAAAATTTATGTTTTTCAACTATTTACTGTAAACAACTTAATAAGCTTATTACCAATATAAAATTGGCTTGAGTGGTTAAGAGTCTCAAACCGTTTAAACTAGATCTCGAATTAGAATTATAGTGTATGCATAAAACTTTAATTAGGAGAGGATCCATTTAAAAAGTGTTTGATGAATCTCAAATCAGACAACAAATAAAACTAAGTCATATCACCAAACGTAATTCTTTTCATGTCATTATTCTCTATATATTATGATTTTACACTATAATTTAAAAATTCTAGACTGGAATTCATAAATTATAAACCTTAAAATATATAGTTTAGACTTCTTCTTCTTTTTTTTTTTTTGAAGAAAGGAACACTTTATTAATCACTAGAAATGGCATCCCGAATTAGAATGCCTCGAATGAATACAGGTAAAGAATAATGAATAAAAGAATTAGCATAGGACCGAGCATGCCTTGCAAGTGCATGAGCTGCTTCGTTCGCTAATCTTGAAACAAATACCACCGAAAACCTTAGGTGGTTACTTAGTACCCTTCTCACCTCATGAATCATACTACCAAATTCCGTTAGATCTCGACGGTTTTGACAAGATGGCGTCAACTACATCTTTTGCATCTGACTCAAAGATTATTTCACTAAAACCTGTTAAGCTTGCCCATAGAATGCTCTCTTTCAGCGCCAACGTTTTTGCAAGTCGGACCGACACTGTTCCTTCCATATGCACATTGAGTCCTGAAATAAAGGTACCCTCGCTGTCCCGAAGGATTGCACCAGTCCCAAAGGTCCATGACTCAACAAATATTGTCGGATCAATATTACATTTGGTTGTATCTGCTACTGGTTTTTTCCACTTGCTGTTTTATCGCTGACCGGTAAAACTTAGTGAATGACTGACTTCTAAACTTAGTTGGCCTCCCCTGTTCTTCGGGTCAAATTATACATTTTGGAAGAACATGATGAAAAATTTCATTCAGGCAACAAACATGAGTGCATGGCTTGCGATAGTCCAAGGCCCGTTTGTTCCTTACAAAATGGTAAACAACGAGAAAGTTGTTAAGAGTGAAACTAAGTGGTCAGAAGATGACCTTAGAAAATTATAAAATAATGCTTCGGCTATCAATATGCTTCACTATGCGTTAGATGCTGCAGAGTACAACAAAATTTCAGGTTGTGAGTCAGCACAGGAAATATGGAAGAAGCTGGAAGTGACCTATGAAGGTACCAGCAAGGTCAATGAATCAAAGGTGAATCAACACATGAGACTATACGAGTTGTTCGAGATGAATGACAATGAAGACATCTCTAAAATGAATGCAAGATTCACCAACATTATAAATAAGCTGAAGAGACTCGGCAAGAACTTCACAGAAGAAGAACATGTGAAGAAAATCTTGAGGAGTCTCCCCAAGAGCTGGCAAGCTAAGAAGACAGCTGTGGAAGAAGCTCATGACTTGACTACATACAAATATGATGAACTCATAGGATCTCTGCTGACCACGAGGTCTCAATGAAGAACTTTGAAGCTAAGGAAAAGTCAGAGGACAAGAAGCAAAAATCTCTTGTCACGAAAGATGACTTAACAGAAGCTGACTCATCAGATGATGAGGAGATGGCCATGTTCATAAGAAAGATGAAGAAGCTGTTCAGAAAGAATGACAAGAACAGCAAAAGGCCATTCAAGAGAAGCGATAAATACAAAGCTGAGTCCAGCGACAGCAGATATAAAAATGACAGCTCGAAGCCTGTCACATGCTTTGAATGCCATCAAACTGGGCACATTAAATCAAGCTGTCCCACTCTGAAGAAAGAAAAGAAAGGCAGCATAAAAGCAATGGTGGCAACATGGAGTGACAATGATGAGTCAACCTCATCAGAAGCTGATCCCACAGAGTCACACATATGTTTCATGGCTGACGAATCTGCTGACCAATACCGATCTGAGCAAGCTGACCTCTCAGATGAATCTGACCAAGAGGAACACTCCAATGAGGTAACATCTCTTCTCTTGCTTAGAAAAGAAATGGTTAACGCCCTGAGTGATCTATATACACTGACCAAAAAGTGTAACAAGAAAATAAAGGCACTCAGTAGGCGATGTGATGAGATTGAAGAGGTCAAACCGAGTGACCTCCGACATCTGCTCCAGGACAACACCAGGCAAGATGAAAATCTAAAAATCATGCATCGGTTTATCTCGGAAGTCCAATCAGATTCCAAGAAACTGAGAAAGGACATCACATCTATATAGAACCAGCTAAGGTTCTATCCACAGGCTGAGTATCATGGTACTGGTAAGCCTAGACAGTACACTCAGCAGAACAGTCAGTGTGACTGTTGTGAAAAGAGAGGACACACTGTAAACGTGTGTTGGCATGCTCAGCACCATCGTGCTGACCAAATGAGGAAATACCCTCAAATGGTAGTTTTTTGTGACTACTGTGGTAAAGATGGCCACACTATAAATGTATGCCGTCATAAAATAAAACATGATGTATCACCTGTTCATGCTAACAAACGAGGACCCAAAAAGAATTGGATACCTAAAGATGAATAGTTTAAATTGCAGGTGAGCCTGAGGTGCGTGGAGAAGTCAAAGTTATGGTATATTAACAACGCATGCTCGAGGCATATGACTGGTGATGAAACTCAGTTCATCACACTTATGCGTAAACGAGGTGGAAGTGTAAGCTTCGGAGACAACAAAAGGGTAAGATAGTAGGATCAGGTACTATCGGAGGAAACCCTACTATTGAGTCAGTCTCCTTAGTCAGGGGTCTCAAATATAACCTATTGAGCGTAGGTCAGCTGTGTGACAGCGGTAGAAAGGTTGTATTTGATGCCACTGAGTGTCGGATACTCGAGGGAAAAACAAATGATTTGATTTTAACTGCCCCTCGTGTTGACAATGTGTTCATGTTGAGTTTAGAAAAGAAATTTTCAAAAAATATATGCTTAGTATTAAAGGAAGATAATTCCTGGCTATGGCATAGGAGACTTGGTCATGTAAGCATGGACCTCCTTACCAAATTAGCAAGAAAGCAATTAGTTGAGGGTTTGCCAAACTTAGATTTGAGAAAGATTAATTATGTAATGCTTGTCAGCAAGGTAAACAAACTAAAAAGTCTTTTCAAAGTAATAATATTGTCTTAACCAAACGACCATTGGAATTACTACACTTAGATCTTTTCGGACCTGTCCAGCCACTCAGTTTGGGCGGTAAGAGATTTTTCTTGGTCATTGTAGATGATTTCTGTCGGTATACTTGGGTCATCTTGCTGAGTAGCAACGATGAAGCTTTTGAGATATTCTCACCACTGATCAGAAAACTTGAAAATGACAAAGATTTAAAATTGGCTCACATCCGTAGTGATAATGGCGGAGAATTCAAAAACTAACAGTTTGATGAATTCTATGAAGTCAGTGGCATTGACCACAATTTTTTTGCTCCTAGAACTCCTCAACAAAATGGGGTAGTTGAGAGGAAGAACAGAACATTAGTTGAAATAGCTAGGACAATGCTAAGTGAGAATAGGCTTCCAAAGTATTTCTGGGGTGGAGCTGTCAAGATAGCATGCTATATACTCAATAGGGCTTTAGTTAGACCTATTCTTAAGAAAAACCCCTATGAACTTTGGAAAGGACGAAAGCCCAACATTGGATATTTTCGTGCCTTTGGTTGTAAATGTTTTATACTCAATACGAAAGACAACCTTGCCAAATTTGATTCTAAAGCTGACGAAGCGATCTTTCTAGGGTACTCAACTAACAGTAAAGCATATAGGGTGTTCAATAAACGAACTCAAGTCGTAGAAGAGTCTGTCCATATCGAGTTCGATGAAACTGACCCTGCAGAAAAGTCAAGTCAGTCTGCCGAATATGACCCATGCTCAGCTTCCGCTGACCAAAATGGAGCCGCTGAGTCGTTACCACACGGGCTGACCAAAGGTAAAAACGAACCTGAAATTACCTTTACTGACCAATCTAAAACTGCAGAGATTGTTGAAACACCTGCTCCTGACAACTCAACACTACCCAAAGAGATCAAAATTCCAAGAGGACACTCGGAGAAGTCCATTCTTGATGCTGCTGACAACAACCTGATGACAAGGAATCAACTCAAGAGATATCTTAGCAATGTTGCATTCGTCTCAGTCCATGAACCAAAGAATTTCACCGAAGCTGATCACGATGAATTCTGGATCAACGCTATGCAAGAAGAGCTTGATCAGTTCAAGAGAAATGAGGTATGGGATTTAGTATCGAAACCTAGGAATCAAAAGACCATAGGGACTAAATGGGTCTTTCGAAATAAACTAGATGAACAAGGCAACGTAGTCAGGAACAAAGCCAGACTGGTAGCTCAGGGCTACAATCAGCAAGAAGGCATTGACTATGGTGAGACCTTTGCACCCGTAGCCAGGTTAGAGGCTATACGAATATTATGTGCATATGCTAGCTTCATGAACTTTAAACTATTCCAAATGGATGTCAAGAGTGCATTTCTTAATGGATTTATAAACGAAGAGGTATATGTCAGTCAGCCTCCTGAGTTTGAAGATCCAAAATTTCCAAACCACGTTTATAAACTCAAGAAGGCCCTGTACGGCCTGAAACAAGCACCATGTGCTTGGTACGAAAGGTTGACCAGTTTCCTGCTGACCAGGAACTATGTCAGAGGTAAAGTTGACACAACCTTATTCATTAAGAAAAAGGGTAAAGATACCCTGCTGGCACAAATTTACGTATATGATATTATCTTTGGTGCTACTAATGAATCTATGTGCAAGGAATTTAGCAAACAGATGCAAACTGAGTTCGAAATGTCAATAATGGGCGAACTCAACTTCTTCCTTGGACTTCAAATTAAGCAAGGGAAGAACGACATCTTCATTAGTCAGTCTAAGTATGCCAAAGAAATATTGAAGAAATTCGATACGGAAGGATGTAAACCTATATCTACCCCAATGGGTACTGACACTGTGCTTTGTGCTGACGAGAAAGGTAAGTCTATAGACAGCAAGTTATATCGAGGTATGATTGGCTCTCTACTTTATCTAACTGCCAGTAGGCCTGATATTCAGTACTCAGTATGTTATTACGCAAGATATCAAGCTGAACCCAGAGAATCTCACTATATAGCTGTGAAAAGAATTTTTAGATATTTGCAGAGCTCAGTTAATGCATGTTTATGGTATCCAAATACAAATGACTTCACACTCATTGGATACACTGACGCTGACTATGGACGAGATAAGCTAGAGCATAAGAGTACTTCAAGAGGGTGCCACTTCCTTGGAAGCTGTCTAGTATCTTGGTTCAGCAAGAAGCAATCGTCAGTGGCCCTGTTAACAACTGAAGCTGAGTACATTGCTGCTGAAAGCTGTGTGGCCCAGGTCCTATGGATTAAGCAACAACTGGAGGATTATGGAGTACAAACTGAAACGATCGAAGTTAAATGCGACAACAAGAGTGCCATTGACTTATCCAAAAATCCAATCCAACACAACAGGATGAAGCATGTCAACATTCGACATCACTTTATTAGAGACCATGTACTCAAAGGTGAGATCAAGCTGACCTACGTACCAACCGATGAACAGCTTACGGATATCTTCACAAAGCCTTTGGCTCGTGAGCAATTTAACATACTAAGGGAAGCTATCAGTATGTCTAATCCTCTTCAATAGTTTTCTGCGCTTAAATGAATGTTGAGTGATTATTACATGCTGAGTGATTAGTGACTATTGCATGCTGAGCTACTATGAATTACATAAAATCACCTTATGCTGAGCAAACATATATAATGTGTGATTACTATGTGCTGAGTTACTAAGCATGATAAAATCCCTTCTACGTAAAACTGAGCACTCAAAACCTCAAACGTTTAGTATTCTAGAAACTGAGTAAACCCACTTGCATAATTAATGCTAATACGCGCGTTAAATAGCCACCTAGGATGACATAAGCGCACTAATTAGAAAACACATGCGCCGAATGTGTCATAAATGGAGTAAATTACACCAATGGTATCTGAACTTTACTCTAATTCACACTTTGGTACCTAGCTTATATTTTGTTTCAAAAATATACCCGAAGTAACGATGACCGGACAATTAAGTATACTTTACCGGTTAATGGCCGATCAATGCGATTTTGATGAGTAAATTACACTGATGGTACCTGAACTTTACCCGAATTCATATTTTGGTACCTAGATTTCATTTTGTCCAAAAAATACACTTCAAGTAAAGATGACTCGATATTTTAGTATATTTGACCGACCAGTGATTGATCAACCCGAGTTTGACCATTTTAAATTAAAAATTGAGACCAATCATACACTCAATTAACATAAAATTATAATACTGTCATTTAGCTCATAAATGACAATATTATAATTTTATGTTAATTGAGTGTATGGTGAGTCTCAATATTTAGTTCATGTTACCCGGTCACTAGCCGATCAAATGAACTAAACCTTTCAGTCACCTTTACTTGTGTTATGTTTTTAGGATAAAATAAAATTCAGGTACCGAAGTGTGAATTATGGTAAAGTTCGGGTACCATTAATGTAATTAACTCATGAAACTCGCGTTGACCGGTCATAACCGGTAAAAATATACTAAATTGTCCGGTCATCGTTACTTCAGGTATATTTTTGAGACAAAATGTAATCTAGGTACCAAAGTGTAAACTATGTAAAGTTCAGGTACCATTGGTGTAGTTTACCCATCATAAATGCCAGAGATAACTGTCGATTGATCATCTCGAGATCAAATCGCCGCTCCGACCTATCAGATCAACTCGGAACTTCTATAAATAGTGGACGAATTCCCACTAACCCCTCTTTACATTAGAAATCTTTCGCATTCGATTCTATCTCTCTAATCCCTAATCTTCAAATCTCTCAAAAATCTTCAAGAAAACCATGTCTGACGATTCCTAGAACCGTTCCAACGAGCAATACGATGATAATCGCTCCGATCTAAATCCCTTATCTCCGGCTGAGGAAGAATATGAAGAGACTTCCACTGAGTCTCAAGAACAAGGTCAGCATGACTAGTCCAATGTCAGCACTCTGAGCAAAAATCCCCAAGCTGACCAAGCAACTCCGTCAAAGAAAAAGAGAAAGAAAAAGCAATCTGAGGAGAAGGTATTCATCCCTGTATACAAAAGCATAAAGAACTGTGAAGTAGTCCATTGCCGATGGTTCTCCCCAGGCTTTGTAACGGCTGAGAAACCTTTTTGCGAGTGGATCTCCAAAAACGGATGGACCGAGCTCTTCTCTCTCCCCGGTACTACCTATCCACAGTTAGTGAGGGAATTCTATACGAATCTCATAGTTGCCGAAGATGATGTTGACCACTTAGTGACCAATGTCAAAAACACCGACATCAGCATCACTCCGACCTATCTTGCAACTCTGCTAAAGCTGACGGCCAAAGGTTCAGAACTCAGGACCACGAACGACTACTTGCGAATTGATTACCCTGTTAAGTTCTGTAAACCAAAGGACCATAAAGGAGAAATAGCCAGTACTTGCATGGACCAGCCTCAGAAAATGGCTCATTACATCCTGACCAACTTCCTATTCCCTAAGATCAACGCCTCCTCATCAGCTTCCAACTTTGAGCAGTGCTTCATCTGGCACATGCTGAACTATATACTACTCAACATGCCCGTCTTTCTTATCGGCGCATTCCAAAGAAGTACCGAGAAACTCAGGATGGGCTCCCTCATCACAAAAATTCTTCAGGATCACCAGGTGAGCTTGGTCGAGGAAATTGAGATTTGGGGTACAGAAATCACAGCGGCACTGCTGTTTGGGCTAGCTTTCAACCAACCGATTAAACCCAAGAAAGGAAAGGGGGCTATGGTTAAAGAAGCACCAACTGAGGAAAATGAAGAAGGGGATAATATGGTTGAAGATGCACAGGATGTGCCGACCAAGAAAGAGAAAAAAGTAATAATGAAACCCGCTGACCGCACTAGGCAGGACAAGAAGCGGAAAGCTGACCAATCCGCAAGAGATATTAACACAGCTCTGAGGAAGATTCAGATAATCTCCAGTGCGAAGAAAGATGCTGCTGAGCAAGCTCAAGGGGAACCTAAGCCAGTGGAGAAACAAAAAAGGCAAGTTGAGCCTGAGGAAGAAAGTGAGGAAACCCCTGAAATGCCTCTGAAAAGGAAGAAGACCTCTAGGTTGACGCCGATCGAAGCTAATCCACTTGACTTCGTGGTTACTCCTGAATCACACTTTGTGCGGAGTCAAGAAATTGACCTTGAAAAGACTCTACTGACCAGGAGGAAGAACTGGATGATACCGGAGGTCAGTTTCAAGCTGATAAGACAGGATCTGCTGAGCCGAGTGTGAAAGTTGCTGCTGAGCAAACTGAGAACCCAGTTGAGCCACCAATGAAGGACAAGGTTGTGGAAGGCATTGATGCTGACCTTGGACCTAACTCCGCCTCTGAGTCCTTTGACTCTACTGCTGCTGATCCCTCTCCTCAAAAAAACCAGGACAGCACAGGCAAGCGGCTCAAACGTAAGGATCTGAAACCAAAATTCATCGACCTATTGGACAAGTCTCCGCTGAGGGATCCAATCACTGACCTCACCAAGCTTCAGTTTCAATTCTTCTCCACTATCATTGAGCCTACTCCGGAACAACTCAAGGAAAAACAAGCCTCTGTTTCTCGAGCTGAGGAACAAGCCGACCCCAAAACTCCTAAGGGTCCAATTCTGTCGACACCTCTGCTCAACCTTCCACTGAGCAAGTGCTCGAAGTCCATGCTGCTCAAGACAACGAGCTAGCAAAGGAAAATCCTGCTCAAGTCAGCTCTGAGTCGCCTCAACCTCCAAAGTCTACTCAACTTCAGACTGACGCTGAGCAGGTCAATACTTCTGCTGATCAAATTCTTCCTACTCCGTCAAAGCAGAAAGAAAATCACTCAGCACCTTCTGCCGACCTGACTAAAAGTCCAGCTGCTGACCACACTGGCACCTCTGTTTCTGGACAACACCAAACACCTCCTCCATCCAGTGCTACTCACATTCCGGCCACTGAGCAACATACTGATGAAACCTATGCTTACTTGCATGCTTCTGAGTCTGGAAGGAAGATTATTGACTCAGCTCAAGCTCTCCTTCAGGATATTCATCAAACTCACGCTGATGCTGCTGGGTCTGTTCATGTTGAGCCAACACAAATCTCCTCTGTCACTCAGCTTCTGACCGAAATCAAAGGTCTCAAGGACTTGATGAGTGTCATGACATCTTTTGCATCTCAACAGCCCAAGCAAGAGCCAATAGTGAAGCTGGCTGAACTTCAGCTGATGATGGTAAACCATATAAACTCCATCCAAGGTCAACTCAATACCTTATCAGTTTCGAACTCAACCTATGCAACCTCTACTGAGGTTACTCAACACTTCTCCCAGCTGACCTCCGAGTTGACCGGAGCTCGTGAACTCATCTCCTCCTCCTCTCAGTGTTCCATCGAACAGATCAGTGAAGCCATTCGCCTACTCAACCTAAGTAAAAAGGAAATGGACACTGACCAAGTGAAGACCAATGAGATTCTGCAGTGCACTCAATCCACACTTGCACAAGTCCGGCATACAAACACTCAACGTCAAACATACGACACTGCCCTGCTCAGGATGTATCATTAATCCTATGCCCGGATGACAGAATCGATAACTTGGATCGGGAAATCTCAAGAGTATCTGCTCAGCATGCTCAGTGCCAATATTAAGATCCCCACTTCAAGTATGGATGAGGGAATGCAGGTCTTCCAAGGTCTCCGAGAGAGTACGAGTCAACTCCAAATGTACTCATCAAAACTGACTCGTGCTGTTCAACAAGGAATCTTTTATGCTCCTTCTCCTCCATCTCATGATGCTGGAAAAACGGGGGAGAAAGAACGAACTCAGCAGAAACAGGAGGAGATATCTAAGCCAGCTGGCGGAACTCAGCAGAAGCTTGGTTCAACTTCTGCTAACCCGCGCACCCACACTCGGCAACAACAAACTGCCCAAACCAAACCCAAGTCAAATCAAGTTCAAGCCAATATTAGGAAGTAATGCTAACAATAGACTATAGTGCTTGTAACTTATGTTTTATGGCATGTTCCTGTTAAAGCCGAGTAATATAATATATGAGCATCTTTTATCCAAACTTACCTTACTTATGCGATGCTTACCTATTGTGCTTTTATGCTGATCTGTCATACTTAACTATTCATTGAACAACAAATTAAATCTTATGAACATAAGGAAAATACAAGTAAAATATACTCAGCATACATAACTCTGATACCTATATGCAACACTGAGTAACAACTATATGTTCCAAGCATTGAACTCTTCTGAAAGCTGACCTAGGCTCATCTGAATTAGATCTTAGAAGGTCTATAATTGAACTAAGTCAGTAAAAGCATGTCTTAACTTCAATCGATTAAATCTTAGAAGGTTTAGAGTTAATTTAAGTCAATAGATGCAACCCTTACGGGGGAGTAACTTCAGAAGAATGAAAGGTAAATCAATCATGGGGAACCTCAATGTTGAGTTCCATAATTAAATATTTTTGCCAACATCAAAATGGGGGAGTTTGTTGAAACACCTTTCCACATGATTTTGATTTGACAAAATTATTTAAGTTAATCCCATGATTAAGACAATTAAATTTAAGTGTTTTGATTTAATTGTACTAATGTGTTTGTTCAATGTTGAGTATATTTATAAATGAGAACAGAAATAAAAATTTAGACAGAACGAAGTCAGCATGAGACACAGCACAAGTTGAGTAGAAGTGTAACTTAGCATTATAGAAGAAAAGTCTTCTTCAGAACAAATGCTTGAAGACGAAGCTGCCCGAAGACGCTGAGTGGAATGTTACTCAGTCTCCGATATAAATAAAGAACAAAGGCAACGTCAATAAAGTCAAGCTGAGTGTTCGTCAGGTCAGCACGAATGATCCGTTTACTAAAAGACAAGATCCGACAAGAGTCTGCACCAATTCAGAAGCCTTGGAATTACGCCCAGAGACATTTTTAAGATACATGGGTCAACTGGCATTTGGCTAAAAGACGAAACTGGTACTAGAAGACGAACCTGGAGGAAGAAGGCAAGCCTGACGCCTGTTATTTTCAGACGACAGGATTGGCCTGCAAATCTGTATGCTGACCAGTGAATGACGCAAGAAGAACGTTTGGATCCAACGGATACATCCAAATTCAAATGATTGAAGCATCAGATTTCACTATAAAAGTACAAGTTCATCACTTGGATCCTTTGCCGAATTACAAAAAGAAAAAGACAAGCAAAATCATCACAAAAGTGCAAATCCAAAAGAGAAGCTGTCTGATTAAGAAAAAGCAAGTTCTTACACCCAAATCCAATCTTTGTGTAAAAGTCTAGAGTGAATTTGTATTCATCCAAAGTGTTCTTTATCTAGAAAGAACAAAGTTGTATCAATTGTAAAGATTGAGAGAGTGGTGCTGAGTACTCGGTTTTAGTACTCAGCGGTAGAGAAAATCTGAGTGTTCGGTCATAGCGCTCAGTAGGGTTGAGTAGACGAATAGAGGACGGTACTCTTGCATACTCAATTGCTTGTAAACGGTTTGAGCTTTACCTTTAAAGAGCTCAATAGTGGATTGAAAAAGCCTGGAAGGATTCTGGGGACTGGACGTAGGCGGTGAGGCCGAACCAGGATAAGACTGCTGAGTAATTTCTAACCCTTCTCTTGATATATATATGTATGTGTTGCTTGTTTAAATTACCGAGTATATAATCTGTATAAGCCGACGCTGAGTAATCAGAGTGCTGAGTTGGAAGCTGACCTTAAGTGTTAATTCCCAACTCACAAGTAAAACAGTTTTAGTCAGCCTCCGACTAAAGCTGTCTTGCATCGCGCTCAGCCTTGCTGACCTAAACTGAGTAAAGTTGTTTAAAAAATTAAATTAAGTCAGCAATTAAGCGAAAAAGTTACATTAATTCCTAACCCCCCTCATTGGAACTAATCCTATTACATTACACGGGACCAACAAAAGTGTCAAAAATGTTTACTATGTTACTTATTACAAATACAACAACAACAACAAAGCCTTAGTCCCGAAATGATTCGGGGTCGGCTAACATGAACCATATATTTTGGTTCATGTCATAAGATGTGGCTAAGTTTTACGCTGGCCGCCACAAACCCACCGCAACCCTCCTCCTTTGTCCGAGCTTGGGACCAGCTGTAAATGCCACCAAGTGACCCTCATAGGCGGAATTGTGTTACTTATTATAAATAACCAACAAAAAATGTAAGAAATAGATTCAACTTATCGACAAACTTGTTTGCAATGTCTGATGTGATAATTAAATAACAGTCAAACTAGCTATGTCAAATTTTCAGTAACGTATGGTTAAAATTGATCTTGTTTGGAAATATTAAGATTAAATTTGCAACATTCATACGTTACGGCTAAATTTTCACTTCTTCAAAAACGTCATCAAATTTAATTTTTAGCCCAAAAATTAATCCATCAGTGTACTTTATAATTACAGGTCTATGATATATTTTTTAGGGTTTAAGATTTATGAACTGGGTCTAGAATCTATAAATTAAAGTATAGAAACATAATTTATTTGTGATGATATATAAAAGATAGTGACACGTTGAAAATTAATTTTTATAATATGATTTTATTGTAATTAAACCACAATAAATAGACTTGTGTAATACTGAACTATGGGTTTTAAGCAATATTATAAGAATCGGACATGACGTCAAACCGAATTTATAGAGGAATCACGGGTCATTTTATCAGACCGTATAACGTAATAAATAAATAAATAATATTTATATATATTGAATATATATAAATTAATTTAAAATTATTTTTATAAATTATATATATCTAAAACAAATTATAAATAACTTTTGATTTATTATTTTTTTGTCAACTTGTTTTAAGCAATGTTATAAGAACCGGACCGAATGTCAAACCGAATTTATAGAGGGTCATGGTTCAGATAACGTAATAAATAAATAAATTATATTGAATATATATAAATTAATTTAAAATTATTTTTATAAATTATATATATCCAAAATAAATTATAAATAAATTTTGGTTTGTTATTTGTTTTTGTCAACTTGAGGCTAAATTGAGCTTAGAATAATTTGAAATACGTCAAAATATTCTATGCTATTAGATTTTTTTTAACGTATATTATAAACTCAAAACGGATAAGTGATGAATGAGAAATTGATGTTGAAAGTGAAGCACTTGAAATGGTTTGGAAGAGTATAAAAGGAAATTAAGCATTCTCATTCACGTATGAAAAAATGGAAGTTTTAACTAGTTTAAAGTAAATAGCATTTACAAGCCTTTAACCAATTACTATAAGAAAAGCTATTTCACTCGCAGAAGGTGCAGTCAACGCACTATCGGATTAGGAGCACATCCGCACGATGTTGGTGACTCGAATACTGCACTGAACGTTTTAACATATTTATTTTATCTATTAAACATATTTATTTTAGCTAAAAAATATAGAAAATAAACGTTTTAAAACAGATTTAATTCAAAAAAATTATAAATAGCCAAAAAAAATAGGGTTACATCGGTTCTCGGTCCGACCTCTGGTCTCGATTCACGTTGTTTGTTGAGGATTCAACAAACCAGCGACTCAGACCGAACTCCTCGTCAGTTCAGCCTGTCAATTTGGTCAGAGTTTTACAATATTGGTTTTAAGCACCAATTAAGGTATTTGAATGGTTAGGAGCATCAAATCGCTTAACCTAGAGATCTTGATTTCGAATTCTGGCACGCAACAAATTCTCAAAAAATTTATGTTTTTCAACTATTTACTGTAAACAACTTAATAAGCTTATTACCAATATAAAATTGGCTTGAGTGGTTAAGAGTCTCAAACCGTTTAAACTAGATCTCGAATTCGAATTATAGTGTATGCATAAAACTTTAATTAGGAGAGGATCCATTTAAATGGTGTTTGATGAATCTCAAATCAGACAACAAATAAAAAATTACAACTAAGTCATATCGCCAAACGTAATTCTTATCATGTCATTATTCTCTATATATTATGATTTTACACTATAATTTAAAAATTCTAGACTAGAATTCATAAATTATAAACCTTAAAATATATAGTTTAGACTTCTTCTTTTTTTTTTTTTTTTTTTTTTTTTGAAGAAACGAACACTTTATTAATCACTAGAAATGGCATCCCGAATTAGAATGCCTCGAATGAATACAGGTAAAGAATAATGAATAAAAGAATTAGCATAGGACCGAGCATGCCTTGCAAGTGCATGAGCTGCTTCGTTCACTAATCTTGAAACAAATACCACCGAAAACCTTAGGTGGTTACTTAGTACCCTTCTCACCTCATGAATCACACTACCAAATTCCGTTAGATCTCGACAGTTTGACCAGATGGCGTCAACTACATCTTTTGCATCGGACTCAAAGATTATTTCACTAAAACTTGTTAAGCTTGCCCACAGAATGCTCTCTTTCAGCGCCAACGTTTTTGCAAGTCGGACCGACACTGTTCCTTCCATATGCACATTGAGTCCTGAAATAAAGGTACCCTCGCTGTCCCGAAGGATTGCACCAGCCCCAAAGGTCTGTGGCTCAACAAATATTGCCGCGTCAATATTACATTTGGTTGTACCTGCTATTGGTTTTTTCCACTTGCTGTTTTGTCGCTGACCGGTTAAACTTAGTGAATGACTGACTTCTAATTTATAAATTATAATCCTTAAAATATATTAAAAGTACTGATTTTACTAGTTTGACAAAATCTAAAATGATAATTTGATATAGTTGTAAATAATATTTTAAAAATGAATTTCTATGTAATTTTCCCTAAAAAACAATAAGGTTATTGTTGATTTTGTTATTGGACTTTAACATTTTGCACCAAATATAGACTCATAGGCTCGCACTCAACAATGGGCTTATAGCCCATAACTGAGTTTTCATTTTCTTTATTTTGCTATATTTTTATTTAGGCTTCCTACATTAATATCATAATTAACAATAAAATTACAACTAAACCATATTAATAAATTTATTTCGAATATATCATTATTTTCTATATACAGTATAACAAATGAAATATATTTTTACATCATAATTTAAAAATTCTAAACTCCAATTCATAAATCATAAACCCTAGATAATATATTATAAGGTTAATTATAAATAATCTGTGGTTTGGCCGATTTGCGATGTGGTACTTGTAGTATTTTTTTTTGTAAATACATTTCTATGGTTGTAAAATTTTACATGTATCTTTTACTTTGCCAAATTTGACCGATAACGACCTCAAAATGAAAATTTTCAAGAATTAAACTTGTTTGGTATCATATTTACAATGAAATCATATTCTTAATTTTTCAAAATTATCATTTTTGGAGTTTTTTTTCTCTCTAAACATTATATTTCTCTCTCATAAAAAACAACACCTAAATGATCTCAAACCTAAAAAGTTGAAGAATTAAAGTTGCTTAAAATATCATTTAACTCTTAAAAATTTTCATTTCGAAGTCGTTATCGATCAAATTCTGACAAACTGAACTCAAATGCAAAATTTTACAAACCACAGGGTTGCGTTTGCAAAAAAAAAAACTACATGTAAAGGTTTGCAAATCGGCCAAACCATAGGGTAGTTATTTGTAATTAACCCTATATTATAAACTCTTAATTTATAAACTATAATTCTTAAAATTAATTAAAAATAACGATTTTATTAGATTAACATAATTCAAAACTATGACTTAACATATTTATAGATAGTTTTCTAAAAGTGAACTTCTATGCAAATTTCCCTTTTATTTATTTATGATATGGTATGCAAATATATCATTGTAATATTTATGGCATCGTATGCAAATATATCATTGTAAGCAAGTTTAGAGAGTCAATATGTAATTTTAAATAAATTTTGGTGGCCAATAAGTTATTTTAAGTAAGTTAAGAAGGTTAACGAGACACTATGTAAATTCAGGGAATCAATCAAACTTTATAGACAAATTGAGGAGGTTTTGATGTATTAAGACATTATTTTAAGAAGTTAATTGAAGTTCTGTCCCTATAATGCAAGGAGAGTGTAAAATTGGGAAGACTAATACATCAGTTGTACTCCAAACTTGTCCAAAAAGGTTGATTGGTCTCATAAATTTATAAGATATCTCATTAGTCCTGTAAACTTGCTTAAAATATCATGATTAAGTCCTTAATCTATAAAAACGCCATAAAAATATATAAAACACAAAGTTAATGTGTTTTAAGGTTTGAATTTTGAATTTTTGTAAATTGTATTTTTTAAGTTTTGAATTTTTGTACGGATTTAGACAAATTACAATGTATATCACTATAAACAAGTTTAGTGGACAAATGTATCATTGTAAGCAAGTTCAGGGGTCAATAAGTTACTTTTTGCATCACATACCCGTCCCATTTAATTCGCGGGTACCCGTGGGTACCCTTACCCGTTAAGAATCAATAAATAAAACAAAAAAATTACAAATTTAACAAACTATAAGTTTAATAAATCATCTATCTAAAAATTGAACAAATTAAACCTTAATTAATAAGAATAAAGTAGTTTAGTGGTATCACTCAATTATTGAAAAATAAAAGGTTGAGGTTCAAATCTCACGTCTTACATCTAAAAAAAAATGATATTTATTAATATAAAAAAAATTTATGATGGGTACCGGATACCGGGTACCCTAGGGGTATTCTCATACCCGTCCCATTACCCTAATGGGTAATGGTTTTGATCCCATACCCGTCTCATACCCTTTTATACAGGGTACGAGTAGTCCCATTAAAGTTGGGTAGTGCCGAGTACTCGCGGGTACACTACCCGTTGCCATCCCTAACGAGACACCATATAAATTTAAAAGGCCAATAAAATATTTTAAACTAGTTAATGAGACTAACGAAATACTATGTAAGATCAATCAATTTTTTTTTTTTTTTGAAAAAGCTCAGCACCACGTTTTGAGAAGTTAATTTAATCACTATAATGCAAAGAGAGTGTAAAATTGGGAAACTTTTATATTATTTTTAGAGTTTGGTAAACTATATCCATGGTCGCTGAATTTTATCTATTTTAATATTTTGGTCATTCAACTTTAATCCGTAACGGTATAGCTACTAAACACTTTTGGGTAATTAATTTATTAGTTCCTATATTTTGACAAAACACACTGTTTAGTCCCTGTATTTTCAAAAACACATGATAAAGTTCTAACCTTTTTCTCGATGAATTGTTTAGTCCCTAATGTTTTTCTCAGTGAACTGTTTCGTCCCTGCCGTTAGACTCTCATGAAAATTTTGTTAGTCAATTTGGATTTGTGTTATTCTTTTCCTTTATTTTTCTTTATTTTCCTTTCCTTTAAACTCTAATGCATCTGAAATCAACTTTGAGTGTTCTTCTTCTTGATTTTCTTCTTAATCGTTCAAATTTGTAAGCATTGGGTCTGTTCTTTTTCTTGTTCTCCATACAAACGACTTCTTTTTCTAAATTGGATTTCCTCTTCTAAAGTTTGAGGGTAAATAGTAAAGGATAATTTAGTCATTTCCGAAGTCATAAACCTTAAAAAATCTAACAAACAGACAGAAGGACTAAACAGTTCACTGAGAAAAAGGTTAGGGACCTTACCATGTGTTTTTGAAAATACAGGGACTAAACAGTGTGTTTTGTCAAAATATAGGGACTAATAAATTAATTACCCAACACTTTTTAATATTAGTGGCTTTTCAATTTTAGCTAACTTCTCAAAATGACCATTAACGATCTCAAAATGAAAATATTCAATAATTAAAGTCGTTCAAAACAATATTTACCAAATTTTTTATTTTCTAAAATCACATTTTTTGGAGTTTTTTTGGAGTTTTCTCGCTCTAAAAATTCACTATATATCTTAACCAAACAATACCTAAATAACCTCAAAACAAAAAATTTCAAGAATTAAAGTTCCTTAGAATATCATTACCTCTTCGAATTTTTTATTTTGAGGCCGTCAATGGTCGTTTTGAGGCATTGAGTGGCCACTGATGTTAACAAGTGTAAAGTTCAATGGTCACACCGTTAAGAATTAAAGTTCAGTGACAATAATGTTAAAATGGATAAAGTTCAGTGGCTATAGGTGTAATTTATTCAAATAAAAAATGTGATTTCATGGTAAATGTCGTTCTGAACAACTTTAATTCTTGAATATTTTTTTGTTAACGGTTTTTGAGGAGTTAGTTAAAGTTGAGTGGCTATCGGTATTAAAAATGTAAAGTTCAGTGGTCATATTCTTAACAATTGAAGTTCAGTGCTAAAATATTGAAATAGATAAAATTGAGTAAAGTTCAGTTAAAATTGGAAACTTTTATATTACTTTTTAAAAAGTTAGTGACCATAAAGTAAAAAGGAGTAAAGCTCAACACCATGTGTGTAAAAATGAGTAAACCTGAATGACTATTTGTGTAATTTACCCAAAAAAGTAAGACAAAATTGAGTGCTATCGTACAATTTCATTTTTACGCTATTTTATTCAAATAAGTAGCCGTTAGCCCCACCGCTGTCACTGGGTCCCATCGTCTTCATCATCGTCTTCTTCAACGGTTACATAAAATAAATCTCCGGTCAATATGACCGTTACTTTCTCATATATATATAAACACCCCCAAACCCCCCCTTCTTCTCCACTGAAAAACACCCCCAAAACCCCCAATTCTCTCAATCTCAACTCAATTTCATCTCAATTCCACAAAAATGGGTACAATCACACTCGGAAACCCCCAATCGATCTCTCAATCTCACCACCGGACTCACAAATTCTTCCTCCTCTGCAACTACATTCTTCTCGGCGCAGCCTCTAGCTGCATTTTCCTAACCCTATCACTCCGATTAGTTCCATCCGTCTGCGGATTCTTCCTAATTCTTCTCCACATCGTAACAATCGCCGGCGCCGTCTCCGGCTGCGCTGCTGCCTCATCGGGGACAAATCGATGGTACGCTGCGCACATGGTGGCGACTGTGCTCACGGCGATATTTCAGGGATCGATTTCGGTGCTGATTTTCACGAGAACAGAGGATTTTTTGGGGAAATTGAAATCTTATGTTAGGGAAGAAGATGGAGAAGTGATTTTGAAACTTGGCGGTGGATTGTGTGTCTTGATTTTCTGTTTGGAGTGGGTTGTGCTTACGCTGGCTTTTTTCTTGAAGTATTATGGTTATGTTGACGGTGATGGCGGCGGCGGAGGTTGTGGTGGTGTGAGGCGGAGTTCTAAGGTTCAGCAAGAGGAGGATTTGAAGGATTGGCCATGGCCGTTCCAAGTTTGAAGTTTTGGGGTTGATTTTTATTAATTATTATTTATTTATTTATTGGTTCAATTTTTTTGGATATTTTATTTGTATTTTGAATGGAATTTGCATAATTATGATCTAGATTATGCAAATATTTATATATGTATGAATTTTGTGCAAATATTTATATATGAATTTATGAATTTATATAAGAAATTTACGTAGTAGGTGTAAAAATGGGGATACGTTTATAAAATGGAATTTTATCCGTTATGTTGGCAATGAAGATCAATTTTATCCATAGAGTAGATAAATTGATCAAATTGTTCTCAATTATGAATTTCGTCATTTATATTTCACATATACGTTCAACATATAATTAGACGTGAAAAAAATAATGTATTTTATACAAATTTAAAAGCATTACTTCTTAACTGTCAATATGAGAGATAAAATTGTAAGTTTTAAACGTTTAATGTTAAATTACTCCTATAAACGTTAGAAATTACAAATTCGGATTGCACCTAAAAAAAATTAGACCTCTATAAATATAGTGATACTGAATTTTACTCATTTTTACAGAAAGAGAAAATTCCAAACACTTTTACAGTATGGAGCTGTTTGTTACTCATTTTCTTTTCTCTACTTGCTTTATCACTCCAAAACGAAGACTTTTAAGGGGGTGTTTGGTTGCTGTTTTTCGACCTTATGCCTTTTCATTTTAAAAATGTAAGTTTTAGGTGTTTGGTTAGACATTTTCTGTTCTGCTTTTTTTTTTGGAAAAATAGCATTTTAAAACAGAAAACAACAAACCGTAATAAAAAACAAATAGAAAACAACAGATAAACAGACTCTAAGGGTCCGTTTGTTTAAGCTGTTTGTTGTTTGCTGTTACGGTTTGCTGTTTGATGTTGCAGTTTACTGTTGCTATTTGCTGTTTGAAAAAACTGCTTTTCAAAAAAAAAAAAATGTCACACCCGACCCTAAACGACCTCAATCGGCATCGGACGTGAAATAGAAAGATAATGATCAATACTTAGGACCTCAACATATATTTACCAGCTCTATTATATTACAATTGAAATACCAAAGTTTTAACCATAATTCTAATAATAAGCAGCGGGTAAATTTCATCTATGGTATACAAACTTTACCCTATATCACATTTTGGTGTACAAACTTCAATTTGTCACACTAATATATACGTACTTAGGGGTGACCTCCCGCTGTGGTGTACAGCCGGTAAAAATGACCGGTCAACGCTTAGTCAACGCGCCACCTAAGCTTTGACCGGTCAAAAAGTCAAAAAAATTCAACACTTAATATAAAATTACTTTTATACCCATATCTCTCCATCTATTCATCTTCTTCCTTCCCTCTCTTTCTCTCTCTATCTTCTCTAATGAAAATCAATGCATGGAAACACAATAAAAAAAACTCAGTACCATCTCTTCAACACATAATATAATTGATCTAACAAATACACAAACAAATAAACATGTTTGCATAGAAATTCACAATCGATTTTGCTGCTCAGATAACTTTTGTAAAAATGCCATAACTGCAGCATCTTTAGCAGAAGACATAGATCTTTCTTGGGCTAAGATTTCGTGTTCTATATTAATTCTTGACATTTCCTGCATTCTCCAAGATTCTTCCCTCACCATTCTCTCATGTTCCCTTTTCTCAATTGCTTCTAAGAATTTATTCTGCATATCTTTTTGTCTGTGTATAACTTCCTTCATTAGCCGCTCAAAGAAATCCTTCCACTTCCTCTTCCTCCGCACTTGAATTTCCATGTCTGAGGACGTCGATGATGAAGATGTCGAATTCAAGAGAAGATACCAGTACTTTGAACTTCTCTTTACATTTCTTTGAACTTCGATTATAACCCAGTACCATTTTTATTTATAAGCATGGCAAAATTCTAACCCAATTCCCAATCTCTAAACCCAAATTTTCCCTATAAATAAAAACCCATTTCACTCCCCTTCCTCACCATCTCAAACACAGAGTCTAGTAAAATGGGTCTTTACTCTTTGCTCTCTCTGAGTCTCTTCTCTCTTCTTTTGGCTTTCTCCTGCTTCATCGGAGCCTCGAAATTTTCACCGAATTTAAAAGAGAAATTCACGGTACATGGATTTCACGGTACCTTTTCTCTTACCGTTCGGAAGCCTTACGATATAGCTTACAATTCCATCTCCGGCTTTGTTATCCAACAACTCCTTAATCGGCACATGGATTTCACCGATTTCTTTATCGCCGAGGCTCCGATCGGAGATAAGCTTGATCTGTAAAGTAAGGCGGTTATCCTGAGCGGAAGATTCGTGAATCGTAAATTTGAATGTATGATTCCACTTAGCATCTGTTCCTCCGTCTTTATGAACAGGAGATTTCTGCTTCTGCTTGGAATTATAAGCATCTCCATGGATTAAAAGCTCCGCGTAAACATCCATTGTAGACAAAGTGATGGAGAGGGAGAGAGTTAATTTCAAGAGTTGTTAATTCTAGGAGGTGTTAATTCCATTATTCAAGTAACTGATGTTAAGGATATGCCTACGAGAAAAGTTAGAGAGAGAAATTTGAAGATAGAAAAAGAAATTTGAAGATAGAAAAAGAAATAGAGGGAAGAAAATGAATAGATGGAGAGATATGGGTATAAAAGTAATTTTATATTAAGTTTTGAATTTTTTTGACTTTTTGACCGGTCAAAGCTTAGGTTGCGCGTTGACTGAGCGTTGACCGGTCATTTTTACCGGTTGTACACCACAGTGGGAGGTCACCCCTAAGTACGTATATATTAGTGTGACAAATTGAAGTTTGTACACCAAAGTGTGATTTAGGGTAAAGTTTGTACACCATAGATGAAATTTACCCAATAAGCAGCCAACTTCCAAATCTCGTCTAATCGATCGGCAACCTTCTCTATATCCTGTACTTTCTCACCTAAAAACATTAAAACATTTAAAAACGTGAGACAAAAATCTCAGTAAGAAACTATCAGCTACAAAAACCAAATTCTACTTAACATAGCTACACATATACATTGATAAAGGGATTTAATCAAAACCTTATAAAATATACTCAAAACTTAAGTTCATATATAGTCAAAGTAGTAAACCAAAACCATAAAAATATATAATCTTGTATCCATTCTTGAGTTCAAAACCTTATAAAATATTATAATCAAATAAGTGTTTTATCAAACCAACTCGTATTTAATCAAACGTAAAACCTTATATCAAAATCAATCATAACCGAAAACATAATTCAAATGAACTTAAAACATTGTATCCATCCTCGAGTTTCTCCCCTTAAGTATCAATCCATAACCACATATATAGTCGAGACGTCTCTTAACATTGCCTATCCCATATGGTCTTACCCAACACTTCTTTGCCATACCCAATAGGTCTTTCAGACTATGTACACAGGCCATGTCCCTCACCGAACATGGTCTTCAAATATGGAACCACCGATCCGGATAACTCTCGATGGATATAAAATCATAAAATCATAACGTGCTCAAATATCATTTCACAATCAAATTCCAAACTATTTGATAACAAAAAATCATTTGGCTTCAATTGTATCATAAAAATCATATTTGGACTTCAATCCAAAATAATAACAATAATAACCACAACAGATTTCTCAATCCAAAAACAATTCGTAAGAAACCATCAAATTCATTTTGTTCAATATATATATATATACATTGAAACCAAAAACATATATGTATATATGTAAATCAACCAAATTAAGCCTTAAATCAACATAATCAAGTAAAATCTGAAATTCACATAGAAGCATAATCAATAGCTTCATTTGAACCATAATTTCACAATAAAAAGCAAAATCGTGAAAAACCCCGATTTACAAAATTCCTGCATAACCTTAAAATATCACTTTCTGAAAATTCTTTGATTATATATATATCTATATACATAAAACTCAAAATATAGTTGATAGTTACTTACATTGGCTACTAATTAAAGACCACAACTCCGTTCAATTCGTCTCTAAACTCTGTCTAAGATATTTCCCTCCAAATACAGCCGAAACTCAAAAACTCTTCGGCTAGAACTTAGATCTATGCATAAGGATGCTATGGTTCCAATTTCAAATGATTCGGACGGTCGATTCTCCGTAAATCAAAGAAACGGTGAAAAAATGGTTCAAAAAAATTGATAAATTTTAAAAAGGAATTGAAAAAGAAAAAGAAAAGATAATAGATATAGATGAGGATGATGATCGCATATCATCTAGAATATTTGAGAAAAAGTTTGGCAAATATCATGTTTGATCCTCCATCTTTCTATAATTTTTTAAAAATTATTCTAAATTTTTAATTTATACCTACAATCATCAAATGAACTCCAAATTTTTCCCGTAACACCAAATAAAAATCACACCTAATAATTATAATATATATTACTATCAAGGTATAAATTCTAGAAATTTAGACACGGACGTGACAATTCTCCTCACCTTAAGAAAATTTCGTCCTCAAAATTCACATTCTCTAATCTAAATTCTTTTCCTCAAATAATCTCCAATATCACAAAATTATTTCACATTATCAAGATTCCTCATAATCATCATAAGACTACAGATTCTGATGTTTCCTTCCATTAACTTCTTCATTTATCCATATCGACATCTTTATAACACTCATTTAAGTATAACTCTTAGTAACTCTAAACTTCAACCTCAATTCCATCACCAATAAATCTACAATAAAACTTCAAATATCATATATTCAATTTATGATACACTTTATATTCGTATTTTCCTAATCTACACCAAATCTCACTTTAATAAATTGAAATCACAATTGATTCCATCAACTGCATATATATATATCAAATATATATTTAACCTATCTCCAATTTCTATAGACTTCAAAAATATCACTTTTGAACCGCTAATATCGTATATACGATATTATATTTTTCTTAAACTTCAAATAATCCGAATCAAGAAACAGCATACACCTATTATCATATTTCATCATAATAACAATACTTGTATCTATAATTTTTCACTCCAATCCTTATTTATATTATAATCTTCAATCATTAGCATCAACATCATCATCACTCTTATAGGAGTCATTTCATAAACCTCAACATCAACATCACCAATATAAACATCATTATGATGATACAATTTCCTATCAATAAGACTCATTTCCATAAAATCTTAATATTAATATCACTCTTATAATTCTCCATTTAACTCATCAAAATCAATCAAGCTGATATGCTTTTCTTTTCCAAACACAAATAATATCTTTCCACCCATAAAAGTCAATAAATCTATAATATCATTCGGTTTTCTTATTTGACCTATAAACACTCAATTTCATCCTTATATAAACTTAAACCATAATCACACAAACTTCAAATAAAAATAACTTCTTTCATATTTATCTCTTAATTTCATACCTCAAACTGTGCTTAAGATCAGCAAAATTTGTCCTCAAAATTCATATCTTAAATATTTCCTCAAATATTTAAGCTTACCAAATTTTCACATTTAATCATCAAATCATGAACTCTAATATATTCTCCCACTTTACTTCCCATTGATCACTAATATTGGTATCACTCTAAACATCATTTATATAACTCTCAATAATTCTAAACCTCAACCCGATAAAATTCAACAATAGATCTGCACTTGAATTCGGATATCATTTATTCAAATTAAAATTTCATAACTTATTAAACTCATATCATAATCTCCAATTAATCAACCTCCAAAACAATTAATTGATATCTCCACATTTTCGCTTTCTTAATCACATATATATTAACTTCAAAACTCATCATATCATTTCAAAGTCTCCTAACCTTACTTCACATCTGAGATACGTATATTTTTCAGACAACTATTAAACTCTCAAATATCAATTCCAAGTCATACTAAGGAGAAAAATCAAACAAAAACCAAATTCTGGTTTAAAGCTAAAATGACCAACATATGTCGTTTCCAGCATAACTTTTTCATACGGAGTGCGATTAAGGCGATTCAAAAACCTCTGGAAACGTAAGACAACAATAAAGAACTTTCATTTAGGACTCTATGAAAGATTCGGCCTATATCTGGTCGAAAAATGCATCACAATATTCAGGTACAAATCTGATTTTCCAGCAGCACCTATATAGACAATTCTCTATATCTCTAGCTCAAAGTTATGACTTACTCATAACTCATATCACCAAATATCAAATACTTTGCTAATTTTCATACACCCAATATTTTATTAACCATCAAATCTCATTTCTACTCCTCATTAGCTAGTTACTCAATCCTCAAAAAAATTCCAAATTATTTCTTAACTAGCACCAAATATCCATATTCCGCAATTACGATCGATTATTTCTTAGCTATCACCAAATATCGATATTCCTCAATTACTATCAACCTTAGGTTCGAAGAATTTAATCTAGAGCTCTGATACCAAACTGTCACACCCGACCCTAAACGACCTCAATCAGCATCGGGCGTGAAATAGAAAGATAATAATCAATACTTAGGACCTCAACATATATTTACCAGCTCTATTATATTACAATTGAAATACCAAAGTTCTAACCATAATTCTAATAATAAGCAGCCAACTTCCAAATCTCGTCTAATCGATCCGTAACTATTAAAACAAATGGAGAGGAAGAAGAATTTGGTAATTGCATTTCATACTCTCTTACCTTTTACATTGAACACAGAAAAGTCTATATATACAAAAGGTAAAGGTAAAGTAAACATGCCTTATTCATCAACCGTAAAATATGGTAACTACTCAGTATAAAGTCTAACAGATTTGCCAACTGGCATATCCTCAAATCTACACTTCAGCTTGTAACTTAATATCTTTTACAGCCCCCCCACAAGCTGAAGTTTGAGGCTTTGTTCTTATGACTCCCATTTTCACGATTGAAGGTAACATCAGACTATGACTCAAAGGCTTCGTAAATATATCCGCAAGTTGATTTCGGGAATATATGTGTGGTGTTTTGATAAAACCAGCTGAAATATGATCTCTTACCACATGAATGTCAATCTCTACATGCTTGATCTTTTCATGGAAAACAGGGTCCTTTGCAATGGCAATGGCTGCTTCATTGTCACAGTACAACGGAATTGGTTGTTTGCTATAAATTCCGAATTCTTCAAGAAGGTAATTAACCCATTTCACCTCGCACGCCGTTTGTGCCATGCTTCTATATTCGGCCTCTGCCGATGACCTAATCACCACATTCTGTTTTTTTGTTTTCCAAGAAATGAGAGAATTTCCAAGAAAAACACAATATCCCGTCAGTGACCTCCGAGTGGATTTACATGTACCCCAATCCGCATCGCAATAAGCTGTAATGTTCAACTGGTCATCAACTTGAACATGATAAAAAAGACCATAATCAATAGTCCCTTTTAAGTATTTCAACACATGTATTGCTGCCTGCAAATGATGTTTTGCTGGTTTTTGCATAAATTGGCTTAGTTGCTGGCTAGCAAAAGTGATGTCCGGTCTGGTAAAACCCAAATATAACAACCGACCGACTATTCTTCTATATATTTCAGGATTGGTTAATAATTCTCCTGGATCAGTGAGAACTAAACCATGAGACATAGGACTCGTAACCGATACTGCATTCTCCATTCCGGCATCACTCAGGATATCAGATATATACTTGGTTTGAGATAATAAAGTACCTGATTCTGAACGAGCCACTTCAATTCCGAGAAAGTATTTGACCGCTCCTAAATCCTTAATTGTAAACAAATCATTGAGATATTTTTTTACACTTACAATGTGTATCTCTTTAGAGCTTGTGATTAATATGTCGTCGACATAAATGAGCAGAAACACTGAAACTCCATCATCGTTGAGTTTAGAGAACAGACAATGGTCATGATAAGACCGTTTGAACCCGAACTCAACCAATTTGCTGGAAACTTCTTTATGCCATTGCCTTCCGGCTTGTTTGAGACCGTATAACGACTTTACGAGTTTGCATACCTTCCCTTTTGGACATTTTTGGTAACCTGGAGGTGGAGTCAGGTACAAATCTTGTTCCAAAAAACCATGGAGATACGCATTGTTAACGTCGATTTGATGTAAAGGCCAATTTTTTGCCACAGCAACAGCTAACAATACTCGCACAGTGACGTTCTTTGCAACCGGGCTGAACGACTCAAGGTATTCCACGCCTAGAGTTTGATTGTATCCTTTTGCCACCAATCGAGCTTTGAACCGGTCAATTTGTCCGTTCTGTTGATACTTTATCTTGAATATCCATCTTGAGTCGATGCATTTTTTATCTGGAGGGAGATTAGCAAAAAACCAAGTTTCATTTTGATCAAGCGCTTCAAGCTCTTTGTGCATCGCTTCTACCCATCTCTGATCTTTGCAAGCTTCTGCATATGATTTTGGCTCCTTCTCAAGAGAAACATTAAGAACAAAATTCAAATGATCAGAGGAAAAATGAGTTAACTCAGGTACAGATAGGATATTTGTTTTATTTTCTGTAGTCTTTGTATGACATACAAAGTCTTTCATCCATGTGGGCTGAGTCACAAGTCTACCAGATGTCCTTCTTTGTTGTGTACCTGTCCCAATGCAAGATTCTTTTGCAGATACATCATTAATATTGTTGTTAGTCCCATGTGCTTCTCTTCCACAAGTATCAATGTTACTATTTTTGTCATTATTAATTTCATGTGACCCATTTTCAACTCCATTTTCAACCACTCCATTCTCTTTATGAGTGAAATTATTTATCCCATTTTGCTTTTCCACCTCAAATGGCTCACCATGATGTGCATTAACACCACTTGAGACATTTGGTCCCACTTGATTAAAAGTATTCTTGGATAAAGGAAATATATTTTCCTTGAATATGACATCTCTGCTTGTATGGAGTTGATTAGTCTCAAGATTCAATACTTTATGGCCCTTTTGACCACAAGAAAATCCCATGTAAATTGCTTTATGGGCTCGAGGTGAGAATTTGTCCCTATGAGGGATAGTATCAGTATAATAACACAAACAACCCATGGGATGAAAATTAGTATAATTTGGTACATGTCCATGTAACAATTCAAAAGGTGTCTTCCATTTTAATTGTTTCACAGGAAGTACGTTCACAATCATAGCTGCTAAGAGTATAGCTTCACCCCAAAAATCAGTAGTCAAAGAGGCTTGAAATAAACAAGCTCTTGCAATATTTAAAAGTTGTCTGTGTTTTCGTTCAACAACCCCGTTCTGTTGTGGGGTATAGACACACGATCTTTGATGAATGATTCCTCTTTTTTGAAACAAATCTTTACATTGCGAGTTTATAAACTCAGTTCCATTATCACTGCGCACCATTTTGACCTGTGTATCAAATTGTTTCTCAATTGTATTGATCAAAACATCTATAGCATTAGGAACTTGTGTTTTCTGTTGAAGTAAAATCACCCAAGTTGCTCTTGTAAAATCATCTACTACACTAAGAAAGTAATTTGCTCCAGTTTTGGAAGAAATTCTATATGGTCCCCATACATCTAAATGTAATAACTGCAACTTTTGTGTAGTAGAAATTGAACTACTTGAGAAAGGTAAACGGTGTTGTTTAGCCTTGGGACACACATCACAAACAATGCTACTTTCAGAAATACACACATTTGGAATATGATTGATCACCTCGTCAGAGACATGTCCTAGTCTCAGGTGCCAAACATCAGGTCCTTTATTTGCTGAAGTTGATGAAAAGCTTGAAAAAATAGTGCCATTATCTTTGATAGTATGTTGCTGTAATGTTGAAGGTGAAAAGGATCTGCTGTCCAGTTTATACAGCCCTTCAGATGCCCATCCAACTGCTACTATTTTACATGTATCCAGGTCCTGCAAATAACAGTAATTGTAATAGAATATCACAACAATTCTTTCTTGCTTAAGTAATTGTCCTATGGACAATAAATTGTATTTAAACGCTGGTATATGTAAAACTCCTCGCAGCTGAAAATTCT
This sequence comes from Euphorbia lathyris, assembly GCF_963576675.1. Lineage (NCBI taxonomy): Eukaryota > Viridiplantae > Streptophyta > Magnoliopsida > Malpighiales > Euphorbiaceae > Euphorbia > Euphorbia lathyris. The sequence goes on from NC_088914.1 coordinate 1,358,907, forward strand.
GGGATAATGCAACTTCTCCTACATTTTCCACAAAGCGTGTGTTTCCATCTGGCATCGCTACTGTTTTTTTATTATTGAGTTTTTTGTATGTATGGAATAAAGATAGTTGAGAGCACATGTGACTTGTAGCTCCACTATCTAATATCCAATATGTTGAATCTTTATTAAAAAATTGAGGTGAAGTGAGCACATTACCAGACACCCCAGCAAAAGCAGAAAAATCTGTTGATTGCTGTCCTTTCCCTTTCAGCATCTTGTAGACCTCCTGTATCATATGTCCCATAGCTTTAGAGTCCACGTTACTCTTCATATCTTCATCTGATATACTGTCCAAAGGAGTACCACCTTTGTCTTGGGAATTCCCTTTATATTCCTTTTCCACCATATTAACTTTCGTAGCTCCATGTGAACCATTCCTTGTGCCATTCCCTCTACCTTTAGATTTTCCTTTCCTAGGATCCTTAAACCATTCAGGATATCCTATTATTTTGAAGCATTCAGTCTTGATATGTCCTGTTTTGTGACAATTATTGCAGTATTTATCCTCCTTCTTTTCAACTTCAGAATTTTGACTCCTATTTCCATTGCCATACCTATGTGTTGTATAGTTAGCAACCTCTAAGTTCTGATCTATAACAACTTCCTTCTGTTTTTCTATTTTAAGTACCATAGAAAAAGCTTTGTTCACACTAGGTAGAGGATCTAATAAGAGAATCTGATTGATTACATGCTCATAACTTTCATTCAATCCAGACAAAAACTGCATTAGCTTATCCTCTTCATTCATATCAACTATTCTCTTAAAAGCATTACAAACACAATCAGCAACCACTCCACATTGGCATTCAGGTAAAGGTCTCAATATACTCATTTCATCCCATAATTTCTTGAGATTAGAAAAATAAGAGCAAACTGACTGGTTACCTTGTATTGTTTGTAGTATCTGCCTTTTAATTCTGAAAATCATTGGGGAATTATTGTCTCCGAAACGTTGTTCCAGTTCCTTCCATAGAGATCTAGCTGATGAAGCAAAAGTGAAAGACTCTGCAAAATCTTTATGAATAGAATTAAGGATCCAGGCAATAACAAGACAATCGGCTTCCTTCCAGGTATCATACGCCGGAGTATTCTTTGCCGGTGACGGATCATCAGATTGTATGAATCGTAGCTTCTTTTTAACCGTAAGCGCTCTTGTCATGGCATGACTCCATAGAAAATAATTGTTGTTAGTAAGTAGGTTACTTACTAAGATAACTCCTGGGTTATCGTGATTTGAGCAAGATGAACTCGAATTGTGTTGTTGATTTGTATGATTTTCTTCTCTACGGTTCTCATCTCTGCGATTCATTTCTGAATCTGAGATTGAATCTTCTGTTTCTTCGATCTCTTCTTCGAAATCGTCTTCAATTGCAACTCCTTCAGGTTCAACTGTTAATTAAGGTTTTCGATTTCTTCCTCCCTTTGTATTAACCATAGCTCTGATACCATATTAAAACAAATGGAGAGGAAGAAGAATTTGGTAATTGCATTTCATACTCTCTTACCTTTTACATTGAACACAGAAAAGTCTATATATACAAAAGGTAAAGGTAAAGTAAACATGCCTTATTCATCAACCGTAAAATATGGTAACTACTCAGTATAAAGTCTAACAGATTTGCCAGCTGGCATATCCTCAAATCTACACTTCAGCTTGTAACTTAATATCTTTTACAGTAACCTTCTCTATATCCTGTACTTTCTCACCTAAAAACATTAAAACATTTAAAAACGTGAGACAAAAATCTCAGTAAGAAACTATCAGCTACAAAAACCAAATTCTACTTAACATAGCTACACATATACATTGATAAAGGGATTTAATCAAAACCTTATAAAATATATTCAAAACTTAAGTTCATATATAGTCAAAGTAGTAAACCAAAACCATAAAAATATATAATCTTGTATCCATTATTGAGTTTAAAACCTTATAAAATATTGTAATCAAATAAGTGTTTTATCAAACCAACTCGTATTTAATCAAACGTAAAACCTTATATCAAAATCAATCATAACCGAAAACATAATCCAAATGAACTTAAAACATTGTATCCATCCTCGAGTGTCTCCCCTTAAGTATCAATCCATAACCACATATATAGTCGAAACGTCTCTTAACACTGTCTATCCCATATAGTCTTACCCAACACTTCTTTGCCATACCCAATAGGTCTTTCAGACTGTGTACACAGGTCATGTCCCTCACTGAACATGGTCTTCAAATATGGAACCACCGATCCGGATAACTCTCGATGGATATAAAATCATAAAATCATAACGTGCTCAAATATCATTTCACAATCAAATTCCAAACTATTTGATAACCAAAAATCATTTGGCTTCAATTAGCCATTTTGTATCATAAAAATCATATTTGGACTTCAATCCAAAATAATAACAATAATAACCACAATAGATTTCTCAATCCAAAAACAATTCGTAAGAAACCATCAAATTCATTTTGTTCAATATATATATACATTGAAACCAAAAACATATATGTATATATGTAAATCAATCAAATTAAGCCTTAAATCAACATAATCAAGTAAAATCTGAAATCCACATAGAAGCATAATCAATAGCTTCATTTGAACCATAATTTCACAATAAAAAGCAAAATCGTGAAAAACCCCGATTTACAAAATTCCTGCATAACCTTAAAATATCACTTTCTGAAAATTCTTTGATTATATATATATCCATATACATAAAACTCAAAATATAGTTGATAGTTACTTACCTTGGCTACTAATTAAAGACCACAACTCCGTTCAATTCGTCTCTAAACTCTGTCTAAGACATTTCCCTCCAAACACTGTCGAAACTCAAAAACTCTTCGGCTAGGACTTAGATCTATGCATAAGGATGCTATGGTTCCAATTTCAAATGATTCGGACGGTCGATTCTCCATAAATCAAAGAAACGGTGGAGAAATGGTTCAGAGAAAATTGATAAATTTTAAAAAGGAATTGAAAACGAAAAAGAAAAGATAATAGATATAGATGATGATGATGATCGCATATCATCTGGAATATTTGAGAAAAGTTTGGCAAATATCACGTTTGATTCTCCATCTTTCTATAATCTTTTAAAAATTATTCTAAACTTTTAATTTATACCTACAATCATCAAATGAACTTCAAATTTTTCCCGTAACACCAAATAAAAATCACACACCTAATAATTATAATATATAAGGTATAAATTCTAGAAATTTAGACACGGACGTGACAAAAAAAAGCAGAGATTCTCTGCTTTTATAAAAGGTGCTTTTTATGTGTGAAATGCAAATATGAGATCACTAACCAAACACCTAATGTGCTTTTCAGATTTAAAAGGTAAACATGATGTCACTAACCAAACACTTAGAACTCTCGCTTTTGAAATGAAAAGGCAAACAAGAGCATAAAAAGGAGCAACCAAACGGACCCTAAGGGTCTGTTTGTTTTATTTGTTATTACTGTTTGTTGTTATGATTTACTGTTTGCTTTGCATTTTATAGCCGGAAAAATAGCTTTTTACAAAAAAAAATATATATTTCTAGAAAACGGGCCTTATGTTTAAAATTTAAGGATTTTGCCCCAAAATGGGGCTTAAAATGAAATTATTACCACATAAAGGGCTCAGTTAAACTTTATGCCCACTGTGGGGCTGGTTTAACCGAGAGCGAAATTGGAAGCCAGCCTTCCGGTTTCGTTTTGCAAAGAAACCGGAAGGCTGGCTTCCGGTTTCTAATTTTAATTTTTTTTTCTTTTTTTAATGAAAAATAGAAACCGGAAGTCCACCTTCCGGTCTCTTAGCATTTGGCGGAGTGTGGATAAGACCACACTCTGCCTATATTCCACCGAATATATTCGGTGGAATATGGCTTCACTGCTCCCATGATGGGAGCAGTGAAATTATACATTCACGGAACTGTGAATGTATTTTTTATTTTATTTATTTTTTTTCCCTCCCCTCATCTCTCCCCCTACCCCCTATTTAAATTTAACTATTTAACTCCTCACTCCCATTAAAATTTTCACTCTTTCTCTCATCTTTCAAAAACCCCAAATCCCTCTATTTAATTATTTCACTCCCCCTATTTTATTTTTTATCCCTTCAAACCCTTACTTCCATTTATTTTTCAAACTTCTAACACTTCTATTCCATTTCTTCTTCTTACAATTCACAACTTATTCTCACACTTCTTCTCTACTTCTATTCCCTTTCTTCTTCTTATTTTTTTTTCTACTCCACTAACCCCCTTAAATATTTTATTTTCTCTCTTAATCTCTCACAATTCACAAGATTATCTCTCACCACATTTGAAGAGTTCAAAAAAATTAAAGGTATGTTTAAGCAATGTAATTTTTTTTATATGTAATTAGCATTAAAATATTGGTTATTTTCTATATATTGACTTAATTTTTTTTCCATGTTGGTGCATAATAGAGAAAATCTACTAAATAAAAAAAAGGTATGTAATTATTTATGTATTTCATATGTACTAAATATGTTAATATTGGAAATTAAATTAATTAAATGAAAAACCTATAAATATGTAAAAAAATTTATGTTTAATATTAGATATATATGTTATAAATATGTTAGATGTTTGAAATAGGTTAGAAATATGATAAAATTATGTTAAATGTGTTATATGATAGAAATGTATAATTTATGATAAATGTTTGAATTATTTTAAATTTTATAAATGTTTGAAATAATTTTTTTATTATTTTTTATCTAAATATTTTGTTATATGGAATTAGTATTAATACATTGGTTATTTTCTATATATTTTAACTTTATTTTTTGTCCATGTTAGTGCATAATTGAAGAAATCTACTAAAGAAAAAATGTATGTAATTATTTATTTATTTCATATGTATTAAATATATTAATATTGGAAATTAAATTAATTAAATGAAAAAACAACAAATATGTTAGAGAAATGTGTAAAAAAAATATCTAGCAGTGTCCAAACACAGTTTCCCTGTTTTTATTAAAACTCCTACAAAAAAAAAAGAGAAATGTGTAAAAAAAATTATGTTAATTATTAGATATATAGTTATAAATATGTTAGATGTTTGAAAAATGTTAGAAATATGATAAAATTATATTGAATTATTTTAAATTTTATAAATGTTTGAAATAATTTTTTTATTATTTTTTATCTAAATATTTTTGTATATGGAATTAGTATTAATACGTTGGTTATTTTCAATATATTTACTTAACTTTATTTTTTTTCATGTTAGTGCATAATACAAGATATCTACTAAAGAAAAAATGTATGTAATTATTTATTTATTTCATACGTATTAAATATGTTAATATTTGAAATTAAATTAATTAAATGAAAAAACAACAAATATGTTAGAGAAATGTGTAAAAAAAATTATGTTAAATATTAGATATATATGTTATAAATATGTTAAATGTTTGACAAGTGTTAGAAATATGAAAATGTGTTAGAATTATGTTAAATGTGTTACATAATAGAAATGTTTGATTTATGATAAATGTTAAAAATATTTAAATTATTTATGTTATATGTTAGAAATGTAATAAATATTAGCAATATATTAAAAAATTTCATAATACAAATATGTTATATGTTATAGGTTAGAAATGTAATAAATATTAGCAATATGTTACAACTGGCTTATCGTCTACCATATCTATTGAATATTAGCACTATGCCCACCGGACTCACAAATTCTTCCTCCTCTGCAACTACATTCTTCTTGGCGCAGGCTCTAGCTGCATTTTCCTAACCCTATCACTCCGATTAGTTCCATCCGTCTGCGGATTCTTCCTAATCCTTCTCCACATCGTAACAATCGCTGGCGCCATCTCCGGCTGCGCTGCTGCCTCATAGGGGACTAATCGATGGTACGCCGCGCACATGGTGGCGACTGTGCTCACCGCGATATTTCAGGGATCGATTTCGGTGCTGATTTTTACGAGAACAGGGGATTTTTTAGGGAAATTGAAGTCTTATGTTAAGGAAGAAGATGGAGAAGTGATTTTGAAACTTGGTGGTGGATTGTGTGTCTTGATTTTCTGTTTGGAGTGGGTTGTGCTTACGCTGGCTTTTTTCTTGAAGTATTATGGTTATGTTGACGGTGATGGCGGCGGCGGAGGTGGTGGTGGTGTGAGGAGGAGTTCTAAGGTTCAGCAGGAGGAGGATTTGAAGGATTGGCCATGGCCGTTCCAAGTTTGAAGGTTTTGGTTTGATTTTTATAATTTATTTATTTATTTGAAACAATTATTTATGTATTTATTGGCTCAATTTTTTGAGGTTTTTATTTGTATTTTGAATTGAATTTGCATAATTATGTTCTAAATTATGCAAATATTTATATATGAATTTTGTGCAAATATTTATATATGTACAAAATTCTCGTAACGTTTATGAAATGGTGGAGTTTTATCTTTAATGTTGGCAGTCAAGATCAATTTTATCATCAAACTGTCTTTTCAGTTATGAATCTTATAATCTATTTTATCACTAATTAGTAACAAATGATTAAACGTGAAAAAATATAATGTATGAAATTGATATTAAATTCTATTATTAAATAAAAAAATGATTTTGCAGAATAAGAAACAAAAATAACGTATGAAATTGACTCAATTTATTAAAATTAGAGATAAAATTACTTTTAACGGTCAATATTAGAGATAAAATTGTAAATTTTAAACATTCAATGTAAAATTACTCCAATAAACGTGAGAAATTACAAATTTGACTCTCAAAACCCATAAAATCGGATTACACCTAAAAAAACAGACCTATAAATATAGATAAATCATATCGATACTTATAGAAAGAGAAAATCCAAATGGTTATTCATTTTCTTTCTGTTTGCTTTATCACTCCAAAATAAAGACTTTTAAGGAATGTTTAGTTGCTACTTTTTGACCTCTGTTTGCATTTTCACTTTGAAAATGTGAGTTTTAAACGTTTGGTTAGACACTTCATGTTCTCCTTTTTGGAAAAACAACATTTTCAAACAGCAAACAACAAACCGTAATAGAAAACAACAAACAAGCAGCATGTAAATAAACAGACCCTAAGGATCTTGTTTCATTTATTATTAGTGTTTGTTGTTACGGTTTACTGTTTATTTTGCATTTTATAGCCGAAAAAAGAGCTTTTTATAGAAATCTTTTTGGAAAAAACAATTTTTACCAACGGTAACAATAAATCATAACAGTAAACAGTAACAACAAATGACAACTAAATTAAACGGGCCTTATGTTTAAAATTTAACTCCCATGAAAATTCTTCCTATCAACTATATTCTTATGGGGGCAGCCTCTAGCTGCATTTTCCTAACCCTATCACTCCGATTAGTTCCATCCGTCTGCGGATTCTTCCTGATTCTCCTCCACATCGTAACAATCGCCGGCGCTGTCTCGGGATGCGCTGCTGCCTCATCGGGGACAAATCGATGGTACGCTGCGCACATGGTGGCGACTGTTCTTACGGCGATATTTCAGGGATCGATTTCGGTGCTGATTTTCACGAGAACAGGGGATTTTTTGGGGAAATTGAAATCTTATGTTAGGGAAGAAGATGGAGAAGTGATTTTGAAACTTGGTGGTGGATTGTGTGTCTTGATTTTCTGTTTGGAGTGGGTTGTGCTTACGCTGGCTTTTTTCTTGAAGTATTATGGTTATGTTGATGGTGATGGCGGCGGCGGAGGTGGTGGTGGTGTGAGGCGGAGTTCTAAAGTTCAGCAGGAGGAGGATTTGAAGGATTGGCCATGGCCGTTCCAAGTTTGAAGTTTGGGGGTTGATTTTTATTATTTATTATTTATTTATTGGTTCAATTTTTTGGATATTTTATTTGTATTTTGAATGGAATTTGCATAATTATGATCTAGATTATGCAAATATTTATATATGAATTTTTTGAATGTTTATTGTCAACTGTATAAGTTTATTTGTGGAACAAAAAAAATTGATGCACAATTATAAGAAATTTATGTAGTTAGATTATTTTTGTTTATCTAAGGGTACAAGTGCAAACAAGTCGTGTTTTGCAAACTGTCCGAATTCGGTTTGGTCAAAGCTCGAGTCGATAGAGGTCGGTTCGAGCTCGGGATCGGCTCGAGACATTGATGAGCCATTGATGAGCCAAACGAGCTTCTTTAGGTTTGGTTCGAAAGCTCATGAACGGGTTGGATTAATTTATATATATATTAACATTTAATATATAATATACAAATAATGATAAAAAAAATAATTATATTAATTGACCTAAAAAGAAAATATAAAGATATTCTATTTGTATTAGACTTAAAAAACATTTAAATAATGTTATATTTGTTTTTTTGAAGTTTAAATTTCGCATTTCTTAATTAGAAGGCTGGTTTTTAGATAATAAAATGTTAATTAAATATAATTAAATATATTCAAAACTGTTTAAAAAAAATCAAAACGAGTCGGTCGATAAGTTTCGAGATCGAGCCGAACCCGATCTCAACACTTCTCGAACCGAGCCAAGCCTGCCCCTGTTTGGTCTCGGCTCGGCTCGGCTCGAGTACACTCCTAGGTACAATAGAAAAGAAATGTTTTATTCCAAGATCAATTTTATAACTAGTTCATCCTTAATCTTACATCATTTGTTACATTCACTTTGCGGAAATCTTTTGTTACATTCACTTAATTTATTATAAGGCATAACACAAAATCGCTCTGATTTTGAAATTTTAGTTTAATTGATTTTGAAGTTTTATTTTAAACATAAAATGAGTGTTTATGCCTATATATATTTAACAAGATTGTAAAAATCCTAAGTGCTAATCGAGAGCGCTCAAGGATTAATGAGGACAAGTCAAAAATTAATCTGATCTATATTTTTGTATTTTTTTTTTCAATTAAACCACGAGATAATTCTGGAGGGTCAGTACTATTATAGTCTTTAAACCATGTCCACATCCAGGTTAATCATCATTCCCTAATTGATAGACACTTCAAATAGATAGAAGTGTCGGCTCAAAGATTTAAAGTTTGTTAATAAAGAAATTGTTATATAAATTAAATTAAAAATATATATTATATTATTTTAAAATAAAAATATAAAATTATTTAATATAAAAAATTGTATATTTGTAACACATCTATTTTTAACATCAACCTTTCAATGTTTCTATGCAAAGGAATGAAACAATGTTTTTAAAGTTTTTTTAAGCAATAATCAGAAATATATTCTCAATTTTAAACACCTGTACTGTCCAAGTTTTTTTAAGCAATAATCAGAAATATATTCTCAATTTTAAACACCTGTACTGTCCAAGTTGGCCTTTGTTTTTTAAATATTACTCCCTCCCAAAATGTTTGTCGTTTAAGACATATGCATATAGATTAAGAAAGTTAATTAATGATGTTTTTTTATAAAGAAAAATACCTTTTTACCCCCATATTAATAGAAAACGTTTCTGGCTAGATAACTTGCATTAGGCTGCCAAAGTATAACATTAATTAAGGGTATATTGGGGAGTATATGTTATTCAAGCAATTAATATTTCTTGGAAGTATGAAAACGTCAAACAAAATGGGACAGCCATACTTCACGTTTATTGCATAATAAAACTTGAAAATAAACAAACTTTCTTACTGCAAATAAAAAAAGGACAAAGACACAAAAGTACTACTTAATTTTCAAGTTTTATTGCTACTAGTACTACTATTTTTCTCCTATCCTTCTTTCCTTTTTGACATTTTAGCACACAACAGCGAGAAAGCTAGTGTATCTACAAACAAACACACCTTTGCCATTTCATTTCATTCATCATCTTGTGCCACCAAAAACAACATTAAAGCTTCAATTCTCTACCAAAAATCCAGCTGAACGGCACGGTCGCCGATGATTGCTTCACCCTTGATTGAGCTCTCTCCTCCAACTTTCTAATTCTAGCAGGTAATCCACATACGTAATCCTGAGCTCTACGTCCTTCCCCGGAAAGACCTGTTAGATCCTGTACCTTCCACCTTCCGACAAGGAATTCTAGGATATCGGCGTAGTCCCTGGCGGTGTAGACTCCAATTCGTTGGGCAACGGATGAGTAATTGTCGAATAGAACATCATCTTCCCCGTCGTACATTAAGTGTGCTGGCATAGATATTTTTTTCCTCATCATATCAGCTAGACCTAAGACAGTGCCATCCGGGTCAATCTCGAATAGTTTTTCGACGATTTTAGTGTAGGCTGTTTCGTGTCGTTTCTCGTCTGCAGCAATGATGCCGCATATTTGTGCCAGTTTTAGGTCACCGTGTTCCTTTGCTAGTCTAGCTGTGTTTCCATGGGAGATGAATGTTGCCCTCTCTTGGAATGAAGTGTAGATGAAACCAAGGTACGGGTTGTTTTCGGTTTTAGGATCCTATAGAACATGAACATACATAAGATAAATCAAAATCAACCAAGGTTCGTAAAGAGTATATAAGCAAGACACGAGATTAAAGATCAAGCCTTCGACCCTTCGCATATCAACAGCATAGAACATTAAAAACTACAAGGATCAAGTACCAGCAGGCCAGTGAGGGCTGTCAACAGATGTGATGACGGTAAAAGCTAGTTAAAAAAACATGTAAAACTTCTCTCACCAAAATCACACAGTTTTTGTAACTGTGATTAGGTATACCTGCTAGACGAGTACTCCGTTTGTGATTCAAAGTTCGAAACTAATTGACAATTAAAAGGCAGCAAGACACTAGACTACAACGTCATAAGTTCCATCACATTCCTGACCTCAAGTTACTAAATTTTGTAGGTTTCATTGCACAAACGGCTTTAGAGGACAGATATAATATAACCAAAGTGTATCACGAAATCAAATAAGCAAGATAGAACGGTTGAGGGATCATACCATTCCTGATCCAATCAGATATTGAATTGTCTTCTCAATTTGCCTCATGTCCACTCTTCCAGAAAGGTAGAGATATTTGTTGAGAAGGTCGCCGTGCCTATTCTCTTCAGCAGTCCATGCCCTTGTCCAGATTGCCCAAGAAGTAAGACTTGCACCTGTCTCATCTCGAACTCCATCCAGGGTATTAAGCATTGTCTGGTAAGTTGGAAGTGCCTCTTCAGTGATCATATCACCAACCAGCACCACAAAATAGTCATCGGGGAGTTCTTTTGCTCGTTGTCTCAATTCCTTCACTTGATCATGAAATCCATCAGATTCAGGTTCAGGAAGAAAATCTTGTGGCTGCCAACATTTCTCAACAGGTTTTAGGTGAACTAAGATGTTATCCTCAGCCCAACCCTCCAAAGACTTGAAAATTTCCAACTTTTGTGGCGCCATGGAGTGAGTAACTTGAACATGCACCTCTCGTGGAGGGAAATGAGACTTCTTTGCATTCTCAACTTCTCTGCGGACAATGAAAGAATGACGTTACACATGATAACTACTAACAATTCAACACTCGCAACATATAGCATACTACGCTACCAGACACCACACTGGATTCACAGACAGATAGTTTTCCACCTAAAAAATGGCTCTACGAGAACTCAACATGAAAATATTGTGTCAGATGTTGATAATTTCACTCAAGAATCAGTATGACTTTTTACAGTTCCATTGGGGCACTCATGGTTGATTTTTTCGAGATATGCTTTGCATTGTGAGAAGATCTTAATATCCATAGAAGTATATTACTTCTTATACTGACCAATATCTTAAAAACTATACCATGGCCATCTTAGTTTTAAATTTCTGGAGTTATTAAATGCTCTATTCATTAAAACACTTTATCAGTTGAGGGTATATTTGGAAAATATCAATAATATTTAATGCTTTCTGTTCAGTGTATAGCAGCATTTTTGCCTATATTCACGGAACTAAGTGAGTATGATATTTGAAGCTCCAGAGTTACTCTATACTAATCTTTCTGCTGTAAAACTCATTAAAACATTAGAAAATGAGGGGAATGAAATGAATACAGCCACACAGGCAACTAATGAAGAGATGGTGAGACAGAGAGAGGGTTGGTAAGATATTAAGGTGTAAACAGACATACATAAGCATTAGCAAACATACAAAAATCCAAAACCAAACTCAACCAACTATGACCATATAGAGGGACAACAAGTCACCGATCAAGCAACCAAATTCTACAACAACAAAGTCATACCTAGAAAGAGAGAAAGAATCACTAAGCTTAACATCTTACTAAACAGAAGCCTTTCATTTCAATATATGCTAATTAAAATAAGAGGTCATGAAGAGTTTTTTGGAAAAAAGAAAAAGAAACAATGAAAGGAAGTGAAGAAAGCAACCAAAATCTTTTAAGATCCAAAAGAAATTATTTGTAGCTAAAGATTTAAAGCATCGAACTTTCTCATAAAGGAGCAGAAAACCCACCTGGCTTAATAATTTGAATAAAGATAGGCATGCATTATCTATCAATGAAATTAAAAAAAATTAAAAACAGGGGAAAGTGGCATCTCATCCTCATTTATGATTTCATATATCTAATTTTTAAAGTAGACAATGACCCTTTTCTTAATAATATTAATTAGTTATGACTAAGATTTGGCCATTTGGGTGGTTGTTGTTGCTTCTCTAATTACTAGTGTACAATCTAAAATACAAAACACATTAACAGAAACCAATATTAAATTAAATAAGTATGCAATGTTTCTCACCAAAGCACACAAATCAAACCAGTCAACCAACAAGAACTAGTTCCAAAGGAACAAGTTAACATGGGATCAGACCTAACTCTCAACAAATGGCAACATAAAATAAAATAATGCACGCATAGAATCAAAACCATACAGACAAAGCAAGAGGCCCACATGCAACTTTCAGAGCAGATGTAATATAAAAGGCAATTCAATATTTAATTCACACGAAAGAAAATCCCACATGCAATTCACGGAGCAAAGGAGAACCCCATATAATAAGGGGATCATATTTACTAATAAAGAAAATGAAATACTCACAAATTGCAGAAGATTTTAAGGGGGGAAAAACCCAACTAGGACCGTCAATTGACAAGACATCACGATTTATTGAGACAATCCATTTGACAGCAATTATAATTTATTATTTATATTATATATAATCATGTGTGACATAAAGTTTAGACACCTGGTAGGAACAAGTGTCAATATGAATTAAAATATTGAGCAGAGTCCAAAATAAATAAATAACCACTTGCAATTTAAAAATCCCTTATTAAGCGATCAACCATTGCATGAATCGAAATCAGTTTAGATCACAACCACAAGAAGCAACAATAAACTAACAGCAGACGCACTCAAAGAACTGGAGAAAAGGAATTATGAAATATTCAACTAGTATTACAAACCAATTTTTGACATAAAGAAGATTACGGATCAAATAAAATTTTGGAAAGGAAATTTTGAAAATATGATTCAATCAGGCATAGATATAAGAAACTAATCCTGGCAAATGACACCATCAAAATTTAAAATATATTGAAAAATTGAAGGAATCCACCGACTTGAGATAAATCCAAAACACAATTTTGAACGATTTCATAGAAAAGGACAAGAGAAAAACAGCGCGTTATCGGGAAAAGGTAAATTAATGAAATCACATTCACATGAACTCAGATAGATTTCAAAAATCAATACGAAACTCATTTACTTTCAGTACGAAAAACAGTAACCGACTGCGTAATTACAAATTACAATCATCAAAGATCGGCCATCCATGATCAATTAAAACAAGAATGCTCAACAAACAGCAACGAAATAACTACAAATTACATTCACGTGAACTCAGATAGATTTCAAACCAATACGAAACGCATTTTTAGAATGAAAAACAGTAAGCGGCACCGGCGGCGTAATTACAAATTACAATCATCATCAAAGATCGGTCGTCCACGATCAATTAAAACAAGAATGCTCAAAGAAATAACTACAAATTACATTCACATGAACTCAAATAGATTTCAAACCAATACGAAACTCATTTACTTCACTATGAAAATCAGTAAGCAGCGCCGCCGCCGGCGTAATTACAAATTACAAATTAAATTACAATCATCAAAGATCGGTCGTCCATGATCAATTAAAACAAGAATGCTCAACAAACAGAAATGAAATAGCATCAATACAAGAAATAAACAGAACAGTATAAGATCATTTTGCTAGCGCACACACACACACAACAACAACAACAACAAATTTGATCAGATAAATGAAAAATCCAACACTGATACTCACTTGGTTGAAGCGGAGCCTATAGTAGCAGCAATGGAGACTCGATTGGGAGATCTGCGAAAGCGAGATTGGGAAGGAAGCTGATGAGTTGATGAAGGGAAAGTAATTCGATTGAGTTTCAGAGCCATTATTTCGCACAAAAAGCAAGAAATGCTCTCTAGATTTTAGCAGTGAAGGTTTAAGGTTTGTTGAGAGATTTTCAGAGGAATCGGAGATGGAGCTGATAAAAAGACGGAGAAAGCACCAAATGGAGAAAGAGAACGGCAATGGTTGCCAGCAATGGTGGTGCCAGAAAGACACGGAGCGAACACTCGCATTATAAGAATTTCTCCTGCATAAATGCCCCTTGGTTTTCATTTTATTACACTTTTGCCATTTCCTTTTCTTCTTTCTATGTGCGGCAAGTAGATTTCATCGGTTAAATTACACACATGGTCACTGAACTTTATCCATTTTAATATTATGGTCACTGAATGTTACACCTTTTTAATATTCGTGGCCACTCAATACCTCAAAACAATGGTTAACAATCTCATAATAAAAAATTCGAAGATTTAATAATCTTCTAAGAAACTTTAATTCTTGAAAATTTTCGTTTTAGGATCATTTAGGTGTTGTTTGGTTAGAGAAGAGAGTAAATTTTTAGAGAGAGAAAGCTTCAAAAGTGTGATTTTGGAAAATAAAAAATATGGTTTCATGGTAAATGTCGTTTTGAACAATTTTAATTTTTGAATATTTCCATTTTGAGGCCGTTAACTGTCATTTTGAGGAGTTAGTTACAGTTGAGTGGCCACCAATGTAAACTTCAATAACCATACAATTAAAATTCAAGATTCAATGGCTATAATATTAAAATAGATAAAATTCAGTGGCCATATGAAAGATATTGAATTTTACACTTCGTTATATTTATGGTCACTAAATTTTAATAAAAGCCTTAAAATATAAAAATTCAAGAAGTAGTGAGATTTTAAGCAATTTTAATTCTTGAAATTTTTTCATTTTGGAGTCATTTAAGTGTTGTTTGGGTAAGCGAAAAAATGAATTTTTAGAGAGAAAAAACTCCAAAAAATTGTGATTTTAAAAAATAAAAAGATAATTTCATAATAAATATTGTTCTGGACAACTTTAATTTTTAAATATTTTCATTTTAAAGTTATTAAAAATTATTTTGAAGAGTTGGTTAAAGTTTAGTAGTCACGGTCTGGAATTTCAATTTCTCCTGCTTAAATGCCCCTTACTTTTCATTTTATTACACTTTTGTCATTTCTTTTTCTTCTTTCCATATGTGGCAAGTAGATATCATCTTGGAGATTTTTTAAAAGGGAAGTACACAAATAA
Organism: Euphorbia lathyris; assembly: GCF_963576675.1. Taxonomy (NCBI): domain Eukaryota; kingdom Viridiplantae; phylum Streptophyta; class Magnoliopsida; order Malpighiales; family Euphorbiaceae; genus Euphorbia; species Euphorbia lathyris. The sequence continues at coordinate 1,374,493 of NC_088914.1, forward strand.
TGTGGGGGTAAATTACACCCATGGTCAGGGGTGGAACCAAAGGGGTTAGAGGGGCTCGAGCCCCGGTAGGCAACCGGAGAATTGAATTTTTTTTTAGTAATGGTATCTGGTAATATTTTGGAGAGAATAATATTGACTCTATGTAATATTATTTTAATGTTTAAAGGTAGATGAGATGGTTAAGGATGCTTATTTCTATTTGAGAGGTTCTATGTTCAACTCCCTTCAACCTCATTTTCTTTTAAAAAGTTTTTATTTATTTTTATTTTATTTTTCAATAATTATAAAAACATGTTACCATTATTAATTACTTTAAATGGTTCTTACCAAAAAAAAATTACTTTAAATGGACTCTTTATTTTTATTTTGATAACACTTTTGAATTCATTTTTAGGTGTTTTCTATGGTTACTTTGTTAAAAACAAAGTAACTCATACTTTGTGTTTTCACCATTGGATAAAATTCATCTAATAGTGAAAACACATAAAGTAAGACTTACTTTGTTAAAAACAAAGTAAGCATAGCCTAACCCTCATTTTTAATATGTCTTTACCATTAAAAAAAAGTAGACATATTTAATATTCATTTTTATTATGTCTTTACCATTAAAAAAAAAGTAAACATATTTAATTTTCTATTAGTTCAATGCTAGTTTCTACAAAAAAAAAAAATGATAACATTTTTATAGTTTTAATTCGTTGGAGGCTCAAAAAATTTTGCCCAGCCTTAACGGGCTGGACTTTGAAAATTTACCGTCAACTGCACAGCTAATTTCGATTTTTTTTTTGACGTTTTGAAATTTTTTTACTGATATGTTTGAGCCCCGGGTCATCCGGGGTCCTGGTTCCGCCACTGCCCATGGTACCCATTTTTGCGGTATATAATTAAACTTCAAAACATAATATAAAAGTATTTAAATTTAAACTTTCTAACATTGTGTCATTAAACCTTTTACTAACATCTCAAAATCAAAGTGTTTAAGAATTAAAATTGTTTAGAACGGCATTTACCATGAAACCACATTTTTTATTTTCTAAAATCACTAATTTTGAAGGTTTCTCTTTCTAAAAATTCACTTTTTGCTTTTCTAACTAAACAACACCTAAATGACATTAAACAAAAATTTTGAAGAATTAAAGTTGTTTAGAGTATTGTCAATTCGTTGAACTTTTTATTTTAAGGTCGCTAATGGTCATTTTGAGCGTTGATTGAAGTTTACTGGTCATAATATTAAAAAATATAAAATTGAGTGGATTTTATGCTAGTTTTAGAATTTAGTGGTTATATGGTAAAAATTAGTAAAGTTCAGTGGTCATGGATGTAATTTACCCAAATAATGCGGGTTAAATGTGATTGTTGGTTACAAATTTTTCTTTAAAATAATCTTTTAATTTCAATTTGTCTCAATAAATTCATCCAATTTTGATATTTGTTTCAATAAAGTTACTATAGTGACGAAAAGAATTATCAGAATCGCTCTTAGTTTAAAAGTATTTTAATTAGGGATGGTAACGGGACGGGATGGCGGCAATATACATTTCCCATTTCGCCCCTAATAATTTTGGGAACGGTTTCAGGAAATCCCAAAAAGAAATCCGAAGATTTTTTTTGCATGTTCGGATCCTCGCGGTGACAAAATCACCCAAATTTTTTTTTTTATAAAAATCACTAATATTTAATGGTATAAAGTAGTAAAATCATATATGAAACTAGAACAAATTATCCAAATCTAGGATCAGTAGGTAAACTTTTATATTATATTTTTGGTTAATTTTAAATAAATATTATGTGGTTTGATATTTTTTTTTTCAAATCAATGTATATAGTTGATAAAATTTTCATTTTTTATTGACTTTGCTAAATTTGGCCTATAACGATCTCAAAATGAAATTTTTCAAGAATTAAAGTTGTTTAGTATCATATTTACTATAGAACCGCATTTTTTTTTATTTTTCAAAATCACCCTTTTTGTAAACATTAACTTTCTCTCTCATAAAAAACAATAGCTAAATGACTTCGAACCTAAAAAGTTAAAATATCATTTAACTCTTAAAAATATTCATTTTGATGTCATTATCGATCAAATTTGGAAAAAAAAAATTTATTAACTATAAGTACTGATGTGGAAAAAAAAATGTGAAACCTAATGGTTTTATTTAAAATTAACCTAAAACTAGGCAGAATCCTTTTCAACAATGATGTTAGAATGTGCAAATGCATGTGAAATGTATCTTTAATTTGATAGAAACTCATCACATTAAACTCAATGTGAACTTGATTAAACATAAATAGTACATATATAGTTTGAGATGCAGAGAGGGATTAGAGAACTCGAAAGTATGCGACCTTTTTATCCCCAACTCCAAGGAATGGGACCTTGAACTCTGGGAAGAATTATTCGTAGCCCGTGATATTAAGGAAATAAGTAGAATCCTACCGAACCCCTCAAATGTCAAAGATAAAATAATTTGGTCGGATCAAGCCTCTGGTAAATACTCAGTTAAAAGTGCATACAGATTGGCGGTAGCAATGGAAAGGGGAGAAAGACATCATGTAGACGGAGTTTGGAACATATTGTGGAGTGCCGATGTGCCCTTCAAAGTTCGTTACTTTGCTTGGCAGCTTGCTAGAGGTTGTCTGCCTTCTCGTGTTAACCTGCAACGTAGGGGGATTCAAATGCCGGTGGAATGTGTGGTTTGCAATGAGCCATGGGAAGACGATTGGCACTTATTCATTGAATGCAAGGAGGCGAGAAAACTGTGGAATTTAAGAGGCTGGCTGGTTCGAATAGATGAGAAGGCGGAAGTCGCTGCTAACTTAGCTGATTGGTTTTGCAGGTTATTAAAAGAGCTAACTGCTTTGGAGGTCGAACAGCTACTGACCAGATTGCGGAGCATTTGGTGTGCCCGAAATGCTAGACTCTGGGATCGCAAAATCACTGAAGCAGAACGAGTTGCTGCTACTGCGTCTGAAATGCAGGCGGAATGGAGGAGAGCACAACAGATGCGCCGCGAAAACTCAAGAGCTAATCCCGCCACTGCCCGTCCATGTCCTAACTGGCATAGACCAACGATGGGGACTTATTCATGCTGCACGGACGCTGCTTCCTTTGACGACCTAGGAATTTCTGGATTTGGAGCTGCTGTCTGCGACGCAGAGGGACGTCTGCTGCTTGGTCGGCAGGAAACAATACCAGTGATTCCTCCTGCCCGTGAATGCGAGGCCAAAGCCTTGTTGAACGCAATGAAATGGACGGTAGAACTCCAGCTTAGGGAGATTACCTTCGAGACAGATGCAAAACTCGTGGTCGAAGCAATCAACTCAAAGACGGAGGATGATACAGAATTTGGGGATCTAGTTGCACAGTGTCGCGAGGTGCTATCTCAAAATGACTTTTACTCAGTCAAATAGAGACGAAGACAAGCTAACGATTTGGCGCATGCAATCGCCAGAGCGTTCCGTTTTACTACTTGTCTCACATTTTTTCACTCAATTCCGAGTTATGTTACGTCTGATATGTTAAACTTTTGCCAATTGACGGCTCATTAATATATTCTTTCATTCTTTGGTTAAAAAAAATTGATATTAAATTCAAATAATATGATAAAAGCTAAGGTAAAGCTGAATTATGAATGGTGAGAAAATATGGATAATGTATACATTTATAGTAGGTCAATTCTCTTATAAAAATCAATCTAGCAAATACGTTCCATAATATTTGTATTTTTAGAGAATTTTTTCTAATTTATAATACATGACATTTTGATTCAATCCATGTATATTAATTGAGTTTTATTAAATATACCTCTATTTTTTTTTTTGAAACCAAATATACCTATATTTAAATTGTCTTTTTATTTTTGGAATAGTTTAAAAATTAATTAATGAATGCAATTATTGTAAGGTCAACAAAATATTTTTAGTTAAAATTAATTATATTTTTTAATTATTGTGAAACCTTAAAAGATAAATATTATGGAACAGATGGAGTAGTTTTTTCCCTAAATATAAGTCATTCTAGTTTTCAAAAAAAAAAATTAGTTTAGTTTTTTGGTTTAAGCATTAAATTTTTTGGTATGATCCATGTGTTTTTTAACGTTGCAATACTTATTCCCCAATCATGACATAAGAAAGTTTTTTTTAGTTAACCAATGTAAATTCATTAATTTGATTCTATATTAATTGTATTTCTTAATTGTATATTTTGGCAAACTTTTTGCAGGAATAGCAAGGAGTAGCAGATGCGATCTGTTGGTCGGTGTGGATGGCGAGAAACACATGGCTATGGCAGCAACGGGTTGATCCGGCGTCTATTATCTTCAGCACTGCAACGACCTATCTATCTAAATGGAAGCAGGCGCAGGCGAAATCCCGTACCTCCCTCAACGCTACGCAAACAACAACAATGAGTTGGCTTCCTCCGATGCCAGGAGCGGCAAAAATCAACTTCGATGCTGCTGTGTTCAGTAGCTCGTTGGGCTACGGTTTTATCGAGAGAGATGAATTTGGGGCGTTTAAGGCATGTGGTAATGGAACGTTAAATGGCCCGTCGGATGCACTACTAGCGGAGGCACTAGCTTCCAGGGAGATGCTTTCATGGGCTAAACGTCAACATAGAGTAAACATTCAATTCGAAACCGACTCACAAATTTTGGCTCAGTTATTTCATCAGCAATTACCTGTTAACTCACCACTGGGTGTAATCATAGGAGATTGTCAATTTTTATTTCAAAGTTTAGACAACTGTCAACTTAGTTTTGTTCGTAGATCAACGAATCAAGCACATGTTCTAGCTAGAGCTGCTGATTCTATGCCTGGTTTCCAGAATTGGTTTTTAACCCCTCCAACTATTCTTTGTCCAACTATTCTTTCACAAATAATATTCTTTTATTCTTTCAAAAAAAATTGTATTTCTTAATTTGTGTGAAATACTCTAGAATTACTTATATAAGGGAATAGATGGCCTATTAAATAGGCTTAATTCATCATTTGTTCATGAATTTATCTAAAAAGTTTGATTGACTCTCTGAACTTTCAAAGTGTCTCAATAGTTCCCTGAACTTGCATAAAATGTTCAGTTAAATCCTCTGAACTTGCGTAAAATGTAATCAATTAATCACTCAGTTGTAAAAAAATAGATTAAATGCGAAAGATGCATTGCACGCGTTTAAAAAAAAGTAAAACGACCAATATCGGGATATGCGGTTCTAATATTAAAAAAGACGAGTTTTATATTTTTTTTTTGGTAGAAAAGGAAAGGAAAAAACGAACAGAAAACAACTACACAGGGATTAGCCTAGGAAAGCTAACCCCAATCCTATATAATAATATTATAAGGCGCATGCAACACATCTTCTGCATGCAGCTTAACTTTTTTACAACCGAGTGATTAATTAATTATATTTTACGTAAGTACAATAAGTAAACTAAATATTTTATACAAAGAATATTTTGAAAGTTTTGAAATCAATCCATCTTTTTTTTTTTGCAGAATTTCAAATATATTAAACCAAGAAAATATTACGAATAAATGTAATATAAGGGGAAAGCAAAGGGCAAAAGTGGAATAAAAAGAAAAAGTAGTAAAAGGAATTACAAAATAATAATAGTTTTTCACGTCATAATTTCTTTTAAGGAAAAGAGGTAGGGAAGTAGATGGGCCCACTAGATTGAAAATATACCACATGGATCCCTTTGTGCCCCGTCACATTGACACCTCACCTCTTCTTTGTTTTTTCCTCTCCCTTTGTTTTCTCCGACACACACAAATAAAATATATATAAATAAAAATTATGGATAATTAATTTATTAATCTCTATATTTTGATAAAAAACACTATTTAGTCTCTATATATTCAAAAACATATGGTAAGATCCCTAATATTTTTCTCAGTGAACTGTTTAGTCCTTCCGTCTGTTTGTTAGATTTTTTTACCATTTATGACTTCGAAAATGACTAAATTACCATTTACTATTTACCTTCAAACTTCAGAAAAGGAAATCCAATTTAGAAGAAGAACCTATTTGTATGAAGAACAAGAAAAAGAACAGACCAAATGCTTACGAATTTGAACGATTAAGAAGAAAATCAAGAAGAAGAACACTCAAAGTTGATTTCAGATACAATAGAGTTTAAAGGAAAGGAAAATAAAGGAAAAGAAGAATGCAAATCCAAATTGACTAACCGAATCTTTATGAGAGTCTAACGCTAGGGACTAAACTGTTCACCGAGAAAAATATTAGGGACTAAACAGTTCATCGAGAAAAAGGTTAGGGACTTTACCCCGTGTTTTTTTAAAATACAGGGACTAAACAGTGTGTTTTGTCAAAATGTAGGGACTAATAATTACCCTATTTATTATATAAAATATAAAATAATAGAATTCTATTTAATTTATTAATAGTTAATTAAATATAATTTACAATCGATTAGTTAAAATAAAAAATCTTGAATGGAATTGAATAATTCTTCTTGTTAATATAATTTTTTTAATATTAAATTGTTAATAGAATTCACTAGAATAGAATTTCAATTTAATAGAAATAGAATTTCAATTTTTATTTGAATATAATAAAAAAATAGAGATAGAATTAAATTTTTATTTAATATAATTAAATAGAAAATAAAAAATAAATAATATTATTACAAATATTTTATATTAATTATAATTATATATATAATTTAATTTTATATTAATCTTAAACATAATATTGGTCATATGGTTTGTAAAGCTCATTAATAGAAAATGTGCAATTTCAAACCTTATCGTAAAGTTAAAACACTGGAAATTGTAGAGTAAGTATAAAATAAAATTACTATACATGTTATTATAACATAAAAATCATTGTACATGTGGCATAGGATAACCTCTCCTTAAACGATAACTATCAGCGCCACGTAGATCAATCAAGGAAAACTATATGGTCACTCCTAACGTAGTGGTAAACTTCTTTACCAAACGTCTTTCTTTCCTGCATTCGATGCAGCAATATAAACTCAGTCTTTATCATAGAATATGCAACTGTACTTTGTCTTGAACTCTTCCGGCTGATAGTATCTCCATTTAATAAGAACACATATCCAGTTTGTGATCTATCCATAATAGGGTCAAATTGGAAGCTAGCATTGTATCCAAACACATATAGCTTCTCTTGACCTTCATAAACTAAGAAGTTGTCCTTAGTCCTCTTTAGGTACTTCAGAATTCCTTTGACTACGGTCCAATGGGGCATCTTAGGGTCCTGTAGTCATACTTAGCGCATGTGTTATATCTGGCTTAGTACATAACATGAAATACATGGGTTATCCAATAACTGAAGCATATGTAATTTGATTCATGAGTTCCCTATCCTCCTTAGTGTATGGAATTTTGTCCTTACTTAAGGCGACACCATGATACATTGGTAAATATCATTTCTTTGTGTTATCCATTATAAACTTTTTAGAACTTTGTCTATGTACTTTGATTGACTTAGGCCAATGAGCCGCTTTGATCTATCCATGTAGATCTTGATAGATAGTATCATTTTGGCTTTGTCCAAGTCCTTCATTGTAAACCATTTCTCTAACCACTCCTTGAACCTCAAGAGTGTTGGTATGCCGTTTCTAATAAGCAGGATGTCATCCATGTAAAGAATGGGAAAGGTGACTATGATCCTACTAGCCATCTTGTATACACAAGGCTCATCTTCAATCTTGATGAAGCTGAATTCTTTAACTACTTCATCAAAATGAATATTCCAACTTCGGGATTCTTGATTCAATACATAAATGGATTTTTGAAGCTTGCATATCTGATCAAGATACTTAGAATCGATAAAGCCCTCTATTTGATACATATAAACATCCTCTTGGAAGTTTCATCTAGAAAAGCGGTTTTGACATCCATTTGTCAAATTTCGTAATCATAAAATAATGCTATAGCAAATGGTGTCTTGATGCATTTAAGCATAACGAATGGAGAGAATGTTTCATCGTAACCAACCCTTAGATTTGTTTGTAACCTTTTCATACCAGTCGTACCTTAAATTTGTTATCGGATTTTAGTTTGAAAATCCATCAATAATCGATTACCTTAGCATTTGGTGGTGGATCAACCAAGTTCCAAACTTTATTATCGATAGATCCATTACATCTCAGCTTTCATAGCTCCAAGCCATTGGATTGATTGGGGGCTTTAAATAGCCTCTTAAAAGTAGGGTGGTTCAAAATCATTTTGGACTATTAGCTCATTGTCATCAGTTACCAAGAGATTATATCTTACGAGCTCCTAACGAATCCTACACGACCCTCTCAATTCTTGTGCGACTGGAACAGGATCCACATACCTTTATAGATCTGCTTTAGTCTCCACACTATCCTCAACAGTAATATATGGGGTTTGAACTTTCCCGAGTTCAACATCACTCCCACTATTTTTTAGAAGGAACTCCTTTCAAGTAAGACTCTCTTTCGAGCAATAAAAACTTTGTTCATATCTACATTTTTTTACAACCTACTATCAAACTATATAACCCTCAGATTTTATATTCCTAAATCACAATTCACACTAGGTCCGAAGATTATAACCTTCACTCTGATAACAAAATGTCATACCCGACCCTAAACGACATTGGGTAGGGAAAATAAGATAACGAACGTTTATAAGTCTAAAAGGCAAACCTATTTTCTGGGAATTCGATCCATCACTTCTTAAACGTAAAAATTTCTTAAGTTATCCCATTAATTCAATCAATATAACTTACTAAACTAATTTTTCCTAATTAAATCATAAAAACATTTATTCACACTATCTAAAATTTATTTATTTATTTGGTTTGGACTTGATAATTCTATCAAGTTTCCTACGTATCATGAATCATCTTTTAATCTTTAAATCGGGAATCAAAACCATGTAGTTCTACCTAAGTTAGTATATATACATTTCTCTTAACTCATTGACACTCTGATTGACACGTTGATGATTTAATTGTATATTTCTGTCAAACCCGACCTAAAATAAGATTAGATAAAACGGTGAGACATTGCCACTGACTTATTTTATAAACCCGTAGCAATATCTCTCAAATAAGTAGAAAAATCAAATCAAAAACCAAATTCTAGTTTAAAGCTAAAATGAACAACATATGTCGTTTCCAGCCTAACTTTTTCATACGGAATCCGATTAAGGCGATTCAAAAACCCTTGGAAACGTAAGATAAATATAAAGCACTTTCATTTAGGACTCCAGGACAGATTCGACCTATATCTGGTCGAAAAATGCATCACAAGATTCAGGTACGAATCTGATTTTCCAGCATAACTTATATAGACAAGTTATGACTTACTCATAACCCATATCACACTTCTCCACAAGTTCTCAACTTCAGCTAATTTTATATATATATATATATATATAGAGAATACATACCAAACAAAAGGACACTACCAAAAACAAGATATACAAGTGTCCTTACACATATACTATCCACATATATGTACATGACAAAATGGATGCAATACCCTAGAGACGACTTGCACCTCGTAGCTGTAACCGAACCACGCCCTAGGATCGAGTACCCCTCTCGGTACCTTGCACTTCTTCGCCTAAAACAAAACATTAAAAACATTTGGAAAAAGTTTGTTTGTTTTTTCTTTCCTTTCCTACCAAAAAAAAAAACATTTGGAAAAAATGAGACAAAAATCTCAATAAGAAACTATCAGCTATAAAAACCAACTTTACTTAACATAGCTACATATATACATTGATAAAGGATTTAATCAAAACCTTATAAAATATACTCAAAACTTAAGTTCATAATATAATCAAAGTATTAAACCAAAAACATAAAAATATTGTATCCATTCTTGAGTTCATCCCCTTATAATTCAATCACAAATCACAACACATATACGAGACGTCTCTTTAACATTGCATATCCCATATGGTCTTACCCAACACTTCACTGCCATACCCAATAGGTCTTCAGACTGTGTACACATGTCATATTTCTCACTAAATATGGACTTTAGAATCAAAAGCCACCGAACCGGACTACTCTTAATGGATACCAAACATTTTATGTAACATCCGTGTCTAAAATTTTATTTTTCGAAATAGATAGTGTGAATTATTTATGAATTTAAATCTATTATAGGGTTCAATTTAATATTTTTAAATGTAAATTAAATAGTTTTGGGTAAGTTTTATAAACAGTTATAAATTAAAAGGATCAAAATGAATACTTTTAATATTACCCAGTATATGAGTTGTGTATAATTTATACTATTATATTAAATAAGGTATGTGAATATGGTTGAAAAATATTCTGGTATAACTTTAACTATATAACTTGTTTATCATTTTAAAAAATAATTTATAATAAATAATAATTAAAAAAAAGAAAAAGAAAAACGTGGCATATGATTGTAAAGTTTAAGAACACTTGTTACAAGACTAAACAATGATTACTTTAAGTGAATCTATTTAAATGACACATACCCATTTAACATAAAATGTATTTTTAAATCTAATCAATATAAATGGAAAGAAAATATAAAAAGGAAAAAAGAAAGAAAGAGAGGAGGTACCATTTATGAACTCATTCTACACATTTCTATTCAAATTATTTTCTTTCAAAAATGTCACTCTCCTTTGTGTAGTCTAATACTTCCTCATTCGGTCTCTGTTTTTCAAGTTGGAATCTCTTAAACAACTATATTCCAACGACATTCCGGATCAGCTGTCAACGGAACACACCGATTAATTTTCGATGACTGACGGCGATATTTCGGTAACATTTTGTCAAAATAAGCAGTAATCAAATAAATTGTTTATCAAATAAATTGTTTATCAAAGTAACTCATAATCAAATAAATTTTTTTTATCAAACCAACTCATAACCAAACACTTAAAACATTATATCAATCCTAGAGTTTCTCCCTTTATGTACTAATTCATAAATCCCACCTATAGTCGAGACGTCTCTTTAACCTTACCTAATCCCGTATGGACTTACCCAACACTTCATTGTCAATACCTGATTAGGTCTTTAGACCGTGTACACATGTCATATTCCTCAGTGGACATGGTCTTTAAATATCGAAACCACAGGTCCGGATTATTCTAAATGCATATAAAAATCATAACGTGCTCAAATCTCTTTTCACAATCAAATTTTCAAATTGTTCCATAACCATAAACCATTTGCCTTCAATTAACTATTTCGCAAAAATAATCGTAATTATTCAAATATTCTTTTAATATAACTATAATTTTTAAAAATTCGTATACAAGCACTGGTTTATAATTTAACTAAACCCTAAGAGTTAAAGTTGTTCAAAATAGTTTACAAACAAAATACAAAATTAAATATTCTTTTAATATAACTAAAATTGTTAAAATGTCGTATAAAATCACCAATTCATAATTTAATCCAACTCCAAGAATTAAATTGCTCAAAATATTGTATCGATAAAATTTAATATCGTTTAAAGTTAAATACTCTTATCAGACTATTTTCGTTTCTCACCGGAATAGTAACGTGTAACACTAACCCGCTATAGTTAGTTATCACGACTGATCCCACAGACCGTGACCGGCGCTAGGGAACGGGTAAACTTAAACTACCGGAACCCGTAGCAAGCCTTAATATAATATAAAATCAACCTTACCAATAGTCTTAATATAATATAATATTAAATCCTTCAATAAACACACAATATAATCCTCAAATTGGTACTGCGGTCTAGAATATAAATTTTAACATAATTCTTAAATAGTCATACATAATAAGATAGATGTGCTGCCCGAAGAAAGAAATTAGGCTGCAACAGACTTCTAGTCACCTGAAAAATTAAAAGAGTCAAACCTCCCATAGTGAATTAATTATATGAAATACATGAGTAATTTAACATTTATGTCACACACAATAATTATAATCATAATATATAATATAAGTGATCACACAATATGTTTTTCATAAAATTGTCTTATAAATAAATAGATAGGTGGTTTAATACGTGTGTTGGACCCTAAACCTCAATACCCAATCTAATAATCCACCAATAATCACCATTTCACTCATATCCAATAACTGGGGGACCGAGAATAACTCAACCGACCACACGCCCAGTTAGCTGGAAGACCGAGAATAACTCAACCGATTCCGTACCCAGCCTAACTTAAATCCAAAATCCACATATCAAATAGCCCGAGAATATCTCAACCGAGCTTATCCATATATCACAACATTCACAACATTAGTATCATCAATATCCAATAACCCGATAGTACCTGTGCGCACAAGGTCCTGATGCCGCTCACCAGGAAGCATGTCCATAACACGTATTTATCCACAAATAATTACGTATAAATTATTATAAACAATAAGACACTTTTATAAGTAAAAATAATACTTTACTTGAAATATCATGAAATCGTTTATTATGAATGCAAATGCTAAATTAAAAATGCATAACATATAATTAACTCACAAATTGCTCCTAGCTGACTGTCCTAATTTTCAGGTACTGCTGCTCCTCCTACCAGTTGAGTATCTAAAAGAGATAATATTATTTTTAGAATTTATATATGTTTAGGGAAATATTAAAATTTATTTTGTCTCGTTTTACAGACTGTCTACCGAAAATTCGGCAGAGTCTTCCCTATAAAACGAACATCCTCCTAGTAATAACTAGGGTCAACCCTGCAATAAAATACACTTCTATATTCAAAAATATTCAAAGTCCAAACCGGGACTCCATAGACTACAATTTATCAACCCGGTTGGACATCAATCATCCGACAGTTCCATAACTGTCAGTAATTCCAATACTTTACTCCCAAAATTACACATCATCAAACAACATATAAACATATATACTTATAATCAATTTTCATAATATCTATATCAATCAAATTAACTAACCAATAATCTTAAGAGCATAATTAATTAATTATGCTTAGTCCAATCTCCCTTCAACCTTTTTTTTAAAAAAAAAAATTATATATTCTGAATTTTTATTTATATAAGGATCCAAAAATTATTTTTAACCCAACTTAATTTATTTCCCTTAATTTCACCAAACTATATACTTTCATAATTTATAGAGACTAAACGGTAAGGAATTTGGCCAATGTCCAAGAATTAATGTTGCTCCAAATAATATTTAGAACATTCTGAATTTAACCAAGTAATTTTTCTGCACTTATTTCGTATGTCACCGGAAAATATCACCGGTGTACGGGATCCGCCTATCGGAAAAATTAAAGTTGATTGTTTTGAGAAATTAATTATACCACTTTGTTCCTTATGATTCCAGGAGTCTAGAATCACTCTCAAAACACCCAAAATTGACCGGAAAGTTAAACTTTGGTTAGATTTCTTATTTTTTCCGGCGTAGCTCTGATTACCCTTCAAAACTCCTTGCATGCATCAAAATCTAGCGTATCCATAGGTAAATCGACCCCCTGAGTCCATTTTTGGTGTTGGAATTGCAAAATAATGAACATAGGACTGAGAAATAGAGAGAATAGCAAAAGTGACGAATTTTCTCTATCTAAACGATTTCTAAAAACTCAAAATCTCACCATAAAACTTACATGCACTTGTAGCTGGAGTTGAGAGCTTCGTTTCGGTATAAAGAACGCCAAAAACGGTGAAGAAATGAGAAAGATTGAGGTTAGAGAAGGTTGATTTTGAAATGATGAAGAAGATGATCAAAGAAGGAGAATGGAGTCTGCCGAACCTCCAGCTCCTTATTTCATTGATTTTAGCCAAATGTTCATTTTGATCCCTATATTCATAACATCTTTTAAAAAAATTTCCAAAAGTAATTATACTTTAACCTTAACTCCTTCTAATTAATTCAATTAAGCAAATAGCTTAATATATATAATTTGGGGTATTACAATTCTTCCCCCCCTTAAAGAAATTCGTCCTCGAATTTAAAATTGAAGACTAACCTCATGTTTGAAATAGATAAGGATAATTGTTCTTCATTTCCAATTCGCATTCTCAAGTGCACTTTTCTATGGAACGATTACTCCATAACACCTTCACCATTGAAATGACTTTTGATCGAAGTTGGCGAACTTGACGATCCACAATTGCCACTAGTTGCTCCTCATAAGATAAATCTTCACTAACTTCTATAGCTTGAGGATGAAGAACATGATAAGGATCGGAAACATATTTCTTTAGCATTGATATATGGAACACATGATGAACCTGTGATAAGTTAGGAGGCAATGCTAGTTGATATGCAACTTCGCGTATTCTCTTCAAAATCCCAAATGGTCCGATGTATCTAGGTGTCAACTTCCTTTCTTTCCAAATCTCATGATTCCTTTCATTGGTGACACTTTGATAAAAACATAGTCCCCTTCCATGAATACCACGTCCTTCTTGCTTGGATCCACATAGCTTTTATGTATACTAAAGGTAGTTTGTAACCTTTGACGAATGATGGGAACTTTTTCAGAAGTTATTTGTATTATCTTTGGACCAGTAAGCTTCCTGTCACCAACTTCTTCCCAACATAAAGGAGATCTGCACTTCCTACCATATAATGCTTCATAAGGATCCATTTGAATGCTTGAGTGGTAGCTATTATTATATGCAAATTCAATGAGAGGCAAATATGTATTCCAATGACCACCAAAGTCTAATACACGCATTCTCAACATGTCTTCCAGCGTTTGGATTGTTTTTTTTTCAGATTGACCATCTGTTTGTGGATGAAAAGGTGTGCAAAAAATTTAACCTAATGTCCAAAGCACTTTGGAGTTTTTCCCAAAATTTTGAAGTAAACATCGAGCCTCTATTTAATACAATGGACACTGTCACTCCATGTAGGCAAACAATTTTTATCCACGTACAACTGAGCCAATTTTGCCGCTGAATATGTTGTATTTACTGGAAGAAAGTGCGCTGACTTGGTTAATCTATCAACTATGACCCAAATCGAATCATATCCGGTTAACACACGGGGAAATCCACCCACAAAATCCATGGTTCCTCGCTCCCATTTCCATTCTGGAATAGGCAATTGTTGTAATAATCCCCGAAGGCTTCTAATGTTCGAGTTTCACTTGTTGACAAGTCAAACATCGATATACAAGCTCTGCTACATCTCACTTCATACCATTCCACCAATACAACTTCTTAAGATCTAGATACATCTTTGTAGAGTCTGGATGCGTATTATAAGCTGCAAAGTGTGCTTCTTCAATGATCTCTTTCCTCAAATCATCTACATTGGGAACAATAAATCGGTCTCCATGTCGTAGACATCCACCATCATCAATTCTAAAATCTCGAGCCTCACCATCATTCAATTCATATGCAATCTTACACAACTGAGGATCTCTTGTTTGAGCTGCCTAGATTCTATCAAGTAACACCAATCTAACCTTAAAGTGAGCTAAAAATGTGCCATAATGATTCAACTCTAGTTGCACTCTAGAATCATACAGATCGTGCATTTCTTTAATCAAATGCCTTCTTTCTGAACTAATATGAGCTAGACTTCCTGAAGATTTCCTGCTTAGAGCATCTGGCACAACATTAGCTTTACCAGGATGATATAAAATGGCACAATCATAATCTTTCAAAAGTTCCATCAAACGTCTCTATCTTAAATTCAAATCCCTTTGCTCGAATATGTATTTAAGACTCTTGTGATCAGTGTAAATTTCACAAGCTCGTCCATACAGATAGTGTCTCTAGATCTTTAGTGCGAATACTACTGCTGCCATCTCTAAGTCGTGAGTAGGATAATTCTGCTCATGTTTCTTTAATTGTCTCGAAGCATAAACAACAACCCTACCATTTTGCATCAAAACACAGCCTAAGCCAACTCTAGAAGCATCACAATATACAGTGAATCCTCCTGATCCAGATGGTAAAGTGAGTACCGATGCTGAAGTCAAACATTCCTTTAGCTTTTGAAAACTGTTCTCACATGCTTCTAACCATACAAAAGGAATATTTTTCTGAGTTAGTCGAGTTAAAGGTGATGCTATCTTGGAGAAATCTTGAACAAATCTCCTATAATAGTCGGCTAAACCCAGAAAACTACGAATTTCTGTCACTGTAGTAGGTCTCTTCCAATTGGTGATTGTTTCTACCTTTTTAAGATCTATTTGAATTCCATCTTTGGACACTACATGTCTTAAGAAAGCCACACTTTCCATCCAAAACTCTTATTTAGAGAACTTAGCATAAAGTTGATGTTCTCTCAAAGCATGCAATACCATTCTCAAATGGTTGGCGTTTTCCACCTCGTTCTGTGAATATATCAAGATATCATCAACGAACACAATCACAAGACGGCCTAAGAATGGTCTAAACACTCTATTCATTAGATCCATAAAGGCTGCTGGTGCATTGGTTAAGCCAAACGACATTACCAAAACTTCATAATGGCCCTATCGTGTTCTGATAGTTGTCTTGGGTATATCTTCGCTCTTGATTCTCAACTGATGATACCCAGACTGCAAATCAATTTTAGAGAAGTGACACGCACCTTACAACTGATCAAATAATCATCAATTCAAGGAAGAGGGTATTTGTTACGGATTGTCACCTTATTCAACTGTCTATAATCAATACAAAGCCGAAGCGATCCATCTTTCTTCTTAACGAACAACACATGAACACCCCAATGAGACACGCTAGGTCGAATGAAGCCTTTATTAATTAAATCTTACAACTGTTCCTTCAACTCCTTTAATTTTGCTGGCGCCATTCTGTAAGGTGGCATAGATATTGGGGTAGTACCAGGAACTAAGTCAATACAAAACTCAATTTCTCTTTCAGGAGGTAACCCTGGTAATTCCTCAAGAAAAACATATGGGAATTCCTTAGCAAAAGCAATATTCTCTACTTTACCTTAATATACCATTGTATCATTAACCAAGGCTAAATATCCTTGACACCCTTTATGCAATAACTTCCTATCTGTTATGGGTGATATTAAAATTGATGAAGAAACAACTCTAACAGCATTTCAATTTGAATTATGTCTCTCTCGGTATGATCAACCTCACCACTTTTCCACAACAATCTAAAATGGCAAAATGTTGAGATAAACAATCCATTCCCACGATGACATTAGAATCAATCACATCCAACAAAATCAAATCCACATATAGATCTCTTCCTTCTACTACAATAGGATAAGAAGAGGGCACATGATTTGTTTTCAATGACTTACTAGTGGAGTAGTTAAGATAAGGAGTACCTTAACTTTTGTGGAGTTAAATTATTCTTATAGGAAACCAAGGAGCAATAAAAGAATGGGTAACACCAATATCCAAAAATATTGTAGCATCCATTCAACAGACATGAATAGTACTTGAAACATTTAATGTCTCGTTATATTTTGGAGTATGAGTGAATTACACTCTAGATTGTCCCCGTCTAGATCGAGGATTCCTTCCACCTATCATGCCTTTACCAGTAAAATGACTCGGCTGACCCTGATGTATCCCAAGGGCATTCTGAAACTGAGATGGAGTAGAAAGATTTCCAATTTACATAGGAAGTTTGGTTTACTGCACTAGATGAAGACCGTTGAAAAATGAGGTTAAAATTCTTATTGCGAACATTATTTGATATATGCTCACACTACTTACGAAAAACCCATTGGTTCTAACATAATAAGGACCATGATAATTTATGCCATAGATATTTTATCTTTTTCTGATGGTAATACATTTTTTTTATGACGGTGACTTTATTAAATAATTTCTTAGATTTAGTCCACGTCATACTTTCCATTCAAGGTTAAATACGATCTTTGAACCATGCTTATACATCACTCTTCAAATAGCATTCTACCATATGGATAGTAAGATAGCTGATGCATTTTTATTTGCTTAATTAACTAGTCCATAAGGTAATCTATGATGCCATCATACATAGTACGTATCATTCTAAAAACCTTTCAACTAATATAAACCGCAATAACTTCCACCAATCTGCTATCATCTTTTTAAAATTTGTACAAGTTGAGTTGAGATGAATAGTTGTGTGTGTGGTATGAAGGCTAGCAGATGATCAATAGGGTTAATAAGTTCTAGGTTCGTTAGAGACATGTAAGTAAACGAACCTAATTATAGATATACGTGCCATACTTAGAAAATGAGGGCAAAATGAGATAGGCTTTGATGTAAAGGACTATCACTGAATTCACAATTCATAAGAAAATATGATAGCAGTTTGGTAAGCCGGAGGTTGAGGAGGAATGTAAATACCGATAGAACGAATGAAGGACAATGTAAAAGAATTGATTGAATTTTAAACCGCCTGCATTTCTAGAGAAAGTTATTTCTGTTGGTCCCGTGTGATTAGTTCCAAGGGGGGGTTAGGAACTAATACAATTTTTTCGATTTAATTAAGCTGACTTAATATAATTCTTTGAGTTGAATAACTCAGCTTTTGGTCAGCACGGCCGATTTTGTCGTAAGACAGCTTTAGTCAGATGTTGACTAGAACTGTTTTACTTGTAAGTTGGGAATTGACACTTATGTGGTCAGCTTCCAACTTAGCACACTTATTTACTCAGAGTCAGCGTGAACAATTTATATACTGAGTAAAGATAACAAGCAACACATACAGATATATATATATATATATATATATATATATATATATATATATATATATATATATATATATATTGAGAGAGTTCAGAGATTACTCAGCACGACTTATCCTGGTTCGGCCTCTCCGCCTACGTCCAGTCCCCAGAGTCCCTCTGGGATTTTTAAATCCAATACTGAGCTCTTTAAGGGTAGAGCACAAACCGTTTACAAGGCAGTTGAATATGCAAGAGTACCTTCCTCTATTCGTCTACTCAACTCCTACTAAGTGCTATAACCAAACACTTAGGTTTCTCTACCACTGAGTATTTACAACCAAACACTCAGCACAACACTCTCAAATTACAATTGATACAAATTGTTCTTTTCGAATGAAGAACACTTTAGATGATTACAAGATCACTCTAGCTTTTGCACAGAATAGAAAAGTTGGTGTAAGATCTCTTTTTGTTTTGATGTGCTTTTTGCTTGTATTTTTCTCACTTGTATTTTCTGTAAATCGGCAATCTTCCAAGAGATTTACTTGTCTCTTTATAGTTGCAATCTGAAGATCAAATCATTTAAATTTGATTTGCCCGTTGAATCCAAAACGGCTCTTTTGGGAGACAAGGCTCTGGTCAGCTTCAGGTTTGCAGGCCAATCCTGTCGTCTGATTTCCTCAGGTGCCAGGCTTGTCCTTTTCTTGCAGTTTTGTCTTCTTGTACAGGTTTCGTCTTTTAGCTAATCGGACGTTTAACCCATGCATCTCGAAATCATTTTTGTGCGTAATTTTGAGGTTCCTATTATTGGTTCAGACAGTTGTCGGACTTGTCTTTTAGCTAACGGATGTTTGGTGCTGTCTTGAAGTTCACTCGGCATGACTTTGTTATTCGTTGGCTTCTGATTGTTGTTAATCCAGATACTAAGTTCTCTTTACTCAGCTTCCATGGTCAGCTTCGTTCTGCAAGAACTTAGTTCGAAGACTCTTCTATTCTTGATACTGAGTTTCGCTCCACTCAGCTTCTTGATCTCTAAGCTTCTGTTCCGAAGATGACTTATCTTCTGTTATGCTGAGTTCCACTCTACTCAGCTTGTGATATGATCTTATGCTGGCTTTGTCCTGTCTTACTTTTTATTTCTATTTATATTTATATTTATGCTCAACATTGAACAAACATATTAATACAATTAAATCAAAGCACTTAAATTTAATTGTCCCTTAATCATGGATTAACTTAAATGATTTTGTCAAATCAAAATCGTGTGGAAAGGTGTTTCAATAAACTCTCCCATTTTGATGTTGGCAAAATATTTAATTGATGGAACTCAGCATTGAGATTCCCCATGATTGAAATTCTTTTTATTACTTCTGAAATTACTCCCCCGTAAGGGTTGCATCTATTGACTTATCTTAACTCTAAACCTTCTAAGATTTAATTGAGTAAAATTAAGGCATACTTATACTGACTTAGTTCAATTATAGACCTTCCAAGATCTAATTCAGATGAGCCTAGGTCAGCTTTTTAGAAGAGGTCAATGTGTTCTAACTCAGTTTTGATACATGGTTAGTTTTATGGGAAAACCTTTTTTCAGAGTAGATGTATCAAGTCTAATGTGGATTGAGTTTATTTCTTTTTCTTTTGTTTGTTTGTTCAATTAAGATTAATTAAGACGGATCAGCATAAAGCACACAACGTAAGTGAGCATCGCATACAATTAATCAGTTTGGAATAAAAAGATGCATAATATATAGATAGTCAGCAAGACAAAATTCACAATACAAGTCAAGAATAAAAGTTAGCAACCTAGCTAAACTACTTCTTCCTATTGACTTGGACATGGGCAGTATTGATTTTGCCTTTTTCTTTTTGTTGCTGACTACCGGATGCTTCCCCTACATGCTGAGTTCTATCAGCTTGTTCTTTCTCCCCCGTTTTGCCACCATCTGGCGGAGGAGGAACAAAAGTGTCATTGAGAGCAGCACGAGTTAATCTGACTGAATAAGCCTTAAGTCTCTTCGTGCTTTCCCTTAACCCATCAAAAATAGGTATACCATCGTCTAAGGTATCGAGAGGAATGCGGATAGATGCACTGAACATACTGAGTATATACTCCTGGGATTTTCCAAGCCATGTGATTGTGTCAGTCAGCTGGGCATAGGCTTGATAGTACATTTTAAGCAGACCCGAATCATAAAAATGACATTGAGCGTTTGTGTGACGCACATGTTTGTAAGTTGCCCGAGAGTATTGCAATAGTTCATTGGTCTTGAGTTGATCAGTTTCCATTTCCTCTTTACTTAAGTTGAGTAGACGGACAGCTTCGCTTATTTGTTCGACCGAACATTGAGAAGTTGAGGAGATTAGCTCGCGAGTGCCGGTCAGCTCAGAATTCAACTTGGTAAAATGTTGATTCAACTCAGCAGAGGTAGCATAGCCCGTTTTGACCGCAGAAAGAGTATTAATTTGGCCTTGAAGGGAATTCAAGTGATTCACCATCATTAACTGCAGTTCGGCCAGCTTGACGATGGATTCTTGCTTGGGTTGCTGTGTTTGGACCGTTGCCATTACACTGACCAAATCTTTGAGACCCTTGATCTCATTGAGGAGCTGAGTGATAGATGAGATTTGGGGTGACTCAATATTAGCAGACCCAGCAGCATCGGCATGAGAGGTGTTCAAATCCTGAAGAATAGTTTGAGCGGAGTCAATAATGCGACGTCCGGATTCAGTAGCATGAAGATAGGCATAGGTTGTTTCAGGAATTGACTCAGTTTCCGGAATTCTGGTTGAAGCAGAGGGGCCAGCTTGGTGAACAACTGGACTTTGATTAGCAGCAGGAACTGACTGCTCAATATTCTGCGATATTGGATGGGAAGGAGGTGGATCATCACAGATATTGACTTGCTCAGTGTTGGTTTGAGTTGGTGAGGGAGGAGGTAACTCAGGCTGAGCAGGGGTTTCCTTAGCATGCTTTCTACTTGGAGCAGCTTGGACTTCGAGCTCTTGCCCGGCAGGAATTGGATTTTCCGGAGACTTGGCTTGTTCCTCAGGATGAGTAACAGAGGCTTGATTTTTCTGAAGTTTCGTTGGAGAAGGCTCAGTGGGATTCGAGAAGAACTGGAACTGCATATCGATAGGTCAGTAATGGGATCCCGCAGAGGAGAATCACCCAAAAGATCAA
This sequence comes from Euphorbia lathyris, assembly GCF_963576675.1. Classification (NCBI taxonomy): domain Eukaryota; kingdom Viridiplantae; phylum Streptophyta; class Magnoliopsida; order Malpighiales; family Euphorbiaceae; genus Euphorbia; species Euphorbia lathyris. The sequence continues at coordinate 1,396,244 of NC_088914.1, forward strand.
TAATTGCCGACTTCTGAGCCTTTTTCTTAAGCCTTCTCAATTTCTTAGCCTTAGGAGGAGAGGGGTCAGCTTGAATAGAATCAAGAGAGTCAGAAAGTGAATGTGCCCCCAGGTCAGCATGTTCCTTTGCTGTGGGCTCAGCCTGCTCTTCAACCATCTCAGTATTGACTATCTGTTTATGCTCAGCACCTATTGTTGGCTCATCATCCACTTCCTCATGTTGCTCAACATTTGCTGTCTCAGTTTGCTCAACATGTTCTTGCTCCTCAGCATCAACATGTCCCCCGAGATTTTCAAATTCTTCTTCATCTTAGTTAGTGGGTGGTTTTTCGAGATCAATGCCTTGACTTCTCACAAAATGGGAGTCAGGAGTTACTATCAGGTTAAGAGGAGCAGCTTCAATAGGTTGCAAACCAGAATTCTTCTTATTCTTTAGCAGAGGTTGATCTGGAGTCTCTTCACTTTCTTCTTCAGGCTCATCGTGCCTTTTTCTTTTCTCAGCTGACTTAGGTTCTTCCTGACTTCGCTCAGCTTCAGCCTTCTTTCCCCTTGACACAATTTTCAGCTTCTTTGGAACTGTGTTAATGTTTTTAGCTGCCTGGTCAGCTTTCCTCTTTTTATCCTGCCGAGTGCGGTTAGCAGGTTTCTTCTCTTTTTGCGGATCTTGACCTTCAATTGCGGCTCCTTTTCCTTTCTTAGGCCCTATTGGTTGATCAAAGGCAAGACCAAACAATACAGAAGCTGTGATCTCTGTGCCCCAGACGTTAATTTCCTCCACTAAGCTTACTTGGTGGTCTTTGAGGATCCTAGTGATTAGAGAGCCTAATCTAAGGGTACCCGTACTTCGTCGGAAACCACCGATGAGAAAGATCGGCATATTGATCGGCTGATAGGTCAGCATGTGCCATATAAAGCATTGCTCGAAGTTGGATGCTGAGGACGCATCATTGATTTTTGGGAAGAGGAAGTTGGTCAGTATATAGTGGGCCATCTTTTGATTCTGACCCATGGATGTGCTAGAGATTTCCCCGATATGACCGACAGGTTTGCAAAAACTAGCGGGATAATCAATTTTGTCCTGGTCACCTGATTTTCTAAGTTTGGCTCCTTCGTTTTTTTAATTTTAGTAGTGAGGCAAGGTAAGAAGGATTGATGAAGATATCTTTTCCTTGAACCTTGGTGACCATGTAGTCCCGGTTGTCGTCAGCGACTCTTAGGTTAGTGTAGAACTCCTTTACTAACTCAGGGTAGGTGGCTTCTCGAATCGAGAACAGCTCGGTCCAGCCGTTCTTTCAGATCCATTCATAGAAGGGTTGCTCGGCTTCCACAAATCCCTTCGAGAACCAGCGGGAGTGGTCAACTTTGTATCCCCTTACACTGCTGTAAACCAGGGAGTAGGTACATTCCAATGGTTTCTTTCCCTTATCCTGCTTTTGTTTCCTTTTCGATGAAGCATCCAAGTCAGCATGAGAGCTTTTGTTTGGAGTTTGGTCATGCTGACCAGGTTCTTGAGATTTAGGATTTTCATTGGAGTGGTTTTTGTCGGAACCAGCACCGGAGAGGTTTTGTGAGTTCTTAGACATGATTCTTAGAAATCTTTGAGAGGTTTGGGATTTTGAGAGAGAAAGAGATTGATTTCCAGAAATTTCAAGCGTAGAGAGAGATAAGTGGGAATTCTTCCACTATTTATAGAAGTTCGAATTGATCCTATTCGTTGAACTAGCCGTTTTACCTCGAGATGATCAATCGACAAAGATCCTAGCATTTATGACACATTCGGCGCATGTGCTTTCTCATTATTTCTTACATCATCCTAGGTGGCTATTTAATTCGCGTGCTAGCATTTAATGTTGCAAGTGGGCTTCACTCAGTTTGTTAGAATACTAAACGTTTGTGGTACTGAGTGTATAGTTTTATGTAGAGGGCTTTCATGCTATTTTAGTAACTCAGCCTAATATAATCACTTTAGCATGTATGTCTTACTCAGCATAGGGTGACTTTCTAAAACACATTTTAAGCTTAGCATGTAGCAGTTACTAATTTAGCACATATCACTCAGCATGGTAATCACTCAACATTCAATTAATCACATAGTTCTATTGAAGAGGATTAGACATACCGATAGCTTCCCTTAGTATGTTGAATTGCTCACGAGCCAAAGGCTTGGTGAAGATATCTGCAAACTGTTCATCTGTTGGAACGTAGGTCAGCTTGATCTCACCCTTGAGTACATGATCTCTAATGAAGTGATGCCTTATGCTGACATGATTCATTCTGCTGTGTTGGATTGGATTTTTAGATAGGTCAATGGCGCTTTTGTTGTCACATTTGACTTCAATTGTTTCTGTTTTAACTCCATAATCCTCAAGCTGTTGCTTAATCCATAGGACTTGTGCAACACAGCTTCCAGCAGCTACGTACTCAGCTTCAGTTGTAGACAGGGCAACAGATGACTACTTCTTGCTGAACCAAGATACCACACAGCTTCCAAGGAAGTGACATCCTCCCGAAGTACTTTTACGTTCAAGCTTATCTCGTCCATAGTCAGCATCAATGTATCCAATGAGTGTGAAGTCATTTGAGGTTGGATACCATAAACCTGCATTAACTGAGCTCTGCAAATATCTAAAGATTCTTTTTACAGCTACAAGGTGGGATTCCCTGGGGTCAGCTTGATATCTTGCACAATAACATACTGAGTACTGAATGTCAGGTCTACTAGCGGTAAGGTAAAGTAGAGAGCCAATCATACCTCGATACAGCTTGCTATCTACAGATTTACCTTTCTCATCTTTGCATAGGACAGTATCAGTGCCCATTGGGGTTGATATGGGTTTACAATCTTCCATATCGAATTTCTTTAGCATTTTTTTTGGCGTACTTAGATTGACTAATGAAAATGCCGTTCTTACCTTGCTTGATTTGAAGTCCAAGGAAGAAGTTGAGTTCACCCATCATGGACATCTCGAACTCAGTTTGAATCTGTTTACTAAATTCTTTGCACAAAGATTCGTCAGTAGCACCAAAGATTATATCATCTACATAAATTTGTGCCAGCAGGGTATGTTTACCCTTTTTCTTAATGAACAAGGTTGTGTCAGCTTTGCCTCTGACATAATTCCTGGTCAGCAGGAAGTTGGTCAACCTCTCATACCAAGCACGTGGTGCTTGCTTTAGGCCATATAAGGCCTTCTTGAGTTTATAAACGTGGTTTGGAAATTTGGATCTTCAAACCCTGGAGGCTGACTAACATATACCTCTTCATTTATAAAGCCATTAAGAAAAGCACTTTTAACATCCATTTGATATAACTTAAAATTCATATAGCTAGCATATGCACACAGTATACGTATAGCCTCTAACCTAGCAACGGGTGCAAAAGTTTCTCCGTAGTCTATGCCCTCCTGCTGACTATAGCCTTGGGCTACAAGTCGAGCTTTATTTCTAACTACGTTGCCTTGCTCATCTAGTTTATTTCTAAAGACCCACTTAGTTCCTATGGTCTTTTGATTCCTAGGTTTTGGTACTAAATCCCATACCTCATTTCTTGTGAATTGATCAAGCTCTTCTTGCATAGCATTGATCCAATATTCATCGTGCTCAGCATCAGCAAAGTTCTTTGGCTCATGTACAGAGACGAATGCGACATTGCTAAGATATTTTCTAAGCTGATCTCTCGTCATCAGCTTGTTGTCAGCAGCATCAAGAATGGACTTCTCCGAATGTCCTCTTGGGATTTTTATTTCTTTGGGTAATGTTGAGTTATCTGGAATAGGTGTTTCTACAACATCTGCAGGAATAGATTGGTCAGCAAAGGTGATTTCAGGTTCGTGTTTACCTTTGGTCAGCCCTTGTACTGGTGACTCAATAGCTCCTGTTTGGTTAGCGGAAGCTGAGCTTGGTTCATCTTCGGCAGACTGAGTTGTCTTTCCTGCAGGGTCAGTTTCATCGAACTCTATATGGACAGATTCTTCAACAATTTGAGTTCGTTTATTATATACTCTATATGCTTTGCTGTTAGTTGAGTACCCTAAAAAGATCGCTTCGTCAGCTTTAGCATCAAATTTTGCAAGGTTATCTTTTGTATTGAGTATAAAACATTTACACCCAAAGGCACGAAAGTAGCCAATGTTGGGCTTTCGTCCTTTCCAAAGTTCGTATGGGGTTTTCTTAAGAATAGGTCTAACTAAAGCCCTATTGAGTATGTAGCATGCTGTGTGGATAGCTTCACCCCAGAAATACTTTGGAAGCCTATTTTCACTCAGCATAGTTCTAGCAATTTCGACAATTGTTCTGTTCTTCCTTTCAACGACCCTATTTTGTTGAGGCGTTCTAGGAGCAGAGAAATTGTGGTCAATACCACCAGCTTCACAAAATTCGTCAAACTGTTGGTTTTTGAATTCTCCACCATTGTCGCTTCTAATATGAGCTACTTTTAGGTCTTTGTCATTTTCAGGCTTTTTAATCAATGTGGTGAACATCTCAAATGTTTCATCCTTGCTACTCAGCAAGATGATCCAAGTATACCGAGAGAAATCATCTACAATGACTAAGAAGAATTTCTTACCGCCCAAGCTGAGTGGCTGAACAGGTCCGAAAAGGTCCAAGTGTAGTAATTCCAATGGTCTCTTGGTTGAGACAATGTTTTTACTTTGAAAATACTTTTTCGTTTGTTTCCCTTGCTGACAAGCATTACATAATTGATCTTTTTCAAATTTCAATTTGGGCAATCCCTCAACTAGTTGCTTTCTAGCTAATTTGGCTAGGAGGTCCATGCTTACATGACCAAGTCTCCTATGCCATAGCCAGGAGTTATCCTCTTTAGACATTAAGCATATATTTTTGAAAAATTGTTTTTCTAAACTCAACATATATACATTGTCAACACGAGGGGCAGTTAAAATCAATTTGTTTGTTTTTCCCTCGAGTATCCGACACTGAGTAGCATCAAATATAACCTGTCTACCGCAATCACAAAGCTGAGCTACGCTCAATAGGTTATATTTGCGACCCTTAACTAAGGAGACTGACTCAATGGTGGGATTACCTCCGATAGTACCTGATCCTACTATCTTACCCTTCTTATTGTCTCCAAAGTTGACATTCCCACCTCATTTAAGCTCAAGTGTGATGAATTGAGTTTCATCACCAGTCATATGCCTCGAGCATGCGCTGTCAATATACCATAGTTTTGACTTCTCCACGCACCTCAGGCTCACCTGCATTTTGAATCATTCATCTTTAGGTACCCAATTCTTTTTGGGTCCTCGTTTGTTAGCATAAACAGGTGCAAAGTCATATTTTAACTTGTGACGACATACTTTTATTGTATGGCCAGCTTTACCACAGAAGTCACAGAAGGTTACCCTCTTGGGGTGACTTTGTTTTTGGTCAGCACCATTGTGCTGAGCATGCTAACATACCTTAGTGGTATGTCCTTTCTTTCCGTAGAAGTCACATTGGACAGTCCGCTTGTTATACCAACACACATCTCTTGTGTGACCCTTTTTCCCACAACAGTCACATTGAGTGAACTGTCTATGCTGACTAGTACCTGGGTACTCAACATGGGATTTATTTGAACCTTTCATTTGGTTCTGAAGGTTTGTGACATCCTTTCTCAGTTTCTTTGAATCTGATTGGACCCCCGAGACAAACTTGTGCATAATTTCCATGTTGCTATGCAAAGTTGAGTAGTCTTGGAGAAGATATCGGAGGTCACTAAGTTTGACCTCTTCAATCTCGTCACACCGCCTGCTGAGTGCCTTTATTTTCTTATTACACTTTTTAGTTAGTGTATATAAATCACTCAGTGCGTTAATCATTTCTTTTCTAAGCAAGTGTAAGGATGTTACCTCATTTGAGTACTCCTCCTGTTCAGATTCTTCAGAGAGGTCAGCATGCTCATATTGAGTGTGGTCAGCAGCGTCATCGGCCATGAAGCATATATTTGCCAACTCAGTGACTTCAGCTTCTGACGATGTTGAGTCGTCACTGTCACTCCATGTGGCCACCATTGCCTTTTTGCTTCCCTTTTTGTCTTTCTTTAGATTAGGGCAGCTTGACTTAATATGCCCAGTTTGATGGCACTCAAAGCACGTGACAGGCTTGGAGCTGTCCTTTTTGTACTTGTCACTGGACTCAGCTTTGTACCTATCACCTCTTCTGAATGGCCTCTTGCTATTCTTTTCATTCTTTTTGAACATCTTCTTCATCTTTCTTGTGAACATGGCCATTTCCTCATCATCTGATGAGTCAGCTTCAGTTGAGTCAGCTTTCATGACAAATGATTTTTGTTTCTTGTCTTCTGACTTTTCTTTTGCTTCAGAATTTTTCATAGAGATCTCATGAGTCAGCAGAGATCCGATCAGCTCGTCATATTTATATGTGGTCAAGTCTTGAGCCTCTTCTACGGCAGTTTTCTTAGCTTACCAGCTCTTAGGTAAGCTTCTCAGAATTTTCTTCACCTGCTCTTCTTCAGTGAAGTTCTTGCCGAGCCTCTTTAGCTCATTTATGATGTTAGTGAATTTGGCGTTCATTCCTGAGATGTCCTCATCGTCGTTCATCTCGAACAGCTCGTATAACCTCATATGTTGGTTCACCTTTGATTCCTTGACCTTGCTTGTACCTTTGTAGGTTACTTCAAGCTTCTTCCAAATCTCTTGTGCTGACTCGCAACCTGAAATCTTATTGTATTCTGCAGCATCTAACGCACAGTGAAGCATATTGATAGCCGAAGCATTGTTTTGTAATTTTTTAAGGTCATCTTCTGACCACTCAGTTTCACTCTTAACAACTTTCTCATTGTCAACAGTTTTATATGGCACATATGGGCCTTGAACTATTGCAAGGCATGCACTCATGTTTGTGGCTTGAATAAAGTTCTTCATCCTATTCTTCCAGAATGTATAATTGGATCCAAAGAATAGGGGAGGCCGACTAATTGATAATCCCTCTGGGAGTATCTGTGTTGTTTGGTTCCCGGGAAGGAAACGAGTGCTGTTCTCGGCCATTTATCGGGATCTGCTCAAGATTGTTAAATCTTTGAATAGTGAGCTATTTAGCTCTGATACCACTTATTGGTCCCGTGTGATTAGTTCCAAGGGGGGGGGTTAGGAACTAATACAATTTTTTCGATTTAATTAAGCTGACTTAATATAATTCTTTGAGTTGAATAACTCAGCTTTTGGTCAGCACGGCCGATTTTGTCGTAAGACAGCTTTAGTCAGATGTTGACTAGAACTGTTTTACTTGTAAGTTGGGAATTGACACTTATGTGGTCAGCTTCCAACTTAGCACACTTATTTACTCAGAGTCAGCGTGAACACTTTATATACTGAGCAAAGATAACAAGCAACACATACAGATATATATATATATATGTATATATATTGAAAGAGTTCAGAGATTACTCAGCACGACTTATCCTGGTTCGACCTCTCCGCCTAAGTCCAGTCCCCAGAGTCCCTCTGGGCTTTTTAAATCCAATACTGAGCTCTTTAAGGGTAGAGCACAAACCGTTTACAAGGCAGTTGAATATGCAAGAGTATCTTCCTCTATTCGTCTACTCAACTCCTACTAAGTGCTATAACCGAACACTTAGGTTTCTCTACCACTGAGTATTTACAACCAAACACTCAGCACAACACTCTCAAATTACAATTGATACAAATTGTTCTTTTCGAATGAAGAACGCTTTAGATGATTACAATATCACTCTAGCTTTTACACAGAATAGAAAAGTTGGTGTAATATCTCTTTTTGTTTTGATGTGCTTTTTGCTTGTATTTTCTCACTTGTATTTTCTGTAAATCGGCAATCTTCCAAGAGGTTTACTTGTCTCTTTATAGTTGCAATCTGAAGATCAAATCATTTAAATTTGATCTGCCCGTTGAATCCAAAACGGCTCTTTTGGGAGACAAGGCTCTAGTCAGCTTCAGGTTTGCAGGCCAATCCTGTCGTCTGATTTCCTCAGGTGCCAGGCTTGTCCTTTTCTTGCAGTTTTGTCTTCTTGTACAGGTTTCATCTTTTAGCTAATCAGACGTTTGACCCATGCATCTTGAAATCATTTTTGTGCGTAATTCCGAGGTTCCTATTATTGGTTCAGACAGTTGTCGGACTTGTCTTTTAGCTAACGGATGTTTGGTGCTGTCCTGAAGTTCACTCGGCATGACTTTGTTATTCGTTGGCTTCTAATTGTTGTTAATCCAGATACTGAGTTCTCTTTTACTCAGCTTCCATGGTCAGCTTCGTTCTACAAGAACTTAGTTCGAAGACTCTTCTATTCTTGATACTGAGTTTCGCTCCACTCAGCTTCTTGATCTCTAAGCTTCTATTCCGAAGATGACTTATCTTCTGTTATGCTGAGTTCCACTCTACTCAGCTTGTGCTGTGATCTTATGCTGACTTTGTCCTGTCTTACTTTTTATTTCTATTTATATTTATATTTATACTCAACATTGAACAAACATATTAGTACAATTAACTCAAAGCACTTAAATTTAATTATCCCTTAATCATGGATTAACTTAAATGATTTTGTCAAATCAAAATCGTGTGGAAAGGTGTTTCAACAATTTCTTCCTGTCGAACTCGTTGGTTCAAATGAGGTTCCACTTATTTAGTCTTCTAGTTCATTTGCCTTCTAAACTCGCATCTTCATCTTTAAGGAGATAGTTAGGGTAATAAATCATCACACTTCTTGCGAACAAAATCTCATCATCAAAATCACTGTAATTGTTTGATTTACTAATTCGGTTTAAACTATTTTAGATATTGATTGCCTCATTTTGTGAACAAATAAAAGGTATTTGCAAATAATAAAACTCTTACGATACGCTGGATCTAACTAAAAGAAGACTGCCAAGGACGAATTCGAAACCTATTTCCGCAGTAACCAGATTTTCTATCATCCTAAGTCATATGATATCTAACCTAGGCTCTGATACCAATTTTGTCACGACCGATCCCACGGACCATGACCGACGCTAGGGAACGGGTAAGCTTAAGCTACCGGAACCCGTAGCAAGCCTTAATATAATATAAAATCAACCTTACCAATAGTCTTAAATAATATAATATTAACTCCTTCAATAAACACACAATATAATCCTCAAACTGGTACTGCGGTCTAGAATATAAATTTTAACATAATTCTTAAATAGTCATACATAATAAGATAGATGTGCTGCCCGAAGAAAGAAATTAGGATGCAACAGACTTCTAGTCACCTGAAAAATTAAAGGAGTCAAACCTCCCATAGTAAATTAATTATATTATATACATGAGTAATTTAACATTTATGTCACACACAATAATTATAATCATAATATATAATATAAGTGATCACACAATATGTTTTTCATAAAATTGTCTTATAAATAAATAGATAGGTGGTTTAATACGTGTGTTGGACCCTAAACCTTAATACCCAATCTAATAATCCACCAATAATCACCATTTCACTCATATCCAATAACTGGGGGACCGAGAATAACTCAACCGACCACACACCCAGTTAGCTGGAGGACCGAGAATAACTCAACTGATTCCGTACCCAGCCTAACTTAAATCCAAAATCCACATATCAAATAGCGCAAGAATATCTCAACCGAGCTTATCCATATATCACAACATTCACAACATTAGTATCATCAATATCCAATAACCCGATAGTACCTGTGCGCACAAGGTCCTGATGCCGCTCACCAGGAAGCATGTCCATAACACGTATTTATCCACAAATAATTACGTATAAATTATTATAAACAATAAGACACTTTTATAAGTAAAAATAATACTTTACTTGAAATATCATGAAATCGTTTATTATGAATGCAAATGCTAAATTAAAAATGCATAACATATAATTAACTCACAAATTGCTCCTAGCTGACTGTCCTAATTTTCAGGTACTGCTGCTCCTCCTACCAGTTGAGTATCTAAAAGAGATAATATTATTTTTAGAATTTATATATGTTTAGGGAAATATTAAAATTTATTTTGTCTCGTTTTACAGACTGTCTACCGAAAATTCGGCAGAGTCTTCCCTATAAAACGAACATCCTCCTAGTAATAACTAGGGTCAACCCTGCAATAAAATACACTTCTATATTCAAAAATATTCAAAGTCCAAACCGGGACTCCATAGACTACAATTTATCAACCCGGTTGGACATCAATCATCCGACAGTTCCATAACTGTCAGTAATTCCAATACTTTACTCCCAAAATTACACATCATCAAACAACATATAAACATATATACTTATAATCAATTTTCATAATATCTATATCAACCAAATTAACTAACCAATAATCTTAAGAGCATAATTAATTAATTATGCTTAGTCCAATCTCCCTTCAACCTTTTTTTTTAAAAAAAAAATTATATATTCTGAATTTTTATTTATATAAGGATCCAAAAATTATTTTTAACCCAACTTAATTTATTTCCCTTAATTTCACCAAACTATATACTTTCATAATTTATAGAGACTAAACGGTAAGGAATTTGGCCAATGTCCAAGAATTAATGTTGCTCCAAATAATATTTAGAACATTCTGAATTTAACCAAGTAATTTTTCTGCACTTATTTCGTATGTCACCGGAAAATATCACCGGTGTACGGGATCCGCCTATCGGAAAAATTAAAGTTGATTGTTTTGAGAAATTAATTATACCACTTTGTTCCTTATGATTCCAGGAGTCTAGAATCACTCTCAAAACACCCAAAATCGACCGGAAAGTTAAACTTTGGTTAGATTTCTTACTTTTTCCGGCGTAGCTCTGATTACCCTTCAAAACTCCTTGCATGCATCAAAATCTAGTGTATCCATAGGTAAATCGACCCCCTGAGTCCATTTTTGGTGTTAGAATTGCAAAATAATGAACATAGGACTGAGAAATAGAGAGAATAGCAAAAGTGATGAATTTTCTCTCTCTAAACGATTTTTAAAAACTCAAAATCTCACCATAAAACTTACATGCACTTGTAGCTGGAGTTGAGAGCTTCGTTTCGGTATAAAGAACGCCAAAAATGGTGAAGAAATGAGAAAGGTTAAGGTTAGAGAAGGTTGATTTTGAAATGATGAAAAAAATGATCAAAGAAGGAGAATGGAGTGTGCCGAACCTCCAGCTCCTTATTTCATTGATTTTAGCCAAATGTTCATTTTGATCCCTATATTCATAACATCTTTTAAAAAAAATTCCAAAATTAATTATACTTTAACCTTAACTCCTTCTAATTAATTCAATTAAGCAAATAGCTTAATATATATAATTTGGGGTATTACATTAGTTTAGACCGAAGATACCGTTAGACTCGTGACATTGCCAGGAGTTTTATTAATACTAATTTTATTTTCAATTTCATTATATTATTATTAGTTTTTTTCAATATATAAAAATTAAGACTGTGACAATTTAATAATTTCCATGAGAGAAATCTCAAAAAAATTGTCTATTTTAATATATAACTGCTAACTGTCCAAATAAAACTCAAATAAAAATAATATTACATCTTATAGACGTAAACGTTACAAATTCTAGTCTATGGATGCAAGACCCTTTGCTTTAATTCGAGCTCATTATTATTTTTTTCCCAATTGAAGATCCAAAACAAAATAAAATCTTCATTAAAATAGTTTATATGAAAAGCACTCAAATCATGTTTATTTCTTTTTTATATAAAAAAAAACCCTTTTTAAAAAAAATATCTCCATTTATATAATTAAAAGTAAAATCATCTTTTTTTTTTTTTTTTTATGGCGAAGATCCATCAAAATTGTGTAATTCAAAATAAAAGAAAGAAGGAAAGAGTAAAAATAGAAGAAATGTGTAATTATGAGAAAAGATGAAAGTGATGGAATGAAAATGTTTAATTATTTCCACATAATGTGCCAAATTTTTTTTAAAAATATCACGTGTTAAGTTTAAGTGTCAAAATATCGATATTTATCAACGATTCCGTTAAGTATTCATATAAATTGGGTGAAATTGTACCAATTGGCATAGATCAAAGGTCAAATATGATCAAATAATAGGTTAATTGCCAAATAATAAAATTTTGAATAGATCAGAAACCAAATAATACTTTAAACCAATTAAATTTAATAGTATAATTTAATTGTAATTTTTATAATTAATTACGATTCTATGTGGAACGCCCATTAAAAATTCCAATGGGCAAACCATATTAAAAAAAATTATAATGAAATTCAGTTTTAAAAAAATTATTTAATTATTTCCTTTAATAATTTAAAGGGTAAATTATAAAACTAGGTCAAATGGGAAGCCCATTTACATATTTAACTCATTTACTCAACCTACTATCAACCTACTATATATCTAGATTGTTTTTGTGTGACTTTTCCATAATACCCCCAATCTTTCATTTTCCTCTTCCTCTTCCTTACGGTTTCCTCTTCATCCAAAATGGCTCCTCCTCCTTCCACAGGGATCTAACCTGCAAAATCCGTTATTGTTTGACGGCGTTCTCCAACAACTCCTACTCCGGTGAGAGAAAAGGGAAGCGAACGACGGTAGAGGAAAAACGAGAGGGCGATTTTAGGGCGAATGACGGTAGAAGAAGGTGAACATTGAGAGCAAAGAATAGGAAGAATGCGAACAGACGGTAGAAGAAGGTGAACAGTGAGAGAAAAGACGAGGAAGAAGGTGAACAACAGAGAAAGGGAAGAAAGAGGGCGATTTTAGAGCGAACGACAACCTCGTTCCGTGAGGCGGAAGATTGGGAAACGCAGAGAAAATGCCTAATTCTATAAATCTCAATGAATTGTTGTTGGTGTATTCATTTATGTTCTGATTTTTTTGTTAAATAATGTTAGAATCCGTTGTTGTTTGCCATTTTTTGTTATATACAACTTAGCGAATTTTGTTAAAAACACATCCAGACTTCGCATATGCTAACTAAAATCATTAACTAAACCAAACATTAGTTTCGCAGACTTCGCATATGCTAACTAAAATCATCAACTAAACCAAACATTAGCTTCGCAGACTTCGCATATGCTAACTAAAATCATCAACTAAACCAAACATTAGCTTCGCAGGCTTCACATATGCTAACTAAAATCATCAACTAAACCAAACATTAGCTTCACAGGCTTCGCATATTTAGCTTCGCAGGGTTCGCATATTTAGCTTCGCAGGGTTCGCATATGCTAACCTCTGCGAAGCCAGACGGGGGGAAGACAGCCGCGCGTAAATATTGAGAGTATTATGGGAAAGTCACACAAAATCAGTCTAGATATGTAGTAGGTTGAGTAAATAGTTTAAATATGTAAATGGGCCTCCCATTTGACGCATTTTTATAATTAACCCTAATTTAAATTAGGTCAGTTATTACTTTTAGGTAGAGGCTATGATTACTTTTAGGTAGAGACTATGATTACTTTTAATATATTTTAAGGATTAGAGTTTATTAATTAAGAGTAAAATATATTTATTAGGATTTTAAATTTATGAATTGGAATCTATAATTTATAAATATAATAAAAAAATAGAAAAAATAAAAAAATAGACCTTGTAGTTTGGGTCATTTTCAAATATAAACTACATGGTTTAAAAGTTTGCAAACTGGTACCATGTGATTCATTTTGTTAGCAAAAGCAGTTCAAACTAACTAACGGTGTTTTAAAAAGTGAATTACTATACCTAGCCACAAATTCCTACCTTTAGCCTCGGGAATTGACCGAACTACCCTTTGCACAAAAATTGAAAAAAGACAAAACCTCTCAAGAACCCTATACACTCTTCGATCAAATTCGGACTAATTTTTGAACCAAATCATGGATGGTGACAGAGGCCGTAAAGGGAAAGCGAAAATGGTAAGATTTACGGTTTTATTTTGTTGATTTACGCTTCAATTTGAGATCTGTGGGATCTTTTTGAAAATCGCCGGAATCGCAGTCGGGCGTATGAACATCACGTCCGACCTGTAGTTCCGGCGTAAGAACATCACGTCCGACCAGTGGTGCGGGCGTGATAGCCACATGCCCGCACCATAGGTCGGGCGTGATGTTCAAACGCCCGAACCATAGGTCGGACGTGATGTTCATACGCCCGACCAGTGGTTCGGGCGTGATGTTCATACGTCCGAGGGAGTTTTTTTTTAAATTATATTTACATTTAAATTAATTTAGTGTAATTTTAGTATTTATATGTTACAATTTTAGATTAATTTAGTGTAATTTTTTGTAGACGGAGCGGTCTACTAGGGGGGAATCCATCCCGTCATCTGCTCGTCGTCTAGATATGGACGACAAGGATGATACACCACGGCATACGAGATTGCGTGGTATTGATATATCTGGTCGTAGGCGGAGAGGGGCTGCGACGGAGCAGGTGCGGAGGGGTCCGATTGTCGATCAGTCCGATATTCATGGATCAGAGGGGGCGACAGATTTTGATGACAGAGAGCCTGATAGCGATTCTGTGGAGGACTACTTGGATGTGGTAGCACAGGTACTGCGACAGTCTGCAGCTGCACGTGATCGCGAGGGTGAGGATGTCGATGAGCAGCCGACCCCGGTTAGACAGCCGACCCAGCGCATAGGAGGTCGCTTTGCGAGTACATGTATTTTTTAGTATAATTTTAATATAATTTTATAACTTTAGTATAATTTTATAAATTTAGTATAATTTAATAGTTTTAATATAACTTTAGTATAATTTTATAACTTTAGTATAATTTTATAAATTTAGTATAATTTAATAGTTTTAGTATAATTTTAGTATAACTTTAGTATAGTTTAGTATAATTTAGTATAGTTTAGTATAATTTTATAAATTTAGTATAACTTTAGTATAATTTTATAAATTTAGTATAATTTTAGTATAACTTTAGTATAATTTAATAGTTTTAGTATAATTTTAGTATAACTTTAGTATAATTTTATAACTTTAGTATAGTTTAGTATAATTTTATAAATTTAGTATAATTTTAGTATAATTTAATAATTTTAGTATAACTTTAGTATAATTTTATAACTTTAGTATAATTTTTTAACTTTTAGGGACCGGCAAACGTCCCAAAGCTAGTGAGGACGAGAGCTGGATTGTTAGTGGGCCGGTGGATGGTGGCCCCGTTGATGGTTCCGTGATTCCTAGTTTTCTAGGACATGTTGCCTCACGGATGCTGGGAGGAAAGTTTCGGTCGTTTCTCACATGCTACAACAGATCAACAGCATGCCGGGATTTGTGGGTGTGGTTTTCTGGTGCGTCACCCAAGGTAAGAATAATTTAGTTTGTCAACATTTATTGTAATTTGTATTTTTAACTATAAACCTCAAAAACATTCAGTAATTGTATATGTGTCATTTTACAGCTGAAGGATATGATCGAGAAGACTGGGTTGTCTCACCTTCCATATATCATGTTTAGGAACCTCGACACTCCGATGTTGACTGCGTTCGTGGAGCGGTGGCAGCCCGATACGAACTCCTTCCACATGCCGTTTGGGAAGATGACTATCCAGCTGCATGATGTATGACAGATTCTTCGGATCCCGATCGACGGTGCGATGGTGTCCGAGTCTCCCACTACTGACTGACTGCATGCCATGTGCATGATGATGTTCGGCGTGGATCGGGAGCAGCTTCTGTCGCCGATCCGATATCTCTGAAGTGGTGGAGGTGTATTTGTTGATGCTGTACATAGGCTTGTCATCGAGGTAGGGATGACGCTACTAGGGCCACAACGTGGATGTGGCTTATGCTCGGATCCACTTTGTTTGTTGACAATAGTGGAGATAGGATTAGGCCGACCCATCTTGCTGAGGTTTACGACGGTGTCAGAGGGGCAGCTGGACTTTCATGGGGGTCTGCTACACTTGCCACGTTGTATCGGTAGCTGGGGATAGCGAGCAGAGGAGACTGTTCTGGTATATGCGGATGTTTGACCCTACTACAGGCGTGGATATACGAGTATTTTCCGGTGTTCCGGCCGCATAGACTAGCTCAAGTGATCCCAGCTGACCATGCACGTGCACTAAGATGGGAGGTCGGGGTACCAAGCAAGACGACCGCCCGACTAGATACTATACGCGGGTAGATGGACCGTATGACGGCAGCAGAGGTATTTTATAAAATTTTAGAATTAATTTAAGTATTACTTATAATATATTATTATTTATTATTGAGTATTATTTTATTTCAGGTGACGTGGTTGCTTTATGGTCATGTCCCCGATGATGATCGGCTTCGAGTGTCCTACGCCGGTTGGATATGGTGTAGAGACATTGTCAAGCCGTATATGCTGGATCGAGCGTTGCGACAGGTCGGATATACTCAGCCTATCCCAGCTGAGCGTATTAGACCTGATAAAGTAGTACAACCATGGAGGTCTTTATCGTACAGGCTCACGCATTCCTCTGTCACAGTTGAGGATACCTGGCGGAGATTTCCATCGGCTCGGGGCATTGATCGGAGGAGATGTCGGCCAGCTGGATACGATCCCACTGCCTATGATGCTGCTTACATGGACTGGTATATGCGATATTCGCATCCTCATCTCCTTCATGCACCACAGGATGGACCGGTCCAGTATGCTCGCGCCAACAGCGAATTTGTAAGTTTATTATTATTTAATATTATTATTTAGTATTAGTTTATATGTGTTTACTTTTTAATATTTTTTTTTGCAGTGGTTAGCTGGTTGTGGCGTGTCACCCAACTAGCGGCTACCCACCGATCTGACGAGGATGCTCCACTCATTAAGAGGGAGATGGATGAGTTTATGGACGCGTGGCGTCGAAAGAACTAAATGTCGTAATTATATGTACTCTTTTATTACATTTTAACACTTTTGATATTATATGTACTCTTTTATGTTTATTAATTTTTATTTCAATGTTTATGATGTTAAATTTTATTTGTTAAAGGGTAGTCCGAGTTAAAATGTCGTAATTTTTATTTCTAAACGGATAATTCGAGTTAACCACAATCATCAACAATTTTTTTTGGATTTATTCATGCGGACGTGAGGTAATCACGCCTCACCATAGGTGCGGACGTGATAGCCTCACGCCTCACCTTGTGGTGAGGCGTGATTACCTCACGCCCGCGTGCCGGGAGAGGTATTTTTCCCCCATTTCCCACCTCAAAGCCTCAAAAGGTATTTTCATCCTTTCACGGAGCTAGAGGTGGGAAATTGGGGCTGGGTTTAACAATACCCTTAAAAAAAGCCAAAAGTCAAATGGTAAAGAGCTATTTTTATTTTTATATTTAATTATTTTATAAATTAACCCTTTTATTATCACAAACAAACTCCAAAACAAAGATAAAAATAGAGAGGGCGTGTTTAGAGAGAATGAAAATAAATAAATTTATAAAATAAATAAATATAAAAATAAAAATAAAAATAAAAATAGAAATAGCTTTTTACCATTTGAATTTTGACTTTTTTTAACACCATTAGTCAATTGGACTGTCTTTACTAACGGAATGAACCATAAGGTATTAGTTTGCAAAATTTTAAACTACGTAGTTTATATTTGTAAATGGCCTAAATCACACAGTTTATTTTTGTACTTTTTTAAAAATATATATTTTATTTATGATAGATAGAAAATAATAATATTAAGAATTAATTTTATAATATGATTTAATTGTAATTTTTTATAATTAATTATGATTTTTATATAATAAATAAACCTAAACTTTTTCAACCCTAACAATAACCTAAATTATGCTGAGCTTTAACTCTTTCAAGCCCATATGACACAAGAATGGGCCCATTTCAGAAAAGAATATGAACCTTATTAAGTTATAAAGGAGATTATATCAAAAATCAGTTTTTAATTTTTATTTATATTTATAAAAATTATTTTTATGTATTTTATCATTATACGATTTATACGATTTTAAATTATTTATCAGTTTTTAATCTTTATTTATTTATATTTATAAAAATTATTTTATCATTATACGATTTTAAATCTTAAAATATTAGAATATCATAATTTTAATTTTAATTTTAATTTTTTTTTTGTCAAATTTTCAGTTAGTTATTTATCGGGAAAAAAACAGTTTTTAAAAAAACCCATCAGATTTGATATTTTAATAAATTTGTTTAAGAGAATGAAACATTAGTAAATAATTTATCAATAGTGATTATTGTGTAATTTACCCTTAGTTATATCCCTTTGGGTACCTTCCATAGTTCCACTTCTCTATATGGTTATTGTCAATGTTGTAAAAAATAATAGGCGCTAGTCGGGTGGTCAGTGTCTTTGAAAATTAATCGATAATTAAAATATGCACTATACTATCTAAAAATAACAATATAAAATGTATTATTTCAGAAAAATAGATATATCTGTAACATATATTCTTAAAAACATGTTAAAAAAATATATTTCAATAATAATATTATTGAAAATACTGAAACAAGTAAAAAATAATATCCATATATAAGTAATATAATTAACCGAAAACTATATCCTAAAGTCTTCAATCATACCATAAGTGAAATACACAATTGTTGACTAAACTTTTATGGTTGTCTCAAAATAATCATTCAACTTCAATTCGTCTAATAAAATCATTTCATTTTGAATTTTGTCTCTATAAAATCACTCCGGCGACTTTAAGAGCAAAACACAATGTTCACCGAAACGAAATGTGACTAGCTGGCCAATAATACAAGGCTACCACCTAGCCGACATACGTTATTTCGGCCATCTACTTGACGAACATGTGTCATCTAGGTGGCAGCCACATGTTGTTTCAATCATTGTTGAAAGTTGACTACTGCTGATATGGCAGCCACGTACGTCACTTTTTCAATGTCTTTTTGCTATTGAAGTCGCCGGAGTGACTTAATTAAAACAAAATTCAAAGTTTGATAATTTTATTATGACAGAATGGAATTGAGTAACTATTTTGAAACAATCATGAGAGTTCAGTGACCAACTATGCATTTAAATAGCCTTATCATGAAAGCAAGTAAAAAACACAATTAACAAAAATATCCGAAAATAATAAAAACAATTCACCAAAAATCCCATGACAATATTCAAAATTGAATTATAATGAAGCCAAAAACCAAAAAATAATGAAAAATAATATTTTTTTATTTTGCTCACTGCTCAAGCTGCTTGCACGCGCCCATAAGGCAACCTAGACAGCCAAAAAAAATGGCCACAAGCCTAGACAGGAAAAATTGGAATAAATTCTCGATTTTTAACACCCTGTTTAGACGGTCTTATTTTTAAACACCGGTTTTCTGTCAATAGCTGACAGATGTTATTTTATTAATGATTGTTTCTCAATCCTATCGAAATAATTTTAATCTATGTAACGAAAAACTACGAAAAAAGAGAACCAAACGGACACGTGATCTCATTTTCAATCCGCCCATAATTATTTGAATTTCAGGAATTAGCATCCAAATTATACAAGCAACAAGGCTTCAATCCTCTAGAAACCATCTCATTATAAACATGAACAACCTCTTTTCTCATTCCACCCCTCTCAATATAAGCAGCAATAAGTGCCTCATAAACATCTTCACCGGGATTCAACGACCGATCTTTCATAATTCTCAGATACTTCTCGGCTTGCTCTAACCTTCCATTCCGACACAGGCTCCGAATCACCAATCCAAAAACAAGTATTCCCGGAGAAATTGACCGAAATTCGAGTTCATAGTAGAGTTTTAGCACTTCCTCAACCTGATTCTCTTTCTCAAACCCCGCAATTAGATGAACGTATGTCATCTCATTCGGCTCAAACCCTTTATCTATCAGACAAGTCGTTATATCATTCGCTTCCTTAACTTTCCCCGTTTCCGATAGCTTTGCGATCATCTTGTTGAACGTTAAAATAGAAGGAACGAGTCCTCTCTCTATCATTTTCTCGCAGTAACTCAAACTTTCTTCTACTTTTCCCGCATCAGCACAACCGGCAATGAGAGCATTAAAGCTCTCATTGTACGGCTTTAAACCCGTGTTACCCATTTCTTCGAACAACTCCTTTGCTTTTTCGATATCTCCTGCGTTACAAGAAGCCTCGATGAATGAGGTATGCATGAAAGAGTTTGCATCGAAGCCTCGCTTAAGCATTTCCTCGTAGACGTCGAATGCTGCTTCGAAATTCTCGAGCTTGAGCTTTGCATATATAGTTAAAGAGAAAGCAATTGTATCATGAATCATATTCTTTTGCAGCATTCCTTTCAATAAAGCCATGGCATCTTCGATCCTTCCCTCCTCGAAGACCCGAAACACTAAACACGTATTAATAATTATTAACGGCATACATCTCTTTCCGTGGATTCTATCCAATGTTTCCACGAACGTATTTAACTTCCCTTCCTTGCATAAAGCATTGATCATCGTTCTGATAGTTGCGTCGTTTGGATAAACTCTTCTCTGAATCATATGCTTGTAAATCTTCCACGCTAATGGGTTCTGATCCGACTTTTGAACAAAATGAATCAAAATGTTGAAGCTCGTTATGCTAATTGAGAACCCGTGGTCTTCCAAGTAGCAGCAAACTTCGAAACCGATCTCCAATTGTCTCAACTTAGCATAAGCTTGAATCAACAAGTTAAACACCACCGGAGTTGAGATAGTAATCCTATACGTACTCAGTAGCGAATCTACGACCAGAAATTTTGAAGAATCGCTGCAACTTTTCTTCAAAATCGATATAAGCAACACTTGAGCGTCCCTGATCAGTTCGGCTCGAACTAATATATTAACCACGAGACAATAAGATTGAACGGCATGTACAAAGTTCTTCCTCCGTGAAGACCAATGAAAGAAGCCCAATGCCCTTTTCGCATCAGTCGGTTCCTTCAATTCCAGTAACACATTTTTAACAAGCAAATCGTTCAGCTCAACGGAACAGAATTTCCTGCTCAGAGTATCCCAATTGTTGCCTCGTCTTAATGAGTCGCAAATCGCGCTTACAACGGTATCACTTCCTTGTTTTGAACCATTATGAAGTACTCCAGCTACCATTAGCTGAGAACTACAGAGATATGAATAGCTGGAAACCCCGACTCGCCTGAAAAATAAAGATGGAACAATTCGATGCAATAATACCATCTTTCTCATGAACCTTTACCTATTCCGTCGGGACAAAAATCGTTACAGATTGACAAAATAATCCACGGGATTGAAGTACTTACATTACCTTGGGGAATCATAGCAGAAGATACTGCATTCGGTCTTTCAAGCTAAGATGTAACATTAACAGCATAGCAGTTAGCTCGGTAAGACTACGATAGTGCAAATCAAGTATAAGGCGCAACAGATTACGCTTTTCTTGAAAAATATGCTCCATAATCTGCCAAAATTAGACACGAGGACAACATTTATCAACATCAGAACATCGATAAATTTATTTACATATATGAAAAAAACTTATGAAATCGAGATAATAACAGATAAGAGGAAACTGATATTCGTGCTCTATCTAAGAACAACCAGGCTCTGAAACTGTAAGGAACGAACACAAATATCGTGATCTGTACTCGAACACGACGCAGATCAGTGTATCATTTCACAATGTGATTCTAACAGTGACATATTTTAACTAAACAACTGAGTTAAACTTATATCTCCTTTAAATAGTTGTGTTTTCAAGTTAAAAACGGATGAAGTCGAGATAATACTAGATACAAGGAAACTGCTATTCGTGCTCTATCTCAAGCTTTGAAATTGTAAGGAACAGACACAAATATCGTGATGTGTTTTCAAACACCGATGCTGCATCGTATCATTTCACAATGTGATTCTAACAGTGAGATATTTGTAACTAAACAACTGAGTTAAACTTATATCTCCTTTAAATAGTTGTGTTTTTCAACAAGTTTTAAGAAATAAAGAAGACTTTTTCCCAAGTTTTAATAAACATAAAATTTACAGGATCAGAATCTATAAGGCGAATCTAAATTATAAGAGAATCTTACAATTCGGATTTGATTTAGCTTTATTTCGAGCTGGATCCATAGAGCGAATCTAAATTATAACAGAATCATATGTGAATCGTTGGAATCAGTGGTGAATCAGCCGAGTCGGCCGATTCAGGAAATATGCTAAAAAGACCGTGATAATAACTACTGCAGCAGATTCCAAATTGTAGTTTCGGAAAACTACAAGTCTCTAATGAAGGAAGGAAATAAATTAGTGGAAAAGAACCAATCAGAAATTAAAAAAATAAGAAATAAATTCAATTATGATCAATCCTTAACAAATCAAAACATATTAACATATATGACTTTCCAATTTCAAATCAGTATGCAAGTCCCATCTCATACATCCATTCAGAAAACGTCTTTGGCACTTTGCTTTGTCGTGGTGAAAGAATAGAAGACCAGAAAAAAATTATCTTCATCACCGTTCATCAAAAACTTCAACAACACTAACTACTAAACTCACTCTTATCAAATTATCAATTCAAACTAGTTCCATTCCGTCATTATCAAGTTGACAACAAGGCAAGAAAACAGAGTCAGTGATTCAAACTCTCCAATCTCCACTAAGCTATTAATCAGAGTCCGATTCCATCATCATCATTGATGATGATTTCTTTGTCTGAAAACTCTATGTGCAAATACCAAATAGTATAAGATTTCATTATATCAGATCTCAACAAGTGATATTTAACATTTGATTCGTCCTGGTAATCTAATTTTCTGAATTTTTGCTCAGAATAATGCTCAAAAGGAGCATTATTCCCTTCTGATTGTCCGGTTTAAGAATATCTGTGCAATTATTGTTAACCGGACCATTACCAAAGAATAATGTTCCTTGGGAGGATTATTCTGAGCAAAAATTCTAAATTTCTACATTTCACAGAGAATCATATCATGTTGAATATGGCTCATAATATCAAAGGGGCTTATCCCGGAGTGGAGCGGGTGGAGCGGAGCGCATCGAGCGGAACGGGGGTATTTCGGTAATTTGTAATTGCATTATAAATACATGTAAAAACTGTATCTTTCAGTTACTCGATCAATAAGAAAACCGCTCATCGCTCCCGGAGACGTAGGCAATTCAAAACTGCCGAACTTCGTTAACAAATCCTTGTGTTCGATCTTTGCTTGTTTAATTTCTGTATAATCTAGCTTTGTTTTCAACAATTGGTATCAGAGCATCGTTGAGAAGCTATGTCAGGAGGTGCGAGATTCGAAGTTGCGAAATTCAATGGCCATGGAAACTTCAGTTTATGGCAGACAAGGATGAAAGACTTGTTAGCGCAGCAAGGGCTGTTGAAGGCGTTAAAGCCGACCAAGCCAGATGGGATTGATTTGGATGATTGGGGGGAACTGCAATCGAAAGCGGCCGGGACCATACGGCTGTGTTTGGCAGACGAAGTCATGTATCACGTGATGGCTTTGAATAAACCAGGAGAAATATGGACGAAATTGGAAGCACAGTTTATGTCAAAAACCCTAACGACTAAACTGTATCTCAAACAGAGGCTGTATCACTTGAAGATGAAGGAGGGTAGCGATCTGGGACAACATGTAAACTCTTTCAATCAGATTGTCTCAGACCTAGCCCAACTCGAGGCAGCAATTGAAGATGAGGACAGAGCAATGATTTTGCTTTGTTCATTGCCACCTTCTTACGAACATATGGTGACTACTCTGACATATGGAAAGGAAACTATCAAAGTTGAAGAAATTACTGCAGTATTGTTGGCTCATAACCAGCGGAAGCAGAATTTGGGAGAGACATCCTCTCAAGGTGATAGTTTATTTGTTAAGAGTGACCAGGATCGTGGAAGAAGGAAGGAAAGGGATCAATCTGGAAAACAAAATTCTAGGTCGAAATCCAGGGGCAAAGGGACATTTCATTGCTACAAGTGCAAACAGCCGGGTCATATTAAGAGGAACTGTCCGATGATGAAGAATCAGACTGATGGTCAGAACAACAATTCTTCTAAGTCTGTAAATGTGGCAAAGAATGACAGTTCAGATGGTGACGATGGTGATATGCTTTCAATTGCGACTACTCAGATGTCAGAGGCATGGATTCTCGATTCAGGTTGTTCCTATCATATCACTCCTAACAAGGATTGCTGGAAATATATATAAACTGTTAGGGAGTACAGTTGTAGGTGGAGTTCAATCTGTTGAGTCAA
The DNA here is from genome assembly GCF_963576675.1 of Euphorbia lathyris. Classification (NCBI taxonomy): domain Eukaryota; kingdom Viridiplantae; phylum Streptophyta; class Magnoliopsida; order Malpighiales; family Euphorbiaceae; genus Euphorbia; species Euphorbia lathyris. Next base: position 1,420,361 of record NC_088914.1, read on the forward strand.
ATAGTGATGATACAAAACTGTGGCATATGCGTCTTGGTCATCTTAGTGAGTCTGGTATGGCTGAGTTGCATAAAAGAAATCTGTTGCATGGTGTTAAAAGTTGCAAGTTAGATTTTTGTAAGTTTTGTGTTCTTGGGAAGAAGACAAAGGTCAGTTTTAAGAAAGGAAAGCACACAACCCAAGGAATTCTTGATTATGTGCATTCTGATGTATGGGGTCCTGTCAAAGAGTCTTCATTGGCTGGATCTGTGTATTATGTTACTTTTACTGATGATTTTTCTAGGAAAGTTTGGGTATATTTCTTGAAACAGAAATCTGAAGTCTTTGCCAAGTTTAAGCTGTGGAAAGCGGAGGTGGAGAATCAAACAGGAAGAAAAATCAAGTATTTGAGGACTGACAATGGCACAGAATACACAGATTCGAGTTTTATCCAGTTCTGTGAGGAGCATGGAATTCAGAGGCACTTCACAGTGCGTAAAACTCCACAACAAAATGGTGTTGCTGAAATGATGAATCGGACTTTGACGGAAAGGGCTCGTTGCTTGAGACTGAATGCAGAGCTTCCTAAGCGCTTCTGGGCAGAAGCAGTGAGTACGGCTTGTTATCTCATCAATAGATCACCAAGAGCATCTTTGGGAGGAAAGACTGCAAAAAAGGTATGGACTAATAAAGATATTGATATTGGTCATTTACGTATTTTTGGTTGTCCTGCTTTTGTGCATGTACCTGGAGATGAGAGGTCGGAATTGGATGCAAAATCAAAGCAGTGCATCTTTCTGGGTTACAAGAGAGGTGTGAAGGGCTACAAATTTTGGGATCCAGTTGCCAAGAAGATGGTGATTAGCAGAGATGCTGTTTTTGATGAAAAATCAATGCTACAGCAGAATAAAGAGATAGAGCAGATTGATACAGATCAGAGTCCAGCAGAAACAATTGCGATAGGTGAAAGCTCGGATTCACCTTCATGTGGTTCCAGTACCACTGATTTGCAGGACTATAAGTTGGCTAGAGACAGGAAGAGGCGCACAAATGTTAAGGCTCCAGCCAGATTCGAGTTTGAAGACATGGTCTCTTATGCACTTCATATAGGCAGTGATGATCCAGCCACCTTTCAAGAAGCAATCACTAGCCGGGAGAAAGAAAGATGGATGGGTGCAATGGTAGAGGAGATGGAGTCCTTACAGAAGAATCAGACTTGGGAGTTGGCTCGATTTCCAGAAGGAAAGAAAGCTCTTCGGTGTATGTGGGTTCTCAAGAAGAAGCCACCAGTATCAGAAAAAGAGGGGGAGAAGTTCAAGGCTCGATTGGTAGCCAACGGTTTTACACAGAAGAAAGGAGTGGATTATGATGAAATATTTTCTCCTGTTGTCCGACACACTTCAATCAGGTCAGTACTTGCTCTTGTTGCCACTCAGGATTTGCATTTAGAGCAGATGGATGTCAAAACTGCTTTCTTGCATGGTTATTTGGAGGAGGAGATTTATATGCAGCAGCCTGAAGGTTTCGTTCATCCCGGCCAAGAGCATTTGGTTTGCAAGTTGAAGAGATCTTTGTATGGACTCAAGCAGTCCCTAAGGCAGTGGTATAAACGATTTGACTCCTACATGATTCAGATTGGCTATAAGCGATGTGAGTATGATTGTTGTGTGTATGTTAAGAGTCTTACTGATGGCTCTTCTATTTTTCTGCTACTGTATGTTGATGACATGTTGATTGTTGCCAAGAATATGGATGATGTTGTTGGTTTGAAAGCTTTGTTGAGCCAGGAATTTGATATGAAGGACTTATGGGCTGCTAAGAAAATTCTTGGAATGGAGATTCGCAGAGATAGAAGCTCTAGGAAACTGTGGTTATCTCAACAAGGTTATGTTGAGAAGGTATTAGACAGATTCGCTATGAGCAATGCAAAGCCTGTGAGCACTCCATTAGCAAATCACTTCCAACTTTCTGAAGAACAGTGCCCTGAGACAGATGAGGAGATTGAAGATATGGCTAAGGTTCCTTATGCTAGTGCAGTTGGGTGCTTGATGTACGCTATGGTATGCACTCGTCCTGATTTAGCTCATGCTGTTAGTCAGGTTTGCAAGTACATGTCTAAACCAGGAAGGCGACATTGGGAGGCAGTCAAATGGATCTTCAGGTATTTGAGAGGTACTGTTGGGCATGGTTTATTATTTGGTGGTCAGCATGGTGATCCGTTGGTTGAAGGGTATGTGGATGCAGATTATGTCGGTGATCTGGATAATAGGAGGTCTACGACTGGGTACGTGTTTACTCTAGGTGGAGGACCTATTTGTTGGAGGTCAACTCTTCAGTCTACTATTGCATTGTCGACGACTGAAGCAGAGTATATGGCATTAGCTGAAGCTGCAAAGGAAGCTCTATGGCTTACTGGTTTGGTGAAAGAATTGGGTGTTCAGCAAGGTGGAGTTGAATTGCATTGTGACAGTCAGAGTGCCATTTATTTGGCAAAGAACCAGGTGTATCACAGTAGAACCAAGCACATTGCTGTTAGGTATCATAAGATCAGAGAGTTGATTGCATCTGAGGAGATTTTGTTGTTGAAAGTTCATACGTCAGAGAATGCAGCTGATATGTTGACCAAACCAGTTACTTCTGACAAGTTCAAACATTGTTTGGACTTGTTGGATATTCGCAGTTGCTAAGATCGAGTGGTAGCCGGTCCACATAGCTTGTCTAAAGGATGCTTATCTTCTAAGGGGTAGGTTTATTCGCCAAGGTGGAGATTTGTTGAATATGGCTCATTTTTGAAGGCATAGTCCAAAAAATGTTCAACTCCTTTAATATAATTGGAATCTCTTGAATATCAATTCACATCCAATTCTTATCAATAGCCACAAATGTTACACAATAAAGTAAAAAAACAAAATAGATTTACGATTGAAAAGTGAAAATCATAGTTCAAGCAAACCAAACTCTTAAAGCATGTTAAAAGAAGGGGTTTCTGATCTAGTCTATCCATTCCTACACCAAAACAGATTCAAATTGGAGAACATGATACAGAAAACCAGGACGAACCAAATTGAATACACTTACTTTGTGCTCTAATCAAGCATTATCAGTTGAATTCATCTCCAATTGAATTTCATAAATCACCAATTGGTAAAACCCCAAAGTTTCACTTCAATTTAAAGTAAGTAGAGCTGACTGACCTTAATTCAAATAAATGCTCGAAGTTAGCCAAACCAGCAACTTTTACACACGGCTGCGCTTCCAGTTATAGGTTGCGGTGGACGTGTAGGTGTTGCCCGGAGCAATTTCAGTTGAGGGCTGCACTATCTGTTGAAGACGAATGGGAGTAGAGGACTGCGCAATTTCGGTGTGGAGTTGAATTGAGAAGAAGAACTTACGGGTAAATTACACTATGGCCACTGAAGTTTAATTTTTTCACGGTATGGATAATAAACTTTAAACTGTAATATAGGAGTCACTCAACTTTATATTTTCTAATATTATGGTTATTAAACTTCAGGATAAGGTGTAAAAATACCCCTAACGTTTACAGTCTGGAGAAATTTTACTCCTAACGTCTAAAATAGTGCAATTTTTCCCCCTAAGCTTGGCAGCCTAGAGCAATTTTACTCATAATGTTGGTAATTTGAATCAATTTTAGACATTATTATAAAACACAAATAGTTTGTTTCTTATTCTGCATCAATTGCATATCAATTCGTTAAAAAAAATTCATATTTTCTGAGATTTAATAATAGAATTGAAGATTAATATTTATAAATTCGGTGAAATATTTTGAATTTTTTTTGCCCAACTTGTACAATAGACATTATATTTTTTATTTTACGTCTAATCATATGTTTATGACCCGTTAAAGTGTAGATGACAAGATTCATTACCGAGAAGACAATTTGATGAATTATTTCTCAAATTAACCAAATTTGACAATGTTAGTGTAAAATTACGCTTGACTTCTAATGTTAGGAGTAAAATTGTTTCGTAAACATTAAGGGTATTTTTGTATCTTATCCCTTAAACTTCAATCAACGCCTCATAATAATTGTTGGCCAGGGGCCCGGACCCCTCCAGTCGCCGGAATCATCATGGTCACGAGTAGTTTCGACCCCTTTAATATTAGTCTATGTAGTAATATTAAATTGTTTAAAGGTAGATGATATGGTTAGAGATACTTGCTTCTTTTTAAAAGGTTCTAGGTTCAATTCTCCAACCTCGATTTATTTTAGAAAACGTTTATTTATTTAAATTTTATTTTTCAATAATTATAAAACTATGTTACCATTATTAATTTATTTATTTATTTTAATAATATTTTTTTAACTCATTTTTATTATGTCTTTTCCATTAAAAAAATTAATTTTTTATTGTGAGATTCAAACAACTTAAGTTTAAAATTAAAATTTTAAATTTTAAAACTAAAAATAAAAAAATGTAAAAATGTTATTGTATTTTAGAAACTAGCATTGAACTAATAAAAACAAATTAAATATGTTTAATTTTTTTTAGGTTAAATACTTTTAATATTTTAGCGAATACACAAAAATGATGATGTTTTAACGCGTTGGAGACTAAAAAAAATTTATCCAACCCTAACGGACTGGATTTTGAAAAATTACCTCGAACCGCACGCCTAAAATTAGCCCCCCAACTCTAATTTCCTGGCTCCGCCACTGTTGTTGGCGACCTAAAAATAAAACATTCCGAGAACTGATGATATTTTAAACAACTTTAATTCTTCAAACATTTCGTTTTTAGATCATTTGAGTGTTGTTTAGTTATGATAGAGAAATTGAACTTTTAGAAAGAGAAAGATCGAGAAACGGTGATTTGGAATAAAGAATGTCATTGCGTGTTAAATGTCGTTCTAAACTTTTTTAATTATTTAATATTTCTAATTTGAAGTCTTTAATGGTCATTTTGAGGCGTTATGTAAATTTAGTAACTATAATGTTATAAAGTGTAAAACTGAGTGGTTCTATATTATGTTTTGAAATTTAATAGTCATACTGTGAAAAAGAGTAAAATCCAATGACTATTGATGTAATTTACCCACTAATAGAAAATTTAAACGAATTTATTTGACAATATATAACTGTTATACCGATCATTCTAAACAAATTTATCAATAAATTGAAATAGGTTTATATATTTTGTTCGGTTATTAACATCGTAAATATACTGTAGTAAAATTATATGTGACAACAAACAAAACACGAGATTGACACACGGTTATGACGCGAGTTTTTTTTTTTTTTTTTTTTGAGACTCTTGGATAAAGTTAACTCATTTTAACATGAACCCGATAATTGCTACTTCTATCAACGTTAGGAGTATTTTTAAACCTTATCCGTATTAAAATTAGAATACTATATATATTTATTTATAATAAAGCAACAATAATAAAAACATTATAAAACATATATATTTAAAAAAAAAGCCAGAAATATTCAAACCCTAACTTCTCTGCCGAAAACCCAACTGAACGGAGCAAAATTGGGCGAAACTTTCTTCGCCTTATCTTCAGCTCTCTCCGCCAATTTATTAAACCTCGCCGCCAAACCGCACACAAACTCTTGAGCTCTTCTTCCCTCGCCGGAAAGCCCCGTTAATTTCTCCACCTCCCATCTTTCCACCAGAAATTCGACGATTTCCGCATAATCTTTCGCCGTATAAACACCGATTCTCTGAGCAACAGCTGAGAAATGCTCGAAAAGGTTATTATCTTCGCCGTCGTAGATCAATTTCGCCGGCATTTGAACTTTTTTCCTCATCATATCACCGAATGCTAACATAGTAGTGTTCGGATCGACATCAAACAGCTTGTCTACGATCTTCACATAGGCTGTTTCATGGCGTTTCTCGTCGGCGGCGATTGTTCCGCAGATCTGAGCTAGTTTTGTATCTCCTTGTTGTTTGGCTAATCTTGCTGTGTTTCCATGGCTTATGAATGTTGCTCTCTCTTGGAAGGAGGTGTATACGAATCCTAGATATGGATTGTTTTCCCATTTGAAATCCTGCAAAATTATATGCAATCGTTAATATAAACATTAATCCCATTTGAAATCCTGCAAAATTATATGTAAACATCTGAAAAATTGAGACAACGTTTTTTCGTGTCGGTCCGGGGCCATCAGTGACAGATTTAGGATGTGATGGTCTCTCGTGATTTATGGATGCTAAATTAATATTTTTTGGTGTTTTTATATAAAAAAAATTTAAAAACCCATGCACAGTTTGTTTCCATTTATCGGAAATATTTTCTCTTCCAATACTAAACAGTCCTTTTATAGAAAAAAACAACTAATAAAATAACAAACAGAAACAGTTAAACAAACATCTTTTCGGCGATCAGTGAGTGCTCAAATTCTCCAAATTTCTCACTGAACTCCGTTTGTGGGACCAAAAGTGATGTATGTACGTATGATTGATCAATGTAGACATGTATCGTGAGGATGGAGGCTTTAAATTTTTATGTAAAAATATTCAAAAAAATATTAATTTAGCACTTATAAATCACAATAATCACCATTTTTATAGATCTGGACATGGGTCGGCGGGCCCGTCCGGTCCGTTCAGACCCATTTAGTCGGGCTTGGACATATAAAATTGGTGTCAAACCCAGTCTGGTCCAAGCCCGTATAGACCCGCCAAAAACTGAGCGGGCTTAGGCTATATGAATTTTCCATCGGCCCGACCTGAGCTTGGCCCAGTCCGACCCATGCCTAGATCTAATTTTCAATGAATCTTTAATCTTCCACTATGTATAGTTTAGTGACTAAATTTCTAAGAGAATTTAACTTTATGCTACGGTGGAAGAAAGTGTACTTGAATCTATAAAATTTGGCACTATACTTTTTCTTGGAACTCTCAAAAAATTCTAAATCACCTTATATTCTAATTATATATATATAGTAACTCATATTTCTCAATAGAATTTATTGGATGTAAAAAATATTAAACATGCTCCATCACGTGTTAAAGTGTTCGTCACGTATCAAAAAGAAAATGTCAAATGGACAAATAATTACGAGATTTTGAAAGTTCACTAGACAAATGAAAGTTTGGGGTTATTGAATACAATTTCACAATAATATTAGGTTATTTAATGTAATTAGATGAAAATACGAAGTTATTTAGAATTTTTGAACTTTTAAGAGAAAAGTTAGAGTTTTGGGTCAAATACAATGGGCAACAAATAAATTAAACCAAATGTAAAAAATGTTGTGGATAGAAAAACTCTATTTGGCTTCTAAACTTTCTCATTTTATCAAATTAGTCCAAAATTACTGATGCGTCTTAATTTTAAACTAATTTAGCTAAAAACTTCAAGTTGAATTCACTATATATAAAGAAACCGACTCTACAAATCAAGTTATAGCGCTAAAACGACCCTTTTGGTCTTTCAGGTACCATTTAAAACCCTATTATTATGTATCAAACATGTTAATAAGGAAAAAAAATTAAAATGGGGTGAGACCGTTGTTCCCTTTCACTCAGATGCAGGGCCGGTCCTGACATTTTAGAGGCCTCAGACGAAGTAAGAGACAATGAGTTCTTAATAAAAAAAATTGTACTTAAAAACCTAAAAATAAAAAGTTGGGCCCATTTTAGACCTAAAATATCATATTATTTGGTCAATTTTTAGACTTAATGGGTATTATAACTAAATTTATAACAAAAAAAAAAAGTATATATTCAATAAAATTAAAATTTTTGGGCCTTTTTTAATCTTGGACCCTGGGCGGCCGCACTCTGGACCTATGCCTAGGGCCGGCCCTGCTCAGATGTTGCCGCTCTACTTACGATCCACCTTGAAAAGTCTTGTTAACAAATTAAAGTTTTTTTTTTGGGGGTAAAAAATCAATTTGACTACTAAAATTGACTCATTTTGGTTAAAATGAACTTTAAGTATATATCAATTTAATTTAGAATTTAATATTTTTTTATCAAATTAGTCCAAAAATGATAGATACGTGTCAATCTTAGACTACTTCAACCAAAAACGTTAAGTTGAATTCACTATAGACAAACCGGCTGTACATAGCCAAATTGACTTAGTTCGACTCCTAAACTTTAGCTCATTTTGATCTAAAAATAAGTTTAAATATACATCATTATTTCGTTTATCAAATTAGTCCAAAAATGAGAGATACATGTCAATCTTAGACTACTTCAAGAAGAAACATCAAGTTGAATTCACTTTCGACAAACCGACTCTTCAAACCAAGTTGCAGAGCCAAATCGATGTGAAAAAACACTCATCGATCTCTTGGTCCAAAAATTACAAACGCATGCTAATTTTAAACTAAAGATCCGTTTGGTTTAACTATTGTTTGTTGTTGCTGTTTACTGTTTGTTGTTTGAAAAAAACTGTTTTTTATACAAAACTACTTTTCATGTATAAAAGACAAACAGGAGGTTCCTAACCAAACACCTAGAACTCTCATTTTTGAAGTGAAAAGCAAACGGATGGTGAAAAGTAGGTAAACAAACACCCTCTAATTTTTTTTTTTAAACGTCAAGTTGAATTCACTATCGATAAACCAACCTTACAAAACAAGTTTCGCAGCCAAAATGACCCTTTGGGACACTAAGGTACCATTTTAACCCTATAATATGCATAAAAATTAAAATATTTGTGGATAAAAGCTAAATTTATCTCCAAAACGTGGTATATATCACTTCAATCCAAAATTTAACTTTTTTTTATCAAATTAGTCCAAAAATGACAGATTCATGTCAACTTCGGACTAATTTAACCAGAAACGTCAAATTGAATTAACTAGGGGCAAACTGACCCTACCAAGTCAAATCTACTCAAATTGACTCCTAAAACTTGGCTCATTTTGGCTTAAAATCAACTTTAAGTATATATCAATTTAACCCAAAATTTGACATTTTTTTTTATCAAATTAGTCTAAAAATGACAGGTTAAATGTATTGTTGGTCACTAGACTTTAATCATTTAACTTTAATTTGTCTCAATAAAATCATTAGCTTTGAATTTTATCACAACAAAATTATTGTGGCAACCTCAAGAGCCACTGCAAGAAAACATTGAGCTAGCAAAAAGACATTGCAAATGTGACTTAACTATTACATCAGCAGTAGTCAACTTTTATCGCTGACCGAAACCACGCATTGTTGCCACGTGATCGAAACGATCTGTGTCAACCAGGTGGCAGTCACGTGTCGATTCAGTCATCCATGTGACAATAACGTGACATTTCAATCAAAACGGTGAAAGTTGACTAGCGTTGATGTGGAAGTCATGTAATATTTCTGGTGTTTTTTTGAATTTGCAATTGATATAAAATAAGAAAAAAAATCTACCTTTTATAATAATGTCTTAAATTAATCAAAATGTCATCGTTAAGGCTAAAATTACTCTTTGATGCTAATATTAGAAATAAATTGCATTATTTTAACCATTAAGAGTAAAATTACTCCCCACTATCAATTTACGAGGTAGTTTTGGATATATTAATTTAATCCAAACTTTGACGGTTTTTATCAAATTAGTCTAAAAATAAAAGTTTCGTGTCAATTTTAGACTTATTTAACTAAAAACATCAAGATGAATTCACTTTAGACAACCTGACTCTGCAAACAAAGTTGCAGAGTCAAATCAATCCAAGAAAAACACTCATCGACCCGAGAGATTTTATTGTGAACCGAAACTAGTATCGGTCTCTCCACTCAAATGATATTACATCAGCAATTGTAATGACGTGACATCATCTAATTAGAAGAGACGAGTACTGATCCCGTTCCATTTTAGAAATTTTCCTTCGACCTCTCGAACTAAAAAAGGTATGATTATAATTACCATTATGTGACCGGATCAGTAGTCCCTCCACTCAAATGATGTCACATCAACGGTTGCAATGATGTGGTATCGTCTGAGTGGAAGTAACATGTCACATTGTACTCAAACTCTCGATCTTAAAAAAAAAGTCAAATGCACCATTAGTCACTGAATTTATATGGTTATCTCAAAATGGTCACTCGACTCAATTTGTCTCAATAAAATCACTCAATTTTGAATTCTGTCTCAATTAGGTCACACCAGTGATTTTAATAATTAAAAGCATCGGAATGATGACATGGGTGACACGTTAGTATGAGTCAACTCAGATCTCGAACCGAAACCACACATGACATCCACATATATGCCATCTGGCTGCCACGTGTCGATTATGTGGCTGTTACATGCCATTTCAGTCGGAGATTTGAGTTGACTCGTGCTGACGTGTCAGCTATGATATCATTTTGATATCTTTTAACTACCGAAATTACCGAGTAACCTGATCAGAACAAAACTCAAAGTTGAGTGAATCAAATTGAAGTTGAGTGAAAATTTTGAGATAACCATGTAAATTCAGTGACCAATTGTGTATTTAACCCATCTAAACAACCAACCGCGATTATAATTACCATTCCGGTGCCGATGAGATACTGAATCGTCTTTTCAATCATCAACATATCGACTCTTCCAGAGAGATAAAGATACTTATTCAAAAGATCGCCATGTCTATTCTCTTCAGCAGTCCAAGCTCGATTCCAGATCGCCCATGGAGTCTGAGAACAACAAGTTTCATCGCGAGTTCCATCGAGAGTATTCAGAATCGACATGTAAGTAGGCACAGCTTCTTCAGTCACCATATCTCCGACTAAAACTACGAAATACTCGTCGGAAAGTTGGCTAGATCTTTCCCGGAGTTCCTCAATTTGATCGTAGAATTCAGGCGAATGTGGATCTGGAAGAAACTCTTGCGGCTGCCATGATTTCTCCACCGGTTTTAGATTGATTAACAGGTTCTTCTCTGCCCAATCTTCTAGTGATTTGAATATTTCTAGTTTTTCTGATGGCATTGAATGAGTTACTTGGAATTCTACTTGTTTGGCTGGTCGGTATGGTTTTTTCACATGATGAGTCCTGTTCATCAATAAGTAATTATTTAATCAATCTGATTAAGGGGTGAGTTCTTATATTAAGCAGCCGGTTTTTTTTATGTGATTTGGAGAAGTCTCGATTCATATTTGTACATGTGTATTATGGCCCAACATAATAATTAAAATATAGTAAAACTTTTATAAATTAATACTCGGTAAATTAATAACCTCTTTAAATAATAATTTCTTCTGGTTCCAATTTGGACCAGTTCAGTAAATTAATTCTCGATAAATTAATATCTCTATATATTAATAAAATTTCATGGTCTCAACATTATTAATTTATAGAGATTTTACTGTAATAAGATATCTTATAATATAAGTGAATCCATATTTTACGTGTTAAAATATGTATTAGAGGTCCTCCATTTGAAATGGAGAATCGGGTGCTTCTAATAATTTATCCGAATAGAGGGTTTTTTTTTTGTTGAGATTTTATGTAAAAATATTAAAAAGAAAATAGGTAAAGTTGGAAAAAAACAACTTGTACTTGAAAAAGGAATATTTGTCCAAACATTGACAGAGCTTTTTCGTTTTGCTAAATAGATGAGTGAGGTTTTTCGTTTTACTAAAACAATGATCTTAAAATTAAAATGAACGTTGATGACTTCAAAAATAAAAAATTTAAAGACTTGATGATATTTTAAACAACTTTAATTTTTCAACTTTTTAATTTTGAGCAGGTGTTGTTTGGTGAGAAGCAAGAAAATAAATGTTTAAAGAGAAAAAAACTCCGAAATTAATAATTTTGAAAAATAAAAAATTTAGTTTCATAGTAAATATGGTACTTAACAATTTTAATTCTTTTTACAGAAAAAACAACTTTAATTCTTAAAATTTTCCATTTTGAGGTCGTTAACGGTTATTTTTATAATGTCAAAATAAAATAATAACAACGAGCGATAAAATGCATATCATAAATGTTGGTTTGCTTTTCTTTTGTGTAAATTACATCCATAGCCACTAAACTTTAACATTATTGAATTTTAATTTTTAACAATATGGTCACTGAACTTTATATTTTTTAACATCGGTAGTCACTCAACTAACTCCTCAAAATGACCGTTAATAACCTCAAAATGAAAATGTTCAAAAATTAAAGTTGTTCGTAACGTCATTTACCATGAAAACACATTCTTTATTTTCCAAAATCACATTTTATGAGCTTTCTCTCTCTAAAAATTCACACACTCTCTCTCCTAACCAAACAACACCTAAATGACCTCAAAATGAAAATTTTCAAGAATTATAGTTTCTTAGAATATCATTAAATCTTCGATTTTTTTTTTATTTTGAGACCGTCAATAGTTTTTTGATGCGTTATGTGGACACCAGTGTTAAAAAAAAGTGTAAAATTCAGTGGTCATACTACCCCTTTTCTTTTTCTAGCTCATTTTTTATTTTACTTGGGGGACTTAAAAACAGTTATTAATAGCTATTTTGAAAATAAAATCAGTTAAAATGCATCAATAATTGAAAAACCGACTGTAAACAGTAAACAGCAACCACTGAAATAAAAAAAGAGATAACAAACCTTGTAGTGGTGGGAATTCGGGCCATATTGTAGATTCTGGGACGAGGATTGAGGGTAAGAAAGGGATTTAGATTCATTATATTGTGAATCAAAATGAAACAATTTTCTTATTCAAAATGAAACAATTTTCTTATTGAATGCAAGGATAAACATTTCTCATTTTATGCACAAGGAGAGAACGTCTTGTATTTAAAGAGTTTTGCTTTGGAAATTAGTATGCCGTTTCAACTTTAATGGGTAAATTACACCCATGGCCATTGAACTTTACCCATTTAACATTGCGGGTAAATTACACCCATGGCTACTGAATTTTATCCATTTTAATATTGTAGTTACTGAACTTTCAATTCTTAATTGTATGGCCACTGAACTTTGCACTTTTTAACACTGGTGACCACTCAACTTTAACTAACTCTTCAAAATGACTGTTAACAACCTCAAAATAAAAATGTTCAAGAATTAAAGTTGTTCAGAACGGCATTTACATGAAACCACATTTTTTTTTATTTTCCAAAATCACATTTTTGGAGCTTTCTCTCTCTAAAAATTCACTTTCTCTCTTCTAACCAAACAACACTTAAATGACCTCAAAACGGAAATTTTCAAGAATTATAGTTTCTTAAAATATGATTAACTCTTTGATTTTTTTTTTAAACCGTCAACGGTTATTTTGAGGCGTTGAATGGCTACCGGTGTTAAAAAGAATAAAGTGCAGAGGTCATACCGTTAAGAATTGAAGTTTACTGGCCACAATGTTAAAATAAGTAAAGTTCAGTGGCCATAGGTGTAATTTACCCCAACTTTAATTACTAACATCCACCAAGTAACCACCCGGTACGTAACGGTGAATGGGCTAAATTTAGTTCTGCAGTAGAGCGGTGAAAAAGGAGCGGATTAAGATACTGGCAGCACGATGAGAGATAGGCGAACTGCACGGTGAACGGATGCTTAATACATAATAAGCCGTTGAATTTGAAAAAAGGCGCAATACATTTGTTGTGATACGTACTTTGTAAGATATTGATATGAAGTGGACCTTTAACTATCATATTAAGATTTTAGTTCAATTGGTTCCATGACATAGTATCAGATGTTTTGGGTCGAACAGTCGAGGGTTCGAGTTATGGCAACAACTAGCATTAAGAGTTCAAACTTCAGAAGAGATGGAGAAAGTCAAAGAGAAGAGGGGGATCCCGACAGAGTTAGTACTCTATTCAGAGTTTTGCCCGAGTATGGGCACCCAAGTTCTTGGTTGTCGGGTTCCCGACAGAGGCAGTACTCTATTCAGAGTTTTGTCCGAGTATGGACCATTTATCCCACTTCCTCCACATTTAAAGGGTGTTTGGTTTCATCTTTTTGGTTTCCTATTTGCCTTTTCACTTTGAAAATGAGAGTTTTAGGTGTTTGGTCAGACACCTCATGTTTGCCTTTTGTAGCTCAAAAGTAGTTGTTTTTATATAATAATGCTAATATTTCATTAAATCATAAAATTGCAAGTACACATAAGACCAGTAAGGAATAACGCCTTATATGCATATCGGCTAAGCCTAATACATAGTCCACGAGGGCAAGAAAATGACTATTAAAAGCAAGAAAAGTAGTTTTTTTTATAAAAGCAAAGAATCTCTATTTTTTGGAAATGCAGCTTTTTTAAACAGCAAACAACAAACAGTAACAGAAAAGAGCAAACAGAAATAGCAAACATCAGGTAAAATAAACAGACCCTTAATCAAGTGGTCATGCTAGAGACATAAACAGTTGTAGATAATTATGAGATAATACCCTTCCGATGGGATAAGAGAATTCCTAGTATGAATTTATTATTCTACTCTCTTTTTTCCTCAATTAATGTTAATGAAAGAAATAATTAGAAAATAAAATAGCAAATACAAAAATCACCTATTATTTTGTGATAATTGACCCATGATGTATACTATCAATCATATGTAGACCGACTTTAACGTTTTCTAAAAAGTGCATATTGGCTTTAATGTATAAAGTTATATAAATTTATTCCTAATATTTATCAATTTCACCTTTATATCACTGAAAATTTGAAGAGATTGGGTTGACTATTATTTAACTGTAATATCAGACATTCTAAACATCAATTATATTTAAGATATTTAGTATGTTACTAACACAGTAAAAAAAACTATTAAAATGCTAATAATTAAGTTTAGGTAGAAGCTATGGTTGCTTTGTTTTTTACAAAGTAACCATTAGTTTGTCAAAAACAAAGTAACCATAGAAGACACCGTAAATTTACAATATATAAGTTTATCATAAATTTTTTTTTGTTAGTGTGTTTAAAATTTTTCTGTTGTTTCAACTTTAGTTACCGATAACATCTACCAAGAGTATGCTATCACGTTATTTGTACATCAACCAATAATTTATTATTACGTCACATATTTTAAGATTAAATTACTATTTGACCCTTGATTTATCAAAATATGTTGATATTTACCTCTAATATTATTTCGTAACATTTACCTTTACCAATCAAATTATTGATCTTTATCCTCTGACTTATTATTGATAACATTTGTCCTTTGATAGGTCGATAGATAAATGTTATCACCAGTTTTATTCAGGTGTTAGCTAATAAATGTTTACTGTTGCAGTTAAGGGTCTGTTTGTCTTATCTACTGTTTGATGTTGTTATTTTTTGTTTGCTGTTGGAAAAAATAGTTTTTCCAAAAAACATGGATTCTCTGCTTTTGTAAAACGCTACTTTTCAGGAGTAAAAGGCAAACATGAGGTCACTAACCAAACACCTAAAACTCTTTTTTTTGAACTGAAAATGCAAACAGAAACATAAAAATAAGTTATCAAACGCCCCCTAATTGTTTGTTGTTGTTGTTAGTTATTTATTATTAGCTAATTAATTATTAGTGTTTGGTAAAGTGGCCCTGCATAGTTGGGGTGGATGCCGCATCCGCCCCTGCCATTGGCCATGCAAAATTGTGAAATTTTTAGTCACGAAAAATACTAAATCGGTCACTTTTTTGTGACGAAAAGTGTAAAATTCTCTAATTTTTTTATGCAAAATCGTCATAAAAAAATATGTATTATTTTCATGAGTTTTTAAAAAAATCTAAATTTTAATATTTCCGACTCGTAATCATCAATTTCCGGGGTTTGGGTTGTCACACATCAATTATTTTCTTAATTTCAATCATTATTGTTCGGATTTATAATTTTGAAAAGACTTTTCAATTTTTTTTATCAAAATTATAAGAATGGCAAAAAAAAAAATTCCAAATAGAGGCGGTGATAAATAATTTGGGGCAGTATTTAGCAGCCGACTAATTTTATAGTATCCTTTTCATTAATTTTGAATTCTTAAAAAGGAGAATGTCACATTGAGTGTTGCTAACATTTATTAATTTCTTACATATATTTCAGATATTTCGTACTACAAAGAGTTTTGAAATTATGAAATTTACTTAAATTAATACTATATACTATATTATCTATTTTTCATGGACACCAATTTAATAATAATATTTTTTTTTATAATGAGACCCATAACAATAAATGTCATTTAAATTCGAATTTCTATGAGTTTTAAAAATTAGGAAAACTAATGAAATTTCATATGGAGAAATTAAATAAACAAAATGAATGAGCTGCAAAACCGGATTCAGTTATGTTGATGAATGAAAGTAATCAACTTATATAATTGCTTGCGTAGAAGATTTAAATTTAAAGGATAATAAGATAACGTTTAAGAGAAGTGCAGATTAGGGGTGTTCGAAAACGAACCGGACCGAAATAACTGACTGAACCGATGAATTTTGATTTTTTCGGTTTGGTTTTCGGTCTATTAGGTTCGGTTTCGGTTTTATTTTTTTATAATATTTCGGTAATTTCGGTCGGTTCGGTTTTTAAATTAAAATTACCGAATTAACCGAACAGACCGAAATAAATTAAATATAATTAGAAATTAGATTTATTATATAATTGGTGCATGTCGTTTATTGTTCTAATTTATATTTGATTTAGAATTATATTATTAGAATCTTTGTTAAGCATGATATTTTTTGGATTGTCTATAACTGATTATTTTATTGGTCTATTTAATGTTTGTCTACCAATTTAGTACAATTATACACTAATTCATAGGGTAAATTACATCCATGGCCACTGAACTTCATTTCTTCCCGGTATGGCCACTGAACTTTACACTTTTTAACACCGGCGGTCACTCAGTTTTAACTAACTTCTCAAAATGACCGTTAACGATTATTAACGATCTCAAAATAAAAATATTCAAGAATTAAAATGGTTCAGAACGACATTTACCATGAAACCACATTTTTATTTTCGAAAATCACATTTTTTGGAGCTTTCTCTCTCTAAAAATTCACTTTCTCTCTCCTAACCAAACAACACCCAAATGACCTCAAAACGAAAATTTTCAAGAATTAAAGTTCCTTAGAATATCATTAATGCTTTGGATTTTTCAATTTTAGCCGTCAACGGTCGTTTTGAGGTGTTAAGTGGCCACCGGTGTTAAAAAGTGTAAAGTTCAGTGGCCATACCGGGAAGAAATGAAGTTCAGTGGCCATAATATGAAAATGGGTAAAGTTTAGTGGCCATGGATGTAATTTACCCCTAATTCATATTTGGAATTAAGATTGATTTCATTTCTACATACAATTTCTATTTTTTTTCTTTCAATCCAAAAATAAAAATAAAAATTATTGTATATATAAGTAAATACCCAACAACATCATTAACGGTGTAATATTAACTTTACATAAAATTAATTGTTAATGAAATTTTTTAAGGTAAGAAAACCGAATAACCGAACTGAACCAACCGAATTAATTCGATCGGGTCGGTTATTTATTATTATTCGGTTAGGTTCGGTTTTTATTTTTAAAACTATTCGGTTTTTTGTTATTTTGGTTCGGTTCGGTTTTCAAACCGAACCGACCGATGAACACCCCTAGTCCAGATGAAATTTGACAGTTTTTTTACAAGTTGTTTATAATTGTTTGTAACTGTGTTAGTAATATAAGAACATTTTAGACATAATTGATGATAAGGTATCTGGACCAAGCCCAAACCTAACGGGCCTGCCTCATTCAGCCAAACCAACTACAGGCCCACCAGGCCTCGATGAAGCCTATATAAACCCCCGATGATCACTTAACATGGTACGAGGTTCCATTCTCTCTCTACACTTACACTTGGCTCCTCGATTATACTCGTACTAATTTAATCGTCGGAGTGTTTTCAAAGACTGTTTCCAATACAGAGACGTCGCCCGTCGAAAGAGCACCTCGGAAATACTCGATCGTTACTGTTTAGTCCAATTCCTTATTAATTGATATTTGGATTGTCTGATGTAACTGTTATATAATTTATCAAATAACAGTAAACCACTCTCTTCAAATTGGTTATTAGTTACACAAAAAAAATTGTCTTACTTGAAAATATTAGGGGTAAAATTGTACAATTTCATAGGTCAAAAGTAAGTCTCCACTTCCCCAAAAATAACAAGGAAAATTTAAAGGCTTAATAGACACCCAACCCCCTAAACTTGTAAATTTTTTTCACCTAACCCCCTCAACTTAAGGGACAACCTCTCAACCCCCTCAACTTTTCAAAAACATCACATACAACCCCTTACACCCCTATTTTCGGTTAAAATATTGACCTGTGTCGAAAACGCGCTTGACTGTTGACCACACCAATGCCACGTGTCATTTTTTTTTATTAAATTTTTCCAAGTGATTATTAAATGCGAGTTGTCGTCGCTGTTGTCGTCGCAGCCTTATCGAGGTGCTGAGGTTGGCGGTAGTGGTCGTCGAGGTGAAATCACTTGGAAAAATTTAATAAAAAAGTGACACGTGGTATTGGTGTGGTCAACAGTCAAACGCGTTTTCTACACGGGTCAATATTTTGACCGAACATAGGGGTGTAAGAGGCTGTATGTGATGTTTTGGAGAGTTGAGGGGGTTGAGAAGTTGTCCCCTAAGTTGAGGGGGTTAGGTGAAAAAAGTTACAAGTTTAGGGGGTTGGGTGCCTATTAAGCCAAATTTAAACTTTATTCCTTTTATGCTCTTACTTTTTTTTCCTTACGGAGAGAGGAAAAAAAAATCATATCACGTACACCTTCCGGTACATAAATATAACTTATAAGTAAAAATACATAATTTTCGCATCCCATAAAATAAACATAACTTCTTTTTAACTACAAATAACTAGACTTGTTTATAGACTCGTTGCCCGTCCAGTCTATCCAAATTCGTCTTTCATGAATTGGGCTTGGACACGTATATTTGAGAATTAATTTGGTTCAGCCTGAACCCGTACATAGAATACGTTGAACTGGGCTTCAGATTTGTCTTAAAAGCCCGAATTCAATCCAATCTGGCCCGTCCTTATACTAAACACATTTTATATTTTATTTCATTACTTTGTTAAAAAAATTGTTATATAAAATTATGTTTTTTGAGTTTTAGTGAATTAGGCTACTAATATTTTAAATTTGTCATATTTATATTTTAATATAATTTTTTATTATTTTTTTAATATAAATATATAGGGTCAAATACATGAATATCATAATTAAATATAAAATTACAACTAGGTCATATCACCAAATTTAATTTTTAATATGTCATTATTCTTTATATGTTATGATTTTACATCATAGTTTAAAAAATTTAGACTCAAATTCATAAATCATAAACCCTAAAAAATATATTCTAGACTTCTAATTTAAAAATTCTAATCCTTAAAATATATTAAAAGTATTGATTTTACTAGTTTGACATTCAAAATTATGACTTGATATTATTGTAAATAATTTTTAAAAGTTGAATTTCTTTGTAATTTTCCCAAATATATATTAGTTGAACTGGGCTGCGAATCGTTTTTTCTTTAGTAGTCCATTATAGATATAATGCGGGCTGAGTTAGATTTGGATAAGATAGTTTAGTTTAAAACTCGATCAGACCCAGTCCAAGCATGAACAAGTATACAAATAGCCACTATATTTCCATGATATATCCCTAATGTTGATAATTTGGATCAATTTCAGACACTATTATAAAAACACATATTTTTATTCCTTATTTTGCACCAATTGCATATCAATTCATTCTAAAAAAAAGAATTTCATATATTTTTGTAATTTAATAATAGAATGGAGATTAATATTTATAAATTCGGTGAATTTTTTTTTGTCTAATTCGTACAAAAAAAAAACAGTATATTTTTTTATTTTTTTCACATCTCAACATATGTTTGTGATTTGTTACTGATAAAATGACGCACGTGTGAAGTGTAGATGATAAGATTCATGACCGAGAACACAGTTTGATGAATTATTTCTCAAATTGATCCAATTTATCAACGTTGGGGGTAAAATTGCTATTAGCTTCTATTGTTAGAGGTAAAATTGCATCATTTTAGATGTTAGGGATAAAACTGCTCCGGACCCAAAACGTTAAGGGTATTGTTGCACCTTAACCCTTTTTCTATATATATAATTTAGGGTTGCAAAAAATACTCCTAACGACTTGGGTCAGGAGCAATTTTATCCTTAAAGTCTAAAACGGTATAATTTTTATCTCTAACGTCTAAAATGGTACAATTTTACCCCTAATGTTTGTAGCTAAGAGCAATTTTACCTCTAACTTTGATAACACATATTTTTATTCCTTATTTTGCACCAATTGCATATCAATTCGTTCTGAAAAAATGATTTCATGTTTTTTGTAATTTAATAATAGAATTGAAGATTAATATTTATAAATTCGGTGAATTTTTTGAATTTTTTGTCTAATTCGTACAAAAGATAGTATATTTTTTTTATTTTTTTCACATCCCAACATATGTTTATGATTTGTTACTGATAAAATGAAGCACGTGTGAAGTGTAGATGACAAGATTCATGACCGAGAAGATAGTTTGATGAATTATTTCTTAAATTGACCCAATTTATCAACGTTAAGGATAAAATTGTTCTTAGCTTCCATCGCTAGGTGTAAAAATGCGTCATTTTAGACATTATGGATAAAATTGCTCATGACTCAAAATGTTAAGGGTATTTTTGCACATTAACCCTTTTTCCATGTATGTAATTTAGGGTTAAGGTACAAAAATACTCCTAATGTTTCAGGAGCAATTTTATCTCTAACGTCTAAAATGGTATAATTTTACCCCTAACATCTAAAATGGTACAATTTTACCCCTAAAGTTTGTAGCCAATAGCAATTTTACCCATAAAGTTGATAATTTGGGTCAATTTCAGATACTATTATAAAACACATATATTTGTGTTCCTTGTTTTGTACCAATTGCATATCAATTCGTTCTGAAAAATGATTTCATGTTTTCTGTAATTTAATAATAGAAGTGAAGATTAATATTTATAAATTCGGTGAATTTTTTGAATTTTTTTCTCTAATTCGTATAAAAGACAGTATATTTTTTTTCATATCCCAACATATGTTTGTGATGTGTTACTGATAAAATGACACACATGTGAAGTATAGATAACAAGATTCATGACCGAGAAGACAGTTTGATGAATTATTTCTCAAATTGACCAAATTTATCAACGTTAGGGATAAAATTGCTCTTGGCTTCCAACGTTAGGGATAAAATTGCACTATTTTAGATATTAAAGATAAAATTGCTCCTAACCCAAAACATTAGGGGTATTTTTGCACCTTAACCCCAAATTTTTTATCCAATTTCAGGGGCAAATAATGTATTAAGCCTTCTTAATAACTAATAACACCACTTAACCAACTAACTATTTAAACTTCCCAACCACTTCAACCACATACACACTTAAATGGGCTTAATATCTTTGCAGCCCCTCCAAGTTATCCCAATACTGCAACTGACCCCCCAAACTTAAACTTGTGATAACTAACTCCCTCAACTTGCTTATTTAGAACAAACAACCCCTCAAATTGTTTAATCAGAACAAATAACTTTTCAAGTTGCTTATTGGGAACAAATAACCCCTAAACCCAAAAAAAAAAACATTCAACATAATATTACATCAGAAATAAAAAAATTCCAAAATATCGGTTGCTACATCTAACTAATCTAGTGATACATTAACTAAAGGGTAAAAAAAAACTCCCAAAATCACCTATTGAAGGATTATTTATTTTAGGGTAATTAATTTATTAGTCCCTATAATTTGACAAAACACACTGTTTAGTCACTGTATTTTAAAACATACACGGTAAAATCCCTAACGTTTTTCTTGGTGAACTGTTTAGTCCCTAACGTTTTTCTCGGTGAACTGTTTAGTCCATGTTGTTCGACTCTCATGAAGATTCTGTTAGTCAATTTGGATTTGCGTTCTTCTTTTCCTTTATTTTTCTTTCCTTTAAACTCTAATGCATCTCAAATCAACTTTGAGTGTTCTTCTTCTTAATCGTTCTAATTCGTAAGCATTGGGTCTGTTCTTTTTCTTGTTCTCCATACAAATAGCTTATTCTTTTAAATTGGATTTTCTCTTCTGAAGTTTGAAGGTAAATAGTAAAGGGTAATTTAGTCATTTCCGAAGTCATAAACGGTAAAAAGTCTAATAAACAGACAGAATGACTAAACAGTTCACTGAGAAAAAGGTTATGGACCTTACCATGTGTTTTTGAAAATAGAAGGACTAAATACAGTATCAGGAAAAAGTTGGGGGGACAAATCTACTTAAATGTTGGATGGGCTTTAATTGCTCAGACCTTCACTTTTAAATTATTTTTAACAGTTAAATGTCTTTTCAATTTGACTTTCATTGTCTTTTTAGTTTGAAATATCATAATCTCACTTAAGTAATTATTGTTTTTGTCAAATTAGCAGTTAATGGAATTTAATTTTTTTTTTTTGGTAGAATAAATTTATTTATTTAAATATCAATTAAAGATTATTTTCCATATTTATAATTCATTTCTATTAGGGTCAATTACAAATCTAACCCAATTAAGAGGGGTCATTTACATATCTAATCCACTTTGCTTCCATCTTACCAAATTAGACAATTTCATCCATTTTGGACGAATTCATCACATCTGCGACAAGAGTTGTTGCATTTGCGACGAAATGCAACAACTGTTGTCGCATTTGTGATGAAATGCGACAAATTTCATCACAAATGCGACAACAATTGAGAAAAATGGTGGAAAATTGTGAAAATTGAAACGATACCATTATATATGAAGAAAGAGGCAAGACCAGTGAGAAAAGCAGACATATAAGCTAAAAACATATCATTTCTACGGGAAATTGAACATAATACTTCAAAAATCTCAAAAATCGCTAACGATTGATGTCAGAAATCGATCCATCGATCAATAGAACTAAAGGTAATTTTGTCCAAAGTGGATGAAATAGTCTAATTTGATAAAATGGAAGCAAAGTGAGTTAGATATGTAAATGACCCCTCTTAGTTAGGCTAGATTTGTAATTAGGCCTTTCTATTACCTCATTCCTATATTCATGTTTCAACTACCCACATCCTTTCTACACCTGTTCACGGGTCTGGGTATCCACTTGGGCCTATACTCTTGATCCGGGTTTAAACATGAAAATTTATTTTTAGGCCCAAACCGACCTAGGCCTGTAAAAGATCGTCTCTTTTTTGGACGGGTTTGAGATTTATAAAAATAGCACGGATCGGTCCAATTCGATCCACCTATTAATAAATTAATAAATTTATATATTAATATTTATTTTTAAATATAAATTTAATTTTTAATTATTAAAAAAGATACATATATATATTTAAGTGGGTTTATATGGGCTGGGTTTGGGATTTGAGTTTTGGTCCCACCCCAGCCCGACTCGAGTCCGCCTAAATTAACAGTTGGCTGGGCTGAGTTTGGACTGAACATTTTTAGACAAACATCTGTTGGGCCTAGCCCGACCCATGAACAGGTCCCATCCCATCCTTTCCAATACTTTGAATTTGCAACTTCTGCTATGTTTTTTTTTTCTTCCATCATTATTTTCATTTTTAAAATATAAAGGCTAAATACATCATTTGCCCCCCTGAACTTTCAGAGTGTTCCGCTAGCCCCATCAACTTGCATAAAATGTACAGTTAGCTCCCTGAACTTGCGTAAAATGTAACCAATTTATAACTCGGTCGCAAAAAAAAAAATAAGTTAAATACGAAAGATGTATTCTACACATCTTGAAATGTTACATGATTCAAAATAAAGTTATTACTAAAGTTATTACTTATTCAATTATGAAACTTGTCTTCTCTAATATTAGAACCACATACCCCGATCTTGATCGGCTTACTTTTTTTAAGACACGTGCAATACATCTTCCGCATTTAACTTACTTTTTTTCAAACGAGTGATCAATTGATTACATTTTACGCAAGTTTAGAAGAATAACTGAACATTTTATACAAATTGGGAGGGGAGGGAGGTCTATTGAGACACTTTGAAAGTTCAGAAAACCAATTCAGGACGCAAATGATGTGTTTAGCCAAATATAAACAAATCACTAATTTTCTAATGCCAGTATACATATTTGACATTTTTACTATTTGACATTTTTACTGTATAGTAGTGTTCACATGCACATACACCTTAATGTGAAGATAAGAAGAATGCACAAACAAAGTTAATGTCAAAACCAGAAAATAAGAAGAATTGTCAAACAAAGATAGTGTTAGATTAACAAAATAGAAAATTTATCCAAAAAAATATAGGATTTATTGATTAAATGACATTTTCACAATAAAGTTATCATCTTTGATTTTTTTGGAATAAAACTTAGTAATTTGATTGTGTTGTATTTATTTAGAGTTTTTGTGACTTCCATGTAAATAGCCCTACATCTACATTATATGACAGAGTTGTGGAAGTCCATCATCCCTTATCTTAGATCCGCCATGTCAACTGGTACGGATTTTAATACTATTCAATTTTAATGAGATTATTCGAACCCTATATAAAAAGATATAGGCCATGTTTGGTAAAAAACGTTTTGGGATAAAAAGAGCGGTTTTGACCAACTTTAGAGGTTTGACCACTGAAACCGCTAATTAGAGTGTTTGGTAGAGAGAGTTTTGGGATGAAAACGCTAATTTAGAAAAAGCTCTTAAAATAAGCTTTTTCAATATTAAAATTAATGAACTTCTTTAACCCTAACAGATAGACTCCCTCTTCTCCTGCGCCAAAATTAATGCCCTTATTCGTCTTTTTGCACAAACCGCTATTATCAATCAGCTAATTTTTACCAAACAGGTCTACACAAACAGCTAATCAAATCAGCTAGTCAAATAAGCTAATGTAATCAGCTAACAGCTAATTCCCAAACAGGACCATAGGATACAAGAAATTACTCATCGTTTTTCATGTTTCTACCATTTTTTACATTTTCCTATTTTTGAACATTTCTCTTTTTTCGCATTTTTACAGTTTTTTTTGTTTTTCACATTTTTCCATCGAGGATACAAACGTATTAGAGTAACGTATCAGAGATTCCAAAGTTAAAACAACTATTCTCTAGGAATAGCTATATTCTATTTCCGCCCTATTTCACGAACCAAACAAGTTGGGAGAGTTCCAATTTTTACAGTCTATTCAATCCGATTCGACCTGCATTTCAAAAATTGAAAATAAAATACAGTCCATTTTGTATGAAACCCAGTTATAGGTCAGATGTTTGATGCAATTTTTACTACATTACATTTCACTGCTATAAGAACAAAATACAAACATCTACCTTGCAAGACGGAAATTTTACACTGGCAAAACGGCAAGCAAACCGAAATAAAAAGTGGGCTACCTACAGATTCGAGTTAACATACGGTGGTTTCTCAGCTACAGTTCTCCGGATTGATGCTTTTAGCAGCTGGAGGCAAACACCTCTTTGAGAAAAATGTGGAAATATTCGGCATCCTTACTCCGCCTTTCACTGATTCATCAGATAACAACTGTATTACGGCAATTTCTGACACGAAAACACAATTTACAGAGACAACCCAACTAACACAACACGATTGACATGAAAATCATTTTTCTAGCATTTATAACATATAAAACCATATGGAATATATATATGAGATAACACGATTTTGACACGAAACACGAAATTGCCACCTCTAATTACTATTACACAGGTTAGAGATATAAGTACCTGGCGATATACGTATGCCAACTTCTTCCAGAATTTCTTTCTTGACCTGCATTACAAGATGAAACCTTTAGATATTCCATTCATCTATCCGTAAATCGAATGATTGTTGCACGTGTTCATGTTCGGTTTAGCGGGAAGGCAACAATTTTTTTAACTAATTTCAAGCATCAGATAGAACAACAACAATCTGGAAGTCTAAACAAGGAGATGAACAGCTAAATGTAAAATAAATGCCTAAATAACCGCGTTGGTTTATCGTAATATATAAATTAAAACCCCGAGCCAAATGCACAAAAAAGATGCATGAAACTCCTGCAAATCAAACATTTTTTCTGTCGAGCATCACAAAGTTGTTCTAAATGAAAAAAATAACAAATAAATAAGGCTTGATACATCCCTAGCCCCCGGTACTTGTCCAAAAAAAGTCAATTACCTCCGTGTAATTTTAAAATGTTCAATTTACCCCTGAACTTGTTTAAAATGACCTATTCACCCCCTATAATTCACGTGGCGGAGTAAGGAGAGATTTTGGAAAAGCTGAAACGTGAACACCTTAAACAAGTTTAGGGAGCTAATAAATCACTTTAAGAAAGTTCAGGAGCTAGTAGGTATCCTTCAGAGAGTCAATTGGTCACTTTAGTCAAGTTCAGGGGGCAAATAGAACTCTTTGACTTTCTTGGACAAGTACGGGGCTATGTTGCACGGAAACGGATACTGGGAAACGTTATTTTTAAGAAAAATTAGCTAGGAAACGGTAATAGAAACGGAAAAGAAACAGAAACGGAAAGAGACACGAAACACGGAAACACTAATGAAGAAGAGTTTGCGTGCAACATAGGTACGGGGTATTAAGCCAATAAATAAAAAGGGGTCATCATGCAGGGAATGACATCTAGAACAGAAAGCTAACCTTCCAATGGTTGTCCACGAAGCTCGATATCTCACGAACTCTACTTCTTAATTGAGTCTTTGGCACAGTAGGGAACTTTTGTTGCAAGGACTCCAACACTTTATTGATACTCTGTGAGCAAGATTGGATTGTAGAAACCTGTCATTAAGATTGCAATCAGTAACAAAATATAGGATGCAATCGTAATAAAAATTAATTCGCACGAGATAAGCATCTCTTGAAGTTTGTCATTTCTCTCATAAAACCAGAACTTACGATTGTAGGCATATCTAATTCTTGTATAGCTGTCGCCGTTGAGCTTTGTGAACTGTTGACCTTGCTGCTCGAAAAGCAAGCATCTTGATCTTCAGCTTGTATATTGATATTTGATATTTCTACATGTGGCGCGCCAGGAAAAGTACGCATAGAAAGAGCTTCCAAACATGTCTTTTCCAATTTAGAAGTACCTGTTAGATCCTCTGCCTCTAATAAGGGGAGTTTCTCATGCATCAAGTTTGATATGATTAAAGGCTGATTTTTCCGAAGGGCACTTTCTGTTAAATTGTTCAAAAACTTTTGCTGTTGAAGCAATTTACGGAATTCATCACTCTCCAAGTCCTGATTGCAATTGGATGACCCTTTAGCTTCTTCAACCGAGGGATCGATTTCCATTCTGTCAACTTCAACTCCCTGAATGCAAAAGGTAAACAATAATGGATATAAATGTCTAAAGTAATAGGCAGCTGTACACAGTCGCTTTCGTAGATTTGAAAACTTATGCACTTCTAAAACCTAAGGTTAAGCAATGTCAAGGCGAAAAGTAAAAACGAAGAATAAAAACTGCACCAAGAGAATCAACATCTAACAAGAAGAGCGTGTGTATAGAAAACCATATGGCAAACACGAGTATCATTAATATATATTGTCATAGAACCAATTGAACTCAAAGCTTAAGCTGATAGTTTAAGGCCCGATTCATTTAATAGCTGACACACCCTGCACGCGAATACCCACAGGCTTGAAGCGTGCACAACAAAGGCCTAGATTACCATGTCGAGAAATTAAATCAACAAACATGGTTGCAAGGAATCTAACCCTTGATCACTTGATCAAAGAGGCTCCGATACCATGTCATGGAACCAATTGAACTAAAAGCTTAAGTTGATAGTTAAAGGCCCAATTCATTTTAATATCCGACATATATCACATTGGAGATGCATGCTAAATAGGGCGGCCCGGTCGCATTACGCGTCCCCGCTGAGCGAGGGTCCGGGGAGGGGTCCCACCACAAGGGTGTATTGGGGGCAAGCCTTCCCTTGCCAATTTAATTGGCAAGGGGCCGCTCCTAAGACTCGAACCCGTGACCTCTGGTCACACGACAACAACGTTTTACCGTTGCGTCAAGGCTCGCCCTCTAGATGCATGCTAAATATGCCAAATAAAAGGTCCTAATGCAGTTATGATAACCAAAAGCAAAAAGTGGGAAAATAAGAGGACGAAAACACCGATAAACAAAATGCAATTCAGAATGGGGCAAAGGCTTTGGTTTCCTCACCTCATTTTCTGAGAGGTATCCATCAGGCACAAAAAATTCATCTTCACTTTCGTCCTCGTCTTTTGAACATCCTTCCTCTAAACCTTCTTCTTCTTCATCCTTATCACAATCTGAGAGGTTTTCACCAGGATCCTCCTGTACAATAAGTCATTACAATGCCATTTAGGATATCTTTCTCTTATTCTTAACTTTTATCTGAACAGTTTGAAGAACACACCTCTTCCCATTCTTCATCACTATCAACATCATATTCCAACTCTGGTTCCTTTCTTAAAGGGTGTCGTGGTCCAATAACATTACTGATAACATCCACCCACCAATTCATAAATATATAGTAGTAAAACAAAGGGCAACATCTCAATGGATGATATTAGCCAATGAAAAGACAGTACTATAATTTGATGACATATCAATGGTGATGCAGACAATGTTATTAAAAATATATGGAGCAGTTGGCACAAAGGCAAATTTTGCACAAGGATCGAATGTCCAAGCATGACAGAACAAGTTCTCATAAATCAATAGAAGAGTAATAATTTAGCTGCAAATCCTGAAAAGGCAAAACAACTCCAAATCCAAATAGGATTTTGGTACACATGGCTTTGAGCTTGAAGCATGTTTGATCACACTCTTTGAAGAATAATACATAGTATTCAACTCAGATTACATAGATGCTGCAAACTCAGCCGTGAATTTGGCAGAAGTTAACAAATTAGCCCAAAAGCAATCAGTTTTAATACCTAAAAGTTTGTCAAATTTAGGCGAATTTGTCAAGTTTTACCGACTTCGGGACTGAGTTGATACCTAAACTTCGATTTGGGCTAAAATGACCATGAATGCCAACTTAGGGGGCCATTTTGACCCTTAATTCTAAGAATTTTAGGCTATACTTTATATATTTGATGTAGATGCACACACAAGATCTCAAGGAAAAGATGTTCACCTTTTCTTAGGCCAAATACCAAAAAATGCAGGTCTGTGACTCTTGTCAAACTGGAGCAACTGCTTCCTCCGTTTGCACTTTTTAACATCAGAACTCTCTGAATTAGCTACACACGATCTATCAGAAGATTGCTCCCCCCATCCTCCTACAAGCTTCTCTACATTCAACTCATCATCCTGGGGCCCTTCCCTATTGGCAGATAGCTTGAGCTCCTTGAATAATTCAGTCTTAGGTTTCTTACGAATGCTCCAATGCTGTTTTCCATTTGTACGAATAGTAAGACCTAGATGATTCCATGAAGATAAATGTGACCTGCAAAGCATATTAGTCTTGCTCATTAAAAGACATTGGATGCCAGTAAAATTAAGTGGAAAAGGGCGAAAAAAAAGTGGTGCTAGGATCCTAGGGAGTATGGGACCTACTTGCGAATATCATCAACACTAATATCATCATTTGATGAAAGAATGGAGTCCATTGCTATAGTAACTGCATCAGGCAACTCATGACTTGGATTGCTAACTGATATAGATGGGCTTGCTTTGGTTGAAGTCTCACCATTTTGGCATGGTGAAGTTGATTTACTTCTTTTCAGAAAGCGTTCCATGATTGAGGCCTGCTTCTGTATGGCAATTCGCTTTTTCAGTTCAGCTTCCTCTTTCTCTTTACGACGTTGTTCTTTCTCAACTTCCTCTTGCTGCTTTCTTAGTTGCTTTCTCATTTCAGTTTCTTCTTTTTCACGACGCTTCTCATCTTTTTCTGCCTCCTCCTGCAATCGCTTTTGCTCTTTCTCCTAAATAAATAGACCAATATGATTACTCGGTGACAGACTAGTTATCATGCAAATACAAGCAAACACTCAAATGCTTGTTCTTGTCTCTGACACTGCATCTAGACATCTATCCAATTCAATGCAATTACAATTAAGAATTCCACATCCAGTTAGCTTCCTAGAATCCTAGAGCGAAATTAAAGACTACTTCTCTTTAACTTTTCTGGCATTCCAAACCATTATTATGCAAACTAAACAGCATATTCATGTCATTGCAGAAAGAAGTGGAGACACAATCAAAAGAGAAATGCACATACCGTTTGCTTCTTTTCTTTTTCATGTTCAAGGTCCATCATCTTTTTCTCCTTAACGGCCTGTCGTTTATTTTTCTCCAATTGCTTGATGAGCAATTTTTGTTCTTTTTTTGCTTCTTTATCTGCCCTGTAATAATAACAACTAATTTATAATAAAGAGAAGATATAGATTTAAGAAAAAAGAACAGGACAAAGTTAGATAGGTACATCTCGGCACCATTTTTCTGTATCATGATATCCACAAATGAACGAATTTCCACCTCATCTAATGCTTTACATAGCTTTTCTGATGCTTTCATCAAATCATCTTTGTAACTCTGATCATCCTCCAACTTTTTTAATGCAGTTATCACCTCTGAAGTATGTCATACACCACAAAACGCTTGACAACGTTATCTAATGAAAAATGAACAACATAATAAGGCTGGTCTTTAAGACCAGCATGCCAAAGCTTTTCTAAGGGTCTGCTTGTATGAAGGTTTGACAAGGTTCGTTAAAGAGAGGAAAGGGGAGGTTATCTAGTTAACCTCCAAATCCCACCAATTTGGTGGGACTGAAATTGGGAGGTTATTTCAAGGTTTTCTAATCTTCATTTAACACCCATTTAACCCCACCTCCATTTAAACTCCTGTCCAAGCAAGGTTAGCTAAATAACCTCTGATTACTTAAACTCCTCTAACCCCAAAACAAGCAGACCCTAAGGAAAAAAAGGAACATTTTCAGCACATATATTGCCAAACCAAATGCTGATATTAACAAAGATTAAGAAAGGGAAACAAGAAGAAGACAAAGCAAAATTTAAGCTGATCCTATTGCTGACTTTGCAGCGAAAATTGTCTGACTGACTCTATACCTGGTCTACCAGTAAGAGACATCTGACATTGGTCAGCTTGTTAAGAGGTGGGCAGTTATGAAAAGATTATGAAAAAGAAGACCTTCATTGATGGGCTTTACCACTATAAAAAAAATCATAGTTCTATAATCTGGCAGCAAAATGAAGAACTAATAACTTTTGATGACACGTTTGCTTACCAGAAACAGCACTAACTCTTTCGTGAATCTTCTTCCGACACATACGCCTAGCTTTTAATGCACCACGCAAACATTTTGGCATCAACTTCAGGTCTCTCGTCTACAACAATAGCAACACAAATTAGATTACTAGTTAACCTGATGATAAAAGACATCACGAATGTGATCAAGAGAGACATTGATTAGACAAAGTTAACATAACAAGAATGTCCTCCTCCGCATTAACAAATCAACAACGGGATGAATGATAAAAGACTGGGAATTACTAACAATTAAAACTTGAATAAACCCATCAATATCGAGAAGGTTATTCACGCCCAAAAGCACAGAATCCATTTCTAATCACAGAAGTAAGCTGAAAATAGCAATTCAATGCCAAGAACTTCTTTCCTTAAATACATACAAACAAACCCAATATCTTGAATTTTTTTTTATCTTTTCTTTCAAATTTCGAAAATCTTTTTGCTTTATTTCGTATTTCAATATTCTATTTAATTTTTTCATTTTCTATTAAATTTCCACAAATCAAGAAAACCTAAAAAATTGAACAAAAATCAATTACCTCCCAACACCATAGACAAGCCTGAGTCTCATCCTCCAAAACATCAGCATGCACATTAGGCACTCCGTACAACACTCTTTGTCCAACAAACAACACAGCAGTCTTCACCATAGCCAAAGTAACATCTTCATTTCCCTTACCCCTCTCCTCCGACAACCTAAAATGTATCTCCGCCACTAATTTCGAAAGCGCCAACTGACTCTCCTCCATCAACAACCCAACCCTTCCATTCAAACTATTACCCTCACTCCCCCCTAAATCCGCCCCAAACCCAAACCCCACTTTCTGATCCATAACTTCTCTATAATACCCAAAAAGACCCTCAAGTTCTTTCTTCAAAACCTCAATATGCGCTTCCTTCTGCTCATTCGTCAACTTATGAAGCAGCAAAGACGATACTGACGACTTCCGCTTCCGCTTTAGGGTTTTCTTCGGCTGAGATTGGGTGTTCGTTCCGGTATATGAATCGACATCGATTACCTCCGCCATTTGCTTCGTTACAACAAATTTCAAAACCCTAATCCAAAAAGTGAAGTAGAAATCAAAAGAAACCACTAAATTTATGAGAAAATTAGGAATTAATTGAAGAATCTGAACTCTGAAGCAAGAAAAACACTCACCTACTACTTCAGAATTTAACCGCTCCGGATATGGAAGGTTTTGTAAATTTGGGGGAATACTGAGATACAGATGACGTAAAATGAATAAATAATATTTTAATTAATAAAAAATATATTATTTCTTTATTATTTATAGATTTTCGCGCCAAATTAATTTTGGCTCCAAATAATTTTTTTTGTTGAAATTGCGCCTTTTTTTTAATTGGCGCCTTTTTCCTGTTATGTTTTTGTGAATAATAAGATGGGCTGGGCCTTTGTTTCTCAGAGTTAATTTTATGGGCTTTTCAGTAAAATAAGATTTTTTTTATTTTAGAGTAAATTTCAAATAAAACTCATGTGGTTTCACTAATTTTCAGATAAAGGATTGTGGTTTACTTTTTGTCAAAACGAGGATTGAGGTTTCGCACTTGGATTAATGCTATTAAAATCATATTTAACGACCTGAAAATGAAAAAAATACTCGTATTTGTTATAAAATGAGGATTGGGGTTTTCAACTTTAGCAAAATAAGGACTTTTTCGATTGATACTATTAAAATCACCCTTGACGACTTCAAAAATGACATATTTTAAGAAATACTAATATTCTAAGCAACTTTAATTCTTCAACTTTTTTATTTTGAGATTATTTAGATGATGTTTGGTAAAGAGAGAGAAAGTTCATTTTTAGAGAGAGAAAGTTCCAAAAAAGATGATTTTCAATAATCGAAAATGTAGTTCCATAGAAAATATGACATTGAACAACTTTAGTTCTTGAAAATTTTCATTTTCAGGTCGTTAAATATGATTTTAATAGCATTAATCCAAGTGTGAAACCTCAATCCTCGTTTTGACAAAAAGTAAACCACAGTCCTTTATCTGAAAATTAGTGAAACCATAGGGATTTTATTTGAAATTTACCCTTTATTTTATTAAATACGAGTTTTTTTTATAACAAATACGAGTATTTTTATTTACATGTATAAAAATATATAAATTTTTTCTATAAAAAAAATATATATATATATATATTTTAGAAAATGTTTTTTTATAAGGTGTAAAAAATGTTGTAAACGTTTACAGTCAGGAACAATTTTACTCTAAATGTCTATAATGGTACAATTTTACTCCTGATGTCAAAAGCAATTTTAACGTTTAATTTGACAAGTTGAGTCAATTTAAAACATTATTATAAAACACAAATATCTTATCGTGTTAATGTGTAAAAATACTCCTAACGTTTTGAATCAGGAGCAATTTTACCTCTAACGTCTAAAATTGTGCAATTTTACCATAATATTGGAAGCCAATGGCAATTTTACCTCTAACGTTGATAAATTAGGTCAATTTCAGACACTATTATAAAAGATAGATATTTGTGTTCCTTATTCTGCACCAATTGCATAACAATTTATTCTAAAAAGAGATTTCATGTTTTTTATAATTTAATAATAGAATTAGAGATTAATATTTATAAATTCGGTGAATTTTTTGAATTTTTTATCCAATTCATACAAAAAAGACAGTAGATTTATTTTTTTATTTTTTCACATGCTAACATATGTTTGTGATTTGTTACTGATAAAATGGCATACGTGTGTGAAGTGTAGATAACAAGATTCATGATCGAAAAAACAGTTTGATGAATTGTTTCTCAAATTGATCCAATTTATGAACTTCAACCTAAACTAAAACTTCAAAATCAATTAGAACCTTAAACTATCAAAATCATCAATTAAGTTTCTGAACTAAGCAAAAATTATGAATTGAGTGTTGGCTCAAAATGAATTTGGGAAACATAGTCTGAAACTGTTCAACCGGATGATTTTCGATAAAGACTCAATAAATGATTTTTATTTAGGATGATGACTTAATGGGTAAATTACACCCATGACCATTGAACTTTATCCATTTAACATTGTGGCCATTGAAGTTCAATTCTTAACCGTATGGCCACTGAATTTTACATTTTTTAACACCGGTGGTCACTCAACGCCTCAAAACGACCCCTGGCGGTCTGAAAATAAAAAAATTTGAAGATTTAATGACATTGTAAGGAACTTTAATTCTTGAAAATTTTCGTTTTGAGATCATTTAGGTGATGTTTGTTTATGAGAGAGAAAGATCCAAAACATGTGATTTTGGAAAATAAAAAATGTAGTTTCATGATAAATATCATTCTGAACAATTTTAATTCTTGAATATTTTTATTTTGAGGTCATTAACGGTCATTTGAGGACTTGGTTAAAGTTGAGTGGTCACTGGTGCTAAAAAGTGTAAAGTTTAGTGGTCATACCGTTAAGATTTGAAATTCAATGGCCACAATGTTAAAATGCGTAAAGTTCAGTTGTCATGGGTGTAATTTATCCATGACTCAACTGATAATTTTTACTTAGTTCAGAAACGTGATTAATGAACCTAATTGACTTTGGAGTTTTAGTTTGAGGACCCAATAGGTATTATTCCTTTAAATAACTTTTCTTCCAACTAAAATTTTAAATTTTTGAAAATACATAGCGCGATTCAAACAAAAATAAATAAAATCATAATAATTGTTTGTGGGCCGAACTCTGGAGTAGAAAAAGCCCATACACCTTCCTTCACCTCTGTCTAGCAAAATCTCTGCTCTCTACTCCCGCTCCGACCACCATCGCCGGCCAAAATCAGCTTCTACTAAGCAGCCTACAGAGTTTCACAACTGGACTTTACTACAAATGGAGACACCTTTATCTTGTCCTTCTACGCCTAGTTGGAACATCGAGAGGCCCTTCCTCACCGGCCGTTTTCACCAGGTTTATTTTACTTTCAATCTCCGTCAAATTAGATCTATCTCTGATAAAAGTCCAGTGTCTATATAGAAATTTTACTTAATTTCCTTTTTGTTCAACAATGTAAGAAATCTATGCTTCACTTTTGTTTTTGGTGAAATCTGTACTTCAGTTTTATTTCTCTAGTTTGAAGGAAAGAAAATTGGAGGTGGAAGCTTAATGATGTGGAAGTAAATGTAACTTAATCATGATATGATTTCTTTTATCCATTTAGGAAACAAGAGGAACCTCCAGACTTGCTGATACCTCTGGTTTATCTGTAGAATCTTTCAGGTGCTCGTTATTTTGTCTAATTCATTCTTTTTTGTGAGAAATAAGAAAAAGGAGACAGATAAGGAACTTTTACTAAGTAAATTCTTTCTTAATGTGGAGTTCTTTCCTAATTTCCTTTAACATAAGTTTTTATGTCTTTAAGCAGCCCTGGACTGGAGAAAGACATTGGCTCTTATACTGCTGCAGTTCAGGTATGTTTTCCAGGTTTGTAAAGATTTGTGGTTGTCAGATGATCTTGCTGTAGATTTTTTTTTTTTTTTTAATTCTGCTGATTATGAAGCTAAGAAGATATTTTATATTATTTTCCATTTATTTTGAACTCTAAAAGTTACTCCCGAGTGCCTCCCCTCTCAAATGGATGTCATTTTAGGATTTTCAATTTGGTCATTTTGTATTACCAATGCACTTTTGATAATATTTTCTCAAATTTACACTTATTTATGATAAGAGAGGTTTAGTAATTAATGCAAATAATTCAAATTAAGCCATAATAAGTAAGAAGAAAGAGAAATTTCACATAGAGAGTAGAGTTTTAGGATAGAAGTATTAAGGGTAAATTAATCGTAAATTAATCGATTTGATAGTCTAATTAATATTTTATTGGTCTTTATGAAAAGCCTTAAAGGAAATATATTAAAGAAAGGAGAGAGTATTTGATTATTTCTTACTACATATAAACATATGGGCATGTAGGAATTATAGAAAACAATATGACTTAGAAACTTATTTTCATTTTTTAAATTGGGAAGTCTAGTGTCTTAGAATGGACGAGAGTTATACATTTACTACAAAAACAACTTCATGGTACCCTCTGCTGTATAGTATAGACTTGCTTAGAAATTTTAGGACCACAGGCAGTTCATGTTTAGAGAATTACTTACTGTTTCCTATAAAAGGACATATTTAACCAGCAATATGCATCACTTGAATCCTTCATTTGGTTTGGAATCTTATAAGGATAGACATACATTGAATTTAAATTTGGTTACCTTGGAAATTTCTACAGGTAGATAGGTTATGATTTGTTCTTCCTCTACAGGAACTTGTTGTCATCGATGATCTCATGTCTGCTTTGGTTGGAGTTGAAGGACGATATATTTCTATCAGAAGAGTCCGTGGGAAGGAGGGTGATGTTACTTTCCTGGTTGATCCTTCAATGGATTTAGCACTACAGGTGTGTTTTACCTTACTCATTGTATCTGGTAACTCAGTAGAGCATTCTCAGCTTCAATTTTAGGCATGCCATTGTGGTTGAGTGTGTCACTAAGGTGAGTTATGTCATAGTTTTCTGTATCTTTTTTTGGTTGTGGCAATGATGTTTTAATTGAACAGGTGCGCAAATATAATGAAGTTAGAACTTTATTTTATTTATAGGCGGTTTTAGTTTTTGTCAGTATTAAAGAGGTTTCAGTTTTAGGAATAATATCCTCAAGTATAAATGTAGCAATAGTGAAAAGTGAAGTTTCAAATTACTTTTGGGATGAACGTAAATTTCTTGAGCATTTCTAGTATTTAATATGCTTAAATCATTTTGAATTCTAGAAGAGGACTCTTGAATCCAACTTTAATAGTTTGTCCTTCAAGAATTTGAAGTCTTTAATCATGCTACTTAACTGATGCATGATTACAGCAGCAGCATCTTGCAAATTTTCTGAAATACTGAACTAATATTTCAGGAAATGGCAAAACGGATTTTGCCTTTATGTGAGAGCTATCTGTTGATCGACCAATTTGTTGAGTCAAGATCACAATTCAAGAATGGGATTGTTAATCACGCCTTTGCGGCTGCACTCAGGGCACTTCTACTAGTAAGTTATATACTTCCCTACTGACATCCTTTGTCCGTGAAGTAATAACTGCTCTCATATATTGAATATCAGTGGTACATCTTCATCAGGATTATCAGGCCATGGTGGCACAGCTTGAACACCAATTTCGACTTGGAAAACTTTCCATACAAGGATTGTTGTTTTATTGTCAGGTTTGAGTTTATGCCAGTGCACAATGTTCAATCATATCTTGGATGTTCTAAGAAATTTTACTTGTTACATTGCAGCCCATGATGGGTTCTATGCAAGCATTATCCACTGTGGTCAGGAAGGCTTCCGCAAATGAGTTTACAGGTTCTGCTGTCCTTAACCTCCTGCAAAGCCATGTAAAACATCTTACATGAATTACAATATTTGTTGGTCTAATAATTTTCTTTGTTCTATTGTTACTGATATGGTTTTTGCTATTTCCAGGCTAAAGCCATGGCAGGTGATAATGCTGTGAGGTCATTGCTAGAGAAAATGACAGAAAGTGCAAGCAATGCCTACCTTGGCATATTAGAGAGGTACAATTTGCTCGTGTAGCTTCCAACGTGTTATCAACTTTCTTAAGGTTTTCTTACATCATGCTTTAATGATCTTCTATTTTAGCATATGGTACATTTGGTTGGCTTCAGCTATCCAAATGTACTTTGGACTGTTCCATTGTAATGCTTATGAGGGAAGCAATGTTTGTTAGCAGTGGTCAACTTTTGAGGGTTCCCCACCTAATGACATGATGGCTTAAAAAATCCCCTTCTGATGATATAAATAAGACCTGCGAACTAGTTTCAAATCTGACTGCTTTGCTGGGTGTCTATAGGCCCTTAAAAATCTATTGACAATCTAAATGAGGTATAGATTCTCATGTATCTTATTTTTGGATTAACAAAGAGGCATATGAAGCTAGAGATATTCCTTGTGAGTTGACTTTGTTTTGTCTTAGTCCTTTTATTAATACATGGAAATCAAAAAATATGATACATCGTCAATGATCTGTTTGTAGTAGCCTTCCCATTTCGCCATAATATAACCTATGATAAAGGTACATTCAACCAATACCATCTTCTTAAAAGAGAATCTTTAACATTTTTTTCTTCTAAATACTAGATTTAGTTTTTTAGGGGAAATTACTTGCTATGACTCGTATTCAGATCACTATAAAACCTGATTGTGCTTTTCTGTTTTTCTGCCTCTGCACGTGCATGGATTTTTTGGAGACGCTGAAACCTAGCAGATAGACGACATAATAAGATCACAATCCTGTTAAATACACCATCCAGTAGATATATGTCAGACATTGTGTTGAACCTTAAAATCCCCTTGTTCCTCCTTAGACTGTATGTTTCTGCTATTACTTTCCCTCTCAAGGAAATGAAACATGATTATAGGTGGGTCTACGAAGGAGTCATTGATGATCCATATGGTGAATTTTTTATTGCTGAGAACAAATCACTTTTAAAGGTAAATGGAATTTGTTCAGGATAATAAGTATTCAAAATCATTCAAGATGCTTATAATTTTTTATTTTATAGGAAAGCCTTACTCATGATTACGATACCAAGTATTGGAGGCAACGTTACAGCCTTAAAGAAGGGATTCCAAGCTTCCTTGCAAACATAGCTGGAACTATTTTGACTACTGGAAAGTACTTAAATGTTATGAGAGAATGTGGACACAATGTTCAGGTTTGATTATTGTTATGCCCTTTTATGTGTTGTTTCATATAGAGAAGAAAAAACTCTTACTACAACACCCTTGTGCTGATCTTGATTGGATTATTATTTATAGGTCCCTTCCTCTGAAAATTCAAAATTAATGAGCTTTGGCTCAAACCATCGTTATCTTGAATGTGTAAAAGCTGCATATGATTTTTCCAGCAGTGAGCTCTTAAATCTCATTAGAGATAAGGTGAGCATCCGTTTAGATCCATAAAAATGTTCTGAGTTTCTTTTGGGGGAAATTTTGTTTTGACATTATTATCCACAGCAATTGCTCACGGCAATGCGCAAGGTTCTAAAACAAAATTTATTTTTATGCCATAGTATGATCTAATGGGAAAGCTGCGGTCTATTAAGCACTATCTTCTTCTTGATCAGGTACTTCTCTTTATGAATAGGTGATGTACGAATCGAAACCTTTCGGAAGATGTATTCTGCTTTACGTGTCCATTTTAAGTTGTATTGTGCTATTGAAAGGAAAATACCTTTGTTTATTGTGTATCATATTATTTCAGGGTGATTTTTTGGTTCATTTCATGGATATAGCTCGAGATGAGCTTACTAAAAAGCACGATGAGATTTCAGTGGAGAAGCTACAGGTTTCAACTTCATTTTTTCACTAAAATTATTAGAAAGCTGATAGAAAGTTATTTATGCTCAGAATGGTAATATCTAATTGTGTTTTCTTTTACTACACCAGTCTCTGTTAGACCTAGCTTTACGAACCACAGCAGCTGCAGCAGATCCATGTCACGAGGACTTGACATGTTGTTTGGTAAGTAACTTTCATTCATATGCTATTATCTGGTGAAAGTTGTAATTTAATTTTGCATTATATTATATCTTCTTCTGGTTTCAGGAAAGATCTTCTTTGCTAAAAACTCTGAGCATCTTGAAGGATGTCGAAAGGAGGACTGTTTCTGATGATAATGATGTAGAGGAGCCAGTGAGCATTACTGGTCTTGAGACATTTTCTTTGAGTTACAAGGTACCCCTTCCGTTCTCTTTTATGTCTTTTAAGGTTTTTCATCAAGGCCAATGAAGTATTAATTAGACAATTAAAATAACTAATTACCCTTAATACTTCTTTCAAAACTCTAGTTCTCATGCAAAAATTATCTCTTCTTAATTATAATAGCTTAATTAGAATAGTTTGTATTAATACCAAACCTCTCTCTTACCATAAATAAGGGAAAATTTGAGAAAAAATTGCAAAAAGCGCCTTGGTAAAGAAAACGTCAGAAAGGAGGGAGTAGTTTCCTTACAAATATGTGCAGGTTGTTTATGACTCTCTTACATACCAATACAAGTGCAAATCTTTACTAGAACTATTACAGAAAATGCTAATCTTTTTATTGCTCTCCCAATAGCATTTTCTTTTTTTGGGATAATCATTGCAAGAACGGTAGTTTCTTCATGACTTTGTTCATTGATTATTTGGTTTGTCATTCATGTTAGTCTCTTTCACATGATTCTGTGGAACAATCTTCAGTTTCTGATTTAAAATCAATGGTTTAGTAAATGCTCACAAATCAAATTTTACTTCGTGTTTTTCAGGTGCATTGGCCACTGTCTATAGTCATCTCAAGAAAAGCCTTAGCAAAATATCAGTCGATTTTTCGCTTTCTGTTCCACTGTAAACACGTTGACCGCCAACTTTGTGGGGCTTGGCAAGTGCACCAAGTACATGCTACAAGAATATTTGTGAAGTGTTTAACATTATGTTTCTTTTTCTTCTTCTAATGCAACTGAAATATACTTTTACAGGGAGTTCGTGCTCTCAACATGCGGGGTACCGCAATCCCTAGATCATCTCTGCTTTGTCGTAGCATGCTAAAATTCATTAATAGCCTTCTACATTATCTAACTTTTGAGGTAAGTTTTCTCATTTAATTTATGCTTTTCTATTTGTCATTTGTTAAGGATTTCCTGTACTAGTGCTGGTTCTTGTTCTTCACTTCTATTTAAAATCAGTTACCTTAAAAGTATCATATAAGAGGGTCTAGGGTCTCGCAGTGCGGATCTTCTCCGGGAGCCCCTTTTCTCCGCTGTTCATGCCATCATGGCTGAACAGGGGTTTTCTCATCTTGTTACTGCTGATCTTTTCCCTGAAATTGAAGTGGCTAGGGCACCAAATAATAACGTTTCTGCAAACCTGAATAGTAATATTTCTCATTGTTCTTCACTTGACTCTTCCCATATTTGTCATGCTTGATTTTTTATTGGTAAAATCTACTCTCAACTTTTGAAAAATTGTCTAATATGTATATGTCTTCAAATTAAAGGACTTCTATGTTTCTTGTTCTTAATTGGAGAATAACATTGAAATGTGCATACCCATTTATTACTTTAATGTTTGATGACTTAGTGCACCATTTAGGTGC
Organism: Euphorbia lathyris; assembly: GCF_963576675.1. NCBI lineage: Eukaryota > Viridiplantae > Streptophyta > Magnoliopsida > Malpighiales > Euphorbiaceae > Euphorbia > Euphorbia lathyris. Next base: position 1,461,661 of record NC_088914.1, read on the forward strand.
AAGTGATTAAGCTCTGTCAACCAGGCAAAAAACGAGGAAACAGAAGTGTTTCTAGATAATAATAAAAGTTATTCTGAGCTCTACCTATCAACTTAAGTTTTTAGGTCAATTGATTCATTGACACGGTATCTGAGCCTCTTAGACCAAGTGATCGAGAGTTCAAATTGTAACAACACCATTTGTTAATGGAATTTTAACACATAGTAAGATGAACCTTGTTTTACACGCTTCAAATCCAATGGTCATTTGCGTGGAGGATGTAATCAGAGATAATAATAAAAGCTATTTTTACCTATCACTTTAAGTTTTTAGGTCAATCGGTTCTTTGACAAAATCAAATAACAATGAGCTGATCTCATCTTGGAATCAACCTTCACCTTGTCAAGGATTCTGACACACTCCCGCACGCGAATGCCTCCTGAGTTTGAAGCATGTACAACACAAACTCATCTTACCATGCGTTGAAATTTAATGAACAAATGAAGTTGCTAGGAATCGAACCCTCGGCCGCTTGATCTAAGAGGCTCTGATACCACGTGAAGGAACCATTTGAACTAAAAGCTGATAGTTAAGGCTCAAGAATAGTTTTTATTATTATCTCTGATACCTTTACGTTACTTTTATTTATTTAATCTAAAGTCTATTCGTAGTAGAACTTTGTAAATTCTAGCTTGTGGTTTTTGACAAGGACTTTCCTTCAGGTTCTTGAACCAAATTGGCATATGATGCATAATAGATTGCAGAGTGCTAAAAGTGTAGATGAGGTATGTGAACTTTCCGGATGAAAGAATTTTTTATTTATATCAGAGATAATATATAAGTTTAAGCTTTTAGGTCAATTGGTTTCGTCGATGATCTGCAGTACTTAAGCCCAGTATTTATGTTTACATTCTCTTTCTGAAACAGGTTATCCAATACCATGATTTGTTCCTTGATAAATGCCTGAGAGAATGTTTGCTTCTTCTACCTGAACTACTAAAGGTTTGTTCTGCTTTTTTAGGGATAAGGTACCAAAATGACCTCAAGGTTATTGCGGAAGTGTCAATTTGACCCCCACATAGAAAATAGCACCAATTTAACCCCAAAGTATATGAAATGGTGTCAATTAAACCCTAACACTCTATTTCTTCTCTGAGGTAATTAGACGAGGCTATAATTACACCATTTCATAAACGTTGGGGTTGAATTGGTGCTATTTTGTATGTGAGCGTCAAATTGGCACTTCCCAATAACCTTGAGGCCATTTTGGTACCTTATCCCGCTTTTTTATTGCCCCATTACATGGAAACTATTGTTATTCAATTGGTTATAGACGTTGATTGTACATGCAATAGGAAAATGAGGCCAGAGATATGAAAGATCATTCATGTGTTACATGGAAATGGAAACTGATACTAAAATGGATGTTGAGAAACAATATTTGTTAAAAAAATATAGGAAACAGAAATGTAGGGGAAATGTGTAAACGATGAAAAATACAAGGGTATGTCTATAAATTTTTAAAATAGAATAGAGGGAAGAAAGATTTTTTTTTTTCATTTTGAAAGCTTGTAGAAGATGATCTAGAACATTTTAAGGATTTACTAAATATGTGATTAGTATTGGTCCACTTCTGAAAACACATTACTTACTGGGAAAAGAGTTTCCAAATTCTAAGAAACGAACTTCCAATTTTCTTAAATTACAGAAACCTGACCTGATATGTTTCGTACAAGTTTCCGAGAGTTCCCCTTTCCAAACATTCCGGAAATGTGAAAAGCTTTAAAATCAAAGTTTCAACATAGCTGATAGTTTACACATCTTCGAGTGAGTAGTGGGAATTTCTGACACGACAACACGATTTACAGAGACAACCCAACTAATACCTCACAATTGACATGATTACCCTTTTTTCTTGCGTTTATATAATATATAATCATATGGAACATGTATATAACCTACCACGATTTTGACACCAGAACCCGAATTGCAATCTCCATCTTGGAGCAACATCTACCAGCTTTACTCAGATAACTTATAGGGAAAAAAGCGGTGCCTGTGTCATGTATTTCTTCATGATTGCTGTGAACTCGCTGGAACAATCTCACCGGTTTTGTCTTACTGATTGCAGAAGGTAGAGAAGCTGAAATCGCTGTGCCTGCAATATGCAGCCGCAACTCAGTGGCTGATATCATCATCTTTTGATATCTCATCTCAGTCACTGAAAATGACAACAAAAGATGCGACTGTCACGGAATCTATACTGTAAGTTTGAAGAAAACGTATGTGAAATACAGACCTTACACGCATAAGCATGCATCTAATGCACTTTCATTATTTGCAGCAAATTTGAGAAGGAATTCAATGCTGAGCTTCAAAGTCTGGGACCAAGCTTGAGCAGTAATTCCCAAACTGAACCATATTTGACTCATCTTGCACAGTGCATTCTCGGCATTCGAAACGACAAGTAAATTTCTGTGTAGTAAATTTTTGTAGGTCTCAGTTGTGCAACATATCATAAATTCTTACCTCATTTGAATGTGTTTCCAATTAAGGTTGATTTGAGAATCTTGAGAGTTTAAGTTTACTCTCGAATTTAATTCTTAGTGTACATAATGAACTAATCTATGGAATTTTTTACCACTTGATTGAAAGAATGCATTTCCAACTAGTTTGATCTATGGATCAATGTCAATGTTAGAGCATCTCTAAAGGTCTCGAGAATCTCTAAAAGTTGATCTTTAACTCAAATGTCTCAAAGCCTAAAAAACGAGTCTCTGGAAGATGTTCTTATAGATCAATGTCAATGTTCTTATTAATCATTCCGTTACATGTGGAAAATATATTACACACCCCTTGTTGTTATATAATCCATAGAATAGATCAACACATTAAAAGGAAAGTTTTTGTTAAACTACAAAGTATATTCTCTTTGATATTAGAACCAAAGAAGTTCCTGTTAAACTATAAACGTGTAGTTTACTTCTTTTGCAACTGAGTTATTAATTGGTTACACCAAAGTTTCTTTGCAACTTAATAATTATTTGGTTACATCAAGTTGGAAGCTATCGGACAAGTTACCCAATCAAATATTTCGGAGGGCAAATGATCTATTAAGCCAATCTTAATAGAGTGAGGTTATGGTGTAAAAAAAAAGATTCATCTTCCGCCAGCGAGATCGTATTAAACGTCTTAGCCCAATCTTAATAGAGTGAGGTTATGGTGTAAAAAAAAACGATTCATCTTCAGCCAGTAAGATTGTATTGAACGAAAAAAATATACATTCCTGAGCAAAAAAAATTTGCATTCGATAAAGCATAACTAAAGCTATCAAAATTGATTATAAATTCAATAAAAATAAGTATATCAAAGGGATAGTGTCAAACTGATTATCAGCAATTATTTCTATAAATTGTATTATCGCGTCGGAAATAGAAATCGAAAGCCTTACGCAAAATTAACCGGTGGCAAACTTGCATTGCACAACACACAAGCAAGACTGCTGGATACAACATTTATTTCAATCTAACTGGATACCAAGTGATAATAAATACTACAAATTACTAGCTCAAAAGCTTCAAGCAGGCTGTAATAAAATAAAATCAGTAAAAATACATATATATATAATATATATATTTATATGATCATAAATATTACAGTTGAATACATTCTGTTGGGATGGAATAGCAATCAATACATGTCAAGATTGCTATAAAAGGGTGGAACTATTTACACCTGATTACAGAAACAACGCCAAACGTCCATCCATCCGTCCGTCCATTCCCACCCTTCTTCCTATTTCCACTGTCCTCTATGCGGCGGTTTCAGATCTTAGAGCCGAGACATCAATGGAGCTTTTTATTCTTTGCTCTAAACATCTTTCCCCAATGCAACTGGACAGCCAAAGAGACTTGACTTGACTAATCTGGTCTGGGCACTCCAATCCGGGAGGAGGCCAACCAAGCTGTGTGAAAAATGAGATTCATCGGCGTTGCTGACACATTGCGCAAATGGTGGCCGACTTTACATTGGCGTAGGTGCAGTGTTCACATGACCAATGGCCTGAATCATCAATGTTTCTGCTTGGGCCGCTTGATCGGGATGTTGAGCCCTTTCCTCTTCCACCTCTTCCCCTACTGCTTCCACCTCCTAAGCTCTTTGAGCTTCCTGTCCTGCTGCATGCACCATGAGAGTCCACATCTGCTAGTCCGTTCTCTAAAGCCCGTACTAAATTCTCAAAGTAGTTCCTTGTCACACTGTTGTGGTTCACACAAGGGAAAAGAGTGAGAGAGGGAAAAGAAGAGCTCAAAAGCATAGTTGTTAAAGGGGCAAAGGTGTCCTAGAGCCGTGGCGCAAAGGCGCGCCTGAGCGACACAAGGCACACTAAGAGAATAAAAATATTTAAAATACAAGTGATAAATTCTAGGCTTAATATATTAGGAGCCCCCTAATCTTGGCCCAATAAGCTGATTGGCCCTCCGAACTTACAAAATCTCCGGTTAGCACTCTGAACTTGCTTAAAGTGACATGATTAACACCCTAAATCCATGGGGCAGAACAAGATTAGATTTGGACAAATTAAAATGTAGATCACCGTCAAAAAGTTCAAGAGGCCAATAGGTCAATTTACTTATCATAAATATGGGCAAAATTGAGAAAATATTTCTAAAAGTGCATTGGTAATATAAAACGGCATATAAAAAAGAAGAAACTAAAAAATTAAAACGTCATATAATAAAAAACGGAGGGAGTAACATGCAATGAACCCCATATTCTAACGTTCAAGTTGTCAACTAAATGGTAAATCCTAAGTTGACTAATAGCAAGTTCTCATCAAAATTCTCCAAATTCATCAATCATCACTCTCGCATCTCCAACATCATCAAATTCTTCTTCAAGGATCTCAATCCTCCTCATTCTTATCTACAAAGTCATTTCCGTGTTGAGTGTTCGCGTCATTTTGAAGTCTTTTTTTTACTTTTTTTGTTGTTTATTTTGGACACTATATGCGTCTAATCCAATGGTAGAGATTAAAACTTAAAGAACCCCGTGACATATAGGCACGCCTCTTATAACCACAGCCAGGCTAGCTTGGCAACAACGCATGCCTTTAGGGGTGCTTTGCGCCTGGAACCTTAGATGTGCCCGAGGCGAGCCTTTAACAACTATGTTTGTAATCACGGAAAGGTGCCCATGGCGGTCGCCTGAGTGACAGCGCCACCTTTAGGGTACTACGGGCTTGGCCTAGTCCTTGTCCGCTGGACGTTTAACAACTATCCTCAAAAGTACAACTGGTATTTTACAGCATAGTAAATAGCAAGGCTCCTGGTGTATTGATTTTTTCCTGTCGCAAATTTCAAATGACGGCAAAGAAACTGTATCGTACAAGGAAGACTATGCAATGCTCAAGTGAGATGAATATGCTCTTTGCCAATGCAAGGATATGTAAACTTGTTTTAGGGACACATGAATTAAATGGTACTACTGCATACAAATGGAAAAGATGCCATAAAAAATTTAAGAAGGGAAACCCTAGCAATAAACTCAAGATCACCTGGTCAGTCCGGCAAGTTTGGTGCGGAACTCATTGAAGTCCTTTGATGGGCCATCAGCACTTAGATAAACTTGAAGCTCCTTCTCTGCACACTGATGAAGTCGTTCCAAACCAGACTCAGCCTCACCTGTGAAATTGTATCCGTGATCAGAATACTATCAGAAGGACAAACCTTCTGGTAAAAAATGGAACACAGAACCTACCTTGCAAATACTCAAAGAACTGTCTCTTTCCATGTTCATATTCGGGTAAATAATATCCATAAGAATATGTCCATTTTAAGACCCGCCTGCATTCAACTATCTGCAAATATTGCAAATGTAACGGATCAGTTAGTAGCAGTAGAGTCTGAATATTGATCAATCAAAGGAGTAGAAAAACTGGTCGTGAGATAGAATTTGTGTACCTGTAGCCAGGCCTCAGTAATAAATTTCAGCTGCGATTCAGGTTGGCACTGTATGTCACTCAGCTTCTCAAGCTGCAAAAACACAGGATCATCTCCATAAAACAGAAACCAATTTTGAAAGAAAAAAGGTCCCCTCCAAGCCTCTTGGATACAATTTGTAGTTGGGGAATTCTTACCATTTTGTCAGGTAAACAGCGTGAGAATTAATTTTGAAGAATTTCATTCACATGGGATAGGCCACTACTATTAGTTAGAATTTCAATTTACTAAATATAACCCTTAAGAGTAATGATTATATAGCTACAGATTAAGATCACATACACAAAGCTTCAAAATTGATCTGAGTCTCAGTCTCTATCACAACTACCACCCAGCGTTCTCTCACAAAATAACATAATTGAAGAACCTAATTTTCTAGTTAACACAATAGGCGTCCCAGTGTAGAATCAAAACATGACATAGTTTATAAAGGTGCCCAAGCCAGCAGGGAAAAAAATAACAAATGTAGGGTTAACTTCCAGAAGAGCCAAGACCCATGCTTTTCAGCGTGTGCTTTATATGCACTCTCAACCAAACGAGAGATAATCCTTATCCTTGTCCATTGTCGCTTGTCATATAAAATAAATTGATCATGATAAGCATAGCAAAAATGGTTGAAAAGTCTACTGTTTGAAAGAGTAAAACGACCCGAACAAAAAAGTTGGTCTAAAATTCAACTTACATGTACAGTTTGCATTTGTTGCAAGTCTGCCAGTGCCTTTTGCCTGGACTGCAATAAGAAAAGAGAAGCTCAAAATCAAAAATATGGAACTACTATATATATATATATATATATATACGGAGACTCCCGTCTTGATGGCTAAGAATAATGGATTCCAATACCAATATGGCCAACTGAATATGTGGCAAATTCCATAGATCTATAAGCTTTTTTCTGTGTGCTTTCTGGACGGTAACATGGTGGCTAAAGTTTCTACTCTAAATCATCTATGAGCTCTTTTTCTCGTGCTCTTCACAGATCACCACACTTTGCATATACTTAGTTAGCATGCTGCCCATGAACTACCATTTACTTCTTTCTTAAGTTATGTTTTGAAGCACTACTTCAAAATCATAATGTCTATTCAAAATCAATAGAGTTGTCCTGATCCTATGCTCAGATACTACTTCCACTTCTTTAGGATATAGCATATACTACCCCCCCCCCGGGTGTCCTCACGGAAGCACCTGCTTTCCTTCTCTAAAGTCTCGAACCCACAAAATAATATATGTTTAAATGACCAAAAAACTCAACCTAATACCATGGCCCAGATTGCCAAACGCGCATCGAAATTTTAAATCACAACCATTAGTATATAACAATGTCAAAAACTAAATATCATAATTCAGCTTTCATAACAATTACCATAAGGCATAAATACAATTCTACCAGTAAAAAAGATGGAAAAGGGAAATGAAAAAGAGTAAGAAAAAATAGTTTGGGTTGTGAGATGCTATTGTCTTTAACCAATCAGTGCAAGTACGAAATGAGTATAAGATGGTGAATTACCGATTGGTTGGTTGCCCATCGTTCATAATAATGAGTATACCTCTCCAGAGAGTTTTTGGCCATTTCTCTGCGCTTCTCTGCCTCATCATACTGCAAGAGAAAAAGAGGCATAATGAGACATATGCAGATTTATTAATCAAAAAGATAATTACAACAATATATGTTACCACTCCTTCTTGCTTTGCTGTCTCATATCGGTTACATGCATAAAAGCCACCAGTCCTCTCTCCATGATCTGACCATGCACCAAGGCAAAGCCTACAACATAGAAAATCAGACGAGTATGAACTGAAATACAACATGAATACAACTTTTTTTTAATGCATAATGTATGAAAGTTCTAGAAATAAAGTCATTCGTATCACCATTCATAAGTGTAGAAATCACAAACACATTCTAAATGAAGCAATATAAGGCAGAATCAACTTTAATTCCTAAGATAAGTTACAAAACTTGATCAAATCGCCCAAACAAAACTATCAACAATTCAAAAGGAGAAGTATATATCCAACCAATAAACATTTTAAAGTTCATGAGGAGATTAATTAAGAAGACTAAAATTCCATGATGAAGAGAATGATAGTCGGAGAATGTTCATGAGCTTACCAACAAAACTCAAATTTACAAGGTGGAGTGCAGGTAATATGCATACAGCCTTGATTTTTCTCAATCGGGCGCTTGCACTTTGGACAAGGTTTGGAATTCGCCAATATCCTGAAACAAGAACACATCATTTAGACAAGGTCATGCTTCGGACATAATTCAGAACTCATTTCTGTGACCTTATTGGCATGTATCAAAGGTCATGCATAACTCAATGTCAAGTATCCACAAACGGACAAACGAACCCACTCATCCAGAGATCCACAAGTATTTGTGCAATCAATCAAAAACCAACTAGCTAATACACATAAGCCTTCTCATACATAAAACCAAAGAAGTCCTACCTCAGAAAAGACATTGGATAAAGGGAAGACATGAATGCACAGCTTCAAAAAAAAACGCACTACAAACACAAGAAATTTACTTATAATGGAGCTTGGGGATGGCCCAAAATAAGCTAAGAATACACTCCAACCAGATCTCTGCAATTTAAAACACAGAAATGAACTTATTGCCCGTAGTAAATCACAATTACAGTTTGCTGCATTAAAAGCAGCTGTATTACCAGATCAAATTTCCTACTCTTATATGACTCCATGGCCTGAACACAGGTCTAGAATTGGTGCTGTCTTGTTAGACACCCAAAGGCCCCATCAGTGATGATTGACGTTTCAGCTCAAGATTCCCATTCACTGAACTGACACGATTAAAGAAGGACAAAACTAGATCCAAGCTCAGATCACTTACCAGTTCATATTTTCAGACTCAGCACTATTCTTCAATATCCACTTCGCCACAGTGCCACAATCAACAGGACGGTGCGCTTCCTCAGTACACTGCAAGATTAAATTTTAGATGTAGCGTGTTCACACGCACACATAAAAGAAGCTAAGCATGCGCTAAAGAAAAATTATTTATGCAATGCCAAATCTGATGAAATCATAAGAAAGTACAGATCCATGATCAATTCACGATACTTACATTCCAGCAAAAACTATAAGAGCAGCGGCAGTTGACATCATAGCTCCCACTGCCAACAACAAAATCCACAGCATAATCGCATCCTGGAGCTGGGCACCATTTTGTCTACAAATAACCCAAGCCATCACAACAGATCAATAACAGGTGAATATAACAAGAAATTTATGAAGACTGTTCAATTTGAACATTTCATAATCAAGACCATGTGTACGACTATCTACCTGACATTATCTTGTAAGAAAATAGGAAGTGAAAATGATTGAGACTATAAATAAAGCACACAAAAAATACTAGAAAATTGAGATGCCGTTGTTATAAACTTGATTGACTCAAAACTAAAATAGAGAATCTTCCAGCCATTCACCGACAGCTGCCCTACTTCCAGTGCAATATATGTGCACATACACACAACAGGCATCCTTGTCATGCATGACAATGCAGATATTATACATGGCATACATTTCAATGCATCTGGCAATTTTTAAATCAAAATAGGATGGAAAACAATAACATCTGCAAAAATTGGTAGGACATTCATAAGAGAATAAATTGAGAAATCTTAACGAGAATCCAACTTTAACCAGATAGAATTAATGAGCAAATACTGACTACAGACAAGGTTTACTATTTGAAAGCAGATAAATAGATCCACCATCAACATCCAGAAAAATTTGGAAAAACAAAAACTACAAGAAACTAAATATGAATTTTGTAATTAATGAAGAAATATGCATCAATAGACAAGAGAAAACAGGCATAGAAAAAGACAGCAGCATATAAAGAAAAAGACTGCAAAACAACATGATCTTTTAACTTATCTAGACGCAAGACTGCTAACAGTACTAGCCTTCTATGCTTAACAAGAGGTAAAACTTTATAGCAAAAATGCCAAAAAGAAAAAAAAAATTGCTGCATAGTGGAATGTTCTTTGCATACTATTTTTATATTGAGTTCATGTGACATACAATTAATCAAAGACGTAATGGTGCCCCTTATATATTAAAGGTCAATCCATTCAAATTGTTAAATTAGAAAAATTACCTTTCTGTTGTCCTCAACATAAGATCTGATGAAGTAACGGAAATACTTATCCTTGTCTTCATCAGAAGCCAATTTATTAATCATATCATGCCCAATAGCAGCATTACAAGATGGATCAGGACATCGCAACATCAAACAACCAGGACCATCATTAATCGATGTGCTAATGTAACCTACAGATAGAAAGGCACAACAGAAGTTCCTCGAAGAGTAAGTATACACAAACACAAGCTTAATAGTATTTTGATACAAGTTCTTACATGCATTGGATGACAAACAAACAACTATGCAACTTTAATATGAGCTAAAATAAAGGCAATATCCTGGCCAGTGTTAGTTGTCAGTCATATCCTACAGCACTATATTTGTCCGGTATGACAGTTGAAACTTTCAATCTACTTGCAAATTTTACATTTACAGTCACAAAAAGTAAAGAACTATAACCTAGATATATACACATGATAAATCAATCATAATTCTCAAACAAGATTTGTCATAATTAGTGAATGAAATCATCTTGCATATCTAAGATGACCTTAAAAATAATGAAACAAACAAGGGGAATGAATCACATTCTTAAGATGAAACAGACCTTGCCAGCATAAATAGCAGAATGGATGACCGCAAGCAGCAGCATGCAACCTATCATGAGGGTAGGTTTCAAAACAAATTCCGCAAGTCATCTGTCAAAATTGATGCGTACACCACAATAAGTTTGCATTATAAAAATGCTTATATATTGTCCAAACAATAACCTGAAAAAATCCCAGGTTTCGTGCGAAAATTCAAGAGAAATTAAAGTTGACACTTATGTGCAACACTTACTTCTCTACCATCTGGAAATTGTACGACTTGTTTCTCCAATAACCCAACAGCTTTGCGGACCTTCTCTTCATTTGCAAACCATTCATCATGCACTTTACTGACACTCCTACAAGTTCATTGCAAATATTAATGATGCATCATAGCCAATACGCTACCAAGTACAAGTTAAAAATCTCACAACTCAAAGGCCCATTTGCATATAAATTCACAGAAAACGAAGCAAATTTTCACATTAAAATGAAAGCCCAGTAAAAAGCAAACATTTGCAATGCCCAAATTTTCACATTAAAACAGAAACCCAGTAAAACCAAACATTTGCAATGCCCAAAGAACACGTAAAGAGCTCTTCAAGGACATGATGTTGTGGCTATAAGCAATGTCTTACCAGTTGTAATAGCGGAGCAAGATGCTAGCTGATACCTTTGGAATGGAAAGCACAGTGGATATCCTCATGATATCATCTTCTTGACGTTGATGAATGTCTGTTTCACTCAGAACGGTGTAGTTTTGCTAACAGAGAAAGAAAAACACAAGAAAAGAAACTCAGGACAGATCTTAGTTGTCACAAAATAAATACCATACCCAAACAAGTAGTATATCTAGATCAAATAGTAGCTTTATCCGCAGATATAATTCAATGAACTTAAACTTATAAATCATGAACAAGAACAAACTTGAATTGGCAATTGAAGTTGTGACTTGTGAGCCCATGTGTTATTTACCAGTATTTTAAAACTTCAATTTACTTTCCCCCCCAACATCCCAATGAAACATTCATAGCCTGACCAAAAAAAAATAGACAATAGGCACGCACTGTAAATACTAACTTCATCCAGCTAATCAAGCAAAAAAGAAACAAATGGTTAACAGATAGGCTTCGGAAGTTAATCTCGCAAATTATCATAAATCTAGAGAGAAAAAACTTGCATGAACTCGTAACATAGCACCGAATTTCTGACGACTAAAAATAGCTGGATAACGGATAAACATACAACGAACGGAATGTGATGATTAACTAAAAAGGCGAAAAAAATTACAGTAATACAGAAGCATAAATAGCTAGGGCTACCTGATCAGCCTAAATGTATAATTTCGCATAATATTGAAGCGAAAATGAAAAAATTGCAGACCTGGTGACGGTTAGAGATGAGTTCATCGGAATCATCGGAATCGTTATCGATGAACTCGTAATCAGCAACATCGGCATCGTCGCTGTCGAATGCATCATCTCCTCCACTATAGAAATCATCGTCGGCAGATTCAGCGGCGGCGTCCTGCATATCGAACTCATCCTCGGATTCCATATCGACAATCCGATAACACGGAAACGAAACCCTAACCAGAATCAAAGGGATTCGATAAAGTGGAGCAATTTATACAAACAGTAGAGGATTGAAAGCGAGAGAGAGAGAATAAATGGATTGAAAATTAACGAACAGTGAAATGGAAAATCAGAGAAATTTTGTTTGTAAGAGAGAGAGAGATGGAAGCTAAGGTAAAGGTTTGCTCTTTCTTTTTATTTTTCCTACGGAGAGAGAGATTATATTTTCATGATAAAAATGATTATAAATATTATATTATGACTTCTTCTTTTTTTGAAACATATATTATAACTTTATTTTATAAATGGATAGGGTACCGAAATAGGCCTATGATTTTCGGGAAAGCATCAATTTAGCCTTCATCTATAAATTAACACAATATAGATTTATATTAAAAAAATGTATCAATTTAGGTCTCAATAAATGATTAGACACGTCATAAAATAACATCAATACATGCTTATATTTAAAAAATGTATCAACTTAAGTCTAAATAAAGGATTGGACACGTCATTCCTATTACTCCGTTAAGAACTTAACGGAGTAATATCAATGACGTTCCGTTATCAAGGCCTAAATTATTACCATTTTTTAAACGGTAAGCCTGTATTGGTGTTATTTCATACGTGGCTTTCATTTATACCTTACTCGGATTTAGTAAGAATGGAAATGGTTAATCTTATTTGTATATTAAGGCTTTGTTTGGATTGAGTGTAATTTAAGTAAAGTAATGTAAGATGAAGTAAGTGAATTGTATGAAATAATTTATTGTGTTTGGATAGAAGATAATGTAAGTGATGATTTAATAATGTAATTGTATATAAAATTAACTTTATCTCCTTTTATTTTTATACATAAAATAAAAGATAATTGGTAATTTTGGAAAAGGAAAAAAAATATGTATCATGGTTTCTTTCCAATTTGGGATGTAAGAAAAATCACCTAAAATTTATACCATCACTTAGGCTCTGTTCTTTATTGCTGAAAAAAACTGAACTGAACTGAACTGAATTGAATTGAACTGAACTGAACTGAATACTGCTGAATACTGAACTGAACTGAATTTAACTAAATACTACTGAACTGAACCGAACAAAACAATAATGATGATATTAGACTTTAAAATAATTTAATTGATAATATTGGACATTAATAAACTTATAATAATAATAATAATGGTTATAATAAATTTAATAATATCAATAATAAATAAATATATATATTATTAAAGATAAAACTAAATTGAATATCAAATAAAAGCTCGGCTTGATAAAATTTTGGCTCGATAAAAGCCTATAAAATTAAATAAAAATGAGTCTAATTTAATTAAAAATATAAATTACATACAAACACAAATTTACATATAATTTAAAGCCTGTGAAATCAAATACAAATTTTTATATGAATACAAACTCTTAACTTTTTATTCTAATTAAGGGTTAAAGTGTAAAAATATCCCCAACGTTTTGGGTCATGGGTAATTTTACCCCTAACATCTAAAATGGTGCAATTTTATCCCTAACATTGATAAATTCGATAAATTTGAGTGCAATTCCTAATTTTTAAATATGGAAGCATACTTTAGTTTTAATTTTTTTTATTAAACGATATATACTTTAATAAACTATCATTTCTTGACTATCATTTCTTAACTTTTATCTAATTTATAGATAATGATAAACTATAAATAATAATAATTATTATAATAAATTATATATAAATAATTATAATATAATAAATAAGGATAAATTACTGAAACTGAATACTGAAACTGGATGTTGAAACTGAATGCTGAAACTGAATGCTGAACTGAACTGAACTGAATTGAATTGAACTGAACTGAACTGATTGTTACTGAAATTAAGTGATAAAGAACATGGCCTTACTATACCATTCAATTGCACCTCAAAACATACCCTCACTTAAACTTTAAAAATAAGAGTTTTAAATGTTTGGTTAGGAGCATACGGTTTGTCTTCTAAAGGTGAAAAATAGCTTTTTATAAAAAGCAAAGAACCTTTGGTTTTAGAAAATGTTTTTTTCTAACAGCAAACAACAACACGTAACAGCAAACAACAATAAACCAAACGGATCCTAATAGATTTATATGGTTGCAATAAAAGAAATAACTCATATTTTTATATTCGAGAGGGTCTAAATGATGAATATCGAATTACAATTGTTTTCTACTAATTTAGATTTATGAAACATATATGCTTTATCATCCCTTTGTATTTTTTTATACCTTTTTTGGCTTTTTTTGTTCTTTATAGTCACGTTTTCACTCTATTGATCTTGTATTGGCTTTAACCTATGCTTATATAAGATTATAGTCCTTATTAATTTTTTTTGTTCTACTTATATTTTTTATCGAATAAAATTCAAGTATTTTCATTAAAAAAACAATCAAACATTGTTTGTCACATCCCACCATAAAAGAATTTGAGAAGAATAAACAATTTTGCTACTTCTCAAATTTGTTATTGTAGGAATAAAGGGAGTAAACGGACCCTGATCCATTTACTAATCTATTTACGGCCCGCCCGTAACCTAATCAATTAGGGTGAGACCTTTAGGTTTAACCTAGCTATGGAGGTAAACCCTAACACCCTAATAACACACTAATCAGAGACTGCACAAAGGCAATCCCTCTGTTCCTACACCCTAACCGTCGCCCCTTTTCTGATCTCTTAGTTCGTGGAACAATGGAGATCCTTCGATGTAGTAACCTCTTAGATCGGTGATACGGAGCCAATGTTGATTACTTCCGCTGCTGTTCAACGGATTTGCACTACAAAAGATGAGCCTAAAATTGTTGGTTTATATATTTATAGATCTGGGCTCATTATCTGTTCCTTGGAGGTTAGAGAAATCCATTACGACTATTTAGAGAGCTTTCATTGGTGTCAGAGCTCTGTTAGCTCCGTGTTCCATTTGTTAGGAACCATTTATGCATGATTTATGATTCTATTAATTTGTTTGATTGGATGAATACATGCTTGGTTGAGTCATGTCTCAAAAATGTGTTTTTAATGTATCTCGGGGATGTTTTTAGTCTGCCAAAATCGCATCATGGCTGCTGGACTTTTCTAGCATGTTTAAGCGATTTAACGCGCACCAATTAGGGCATGTTTGTGATATTACGCATATTTCTAGTCACCAAAACTCAAAACCAACTACACCATCGAACTCAAAGACCCCGAACCCCCTCCCCCCCCCCCCCCCCCGACCAAAGTTTCGACGTCAGGAAGGCGACACATGGCCTACACGCACTGTCGGTCACTGCTTGTTGAAACACCTTTCCACATGATTTTGATTTGACAAAATTATTTAAAGTTAATCCATGATTAAGGGGCAATTAAATTTAAGTGCTTTGATTTAATTGTACTAATGTGTTTGTTCAATGTTAAGTATAATTTTAAGTGAACAGAAATAAAAAGTACGACAGAATGAAGTCAGCATGAGCCACAAAAGCTAAGTATAACTCGACTCAGCATAATAAAAGAAAAGTCCTCTTCAGAACAAATGATTAAAGATGAAGCTAGCTAAGGAAGCTGAGTAGAACATAACTCAGTATCAAAGAAGAGAAGTCTTCCTCTAAACTAAAGCTTGCAAACGAAGCTGACCACGGAAGCTGAGTAGAATGCAAGTCAGTGTCGTCAGAAACTAAGTTCAAAGACAACGACTATTAAAGTCAAGCTGAGTGTTCTTCAGGACAACGCGAATGATCCGTTTACTAAAAAACAAGATCTGACAATTGTTTGCACCAATAACAGAAGCTTTGGAATTACGCACAGAGTCAATTTCGAGACGCATGGGTCAATTGGCATTTGGCTAAAAGACGAAACTGGCACTAGAAGACGAACCTATAGGAAGAAGACAAGCCTGGCGCCTGCTAATTTCAGACGATAGGATTGGCCTGCGCATTCTAAATGCTGACCAAGCGTGTGACGCAAGAGAGCCGTTTGAATCCAACAGATACTTCCAGATTCAAATGATTAGAGCTTTAGAATCAACTATAAAAGGACAAGACCATCTCTTGGATCCTTTGCCGAAATACAAAGAGAAAAAGAGCATACATACAAAGCACATTCAAACAAGAAAGAAGATCTTACACCAAATTTCTATCTCTGTGTAAAAGCTAGATTGAATTTGTATTCATCTAAAGTGTTCTTCATCTAGAAAGAACAGATTTGTATCAATTGTAAAAGATTGAGAGAGTGGTGCTGAGTACTCGATTTTAGTACTCAGCGGTAGAGAAAAATCTGAGTGTTCGGTTATAGCGCTCAGTAGGAGTTGAGTAGACGAATAGAGGAAGGTACTCTTGCATATTGAACTGCATTGTAAATGGTTTGTGCTCTACCTTTAAAGAGCTCAGTATTGGATTGAAAAAGCCCGGAAGGACTCTGGGGACTGTGTTGAAACACCTTTCCACATGATTTTGATTTGACAAAATTGTTTAAGTAAAATTAAATATATTCTAAACACACTAAGTTTAAATGCTTTGATTTATTCTACTAATGTGTTTGTTCAATGTTGAGTTAAATTGTTTATAAGACACAAAGATTAAAAGGCCCAATACGGAAGTGAAAAGCCCAAGTCAAACAGTTCAAAGATCACTCGGCCCGCGTATGTCAAAACGCTGTCGTTCTGTACAAAACACAGCTCAGCGGAAGAAGGATCTAGAAGACCTTCATGGAACAACTTTGGGACGAAGCTGCTGAGTTGATTCGACAAAGAGTACAAGACAGCAGCTGAGCAAGAACAACTTCCAGACAAAGTGTTTCCACTTTGGGTAAAGTTCAGAAGACACAGAATGCTGTCTAGTTGACCTTACCATAAATGGAGAGACATTCTGCCGAGCTGACCAAAAGTTGACCGAGGACAGAAGATACTCAAATCTGATTGGCCGAGAGCTCTGAGCAAGACAGGATGACAACGACAGGAAGCCGTTTCCCTCCAACGGTTATTTTGAAATTCGAAATGACCGATGCCTCAGACGTCTCTATAAATAGAGCCCTTCAGTTACTTCATTCAATAACAGAACTTGATCAAGCCATTACGGTGACCAAAATTCTACGCAAAGTTCTGCAAGAAAAACAAAGCAAATTCTTACACTAAATTTCATATCTTTTGTGTAAAAGTCTAGAGTGATTATTCAATCGTCTAAAGTGTCTTAGCAATTGTTGTTTAGGACAAACACTTATCATTTCTAGAGATTAGAAAGGAGAGGCTGAGTACTTGGTTATAGTACTCAGCGTGAGATTAGGATTGAGTAGAGGTATAGAGGAAGGTACTCTTGTCATACTCAGTTTCTAAGTTGTAAAAGGTTTGAGGCTCTACCTTTAAAGAGCTCAGTAGAGGATTCGAAAGCTCGGAACGTGTTCCGGGGACAGGACGTAGGCTTAGAGGCCAAACCTGGATAAATCTGTTGAGTAACATCTTTCTAACCTTAAACTCCTTAATATATAAATTGCTTGCTTAAAACAAAACTGATCTAGTAAAGAGGTCACGCTGAGTTGTGCATACTGAGTATCTGAGTTCAGGAATAGACTCTAAGTGCTATCTCTTGACTCAACGAAAGAAGCTGACTTAGTCACCAGTTGACTAAGCTAGTGTCTTAATTCACTCAGCGCGCTGTCCAAATCCTTTCATACAAAAAGAAGTCGGACTTAACGGCAAAAAGTTTAAATAGTTCCTAACCCCCCCCCCTTGGAACTATACTTGTAACGTTATAAGGGACCAACAAGTGGTATCAGAGCTTAAAAGCTCACTGTTAAAGGTTTAACTACCTTGAGCTGATCCCCACTATGTCTGAAAACAGCACTCGGTTTCTCCTAGGAAACCAGACAACTCAGATCTTACCTGAGGGGCTGTCTATTACTCGGCCTCCCCTATTCTTTAGGTCTAACTATACCTTTTGGAAGAATAGGATGAAAAATTTCATTCAGGCTACAAACATGAGTGCATGGCTATCCATAGTCCAAGGCCCGTTTGTACCTGTCGAAGTTGTGGCTGGCCAAACAGTTGTTAAAGTTGAGGCCAAATGGACAGAGGGTGATCTCAAGAAGCTACAAAATCACGCTTCGGCTATTAACATGCTTCACTGTGCGCTCGATGCTGCAGAATATAATAAAATATCAGGTTGTGAGTCGGCACAAGAGATCTGGAAGAAGTTGGAGGTCACCTACGAAGGAACCAACAAAGTAAAGGAGTCCAAGGTGAACCAGCAGATGAGACTATACGAGCTGTTCGAAATGAACGATGGTGAAGAAATCTCTGACATGAATGCAAGATTTACAAACATCATCAATGAGCTCAAGAGACTTGGGAAAATCTTCACTGAGGAAGAACAAGTCAAGAAGATACTAAGAAGTCTTCCTAAAAACTGGCAAGCAAAGAAGACTACTGTCGAGGAAGCTCAAGACTTAACCACCTACAAATATGATGAACTCATCGGCTCACTGCTGACCCATGAGATATCTATGACGAACTTCGAGGTGAAGGAAAAGTCTGAGGACAAGAAGCAAAAGTCTCTTGTCATGAAAGCTGACTCCACTGATGGGAGCTCAGCAGACGATGAGGAGATGGCCATGTTCACCAGGAGGATGAAAAGGTTGTTCAGAAAGAATGACAAATATTCTAAGAAGCCTTACAAGAAGTATAATGCTGAGTCCAGCGACAGCAAATACAAGAAAGACAGCTCAAAGCCCATAACATGCTTTGAATGTCATCAAACTGGCCATATCAAGTCCAGCTGCCCGAAGCTGAGGAAAGATAGAAAGAACGGAAAAAAGGCAATGGTGGCAACATGGAGCGACAGTGATGAGTCTTCATCATCAGAAGTTGATGCCACTGAGTCAGCAAAGATCTGCTTCATGGCTGACGAACTTGCTGAGCCATGCGTCTCTGAACATGCTGACCCCTCCATTGCATCTGACGATGAGGAGCAATCAAATGAGGTAATATCACTTGCCCAACTCAGAAACGAAATGGTTAATGCCCTGAGTGACCTCTACACACTTGTCAAAAAGTGTAATAAGAAAGTTAGAGCACTCAGCAGGCGTTGTGACGAAGTTGAAGAGGTCAAGCTGAGTGACCTCAGATTCCTTCTTCAGGACAACTCAACTTTGCATGATAATATGGAGATCATGCATAAGTTTGTCTCTGAAGTCCAATCAGATTCTAAGAAACTGAGAAAGGACGTCACAACTATTCAGAACCAACTTAAGGTTCCAAACAAAAGAAATATTCCTCTGAGTGCTCAGTACCAAAGTACTGGTCAGCAGAGATGGAATCCCCAGCGGAATGTCCAGTGTGACTTCTGTGGGAAGAAAGGACACACCACAAAGGTGTGCTGGCATGCTCAGCACTGGGGTGCTGACCAGTCAGTGAGACATCCTAAACAGAAGGTCAGCTGTGACTTCTGTGGAAAGAGAGGACACACCACTAAGGTGTGCTGGCACGCTCAGCACTGGGGTGCTGACCAGTCAGTGAAATATCCTAAACAGAAGGTCAACTGTGACTTATGTGGAAAGAATGGCCATACTGTCCATGTATGCCGCCATAAGATAAAATATGATGTTTTACCTGTTGAACCTAACAAGCAAGGACCCAAAAAGAATTGGGTACCTAAAAGTAACTAGTTACAATGCAGGTAAGCCTGAGGTGTGCTGAGAGGTCAAAGATGTGGTATATTAACAGCGCATGCTCGAGGCACATGACTGGTGATGAAACTCAGTTCATCACGTTTGAGCGTAAACGAGGAGGAAGCGTAAGTTTTGGAGACAACAAAAAGGGTAAGATAGTAGGGTCAGGAACCATCGGAGGTAATCCTACTATTGAGTGAGTCTCCCTAGTCAGCGGACTCAAATATAACTTACTCAGCATAGCGCAGCTATGTGACAATGGGAGAAGAGTTATATTTGATGCTACTGGATGTAAAATATACGAGGGAAAAACAAATGAGTTAATTTTAACTGCCCCTCGGATTGATAATGTCTTTATGCTAAACTTAGAGAAAAAGTTTTCAAAAACTGTATGCTTAGTTTCAAATGAAGAAAATTCCTGGCTATGGCACAGGAGACTTGGGCATGTCAGCATGGACCTCCTGGCCAAATTAGCAAGAAAGCAATTAGTTGAGGGACTGCCAGAACATAGATTTGAAAAAGATCAACTATGCCACGCTTGCCAAGCTGGAAAACAAACCAAACAATCTTTTCATAGCAAAAACATTGTCTCAACTAAGCGTCCGTTAGAATTACTACACTTGGATCTCTTCGGTCCAGTCCAGCCGCTGAGTCTGGGTGGAAGAAGATTTTCCTTGGTCATTGTAAATGACTTCTCTCGGTACACTTGGGTCATCTTACTGAGTAGCAAGGATGAGACCTTTGAGACATTTTCAAATTTGGTTAGAAAACTTGAAAATGATAAAGACCTAAAATTGGCTCACATCCGTAGTGATAATGGTGGAGAATTCAAAAACCAACAGTTTGTTGAATTCTGTGAAGCCAGCGGCATTGACCATAACTTTTCTGCTCCTAGAACGCCTCAACAAAATGGGGTTGTTGAAAGGAAAAACAGAGCTAAGTTATTAGATCCCTGGGGCCTGCCCCTCCAGCCCCTGGTAGTTTGCTTCCGGCGAGCCAATGATGAATATTTTCTCTTCAGGAGAGCGAAGATATACATTGAAGTCTATTGGGCTCTAGATACTCCCTACTGAATAGCTTAATAGAGTTGATATGACTGCTATAGATGGTCCACACTGGTTGAAATAGCCAGGACAATGCTGAGTGAGCACAGGCTTCCAAAGTATTTTTGGGGAGAGGCTGTTAACACAGCGTGCTATATTCTTAATAGGGCTCTTGTTAGACCTATACTAAAGAAAACCCCCTATGAACTTTGGAAAGGACGAAAGCCCGGATACTTTCGTGCCTTTGGTTGTAAATGTTTTATTTTAAACACCAAAGATAGCCTAGCTAAGTTTGACTCAAAAGCTGATGAAGCTATCTTTTTAGGCTACTCAACAAACAGCAAAGCATACAGAGTTTTTAATAAACGAACTCAAGTTTTAGAAGAGTCAGTACATGTTGAGTTCGACGAAACTAACCCTACAGGAAGATATCTGGTGCTGACCGAGGATGATCCACACTCAGTACCCGCTGATCAAGATTCAGCCGCTGAGTCATTCCCTCAAGGGCTGGCCAAAGGTAAAAGTGAACCTCAAATTGCTTTCACTGACCAATCTACACCTGCAGAGATTGTTGAAACACAGACAGCACAAGACATAAATCTACCAAAGGAGATAAGAATTCCAAGAGGGCACTCAGAGAGTGCAATCCTTGATGCCGCTGAGAATACCCTGATGACAAGGAATCAACTCAGGAGGTACCTCAGCAACGTAGCCTTCGTCTCAGTTCAGGAACCTAAGAACTTCGCTGATGCTGAGGAAGATGAATTCTGGATGAGTGCAATGTAAGAGGAACTTGACCAATTCAGAAGAAATAATGTACGGGAGCTAGTGCCACATCCAAGGATTCAGAAGACCATTGGAACAAGATGGGTCTTCCGCAACAAGCTGGATGAGCAAGGAAACGTAGTCAGGGACAAAGCAAGGCTTGTAGCTCAGGGCTATAGTCAGCAAGAAGGTATTGACTACGGTGAGACCTTTGCCCCAGTGGCAAGGCTAGAGGCTATTAGAATTTTATGTGCATATGCATCTTACATGAGCTTTAAACTGTTTCAAATGGATGTTAAGAGTGCATTCCTTAATGGAGTTATAAACAAGGAAGTTTATGTTAATCAACCTCCAGGGTTTGAAGATCCTAAATTCCCAAACCACGTTTATAAACTCAAAAAGGCTCTGTACGGCCTCAAGCAAGCACCACGTGCTTGGTATGAGAGGCTGACCAGTTTCCTGCTGACTAGAAACTATGATTTTACACTCGTTGGATACACTGACGCTGACTATGGACGGGACAAGCTTGAACGAAAAAGCACCTCTAGAGGATGTCACTTCTTAGGGAGCTGTCTTGTATCCTGGTTCAGCAAGAAGTAAGCGTCAGTAGCCTTGTCTACCACTGAAGCTGAGTACATTGCTGCTGGCCACTATGCTGCTCAAGTCCTATGGATTAAGCAAACAGCTGGAAGACTATGGTGTTCAAACAAAGACAATTGAAGTCAGATGTGATAACAAAAGTGAAATTGATCTATCAAAGAATCCAATCCAGCACAGCAGGATGAAGCATGTCAGCATTCGACATCACTTCATTAGAGACCATGTACTCAAAGGTGAGATCAAGCTGACCTTTGTCCCAACGGATGAGCAGCTTGCCGATATCTTCACAAAGCCACTGGCTCGTGAGCAGTTCAGCATACTGAGAGAAGCCATTGGTATGTTTAATCCTCTTCAGTAAAATTCCAATTCTTAACATACATTCATGCTGAGTGAATTAACATGCTGAGTGATTTATGCTATTACCTGCTGAGTGAAATATGTATGCTGAGTGTTAATTGCTAAATGACTAAATATCAAATACTGAGCAACATAAAACTGACTACTCAGAATATCTAACATTTAGAATTCTCACACTGAGTAAATGAAGTCGCTGCACTTAATGACTAGAGCACACGAATAGCCACCTAGGATGACGTATGCGCCGAATGTGTCATAAATGCCAGGATCATTATCGGTTAACAATCCCGAGGCAAAACTGACACATGGATTCGATAAGATCCACTCTTCACCGCTATAAATAATGGGTAAATCCCCATTTTTTATTTTCTTTACACTTACCGAATTCTCTGGCAAAGCACTCTCTCTCCCTCAAAACTCTCAAAGCTTCCCAATCTTTTTCTAAAACTATGACTAAGGTTTCCGTTAACATCTCCGGTGCCGGTCACCCTAAGACCAGTTCTGATGAACCCTCAAGGCAAGATACTTCGCCTGAAACTACAAAGGTCACTACGCCGAGCAAAGGCAAAGCTGGCCAAGCCACCTCATCTAAGGGAAAGCCGACTAAGGTCAGGACCTATTCTAAGGTCTTCGAGAATGTTCGTGAATGGAAAGTTGAGCCCTCAAGATGGGTCTCTGAAGCGTTTGTACAAACCGAGCAACCTTTTTACGAATGGATTAAGCAAAATGGATGGACAGATCTGTTCTCCATAAGGAATGCTACCTACCCTGACCTAGTAAGGGAGTTCTACCACAACCTCCGTGTTGCTGACGATAACCAAGACTATCTGGTAACGGTGGTAAAGGAGAAAACCATCTTTGTAAACCCTACCTACCTTGCCAACCTATTAAAACTAAAGAATGAGGGAACGATGCTGAGGAGATCTGGGGATCATGAAGGAACGGGGTATGATGCCACCTTCTGTAAACCTGCTGGCCACTCTGGAGAAATCTCCAGTACTTCGATGGGTCAGCACCAAAAGATGGCTCATTATTTGCTGACTTACTACATCTACCCTAAGATCAACTGTACAACCTCAGCAACAAACTTTGAGCAGTGTTTCATATGGCACATGCTGACTTACAAGCCCATCAACATGCCAGTCTTTCTTATTGCTGGCTTCCAAAGGAGCACTGGCACGCTCAGGCTAGGTTCACTCATCACAAGGATCCTCATTGACCATCAAGTGGATCTTACTAACGAAGAGAGGACTCATGGATCTGAGATCACAGCTGCTTCTCTCTTTGCCCTCAAGTTCAATCAACCCATTAAGAAAGGGAAAATTGCTGCTGTCCAGCCTACCGAGACAACTGCTGTTCAGCCTGCTGAGGGGACTACTATCCAAAAAGGGAAAAGGACTAAGGCTCCAGCTTCTCGCAAAAGAAAAGCTGTTGAGACCCCCTCCAAAGATGATGAGTCTCTGATGCGGCCTTCCGTGAAGAAGACCGATCTAAGGGATAAGTGTACCCCGTCGTTATCAAGTAATAAATCTGGAAAGTCCAGGTATCGAATCCACAGGACTTATTTACCACAAGTATCGAATTACTAGGTCTCAGGTGTTATCTAGGCTTTGTGGGTTTTGAGTTTGTTTTCTTAAGTTAATCTACTCCTAGGTTGAATTACGCTACTCCTAGCTAAGTTATACTAGTTCTATCTAAGTTATTCTACGCCTAATTAAGTTAAACTACTCCTAACTAAGTTAAACTACTCCTAATTGATCTTTCACTAATGCAATTACCCGAAGGAACATGGTATGAACGATAATAATGAAGTTAGGTTATTAGGTCTATTGATTAAAAACCTAATCTAAGTCACTTTTATTCAAGGCGATTAACACTACTTACCCTCCTGAAGTTCCTAGTGCGTGATTCCCTTGTAAGGCCAGAACTAGGTCTAAGGCTCAGCAATTTGGGCTTAATCAACTAAGAGGTCGTCAATCTCCTAGGCTCTGACTAGGTCAGATTCAGCTCACAATATGTGCCTACTCGATTTTGGGGCTTTTGAATGAGTTAAACCAATTGAATAAAGCGTAAGACAAAGATTAAACAAACAATCATAGAACAAAACAAGGGCTAAAATATTATTAAAGATGAAGAACAATGTCACAGGATACAATTAGCCTAGGATTCATAGACTGTATCAAAGAGTAAAAACAAGGAAAAGTAAAAGGAGATACGAAAATCCCTTTCAAGGAACCTGTCTACTCTGCAATCGGCTTCCTAGGTCGTAAGGACGGACCTTGAATATTCCTCGAGAACGGCTTTGAAGGAGCTTCAATGGAGGTCGAAGAAGATGGAGGAGATGGAGAGGAAATTCAAGGGGAAAGCTAAAGTAATTTACAAATAATGAAAGATGCCTAATTACATTGGAAAAATCCTATTTATACACGTGGTTCGGGCCCTTTTCTTGACCTATTTTCGTGTCCTTATGCAGGTAGGAAGTCGTGGGGTCCATCGTGAAGTCGTGGGAGCGGAATTGGTCTTTTTGACCAATTCCCGCAGGTCTGCTCGCCGAGCAGGCATTGCTCGGCGAGCAGGCGCTGCTCGTCGCGAGCAGGCATTGCCTGCTCGGCGAGCAGCCCTCTGCAAGCCTGCTCGGCGAGCAGGCAATTGCCTGCTCGGCGAGCTATCTTGCTCGATATGCATCCGCGTGGTTGCCGAATGCCAATCAACGTGTTCTTCGCCCGAATTTATCCATGCGCATGCACAAAACTCCAGATAACATTAGTCCAAAGGCTAAATTGACCCGCCAATCGCTTATTTGAGCAAACGCTCGTTTGGTGCGACTTTTGACGGATCAATTAGCTTCAAAAGATAACAGAATTATTAGATGCATGCCAATTTGGCCGTATTTGCCTAAATTGATCACAAAATGAGCCTAAATAGCGAAAAGTAAATAAAACATTTCCAATTTCTAACTAACTCACACAAAAGCATTTAAATGCGAGAATTGCTCGCTTATTAACTAAATAACGCTAAAAACCGTTCTAAAACCGTACCCAAAGATAGGGGTTTTTGACCCCTATCAAACCTCCTCGCACTTAAAACTTTACTTGTCCCCAAGTAAACTAAAAAACTAAACCCGCAATCACAAGCAAGCTAGAAAACCTCCCGGTTTGACTAGGTGCTTGACACAATTTCGAGCATCTGTAATTACATGCATTCGGAAATACAAAGTAGAGACACGATATCCAAAAGCCGCATTTCAATTATCATAGGTCATATGTTTTAAGAAAAAGGACACATGTTCAATTAAACGAGCTTGAGGGGATCGCTAAGTAAAACATCTCACCATAGGTAGTTCACTCATTTCACACAATTTTGGTGGCTAAATTGTTTACTCTCGGCTTATGTTCTTGCTTAGGATTACGTTGCTTTTGCATGTTCATCCGAGTTCCTCTACTATGCTATATGACTCCGATGATATCAAAAACAGCCTCGAATTGGGGTTGTAATGTGGTTAGAGGGTTAAAGGTATAACAAGGGTTAATAGTTATAGCGCTAGAAAAACAAAGTTCAAATGGCTTTAGCAAATATGAAGTGACTGAGCTTTTTATTCATTCATTATTCTCTTTTTAGGACGTTTTCTTGAGACGTTTTGATTTTAAGAACTGGGGAATGAAGTTCTCCCCTTTTTGTTCGTCTCTTTTCTTTTCTTTTCTTTTTCTGTTTTTCTCTTTTTCTTTTTCTTCTTTCCCCCCCTTTTTTTTCTTTTTGGGAAAGTGATGCTCATTCACTTTTTAGCCTTTTGGCTTGCTACTATAATGCCATAAACAAAGAAAAAGCGCTAGAAGAAAACAAATGCTCAATTTGAGCTTTGCAAAAAACTTGGGTTAGGTAACAAACTAAGTGATAGTTTGCAAAAATAAGGGTTAGAATGAAAGAAAAATTCTACAAACTACAAAAATACAGGCTCAAAGGGGCTTCCTAAAGTGGTTGAAAAAGAGAAAATAAGGTAAAAAAAAGGGTTAATTCTAATGAGGCTGATTCATCGTTTATCATCTCAAATCATTGCATGTAGGTTCAACACAGTATTAGGTGCAAAATCTGTAATCTTTCCACAAGTCAAAGCATTCACACAAAAATGTCAAGAAAAATAGCTTTTTGATGTTCGCTCTTGGGCTCAAATTCAACTCACAATTCTTTGGGTTTCAATTTTGTGTTTACTAGTTCTCCCCAAACTCAAGTTTAACATCACATGCCTTCAATTCTTAATTTATCTACCTAAGTAATGATTTTAGCATTTCTTCAAAAGTAGGGTCTAAATGCAAACTTTAGCTCATGCTTTTACAGATACAAGGATTGTGTCCTACAGCTAAACTAGTTGTCATGCAATCTTAGAATCGGTTCTCAACTCTCAAAGACAAATAACGAAGTTTAGATTCGAAGGAGGTTCACGGTTTTAGGTCCTAAACATGCAAAAACATAAATAAAACCCGAAAACGCTAAACTAAACTAGACACGACACCACAAAAAATTTAAAAATTTATACAATTTTTTTTTGTAAGTTTGTCTACCCCTCATCCTCGCACTTAAATCATGCAATAAGTTCCAACATTGCATATAAAACAATAAAACACATGTGAAAGAAGTTATGGTGGAGAAGACAACTTACTAACCAAAGTTAAAAACATAAATCTATAATTGAAAAAAGAAAAACAAACCTAGAAAAAGTTTAATCCAAACTTGGGTTGCCTCCCAAGAAGCGCTACTTTATAGTCGGTTAGCTCGACATGGAGTTCCTTCCTAGGTGTAAGCTTCTACTCGCGTTAGGAACTCGAACTCCTTGATAAATAACCCGTACCTACAAAACGGATTAAGAGCCTCTAATAAGTTTAATGAAAGCAGGAGGTCGAATTTAAACATATTATGAAAAAGTTTGGTTTGCTCCCTTTTGGATTCTCTTGGTAGGTCGAAAAGAATGAAAACTTCTGAGCATGAAGCAAACCTAAACTTTTCTAATTTTTGAGGAAAAGGTAGTTGAGATACACAAGTTTTGATTTGATCTTTTATCTCTATCACATGATTTAGAATTTCAGATTTTGAACCGGGGTTGCTTACCGCTTCCGGTTCCTCACTTACCTCGAGTGATGCATGTGATAGTGGACTTGGTTCTACCTTTTTGTCATTCCTCAAGGAGATGGCTTGAGTTGATTCCCTTTGTGGGATTTCTATGTTTTCCTTTATGCATGGGAGAGCATCTCGGGATCGCTCTTACATCTCATGGTTTATTTGAGCCAATTGGTTGCTCAAGTCCCTGCAAACCTCCTCGTTGATTGTAAGCCGGGCTGATATTCCTTTCAAAAGGGACAGCACCTCATCTCGTGAGCTAGAGGGTTGTGGAGGAACTTGGCTTGCTTGTTCGTAAGGGAACATTCCCAATTCGTTTTCCCTGTGCTCATTAACAAACCTATTTGGAGGCCTCAACATGTTAGGGTTCCCGTAGGATAGATTTGAGTGTTGAGGTCTCCTCCAATCACTACCATAAAAGCTGTAAGAATTGGGGTTAGAATTATACCTTTGGTGATTACCCACAAAACTTACACTTTCATTGGTGTTGAGGCTCAGTTTCGCCATCAAGATATCCATTTTCTCATTTAAGTCGGCCATGGAGGGATTGGGAGCCTCATTCTCCAGGGCATGAATGTATTGTCTTAATGGGATAGTAAACTTTTGAGCTTGCCATTCGACTTTTTCTTGCCAATTCATTGATCAGAGAATGTTGAGAAAAAGTGAAGTTCTAGCACAAAAGTTGATAAGTAACAGTATACAGATATGAACAAGTATAGAAAAGTATAAAGAAATTATATATCAACAAGTATAGACGATATAAACAAAGATATTCATAAAGGAATGCCTAAACTAACAAATCAACCTTTGGTTCGATATTGCAGAAGAAATAAATCCCCGGCAACGGCGCCAAAAACTTGATGCGGCCTTCCGTGAAGAAGACCGATCTAAGGGATAAGTGTACCCCATCGTTATCAAGTAATAAATCTGGAAAGTCCAGGTATCGAATCCACAGGACTTATTTACCACAAGTATCGAATTACTAGGTCTCAGGTGTTATCTAGGCTTTATGGGTTTTGAGTTTGTTTTCTTAAGTTAATCTACTCCTAGGTTGAATTACGCTACTCCTAGCTAAGTTATACTAGTTCTATCTAAGTTATTCTACGCCTAATTAAGTTAAACTACTCCTAACTAAGTTAAACTACTCCTAATTGATCTTTCACTAATGCAATTACCCGAAGGAACATGGTATGAACGATAATAATAAAGTTAGGTTATTAGGTCTATTGATTAAAAACCTAATCTAAGTCACTTGTATTCAAGGCGATTAACACTACTTACCCTCCTGAAGTTCCTAGTGCGTGATTCCCTTGTAAGGCCGGAACTAGGTCTAAGGCTCAGCAATTTGGGCTTAATCAACTAAATCTCCTAGGCTCTGACTAGGTCAGATTCAGCTCACAATATGTGCCTACTCGATTTTGGGGCTTTTGAATGAGTTAAACCAATTGAATAAAGCGTAAGACAAAGATTAAACAAACAATCATAGAACAAAACAAGGGCTAAAATATTATTAAAGATGAAGAACAATGTCACAGGATACAATTAGCCTAGGATTCATAGACTGTATCAAAGAGTAAAAACAAGGAAAAGTAAAAGGAGATACGAAAATCCCTTTCAAGGAACCTGTCTACTCTGCAATCGGCTTCCTAGGTCTTAAGGACGGACCTTGAATATTCCTCGAGAACAGCTTTGAAGGAGCTTCAATGAAGGTCGAAGAAGATAGAGGAGATGGAGAGGAAATTCAAGGGGAAAGCTAAAGTAATTTACAAATAATGAAAGATGCCTAATTACATTGGAAAAATCCTATTTATACGCGTGGTTCGGGCCCTTTTCTTGACCTATTTTCGTGTCCTTATGCAGGTAGGAAGTCGTGGGGTCCATCGTGAAGTCGTGGGAGCGGAATTGATCTTTTTGACCAATTCCCGCAGGTCTGCTCGCCGAGCAGGCGCTGCTCGTTGCGAGCAGGCATTGCCTGCTCGGCGAGCAGCCCTCTGCAAGCCTGCTCGGCGAGCAGGCACAGTCTGCTCGGCGAGCTGTCTTGCTCGATATGCCTCCGCGTGGTTGCCGAACGCCAATCAACGTGTTCTTCGCCCGAATTTATCCCTGCGCATGCACAAAACTCCAGATAACATTAGTCCAAAGGCTAAATTGACCCGCCAATCGCTTATTTGAGCAAACGCTTCGTTTGGTGCGACTTTTGATGGATCAATTAGCTTCAAAAGATAACGGAATTATTAGATGCATGCCAATTTGGCCGTATTTGCCTAAATTGATCACAAAATGAGCCTAAACAGCGAAAAGTAAATAAAACATTTCCAATTTCTAACTAACTCACACAAAAGCATTTAAATGCGAGAATTGCTCGCTTATTAACTAAATAACGCTAAAAACCGTTCTAAAACCATACCCAAAGATAGGGGTTTTTGACCCCTATCAGTCTCTAGCAAAGAAGCTGAAGTCAGCTGAGAAACATCCTAGGCAAGTTGAGCCTGATACTGAGGACAAGATTGATGCTGATGAGCAACCACTAAAGAAGAAGAAGTCTTCTTGACTGATCCCGATAGATGCTGTCCCCACTGACATCATCGTTCCTGGTGATTCTCACTACACTCAGTGTCAAGGAACTGATGCTGAGCATCAAGAGGAAGATGTACAACTGGATGACTAGTTCATCGCTCAAGTCGAAGAAGAGTTATATGAGGATGAAGAAGATGAGGAAGAAGAGAGTGGTCAGGATGACACTGCAGAGACAGTAAGTGCTGAGCCAACTCATACTGAGTGTGCTGCTGAACAAGCTCACCAACCCAATGTTGATCAAGAAGAAACTTCTCCCTCTCACTCAGGAGAGTCTATCCAAGCTGACACTCCTCCTCACAGAAGAAGATTAGTTAAAGCAAGTGACCTTCCTATTCAAAAACCAACTGTCCCTGACTTTGTTATCCAGAAGCCGACCAAGGATCCTTCTACACTCAAGCTGAAATTTTTTAGAAAACAAACATCTTCTACTCCACCGGTTTCTCTTGAAAAGCAAGCCTCTGTTTCTTCACAGGAACAAGCCGACTTGAATGCTTCTAACCCTCAAATCCAAACCGAGCAAGTTCTCGAAGAAGATGCTGCTCCAATTACTGTGCTGCCTCAGGAAACTCCAGCTCCTGTCAGCACTGAAACTCAGTTTCCAATCAACACTTCTGCCGATCAATCAGCTCTACCCGAAAATCCTGTGCAGAATGAAACCATAATTCCAGTCACTGACCACACTATCAATCTAACTCCTCTATCGACCGGTCATACTGAGACAACTAGGCATCTTGAAGAAGAATCTCTCAGCTATTTGAATGCCACCGAGTCCGGTAGAAAAATCATCCACTCGGTGCAGGCTTTACTCAACGATCTTCCTTCACGTGATGAACCTACTGCTAGGTCAACCAACACTGACTCAACACAGCTATCCCAAGTTACTCAACTTCTAAATGAAGTTAAGGGACTCAAGGATTTGCTGAGTGTTATGGTCTCCATCCAAGCACAACAGCCCAAGCAGGATTCAATAACAAAGCTTGCTGAGCTTCAGCTGACAATGGTTCAACACATCAACGCTCTTCAAGGGAAGATCCAGACATTGTCAGCTGCGAACAATCAGTACGCAACTTCTTCCGAAGTAAAGATGCTTTTTGCACAACTTTATGCTGAGCAAAACAAGACCAACAACCAGCTTGCATCATACTCTCAATGCTCAGTGGAGCAAATCGACGAAGCTATCCGTCTGCTAAACCTGAATAAGCAAGAGATGGATACTGATCAAATGAAGCAAAATGAGATTCTGCTGACTACTCAACGGACTTTCACTCATATACGTCACAACAATATCCAGCGCCAATATTACGACTCAGCTTTGCTGAAGACATTTCATCAGGCCTTTGCTGCCTTGACGGATACAATTACCTGGATAGGTAAATCTCAAGCTTATGTACTGAGTATGCTCAGCTCAGCTAACATCGGTATACCTCAAGATATCATCGATGATGGAGTTGTTGTTTTCGACGGCGTAAATGAAAGCGTTGATAAGCTCAAGGAATTGTCCGCCACACTGACCAAAGCAGTCTTAACCGACGCTTTCAGAATTCCACCTCCTCCCGATGCTGACAAAACGGGGGAGAAAGAACCAGCTAGAACACAGCATGAGCCTAGTCAGCCTAGTCAGTCTAAGCAAAAGAAAAAGAAATAGAAATAGGCTAGCTCAGTTTTAATACTAAGTTTGTAGTCTTTATGTTTATGCTTATCTTTTGCTGTACACGCTGACTACTTCTAGTTTATAATACTTGCATCCTTTATCCAAATCTGAGTTATTTAATTTGATGTTGTGTATTATGTTATTATATGCTAAGCTGTTTAAATGTTTGACTTTAACTTGCATACTTATTAAACACTGTCTTAAGACCCATTGAACAAAAAAAAAAAGATTACTCAGCGCCCTCTGAATGATAATACCTTCCGCTTAATACTGAGTAAAGTAGAATATATTTCATGAAGCTGACCTATGTTTGAAAACTGACCTTAGACTCACTCAATTAAATCAAAGTCAGTAACTCAACCTTTACGGGGGAGTTTGCTAAGTTATATTAGGTCAACTATCATGGGGGAGCTCAATACTGAGTTATTCGCTGAATGGTTTTGCCAACATCAAAATGGGGGAGTTTGTTGAAACACCTTTCCACATGATTTTGATTTGACAAAATTGTTTAAGTAAAATTAAATATATTCTAAACACACTAAGTTTAAATGCTTTGATTTATTCTACTAATGTGTTTGTTTAATGTTGAGTTAAATTGTTTATAAGACACAAAGATTAAAAGGCCTAATACGAAAGTGAAAAGCCCAAGTCAAACAGTTCAAAGATCACTCGGCCCGCGTATGTCAAAACGCTGTCGTTCTGTACAAAACACAGCTCAACGAAAGAAGGATCTAGAAGACCTTCGTGGAACAACTTCGGGACGAAGCTGCTGAGTTGATTCGACAAAGAGTACAAGACAGCAACTGAGCAAGAACAACTTCCAGACAAAGTGTTTCCACTTTGGGTAAAGTTCAGAAGACACAGAATGCTGTCTAGTTGACCTTACCATAAATGGAGAGACATTCTGCCGAGCTGACCAAAAGCTGACCGAGGACAGAAGATACTCAAATCTGATTGGCCGAGAGCTCTGAGCAAGACAGGATGACAACGATAGGAAGCCGTTTCCCTCCAACGGTTATTTTGAAATTCGAAATGACCGATGCCTCAGACGTCTCTATAAATAGAGCCCTTTAGTTACTTCATTCAATAACAGAACTTGATCAAGCCATTACGATGACCAAAATTCTACGCAAAGTTCTGCAAGAAACGCAAAGCAAATTCTTACACTAAATTTCATATCTTTTGTGTAAAAGTCTAGAGTGATTATTCAATCGTCTAAAGTGTCTTAGCAATTATTGTTTAGGACAAACACTTATCATTTCTAGAGATTAGAAAGGAGAGGCTGAGTACTCGGTTATAGTACTCAGCGTGAGATTAGGATTGAGTAGAGGTATAGAGGAAGGTACTCTTGTCATACTCAGTTTCTAAGTTGTAAAAGGTTTGAGGCTCTACCTTTAAAGAGCTCAGTAGAGGATTCGAAAGCTCGGAACGTGTTCCGGGGACAGGACGTAGGCTTAGAGGCTGAACCTGGATAAATCTGTTGAGTAACATCTTTCTAACCTTAAACTCCTTAATATATAAATTGCTTGCTTAAAACAAAACTGATCTAGTAAAGAGGTCACGCTGAGTTGTGCATACTGAGTATCTGAGTTCAGGAATAGACTCTAAGTGCTATCTCCGGACTCAACTAAAGAAGCTGACTTAGTCACCAGTTGACTAAGCTAGTGTCTTAATTCACTCAGCGTGCTGTCCAAATCCTTTCATACAAAAAGAAGTCAGACTTAACGGCAAAAAGTTTAAATAGTTCCTAACCCCCCCTTGGAACTATACTTGTAACGTTATAAGGGACCAACAGACTGGACGTAGGCGGTGAGGCCGAACCAGGATAAATATGTTGAGTAATTTCTAACCCTTTCTCTCAATATATATGTATGTACCGTTTGCTTAAATTACTCAGGATATAAATTGTATAAGCTGACACTGAGTAATCAGAGTGCTGAGTTGGAAGATGACCTTAAGTATTAATTCCCAACTCATAAGTAAAACAGATCTAGTCAGTCTTTGACTAAAGCTGTCTTACATTTCTCGACCGTGCTGACCAAAACTAAGTTAAATAATTCAAAGAATTGATTAAGTCAGCATCATTAAACAAAAAAGTTATATTAGTTCCTAACCCCCCCCCCCCCCTTGGAACTAATCACACGGGACCAACAAGTGGTATCAGAGCTAGTAGCTCACTACTCAAAGATATAACTATCTTGACCTGATCCCTATACATGGCTGAGAACAGCACTCGTTTCCTTCCTGGAAATCAAACAACACAGATTATCCCTGAGGGATTATCAATTAGTCGGTCTCCCTTGTTTTTCGGATCAAACTATACATTTTGAAAAAACAGGATGGAAAACTTTATTCAAGCTACAAACATGAGTGCGTGGCTTGCAATAGTTCAAGGCCCATATGTGCCTTACAAAATTGTAGACAACGAAAAAGTTGTTAAGAGTGAAACTGAGTGGTCAGAGGATGACCTTAGAAAATTGCAAAATAATGCTTCGGCTATCAATATTCTTCACTGTGCGTTAGATGCTGCAGAGTACAACAAAATTTCAGGTTGTGAGTCAGCACAGGAAATATGGAAGAAGCTGGAAGTGACCTATGGAGGTACCAGCAAGGTCAAGGAGTCAAAAGTGAACCAACACATGCGATTATACGAGCTGTTCGAGATGAATGAGAATGAAGACATCTCGGAGATGAACTCAAGGTTCACAAATATCATAAATGAGCTTAAACGACTCGGCAAGATCTTCACAGAAGAAGAGCAGGTGAAGAGAATCTTGAGAAGTCTACCCAAGAGCTGGCAAGCTAAAAAGACAGCTGTGGAAGAAGCTCGAGACTTGACCACATACAAATATGATGAGCTGATCGGATCTCTGCTGACCCATGAGATCTCCATGAAAAACTTTGAAGCTAAAGAGAAGTCAGAAGACAAGAAACAAAAATCACTTGTCATGAAAGCTGACTCAACAGAAGCTGACTCATCAGATGATGAGGAGATGGCCATGTTCACAAGAAAGATGAATAAGTTGTTCAGAAAGAACGACAAGAACAGCAAGAGGTCTTTCAGAAGAAACGATAAATACAAAGTTGAGCCCAACGACAGCAAATACAAGAAGGACAGCGCAAAGCCTGTCACATGCTTTGAATGTCATCAAACTAGGCATATTAAATCAAGCTGCCCCACACTGAAGAAAGATAAGAAAGGTAGCAGAAAAGCTATGGTGGCAACGTGGAGCGATAGTGATGAGTCAACCTCATCAGAAGCTGATGCCACTGAGTCGGCGAACATATGTTTCATGGCTGACGAAGCTGCTGACCTATGCCAATCTGAGCAAGCTGACCTCTCAGATGACACTGACCAATAGGACCACTCCAATGAGGTAACATCTCTTCTTTTGCTTAGAAATGAAATGGTCAACGCCCTGAGTGATTTATATACACTAACCAAAAAGTGTAATAAGAAAATAAAGGCACTCAGCAGGCAATGTGATGAGATTGAGGAGGTCAAACTGAGTGATCTTCGACATCTACTTCAGGACAACACTAGACAGGATGAAAATTTGAAAATAATGCATAAATTTGTCTCTGAAGTCCAATCAGACTCTAAGAATCTGAGAAAGGACATCACAACCATACAGAACCAGCTGAGTACATCGGCTAAGAAAAGGTTCTATCCCAATGCTGAGTTTCAAGGTACTGGTCAGCATAGACAGTACACTCAGCAGAACAGTCAGTGTGACTGTTGTGGGAAAAGAGGGCACACCATTGATGTGTGTTGGTATACTCGGTAGAATGTCCAATGCGACTTTTGAGGAAAGAAAGGCCATACTACTAAGGTATGTTGGCATGCTCAGCACAATCGTGCTGACCAGAAACAAAATTACCCTCAAAGGGTAACCTATTGTGACTTATGTGGTAAAGCTGGCCACACCATAAACATATGTCGTCACACATTAAAATATGATGCTTCACCTGTTTATGCTAACAAACGAGGACCCAAAAAGAATTGGGTAGCTAAAGATGAATAGTTCAAAATGCAGGTGAGCCTGAGGTGCGTGGAGAAGTCAAAGCTTTGATATATTGACAGCGCATGCTCGAGGCATATGACCGGTGATGAAACTCAATTCATCACACTTGAGCGTAAACGAGGTGGAAGTGTAAGCTTTGGAGACAATAAGAAGGGTAAGATAGTAGGTTCAGGTACTATCGGAGGTAACCCTACTATTGAGTCAGTCTCCTTAGTTAGCGGCCTCAAATATAACCTATTGAGCGTGGCTCCGCTGTGTGACAGTGGTAGAAAGGTTGTATTTGATGCCACTGAGTGTCGGATACTCGAGGGAAAAACAAACGATTTGATTTTAACTGCCCCTCATGTTGACAACGTTTACATGTTGAGTTTAGAAAAGAATTTTTCGAAAAACATATGCTTAGTGTCAAATGAGGATAACTCCTGGCTATGGCATAGGAGACTTGGTCATGTAAGCATGGACCTCCTTGCCAAATTAGCAAGAAAGCAATTAGTTGATGGATTGCCCAAACTTAGATTTGAGAAAGATCAATTATGTAATGCTTGTCAGCAAGGTAAACAAACCAAAAAGTCTTTTCAAAGTAAAAATATTGTCTCAACCAAGCATCCATTGGAATTACTACATTTGGATCTTTTCGGACCTATCCAGCCACACAGCTTGGGTGGTAAGAAATTTTCCTTAGTCATTGTAGATGATTTCTCTCGGTATACACGGGTTCTTTTACTGAGTATCAAGGATGAAGCCTTTGAGATGTTTTCAACATTGATAAGAAAACTTGAAAATGACAGAGATTTAAAACTAGCTCACATCCGCAGTGATAATGGCGGAGAATTCAAAAACCAACAGTTTGATGAATTATGTGAAGTCAGCGGCATTGACCATAATTTTTCTGCTCCTAGAACTCCTCAACAAAATGGGGTTGTTGAAAGGAAGAACAGAACTCTAATTGAAATAGCTATGACAATGCTGAGCGAGAATAAGCTTCCAAAGTATTTCTAGGGTGAAGCTATCAACACAGCATGCTATATACTTAATAGAGCTTTAGTTAGACCTATTCTTAAGAAAAACCCCTACGAACTTTGGAAAGGACGAAAGCCCAATATTGGATACTTTCGTGCTTTTGGTTGTAAATGTTTTATACTCAATACGAAAGACAACCTAGCCAAATTTGATTCTAAAGCTGACGAAGCGATCTTTCTATGGTACTCAACTAACAGTAAAGCATATAGGGTGTTCAATAAACGAACTCAAGTTGTAGAAGAGTCTGTCCATATAGAGTTCGATGAAACTGACCCTGCAGGAAAATCAAGTTAGTCTGCCGAAGATGACCCAAGCTCAGCTTTCGCTGACCAAAATAGAGCCACTGAGTCATTACCGCACGGGCTGACTAAAGGTAAAAGTGAACCCGAAATTACCTTTGCTGACCAATCTAAAACTGCAGAGATTGTTGAAACACCAGCTGCTGACAACTCAACATTACCCAAAGAAATCAAAATTCCAAGAGGACATTCAGAGAAGTCCATTCTTGATGCTGCTGAGAACAACCTGATGACAAGAAATCAACTCAGGAGATATCTTAGCAATGTTGCGTTCGTCTCAGTTCATGAACCGAAGAATTTCACCGATGTTGAGCATGACGAATTCTGGATCAATGCTATGCAAGAAGAGCTTGATCAATTCAAGAGAAATGAGGTATGGGATTTAGTACCAAAACCCAGGAATAAAAAGACCATAGGAACTAAGTGGGTCTTTAGAAATAAACTAGATGAGCAAGGCAATGTAGTTAGGAACAAAGCCCGACTTGTAGCTCAAGGCTATAGTCAGCAAGAAGGCATTGACTATGGTGAGACCTTTGCTCCCGTTGCTAGGTTAGAGGCTATACGAATATTATGTGCATATGCTAGTTTCATGAATTTCAAACTATATCAAATGGATGTTAAAAGTGCATTTCTTAATGGATTTATAAACGAAGAGGTATATGTTAGTCAGCCTCCAGGGTTTGAAGATCCAAAATTTGCAAACCATGTTTACAAACTCAAGAAGGCCCTGTACGGCCTGAAACAAGCACCACGTGCTTAGTACGAGAGGTTGACCAGTTTCATGCTGACCAGGAACTATGTCAGAGGCAAAGCTGACACAACCTTATTCATTAAGAAAAAGGGTAAAGATACCCTGCTGACACAAATATACGTAGATGATATTATCTTTGGTGCTACTAATGAATCTATATGCAAGGAATTTAGTAAACAGATGCAAACTGAGTTCGAGATGTCTATGATGGGCGAACTCAACTTCTTCCTTGGATTACAAATTAAGTAAGGGAAGAACGACATCTTCATTAGTCAGTCTAAGTATGCCAAAGAAATGTTAAAGAAATTCGATATGGAAGAATGTAAGCCCATATCTACCCCAATGGGTACTGACATTGTCCTTTGTGCTGACGAGAAAGGTAGGTCTGTAGACAATAAGTTATATCGAGGTATGATTGGCTCTCTACTTTATCTTACTGCTAGTAGGCCTGACATTCAGTACTCAGTATGTTATTGCGCAAGATATCAAGCTGACCCAAGGAAATCTCACCTTATAGCTGTAAAAAGAATTTTCAGATATTTGCAGAGCTCAATTAATGCAGCTTTATGGTATCCAAATACAAATGACTTCACACTCATTGGATATACTGACGCTGACTATGGACGAGATAAGCTAGAGCGTAAGAGTACTTCAGGAGGATATCAATTCCTTAGAAGCTGTCTAGTATCTTGGTTCAGTAAGAAGCAATCGTCAATGGCCCTGTCAACAACTGAAGCTGAGTACAGTGCTGTTGGAAGCTGTGTGGCCCAGGTCCTATGGATTAAGCAATAGCTGGAGGATTATGGAGTACAAACTGATACAATTGAAGTCAAATGCGACAATAAGAGTGCCATTGACTTATCCAATAATCCAATCCAACACAGCAGGATGAAGCATGTCAGCATTCGGCATCACTTCATTAGAGATCATGTACTCAAAGGGGAGATCAAGCTGACCTACGTACCAACAGATGAACAGCTTGTGGATATCTTTACGAAGCCTTTGGCTCGTGAGCAATTTAACATACTAAGGGAAGCTATCGGTATGTCCAATCCTCTTTAATAAAATTCTATGCTTAAATTGAATGTTGAGTGATTACCATGCTGAGTGAGTTGTGCTAAATTAGTAACCATTGCATGCTGAGCTAAATATGAATTATATCACCCTATGCTGAGTAGACATACATATTGAGTGATTATCTTAAGCTGAGTTACTAAGCACACAAATATTTCTTCTACGTAAAACTGGGCACTCAGAATGACAAAAACGTTTAGTATTCTAGATACTGAGTAAAGCCAATAAAACCAATAAATGCTAGCACGCGCATTGAATAAGCCACCTAGGATGATGTAAGCGCAATAATGAGAAAACACATGCGCCGAATGTGTCATAAATGCCAGGATTCCTGTCGATTGATCATCTCGATGCCAAACCGCCATTCCGACCTATCAGATCAACTCGGCATTCCTATAAATAGTGGACGAATTCCCACTCATACCTCTTTACATTCGAAATTTCTGGCATTCAATCTCTCTCTCTCTCTCTTAAATCCCAAAACCTCTCGAAATTTCTCAAGGAATCATGTCTGACGATTCACAAAATATCTCTGGTGCCGATTACGATAACAATCGCTCCGATGAAAATCCTCCTTCTCCTGCTCAGCAAGACTACGAAGAGACATCAAATGAGTCTCAAGGACATGGTCAGCATGACCAAACTAAGGGTTCCACTCTAAGCAAAAACCCTAATGCTGACCAAGCAACTCCTTCGAAAAGGAAGAAGGAAAAGACGAACAAGCCACCCAAGGAGAACGTATTCCTTCCGGTATACAACAGCATTAAGGGTTGTGAGGTACTCCGCTGTAGGTGGTTCTCTAAGGGGTTTGTAGAAGCTGAACAACCCTTCTGTGAGTGGATCTCCAAAAACGGCTGGACCCAACTCTTTTCTCTCCCCGGTAACACCTATCCATGAAGGAAATTAAGGCTAAGGTATAGCAACGGAAATATAAAATTTTAGCCTACTTCCTTTTAACCATAGGATCCGTTAATCGTTATTTCATATAAAGAGAGATAAGAAGAAATACCTTTCGATGATCAATCTACCGTTGCAAACGAAGTGCCCACAACTTCAACGGAGATGTAAACTATTTATCAATCTGCCCCTATCCGAAACAGACCTTCCAGACCTCCTAACGACAATCCCTTCGGTGGAAACGTGGAAGAATATGTCTAGAAGCTACCGTCCAAAAATCGCGACGATCCGACGGTTCAATCTCCGGAAATCCTTGAAATAGTGAACTGACCTGATGTAGGCGAAGAAAAACGAATTTCTCCCTTTTGATTGTTTTTCCTTCTTTCGTGAACACGGTGAGATTAAGTTAGAATCAACCCTTATGAGATGCAACCAAAATAGATTGCCTCTAATAAACCAACACAAGATCAAAGAGAAAGAGGGATGAATAAGATTAATCAATCGATGGAATGCCGAATTAATTCTTGTCCACGAACTTGGGGAATAGAATTCTTTTCTCTCTCTCTCTAAAGGAGTATTTCGAAAATCACCAAGAGGGGAGGGTATAGGCTTAGTCGAAATTCATTAAGGGAAGGGGTATATATATTAGCTTGTATCTAAACCCTAGTTAGATATGAATAGGTTACTTAATAGGAATTCCATTCGGAATAGGATTCCTAATTATTATCTTATAATATATCAAATACATTTAGGATAATAATAAATAACCTAATTGGATAATAATAGGAGTATATTAATCTAATTAAAACTCCTAACTTAATTATCTCTTAATTAATTTAATTCATAATCCTAATCTAATTAGGATTAATGGAATAAAATTAATTCCTTACTAACATATATAAATTTCGGCCCCCTCCTAGTATTTGGGCCTTACTGGGCTTAATTGGGCTTCCATCTATTAATCATATCCATCTCTCTTTTGGTTCCAAGTCTTATGTGTGATCCATTAGGTCCTTACTACTTCTGGCCGTATGCAACCTATTAAATTAATTTCTTCAAGAATTATATTTAATCCCTTGCATAACGGAATGATGTACAGAGTATGTTATTGGCAAGTCCGTAATCATTCCCCCAGAGTCCGTTAAGAAGACAGGTTGATTCTGTCGTTAACCCTTCCGTATTAGTTACGGTATAATACGATCCTTTATCAACTACATCCTTGAACTGAATCTTATGACTATGGGTAATGTCAAGTCACATATAGCGAGACGTTCGTTTTACTTGTTATTGGCCGAGTCAACTCAAAAAGATAGGTTAAGTGAAATCCGAATTTCTACTCTTAAGCTATCACCTTGCAAGGGTTTAGAGTCGAGTCTTCCACAAGCGATCCTTGGATGTATCTCCCATTAATCGGGAGTGATAAATGCTCAATCTAATGTATAACTACCCTAAAATTACTTCCTGTGACACCTAACCTTTGCAGTTCACACCCCAGAGTCATCTCTGTTAAGGATCGTGGGACCACAGGATCAAAGTCTCACATTCAGTAATTCAGGATGACCAATTAACATTCCTTTGAGTCTGAGGATTAGTTATACCTATTAATACCAATGAGATGAACAGTTGACAAGGATGAATCTACCCATCCTGTTATCTCAAGTCGGATCCCCAATCCTAATGAACAACGTTTCACAGGATCTATGTAACTGTCCAGATATCTATATATGTGAAGCTTGTGAGATCAGCTTTCTGTCGAACAGAAGACATTGTTACATACAAGTCTCAACTGTGATATATCAATCCTAAATATATCACTTGACTTGGGGTGGTTTTAAGTTTATTAGTTTATTATAAAGTTTTGTCTCACTTCATGCTTGTATGAACACTTTATAATCACTTTAAACAAACTTACGGATTTCCTTTTATTAGACTTTATTTAGTGCTTAAAAGGGATTGCCTTTATATAGTTATAAAACATATATCTCATTAAAACAAATGATATAAAGAACAATTCATTTACAATAAGTTTGTATCCTGCAACAATTGACTATAGGACACAAAACCCCAACATACTCCCACTTGGACTAAAGCCAATTGTTTCTAAAACTTATCCCAGTAGAAGTTAAATGACGATCATGTACTTTCTGGGCTAAAGGATTTGTCAACGGATCTACAACGTTGTCCTCTGTAGGTACTCTTTCTATTCTCACATCTCCTCTAGCCACAATCTCTCTAAAGATGTGGTATCGCTTTAGGTAGTGCTTGGATGCATTATGAGACCGTGGTTCCTTTGCTTGCGCAATGGCTCCATTGTTATCACAGTACAGAGTAATGGGATTGACAATGTCAGGCACCACACCTAGTTCTGTAATGAACTTTCTAATCCAAACTACTTCCTTTGCTGCTTCCGCAGCAGCGATGTACTCTGACTCGGTCGTAGAGAAAGCTACGCTTCCCTGCTTGGAACTTTTCCAACTGACCGCGCCCCCATTTAGGATAAACAGGTATCCTGATTGGGATTTAAAATCATTCTCATCTGTGAGATGACTAGCGTCTGAAAATCCTTGTATTTTCAGATCTCCTTCTCCGTACACTAGAAACATATCTTTAGTTCTTCTCAAGTACTTAAGAATGTTCTTGACGGCAATCCAGTGCTCGTCTCCCGGATTCCCTTGGTAACGACTCGTTACAGATAACGCGAACGCTACGTCAGGTCTAGTGCATAGCATAACATACATAATCGAACCGATCGCGCTGCCGTACGGGACTACAGCCATGCGTCGTTTGTCATCATCAGTTTTAGGACATTGATGATTGTTTAACTTTACTCCATGTAGCATGGGTAAGTTACCTCGTTTCGATTCAAGCATGCTAAACCGATTTAGCACCTTTTCAATGTATGTAGCCTGTGAAAGACCAAGCAGTCTACGCGATCTATCCCTGTAGATCTTTATACCAAGTATATAGGCTGCTTCACCAAGGTCTTTCATTGAGAAGTTACCGGATAACCATACTTTCACCGATTGTAATAGAGCAATGTCATTTCCCATTAACAGTATATCGTCCACATATAGTATGAGAAATGCTATAGAGCTCCCACTTGCTTTCTTGTAAATGCAAGCTTCTTCGCAATTTTGTTCGAAACCAAATTGTTTTATGGTTTCGTCAAAACGCTTGTTCCAGCTTCTAGATGCTTGCTTGAGTCCATAAATGGATCTCTGAAGTTTGAAAACTTTATTTGCATCCTTTGATA
Source organism: Euphorbia lathyris (assembly GCF_963576675.1). Classification (NCBI taxonomy): domain Eukaryota; kingdom Viridiplantae; phylum Streptophyta; class Magnoliopsida; order Malpighiales; family Euphorbiaceae; genus Euphorbia; species Euphorbia lathyris. Next base: position 1,504,991 of record NC_088914.1, read on the forward strand.
TGAAACCTTCAGGCTGCATCATGTATACATCCTCAAGCAGGTTTCCATTTAGGAAAGTTGTTTTCATATCCATTTGTCAAATCTCATAATCAAAATGAGCGGCAATTGCAAGCATGATTCTGATTGATTTGGACATAGCCACAGGAGAGGAAGTTTCGTCATAATCAATTCCTTGCTTCTGACGATATCCTTTCGCTACTAACCTAGCTTTGTAGGTGTTAACCTTTCCATCCATGTCAGTCTTCTTTTTGAAGATCCACCTGCACCCAATGGGAATTATCCCTTCGGGTGGATCAACCAAAGTCCACACTTGGTTAGTATACATGGAATCCATTTCAGAATCCATGGCCTCAAGCCATGCTTTAGAATCTGGACTAGTAAGAGCCTCTTCGTAGTTTTCGGGTTCGTCGTCTAACACGGGAACCTCGATATCATCTCCCACTAGAAAACCATATCTAACTGGGAGTTCACGAACTCTTCGTGATCTACGAATAGGTGCCACTGGAGTCTCATCTAATGGGACTTCTTCGGGTACCTCAACCGCTTCTGTTGTTTCAGTCATTGTTTCTTCCTCTTGAACTTCGTCGAGTTCAATCACGCTTCCCTTTTGTGTTTCTTCGAGAAACTCTTTCTCTAAGAAGGTTGCGTGTTTGGATACTATTACTTTCTGATCATCTGGATGATAGAAGTAATACCCTATGGTTTCCCTGGGATATCCAATGAAGAAACATTTATCAGATTTAGAATCTAATTTGTCGGATGCAACGCGTTTGACATATGCTGAACAACCCCATACTCTCATGAACGAGAACACAAGTTTCTTACCAACGAACAATTCATATGGTGTGGAACTAGCGGATTTAGTTGGTACTCGATTCAGGGTGAAGAGGGCAGTTTCTAAGGCATAGCCCCAGAACGACTTTGGAAGTAAGGCCATGCTCATCATGGATCGTACCATATCTAATAGGGTACGGTTTCTCCTCTCGAATACACCATTGTGTTGTGGTGTATAGGGAGGTGTCCATTGTGAGCATATCCCACATTCAGTTAGATAATTCAGAAAATCATCAGAAAGATATTCGCCACCTCGATCAGATCGAAGCGTCTTTATTTTCTTTCCTAATTGTTTTTCCACTTCATTCTTGAAGCATTTGAACTTGTCAAAGGCTTCTGATTTGTGCCTCATCAAGTAGATATAACCATATCGAGTATGGTCATCTATGAAGCTTATGAAGTATCTGAATCCTCCTCTTGCTTGGACTGACATAGGACCGCATACATCTGAATGAATGAGTCCTAGAGTGTCTGATACATGCTCACCTTTATTGCTAAAGGATGTCTTTGTCATTTTACCTTTTAAACATGATTCGCATGTTTCCAATGATTCAGGATCAATTGGATCTATAAGCCCATCTAAATGTAGCTTTAGCATGCGTCTCTTGTTTATATGATAATGCCACAAGTAAGTTGAATTATCTAGCTTATGTCTTTTGGTATCAATTGCGAAAACAGAAATCAACAAATAAATCCCATTTTGTGATATTCCTGAGAAATAGAAAATCGAATCTCTATAAAAATTGCAATGTTTGTTCTTTATAGAACATACCAGACGTTGGAGTACCGGCTTTTCCCTTCTGGAGGGTAGCTCGGTACAAAGAACAATTTCTCTTCTAATGCCCCACGTCACCACACTAGTGGCACTTTCTTTTAGGCTTCTTCACTTCCTTTCCCTTAACTTTAGTGGGCATGGCTTTCTTACCTTTCTTAGGATGTTTAGGATTGGGAGAATTCCCTTTCCACTTCTTTGATCCCTCTATGACAATAGCCGGTATTGCCTTGTCTTTCTTCATATTGGGCTCAACTGACTTGAGCATATTTGCAAGCTCTTCAAAAGAGGTTTGCAAGTCATTCATCTGATAGTTCATGATGAACTATGAATAACTCTTTGGGAGGGATTGAAGAATTAAGTCTACGCTTAGTTCGTTATCCATCGCGAATCCAATACTAGAAAGTTTGGTAATGTAGCCAATCATCTTGACACAATGTGTCATTACAGATGTGCCCTCTTGCATCTTGCAACGATATAGCAACTTGGATATCTCGTAGCATTCGCACCTGGTCTGTTTCCCAAACAGTTCCTTTAGGTGCATGATGATGGAACAGGCATAGTTGCCTTTGTAATTCCGATGTCATCGATGCAGGTATGATGCATCCGGCATGATCGTCATCAGCCTTGTGCTTCTGATAAGCATTGATTGGGAGCATCATCCTCAGGGATAGGGGGTATCGATGTATCAAATACATACCCTATTTTATAAAACAATTTTGAGGTTGCGATACCAGTCGGTGAAGTTTGAACTGTTCAACTTGTTATCGGTAAATGTATTTTGCAGATTGGTGTTAGTCATGATTTTAAGAGTGTTTAATTAAACTTGAGAGTGAGAAAGAGTAGGCGTATGTTATTCATTTGCTTTAAAGTATAACAATCTAAAATTATAGGCCTTTTAATTTATTTCAGATTGCTCCCACTGTTTTGCCAAATTAATATCCCTCCATATTAATTCGAAGAATTTCACAAATCCTTTAGTGAGCTAGGATCCTAACTCCTGAGATTTCACCTTGAGTTTGCTCAACAAGCTAGTCCCATTTGTTAGGTAGATTCATGTAATCAATCACATCTTGAATGTGACTCCTAGGTTATTGGGTTACTAACCACATTAGTAACTAATATGTTACTCATATTAATCCCAACCATATTGCCCATTAGTTTATGACAACATGAGTTTGCTCATCCAATTATCATAATCTAATTTAAGTATTACCCCATATTCATGAAAGAATAACTTTCGATATTTCAGGTGTTACCATAAGACCCCGAGCTTGACTTTAGCCAACAACCCAAAGGCCCCTAGTACTGCCGGCTGAATTATAATATTAGGGAGGGGCAACCGATTTTAATAACTTACTTATTTACTTAACTTTCAATGAGAGATTTTATTTAAGTCTCATAATCTAACTTAGTCTTGATTTGCTTTAGCATACATCAGACATACATACATTCACATACATTGGCGTTATGGACATATCATCTAAATTATTCCGTTGAGCCAGAGACGGAATAAAAGGCCAAACCTAAGGAAATACTAGCTATTACATATTTCTCTTTAGGTCCTCCGTCTTCTCCTTGGCGCCTTGAAATTACATATTAATTTCTATACTACTATAAGAAAACTTCAATTGAATTGAAGAGAATCAGATGAGAGGAGAAATTACAATAGATAGTAGAAAGGCAGGACGCGCAGGCCCTATTTCAAAAATACCAAAAGACTAAAAGAGGGTCCAAATATGTCCATAACTCCAAACATGCATAGACTCAATTAAATAAATTTAATTGGTTGATTACATAACCGGCTTATGTAATATTTAGGTTAATCACATTAACTCGTCAAATTAACTTTCATCCAATTTTACTTCTAATCGTTTTGTATCTTTATATTAATCCTTAGATTAATATAACCATATAAAACGTTGATTATGCTCGTCCCATTTATTTTGATTTTAATTCATTTAACACTTTGATTTACATATTGGTAAAAACAAACATTTAAACGAATTATTCATTCGATAATCAAAACAGAAAACTATTAATTTCTGAAAACATTCTAAAACAATTTTAAAACGGTTTTCAGAAATAGGATAATCTACAATAGATTTCCGTTTTATCATTTAGAATTAATAAAACTAATTTTATCAACCTAACTATAAAACTAATAGATTTTGTTATAATGATTATCAACCGAAATAATTAGGAACATAAGCATAATCAGTTTTAATTAACAATTAATCAAAACTTTATTTATCTTTAGAATTAATCAATCAATACTATTTGTCAATTAATCCTAACCATAAATATTCATTCAATCCTATTGAAAACTTTTATATTTTCATATATGAAATAACGGATTTAACGATGGCTCTGATACCACTGAAGGAAATTAAGGCTATGGTATAGCAGCAGAAATATAAAATTTTAGCCTACTTCCTTTTAACCATAGGATCCATTAATCGTTATTTCATATAAAGAGGGATAAGAAGAAATACATTTCGATGATCAAGCTACCGTTGCAAACGAAGTGCCCACAACTTCAAAGGAGATGTAAACTGTTTACTAATCTGCCCCTATCCGAAACAGACCTTCCAGACCTCCGAACGACAATCCCTTCGGTGGAAACGTGGAAGAATATGTCTAGAAGCTACCGTCCAAAAATCGCGACGATCCGACGGTTCAATCTCCGGGAATCCTTGAAATAGTGAACTGACCTGATGTAGGCGAAGAAAAACGAATTTCTCCCTTTTGATTGTTTTTCCTTCTTTCGTGAACACGGTGAGATTAAGTTAGAATCAACCCTTATGAGATGCAACCAAAATAGATTGCCTCTAATAAACCAACACAAGATCAAAAAGAAAGAGGGATGAATAAGATTAATCAATCGATGGAATGCCGAATTAATTCTTGTCCACGAACTTGGGGAATAGAATTCTTTTCTCTCTCTCTCTCTCTAAAGGAGTATTTCGAAAATCACCAAGAGGGGAGGGTATAGGCTTAGTCGAAATTCATTAAGGGAAGGGGTATATATATTAGCTTGTATCTAAACCCTAGTTAGATATGAATAGGTTACTTAATAGGAATTCCATTCGGAATAGGATTCCTAATTATTATCTTATAATATATCAAATACATTTAGGATAATAATAAATAACCTAATTGGATAATAATAGGAGTATATTAATCTAATTAAAACTCCTAACTTAATTATCTCTTAATTAATTTAATTCATAATCCTAATCTAATTAGGATTAATGGAATAAAATTAATTCCTTACTAACATATATAAATTTCGGCCCCCTCCTAGTATTTGGGCCTTACTGGGCTTAATTGGGCTTCCATCTATTAATCATATCCATCTCTCTTTTGGTTCCAAGTCTTATGTGTGATCCATTAGGTCCTTACTACTTCTGGCCGTATGCAACCTATTAAATTAATTTCTTCAAGAATTATATTTAATCCCTTGCATAACGGAATGATGTACAGAGTATGTTATTGGCAAGTCCGTATTCATTCCCCCAGAGTCCGTTAAGAAGACAGGTTGATTCTGTCGTTAACCCTTCCGTATTAGTTACGGTATAATACGATCCTTTATCAACTACATCCTTGAACTGAATCTTATGACTATGGGTAATGTCAAGTCACATATAGCGAGACGTTCGTTTTACTTGTTATTGGCCGAGTCAACTCAAAAAGATAGGTTAAGTGAAATCCGAATTTCTACTCTTAAGCTATCACCTTGCAAGGGTTTAGAGTCGAGTCTTCCATAAGCGATCCTTGGATGTATCTCCCATTAATCGGGAGTGATAAATGCTCAATCCAATGTATAACTACCCTGAAATTACTTCCTGTGACACCCAACCTTTGCAGTTCACACCCCAGAGTCATCTCTGTTAAGGATCGTGGGACCACAGGATCAAAGTCTCACATTCAGTAATTCAGGATGACCAATTAACATTCCTTTGAGTCTGAGGATTAGTTATACCTATTAATACCAATGAGATGAACAGTTGACAAGGATGAATCTACCCATCCTGTTATCTCAAGTCGGATCCTCAATCCTAATGAACAACGTTTCACCGGATCTATGTAACTGTCCAGATATCTATATATGTGAAGCTTGTGAGATCAGCTTTCTGTCGGACAGAAGACATTGTTACATACAAGTCTCAACTGTGATATATCAATCCTAAATATATCACTTGACTTGGGGTGGTTTTAAGTTTATTAGTTTATTATAAAGTTTTGTCTCACTTCATGCTTGTATGAACACTTTATAATCACTTTAAACAAACTTACGGATTTCCTTTTATTAGACTTTATTTAGTGCTTAAAAGGGATTGCCTTTATATAGTTATAAAACATATATCTCATTAAAACAAATGATATAAAGAACAATTCATTTACAATAAGTTTGTATCCTGCAACAATTGACTATAGGACACAAAACCCCAACAATCCACACCTGGTAAGGGAATTTTACACAAACCTCAGAGTTAACAGGGACAATATTGACCACTTAGTGACCAGGGTCAAAGGCAAGAACATTACAATCACTCCATCCTATCTAGCAACCCTGCTAAAGCTGCCGGCTAAAGGTACAGAATTCAGGACCACGAACGACCACGCCAAACTTGACTACCCTGTTGAGTTCTGTAAGCCGAAGGACCAAAAAGGAGAAATAGCCAGCACGTGTATGGGTCAGCCTCAGAAAATGGCTCACTACATCCTGACCAACTTCTTATTCCCAAAGGTCAACTCCTCCTCATCGGCCTCAAACTTTGAGTAATGCTTCATTTGGCATATGCTGACCTACCAACCACTCAATATGCCCGTCTTTCTTGTCGGCGCATTCCAACGGAGTACTGGGACACTCAGGATGGGCTCCCTAATCACGAAAATTCTTAAGGACCACCAAGTAAGCACGGTCCAAGAAGTTGAGACTTGGGGTACTGAAATCACAACGGCACTGTTGTTTGGGCTAGCTTATAACCAGCCGATTAAGTCCAAGAAAGGAAAGGGGGCTGTGGTTGAAGAGGAACCCGAAGAAGGGGATAATATGGTTGAAGCGGCACAGGATGCGCTGACCACAAAGGGGAAGAAAGTTGCTAAAGAGCCCGCTGACCGAACAAGACAAGGTAAGAAGCGGAAAGCTGACCAATCCGCAAGGGATGTCAACACAGCTCCGAGGAAGCTGATAATAATATCCAGTGTGAAGAAAGCTGATGCTGAGCAAGAAAAAGGGGAACCCAAGTCAGCGGAGAAAAGGCAAGTTGAGCCTGAGGAAGAAAGTGAGGAAACCCCTGAGCTACCTTTGAAAAAGAAGAAGAAGATTTCTGGGTTAAAGCCAATTGATACACCTCCTCTTGACTTCGTAATCTCTGAAGACTCACACTTTATGAGAAGTCAAGAAATTGATCTTGAGAAAACTCCTACTGACCAAGAAGAAGAACTGGGTGATATTAGAGGTCAGTTTCATGCTGATCAGACAGGCTCTGCTGAGCGAAGTGAGACAGTTGCTGTTAAGCAACATAAAACAGTTGATGCTGAGCAGACTGAGAATCACACTGAGCAACAAGTACAGGACAAGGTTGTAGAAGGCCTTGATGCTGACCTTGGTCCTATCTCTGCCTTTGAGTCACCTGACTCCATTGCTGCTGATCCCCCTTCTCAAAACAAAAAGGACAGCACAGGCAAACGACTTAAACGAAAGGCTCAGAAATCTCCAGTCATCGACCTTCTAGACGACTCTCCACTACGGGAACCAATAACTGACCTCACCAAACTCCAGTTTCAATTCTTCTCCACCGTCATTGAGCCAACCCCAGATCAACTTAAGGAAAAGCAAGCCTCTGTTTCTCAAGCTGAGGAACAAGCCGACCCCAAAGCTCCTCAAGGTCCTGTTTCTGCCGAGCAAGTGCTTGAAGTTCCTGCTACTCAAGACAAAGAGTTAGCAAAGGAAAATCCTGCTCAGGTCAGCACTGAACTACCGCAACCTTCTAAAACTAATCAGCTTCAGACTGACTCCGAGCAGGTCAATATCTCTACCGATCCACCTCTTCCTACTCCTTTATCACAGAATGATAACCAGTCAGTTCCTTCTGGTGATCTGAATAAAAGCCCAGCTACTGACCAAGCTGGCACATCTGCTTCTGGACAACACCAAACTCCTCCTCCATTCGGTGCTATTCCAATTCCGGCCTCTGAACCATAAAATGATGAATCCTATGCTTACTTGCATGCTACTGAGTCTGGACGACGAATCATTGACTCAGCTCAAGCCTTACTTCAGGATATTTATCAAACCAATGTCGATGCTGCTGGGTCTGCCCATGTTGAGCCAACACAACTTTCCTCTGTCACTCAACTTTTAACTGAAGTCAAGGGTCTCAAGGACTTGATGAGTGTCATGACATCCTTCGTATCTCAACAACCCAAGCAAGAATCAATAGTGAACCTGGCTGAACTCCAGTTGACAATGGTCAATCATATGAACTCCATCCAGGGCCAACTCAATACTTTGTCAGTTGCGAACTCAATCTATGCAACCTCTGCTGAGGTCAATCAACTTTTTACCCAGCTAACCTCTGAGCTGACCGGGGCTCGAGAACTAATCTCCTCCTTCCCCCAGTGTTCCATTGAGCAAATTAGTGAAGCCGTTCGCCTACTCAACCTAAGTAAAGAGGAAATGGACACTGACCAAGTGAAGACTAATGAGATTCTGAAGTACAGTCAGTCTACATTTGCGCAAGTTCGACATACCAATGCTCAACATCAGTTCTATGATGTTGCATTGCTCAAAATGTACCATCAATCTTATGCTAAGCTGGCAGACTCTATCACTTGGATCAGGAAATCACAGGAGTATCTCTTAAGTATACTCAGTGCCACCATTAGGATCCCCGCTTCCATTCTGGACGATGGCATGGCAGTCTTCGATGGTCTTCGGGAGAGTACGAGTCAACTCCAAATGTACTCATCAAAACTGACTCGTGCTGTTCTTCACGGGACATTTACTCCTCCTTCATCGGATGCTGGCAAAACGGGGGAGAAAGAACGCACTGATGGAACTCAGCAGAAGCATGGTTCATCTTCTGCCGACCCAAGAAATCCAAGTCAGCAACCAAGTACTGCCAAAGGCAAAGGCAAACTTCAAGTCAACATACGAAGATAGATTAGGAATAGTCCTAGACTTGTAACCTTTGACATGTTCTATTTTTGTTGTTGCTGACTATCTATATAAGCATTGTTTCTTTTCCAAACTAACTTATCTATATGCAATGCTTACCTATTATAATTCTATGCTGATCTGTCATACTTAAACATTGAACAAAGTAAAAATCTTGTGAACATAAGGAAAGTATGAGTAAAATATACTCAGCACATATCAATCTAATACCCATACAATAACTCTGATACCTATGTGCCACACTGAGTAACGACAATATGTTCCAAGCATTAAACGCTTCTGAAAACTGACCTAGGCTCATCTGAATCAGATCTTGGAAGGTCTAGAATTGAACTAAGTCAGTATAAGCATGTCTTATACTCGATTAAATCTTAGAAGGTTTAGAGTTAATTTAAGTCAACAGATGCAACCCTAACGGGGGAGAAATTTCAGAAGTATGAAAGGTGATTCAATCATGGGGAATCTCGATGCTGAGTTCCATAATTAAATATTTTTGCCAACATTAAAATGGGGGAGTTTGTTGAAACACCTTTCCACATGATTTTGATTTGACAAAATTATTTAAAGTTAATCCATGATTAAGGGGCAATTAAATTCAAGTGCTTTAATTTAATTGTACTAATGTGTTTGTTCAATGTTGAGTATAATTTTAAGTGAATAGAAATAAAAAGTACGACAGAATGAAGTCAGCATGAGCCACAGAAGCTGAGTATAACTCGACTCAGTATAATAGAAGAAAAGTCCTCTTCAGAACAAATGATTAAAGATGAAGCTGGCCAAGGAAGCTGAGTAGAACACAACTCAGTATCAAAGAAGAGAAGTCTTCCTCTAAACTAAAGCTTGCAGACGAAGCTGACCACGGAAGTTGAGTAGAATGCAAGTCAGTGTCGTCAGAAACTAAGTTCAAAGACAACGGCTATTAAAGTCAAGCTGAGTGTTCTTCAGGACAACGTGAATGATCCGTTTGCTAAAAGACAAGATCCGACAACTGTCTGCACCAATAACAGAAGCTTTGGAATTACGCACAGAGTCAATTTCGAGACGCATGGGTCAACTGGCATTTGGCTAAAAGACGAAACTGGCACTAGAAGACAAACCTATAGGAAGAAGACAAGCCTGGCGCCTACTAATTTCAGACGATAGGATTGGCCTGCGCATTCTGAATGCTGACCAAGCGTGTGATGCAAGAGAGCCGTTTGAATCCAACGGATACTTCCAGATTCAAATGATTAGAGCTTCAGAATCAACTATAAAAGGACAAGACCATCTCTTGGATCTTTTACCGAAATACAAAGAGAAAAAGACCATACATACAAAGCACATTCAAACAAGAAAGAAGATCTTACACCAAATTTCTATCTCTGTGTAAAAGCTAGATTGAATTTGTATTCGTCTAAAGTGTTCTTCATCTAGAAAGAACAGATTTGTATCAATTGTAAAAGATTGAGAGAGTGGTGTTGAGTACTCGGTTTTAGTACTCAGCGGTAGAGAAAAATCTGAGTGTTTGGTTATAGCGCTCAGTAGGAGTTGAGTAGACGAATAGAGGAAGGTACTCTTACATATTCAACTGCCTTGTAAACGGTTTGTGCTCTACCTTTAAAGAGCTCAGTATTGGATTGAAAAAGCCCCGAAGGACTCTGGGGACTGGACGTAGGCGGTGAGGCCGAACCAGGATAAATCTGCTGAGTAATTTCTGACCCTTTCTCTCAATATATATGTATGTGCTGTTTGCTTAAATTACTCAGGATATAAATTGTATAAGCTAACACTGAGTAATCAGAGTACTGAGTTGGAAGCTGACCTTAAGTGTTAATTCTCAACTCACAAGTAAAACAGTTCTAGTTAGTCTCTGACTAAAGCTGTCTTACATTTCTCGGCCGTGCTGACCAAAACTAAGTTAAATAATTCAAAGAATTGATTAAGTCAGCATCATTAAACGAAAAAGTTATATTAGTTCCTAACCCCCCCTTGGAACTAATCACACGGGACCAACACTGCCCACACGCACGGCGCGTGTGGCATCTCCCGACATCTTCTTAGCATCGAATTTTTACACTCTGCTCGTATTAATTTTAGGGATTTTTCTGTAATTTTTAATTTATTTTTTGGTGTACAGAATAATTGATATTGAATTAATTAGGATTATGTAATTATTTTTAATATGTGAAAACTATTTATAAATGCCAAGAAAATTATTTAAGTTAAAATTAAATTACAATAATAGAAAACTTTTTTAGAGACCCGGTTCTGATTAAAAGTATTTTTAATAAAAGATAATTATATTTTCTTAATTTTTAGATATTCAAAATGTGTTTTTACTATATTTTGAATGTGCGTGTGACTGAAAATAATTATTAGTGATATGGAACTTCTTGTAAACTCCACTTCCGACTGCACTTCAGTGACCTGAGATCACAAAGAACGTCAGAAAAGGGGGGCGGAGTTCCGGCGAACCCTCTCCGATGCTAAAATCAAAAGATATCAAAGAGAATATCAAGCAAACTTAGAACAAGGAAAGGAGTCATGAAAATAGTTGAAGTAAGGTACCTCTGAACGTGGGCTTCCAAGCTATTTATAAGTAAAAATGAAGTGTACTTGGACACGTGACAGTACTTGATTGGTCTTCAGACCCTATCTTTCTGTGTTGTGATATATATGAGTTTGGGGAGCGTGTTGTTGGAATCCAGCGTGTTCATTGGTCCACATGTCTCTGATAGGGATAAAATATACCTATTTTATCAAGCAGTAAATGTTCCGAAGAACAATATCGATCGCACAGAGACTAGTATCTAATGCCCTATTCGTACTCGAATTCTATATTATCTAAGGATTGATTTAAACATAAAAAGTCTGTAACCTTAACTACTAATAAAGCAATTAAATCAGCAAAGCGATTGAACAATTAATATATTTAAATGAATGAATGGAAGACTAGGATTTAGGATCCCTGTGCTAACTCCTATGAATCAAAGTGTATTGTGTGAATTCAAAGGCTAACCCGATACGATGATTTTCCATTAGAAAATAGTAATTCTGGTTAAGAACTTACTAAATCTACTTCAAACATTGTTAGGTCGATGTTTGATTAGGAAAAAATCCTAGTAGTGCTTGAAGGCATTAGACGATATGAAAGTCAATGCTAAGCCATAACCTAGACCACGAAGTCGTACTATCCGATTAAGGTATAAGATTAACTAATATTCTAAATTGACTCGTTTACTTGATTAGGTTTCACAATTCAACTTCTCTATCCAATTACTTGGTTAGGTTTCTTAGGTAGAGGTAAGCACTACTTCTAGTTAATTCTATATTAATCCTACAACGGTTCATTGCCATCCTAGCATATAGTGTTTTAGCTCATGTCTGGGCTAAGACACGGAGGCATGATAAGATGGGTAGAATATGAACTCTTATTCATCAAGTTGAGTTTATTAACTCAAGAATAAAAGGCGAAGGAAGATGAAACTTGAAATTAGATAAACTGAACTCGAGAATAAAATGTGAGAAATAATTGATTGTCAAAGCTTGCTTAACTATAATAATTGAATGAAAAACAATACTAAATTGAAATATAAAGACGGAAAGTAAAACTAAATTATGACTAAGATAAACTAAAGATAAGTCGCTAATGACTCAATCGTGACTGAATAATAATATACATAACTTGAGCCTCTTATTTATAATTATTGAGGTCGCCTTTCCTAGTCTATTTGGGTCTTTTTGCCTTTTTAAAGTCGGGTCATGAAGTCTGAGGTTGATTCCAAACATATCTCTCGAAATAAAAGCCTTGTAGGAAACTGATTTGCATAATCAATTCGTTGCTCGTTGAGCATCTTTGCTTCTGCTCGTCGAGCAACAACGTCTTTCGTGTGTGACTTTTTGTGGATGTGGTTACTTCGACGAGTAGATGGCAGCTCATCGAGCACTCTCTGTGCTACTCGCCAAGCAGTGCTGCCATTTTGGCCTCTTTGCTTTGTTTTTCTCCGTTTCACGCATGTTTGTTCCTGAAACAACTCAAAACACTCATTAGACGAATAGTAGGCAGAAGACACTGCAAACTAAGGTATTAAGGCTAGAAAACCATATAAAACGGGGCCTAAACTATACTCTAGACTCTATATAATATGGCGATAACAATCTCCTCACACTTTGAACCTTGCTTATCCTCAAGCAAGTCTCTGGATCAAGACAAAATCAAATCTCATACATTTAAGCTACTGCAATTAGATAACATGACCGATTTCACTCGACATTCTACCATCCTTACTCATGCAAAGCAAAAAATGATAAAAGACTTAGGACATGGTTGAACTTGATCTAAAGGTTTTGATTTTCTCAAAAGCATTACACTATACAATAAATCCCAATATTGAAAGCGCAAACCACTATAGAACCTCACAAAGTGATCTTTCAAGGCTGAGTATTTTTTGTTTTTGCACAGCCTTTATCTTTTTCACCCAGGGTTGAAGTGTTTGCACACAATTTCAATACAAACATTGCAATAAAGTGACAACGTCTTTTAGTTCCTTAATCTCCACCACTTGCTAATCTAATTGAGGACATAATAAAAAAGGTATTTTACAAGGGTTGTAATGTGGGTTTAGGTAAGGTATGGATGAGGGAATAATGAAGTAAAATGGAATTAACTAAAATCATATGCGCAATTTAAAGCAAAATAGTGTGTTTTGAGAATATGGAATGAAGAGTTTGATTTTTGAGGTTTTTCTTTGGATTTTTCTATCTCTTATGCCCTTTTAGCAACATCTTTTTGATTTTCTATTTCATCTATTAGCTCGTCAAGCTTAGATGGGTTTCTCGGCGAGCTGTATAAAGTTAAGGCATGATTTCTGTGAATGAATGATGGTGCTCGGGGAGTTTGGATGGGTTGCTCACCGAGCTGCTGTAAAACATAAGTTTTGTTGTCATTTTTTACAGTTTGAAGCTATTTATTTTTGGTATTTCGATTACACACTAAAATAAATTTATGCACATAAGATAAAGTAATTCCATGGGTGTCAAGGGTATTTACGAAGGTTTGGGGTTTGTAAATGATATATATGAAAGAAATGGATGAACGATTGGTTTTAAAGGGGCTACACTAAACATAATGTAAAAGGGTTTTTGGCCGACAAAGAAATGGTTACTGTAACATAAGGGGCTAAACCTAGATGCCTTTTATCATTTTATCTCCTAATTAGACGCATGTGGTTTTGATCCAAGTGTGGAATGAGACATTAATATCGTAATGCAAGTATGACTCTCAGAAATAGCATTTTTGAGCAAATATTTTCAATTTTATTGTTCTTGTGAAAAGCTCAAAATCTATCAGAATGTGGCTTTTTGTTCAATGAATGGTTTTCAACAATCAAATTGATCAATATTGACAATGCAGACAATTATACTTCTCAAAGCCCAAAAGTCCCTATTCAAAGTTCCTAAGCATTCGACCTTTTATTCGCTAAGCACTTGTTCGAATAATAGACTGTTGATGCGTATAAAATGTATACGTGCTTTTTAGAGCAAGTGCACTTTATTGTACCAAGTAATACAATATACTTATGTATAAAGATCGATCCCACAGGGATTCTACACAATCATTAACTATCCATAGGTTTTTTAAGTCTAAACGATTGGATTAAAGAGGTTTTGATTGTTTATATTGATGAAAACTTTCGTTGTTAAAACAATGGAGTAAAACACTAGGGAGTCGGGTTCACTTCCTAAGTTTGAGTCACTGAAATCTATTGAAATGAGAAACCGAAGAGAAATTCGTGATTTTAAAGGTGGTGATTTCTAAAAGAAACTCGGTGCTAAGACCTTAGACCACCTCATTCTTATTCTTCACTCTTATTTACTTAATCGGGCCAATGGTTACTTAAATACAACAAGAAAGCTTTAAGCTCAATGAGAAATCCTTGCAATGTAGTGCTAGAAACCACATCAATTTGCTATCGATCTAAGAATGTAGTTTTCCGTTAACCTCTTGTTACTATGGTGAGTAAAAAGCGATTAACTAAAATATGGATTAAGCTTACGTTCTTAGTTCTTTTAAATCGAATTCCTTCCGGGTGTTTATCTAATAGACTTCTAACTTGACTCAAAACATTAGTAAGATTCCCCTCATCCCTAGTAGGGAAGAATTAGTCCATGGTCATTAAGGAAATAAAACTTGAAATAAAATGAAATAAAGTGAAACTCATTGAAAGTAGAAGATGAAGAAATGAAAGATGAACAAACTTTTGATTAAATATGAAATCAACTTACAAAACTAAAAGGAACTGACTTTGAAACAAGAAATTGTACTTAAGAACTACAAAAATCAACTAAAACAAGAGTTTAGACAATTGCCCAAAGCTTGACTACAACAACAATGGAGATTCTATGTAAAAAGATGTAAAAGGTGTATATTCTCTTCCAAAATATCATCTATTTATAGGCTAAATCTTGCTCCAATCAAGATGATAATCTGAAATTGATGATTAGTAGCCTCCAAAATACTGAATTTGTGCATTAAATGTCCTTGAGAAGTTCAATTGAAAAGAGGCATGGGCTTGTATAGAGAAGAGGAGCCGCCCGGTGCAAGTTGTTGGAGACAGCAGGTCTCGTTGAGACCTATATAGGTCTCACCGAGACCTGCCCCTGAAATTGGCCTTTTTGGGCCAATTTTGGGAGGTCTCGTCGAGACCTGCTCCCGGAACAATCCCAGCTCTACTTCCAGCCTATTGCAACGCTTTTGTACGAATCTGTTGCAATAGGCTTAGCCACTTACAACACTTTGTGCGAATCTGTTGCAATTGGCTCAAATTGTCCAAGAATTGCCGTTTTGCCGTCTTTTCACGGAATGCATCCTCGTTCTTGCCCTGTAACTCACTCGGATAAATTGTCAATCTTGTGAGGGTGTGTGAGAGTATAAAAATAAACTAAAATCTTGTGAATTAAATTAAAATTATGTGACGGTGTGTGAAATTGTGAATTGAAGTGAACTTTAACAAAAATTAATACTAAAGTAATAAAAAGACACATAAATAGAAGAAATTATGACTCGATTTTACTGTGAAATTGTGAATTGAAGTGAACTTTAACAAATATTAATACTAAAGTAATAAAAAGACACATAAATATACGAAATTATGACTCAATTTTACTGTGGAAATGGATGGCAACAATTGTCAATTGATGAAATTTCATCCTATTAACTATTACATGCAACTCAAAGCATCGATTCAAAGTCAATTAAATCTTTTGACAATTTTAAAGACGAAAACAAAAGTTCGAAAGCATGGGCATTTTATCACGACTTGACAACTAAGCTAAATAAAGAAAACAGTAAATAAATTAAACTAGAAAGCATAAAACTAAACTAGAAAATAGTAAAAGATCCTAAGTTAGAAAGCGATAAATAAAAGCAGGATTAAAAAGATAGCTTCTATCTGCACCACTCCTCACACTTTAAGCATGTATTTACTCCCCAAAATGCATGAAAGTGAAAAGAGATAAGGATAGAAGTACTCCCTCACTCATGTCAATCCCACCCGTAGTGTTGGACCGAATAGTCGATGAAACGGTCCAATCTTTGTCTCTGCTGAAGTGCCTCCATCTGCATACCTTGCAAGTCATGGGAAAGACTTACAATCCGATCACTATTGCGCTGGTGGAGGGAGGTGGAATGGGTGAGACCAATCTCGATCCTAGTGTTTTGTTCCGTTAGCCGTGCATTCTGCTTTTCAATCCGGGCTTTTAATGCCTCAATTCAGGCATTAGAAGCCTCTAACCCCTCAAAGCGAGCCATGAATTTATCCATCTTGGGGAATCCCTGGGGCATAACTGAGGTTGAGGGATCGGCAAATGATTCTCCTCCTCTTTCTGCGGATCTTTGATGGCTCATTTTCGGAGGATCATTCTTTCAATGTATAACACCCACTGCTTGATCAGAATGTTAACTTTCTGCATAAAATCAAAATCCATTGTTATAGACTCAATACGTACAAGGATGTTTAGTCTATCTTTGTAGCCAAAATGTTGGGCAAATCGAGTCACAAAGTGACGAATCCCAATCCGGATCGTTGTTTTACCATCACCTCATTCATAGTGGAAAACACCAATGTTATCAGAACCAGACCAAACATCAAACCAGATTGATAACTGGGTCATGAGTCACTTGGTCGGATCGGATGGCTCGGATTGATCGGACCGGATAACGTAATAAATAAATATTATTTATATATATATATATATAACTAATTTAAAATTATTTTTATAAAGTATATATAACCCAATTATATATAAACCCAATATATTAACATGGCATTGACATAATATAATATAAAATTATAGAGAAGTGTATATACTTATATACATATAATAAGTAATAATAATATAATAATAATAATAATATAATATACTTATATAATATAATATACTTATATAAATATAATAATAATAATATAATTATAATAAGTAATATAAGATTTTATCATAACTAAGTATATAAGTATAAGTATAATAATAATATTTTGGAGAATGGTTAAAAAAACCATATATAAACAATATATTAGAGAAAAGTGTATGCAATAGTGTATGCAGTATTTTTTTTTTAAGAGGAAAGTGTATGCACTGTTGATTTGTAATAAAAAAACAATATATTAGAGAAAAGTGTATGTAGTGTCGATTGGTCCCATTTTTATCTGCGTCATTGTTAGGATTTCTCAAATGAGACCTTGTCCCACATCGAAAATAAAGAAGTACCTCACAACAAAGTGGGTATTATAAATGAAGTTTCAACACAAGGGAAAAATTGTATTTAACCAGTAAAAAAAACCATGTGAGTGGAGGAAGCTCTTTTGTACAAAAAGATCTTCAACAGTTAATTTTTTTTAAATGGTCAGAGACTCGGGGTCACACCGATTCCTGGTCGGACCGTCGGATTTCGGTTCAACCCCGGGTCTCTTCGAGTTTTTAAGCAGTTATATAATCGGATAGGTTCAAACCGGTTGTCTGGCCGGTTTACAGTTCAACCGGTTGGACCGATCGGTCCAGTCCGAGTCTAATAACATTAGAAAACACGATTCTAGGCAAATTTACTATTTGTCATGCTTGTAAACAATAAAGCAATAAAAGCTCAGTATTTGCTATTTTGACATTTCATACCAAAAGGATTTCTCATAAATTCATTTTAACCAGTCAATAAGTCCATCAGTGGGAAGACTAAACAACTCACATAATATTTCTTCAGTAACAGTGTGTGAGTTGTTGAAGATACAAAACTTAATAGAGCTAACCCCTCTCTCAACAATGTAAGTAAAAGTGGTGAAGAGCTCTAAAACTAGATACATGTAAGTTTCTAGTTCTAAATTCAGTAAATCAAACCACCCAACATCATAAGCAATTTGTTGAATTGAAAATACCTGGTAGTAGATATCGTCTTAGTATTGAGTAATTGGAACCTCTTACCTTCTTCCGTCGACTCCAAAAGAAAGGGGCAGTGATGCTCAACCGATAAGGCACACACATGTGTGGTCTGGAACACGTGTTGGGGGAGGGAAAAAATGCCATCTTCCCCATCCCAACACCTGAAAGGGCATTTTCGTCCTTTCTGGTTGCAAAGGGTGTGAAAGGGTGGCTAAGTATAACATCACCCTTTTTTATATTTAGGATAGTTCGACTATATTGTCTAATATATGTTGATGGCTTATTACTCACTGGAAATACTCCATCTTGATAGTAATGTTAAATCCCTATTATTTCATACGTGTTCTTTTTGGGTATTTTAGCTTACTTTAAACTATTTTTCTTATTAATTTTGAGTCAAATGCATGTGAAGAATTTGCATAAACGGATTCAATCACAAATATAACAGATTCGAGTTACTAGTTACCTCTTGAAGTGCAGATATCCGTTGATGTGATTGAGCAACAGAAGACAGGATCACCATAATCTTGTATTAATGGTGACGTTCAACTATATTGATGAATGGGAGAAGAAACGATTGATCCATGAGCTAGATGCATCGAACAAAGGGAGAAGGGGGCGATAGAACGATGAGAGGGAGAGGGAGGCTAGGTTAATTCCTTAACCGCTCATCATAAGCTCTTAAGCTTATCCTTATATATATGTGGTAATTAGGGTGAAACCCTAATCACTTCTTATAAGGAGCTAACCTAGTCCATTAACGGGAAAACCTTAATATTTGGCCCATTATCGAATATAATTCTAACATCTCACACTCGCATGCAATGAAACTCATTCCTTGTTTGCCAATGGAGCTCACTACTATCCCCTTTCGACTCTCATTCCCATTCTCTTTCTCGATCCTTTTCATACTCGCAAATAGCTCGTGTGACCGGCATACACTTGAGAGGTCTAGTGTTATATATTCATTGGAGATATATAACAACTTGACAAACATGTGTCAAACTCTCAATTATACACTCGTTGGAGATATATAGCGTTCATGTTTGAACATGTGCAGCTTCAGATGTGATGTCTTATCCTAGAATCCATCTCACATCCACATGTATTTATAATGATCTCATTTACCATTTTCTATTTTAATAAATATGCACACATGCATAAGTGTCCTGATAATGACAAATAGAAACTCTTAGATGTTATCAAATGGAGTTCTTTCCCTCATACTCAGATCTTTCCATCATAATCTAATTCACTTAAATGGTCGGGGTCTTTTTACAGTCTGAATTATCTAATGGCCTTCAGGTGTTTCCTTCCAAGATAAGCAAGACCATATCATACTTTTAGAACGAGTTCCGGGTCCTAAGGATAAATAAAAAGCAAGAACCATGGTCTCACGCCCTGAGTCTCACACTAGGAAAAGTCGAGATCCACAATGTATAATATGTTTCCATCTCTTGGTTCCTAAGCACACATGGTATGAAATTCATGTGTCATGGTGTTCAATCCTTTTGTTGCAAAAGGACATAATGTATTTATGAAAAACACCATGCAAAAGTTTCAGTTCAGATGTGCATAAACATCTAACCTCAGTCTACACCGCATATAAATTACTTTTTACTCCAAGGACATAATATTTCAAATTACTTCTAACTTGTTATGATATATTGGCCTGAGATAGTACGATTTAAAGTACATACATAATCAACCCGCCCTTTAAATGAAACACATGACATCCTTTATGTAGGGCGACTATGGTTTATTAAGCTAGCTCTTAAATCATTCAATAATCAGCCCTCATCCTTACTCATATTATCACTAAATGACAAGATAAGGGTAAACACTCATGTGACTGAGCCAGTTCTTGATGCGCCTCGAGCTACACTCAAAAGACTCACTAAGGGATAATTGTACCTCATTGTTATCAAGTAATAATCTGGAAATTCCAGGTATCGAATCATAAGGATTTATACTGCAAGTACCGATTTATTCAATTCCTAATTGTTATTTAAGCAGTGAGAAATTGGATTTGGGTTGTTTATAATTCTATGACCTAACTGTTAATTCTAGCATCTCCTTCATCAATACGAAGAACTTGGCTTTCTGCAATGCCAAAGTAGTGGTTGTTTCGACAAAAAGTCATCAGTTATGGGCTATGTGCTTTTCGATGCCGTTGTTAATGCATCTGCCTCCCTATTTTTATCGAGGTACCAAAATGATGGAGTATTAGATTTCCTTACCTTACAGTTGCCGGAGAAAAAGTCTTGACTTTTCCTATGTATTTGGTCATCACATCATCCTTAGCTTGGTAGGACCCATCGATAAGGCTGACTACCAGTTTGGTGGTGACCTTTCTAGAGGCCAACATGTTTGTTAATTGTAGCCTACGATTAGAGTCTCGTACTCCGATTGGTTATTAGTGGTTGTGAATGTTAGTCAGATGGCGTAGTTGATATGGAGCTGATTTAGGCCTTGGATGGATATGCCGACGCCTGTCCAATTGTTCCTATAATAACCATCTACATTGATGCACCATTCAGGTTCTTGCTTTAGTTGAAAGATGGGGAAGTCCGAGTTTCCTTTGCGTGGGCCTGTGAATTTAATGAGGAAATCAGATAGAACATGTGCATTGATGGAGGTGTATGGATTGAAGAGGATGTCAAATTGAGAGAGGTAGACCGACCAGTTTATGACCTAATACTTCTAGGCGTTGGATTATCTTTTTGATGGGAAAGTTGGTTTTTACTATTACAATGTGGGCTTGGAAGTACGATCAAAGTCAGCCTGTTGCATGTACGATGGAAAACAGAGCTTTTTCAACTGTGGAGTACTTTAGCTTTGCACCTTTGATGACTTTACTTAGGCACTACACTAGTAGGATTTTTGTACCTTTGATCCGAGTTATTATGATGGCCATAAATTCCTCTATAATTATGAAATAAAGATCGAGTTTTCTCCTCCCTTGGGGGTTGATAATAGGGGAGGGGAAGTCAATAAGGTCTTGGTAGCAAAGAAAACGTCCTGGCAGTTTGTGTCCCATTTGAAGGGGTGGTCTTTCTTGAGGAGTTTGTAGAAGGATAAGCATCGTTGCACAAAGCAAGAAATGAACTGTCCCAGGGTGATAAGCTTCTTGTTTAATCTTTGAACCCCTTATAAGTTCTAGGGTGGTACTATATTGAGCATCGTATTAAGTTTATCTGGGTCGAGTTCAATGCCTTTTTCTGACGTGACGTGCCCTAAAAACTTGCCTGATCTATTGTCAAAAATGCACTTCTCAAGGTTCAACTTTAGCTCGTACTACTCAAATATTTTGAAGGCATCAAAGAGGTCATTGGAGTGGTTCTCTTCCCTTTTGTTGATAATGATCATATCATCTACATAGACCTGCATGGTATAGTCT
Source organism: Euphorbia lathyris (assembly GCF_963576675.1). Lineage (NCBI taxonomy): Eukaryota > Viridiplantae > Streptophyta > Magnoliopsida > Malpighiales > Euphorbiaceae > Euphorbia > Euphorbia lathyris. Next base: position 1,526,594 of record NC_088914.1, read on the forward strand.
ATATATCCAACGAACATTTTGTTAATCAGACGTTGATATGTGGCTCATGTATTCTTTAGCATGAAAGTCGTGATAGTGTAACAAAATATGCCCTCATGGATGGTGAAACTTATTTTTCCAGTGTCTTTCAGATTCATAGAAATCTATTAGTAGCCTGTGATTTCATTGAAGATAGATAAGATTTTGCGACCATCTATCTAGTCGACTTGTTGCGAGAGTGGAGGCATTTTTGGGCACAATTTATTCACGTCGATGAAATCTACACACATGTGGTACTTCCTACTAACTTTCTTTACAATGACTATATTAGAAATCCAGAGGAGGTAGTAAACCGGCTTAATGAAGCCTACTACTTTTAGTTTGTCTATCTCGGTACTGATGGCTTCCTATTTGTTGCGAGAGTGGAGGCATTTTTTTCTTACGAGATAGGTGTTATGTCCGGGTCAGTGTTGAGGAAGTGGGCATCGTGATGTTAGACGTGGTCCATAAGAACACTCTAACATGCTCTGTTAGCGTGTTTTTAAAGTTGTAGGCTTAATGTTGTGAATATATGGGTGCCTAGCTTCAGAGTGTGGTCTGCCCCCATGTTGAAATCTTCTAAAAGTTTTAAGGGCTATGGGGTATATCTTCTCATGTCATCCGGTTTTCCTAGGGTGTCGATGACCGGTGCGGTCTTGGTGGACTAAGTCGACAACCGGTGTATTTCCTTGGCCAAATGCATATTTCCCTTTATAGTTAAATGTCCCAAGGTGTTGGAGATGATGAATGTTAGGTCACATATGTTGATGGTAGCATTGATACTCGAAAGCTTAGGTCGACTGATGATGGCATTGTACGTTAATGGAATGTCTACCACGATCCAGTTGGCTAATTTCTCCTCCTTCTTGAAGATGACTAGGAGCGAGATCGTACCTAGTACTGGCACCTCTATGTCTGACAGTCCCACGAGTGGGAAAGTCCATTCTCGCAGTCTCTTCTTATTTACGACCATTTTCATGAGTGATGTCCAAGAGGTTCACCGAGCTTTCGATGTTTACTAGGATGCGGTGCACCTTGAAAGTGTTAATTAGGAGGGAAACCACGAGAGGTTCATTATGGGATGTTCACAACAGGGGGTTTACTAAGAAGGATTCCCCTGCCACACCCTTTAACCTCTTTCTAGCTATTGAGCTTTCACTATGAGCTGAAGCCCCTTCTCGTATCTCTATAGGGGCTCATTTAGTCGCTGTTTCGCATCATTCAGGTCTGAACTTATTCTTTTGGCCTTTACTGCCCCTATGAACCGGGCAACGAACAAGTCTTTTAACAGGTCAAACTAGTCCACAGACCCATGTACCATTCTTGAGCTACTTCAACTAGGGTTATGGGGAAGACCTTACACATGACATGATCCTCCCTATAGTAGAGATGACCATGCTCATGAAAGTGGCATAATGTTCATTTGGGTCCTCAATGCCCGTATAAGCTGGTAGCCATGAAGTTCTTCATTTTTTTGGGAAAACTAGCAACGATAATGTGCTGGACCAAAGGGGTTCTGTTGGATGTGACATTTCCTCCGATGGCTCCTCTTAGTGCTTTTTTTGTCTAGGAACCTCTGAAATTTGGCTTCCAATCTTCCATTTGCTCAGTTGGGGCCTTCTTTATTGTCCTGGACACCGTAAAGTGTCTGTTCTGCCATTCTCGGTTGAGAGTTATCCTCCCGTAAAGGGCACATCGCTACCTTTAGATGTTCTGCCCATTTCGCGGGGCAGCCTCATGTATAAGAGGGTTTTTAGCTCGTAAGAGTTTCTATAGTTTTCTATTGTCCTCTTGCATGGCTTTTTGAGTTTCCACATTTGTCATTGTGTTTCCGCATGTCAAGTTTGAGCGACTTGAAAATCCAAGAGGGTTTTCATCAACCTTGTGGTAGAGTCCAAAGGCTCATCCTCAGAATTCGTTTCTACTGTTACTCTGTCCTCAAAGTTGATGTTGACAACCGTTGCGTCAATCACTTTCAGCTTGGCATGTTGGGTATTTTCGTCGACTTCTTTTGTTGGGGTAGGGCCCGCTGGCAGAAAGGTTTCTACCATTTTGGATATTGCTTCAGATGAAATGGAGGACTTGTAGTGTCAGTCGTTCCATGCTCACCGCACCAAATAATGAGGTATAAATGTTGAACAATGATGAATCCACCAGAGTCCAATGTCCTGTGTCGGAAACTGTCCATGTGTAATTTCCGACGATCAAGTTAGTGGTGATAATCAAAGAAAGATAATGTGTATATATATAGAGAGAGAATGATCCCTTTCACCAGTTACCTATTGCCTTTATATAGGTTTTAGTCCTTTTGCCTAAAGTCTATAATTCCCTTGGGTTTTGATTAGCCTATCAATCGAGTCCCAAAGGACGACCCGACTTGGTCTCGTGGGTTGGATCTTACCTGATTCTTAGCCCTGGATAGCTTAATCTTACGGAGTGAGACCCAAAGCCCAAATATCTTATCGCCTATTATTTGGTTGCATTTGCCACTTGACCTATTCAAAATTGGCGAATTCTCAATCATCTATGCTAGTTGAGCTTTCACAAATTTTAGATAAATCAGAGAGCAAATATTACCAAATAATAGGTTAGAGATGAAAATAAATATTTTGAATAGGTCAGCGGAGAATGTTATCAAATAACAAATTAGGAGACAAAAATAAACATTTTGAATAGATGAAGTCAAATAATGTTTTAAGCCAATAAACTTACAAAAAAAAAAAAACCAAGACATGTATAAAGAAAGAAAACAGTAAATGTTAAAATATACATATTGAGAAAATAATTTTTCCCATTTGCTTAATACTATTAATTATTACAAAATTATATACTTAGGACCCGTTTGGTACGTTGTAATGGGTGTTGTAATGGAATGCCCATTACAATGGAGGCTTATTATCATGTTTGGTTAGTTCTATCATTTTTATCGTAATGGAATCACTTAATTTTTCTTTGCAAATTTATGTAATGAGCATTACAAACAAAATAGACATGAACCCTCGTTACGATTAACCCTTGTATTTTTATTACTAATGGCGAAATAAAAAAAACATGAAAATAGAAAAAATGCGAAAAAGAGAAAAACGTGAAAACCCCAAAAATGAGAAAAAAATGCAAAAAAAAAAAAAAAGAAAACGAGAAAAACATAAAAACGAGAAAAAACACGAAAAATGAACAAAAACGGAAAAGGGCAAAAACGAAAAAAACAACAGGAAAAAAACAAAAAACGAAAAATGAAAAAAAATGGAAAAATGAAAAAAAGAGAGAAAAACGCAAAAAAAAAAAAGAAAAAAAAAAGAAAAATACATTTAACTTATAGAACATACGTATTGCAATGATAATTGCACTTTATCAATTTTATTAAATTTATCAACTAAACATGATAATGGAATTATTATTCCATTCCATTACACATTTGATTACATTACCATTTTTATTACATTACACGTACTAAATGGAACCTTAATTTTTTAAATATATTTTAAATTATGATCAATTTGGTTGATTTGAAAATAGAATTTAGCAATTTATTTTCCTTTTATCTACCAAAAATAGCATCAAATTTCTTGGAATAGAACAATTATACAAAAATGAGAAATCTTTCTCATACATTTGCAGCTTTGAGAGAAAGAAAATCAGAGATTTTGTTTGTATAGTAATCTGGTTGAATAGAGTTCTTGGGGCTCTCAAGCATTGACAATGAAGTCACACCTATATATACATTCACAATAAAATTCCAAGTTAGATTTACAAAAGAAAAAAAAAATCTTATTTTTTTTATAGGTCTCGAGCTTCAAAACCGAACATAAAAGTACTTAAATTCTTTACTTATATTAACTTAAAAGCTATGTTGCACGGAAACGAAAACGTACATCAGGAAACATTATTTCTAAGAAAATGGTAATGGAAACGGAAAAGAAATAGAAACGAACATGAAACGCGAAAATGCTAATGAAGAAGAGTTTCCGTGCAACATAGCTTAAAAATCTTTTAACCTTTGACCGTTTCAGTAACGGTAACCCTCCATTTTAAAGCTAATGAAATGATATTCTAAGAAACTTAATACATCATATGCCCCTAAACTTGTTCAAAAAGTTTGATTGTTACCCTGAACTTTTAAAGTGTCCTAATAGCACCCAACTTGCTGAAAATGTAGCATCTTAATCACTCGGTTGCAAAAAAAGTAATCTGCATCTGAAAAGTGTGTTGTACGCGCCTTGAAAAGGTCAAACAACCAAGATCGGGGTATATATGTTTCTAATATCAGAGAGGACGTGTTTTACAATTGAGCAAGTAAGAACTTCTTTTTTAATATATTTTAATTTATTATGTGAATTAAGTAACAATATTTCAAGGCACGTGCAACACATCTTCCGCATGCAGTTTACTTCTTTACAACCGAGTGATCAATTGACTACATTTTAAGCAATTTGAGATGTTACTGAAACACTTTAAAAATCAAGAGGGCCAATCAAGTTTTTCTCGAACATAAAAGTCCTTGAACTTTGACTTGTCCTTTAGTAGGTAACCCTCCATTTTAAAGTTGGTGCAACTTAATTCATGAAGTTTTTGGTTTTGAGTTTATTTAAGTGTTGTTTAGTTAGGGGAGAAATTACTCTAAAAATAGTAATTTAGAAAACAAAAGACGTAGTTCCAAAGGAAACGTGGTTTTAAACAACTCTAATTCTTGAACTTTTCCATTTTGAGATCGTCAATGGTCATTTACTTTCATAAGGGATTTTTATGTGTAGAAAATAATAATAATAAATAGGGTTAATTTCAAATAAATGACTTGTGGTTTCACGTTTTTGCAGATCGGTTCTTATGGGTCTTTGTTACAAACCGAACCCTATGGTTTGTAAATTTTTTATTGACTTTGCCAAATTTGTCCAATAACGATCTCAAAACGAAAATTTTCAAGAATTAAAGTTGTTTAATATCATATTTACTATGGAACCACAGTTTTTATCTTTTAAAATCATTATTTTTGGAGTTTTTTCTCTCTAAACATTAATTTTCTCTCTCATAAAAAAATATCTAAATAACCTCAAATCTGAAAAGTTGAAGAATTAAAATTATTTAAAATATTATTTAATTATTAAAAAAGTTCATCTTGAGATCGTTAACGGCCAAATTTGACAAAGTCAAATAAAAATTGTGCAAACCACATGGTTCGGTTTGTAACAAAGAAAAAACCACAGGTACCGATTGGTTCGTTAAAAAGACTGTAAAAACCACAGGGCATTTATTTGAAATTAACCCTAAAAAATATTCTTAGACTTTAACTATCAGCTTAAAACTTTTGGCTCAATTGATTCGTTAAAAAGACTTTATAATGGGGGTTAATTGCACCAATGATCACTGAAGTTAGTTTAATAAAAATCATCTGGATAGCAACATGACAGCCTTATTGAAAATTATTAATATTTAGGCTTAATACCCTCCCAGCCCCCTCAAGTTGGCTCAATACTACAACTGACTCCCGTACTTACACTTTTAACAAGTAACCCCCTCAACTTGCTTATTTGGAACAAATAACCCCTCCAATTGCTCAATTGGAATAAATAACTCCTCAAGTTAGCTTATTTAGAACAAATAACCCCTAAACCCAAAAAAACATTCAACATAATATTACATCAGAAATAAAAGATTTCAAATCATCGTTTGCTACATCTAACTAATCTAGTGATACATTAAGTAAAAGGCAAAAAAAAAACTCCTGAAATAACCTATTTGAGTGATATCACTAGAATTTCTGATAATAAGAATCTAAGAAAGAAGAGAAGATTTCTGGTATTTTCATTCATGAAATCACAAATGACGATTACAACCTAGATATAGAAAAAGCAAAACAGCAAGGATGGTGCTGCCTAACACGTGGCAACAGGAACTCTCTCTATAACTAACTTTTTAACAGCTAGGAAAGCAAAACGCAAACAAGGAACCCAAAACGACAATGAACTAAATTTTACTCATAACAATTTCTCCCGCTTAAGAACCTTGACCTCAAGGTTCAAAATTCATTGTTGGAAAGCGTTTCTGGATGTCAAAGGCAAACTCCCATATGGTATCCTCAGGAGCTCTATCAGACCACTGCACCAAAAGCTTTGTAGCTGCCTGATTTCCTCTTTTCACCATTTTCCTTCCCAGTATAGCAATTGGAATCGCTGCTTGAGCTTGACTTCCTGGCAACTGAGTTGAAATTGTAGCCTGGTCTGTTACTTTCTTTTTAAGCTGTGAGACATGGAAAACAGGATGGACAGTTGAGCTAGGGGGTAAGATTAATTTGTAAGCAACCTTGCCAATTCGGTCTTCCACTTGGTAAGGTCCATAATAGATAGGAGAAAGCTTGTAGTTCGAACGTCGCACTACACTCTGTTGCCTGTAAGGTTGGAGCTTCACATACACCCAGTCACCAATTAAAAACTCCCTATCTGTCCTGTGAGCGTCAGAATGTTGTTTCATCCTGTGTTGTGCACGTTGCAGGTGATATTTCATAACCTGGAGTGCCAATTCTCGATCCTTCAGTAATTGATCCACCGATTCAATTTGAGAATCCCCTGGGAAATAAGGGATGTGCAGTGGTGGAGGAAATCCATACACAGCTTCAAAAGGAGTTAATTGCAAAGCAGTATGAAAGTTTGTATTATACCACCACTCTGCCATTGGAAGCCACTTTTCCCATTCCCGAGGCTGCCCATTAGTCATGCATCTCAAATATGTTTCCAAGCACCTATTCACCACCTCAGTCTGTCCATCAGTTTGAGGGTGATAAGCAGAAGATTTCAGCAAAGCTACTCCCTGCAGCTTAAAGACTTCTGTCGAAAAGGAGCTGATAAAGATGGGGTCTCTATCACTGACTATAGAAGCTGGCATACCATGTAATTTAACAATGTTGTTGAAAAAGAGAGAAGCTACGGTTGTGGCAGTGTAAGGATGGTTTAAACTCAGGAAATGAGCATATTTGCTCAGTCTATCAACAACTACCAATATGACCTCCTTACCATTGGATTTTGGCAAGCCCTCAATAAAGTCCATGCTCACTTCAGCCCATATATTCTCTGGTAGTGGCAAAGGTTGCAACAGTCCTGGTGTGCCAGTAGTATCATACTTGCAGACTTGGCAGATAGGGCAGTTTCTTACATAATTGCGAACATCTCTCTCTAACCCCTTCCAATAAAACAGGAGTTGCATTCTCCTTGAGGTAGCCTGTATACCAGAGTGTCCACCTAGCGCTGAGTCATGAAATAATTGCAAAAGTTTCAGCCTGGTAGCTTCATTGTCTCCCACTACCAGTTTTCCTTTTCTCCTTAACAGCCCACCTTGCCATGTATAAGGGCTATTCAACAAGGTATCATCTTGCAACCCCTTGATAATTCCTTGCAAATGAGCATCTCCACCCCAACTGGCTTCAATCTCAGAAAGTAAGCTGCTCTCAGGTGTGGAAATTGTTAATGCTACAAGTTCAGCAACAGGTAACCTCGATAATGCATCCGCAACCGTGTTTTCTTTACCCTTCTTATAGGTAATTTCAAAGTCATAACCAAATAACTTGGCTATGTATTTCTGTTGATGAGATGTAGTGATCCGTTGCTCCAACAGGAATTTCAAGCTTTTATGATCAGTTTTTATGAGAAACTTCCTGTGGCCCACATAATGATCCCATTTCCTAACTGTATATACCACAGCAAGGAGTTCCTTCTCGTAGACAGAGAGGGCTTGATGTCTTTGGGCTAGTGCTTTGCTGATGTATGCAATGGGATGAGATTCCTGCATCAAAACTGCTCCTATCCCTGTGTCACAAGCATCGGTTTCTATGACGAATTGCTTATCGGGAGATGGCAATGCAAGCACTGGGGCAGTAGTGAGTGCTAACTTGAGCTTCTGAAAAGCATCAGTGGCTTTGCTGGTCCATAGAAACCCATCTTTCCTCAGGAGATCAGTAAGAGCCTTGCTGATAGCTCCACATCCCTGAATGAACCTCCTATAGTAGCCTGCCAGACCAAGGAACCCTCTGAGCTGTCTGATATTAGTAGGAACTGGCCAGGTAGCCACTGCATCAATTTTCTTTGGATCAGTAGACACTCCTCCTCGGTGAATGATATGGCCCAAGTACTCCACAGAGTCACTTCCAAAAGTGCATTTGCTTCTCTTAGCTAAGAGTTGGTTCTCCTGTAATTTCTGGAAAACAAGCTCCAAGTGCTGCAAGTGAGAATTCATGTCCTGGCTGTACACAAGAATGTCATCAAAAAAGACAAGTACAAATTTGCGCAAGTAAGGTTTGAAGACCTCATTCATCAAACTCTGGAATGTAGAAGGGGCATTGGTAAGGCCAAATGGCATTACAACAAATTCATAATGCCCTTCATGTGTCCTGGAAGCAGTTTTATGCACATCTGCAGGGGACATTCTAATTTGATAATAACCAGAGGTAAGATCTATCTTACTGAAAATAGTAGCAGCATGTAATTCATCAAGGAGTTCTTCAATTACTGGTATAGGAAACCTATCTTTCACAGTCTTGTTGTTGAGCTCCCTATAGTCAATGCACATCCTCCACGAGTTGTCTTTCTTTTTTACTAGGACCACTGGTGAAGAGTAAGGACTGACACTGTGTTGTATAGTGCCCCCATCCAATAGCTCTTGAACCATTTTTTCGATTATATCCTTCTGCATAGGAGAATGTCTATAGGGTCGAATATTAACTGGCGAGGATCCCTCAATTAAAGGAATGTGGTGGTCGTGTGACCTATGTGGGGGAAGTGAGGTGATTTTGTTAAAGAGGAAATGGTATTGTTCAAGTAGAGGTTGTAGTTCTGCAGGAGGTACATCTGCTTCAGTTACAGAAGGTGGGACTTGTTGAATTTGAGCTAGGAAGATTGGATAGCCATGGTGAATCATTCTGAGCATATTTCCTTCAGTAATGACTTTCACCAAAGTGTTTGATAGTCCCTGTAATTTGTAATGAACCCCTCCTAACTGGAATGACATACTAAGTGAATTGAAATTCCATTTTATATCTCCCAATGTTGCCAGCCATTGTATTCCTAACACCATTTCGCATCCTCCCAAAGATATAACTAAGAAATCTGCTACAAACTTCTGGCCCTGCACCTCCCATTCAAACAGCTCACAAACATAGGTACAAGTAATCTCCTGACCATTAGCTACAATTATCTTAATTGGTTCAACCAATTTCAATACACATCCCAGTCCTTTAGCTATAGTTAAGTCAAGGACATTAAAGGTACTACCTGAATCCACTAGGATGTGGAGTGCCTTTCTCTTATGACTTCCAACTAGCCTCATAGTCTGTGGTGATTGCTCCAGAATGCTGCCCAATGCACAAAGAGATATGGTAGGAATAGTGATGTGATATCAAAAGCACAAGAGCATGGAACAAAGGAGCTTGGAGTTAAGGAGCCTAGTAGAAGCATGAGGGATCCATTGGAGCTGTCAATTGGACCTATGACGAAGAATCGTGCAAAGAAAGACCAACAAATGCTTAATGGACTCATCTTGAGCTTCTTTAAACAAGGAATGAATTCTAGCGAAGTCATTAAAGATGGTGTGTTTTTGTGTTGTATCCAAGCCCAAGCCCATAATAGTGATATGTAAAAAGGTTGATCATATTTTAAGAGAAGTTTTGGACTTGCATGTGTTTGGCATGTGCAAAACCCATTGGGACTCATTAAAATTAATGCTATAACCTTATAGGTTTGATTGGGCTTATTTCTAGCTAATTAAAAGGCCCAAATAATGTTAATTAATGGGCTGAAATTGGGCTCTAAAGGACAAAAACGAATTTAATGTTTTTCCTTGTCTAATTAGGATTTCTTTTACCTTGATGCACTAGGATTCAACTTTCTTTTTAGTTTAGGTTTAGGTTTATTTTGTAGCCTATATAAAGGCTTGTATTCTTCATTATTTTCATCAATCAGAATCAATATTTTTATGAACAAAAGTTCTTCTTTTCCTTTGGGAATTATTTTCAATCCGGGATTGAATTCTTTATTGTGAGCTTGAGAGACCGGGTCATCATTCTTGCAATATTATCTTGATCGTGAACAAGTATTTTGGTAAGGTACTTGTGAATCGCCAAACACTCAGGTTCCAATTTAATTATTCGAAGGTGTAAGGTCAGATCTCCTTTCATTGTCTTTAATTCTTTGGGATTGGTTTGTTATCACCAATTTATGTTTGTTATTTGATTCTATTAATTCCTTAAGATAGATCGGGAAAACTTGTTGATTTGGTTATTATCTCTTTTTCATAACCAATATCACATCAATTGGTATCAGAGCTTTGGCTCTTAAGGAATTTGTTGTTTTTGTTTTGTTTGTCGAAATTAAAAAAAAAAAAAAAAAAATTACCCCAATCTAGAGTCTTTAATTATTGATCGAGTTCCTCATATCTTTGCATCTAGTTATTTAGGTTCTTAGTTGTAGCGAACTGATTATTTTTGGATTCTATTCTTACTAGCCAAACCCATTTATGTGTGTGAATTTCTTCAATTTTTTTTTGCATGCTAAATCATTAGTGCAAGTTTAATTTGTTAATCAATTCCAATCTAGTTTAAAAAAAAAAGGGAAAAAAAAAAGAAAAAAAAAGGAAAAAAAAAGGAAAAAAAAAAGGAAAAAAAAAAAAAAAAAATCGGCTCATTGTTTGTACTAAAGTTACAAGTTTTCTAGAATTTGCATGCTAAACACACATTCTTAAAATTTCTTTCAAACATTTGTCTCTTCTTCGAAAATCGTCTTTTATTCTATTCTTAGTGTGCTAAACTTTGGTTATCGTTACAATATTAGTCTTCTTTGCTTCTAGTTTCTGCTCTACTTTATTTTGTCATTCTTTTGCTTCATTGGCATTTATATTACCCGAGATAATCCTTGTGATCTATCAAGATAATATAAAAGAGTGATTGAACCGGTTGTGAGGTACTTCTTTTACTTTCTTTTTCTTCTTTTCTTGCTTTAGACTAGATTTCACTTTTCTTTCATTCTTTATATATTTTGTCATGTCTAACGAACCTAAAAAGGACAACGTTAACGATGTTGATTCTAAAGAATGGCAACAAGCTATTGTAGGTGAGATGAAGAGGTTAGGGGCTATTGTGGCTGATTTGGTTTCAAACCAAAAGAAATCAAGCCAAAAGAAAGGAGGACGCGGGAGATTGAATTTTGATGATGAACTATCCGAGTCTGAAGAGGAGGAGCAGTTTGGATACCGAAAAAGGGGTAACGATCGAAAAGATAGTAATCTTAATGCTATCAAACTTAAAATGCCTACTTTTCGAGGAGCTAGTGACCCAGAGGCGTATCTTGATTGGGTACGAAAGGTTGAAACAATCTTTGACATACATGAGTATTCCGAGGAGAAGAAGGTGAAACTTGTAGTATCCGAACTAACTGAATATGCGGCTGTTTGGTGGGACCAATTAAAGCGCACAAGAAAAAGAGATGGTGATGAACCCATAAGAACATGGGGTGAATTGAAGAAGGTCATGAAAAAGAGATTTGTGCCGGCTCACTATTATAAGGAGTTGTTGAAAGAACTCCAATCCATGTCTCAAGGTAACCAATCTGTTGAAGATTATCACAAACAATTGGAGATGGCACTAATCCGAGCTGATATACAAGAAGATGAGGAAGCTACCATGGTTAGATTTCTCATGGGAATGAAGAGGGAGATTCGCAACCCTCTTGAGCTACAAACTTATTTCCACATGGACGAGATGCTCCATAAAGCGATAAAAATTGAGAGACAACTTCAAGAGGTTGAGAAAGGGAGATCAAAGTTCAAAGGCACTACTTCCACTCCATGGAAGTCAGATCCAAGAGGTAATTTCAAAACTAAATCTGAATTTAGCTCTAAAAGTGACCAAACGCCTCAGGTTGATTCAAAAGCATTTGGGAAGTTGCAAATTGGTGGAACTACTCCAAAATACAAAACTACTGAAAAACCCACAAGAACTCGTGAAATTGTGTGTTTTAAGTGCCAAGGGAGAGGGCACTATGCAAGAGAGTGTTCGAATCAAAAGGCGATGGTTATGAAGCATGGTGAGTTAATATCCGAAAGTGAGTCCGAACATGAATCAGATGATATGCCCACCTTAGAAGATTGTAGTGATATAGAAGAGGTGGATAGTAAAGGAGGACATGGAGTTAACTTAGTCACTCGTAGAACATTGAAGATGGGAGTGAGTGGTGACATTGAGCAACGAGAGCACATCTTTCATGCTCATTGCAACATACTTGGAAAAACATGCTTACTAATTATTGATGGAGGAAGTTGTTGCAACGTGGTAAGCAATGTGTTAGCAAGCCGATTAGGGATATCAACAATTCCACATCCCAATCCTTATCGGTTACAATGGTTGAATGATAGTAACGAACTCAAAGTTACTAAACAGGTGCTTCTGAACTTTTCTATTGGTTCTTTTTCTGATGAGGTATTATGTGATGTAGTACCTATGCAAGCATGTCATGTGTTATTGGGGAGGCCTTGGCAATTCGATCGATCAGCACTACATCATGGTCGAACAAATAAATTTACTATTGCTAAGGATGGGAAGAAGTATATTTTGCCACCTTTATCACCTGCTGAAGTGTTTGAAGATCAGCTCTACATGCAAAGAATGTTACAAGAACAATCTGTGAGAAGGGAAAAGGTTAAGGCGAGAGAAAATAAGAGTGATAAAATCAGTGAGGGTGTGAAGAGAGAAGAGGTGAGTGAAAAGGCATTAGTGAGGTCGAGAAATGAGGGTGAGAGGAGAGAAAAAGAGAGGAGCATTAACAAAAGCCAAAATCTATCTTTATATGCTAAATTGAGGGATGTAAAGCAAGCTGATTTTGAAAACAAAAATTTATTATTATTTTATTGTAAGAGTTTTTGTTTATCTTCTGTAAGTCAGTCTAACCTTCCTTCTAGTATTTCCCCTCTTTTGCAGGAATTCAAGGATTTATTCCCCGAAGAGATGCCTAATAAGTTACCCCCGATTCGAGGAATTGAGCATCAAATTGACTTTGTTCCCGGAGCACAAATTCCAAATCGACCAGCCTATAGAAGTAACCCTGAGGAGACAAAAGAACTACAAAGGCAAGTCGAGGAACTAATGGCAAAAGGGTTGATTCGTGAATCTATGAGTCCGTGTGCTGTACCAGTCATCCTAGTACCAAAGAAAGATGGAACTTGGCGGATGTGCATCGATTGTAGAGCCGTCAATAAAATCACGGTAAAGTATCGTCATCCTATCCCTAGGTTAGATGATATGTTGGATGAATTAAATGGGGCTGTTATTTTCACTAAAATAGATCTTAAGAGTGGGTACCATCAGATTCGCATGTCATTAGGAGATGAATGGAAAACGGCTTTTAAGACTAAGCATGGTTTATATGAGTGGTTAGTTATGCCTTTCGGTTTAACAAATGCACCTAGTACTTTCATGAGATTAATGAATCATGTTTTGAGAGAGTTTATAGGTAAATTTGTTGTTGTTTATTTTGATGACATTCTTATCTATTCTAAATCTGAGGCAGAACACATAGAACATGTTAAGGTTGTATTAGATGTTTTGAGAGAACAGAAATTATACGCTAACCTTTCTAAGTGCTCATTTTGCATGGAGAAAGTTGTGTTTTTGGGTTTTATTGTTTCAGCACAAGGAGTTTCTGTTGATATTGAAAAGGTGAAAGCCATTCAAGAGTGGCCAACGCCAAATTCAGTTACCGAGGTGAGGAGCTTTCATGGCTTGGCGAGTTTCTATAGGAGGTTTGTGAAGAACTTCAGTACCATTGCCGCACCACTAACCGAGGTAATAAAAAAGAATGTTGGCTTTAAGTGGGGCAAAGCACAAGAGGATGCTTTTGAGATGCTTAAGGCAAGACTAACTTCTGCCCCCGTTTTAGCACTTCCAAACTTTGATAAATCGTTTGAAATTGAGTGTGATGCGTCGGGAGTAGGGATTGGTGCTGTTTTAATGCAAGAGGGTCGACCTATAGCCTTCTTTAGTGAAAAACTTAGTGGTGCAACCTTAAACTATCCCACTTATGATAAAGAACTCTATGCATTAGTTAGGGCTTTGCAAATGTGGCAACATTATTTATGGCCTAAAGAGTTTGTGATCCACACCGATCATGAATCCTTGAAACATCTTAAGGGTCAACAAAAATTGAACCGAAGACATGCCAAGTGGGTGGAATTTATAGAGACGTTTCCTTATGTGATTAAGTATAAGCAAGGGAAGGAAAACGTAGTTGCTGATGCATTAAGTAGGAGAGTTAGCTTATTGAATGTGATGCATGCTAAGTGTTTAGGATTTGAGTATATCAAAGAATTATATGTTGATGATCTAGACTTTGCATCTATTTATAAAGCTTGTGAACTTACTGCTTTTGGAAAATTTTATAGACATGAGGGCTACTTATTTAGAGATAATCGATTATGCATGCCTAAATGTTCACATAGAGAATTTCTTGTGAGGGAAGCCCACGGTGGAGGCTTGATGGGGCATTTTGGGGTTGCTAAGACTTTGGACATGATTTCTGAACATTTCTTTTGGCCTCATATGAAACGTGATGTGGAAAGAATATGTGCTAGTTGTATTAATTGTAAGAAAGCTAAGTCTAGAGTTATGCCTCATGGTTTATACACTCCATTACCTGTGCCGAATGAACCTTGGACTGCTATATCCATGGATTTTGTGATGGCTTTACCTAGGTCTAAGAGAGGTAATGATTCCATATTTGTGGTTGTAGATCGCTTTTCTAAGATGGCACATTTCATACCATGCCATAAAACTGATGATGCTATTAATATTGCTAACTTGTTCTTTAGAGAGGTTGTTCGTCTGCATGGGATGCCAAAGAGTATAGTTAGTGATAGAGATCCTAAGTTTTTAAGCTATTTTTGGAAGACTTTGTGGAATAAATTGGGGACTAAACTGTTGTTTTCTACTTCTTGTCACCCTCAAACTGATGGTCAAACCGAAGTAGTAAATAGAACTTTAGGACAACTTCTTAGGGCAGTTATTCAAAAGAATCTTAAGTCATGGGAAGAATGCCTACCATTTATTGAGTTCGCTTATAATAGGGCTATACATTCATCTACTAACTTCTCACCATTTGAAATTGTTTATGGTTTTAATCCTTTGACACCATTAGACTTGATCCCTTTGCCTGTTGATGAAAGGAAAAGTTTAGATGGAAAGAAAAAGGCAGAAATGGTGCTTAAGTTACATGAACAAGTGAAACAACAACTGGAGAAGAAGAATGAGCATTATGCAAAGCAAGCTAACAAGGGTCGACAATGTGTTCTATTTGAACCCGGTGATTGGGTGTGGTTGCATATGCGCAAGGAAAGGTTCCCCGCTCAGAGAAAATCAAAGCTACATCCTAGAGGCGATGGTCCATTTCAAGTAGTCGCACGAATTGGGGATAATGCCTACAAGCTCGACTTGCCAGGTGAGTATAGTGTGCATGCAACTTTTAATGTGGCTGATTTATCTTTGTTTGATGTAGGAGATGAAGATTTGAGGACAAATCCTTTTCAAGAGAGAGGGAATGATGTGATATCAAAAGCACAAGAGCATGGAACAAAGGAGCTTGGAGTTAAGGAGCCTAGTAGAAGCATGAGGGATCCATTGGAGCTGTCAATTGGACCTATGACGAAGAATCGTGCAAAGAAAGACCAACAAATGCTTAATGGACTCATCTTGAGCTTCTTTAAACAAGGAATGAATTCTAGCGAAGTCATTAAAGATGGTGTGTTTTTGTGTTGTATCCAAGCCCAAGCCCATAATAGTGATATGTAAAAAGGTTGATCATATTTTAAGAGAAGTTTTGGACTTGCATGTGTTTGGCATGTGCAAAACCCATTGGGACTCATTAAAATTAATGCTATAACCTTATAGGTTTGATTGGGCTTATTTCTAGCTAATTAAAAGGCCCAAATAATGTTAATTAATGGGCTGAAATTGGGCTCTAAAGGACAAAAACGAATTTAATGTTTTTCCTTGTCTAATTAGGATTTCTTTTACCTTGATGCACTAGGATTCAACTTTCTTTTTAGTTTAGGTTTAGGTTTATTTTGTAGCCTATATAAAGGCTTGTATTCTTCATTATTTTCATCAATCAGAAATCAATATTTTTATGAACAAAAGTTCTTCTTTTCCTTTGGGAATTATTTTCAATCCGGGATTGAATTCTTTATTGTGAGCTTGAGAGACCGGGTCATCATTCTTGCAATATTATCTTGATCGTGAACAAGTATTTTGGTAAGGTACTTGTGAATCGCCAAACACTCAGGTTCCAATTTAATTATTCGAAGGTGTAAGGTCAGATCTCCTTTCATTGTCTTTAATTCTTTGGGATTGGTTTGTTATCACCAATTTATGTTTGTTATTTGATTCTATTAATTCCTTAAGATAGATCGGGAAAACTTGTTGATTTGGTTATTATCTCTTTTTCATAACCAATATCACATCAGTGGACTGCTCTGCTTCAATATCTTGGATCTCTTCCCCCTCCTCTCCTTCAGGACATTCCTGCACCATGATCATGTGCAGGTACTTCTTCTTGCATTGATGTCCTGGGGTGAATCTCTCATCACACCAAAAACAAAGGTTTTTGGCTCTTTTCTCTGCCAATTCTGCTTCTGTCAATCTTCTGGTCTTAGGTTGAACATTTGGTTTATTATTTGGGAATAAGGGAGCCTTGGTAACTGGTTGGGTAGGATTTGTAAGTAATTTTGGGACATTTGGTGTGGGAAGCAATGGTGGTTTATAGGTATTGGATGTGGATGCTGGCTGTGAGTAAGGGGTCAGGGCCTTGCTGGTGCTCATAGCTCTGCCTGGTCTAGTGGCATTGAGTGAAGCATCCTGCAATCGAGCTAATGCATAGGCTTGCTGTAACGATTTGATGCTAAACATTTGTAAGGGATAACTCAGTTCATCCTTGAGTCCACTAAGGAAGCAGCTCAACACATTCTCCTCAGAGAGGGTGACTTTATGTGCACAAATATCAAAAGCTTCAATGTATTCTATTAAGCTTCCTGTTTGTATGAGTCGTTTAAGATCAGCCATGGGATCTTCATACACTCTTTCCCCAAATCTTCCCCTAATGGCTATTAGGTACTCCTCCCAAGGTGGATCACCAGCGCTTCCTCTATGCTTAAGGTAAGATTGATGCCATTCCAGTGCTTTACCCAATAGATGCAGAGATGCGAGTTTTACCTTGGAGTTGGGAGGGGTCGCATCAATTTGAAAGAATCGCTCACAGCGAAAAAGCCATCCATCCAGTTCAGTTCCTTCAAATCTGGGAAACTCTACCTTGGTGAATCGAGTCGATAACTGATAAGAAGGTTGCTCCAAATCATTTGTGTTGAGATTGACAGAAGAATGAGGATTATTTGGTGACTGATTGATGTGCAAAGCAGCGATGAGAGCCTTGAGTTCTGTCATGGAGTTCTGCTGTTTGTCCACAAATTCAGTGATGAACTGCTCCTGTTTCTTGTTATTCTCGTTGATCATTCCCTTCATCATCGATTTCAGGTTGTCCTCCATTCTCTTCAGTTCCTGTGCTCTAGTTTCAGTCATCGTAGAGTTTGGATTTGACGGGAATCGGAGTTACAACGGAAGACGGCGATCCGATGAGAATCGAATGCTCTGATACCAAATGATATCACTAGAATTTCTGATAATAAGAATCTAAGAGAGAAGAGAAGATTTCTGGTATTTTCATTCATGAAATCACAAATGACGATTACAACCTAGATATAGAAAAAGCAAAACAGCAAGGATGGTGCTGCCTAACACGTGGCAACAGGAACTCTCTCTCTATAACTAACTTTTTAACAGCTAGGAAAGCAAAACGCAAACAAGAAACCCAAAACGACAATGAACTAAATTTTACTCATAACATTGAGGGGTTATTTGTTCGAAATAAGCAAGTTGGGGGGGTTACTCGTTAAAGGTGTAAGTACGGGCTCAGTTGCAGTATTAGGCCAACTTGAGGGGGCTGGAAGGGTATTAAGCCTAATGTTTACGTATGACATGACAATCAATAATAGTAAAAAAATAAAAAGTTCAGTAACATTATTGAACAAAATAAAATTTATGACCTTTTTAAAGAAAACCTCAAACTTTAATGAACATTGATGCAATTAACCCATTATTTTAGTCACTAATCTAGTTTAAGAAGTAGGGAGTGAGTGAGTGAGTAATTACCTGAAAGAACAAGAAGAGTTTTACATCCACCATTTTGTCCAAACAAAATATCAGTATCTAATCTATCTCCAACCATACAAATCTGTGACTTGAGAATTCCAAATCTGTAATCAATCAAAAACATCAAAATGTTAAAGAGATGCTTAATATATTTGTTGCCTTTTACTTGGTTTTTCTTGGCTTATTATGGCGTGTCGTGATTTATATGACAGAGATTGAGAGGTGCGGCTCGTTCATATCCTACGGGAAGGGAACAGGGCAGCTGATTGGATGACAAACTACGCAGGGAGTTTGAGTTACCTCCTGCAGGCATTCAGGACATTCTTTTTTCTGATTTTTATGGGTCTGGGAATCCCAGAATGACCCGTCTTTAAGGGTCGGTCTGTTTTTTGTGTTTCCTCGGGGTTAGTCCCTCCATTGTAACCCAAAAAAAAAAACACTTCAACTGGCACTGAATTTTCAAAAATTTCAAATGATCCTCTATTCTTGTTCAATTGCAATCAATAACCCCCTATTCTTGTCCAATGACATTTAATAATCCCGTATTTATGTCCAATTGCATTCAATAACGCTCTATTCTTGTCCAATTGCATTTAATAACCCCAAAACTTCAACTCTCTCGTGAACTTTCAAAAGTTTCTAATTATTTATCTATTTGATATTTTTTTTACACGTAGCAAGGACTTTGACACGTGATGAAGCGTGTCTCCTAATTTATACATCCAACAAATTCTATTGAGAAATGGAGGGCAATTGAATGCAATTAGACGAGAATAGACGGTCATTTGAACTTCTAAAAGTTAAGAGGGGCATTGAAGTTCTGGGCCAAGTAGAGACGGCAAAAATGTATTAGAGCATCTCCAACAGACTCTTAGTTTGGCTCTTAAGATAAATTGAGGAGGGAGAGTTAAAAATCAACTCCAACAGCCTCTTAGTGGCTCCTCAAATCACTAAAAGCCTCTCCATACTCTCTATTAATAGAGAGCCTCTCTCCACCTCTTAGTGTCTCCTTAATTCATTTTTTATTAACAATTTATTATTGAGGAGTCTCTCTCCTCTCACTATTGGTAAATATAACAATAATTAATAATTTTAATAATAAATAATGAGCTAATATGAGGAGTATTGTTGGAGATGATATATTTTAGTCACTCTTAAATCACTAGGAGTCAATTATTTATATTATTTCCAGAGAGTCCACTAAGAGTCTCTTGGAGATGCTTAGCATCCGGAACTTGTCCTTGAACTTGCTTACACTAATCTATTAGCTCCTTAAATTTGCTTTGCTTGATATACATTTCAATTTGTTCAACTCTCTAAAAAAATCAAAATTTTAAAAAACAAGATCTAGTTCGTCATTCTAATTCTCTAACAAATTAACTTTTTTTTTTTTAAGATTTTTAGGGTAATTTTATAGACGTAGAGAGTTAATCATGTGACTTTAAGCAGGTTCAGGGTAACGAGACATTGTGTAAGTTGAGGAAACTAATTAGATTTTTAGATTAAGTTCACAAGGCTAGTGATTAAGTTTAGGGGCTCATGATGTATTAAGCCTATAAAAAAAATGTTAAGAGTTTTGATAATCATACTCATTTGCTAAGTAATCCATCATAAAAGTTGAGGGCTTGCCGACGACCAAAGGTTCACGTTGGGTTGATCCGGCAATGGCACCAACCATTGAACCACCACCTGAAATTCACCAAAACATGAACACCTTTCAAATACATTGAAAAAGAAGCAATGTATCACGGGTTAAATACATTATTGATCACTGAACTTTCATAATTGTCTCAAAATGACCACTCAACCTCATTTTATTTCAATAAAATCGTTGAACTTTGAATTTTATTTCATTAAAAGTCACTTTGACGACTTCAAAAGCAAAATGGTGCCGAAAATATGACTGTCACTGCCACATCAGCAGTAGTCAACTTTCATTGTTGATGGAAAGAACACATGACTGCCACCTAGATGACATGTGACTGCCACCTAACTGGCTGAAATGACACGTGTCAGCTAACATGTAAACCAACAGCAGGGAAAACAACAAATGGTAACAACAAACAACAACAGCTAACATGTAAACCAAACAGACCCTAAGGGTCATTTTGACCCCTGAAGTTGACCGGCAGGGTTAATTTAGCCCAAATCGAAGTTTAGTTATCGACTCAGCCCTCAAGTTGACAAATTAGCACAAATGCAATAAGTTTTAATACCTAAATATTTGTCAAATTTGGACTAATTTGTTAGCTACCTTTTACCAACTTCGAAACTAAATTGATGCTTAAACTTCGATTTTGACGGTCATTTTGACACTTAATTCAAAAACAAAGTGTAGGGATAGATGAGAACAAACCTGCCCATTCTTGAGCATCTGTGAGATGTGTGACAGCATCACGATTTGTAGCAATGAAGAGACACCCTGGATTTTCCCTTACACAAAGTGTTCCATATCTTCCACAGGCACAGAATTGCATAAATCAAAATCCAACCACAAAGAAGAAAAAACCCCCCTAAAATCAGTGAACTTACTGAACTTTGTAGTAATTGAAATAACGATCAAATCCAACCACGACTGCCCCTACCTGTATATCAATTGAGAAAACCTTTGGTTAAGATTAAGAAACTGCTGCTGCCTATGAAGCACCAACTCGGGTGCGGACACGGATGCGGACACGGCAAACCGCATTTTTAGAAAATATGAGACACGGGTGCGGCGGGACACGGCAAATTCTATATAATTAATTATATATATATATATGAGATATAAAATATATAAAAAACTTGCTAAATCATAAAACAAATCGAAGAAGCAAGAGAAAGAAGCCCTAAGCGTTTATAATCGCGATACACAAGTGAGAATTAGATGTAGTTTAGGTTTTTTTTGTCAAATTTTGTAATTGAACCATAGGTTTTAAAAGATTTAAAAAAAACCCTAAACTTTTACATATTTTCACTATTAGCCGAGTCCCCGCCGTGTCCCGCCGAGTCCCATCCGTGTCCCATGTCACTGCCGTGTCCCACCGAGTCCGGCGAGTCCGACACGGCCACGGCAACCCCGGGGAAGAGTATGTGCTTCATAGGCTGCTGCTGATAGCTATTTTGGAAAGAAAATCAACTAACATCTACCGGCTAGTAACAACAGGAAACAACAAACAACAACTGGCGAACCAAACAAGTCTTAAATGTTGGTCCCTTCAACAGTTACTAAGTTGCAGAGAAAATTGAAGAAACTGATAAGAAAGTGTTTTTCAAGATGAAAATGCTGCAATGTAAGGCAAGGAAGAAAAGAAGTTTACATCTTTATCATGCTCCATTAGAAAACCAGGCTTCAGCTCTATCTTTTTCTCACCATCTCCCTGCATAAAAATGTAACAAACAGCACAAAGGGATGAGTTGTGCATCCTATGCACACTCCCATGAAGTGAATTTCATTTAACCTGTGTATGGAGTTTTAATTTTTTTAGCGTAAAATCACCCAAAAAATTCAATTAAGCATCTATATACATTGAAACACCCCTGTCAGTGAGTCATAGTTGTTAAAGGCGAGCCTAAGGCTCTAGACGCACAAGGCACAAGGCCGGGCGCCTTAGGGTGGCAGGCACTGTTATGTAGGAGACTGCCAAGAGGTGCCTAGTTGTGGTTATAAGATGTGTACCTATTCGTCACATGGGTTTCTTTCAGGGTTTTGTGAGAGTTTATAATAAAATCTAAGGACAAGGGTTAATTTTAACCTTAACGTTTTAAGAAAGTGCAGATTTAGCCTTAATGTACGAAATGGTACAAATTTAACCCCAACCTTTCCAAGCAATAACAATTTTAGCCCTAACATACCGAAATTTTGAAAATACTGGTTTGACTGTTATTGAACCATCAAATTGTACCTTCGAAACAAGTTTGTCGATAAACTGAAACAGTTTCGTACATTTTGGATTGGTTATTTGTAACTATATTAGTAAGAGGGTAAATATTTTAGACAGTTTGACCAAAAATGCTAACTAAGTCCCTTGCATATAAGTTAATCATAAACGTTAGGGTTATATTTGTATAATTCCGTACTTTAGGGTCAAAACCTGCACTTTCTCTAAAACGTTAGGGTTGAATTTGACCCTTATCCCTATTTGAATTTGGTTCAAATAGTTCAATGACACGGTATCAGAGTTTTTTAGACTAAATAGTTGAGAGTTCGAATCCCGACAACTCCTATTTATTAAAAGAATATCAACACTTTGTGAGCAACTCATTTATAAATCGAGCTGAACATAATCAATTGCAAAATGGAAGTGATACATACTGGGCCACCAAGGTATTGGAAACCAGCAAGCTCAAGCTCCTTCAAAATGCCCTCTTCACCAATCACATAAACCTAAAATCATCAACAATTAGCACTCTTTTTTCATCAGCTGCTTCATACGGAAACGGAAACTGAAACTGAAATTCGGGAACATTAATTCTAAATATAGCCTTCAAACGAAAATAAAAACGGAAACTAAAACGAATACGGACATGAAATGTAGAAACACTAAAAGGCGGCCCGGTCGCACTACGCGTCCCCGCTGAGCGAGGGTCCGGGGAGGGGTCCCACCACAAGGGTGTACTGGGGGCAAGCCTTCCCCTGCCAATGTATTTGGCAAGAGGCCGCTCCTAAGACTCGAACCCGTGACCTCTTGGTCAAACGACAACAACGTTTACCGTTGCGCCAAGGCTCTACTAAAGAAAAATGTTCGTGCAACATAGAGCTGATTCTACCATGTAATTACAAACGCTGTTATTAGAATCTTACGATTCGGTTCAATTCGGCTCTATTTTGAGCCGGATCTATAAGGCGGATCTAAATTATAACAGAATCTTACGATTCGCAAGTTGAATCATATGATTCAATTCGATTCAGCTCTATTTCAAGCCGGATCTAGTCCGATTGTTATTTATCAAGTTATCAATTCAAACTAGTTTAATTCCATCGTTATCAAGTTGACAACAAGGCAATTAAATAGAACCGGAAACTCAAACTCTCCCTATCCACTAAGTTATTAAACAAAGAGTCCGATTTGTGAATTAGTTTTATTAAGATTGCATTTGTATTAAATTTGAATTTTAAATACTTGTTTGATATGATTTTTTTTTAACATTAAAATTGCATTTCCAGACTGATATTTGATAATACTGTATTTTGAGTTCAACATACTAAATATTTTATTTATAACATTATGAATTTTAACGGGATTTTACAATTCAATTTGATTCACGAGTCACAAAATGAGAATTTTGATTCATGAGTCGAATCTCGATTTGACAACTATGATTACAAATGCTAGGGGCAGATTACGTTACCTTCTTCTCTTTTGGGAAATTAATAGACTTCAAGTATGCAGCTGCTGCAAAAGAGGATGCAAAAATTTCCTCCTAAAAACAGTTCCAATACATCATAAGAGTAAAAAGACACCGGAAATATCCATTTTCAACGCTGGCCGAAACGACACATGGCTGCCACCTAGCTAACACATATCGTCTGGGTTAGCTAGGTGGCAGCTACGTTTCATTTCGGTGGTAGTCATGTGTCGTGAAAGTTGACTACTGATGAAGTGACAGCCACAACACTTTTTTGGTGTCTTTTTGCTCTAAAAGTCGCCGACAAAATTCAAAGTTTATTGAGACAAATTAAGATTGAGTAACCATTTTGAAACAACCTCAATGACCAATGGTGTATTTAACTCGCCATTAAAGCTCACAAACTTAAGCTCATAAAAGATGGTTAAATGCATTGTTGAGTATTGAACTTTCGTGGTTTTCTCAAAATAGTCACTCAACTTCAATTTGTCGCAATAAAATCATTCAACTTTGAATTTTATCTTAATAAAGTCACTCCGATGATTTCAACTTCCACCGCTAACTGAAACAACATGTGGCCAACACCTAACTGACCAAAATGACACGTGGCTGCGAACTAGCTGAATGTGTCATTTAGGTGGTAGCCATGTATCGTTTCAGTCATTAGTGAAAGTTGACTCCTACTGGCAATAGTGAGCTCGGCTGTTCCCACCGCCTAACTAGCTACAACGGGGATAAGGGACGGATGCTACTAAAGAACATGAACTATTAGCCGATTCAACTGCTTTCTTCCTTCAGCTTTTACTTATCGAAATCACTATTTCACTTTCTGAAACTTATCGATAGAAGAAAAACCTTGCCTTCGAGAACTTCCTTGCCTTGAAGATGTCCATCAATGTCATTTTCTTACTAATGAAACGGAATGCAATTGAGCCCTACCGTGATGTGGCAACCACGACACTTTTCAATTGTCTTTTTGCTCTAAAAATCTCGGGAGTGATTTTATTAAAACAAAATTCAAAATTGTATGCTTTTATTGATACGAATTGAATTGAAGTTGATTGACTATTTTAAAATAAATTCACTTACCAACCGTGCATTTAACCCGCTATTAAAGCTCACAAACTTAAGCTCATAAAAGAGGCATTCAGAAGAACCAACCTCATTGACATTCAAACCAAGTGTCTCAAACTTCTTCCCATATTGTTTCCTAGATTTCGTCGAGTTATTAGTGACAAAAACCAACCTTTTTCCCTACACAATATGTTAGGTTTCTGAAAATTAGGGATTTCATAAAACAAAGGCATGACACTCATTTTAACCCCTAAACTAAAACTTTAAAGTTAATTAGAACCTTAAACTATCAACATCATCTATTAAGTCCCTCAATTAAGCAAAAATCATCAATTGAGTCTTTATACTATACTATAAAATCAGAAACTATGACTATTTGATAAAATGGATTTGGGGAAGAGAATATGAAACTAACTGTTCAACAGTATGATTTTCGTTGAGGACTCAATTGGTAATTTTTGCTTAGGATGGAGACTAATTGATGATTTTTACTTAGTTAAGGGACATGATTGATGATTTTAAAAGTTTAAGGTCCTAATTGACTTTCAAGCTTTAGTTTGGGGGATAGAAATGGATATTATGCCTAAAACAAATTAGGAAACTACAAATTCATGTTTCAGAATTAGGGATTTCACAAAACAAATTCATGTTTCAGAGACAAAACAAACCCTAGAACGAAGCATATCAAGAGTTGCAGGAACTCCCTCAATCAATTTATCCCCTTTCCAAATAACTCCTACAAAAACACCATCAATAACCCATTAAACATTAAACAATAGAAAGATTGAAAAATTAGGATAAAAAATGAAACCTTACCATCACAATCGAAGATAAAAGTCTCAACAGAATCAATAAGTTCATCGGCATTCTTCAAAGGTTGAGCTGCTGCTGATGCTCTGGTCTCCATTCTAAAACCAGCACTACTTTTTCTGCTGTTTAGCTTAAAACCCTGATTCCATTTGATGTTTGAAATTGAAAAAGAAGCAAAAGAGAGCCGTTTAAGACCTAAAGGGATTGTTGGGGAAATAATAGGTAGTGTAAGAGAGGAAGAAGAAGAAGAAGAGACTACAGCTGTTCTGATTTGCATAATTGTGAATTTTCTCCAATTTTTTATTTTTATTATCATTTTCTGCAATTTATATGTGGTTTTTGAGGTGGTGGTTAAGCTGAGATATGTCTGTTTGTGTGGATAAAAAGATCCTTATCATCCAATTTTCATGGAATTAAAATGGGTTTTTCTCTCAACTTCAATTTTGCTTGCAAGTTTGAATCTTTTCACTAGGGTTAAATGCAAATTTAGACTTTCGTTTCAAAAGGGTCACCCAACTTTAATTTTTTTTAATAAAATCACTATCTTTGAGTTTAATCTCAAGTATGTCACCTCGACAATTTCAGTGATTAAAATAATCGAAATGATAATATGACATTCATATATGCGTCACCTGGCAGCCATGTTTCAGTTATTTTTATATAAAAAAACAAAATTTAGTTTTTTCATAAAAATAACCGACATAAATAACCGATATGTGGCTGTCACGTGTCATTTCAGTTAGAAATATAAAACTCATGCTCACGTATCAGTCATGACATTATTCCGATGCATTTTAACCACTAAAATTGTATGAGTGATCTAATTGAAACAAAACTCAAAGTTGAGTGATTTTATTGAAACAAATTGAAATTGAGTAGCCATTTCGAGACAATCATGTAAGTTCAGCAACCAACGGTGCCCCTTTTCACTATGGGTAGATTTGTAATTGAGCTGAAATTTGGCTTGCACATGCTCGATTCTTTGGAAAATTAACAATATCGAACTCAAAATGTTGTTCGTAAGCTGCTCAAGAGCATCTCTTTAATTTGGTTCATGAACTTCGCTTACAAAACAACTTTTTTTGAATGAACTTTGGGACGCAAAGGCGGACCGGGCATCCCAACTAGGTTGGCACCCCCGGCTAAGCCGACAATCCGAATATTATTAAATAAAATAAAATGAATAGAGAGTACACGAGGAAAACAAAAGGAGAAAAGTAAAGAAAAGAATTAAAGAATTACAAAAAACGAACATGAGCTACGTTGCAGAGATCTTCAAACAAGAATGCCTGACAGAAGTGCGGGGCAGAGCTCCACCAACAATTATCGGTTGCCGCTTGCCCATAACTAGCTAGCCGATCAGCCGCCTGATTACCCTCACGATAATTAATTATGTTTGTTTGAAATTTCTTTAACATAAAACTGCATATTTTTAAAACTTCTAAAACTAAAATTTACGCAAAGCTACGTTGTTTTACATTTCCACTTTATAAAAAAATGTTATTATTAAAAAAATAATCGAACAAAGTTTGCTTATTCGCGTGTTCATGATCGAACTTGTTCTTATTCTTAAATCTATAACCGAGCTTTCGAATCGAGTTTCGTTGTACTCAAATTAGGCTTGTTTATAAATTGAATCAAATCGAGCTTTTATCAAACCGACTTGTTGATTGAAATTGAGAAACAAATGCGTATCGCCATTTTGGAAGAAATCAACTAACATAAAATATCGATAACAATAAACATATATAGTAGATAACAATAAGGGAACCAAATACACCATTTGCACACAAAATAATAGATTTATCAAATATCAGCAAATAAAGGTATTAGAGCTCAAATGTCAAAGTTTAGCGTTGAACTAAACCGCACATCAGAACACACGCACTTAACACATTGAAAATTAACGTATATTTTCAATACATGTAAACGCGTTTCAAGCTATGACGCCTAAGGAAAGAGCCGAACAATATTACATAATATATGATATTAGACCAAGCTGTTACAACTCCACAGCATACTGTGAACAATGACAGACCAGAGGAACAAGAGGACTTAAGTAAGCATCCATTGGTTGCTAAAAATAGCGAAAAACTCCATGAAAACTGTTTAAGCAACGTTAATATTTTCTAAGAAAACACCAAAAAAATATCAATCGAATATCCATAGATCAACAGAAAGCACTCCAAGTCCCTGAAACGTGTACATGACACTGACCGTGAACCATAAGATTAGGGCTATAATCAAGCCGAGCATTGACCTACTCATACTCAGTTTGGTAAATAATGAACGAGCTCAAGCTCCACATTTCGTTTGAGGTCGGCTCATTAAAAAATTATATACTCCTAAGTTTCTCACCAGCAGCTAGTTTATTTGTTCACAAACTCTTCTTGCAAATAACTCGTTTATTCAGTTCACGAGCTTTGCTTGCAAACAGCTCATTATTTATGATCACAATTCACAAAACTACGTAGTTTTACATTTGAACCAGTAAAAAAATACCATTATTAAAAAAAAAATCACACTGGCCTTGCTCACGAACTTGTTCATAAACATTATAATCGAGATTGTTCGTGAACCTATAATCGAGCCTGCTCGCGATCTTTCGAGCCGGCTTTCGCCGTGCTCAAGCTTGGCTCGCTTATAAATCGAGCAAAACTCGGTCAAAATTTTATCGAGCCGAACACCGCTATGTTCATTTACAGCCCAAGATGGGATGTACAAAATTCTGCTTTTCCACTATTTATGATCAGAAAATGTCAAGTCTTACAAGTAGCAGAATCAAAGCAATACATCTCCACTTTTGTCTATTTGATCTTCACAATAATTTCATATATATTAACCATAATTAAGTTAGTAATTTCACCTATTTACCCCCAAAATGTAAACATAGCTACAAATACTACCGAATCCGCCCTCCAGCCAGACATCATTGTTCGTCGAGGGGTACGAGTTTCTTGCAGAAGTCCTTGAAGCCGTCTAACTCGAACCATTGTTCTGTCATCTGCAGTTTTTCGAAAAAAAAATAAATAACACTCAATACTTGAATATTCGATCAATCCATCACTGGATAAACATAACAGCAAGACGAGAAAAACGGGTTAATTGCACCATTGGTCACCGAACTTACATGGTTATCTCAAAATAAAATCACTCAACTTTGAGTTTTGTCTCAATTAGGTCATTCAGACGATTTTAGTGGTTAAAAAGGATAAGAATGGTGATATGGGCGACACATCAGCATAAGTCAACTCAGATCTCTCGCCAAAGATGACATATGGAATCCACATATGTGCTACATGGCAACCACGTCGGTTAATTTTATGAAAAACAAACAAAGCTCAATTATTTTCATAAAAATAACCGACACATGGCTGCTTCGTGTCGTTTCGGTCAGAAATCTGAGTTGACTCATGCTGTCGTGTCAGCCATGGCATCATTCTGATGCTTTTTTAGTCACTAAAATCGCCTAAGTGACCTAATTGAAACAAAACTCAAAGTTGAGTGACCATTTTGAGACAACCATGTAAGTTCAGTGACCAACAGTGCATTTAACCAGACGAAAAACCTACAAAGTAAGGGTATTCGTTCATCATAAACTCCGCAGGTGCATTGCGCACGAACAAATCGATGAAGTAGAGAACAAAGTTACCGCAATCTTCGTCATTTGTCTGCTGCGGCACCTGAAATGGTTTCGAAACACATAAACATCGAAGAGTTCAGGTCAAGAAGGCATCAAAGAGCGGAAATTGTAGTTACCTTCGGGACCAATAACGGAATTTCAGAAATGGACTTCTTGCTTTTAGGCCTGCCCTCAAATTTGAAAATGTCCGAGACAAACCTGGATGGAGAAAGGGGAAGCTTTAAGTTCTCAATTTGAGAGGGAAACCGAAACTGAAAGCGATTTGTGCGTACTTTCTTATGTCGGGTTCAAATCGCTTAGGACCTGCCATCTGAAGCGAATCAAGCAACAGCATACATGGAACATTATCCAGCTGCGAACTCTCACCGAAGTTGCAAAAGATCAAGAGATTCCAGTGGCTCCTAAACGCATTCGAAACATCGAAACATCAAAATCTCACACTACAACACGAAAATGGGTGAAAAGAGTGTACATATGTATATGTGGGTTGCTAAATACTGCCCCCATTTGGACTTTTTTGCCCATCTCATAATTTTGATCAAAAACTGAAAATTCTCTCTCCAAAGTCATAAACCCGAACAACAATAATTGAAATTATGAAAATAATTGATGTGTGACAACCCAAACCCCAGAAATGGATGATTACAAGTCAAAAAACATTAAAATTTACGTTTTTTATCAAAGAACTCATGAAAATAATATATTTTTTTATGACGATTTTGCATTTTTCGTCACAAAAAACTGGAGAATTTTGCATTTTTCGTCACAAAAAATTGAACGATTTAGTATTTTTCGTCACTAACAATTTTACGGGCCAAAATTTGGCCTAAACGATGCCTTAGGCCAAATTTTGGCCGATTCTCTCAAAAAAAAATCAGTTTTGAAAAAAATTTATGAAAAGGGCACAATTGTCCAAATGGAGGCGGTGATAAATAATTTGGGGGGTGGTAAATAGCAAAACCCGTGGTATATATAACGGCATACCAGTAAACGATAGGAAGAAGAACATATTTCTTTGTAAAAATGGGCTTATCCTTGATCCAAGACTGCATACATTCTTTCTCGGGGGATTGCATATAAGCGGAAAACCATAGGCAGTCAAAGTACGTAAAAGGCATCCGCTTATCTTCGGGGAGGTTTTTCCACAAATTTCTACACATTTCAAACAAACATTCGAAAACTTGTCAGCAATTTATTCTAAAACTACATTAGCCCTACTCGATAAATTACCGAAGATAATGCCTCACCCGAAATGGATGTCAAATTCTTTAGTACTCAGCAGTGTTCCGGACGTAGCCTTACCCTTTACTCTCATCCTTGACTTACGACGGTAAGGAACAGGTCGCGAGGACCGTGAAGATGATATCTCCAGGCATTCTATCTCGTCATCCGGTTGTGGTGATGATATTTTCAAGCATTCTATCTCTTCTTCTGGTTGTTTTCTAGTCTTCTTCCTCCGAACGTAGCGTATGCAAGGCTCTGCAGAGTTCGTAAAAGCATAAAAACGATCATCCCATCAACGTCTTTATTCGCAATCCGGGATGAAGTTAACATAATTTAACCAATTTCTTAATAAAAAAGGAAAAAACGTAATAATCATTGTCATGAATGAGCATACAAAGATCTCTACACAGAATCATCATTATCACTTCAAACACGATAAATTTCCCCAAAATAACGGAAAAAACAGCATAATTCGCAATCCACGATGACGTTTACAGAATTTAACGAATAATCATTGTCGTGAATGAGCATACAAAGATCTCTACACAGAATCATCATTATCACTTCAAAGCATGAGACGTTTCCTCAAAATAACGAAAAAAACATCATAATTCACAATCCACGATGAAGTTTACCGAATGTAACCAATTTCACTATGTTGCACGGAAGCTCTGCTTTATTAGAGTTTCCGCGTTTTATGTTCGTTTCGGTTTCCATTACCGTTTCCTAGCTAAATTTTCTTAAAAATAACATTTCCTAGTGTCCGTTTCCGTTTCAGTTTCCGTTTCAATTTCCGTGCAACATAGCAATTTCATAGTAAAAAAGGAAAATACGTAATAATCATTGTCATGAATGAGTGTACAAAGATCTCTACACAGAATCATCATTATCACTTCAAAGCACGAGACGTTTCCCCAAAAATACGAAAAAAAGTCGTAATTGGCAATCCATGATGAGGTTTACAGAATTTAACCAATTTCATAATAAAAAAGGAAAACATAATAATAATTGTCATGAATGATCATACAAAGATCTCTACACAGAATCATCATTATCACTTCAAAGCACAAGACGTTTCCCCAAAATAACGAAAAAAACATCGTAATTCACAATCCATGATGAAGTTTACAGAATTTAACCAATTTCATAATAAAAAAGGAAAAACTCGTTCTCATGAATGAGCATACAAAGATCTCTACGCAGAATCATCATTATCACTTCAAACACGAGACATTTCCCCAAAATAACGGGGAAAAACATCGTAATTCGCAATCCATGATGAGGTTTACAGAATTTAACCAATTTCATAATAAAAAAGGAAACATAATAATAATTGTCATAGAGCATACAAACTATTATTTTTTTAAAATGCTGTTTGCCTCACCCGCAACCGTACGAGTACCCATATCGGTGCTTCCTAGCCCCAAACTAATGAAAAATCGTTATAATAGTATTAAAGCCATAAACACTTAGATCGCAATTTTCCCATCGAAAGATCTTGAATCAAAGATGCAAACTTTATCAGCAACCAGTATTGAAGAATGCTTCAACATTAGACTAAATGATTACCTATTTTGAGCTGCAGTGCTTTAACTAAACCCTATGTTATGTGGAAATGAATACGGAAACTGAAACATAAACGCACACCAAGAAACAATATTCGTAAAAAGTATAGGCAACAGAGACAACATACACTTCTAGGAGGTTAAGGTACAGAGTGTTGGACACTCCGGACAGTCCGGGGACACTCAGGACGCGCATCCTACACTCCAACATAAGAGTCCCCTATTTCAGGGACACAACTTCTAAGTTAATTAAGTAGAATATAGGGCTTTTTTTCAATAATTTTACAAAAAAAGAGGGGTTGATAAGGGTGGCCCTGCGCACTCCGCGTCCCCGCTAAGCGAGGGTCCGGGGAGGGGGCAAGCCTTCCCCTGCCAAATTTTTTTTTTTTTTTGGCAAGAGGCCGCTCCTAAGACTCAAACCCGTGACCTCTCGGTCACACAACAACAACGTTTACCATTGCGCCAAGGCTCAGGGGTTGATATAAAAACTAATAGTAAAAGAAAATCTAAATCTAAATAAAAAAATATAGCAGCTGCCCATTTTTCGGTAGTTTAAATAGTTTGAAGTATTAAATGTTTCTTTTTGATGAATTAGTGACTTATTATAGATGTTATTTATAATGACTTATGAATGTTATTTATGATCTCTCTCTATATATATTGGCGTGTCCCCACTGCACCCGTGCCTCGTATTTTTAAAAAATGTCGTTTGCCGCACCTGCACCCGTATGAGTGCCCATGTAGGTGCCTCCTAGTATTCAAAGCTGCCTCTACCTAATTTCTATTTCTAATTTCAAAATAAACATTTTCCAAACATGCAGTGACTGATCTAGGGGGAGCTAGAGGAGCTTGAGCACCCACTAGTCGCCGAAAATTCCATGCAAACTGTGCACGGACCTTTAACTTTTGTTTTACGTAAAAACACCCAAAAAATATCAATTTAGCACCCATAAATCACGAGAGACCAACACAAGATATTTTGACTTAAATATTCAATATTTCTCAGAAATGGTGCAGAATGCTGCAACATAACATAGAAAAAACAGTATCTATTCAAAGCTGCATCAACCTAATTTCTAGTGTCAAAAAAACGTTTTCCAAACATGCAGGGACGGATCCAGGGAGAGCTAAGGGCGGCTTGAGCACCCATGGTAGTCGAAAAACGCCGAGAATTCCATGGGAACTGTGCACAGGACTTTTTTTATGTAAAAACACCAAAAAAATATCAATTTAGCACATATAAATCAAGAGAGACTGCCGCGTAGAGAAGAGAAAGTGGGAGTGATCCCGTATGGGTACGCCTACAACGCCACCCGGATGGTTCTTATCTTACAAGCACCCACTGGACACAGGAAAACACCGAAAATTACATGAAAACTGTGCACGGAGCTTTAATTCTTTTATGTAAAAACACCCAAAAGATATCAATTTAGCACCCATAGATCACGAGAGACCATAGTTGTGAAAGGCGTTCGCCTGGGTCGCCTGAGGCGAGAGGCGACCCAGGCGATCCTTCCAGCGCCTCTGGTGCTGGAAGGCGGGCGATATACAAGAGGCGACCGCCTCTCCAACTCAGGCGAGGGGCGGTCGGAGGCGAGAGGCGGTCGCCTCTTGTAGTTAAGGCGGTAGGTCCTCTTTTATCTCTGTTCGGTGGAAAAAAAAAAATAGAAAAGAAATGTTGTTTTAGGTCAGATATGTAAGTTAAAGATAGAAAGAAAAGAAAAAGAAGGAAAGGAACTTCTCCTCGACAGAAACTCTCACTCATCACAACCACCGCCAATCTTCTTCAACCGGCCAACCATCAGCACCGATCTACTTCTTTGCACTCTAAGGTACTGTTCTTTTTTACTATTCTCTACTCTTCTTTCTACTCTTCTCCTATGTTTTTTGTTTTTATTTTCTTCATCCCACTGATGCTACCGTTATGCTGCCCAAATTTCTACTCTTCTACTTTCTTCTTTATTTTTCTGTTATTTTTGGGATTTTTATGAAAGTTATGTTGATTATGCTACTGTTAGTGATGAAACTGTTTATGAAAGTTATGTGGATGATTTATGGAGGTTATAAGTTTATGCATGTTTATGAAAGTGTGTGAAATAGTATGAAAGTTTGTGAAATAGTGGCTTACTAGTGTCTAATTTTCCAAATTTTGCAGGCTTTTGGACATGAGTATTAGTAATACTAATTCTAATACATCGAAAGCGACAAGAAGAACGAATCCTTGTTGGATGTATGTGCAAGAGGTCAAGGCAGGGAAGTATTAGTAATTCTGATGATGATTTTTGATATGTTATTAGGAATTAGGATCTTATTAGTAGACTAGAAGTTTTATTTTGTTTCATAGCTTTACAAGTTAAACTAGTCAATTTGAGTTATGGTTTTATTTTCTATGTTTTTCTAAGTTGTGTGTCGCGAGGCGATATTTTGCCCTTATCGCCTCGGCTCGCCTTTCGCCTTTCACAACTATGCGAGAGACCACCACAAAAACCCCTTGTCAGTGAATCATGGATCCGTCATTGCAAAAACGGGTTTGCCATTCTCCACTAATCTCAGTTTCTAGTCAAAATTTCACTACCATATACAATCAAGAACAGGAAAATAACAAATTAGCACAAATCCAACACATTCAAGTTCAAGAAAAACAAATTAAAGATTTGCATTAGAGTTTCAAAATAAACGTTTTCCAAACATGCAGGAACGGGTCCAGCGAGGCTTGAGCATCCACTAGTCGCCGAAAATTCCATGGAAAATGTGCCTGGAGTTTTCAAATTTTTTTATGTCAAACACCAAAAAAAATCAATTGGCGCCAATAAATCACGATAGACCCTTATCAGTGAATCTTGGATCCGTCACTGCAAGGGGGCGCTTGAGCACCCACTGGCGATAGAACACTACAATCACCCTTATCAGTGAATCCTGGACCCGTCACTGCAAGGGGCGCTCGAGCACCCACTGGTAGCCAAAAGAGGCAAAAAAAAAATCCATAAACTATGCACGTGCTTTAATTTTTTAAGTAAAAATACCCAAAAAATATCAATTTAGCATCCATAAATCACTATAGACCACCACAAGCACCCCAGTTAATGAATCATGGATTGCGGGGACGTATCCAGGGGAGCTTGAGCACCCATTGGTCCCCGAAAAACGCCGAAAATTCCATGGATACTGTGTTTATGTAAAAACACCAAAAAAAAAAAAAAATCAATTTAGGGCCCATAAAATCACTATAGACCACCACAAGCAATCCTGTCAGTGAATCATGGATTGGGGGGACGTATCCAAGGGGAGCTTGAGCACCCATTGGTCCCTGAAAAACGCCCAAAATTCCATGGATACTGTGTTTATGTAAAAACACCGAAAAAAATCAATTTAGGGCCCATAAAATCACTATAGACCACCACAAAAAAACTCTGCAAGTGAATCCTGCAAACATGGGTGTGCCATTCTCGACTAATCTCAGTTTCCATACAAAATTTCACTACCATATACAATCAAGAACAGGAAAATAACAAATAATAGCACAAATCCAACACATTCGAGTTCAAAAAATTAAAATTAAAGCTTTGCCTTAGAGTTTCAAAATAAACGTTTTTCAAAGATGCACCGACGGATCCAGGGAGGCTTGAGCATCCACTGGTTGCCGAAAATTCCATGGAAACTGTGCACGGAGTTTTCAATTTTTTTTATGTAAAACACCAAAAAAAAATCAATTGGCACGCCCATAAATCACGATAGACCACCACAATCATCCTTATCAGTGAATCTTGTATCCGTCAGGGGGCGCTTGAGCACCAACCAGTAGCCAAAAAAGGCCAAAAATTCCGTGGAAACTGTGCACGGGCTTTAGTTTTTTCAAAGTAAAAATACCAAAAAAAAAAAAAAAAAAATCAATTTAGCATCCATAAATCAGAGGGACCACCACAAGCACCCCAGTTATTGCGGGGACATATCAGGGGAGCTTGAGCATCCCCTGGTCGCTGAAAATTCCATGGAAACTGTGCACTGAGTTTTCAACTTTTTTTTTTACACAAAAACACCAAAAATTATCAATTTAGCGGCCATAAATCACCATCGACCACCACAATCACACTTATCAGTAAATCCTGGATCCGTCACTGCAAGGGGGCGCTCGAGCACCCACTCATAGCCAAAAAAGGCAAAAAAATTCCATGGAAACTGTGCATGGGCTTTAATTTTTTTAAGTAAAAATACCCAAAAAATATCAATTTAGCATCCATGACACAAGGGGCCACCACAAACTTATCCACAAGTCCCCGAAAAACGCCCTCAAAAAACGCCGAAAATTCCATGGATACTGTGCACGGGGTTTTAGTTTTTTCTAATGTAAAAACACCCCAAATAATATCAATTTAGGACCCATAAAATCACAATAGACCACCACAAGCACCCCTGGGTTCCTAACTGCAAACATGGGTGTGTCATTCTCCACTAATCTCAGTTTCCATACAAAATTTTCACTACCATATACAATCAAGAACAGGAAAACAACAAATAATAGCACAAATCCAACACATTTGAGTTCAAAAAAATAAAAATTAAAGCTCTGCCTTAGAGTTTCGAAATAAACGTTTTCCAAACATGCACGGACGGATCCAGGGAGGCTTGAGCATCCACTGGTCACCGAAAATTCCATGGACGGAGTTTTCAATTTTTTATGTAAAAACACAAAAAAAAAAACAAAATCAACTGGCGCCCATAAATCATGATAGACCACCACAATGAATCCTGGATCCGTGACTGCAAGGGGGCGCTCGAGCACCCACTTGTAGCCAAAAAAGGCAAAAAATTCCATGGAAACTGTCTAAAAATACCCAAAAAAATATCAATTTAGCATCCATAAATCATTAGGGACCACTACAAGCACCCCAATTAATGAATCATGAATTCCGGGGACGTATCAGGGGGAACTTGAGCATCCATTGGTCCCCAAAAAACGCCGAAAAGTCCATGGATACTGTGTTTATGTAAAAACACCAAAAAAAAATCAATTTAGGGCCCATAAAATCACTATAAACCACCACAAAAACCCCTGTAAGTGAATCCTGAATCCCTAACTGCAAACAGGGGTTTGCCATTCTCGACTAATCTCAGTTTCCATACAAAATTTTCACTACCATATACAATCAAGAACAGGAAAATAACAAATAATAGCACAAATCCAACACATTCAAGTTCAAAAAATAAAAATTAAAGCTTTGCCTTAGAGTTTCCAAATAAACGTTTTCCAAACATGCACGGACGGATCCAGGGAGGCTTGAGCATCCACTGGTCACCGAAAATTCCATGGACGGAGTTTTCAATTTTTTATGTAAAAACACAAAAAAAAAAACCAAAATCAACTGGCGCCCATAAATCACGATAGACCACCACAATGAATCCTGGATCCGTGACTGCAAGGGGGCGCTCGAGCACCCACTTGTAGCCAAAAAAGGCAAAAAAAAAATTCCATGGAAACTGTATAAAAATACCCAAAAAATATCAATTTAGCATCCATAAATCATTAGGGACCACTACAAGCACCCCAATTAATGAATCATGAATTCCGGGGACGTATCAGGGGGAACTTGAGCATCCATTGGTCCCCAAAAAACGCCGAAAAGTCCATGGATACTGTGTTTATGTAAAAACACCAAAAAAAAATCAATTTAGGGCCCATAAAATCACTATAAACCACCACAAAAACCCCTGTAAGTGAATCCTGAATCCCTAACTGCAAACAGGGGTTTGCCATTCTCGACTAATCTCAGTTTCCATACAAAATTTTCACTACCATATACAATCAAGAACAGGAAAATAACAAATAATCTCGAGCACCCACTTGTAGCAAAAAAAGGCAAAAAATTCCATGGAAACTGTCTAAAAATACCCAAAAAATATCAATTTAGCATCCATAAATCATTAGGGACCACTACAAGCACCCCAATTAATGAATCATGAATTCCGGGGACGTATCAGGGGGAACTTGAGCGTCCATTGGTCCCCAAAAAACGCCGAAAAGTCCATGGATACTGTGTTTATGTAAAAACACCAAAAAAAAAATCAATTTAGGGCCCATAAAATCACTATAAACCACCACAAAAACCCCTGTAA
Source organism: Euphorbia lathyris (assembly GCF_963576675.1). NCBI lineage: Eukaryota > Viridiplantae > Streptophyta > Magnoliopsida > Malpighiales > Euphorbiaceae > Euphorbia > Euphorbia lathyris. The sequence continues at coordinate 1,564,590 of NC_088914.1, forward strand.
GTGAATCCTGAATCCCTAACTGCAAACAGGGGTTTGCCATTCTCGACTAATCTCAGTTTCCATACAAAATTTTCACTACCATATACAATCAAGAACAGGAAAATAACAAATAATAGCACAAATCCAACACATTCAAGTTCAAAAAATAAAAATTAAAGCTTTGCCTTAGAGTTTCCAAATAAACGTTTTCCAAACATGCACGGACGGATCCAGGGAGGCTTGAGCATCCACTGGTCACCGAAAATTCCATGGACGGAGTTTTCAATTTTTTATGTAAAAACACAAAAAAAAAAAAAAAAAAATCAACTGGCGCCCATAAATCACGATAGACCACCACAATGAATCCTGGATCCGTGACTGCAAGGGGGCGCTCGAGCACCCACTTGTAGCCAAAAAAGGCAAAAAAAAATTCCATGGAAACTGTATAAAAATACCCAAAAAATATCAATTTAGCATCCATAAATCATTAGGGACCACTACAAGCACCCCAATTAATGAATCATGAATTCCGGGGACGTATCAGGGGGAACTTGAGCACCCATTGGTCCCCAAAAAACGCCGAAAATTCCATGTATACTGTGTTTATGTAAAAACACCAAAAAAAATCAATTTAGGGCCCATAAAATCACTATAAACCACCACAAGCACTCATTTCAGTAAATCCTGAATCCGTAACTGCAAAAATAGGTTTTCCATTCTCCACTAATCTAACTTTCCATACAAAATTCCATACCATATACAATCAAGAACAGGAAAGAAACAAATTCAACACATGCGAGTTCAAAAAATGAAAATTAAAGCTTGAAACCCCAAATTGGAAAGAAGAAAATTGAAGGGGAAGAAAGAGTTACCAGAAGCTTGAGAGTTCAGAGAAGTAGCAGTGTTTTCATCAGAAGGGTCCATGGCTACGATACGACGAAGAGAAAAGGCTTCCTTTTTGGGTCCGAAAGGCAAACTTTTGTCTGCTTTAACCGCTCACTCAGTCGCTTGTCTTTCTTGTTTTATACACTCCACTCTTCCCAATTTACCCTTTTCCTTATAAATTGGGATAAAGCCCAAAAATATCTCTAACATTGCCGAGAGCAATTTTAATGGCATTGTATCCATTTGGGTCCTTAAACTAAAGCTTTAAAATCAATTAGAACGCAAACTATCAAAATCATTAATTAGATCCCTGAACTAAGTAAAAATCATCAATTAAATTCCTAACCTATCTTAAAATCGGAAACTGTAACTATTTGATATAGGCTACTAATAATCTTTGTATTGGTTCAAAATGAGTTTGGGGAAGAAGGTCTGAAACTGTTCAACAGAATGATTATCCATGAGTCCTTAATTAAAGATTTTTGTTTATAATGAGGATTCGATTGATGATTTTTAGCTAGTTCAGGGACTTGATTGATGATTTTGATAGTTTAGAGTCATAATTGATCTTGAAGCTTTAGTTTGATGATCTAAATGAGTGTTATGCCCAATTTTAATCCTAAAGTTAGGTAAATTTCAGACATTATTATAAAATATAGGTATTTTGTTTTTTATTCTGCACCAATCGTTTAAAAAAATATTATATTTTTTTTTATTTAATAATAGAATTGGAATTTAATATTTATTATTTTGGTGAAATATTTAGAATTTTTTATCCAACTCTTACCATAGACAGTATTGATTTTTTTTTTTAAAAATCACGTCTAATTATATGTTTGTGATCTGTTACTAGTTAGTGATAAAATGATGCAAATGTGAAGTGTAGATAACAAGATTTATGGCCGAGAAGATAATTTAATTAATTATTTCAAAAATTGACCAACTTGACAACGTTATGAGTAAAATTGTTCTTAGCTGCCAACGTTATGGGTAAAATTACACTATTTTAGACGTTAGAGGTAAAATTTCTCCCAACTGTAAATGTTAGAGGTATTTTTACACCTTATCCTTATAAATAAACTGGGATAAGGTATAAAAATATCACTAATGTTTACCGTAATGAGTAATTTTATCCCTAAATTTTAATATTGTGCAACCACTAACATTGACAAGTTGAGTCAATTTGAAAAATAATTCATTAAACTGCATTTTTGACTATGAATCTTGTTCACATGTGCGTCATTTTATCATTAATTAGTGAGAGATTATAATCATATGATTAGATGTGAAAAAAATTAAAAATATATATATTGTATTTCTCACGAGTCGGACAAAAAATATTTTACCGAATTTAAAAATGTTAATCTCTAATTTTATTATTAAATCATAAAAAATATAAAAACTTTTTTTAGAACCAACTGATATGTAATCGGTGCAGAATAAATAATAAAATATATGTATTTCGTAATTATATCTAAAATTCATTTCATATTAACAGAGTCAGTATTAATTCTCCTTTATTAAAAATCTTTTTTTATCAATTTAATATCTTATTTTTTTGGTAGGAAGGAAAAGAAAACAAACAAACAAAAAACCTAACCCGGGATCAGTCTAGGACGGCTGACTCCAACCCTATCCTCGAGAAGGATGGGTAACAGAAAGGAGGGGGGAACAGAAAGGGTATAAACACCTAAAATCCCCTCATGCCCAGCAACTGCCAAGCGATCCGCCACTCGGTTTTGCTCCCTAAAGATATGGGAGAAGCTAAGAACCTCAAAGGCAGGACGAAGCCTCAAAATAGCTTTGATAAGATTATGGTTCTTCAGACCAACAGCCTGGCAATCAGAAATCCTATTGATCGCCTCCAAATTATCAGAATCCACCAAAAGCCTTTTAACACCCATGCGAATGGCCAATTTAACTCCCGACAGGATACCCCAGAGCTCCGCAGAAAAGGAAGAGCCCGTCCCCAAGTTATGGATGAACCCAGCCAGCCAAGCGCCACCAGCATCCCGAAGAACTCCCCCAGCAGCAATTCTTCCATTGCTAAGGCAAAAGCCATCCGAGTTCAACTTTACAAACCCTTCTCTAGGCTTAATCCAACCAACTAACTGGACCACTTTATCCGGGACCGGTCTAACCAGGGGCTCCCCTTCAAAGCTCTTAGTAATAACAGAGAGCTTTTCCGAGAAGTAACCAAGTAAATCAGGAATAAGGACAGTCTTCTCAGAAAATAACTCTTCGTTCCTCCATTTCTAGATTTGGTGACAGATAATGGCGAAGAAAATGTCACTGTGCTCCATATTAGCCAACAACTTCCCATTGGCTCCATCAGAGAACCAGTCAGCATCCGCATGAGCCATAAAAGAGGGCAGGGTGTGGCGAGGGAGAATACCCTCCCAAATCTTCTTACTCTTAGGACAATCCCTCAAAGCATGGCACAAGGTTTCCACATGACCACTGCATCTACTACAGGCTCCAGACTCAGCCAAATGCCTTCTGTGTCTATCCGCATTAGTAAGCAGTCTGTCCTTAACTCCCAGCCACAGAAAACTTCTGATACGATAAGGGATTTTGAGGGCCCAAATGGACTTCCAAATCTCCACCGGGGGGTCATCCCTATAAGAGGAAAGAGCTTCATAGGCTGATTTACAAGAGAAAATGCCATTATTCGTTAAGACCCAGCAATGTCTGTCTTTGTCCTCTTCTTGGTTGCTAACCTTCACTCCCCTAATGTTCAGAAGGGTCTCCAGGTCGAAGAAAGAGGCGAACTTAGACCAGATCCAGTCACCCTCCGAGTCCACCACATCAGCAATCTTCCAGGGACGGATATCATAAGGCGGAGGGGTTCTGCAAACTTCAATCAGAGGTTTGTCACCAACCCAGGTATCATACCAAAAACTGGTGGATCTACCATTACCTACCTCCAGACCAACCCCCGAACAGAACTCATCAAACACCGCGCTAATCCCTTTCCAGAGGAAGAAACAGTTGACAACCCTCTCCTTCGGACCTCCGAAAATTCTATCCTTCCGATATTTGCCACAAAGGAGACGAACCCAAAGAGAGGAGGGATTTTGCCACATTCTCCAAAGAAGCTTCATCAAAAGGACTTTATTATTGTCCTTAGCTTGCCTGATTCCAAGACCCCCCCTGCATTTAGGCTGACAGGTCTCCTTCCAAGGAACCAGGTGAACCTTCCTTCCAGTTCCAGACTCGACGATTAATCTTATCAAGGTCATTAAGAACAGGTTCAGGAAGCTTACAGACCTGCATAATATGGTTCGGAGCAGCACAATTGACAGATTGGATTAAAGTAAGGCGACCTGCAAGGGAAAAAGAATTAGCTTTCCAGCTAGCACACAAACCGTTAGTTTTATCCAAAATGTCTTTAAAAGAAGCTTTGGAAACCCTATCACTGTGAAGAGGGACCCCAAGATACTTCCCCAATGAGTGAGTCAGGGGGATGCCAGAGAGCTCACTCAGTCTTCTACACAAGCTATTGTTCATATTCTTAGAGCAAAGCATGCGGGATTTTTGGATGTTAATCTTCTGACCAGAAGCCTCACAAAAGCCATTAAGGATATCCATCACCACCTGAACTTACTCCTCATTACCCTCCATGAAAAGCATTACGTCGTCAGCAAAGAACAGGTGGGTAATAGACGGACAATGTTTGTTGATGGAAACAGGATGGAAAGTCCCCTTATTTACCGCCTCCTGGATCATGTGAGACAGTCTTTCCATGGCAATCACAAACAGGAATGGGCTCATAGGATCCCCTTAACGAATACCCCTAGAGGGAGAGAACTCATCAGACATATCCCCATTTATCATCACCTGGAAGACCGGAGAGGAAATGCACCTTTCTATCAAATTCCTCCAGTTATCTGGGATACCCGCTTTACCTAAGCTATCCAAAAGAAAGCTCCAGTTCAGTCTATCATAGGCTTTCTCCAGGTCTAGTTTAAGAGCCACGATCCCTTTTCTTGCCCTTCTTAATCTTCATAGAATGGACAACCTCCTGGGCAATAACAATGTTATCCATCATTTGTCTACCAGGAACAAAGCTCCCTTGGTTTTGGCTGATAATATCAGGAAGGATCTTCCGGATTCTATTAGCCACAATCTTAGTAATAGCTTTATACAACACATTACAAAGACTGATTGGCCTCATCTGAAGGAAGGAGGAAGGCTTCTCGACCTTAGGAATCAGAACAATGAGAGTTTTATTAATCAAACTGATATCTTTAGAACCACCAAAAACACCTAACACAAAGTCATAAATGCCCTCTTTCACAGTGTCCCAGTGTTTATGATAGAAACTAGCAGGAATACCATCAATCCCAGGAGCCTTAGTGGAACCAATGCTAGAGAAAGCCAGATCAATTTCCTTAGGGTCCACAGGATGGAAAGCATCTCTAATAGCACCCTCCCCTAAACGAGGATAGGAGGTACTAGAATGGGCACTCTCCAAGTCCACCACTTCCTCTCTGAAAAGATCTTGGTAGAACTCAAGGGCAAGGCGCCGAATGTTTTCTTCCTCAAAAATCCACTCCCCATTGGTATCCTCGATAGCATCGATCCTGTTCCTCTGCCTCCTGATGATTGTTGAGAGGTGGAAGAACCTGGTATTCCGGTCTCCGTCTTGAATCCAAGCCTTCCTTGATTTCTGGAACCAAATAAGCTCTTCCTGTCTAAGGACAGCTTCTAATTCGTTCTGGAGGGATCTAAGATGACCATTCAGGCTGTGGTCAAAGCGAGTCTCCAAACAACGTTGAACGCCTTCCATCCTTCTCAAAAGCTTGTTTTTCCTCATGATAATATGGCCAAAAACATTTTTATTCCAGCCAACCACATTCCTTCTGAATTCCTCCGCTGCAAGAAGGACATCAGACTGAGGATGCCAATTGTCTTTAACGAAACTCTTAAAATCTGGGTGGGAATCCCAAGCTACCAGATACCTAAAAGGTCTACTACTTCTCAGCCGGTTCCCTTTGACCATTTTGATGAGGATGGGGCAGTGATCAGAATGACGGAAAGGGAGGTTGAGCACATTGACCTCAGGAAACCTACAAATAGCAGCAACATTAGCATAAACCTTATCCAACCGGACAAACACACTATTCATTTTCCAGGTAAACTTGTGGCCAGCAGCACCCAGGTCCGAAAGGCCGCAGATATCCATACTATGCTTATGGTTAAGGCACCGGTTAACATAATGATTACCCCCTCCTCGCTGATCACTCAACAGGGCAATATCATTAAAATCCCCGGCCACCAACCAAGCCTCGGTCATATTTAAACTAATATAATGAAGAATCTCCCACAACCTTCTTCGATTAGTCAAAACAGGATCGGCATACACAAAAGAAACAAAGAAAGGTTTATTACCAGGGTAACACACCTTACTATGAATGAATTGACTGTCCATACTTATTATATCAATATTGATTTGATTTGGCTTCCAAAAGAGCCAAATCCCCCCTGCTCGGCCAGTAGCCTCCGATCTAACACACTTCCAGTTCTTAAATTTCTTAACTACCTCATCAGCTTTGGGCCCACTAACCTTGGTTTCCAAAAGAACAAAGCAAGACGGGTTAAACTGTTTAATGAGATCATTAACATGAATGCGGGTAGCCTTGCTCGCCGCACCTCTAACATTCCAAACAAAGAAGTCCATAAGAAAGGAGAGCAACTGACACAAGCCCAAACCTTAGATCAGGTACTTATTCGGGGCTCCGGAGAGCCTAGAGGAGGAACCAGAAGGCCCCCTTTTATCCCAAGAATCCAACCTACCAGGGTTCTTTTTAGGCTTTGCTTTGGGTTTCTTTATATTTGACTTCATCACTCCTAAAGTTTTTCCAATAGGAACATCAGGAAGAGGATTCAGATTACCAATCTCAATACTCAAGTCATTCCTTGCAGGGAGAAGGGACTGTGAACTCCCTTTGGACTCAACATTAGCAACAAAGAGAGGGTTAATAGAGTTATCCAGATTTGAACCCGGCTCAGAAGAAACCAGACCTGGCCTGCTCAATTCAAACTGCTCCTCAGGAGGATTCGAGATCTGTCCTTCCTCCATAGGCAGAATCTCAAATCTTGACCCAGAGCCAGAAGCTACATCCACACCCGCTTTTCTGCCCTTCTTGGTATCCGGAGGTTTGACCCTGATCTCGGGGGCAATCTGGAGAGAAGTCATCCTGCTATTGATATCCGGAGAGTGACTAGTATTAGCTTTAGCACGTGGCTTCCTCCTTGTTGTCCTTTTGGCAAGCATCCAAGGACCAAAGCTCTTATCCTCCCCCTGACCTTTCACACCTCCTCCTATAATAGGTTGGACCACCTCCTCCACTACCTTTCTTTTCCCTGGGCATCCCTCAACGGTATGGCCAAACATCCCACATTCATAGCATATGTTGTGTAAACCTTCGTATTCAATATGAAAGACTTTATTCTGAACACAGAATTGAGAAAGAAGGGGTTTATCGAGGTCAATATCAATACACACCCTGGAAAACTTGCCCCTTACAGCCCCAACGGTGGTTTTATCAATATGGTGTACCTTCCCAACAAGGCTGCCTATCTTATTCAAGAATCTCTCACTATAGTATTCAAGAGGGAGGCCAGGGAATCTGACCCAAGTCAGGATCCTGTTAACAGAGCAATCATGGGGATCAAAATTAGGGACCCAGGGTCTCAGTGCCAAGACATGGTTGGAGATAATGTATGGTCCACCATTAACAACAGCCTCGTAATCCTTCACACTGGTAAATTTGATGACATAATAGTCATTCTCAAGGTCTGTGATAGTGACCTTCCCTATCTTTGCCCATTGGGCATGGATCCTATGGGCAAAGTAATTGAAACCAATTCTTTTCCCTAGTACAGTGACAATAAGCGCCAATTTCCATTTGGATCTTATAACCCGTTTGTCTTCCGAGGAAAGACAGATTCTGGGACAAAGCGGATTTTCTGGCTCTCCATCCTCAATATCAGAGTCGGAAAAGAACTCTTCAGAATCATCCTCAATCGAGTCTTCCTCCATCATGGGTTCCTCCTCAACCACCCCTAATACCTTATCCCTCCAAGAAGGGCTTCCCTTGTCTTTTTGAAAACTCTGGTTATGCTGGCTCTGAGCCTCATGAGGGCATGGGGACAAAGCCTGATCCCTACTAGGCCCAGGAGACAAAATACTCAAATCCCCTACCACCGGACCCAAGGTAGGGTTTAGAATGGATAAACATGTCTGTGTTGATTGCACTGTCTGTAATGCAGACTTGTTCTGAGCATCCTGCAGGGACAGATTGGCCTGGCCAACCATCAAGGAGGGGGCAGCCGTCTGAACTGACGAAACCCTAGCCGCCAGCTCCAGGACGCGAGCCGTAACCTCGCCCTCGCCAACACGGATAGCATCGGATCCAGCCATCCGAATCTGCTCCCCCGCGGGCCGCGCGGAGTCAAGAGACCCAACATTCCCCTCTCCCGCCGAATTCCTAACCCTAGGCAGACCCGACTCCCTCTCGCCAACCACCCCATCGCTCAGCCCCACCACCGGCCTCACCCCATCCTTACCACCCGGCCGACTCAGATCTTTAGATCGATCACCACCCCTCTCCCCCGCTCCTCCGCCTGTAGCGGGCAAAAGCCACCCCCTCACCATCCTCAACAGACCCGCCCAGCCCCTGAACAACAGATCCGTCAATCCCCGCCGCCCGGCCTCCCATCGGCAACGACGGCCCGCCCTCCGCGCCTCCCAAAGCCCTTGCCGCACCCCTCGCCGCCTCGCTAGAAACCCCCATCGCCCCAACCCTAGTTCGCTCTTTCTCTCGCTCTTTCTCTCGTCCTTTCATTGTATCATATATTCATTGTATCATTTAATATCTTATAATATTATAAATTAAATTTTTCGAAAAAATAATAATATTATCCCTTCTAAAAAAAATAATATTATAAATTGGGGTTAAGAATATTATTGTTTTTTCGATAAAAAAAAGAATATTATTGTTTTTTAGAAAGAATATTATTCTTAGTTGTATCATTTTTATTAATACTATAAATTCATTATTATTATATTAATATTTTAATTTAGTATATTGAAAATTTGTTATTTTAATAAATTATATATGGTTTGGTTCGTGAAATAGAATAAAAAAATAGTTATTCCATATGAACAGAATATATATTAATACAAACTAACACAACAAGAATAAATAGGTTTATTCCGAATCGTTAAATTGCTCACAATTTTCAATTAAAATCTTCAAAATTCAACGACTTTGAAAAAATGAAATAAATTCTTATTCATTCAGTAATAAACTGTATAATACAATGAGAACAAGCCTTTAAATAATGCAAAGTAAATCCTAAAGCCAACTAAATTGGACATAAAAAGAAGGCAAAAAGCATCTTGATGCCCCTGATCTTTCATTGTTTGGTGTATTAAGCCCTCAATCTTTTATTTAGACACATTAAGCCCCTGATCTTTCATCATTTGATGCATTAAGCCCTTGATCTTTCATTTAGACACATTGAGCCCTTGATCTTTTATATATGGGTGTATTAGGCCCTTCCGTAAATCAATTAATATATAGGTTTATTAAGGGCATGTTTGGTTAGGTTTATATAACTGCAGCGTTTCGCATTTTCTCTGGACACTGCAATATTTTGGAGCTTTTCACGAAAAGCTATTTTCATGAACAGTTGTTTGTAGTTACTTGTTATTGATAAAATTACCCTTCTTATTTCCACAAAATGTGCTTCAATTTTAACATTATTTTTATTTTTAGAATATAATTATGGAAAAACAAGGTTTTATTGTGTTCAATAAATTTTTTATTTTTTATTTAAATTATTTTTATTAATTTCTATAATATATTTTTTATTTTAGAATTTGTTATTTTTAGAACATCATTTGTTGTCACACCAAACATGCCCTTAATAAACCTACATATTAATTGATTTATGGAAGGGCCTAATACACCCATATATAAAAGATCAAGGGCTCAATGTGTCTAAATGAAAGATCGAGGGCTTAATGCACCAAATGGTGAAAGATCGGGGGCTCAATGTGTCTAAATAAAAGATCGAGGCCTTAATGCACCAAATAATGAAAGATCAGGGGCCTCAGGATGCTTTTTGCCTAAAAAGAAAAAGGAAAGTCCTAAAAATACATAAGACAAAAGGAAAGTTCTAAAAAAAATATAAACCAGTTTCAAAAAAAAATATAAATTACAATTAATACTAAATTAATTGTAAATTTCCAAATTTGATCGAAACGTCTAAAACTCCACAACTTATCGAAATTACAAAATAAGTTTGTAGTTCAAATGACAACATTATCCTCAAATGTAATTTCTTATTTATTTTTAAAAATTTAATTATTACCATTGACTATTCAAATATTTAACATATAATAAAAGTAAAAACCGGAAAAACACAGAAAATATGAGAAACGCAGAAAATGCGAAAATGTAAAGTACGGGAAAATGAGGAAAACGTAAAAAACCTTGAAAATGCAAAATACGGAAAAACACAAAAAGACATGAAAAATGTGAAAAACACAAAACACAGAAAAAATGCGGAACAAGGGAAAACGCATAAAACGAGAAAAATGCAGAATACGCAAAAAAGCGTGGAAAATGAAAAAAAAATAGTAAAGCGATAATAGGGGAAAACGCAACAAACGGTAGTATTATGCATTTTTTCTTGTATTTTCTTGTATTTTGCATTTTCCGCATTTTTCTCTATAATCCGTTTTCCATATATTTTACATTTTTTCTATATTTTATATTTTTTATATATTCTGTATTTTTCTATATTCTTTATTTTTCACGTTTTTTCGCATTTTGTAAGTCTATCACGTTTTCTCTTATTTCTCATTTCGCATTTTTTCCAGTTTTTGTGTTTCCCGTTTTCTACGTTTTTCCTGCATTTTGTGTTTTTTACATTTTTATACGTTTTCCCGTATTCTGCGTTTTCTCTATTTTTTCCGTTTTTCACATTTTTCTATGTTTTTTTTCGTATTTTATGTTTTCTCTATTTTTTATGTTTTTCATGTTTTCTTTTCTATATTTTTGTTATATTCTTCGTTTTTGGCGTTTTTCGCCTTTTTCATGTCTTCCCGTTTTTCGCATGTTTCTTTATTATTTCTCTTGTTGTTTTGATCGATGGATTAAAGTGGTATTTTTGGAATGCAATAAAATATAACTTAAGAAACGTGTATTCCTGGGTTTACTTAAGGAATATGTATTCCTCCACTTTTGGAATAGTTATTCCATGGCAAAAAAATCAACAAAATATAAGAATAGCGAAGACTTTCTTTAACCTCTAAGGGACGGATAATGAACTCGGATCTATCAATAAATATACAATGGATTTAGACTTGTCTCCTATAGTGTAGATCCGTTGATTTGCAGCAATAGAAACAAACTGTGGCTCCTTGTCACCGACTTATATGAAGGCTACAACAAAGGAGCAACCACCGTAGGTTCACGAACTAAAAACGCACATTGAGATGTAGGGGGCAACTTGGTAGGGAAAGGAGGAGAGCAATTGCCTTTTCTAGGTTATTCATAGTATATGCATGTGTTAGGTTTAGCCTCCCTTAGCTATCTATTTATAGCTAGGCTAAACCCTAATCCGTAACTTATAAGGTTACGGGCGGGCTTAATGGATTAGTGTTGGGCCAATGCCCATTTTATCCATTAATTCTTATATCTCCCACTCACGCATAATGAAAACATACTCCATTACTTCGTCTTGTTCATACTCGCAAATAGTTCGTGCGACCAATGTACAATCGAGAACTCAAACGTTGTATACTCATTGGAGATATACAACCTCTCGTATTACATTTGTAAATAAGAAAAAAAAGAGTATGCTTTATTCTAGACTTCATATCACATCCAATATAACCATTTTCATTTCGTCAGTTATCTATTTTCACAAATGTGCACAAACGCACAACTATCTGGATTCATGAAACATAGAACCTCAAGGTGTGAACTTAATGGAGTATTTCCCTCTTACTATGTTCTTTCCATAATAATTCAATTTTCTTACCGAGTTGGCCCCTTTCAAGCTGAATTAGCACATAGCTCTTGAGAGCATCCTTCTAAGGTAACCAAAGTGAATCACACTTCTTGAACTAGTTAAGGGTATCAAGGATAACGTTTCGAGGAAAACATGATTTCACAAAGTGAGTCCCACACTAGGAATAATGTGAGACTGTCTCTTTTTCCATCTTTTGATCGCTAAGCACACGTAGTATTAAAATCATGTGCTATGGTGTTCAATTCCCTCCATATGAAGGAAGTGCATGCATGTGCTCAAAGCAACATCATATGAAGGTTTCAGTTTCGATGTGCCAACCTTTGATAGTTCCATTTTGTATAAATAGAACTCGAAAGAAAATGTATGTTCATGAACGAACACGACTGTCACGGATAGACAGGACTATTCATGAACGGATATGGTTGTTTACGAACGGACACAACTGTTCATGAATAAGCATGACTATTCATGAAGAGATATGTTTGTTGGTATTTAAATTAATTTCATAATTTTATTCATTTTCTTCATTAGTATGTGTATTTTAAGTTGTTCATGAGGAGTGATAAAATACGACACGAGTAAAATAGAATAAGAATTTTTTTTATGACTAAGGATAAATCCAATAATAAATCCCAAAATCGTCAAACTTGTAAAAATTAGATCTTTAATTGTACCGTTTATAAAGTTAGGGATAAATTTGGTACTAGATAATAACAACAAGAATATTTTTTGTACCGTTATAAAAACTAGACTTGGAACATTATTTGACTCGTGACTAATTGAAAATGTTGGTATTTGCACTTTGATATATAATTTAATATAATTTACTTTATAATCTATTAAAATTAATAAAATGTGAATCAATTTAGATGTAACTATCATAAATAAAGATTTTTTTTTTTTGATAAAAATGCATACATCATTTTATAGATACGAAAACATCAAGTACAATAAGAAAAGTAAGGAATAAAACCTTACATAAGTACAGACTATGCTGTTAGACATGAAAATGACTACAATTAAACATACTATTCGTGATAAATTAGGGGTGTTTTAGGCGTAATATTACTTAAAAGAAGGACTAATAAGTGTTTTATGCAGATTTGAAAAGCTTAAGTCAAAAAGGTTGTTATGCAGCCTGTTTTGCAGCAGCCATGAGGAGACGTGCACCCTTTGATCCAACGGTTAAACGCTGTGTACCTGATGATGGATAGCGACTTGACAAGCAGGCAAGAGCGGGCAGGAATGGGCGGCGAAAGCAACATGATGACAAGATTGATCGACCCTTGAGTGTTCAAGGGTCAAACCATTTTTAACCACTTTTAGAAGTCTCGGATACTTTGAACAATCTTTCTGCTTTGTAATATTTTGTTGATATTTTGTGTACCTGTTCCCTTCTTTCCTCCTATATATAGAGGTAGTGGAGGAAAAGGAGAGGGACGTTTTTTGGAGCAGAAGATAGATAAGTGTTGAACAAATTTAGAGAGAGAAACTCTCTAGGATCTTTATAGCTCCTTCCATGGAGTCCTGTAAATGCAATTCAGGTTGTTCACTCCTTAGCATGAGTGAGTAGTCGTTTTGAACGGGTTCGGCCAGTTAGGCCTGTTATGTAAGTCTTCTATTTTCTTATTTATGAATGAATGATGATATATTATGTCGTGTTTGATAAAGCTTTCACTCCATTGCTATATGCATGTATGTTAGTGTTAGATGAATGATAGGAAACTGCTTTCATCTTCACGGATCTATTTTTCAAACATCCAAACCCCGAAGCAGGAATGTTAGGGGGTTGTATCACGAGTTTTCTTAATAGAAATGTTGTTTCGATCGTAATGCAAGAAAGAACCAACTTTAGGGACGCTTAAGGTTGTAGTATATCTTAGAATCTTAAGAACACACGAGAGTTGACTTAAGTGAGCATTAAAGCAGAGACCTTGACTTCACTTTACGTCATTCATGAATAAATAGGATGTTTAGAGACTGAAAGTAACATGTTCCGCTGTGGCCTAGTCTGTTCTACCTTTTATCATTATCAAAAACTCCTTTTCATAAGTTGAATCAGTTACTTAGTTACCAATTCATAATATCTCTCAACATAAAGAATTCACACATCACGAACACTCTGTTTTGTAAGGTTTTTCTAGTAAAATTTGGTCATCAATCTCTGTGGATACGATACTCTATTTATCACTTTATTACTTGTATCTAGTGCACTTGCTAGAGTCTGTTTAGAGGACAACATATGCCTATTACAAAATCCATAAAGGGAAAAAACGACTACAACGAGCAAAATAAACCATTAAAGGTACAGATAAAACAAACAATAGATGAAATATATACTTCTTCAAATACCAAATTTGTAGAAAAACATTTGTAATCCCATCTTCAACATTTAAACTCTTCTGAATCTTCGGATCAAAGTCATTTCTTTTGCAATCACGTAGATGTAGTGATCTACGTATAAGATCTACCATTTCTGCTCTTGCTAAAACAGAAAAAAGTTACCAATGAAAAGATAATCAACAACAGATGCAATTCAAGCGGAATAAGAGATTTGGTGAAATATATGCAATTCAACTATAATTTATTGAACAAAGAGAAGAAAAATAAAATGAAAGAATGGTGCAAGGAGGAAAAAATAAGACAATCTTCCTTCTTCCTCCTCAAATAGAAGACTACAACTATCATAAATAAAAATTGACTGGAAAATGAAGCTTTTGATTGTACATGATGAAATCGAAAACTACAAAACAAGTGGGTAAACAAATGTATTACGTGTGTAAATTATTACACGTTTGGATTTTATTTTTCATGTATTTTATAAATTATTACATATTTAAATTTTATTTGCCACGTGCTTTGTAATTTTTGGGTGCATCGTATCGTATATAGTTAAACAGGAATTTTCAAATGCACCTTAATAAGCAAGTGAATTTGCACATTCACCGTTAGATATAGGCTTATTAAATCAAAGCCCCAGGATGCTTTGAATCTCCATCTTAGGATTCTAAAGTTCAATTTCGTTCTTTGTGATAATTTTATTTAAATTGGTTCACATATTATCAATTTTGATAAGTAAGAAGATAAATGTTAATAAATTATGGATAAATAATTTATTAGTCTCCTATTTTTTACTTAACACACTGTTCAGTCCCTCTATTTTAAAAAACACATTATAAGGTCCATATCTTTTGTCACAGTTAACTCTTTGGTCCTTCTGTCTATTTTTTTTTAGATTTTTAACCGTTATATTTGACATAAACAGATAGAAGAAAAATAACAAAGTAACATTATCATTTTATACTTTACTATAGATGTTTTGAAAGCTAAGATAAGTTCGGTCAAAAATCTAAAAAAAATAGACAAAAATGACCAAAATATTAATATTAACAAAAGTTAGAGACCTTATAATGTGTTTTTCAAAATAGAAAGACTAAATAATGTGTTACGTTAAAAGGTGAGGACTAATAAATTATAGATGATAGCTAAATAATGCTTTGTCTGCTAATAAAAATACACGGGTTAATATATCACGAGTTCTCTAAACTTATCTTAAAATTTTGATTGACCCTATAAATTTACAAAGTATTTAGTTAGCTCTTCAACTTGTTTAAAATAACATATTGGCCAACTGAATTTGTTTAAAGTGATATATTGACCTCTTGAACTTGCTTACAATAATCTAACTCTCCGAACTTGTTTAAAGTGATATACATTTTTAAATTGTTTAAATCTATAAAAAAAATTCAAACTTAAAAAGTAAAAAGGCTAGTTCATGATTCTAAATTTTTAAAACAAATAACTTTATATTTTTTATATTTTTATGGTGTTTTTATAAATTTAAAGACTTAATAATTACACTTTAAATAAGTTTAGAGAGCTAATAAGAGACTATGTTAGTCTAGGAGACTAATAAAAAAGGGAAAATTACAAAACTGGGTCAAATGGGAGGCTCATTTACATATTTAACCCATTTACTCAACCTACTACATATTTAGACTGATTTTGTGTGAATTTCCCATAATAGCTCTAACCTTCCCACTTCCCACACATCGCGAACGGCCGCTCCCTCCCCCTATCTCATTGGTTACGCGAAAAGTTGCTCCTGCATTAATGATTTGAAGACTTTTGATCTTCCTTTCTTCCTTTAAATTGCACGAAATCTGCACCATTTCATCAAAATCACAATAAATTTCTCTTTTTCCTCTCTTCATCTCTTGATTCTGCAACTTCCTAACCCTAGAAAATGAAGCCATGGTTTTTCATCTTCATGTTCGTTGCTTAGTTTCTTTCTTCTTGTTACCATCAAAGAAATGGTTTTTCTACGTTATTTCCTTCGTTCTTCCCATGTTATCATATTGTTATTGTCGATTTTGGGGGTGAAAGGGACGAAAAATGTAAGTATCTGTTGTTTTTTCTGCGTTTTTTCATGAATACACTTCGTGAATCGATGGTTTCGCGAAGCTTTGCGAAGAGAAAGAGCCTGGAAAGTGGCGATCTACTTCGTGAATCGCTGATTTCATGAAGATCTGCGAAGAGAAAGAGTCTGAAACGTATGGATCTACCTCGCGAATCGATTAGTTCGCGAAGTTTGTGAATAGATTCTCGCGTTTCAGACCTCGCAGACTTCGCGAAAGCATCGATATGCGACGTAGATAGTCACGTTTCAAACCTCACAGACTTCGCGAAAAAATCGATTAGCGAAGTAAAATCACCTCTTTCCCTGCACATTTACATTCGCATGCTTCGCTAATCTTCATTTCGCGAAGCCAAAATCGTCTTTTTCCCTGCCTAACACGATTAATTTTTTCTAAAGGTGGTTGAATACGTAACATCCCTTTCTGGAAGGCGACGTACTGGGCTGCAGGGGAGATGATTTTCCTTCCTGTATAGGGATTAACTTCCCTCAAGATTGACACATTCACTCCTAAAATGGTTGGTTAGAAGAGATTGTACCAATCTTGGGGTGCACCATGGGACACGTCCATCCCATGGTGCCAATCTTCAAAGTGAACCTTGTAAGAAAAAAATAGGGAATCGAAATAACTTATCGGGATTAAAAGTTGTGTCGTGGGCAGAACCACTGTGTTGAAAACGATTACGGCAGACTCTGGTGCAATCTGGAAGTCCGATCGTCAACCAAGGTTTACACAGCGAGCGTCGCACTAGTGCACTCTAGGGCGAAGCTTTGGAACAACAAAATAATTAGTTGCCCAGAGAAGAAATCGTAATTGAGATGAAAATTGTAATTGGAAAGTTTTAGGAGAGAAAAACGTAATGGTTGAGTAAAATCAGGGATAGTGGAGATAGGATTTTAACTTGTTGAGAAATAGTCAAAAAAGATTTAAAATATTTAAGGGCCAAATAAAAATCGGGTCCAGTCCAATCGGGACGGGCGGGCGTCGCGCGAACGAACGAGCGAGCGTGCGCGTGTGGTTTATTTTGTAAAACCTACTAAACACAATTTAATAACTCCTTAGGCCCAACCCAATATAAACTCTTCAACTATCTCAAAAGTTTCCCATGTGGGATACTTAAAGTCACAAAAGACAAACAAAGGCTAAAGAGCCATTTTACCAAAATCTCCAACAAACCTAACTAATCCGGTACCAATTTTAAATCAGATGAGTAATCTTGGTGTGCACCGTGGGACACGTCCATCCCAAAAGGTCTGGAAGTCTAGACCTTTTGGGATGAGAAATGGAAGTCCAGACCTTTTGGGATGGATGTGTCTCATGGTGCACACCAAGATTACTCATCCGCTTCAAAATTGGTACCGGATTAGTTAGGTTCACTTTGAAGTAATTTGTTAGGAGTTTATTGTGGCAATCTTGTTGTAAATTTTGATAATGTTATGATTTGAATGTTGTTATTGTGGCAATCTTGTTGTAAATTTTGATAATGTTATGATTTTAATGTTAGAATCCGTTGTTGTTTGCCATTTTTTGTTATATACCACTTCGCGAATTAGCTTCAAAACATATCCAGCCTTCGCATATGCGAACTAAATTCATCAAGCAAAACAAACTTCAGCTTCGCATATGCGAACTAAATTTATTAAGTAAATCCAAACATTAGCTTCGCATATGGTCGAATATGCGAAGTCAGACGGAAGGGAGACAGACGCGCGTAAATATTGAGGGTATTATGGGAAAGTTACACAAAATCAGTCTAGATATGTAGTAGGTTGAGTAAATGGGTTAAATATGTAAATGGGCCTCCAATTTGACCCAGTTTTGTAATTTTTCCATAAAAAAATTTCGACAAATTCATGGGACAACTGATGTATTAAACCAAAATATATTTATAATCAACTAAGATTGTTTTGAGTAGTACCTGAATATATTTATATTTTAATATTATATAGTTTAAGCGGAGATAGTATAGTAAAATATATTATTTTAGGCTTAATACTCCTCCAACCCTTTAACTTGTCCAAATTGATCATTTTACCCTTCCAACTCATCAAATGTCCTATTTATCCCCTTAACTCCATAAAAATGGTATTTTTCACCCATTGACTTATCCAAATTGGTCATTTTACCCCTCCTCAACTCATCGAATGTCCTATTTACCCTCCTAACTCCATAAAAGTGATATTTCTCATCCATTATGATCCTATTTACCTCATTAACTCCATAAAAGTGGTATTTCTTACCCCTTTATAGTGCAAAATCAATAAGACTTATTCAAATGAGTTTGAAAATATATTTTTTTAATATCAACTTTTTATTTTGTTTTAATTTGATAATTATATCGATCATTCATGTGTTTATTACAATAATATTGTATTACAATAATTAGATAATCAAAATTTAACTAGCAAAAAAAATTGAAAGAAAAAGAATAAATAAAAGATACAAATAACAAAAACATTAATATAAACAAATTAAAGACATTATATGTAGGGATAAGCTATCAAAATAGGTTTATGGTTTTTGAGGAAGTATCAATTTAGGTTCCATGTACAAAATAGCACAAATATAGGTTTAACGTTTAAAAAAAGTATCAATTTAGACCTCGATAACGGATTGTGAGGGGTGAAAAATACCATTTTTATGGAGTTAAGGGGGTAAATAGGATATTCTATGAGTTGGAGGGGTAAATGGACAAGTTGAGAGAGTGAGAAATACCACTTTTATGAAGTTAAGAGGGGTAAATAGAACATTCGATGAGTTGGAAGGGTCAAATTTAGACAAGTTAAAGAGGCTGAGGAAGCATTAGGCCTATTATTTTATCTCTCTTTATTCCACAAAAACAAAACATAGAATGATAATTCTAAACTATTTTATTTTTATTTTATCTCCATCTTTTATCTTTATATCTATCTTAATATTTATCTTTATCCGTATCCCATCAAATATAAAAGGCTTCTAAGAGCCAAACTAATAGGGTGTTTGGTTGCTCATTTTCATGCTCCTATTTGTATTTCTACTTCAAAATGGAGAGTTTTAGGTGTTTGGTTAGTGACCTCCCGTTTTTCTTTTACGCCTGAAAATTAGCATTTTACAAAAGCAGTGAATCCCTGCTTTTTGAAAAAACAGTTTTTTCCAACAGCAAACAACAAATCATAACAGCGTAGATAAAATAAATGGACCCTAACAGACTATTGTTATATGGGTAAATCCAAAACTTAAAATGAGTAAAAAAATAATTGTATTAATAAAATAAACACTAATGGTCAAATTGGCCCTTCAAGTCGTCATGAGTGGTCAATTTAGTCCAAATCAATATTTGAGTATCAACCCAATGCTTAAAATTGGCGTAAAATGTTAAATTCACCCATGATCAAATCAACCATGTAATATAATATTTTTTTTATACCTGAACTTTATCATGTTTATATTTTGATACTTGAAATCTATTTTTATATTTAAAAATTATTATATTCTGCATAGCCATAGAACGCTTTAGTATAAATAAATTTCAGATATATTTTATTTATATAGATCCAATTTAAAAAAAAGTTATTTGAATGTAGAATTTTAATTTTACTAATTTATTTTTTTATTTTTTTTACCAATGAATTAATTAGATTAAGTGATAAAATGTGAGAAAAATAAATAGAAGCCAACTCACTAATAGAGAAAATCTCTAAAAATCTCTCGAAATAAAAATATGGATCACGAACAATTAATTTTGATAAAAACTCCTCGAAACAAAGGCAAAAAACCTCACTGAACTCCTCAAAATAGTACTAGTGCATTGATATTCTGTACAAACGAAGAAAGTAATGCGATGATTGCAAAACATTCTGCGGTTGCACAGAATATAATAGTAATAAATATAAAAATCGATTTCATGTATTAAAATGTAAAAATGACATGGTTTGGATATCAAAAATATATTATACTTTTATAACTGATTTGACCATTAGTTAATTTCACCATTCGTGCTAATTTTAAGAGTTGAATGACTTAATATATTATTTACCTACTGAACTTGTCCAAAAAGCTTAATTGATCCCTGAACTTTTAAAGCATCCCAATAGTTTCCTCAACTTGCATAAAATGTTCAATTAGCCATCTGAACTTGCGCAAAATGTAATCAATTGATCACCCGATTGCAAAAAAATAAGTTAAATGTAGAAGATGTATTGCACGAGTCTTTAAAAAAGTAAAACGACAAACAAGTTTTATAGTTGAGTAAGTAATAACTTATTTTTAATCTATTTTGAATTATGTAATAACATTCTAAGATGCATGTAATATGTTATTCCGTATTTAACTTACTTTTTTTTACAATAAAGTGATCAATTCATTACATTTTACGCAAGTTCAAGGAACTAACTGGACATTTTATGCAAGTTGAGGGAGCTATTAGAACACTTTAAAAGTTCAGAGAGCTAATCAAACTTTTTGAATAAGTTTAGGAGACAAATAATATATTAAACCGGACTAAATTGATAGGATAATTTCTCAAAAAAATGTTTGTTTCAAAAATAATTTCAATAAAAGAGTTGGGATTAAAATTTTTCTAACCGTAATGCTCTAAACAATCTAACATGGTTAAACAAAACAGCGGCTTCATTAATTTTTGAAAGGGTTTTGCTATTCGTCGCCCCCATTTCGCTTATTGTCGCACCCTGTTGGACAATATCGCCCTTCTCATTTTTCATTGGAAAATCTCATATTCTCTCTATCTCGTGGCTAGTCGTTGATTTGCGAAAAAATGGATTCGAAAACTCCAGAGAAGGACGATTTCGAAGACGAGGTAAGCAAGTAATCCTAAAACAATTGAAATTTAACGAATTGAAATCAAAACGATTTTTTTTTGGTTGAATTTTGCTTAAACGGGTGGTGGACCCGTTTTTCCCTAGAAAAAATGGGTGTCAGACCCATTTTACTCTAGGGAAAAACGGGTACAGGAGCCGTTTTTCCCTAGGGAAAACGGGTTCCTCACTCATTTTCCCTAGGGGAAAACTTGTGGCCTACCCGTTTTCCTCTAGGGAAAACGGGTCTGGTTTTCTCCCAGGGGAAACCAGGGTCCGAACCCGTTTTCCCTTGGGGAAAACGGGTTGGCCACTCGTTTTCCTCTAGGGAAAACAGGTGAGGAACCTGTTTCCCCTAGAGAAAATGGGTTTTAGACCCGTTTTCCCTAGAGTAAATCGGGTCCACCACCCGTTTTTCCTAGGGAGAAACGGGTCCACCACCCGTTTTTCTTTAGGGAAAAACGGGTTTAATTAATGTTTTTTTTATTTTGATAAATAAATATTAATAAAAATTATGCTTAAATTATGAATTTAAGATATACTTTTTAATTTTTTGAACTGTCAATTTCAGACTATATACGAGACAATATTTAATGTTTTGATACATTATAATTTATTAATTTGAATAGCTTAGTATGTAAATCATAATTATTATAAATGATACGTTAATAATTATCATTTACGTAAATTTATCTAGTTTTATTCATAAATTAATATAGGTATGGCTGGAGTTTACGTTAACATTTAATGAATTTTTATCCGCAATGTATATATTTATTGAAGTGTTAACAATGTTTAAGATTATTATAAATTAGAAATATTACGTTTACGTGTTTTGTATCATAACAACTGATTTTTAGAATGCTAATATTAATTGTATTTCACCTGGAATTTACGTGCTTTGTACGTGTTAAAATATTTACAGCTAATATAATATGCATTTAATTTCAGGTGCCATTAGAAAATGAATATGGCGACGGGATTGATTACAGTGTCCATTTCCAAACGGATACTGTGTTTCCTACAAGCTCTGACACTATTGTATGGGCTAAAAGCATTGCAATTGCGAATGGATTCGAGCTAGTAATTTCATCCTTCAAACATGGAGGAAAGCAGAAGCTCTTGAAATGTTCACGAGGTCAACGTTATAGAGGAGTTATGCAGATTGCTGAAGATTGTTTAAAAAGGAGAACTAAAACTAAAGCGTGTCGATGCAGATGTCAGATTAAAGCCATACAATACTCAGACGGTTCTGGTTGGAGGATATCGGCTAAGACTGGGCTAACAGGTATGCACAATCATGGAATGATTGTTTATCCAAAGGGACACAGACAAACAAGCGGACTCAGCCCCGCCTCAAAAAAATTGTTCGTGATATGAGTTCGGCTCAAGCAAAGCCGTGTGCTATATTGGCATTAATACAGGAAAAGAATCCAGGGGACCATCCAACAATTAAACATGTATACAATTACAGGGAAAGATTGAGGAATGAAGGGTTTCAGGGCAGAGACGTGGCTAGTCAATTCTTTCATCTAGCATATGAAAATGGGTACGTTCATTCGACATTATCTGATCCCGATTCTGGTGTGTTGACGCATTTGTTTATGGCACATCCAGAATCAGTATCATTATTTCGGACGTATTACTGGTACGTTGGCATTGATTCAACCTATAAAACTAACAAGTATAAAATGCCATTTGTTGAGATTGTTGGGATGAGTCCATGTAACACCAACTTTAAGATAGCTTATGCGATTATTAAGGATGAGACTGAGTTCAGCTATCATTGGGTCTTGGAGAATCTGAGGTCTTTGATTGGGGTTGATGTTAACCCGACTGCTATCGTGACTGATCGGGAGTTGGGGCTGATGAGTCCGATCAGAGAGGTTTTCCCACAAACAGCACACTTGCTGTGTACGTGGCATATTAACAATGATGTAGAAGATAAAGTTTACAGATTACTAAATAAAAATAAGCAATATGCCAGTACATTCAAGAACGGAAAATGGAGAAGGATATTGCAATCCCAAACTGTAGATGAATATGAGAAGAATGTGAGATTGATGACGGATACGATGTCGAGGCAATACCCACGTGTTGTCTCCTACGTTCAGGATACGTGGCTAGTGCACAAGGAGAAGTTCGTGGTTGCATGGACGAAGAATGTACTACATTTTGGAAACACGACATCTTGTAGGGTGGAGAGTGAACATGCAGGTTTGAAGCAATGGCTAAATTCATCTACTGGCGCCCTCGACACGATCTGGATGAAAGTGCACAAGGAAATTGAATCGCAAGTGACTAATATCAAGTATAGTACAATCAATCTTTAAAATGTTTTAATTTAATTTGCATTCACTAATACATCTTTTATTGATAGTATGTTTTATTTCTTATCAGGTTCGGTCTTGAGCAGTCAAGAGAGCGTTCAAGCGTCGTGTTTTCAGGATATCCGATGAACTACCTGTCGTGCATAGTATCCTACCACTATTTGCAGCTGATTAGTGATGAGTACGGACGTATGTGTGGTTTGAGTGATGAAGTGAACGAGCGCTGCGGTTGTATGGTGAGAACATCCCATCAAATCCCATGTGCATGTGAGATTAGGAAATGTATGGATTCTGGTAACGCCATCAGTGTTGACAGTGTCCACGTCTTCTGGAAGACACTTGTATACGGTTGTGGTAATTCTGATGCCAACGTCCAATCAGACCAATTGATAGAGGAACGATGATACTTTCACTCACTGGTCGAGGAAGTCGGAAAATGCGATCCAAGCTTTTATGCGGAACATGTCTATCATCATTCACAATCAACTACACCCAGAGCAAGCCAAATACAGTGAACCGGAGGTCAAAATAAACGTTCGAGGATGACCTAAGAGTAGTTCATCAACGAAACGGATGCCGAGTGCCTGGGAGTATCGTGACAGGGGTCGCGGACGTGGTCGGTCTTCTAGTTCATCTCGGAGTCGTGGGAGAAGCACATCATCATCCCTATATAATGCTGGAACCACTGGTATGTTTCATACACTTACTTATCTTTACTGTTATTATTTATGCAATTATATGTTTAATAATCTTGTAATATACAATAACAACAATGCAGATGGCAGTCAAGCTAATATTAGTGATTATGCACATTCAGATAAAATACCCGGAATAGTTAAACCATATGTGGAATCATATCTAGATGTTATGGCTGATGGAAATTGTGGCTTCCGTGTTGTTTCGTCGTTTATTTTTGGAACTGAACACAGTTGGCGAGTAGTTAGACATTGCCTAAGAAATGAACTAATTGCTAATCATGATTTTTACAGTCCATTATGCCTTGACGGGGTTGTTAGTGCAATCAATCGGATTAGGTGGGATGGTTCTAATTGTACGGACGCACATTGGATGCATGTTTGGGATGACTTGTACCTGATTGCAATGTTATATAATGCTGATGTCTTTTACTTCGGGTACGGGATTGGGCAAAGCTTAATGGAGTGTTGTACCGTTTTACCGTTGTATGCACCCTCTACTGCTATGCGACCAGATCAGGAGATTGTTATAACACATTTAGGGACTCACTTCCGACACTTTATCCGCTTAGATTTGACGCCTGGTTTTCCGGCACCCCCTATACTACAATACTGGTTTAGGTATCGTCTGCGTAGTGTAGAAGGTTGGGAAAACTTGTATACTGAACGGAGAGCACATTGGGATATATTGGTTAACCTTAGAGGAAGTTAGTGATTTTTGGGACGTTGTTATTTTTGCTTTGTAACATTAACTTATGTGTAGTGATATCATAAAACAGTAACATGACTGAAATGATATTATGATCTTACATGTGAAGGAAGTCTAGACATTGCGTGGCTATAACTGAGATATCACAGTGAAATCTCAGTTACAATACAAGATGGCTATATCTGTGATATCACAGTCATATCTCAGTTAAAGTCATGCAATGTGTATACTTCCTTCACCTTTAAGATCATATTATCGTTTCAGTCATGTTACCGTTTAGTGACATCACTAAACTGTAACATGATTGAAACGATATTAGGATCTCAAATGTGAAGAGGTTTACACATTGTATAGATTTAATTGAGGTATCATAATCATATCTCAGTTACAACTTAGGATGACCATAACTGAGATATCAAGATGATATCCAGTTACAGTCATCCAATGGGTAAACCTCTTTCACATTTGAGATCCTACTATCATTTCAACCATGTTTCGGTTTAGTGAGATCGCTGAACAGTAACATGATTGAAACGCTATTAGGATCTCATACGTGGAGGAGGTTTACACATCGGATGGCTTTAGCTGTTATATCATATTGATATCTCTGCGTACAGGCGTAGATGGCCACAGATGAGATATCAACATGATATCTTAATTAAAGCCATCCAATGCGTAGACTTCCTTCACGTTTGAGATCCTATTATCGTTTCAATCATGTTATAGTTTATCGATATCACTATTTTATTGATGTACAGTTTCCCATTTGTTACAAGTCAGTTAGATGTTACATATTGTATGATATCAGTTCAGAAATGAGATGGTGTTACTGTTACAGGTTGAATGATATCAGTTCAGAAATGAGATGATGTTACTGTTACAGGTTGAATGATATCAATCCAGTTTAGTTACTGTTACAGGTTGAATGATATCAATTTAGAAAAATGTTACTGTTACAGGTTGAATGATGTCAATCCAGTTAAAAAAATGTTACTGTTACAGGTTGAATGATATCAGTTCAGTGACGTTACTATTATGAGTTGAATGATATCAATTTAGAAATGTTACTGTTACAGGTTGAATGATATCAAGTTAAAAAAATATTACTGTTAAAGGTTGAATGATATCAGTTCAGTGACGTTACTGTTATGAGTTGAATGATATCAATTTAGAAATGTTACTGTTACAGGTTGAAGGATATCAATTTAGAAAAATGTTACTGTTACATGCTGCATAATGATACCAGGTTGAATGATATAAGTTTAGAAACAAACTTAACATCCTACATTAAAGAAGTGGATATTCTAGTTTAACATAACAATAAAACTAACAAACTTAACATCCTACATAACACGAAATGTATTAAACAACCTCAGCTAATATAAGAAATAAAATACAGTACGATCACAAATCATTTGGCCGCATTCCAGGCACTCATAATAACGACAACTTCATCCGCATGCATATCCGCATCATCCTCGCTATATCCTCGCAACGTGTCTAACATACGATAACACTAGGTAGCCAGACGACTCACCCACTGAAAAAAATAGCAATAATTACAAGGTATTTTTTATTTTTAATTTATCTAATATGGTTAAAATCAATATAACTATTTCATTAAGTGCTAGAGAGTTTTTATATTTCTTAAATAGTATGAATAAAAGCAATAGCACTAACCAGCTCGCTATTCGTACGCGTTTCAACAATCGGTGGGAGTGAACGAGTGTCGTGAATGAGACGAGGATGTGAATGGCAGAGATACCACACCAAGTACTCATCATCACATGCCGAAGGAGTCCGAGCGGGCTCCAAACGAGATACGGTCAGCATGGAACTGAGAGGAAATGCTGACCATGTGTCTACTGCAATCACATCAGGCACCTCAACCTTATACCTCGCACTATTCCAGGGACGAAAGGCCTTCGCCGGCCTGAAAATCGGCTGTGGAAGTTTCTACTGATACCCCAGCTGGCGAACGCATCTATCGGGCATGTAAGGCTCAATCACATCCCGGTATTATATCCATCCAGTGTACAAGGTCCTCGGATTGCGGGATATGGCAGAACGACCGTACGGGAGCCACATCACCTGCGTACGTATACAAATATATTAGCGAGTACAAAAAAGTAATATATTTTAATTGCATAATAGTTAGTAATAAATTTCAAATTGTACCTCATCAGCAGTCATCCTATCAAGCCGGCGTCGAAATGCTATCACCCGATCCTCTGTCTTATCCGTAACATAAGATGGCCACATGGAAGCCCTAGGTACGTCGGGGTCATTTGGTAATCCTTCCCTATGAGGCCCGAAGCACGGGAAGTACTCGTGAATCCATGCCTGAAGAAGAGTCAGACAACCCGTCATCTGGCTGCAGTCTCCTCTACTAACAATACCTAAGTACCGATATAGGTATGCTAGTGCAGCTGAGCCCCATGAGTATCCACTCACTGTATCTACCCCATCCTGCACCTCCAGTAAACATGCGGGCCGGATCCGGTTACCACTCTTATCTACAAACAACGTGGATCCCAACATAAGCCACATCCAACCAATCGCCTCAGTCTCTGGAACCCGTCCTACACTACATAAATCGACGATGGAACTGGCACGTATACCACCAGACTGGTAATGGCTCATCAGCAACTCATCGCCAGACACCCCGAACAAATCGCAAACAGCCTCCTGAAGCTCATCCGTACCCAAGTCAGCAGTCACCATATTGCCCTGCACTGGGATACGCAAAATCTGCCACACATCATGTAGCATAATGGTCATCTCACCAAAAGGCATGTGAAATGATGACGTGTCTGGCTGCCAACGCTCTACAAAAGCAGATATCAGAGCCGCATCGATGTGAGGGTACATGATAGATGGTAGATGTGCCAATGCAGATGCTTGTAGTAGCGTCTGTGTCTACTCAGAAGTTGAATTGAACCATTTCACCAGCATACTGCAGTACCCTGATCTCGTTTGACACCCGAGGACGCTCCTCTCTTGCCCTCTCCAGATACCAACTGCTACATGTCCCAGCAAAAACTGGGAATCACAGAACCATCAACAAGACCCCCGAGGACCTCTTCCTTAACTACCCAATCGTCATCACGAGCATCCCTCGAGCGCTTGGATGTACCCGCTGAAATTATATTAAACATATTACAGTTTAACTATTGAAATATTAATAAAAATTAACTATATAAAATTAATAAAGCAGAATAAATAATTCAAATTATTTACCGGATGACGACGACGACCCAGCAGCAATAAAACGTCCGTCCTGACCCCTCGTGACATACATAGAGGGGGGCCAAATGACCTAGTCGAGGAGGCACTGATCCAACTATGTCCATCTGATCATCAGCAACATCCTGATGCTGAACTCCAAAACTCTCAGCACTCGGCTGCTGAACTGCACCACGCTCAGCATCTTCCTGCGCCCGTAATGCTTCCTCAATCGTCCTCATATGTATCTGAAGCCTCCGAGCGGATGCAGTCACAACACGGCTAGTTGTATGCCGAGGTCCGGACCCACCGTCATCATCCCTTGAAGTCTGAAAAATAACCAGGAAATCAAATTAATTATACGTTTAAATGAATTGATATTATAATTTTTTCTATCTCGGGTTCAATACGTTAATTTATCTAAATGAAATCTACGTTTCCAATAAATTAATACCTAAAATTAAACAACAATAAATTAATTATACGTTTAAATGAATTGATATAATAATTTTTTCTATCTCAGGTTCAATACGGTAGTGTATCTAAATGAAATCTACGTTTCCGAAAAATTAATATCTAAAATTAAACAACAATAAATTAATTATACGTTTAAATGAATTGATATTATAATTTTTTCTATCTCGGGTTCAATACGGTAGTGTATCTAAATAAAATCTACGTTTCCGAAAAATTAATACCTAAAATTAAACAACAATAAATTAATTATACGTTTAAATGAATTGATATAATATTTTTTTTCCTATCTCGGGTTCAATACTGTAATTTATCTAAATGAAATCTACGTTTCCGAAAAATTAATACCTAAAATTAAACAACAATAAATTAATTATACGTTTAAATGAATTGATATAATAATTTTTTCTATCCCGGGTTCAATACGGTAGTGTATCTAAATGAAATCTACGTTTCCGAAAAAATTAATACCTAAAATTAAACAACAATAAATTAATTATACGTTTAAATGAATTGATATTATAATTTTTTCTATCCCGGGTTCAATACGGTAGTGTATCTAAATGAAATCTACGTTTCCGAAAAATTAATACCTAAAATTAAACAACAATAAATTAATTATACGTTTAAATGAAATGATATTATAATTTTTTCTATCTCGGGTTCAATACGGTAGTGTATCTAAATGAAATCTACGTTTCCGAAAAATTAATACCTAAAATTAAACAACAATAAATTAATTATACGTTTAAATGAAATGATATTATAATTTTTTCTATCTCGGGTTCAATACGGTAGTGTATCTAAATGAAATCTACGTTTCCGAAAAATTAATACCTAAAATTAAACAACAATAAATTAATTATACGTTTAAATGAATTGATATAATATTTTTTTTCCTATCTCGGGTTCAATACGGTACTTTATCTAAATGAAATCTACGTTTCCGAAAAATTAATACCTAAAATTAAACAACAATAAATTAATTATACGTTTAAATGAATTGATATAATATTTTTTTTCCTATCTCGGGTTCAATACGGTAATTTATCTAAATGAAATCTACGTTTCCGAAAAATTAATACCTAAAATTAAACATCAAAAAATTAATTATACGTTTAAATGAATTGATATCATATTTTTTTCTATCTCGGGTTGGCCTACGGGAGTCCACGACAGATATTAAAAAAAAATGGCCTAAACGGGTAGGCAACACGGTTCGGCCCTAGGCCAAATCGGGTGGCCTACCAGTTTTTCTCTAGGAGAAACTGGTGGCTGACCCGTTTCTTTCTAGGAGAAACGGGCGGTCCGCCGCTCGTTTCTCCTAGAGAGAAACTTGTGGGCCGCCCGTTTCTCCTAGAGAGAAACGGAGGGCGGACGAGTTTCTCTCTAGGAGAAACTGGTAGGCCACCCGATTAGGCCTAGGGCCGAACCGGGTTGCCTACCCGTTTAGGCAATGTTCAACGAGTTCCGTCTACGATCCGGAGATGGAACTCGTTGAATTCGAAATTATTGAAAAAAAAAACGAAACAAACGAAACTAACCTGTTCATGTGTTTGCCCTTTTCTTTTTTTTTCTTTCAGAAGCATGATTTTGCTTCGTGTTGTTCTTCGGGTTTTTAGAAATCCTTTGATATTTGAGAGAATTTGAGTTTTTTTTGAATGAAAAATGAAAAGGGCATAAATATCCAATAGGATGGAACGATAAGTAAAATAGGAACCACGTATAGCAGTCCAAAAATTGATGCAGCTAAAGCTGCAGCAGCCATCCTTCCCCTATATCCAAATGAAATAATATAAAAATACATACCTTTATTTATTTATTTTTCTATAAAAAAATAATACACTACCTTTATTGATGTCCTCCCATGTATCTATATAAACAATACATTATATACATTATTCGTTTTTTCTAGAAAACCAATATGCACATTAGAAATATAAATGGTTAAATTACACTCATGGCTACTGAACTTTTTCATTTTTAACGTTATGACTATTAAATTTCATTTTTTAACATTGTGACTATTGAGTTTTAAATTTTTTAACACTTGTGGCCACTCAACGACTCAAAACGACAATTAACGGTCTCAAAATAAAAAAAATCAAATAAATTTAATTACGTATTTGATAAATTGGACCTAGAACTTTGATTCCGTATTTGATAAACTGGTGATTTGATCAAAAAATTTGATCGGGTATTTGATCAATTGGGGATTTTATAAATTGGGATTGTCATATGATTAATATAAAATTAACTCACTGAGGTTGTATTTAATTAAGGTTCAGAGTGGTTAATTAACTCATTGAGTTTGTATTTAATTACAAAACTCAACTAGATTAATATATGATAAAGCTATAAATTTCTCAGAGTTTGTTAAATACGATTCAATCTTACTTTTGTAATCCAAATCTAGATTAATTTTGAGAAGTTTTATATTGGTACGTAAAAATCTGTTCTGGACCACTCAGATGATATCACATATATATTCGGAAAAAAATTGAGTAAGTTCAATTTAAAAATTTTTGTTTTTATGCACGTAAGTGTAAAATCGGTCTTCCATCGAACCAGTCACGTATTCGCCATTGCGTATGATAATACTATAAGACGTAAATGTTACCAAATCATCGTAAAAGGCACAAATGACAAAATTTTGGATATTAAAGGGATAAAAAAAAAACTTTTATGCCTTTACTTTTTCATATAGAAAAAAATGCCATTTCTTTTGAGAGAAAAAAAACCTGGCAAATTATAATTTGAAGCATATAAAAAAAAATAAAAAATTTTATAGTATAAAAAATTTAGGTATCAAAGTTGCTGCAGCAGCTTTATTATGAAAACCGGTGATTACCTACTGACACCGGTATATTAGTAACTGGTGTCAGTTAACCATAGTTGGTTAAAAAAAACATTACAGTTGCAAAAATTAGTAACTCAACTTCTTTTTTAAAATTATCTTCAATAATAGCATTTTTTTAGGCTTTGATTGGATGAGGGGTTTGGGAGGGTAAATAAAGGAAGGGAAGGGAAGAGAGGGGAAGGGGAAGGGAAACACTAACTTTACCCTTGTTTGGTTGGATGGCAAAGGTTTATAAAGATTTGTATCTTTCCCTTGATTGGAATGAAGGGTTTGTAAGGTAATGAAATATTATAAAATGACTAACATGTCCCACTAAATTAATTATGTATATTAGGTACTTTTTATGTAATTAAATCATATTACTTACAATTGTTTTTAATAACATATCTAAATCAATTATCCAATTTCATATATTATCATTGGTTTATTACTTTTATTATCTTGAGTTATGGTGATTTTTTAATCCTGTAGCAACTGTAACTCAAATTAATCGAACTTGGAAATCTCAAAGTTGAGAGCTTTATTAGCAAATAAAATATTACCCATGTTCTTTTCGGCAAACAAATTCTGGGATTCCTATAAAATTACACAAGTAATAACACAAGTTTGTGAAAAATTTAAACACTGAATTCATAAAACAGTTTAAAGTAACTTGATTCAAAATGACATGATCCATGGCGAAAAGCACGTCCAATATGATTTGATCCAAAATGACATGATCCATGACAATAAGCACGTCCAATATGATTTGATCACATATCAAGGACCTACAAACAATAGACATTCTAATGACTTAAGTAATAACACAAGTCTGTGAAAAATTTAAACACTGAATTCATAAAACAGTTTAAAATAACTTGTTCCAAAATGACATGATCCATGACAAAAAGCACGTCCAATATGATTTGATCCAAAATGACATGATCTATCAAAAAGCACGTCCAATATGATTTGATGACATATCAAGAACCTACAAACAAAAAATAGAAAGGTTAAATTGAATTTTGATCGCATATTCACATATTAAGAAATTATCCAAATTGATACTCAAAAATTAATTTAGACTAAATTCACTAATTAGACACTTCATTAAAAAAAAAAAAAAATGAAATTTTTTCCTTACCCTTAAAAACAAACAAACACCGCCTAATTATTTTTTAGAAAGAAAGACTACAATTAAGACTATAATTAATAATATTAAATAACTTACCAAAAAAATATATTATAAAGAAAGAAACGAAACAAATAATATTAAACTAAAAGAGTCAACATTTGTACGGCAAGAAAACTCCACCGACTCCTATGGGATATTTTATTTTTGGCCCTTTTACAAATTGAAATTTAAAACCCCAAACCCTCATCTCTCTCCACCAAACTCCTCCATGGCGGATGCTCCACCACCACCTCCTCCGCCCATGACTATTGACGGCGCACACATCGACTCCGTCCTCTCATCTTCATCTCATCTAACTCACCAGGAACTCATGGCTCGCCGATCTCGCCGACTTAAACAACTATCCACGATTTACAGGGGTCACTACTGGGCTCTAATGGAAGAGCTTAAATCCAAATATAAGGAGTATTATTGGAAGTACGGGAAGAGCCCTTTCAAACAAGACGATAAGAAGAGAAAACGAAGCAATGATGAAGAAAATTCTGGTAATGGAATTGGAGAAGGGAATGGAAAGTTAGGGTTGGGGGAAGAAGAGAAGGAGGAAGATTATGGGCTTCGGAAGTGCGCGGTGGGTGGGTGTAAGGGGACGGCGATGGTGTTAACGAAGTTTTGTCATCAGCATATCCTCCTTGATTCCAAACAGAAATTGTATAAAAGCTGTAGTTTCGTCGTCAAAAGGTTTGTTTTCTTCTTAATTTCCATATTTGGTGTAAGTTATCCAATTCAGTTTAGAGCACTCGAGTATTTCTTCAATTTAGTGATAGCTTGATAGGCTGAGTTAATTAGTTTAAGGATATAAGGATTTGTTTTTTTTTTTTTTTAATCTATAGCGATAAAAAAATCTCAGGTTTTCATCGTTGATGATGTTCTTTTATGTGTATCAATATTTGGTTGTGCTAGACCTATGTTTCATGAAATATAGCTAGATAACCGTAATGGAAAGCGAAAAGAAACAGAAACAGGACACCAAACGTCTAAACCCTAGTGACAAAGAGTTTCCGTGCAACATAGTGCTAGACTATTTGTATGTGGAATGTGTGTTTACCTATGTAGCACAGAAACAAAAAGAAACAGACACCGGCACAAAATGCCGGAATGCTATTGAAGAAGAGTTTCGTTGGTTACAGTGTAAATAGTGTGTAAAAGTTTTTTCTGTGTTTCCTCTAATGTTATCTAGTTTGAGAATTGAGACTGAATCTTTTTAATATTGGACTTTCAAGCGGTTTGGATGAATGCAATTGTTTCCTACATAGTTGTCAAAGGCACGACTCAGGCGCGCCTGACTCAAGGCTCAGAGGTTAGCGCCCCTGTAGGTGTAAGGCAGGTGATGTCAGCGCGTGCCTTTAGCCTCACACCTTGACTCAAGGCGAGCCCCTCTTGTAGGGGGTTTTAGGGGTTTTGAGGGTTTTTTCAGCTTCTAATGGCATCCATGGAAAATCTTTAGGATTAGGGCTCAGATTAAATTAGAAAAAGAAAGAAAAAGATGATGATGATGAGATTGAGAACCTTGAAGAAGAATATGATGATGGAGGAGATGATAGTGATGATGGAGATGATGATGGTGACTTTGATGATGAATAAGGACTACAAAGACTAAAGAGTTTACTAGTCTTGCTTGAGGAAAAATAGTTATTATCAAACTATTAGTTAGTAAGTTAGTGTTTAGTTGAAGTTGAACTTTGGTCTTTAATTTAGATTTAAGTTTTATTTTGAATTATAATTCTATCTTAGTGGTTAGTTAGAATTTATCTCATGCATTTTATGTTTAAAATTGTTGTTATTTGACTATTTGTGTCATTTTAGAAATGTTAAGAGTTGTTATTTATAATTTTATATGTTACTTTGTTTTGGTGCACCTTGTGTCGCTCGGGCGTGTGTCTGAGCTTTGCGTCTGCGCTGTGTGCCTTGCCTTTCACAACTATGGTTTCCTAGCTTAATACATAGAGGGTCTGCATGGATGGAGTTTATGGGAGAATTTTAATGGAAGGGCAGGGAGGGTTGATGTGGATTAAAGTTATTGAAGGAGAAATTACCAATCTTGTTTGAATGGAGGTTGAGGATGTGTAAATAGTTGTTGAAGGCGCACTAAGGCGCTAAGGGTTCCTGGAGCCTAGGCTGAAGGCGCAACGCAAGGCGCGTGCATAGTTATTAAAGGCGCAAGGCGCACTAAGGCGCAAGGGGGGTCCTGGAGCCTTGGCGCAAGGCGCAACTTAAGGCGTGCGCCCGAGCGACTCGAGGCGCACATAAAAAAATATCATAAATTCATAATACTAGTCACAAATAATCACAAATAGTCAAATAACAACAATAAACCCATAAAATGCATGAGTTAAGTTCTAGTTAACTACTAAGGCATGAGTTAACTGTTGCGATATGTGGAGTAAAAACTGTCGATCTTTGTCTATCCCTGCTTTTCTTTTATTTTCTAAACTTTAAAAACCCTAAAATACCCTCAAAACCCTAAATACCCTCACCCTAAAATACCCTAAATTACCCTAAGGTAGCTGAGGTGCGCCATGGCGCACGCCTTGCTCCTGGCTTAAGGCTCACCAAGGCGCACTAAGGCGCGCGCCTGACTGACCGCGTCCGCCTTTGGGCTCCAGAGGCGCTAAGGCTGGAGCCTTAGCCGAGGCGCGTTTTTAATAACTATGGGCGCGTGCCTGAGGAACACGAGGTGCAGAAAATAAAAAAAAAATATATTCATTCACTAGTTAAGCATAAACCAAAAGAACACTCTTATGACCACACAAACAAAACAAAACCACATAAAAACATAATACTAAATCATAAATGTCAAAAACACCAAGTTATGTTCATACTTCATAGAGACATTAACATATACTTAATGTCTTAATCTGAGTACCTAACTAGTGCTACTAAACTAAAAGCCATTCATTGTCACTTGATATCATTCTGTGTGTCTGTCTCAGTTTCAGTTTCTGTTTTAGTGGAGTGGAGGAGACTCTTCTTTACGTGACTGCGCTTAATCCCTCTCTAGTCTTTCTATATTTAGTTATGTGTCTTGATATTCTTATTTAGATCAAGGGTTAAGATTAATCTTATTTAAATTAGATTAGTGGTTGAGATTAGTCAAACATTTGTTTTACACAAAACAGTAAAAAAAACACTAGTGAAAACACAGAGGCGCCCCTTGATTCAGGCTCCGAGGCCCAGGCGAGCGCACAAGGCGCGAGCCTTTTAAACAGGGTCTCACTTTTTGCAATCAAGGCTCACTACCTTGAGCCTTGAGTGAGGCGCGCCTTTAACAACTATGGATGTGTAAGGTTGAATAAGTTTATTTTGAAGGTTTTATAAAGGAGAACCTTTAGATCCCACTTATTTGGGTGCAGGGACAGATCTAGGTGGGGGTTTGGAGGGGCTTGAGTACCCACTAATCGCCGGAAAACTCCATTGAATATGTGGGGAAAGGCCCCAATAATTGTAATTAATCACCCGTAGGCATTGGAACAATTATGTCAGTGAATTTTAGATCCGTCATTGATTTGGTGGATTGAAATTGGAGGTTTTTTTAACATTAAATTTCCTCCCCTCCTAATAAACTCCTTTCTAGACAAGGTTAGTTATCTAATCTTCCATTTTTTAACCTCTCTTAACCTCACTCTAGGAAGACCTTTAGTTATCACGGAAGATTTTTCATCTATTTTTAAATTCTAATCACTGAAGAGAGAAATATAACAAAACATCTCTTTCACGCCCTTTTTCTCTCATTCCATGCTGATGTTTACTTGCTCTCCATTTCTTATTTTCTACCTTCAAGTAAAATATGGGGTAAAGGCCAGGATCTTAAAAAGTTGGTGGGTTTTAGTGAGCTCAGTGCATGCAACAGCTTGTTTACATCTGAGAAAACAGATGTTGATTAGATTGTAGCTTAATTGATTGTTAAGTAGATTACTATCATGTGGAAGTAACTTTTCTTTTTCTTTTCTTCCTTATTGAAAACTTATACAGGAAAGTTGTTTGTCTAACTACGGCCTTGAATTTTCAGTACGCAGGGAAGGCCTATTCTTTGTGGGAAGCCCGTTCTGAGATCAACTGTTCCTGCTCTTTGTCCTCCTCATTTTCAGAAGGCTGAATTATATGTGGCACGGGACTTACGAAAGGCAGGGCTTAACAATGTCTCTTCTTCAAATAAAGTTGCACCCAAATTTCATGTCGTAGTCAGCGAATTTGTCCACCAAATCCAGAGCAAAAGAAGAACTGCACGGAAAGAAAATGTTCCTAAAGAGAATAAGGAAAATAAAAGTTCCTAGTTCTCTTGATTGCTCTATCTGATCTTGATGTGTGATTCTGTCAAATGTTGATGGGGGTAAGGAATTCTAGTGGAAGCCGCTGATGAGAAGAGCTTTGGACGTTGGAACCGTGCCTCAGAATTGAATAATTGTGCATATGCAAGGTACTTCATTTATACATTTTTCTGTCTACACCCATACTCGTATGATGATGAATATCTAGATTGAGTTGCATATAGTTCTGTTGAAAAAAAGAATGGTCTATCAGTCTATGATATGTGCTTTTCATTGGTTGGTTGGTTATGCTGCTAACTGTTCTAGAGTCACTTGGATTTTGTTCCCTGCTTTCCAAGAATCCTAAATAATTGGAATATGTTGAACTTATATCTAAATAATAGTAGTCTCATAGTTGTTAAAGGCGCGCCTGACCCTAGGCTCAGGGCTTAGCGCCTCTACAGCAGAGAGGCGGGCGATGTTCATCGGGTGCGCCTCGTGGAGCCCTTTGCCTTATCTGAGGCGTGCCTAGGTGCAGGTATAGGATTTTTTAGGGGTTTGAAGTAGAATAAGTTGTTCTAATCTCCGTTATATGATGTCTATATGATCAAGGGCTGAGATTAAATTAGAAAGAGAAAAAAAAGAGAGAAAGAAGATGAAGATATGAAGGCAGATATTAGAATAATAAAGAAAGAAATAGAAAAAGGAAAGAACATTAATTAGAATAATAAAGAAAGGAATAGAAAAAGGAAACAAGACAGACTAGAATAAGAAAGAAATAGGTACTCCCTCCGTTTTTTATTATATGACGTTTTAGACTTATTAATTTATTCATTTTTATAGAAGAGAGAATTTTTACCTAGAAAGTAAGATTTAGGAGAGAAGTATTAAGGGTAAATTAGTCATTGTAATAGTCTCATTAATATTGCATTGGTTTTGATGAAAAACCTTAAATGACATATAAAAAGGAATGGAGGGAGTAGTAAACAAAGAAATAGCAAATGCAGAAGAAAGAAGATTAAGATCTATAGTATTGAATATTCCACACTTCCACTTTGTTTGTATTTTGTGAACTGTGAGGAAGCTCTGCTGCAAAACAGAGTTAGATTTAAAATTTATTATGAATTGTAATTATGGAAGAGTTAATAGTTGATTTGAAATTTATTTCAAGCATTTTATGATTAAGATTGGTGTCATTTGACTATTTGTTCTAATTTAGAAATGTGAGTTGTTGTCATTTGTATTTGGCTTAATACATCAAGAGCCTTCTGAACTTGTCCCAAAAGCTTGATTTGCTCCCTAAACTTACAAGTGTCTCGTTAGCCCCCTCAACTTGCTTAAAATAACCTATTGGGCACTTGGATTTGTTTAAAGTGACCTACAGCCTACATGCCTCTGAACTTGCTTACAGTGTTCCATTTTCCTCCCGAACTTGTTCAAAGTGATTTAAATTTCAATTTGTCCAAATATGTAAAAAACTTCAAAAATAAAGGTATAATTCGTGATTCTAAGTCCTTAAAACAAATTAATTTACTGTTTAATTAGGGGGCTAATATGACACCATGTAAGTTGAGGGGGCCAATCAAGCTTTTTGGACAAGTTCGGGGTGCAACTGACGCGCCTGTGCCTGGAGCAAATACACCCCCACAAATCAATTGATGTCACTTGAATTGTTAGTGTAGTAGAAAATTCTCCAAGTTTCTGACTTGAAAAAGGAAGGGCTAATACCCCGGCCCCAACAAAAAACTTGTCGACCCCTCCAACCTTGAAAACAGACTGATTGACATTGCTCCTAGAGTACAGTAGAAATTCTCCTAAGTTTGTGACTTGAAAAAAGATAGGGCTAACACCCACCCCCCGCCCCAACAAAAAACTTGTCTAGAAAAGTCTAATGAACCCTCCAACTTTGAAAATGGACTGATTGGTCTTTTGAAGTTGTTTAAAGTGGCATGACTACCCCTCCTAAGTCGTACATGACAAAGCAAGTGGAGATTTAGACAAGTTGAGAGATGTACATCACTTCGAGCAAGTTCAAGGTGATGATAGGCCACTTTAACAAATTTTAGGAGCCAATAAGCCGCACTTAGCAAGTTTAAGGAGTTAATTGGCCTTGTACCATGATTTAAATGAGTTTAAGGAGTTAATCGACCGTGTACCATGATTTAAATAAGGGATAAGTTTGACCCTAACGTTTTTGAAGAAGTATAGATTTTGCCATAACGTATGAAATTATGCAAATTTAACTTTAATATTTCCAATATCAATTTATCTTTATGTTACTGAAAGTTTGATTTTATTTAACTGTCACATCAGTCTTTCCAAACGAGTTTGTTGATAAATTGAAACAGTTTCGTACATGTTCGGTTGGTTATTTTAAACTATATTAGTAACACATTAAACATTTTAGACACATTGATAAAAAAAATTTGTGATTAACTTGTATGTGTCAGACCTAGTTAACAGTCGAACTAGCCTCTTCTCAAATTTTCGGCAACGTAGTGCTAAAATTGATCTTATTTTGTTATGATGGTTAAATTTGAACCATTTTCTATGTTAGGATCAAATCTTGCATTTCACCGAAAATGTTAGGGTCAAATTTGGTGTGTATCCCTTTAAATAATAGTCAATTCTTGGTTTTGTTTCCCACTTACCAAAGTTTATTTTTCCTTTTTCCAGGTTTAGTAGATGTAAATAATACAGAATCTGCAATTTTAGCTTCTGGTCATGCATGGAAGTGGTGGATGCTGCAACCTTTATGATGGAAGAAGTAATTCTAGCATAAAATGAAATTTTCAAAGAATTCAGTTCATTAGCATGTCTATAATTGTTATTAGGGAGAATAATCAAATAGATTTTGATGGTCTTTTATGGGGTAAATACAGACAGGGTATTGAAGTTTGGAAATTTCACATTTAATTTCAATAGAAATTCACTCGAATATTAACGTGGCACATAAAGTAGTTAATTATATGTCAATTAAGGTCTTGTTTGTTTGCTGGAAAATATTGGGTAAAATAAAAAAAATTCGTTGGAAAATAAAATATTTTCAGTGCTCCCCTACATCGAAAAATGGAAAGAAGTGATGTTTGAAAAGGGTAGGAAGAAATGGAAGATCCGGTTTCAACATATTTTGAAAAATGTTTTACTCTTTTCAAAATTGTAAAATAATTTTCTCAATTTTTTTTCATATATTTTTGTCAGGGATTAGACCAATGACAGCTACAATTTTAGAGAATACAAACAAAATGATAATTATAAGGCTACCTATCTAGATAGACAATAATAAAAATGGATATACATAGAAGTAGCTAATTACTTATCTGCCTTCTACATTTATAGGTAACAATATTTGTTCTTTTTGCCCATAAAAATGGAAGAATTTTGGAAATTGAGTGGCAATCATGGATGTCTTCTCAAGTGGCATGAATGGAAGGAAGAACAAGCCAATGGATAAACAATTGAGGAGTGATCTGACTGCCATTGAGGAGTGATCTGACTGTCAATAATGGCGTTGCGAGTGTTGAGCACCTTGAGAGGTTGAATGATAAGTCTCTTCGCGAAGAGGGGGAAGGGTGGTCAAAATGGGAGTTGAAGGGGAAGGTTTCTTCTTATGAAGGGAAATATGGAAAATCGGATGCGCTCTGCTAAAAGGTGGAAGCTGGAGCTCATATGCTACTTTTCCAATCCGTTTCAAAACCTAAGGCCTATAGAACTTGGGTGAAAGCTTCAAAGAACTTCTTAGAGCCATTGTAGACTGTTTGCAAGGCTGTAGTTTGAGATAAACCCAATCTCTAATGCTAATGTCAGTCATTTTTTTGTCTGCGATCTTCATCTGATTCTAAGGAGTTGTGAGGCATTCCTTTAGCAGGGGGTTCATCTTGTCTTTGGCAAGGTAGTTCTCTAGGCACTGGTTCAACCTTTCAGACTGCCATTTGTTTAGGGTGATAAGCACTGCTATAGAGCAACTGTGTGCCTAAGAGCTGCATAAATTCCTTCCAAAAGAGACATGTGAAGATCTTGTCTCTATCAGATACAATTGTGCTGGGCATCCCATGTAATTGAATATGTTGTCTAGGAATGCCTTGGCTACAGAGGCAACATTAAATGGGTGAGCCAAGGGTATGAAATGCACTGCCTTTGTAAATCTATCGACCACTACAATTGTGTCAAAACCACCAGACTTAGGCAACTTTTCTACGAAGTCCATTGTTATGTCATGCTAAGCTTCTTTAGGAATGGGAGAGGTTGAAGCAAGTCTGGGTAAGCAGAATGATATGCCTTACATGTGAGGCAAGTGTCGTAAGAAGCAATACATTGAGAGATATGGGGCAACACTTCAGGCCAATAAAAAGCCTATTGAAGCCTGGAGAGAGTGCCTCTGATTCCTGAGTGCCCCCAACTGGAGAATTATGGCAAGTTGCTATTAGTTGAGACCTTAGACTAGTTGCCGAATCAATGTAGAGTCTAACTTTGTACTTAAGCACCAATATAGTTGGTCCCTTATAGAGGTTGCACAGTTGCTTGTTGTATCAAGCTTCTCTACGAAGTCCATTGCTATGTCATGCCAAGCTTCTTTAGGAATGGGGAGAGGTTGAAGCAAACCTGGGTAAGAAGAATGCCAAGTCTCTCAGGAAGCAATCCATTGAGTGACTTGGGGCAACACTTTAGGCCAATAAAAAGCCTATTGAAGCCTGTAGAGAGTGCCTCTGATTTCCGAGTGCCCCCAACTGGAGAATTATGGCAAGCTGCTATTAGTTGAGACCTCAGACTAGTTGTTGAACCAATGTAGAGTCTAACTTTGTACTTAAACACCCATTGTTGATAAGTATAGTTGGTCCTTTGAAGAGGTTGCACAGTTGCTGCACAGTTGCTTGTTGTATTAACTGTAAGGCTTCTTGATCCCCTTCATAAGAAAAATGCACTTCTTCCAACCATGTAGGAACTGCCATTATATGTGACCAAAAATACGACACGAAATTGACACAAACCCAATTAGGTTAATACGATTATGACACAGAAGTTTTTTATGTTGGGCAAGATTAACTCATTTTGACATGAACCCGATAATTGCTACTTGATCAACATTATGAGTATTTTGGGAGTTTATCCGTATTAAAATTAGAAAACTATATATATATAAAACAAAGTAACCATAGCTTGCACTTTAGTTGTAATAAAACAACAATAATAAAAACATTATACAACATATATATTTTAAAAAAAAAGGCAGAAATATTCAAACCCTAACTTCTCTACCGAAAACCCAACTGAACGGAGCAAAATTGGGCGAAGTTTTCTTCGCCTTATCTTCGGCTCTCTCCGCCAATTTATTAAACCTCGCCGCCAATCCACACACAAACTCTTGAGCTCTTCTTCCCTCACCGGAAAGCCCCGTTAACTTCTCCACCTCCCATCTTTCCACCAGAAATTCGACGATTTCTGCATAATCCTTCGCCGTATAAACTCCAATTCTCTGAGCAACGACTGAGAAATGCTCGAAAAGATTATTATCTTCGCCGTCGTAGATCAATTTCGCCGGCATTTGAACTGTTTTCCTCATCATATCACCGAATGCTAACATAGTTGTGTTCGGATCGATATCAAATAGCTTGTCTACGATCTTCACATAGGCTGTTTCATGGCGTTTTTCGTCGGCGGCGATTGTTCCGCAGATCTGAGCTAGTTTTGTATCGCCTTCTTGTTTGGCTAATCTCGCTGTGTTTCCATGGCTTATGAATGTTGCTCTCTCTTGGAAGGAGGTGTATATGAATCCTAGATATGGATTGTTTTCCCATTTGAAATCCTACAAAATTATACACAATCATTAATATAGTGGGCTGCTATTTACCGCAATATGTTTTTCCAACCACCGCACTAGTTTGACAATTATGCCCTCCTCATAATTTAGACTCAAAAAACAAAACTTTTTTTCCTCTCTCTCTCCCAAGCCTAAAAACTCTAATTGGACGAAAATGGACCCGAGCATTCCCGAAGACCATGATTTCGTACACGAGGTAATCCTACTATATAAATTTTAATTAAAATTTCTGTTTATTAATTTTTTTTTAAATTCGATTTAGCCTAAACGGGCGGCCGATGCTTCTCGACCGCACGGCAGAACGGACGAACTGGCCGTTCGTCCGTGCGGACGAGCAGCACGCGCCTCTCGTTCGGCCTACGGAACGAGTGGCATGCGCCGCTTGTTCCACCAGCCGGACGAGCAGAGCGCGCTACCCGTTCGGCCTGCGGGACGAGCGGCGCATGCCACTCGTTCTGCCGTCGGACGAGCGGCGTGACCTGCCCGTTCCCACCTACGGTGGAACGGGCAGGCTGCCCATTTAGGCATAATTTGCCCAATTTTTTGCGTTTCAACGGGGCAGCCGGTCCGTTTAGCCTATACGAGGCCCGAACAAGCTCGGAATTGTAATTTTTAACCCGACTAAGTCCTAAATTTATATTTTTAAATTTTTACATGTATTGTTAATACCTATTATGCAACCGAATGCCATATTTTAACATTTTTGTGTGTATTGTTAATACATATTATGCATTTTTTTTATATTTTCAGGAACCGTTAGAAGATTGGCAACCGGACGGCATTGATTACAGTTCTCGTTTTATAACGGACACCGTTTTCCCTTCGTGTGAAGATGCTGTTACTTGGGCAAAACAGGTAGCTATTCGAATTGGGTTTGAGATCACATTTATGCATCTAGGACAGCACAATGGACAAGACTGGTTCAACTTAGATCTGGATAGCTATATATGCGTTACATGTTGTGTCTGTAATATGTCTGTATTGATCTGTAATGATTCTGGATAGCTTTATATGCGTTATAGGTTGATTCTGGTTGATTCTGGATAACAAACAGTTGCTGTTTTGGTTAAGTTTTGTTCATGCCAGTTAC
Source organism: Euphorbia lathyris (assembly GCF_963576675.1). NCBI lineage: Eukaryota > Viridiplantae > Streptophyta > Magnoliopsida > Malpighiales > Euphorbiaceae > Euphorbia > Euphorbia lathyris. The sequence goes on from NC_088914.1 coordinate 1,608,339, forward strand.
ATGTTGTGTCTGTAATATGTCTGTAATGATTCTGGATTGATCTGTAATGATTCTGGATAGCTTTATATGCGTTATAGGTTGATTCTGGATAACAAACAGTTGCTGTTTTGGTTAAGTTTTGTTCTGGATAACAAACTGTACTAAAATATCAAGTACTAAAACATCAAGTACATAATAAAAGATATTAGCTGAATGCCAAAAAGTACTAAAATGCCAACGTCCATATACTTATAATAAAAAAGTACTAAAAACATAACAACAAATCACTTGGCCGAATTCCAATCATCCAAAATCTGGTCGTACGACTGTCTCCACTTAGCCGCAACATCCTCATCAAGAAGGTTCAACGCGTCCAATGCACCTTCTCCCCAGTTAACCCAACGGCTAACCCACTAGCAAAAGAAATAACCCAAAATGAATAAATATAACTTCATTTAATTTCATTCTGATAATTGTAAATAAATAAATTTATTAAAAATTAAATGACTTACCACTTCGCTGTTCGAGCGAGTATGAATAACTGGTCCGGGTGCAGCATCTGGTAGTAGCTGAGGGTGTGAATGCAGACAGTACCACAATATGTACTACTCCTCACAGTCCGAAGGAGTCCATGCAAGAGTGAACCGAGACAATATAAGCATGCAAGCCTCAGGAAACGAGGTCCAAAGATCCTCCGCCATATCGGCGGGCACTTCTACCCGATACTTCAAGCTGCACCAAGGACGTACGGACTTCAACGGCCTCAAGATCGGTCGGGGTATGATCTGCACGTAACCTAGCTGGCGAAGGCATCTCCCCGGCATATACGGCTCGATCACATCCCTGTAACATATCCATCCGGCGTATATCGTCCTAGGGGTATGCGTAATGACATCAGGACCATACGACATCCACATCACCTACAGACGTATACAACACATTAACATACAAATAATACAAGTAAATGAATTTGGATTTTTTAATTAAATTGAAATTGCACCTCATCGGCAGTCAATCTATCAAGCCGGACACGATATGATTTCAGTCGATCACCACTCTTCTCCAACGGTATAGATGGCCACATGCAAGCCCTCAACATCGCTGGATCCAGTGTGACTCCCTCCCGCTGAGGCCTGAAGCATGAGAAGTACTCATAAATCCATGCCTGAAGCAGTGTCAGACAACCCGTGATCTGCCCGCAGTCTCCTCTGCTAGCAATACCTAGATGACGGTATAGATATGCTACTGCAGCTGAGCCCCATGAGAGTCCAATGGCTCCAGATACAGAGTCCTGTACCTCCAACAGACAAGAAGGTCGAATGCGGTCTCCACTCTTGTCCACGAACAATGTGCAACCGAGCATCAGAAACGTCCAAGCAGTAGCCTGTGCATCAGCAATCCGATCTCCTTGACAATATTCCATGACGGAAGCCGCTCGTATACCACCATTAGAGTAGTGACCCTGCAGCAACTCCTCCCGAGTCATACCAAACAACTCCATCACACAAGACTGAAGCTCCTCAACACTCGCATCAGCAGTCACCATAGCTCCATCGATGGGGATGCGCAAAATCTGCCACACATCATGCAACATAATGCTCATCTCACGAATAAATCACATAATAATAAGTAAATTTAAATTTCTCACCCGAAGACGACCCTGCTGTAGAAGCAAAACGTCCGTCACGACCCCTCGGTATGGTCTTAGTAGGTACTGGCACAGAGGACGAACTCTGAGGAGGCATAGAGTCAGGTCCGTCCATCTCTACAGCATCCGCTATCTCCTCAGGCTGTGCCCTCTGGGCATCCCCCATCAATATCTGGTCATCCCGTTCCCTCCGGGCAGAGGCAGTCACAACACGTGACCTTGTATGTCTATTTCCAGAACGGGCCTCAGCAATATCAGCCTGTACATACCAAAAACATTTTACATATGTATATGCAAATAACGCATTTTTATTTAAATATGCTAAATTTCTCGTTTTTCGGTTTTTTTAATACTTGGGGTATTGCCATAGGCCGGGTCGAACGAAGTAATTTAAAAAAAACTAAATTTCGGGCCGAAAATTGCCTAAACAGATCGCCGCAACCGTCCGACCGCTGGGCCGAACGGTTGCGACGCTTGTGTCGGCCACAGGGCCGACCTAGGCGCCGTTATCGTTCCGCCTTAAGGCGGAACGGGCAGCGCGCACCGTTCCACCGTACGGTGGAACGCATGCGCAGCTCGTTTCGCCTTAGGGTGGAACGAGCATGGCTAACGTTCCACCTTACGGTGGAACGATTGCGCCGTTCGTTCCACCTTACGGTGGAACGAACGGCGGTGCCGTTTCCACCAAGGGTGGAATGGGCAGTTCGTCCGTTCCACCCATGGTGGAGACGGCACCGCGAATCCGTTTAGTGTAAAATCATACGGGTTCCGCCTCTGATTCGGAGGCAGAACCCGTTATTTCTGAGTAATTTAAAAAAAAAAACTTACCGGAGATTTCATGAAGCCTTTACCCGCTCCTGGCTTTGGCGGCATGTTGTTTTAGCTCGGATTTTTGAAAAACCAAAAAGCTAGAGAGGATTTGAGATTTTTGATTTTTTGAGTTTAAATTATGAGGGGGGCAAAATTGTCAAACTAGTGCGGTAGTTGGAAAAAATATTGCGGTATATAGCATTACCCTTAATATAAACATCGGAAAAATTGAGACTAGATGTTTTTTTCGAGTCCGTTTGGGACCATCAATGATAGATTTAGGATTCACATGTGCTTGTAGCGGTGTTTCGTGATTTTGGTGTTTTTATATAAAGATTAAAAATTCATACACCATTTCTATTAGAATTTTTAGTGTTTTTCGACGACCAATGACAAAGTGTCTGTAAGTTGTTTGTTAGAGGGGATAAAGACACGAGGATAGAGATAAAAATTGTTAGAGGGGATAAAGACACGAGAATAGAGATAAAAAAAAACTGAAATGAGTTATCTCATGTTTGTTTTAGAAATAAGTTAGAGAGATAAGAGAGGAATATGAGTCTTATCCCTCAAATCCTATACCCAAGGGGTATAAGGAGGTGGAATAAGCTCATCCGATTTTAATAGGATGGAAAAGTCAATCTTATCCCAAGTCCATCTTATTCCTCAAATTAACCTTATGTAGTTTAAATAAGGTTGAAATAGTAAAATGTGTTATTTTATCTATATCCCTATCCCACATACCAAACATTGAATAATAATTCTCGACTATAATATTTTTATCCTTATCCCAACCATTTATCCTTATCTCTATCTCAACCTTTATCCTTATCTCTATTCCAATAGAATACCAAACGTCCCATGAGTGCTCAAACCCTCCGAACCCCCCATTGAATCCGTCCCTAGGCTGATGACGTGTAAGCAGTGATGTTGTCGTCATCATTATTAATCAATTAAAAAATAATGTATGTACATATGATTGATTGATGTAGACATGTATCGTCAAGGATGGATCCAAGAGAGTTTGGGGGATTTGAGCACCCACAAATGACTGAAAAATGTTGAAAATTTTATGAAAACAGTGAATGAGACTATAAGTTTTTATATAAAACTACTTAAAAAATAGGGATAAGGTACTAAAATAGGCCTAAGGTTTTTGGGAAAATACTAATTTAGGCTCAATGTTCAAAATAGCACCAATATAGGCTTAACGTTTACAATATAATATCAATTTAGGCTTAACGTTTACAATATAGCATCAATTTAGGCATCGCGTATAAAATAGCACCAATATAGGCTTCACGTTTACAAAATAATACGAATTTAAGCTTAAGGTTTACAAAATATATCCAATTTAAGCTAAACGTCACAATTAAATTAAGGGATAAAGTACTAAAATAGGCCTAAGGTTTTTGGGAAAGTACTAATTTAGGCTCAACGTTCAAAATAGCACCAATATAGGCTTACCGTTTACAACATAATATCAATTTAGGCTTAACGTTTACAATATAGCATCAATTTAGGCATCGCGTACAAAGTAACACCAATATAGGCTTCACGTTTACAAAATAATACGAATTTAAGCTTAACGTTTATAAAATATATCCAATTTAAGCTAAACGTCACAATTAAATTAACCATATTATAATAAATAAGAATATAGAACTAAATAAAAAGATAACATATAAAGTTAATAGGGAAAGAATATAATAAGATTAATTTAATTATGACGTTTAACTTAAATTGTTTATATTTTTGTAAAACGTTAAGCTTAAATTCATATTATTTTGTAAACGTTAAGCCTATATTGGTGCTATTTTGTACGTGAGGCCTAAATTGATGCTATATTGTAAACGTTAAGCCTAAATTGATATTATGTTGTAAACGTTAAGCATTTTTTAGTGCTATTTTGAACGTTGAGCCTAAATTGGTACTTCCCCAAAAACCTTAGGCCTATTTTGGTACCTTATCCCTAAAAAATATCAATATAGCACCATAAATCAAGATAATCACCCCCTAGTGAATCCTCTATTACTAAGTATTGTTGAGGACTAAGTTCACCATTTGATAAGTGCAATGACTAAATTTGTAAGTAAAATTCACTTTGCGCTAGCTTGGAAGAAAGAGTACTTGAATCAATAAAACGGGCCTAATACACCTGTTGCTCTATACTTCTCTTTTGAACTCTTCCAAGTTTCAAATGTTCTCATATTCATGTTCAATTGCATGTTCAATTGCATCTAGTAACTCTCTATTTCTCAATAGAATTTGTTGGATGCAAAAAATGAGAGACACGATCCGTCATATATCAAAAAATATCAAATCGACAAATAATTAGGAGTTTTTGAAAGTCTACGAGGCAGTTGAAGTTTTGGGATTATTGAATGCAATTGTATAAGAATATGAAATTGTTGAATGTAATTGGACAGAAATATGGAGTTATTCGAAACTTTTAAGACTTCACATGAGCAATTGAAATTTTGAACCAATTACACGAGGCAACCTGATGTATTAAGTAAATTATCAAACATGTTGTGGATAAAAAAAAAAGCTCAATTTGGCTTCTAAACTTACTCAATTTGTTCTAAAATGAAAGTATATATTGATTTTGACATTTTTCTATCAAATTAGTCCAAAAATGACAGATTTGTGTTAATTTTAGATTAATTTAACTAAAAACATCAGGTTGAATTCACTATATATGAACAAACCGGTTTTAAAAACCAAGTTATAGAGCCAAAACGACCTTTTTGGTCTTTTGGGTATCATCTAAAACCTTGCTATTACGTATCAAATAGAAATATCAAACATGTTAACAAGGAGATTTTTTAAAGTGGGACGGAATCAGTACGGGTCTCCTACTTAAATGTCGCCACATCAGTTTCGTGGTATTATCTGAATGAAAAGACCAGTATTAATCCCAGTCTACCTTAAAAAGTCTTGTGAATAAGTTAAAAAAAATTGAATAAAAAATCAATTTAGCTACTAAATTCGACTCATTTCGGCTTAAAAATGAATTTAAATATATATCAAATTAGAAGTTAAGTTTTTTTTAATCAAATTAGTCCAAAAACGACATATATATATATGTCCATTTTAGACTAATTCAACCAAAAAGCTTAAGTTGAATTCACTATAGACAAACTGGCACTGCGTAACCATATCGACTTAGTTTGACTCCTATACTGGCTCATTTTGGTCTAAAATGACTGTAAGTATACATCGTTTTAATTCAAATTGTTTTTCTTTTATCAAATTAGTCCAAAAATGACAGGTACTCTTAGACAAATTCAACTAAAAGGTTGAATTCACTTTCGCTCGACAAACCGACCCTACAAACCTAGTTGTAAAATCAAATCGATCCGAAAAAATACTCATCGACCTCTTGGTCTAAAAATTAGTCCAAAAATTACTAACGTGTGCCAACTTTAGACTAATTTAATTAAAAACGTCAAGTTGAATTCACTATGGACAAATTGACCTTACGAAACAAGTTACGAAACCAAAATGACCCGTATCATTTAACACTGTAAACAGAGATAATTTCAAATAAAACCCATGTGATTTCACATTTTTGCATATCAATACATATGATTTTTTTTGTTACAAAACAAATTGTCAAATTTTGCCGATAACGACCTCAAATGAAAATTTTCAACAATTAAATGATATTTTAAGCAATTTTAATTCTTCAACTTTTCAGATTTGATGTCATTTAGACATTGTTTTTTAGAAGAGAGAAAGTTAATGTCTAGAGAGAGAGAAAACTCCAAAAATGATGATTTTGAAAAATAAAAAATGTGATTTCATATTAAATATGATACTAACCAATTTTAACTCTTGAAAAAATTTCATTTTGAGGTCGTTATCAGCCAAATTTTTAACGGTATATTATAAACTCAAAATGGACAAATGATGAATGAGAAATTGACGCTTAAAGTGAACCACTTGAAATAGTTAAGAAGAAGCTAAAAATAAACTAAGCATTGTTATCTCACATAAGAAAGAAATAAGAATGTTAACTAGTTTATAAGTAAATGACATTCACAAGCCTTTAACTAATTACTAGAGGAAAGACTCAGAATGTATTTCGGTTCGATTGGTTTTTGCACACCCTTAATCTAGACTATATATTTATGACTTTCCCAAAATACCTCAAACCTTTCATCTCCCCCCTTCTTTTCTATCGGTTTCATTGTTTCATCTCCTCCTTCCTATCCACCGTTTCATCTTCTCCCTTTCTTTATATTGTGCAAATCACCTCCATTTTTTCATCATCATGTCTCTTCTTCCTCTCTTTGTCTCTTTGTTTTTGTGAAGGCATGGTTCTTCATCTTCATGTTTCTCTTCGTCAAAGTGTTTCTTTCTTCTTTTGCGAATCGAAGGTATCATTATTCGACATTCTTCTGCGTTTATCATATGTTTATTGTCGATTTCAATGGCAAAAGACAGAAATAAGGTAAGTATTTACTATATTTCTCATGTTTCATCTTCCTCTCTTTCCAGCAAAGGCTTCGTAGAATGAGTTTGCGTCACATTTTGCAAAGCCTGCGAAGCAAAATTATCATTTTTAAGCTTGTTTTTCTCTTCGCAGATTCGCTTTCTGTGAAGCAAAAATCATAATTTTCAAGTGTATTTCTCTTCGCAGAGTTCGCTCTCTGTGAAGCGTTTTTTTTCATTATTTCCCTAAAATGACTTAATTTTTTATGAAGGTTGAATACAAAGGAATCAATCATAGTAATCCGTTTATCTTGAATACAAAGGTATCAGTGAAGGGTGATTGAAATGTGATGAAGATGATGAATGCCAAATGTTCTAGTTCTTTTGCTTTTGAACTTCGCAGGCTTCACAGTTTGCAAAAAATACGGAAGTTTTATATTGAAAAAAAACGTACAAAATAATAAAAAACAGAGTGACAAGATCGCAAGAAGAAAGATTTTACGTGTATATAAGTTGATAATTACATATTGTTGTCCATGATCAATTAAAACAAGAATGCTCAACAAACAGCAACGAAATAACTACAAATTACATTCACATGAACTCAAATAGATTTCAAACCGCCCCATTGAACCTTGGAAGTGGATATACCAATCCCAAACCAACAGGAAACGCATTTACCTTAGTACGAAAAACCGTAAGCGGCGCCGGCAGCATAATTACAAATTACAATCACCATCAAAGATCGGTCGTCCATGATAAATTAAAACACGAATGCTCAACAAACAGAAATGAAATAGCATCAATACAAGAAATCAAAAGAACAGTATAAGATCATTTGCTAGCGCGGGCGCGCACACACAACAACAACAACAAATTTGATCAGATAAATGAAAAACCCAAACTGATACTCACTTGGTTGAAGCGGAGCCTATAGTAGCAGCAATGGAAACTCGATTGGGAGATCTGCGGAATCGAGATTGAGAAGGAAGCTGATGAGTTGATGAAGGGAAAGTAATTCGATTGAGTTTCAGAGCCATTATTTCGCGCAAAAAGCAAGAAATGCTCTCTAGATTTTAGCAGCGAAGGTTTAAGGTTTATCGAGAGATTTTCAGAGGAATCGGAGAGAGAGCTGATAAAAAGACGGAGAAAGCACCAAATGGAGAAAGAGAACGGCAATGGTTGCCTACAATGGTGGTGCCAGAAAGACACGGAGCGAACACTCGCATTATAAGAATTTCTCCTGCATAAATGCCCCTGGGTTGTTCATTTTATTACACTTTTGCCATTTCCTTTTCTTTTTTCTACATCGAGATTTTTTCAAAGGGTAAATTATACTCATGCATATTGAACTTGAAATTTTAACAGTATGACAACTGAAATTTATATTTTTTAACATCAGTGGCCACTGAATGTCTTAAAATAATCATTGACGGCCTCAAAATAAAAAATTCGAAAAGTTAATAATTTTCTAAGGAACGTTAATTCTTTTGAGGTTATTTAAGTGTTGTTTGGTTAGGAGAGAGTGTGAGTTTTTAGAGAAAGAAAACTGCAAAAAAAAAATATGATTTTGGAAAATAAAAATATAGTTTCATGGTAAATGTTATTCTGAACAACTTTAATTCTTGAATATTTTTATTTTGGGACCGTTAACGGTCATTTTGAGAAGTTAGTTAAAGTTGAGTAACCACTAATGTTAAAAAGTGTAAATTTAGTGACCATACCATTAAAAATTAAAGTTCAGTAGTCATAATATTAAAATAGGTAAAGTTCAGAGGCTATTGGTGTAATTTACCCATTTCTAGAAGGTGGAAGTACACAAATAATATGGGGCAAATTATATTGATGGCCACTATTCATTTTCACATTCAAAACTTAACTTTATACTTTCTAATTAGGTATCGGACTACAGTGCTTCTGTAGTGGGTCCTGGCTCAGCGAGAGGCTCCACTGCGAGGTGCTCAGGTCTCCTGGTTGCCGTCTCTGTGGGGGGATCGGTCCCTGTAGATACTCCGAAGCTTAAGATAGTTAATGGTTCTAAGCGGGGTGCATTAAGTATATATTCGAGATGCTATTCTGTTGTTGAGCGTTTCCGCAAGTGTACGGTATACGCTTGTAGTAATAAAAGATATTGAACCCACAGGGAACGTGTCAAACCCGACCCAAAATAAGATCAGATAAGACGGTGAGACATTACCACTGACTTATTATATAAACCAGTAGCAATATCTCTCAATTAAGGAGAAAAATCAAATCAAAAACCAAATTCTGGTTTAAAGCTAAAATGAATAACATATATCGTTTCCAGCTTAACTTTTTCATACGGAGTCCGATTAAGGCGATTCAAAAACCCCTGGAAACGTAAGATAATAATAAAGAACTTTCATTTAGGACTCCATGACAGATTCAGCCTATATCTGGTCGAAAAATGCAAGCATTTGAGAACAGTTTTGCAGATTCTAAGGGAGAAACAATTATATGCAAAATTTAGCAAATGTAAATTTTGGCTTGATGAAATGATGTTTTTAGGTCATGTGGTCTCAGCTAGGGGAATTTTAGTTGATCCTAAGAAAGTTGAAGCTGTAGCTAATTGGGAAGCACCGTCGAATGTACATGAAGTACGTAGTTTCCTAGGATTAGCGGGTTATTACAGAAGATTTGTGAAAGGATTCTCGCTTATAGCTTGTCCGATGACACGATTACTGCGGAACGGTGTTAAATTTGAATGGACACTTGAATGTCAAGAAAGTTTTGATATATTAAAGTCCAGACTTATCAGTGCTCCTGTGTTAGCACTACCTATAGTGGGTGAAGGTTATACAGTGTACAGTGATGCATCAGGGCAAGGTCTCGGAATTGTATTGATGCAGAATGATAAAGTTATTGCTTATGCGTCACGACAATTAAGGCCACACGAATTGAATTACCCGACATATGATCTTGAATTAGCTGCCGTGGTGTTTGCTTTAAAGATTTGGAGACATTATCTTTATGGTGAAAAGTGTCTAATATTCACTGATCATAAAAGTCTGAAATATATAATGACACAGAAGGAATTGAATTTGAGGCAAAGGAGATGGATTGAGTTATTGAAAGACTATGACCTGACTATTGAATATCATCCTGGTAAAGCTAATGTTGTAGCTGATGCCTTGAGTCGCAAGAACGTTGGAAGTTTGAGTTATATACAATCAGTGAGAATGTCTTTATTGCTTGATATGAGAGCTTTGAATGTTGAACTGGTTTGTGGAGATGAGGCAGTATTATGTGCAATGCTGAAGGTGAGACCGATTCTTCGAGACAGAATTAAAGAAGCTCAAAATCAAGATGAATTTTTAGAACAAATCAGAAAAGACGTTAGCGAGGGGAAGAATATTGAATATAAGGTAACAGGAGATGGCATGTTAATGTTTGGAGACAGAATGTGTGTTCCAAATGTTAATGATATACCCCATAATTATAATATATATTAATATCTAGATATAAATTCTAGAAATTTAGACACGGACGTGACAGAACGCTTTTTAACTAAAACTTATTTTAATTCAGTTTTATTCACGTCTTTAGGTTTAACTAAATAAAATCGTTTAATTAATTGTATTGGTTCGGATTAATTAGGATCAGATGAGAATGTTATATTAACTTAGAGTACAATTCTGTCTTGAGAATTAATCACAAGCCAGTAGCTTTCGTGAAAAAGAAATATGTATAAAACTTGTTCGCATTAAGGAAAGAAAGCAACTATAATTTTGGTAAGATTATGAACATGTAAATTCAAGAATTTATGCAATTAAATGGCTTCGAACTGTAGAAATCTCTCTAGATCGGAGCAGATTTCTACCTTAATCAAATTAGTATTTTATATCCGATAAGCTGCGCTAACGATCATATCATCCGTAAAAACTAATTCTTTCAAGTGTTCAACAAAGTTTCTTTGTAAATATAATTGTATAAAACGTTTTAATAAAAACACCAGTTTATCATTTTGAAATCCATTTTGTCAGAACAACATCAAAATAACAACAGGAAGAGTATATTGAATAAGATAAATGTATTATTGACGAATTGTTAATCTACATAAGTTAACAGAGAGGAAGAAACATGGATAGCATTTTGACGAAAACTTTGAGATCCGGGTTGTCAATCTTTCCCTCAAACTCCGTAGGTTTGTCAGACCCTTTTGCGCTTCAGCCGTTAGTTCTTCTCGCTGAATCTTCGGAATAGAGACCGCTAGGTTCACTACCAGAATGAAAACTTGTCTCTGAATAATCTTTGAAACTAAACTAATCACTACTGTGTTTATAACTAATCTAAGAACAACTTGTGTACATCAAGTTTGTTTTTACAGAAATGTATCTAAACTTCTAACTCTTTTCTAAATCAGAACATAATAACAACTCTCTAAACTATAATTTCTCCAACTTTTCTAACTCTGAATTCTAAAATGAATCACTTATTTATAGTTGGTGAATGATTGTAATTGAAGGGTCGTGTCCGCTGGTGAAGGGTCGCTTTTATCCAAACGAACAGACATGTTTTTTGGATTTCTGACATGTGAAAGCTGTGCAGAATTCTTCGCTGTCTCAACTGAGATTCCGAGAATCTCAGTCGCGACAGGGGATACGGAAGAAGGCTGAAAAACTTCGAATTTTTGGTGACTGGCATTAGCGTGTCGCGACTGAGATTTTGAGAATCTCAGTCGCGACAGGGGTATTTTCCCCGTCTCTCGGCTGCTTCTTGTCTCCTTGAGTTGGTCTTCTGATTAATACGTATTTTTGGCACGTAACTTAGGTTTTTCCCTCGTTTTAGCTCCGTTTTAGCTCCTATTTGGATTTAATCAAATAATTAAGTACCTTGCATTAAAGAAGTATATAAAGACGTAAAAGTATTCTAAATGAATATAATTAGCACAATTTCAATGTAGATTTAACGTATTTATATATGATATTTAAGGTATATTTTGGGCTTAACAAACTCCCACACTTAAGCTTTTGTTAGTCCCGAGCAAAATTTCACTGAATTTATTCTTTAATCAATCTCTTTATAAATAGAACATATATCCATATATTCCTCTTTAAATTAGTTAAACCGAAATAAAAACTTTTCATGGTAAATTTATATGCGAAGTATCAAACTAGCTAGTGTAAAAGAGATATATCATTCGTCTTGTATCTCAATTTTTATATTGAAGTATTCAGGACGGTGTAAGCACGCATGTTCTTGAATCTTTCGTCTCAAGGCATTTCAAAGCACAAAATTTCCTTTCCCAAACCTAAACTATTACAAATATAGATTTATTAAGGACTTAGGTTTAATATATTTACTTAGTCACGCCCGTGATAAGGGTGGTCTCGTCCGTGACTTTATATGAATTAATTTGCTTTTGTGTTCGTTTAAGAGGTACCGACCATGCCATGGGTGGACGCAATCGTTACTTAAAACTTTAAACACGTTTAATTTTGCTTTAATTTCTAACGTTCCTTTCATACCTCGATCGTGATAAGGGTGGTCGCAATCGTGGCCAAAAGTACCGTTTGTTTACTTTTTCTTTCCTTTCATACCTCGATTGTGATAAGGTTGGTCGCAATCATGGCCAAAAGTTTAGAATACGACTACTTGATTTAATTAACATGTAAATAAAATTGGGAAAGAAAAATAACATATTCATCTTATATTGACTTGAAATTCAACATGTATTATGGCTAAAGTTTCCTTAAAAACTTCAATTGGTTTTTAATGTAAGACGAAAATCATACCGAGCTATAAAGCTAAAGTTGTTAGTTCGATTTATGCCTATAAACCTAATTGAAAATTGAAAATAAGATTTATATCTATCATGTACTCATGATATAAAATAGAGATTTGAAACTAAAGAAATTTACTTATATATATTTACTCGAGACATTTTTGATAAAATCGTTTCGGAGATTTGTAAAAAAAATATTTGTGAAAATATTGCCCGTATAGAAATATTATTTCTAACGATAATGATAACCTTAAAATATGTTAAACATTATTTTGAAAGTTGAATTATTTGAAACATATGAAATATATACTTAACAAAAAGTTATGTTTATGAAAAATTGCCATTGTTTTTGAAAAATGTTGTACTTTATATTAAAATGTTGCATTTCTTTTTTGAAAATATTGCATTATATACTTTGCTTAAACATTAATAACAACATGCATTTATACTTAAATAAATAGCATTCATTCTCATTCGTTGCATTCATTCGTACTTAAAATAAATAGCATATGAAATATCTCCTCCCACACTTAATTTGGACCATGTCCTCATTGGTGCAAAAATTGATAAAACACGAAAAATAGTACGAAATTAAATCATACGAATGGGAATTAAAAATATGGTACGATAACATTCAAACATAATAATAAATATAATTGTACCAAACATAATTAGAAATATTGTACCAAACTTAACACAACATATTACAAATAACGAAAATGAGTTAAAGATAGAAAGGATAAAACCTATCAAGGTGAACTCGGTGGTGAAGGCGTAGTCTCAACTCCTTGGCGTCGGAAGAAAGATAGCAACCGGCGACGAGTAGATTTATGCTCACATCTCAAAGTAGTGATATTGGCATCCACCGTGTTTATCCTCGAACTCATTTCAGTATTGTTGGCAACGACTTCATCTAACCGCAAATTCATTTGACGGTTATGCTCGTTCATTTGTGTCAAAACACGTTGCCATCCAACTTGTTCGTCCATATTTGGTTCCTCATTTGCTTGCTCTTGGGCATTTGCATCAACATTCTCCTCCTCCTCCTCTTCATCAAAATCCTCATCATGATCCTCATCATCTTCTTGGGCACCTAAACCTTGGCAACTTGAAGCTTCACCACCCAAAGTAGAAAAAATATGTCTTGTACGATCCTCGTATGATATAAATGCGGGTGGTCCCAATTTTTTCAACAAATTGGCTCGTTGAAGTGCCGTGATATCCAAGGAAGGCAAACCAACATGAGGCAAATTTTGATAATCTGCTAATTCACCCCGAGCACCCAAAACAATGCCGGTAATTAAATTACCCATTGGCACTTGCTTATTACGGGAAGCGGAAGCTCGGACCAAATTAGTAAATATCATTCCAATACTATCAATGGTCAAATTCTTAAAAATACAATCTAACACAAACAAGTCATGGATTTGCACCTTTGAACTTTCAACCCGACCAAATAAAGAAAATGATAAAATTTTGTGAAAGAAAAAGACACAATTATCCTTAATTAATTTACTAGACGTGTTCTTTGGATGAAAAACATCTAAGCCGGTTAAAGATTGCCAAACCGTGTGTGCATCAAAAGTCTTGGGTTTTGAATAAAAATCTTGAGTAGGAAAACCAAACCATCGGCTCATCGCCGCATACCCGACCTCAAAACGAATACCATTATTTCGAAAATAAATAATACCACGGGTTTTGTCATAATTGAGAGTGACTAAAAACTCCATAATATGCGATTTACTACTAGGAAAACGCATACTAGCAAATTTTGTCCAACCAAGAACGGTTAAAAATTCATCAATACGTTCGGTAAAAGAAAATACGTTTACCGTGTCAGTATCGATAAAAGGCATGTCGATGAACTCTATCTTAGTATTAGAAAAGTGGCGAAATTTTCGGCCCTCTACCTCCGTCGCAATATCGAACGGTGCTCCATATTGAACTCGTAATCTATTGACTTCAGTGGCTTTGGTTTTGTTAGCAACTCTTTTTTCTCTAGACATTTTTGTGGGATTTGGTGAAAGAGATGAAGAGAGTTGAAAGAGATAAATGGTAGAGTAAAGATAATGGTTGTGGTTTAAGGAAGAAGAAGATGAATAGGGTAAAGATATATTGGGAAGATGAGTGAATCTTGGTTTTGGGAAGAGTAAAAGTTGATTGATTGGTGTAAATAGAGGTGATTTATATAGGTGTAAGTTATAGGTATTGATTAGGATAGATTAATAGGTAAGTAATTAGAGTAGGAATAGGAATTAATGCAAAAATCACCCCAAATCCCGTCATACATGTCGCGTGTCACGACTGAGATTTTCAAAATCTCAGTCGCGACAGTAAGCATTCCAGGGGAGGTAATTTGCCTAAACCTTGGTTCTTTCGCTGTTTCAACTGAGATTTCAGAATCTCAACCGAGATTCCAGAACTGCTGGCTAAAATTGGATATTTTTGACAATATCAACATGATTAATTCATCTCCTCTTGGGATTAAGTAACATTAATGCTAAGTTTAATTCCTGAAAACAAAAACTGAAACATTAAATTGAAGGAAAACCAAAGGTTTTGCCTTAATTAAAAGATACATTAATTATGAAAAAATGAAAATTTATTAATCATAATGAAGAGAAATACAACGAATACCTTATTACATATATACATAAAAACATCTAAGTACACAAACATCAAACATATGTACACTATTTACAAACAAACAATAGAAAATTTAAACAGTATCCCTATGAATTGGAATACGGCGTGCAGTGGCCCTATCAATCTTCGCTTGAATGAAGATTTGTCTTTCTCCAGGAGAAAGAAATTTTGGACCAGAACGAAACTCTCTCTTTACAAGTCCCTCATTTTCCAGAAACTCGTAATTAAGAATAGGAAATGGTTCCTTATCAGTCCAAGGAACAGAAACTGATCCCTTGGTTCCTAGAATTATTCCACATATAATATTCCCAAACCCTATTGTCCGATTCTTTGAACGGGAAGCGGCAACTAATCCCTCCATCAAAATCTTTGAGGAATTAACTGTGTTACCTTGGAAAATATCACCTAGCACATACAAATCTGTATCCTGCACGACACTGCTTCTAACTCGACCAAACAGGCTATGACAGAGAAATTTGTGAAGATATAGCATGGAGTTAGAATTTATTGATTCGTTGAAGGCAAGACGTGGATTGAATCTCCAAAATCCCGTCAACATTCTCCATATATATGTAGAAGTCATATCTCTACCGGGATGGTGCGGAGTGGTGTCCCGTGGTGGAAAACCAAACCAAGAATGAAGTTCAGGATATCCAAAAGTGAATATCTTACCCTCACAGTGAAAACTAAGACGAACACGCCTCTTATTGACGAAACGAACAATAGATAGAAACTCTAGAACCCAGTTTCCAATAATAGGAAACTTCATAGAAGCAAACTTGGTCCATCCCAAATTTTTCAGATAGCGATTCATGTCATCGCTTATCCCGAGTTCTTCGTTCAGGAACTCGTCCATATATAGCATTCCACAAAACTGTGCATATCTAAACTGCAAATATCGTCTCCCCTCATCATGATTGTAGATGGAAAACCATGCTCCATAGCGTGAAGAGATATCGACACGCTTGCTTCGAGCAGAAGTGATCTTCCTAGCATTTTTCAGAGATTTGGTCATGTTTGTGAATAAGATTGTGTCTGTAGCCTTTAGAAATGAAGAGAGAAACTCAGAATTCTGAAAGAGATGAAATGTAATGAAAGAATTCTGAATCTACAGGAATATATAGGTTACATAAGTGAAAGGTTGTGTTTGTTGAGAATGAAAAGGTGTCAAACTGATACCTTTTGGATAAAACTGACTGAAAATCTCAACTGAGATTTCTGTAATCTCTTACAGTTATTTTGAAATGTTAAAATACTGAAAATCTCAATTAAGATTTCCGGAATCTCTACTGAGAATTCCCTAATTCTAAAACATGGAGAATCTCAACTGAGATTTCTAGAATCTCCACAGAGATTTCTAAATATATATTTTTCTCAAAAACACTTATTACTTTATGAAATATTTCAAAACACGACGGAATTTTATTTTACAACAACTTATTTGTACACAAAAAAAATAAAAATAAAAATAAAAATAAAAATAAATTAACCTAAAAATTAAAATAAAAATAGATTAAATTAAAAAGAAAGAAAAATAAAAATTATGAACAAATAATAAGAAAAACTAAAAATTAAAAATATGAAAACCAAATAAATTAATTTTCAAAGAATTCGTCCACGAATTCAATTGCTTGAATTGGAGCTCCTTCGTAATAAATTTTGCATCGATTACCGTTGACCTTAAATCAATCGCCTTTGAAATTTTCTAGCTCTAAAGCTCTATAATCAAATGTTTTAACAACCACAAACGGTCCATTCCATCTAGACCTGAGCTTACCTGAAAATAACTTTAATCTGGAATTAAAAAGTAAAACTTTATCCCCAACATTAAAGCTTTTAACTTTAATTCTGGCATCATGCCATTTTTTAACTTTTTCCTTATAAACCCTTGCATTTTCGTAGGATAAATAGCGTAATTCATCCAACTCGTTTAAGTTGAACAAACGTTTTTTTTCCTGCGCTTTGCAAATCATAATTAAGGGTTTTTATAGCCCAATATGCTTTATGTTCTAACTCTACTGGTAAATGACAAGCTTTACCATAGACTAGTCTATAAGGTGTCATTCCTATAGGTGTTTTAAATGCAGTACGGTATGCCCATAGCACATCGTTAGGTTTATGTGCCCATTCTCTTCTAGAAGACGAAACTGTTTTCTCAAGTATCCATTTGAGTTCTCTATTTGATATTTCCGCCTGACCATTCGTTTGAGGATGGTATGATGTAGATACATGGTGGTGTACTCCGTATTTTCTCATAAGCGACTCAAAGCTTCTATTTATGAAATGGGTTCCTCCATCGCTTACCATAACTCTAGGGACTCCAAATCGGAAAAATATTTCATTTAAAAACTTAACAACTACCTTAGAATCATTTGTCGGGGTTGCAATTGTTGAAACACTTTTCCACATGATTTTGATTTGACAAAATTATTTAAGTTAATCCATGATTAAGGGGCAATTAAATTTAAGTGCTTTGGTTTAATTGTACTAATGTATTTGTTCAATGTTGAGTATAATTATAAGTGAACAGAAATAAAAAGTACGACAGAACGAAGTCAGCATGAGGCACAGAAGCTGAGTTAAACACGACTCAGCATATTAGAAGAAAAGTCATCTTCAGAACAAACGCTTGAAGATGAAGCTGACCAAAGGAGCTGAGTGGAACACAACTCAGCACAATAGAAGAAAAGTCTTCCTCAGAACAAAATACTTGAAGACGAAGCTGACCGAAGAAGCTGAGTAGAATATGACTCAGCCTTGACAGAGACAAATATCCCCATGGAAAGGAATAGTTCGTTTTGGTAAAAGAGGGAAGTTGAATCCAAGATACATTGGGCCTTATGAGATCATTGAGAGAGTTAGACCATTGGCTTATAGGTTAGCTTTACCACCAGAATTGTCTTTAATACATGATGTATTTCATGTGTCAGTATTAAGAAGATATAGATCAGACCCAAGTCATATGATTCCTGAACCTGAGATTGCAATAGTGAACACAGACTTGACTATTCGTGAGCAACCTTTAGAGATTTTGGGACGAGAAATGAAACGACTCAGAAACCGTGAAATTCCAATGGTTAAGGTGAGATGGAGTCATAATCAAACACTTGATGAGGCAACTTGGGAGGTAGAAGAAAATATGAGGACACAATATCCTTACCTATTTGAAGCTTCTGGTAAGTGAATTTCGGGGACGAAATTCTTTAAGGGGGGAAGAATTGTAACATCCCTAAACCCTAACATATACATCTTCCCACATTCATATATGTTTTCATGATTGAATACATACATTTTAGATTCATCTCATTGGCATCGGAAGTTTCGTATGCATAATGCGATTATCATGCGATTAGTAGACGATTAGTGTGTCATTAAGATGTAACGATTGGTTAATTGAGTTAGGACTTAAATGAATGAATGAACATGTCCTTAATTGATTAAATTAGACTTTTGGAGGGCTGGAAATGAGTTTTGTGAACAAGCACCTCACTTAAGCATGATGTCACCCAAGATTGAGACAAAATGCACCTCTTCATTTCAAATGGATGTACACAACTCATTCTTTATGCTTTCCAGCCACAATTTCGACCAAAGCTTCAGCAAACTTTCCCTTTTCATACCCTAACATCCTCCAAAGAAAACTCTTCCAATTTCTTCCATTGTCAAGCCAAACAAGTTAAGTTAGGAAGCATACTAGGTGATAGACACAACTTGAAGGTTAGTATGTTGTTTTAGCTTGTTTTCTATGAGTTTGAGATTATGAAATACCTAGGTATGATGATAGGAGTTGTTGTGGATGAGTTATTATTGAGTTTGTTGAGTTTTGGTGTTGTTTGAAGTGGTTATAGGCTGTCCAAATGAAAGATATGTATCAAGTGCCCTAAACAGAAATCTAGGGTACTGCTTTCCGTCATTTTGGAGCATGTTTTTCATATTGATATTGTTAGAATTTGAAGATACATAAAGAATAAACTATGTTCCTATATGTGTTATGAAACCCTCTGTAAAATATGGGACTTTAATTCCATATATAGAGGAAGAAAACCTAGATGTATCATGACTGCCTTGAAATTGAATGTCATGTGAGGCAGCCATGTTGATGTAGCATTTTGAGGATCTTAGATTCCGAATTGGAGAAAGTTTCTTTATACAAAAGTGTTCCTAACTACTTGAAGTATATGTCTGTAAAAGGATTTGGCAATCCATTGTACTTAGTGTGAGCTAGGTTGAGTGCATTATGGTAGAGGCAAAGCTGGGTAGTCTGTTTCTTGGCTGGAAACAGGACAGAATCATTTTGCATGCCATATATTGTGCATAAGTGATATTAATGTGAATTTTGGATATGTTCTACCCATATATGTCTAGTTTCAGTAGGTTCAAGAATCAGGGAATTTGGATTCATATAGAGAAAGTTATGACAGAATGTGTGCAAGTAGGTCATGTGATGATCTAAGACAAAAGGATTAGATTGCATGAACTTTGTGGCATTAGTGTCTTGTAAATCATATAGCATCCTTAGTTTATATTTTCATTAAGTTTATGTTAAGACTAATTGGATCAATGTTATGTGACATTAGGAGGGCAAGGTGCAATTGAACGCACACCCGATCGTGTTGAATAGATCGAACCAAGTGCGACGGTAAGCATATTGCTTATATATGTGTATGAATGTATTGTGCCTTGTGACATGTTGAGTGTGAGATGTGGTTGAATCTTATGTGAATGATGTGAATCATGTTTGAGTGTTTGTGATACGCTATGATTGATAAGAAAGTGATATGATTGAGAGTATGTTGCAGTGTTATGAGTAAATACGGCATGTTGAGCCTTGTGCACATACTGGAACTGGATAATGGTTGGATTATAAATGAATATGAGCTTGCTTAGATGGATATGTGAAATGGTCCAAGTTGAGAGTGCTATCCGAATATTGTGAGCGGGAAGCACATGTGTTGAGATATATGAGTACGTGAGTTGAGTGTAACTCCTCCGTAGCACAGATGATTGTATTCCGAATTTAGTGAGCCGGAATACAGATTGGGCCCAAGGACCATTTTATATATATTGTCTAAGTACAGCAAGGCCTTTCTAAAATAAGTATTACTATAATAAATGAAACAGGTGAATAAATTCTAACTTGGTACTGATGATATATTTTGATTTGTGCTCTTTACATTACTTTTGTATATACATATATGCGTAATATGTTTAATGAGTAGGCAGCTCACCCCTTGCCAACAGATTTTACAGGTTAGGTGGAGTTCTTCTTGCTTAAGGTCGCACCAGCAGTGTCAGTCCATTCTCATCTAGGCATTTTGGAGTCTTGTGATGTACTTTTGTTTTGTAAATCCTCTATGCAGGATAATGACTTAAACGTGTATTGTAAATGCTTTCTCTTATGTATAATCTGTAAAGTTTATATGAGATTGAAGTTTATATGATTGAGTATTGAAAGCATGTCTATAACTGATATTGTGTGAGATATCATGTGATCCAAGTGAGGGGGTTACATTTAGTGGTATCAGAGCGGGTCTACTTTCCTAGGGATTTGGTTGTGTATGACTTGTTTTGGATTCCTAGGTTAAGACCACATAATCATATTTTCTTATGCTAAAGCATGTTGACATGGTCATGTTTCATGTAGGGTTATGGAGTCTGATGGTGAGAATGGAAAATCCGGTAATGTGTCTAGTCATGGTTCGGTTGGTCATGTTCATGAGTCTGGGGGCTCAGAACATATAGGAGCTTCAGGACATGCAGGTTATCCGCAGGGTTACAACCAGTTTGAAGAAATGATGGGAATCTATTTGGCTCAAGGTCAGCCTCAACCACGTGTTCAAGCTCGTCGAGATGCGCCAACCTTTGATAAAATTTTGAAAGGCTTAAAAAGATGGGTGCAACAGAGTTTGAGGGTAGCACAGATCCTGATATAGCTGATAAATGGTGGGCCAAGATTGAAGATGTACTTGAGAACACAGAGTGTCGTCTGGACTCAATGGTCAAATATGTTTCTAATCTTTTCACTGGTGAAGCTTTAGAATGGTGGAGATCTATAAAAAGGACAAGAATTAGAACTGAAATAACATGGGATATTTTCAAGAAGTTGTTCACTAATAAGTACATGTCAATGATATACAAAGATAGGAAACAAACAGAGTTTTTAACCCTTATGCAGGAGGATATGTCTGTGGCTGAATACGAGCTTAATTTTAACACCTTAGCCAAATATGCACCTGCAAATGTGGCTACAGAAGAAGCAAAATGTCGTAGGTTTGAACATGGTCTACACCCAGATGTTAGAATGGGGATTCATGCACATGAAACGAGCTTTAGATTGTTAGTAGAATCTGCACTCAGAGCTGAGGAAATTGTGAAAGATAGAGAACAACTTTTTGTAACCAAAAGGGCTAGATTTGATACAGAGGGTCAGTCTAGCAGGCCAACAAAGAGAGGTGCATTCTCAGTTTCTTCTAGACGCTATTCTCAACAATTTAGAGGTAGTAGTAGTATCCATCATGGTGGGACTAGATCATGGGGCGGATTTGGAGATGTTTTGAGTAGTGCTCCATCCGTGGGTAGTAACAGATTTTCAGGTGGTCGGTTTAATAGTGGATATAGAGGAGGAGCGAGAACAACATCTTTTCCAGCTTGTCAGACATGTGGACGGGTACACAGAGGTGAGTGTTGGGGACCTTCCCTGGTTTGTGGCAGATGTGGCCGATCTCACACAGGAGAGTGTTATGGTTCATTTAAGAAGGGCACATGTTTTGAGTGTGGAGAAACAGGCCATTATCGTAACAATTGCCCCTTATTAGTTGATAGAGGAGAGAGAGTTCAACCTCAGTCTAATATAGGAGGTGGTGTAGCTGGAGTGGATAGAGGCAGAGGCAGAGGTCGAGGAGGAGGTAGAGGGGGTAGACATGATGCTCCTATGGGTGGACAGACACAAAATTTACCACGAAATAGAGCCTTCAATATGACGAGGGGTGAAGCTCAAATAGCACCAGAGGTTATATCCGGTACAATTTCTATCCTTGATACCTTAGCTTTTGTTTTGATTGACCCTGGATCCACTCATTCATACATAACACCTGAGTTTATATTGAAAATAAATGGGAAGGTAGAACCTTTAGGATATGATGTGGGAGTTATCCTACCAGTGGGGAATAATGTTATTATAAATCAGGTTCTGAGAGATTGTCCTATAAAAGTGAGGGGAAGTGAGTTCCCTATAGATTTAGTAGTTATGGGGTTTAGAGAATTTGATATTATTTTGGGGATGGATTGGCTGTGTAAATATGAAGCTAAAGTTGATTGTTGTTCAAAGGAAGTTGTGTTACATTTTACTTCAGAGTCAACTGTGTTATTTGTTGGGGAGAGAAAGGTTGTGCCGTCTTGTTTAATATATGCAATTCAAGCAATCAGATGGATTAGAAGTGGGTGTGAGGCATATTTAGCTCATGTTGTGGATACTAGGGAGGATGGAGGCAAATTGGAGAATATTCCAGTGGTGAGAGATTTTGCAGATGTATTCGTAGATGAACTACCAGGATTACCACCTCATAGGGAGATTGATTTTCCTATTGAGACCATGCCAGGAGTATCTCCTATATCAATTGCTCCATATAGAATGGCTCCAATGGAATTACAAGAATTGAAGAAACAAATAGAAGAACTACTTGAGAAGGGGTTTATACGACCTAGTACTTCACCATGGGGAGCACCTGTATTATTTGTGAAGAAGAAAGATGGTAGTATGCGACTGTGTATCGATTACAGACAATTAAACAGAATGACAGTGAAAAACAAGTATCCATTGCCTCGAATTGATGATTTGCTAGATCAACTTAGAGGAGCTTGTCATTTTTCAAAGATTGATCTAAGATCGGGCTATTGGCAGTTGAGAGTTGCCGAAGCTGACATACCTAAAACTGCTTTTCGTACAAGGTATGGTCATTTTGAGTTTCTTGTGATGCCTTTTGGCTTGACTAATGCTCCTGCAGCTTTCATGGCATTAATGAATAAGACTTTTCAGCCATATCTAGATAAGTTTGTTGTGGTGTTCATTGATGATATCCTAGTGTACTCAAGAACTGTGGGTGAGCATGAACAACATTTGAGAATTGTTTTGAAAATTTTAAGAGATAATCAGATGTATGCAAAGCTGGGCAAATGTGAATTTTGGATGGATGAAGTTGTATTCCTTGGTCATGTGGTGTCAGGTGAAGGGGTTCAACCCGACCCTTCCAAAATTAAAGCTATTGATGAGTGGGAACCGCCAAAGAACGTTACAGAGCTTAGGAGTTTTCTTAGGTTAGCTGGTTATTACAGGAGATTTGTAGAGGGTTTTTATCTAATTGCAGGTCCATTAACTAAATTGCTGAGAAAGGGAGTTGTATTCCAGTGGAATGATAAATGTCACCAAAGCTTTGAGGAACTAAAGAAGAGATTAACTTCCACACCAGTGTTAGTGTTACCTTCTGAAGGTGGTGGCTTTGTTGTTTATACAGATGCCTCGGGACAAGGTTTGGGATGTGTTCTAATGCAAAATGGGAAAGTTATTGCATATGCTTCTAGGCAACTGAGACCTCATGAGATGAATTACCCCACACACGACTTAGAGTTGGCAGCAGTCATCCATGCATTGAAGGTATGGAGACATTACCTATATGGGGAGACATTTCAGATTCTCACTGATCACAAGAGTTTGAAGTACATCTTTACACAAAAGGAGTTGAACCTAAGACAAATGAGATGGATTGAGCTATTAAAAGATTATGATTGTACAATAGATTACCATCCAGGAAAAGCTAATGTGGTTGCAGATGCTTTGAGTAGAAAGAGTGTTGATATTGTGGCTAGTATGAAGAGTCATAGTTTGAATTCACTAGTGGAGATGCGAGCCATGGATGTGCAGTTAGAAGTAAATGAAGTAACAGGTTTGATGGCTACACTACGGGTAAAACCAGATTTGAAAGAAAGGATCCAAGAAGCACAGTGGCATGATCCTTATTTACAGAAAATGAGAGATCGTGTACAACAATGTAAGAGACCTGATATTTCTGTGGAAGATGATGGGACTATGATGTTAGGAAGTCGATTATGTGTTCCAGATGTAGCAGATTTAAGATCAGAAATTTTGCAGGAAGCACATAATTCTCCTTATGCTATGCACCCAGGAATGACAAAGATGTACAGAAATTTGAGACCTTTTTACTGGTGGCCTACAATGAAGAAAGATGTATCTGATTTTGTTTCCAAATGTTTGACATGTCAACAGGTTAAAGCTGAGCATCAAGCTCCCGTGGGAAAACTAAAACCTTTAACCATACCAGAGTGGAAATGGGAGAGGATCACTATGGATTTTGTGATGGGATTACCAAGAACAAGGTGTAGACACGATAGTATATGGGTGATAGTAGATAGACTTACGAAATCTGCTCACTTTCTACCGGTTCAACAGACAGACTCGATGGATAAATTGGCTAGACTTTATGTGGAACAAATTGTGAGATTGCATGGAGTACCTATATCTATTGTTTCAGATCGTGATCCTAGATTCACATCTAGATTTTGGGGCAGTTTGCAACACTCCTTGGGAACAAAATTGCATTTCAGTACAGCTTTTCATCCACAGACAGATGGACAATCAGAAAGAACTATTCAGACCTTAGAGGATATGATGAGAGCTTGTGTTCTTAATTTCCAAGGTGAGTGGGATATACATTTACCTCTTATGGAGTTTGCTTATAATAATGGTTATCATTCGAGTATAGGCATGGCACCTTATGAGGCATTATATGGAAGACCATGTAGAAGCCCTATATGTTGGGATGTTGAAGGAATGAGGCAATTGGAAGGACCTGAGTTAGTCCAGGAAACGGTTGAGAAGATCAATGTCATAAAGAAGTATTTAAAAGCTGCACAAGAACGTCAGAAAGCTTATGTGGATCAGCACCGAAGGGAGATGGAATATAAAGTTGGAGATAAAGTGTTTTTAAAAATATCCCCATGGAAAGGAATAGTTCGTTTTGGTAGAAGAGGGAAGTTGAATCCAAGATACATTGGGCCTTATGAGATCATTGAGAGAGTTGGACCATTGGCTTATAGGTTAGCTTTACCACCAGAATTGTCTTTAATACATGATGTATTTCATGTGTCAGTATTAAGAAGATATAGATCAGACCCAAGTCATATGATTCCTGAACCTGAGATTGCAATAGTGAACACAGACTTGACTATTCGTGAGCAACCTTTAGAGATTTTGGGACGAGAAATGAAACGACTCAGAAACCGTGAAATTCCAATGGTTAAGGTGAGATGGAGTCATAATCAAACACTTGATGAGGCAACTTGGGAGGTAGAAGAAAATATGAGGACACAATATCCTTACCTATTTGAAGCTTCTGGTAAGTGAATTTCGGGGACGAAATTATTTAAGAGGGGAAGAACTGTAACATCCCTAAACCCTAACATATACATCTTCCCACATTCATATATGTTTTCATGATTGAATACATACATTTTAGATTCATCTCATTGGCATCGGAAGTTTCGTATGCATAATGCGATTATCATGCGATTAGTAGACGATTAGTGTGTCATTAAGATGTAACGATTGGTTAATTGAGTTAGGACTTAAATGAATGAATGACCATGTCCTTAATTGATTAAATTAGACTTGTGGAGGGCTGGAAATGAGTTTTGTGAACAAGCACCTCACTTAAGCATGATGTCACCCAAGATTGAGACAAAATGCACCTCTTCATTTCAAATGGATGTACACAACTCATTTTTTATGCTTTCCAGCCACAATTTCGACCAAAGCTTCAGCAAACTTCCCTTTTCATACCCTAACATCCTCCAAATAAAAATCTTCCAATTTCTTCCATTGTCAAGCCAAACAAGTTAAGTTAGGAAGCATACTAGGTGATAGACACAACTTGAAGGTTAGTATGTTGTTTTAGCTTGTTTTCTATGAGTTTGAGATTATGAAATACCTAGGTATGATGATAAGAGTTGTTGTGGATGAGTTATTATTGAGTTTGTTGAGTTT
Organism: Euphorbia lathyris; assembly: GCF_963576675.1. Taxonomy (NCBI): domain Eukaryota; kingdom Viridiplantae; phylum Streptophyta; class Magnoliopsida; order Malpighiales; family Euphorbiaceae; genus Euphorbia; species Euphorbia lathyris. The sequence goes on from NC_088914.1 coordinate 1,634,661, forward strand.
TGGTGTTGTTTGAAGTGGTTATAGGCTGTCCAAATGAAAGATATGTATCAAGTGCCCTAAACAGAAATCTAGGGTACTGCTTTCCGTCATTTTGGAGCATGTTTTTCATATTGATATTGTTCGAATTTGAAGATACATAAAGAATAAACTATGTTCCTATATGTGTTATGAAACCCTCTGTAAAATATGGGACTTTAATTCCATATATAGAGGAAGAAAACCTAGATGGATCATGACTGCCTTGAAATTGAATGTCATGTGAGGCAGCCATGTTGATGTAGCATTTTGAGGATCTTAGAGTCCGAATTGGAGAAAGTTGTTTATACAAAAGTGTTCCTAACTACTTGAAGTATATGTCTGTAAAAGGATTTGGCAATCCATTGTACTTAGTGTGAGCTAGGTTGAGTGCATTATGGTAGAGGCAAAGCTGGGTAGTCTGTTTCTTGGCTGGAAACAGGACAGAATCATTTTGCATGCCATATATTGTGCAGAAGTGATATTAATGTGAATTTTGGATATGTTCTACCCATATATGTCTAGTTTCAGTAGGTTCAAGAATCAGGGAATTTGGATTCATATAGAGAAAGTTATGACAGAATGTGTGCAAGTAGGTCATGTGATGATCTAAGACAAAAGGATTAGATTGCATGAACTTTGTGGCATTAGTGTCTTGTAAATCATATAGCATCCTTAGTTTATATTTTCATTAAGTTTATGTTAAGACTAATTGGATCAATGTTATGTGACATTAGGAGGTCAAGGTGCAATTGAACGCACACCCGATCGTGTTGAATAGATCGAACCAAGTGCGACGGTAAGCATATTGCTTATATATGTGTATGAATGTATTGTGCCTTGTGACTTGTTGAGTGTGAGATGTGGTTGAATCTTATGTGAATGATGTGAATCATGTTTGAGTGTTTGTGATACGCTATGATTGATAAGAAAGTGATATGATTGAGTATGTTGCAGTGTTATGAGTAAATACGGCATGTTGAGCCTTGTGCACATACTGGAACTGGATAATGGTTGGATTATAAATGAATATGAGCTTGCTTAGATGGATATGTGAAATGGTCCAAGTTGAGAGTGCTATCCGAATATTGTGAGCCGGAAGCACATGTGTTGAGATATATGAGTACGTGAGTTGAGTGTAACTCCTCCGTAGCACAGATGATTGTATTCCGAATTTAGTGAGCCGGAATACAGATTGGGCCCAAGGACCATTTTATATATATTGTCTAAGTACAACAAGGCCTTTCTGAAATAAGTATTACTATAATAAATGAAACAGGTGAATAAATTATAACTTGGTACTGATGATATATTTTGATTTGTGCTCTTTACATTACTTTTGTATATACATATATGCGTAATATGTTTAATGAGTAGGCAGCTCACCCCTTGCCAACAGATTTTACAGGTTAGGTGGAGTTCTTCTTGCTTAAGGTCGCACCAGCAGTGTCAGTCCATTCTCATCTAGGCATTTTGGAGTCTTGTGATGTACTTTTGTTTTGTAAATCCTCTATGCAGGATAATGACTTAAACGTGTATTGTAAATGCTTTCTCTTATGTATAATCTGTAAAGTTTATATGAGATTGAAGTTTATATGATTGAGTATTGAAAGCATGTCTATAACTGATATTGTGTGAGATATCATGTGATCCAAGTGAGGGGGTTACACGAATAGAGGAAGGTACTCTTGCATATTCAACTGCCTTGTAAACGGTTTGTGCTCTACCTTTAAAAGAGCTCAGTATTGGATTGAAAAAGCCCGGAAGGATTCTGGGGACTGGACGTAGACGGTGAGGCCGAACCAGGATAAGTCTGCTGAGTAATTTCTAACTCACTCCCTCGATATATATATGTATGTGTTGCTTGCTTAAATTACTCAGGATATAAATTGTATAAGCTGACACTGAGTAAGCAGAGTGCTGAGTTGGAAGCTGACCCAAGTGTTAATTCCAAACTCACAAGTAAAACGGTTCTAGTCAGCCTCTGACTAAAGCTGTTTTACATCTCTCTCGGCCGTGCTGACCAAAACTGAGTTAAGTAACTTAAAGAGTTGATTAAGTCAGCATAATTAAACGAAAAAGTTGCATTAGTTCCTAACCCCCCCTTGGAACTAATCACACGGGACCAACAAGTGGTATCAGAGCTCAGTTGCTCATTACTCAAAGATATAACTATCTTGAGCTGATCCCTGTAAATGGTTGAGAACAACACTCGCTTCCTTCTTGGAAATCAAACAACACAGATACTCCCTGAGGGATTATCTATTAGTCAGCCTCCCTTGTTCTTCGGATCAAATTATACATTTTGGAAGAACATGATGAAAAATTTTATTCAAGCTACAAACATGAGTGCGTGGCTTGCAATAGTTCAAGGCCCATATGTGCCTTACAAAACAGTAGACAACGAGAAAGTTGTTAAGAGTGAAACTGAGTGGTCAGAGGATGACCTTAGAAAACTCCAAAATAATGCTTCGGCTATCAATATGCTTCACTGTGCATTAGATGCTGCAGAGTACAACAAAATTTTAGGTTGTGAGTCAGCACAGGAAATATGGAAGAAACTGGAGGTGACCTATAAAGGTACCAGCAAGGTCAAGGAATCAAAGGTGAATCTACATATGAGATTATACGAGCTGTTCGAGATGAATGACAATGAAGACATCTCGGAAATGAACGCAAGATTTACCAACATCATAAATGAGCTGAAGAGACTCGGTAAGAACTTCACGGAAGAAGAGCAGGTGAAGAAAATCTTGAGAAGTCTACCCAAAAGATGGCAAGCTAAGAAGACAGCTGTGGAAGAGGCTTAGGACTTGACTACATACAAATATGACGAGCTGATCGGATCTCTGCTGACCCACGAGATCTCAATGAAGAACTTTGAAGCTAAAGAAAAGTCAGAGGACAAGAAACAAAAATCACTTGTCATGAAAGCTGACTCAACAGAAGCTGACTCATCAGATGATGAGGAGATGGCCATGTTTACCAGGAAGATGAAGAAGCTATTCAGAAAGAATGATAAGAACAGTAAAAGGCAATTCAGAAGAAGCGATAAGTACAAAGCTGAGCCCGGCGACAACAGATACAAAAAGGACAGCTCGAAGCCTGTCACATGCTTTGAATGTCATCAAACTGGGCATATTAAATCAAGTTATCCCACTTTGAAGAAAGAAAAGAAAAGCAGCAGAAAAGCAATGGTGGCAATATGGAGTGACAGTGATGAGTCAACCTCATCAGAAGCTGATGCCACGGAGTCAGCAAACATATGTTTTATGGCTGATGAAGCTGCTGACTAATGCCGATCTGAGCATGCTGACCTCTCAGATGAGTCTGACCAAGAGGAACATTCTAATGAGGTAACATCTCTTCTCATGCTTAGAAATAAAATGGTTAACGCCCTGAGTGATTTATATACACTGGCCAAAAAGTGTAATAAGAAAATAAAGGCACTCAGCAGGCGATGTGATGAGATTGAGGAGGTCAAACTAAGTGATCTCCGACATCTACTTCAGGACAACACTAGACAGGATGAAAATTTGAAAATAATGCATAAATTTGTCTCTGAAGTCCAATCAGACTCTAAGAAGCTGAGAAAGGACATCACAACCATATAGAACCAGCTGAGTACATCGGCTAAGAAAAGGTTCTATCCCAATGCTGAGTATCAAAGTACTGGTCAGCATCGACAGTACACTCAGCAGGACAGTCAGTGTGACTGTTGTGGGAAAAGAGGGCACACCATTGATGTGTGTTGGTACACTCGGCGGAATGTCCAATGCGACTTCTGCGGAAAGAAAGGCCATACTACTAAGGTATGCTTTCATGCTCAGCACAATCGTGCTGACCAAAAACAAAATCACCCTCAAAGGGTAATCTATTGTGACTTCTGTGGTAAAGCTGGCCACACCATAAACATACTTCGTCACAAATTAAAATATGATGCTTCACCTATTCATGCTAACAAACGAGGACCCAAAAAGAATTGGGTACCTAAAGATGAATAGTTCAAAATGCAGGTGAGCCTGAGGTGCGTGGAGAAGTCAAAGCTTTGGTATATTGACAGCGCATGCTCGAGGCATATGATCGGTGATAAAACTCAATTCATCACACTTGAGCGTAAACGAGGTGGAAGTGTAAGCTTCGGAGACAACAAGAAGGGTAAGATAGTAGGTTCAGGTACTATCGGAGGTAACCCTACTATTGAGTCAGTCTCCTTAGTCAGGGGTCTCAAATATAACCTGTTGAGCATGGCTCAGCTATGTGACAGCGGAAGAAAGGTTGTATTTGATGCCACTGAGTGTCGGATACTCGAGGGAAAAACAAACGATTTGATTTTAATTGCCCCTCGTGTTGACAATGTGTACATGTTGAGTTTAGAAAAGAATTTTTCGAAAAACATATGCTTAGTGTCAAAGGAGGATAACTCCTGGCTATGGCATAGGAGACTTGGTCATGTAAGCATGGACCTCCTTGCCAAATTAGCAAGAAAGCAATTAGTTGAGGGTTTGCCCAAACTTAGATTTGAGAAAGATCAATTATGTAATGCTTGTCAGAAAGGGAAACAAACCAAAAAGTCTTTTCAAAGTAAAAATATTGTCTCAACTAAGCGTCCATTGGAATTACTACACTTGGATCTTTTCGGACCTGTCCAGCCACTCAGCTTGGGCGGTAAGAGATTTTCCTTGGTCATTGTAGACGATTTCTCTCGGTACACTTGGGTCATCTTACTGAGTAGCAAGGATGAAGCTTTTGAGACATTCTCAACACTGATCAGAAAACTTGAAAATGACAAAGATTTAAAATTAGCTCACATCCGTAGTGATAATGGCGGAGAATTCAAAAACCAACATTTTGATGAATTCTGTGAAGTCAGCGACATTGACCACAATTTTTCTGCTCCTAGAACTCCTCAAAAAATGGGGTCATTGAAAGGAAGAACAGAACACTAGTTGAAATAGCTAGGACAATGCTGAGTGAGAATAGGCTTCCAAAGTATTTCTGGGGAGAAGCTGTCAACACAGCATGCTATATACTCAATATGGCTTTAGTTAGACCTATTCTTAAGAAAACACCCTACGAACTTTGGAAAGGATGGAAGCCCAATATTGGATACTTTCGTGCTTTTGGTTGCAAATGCTTTATACTCAATACGAAAGACAACCTGCCAAATTTGACTCTAAAGCTGACGAAGCGATCTTTCTAGGGTACTCAACTAACAGTAAAGCATATATGGTGTTCAATAAACGAACTCAAATCGTAGAAGAGTCTGTCCATATCGAGTTCGATGAAACTGACCCTCAGGAAAGTCAAGTCAGTCTGCCGAAGATGACCCAAGCTCAACTTCCGCTGACCAAAATGGAGCTGCTGAGTCATTACCACATGGGCTGACCAAAGGTAAAAACGAACCTGAAATTACCTTTGCTGACCAATCTAAAACTGCAGAGATTGTTGAAACACCTACTCCTGACAACTCAACGTTACCCAAAGAAATCAAAATCCCAAGAGGACATTCGGAGAAGTCCATTCTTGATGCTGCTGAGAACAACCTGATGACAAGAAATCAACTCAGGTGATATCTTAGCAATGTTGTGTTCGTCTCAGTCCATGAACCAAAGAATTTCACCGATGCTGAGCACGACAAATTCTGGATCAATGCTATGCAAGAAGAGCTTGATCAATTCAAGAGAAATGAGGTATGGGATTTAGTACCAAAACCTAGGAATAAAAAAACCATAGGAACTAAGTGGGTCTTTAGAAATAAGCTAGATGAGCAAGGCAATGTAGTCAGGAACAAAGCCCGACTTGTAGCTCAAGGCTATAGTCAGCAAGAAGGCATTGACTACGGTGAGACCTTTGCTCATGTTGCTAGGTTAGAGGCTATACGAATATTATGTGCATATGCTAGTTTTATGAACTTCAAACTATATCAAATGGATGTCAAAAGTGCTTTTCTTAATGGATTTATAAACGAAGAGGTATATGTTAGTCAGCCTCCAAGGTTTGAAGACCCAAAATTTCCAAACCACATTTATAAACTCAAGAAGGCCCTGTATGGCCTGAAACAAGCACCACGTGCTTGGTACGAGAGGTTGACCAGTTTCTTGCTGACCAGGAACTATGTCAGAGGTAAAGCTGACACAACCTTATTCATGAAAAAGGGTAAAGATACCCTGCTGGCACAAATTTACGTAGATGATATTATCTTTGGTGCTACTAATGAAACTATGTGCAAGGAATTTAGTAAACAAATGCAAACTAAGTTCGAAATGTCTATGATGGGCGAGCTCAACTTCTTCCTTGGACTACAAATCAAGCAAGGGAAGAACGACATCTTCATTAGTCAGTCTAAGTTTGCCAAAGAAATGTTAAAGAAATTCGATATGGAAGAATGTAAGCCCATATCTACCCCAATGGGTACTGACACTGTCCTTTGTGCTGACGAGAAAGGTAAGTCGGTAGACAGCAAGTTATATCGAGGTATGATTGGCTCTCTACTTTATCTTACTGCTAGTAGGCCTGACATTCAGTACTCAGTATGTTATTGTGCAAGATATCAAGCTGACCCCAGGTTTATGGTATCCAAATACAAATGACTTCACACTCATTGGATACACTGACGCTGACTATGGACGAGATAAACTAGAGCGTAAGAGTACTTCAGGAGGATGTCAATTCCTTGGAAGCTGTCTAGTATCTTGGTTCAGCAAGAAGCAATCGTCAGTGGCCCTGTCAACAACTGAAGCTGAGTACATTGCTGCTGGAAGCTGTGTGGCCCAGGTCCTATGGATTAAGCAACAACTGGAGGATTATGGAGTACAAACTGATACAACCGAAGTCAAATGCGACAATAAGAGTGCCATTGACTTATCCAAAAATCCAATCCAACACAGCAGGATGAAGCATGTCAGCATTCAGCATCACTTCATTAGAGACCATGTACTAAAAGGAGAGATCAAGCTGACCTACGTACCAACTGATGAACAGCTTGCATATATCTTTACGAAGCCTCTGGCTCGTGAGCAATTTAACATACTAAGGGAAGCTATCGGTATGTCTAATCCTCTTCAATAAAATTCTATGTTTAAATGAATGTTGAGTGATTACCATACTGAGTGATTTGTGCGAATTTAGTAACTATTGCATGCTGAGCTAATATGAAATACATAGAATCACCTTATACTGAGCAGACATATATACTAAGTGGTTATCATAAGCTGAGTTACTAAGCACACAAATACTTCTTCTACGTTAAACTGTGCACTCAGAGTGACAAAAACGTTTAGTATTCTAGATACTGAGTAAAGCCAGTAAAAACAATAAATGCTAGCACGCACATTAAATAGCCACCTAGGATGATATAAGCGCAATAATTAGAAAACACATGCGCCGAATGTGTCATAAATGTCAGGGATAACTGTCGATTGATCATCTCGATGTCAAACTGCCATTCCGACCTATCAGATCAACTCGGCACCTCTATAAATAGTGGACGAATTCCCACTTATCCTTCTTTAACATCTGAAATCTTTGGCATTCAATCTTTCTCTCTCTCAAATGCCAAATCTCTCAAAAGAATCATGTCTGACGATTCACAAAACATCTCCGATGCCGATTATGATGACAATCGCTCCGATGAAAATCCTCCTTCCCCTGCTCAGCAGGACTATGAAGAGACTTCAAGTGAGTCTCAAGGGGATGATCAGCATGACCAATCTAAGGTCAATACTCCGAGCAAAAACCCTAAAGCTGACCAAGCTACACCGTCGAAAAAGAAGAAGGAAAAGAAGAACAAGCCACCCAAGGAGAACGTATTCCTCCCTGTATACAACAGCATTAAGGGTTGTGAGGTACTCCGCTATCGTTGGTTCTCTAAAGGGTTCGTAGAGGCTGAGAAACCCTTCTGTGAATGGATCTCCAAAAACGGCTGGTCTGAACTCTTCTCTCTCCCCGGTAACACCTATCCACATCTGGTAAGGGAATTTTACACAAACCTCAGAGTTAACGAGGACAATGTTGACCACCTAGTGACCAAGGTCAAAGGCAAGGACATCACGATCACTCCATCCTATCTAGCAACTCTGCTAAAGCTGCCGGCCAAAGGTACAGAATTCAGGACCACGAATGACCACACCAAAATTGACTATCCTGTTGAGTTCTTTAAGCCAAAGACCCACAAGGGAGAAATAGCCAGCACGTGCATGGATCAGCCTCAGAAAATGGCTCATTACATCCTGACCAACTTCCTATTCCTGAAGGTTAACTCCTCCTCATCGGCTTCAAACTTTGAGCAATGCTTCATTTGGCATATGCTGACCTACCAACCACTCAATATGCCCGTCTTTCTTATCGGAGCATTCCAACGAAGTACCGGGAAACTCAGGATGGGTTCCCTCATCACAAAAATCCTTCAGGACCACCAAGTAAGCACGGTTGAAGAAGTTGAGGCTTGGGGAACAGAAATCATAGCGACACTGCTATTTGGATTAGCCTATAACCAGCCGATTAAATCCAAGAAAGGAAAAGGTGCAGAAGAAAATGAAGAAGGGGATCATGTGGTTGAAGCTGCACAGGGTGTGCCAACCAAGAAAGGAAAGAAGATAATGGTTGAACCCGCTGACCGAACAAGGCAAGATAAGAAGCGGAAAGCTGACCAATCTGCAAAGGATGTCAACACTGCTCCAAGGAAGCTGAGAATAATCTCTAGCAAAGATGTTGTTGCACAAACTCAAGGTGAACCTAAGTCAGTAGAGAAACAGAAAAGGCAAGTTGAGCCTGAGGAAGAAAGTGAAGAAACCCCTGAGCAACCTTTGAAAAAGAAGAAGAAAAATTCTGGGTTAAAGCCAATTGATGCACCTCCTATTGATTTTGTAATCTCCGAAGACTCACACTTTATGAGAAGTCAAGAGATTGATCTTGAGAAAACTCCTACTGACCAAGAAGAAGAAATGGGTGATATTGGAGGTCAGTTTCATGCTGATAAGACAGGCTTTGCTGAGCAAAGTGAGAAAGTTACTGCTGAGCAAAATAAAACAGTTGATGCTGAGCAGACTGAGAATCAAACTGAGCAACAAGTACAATACAAGGTTATGGAAGGCCTTGATGCTGACCTTGGTCCTATTTCTGCCTCTGAGTCACTTGACTCTATTGCTGCTGACCCCCCTTCTCAAACCAACAAGGACAGCACAGGAAAACGACTCAAACGAAAGGCTCAGAAATCTCCAGTCATCGACCTTCTGGACGATTCTCCACTAAAGGAACCAATCACTGACCTCACCAAACTCCAGTTTCAATTCTTCTCCAGTGTCACTGAGCCAACTCTAGACCAAGTCAAGGAAAAGCAAGCCTCTGTTTCTTAAACTGAGGAACAAGCCAACCCTACAGTTCCTAAGGGTCCAATGTCTGCCGACACTTCTGCTCAACTCCCCACTGAGCAAGTGCTCGAAGTTCCTGCTGCTCAAGACAAAGAGTTAGCAAAGGAAAAACCTTCTCAAGTCAGCTCCGAACTGCCTCCACCTTCTGCAAGTACTTAGCTTCAGACTGACTCTGAGCAGGTCAGCATCTCTGGTGATCCACCTCTTCCAAATACTTCAACGCAGAATGATAACCAGTCAGCTCCTTCTGCTGACCTGAATAAAAGTCCAACTGCTGACCATGCTGGTACTTCTGTTTCTGGACAGCACCAAACACCTCCTCCATCTGGTGCTACTCATATTCCGGCCTCTGAAACACACAATGATGAGTCCTATGCGTACTTAAATGCTTCTGAGTCTAGAAGAAAGATTATCGACTCCGCTCAAGCTCTTCTCCAGGATCTTCATCAAACTCAGGCCGATGCTGCTGGGTCCGTTAATATTGAGCCAACCCAACTCTTCTCTGTCACTCAACTTCTCACTGAAATCAAAGGTCTCAAGGACTTGATGAGTTTCATGACATCCTTTCAATCTCAACAACCCAAGCAAGAATCAATAGTCAAGCTGGCTGAACTCCAGCTGATGATGGTAACTCATATGGATGCCATCCAAGGTCAACTCAATGCCTTATCAGCTACGAACTCAACTTATGCAACCTCTGCTGAGGTCAATCAATACTTCACCCAGCTGACCTCTGAGCTGACCGGAGCTCGTGAGCTTATCTCCTCCTCCTCCCAGTGTTCCATCGAACAGATTAGTGAAGCCGTTCGTCTACTCAATCTGAATAAACAGGAAATGGACATTGACCTAGTGAAGACAAACGAGATTCTACAGTGTACTCAATCTACCCTTAAGCAGGTTCGGCATACCAATGTTCAACGTCAACAATATGATACTGCCCTGCTCAGGATGTTTCATCAATCATATGCCAGAATGACAGAATCTATAACTTGGATCGGGAAATCTCAAGAGTATCTCTTAAGTATGCTCAGTGCCAACATTAAGATCCCCGCTTCCACTATAGCCGATGGCATGGCAGTCTTCAATGGTCTTCGGAAAAGTACGAGTCAGCTTCAAATGTACTCATCCAAATTGACTCGTGCTGCTCAACAGGAAATCTTCTTTCCTCCTTCCAATCCCGATGCTGGCAAAATAGGGGAGAAAGAACGCGCTGCTGGAACTCAGCAGAGAATGGGGGAGATCACTCAGCCCGCCGTCGGAACTCAGCAGAAGCATGGTTCAACTTCTGCTGACCCAAGAAATCCAAGTCAGCAACAAAGACCTGCCAAAGGCAAAGGAAAACTTCAAGTCAACATAAAAAGATAGATTAGGAATAGTCCTAGACTTGTAACTTTTGACATGTTCTATTTTGTTGCTGACTATCTATATAAGCATCTGTTCTTTTCCAAACTGACTTATCTATATGCGATGCTTACCTATTATGATTCAATGCTGATCTATCATACTTAAACTAAACATTGAACAAAATAAAAATCTTGTGAACATAAGGAAAATACAAGTAAAATATACTCAGCACATATAAATCTGATACCCATACAATAACTCTGATACCTATGTGCCACACTGAGTGATAACTATATGTTCCAAGTATTGACCATCTTCTGAAAGCTGACCTAGGCTCATCTGAATTAGATCTTGGAAGGTCTAGAATTGAACTAAGTCAGTATAGGCATGTCTTATTTTTACTCGACTAAATCTTAGAAGGTTTAAAGTTAATTTAGGTCAACAGATGCAACCCTTACGGGGGAGAAATTTCAGAAGTATGAAAAGTGATTCAATCATGGGGAACTTTAATGCTGAGTTCCATAATTAAATATTTTTGCCAACATCAAAATGGGGGAGTTTGTTGAAACACCTTTCCACATGATTTTGATTTGACAAAATTATTTAAGTTAATCCATGATTAAGGGGCAATTAAATTTAAGTGCTTTGGTTTAATTGTACTAATGTATTTGTTCAATGTTGATTATAATTATAAGTGAACAGAAATAAAAAGTACGACAGAACAAAGTCAGCATGAGGCACATAAGCTGAGTTAAACACGACTCAGCATATTAGAAGAAAAGTCATCTTCAAAACAAACGTTTGAAGATGAAGCTGACCAAAGGAGCTGAGTGGAACACAACTCAGCACAATAAAAGAAAAGTCTTCCTCAGAACAAAATGCTTGAAGACGAAGCTGACCGAAGAAGCTGAGTAGAATATGACTCAGCCTCGACAGAGACAAAGATCGAAGGCAACGTCTATTAGAGTCAAGCTGAGCATTCATTAGGACAGCGCGAATGATCCGTTTGCAAAAAGACAAGATCCGACAATTGTCTGCACCAATATAGAAGCTTTGGAATTATGCACGGAGACAGTTTCGAGATGCATGGGTCAACTGGCCGTTGGCTAAAAGACGAAACTGGCACTAGAAGACGAACCTGGCGGAAGAAGACAAGCCTGACGCCTGCTAATTTCAGACGATAGGATTGGCCTTTAAAATCTGTATGCTGACCAGTGAATGACGCAAGGAGCCGTTTGAATTCAACGGATACATCCGAATTCAAATGATTGAGGCATCAGAAATTCACTATAAAAGGACAAGTCCAACTCTTGGATCCTTTGCCGAAGTACAAAAAGAAAAAGAGCATACATACAAAGCACATTCAAACAAGAAAAGAAAATCTTACACCAAATTCTTATTTCTGTGTAAAAGTCTAGATTGAATTTGTACTCATCTAAAGTGTTCTTCAGTTAGAAAGAACAAATTTGTATCAATTGTAAAAGTCGAGAGAGTGGTGCTGAGTACTCGGTTTTAGTACTCAGCGGTAGAGAAAATATGAGTGTTTGGTTATAGCGCTCAGTAGGGGTTGAGTAGATGAATAGAGTAAGGTACTCTTGCATATTCAACTGCCTTGTAAACGGTTTGTGCTCTACCTTTAAAAGAGCTCAGTATTGGATTGAAAAAGCCCGGAAGGATTCTAGGGATTGGACATAGGCGGTGAGGCCGAACCAGGATAAGTCTGCTGAGTAATTTCTAACTCTCTCCCTCGATATATATATATGTATATGTTGCTTGCTTAAATTACTCAGGATATAAATTGTATAAGCTGACACTGAGTAATCAGAGTGCTTAGTTCGAAGCTGACCCAAGTGTTAATTCCCAACTCACAAGTAAAACGGTTCTAGTCAGCCTCTGACTAAAGCTGTCTTACATCTCTCTCGGCCATGCTGACCAAAACTGAGTTAAATAACTTAAAGAGTTGATTAAGTCAGCATAATTAAATGAAAAAGTTGCATTAGTTCCTAACCCCCCCCCCTTGGAACTAATCACACGGGACCAACAGCAATTGCTTCAACCCACTTTGAAACATAGTCTACAGCTACTAATATATAGTTTTTGCCAAAAGAGGAAGGAAAAGGACCCATGAAATCGATTCCCCACACGTCAAAGATTTCAACTTCCAACATGTTTGTGAGAGGCATCTCATCTTTCCTTCCTAAATTCCCGGTTCTTTGACATTTATCACAACGGGTAATAAATGAACGGACATCTTTAAACAGGGTAGGCCAAAAGAATCCACATTCTAATATTCTAGCTACTGTTTTGCTTACGCCGTTATGACCTCCATAAGCGCTTGCATGACATTCTAACATTATAGAGTCATATTCAAACTCACTAACACATCTCCTAAGCATTCCATCGCCGCATGTTTTGAACAAAAATGGATCTTCCCAAAAATATCGCTTAACTTTCGAAAAGAATTTCTTCTTTTGCTGAGAATTTAATCCATTTGGTACAACATGAGCAGCTAAGTAATTGGCTATATCCGCATACCATGGTGCTATGACACTTTTTACTTGCATGAGAAACTCATCGGGGAAATCATCTCGAATGCCTAATGTTTCACCGATGGGACCGTTTTCATCTTCAAGTCTTGATAGATGATCGACGACAAGGTTTTCAATTCCCTTTTTATCTTTAATCGCTATGTCAAATTCTTGTAATAACAGGACCCATCTAATAAGACGTGATTTTGCATCTTTCTTAGCAAATAAATATCTTAAAGCTGCATGATCAGTATAAATGATGACTTTAGATCCTAGCAGGTATGACCTAAACTTATCACATGCAAACACTACCGCTAGCATTTCTTTTTCAGTTGTGGTGTAATTTAACTGTGCACCGGACAATGTGTGACTCGCATAATATATAACATGAAGTTTCTTATCATTCCTTTGACCTAATACACATCCTACAGCTAAGTCACTTGCATCGCACATAATTTCGAAAGGTAAATTCCAATCGGGTTTCGATATTATAGGTGTACTGACTAAAGCTGTTTTCAATGTATTGAAAGCTTGTAAACAATCCTCATTAAAATCAAAAGTTGAATCTTTCATAAGCAAATTAGTAAGTGGTTTGGAAATTACAGAAAAGTTCTTTATAAATCTCCTGTAAAAACCTGCATGACCTAAAAATGACCTTACTCCCTTAACAGTAGTTGGTGGGGGTAATTTTTCTATAACTGAAGTCTTTGCTCGATCCACTTCTAAACCTTTTTCAGATATCTTATGACCTAAAACAATTCCTTCGTCTACCATGAAGTGACATTTTTCCCAATTTAATACTAAATTCGTTTCTTCACATCTAGACAATACTTTATCTAAGTTCTGTAAACATGCATCGAAAGAATCTCCATAAACTGAAAAATCATCCATAAAAACTTCCATGATATCTTCAATGAAATCATTAAATATTGTTGTCATACAACGTTGAAATGTTGTTGGTGCATTACATAGACCAAAGGGCATTCTCCTATATGAAAATGTTCCATAAGGACATGTGAAGGTTGTTTTGTCTTGGTCATCCAGGTAAATGTATATTTGAAAGAATCCGGAATAACCGTCTAGGAAACAATAAAATGCATGATCGGCTATCCTTTCGATCATTTGATCAATGAAAGGTAGAGGAAAATGATCTTTCCTAGTTGCTTTGTTTAGGTTCCTATAGTCTATACACACCCTCCAACCGGTGGTGGTTCGCGTAGGTATTAATTCACCTTCTTCATTCCTTACAATAGTTATGCCTCCCTTTTTAGGTACACAATGGATTGGACTAACTCATTCACTATCCGAGATCGGATAAATGATTCCATTGTCTAAAAGTTTAGTAATCTCATTTTTGACTACTTCTTTCATGTTCGGATTTAGGCGTCTTTGCCTATCCGCTTTAGGTGGCTTATCTTCTTCTAAGTGAATTCTATGCATTACGATACTAGGATTAATTCCTTTTAAGTCTGAAATTTGCCATCCCATACTTTCTATCCTATTTCTAACAACCTCTTTCAATTTTTCTTCTTGATCATTTGTTAATTTGTTAGAGATAATTATAGGTAGAGAATCGCCTTCGCCTAAGAAAGCGTACCTCAAATGACTGGGTACTTCTTTAAGTTCTAATTTAGGGGGTATTACAATTGAAGGCGGAACTGGTCCATCTTCTCGAATCAAAGGCTCTGGGTCCTTATCTTCTAATTCTTCACCCATTATAGGTTCTATTATTTCTTCTTTTTGAATAACGTCTTTGACACATTCTTCAACTAAGTCAAGTTTCATACAAGCGAATTCCTCCATAGGATACTTCATCGCTTTGTTCATATTAAACTCGATCTTATCTTCTCCTATCCTTAAAACTACTTTCCCTTACGACACATCAACTAGAGCACGTCCCGTGTTCATAAACGGTCTACCAAAAATTAGTGGATAATTAATGTCATATGCAAAATCTAATATGACAAAATCGGTAGGAAAAATAAATTTGTCGACTTTAACTAAAACATCCTCAATTATACCATATGGTCTCTTAGTGGTTTGATCCGCTAATTGCAAAACCATATTGGTACGTTTGATATCTTCTTCTAAACCTAACTTGTTAAAAATAGACAACGGCATTAAGTTTATACTTGCTCTTAAATCATAAAGACAACTTGGGAATTCAATATCTCCCAACTTACACGGAATAGTAAAACATCCGGGATCTTTGAGTTTAGTGGGCAAAGTACTTGACACTATTGAACTACAATCCTAAGTTAGCGAAATAGATGAAATTCCTTCCCAACTAATTTTCTTCAAAATTAAATCCTTTAAGAACTTACCATAGTTAGGAATTTGTGTAATTGCATCCATAAATGTTAAATTAATGTGCAAATTTTTAAGTTTATCCAGAAATGTTAAAAGTTGTTTGTCATAGTCCTTATTTCGTACTTTGTGCGGAAAAGGTGGTTTGGGTACAAAAGTTTTTGTACTTGAGTCAATTGGTGAACTTTTTGTGTTTGATGTATCTTCTTTGGGTTTTGGTAAATCAGTTCCTGGTAATGTTGCATCTCCGGGCATTTCTGGGCCTAGATAATTTTTCCCTGAACGAAGAGTGATAGCCTTTACCTGCTCTTTCGGATTTTCTTCCGTATGGTGTTGAAACACCTTTCCACATGATTTTGATTTGACAAAATTATTTAAGTATATGTTTAAAAAATATTCCATAACACACTAAGTTTAAATGCTTTGATTTATTACACTAATGTGTTTGTTCAATGTTGAGTTAAATTATTTATAAGACATAAAGACTAAAGGCTAAAGGCTAAAGGCCCAAAGGAAAGTCAAAGGCCCAAGACAACTCGGCCCGCGTAAACAGAACGCTGTCGTTGTGATCAAAACGCAGCTCAGTGTGAAGAAGGATCTGGAAGACTTTCTTCATCTACTTCGGAACGAAGCTGCTGAGTTGGACGACAAAGAGTACAAGACAGCAGCTGAGCAAGGAACAACTTCAAGACAAAGTATTTCTACTTTGAGTAAAGTTCAGAAGACACAGAAAGCTGTCTGGAAGACTTTGCCATAAAAGGCGAAACATTCTGCCTGTCTGTCTAAAAGCTGCTCAGCACTGACCGAAGACAGAAGATGCAATAATCTGATTGGCCAACAGCACTGAGCATGTACTGAGTGACAACGACATCAAGCCGTTTCCCTCCAACGGTTATTTCGAAATTCGAAATAATGGATGCCTCAAGTGTCACTATAAATAGGCCATTCAGTTGCTTCATTCGATGTAGATCTTCAACTAGCCATTACGCTGACCAAATTTACACTTGAAGTTCTGTGAGAAAAAGCAAAGCAAATAATTACACCAATTTCCATATTACTGTGTAAAAGTCTAGAGTGATTTCCAATCATCTAAATTGTCTTATCAATTGTTGTTTAGGACAATCTTATTATCAATTCTAGAAATAGAAAGGAGAGGCTGAGTACTCGGTTATAGCACTCAGCGGTAGAATAGGAGTGAGTAGAGGTATAGAGGAAGGTACTCTTGTTATACTCAGCTTCTAGTTGTAAAAGGTTTGATGCTCTACCTTTAAAGAGCTCAGTAGAGAATTCGAAAGCTCGGAACGTGTTCCGAGGACAGGACGTAGGCATAGTGGCCGAACCTGGATAAATCTGCTGAGTAACATCTTTCTAACCTTAAACTCCTTTTATATATATTGCTTGCTTAAAAACTGACTAAGTAAAGAGGTCACGCTGAGTCGTGGGCATTGAGTATCTGAGTTCAGGAATAGACTCAAGTGCTATCTCCTGACTCAAGGAAAGAAGATGACTTAGTCACCAGTTGACTAAGCTAGTGGCTTAAGTTCACTCAGCGCGCTGTGTAAACCTTTTTCAAAGAAAAAGAAGTCAGCCTAAACGTACAAAATTTTAAATAGTTCCTATCCCCCCCCCCTTGGAACTAACTTGTTACGTTATAAGGGACCAACAAGTGGTATCAGAGCCCTGAAAAGCTCACTGTGCAAGGTTTAACTACCTTGAGCTGATCCCCACTATGGCTGAAAACAACACTCGGTTTCTTCCAGGAAATCTGACAACTCAGATTCTACCTGAGGGTCTGTCCATAACTCGGCCTCCCCTATTCTTCGGGTCTAACTATACCTTCTGGAAGAATAGGATGAAAAATTTCATTCAGGCTACAAATATGAGTGCATGGCTATCTATAGTCCAATGCCCGTTTGTTCATGTTGAAACTGTTGACGGCCAAACGGTTGTTAAAGCTGAGTCCAAATGGACAGAAGATCATCTCAAGAAGCTAAAAAATCATGCTTCGGCTATAAACATGCTTCACTGTGCGCTAGATGCTGCAGAATACAACAAGATTTCAGGTTGTGAGTCAGCGCAGGAGATCTAGAGGAAGCTGGAGGTCACCTACGAAGGAACCAACAAGGTGAAAGAGTCCAAGGTGAACCAGCAAATGAGATTATATGAGCTGTTCGAAATGAACGATGATGAAGGAATCTCAGACATGAATGCAAGATTCACAAACATCATCAACGAGCTCAAGAGACTTGGGAAGATCTTCACTGAGGAAGAACAAGTCAAGAAGATTCTTAGGAGTCTTCCTAAAAGCTGGCAAGCAAAGAAGACCGCTATTGAGGAAGCTCAAGACTTAACCACCTATAAGTATGATGAACTCATCGGCTCACTGCTGACCCATGAGATCTCGATGAAGAATTTCGAGGTGAAGGAAAAGTCTGAAGACAAGAAGCAAAAGTCTCTTGTTATGAAAGCTGACTCCACTGATGGGAGCTCAACAGATGATGAAGAGATGGCTACGTTTACCAGAAAGATGAAAAGGCTGTTCAAAAAGAATGACAAATATTCTAAGAAGCCTTATAAGAAGTTTGATAAGTATAAAGCTGACTCCAGCGACAGCAAGTACAAGAAAGACAGCTCAAAGCCCATAACTTGTTTTGAATGTCATCAAACTGGCCATATCAAGTCAAGCTGTCCGTCGCTAAGGAAAGAGAGAAAGAACAACAAGAAGGCAATGGTGGCAACCTGGAGTGATAGTGATGATTCATCATCATCTGAAGTTGATGCCACTGAGTCAGCAAAGATCTGTTTCATGGCTGACGAACTTGCTGAGCCATGTGTCTCTGAGCATGCTGACCCCTCCATTATATCTGACGATGAGGAACATTCAAATGAGGTAATATCACTACCCTTGCTCAGAAATGAAATGGTTAATGCCCTGAGTGACCTTTACACTCTTGTCAAAAAGTGTAATAGAAAGGTTAAAGCACTCAGCAGGCGATGTGACGAGGTTGAGGAGGTCAAACTGAGTGACCTTCGATATCTTCTCTAAGACAACTCAACTTTGCATAGCAACATAGAAGTTATGCACAAGTTTGTCACGGAGGTCCAATCAGATTCTAAGAAACTGAGGAAGGACGTCACATCAATTCAGAACCAACTTAAGGTTCCGAATAAAAGAAATAATCCTCTGAACACTGTGCACCGAAGTACTAGTCGGTAGAGATGGAATTCTCAGCGGAATGTCCAGTGTGACTTTTGTGGGAAGAAAGGACACACCACAAAGGTGTGCTGGCACGCTCAGCACTGGGGTGCTGACCAGTCAGTGAGACATCCTAAACAGAAGGTCAGCTGTAACTTCTGTGGAAAGAATGGACACACTGTTCAAGTGTGTCATCATAAAATGAAATATGATGCTGTACCTATTGAACCTAACAAGCAAGGACCCAAAAAGAATTGGGTACCTAAAAGCAACTAGCTATATTGCAGGTAAGCCTGAGATGTGCTGAGAAGTCAAAGATGTGGTATATTGACAGCGCATGCTCGAGGCATATGACTGGTGATGAAACTCAGTTCATCACATTTGTGCGTAAACGAGGAGGAAGCGTAAGTTTTGGAGACAACAAAAAGGGTAAGATAGTAGGGTCAGGAACCGTTGGAGGTAATCCTACTATTGAGTCTGTCTCCCTAGTCAGCGGACTCAAATATAACTTACTCAGCGTAGCTCAGCTATGTGACAATGGGAGAAAAGTTATATTTGATGACACTGGATGTAAAATATTCGAGGGTAAGACTAATGAGTTAATTTTAACTGCCCCTCGCATTGATAATGTCTTCATGCTGAACTTAGAGAAAAAGTTTTCAAAAACTGTATGCTTAGTGTCAAAGGAAGAAAATTCCTGGCTATGGCACAGGAGACTTGGTCATGTAAGCATGGACCTCCTGGCCAAATTAGCAAGAAAGCAATTGGTTGAGGGACTGCCAGAACTTAAATTTGAAAAAGATCAATTATGCCACGCTTGCCAAGCTGGAAAACAAACCAAACAATCCTTTCATAGTAAAAACATTGTCTCAACTAAGCGTCCATTAGAGTTACTACACTTGGATCTCTTCGGTCCAGTCCAGCCGCTGAGCTTGGGTGGAAGAAGATTCTCCTTGGTCATTGTAGATGACTTTTCTCGGTACACTTGGATCATCTTGCTGAGCAGCAAGGATGAAACCTTTGAGACATTTTCAAATTTGGTAAGAAAACTTGAAAATGATAAAGACCTTAAGTTAGCTCACGTCCGAAGTGATAATGGTGGAGAATTCAAGAACCAACAGTTTGTTGAATTCTGTGAAACCAACGACATTGACCATAGTTTCTCTGCTCCTAGAATGCCTCAACAAAATGGGGTTGTTGAAAGGAAGAACAGAACCTTGGTTGAAATAGCCAGGACAATGCTGAGTGAGCATAGGCTTCCAAAGTACTTTTGGGGAGAAGCTGTCAACACAGCGTGCTATATTCTTAATAGGGCTCTTGTTAGACCTATACTAAAGAAAACCCCCTACGAACTTTGGAAAGGACGAAAGCCCAATATTGGATACTTTCGTGCCTTTGGCTCAAATGTTTTATTTTGAATACCAAAGATAGCCTAGCTAAGTTTGACTCAAAAGCTGATGAAGCTATCTTTTTAGGCTACTCAACAAACAACAAAGCATACAGAGTTTTCAATAAGCGAACTCAAGTCTTAGAAGAGTCAGTACATGTTGAGTTCGATGAAACTAACCCTGCAGGAAGATACAAGCTGCTAACTGAGGATGATCCACACTCAGCACCCGCTGACAAAGAAGCTGCCGCTGAATCATTTCCTCAAGGGCTGACCAAAGGTAAAGGTGAATCTCAAATTGTTTTCACTGACCAATCTAAACATGCAGAGATTGTTGAAACACAACCAGCACACGACATGAATCTACCAAAGGAGATCAGAATACCAAGAGGACACTCAGAGAGTGCCATTCTTGATGATGCTGGGAATACCATGATGACAAAAAATCAACTCAAGAGATACCTACCAGCGCAAGATATCAATCCATCAAGGGAGATCAAGATACCAAGAGGACACTCGAAGAATGCCATCCTTGACACAGCTGGGAATACCCTGATGACGAGAAGCCAACTCAGGAAGTACCTCAGCAACGTAGCATTCGTCTCAATCCAGGAACCAAAGAATTTCGCTGAAGCTGAGTATGATGAATACTGGATGAATGCAATGCAAGAAGAACTTGATCAGTTCAGACAAAATGAAGTATGGGATCTAGTGCCAAAGCCAAGAGGCCAGAAGACCATAGGAACAAGATGGGTCTTTCGCAACAAGCTGGATGAACAAGGGAATGTGGTCAGAAACAAAGCAAGACTTGTAGCTCAGGGCTACAGTCAGCAAGAAGGTATTGACTACGGTGAGACCTTTGCCCCAGTGGTAAGGCTAGAAGCTATAAGAATTCTATGTGCATATGCATCTTATATGAACTTTAAACTGTTTCAAATGGATGTTAAGAGTGCATTTCTTAATGGAGTTGTAAACGAGGAAGTCTATGTTAATCAACCTCTAGGGTTTGAGGACCCTAAGTTCCCAAACCACGTTTATAAACTCAAAAAGGCTTTGTACGGCCTCAAGCAAGCACCACGTGCTTGGTATGAGAGGCTGACCAGTTTCCTGCTGACTAGAAATTATGTCAGAGGCAAAGCTGATACAACCTTATTCATTAAGAGAAAGGGTAAAGACACCCTGCTGGCACAAATATATGTTGATGATATTATTTTCGGTGCTACTAATGAGTCAATGTGCAAGGAATTTAGCAAGCAAATGCAGACTGAGTTTGAAATGTCAATGATGGGAGAACTCAACTTCTTCCTTGGACTTCAAATCAAACAAGGGAAAAATGGCATCTTCATCAGTCAAGCTAAATACGCCAAGGAGATATTGAAGAAATATGATCTTGAAAATTGCAAGCCAATATCTACTCCTATGGGCACTGACACTGTCCTATGTGCTGACGAGAATGGTAAGTCGGTAGACAGCAAATTGTATCGAGGTATGATAGGCTCTCTACTTTACTTAACAGCAAGTAGACCGGACATTCAGTTCTCAGTATGCTACTGTGCTAGATATCAATCTAACCCTAAGGAATCTCATTACATAGCTGTAAAAAGAATCCTTGGATATTTGCAAAGCTCAGTGAACGCAGGATTATGGTATCCCAACACGCATGACTTCACACTCGTTGGATACATTGACGCTGACTATGGACGAGACAAGCTTGAGCGAAAAAGCACCTCTAGAGGATGCCACTTTCTAGGGAGCTGTCTTGTATCCTGGTTCAGCAGGAAGCAGGCGTCAGTAGCCTTGTCTGTTGAAACACCTTTCCACATAATTTTGATTTGACAAAATTGTTTAAGTATAATTTAAAATACATATTCTAAACACACTAAGTTTAAATGCTTTGATTTATTCTACTAATGTGTTTGTTCAATGTTGAGTTAAAACTGTTATAAGACATAAGAATTAAAAGGCCCAAGCCCAATACGGAAGCCAAGGCCCAAGTCAAACAACTCAGTACAACTCGGCCCACGTGTGTCAAGACGTTGCCGTTTTGAACAAAACGCAACTCAGCAGAAGGAAGGATCTAGAAGACCTTCGGGAACAACTTCAAGATGAAGCTGCTGAGTAGTCTTGACAAAACGTACAAGACAGCAGCTGGCAAATGAAAACGTCCAGACAAAGTATTTCTACTTTGGGTAAAGTTCAGACGACACAGTATGCTGTCCAGTTGACTTTACCATAAAAGGAGAGACAGTCTGCTGAGCTGACCGAGGACAGAAGATACACAATTCTGATTGGCCGAGAGCTCTGAGCAAGTCAGGATGACAACGACATATAGCCATTTCCCTCCAACGGTTATTTCGAAATTAGAAATGACCGATGCCCAGACGTCTCTATAAATAGTGCCATCAGAAGCTTCACTCTATACAGAACTTGATCAAGCCATTACGCTGACCAAATTTCTACAAGTTCTGCAAGCAAAGAAGCAAAGCAAAATCTTACACTACAATTCTTATATCTGTGTAAAAGTCTAGAGTGATTGTTTCAATCGTCTAAAGTGTCTTAGCAAATATTTGTATAGGACAAAACACTTATCATTTCTAGAGATAGAAAGGAGAGGCTGAGTACTCGGTTTTAGTACTCAGCGTGAGATTAGGATTGAGTAGAGGTATAGAGGAAGGTACTCTTGTCATACTCAGTTGCTGATATTGTAAAAGGTTTGAGGCTCTACCTTTAAAGAGCTCAGTAGAGGATTCGAAATCTCGGAACGTGTTCCGGGGACAGGACGTAGGCTTAGAAGAAACCGAACCTGGATAAATCTGCTGAGTGAAGTATTTCTTACCTTAACTCCTTATATATATTGCTTGCTTAAAACAACCAAAAACTGACCAAGTAAAGAGGTCAAGTTGAGTTGTGCGCGTTAAACATCTGAGCTCAGGAATAGACTTTAAGTGCTATCTCCTGACTCAAGCTAAGAAACTGACCTAGTCACTAGTTGACTAAGCCAGTATCTTGCTGTTTACTCAGCGCCGCTGTTAAAACCTTTTTCTTTAGAAAAAGAAGTCTGCCCTAATTGCGAAAAAGTTTAAATAGTTCCTAACCCCCCCTTGGAACTATACTTGCAACCTTACAAGGGACCAACATTGTCTACCACTGAAGCTGAGTACATTGCTGCTGGAAGCTGTGTTGCTCAAGTCCTATGGATTAAGCAACATCTTGAAGACTATGACGTTCAAACAAAGACAATTGAGGTCAAATGTGACAACAAAAGTGCAATTGATCTATCAAAGAACCCAATTCAGCACAGCAGGATGAAGCATGTCAGCATCAGACATCACTTCATTAGAGATCATGTACTCAAAGGTGAGATCAAGCTGACCTATGTCCCAACGGATGAGCAGCTTGCGGATATCTTCACAAAGGTACTGGCTCGTGAGCAGTTCAGCATACTGAGAGAAGCCATTGGTATGTTTAATCCTCTTCAGTAAATTCCAGTTCTTAATATAAATTTATGCTGAGTGAATTACCATGCTGAATGCTATTATTTGCTGAGTGATAAATGTATGCTGTGGTTTATGCTAAATGAATAAATATTACATATGCTCACTGAGTGGTCATTTGAAGCTGAGCAACCAATCACTTAAACCATCCGTTTGTGTAAAGCTGACTAACTTAGAATATAGAATGATTAGGATTCTAAAGCCGAGTAAAAGACACATTGCACTTAATGCTAAAGCACGCGTATAGCCACCTAGGGTGACATTTGCGCCGAATGTGTCATAAATGTCAGGATCCTTGTCGATTGAATATCCCAAGGACAAACTGACACATGGATTCGATAAGATCCACCTCTCACCTCTATAAATAGTGGGCAAATCCCCACTTTTATTTCTTTACGCTTACAAAATTCTCTAACTCTCATATTCTCTCTCTAAGAAATCAAAACCTCCCAAACTTCTCTGCGAATATGACTAAGGTTTCACTAAACATCTCCGGTGCCGTTCAACCCCAGAACTCCTCCGATGCAAGCCCTAAGTCTCCTACCCAGCGTGAACAAAACAAAGCTACCACACCAAGCAAGAAAAATCTAGCTGACCAAGGTAATTCTTCCAAGGCGAAGAAACCTAAGCAACGAACCTACACTAAGGTCTATGAGAATGTCAGGGAATACAAGATTGACTACTCAAGGTGGTTCTCAAAAGATTTTGTGGAAAAAGAGGAACCATTCTGTGAGTGGATTTCAAAGAATGGCTGGACCGAGCTGTTCTCCATAAGCTACAACACCTACCCTAACTTAGTAAGGGAATTCTACCATAACATGTGTGTCGCTGATGATAACCAGGACCACTTAGCCACCAAGGTGAAAGACAAAACCATCTTCATTAATCCCACCTACCTAGCCAGCCTACTGAAATTCAAGAATGAAGGAGCCATTCTTAGGAAGTCTGGAGATCAGGACGTTACTGGGTACTCCACTACGTTCTGTAAACCGACTGGCCATGCTGGCGAAATCTCCAGCACTTCAATGGGCCAGCACCAAAAGATGGCACACTACCTGCTGACCAACTATATATACCCGAAGATAAACTGCACAAGCTCAACAACCAACTTTGAGCAATGCTTCATATGACATATGCTGACTTACAAGCCCATCAACATGCCAGTATTCTTGATTGCCGGCTTTCAAAGGAGCACTGGTACTCTGAGACTGGGCTCACTCATCACCAAGATCCTTATTGACCACCGAGTAGACCTATCGAAGGAAACCAAAGCCAAAGGATCTGAGATTACTACCGTTGCCCTATTCGCTTTGAAATTTAATCAACCAATCAAGAAAGGAAAAGGAGCTGCTGACCCAAACACTGAGGGAATGGTAATCTCAAAGGGCAAAAGAACTAAGGCCCTTGCTGACAGGAAGAGGAAAGCTGTGCAAAGCACCTCTAAGGAAGCTGCTCCCACACCAAAAAAGATCAAGGTTGTGTCCAAGGGAACAACTGCCCATGCTGAGCCCAAGTCAGCAGAGAAAAGACCTAGGCAAGATGAGCCTGAGGCAAATGAAAGGGAACATGCTGATGATGAACCTCTAAGCAAGAAGCAGAAGAACTCTTCCGAGTTAAGTCCAATAGACGCCATTCCTGCTGACTTCTATGTTCCCGATGACTCTCACTATACTCGGAGTCAAGGTGTCGTTGCTGAGGAACAGAACAATGAAGTTGAGCTAGATGATCAGTTTATCGAAGAGTTGGAAGAAGAACTAGAGGACGAAGATCAGGATAATGAGCAAGAAGAAGAAGGACAAGAGAGTGGTCAGGATGACACTGAGGAGACAGCCAGTGAAGCAGATGCTGAGCCAACTCACACTGAGTTGACTACCGATGAAGGCACTGAGCAGCCAGAGCAGCAAGATGCTGATAATGGAGAACACTCTCCATCTCATTCAACTCAAGCTGATCCCACTCCTCCAAGGACTCAGGGAAAAAGAACAAGACTTGTCAAGGCACACCAGACAACTGTGCTTGATGTCATGGATGACTTAACACAGAAAAGACCATCCACCGATCCATCGACTATTAAGCTCAAATTCTTCAAGAGATCTTCTACTTCTCAGCCAGAGCAAACGAAAAAGCAAGCCTCTGTTTCTCTATCTCAGGAACAAGCCGACTTAGATGCTTCTGAGAACCAAACTAACTCCGAGCCTATTCTCAACGCAGATGCTGACCCTAGCCCTTTGCCGGCAAAGGAAATTCCTGCTAACCCTGAACCTATTCAACCTTCAACTGGATGTCAGCTTCAGCCTAACTCTGAACCTGCATCCGATGCTGCTATTCAAACTCATGCAGAACAAGTGCATGGTGAAGCTCTAAGACCAGAAACTGACCCTATAGTGAATCTCACTCCTCCACCAGCTGGTCAAGCTAATGAAGACTCATTCAATTACCTAACTGCCACTGAGTCTGGAAGAAAGATAATCAACTCAGCTCAGGCCTTGATCCAAGACCTTCATCAAACTTCAAACACTGGTGTTGGGTCTGCCGATAATGAGTCCACTCAGCTTCCACAAGTCACTCAACTTCTCAATGAGGTTCGAGGTCTCAAAGACTTGCTGAGTGTAATGATCAATGTCCAAGCCCAACAACCAAGGCAGGAGTCCATCACAAAACTGGCTGAACTCCAGCTGACTATGGTTCAACATATCAACTCCCTATAAGGACAATTTCAAGCCTTGTCAGCTGTGAACTCAGGATATGCCACTTCTGCTGAAGTTCATCAGTTATTCACCCAGCTTCAAACTGAGCAGGAGAAGACAAACCATCAGCTTTCTTCTTACTCTCAATGCTCAGTAGAACAGATCGGCGAAGCTGTTCGTCTTCTGAATTTGAACAAGGCAGAGATGGACACTGAGCAAATGAAGCAGAATGAGATTCTCCAGTCTACACACCAAATATTCACCCATGTTCGTCATTCCAACATTCAGCGTCAGTTCTATGACTCATCTCTACTCAAGATGTTTCATCAAGCTTATGCTGCGCTGACTGATACATTAACTTGGATGGGTAAATCTCAAGCATACGCACTGAGCATCCTCAGCGCTGCTGAAATTGGAGTGCCTCAAGAGGTCCTTGATGACGGTGTTGCTATCTTTGATGGCATAAATGAAAGCACTGGGAAGCTGAAGGAATTCTCAGCTCGCATCTCTGAAGCTGCCCAAAATAGCACTTTCAGGCCTCCTCCTCCTCCCGATGCTGCCAAAACCGGGGAGAAAGAACAAACAGGAAGAACTCAGCATGAGGCTGCTGGAAGTAGTCAGCTTAAGGGAAAGGGAAAACTGATATATAAGAAGAAATAGCATAGTTAGGATTGCTAGTTTTTAAAAGTCTTAAGTTTCCTTGTTATGCTGTTTAACTTGATTAAAATCTTATGTGATGCTGAGCTATTATGTGTTGCATACTTCAACTGTGTTTATTATTCTTAATGTCTTCTGATTGTATGCTGTTAACATTGTCTTATAAGACTCATTGAACAATAATATACTCAGCGCTCTCTGATAGTTAAATCTTCCGCTTAAACTGAGTTAATAGAATATGTTTCATGAGCTGACCTTTATTTAAAAATTGACCTAGATTAAACCTTAAAATGTTTAGGGTAAAACTGTGTCAGTAGCTCAACCCTTATGGGGGAGTTTATTAAGTTATAAAAGGTCAACTATCATGGGGGAGCTCAAAACTGAGTTCTTCACTGAATAGTTTTGCCAACATCAAAATGGGGGAGTTTGTTGAAACACCTTTCCACATGATTTTGATTTGACAAAATTATTTAAGTATATGTTTAAAAAATATTCCATAACACACTAAGTTTAAATGCTTTGATTTATTATACTAATGTGTTTGTTCAATGTTGAGTTAAATTATTTATAAGACATAAAGACTAAAGGCTAAAGGCCCAAAGGAAAGTCAAAGGCCCAAGACAACTCGGATCTCTTCGGTCCAGTCCAGCCGCTGAGCTTGGGTGGAAGAAGATTTTCGTTGGTCATTGTAGATGACTTTTCTCGGTACACTTGGATCATCTTGCTGAGTAGCAAGGATGAAACCTTTGAGACGTTTTCAAATTTGGTAAGAAAACTTGAAAATGATAACGACCTTAAGTTAGCTCACATCCGAAGTGATAATGGTGGAGAATTCAAGAACCAACAGTTTGTTGAATTCTGTGAAACCAACGACATTGACCATAATTTCTGTACTCCTAGAACGCCTCAACAAAATGGGGTTGTTGAAAGGAAGAACAGAACCTTGGTTGAGATAGCCAGGACAATGCTGAGTGAGCATAGGCTTCCAAAGTACTTTTGGGGAGAAGCTGTTAACACAGCGTGCTACATTCTTAATAGGGCTCTAGTTAGACCTATATTAAAGAAAACCCCCTACGAACTTTGGAAAGGACGAAAGCCCAACATTGGATACTTTCGTGCCTTTGGCTGTAAATGTTTTATCTTAAATACCAAAGACAGCCTAGCTAAGTTTGACTTAAAAGCTGATGAGGCTATCTTTTTTAGGCTACTCAACAAACAGCAAAGCATACAGAGTTTTCAATAAACAAACTCAAGTTTTCGAAGAGTCGGTACATGTTGAGTTCGATGAAACTAACCCTGCAGAAAGATACCAGCCGCTGACCGAGGATGATCCACACTCAGCACCCGCTGACCAAGAAACTACCGCTGAGTCATTTCCTCAAGGGCTGACCAAAGGTAAAAGTGAAACTCAAATTACTTTCACTGACCAGTCTACACCTGCAGAGATTGTCGAAACACAACCAGCGCAAGACATCAATCTACCAAAGGAGATTAGGATACCAAGAGGTCACTTAGAGGGTGCCATTTTTGATGCTGCTGAGAATACCCTGATGACGAGGAATCAACTCAGGAGATACCTCAGCAACATAGCATTCGTCTCTATCCAGGAGCCAAAGAATTTTGCTGAAGATGAGTATGATGAATTCTGGATGAATGCAATGCAAGAAGAACTTGATCAGTTCAGATGAAATGAAGTATGGGATCTAGTGCCAAAACCAAGAAGCCAGAAGACCATAGGAACAAGATGGGTCTTCCGCAACAAGCTGGATGAACAAAGGAACGTGGTCAGAAATAAAGCAAGACTTGTAGCTCAGGGCTACAGTCAGCAAGAAGGTATTGACTACGGTGAGACCTTTGCCCCAGTGGCAAGGCTAGAGGCTATTAGAATTTTATGTGCATATGCAAGCTATATGAACTTTAAACTGTTTCAAATGGATGTTAAGAGTGCATTCCTTAATGGAGTTATAAACGAGGAAGTTTATGTCAATCAGCCTCTAGGGTTTGAGGATCCTAAATTCCCAAACCACGTTTATAAGCTCAAAAAGGCTCTGTACGGCCTCAAGCAAGCACCGCGTGCTTGGTATGAGAGGCTGACCAGTTTCCTGCTGACTAGAAATTATGTCAGAGGTAAAGCTGATACAACCTTATTCATTAAGAGGAAGGGTAAAGATACCCTGCTGGCTCAAATATATGTTGATGACATTATTTTTGGTGCCACTAACGAGTCAATGTGCAAGGAATTTAGCAAGCAGATGCAGACTGAGTTTGAAATGTCAAT
Organism: Euphorbia lathyris; assembly: GCF_963576675.1. Lineage (NCBI taxonomy): Eukaryota > Viridiplantae > Streptophyta > Magnoliopsida > Malpighiales > Euphorbiaceae > Euphorbia > Euphorbia lathyris. The sequence goes on from NC_088914.1 coordinate 1,663,925, forward strand.
GATGGGAGAACTCAATTTCTTCCTTGGACTTCAAATCAAACAAGGGAAAAATGACATCTTCATCAGTCAAGCTAAATATGCCAAGGAGATATTGAAGAAGTATGAACTTGAAAATTGCAAGCCAATGTCTACCCCTATGGGCACTGACACTGTCCTATGCGCTGACGAGAATGGTAAGTCAGTAGACAGCAAATTGTACCGAGGTATGATTGGTTCTCTACTTTACTTAACTGCTAGTAGGCCGGACATTCAGTTCTCAGTATGTTATTGTGCTAGATATCAATCTAACCCTAAGGAATCTCATTACATAGCTGTAAAAAGAATCCTTAGATATTTGCAAGGCTCAGTGAATGCAGGTTTGTGGTATCCCAATACTCATGACTTCACACTCATTGGATACACTGACGCTGACTACGGACGAGACAAGCTTGAACGAAAAAGCACCTCAGGAGGATGCCACTTCCTTGGGAGCAGTCTTGTGTCCTGGTTCAGCAAGAAGTAGGCGTCAGTAGCCCTGTCAACCACTGAAGCTGAGTACGTTGCTGCTGGAAGCTGTGTTGCTCAAGTCCTATGGATTAAGCAACAGCTTGAAGATTTTGGCGTTCGGACTAAAACAATTGAAGTCAAATGTGACAACAAAAGTGTCATTGACTTATCAAAGAACCCAATCCAACACAGCAGGATGAAGCATGTCAGTATAAGACATCACTTCATCAGAGATCACGTACTCAAGGGAGAGATCAAGCTGACCTATGTCCCAACGGATGAGCAGCTTGCTGATATCTTCACAAAGCCACTGGCTCGTGAGCAATTCAACATACTTAGAGAAGCCATTGGTATGTTTAATCCTCTTCAATAAATTCCAAGTATTGTATGCATGCTGAGTGAATTACATGTTGGATGAATTATGCTATTACATGCTGTGTAGATAAATATATATGCTAAGTATTTATCTCAAGCTGAGTTACTAAGCTTAAGATCGATTCCTCTACATAACACTGACTACTCAGAATTTTAAACGCTTAAAATTCTTAAAGCTGAGTTAAGAGTTGTTGCAAACTTTAATGCATAGCACGCGAATTAAATAGCCACCTAGGATGACGTATAGGCTATAATTAGAAAATACACGCGCCGTATGTGTCATAAATGCCAGAATCTTTGTCGATTGAGAGTCTCGAGGTAAAATGGACAACCCAACGCCTTGGATTAACTCAACATCTCTATAAATAGTGGATGAATTCCCACTTTTATTTCTTTACGCTTAGAAATCTTTGGCATTCAGACTCTCTCTCTAAAAATTCCCAGACTTCCCAAAACTTCTCTGAGAATATGACGAACGGTTCTCTAAATATCTCCGGTGCCGGTTTACCCAACAACCGCTCCGATGCAAACCCCAAATCTCCTACCCAGCGTGACCACACTAAGATCACAACATCGAGCAAGAAAGCTCAAGTTGTCCTAGCCACCTCTGCGAAGGAAAGACAACAGCAAAAGGATAAGGGTAAGAAAGTAGTAAAACGCACCTACTCTCAGGTTTTCGAGAGTGTGAAGGGGTGTAAGATTGATTACTCGCGATGGTTTTCAAAGGGATTCGTGGAAGCCGAGCAACCCTTTTATGAGTGGATCAAGAATAATGGTTAGATCGAGCTGTTCTCAGTTCACAATGCTACTTATCCTGAGCTGGTAAGAGAATTTTATGCCAACCTAAAGGTCGCCGATGATGACCGAAACTACCTAGTTTCTCATGTTCGAGGAAAGAACATCTTCATCAACCCTGCATATCTTGCCTCACTGTTCAAGCTGAAAAACGAAGGAGCTATACTTCGTAAATCTGGTGACCATGAGAAAACCAACTACGTTCAGACCTTCTGTAAACCTAAGGGTCATGTAGGTGAAATCTCGAGCACTTCCATGGGTCAGCATCAAAAGATGGCCAATTACATACTGACCAATTTCCTTTTCCCCAAAATCAACTGCACCAACTCAGCAACCAATTTCGAGCAGTGTTTTATATGGCACATGCTGACCTACACATCGATAAACATGCCCGTATTCATAATCGGTGGGTTTCTACGAAGTACCGGAACCCTTAGGTTAGGGTCTTTTATCACCCGAATCCTCAAGGATCACATTGTGGACATGGTTGCAGAAATCAGCACTCGGGGAACCGAGATTACAGCTGCTGCCCTATTCGGTTTGGCCCATGATCAACCTATTGTGCCAAAGAAAGGTAAAGAGGAAGCTGTCCAGAACGCTGAGGGGGCGGTGACTCGAAAGGGAAGAACTCAAAGAAAGAGGAAGGCTGTCCAAAGCACCTCTAAGGCTGCTGCTCTTGCCCCAAAGAAGCTTAAATTTTTCTGCGGAGGAACTAAGACTCAGATTCAACCAGGTCAGGGTGGATCTAGGTCAGCTGAGAAAAGACCTAGGCAAGCTGAGCCTGAAACAGAAGAAAGAGAGGTTGATGACCAACCATTAAGGAAGAGGAAGAAACAGCTCAATTTTGAGTTAAGACCTATTGATGCCCAACCAACAGATATCGTCGTTCCTCCTAACTCACACTATGCACAGAGTCAAGGCATTGACGTTGAGCAACAGTTTGAGGAAGAACAAAACCAAGACCAATTAGGTGGTCAGTTTGTCGAGGAAGAGTTGGATGACCAGTTAGAGGAAGAAGAACTGGATGATGAGTCTGAAGAAGAAGAAAGTGGTCAGGATGACACTGAGGAACCAGCAGATGATGAGAATCTTGAACCAATCAACACTGAGTTGGTTGATGAAGAAGAGACTGAGCACCAAGTAAATGCTCCTGCTGTTCAAAGGGAAACTTCACCCACTGACTCCATTGAGTCCATCCCTTGTGACCCTACTCCTCCAAAGCTAAAGAGACTGAGGAAGAAGAAAGCATTCCGAGCACCCATCATTGACCTAATGGGTGGCTCACCTCTAAGGGATGAGATCACTGACCTTACCGAGGTACATCTTCAATATTTCTCCAACCCACCTGTGCCTCAACCAGAGTTACCAGAAAATCAAGCCTCTGTTTCTCCGAAGGAACATGCCGACTTAAATGCTTCCGCAATCCAAAGTAATGCCGAGCAAATACTCGAAGATTCTACTCCTCAACCTGTTGAGCAAGCTAAGGAATTACCTGCTTAGGTGGACACTGAACTTCCTCAAATTCCATCACCTAGTCAGCTTCAGCATGACCCTGAGCAAGGAACACTTTCTACCGATCCTCCACTTCCACAACTCAACGTGTAGAATCAAATTCAGTCAGTTTCTACTGACAACACTAATTCCAGGAGAGCCGCTGACAATGCTGGGCCTTCTAATGATGCACAGAACCAAACACTGCACTTATTCGGTTCTACTCCTCCTCCGGCATCTGCGTCAGCAAATGATGGATCCTTAAGCTATTTGAATGCCTCTGAGTCTGGTCGAAGAATCGTTGACTCAGCTCAAGCCCTTATCCAGGATCTCCATCAAACCAGCACCGATGCCGCTGGGTCTACTAATGCTGAGACAACTCCACTTTCATCTGTCACTCAGCTTCTTACGAAGATCAAAGGTCTGAAGGATCTTTTGAGTGTCATGACATCCTTACAATCTCAACAGCCCAGGCAGGACTCTATCACAAAGCTGGTCGAACTCCAGCTGACCATGGTAAACCACATGAACTCACTGCAAGGGCAGATTCATCAATCGTCAGCTGCGAACTCAGCATATGCCACTTCTACCAAAGTACATCATCTCTTCAGCCAGCTTCACACTGAGCAAGAGAAAACAAATCACCAGCTTTCCACCTCCTCCCAATGCTCCATTGAGCAAATTAGTGAGGCTGTGCGTCTGCTGAACTTAAACAGGCAAGAGATGGCCACTGAAGAGCTTAAAACCAATGAAATTCTGAAGTATTCTCGAGCGACTTTCAGCAATGTGCGCCAAATCAACGGTCAATGTGAGTATTATGATTCATCCTTGCTAAAGATGTTTCATCAAACTTTTGCAATGCTCACTGAAACCATGCACTGGGTTGACAAGTCTCAAGCCACTGTGTTGAGTATGCTGAGTGCTGCATCTATCGGAATTCCTCGATCCATTGTGGATGATGGTGTTCCAATCTTCGACGGAATGAATGAAAGCACAAGAAAGCTAAAGGCATTTTCTAAACACCTCACTCAAGCTACCATTGAAGAAACCTTCATTCCCAAACCTGATGATGGCAAAACAGGGGAGAAAGAACAAGCCCCAAGAACTCAGCAAGCTTCAGTTAGTCAACCGCAACACAAGGGCAAAGGCAAACAGAAGTAGCATAACCTGTATTGAATAGGATAGCTAGCTTTTTAAACCTTTATATCTGTGTTCCTTTTGAATGTGAATCCTGTTTGTGCTGACTTTAAATTCAAAACAAATTATATGCATCTCTTTCATACTGACTACTATCATGCGATGCTTACTTAAGTGATTGTTATAATTTGTTAGAATGCATCTTCATCAACTATGCTACAATGTCTATATTAATATGTCTGCTGTGTTGATCTAATATGTTGACCACTTCTTATATGTCCACTTAACTAAAACTCATTGAACAAAGCATACTCAGCGCTCTCTGATATCTAAACCTTCCGCGTAAAACTGAGTTAAATAGAATATGTTCCATGAGCTGACCTATCTCTAAAAACTAACCTTAGACTTACTCAACTAAACCTTGAAATGTTTAGAGTAAAACTAAGTCAGTAGCTCAACCCTTACGGGGGAGTTATTTGATAAAACAAGGTCAACTATCATGGGGGAGCTCAACACTGAGTTCTTCGACTGAATATTTTTTGCCAACATCAGAATGGGGGAGTTTGTTGCAACACCTTTCCACATGATTTTGATTTGACAAAATTATTTAAGTAATGATAAAAATATTCTAACACATTAAATTTATATGCTTTGATTTATTACACTAATGTGTTTGTTCAATGTTGAGTTTAATTATATATAAGACATTGAGATTAAGAAGCCCAAAGGCCCATAAGGTGGAAGTCAAGCCCAAGTCAACACATCAAGACCATTCGGCTCAAGAGTTCAAAATGAAGCCGCATCAAGAAAAACGACGACTCAGCAAGAGAAGGATCGAGAAGCCTTCGTGGCAAAAGCTTCAAGTTGAAGCTGCTGAGTTGGACGACAAAGCAGTCTGGACAGCGGCAGACAATGTTCAACTTCTAGACGGTATTTCTATTTTGGGAAAAATTCAGAAGGCGCAGGAAGCTGTCTCGTGGACTTTTCCTTAAATGGCGAAACATTCTGCCGAAGACTGACGAAGACAGAAGATGCAAGAATCCTATTGGCCAATGACGCTGAGCACGCCCAAAGTGACAACGACAGGAAGCCATTTCCCTCCAACGGTTATTTCGAAATTCGAAATGACCAGGTGCCTCAAGTGTCACTATATAAAGGCCATCCATTTGCTTCAATCGATGCAGATCTTCAACTAGTCAAAACGCTGACCAAATTCATACTTGAAGTTTCTGTGAGAAAAGCAAAGCAAATACCTTACACCAAATTTCCATATTATTGTGTAAAAGTCTAGAGTGATTTTCAAATCATCTAAAGTGTCTTAGCAATTGTTGTTTAGGACAAACATTTTATCATTTCTAGAAGAATAGAAAGGAGAGGCTGAGTACTCGGTTATAGTACTCAACATAAATATAGGAGTGAGTAGAGGTATAGAGGAAGGTACTCTTGTTATACTCAGCTTCTATCTGTAAAAGGTTTCGTGCTCTACCTTTAAAGAGCTCAATAGAGAATTCGAAAAGCTCGGAACTGGACATAGGCGGAGAGGCCGAACCAGGATAAGTCTGCTGAGTAACATCTTTCTAACCCTTAAACTCCTTTAATATATATTGCTTGCTATAAAACTGACTAAGTAAAGAACTCACGCTGAGTTAAGTTTACTAAGAGGCTGAGTTCAGGAATAGACTCTAAGTGCTATTTCCTGACTCAAGTAAAGAAGCAGACTTAGTCACAAGTTGACTAAGCTTGTGTCTTGAATCTACTTAGTGACGCTGTGTAAGCCTTTTCATAAGAAAAGAAGTCAGCCTCAACGGACAAATTTTTAAATAGTTCCTATCCCCCCTTTGGAACTAACTTGTCACGTTATAAGGGACCAACAGGGTAGTTCGGTATGACCATAATACGGAGGGAATATGGTCGGGCCATGCTTGCCCTTTGTCAAACAGTCGGGCTTTGATCCCTCGCAAAATGGTTCGATTACTGACCTCCATCAAGCCATTGCTTTAAGGGTGAACGACTGATATGTAACGTCCCTTGATTCCCCAGGCCGAGCCAAAGTCTCGGAATTAGGCACAGTCGAACTGTTGCCCGTTGTCGGTGATGAAGGAGTGAGGCACTCCGAATCTGTAGATGATCACTCGTTTGATGAAAGTAATGACCTTGTTGGCTGTGATTTTGGCGATTGCTTCCGCCTCGATCCACTTAGTGAAGTGATCGATTACAACAACAATAAAGTTCTTTTGCGCTGGGGCAATGGGAAAAGGACCCAACAGGTCAATCCCCCATACAGCGAAAGGCCACGGGGTGACGATACCCTTGAATGGTGCTGCTGGGGCGTGGTAATTATTGGCGTGAACTTGGCATGCCTGGCAACTGCGCACTATTCTGACGGTGTCAGAATCCATGGTTTGCCAGTAGAGTCCCTGAAGCCGAGCCTTCTTTGTGATAGACCTTGCACCTTAGTGCGAACCGCAAACCCCTTGGTGGATCTCTTTGAGACAATAGTCCCCCTCTTCTTTCGAAATGCACTTCAGCTATGGCTGCGAAGCTGCCTTGCAATATAGAGTTCCGTCATGCATGGCATAACACCAAGATCGTTGCATGATGAGGGACGCCAGAATTCTGTCCTCGGGAAGGGTTCCGTCTTTCAAAAATTTGACTATGTCGCTTCGCCATCCCGAGGTTGCTACATCAGCCTGGTCGATCTGCAGCGAACACCCCGCCTCGATAGCTGGAGCGGGCGAAATTTCAATGAGAGTACTCAGATCGGTGGATTATTCTCCTGCTTTGAGGGTTGCAATGCCATCCGCCTCCTCATTTTCCTCTCGTGGGATCAGAATCAGGGTGAATGTAACTCCTCTGCTAGTGAGATCATGGAGCAGAGTCTTCACCAGCTCTAAATATAGGCACATAGTGGGGTCCTTGGCTTTGTAAGGGCCATTGACGTGACATACTATGAGCTTCGAATCCGAGTATACTATTAGGTGTCCCTTCACTAGCGTTTTGGCCAATCAAAGAGCTGCGATTAACACCTCATACTCTGCCTCATTATTGGTGGTTGGGAAGTTGAGTCGAACGACATATCGTAGGTGGAGATTGTGTGGTCCGCGTATGGCGATACCGGTGCCTGCTCGTCCTGGGCCATAAGATCCGTCCACGCTCATGGACCATTGATCCATGTTGCTGCAGTCTCTGCTCGGAGTTGTGTGGGCAGTTTTGGTACCGATGAACTCAAGGAGAAAATCAGAGAGCACTTGTGCTTTAATCGTGGTTCGGGCTTCGAAGCATATATCAAATTGCGAGAGGCAGATGGACCAGTTAGTAATGCGCCTGGAGACCTCGGGTTTTTGGACTGCCTTCTTTAGGGGGTAATTGGTCTTGACGATGATGGTATGAGCTTGGAAGTATGGCTGCAAGTGCTCTGATGCTTGTGTTATGGCGAATAGAGCTTTTTTGACCTCCGAATATCGGATCTCAGCTCCCTTGAGAACCTTGCTCAAGAAATAGATAGGGAACACCTCGTCGCCTTCCGTCTGAGTGAGGGCCATTACGACGGCTTCTTCTGCGATGGTGTAGTAGAGATGAATGTCCCTTCCCGGTCACGGAGCCGAGAGCAACGACGCAGTGGTGAGGAAGACTTTGATAGCATCAAAAGCCACCTGACAGTCCGTCGACCAGGCGAAAGGGTGTTCTTTTTTAAGGGCTTTGTAAAAAGGGAGGCAGCGCTGTGCCGAACAGGACATAAATTGTCCCAAGGCAATAAGGCACCCATTAAGTTTCTGCACGTCCTAGAGGTTGTAGGGTGCCTTCATTGCCAAAATTGCCTCGATTTTTGCCGGGTTGGGTTCGATCCCCTTCTCTGACAAAACACAACTGAGGAACTTGCCTGATCGAATGCCGAAGAAACATTTTTCCAGATTTAGCTTGAGGTTGAATTCTCGGAAGATGTTGAAAACTTCTGCCAGATCTTGCAGATGATCTTGTTCTTGGGTGCTTAGGACAACCATGTCGTCAATGTAGACCTGCACCGTGTTGCCAATGAGGTGGGTGAACATCTTGTCGATCAGTCTCTAATACGTGGCTCCCGTGTTCTTGAGGCCAAATGGCATTACATTGTAGCAATACGTGCCTTCATAAGTGATGAAAGCCGTTTTCTCCGCGTCTGCGGGGTCTAGAGGTATCTGATGGAAACATGTGATAATGTCAAACTGCGATAAGATTTTTCGTCCGACGGTCTGATCGATCAGTTGATCTATGTTAGGCAGCGGGTACCAATCTTTAGGGCATGCTTTATTAACATCGGTAAAGTCTACACACATCCGGTACTTCATGCTGGCCTTCTTTACAAGCACACCATTAGAAAGCCAGTTCGGGTAGTACACCTCGCGAATGAACTTTACAGCTAGAAGTTTTCTAATCTCGGCCTTGACGGCCACTTGCTTGTCTTGCGCTTGGACGCGCTTCTTCTACTTCACCGGCTCGATTGAGGGATCGATGTCCAGCTTGTGCATCTCTTGATCGGGTGACAGGCCCGTGATATCTTCAGTGCTCCATGCAAAAACATTCGCGTGCTGTGTCAGGATGGCCTTTATTTCCTCGATAAGGTCAGATGGTATTCTGGTCACGATTTTCAGCATCTTTCCCTCCCTGACCGAGCAATACATGACTAGCTCAATTGGGCGTGGGGTTATAGCCTCTCATGTCCATCAGGTCGTCTTCCAGGTACAGAGCTGTCCGCGGTTGTGTCACCTGCCACTATAATTTCTTGGCCAACATTCGGTCTTCGGGAATTGTGATTTGGCCGTCACGATGCAGGAGAGTCAGGCATAGCTCGAAAATATTGACCGTGGCCCTCAAGGTTGCCAGTAGAGGTCTCCCGATGATGGCATTGTAGGTAAGTGGGATGTCCACTACTACCCACTCGACGATGCACTCCACCTCAATGCCGTTGTGAGCCAAGATTGTTAGGAGGGTAATGATCCCTTTGACTGGGACCTCAATCTCGGACAGCCCCACCAAAGGAAAGGTTCCCGCTTATAAGGCGCTGCTGACACCCTTCATTGCCTGTAGTGCTGCCCAAGTGATCAGATTCACTGAGCTTTCTGTGTCAACAAGCACTCGATGCACGTTGAAGTTAGCAATGCTCATGGTGATGACAAGTGCCTCTGAGTGGCTGGTTCGGAGTGGGGGCTGCAGTGTCAGGGTCTCATCCGCTGTCTTTCTCTTGCGGGAAGTCTCCGGGGAGTCGCAGTGTGCCGGGGTTACTTCTTGGATGACATGGATCTCCCCCCTGAAACCTTGGTCTTTTGGCATCCTCGGGCCGGCCGGCATCCCGCTGCCTCGGGCTCTGCTCCCTCTGCCTGGGAGGCCTCGAGGGTGCGCCCTGCTCTGTGATTCTGTCTATCTCTTTCTGTAGTTGATGGAAATTCTCCGTCGAGTTACCGAAAGATTTATGATATTTGCAATATTCTTTTTCGACGTGGGCCTTGGTTTTGTCTGCCGGCGAGGCCTGATGTGTGTATCTTCTTGCGACGTACTGCGAGGTGTAATGGACCTCCTTCCCACGGAGTCTATCTCCTCTCTTTTCTGAGGCAACTATTTCGACCCGCGGGGGGTAGGGAATGGGAGCATCCTCCCTACATCCCCGACCTACATCGCGAGCCTCTCCCGATAGCTTGCTTTTCTCCTCTTTCCGAGAGTCCCCCCTGGCCTTATCCTTCTCTGACTCCTCATAGCCAGCAGGGCGATCGCAGTCGTCATATCGGATGAAAGTCTGTGCCATGGTCATTAGTTCCTCGAAAGACCGAGGCATATTTCTGAAGCACTTTTGCTTGAGGGGTTCGCAAGAGGTGCCCTTCGTGAGAGCATCATGTGCTACTTTTAGGTTGAGCCCTTTGACCTGAGAGGCCATGTGGTGGAATTTGGAGAGGAAATTGTGTAATGGCTCGGTGGTTCGCTATTTGAGACCGTTGAGGTCGGAACTATTCTTTCTTACTTTCATGGCCGCGGCGAACCTTGAGAGGAAGAGTTCTTTCAAAAGATCGAATGAGTCGATGGATTCGGGCGCCAGTCCCCGATACCATTCTTGCCCGCTCGCAGAAAGCGTAGTGGGAAAGACTTTGCACATGATGTCCTCGTCTTTGGAGTAGAGGTTGATGGTGCTTATGAAGGAGGCCACATGATCATTAGGGTCTTCGATTCTCGAATACTGCGATAGGTGAGGAGCCTTCTAGTCTCGTGGAAACCTAGTCTCGATGATTCGCTGTACCAATGGATTCTTGCTGGATGTGACGCTCCCTCCCATGACTCCTCCGAGTGCCCGTTTGTCGAGGAAACATTGAATCTTCAGCTCCAGAAGGTCCTCACTGCTAGCAGCTATTAGAGGCTCGGAGCCCGTGGCCCTACCCATCGGTAGTGTACTCGGGCTCTCTGGTGGCACCTCAATGGATGCGTTCTAGACAGTAGGTCCCCCTGTGGTCATGCTTGCTTGCCGCGGTTCCGTGGCCTCCTTGAGGTACTGCCAGAATTTAGCGTTTTCTTCTTGCATGCTTCTTTGCTGCTCTATGATTTTCATCTGAGCCGCCATGTGTACGACCTGAGTGGTTTGGAAGCTGCGTATTGCACTGAGAAGCTGCGAGGTATTATATGCTTCCTCTTCCGCTAGGTCGACCTCCTCCATTAAGGGGGCCAGGTTCCTGGGAGAGCCGGCACTGACCATAATTCGTTTGTCATGGAGCTGGCTGCTCCGGTGACCGGTTCTCTTGTTGGGGTAGACTCAGTTGGCGTTTGCATCTTTCCGAAGCTTCGAGGTCACTCGTAGTCCACGATCACCGCACCAAATAATTAGGTATCAGACTATAGTGCTTTCGTAGTAGGTCCTGGCTCGGCGAGAGGCTCCACTGCGAGGTGCTCCGGTCTCCTGGTTGCCGTCTCTGTGGGGGGATCGGTCCCTGTAGATACTCCGAAGCTTAAGATAGATAGTGGTTCTAAGCGGGGTGCATTAAGTATATATTCGAGATGCTATTCTGTCCACATACCTTTGGTTCGAAGGGCCTTTGGCTATTTATAGGCATGTTAACGGGCTTGAGACTCTCAAGGGCCCCTAAGCGTTTGTGGGCCGTGCCCATATTCCGAATCACTTTCTAACATTATGATAACTAAATCCTTTATTAGTGTCTTAAAATGACTGTTAAATGTTCAAGAATTAAACTTGTTTAGAAGGACATTTACTATGAAACCACATGTTTTATTTTCTAAAATCACTAATTTTGAAGTTTTTTCTCTCTAAAAATTCACTAATTTCTCTTGCATAAATGCCCCCTTTTTCATTTTATTACACTTTTGCCATTTCTTTTTCTTTTTTTATGTGGCAAGTAGATATGATCTTAAAGATTTTATAAGAGTATTGATAAATACCGTCCCCAAATTACTTATCACCATCCATTTTTTATAATTTCGCCCTTTTCATATTTTTGAACAAAAACCAAAAATTCTCTCTTTCGAGCAAAACTGAAATTCTAAAAAAAATGGATATGGGAACTCTGAAAATGGACGATTTGGAAGACGAGGTAAAAAATCGACCCAAAACTATTGAAATTAACGTTTTTGGAAAAAAAAAATATTATTTTTTACATGGATTTTGCCTGAGCAAGAGAAATTCCCGCCTGCCTTTTGACACATAAATAGTGATGTGGTTGAATCCTGAGAGTCCAACAAGGTTAAAGGAATGTCGTTGTCCGGCTAACGCGCTCTGATGACTAAATCAGTTTATAAAAAGGACTGGAAGACGATCACAATCAGTAAACAAAAGTTGTAATGTAAGTATAATAGAATGAATGAACATATGTACCTTGAGTTGAGCTTACTCTACGTATACTATGATCGATCTGTAGAAAACGGTTACTAGTTGAGGAGAGGGGTGTGCTACGTGTCACCTATTGGCAGGTGAATGTGTGTCCAGATATCGGAGCTTGGTATTCTTCAAGTCCACTAGCATGTGATTCTCGGGATCGGGAGCAATCATAGTAACAACTAGATCTTTGATTGAGTCTGTGAGATTTTCCGAATTAAACTTTTTAGTACGCAATCGTACTACTATGTCCATATAAAAACAAAAAACCATATAAAAAAATCGTACAATTATATTTCACTAAAGAGATGCCACATATCCTCTTTCAGAGGATTCGGATCTATTGAACACCACGTGATAGAAATAATATAATTTAATTATGATACCTTCTGTTATCAATTATATTTAATTATTTTAACAATTTATTTATTTTTTTTCCACTTCCACTCATTAATAATCAGTCATTATCAATGTTATTTCCTCTAATTTGCTTTAATAAAACTTGTTTCATTAAAGAAACATGTACTAAGATAACATAATATTTAAGATAATGCATACATTTAACAATTATATTTAAGATAACATAATATCATACATGATCATGTTTTGAATAATTCATACATGTGGTTCAAAATGTCACCTTTTTTTTTTATGTTACCTAGATTTAGTTTATGATAAATTGTGAAAATAATTTATGGGTTAAACATCGGATTAAAGTTGACCTTTCACGAGCATTTGTGGTCAACACTAGTAAGGAAGTAAAAGATTATTTGTGTGATACTCAAGTCAGTAAGAGATTGAGAGAGAATCGAGTAGAAGTGTAGGGGCGGAGCTAGAGGGGGCGGGAAGGGTCGGCCGACCCTCCGGCCCCGCCGGAAAATTCCTTAGAGTTTTCCAATCTGACTCCACCAAGATATTCCATATATAACTGGAGCCCCTCCAGCCATGGTTGTATCTTGAAAAAAAAAAGAAGGTTTAGCGAGAAAAAGAACAATAAAGGTTATTTGGGTTTTTTTTTCTGTCAATTGACAATTATGGCCAAGCTACTGGTATGTCAGTTCATTTTTTTTAAAATAATTTCTTTTGTGAATTGGTTTTAAAGCAATTTACCATACTCCTCCTTGTGTGTGAAAGACTTCATTGTTTGGTGCATTAAGCTCTTGATCTTTCATTTAGACACATTAAGCCTCTGATCTTTTATTGTTTGGTGTATTAAGCCCTCGATCTTTTATTTAGACACATTGAGCCCTTGATCTTTCATATATGGGTGTATTAGGTCCTTTTGTAAATCAATTCATATATGGGTGTATTAAGGGCCTGTTTGATTCAACTGTTAGCTAGTAGATGTTGTTGTTGGTGTTAGCTGTTGTAGTAAGTTGTTGGTTGTTTGTTATTAATTGTTTAATTATTAGTGTTTGGTAAAATTATATTGAACTGTTACTGTTAGTTTATATTTATTTCTAATATGGACATGTTTTAAATTAATCTACAAATAAATTATAAAATGAAAAATATATTATACAAATTAATAAAAATAAATTATATAAAGAATAAAAAATAAAAAATTTATCGAACGCAACAAAACTTTGTTTTTCGATAATTTTGTTCTAGAAATAAAAATAATGTGAAAAAGGAAACACATTTTGTGGAAATAAGAAAGATAATTTTATCAATAACAAGTAACTACAGACAACTATCCATGAAAAGAGTTTTTCGTGAAAAGCTCCAAAATACTGCAGTGTCTAGAGAAAATACTAAACGTTGTGGTTATATAAACCTAACCAAACGCTATGTTTTCTGTGGTCTGGAGTAAAACACTAATAATTAAACAACTAATAACAAACAACTTATTACAACCGCAAAAAGCTAACAGCAATAACAACATCTATTAGCTAACAGTTGAACCAAACAGACCCTTAATACACCCATATATGAATTGATTTACAAAAGGACCTAATATACCCATATATGAAAGATCAAGGGCTCAATGTGTCTAAATGAAAGATCGAAGGCTTAATGCACCAAACAATGAAAGATTAGAGGCTTAATGTGTCTAAATAAAAGACCGAGGGCTTAATGCACCAAATAATAAAAGATCAGGGGCCTCATGATGCTTTTGCCAAAATATATATCAAATCAATTACTATTTTTAATAAACTATTTTACTTTAAACACAGATGGTTCTTGCCTTAAGGACGGTAAGATTGATGCAGGAGGTGTTCTGAGAGATGATGGGGGTGCTTGGTTGTCTGGGTTTGCTCAGAATCTGGGCTTGAGTTCGTCCTTTTCGGCTGAGCTTTGGGAGATTTTTTCTGGTTTAAACTTGCCAAGAGTCTGGGTTTGAAGAAGTTGATTGTAGAATCTGACAACCTTGAGGCTATCAAAATGATTTCCGATAATAATGCTATTTATTTAAATAGCCAAAATCTAACAAAGGTATTAGAAGATTTTGCTCTTCCTTTGATTTCATAAATTTCAGCCGTATCTTCAGAGAACAGAACCGGGTAGCGGATCGTTTGGCGGCTGCTGGTCATGAGGGGATGTTGGGCGTCACGACCTTTTCTTATCCTCCTGATTATCTTTCTTCTCTTCTTTTTGAAGATATGGTGGGGGTTAGCTTCCCTAGGCTAATCTTAGGCTAGGTTTTTGTTTTTGTTTTTGTTTTTTTTCTTTTTTTCCTGTTCCTACCAAAAAAAAAAAATAAACTAAATGAAAATGAGGAAATATTGTGTTATAGAGATTAGGCTTAATGCTTCTCCAGCCCCCTTAACTTGTCCAAATTGGTCATTTTACCCCTCCAACTCATCGAATGTCCTATTTACCCCCCTAACTCCATAAAAATGGTATTTCTCATCCCCTTAACTTGTCCAAATTTGTCATTTTACCCATTCTCAACTCATCGAATATCCTATTTACCCCCTTAACTCCATAAAAGTGCTATTTCTCACCACTTATGATCCTATTTACCCTCTTAACTCCATAAAAATGGTATTTCTTATCCATTTATAGTAGTAAAAAAAGTTGAAAAGAGAAAGAACGAATAAAAAATACAAATAACAAGAACATTAATATAAACAAATTAAATACATTATATGTAGGGATAATGTACCAAAATAGGCCTATGATTTTTGGGGAAGTATCAATTTAGGTTCCACTTACAAAATAGCATAAATATAGGTTTAACGTTTAAATTTTTTTATCAATTTAGGCTTCGATAACGGATTGTAAGGGGTGAAAAATACCACTTTTATGGAGTTAAGGGGGTAAATAGAACATTCTATGAGTTGGGGGGATAAATGGACAAGTTGAGGGGGTGAGAAATACCACTTTTATGGAGGTAAGGGGGTAAATAGGACATTCGATGAGTTGATGGGGTAAAATGACCAATTTGGACAAGTTAAGGGGGTTGGGGAAGCATTAGCCTAGAGATTATGACCATAAATTAGGAAAAAGTACGAAAAATGTTTGTGCTTTGCTAAATTTGTAAATACTTTGCTAAATTTGTAAATAGAGATATGCGATTTAAAATTTTGTAAATATAGATCCGTGGTATGTTTTATTTATAAAACAAAGATCACACAGTTAAATTCTGATTAAGTCAACCATATTTTTACCTTAAAAAAATTATTCTTACCTAGCGATTAAACACAACCTCCAAAGAACAACTTCCTAAATTAAAACAATAAATCATATTGTGGATATTTTACCTTTTTTACTAATTTGACAGTTTATTTTACACCGTTAAATTTGATTTTGAGATCTCTATTTTGTCAATATATAAAATGTAATTTCAAAAAATTATTGTAAATATTATTGAAATAAAAAATGTCATTTTAACCCATGGAATGATAAAAAAAAAATTTACACAATCCTTGTACTGCCAGCTCCGCTAAACTTTCGGTTCTGGCTCCGCCACTGTAGAAGAGCTAAAGATGAGTAGAATAATGTCAAGTTATTTGTTTGCACCAAAAAGCAAGAAATGCTCTCTAGATTTTAGCAGTGAAGGTTTAAGGTTTATTGAGAGATTTTCAGAGGAATCGGAGATGGAGCTGATAAGAAGAGCGAGAAAGAGAACGACAATGGTTGCCAGTAATGGTGGTGCCGGAAAGACACGGAGCGAACACTCGCATTATAAGAATTTGTCCTACATAAATGCCCTTTGGTTTTCGTTTTATTACACTTTTGCCATTTCCTTTTCTTTTTGTAAATTACACTCATGGCAATTGAACTTTAATTTTTAATAGTATGATCACTGAACTTTACACTTTTTAATACTGGTGGTTACTAAACGCCTCAAAATAAAAAATTCGAAGATTTAATGATTTTCTAAGGAATTTTAATTCTTTTGAGGTCATTTAGGTATTGTTTGGTTAGGAGAGAGTGTGAGTTTTTAGAGAGAGAAAGCTCCAAAAAATGTGATTTTGGAAAATAAAAATATAGTTTCATGGTAAATGTTGTTATGAACAATTTTAATTCTTGAATATTTTCATTTTGGGGTCGTTAACGGTCATTTTGAAAAGTTAGTTAAAATTGAGTGACCACTAATGTTAAAAAGTGTAAAATTCAGTGACCATACCGTTAAAATTGAAGTTCAGTGGTCATAATATTAAAATAGATAACGTTCAGAGGCTATTGGTGTAATTTACCCATTTCTAGAAGCTGGAAGTACACAAATAATATGGGGCAAATTATATTGATGGCCACTACTCATTTTCACATTCAAAACTCAACTTTATATTTTCTAACATTATGGTAACTAAATCCTTTATTAGCGTCTTAAAATGACCGTTAAATGTTCAAAAATTAAAGTTATTTAGAACAATATTTACTATGAAACCACATGTTTTGTTTTCTAAAATCACTAATTTTAAAGTTTTCTCTCTCTAAAAATTCACTAATTTTTCTTGCATAAATACCCCATGTTTTTCATTTTATTACACTTTTGCCAGTTCTTTTTCTTTTTTTCTACGTGGCAAGTAGATATGATCTTAGAGATTCTATAAGGGTATTACTAAATATCGTCCCCGAATTACTTATCCCCATCCATTTTTTACAATTTCGCCCTTCTCGTATTTTTTTAATAAAAACTAAAAATTCTATCTCTCGATCAAAACTGAAATTCTAAAACAAATGGACCCAAGAACTCCGAAAATGGATGATTTGGAAGATGAGGTAAAAAATCGACCCAAAACTATTGAAATTAACGTTTTTGGAAAAAAAATTATTATTTTTTACATGGATTTTGCCTGAGAAAGAGAAATTCCTGCCTACCCTTTGACACATAAATAGTGATGTGGTTGAATCCTGAGAATCCAACAAGATCAAAGGGATGTCGTTGTCAGGCTAACGCGCTCTGATGACTATGTCAGTTTATAAAAAGGATTGGAAGACGATCACAATCAGTAAACAAAAGTTGTAATGTAAGTATAATAAAATGAATGAACATCTGTACCTTGAGTTGAGCTTACTCTATGCATAATGTGATCGATCTGTAGAAAACGGTTACTAGTTGAGGAGAGGGGCGTGCTACGTGTCACCTGTTGGCAGGTGAATGTGTGTCCGGATATCGGAGCTTGGTATTCTTCAAGACCACTAAACCTGTGATTCTCAGGATTTGGAGCAATCATGGTAACAACTAGATCTTTGATTAAGTCTGTGAGACTTTCCGAATCAAAGTTCTTAGTACGCAAGTGTTTGAAGGGCTTAAGCACAGTACGGGTCAACTCCAACAGTATTCAGCTTTGCTAACTCGTGCTGTTGATCAAGGGAAATTTTATGCTGCTGTCCCTCAGCCCGTTGATGCTGGAAAAACGGGGGAGAAAAACAAACATCCGACAGACGGAAATCAAAAGAAGAAACATCCTTGCTCCACTTCTGCTGTCCCTCCCAGTACACAAACTCAGCAACAAGATACAACGAAGCCAAGTCAGCTAACAAAGCCCAAATCGAACCAAGTTCAAGTCAACATTAGAAGATAGATTTTTTAACTTGTGTAATCTTAGTGTTTGCTGTTGACATGCTTCTTGTTGCAGTGAGTTAATATATTACCGTATCTTCTTTTAAACAACTGTGTTAATTTGTTTATCGCTTTATGCTTATTTGCTGTGTTGATCTAGATCCATGTCCTTTCTCACATGTCTTCTTATTTAAATCTCATTGAACAAAGTAACTGAAGCTTGTGAACATAAAAATTAATCAAGTACTTGGCCACTGAGTAAAACTACTCAGCCCCAACTAATTCACTCAGCCTACTCTGATATCTATACTTAATCTTCCGCTTAACTTAATATCAAAACTGAGTAAAGTGAAAATGTTTCAAGTACTGACATTACTCTGAAAACTGACCTTAGACTTACTTGATTAAACCTTGAAATGTTTAAAGTAAAACTAAGTCAGTAGTTCAACCCTTACGGGGGAGAATCTTAAGAAGTTAAGAAAAGGTCAACCATCATAGGGGAGCTCAACACTGAGTTCCTTATTGAATATTTTTGCCAACCTCAAAATGGGGGAGTTTGTTGAAACACCTTTCCACATGATTTTGATTTGACAATATTATTTAACAAGAATTAAATCTCCATGATAAAAATATTCTAACACATTAAATTTAAATGCTTTGGTTTATTTATACTAATGTGTTTGTTCAATGTTGAGTTATTTAATTTATAAAACATTAAGTTGTAAGGCCCAAAGGCCCACAAGAGAAAGTCAAGCCCAAGTCAACGAATAAAAGCCTCACGGCCCAAGCAGATCAAAACGCAGCCCATACTGAGTAAAACGCAAGCCCAACAATGAGAAGGATCGAGAAGCCTTCGACCAAAAGCTTCAAGATGAAGCTGCTGAGTTGAGCGACAAGAAAGTAAGATCAGCGGCTGACCTGAATAAACTTGAAGACAAAGTATTTCTACTTTGGGTAAAATTCAGAAGACGCAGAAAGCTGTCTGGAAGACTTTACCATAAATGTGGAGACATTCTGTCTTGTCCGATGGAAAGCTGCTGAGCACTGCCAAAGACAGAAGATACAAGAATTTGATTGGCCGAAGATGCTGAGCACGTACTGAGTGAAAGCGAAAGGAAGCCATTTCCCTCCAACGGTTATTTCGAAATTCGAAATTATCGGTGCATCAAGTGTCAGTATAAATAGGCCACTCAAACACTTCATTCGATGCAAATCTTCAATCAAGTCGAAACGCTGACCAAATTGATATTCGAAGTTCTGTGAGAAAAGCAAAGCAAATCTTACACCAATTCCAATCCTGTGTAAAAGTCTAGAGTGATCTAAATCATCTAAAGTGTCTTAGCAATTGTTGTTTAGGACAAACAAACACTTATCATTTCTAGAAGTATAGAAAGGAGAAGCTGAGTACTCGGTCATAGTACTCAGCGGTAGAAATAGGAGTGAGTAGAGGAATAGAGGAAGGTACTCTTGTCTACTCAGCTGTCTATTGTAAAAGGTTTGTGCTCTATCTTTAAAGAGCTCAGTAGAGGATTCTGAAAAGCTCGGAAGGAATTCCGGGGATTGGACGTAGGCGGAGAGGCCGAACCAGGATACGTCTGCTGAGTAATATCTTTCTAACCCTTATCTCCTTAAATTGTTGCTTGCTATAATACTGCCTAGTTAAACACTAAAAAGAACATAAGCTGAGTTGAGTGAACTGAGAAGCTGAGTTCAGGAATAGACTCAAGTGCTATTTCCTGACTCAAGGACAGATTCAGACTTAGTCACCCGTTGACTAAGCTTGTATCTGAAACTTACTCAGTGTCACCGTACTAAAAGACTTCGAGACAGTCTAAGTTAAGAATTAACAGTCAGCCTAACGTGAAATTTTTTAAATAGTTCCTAACCCCCCCCCCCCCTTGGAACTAATCTTGTCACGTTACACGGGACCAACAAGTGGTATCAGAGCTTAACAGCTCACTGAACAAGATATAACTATCTTGAGCTGATCCCCACAATGGCTGAGAACAGCACTCGTTTCCTCCCAGGAAATCAGACAACTCAGATTCTTCCTGAGGGACTGTCCATTACTAGGCCTCCTCTGTTCTTCGGGTCTAACTATACCTTTTGGAAGAACAAAATGAAAAACTTCATTCAGGCAACAAACATGAGTGCATGGCTTTCCATAGTCCAAGGCCTGTTTGTTCCTGTTGAAACTATTGACGGACAAACGTTTGTCAAAGCTGAGGCTAAGTGGTCAGAGGATGACCTCAAGAAACTGCAAAATCATGCCGCTGCTATAAACATGCTTCACTGTGCGTTAGATGCTGCAGAGTACAATAAAATCTCAGGTTGCGAGTCAGCACAGGAGATATGGAAGAAGCTGGAGGTCACCTATGAAGGAACCAGTAAGGTCAAGGAATCCAAGGTGAACCAACACATGAGGCTGTACGAGTTGTTCGAGATGAATGATGGTGAAGGAATTTCTGACATGAACTCAAGGTTCACCAACATTATTAACGAACTCAAGAGGCTCGGCAAACACTTCACTGAGGAAGAGCAAGTGAAGAAAATACTGAGGAGTCTTCCCCAAAGCTGGCAAGCGAAGAAGACATCCGTTGAGGAAGCCCAAGACCTAACCACCTACAAGTATGATGAGCTCATCGGATCTCTGCTGACCCATAAGATATCAATGAAGAACTTTGAGGTGAAAGAAAAAGCTAAGGACAATAAGCAAAAGTCTCTTGTCATGAAAGCTGACTCCACTGATGGTGACTCATCTGATGATGAAGAAATGACCATGTTCACAAGAAAGATGAAGAAGCTGTTCTGCAAGAATGACAAGTACAGCAGAAAGTCATTCAAGAAATATGACAAATACAAAGCTGAGTCAAGCGGCAGCAAATACAAGAAGGAAAGCTCAAAGCCTATCACATGCTTTAAATGTCATCAAACTGGCCATATCAAGTCAAGCTGTCCTACTCTGAAGAAGGATAAGAAAAGTGGGAGAAAAGCAATGGTGGCCACATAGAGCGATAGCGATGAATCATCCTCATCAGGAGCTGAAGCCACTGAGTCAGCAAACATCTGCTTCATGGCAGATGAGTCTGCTGACCCCTGTCTTTCTGAGCAAGCTGACTCATTATGTGCATCTGACAATGAGGAACAACCAACTGAGGTAACAACTCTACCTTTGCTCAGAAATGAAATGATCAACGCCTTGAGTGATCTTTACACATTTGTCAAAAAGTGTAACAAGAAAGTTCAAGCACTCAGCAGACAATGTGATGAGATTGAGGAGGTCAAACTCAGTGACCTTTGTCGTCTTCTCCAGGACAATACCAGGCAAGATGAAAATCTGAAAATCATGCATAGGTATGTCACTGAGGTCCAATCAGACTCTAAGAAGCTGAGGAAGGACATCACATCTATTCAGAACCAGCTAAAGGTTCCGAATAAGAAAAATGTCCATCATTATGCTGAGTACTCAGGTACTAGTTAGCGGAAATAGACTCCCCAATGAAATGTCTAATGCGACTTCTGTGGGAAGAAAGGCCACACTACCAAGGTGTGTTGGCATGCTCAACACAATGGTGCTGACCCACCAATAAGGCGTCCCCAAAGGAAGGTCCATTGTGACTTCTGTGGGAAGACTGGCCACACCACCAACGTGTGCCGTCATAAAATGAAATATGATGTATCACCTGCTATGCCTAACAAACGAGGACCCAAAAAGACTTGGGTACCTAAAGATAACTAGTTATATTGCAGGTCGGCCTGAGGTGTGCAGAGAAGTCAAAGTTATGGTACATTGACAGCGCATGCTCGAGGCATATGACGGGTGATGAAACTCAGTTCATCACACTTGAGCTTAAACGATGAGGAAGCGTAAGTTTTGGAGACAACAAAAAGGGTAAGATAGTAGGGTCAGGAACCATTGGCGGCAATCCTACTATTGAGTCAGTCTCCCTAGTCAGGGGATTTGAATATAACCTACTAAGCGTAGCTCAACTGTGCGATAGTGGTAGAAAGGTTATATTCGATGCCACTGGATGTAAAATACTCGAGGGGAAAACGAATGAATTGATTTTAACCGCCCCTCGTGTTGACAATGTCTTTATGCTGAGTTTAGAAAAGAAATTTTCAAAAAATATATGCTTAGTGTCAAAGGAAGAAAATTCCTGGCTATGGCACAGGAGACTTGGTCATGTAAGCATGGACCTCCTGGCCAAATTAGCAAGAAAGCAATTAGTTGAGGGACTGCCCGAACTTAAGTTCGAAAAGGATCAATTATGCAATGCT
This sequence comes from Euphorbia lathyris, assembly GCF_963576675.1. Lineage (NCBI taxonomy): Eukaryota > Viridiplantae > Streptophyta > Magnoliopsida > Malpighiales > Euphorbiaceae > Euphorbia > Euphorbia lathyris. Next base: position 1,686,289 of record NC_088914.1, read on the forward strand.
TGTCAGCAAGGAAAACAAACCAAAAAATCTTTTCACAGTAAAAACATCGTCTCAACTAAGCGTCCACTAGAGTTGCTACACCTGGATCTCTTCGGACCAGTCCAGCCGTTGAGCTTGGGTGGTAGGAGATTTTCTTTGGTCATTGTAGATGACTTTTCTCAGTACACTTGGATCATCTTGCTGAGTAGCAAGGATGAAACCTTTGAGACATTCTCAACATTAGTTAGAAAACTTGAAAATGATAAAGACCTAAAACTAGCTCACATCCGAAGTGATAATGGTGGAGAATTCAAAAACCAACATTTTGTTGAGTTCTGTGAAGCCAGCGGCATTGACCATAACTTCTCTGCTCCTAGAACTCCTCAACAGAATGGGGTAGTTGAAAGGAAGAATAGAACCTTGGTTGAAATAGCCAGGACAATGCTGAGTGAGAATAGGCTTCCAAAGTACTTTTGGGGCGAAGCTGTCAACACAGCCTGTTATATACTCAATAGGGCTCTAGTCAAACCCATATTGAAGAAGACCCCCTACGAACTTTGGAAAGGACGAAAACCCAACATTGGATACTTTCGTGCCTTTGGTTGTAAATGTTTTATTTTAAATACTAAAGACAACCTTGCTAAGTTTGATTCAAAAGCTGATGAATCTATATTTTTAGGCTACTGTTAGACGAGGTGCCGCGGCCTAATCTCCCGGGCGGACCGGGGGGTGGACAACCTCATGGCGACATAAGCGGTGATTGGCGCCGAAAGCAACCAATCGTGGAATCAAGCTGCTCGGCAGGACCGGAGCTCGGAGATATGGAAGAGTCGCCACCCACGAATGAGAAAATGAACACCGATCCCTTGCGGGAGACCGGTGTGGGTTCGGGAAACTTGGGTACGAGCCGAGAAGGCTAGCTCCTTTCCGGAGAAAGGCTACTAGGCACCCCGACATCGCCCGGGTATGAACCACCGGCCTCCTACTCAGCATGTTAGGCGATAACAGACTAATCGCATATTTCTTTAAGTTTAAAATTCATTTGAAACCTTTTCTTTCTCATTTTGGAAACCGTTTTGAGCATATATTATTGAAAAGCCACTTTAGTAAAGAATCACCCATTTACATCAGTTCAATATAAAAGAGAGGGGAGGAAGGAAGAAGTGGTTTATTTACAACGTGATTTACATGTCGTGTTGCGAGTTAATTCTACACTAACTTATTTCCTCAAAACGAGTTTATTTACATGGTTCGCACCTTAATCGCCGTTGGAACGATTTAGGTGCGTTTTAAAACCCCGTTTGATGAAGTTCACCCGAATCGCCGTTGGAACGACTCGAGTGTATGAAAACATTGAGATAAAAACCTTTAATAAGAAAACGTGGTTTAAACATACAAGTCAATTTTATTTTGTAGAAATCCTTTAAGAAAACGATTCAAAACTTCATTATTTACAATGAAAACGATTTTAATTACAAGGTTCGTTTAATCCGTCGTTGGAACGGACTAAGGTTTTAAAACGTGGTATTTTAAGAAACGATTTGAAATGTCAAGAAAACACTATTTATTTACATTAGGAACCTCTAAAAATTCATTAGTTTAAATAATTAAATCGAAAATTCTTTTTGTGATTTATTTTCCCCTTTTCACTCAATGGACTCTTTACTTGTCATAATTACAACAATAAACATATTAAATCAAAATTCACTCCCAAATAAAGCCCATTTGAAACATGGACCCATAAATGTCCCAAGAACAAAGAAAATAATATAGGTATATATATACGTTTTAGCCAAAAAAAGGAAACATGAAATAAGGATAAGTGAAAAGATACTATATAATACATATATAAAGAATAATAATGAAAATACTAAGTATGATACATGTTTACTTTAAATATGTGAAAATAATAAATAAAACCTCTAAATAAGAAAATATTATGTCCCCAAAATAGTTTTATCTAATAATAACTAATATAGCCCAAATAGTCCAAAACTATATATACATACATAATGTAGTTTAAATATCAAAATAATACCCATTTATCCACAAAATATCTACAAATTAATTACTTTCAAAACACCCAAGTAAATAACATTCTAAAATAAAACCCATTATCACTTAAATGAATAAAAAGGAAAATATATATATACATATACTTATATTAGATTAAACTAAAAAAATGATATATAAATATTCTAAATAACTATATGCACCAATTATCCAAAAATAATTTGAAAGTATTTATTACATAAATATACATATATGTACAAAGGATTGAAAGCTTAAAAGTTGAGAAAGATGGACCAAAACATCATTTTTTACATTTCAGCAGCTTTACCGACGGAAATTCCGTCGGTAAACAGCCTTTAGTGACAGAAAATGGAAAATTACAGCAGCACTCCAATTATTTCCAGATTTATTCAAAAGCTTTAAATTAAGTCTAATTCAATCGTTTTGGATTTCCGAACTACCAAAAATGGATCATAGTCAATAACGAAAGTTCCTAAAACGACGTTTTTATTTTAAAACATTATTTGGAAATTTCTTTAAATTAAAAAAACTTAAAATTACAACGCTTTCAATACCCGAACTACCTTTTTATCGGATCACGGTTCGTATTGGGATATCAAAACGAGGTTTTTTATTTTAAAACAAAACCCAATTTTATTTAACAAGAGACGAGAATTAAATAAATACGAAAAATTAAATAAAACGTGATAAATAAATAAATGACGAAATAAATAAAATTATAACATAAAAATAAATAAAGGAAAAGAAATAAATTAAATAAAATAAAACGAGTCTAGTCCTCGGATAATACCTCAAGTTCGGTATCTGACAGTCGAAGCCGATTGATTCCACGAGTTGTGATTTTCCGATTTTTTTGTGTTTTTTAGTAAAACTTTAACTTTGGAAAATTTGGATTTTTTTGGAAAAAAAAAATATTTTCTCCAAAAAATTGACTCTCTCTCTCTAAAAATGTTTAGAGTGAGAAAGCTCCAAAAAATCCCTCCTCCCCCCAATGCATGGGGATCCGTGCCTTTTATAGGCATTGGATCCCCGGAAAGAATGGGCGACGCCCGAGCAAGATCGGGCGTCGCCTAAAGGGGTTGGGTGGCCGCCCAAGCCATGTTGGGCGGCCGCCCAACCTCTGTTGGGCTATCGCCCAACATTGTTGGGCGATCACCCAACAATAGTTGGGCGGCCGCCCAACCGACGTTGGGCGTTCGCCCAACGTCGTTGGGCGCTCGCCCAACGGCTGCCGGGCGCGCTCGCCCAATGGCTGTCGGGGCGCGTCTCGCGCCGTCGGGCGCACACGCCCCGTGGCCATCTAGCGCGCGTTCCGCGCCGCCGGGCTCGTGCGTCCAACGGACGTCGAGCGCGTGCCATTCGCGATCGGACGCGTGCGTCCAACGGACGTCGAGCGCGCGCCCCGTGCTGCTGGGTGGGCGTCCGACTGTCGTTGGACGCGTGTCGGCTGCCGCTAGGCGCTCGCACCACGCCGCTGAGCACTCGCGAGCCGTGCAATTGACGACCGCGACCCACCGTAACTTCTCCTTCCTTATTATATATTTTTGTTTTTAAAACTTCCGGAATCAACCGCTTCCACTATCTTGTTTACAGGTTTTCATCACAGGTCCTCCGACTCGGTGTCTACAGTTGCCCCTACTTTCCTATTTTGACAGTGATGTGTGTGTTTTGAAAACGTTTTTTGCTAAAGCAACACATGCAATGTAAAACATATAAAAGTAAAAGACACGTAAAGAGTAGGAGGAAGAATATCTGACCTTCATGCCGCATGCTCCGGCCTGGTCTTCGATCTTTGCCTTGGTTGTCCCGTCCTTGCCTCTGAATCGACTGCAGACGAATGCTCCTTCCGGCAACCCTAGTCTCTAAATCGACCGCAAGTGTATAGCTCTATCTAGCGACCCTAGTCTAAATTGACCGCAGGTAAAATTGCTCTTTCCAGCTACCCTAGTTTCTAAATCAACCGCAGGTAAAATTGCTCTTTCTAGCTACCCTAGTTTCTACATCAACCGCAGGTAAAATTACTCTTTCCAGCTAGCCTAGTCTTTATCTCGACCGCAGGTAAAGTTGCTCTTTCTAGCGACCCTAGTCTTTATCTGGACCGCAGGTAAAATTGCTCTTTCCGGCTACCCTAGTTTCTAAATCAACCGCAGGTAAAATTGCTCTTTCTAGCTACCCTAGTTTCTAAATCAACCGCAGGTAAAATTGCTCTTTCCAGCTACCCTAGTCTCTACATCAACCGCAGGTAAAATTGCTCTTTCCAGCTAGCCTAGTCTTTATCTCGACCGCAGGTAAAGTTGCTCTTTCTAGCAACCCTAGTCTTTATCTGGACCGCAGGTACTCTTTCGTTTTGCATATCTCCAAATTCATCGTTCTACCCCAATCTCTACATCGATCGCAGGCGTTTTCTTGTATTGTAGATCTCCAAATCGAACATTCGACCCTAATCTATACATCGATTGCGGGCGTCCTCTCGTTTATGATAGCTGGGCTTTATCACTCGTCCGAGAGTTTTTGACCGCAGTCGCTTTGATATTTGGGCTTTATCACTCGTCCGAGAGTTTGTGACCGCAGTCGCTTTGATGTTTGGGTTTCATCACTCGTCCGAGAGTTTGTGACTGCAGTCGCTTCTTGTTACCAGGATCGTCTGTGTTTCACCGGAGTCGATGATGCCGTAGACCGGAGTCCGTAGCGGGGCCTGTGCCCATTGATGATGCCGTAGACCGCAGTCCGTAGTGGGGCCTGTGCCCCTTGATCGAATTTTAATTTACCTATCGGAGCCTGCCTAATCTCGCACGGATTTCTTGGAGCTATCCGAGTATTTCTACATGCGGCTCGACTTGAGTCATGCCCATCACCTGGTGAATATTTTTATGGTATGATCTAGTGTAGTGATATGTATGCACATGATTATGAATGAACATTTTTCTCTCTTTTTCTCTTTTTTTTTCTTTCTTTTTTTTTTATACATGTTTCCCTCCTATTTTCTTTACAGGGAAACCTCCATCCTATTGACCGAAGATTACAAGAGAACGTGGCGGTTAGGCAAGAGGAGTGGCCACTGGATGCTGACACTTAGATCATACATCGTTGTCGGGATAGGGAGGATGAGCGCTCCGACTGGGAGGAGCGAGGCCGAGCAGCCGAGGAGAGGGGCTGTGTGGATATAGAAGCCCAGCGAGCTGCTGAGGGGAGTTTGCGGATTGTGGTGGAGAACCGCCAAGTTGTCGAGGAGCGGGAACCTTACTTCGGAGGCTTTGATTCGTTTGAGGGCTTTTGGGACTTTGGGATTCCTTCTCATTGATAGTCCCGTCATTATTTCGGTTTACAACTTTATTAGTACTACCGCGATGTATGGCGGGTATATGTGAGAAAGATATTTGGGTAGACTTTTTATTTGGTGGTGGGGAAAAGAAGTGTATAACTCATGACTTACAATACCATGCATTCAGTCGATCATAATAATTCCAATCATTCTCTTCAAATATATTCATGCCTTTATTTATTTACAAACAACAGAAATACTTAGCCGCTTATACATCATTTTTATAATTGCTCAAGATACAACTACTGTTACCAGGACCCGCCTTTTTTCGGTTTTCAGATCCCAGCGATTTTTCAACTCTCCTTTTATTATCCCAGAATTTTCAAATGAGCGCCCTTTCGGGTTTTCACCCATTGGGATGTCCCTTATTGTTGCATAGGTCGCCCTTTGCGGGTTTTCGACCTATCGGGAATTTTTATTTCTTTCTTTTTTTTTTTTTACGAAAAGTGTTTCTTAAGCCTATCCAGATGGGTAGGTTCGGAGAACTCCATGCCGTCCATAGTAGTTAGCTTCACCGCCCTTTTGCTTAGGATTTTCTTCACGAGGAATGGTCCTTCCCAGTTTGACCTGAACTTGCCCCTAGGGTCAGTGTGCATCATTCGGATCTGTTTCAGCACCATATCCCCTTCTTTGATAGGACTGATCCTAACCTTCATACTCTTTTCATCCACCAAAGCCAACTGTTCATAACACTTCTTCACCCATTCTGTCTCGGGAATCCCTGCGTCTACCGCAATTCTCAGCGATCGCTTTTCAATCTCAACGGGCAGAACTGCTTCTTCCCCATACACTAAGGAGAATGGCGTTGCCCCAGTTGACGTTCTAACCGCCGTGCGATAAGCCCATAAAGCGAGCGGAAGCTGCTCGTGCCAATTCTGATTCGATGCTACTGTCTTTACGAGAATCCTCTTAAGGTTCTTATTGGCGGTCTCCACCACACTGTTAGCTTGCGGGCGATATGGAGAAGGCCTATGATGCTCGATACCGTATTCTTGGAGGAGACTTCTCACTTCCCCCTGAAACTGGACCTCATTATCCGTAATCACGTAGTGAGGCACTCCGAACCTGGTGATTAGGTGCTTTTCCATGAACTTCCTCATCTGCTTAGATCCCAACTTGCTAAACGATTCTGCCTCTACCCACTTGGTGAAGTAATCAATGGCGACCGCGATGAATTTGTGCCCATTGGATGCATTAGGCCTCACTTCTCCGATGATATCTATGCCCCAAGCTGCGGACGGCCAAACTGGTGCCAACACGTGCAGTTCCATAGCTGGCAAGTGATTATAATCTCCGTGGATTTGACAATCATGGCATTTCTTCGCATATTCGTTACAATCTCTTTCCATGGTGAGCCAATAGAAGCCTTGTCTTACGATTTTCTTTGCTAACACTGCTCCTCCCATATGGGCTCCACAAATTCCCGAGTGTACTGACTCCATTGCCTCCCGGGCTTCTCCCTCATCCAAGCACTTCAGTTGTAAACCATCGGCGTGCCTTTCGTAAAGCAAGTCATTGTGGATGACAAATTGCTGAGCTAACCTTCTGATCACAGCCTGATCCCTAAGTTCTGATTCTGCCGGGTACGTCTCACTTTTCATGAAGTTTACGATATCGAAATACCAAGGCTTTTCATCTGCTCCCAATAGCATTACGTCTTCATAGCACGGTTTGTGGGACCTTCTCAGCACCAAAGGCTTTGAGGCAAGGTTCCGAGGATTATCCCATACTGACACCAAAGTGGCCAAAGCATCCGCTGCTTGGTTCTGTGCTCGAGGAATGTGATAAAAACGACACTCGCTGAATCTCTGCGCCAATCTCTCCAACTGTTCTAGGTACGGACGCCACCTTTCTTCCCTTACTTCCCAGCTTCCCTGCGCTTGTTCGATAATCAGTTTTGAGTCGCCCTAAATTTCAACACATGATGCTCCCAGCGCTGCTAATGACTCCAACCCATAGATGCACGCTTCCTATTCGGCCATATTATTGATGAGAAGGAAGGATAACTTCTTTGCCATTGGGATCCTTTCCCCTTTCGTTGAGATAAGTAGCACTCCTACCCCGGTTCCATTCGAGGTAACCACCCCATCAAAGAACACTTTCCACCGTATAACTTCTATGGCGCTCAAATGCTCGTCGGGGAAATCATAGTTCGTCTCCTCTTCTTCCGCACTTAGGGGCTGATTGGCCAGAAATTCTGCTACAGCTCTCCCCTTGATAACCTTCTTCGTTACATATTCGATGTCGAATTCTGACAGAAGCAACAACCATCGGGCTAACTTCCCTGTTAGAGACGGAGTTCGGTACAGATACTTCACGGGGTCCATTCGGGAAATAATGATCACTTTGTATGATTGAAAATAGTGCCGTAGTTTCTTCGTTAGCCACACTACTGCCACGCACATCTTTTCGATCATGTTGTACTTAAGCTCGTATTCCAGGAACTTCTTACTCAGGTAATACACCGCGTGCGCCACACCGGTGTCTCCTTCTTGGGCCAACATTGCCCCAATAGATCGCTCTTCGATCGCCACATAGAGGAGAAGCGGTTTTCCTAGTTTAGGCGGTCTCAGCACTGGCGGATTAGACAAGTAGTTCCGGACGCTCTCCAAAGCTTGCTGACACTTATCATTCCAGATTGTGGGTTGGTCTTTCCTTAACAATTTAAAGATTGGCTCGCAGATTGCGGTGAGTCTCGCTATGAACCGACTGATATACTGAACCTGCCCCAGAAATCCTCTCACTTCTTTCTCATTCTTCGGTGCTGGCATTTCTCGTATGGCCTTCACTTCTTTCGGTTCAACCTTAGCTTGAACTCTGCAATTCGGGCCAAAAACTTCTCAAGTGCAGCGAAATGCCCCTCTCTCTTCTCCGACTTGACCATCATGTCGTCCATCTAAACTTCCACCTCCTTGCGTATCATATCCTGGAATAGTGCCGTGACCATTCGTTGATAAGTTGCCCCGGCATTCTTTAAACCAAACGGCATTATCCTATAGCAGTAGGTTCCCCACTTAGTTGTGAATGAGGTTTTTGCTTTGTGCTTCTCGGCCATCTGAACTTGCATGTAGCCCATGAAACCATCTACATTTGTGTGTAAGACACTCGATGATGCACTGTCGATCAACACGTCAATATGAGGCAACACGAATTCATCTTTGGGGCACGCCTTGTTGAGATCCCTATAATCGACGCACATTTCTACTTTGCCATCCTTCTTCGCGATTGGCACTACATTCGCGACCCAAGGGGGATAGTCGATTACTTCGATGAACCCCGCTTCTAACTGTTCCTTCACTTCCTCTCTGATCTTATCTGCCCCTTCCAGCCTCATGCGTCGGAGCTTCTGCTTTACGGGCTTCACCTCGGGATATGTTGGAATACGGTGAGTTACGATTGATTGATCAATTCCTGGCATGTCTTCGTATGTCCAAGCCAACACTATTTCGTATTTTTTAATTATTCTCTCAAATTCTTTTCTCTCTTCAATAGTTAATTCTTGAGCAATTTTTATAAGTTTAGGATTTTCATCCGTGCCGAGATTTAAAATTGACATTTCTATTGCATTGATTTCAAATGTAGGCATGTTATATGAATGAGAATGCATGGAATGATCAGAATCAACATTAAGCAAGTAAGCAAAATCAGAATTCATTTCATTGATAGTATTGGTGAGTACATCATCAGATTCAAACAAAGCGGTAATCTAGTTGTCATCAACAAGGTTCTCGGGTTTCTCATAAGTCTTGGAGGTACTGGGCTCATCCACCGCTCCCACAGTGGCCTCAATAGTGATCACCTGCTCCTCGGTATTAAGATCTAACATCATGATCTCCTCGATGAAACAGCTTGCTTCTCCTTTGCCCCAGTCGGTAACATCATTGAAGATCTCAAAACCTGGCAGAATCTTTCCTTCGGTGCTAGCAGCCATTTCCAGCTCATCATCAGACTCATCCCAGATGTTGATCAGAACTTTTTGATTGATACCCTCCTCGTCGGAGGAACTTCCCCAAATATCCACGACCATCAGATCCATTACATAAAGGACGTTCGGATTTACATAGGAAGGGTCCGACGATCCATACCGTGCCCAGCCTATCCGTTCTTTATAGTCTCTGAGGAACACTCCATTCATTCTTCTAGCGACGAGTGGAATAGCACCCCTTTGGATACACATGAGTTGCTCCTGATCGCTCAAAGTGACCCGACATAAGGCATACTTGAACCTCCATCTCCTAGCATAATCCACGAATGCCTCCTCGGGAAATTGCTTGATCCTTCCTAAATCTTCCAACGACCCAGTCCACGGGATGTACATCTCATATCTCTGCACGAAAGCCTCCATGAGGGACCCCCAGTCCCCTTTTGCCTTTGCCGAGAGCATTCGGTACCACATCAAAGCTTCTCCTACAAGTGTCTTTGGAAAATGCTGAACCAACTCACTTCGATAGAGTCCTGCGTCAAACATGTAGGCACGGAAACAGTTTACGTGGTTGATGGGGTTCTCACCTCCTTTGTACTTAGCCATGGTTAACACCGCCTCAGGTGTCTCCTCATCGGGTAACATCGGCACTTCCTCTGGGTATCCCTCTGCGGTGTACTTCTTGATGAATCTCTTAGTCATTTCAGCCCAATTCATTTTAACTTTCATCGGAAGAGACATATACCACATTAGTGACTCTCCCGCCAACGAGTTGCAAAACAAACTCGTGATTTCGTCCTCTTTGAAGCCCAAAGGAACCATAGCGGATAGGTAAAAATGCAAGTGCTCCCTGGGGTCTTTGCCTTCATTATACTTGCTGATAATCGGAAACGGACGTTTGATAGGCCCAATTTGCATCGCGCTATGTTCCCCTTCACGTGTTTTATCTCTTCGATACTTCATCAAAAAGAAGCTTGACATCAGTGACCAATCCTGCTTAGTCGAGTCAGGTAGCGATTGAAACCACTTCAACGGTTCGCCCACCAGCGAAAGATAGAACCATGGAGCGACTTTTTCCACTTTGTATGGCTCCCCAAACATGGCACACACATACCCATACAAATGAGCTTCGGGGTCTTCTACCCCACTAAACAATTTCAACATAGGCATGATCCTCCGAGATGATACTTCCTCGGTTTCCTCAGTTTTAGTTCTATCATCCATCACTTCTTCCGTTGGTTGTTCCTCCAAAACAGACACGTATAAGCCATCTTCCACATTCCTTCTCTCATTGGAGTCCAACAGCTCCTCCTTAAATTCGCAGAATGACTCCACCACAAAGCTCTCTTCCAACCCAGATCCAATTGCGCTCACCCTATGACTAGGCGATGGATTGCACTTAAGGGGAGAGTTTGCTGACGATGGGTCGACTATTTTCTTATTATTAATCAGATCCTGGATCTCATGCTTTAGCCTCTCACAATTTTCAATGGTGTGCCCGTAGTTACTATGGAACTCGCAATACCCCCTGGTCATCATCCGTGGTGTGGGCCCTGTCTTGTTTTTGGGAGTAAGGGCTTTCAGCAACTCCTTTTTCTGCAATCGTTCGAAAACTTTTGCATAGGTCAGATCAAATTGGGCGAACTGCCTTTTCCCGATAGCGTTAAGTTCAAGCACTTTCACTACGGTAGGTTCTATATTAGTACTTGGCCCTCCGGCACTATACCCCGACTTCGTACATTTAATATAAGCTCTTTTCGGATCTCCATCCCCCTCACCTGTCAAAGCATAGCCATACATCTGATTAAAACCGGTGAAAGGCATACATCGCAGCTCATTCCTAACATGCGGAAAAGTGTTGCTGATTACCATCCGGATCTGATCCTGCTCTGACGGCTTCTGTTCCATAATTGTTGCCTTAGCTCTCCACCTACTCACAAAGTCGGACAAAGACTCCCCAGCCTGCTGCTTGGTGCTCTCTAGCTCCCTCAAAGTGACCTCAAACATAGTGTTGAAGCTATATTGGGCGATGAATGACTTTACTAACTCCTTCCAATCCCTCTTGGTCACCAGCGGCAACGTATGAAACCACACGAGGGCACCTCCCTCCAGATAAGCACTGAACAGCCCCAAGATCTGTTCCTCAGTCAGAATTGTGTGCTCCATTGCTGCCACATATTGGTTCACATGGGCGGTAGGATCCCCAGTTCCATCAAACTTCTTCATGTCAGGAAGCCGGAACTTCAAAAGCAAAGCCGTTGCAGACGAATAGTTTTTCAGATTATAAAAGTCTTGACCTCCAGAGCTTACCCCCCGTAGATCATGCACTTCCTGAGCGATGTGCTGCTTCCATTCCTCTTCCCTTTGCTTTCTCTTCCCCAAACTGCTTGTTACGCAATCCTGATAGTTATCTCCAAAACGGGGACCCGTGCTCACAATGTTCTCAGCTGGTTTACTGCTACTCTTGTTACTCTTAATTGCAAGCTCGTCCAGCTGGACTAAAATTGCGGTTAACTAATCGTTGAGGTTGTTTACCACTCTTTCTAACCTTGATATCCTCTCATCTGGCGTAGACATACTGACCGAATACTGAGCTGATTCGGACAACGATGATTCGGACGTCACAACTGCTGATTTGGAACTGACGATCCGTAACTGATCAAACTGCCCGACTAGCCGATTACTCCGCGAAACCACAATCGCTTAAAGATGACGTCTGCGTGAACGGTATCCATTAGTATGTATGCATGATTTTATATGCATGATTCGTGGTGTGTGCGTTTATTTATTTACGGATATATAAGATAAGAAAAACAAACGTTAGTCTAATTACACGTATCACGACATCTCTCTTCCACCCTTATTCCTCCACACACTCGTTGGTCCAGGTCTCTTTCCTAGGATTTTGGTTTTGGGCTCATATTGCGGTCCAGGGGACGCGTGATGCCGTCGATTATTGCGGAAAATTAAATCACTCATCATACAACACGGTTCGTTTTTAACGCATCAGCGTTCAGTGACTAAGAAATTGACCAAGTGGGATTGTCCTTTCGGAATAACTCATCTTTTGTCCTTTCGCGAGACGCATTAGTTCGGGTTTTGACTCCCTTGGAGTGCATCTCAGTTTTTAGATGTGGTACGAGTTATTCTTCTAGTCCAATCGTTCGTTATTGACAATGACCCGTTCCCTTTTATTTGCGTGGGTTCGTGTCTCGATTTTTGGATTACAACGGGATCTTTTGGATCTATCGAGAGACGCAGCCACGTGTTTATTTAGTGATGAAATCACTTTTGGATTTTATTTTAGGGAACGGACTCATCGTGTAACGCGTTAGCGTCGAGGATCCGTTTGCTCATTTTAGCTACGTGAAAAGACGGCGAGTCTTATTTTGAGCGCACGGTAATCTTTCGGCTAGCAACAATTCGTTGTTCCTCCCAATCCACGGGATATATCATCTTAGTGTGGTTATAGAAAATCAACGTTTCGTTGAATCGCGTGTTTGTTCGAAGCGAGGATATCACCGTTTTCTTTCCTTTAGGCGCGAATTAAGCAAACACGTATATCGGGCCATATTTCTTGCAGTTTTGGTAACGGTCGAAATGATCGAGTCGTTAGTCAAAACCCGCAGTCTCGTCCATATGGCGCAATTATATGGTTTGGCTTAATTCGGCTTCGAGATTTTAAACGGGGTATACACTCGTTCGAGGCACGTACTCAACGGCATTGGTTTATTTTCTTTAACTACTCTCGGGACCGACATATATCGTAGATTCGGAATGATTTTGGTCGTTTAGTTTATTTTGCTTTTATTTTTCTTAGTCACTTTTGCCGACACGTCCATTTCTCTTAAGAACGACACAAGACATAACGTAAAAGCTCGTCTTTTATTCGGAAGGGACGGGCTACGTGTGCGAAACTTTTCACGTTACGATAGGGTCGTTCGAAACAGAAATGTTCTTTGTTTTCGTTTCGTTATGATTTCGTTTCATCCCAATTTATTTAAAGAATGTGAATAACGGCTACTGTTAATATAGTCTTTCGAATCGAGATATAACTATCCTTAATACTAAACCGATTCATACTAATACGTGCTTACGTCATAACGCATTTCCTGAACATGTGCCTTCGTCGGGACACGGAAAGGGACCAGGCGGGTCGTACAAGTTCATTCATACGAGATGACTAAGTTGTCTTTAGTTCGAATCGTTTCGATGTTTTGGGGTAGTTTGTATATCGGTTTAAGAGTATATATTAACGTATCGTTTCATTTTCTTTACATATTTTAGGATTAGACACGTATCATGGTAATTTGAAAACACGAACTGATTCATTTATCACATCAAAAATAGTAACGGGTAATCCTATGGCAACTTCTAAGGCTACTATATGCTGACACGGCTGATCGCGGGACCTCACAGGACCGCACAAATTCGCCCCTAACGAATGGATGGGGACCCTTTGGCGCCTTACTGTAAGGGGGAACTTACACTAGCCTCTTTCGAGCGACGAATGGACTCTCGCTAGAGGTTTCGCGAAAATTACCCAAAAGGTTTGCAATAATGCACATGAATGCATACGAAAAGAAATAATACGATCCGTCCCCGTTAAGGGCTTAATACACGCCTTCCGGAATCAAATTTCTCGCTTCCCCAGCAGAGTCGCCACTTGTTAGACGAGGTGCCGCGGCCTAATCTCCCGGGCGGACCGGGGGGTGGACAACCTCATGGCGACATAAGCGGTGATTGGCGCCGAAAGCAACCAATCGTGGAATCAAGCTGCTCGGCAGGACCGGAGCTCGGAGATATGGAAGAGTCGCCACCCACGAATGGGAAAATGAACACCGATCCCTTGCAGGAGACCGGTGTGGGTTCGGGAAACTTGGGTACGAGCCGAGAAGGCTAGCTCCTTTCCGGAGAAAGGCTACTAGGCACCCCGACATCGCCCGGTTATGAACCACCGGCCTCCTAATCAGCATGTTAGGCGATAACGGACTAATCACATATTTCTTTAAGTTTAAAATTCATTTGAAACCTTTTCTTTCTCATTTTGGAAACCGTTTTGAGCATATATTATTGAAAAGCCACTTTAGTAAAGAATCACCCATTTACATCAGTTCAATATAAAAGAGAGGGGGGGAAGGAAGAAGTGGTTTATTTACAACGTGATTTACATGTCGTGTTGCGAGTTAATTCTACACTAACTTATTTCCTCAAAACGAGTTTATTTACATGGTTTGCACCTTAATCGCCGTTGGAACGATTTAGGTGCGTTTTAAAACCCCGTTTGATGAAGTTCACCCGAATCGCCGTTGGAACGACTCGAGTGTATGAAAACATTGAGATAAAAACCTTTAATAAGAAAACGTGGTTTAAACATACAAGTCAATTTTATTTTGTACAAATCCTTTAAGAAAACGATTCAAAACTTCATTATTTACAATGAAAACAATTTTAATTACAAGGTTGGTTTAATCCGTCGTTGGAGCGGACTAAGGTTTTAAAACATGGTATTTTAAGAAACGATTTGAAATGTCAAGAAAACACTATTTATTTACATTATGAACCTCTAAAAATTCATTAGTTTAAATAATTAAATCGAAAATTCTTTTTGTGATTTATTTTCCCCTTTTCACTCAATGGACTCTTTACTTGTCATAATTACAACAATAAACATATTAAATCAAAATTCACTCCCAAATAAAGCCCATTTGAAACATGGACCCATAAATGTCCCAAGAACAAAGAAAATAATATAGGTATATATATACGTTTTAGCCAAAAAAAAGGAAACATGAAATAAGGATAAGTGAAAAGATACTATATAATACATATATAAAGAATAATAATGAAAATACTAAGTATGATACATGTTTACTTTAAATATGTGAAAATAATAAATAAAACCTCTAAATAAGAAAATATTATTTGTCCCCAAAATAGTTTTATCTAATAATAACTAATATAGCCCAAATAGTCCAAAACTATATATATACATACATAATGTAGTTTAAATATCAAAATAATACCCATTTATCCACAAAATATCTACAAATTAATTACTTTCAAAACACCCAAGTAAATAACATTCTAAAATAAAACCCATTATCACTTAAATGAATAAAAAGGAAAATATATATATATACATATACTTATATTAGATTAAACTAAAAAAATGATATATAAATATTCTAAATAACTATATGCACCAATTATCCAAAAATAATTTGAAAGTATTTATTACATAAATATACATATATGTACAAAGGATTGAAAGCTTAAAAGTTGAGAAAGAGGGACCAAAACAGCATTTTTTACATTTCAGCAGCTTTACCGACGGAAATTCCGTCGGTAAACAGCCTTTACGGACAGAAAACGGAAAATTACAGCAGCACTCCAATTATTTCCAGATTTATTCAAAAGCTTTAAATTAAGTCTAATTCAATCGTTTTGGATTTCCGAACTACCAAAAATGGATCATAGTCAATAACGGAAGTTCCTAAAACGACGTTTTTATTTTAAAACATTATTTGAAAATTTCTTTAAATTAAAAAAACTTAAAATTACAACGCTTTCAATACCCGAACTACCTTTTTATCGGATCACGGTTCGTATTGGGATATCAAAACGAGGTTTTTTATTTTAAAACAAAACCCAATTTTATTTAACAAGAGACGGGAATTAAATAAATACGAAAAATTAAATAAAACGTGATAAATAAATAAATGACAAAATAAATAAAATTATAACATAAAAATAAATAAAGGAAAAGAAATAAATTAAATAAAATAAAACGAGTCTAGTCCTCGGATAATACCTCAAGTTCGGTATCTAACAGTCGAAGCTGATTGATTCCACGAGTCGTGATTTTCCGGTTTTTTTGCGTTTTTTAGTAAAAATTTAACTTTGGAAAATTTGGATTTTTTTTGGGAAAAAAAATATTTTCTCCAAAAAATTGACTTTCTCTCTCTAAAAATGTTTAGAGTGAGAAAGCTCCAAAAAATCCCTCCTCCCCCCAATGCATGGGGATCCGTGCTTTTTATAGGCATTGGATCCCCGGTAAGAATGGGCGACGCCCGAGCAAGATCGGGCGTCACCCAAAGGGGTTGGGCGGCCGCCCAACATTGTTGGGCGATCGCCCAACATTCGTTGGGCGCGCGCCCAACCGACGTTGGGCGTTCGCCCAACGGCTGCCGGGGCGCGTCTCGCGCCGTCGGACGCACACGCCTCGTGGCCGTCGAGCGCGCGTTCCGCGCTGCCGGGCTCGTGCGTCCAACGGACGTCGAGCGCGCGCCCCGTGCTGCCGGGTGGGCGTCCGACTATCGTTGGACGCGTGTCGGCTGCCGTTAGGCGCTCGCACCACGCCGCTGAGCACTCGCGAGCCGTCCAATTGACGACCGCGACCCACCGTAACTTCTCCTTCCTTATTATATATTTTTGTTTTTAAAACTTCCGGAATCAACCGCTTCCACTGTCTTGTTTACAGGTTTTCGTCACAGGTCCTCCGACTCGGTGTCTACAGCTACTCAACAAACAGCAAAGCATATAGAGTTTTCAATAAACGAACCCAGGTCTTAGAAGAGTCAGTACACATTGAGTTCGATGAAACTAACCCTGCAGGGAAGGTCAGTCAACCGACTGAGGATGATCAATACTCAGCAGATGCTGACCAAAGTGGAGCCACTGAGTTACCACTTCAAGGGCTGACCAAAGGTAAAAACGACACTCAAATTGTTTTCACTGACCAATCTACACCTATAGAGATTGTTGAAACACAACCAGCTCAAGACACCACACTACCGAAAGAAATCAGAATCCCAAGAGGACACTCTGAAAGTGCCATTCTTGATGCTGCTGAGAATACCCTGATGACAAGGAATCAACTCAGGAGATACCTCAGCAATGTAGCATTCGTCTCAGTTCTGGAGCCAAAGAATTTTTCAGAAGCTGAGAACGACGAGTTCTGGATGGGTGCAATGCAAGAAGAGCTTGATCAGTTTAAGAGAAATGAAGTTTGGGACTTGGTGCCAAATCCAAAAAGCTAGAAGGCCATAGGAACGAGATGGGTCTTCCGCAACAAGCTAGATGAACAAGGGAATGTAGTCAGAAATAAAGCAAGACTTGTAGCCCAGGGCTACAGTCAGCATGAAGGTATTGACTATGGTGAGACCTTCGCCCCAGTGGCAAGGCTTGAAGCAATTAGAATATTATGTGCATATGCCAGTTTCATGAATTTTAAATTGTTTCAAATGGATGTCAAAAGTGCATTTCTTAATGGAGTTATAAATGAGGAAGTCTATGTTAATCAGCCTCTAGGGTTTGAGGATCCTAAATTCCCAAACCATGTTTATAAACTCAAAAAGGCTCTGTCCGGTCTCAAGAAAGCACCACGTGCTTGGTATGAGAGGCTCACCAGTTTCCTGCTGACTAGAAATTATGTCAGAGGTAAAGCTGATACAACCTTATTCATTAAGAGAAAGGGTAAAGACACCCTGCTGGCCCAAATATATGTTGATGACATCATTTTTGGTGCTACTAATGAGTCTATGTGCAAGGAGTTAGTAAGAAGATGCAGACTGAGTTTGAAATGTCAATGATGGGAGAACTCAACTTCTTCCTTGGACTTCAAATCAAACAAGGCAAGAATGGCATCTTCATCAGTCAAACGAAGTATGCTAAGGAGATATTGAAGAAATATGAACTCGAAAATTGTAAGCCAATATCTACCCCAATGGGCACTGACACTGTCCTCTGTGCTGATGAGAGTGGTAAGTCAGTAGATAGCAAATTATATCGAGGTATGATTGGCTCCTTACTTTACTTAACAGCTAGTAGACCGGACATTCAGTTCTCAGTATGTTATTGCGCTAGATATCAATCTAACCCTAAGGAATCTCACTACATAGATGTAAAAAGAATCCTTAGATATTTGCAAGGCTCAGTGAATGCAGGTTTATGGTATCCCAACACTCATGACTTTACACTTCTCAGATACACTGATGCTGACTATGGACGAGATAAGCTGGAGCGAAAAAGCACTTCAAGAGGATGTCATTTCCTTAGAAGCTGTCTTGTGTCTTGGTTCAGTAAGAAGCAGTCGTCAGTAGCCTTGTCAACCACTGAAGCTGAGTACATTACTGCTGGAAGCTGTGTTGCCCAAGTCCTTTGGATCAAGCAACAGCTAGAAGATTATGGTGTTCAGACCAAAATGATTGAAGTCAAATGCGACAACAAAAGTGCCATTGACCTATCAAAGAACCCAATCCAGCACATCAGGATGAAGCATGTCAACATAAGGCATCACTTCATTAGAGACCATGTACTCAAAGGTGAGATAAAGCTGACCTATGTCCCAACGGATGAGCAGCTTGCCGATATCTTCACCAAGCCGCTGGCTCGTGAGCAATTCAACATACTTAGAGAAGCTATCGGTATGTTTAATCCTCTTCAATAAACTCTAAGTATAATTCATGCTGAATGACTTGTTACATGCTGAGTACTTTTACTATGCAAAGTTATAAAATTGACCTATACACTCAGCACTTGAACTGCCGAGTAACTACATTGCTGAGTAAAGCAACTTGCATAATTAGGGTTTGCACGCGTATTTAAGTAGCCTCTAGGATGATGTAAGCGTCATCATTAGTAAAACCATGCACCGTTTCTCGTAATTAATGTCAGTAATAATTGACTATCGATGGTTCAAATTCCCACCGTTCTTCCCGACCTATCAAATCAACACTTACCGGCTATAAATAGTGAAAGATTTCTCACTATTTACTTTCTACGCTTGATTTTTGCACTCGAACTCTCTCTCAAACCTCAAATCCCTCAAAAAATTCCTAAAAGCTCTTCAAGAACATCATGTCTGTTTCCTAGAATCTCTCCGATGACCAGTACGAAGACAACCGATCAGACATCAATCCTGCTTCTCCACCTGAGCAGGAGTATGAAGAAACCTCTGAAGAAGAAGCTCAAACAGGTCATGGTCAGCACGACAAACACATGGATAAAGTCACCATCCTTGGTATTGACCCCAACACTGAACATTCAACTCCTTCAAGAAGAAGAAAAAGGACAAGGGTAAGAAGCCTAAAGAAAGAACCTTCTTAACTTTATTTTCTGATGTTGAAAACCTCAATGTCGTTCCCTCACGATGGTTCTCCAAGAGCTTCGTTGAAGCTGAGAAACCCTACAGCGAATGGATATCCAAGAACGGATGGACTAAACTCTTTTCTCTCAACGGCCTGACTTACCCGAGGCTAGTGACTGAGTTCTACTCAAATTTACTGGTTGCAAAAGACGATGTTGATTTCATGGTCATATACGTAAATAACAAACGAATCATCATCAACCCCTTATACCTAGCCACACTCTTAGACTTAAAGGAGAAAGGAGCTGAGCTAAGGAAAACCAATGACTACAAGCGAGTCAAGTACACAGCTGAGTTCTGTAAGCCAGAAGGACATGTAGGTGAAGTCTCGTGCACTTCACCCAGTCAGCATCAAAGACAAGCCTACTACATCCTGACCAACTACTTATTCCCAAAGGTCAACGCCACATCTTCCGCATCCAACTTCGAGCAGTGCTTTCTCTGGCACATGCTGAACTACAAACCTCTGAATATGCCTGTGTTTTTTATCGGAGCATTTCAACGAAGCACTGGAGCTCTTCGAATGGGATCACTCATCACTGAGATCCTCAAGGATCATAAGATCAGCTTCAAAGGAGAAGAAAGTGTAGTAGGGACGGAAATCACCGTTGAGATCCTCGTTGGACTAGCACACAACCTTCCTTTCAAATCCAAATCAAAGAAAGGAAAGGAAACTGTGATAGAAGATGAAGAGGAAGTTGAGCTGCCCAGTAAAGGGAAAAAGAGAAAAGCAGACATGTCAGCTGCACAGAAAGCTAAGTCGGCAATCCAAACTGCCAAAAGACTTAAAGTGGTAATGACCAGACCTTCTCCAGCTGAGTCAGCTAAGAAGAAAGCTAACCCTACTAAGCCTTCCCAAAAACGACCCGCTGCTGTCCAAGAGATTGAGGATGAATAGGAGGAAACTGAGCAACCCCTAAAGAGGAAGAAGGCTTCTGGAGTTACACCATTGAACACAACTCCTCTGGATTTTGCTGTTCCAAAGGACTCCTTCTTCCTGCGAGCTCAGAAAACTGATGATATTGAAACCACTCCTCATACTCAACAGGATAAGTCTGTCTCCGCTGAGAAGACAAAGAAGAATGCACCAAGCAACTCAACTGCTAAAGAACAGGCTACTGAGCCAGAAAATGAGTCCCCTGTTGACACCACGACTGTTGAAGAACAGGCTGAGGACGT
The DNA here is from genome assembly GCF_963576675.1 of Euphorbia lathyris. Classification (NCBI taxonomy): domain Eukaryota; kingdom Viridiplantae; phylum Streptophyta; class Magnoliopsida; order Malpighiales; family Euphorbiaceae; genus Euphorbia; species Euphorbia lathyris. Next base: position 1,706,875 of record NC_088914.1, read on the forward strand.
CCATTTTGATACCTCTCCTAAGTCAACAAACACCATCTCTGACCAAACCCTTTCTCCAAGACCATCCAAAGAAGGCAGTGATAAAAGATTCAAAAGGAAGTCACGCAAACCGCCTGTGTTTGATGTGCTAGACGACTCTCCTCTGCGTGATCCTATTGTCGACTTGACTGTATTGGAGTTCAACTTCTTCTCCAAACCAATTGCAAAGCCCTCGTCAGTCAAGGAAAAACAAGTCTCTGTTTCTCGCAGTCAGGAACATACTGAAGCTGACGCTCCTCAAGGTCAGAAGTCTGCCGACACTACTGCTCATGCCTCAACTGAGCATGTGATCGAAGAACCTGCTGTTCAAGAGAATGAACAAGTATTTGAGAAAACTCCTGCTCAGGACAATCTCGAGCTGACTCCTCCACAAGTCCATACTCAGCTCCAAAATGACACTGAGCAAGTAAATAATGTTGTTGCACAACTCAATCCTCCTACTGAGTAGTTAGCAAACCAGTCAGCACCTGTTGCTGGCCTCAACACTGAGTCTGCCACTCCCATAGCTCAACCATTACTTAATCAAGAGGGCACCTCCATTTCTGGCGAGCAACCACATATCCAAACACCTGCTGCTAACCAGAATTCAGTTCCTGAGAATCCATCAGCTGATCCCCTAAGCTTCCTTACTACTTCCCATTCTGGGAAAAGAATCCTACAAGCTGCTCAAGAACTGATCGCGGACATACAACGTACTCATGCCTCTGATGCTGAGTGTCATACTGCTGAGCCTACTCAACTGAGCACCATAACGCAACTTCTGACTGAACTCAAAATTCTTAAGGAGCTTTTGTGTGTGCTAAGCAATATGGTTGCTCAGCAGCCAAAGCAGGAGTTTGCTACAAAGATGGCCAACCTTCATCTGCATATGGTGCACCACATGGATACCATTGAAGGAAAGCTAAATGCTCTATCTACCGCAAACTTCGATGTAGCTCAAGTCTTCACTGAGTTGACTACTACTAGAGACTTGGTTTCCTCTTCCTCTCAATGCACTATAGAGCAAATCGCTGAAGCTATTCGTATGCTCAGCTTATCCAGAGAAGAGATGCAAACCGATCAGGCAAAGTCATCTGAAATCTTCCAACTCACTAAGTCTACTTATCAGCATGTCACACATCAATCCAATCAACGCCATCACTATGATGCTGCACTGCTCAGGATGTACCATCAGTCCTATGCCAAAATGACACACTCCATTACCTGGATGGGAAAGTCACTTGAGTTTATACTCAGTGTCATCAGCTCTCATATGGAGATTCCGGCGTCCAACATGGCTGGTGGTATCCAAGTGTTTGAAGGGCTTAAGCACAATACGGGTCAACTCCAACAGTATTCAGCCTTGCTAACTCGTGCTGTTGATCAAGGGAAGTTTTATGCTGCTGTCCCTCAGCCCGTTGATGCTGGCAAAATGGGGGAGAAAAACAAACATCCGGCAGACGGAACTCAAAAGAAGAAACATCCTGGCTCCACTTCTGCTGTCCCTCCCAGTACATAAACTCAGCAACAAGATACAACGAAGCCAAGTCAGCTAACAAAGCCCAAATCGAACCAAGTTCAAGTCAACATTAGAAGATAGATTTTTTAACTTGTGTAATCTTAGTGTTTGCTGCTGACATGCTTCTTGTTGCATTGAGTTAATATATTACCGTATCTTCTTTTAAACAACTGTGTTAATCTGTTTATCGCTTTATGCTTATTTGCTGTGTTGATCTAGATCCATGTCCTTTCTCACATGTCTTCTTATTTAAATCTCATTGAACAAAGTAACTGAAGCTTGTGAACATAAAAATTAATCAAGTACTTGGCCACTTAGTAAAACTACTCAGCCCCAACTAATTCACTCAGCCTACTCTGATATCTGTACTTAATCTTCCGCTTAACTTAATATCAAAACTGAGTAAAGTGAAAATGTTTCAAGTACTGACATTACTCTGAAAACTGAACTTAGACTTACTTGATTAAACCTTGAAATATTTAAAGTAAAACTAAGTCGGTAGTTCAACCCTTACGGTGGAGAATCTTAAGAAGTTAAGAAAAGGTCAACCATCATGGGGGAGCTCAACACTGAGTTCCTTATTGAATATTTTGCCAACATCAAAATGGGGGAGTTTATTGAAACACCTTTCCACATGATTTTGATTTGACAAAATTATTTAACAAAAATTAAATCTCTATGATAAAATATTCTAACACATTAAATTTAAATGCTTTGGTTTATTTATACTAATGTGTTTGTTTAATGTTGAGTTATTTAATTTATAAAACATTAAGTTGTAAGGCCCAAAGGCCCACAAGAGAAAGTCAAGCCCAAGTCAACGGATAAAAGCCTCACGACCCAAGCAGATCAAAACGCAGCCCATACTGAGTAAAACGCAAGCCCAGCAATGAGAAGGATCGAGAAGCCTTCGACCAAAAGCTTCAAGATGAAGCTGCTGAGTTGAGCGACAAGAAAGTAAGGTCAGCGGCTGACCTGAATAAACTTGAAGACAAAGTATTTCTACTTTGGGTAAAATTCAGAAGACGCAGAAAGCTGTCTGGAAGACTTTACCATAAATGTGGAGACATTCTGTCTTGTCTGATGGAAAGCTGCTGAGCACTGCCAAAGACAGAAAATACAAGAATTTGATTAGCCGAAGACGCTGAGCACGTATTGAGTGAAAGCAACAGGAAGCCGTTTCCCTCCAACGGTTATTTCGAAATTCGAAATTACCGGTGCATCAAGTGTCACTATAAATAGGCCACTCAAACACTTCATTCGATGCAGATCTTCAATCAAGTCGAAATGCTGACCAAATTGATATTCGAAGTTCTGTGAGAAAAGCAAAGCAAATCTTACACCAATTCCAATCCTGTGTAAAAGTCTAGAGTGATCTAAATCATCTAAAGTGTCTTAGCAATTGTTGTTTAGGACAAACAAACACTTATCATTTCTAGAAGTATAGAAAGGAGAAGCTGAGTACTCGGTCATAGTACTCAGTGGTAGAAATAGGAGTGAGTAGAGGAATAGAGGAAGGTACTCTTGTATACTCAGCTGTCTATTGTAAAAGGTTTGTGCTCTACCTTTAAAGAGCTCACTAGAGGATTCTGAAAAGCTCGGAAGGAATTCCGGGGACTGGACGTAGGCGGAGAGGCCGAACCAGGATACGTCTGCTGAGTAATATCTTTCTAACCCTTATCTCCTTAAATTATTGCTTGCTATAATACTGCCTAGTTAAACACTAAAAAGAACATAAGCTGAGTTGAGTGAACTGAGAAGCTGAGTTCAGGAATAGACTCAAGTGCTATTTCCTGACTCAAGGACAGATTCAGACTTAGTCACCCGTTGACTAAGCTTGTATCTGAAACTTACTCAGTGTCACTGTGCTAAAAAACTTCGAGACAGTCTAAGTTAAGAATTAACAGTCAGCCTAACGTGAAATTTTTTAAATAGTTCCTAACCCCCCCTTGGAACTAATCTTGTCACGTTACACGGGACCAACAAAGAATGTTAGTCCCAAAGGAAAATCATGGATCTTTGCAGAGATCCAAAATTCACAATTCTTAGAGAGAATTTTCAATTCCATCGAAAATAATCTGGAAGCTCTAAGGAGCGATATGAATCAGAAGATGGATAAGATACTCCAAAAGTTGTCGCAGGGATCATCAAGAGTGGAGGAAACCATATTCCTCAAGGCTTCTCGAAGTTCAATGAAAGATGTGGTGTGTCCGACACTAAGAAATATCGTATTTCACCTTTGAGGGAGGAATTTGTCTCATAGAAGGCTGTTAATTCTACAGACTGAGAAAATTTTGGTAAGTCATTTGTTCCTCAATATTTTGGAAACACTAATCTTTCCTCTTACACAACTTCATATCACGAGGAAGCAGAAGGCCACTATATCACTAGAGAGATAGGGGCAACTATAGAGGAAATGGGAGAAACACTAGATTTTCTCATGCGCCTTGTGTTCACTAGCAGACTGATATCCTTCGACAGATTCCCCTAGTTATTATGGAGGTCATCCAAGAATATGTCCTAAAACTATGTGTGTCTGGCCTCCATCAAGTTGACCATTTTGAGTTTCACAAGCTAAGAAAAAAAACCAATAATGAGATGCCAAGTCGAGGGAAATGTAAGAGCTGAAGTTGGAATGAAACCTAAGTAAAAAGAGAACATCAAAGTAAAAGTAATCAAAGTGAGAGATTTCAATAAATTATTTCAACTTGAACATATATCCATGGGGCCATCTCATAGGCTGGGGCGCGATCCTCTAATTGAGGAAATGAGATATTATCATGAAAGTGACACAGGACCGACTCCACATCCTATATTTTTATGTCACCTAAAGAACTATCATGCGACACCTTTAAAAGCTGATAGCATGACTTTTAAAGAATCAAGCATGAAATTTGCGTTCATAAAATTCAGGCTTGAGTGGGCAATTATTTGCACACACAAAAATAAAGTTTTCTTGATGCATATCTTGGTGTACACTTTCATGGGAGAAACTTTTCTTTTTAGGAAACTTTTTCTTAAAATATATATTTAGGAAACTTTTTATGTTTTCCCGTGCACCATTCACTTAGAACTTTCTAGAGTGAACCTCAGGGAAAACCAACTTCATAGAGTGAACCTTAAGGGAAACCATAAGAAACTTTCTAGAGTAAATCTGAGCGAACCTCAAAGGATATCGGGGGAAACTTCCCAGAGTGAACCTCCGGGGAAACCAACTTACTAGAGCGAACCTCAAAGGATATCGGGGGAAACTTCATAGAGTGAGCCTCAAGGGAGACTTGAGTTAAACTTACGAGAACCAGTAGTCCATTTAATATTTTAACGTATAAAAAGCAGGAAAATTAGAAGGTGTCAAAATCAATCTTTCATGGAAATCAAAGTGGATCAGTTACTTAAGATGTGATCTGAAGGTGGAGAACGTGAATTAGTAGAAGAAACAAGAAGTTACCATCAACGTCTATAAAAGGAAGAAATCACGATGAAATAGGACAACTCAACACACACTCAAGCAAAACTCTAGCAATTTCTCTCTAGACTTCAGCATTTTTAGATTTTTCAGTTATTTCCTTAGTCTTAATTTTCATGTTCAAAGTTCATTCGCTTTCCCAGTACAATTTTATTCTATTTGTTCCTTAATCATTTCTGTAAGGTCAGTATCGTTTTGATAATCAACTCCTTTAGAATTTTACAGTCTTTTTAATTAAATCCAATAATATACTTAAATTCATAATTAGTTAATATTCCAAAAGATATATATATATATATATATATATATATATTATATTTGCCTTCTATGTTTACTTTGTTTTTGACAAAATAAGGTTTACTTTGTTATTTCTACCATTGGATGAGCTTACTTTGTCAAAGTTCATCACCATCCAATGGTGGAAAAAACAAAGTAAGGCTTACTTTGTAAAAAACAAAGTAAGCATAGCCTAACCCATATATTATAATCTATTTCGAAAAATAAAGGTAGAAATTTTTAGACGTGGACCTGACAATTCTCCATACCTTAAAGAATTTCGTCCTCGAAATTCATGTGTATCATGTTGTCTGTCTTAATTTATTTTCTCAATCAATTTTTAAGATTACTAAGCATTCATATTTTCCAAAGACCAACAACACTAGACCCGAAGAATATAACCTAGGCTTTGATATCAAAATGTCACCCAACCCTAAACAACAACGGGTAGGACGTGGGACAAAACAATGAACGCTGCAAATTTAAAATGCAATCCTATTTTCTACAATTGACCCATAGCTTTTTAAATGTAAAATTTTATTAGTTTTATCACCATTAATTTAATCAAATATCTTATAACTTATTATTCTTAATCCATTTTTCTAATATATCATAACTAAATATTAATTGAGACTATCTAAAATTTGTTTAAATATTTGGTTTGAACTTGATAATTCTATCAAACTTCCTACATATTCCGAATGCAACATCTTTTAAAATTTTAAATCAGGAATCAAAGCTACGTAATTCTATTTATTTTATTAAATCTAGGGATAAGGTACCAAAATAGGCCTAAGGTTTTTGGAAAAGTACCAATTTAGGCTCAACGTTCAAAATAGCACAAATATAGGCTTAACGTTTATAACATAATATCAATTTAGGCTTAACGTTTACAATATAGCATCAATTTAGGCATCACGTATAAAATAACACCAATATAGGCTTAACGTTTACAAAATAATACAAATTTAAGTTTAACATTTACAAAATATATCAAATTTAAGCTAAACGTCACAATTAAATTAACCATATTATATTCTTTTCATATTAACTTTATATGTTATCTTATATTTTAGTTCTATTTTCTTATTTATTATAATACAATTAATTAGTATTCTTACCCATTAAAACTTTATATTTGCATTTCATCAACCATTTCATGACTCCTAAATTTCATGGCTTATGTAATATATGCAAACTGGAAGTAATTGAATATCCACAATATTTCGAACCTTAGTTAAAATAATATTGATATATGTCAGTGTTCGAAATATTATGGATATTCAATTACTTTCAGTTTGCATATATTACATGAGCAATGAAATTTATGAGTCATGGAATGGTTGATGAAAAACAAATATAAAGTTTTAATGGGAAAGAATACTAATTAATTGTATTATAATAAATAAGAAAATAGAACTAAATAAAAAGATAACATATAAAGTTAATAGGAAAAGAATATAATATGGTTAATTTAATTGTGACGTTTAGCTTAAATTGGATATATTTTGTAAGCGTTAAACTTAAATTCGTATTATTTTATAAACGTTAAGCCTATATTGATGCTATTTTGTACGTGATGCCTAAATTAATGCTATATTGTAAATGTTAAGTCTAAATTGATATTATGTTGTAAACGTTAAGCCTATATTGGTGTTATTTTGAACGTTGAGCCTAATTTGGTACTTCTCCAAAAACCTTAGACTTATTTTGGTACCTTATCCCTTAAATCTATATTTCTCTTAACACATTAATACACGAATTGATACGTTGACGATTTAATTATATATTTCATTTTATCCCTATAGAAATTTATTTATTTGTTTAATAATTCATATAAGATAATCTACTTAAAATATATTTTTATCACTATATAAAAATCATTTTGTAAAATCAAATCACAAAGTACTAGTATTTTTGCCAAAATAAGCCACAACCAAATAAATTTTTATCAAAACCACTAATAATCAAATAAACTTTTTAACAAAATTTGCAACAAAAATATTATAAGCTTATTATTAAATATTATTTTTCAAATCATCATACATTGCCAAAATGTAATACAAACCTCGCGTCCATCCATGAATTCCACTCGTGCAGTTTATCGTAACATCAACAATATCAATAATCGAAATATCTCATTCATATCTCGTTCCTTGCTAACATTAGAGCTACCAGCCGTGCACTCTTGCCATACCACCCATAGGTATAGTCTTTTAACTATTACTCGGATTCTCCTAGATGGACAAAACCATTTTATCTATCTTTCAAAATATCACAACTTATAAAATCATTTTAAGATTTCAATCCAAATCACATAACAACAACAACAACATCAATTTTCTTAGTATCTTCGCTCAATCGATTTCTAAAATCATAAATTGTTATTAATTAAACAAACCAAAATTCATCAATAAACAAATTCAAAATATACTTATCAAAACCAATTTCAATTTCTTAAAAATAAAACATAAATCATAATATATATTTTATTTTAATAAATTATAATTTCATCAACATTATTATTTTAACAATCTTTAATTCAAGTATTTCGACTAGACAACAACCTAAATTTTATTCCAATAATATCAGGAATTTATTATTTTAACCATGTGTTCCTAAGACTTATTTATAGGGAAAAGTATAAAAATAAACCTTGTGGTTTGGGCCATTTTCAATCATATACTACGTGATTTAAAAGTTTACAAACTGGTACCTTGAAGTTGATTCCGTTAGCAAACAGGGTCTAAAATGACTAACGGTGTTAAAAAAGATGAGGTGGCAGTCAAAATAAAAAAATCTAAAGGATATTTTTGTCAATTCATTTATTTTATAATTTATAATTTATTATATTTTTAAAATTCTAAACTTTACCCACTAACCAACTGACACCTCACCACTCCTCTCTCTCTCCTACGTCTTTATCGTCTTCTACATTGACGGTGACTCCATTTCCAAATCTCTCCACTTCAACACCACCACATCCTCCTCCGCCGCCACCCCCCGACCACCGCCACCACTTTTCCTAGATTCTCCATTTTTTCACCTCTACTATTCCTTAAGAGCTTTCTCAGAACAAACTTTTCCCTTTTAAAAAAGAAAAAGAAATTTTTTCTCATCATCTGAAACAAATTTCTAAGATTTTCCTCTTGAATTAGTTGAAATTTGAAACAAAAATTCGCTTATGTTGTTTTTCATTCCTCCTGTGTTAACTTCATCATCAGAAAGTTGTTTTCTTTTTAATTGTAAAGTTAACAGTTGTATCCAATCATGGAACCACCGGAGAACTACGACTGCAGCGATGTTGCGGTGGTTCTCGTAGATGCACCAAAGATAATTCTCCGGTCACCGGTGTCGGAAGAAGCTAGAGAGAGGATGATCTTTGAAGGCGACAGAGATGAAGTGGATCGGTACTTAAAAGCAGTAGATGAACTTCAAAAGACCATGTCTTCCACTTCCATCGCCGACGATCAAGACAAAGTCAACTCCTCCACCATCGAGATCGTCATGGCTAGACTCGAAGATGAGTTTCGCAACATATTTCTCAACCACACAACTCCCGTCGAGTTAGACTCACTCGCTGCCCCGATCCCGACACATCAGTCCACTCCTCAATTAGAAATGAATACGAAAAAGACGATCAAGTAGCCGATGACGATGTCCAACATCCAATCAAACGAGCAGATTCAACGGTGAGTAACAGCAGCACGAGTTACCGATCCATCAGCAGTATTAGCGAGATCGATCTTAATCGCCGGAAGCAGCAACATGTGACCAGAAAAAGGAGAGGTTTGGGAGAGACGAGGTGAGAGATGGGAGAGAAAGAAGAGAGGTGAGATGTATTATGTATTGGGTGAGCTTCAAAATTTTAAAAATATAAGAAATTATAAAATATAAAATAAATGAATGGACAAAAATACCCTTTAGATTTTTTGACTTTGACTGCCACCTCATCTTTTTTAACACCGTTAGTCATTTTAGACCCTGTTTGCTAACGGAATCAACCTCAAGGTACCAGTTTGTAAACTTTTAAACCACGTAGTATATGATTGAAAATGGCCCAAACCACGAGGTTTATTTTTGTACTTTTTCCTTATTTATATATATATACAACTCTTAATCATAAACTATATCATGATTGGATATTTCACTTATATATATATATATATATATATATATATATATATATATATATATCAACACAATTCATTAATAACTTAAATAACATAATAATGCAATTCTACTTTATTTCACCTCGACTAGAATTGTATGATTGGATATTTCACTTTATATATATATATATATGATAACATTGAGATATTATCCAAAGGATCAAAGGAGATATTTGCCCAAAACGGCCATGTATTGATCACCTGATACCGGAATGCCATGGCGTATCAAGCAAGGGGATCCGATAGGCGGATCACCAAGACTCCTCCACGTGTGATCCGTAGTCAAACCTATGTGGAGATCCGCCATAGCTCCTCAATCCGCCAGCTGAACAGCTGAGCCGATTCCGCAATAAAGGCCATTAAAGAGCTATTAATGAGCTAACGGACATACTTAAAGGAAACTAGTAACCGCCATTAATGAAGCATTAATGGAGACTTTCTAGTTACTAAAGGTTACAACTTCATGACTATATATAGCTTGCATCTCAAGCTATCAAGGTACACATTCACACAAACTTAGTAACCTTACTTTGTCAATTCAGTTTATTCCTCCTTACTCTATACTGACTTTGGCATCGGAGCTTCCCCCCGTCGAACCCAACGACGCCCCCACAGGGACGGAAACTAATCGGAAATTCTCCACAAGTCATCAATTGGTGCGGTGAAGGTGGATCCCTAACCAAATAAGGGTTTCGTTCACATTATAAGACATGACGAGTGGAGGGTCTGATCCCTCCCCAGGGATTGAAACGCCCTTAGTAACCCCATCAGCCAATCCTGTTACGAACGCTGGACGCGTTGATCCCTCCTCATGGATTGAAGCTCCTACGGTACATGGTGAGGGAAGTATGTCACCTGACACATTTCTTGAAATATGTGCGGGATCCATAGGAAAAGAGTTTGGCCCTGAGATGGAAAGCCGCTTAAGGTCGTACATGTTAATTCCCCCGCTTCGACGTACAACACCAACTCCTACGGTATCCCAATGGAAAAATGTCACCATAGGACCAAACGCTCGTGATTTTTTGTTTTTTCACTCTCAACCTGCGGATTCCATGGTAATTACTTCAATGGCAGTCGGTAACCCGCCATTAAATCGGCGACTGTTTTCTGACGGAGTGGAAGGGAGTCGGAGAAATGATCAAGCTTTTCCTGAGGGACCTGCAAACCCAAGGCTTAACATTGGCGGGACTCGAGCTCTCAATAGTGCTAGGTCAAATCCCCCAGGGGGTGGAACGGAGGGTCGAAAACACAAAAAGCGTAGGAAGATGACAGGAAGGGGACGATCTAAATCTCCATCTCGCCCACAGCATAGATCCTCCCGGAGAGATAGATCTCCTCCACCCCTAGAATGCAAAAGGAGTAAGCGACCAATTGAGGAACCTCGTCAAGATAGACAGCATCCGCCTCCTAATCCAGGAGCTAATGGTCAAGCTCCACCAGGAGGACGAGGAGGAAGTGGTCCACCAGGAGGGCGAGGAGGAAGTGGTTCGCCATCGGATCCTTCATCTAATTCCAGTTCTTCATCATCTCTGAGTAGATCCCCGCGTAAAGGACGTTCCAGGGAGAATCACAGGAATATAGAGGATCTAATCAGAGATGAGGTGCGCCGCCAAAATGAAGAGAATGTGAGACATAACCCATTCGCCAATCGGGATTCGCCCTTTACAGCGTGGATCGAAGCTGAAGAAATGGATAGGCACTTTAAAATTCCTAATATCCCCGTCTACACGGGCGTGGACAACCCTGAAGCCCATGCCAGGAAGTACCGCATGTTGCTCAGCCTTAATCGGGCCAGTGAAGCAGTGTTGTGTCGGATGTTTATCACCACGCTTGGTGGTCCCGCCTATGATTGGTTCCAATCTTTACCTCCAGGATCAATAGACGGTTGGGATCAGTTGAGTAGAGAGTTTTGTGCAAAATTCACCGGGTGCATCCCTCCAGTGGTCAAATTGCGGAAGCTTTTTGAATTGAAACAGAAAGCAAACGAACCTCTTCGAGAATATGTGGACAATTTCAACAAATTGTGTATACGAATTGTTGATGTGGACGTCTCTATGGCGGTGGAAGCTCTAGTGAAAAACACCACGTGTAAAAGCTTGCAGGAAGATCTAATCAGAAAGAAGCCCAGAGATATGGCAGAATTGATAGAAAGATGCAAGGATTTCATGGAGGTGGATGACATCCGCAGGGAGTCAGTATCTCCGCCTAAGAGGGACAATGGCGAATCTCGTAGACGGGATAAAGAAAAGGACAAACATCATAACTCGTCATCCAGAGGTAGGCGCAGAGGCTCTAAGAACAAATCGGCATACGTACCATCATTTACACCATTAAACGCCTCCAAAAGCGAAGTGCTGATGTGGATAGAAAACAGCCAGCACAAGCGGAGAATTTCATACCCCGAACCAAAAGGGGGGAGTACACCAACACAGCAAAAAATCCCAAAAATTATTGCAAGTACCACAGGAAGAATGGCCATGATACTGACGCGTGTTGGGAGTTGGCCAGTGAGATAGAAAGGCTTATAGAAAGGGGAAAGCTATACAGGTTCGTCCAAAATGATAACAAGAAAGGAGATAATGATAAGTCAAGGGATGATCAGAAAAAGAAGGCGAAGGGGACCATCAATGTCATAGCAGGCGGACCAGGATATCAACCTGTGCTGAAGAAGGCAAAGACCACCGCTCTGGATAGGGCATCACTCAATCGCCCTTTTGCGGATGTAGGCCCAGAAGTTCCCCCTCACGCAGACGCTCTAGTCATTACCATGATGGTAGAAGGATGGGAAATGAAAAGAGTAATGATTGACACTAGAAGTTCGTGCAACGTCATTACAAGAGGAGCATTCACCAAACTTATGGTTGATCATGTCCAAGTGGAAACCACTATTGTGGACATCCTAGGAGTAACGGGGCACACAATCCAAACGAAGGGACAGGTAACGTTAGATTGCGAGTTGGCGGACGAAGATCAAACCTGGAAGGGAGATCTGGAGTTCTCCATTATAGATGGTCAATTGGCCTATCATATCATCCTGGGTCGGCCTTTCATCTCCGAAGCAGCAGCTCTCATCTCCATCCGCTATCTCACCATTTACATCCCTACGGCCAAAGGAGGAGTAATGGTCAAAGGAAATCAAAAAGTTGCTCAGGAGACGTATGTCCCACAGTCTAAAGATGAGAAAGAAGAGGAACTTGTCACAATGGCTCTGGGTGAAACAGAGATGTACCTTATGGCGGATGAAAAGCAGGTACGAATTACTAAAGGGCTAAAAGGTGAGATTAAAGAGGCTATTACAAAGGTTCTCCATGAGTCAGAAGATGTCTTTGCTTGGAAGGATGAGATCCTCCCAGGGATTAATCCTGATGTGATCACTCATAAGCTCAATATTGCCGAGGATGATGTCCCAATAGCACAAAAGCGAAGGAATCATGGTCCTGAAAGACAGAAAGTAATAGAAGAGGAAATTGCAAAGCTTAAGAAGGCGGATGCCATCGAAGAAGTACTTTACACACAATGGCTGGCGAATGTGGTACTAGTCAAAAAGGCAGGTGGATCATACCGCATGTGTATTGACTTCACCGATCTCAACAAAGCTTGTCCCAAAGACAACTACCCTCTGCCATGTATTGATATTTTAGTAGATAGGACCGCAGGACACGCCATGTATTCCTTCACTGATGTGAAGTCGAGTTATCACCAGATCCCGATGGAGCCTTCTGACAGAATCAAGACTTCATTCGTGACTCATCAAGCCACCTACTGCTTCAAGGTCATGCCCTTTGGGCTTAAAAATGCAGGGGCTGCCTATCAATGGATGATGAATAAAATATTCGAAGAAAGCAAAGGTAATAACTTTTCTGTCTACGTGGATGATATGATCATAAAAAGTTCCACTGTGGAAAAGCATGCAGATGATATAAGAGAGATCCTAGGTGTACTCCGACATCACAACATTAAACTGAATCCAGAGAAATGTACCTTTGGGGCGACATATGGAAAATTCTTGGGATTCATGATCAGCCAGAAAGGAGTGAGTCCAAATCCGGATAAAGTTAAAGCAGTCCTAGATATGAAAACACCACAGAACATCAGAGAGGTGCAGCGTCTGAATGGGCGTATCGTGGCCTTAGGCAGGTTCATCTCCTGTTCGGCTCGCAGATGTCAACCCTTCTATGAGGTGATCAAAAAACAAAAGACATTCGAGTGGAATGAGGACTGTAAGCAAGCCTTCGAAGGGATCAAGCGATTTCTCACGGAACCACCTCTGATGAGTCGGCCCCTGAAAGGTGAGAATTTCTACATGTATGTTTCAGTTACAGATAAAGGTGTTTGCACAGTCATGATCAGGAAAGAGGATGGACAGCAGTATCCAATCTATTATGTGAGTAAAGTGTTAAAAGACGTCGAGACCCGATACTCCAAATTTGATAAAATGGCACTGGCTGTTGTCACCACCTCAATACGTCTCAGGCCCTACTTTCAGGCACATACTATCATAGTCCGCACCAGTATACCCATGAGGAAAGTATTGCAAAAGCCAGAAACCTCGGGGAGATTAATGGAGTGGGCGATTCGCTTAGGCGAATTTGATGTTCGTTACGAAAGTCGATCTGCTCTGAAAAGTCAAGTCTTGGCAGACTTTGTGAATGAATTCACTGAAGAAGGTATGAATCTCCCCAAATCTAAGGTCGAAGAATGGATGATGTATACAGATGGGGCTTCTTCGGTGGAAGGCGCAGGTATAGGCATCGTGATCAAAGGTCCCCAATATATAAAACTGCATTACGCAGTAAAATTGGACTTCCTCGCAACCAACAATGCAGCAGAGTACGAGGCCTTAATATTGGGACTACGCCTGTTGAAGGATATCACTCCCGAACGGATCGTAATCTACAGTGATTCCAAATTAATGGTCAACCAGGTAATTAAAAATTTTAAGGTGAAAGATGACATTCTGGCCAAATATGTTGAAGAGGTTAAGAAATTGCTGAGCCATCTCGAAGCCAAAGAAACCAAGTGGGAACTGATCCATGTTCCTCGAGGATCTAACACCGAGGCCGATCACTTAGCTAAAATGGCTTCAAGCAAGGAGCATTGGGTGGATCTACAGTGCTCGTTCGAGGTCAAGACAGCACCGGCATTCGCCTCAGAAGAGGTATCCTTACTTGCATCCGTCGAAAGTGATTGGAGGTCACCTATTCGCCAGTACCTGATAGATGGCACCCTGCCACAGGACAAAGAAGAAGCTCGACGGACGGTAAGGAAGGCCGCCTATTTCTCCATGATAAATGATTGCTTATACAGAAAGTCTTTTGGCCACCCCTGGTTGAAATGCATCGTGATAGAAGAGGGACAACAGATCCTCAAAGAGTTGCATGAAGGCACATGTGTTGCCTATGAGGCGTCTGCCTCCATCTTGAAGAAGTCTAGGCTAGCAGGATTTTATTGGCCCACAGCAGAACTTGATGCCCAAAAGTTAGTGGAGTCTTGTCATAATTGCCAGGTGCATGCAAATGAATCCCACACAGCTAAACACCTTCAAAGGCCCATCATCGAAGGCCGACCATTTGCAGTTTGGGGAATTGATATCGTTGGTCCCTTTCCTCCTACCAAAAGACAAAGAAAGTATATGGTGGTGGCTGTGGATCATTTTACTAAATGGGTAGAGGCCGAAGCTGTCTCCTCTATCAACGCCGAACGAATGGTGGAGTTCGTCAAAGATAATATCGTTGGGTTCGACGGGGTTCCCCACACAATTATCACTGATAATGGGACGCAATTCAATTGTGGAGAGTTCAAAACTTTCTGTGAAAAGCTAGGTATTCAAAATAGGTTCGCCTCCGTTTACTATCCCCAATCTAATAGGATGACCGAGGTTACAAATCGGACGATCGTTAAAGGAATAAAGAAAATATTGGGAGAGCATGATAAAAAATGGGCGGATCAGTTAATGAGCGTCCTATGGGCGTATCGGACCACTCCACGAATGGCCACGGGCGAGACACCATTCGCGCTTTCTCATGGCGTAGAAGCTGTAATCCCTGTTGAAATACAGGTCCCTAGTGATAGAGTTGCATTCTATTGCGAAGAGGAAAATAGCCAAAGGTTGAAAGAAAGTCTCGATCAAGTGGAGGAGAAAAGAGAGAAGGCGTATGTACGCATGGCAGCCTACAAGCAACGGATCACAGCTTATCATGATAAAAATGCAAAGCTTGTAAGTCTGAATGTAGGAGATCTCGTGCTCCGAAAGGCGGATAAAATCCAATCTATGGAAGGAAGAGGAAAGCTGGGGATCACCTGGACAGGTCCATACAGAATAATCACCAAGATTGGATCCGCCACGTTTAAAATTCAAGACATGGAGGGGAACACACTACCACGTACGTGGAACATCCAGAACCTCCGCAAATATTTCACTAGAGAATAGAATGTAATCAAGGTCTTGAGTACTCTTTTTCCTTTAGTAAGTTTTTATCCCATGAGGGTTTTCTTATTAAAGGTTTTAATGAGGCTCACATGTAAGACCCACTTGCTGTAATAAGGCACATCGCCATTCAATAAAAAGCAACTTTTGTCCTATCAATTCTTTTTTAAGTATTTTCTTGTAGCAATATAAATATTCCAGATTAAAAAAGAAGGGAGGCCAACAAACGCATCCCCACACATAGGATAATACTATCATGGCATAAACTACTTTCTCCTCAAAGATAGGAGAACAATCTCAACGGCGGATCTATCTACCTCAAAGATAGGAAACAAATTGATCCCCATCAGAGATAGAGTTAAAACATTTCTCAGACGTGAGATCTTTACACTCTCATACACTCTTTCCAAAAAAGAGTCCAAAGTCCTAGTGGCGGATCGATTCACCTCAAAGACAGGAAGCCAATCGATCGCCTAAAGGCAGCTTAACTTCCTCTAAAGGAATAAAAGCTCCAAGCCTTCACAAAGGCTCACACTCTGAGGTATGGCTGGCCACCTACTTCAACTCAATCCTAAAACCTATAGATTCACTTGCTGAAAAACATAAAGCGTAAAGCAAAGATAAATGGTTATAGCAAGGATTAAAAATTGTACTTAGTTTCACAAAAGAACTAAACATCTAAAGAAGCATCCTCCTTAGCATCTAAAGGAGCATCCTCCTTAGCATCTTTTACACCAGATGCGCCCTCCAGTGGGGCTTCCTTCTCTACAGAAACAGTACCCTCCTGAGGAATGGTACAATCAGTTATCAGCTCCTCACTCTTGTCACCCGCCTTCTGAGACACTTCATCAAGATCCTCTGGTTCAAGATCGACAAGGGGTTTACTCTCTTCGGCGGATCCATTCATCACTTTGCGAATGTGATCACGGATGTAATCCTTGACGTTTGGAATTTTGTGATACTTAAGGCAAACCTCCACGTCAGGAACCACGTACTCCGGATCTGTAAAATCAATCTCAGGATGAGCAAGTTGAACATACGCCATGATCCACTCACCATAATAGTAAGCTCGTTCCCCTGCCAGGATCTCCGTGTCGAGTAAGGCAGCCTTATGCGCTTCAGCATCCGCATCTATCTTCTCCTTCAATCTAAGGATCTCATCATCCTTACTCTCATTTAGGGCAACAACGGAAGCAGCGTTCGCATTGGCAACAACGACCTCCTTCTCCAACCTTTCTATGGTTGCCTTATCCGCCACTCCTTGAAGGAGATCCGCTTTCATAGCACGCATACGAGTGTATACCTATCAAGGCAAAAGCCAATTCAAGCAAAAGAATAACAGCAAACTCTCCCTAAAGGTGATCACTCTTTCATCCAAAAATGCAAAAAAGGATAGAAAAACTTACCGTGAGAAGCTCTGTTTTTCCCATCTGGACATGGGCTGATCCCGGGATCTTATTTTGACTCTCCCGTACCTCACCAAGTTGGCCAAGAGCTTCGTCCAGATCACTGATGACAGATTCATTCCTTAGAGATCCTTTGTCACCATATTTGGCGGACCAGTAACCTCCTAAGTCCGGCTTCACCAACTATGCAAGCATTAAAAAGCAGAAAATAAGATCCAAGTAAAAGAAGAGAAAATAATAAAATAGACGCACCTCTTCAAGCCTCGCCATTGGTTTCTCGGCTCTTATGGCATCCGCCAGTAGCTTCCCTCCAATGCTAGATATAGACTTCTTTTTCTTTGGGAGAGGAGGATCAGCCAAATCGCCGGCAGGACGTTTCTCAGCACTCTTACGGGGATCCGCTACCTGCCCCTTCTTTTGAGCCTCTTCCTCCTTCTGTTTCTTGCGTATCTCTACAAGGGCGCGACTGGCCTCAGACAAACCCCTGACAAGGGAACAATAAAATAATCAAGGTTCAAGGAAAAACAAAGTTACCTTCATCAAGTTGTGTAAACTTCACGTAAGAGATCTTGTCTCCTTCCTGGCGGATCAAAGGAATGTCATTCATCATAAAGTCCAAGGCGTCAGCGTATGTCTAGGCATCCACCTTGATACTTTTCAAGAGATCCGCCACTTCCTCGTCACTGTCCGTCAATATACGCATGTCTCCAGCCATATGCAAAGGTTTGGCATTCCATACCGATGGAAATCCTAGAGATTCGCCCTCTCTTATCTTTACAAAGAAAAATCTTTCATCCCAAAGATGGACATTTGACATCTTACCGCAGAAGGGCGAATAAGTTTTGAATTTAGCGAAAGTGAGGAAAGATTCGGCCTTTCGCTTCGTTGGTTTGTGAAGAGACCGAAAGACACGAGGGTTACATACTATCCCTAAATTCAAAGCCAAATAACAATCCAGAGCCAGATCTAACCAGCCATTCGGATGTAGCTGGCAAACAGTGATCCCAAAGTATGCCAAGATGGCCGCCATCATCTTAGGAAGAGGAAGCCGGAACCCTCTCTCTACGTGACAACTATACACAGACAAATATCCACTTGGCGGACAGGCGGGTCGCTGATGAGCAGCCGCCAACTGGGTCTCATAATTCTTAATCCACGGAAAGCGATCCGCCAGATCCGCTAGATCCGCGGCGCTCATATGAGACGGAGTGGACTCCGCACGTGGCGCCTTTTTCCTGGACGGAGTTGAAGAAGAAGCCTCCATCCCAGAAAACTGCCTAGAACCTATTGTCGGAGTAACCCGAGAAACGGCGACGGAAAGATTCTGAATCCTACCTAAACGAGTTCGATTGCTATTACACGCCGAGTTACACAACTCAACTAGGTCGCAACTGACAGTGCCTTCGGAAGAATCCGAATTTTCCGAAGAAGAAGAAGTCCAGCTAACTATGGTTTCGGAAGAAGTGGTCAAATTAAAAAGTTCGAAGGTAGACTCAGAAGAAGAAGAAGAACTCCTAAACATTCAGAAAACAAAGCAAGAAATTCACTTACATGAGAGTTAAAAGCTTTAAAGGATTCTGAACTCCGGAAAAGCTCTGGGAAAAAACTCGAGGAAAGATGGGAGAAGAATGCAAATGAAGAAGAAAGAGAAAGAGATGAAGGAAGAAGGCGTTTTCTCTTCCCTCGAGCGGCACGCCTATGACACGTGTCACCCACTGATTGGCATCGAACAGAGTGACCATCAATGCAAATCATCATGACGGCGCGCGAAGAAGCTCAAAAGCCCTAAAGGACTTTAAAGGAACTTTAGAGGGGCTTCTGATAACATTGAGATATTATCCAAAGGATCAAAGGAGATATTTGCCCAAAACAGCCATGTATTGATCACCTGATACCGGAATGCCATGGCGTATCAAGCAAGGGGATCCGATAGGCGGATCATCAAGACTCCTCCACGTGTGATCCGTAGTCAAACCTATGTGGAGATCCGTCATAACTCCTCGATCCGCCAGCTGAACAGCTGAGCCGATTCCGCAATAAAGGCCATTAAAGAGCTATTAATGAGCTAACAGACATACTTAAAGGAAACCAGTAACCGCCATTAATGAAGCATTAATGGAGACTTTCTAGTTACTAAAGGTTACAACTTCATGACTATATATAGCTTGCATCTCAAGCTATCAAGGTACACATTCACACAAACTTAGTAACCCTACTTTGTCAATTCAGTTTATTCCTCCTTACTCTATACTGACTTTGGCATCGGAGCTTCCCCCCGTCGAATCCAACGATGCCACCACAGGGACAGAAGCTAATCGGAAATTCTCCACAAGTCATCAATATATCAACGTAATTAATTAATAACTTAAATATCATAATAACATAGTTCTACTTTGTTTCACCTCGTCTAGAATTGTATGATTGGATATTTCACTTTTTATATATATATATATATATATATATATATATATATAAACTCGACTACATCAATTCTAACTTAAAAATAACTTAAATAACATAATAATGCAATTCTACTTTGTTTCACCTCGACTACATCAATTCTAACTTAAAGAGTATGAACAAATATTACTAAATTATCATATAACCCAAATTCATTTAATTAACTCAAGGGTTAATTTCAAATAAACTTTGTGGTTTCACTTTTTTTTTTTTGCAGATCGGTATATGTGGTTGGCAAATTTTTTTTTTTTTACAAATTTGGTCGATAACGACCTCAAAAATGAAAATTTTCAAGAATTAAAGTTATTAACACTACAAAAAAAAAGGTCTATTACGATACTTTTTTATATGTGTCTCCATATCTTAAAATTTAGCAACACTTTTGTACTTGTGTCGGCCTTTATTGTCACTTAACGTCATTTTTTTTTATATATGTTGGCATTTTTAAAAAAGTAACTACGGTTTTAAAAAAAGCATCGATATTTTAAAAAAAATTAAAGACGGTTTAAAATTTACGTCATTAAAATGTGTCTATGTATTTTTTTATTTGAATATTTTTTTATTTTTTTATCCACGTTTTTTAATTTGTCTGCCAATTATAATCGTTTGACGACTCTATTAATTACTAAAATATTTATTTCTTAAATTGTATTACTCAAAATATCCTATAGTCCCCTCCCTCTCCCTCCCCGAAAAAACGCGATAATATTGCAGTCCTCTCTCTAGCTCTGTCTCTCTCTCTCTGAGTGGCTCTAGAAAGCATCATCCTACACCTCCAGTCTCTTATCACGAGCTTCAATTCGACAAACCTATAACCGCACCGAGTGAAACGACTGGTAAGACTATCTCAAAATATTGGTACTGATTTGTCTCAAAATTGGAGTTTCTAATTTCCAAATTAAACAAAATCTGACTTTTTTTTCATCAGTTTTTTGAATGCCAATCTCTACTAGATATATTCTTTTGAGTTTCTTCTATGATGAAAACCCTAATTTTGGAGGTTAGGTTTTTATATGTTTGGTTTTGTCTCTTTTTTATGTTTTTTTTTTTTGCGGCTTCATTTATGGTCTGATTGCATTTATGAACTTTGATCAACTAGATAAAGAAATTTTTTCTCGCACATTGTACTTGAGCTGGTAAAAAAAAAAAACATTTCAGTTACTCTCTTCAAATGGAGTTATGTACTTCAGCTTTTATTTCTAATTTTGTGGCATTTTGGATAGAATTTCAGCCAAGTGATTGTAACTTTTACAAGGCCATTTGGTGTTAGTGTTAGTGTCAATCGAATCTGCAGCTCTCATCTGTCAAAGTTAATTGCAACAAGCAAACTAGTTAGCCAGAAGGTTACGAACGTATTGAGTTTTACTCACATGCTATAACTGATAGAGTTTTGCGGAGCTATAATGGCTCTGTAATAATGCCATACACAGATCAGCCATTCCGCCTCAAATGGGAAAGGGAAAACTTTGTGCCTATATTAGAAATTGGTTCTGATCTATCTATATATTGTTGCTAATTATTGTTTTCCTGATCATAGGTTTAGTCTAGAACTAGATGCATTTCTCAAAAATTGTATTTTCCATCCATCCTCCCCTAAGGAAGGACTGAACCAAGTGGTTTTGAAGTTAGCTCACCTTTTTCAATGTATACATATTTATAATTACGAGACTAGGATAAATCAATGCTGAATGCAACACTCTGCTTTTATATTTGCATTATGAACCTAAATCTATTTTGATTTCCTTGCATTAGCTTCAGTTTGGTGTTGGCTGGTGCAAATGGTGTTATGGCCCAAGGATCCCTATCTGAAGGAGACTCTAGTAACACAACTGTGAGTTTTGACCTTTTTTATACTGCATTGCCACTTGACAGTAACTATCCTATGGTATACTCATTTTGTAACGTGAAGATATTTGTTGAAAGAATTGACGCTGATATCAGTGATGAGGACCTAAGGCAGCCATTTTCCCAGTTTGGTGAAGTTTTGTCTGTGGAAATACCAATCGGGAAAGGATACTATTTTGTGCAATTTGCTAATAGGTACTTGTTTATTTCATTTCCTTAGGAATGCTATATTTTAGAAGCTTAAAATGAACAAAAGAAGTTGATTAGGTAATGTACAAAACATCATGCTTGCTTTTATTTCTGACCTCAGAAAAAGTGCTGAGGATGCACTGCAAAGTTTGAATGGGATTGGCAAGCCGACACTTCGTCTTTCTTTGCCTTCTTCCTTTGCTTGTGCATTTGAAGTTTACCTTTTATCTTTGAAGAATGGAAGGTAATAATTTGTACTTAATGATATTGGGATAGAGGCGGTGGAGAAGATATATTTCATTTTTCTTGCCTTATAGAGTGCATATTAATTTGTCAAGTATTTCAGACAACTGGACTTCGATCTCACACTATATCCATGATTATAAATGACTCTCCTGGAGTTCTCAACATTATCACTGCGGTATTTGCTCGAAGGGGCTATAATATACAGGTATTTCTGGTGCATTTCTCCTCTCAATTCCCCTACCACTGAAGAAACAGAGTGTTTTCTCATCTTGGTGTCATTTTTGGTGGCAGATTTTGCTGTTGGACATTCAGAAATAGAGGGATGCGCACAAATTACAATAGTTGTGCCTAGTATAGATGAATCAATTAGCAAGTTGGCGCAACAACTTTACAAGCTAATAGACCTGCAAGAGGTTAGAAACCTTCACGAGTAAGTGTCATTAACATGATGGACAAGTATATAATGTTTCTATGATATCATCGTCTATTTTATTTTAGTTTTTTGGTATCCTAATCTAATATTCTCTTATTTTGAGAAGAGAATTCGTGACAAAATAATGAAGTCCTTGAAACATAACTGTTGTATTTCCAAATCCCATATCTCAAAGTTTCACTCTTCAACTAGAACAAATGATATAAGTAGAATCATGTAGTCTATTTTTATAGATCACATTGTGCAGGAATAATCATTTTTTTCAAAATTTATGTTCTCCTGATGTTTGAACCACATTGATTAGTGTGACATAAATGCGTTTAGGTTTGGTTTCGTCAAATTTTAAGTTTTCGATTTGTAATTATTGAGGGCTCTCTGCTATTTGTGATAATTTTCAGTACCTTTATGTTATTTTCCCTTTTTTGTACCGTTATATTAGATGCTTTTCTTTCCACACGAGCATTTTGTTGAGGCCTTTTAACGCACGAAGTTTGGTGAATGATTCCATATTTGAAAAATAATTCTTTACATTTGACATCATCAAATTCCAGGGCATTATCAGACCTAAGGGTTTTCACTGATTTATTGAAATGAGTTTTAGCATAGTTGATAAATGTCTCAAGGATTGACAGTGACTCAGACTTGTATTTCAATAGATAAACCCAAGTTGTCCTTGAGTAATCATCGACAATGGTCAAGAAATATTTATACTTTCCTCTAGTTTCCACCTTATAGGCTCCCCAAATGTCTATGTGCACAAGGCCAAATGCTTCTGCAGCATGAGAAAGACTAAGAGAGAATGGTTGTTTGGTAAATTTAGACAAAGGGCAGGTTAAACATACTTTGTTGTGAGCTTGAATATGAGGTTTAACACAAGGAATGTGTTTAAGTTTACCAACAGGAGCATGACCAAGTCTATGATGCCAAAGATCTAAGGTGTCAGATGATTCACTATTTGAGTCAGCAGTGAGACAAATTGGTTTATCATTAAGAGTCAACCAGGTCTTAGGAATGGGAGTGTCAAGATGATTCATCAAATAGTAAAGTCCATTCTTTGCTTTTCCAATTCCCAATCAAACAATGAGATGGGTGAAAAATTACCTCACAATTGCTGTCCTTGATCAGCTTTTGCACAGATAGAAGGTTGTGTTTGAAGTGTGGCACACACAACACATTCTTCAACCTTATGCCAGTAGGAAGAATTGCATCTCCTATATGTGAAATAATTGCAGTGTTTCCATTAGGTAGGTTGATTGCAGGTACATTCACTGTCACAGATGGCTGAATAAGACTCTCCAGATGTGGTGTCATATGATCGGAAGCCCCAGAATCAACAATCCACTCCCAAGAGAATTCTGCAGCAAGGTGACAAGATATCATCCCTGAGAAATGGGTATCTATCTCGTCATCAGTTTCTGAACCCTTCAGTTGAGCTGCCTGTAACTGAGGCATCAGTTGTTCCAACTGTTGCGGTGTGAACAACAATCCCGAACCTTCTGAAGTGTTTCCAATTTGAACATTAGCTGCAGTCTTAAATGAATTCGAAGACTCTGCATTCTTGGAGTATGTTGGTGCAGAATTCCACCTTGCTCCAGTTGTTTGAGAATTTGAGGATTTATTTTTACCCTTATGCTTTGAATGCCACCTAGGATAGCCAACAATAGTCCAACACCTATCTGCTGAATGACTTTTTCCTCCACATGCAGTACAAACTTGAGAGTTATCAGATGTATTTCTGCTATACATGGCTGATGAATCACCATCAAATTTCACTGAGTTTAGCACCTCTCTCTGAGCCTCCTCTTACTGCAAAGCTGCTGATGCAGTTTCCACAGAAGGTAATGGACTTTGCAGCAAAAGATGGCTCCTTTGAGCATTAAATGTGTCATTTAGACCATTGAGGAACTGAAACAGCTTGGCTTCCTCTCTCTGAGTATCAATGGTCCTAAGCAAGGTTTTAACTTCATCTGATTGCTCAGTTACAGCAGGCAACAGATTTAAAGAATCAAGTTCTTCCCACAGTATTCTCATGGCAGTATAGTATTCATTAATGCTCATTTCATTCTGTTTTTCATCAAATAACGCTTTGCTCAACTTATATTTTCTAAATCCATTTGTGAGTTGAAAACGTTTTTCTAAGTTAAGCCAGATATCTTTAGCTGAGTTCATGAACATCACAAATTTCTTGATGGTAGGAGAGATATTATGAGTTAACCATGCGATTACCATATTGTTGCAGGTGTCCCACATCTCAGCTTTGGCTTCATCATCAGTAGATCTCGTAACTCCTCCAGTAACGATTCCAAGCTTGCGTTTTGACAACAGATTGATCTCCATGTTTCTTCGCCACGATCTGTAATCTGAGGAACCTTGAAGTTTATCCACTATAATGGAGGTTGTGCAATCTGAGGGGTGAAGAAATAGAGGATTAAGCATATCCTGGTAGGTGATTTTTGTTCCATTTGCCATTGAGAACAAATATCAAACAGTTCTCAGGCAAAAATAATATCAGAGAGAACAACAATGGAATAAAGGAGATAGCTTTTAATTTGAAGAAGAAAGATGGAGACTTTAAAGAAGAGAGAAAAAGATGGAAGCTTTAGAAGGAGGTGAAAAATAATGGTGAAAAAATCAGTCTCTTATTCCACTCATATTGACCTGGTGCTCTGATACCATGATGATTGAAAGAGCAACAAATGATTTCAATATTGAGGAATATCAGAGGAATGAAAAGATATCACCAAAATGATTGTTTATTCTCCCATAGTTGCACAAAGCTGCTATTACAGGTTATAAAGCCCAAAAGCAAAACAAGACAAAAGGAAATAACAACCTTTACAACCAGGTGTCAAGCACAGAAAGAAAAGCATCTAATATAACGGTACAAAAAAGGGAAAATAACATAAAGGTACTGAAAATTATCACAAATAGCATAGAGCCCTCAATAGTAATCAATGGTGATATCCTTGACCGCTAGCATATTCAGGGCCAGGAAGTAATCAATTCATAGTCTTCATAATCATTAATTCATATAAAGATAGTAAATAAGAAACAAACTATTATTTATCCACTTGTTTTTTTTTTTTTTGAAGATATTTATCCACTTGTTATTAGAACAATTTGGTGGAATTGATGATTTTCCCCAAAATTTGATTTTTTTCTATGCTTCCATGTCTCTGTTATGATATAATGTTAGTTGTCTACTGTATCAATGTTTGCGAAGTTTCATGAACAATTGATTTCACTTTTGTTCTACCGGCATCATTTATGAAGAAAATGATATGATTCCACACGTTTTTATCGATGTTGGCACATGAAAATGTTAGTTGTCATGTAGATATTCATTTCAGAAATATTGAAATATATTAAAACTAGCTCCATTTTGTTTTTTCTGCTCTCTTTTAGTGTTTTATTTTTGCAGTATTAAGTGTTGAATTAATAGGGAGTTATGACCCTTAAATATTAAAATGTTTATTTGTAAAAACTATCGTTATATTAATGATGTAATAATGTTTGTGCATTGCAATTTAGGGACTTTTTTTTCAATAAATGTTGTTCATTTAAATGTTTATACAGTTATGTTAGTGTCGCAATTAGATGATATTTCATTTACAAAATGCCGTCGACTTTGGGACATAATAGATTTTTATGTAGCTAAATGTAGACATTTTTTTTTAATTAAATGTTGCCAATTTGGAGACGTTTTTAAATTAAAATGTCCTGATATTTAAGACGCTATTAATATTTTCTGAAGCGAAATAACGACATAACAAATCTTATGTGTTGTTCACTTACAACGCTTTATTAAAGTGTAGTGGAAATTTCTGAAATTGAAAATAAATTATATAAAAAAAATCACGACACTAAAAATGGAAGTGTTGGAACCATTATGACGATTGTATGCGTTATGTCGTCGGACTAAATTTACCCACACAATGCTTTATGCGTCGTTAAAATTAACGACACCCGATTTAATGACGCTTGTGACGACGCTTTGAAAAGCGTGGGTAAGTATTTAGAGACGCCGAAAAGTGTCGTTAAACCTTAAATTTTAGCGTCTTAATAGACCATTTTTTTTTGTAGTGATACTAATCTAAAAATGACAAAGTATTTAAAAATAACACAATATCTTCTTATATTTTTAAAAGTTGTCATTAATATATACGCATAACAAAATTACATGTAACCCGAAAATATGACACGGAATCTAAACTAATCCGAACAGACTAACATGATTGTGACACGAAAGTTTTTGGGTTAGGTTTGGATTTACTCTTTTTAACACCAATCCGAAAATGACACAACATGAACACGATTCGAACACATTAATTGCGAGGTCTAGTTTTTATAATTCTTGACAAATGTAAGTAGTCTTAAACTGTTGTAATTTGATATGCTGCTTATTATATTAGATGGATAAAAGATGATGTTTGATATGTTATTTGGATTCAGTTTTATTTTGGGATTTGGATGATGATGTTTGATATTATGTTATTAGGAATTAGGATTTTATTATTAGTCTAGGTTTAATACATCATTTGCCCTTTGAACTTGTCCAAAAAGCTTAATTGGCCCCTTCAACTTTCAAAGTGTTCCGATAGCCTCTTGAACTTGCATAAAATGTTCAGTTAGCCCCTAAACTTGTGTAAAATGTAATCAATTGATCACTCGGTCGTAGAAAAGTAAGTTAAATGCGGAAGATGTATTCCACGCATCTTAGAATGTTATTACATAATTAAAAAATAGATTAAAAAGGAAGTTATTGCTTGTTCAACTATACAATTTGTCTTCTCTAATATTAGAATAGTATACTCCGATTTTGGTCGTTTTACTTTTTTTAAGACTCGTGGAATACATCTTTCCATTTAACTTACTTTTTTACGACCGAGTGATCAATTGATTACATTTTATGCAAGTTCAGGGGTCAATCAAGTTTTTTGGACAAGTTCAGGGAACAAATGATGTATCAAGCCATTAGTCTATTAGTTTTATTTTGGTTGAGTAATAATTTTATTTTCTACGTTTTTCTAAGTTAAGTTCAGGGGACAAATGTAAGATTTTTTTTTTCTTTTTCGGTATTCATTTGCCTTTTGAAGTTCTTTATGGTCTCAGCGTTGTTGAGGTAGAGCTAATTTAACCCCCACATACAAATTAGTATAATTTCAGTCCCAACGTTTGCTAAATGACACGATTAAAGTCTCCGCTAACAGGCGACTCATAACGTTGACCTCTTTCTACACATAGACGTCAATTTTCTGATGTGGGAGCTTTAATTTCTGAGTCCCATGTAAACGGTTAACAAAATATGTCTGATGTATCAATTTCAGTTACTTAGGGTTTTAATTGTGCCATTTAGCAAAAGTTAGGACCGAAATTCTGCTATTTTGTACGTAGATGCTATTTTGGCTCTGTGAACTTCAAAGTTGTGGACAATTGAAATCATTTCCTGTTTTCTTTAGGGTTAAATTTAAAAAAAAAAAAAAAACTCACGTGATTACACTTTTTGTCAATTGTATGTTTGTGGTTTTTTTGTTCAACAAGGGACAGATGTTTTTTTTTTGTTACGATCATGAGATAACTAGGGTTTTTTTCGCTTTGCTAAAAACAATGTTTATTTTTAAAAATAATCATTGATGATTTTAAAAATGAAAAAATTTCAAGAATTGATAATGTTTTAAGCAATTTTAATTATTCAACTGTTTTAATTTTGAGTTCATTTAGGTGTTGTTGGGTGAGGAGTGAGAAAGTGAATGTTCAGAGAGAGTGTGTGCACTCCGGAAAAAATGATTTTGGAAAAATAAAAATGTGGTTTCATAGTAAATGTGATATTTAAACAATTTTAATTCTTGTAAATTTTCATTTTGGGGTTGTTAATGGTCATATTTAGAGTGTCAAGCTAAAATATTCTAGTTTTTAGTAAATCGAGAATCCACACGTATGCGATTGATAAAAAGTGTAACCACAACTTTTTCTTTTTTTGGAATTTTTTTTATATGAAGAAATTCTTATTTTCCTGTTTTGGGTTAAGTTTCACGGTTCGGTGACTGAATTTCAAAAACTCACTCAACTTTACACTTTATAAGATTATCACCACTAAATTTCAATTAACTCCATAAAATAGAATATTTTAAAAATTGATGATATTCTAAGCAACTTCAATTCCTGAATTTTTTCGTTTTGAAGTTATTTAAGTGTTGTTTGGTTAGGATAGCAAATGTGAAAATTTAGAGAGAGAAACTCCATGAATTATGATTTTGGAAAAATGTTCCATGGTAAATGTGGTTCTAAATAATTTTAATTCTTGAATATTTCTATTTTGAGGCCGTTGAGGTGTCAATTAAAGTTTAGTTGCCATAATATTAGAAAGTGTAAATTTGATCGATTTATGTTACATTTTGAAGTTTAGTACCATATTTCACGAGTAAAATTCAGTAGCTATGGATATACCCTTTAGATATATGAAACTAGTAATTTGTTACTGAATAATTATCATGCAATAGTGGTGGCAGTTTACGGTAAAAGCAAAGTATAACGAAATTAAGATCCGTTTATTTGTCGAAAAATAGTATTTTAAAAAATATTGGGTAAGATAAAAAAAATTTGTTGGAAAATAAAATATTTCAAGTGTTTGGTTACAATACTAGAAAACGGGAAGAAATGATGGATGTCAATGTATATTTATGTTCTAATTATGTTAATCTCAGGACTAGGAAGCATGGGAGCAAAAACAATAGGATCTGAAGACAATGGGATTAGAGTTGCAAATGGGCGGAGATTTTCCATCTCCGTCGAGGATGGGGAATCCCAACGGAGCAGGGATGAAGATTGTTTTTTGTTCACTGCAGGTGGGAACGAAAAATGTTGCTTAGGGAAATCGGTTTTCATATATTTTCTCCTCCTGTCTTGTGTTGTGATAATCTAAAGCGCATTATGCTTGTCGGCTAATCCGATTTTTCACAACCAAAGCAATAATTTGGAAATTGATTTTTATTTTGTTCATGAGACAATTTAGTATTATGATATGGTTTTTGGTGTAACAGTTGTTCTAGGATTTGGATTCTTGTACTATATATTAATGTTGTAAAATATGCTAGGCGTTAGTCGGACGGACATGGCTTTCGGAAGTTAATCGAGAATTAGTCAGATTTATATTTTTTTATTTGTTAATAAGCAACTTATCACACAAATGTAATAAAAATATGTATTATATAAAAAAAATATATAATTTGTAATATATCTCCGTAAAAATATACAAATAACAACATTTCAACAATATATTACATATGAATATTATCATTTTTTATATTTCAGTAAGTAAAAAATAATGTTTATAAGTAATATATCCGCCTAGGCAGTGACGGAGTCAAGAATCCATATCTGGAGTGTTAAATTTAGACCTACGGTTGGAGGTAATTTAGCCTCGAGCATATTAAAACCTTATCGCTGGTGTATCGGTTAAAAAATTAAAAGTGCCCAACATACAAATAGTAGATATATTTAATTTTCTATAAAGTTCGCGCTAATTTCTTAACAATTATAATATTTTTATATTTTTTTTATTATTTTTAGTTATAGATTTTTTGTAAATTAAAATTTCATTTAGAAATCAAGTTTAGTGAGTATTAATATTAAAAAAATGATTTTTTTTTATGGAAAAGAGATATAATAAAAATGAGTTCAAAAGTGTTATGAAAATAAAGAGTCCATTAAAAGTAATTAATAATGGTAATATAGTTTTATAATTATTTGAAAAATAAAGTTTAAATAAATAAAAACTTTATAAAATAAAATGAGATTGAACCTAAGACGTCTTACCTGAAAGCATGCATTTTAAACCAATTCAACAATTTTAAAATATTCAAATAATACTATATTACAATAAATATAAACTAAGGAGGAGAGCTTATAAGAGGCGGAACTACCGCTACTCAAGGGTGGAGCCAGAGAGGCTCCTATTCGTTTACCGGTTAATCATTGGGTTCGGTGGATCCCTCCGGATGAATAATGGGTGAAGGTAAATACCGATGGTGCTAGTAAGGGAAACCCTTGGTACTCTTCGGATGGCGGCTTGATAAGGGATCCTACAGAAACTTGGCTTGGTGGTTTTATGGTTAACTTAGGTATCTGCAATGCTCTCTTAGCTGAACTGTGGGGTTTATTTTTTGGGATGTCGTTAGCCTGGAAGAAAGGGTTTAAGAAGGTTCAAGTTGAGCTAGACTCCCGAGTGGTACTGAACTTCATAAACGGTCAAGTTGGTGTGAGACACCCCCTGGCTTGGCTTATTGTCCGATGTCAAGAGCTACGTGATAGAGAATGGGATATCCGCTTTTCTTACACCTATCAGGAAAGGAATCAGACAGCTGACTGGATGAGGAATTTCGCAGGCGATTGCTCTTTGTGTCATCACGAGTGTGATGTGCTTCCTATAGGTCTCTAGAATATTCTCACTGAAGATCGTTTTGGGCGATCCTTCCATAGGATAGTCTTTTAGTTTCTTTTCTGTTGTTTTTCTTCTGGGCCTCGGCCTTCCATCTTACCATAAAAAAAAGAGGCTCTTGTCAAAAAAAATGCCCAGAGCAAAAAGACTAGAGGGCCTAATTGAAAATATCAGAACAAATTTTCGATTAAGATTACCTAGGTGGTCTAGCCTCATTTTCTATATATATATATATATATATATATATATATATATATATATATATATATATATATGAGATCAGGTGTGACACATTTCTTATGGTGTGACAAGCCTTATTGTGTGACAATAACTAATTTTGTAATTAACCAAAAGGATGTGGCAAATTTGTAAATAAAAGGAAAGAGAAAATTGTTTTATTTTTTTTGTTTAAAATGCATTTTCCCAACTTTTCCAACCTTGTTTTTCAAAAAATTTTATACCGTTGGACTCGTCTTAATTAAACGGTCATTTTAAGATCCATGAAGCT
This sequence comes from Euphorbia lathyris, assembly GCF_963576675.1. Taxonomy (NCBI): domain Eukaryota; kingdom Viridiplantae; phylum Streptophyta; class Magnoliopsida; order Malpighiales; family Euphorbiaceae; genus Euphorbia; species Euphorbia lathyris. The sequence goes on from NC_088914.1 coordinate 1,738,280, forward strand.
CAAGTAAAAAAAATTCCGGTGAACGGAATCCGGGTGGGCGTTTTCCGGCAAGAAAAAACGTGTCCAGAAAATTCTCAAAAAATTTCAGAAAATGTAAAACATTATTCTAAGAAACTTTAATTCTTGGGTCAAAGCGAGATTTCTTACGGTTTAGTCCCAATAAAACTTTTTCCTTAATTTTATCCATTTTACATGCTTCAATAATTTGTTGGGTAAAAACTGTAAGGAATTTCGTTTTGAGCCAAGAATTAAAGTTTCTTAAAATAATGTTTTACATGTTTTGGAATTTTTTGATAATTTTCTAGACACATTTTTTTGTCCTACTTACGTTGTTCCAAATCAATGTACCATTTGTTCCAACATAATACTTATATTGTTCCAACAGAAAATTGTTTTATTTTTTTTCTTTAAAATACATTTTTCTGACATTTCTAACCTCGTTTTTCGAAAAATTTTATACTATTAGACTCGTCTAAATTAGAGAGTCATTTTAAGATCCCTGAAGCTCAAGTAAAAAAAATTCCGGTGAACGGAATTCGAGTTGGGACGTTTTCTGGCAAGAAAAAAGTGCTCAAAAAATTCTAAAAAAATTCCAAAAAATGTAAAACATTATTCTAAAAAACTTTAATTCTTGGGTCGAAGCGGGATTTCTTACGGTTTAGTCCCAATAAAACTTGTTCCTTAATTTTATCAATTTTACATGCTTCAACAATTTATTGGGTCAAAACTGTAAGGAATTTCGCTTTGAGCCAAGAATTAAAGTTTCTTAAAATGATGTTTTACATGTTTTTGAATTTTTTGATAATTTTCTGGGCACGTTTTTTGTCCTACTTACATTGTTCCAAATCAGTGTACCATTTGTTCCAACATAATACTTGTATTGTTCCAACAGAAAAATGTTTTATTTTTTTCTTTAAAATATATTTTCCCGACATTTCTAACCTTGTTTTTCGAAAAATTTAATACTATTAGACTCGTCTAAATTAGACGGTCATTTTAAGATCCCTGAAGCTCAAGTAAAAAAAATTCCGGTGAACGGAATCCGGGTGGGCGTTTTCTGCCGAGAAATAAAGTACCCAGAAAATTCTTAAAAAATTACAGAAAATGTAAAACATTATTCTAAGAAACTTTAATTCTTGGGTCGAAGCGGGATTTCTTACGGTATAGTCCCAACAAATTGTTGAAGCATGTAAAATGGATAAAATTAAGGAAAAAGTTTTATTGGGACTAAACCGTAAGAAATCCTATTTTGATCTGAGAATTAAAGTTTCTTAGAATAATGTTTTACATTTTCTGAAATTTTTTGAGAATTTTCTGGGCACTTTTTTCTCGCTGGAAAACGCCCACCCGGATTCCGTTCACCGGAATTTTTTTTACTTGAGTTTCAGGGATCTTAAAATGACCGTTTAATTTAGACGAGTCTAATAGTATAAAAATTTTCGAAAAACGATGTTAGAGATGTCGGAAAAATGTATTTTAAAGAAAAGAAATAAAACAATTTTCTCTATCATATTTTTCATTTTATTTACCAATTTGCCACATTGCCATTTTTAATTATCATCAAAACTACGTAGTTTTGTTATGTCACACAACAAGCTCATTGTCACAACTTAAGCCCTTATCACGCTGGATCTCACATATATATGTCTCACTGTTTGTTAAACCAATAATAAGAAAAGTTATTAGAGCATCTTCAACAGCCTATTAGTTTGGCTCTTAAGTTAAAATTTGAAGATGAATAGTTAAAAATCAGCTCCAACAGTCTCTTAGTGGCTCTTCAAATCACTAAGAGCTCATTCATTCTCTCTATTAATAGAGATCTCTCTCTATCTCTTAGTGCCTCCTTAATTCTTTTTTTAGGCTTAATACATCATTTGCTCCCTGAACTTGTCCAAAAAACTTGATTGGCTCCCTGAACTTTTAAATTGTCTTGATAGCCCCCCGAACTTCTATAAAATGTTCAGTTATCCCCATGAACTTGCGTAAAATATAATCAATTGATCACTCGATTACAAAAAAGTAAGTTAAATGCGGAAGATGTATTCCACGTGTCTTAAAATGTTATTACATAATTAAAGAATAGAGTAAAAATGAAGTTGTTACTTGCTCAACTATAAACATTGTATTCTCTAATATTACAACCGCAATACCCGATTTTGATTGTTTTACTTTTTTTAAGACGCGTGCAATATATTTTTCGCATTTAACTTACTTTTTTGCAACCGAGTGATCAATTGATTACATTTTATGCAAGTTCAGGGGGCTAACTGAACATCTTATGCAAATTTAGGGGGCTACCGAGACACTTTGAAAGTTCAGGAGGCCAATCAAGCTTTTTGGACAAGTTCATGGGGGCAAATGATGCATTAAGCCGTTTTTATTGATAATTTACTATTGATGAGTCTCTCTCCTTTCACTATTGGTAGATATAATAATAATTAATAATTTTAATGATAAAATAATAAATAGGGAGTGAATATAAGAGTATTGTTGGAGATATGTCTTAGTCATTCTTAAACCATTAAGAATCTATTATTTATATTATTTTTAGAGAGTGCACTAAAATTCTTTTGGAGATTCTCTTATTTGCTATATTTATTTCATTCTTAAACTGTTACTCATTTTATCTGTGTTTAAAATTATATTTTACATATTTCAAAATAAAGTTTTTACTTGCTTAATACATATGTTGCTCCTTATATTTGGTCTAAAATTTCAAATGTTTCTTTCTAACTTTCAAAAATTTCAAGTGACTCAATATTCTTATCCAATTAAATTCAATAACACCAAAATCTCAACTGCATGTAAATTTTCAATTTTTTTTTAATTATTTTTCTATTTAGCATTTACTTTCCACATCAACAGTATAAAAATTGCTTTCCAACTTCAAACTGCAATTTCAATTACATATAAGTCTTAAAAAAAAAAAAAAAAAAAAAAAAAAAAAAAAGTGAATTACTAAACCTAGCCACCATTTCCCACCCCTAGCCCCATGAAAAGACAAGATTATCCTTTCAACAAATTCACTCATCTTCTCAAATTTTCAAATCCTCTCAAAAACACAAAACTCTCCAAAATCTAATCCGGACTAATTTGGTAAAGAAAAAACATGGGAAATGACTAATGATATATAATTTTGTTCAAAAATATGTTTTATTTACGATTGTTATAAGTAAAATCGAATGATTTTTTAAAAATCAAATTTTCGGTGTCGGACATGTGAAGAATATGCCTCCACCACAGATGGGGCGTATGAACATCACGCCCCATCATAGGTGGAGGCATATGAACAATATGCCTCCACCTATGGTGGGGCGTGATGTTCATGTTGAAACACCTTTCCACATAATTTTGATTTGACAAAATTGTTTAAGTATAATTAAAAACATATTCTAAAACACACTAAGTTTAAATGCTTTGATTTATTCTACTAATGTGTTTGTTCAATGTTGAGTTAAATGGTTTATAAGATACAAAATTAAAAGGCCCAAGCCCAATACAAGAGTCAAAGCCCAAGTCAAATGATTCAAGACAACTCGGCCCGCAAATGTCAAAACGTTGTCGTTATGGACAAAACGCAACTCAGTGGAAGAAGGATCTAGAAGACCTTCAGGGAACAACTTCGGAACGAAGCTGCTGAGTTGATTCGACAAAGCGTACAAGACAGTAGCTGGCTAAGGAAAACTTCCAGACAAAGTGTTTCCATTTTGGGTAAAGTTCAGACGACACAGTATGCTGTCTAGTTGACATTACCATAAATGGAGAGACACTCTGCCGAGCTGACCAAAAGCTGACCGAGGACAGAAGATACTCAAATCTGATTGGCCGAGAGCTCTGAGCAAGTCAGGATGACAACGACAGGAAGCCGTTTCCCTCCAACGGTTATTTCGAAATTAGAAATGACTGATGTCCAGACGTCTCTATAAATAGTGCCATCAGAAGCTTCATTTAACAACAGAACTTGATCAAGCCATTACGCTGACCAAATCTCTACAAGAAGTTCTGCCAAGAAAAAGCAAAGCAACCTTACACTAAAATTTCATATCTTTGTGTAAAAGTCTAGAGTGATTATTCAATCATCTAAGATGTCTTAGCAATCATTGTTTAGGACAAACATTTATCATTTCTAGAGATTATAAAGGAGAAGCTGAGTACTCGGTTATAGTACTCTGCGGAGTGATTAGGATTGAGTAGAGGTATAGAGGAAGGTACTCTTGTTATACTCAGTTGCTAAGATTGTAAAAGGTTTGAGGCTCTACCTTTAAAGAGCTCAGTAGAGAATTCGAAAGCTCGGAACGTGTTCCGGGGACAAGACGTAGACTTGGAGGCCGAACCTGGATAAATCTGCTGAGTAACATCTTTCTAACCTTAAACTCCTTAATATATAAATTGCTTGCTTAATACTAAAACTGACCAAGTAAAGAGGTCAAGCTGAGTTGTGCAATACTGAGTAGCTGAGTTCAGGAATAGACTTAAGTGCTATCTCCTGACTCAACGACAGAAGCTGACTTAGTCACAAGTTGACTAAGCTAGTGTCTTAACTCACTCAGCGCGCTGTCTAAATCTTCAAAGTAAGAGAATTTCAGACTTAACGTCGAAAAAAAGTTTAAATAGTTCCTAACCCCCCCCCCTTGGAACTATACTTGTAACGTTATAAGGGACCAACAAGTGGTATCAGAGCTTAACAAGCTCACTGAGAAAGGTTTAACAACCTAGAGCTGATCCCCACTATGTCTGAAAACAGCATTCGGTTTGTCCCAGGAAACCAAACAACTCAGATCTTGCCTGAGGGGCTGTCCATTACTCGGCCTCCCCTATTCTTCGGGTCTAACTATACCTTCTGGAAGAATAGGATGAAAAATTTCATTCAGGCTACAAATATGAGTGCCTGGCTATCTATAGTCCAAGGCCCATTTATACCTGTCGAAGTTGTGGCTGGCCAAACAGTTGTAAAAGCTGAGGCCAAATGGACAGAGGATGATCTCAAGAAGCTTCAAAATCACGCTTTGGCTATTAATATGCTTCACTGTGCGCTCGATGCTGCAGAATATAACAAAATTTCAGGTTGTGAGTCGGCGCAAGAGATCTGGAAGAAGCTGGAAGTCACCTACGAGGGAACCAATAAAGTAAAGGAGTCCAAGGTGAACCAGTAGATGAGACTGTACGAGCTGTTCGAGATGAACAATGATGAGGGCATTTCAGACATGAATGCAAGATTTACAAACATCATAAATGAGCTCAATAGACTTGGGAAAATCTTCACTGAGGAAGAACAAGTCAAGAAGATTCTCAGAAGTCTTCCAAAAGACTGGCAAGCAAAGAAGACTGCTGTCGAGGAAGCTCAGGACTTAACCACCTACAAATATGACAAACTCATCGGATCACTGCTGACCCATGAGATATTTATGAAGAACTTCGAGGTGAAGGAAAAGTCTGAGGACAAGAAGCAAAAGTCTCTTGTCATGAAAGCTGACTCCACTGACGGGAGCTCAGCAGACGATGAGGAGATGGCCATGTTCACAAGAAAGATGAAAAGGCTATTCAGAAAGAATGACAGATATTCTAAGAAGCCTTACAAGAAGTTTGATAAGTATAATGCTGAGTCTAGTGACAGCAAATACAAGAAAGACAGCTCAAAGCCCATAACATGCTTTGAATGTCATCAAACCGGCCATATCAAATCCAGTTGTCCCAAGCTGAGGAAAGATAGAAAGAGCGGAAAAAAGGCAATGGTGGCTACATGGAGCGACATTGATGAGTCTTCATCAACAAACACTGAGGCCACTGAGTCAGCAAAGATTTGCTTCATGGCTGACGAGAATGCTGAGCCGTGCATTTCTGAGCATACTGACCACTCCATTGCATCCGACGATGAGGAGCAAACAAATGAGGTAATCTCTCTACCCCTGCTCAGAAATGAAATGATTAATGCCCTGAGTGACCTATACACACTTGTCAAAAAGTGTAATAAAAAGGTTAGAGCACTCAACAGGCACTGTGATGAGGTTGAGAATGTCAAACTGAGTGACATTCGATACCTTCTCCAAGACAACTCAACTTTGCATAGTAATATGGACATTATGCATAAGTTTGTCTCGGAGGTCCAAACAGATTCTAAGAAACTGAGAAAGGACGTCACAACTATTCAGAACCAACTAAAGGTTCCAAACAAAAGAAATATTCCTCTGAATACTCAGTACTCAGGTACTAGTCAGCAGAGAAGCAATCCTCAGCGGAATGTCCAATGTGACTTCTGTGGGAAGAAAGGACACGCCACAAAGGTGTGCTGGCATGCTCAGTACTTAAGTGCTGACCAGTCAGTGAGAAATCCTAAACAGAAGGTCATTTGTGACTTCTGTGGAAAGAGAGGACACACCACAAAGGTGTGCTGGCACGCTCAGCACTGGGGTGCTGATAAGTAAGTGAAAAATCCTAAACAGAAGGTCAGCTGTGACTTCTGTGGAAAGAATGGCCATACTGTCCATGTATGCCGCCATAAGATAAAATATGATGCTTTACCTGTTGAACCTAACAAGCAAGGACCCAAAAAGAATTGGGTACCTAAAGGAAACTGATTACATTGCAGGTAAGCCTGAGGTGTGCTGAGAAGTCAAAGATATGGTATATTGACAGCGCATGCTCTAGGCATATGACTGGTGATGAAACTCAATTCATCATATTTGAGCGTAAACGAGGAGGAAGCGTAAGTTTCGGAGACAACAAAAAGGGTAAAATAGTAGGGTCAGGAACCATCGGAGGTAATCCTACTATTGAGTCAGTCTCCTTAGTCAGCGGACTCAAATATAACTTACTCAGCGTAGCTCAGCTATGTGACAATGGGAGAAAAGTTATATTTGATGCTACTGGATGTAAAATATATGAGGGTGAAACAAATGAGTTAATTTTAACTGCCCCTCGCATTGATAATGTCTTTATGCTAGACTTAGAGAAAAAGTTTTCAAAAACTGTATGCTTAGTTTCAAAGGAAGAAAATTCCTGGCTATGGCACAGGAGACTTGGGCATGTCAGCATGGACCTCCTGGCCAAATTAGCAAGACAGCAATTGGTTGAGGGATTGCCTGAGCTTAAGTTTGAAAAAGATAAATTATGCCACGCTTGCCAAGCTGGAAAACAAACCAAACAATCCTTTCACAGTAAAAATATTGTCTCAACTAAGCGTCCGTTAGAATTACTACAATTGGATCTCTTCGGTCCAGTCCAGCCGCTGAGTCTGGGTGGAAGAAGATTTTCCTTGGTCATTGTAGATGACTTCTCTCGGTACACTTGGGTCATCTTGCTGAGTAGCAAGGATGAAACCTTTGAGACATTTTCAAACTTGGTTAGAAAACTTGAAAATGACAAAGACCTAAAATTGGCTCACATCCGAAGTGATAATGGTGGAGAATTAAAAAACCAAAAGTTTGTTGAATTCTGTGAAGCCAGCGACATTGACCATAATTTCTCTGCTCCTAGAACACCTCAACAAAATGGGATTGTAGAAAGGAAGAACAGAACTTTGGTTGAAATAGCCAGGACAATGCTGGATGAGCATAGGCTTCCAAAGTATTTTTGGGGAGAGGCTGTTAACACAGCGTGCTATATTCTTAATAGGGCTCTTGTTAGACCTATATTAAAGAAAACCCCCTATGAGCTTTGGAAAGGACGAAAGCCCAATATTGGATACTTTCGTCCTTTTGGCTGTAAATGTTTTATTTTGAATACCAAAGATAGCTTAGCTAAGTTTGATTCCAAAGCTGATGAAGCTATCTTTTTAGGCTACTCAACAAACAGCAAAGCATACAGAGTTTTCAATAAACGAACTCAAACTTTAGAAGAGTCAATACATGTAGAGTTCGATGAAACTGACCCTGCAGGTAGATACCAGCCGCTGACCGAAGATGATCCACACTCAGTAACCGCTGACCCAGAACCAGCTGCTGAGTCATTCACTAAAAGGCTGACCAAGAGTAAGAGTGAACCTAAGATTGTTTTCACTGACCAGTCTACCTCTGCAGAGATTGTTGAAACACAGACAGCACAAGACATCAATCTACCTAAAGAGATAAGGATTCCAAGAGGGCACTCAGAGAGTGCAATCCTTGATTCTGCTGGGAATACCCTGATGACGAGGAATCAACTCAGGAGGTACCTCAGCAATGTAGCCTTCGTCTCAGTTCAGGAACCTAAGAACTTCGCTGATGCTGAGGAAGATGAATTCTGGATGAACGCAATGCAAGAGGAACTTGACCAATTCAGAAGAAACGATGTATGGGAGCTAGTGCCACATCCAAGGAGTCAGAAGACCATTGGAACAAGATGGGTCTTCCGCAACAAGCTGGATGAGTAAGGAAACGTAGTCAGGAACAAAGCAAGGCTTGTAGCTCAGGGCTACAGTCAGCAAGAAGCAAACAAATGCAGACTGAGTTTGAAATGTCGATGATGGGAGAACTCAACTTCTTCCCCAGACTTCAAATAAAACAAGGAAAGAATGGAATCTTCATCAGTCAAGCTAAATATGCCAAGGAGATATTAAAGAAATATGACTTGGAAAATTGCAAGCCAATATCCACTCCTATGGGCACTGACACTGTCCTCTGCGCTGACGAGAATGGTAAGTCAGTAGACAGCAAATTGTATCGAGGTATGATAGGCTCTCTACTTTACTTAACAGCCAGTAGACCGGACATTCAGTTCTCAGTATGCTACTGTGCTAGATATCAATCTAACCCTAAGGAATCTCATTACATAGCTGTAAAAAGAATCCTTAGATATTTGCAAAGCTCAGTGAACGCAGGTTTATGGTATCCCAATAGTCATGATTTTACACTCATTGGATACACTGACGCTGACTATGGTCGAGACAAGCTAGAACGGAAAAGCACCTCTGGAGGATGTCAATTCTTAGGAAGCTGTCTTGTATCCTGGTTCAGCAAGAAGCAGGCGTCAGTAGCCTTGTCCACCACTGAAGCTGAGTACATTGCTACTAGTCATTGTGTTGCTCAAGTCCTATGGATTAAGCAACAGCTTGAAGACTATGGTGTTCAAACAAAGACAATTGAGATCAAATGCGACAACAAAAGTGCAATTGATCTATCAAAGAACCCAATTCAACACAGCAGAATGAAGCATGTCAGCATAAGGCATCACTTCATTAGAGACCATGTACTCAAAGGTGAGATAAAGCTGACCTACGTCCCAACGGATGAGCAGCTTGCGGATATCTTCCAAAGCCACTGGCTCATGAACAGTTCAGCATACTGAGAGAAGCCATTGGTATGTTTAATCCTCTTCAGTAAATTCCTGTTCCTACATGTAAATTTATGCTGAGTGATTTATGCAAATGCATGCTGAGTGATTGTTATGATGAGTACTTAACACAAAATATACATCAATACTGAGTCAATATGCACACCGAGTAGTAATCTTAAACTGAGAAATCATCCTTTCATATACTACTGACCACTCAGAATCCAAAACGCTTAGTATTCTAAACGCTGAGTGTTAGATCCATTGCATTAAATGCAAAAGCACGCGTATAGACACCTAGGATGACGTATGCGCCGAATGTGTCATAAAAGCCAGGATCTTTGTCGATTGACAATCCCAAGGCAAAACTGACACATGGATTCGATAAGATCCACTCTTCACCGCTATAAATAATGGGTAAATCCCCATTCTTTATTTTCTTTACACCTATCGAATTCTAAAGCAAGGCTTTCTCTCTAAAAACTCTCAAAGCTTCCCAAACCTGTTCTGAAACTATGACTAAAGTTTCCGTCAACATCTCCGGCGTCGGTCACTCTAAACCCAGCTCCGATGAACCTACTAGAAATCCTCCCACACCCAGCAAAGGCAAAGCTGGACAAGCCTCCTCTGGTAAGGCAACGCCTGCCAAAGTCAGGACCTACTCAAAGGTCTTCGAAAACGTTCGAGAATGGAAGGTTGAGCCCTCAAGATGGGTATCTGAAGCCTTCATACAATCCGAACAACCCTACTGTGAATGGATTTCACAGAATGGATGGACTGAGTTGTTTTCAATTAGGGATTACACCTATCCTGACCTAGTGAGGGAGTTTTACCACAACCTCCGCGTTGCTGACAATAACCAGGACTATCTGGTAACGGTGGTAAAGGAGAAAACCATCTTCATCAACCCTCTCTACCTATGGAATCTGCTCAAGTTAAAAACTGAGGGAGCAAGGCTAAGGAGATCAAGAGATCAGGATGGCACTGGGTACACCGTCGACTTTTGTAAACCTGCTGGCCATTCTGGAGAAATCTCCAGTACATCTATGGGTCAGCACCAAAAGATGGCTCACTATCTGCTGACCTACTTCATCTACCCGAAGATCAACTGCACTACCTCGGCAACGAACTTCGAGCAATGCTTCATATGGCATATGCTGACATACAAACCCATCAACATGCCAATATTCCTCATCGCTGGCTTCCTTCGAAGTACTGGCACGCTGAGGCTAGGATCGCTCATCACCAGGATCCTTCTTGACCACCAGATTGACCTTGATGGTGAAGAAAAGACTCAGGGTTCGGAAATCACAGCTGCCTCCCTTTTTGCCCTAAAATTCAACCAACCAATCAAAGAGGGAAAGATTGCTGCTGTCCAGCCTGCTGAGGGAACCCAACCTGCTGAAGGGACTACTGTCCTAAAAGGGAAAAGGACCAAGGCTCCAGCTGCCCGCAAGAGGAAAGCTGATGGAACCTCTTCCAAGAAGTCTGAGCCTCAGACCAAGAAGTCAAAGTCAGCTACTGAACCAGGTCAGGAAAGACCTAAGTCAGCTGAGAAAAGGAGCAGGCAAGAAGAGCCTGAAATTGAGGAAAGAACACATGATGATGAGCAACCTCAAAAAAGCAGAAGTCTTCTACACTGACTCCCATTAATGCTATCCCTACTGACGTTGTTGTGCCTGGTGATTCTCACTACACACAGTGTCTAGGAACTGTAGCTGATCATCAAGAAGATGAGGTGCATTTGGACGATCAGTTCATTGCACAAGTTGAGGAAGAATTGGATGGGGAGGATGAAGAAGATGAGGAACAGGGAGAAGAAAATAGTGATGAAGCTGACTCCGAGGAGACAGCTAGTGAGATTGAAGCTGAGCAAGCCAATACTGAGTTGGCTGCTGGAGAAAAACAAGCTGACCAGCTTAATCCTAATCAAGAAGCTGATCAAGAAGAAACTTCTCCATCTCACTCAGGAGAGTCTATTCAAGCTGACACTCCTTCTCCTCGCAAAAGAAGATTGGTTAAGGCAAGTCTGAAGTCAGTTAGTGACATAACCACTCAACAACCAACCATTCCTGACTTTGCCATTCAACAGCCAACCAAGGATCCCTCAGCTCTTAAGTTGAAATTCTTCAGGAAACAACCATCCTCTATTCCACCGGCCTCTCTAGAAAAGCAAGCCTCTGTTTCTTCACCAAAGGAACATGCCGACTTGAATGCTTTCGCCAACTCAACAAGTCAAGTTGAGTCCATTCCTGTCAATGCTGTCAACCCAAGCATTGTGCTGACTCCTAACATACCTGCCCCAGTCAGCACAGACAGTATTAGTCTGACCTCTTCCCCACTTAACATATCTGCCGATCAATCAACTCTACCAGATCCTCAAGTGCAGATTGCAAGCACATTTCCAATCACTGACCAAGTCATTCCTTTGACTCCACCTCCCACCGGTCATACTGAGGAATCAATGCAAGTAAATGAAGGCTCTCTTAACTACTTGCATGCCACCGAGTCTGGAAAAAGGATAATCGACTCGGTGCAAACATTAATCAAAGACCTTCATCAATCCACTCAACCTGCTGCTGGGTCTTCTACTGCCGAAACATCTCAGCTCTCCAAGGTCACTCAGCTTCTCAATGAAGTTAAGGGATTCAAGGACTTGTTGAGTGTTATCGTTACCCTTCAAGCACAGCAAGCTAAGCAGGAGTCCATATCAAAGCTAGCTGAAAACCAGCTGACCATAGTTCAACACTTAAACGCTCTACAACAACAAGTTCAGACTCTGTCAGCTGTGAACACACGCTATGCTACTTTTGATGAAGTAAAGATGCCCTTTTCTCAGCTTCACACCGAGCAAATAAAAACAAACGAGCAAATGGCCTCCTATTCTCAATGCTCAGTGGAGCAAATTGGTGAAGCAGTTCGTCTACTGAACTTAAACAAGCAAGAGATGGACACTGACGCCATGAAGCAGAATGAGATCCTGACTACTGTGCAACGAACGTTTACTCATGTTCATCACAGCAACGTTCAGCGCCAGTACTATAGCACTGCCCTGTTAAAGACATTCCATCAAGTCATTGCTGGTCTGTCTGAAGCAATGACCTGGATAGGAAAATCTCAAGCTTTCATCGTCAGCATGATCAGCGCTGCTGAACTTAATATACCCTCCGAGGTCTCAGATAATGGAGTGGCTATTTTTGATGGTGTCAATGAAAGCGCCGATAGACTTAAAGCGCTGTCCACAGAACTGACCCGAGCCGTCTTAACTGATGCCTTTAGAATTCCTCCTCCCGATGCTGCCAAAACGGGGGAGAAAGAACAAGCGGCTAGAACACAGTTTGAGCGTAGTCAGCCTCAATTTAAGAAAAAGAAATAGATATAGGCTAGCTCAGTATAGGCTAAGTATGTAGTCTGTATGCTTATCTTGTTTCTTTTGATTATATTTCGCTGACTACCTATATTAATATCAATACCTGCATCTTTTATTCAAACACTGAGTTATGAATTATTTTATACGATGCTGTGTATTAAGTCATTATGTATCTTCAATTGAATCAGCCTTGTTTAAATGCTTATAAAACTTATTGATTGCACTCAATGCTGATAACATGTTTGACATTGATTTATATGATTATAAAATCTTGTCTTATAAAACTCATTGAACAACAAATTACTCAGCGCTCTCTGAATGTTAAATCTTCCGCTTAAACACTGAGTAAAATAGAATATGTTTCATGAACTGACCTACATCTGAAGAAACTGACTAAGTCAGTAGCTCAACCCTTACGGGGGAGTTTGCTAAGTATATTGGGTCAACTATCATGGGGGAGCTCAATACTGAGTTCTTCGCTGAATAGTTTTGCCAACATCAAAATGGGGAAGTTTGTTGAAACACCTTTCCACATAATTTTGATTTGACAAAATTGTTTAAGTATAATTAAAAACATATTCTAAAACACACTAAGTTTAAATGCTTTGATTTATTCTACTAATGTGTTTGTTCAATGTTGAGTTAAATGGTTTATAAGATACAAAATTAAAAGGCCCAAGCCTAATACAAGAGTCAAAGCCCAAGTCAAATGATTCAAGACAACTCGGCCCGCAAATGTCAAAACGTTGTCGTTATGGACAAAACGCAACTCAGCGGAAGAAGGATCTAGAAGACCTTCAGGGAACAACTTCGGAACGAAGCTGCTAAGTTGATTCGACAAAGCGTACAAGACAGCAGCTGGCTAAGGAAAACTTCCAGACAAAGTGTTTCCACTTTGGGTAAAGTTCAGACGACACAGTATGCTATCTAGTTGACATTACCATAAATGGAGAGACACTCTGCCGAGCTGACCAAAAGCTGACCGAGGACAGAAGATACTCAAATCTGATTGGCCGAGAGCTCTGAGCAAGTCAGGATGACAACGACGGGAAGCCGTTTCCCTCCAACGGTTATTTCGAAATTCGAAATGACCGATGTCCAGACGTCTCTATAAATAGTGCCATCAGAAGCTTCATTTAACAACAGAACTTGATCAAGCCATTACGCTGACCAAATCTCTACAAGAAGTTCTGCCAAGAAAAAGCAAAGCAACCTTACGCTAAAATTTCATATCTTTGTGTAAAAGTCTAGAGTGATTATTCAATCATCTAAGGTGTCTTAGCAATCATTGTTTAGGACAAACATTTATCATTTCTAGAAATTAGAAAGGAGAAGCTGAGTACTCGGTTATAGTACTCAGCGGAGTGATTAGGATTGAGTAGAGGTATAGAGGAAGGTACTCTTGCTATACTCAGTTGCTAAGATTGTAAAAGGTTTGAGGCTCTACCTTTAAAGAGCTCAGTAGAGAATTCGAAAGCTCGGAACGTGTTCCGGGGACAGGACGTAGGCTTGGAGGCCGAACCTGGATAAATCTGCTGAGTAACATCTTTCTAACCTTAAACTCCTTAATATATAAATTGCTTGCTTAATACTAAAACTGACCAAGTAAAGAGGTCAAGCTGAGTTGTGCAATACTGAGTAGCTGAGTTCAGGAATAGACTTAAGTGCTATCTCCTGACTCAACGACAGAAGCTGACTTAGTCACAAGTTGACTAAGCTAGTGTCTTAACTCACTCAGCGCGCTGTCCAAATCTTCAAAGTAAAAGAATTTCAGACTTAACGTCGAAAAAAAGTTTAAATAGTTCCTAACCCTCCCTTGGAACTATACTTGTAACGTTATAAGGGACCAACAGTTCATACGCCTCACCTGTGGTGGAGGCATATTCTTCACATGCCTACGTGAGAATTTTTTTTTCTAATTTTACATTTTAATTATTATTATTCTAAACAATTATAAATACTATAATTATTCTAACAAATTGTAAATATTATTTTGAGGTTAATATTTATAAATTCGGTGAATTTTTTAAATTTTTTACTCTAATTCGTACAAAAGACATTATATTTTTAATATTTTTTTCTTATTTCTTTCACATCCCAATATATGTTTGTGATTTGTTACTAATAAAATAACGCATGTGTGAAGTGTAGATGACAAGATTCATGACCGAGAAAATAGTTTGATGAATTATTTCTCAAATTGACCCAATTTATCAATATTAGGGGTAAAATTGCTCTTGGCTTCCAACATTAGGGATAAAATTATACCATTTTAGACGTTAGGGGTAAAATTGCTCCTGACCAAAACGTTAAGGGTATTTTTGCACCTTAACCCTAAAAACAATAAGTTCTAAACAATTCTAAATATTAAAAAATTACAACAAGTCAATTCGTCCGGTTCCATGGAATAATAATAATTAAAATATAAAATTGGGAAAATAAATTCACACGTGAGCATGTGAACAGTCTTTCTTAAATCTATCATACATCGATTCATTGAGGAATGGAACCGGACGAATTGGCTTGTTGTAATTTGTTAATATTTAGAATTCTTTAGAACTTATTGTTTTTAACACATTTTAACACATGTTTGATACTTAATGTATATTATTTAAGTATAATGTTAATAATTATAATTCAAATTATAATGTTAATAATTATAATATTTATAATTTTTTAGAATAATTATAATATTTATAATTGTTTAAAATAATAATAATTAAAATGTAAAATTGAAAAAAAAAATGGCTTAAAACACTTTTTGGCCCTTGACCTATCCAAAATTTCTGCATTTGGCCTCTGACCTATTATTTGGTCATATTTGGCCCCTGACCTATCGATTTTTTTACTGTGTAAAATAGTTAATGTTGCCATCTCCAGTTGAAAATTAAGTTTATTTATGTGTCATGTGTCGTTTTTGTATTGGTAACTGCTGTTAATTTTCCAACAAAGTTAATTTTCCATTCGATATGGGTTGAATTTTATCTAATTTGATAGGTCAAGGGCTAAATATGACCAAATAATAGATCAGGAGTCAAATATACAAATTTTAGATAGATCATGAGTCAAAAAGTGCTTTAAGCCAAAAAAAAATCACACGTGGGAATGTGAACATCACGCCTCACATTATTTAATTATAATGTTAATAATTAAAATTCAAATTATAATGTTAATAATTATAATATTTAGAATTTTTTAGAATAATTATAATTTTTTAGAATAATAATAATTAAAATCTAAAATTGAAAAAAATAACTACGTGGTGGGGCATGTGAACATCACGCCTCACCACGTGGTGAGGCGTGATAGCCACATGCCTCACCACGTGGTGAGGCGTGATGTTCACATGCCCCACCACGTGGTGAGGCATGTGATAGCCACACGCCCGTGTTTCGTAGAGAGAAAAAAAAAATTTCTAAAGACCAAAACTAATAAGGGTAGTTTGGTCATTTCATGGGAATAGGGGTGGGAAATTGGGGCTGGGTTTAACAACACCCAACCTTATGCTTTTACTTTTTATCAAATTCGTACTTGAAATTCTTTTTTTTTTTTTTTGTTTACACGATTTTTGTTTGCTAAAAACAAGGACAGTTTAGTTTGACATTATAAAAATAACAACCTTAAAATAGAAAATTTCTACAACTAAAGATGTTTAGTACCACATTTACTATGAAACCAAATTTTTTTATTTTTCAAAATCATAATTTTCCGAACTTTATCTCTCCTAGCTAAACAACACCTAAATGACCTCATAATTAATAAGTTGAAGAATTAAAGTTGCTTATAATATCATCAAACCTTTGAATTTTTTAACTTTGAAGTCGTCAACTCTCATTTTAATTTTGAGGTCATTGTTTTTAAGTAAAGCGAAAAATATTAGTCATCTCCTGTCGAAAACGAAAATCACAGTCCTCATCTAGACAATTTTTTTAATATTTTCCAAAATCATAATTTTCGGAGCTTTCTCTTTATAAACATTCACTTCCCTCTCCTGCCTAAACAACACCTAAATGACCTCAAACTTAAAAAGTTGAAGAATTAAAGTTTCTTAAAATATCATCAAGTCTTTGCATTTTTTAAATTTTGAGATCGTCAACACTCATTCTAATTTTGAGGTCATTGTTTTTAAGTAAAGCAAAAAATGTTACTCAACTCCTGGTCGCAAACGAAAATCACGGTCCTCATCTCGACAATTTTTTTTTCAATATTTTCTAAAATCATCATTTTCGGAGTTTTCTCTCTCCTGCATAAACAACACCTAAATGACCTCAAAATTAAAAAGTTGAAGAGTTAAAGTTGCTTAGAATATCTTCAAGTCTTTGAATTTTTCAATTTTAAAGTCATCAACTCTCATTTTAATTTTGAGGTCTGTATTTTTAAGTAAAGCGAAAAATGTTTGTCATCTCCCAATCGCAAATGGAAATCACAATCCTCATCTAGATAAAAAAAATTTCAATATTTTCCAAAATCATCATTTTCGGATCTCTCTCTCTCTAAATATTCATTTTCTTTTTCTCATTAATCAACACCTGAATGACCTCAAAATTAAAAATTTGAAGAATTAAAGTTGCTTAGAATATTATCAAGTCTTCGAATTTTTCAATTTTAAGGTTGTCAACGCTCATTTTAATTTTGAGGTCCTTGTTTTTAGTCATCTCTTGATCGCAAATGAAAATCACAGTCCTCATCTAGACAAAAAAAAAAAAAATATTTTCCAAAATCATCATTTTCGGAGCTTTCTCTTTCTAAACATTCAATTTTTCTCTTCTCATTAAACAATACCTGAATGATTTCAAAATTAACAATTTGAAGAATTAAAGTTGCTTAGAATATCATCAAGTTTTTTAATTTTTCAATTTTAAGATCGTCAACTCTCATTTTAATTTTGAGGTCCTTATTTTTAAGTAAAGCGAAAAATGTTAGTCATCTCTTGGTCGCAAACGAAAATCACAGTTCGACAATTTTTTTTTTAATCACCAATTTGACAAAAATGAAAGCACATAATTTTTTTTAGACTTTATCCTACAACAAATAACGTTTTTTTAATCGAATTTTACATTGCTACTATTATAACGTACTACATCTGATTAGTACCCTATTTACTACATCTGATTTTTCAAAATCATTATTTTTAGATCTGCAAATTAAAAAAACCCTAATTAAAAAAACCCCACAGACATTCATCTGCAAATTAAAAAAACCCTAATTTTTTTTGGTCTAAACCATACACAGCCCCATGAACTTGTCACTTTTAGTCATTTCGCCTTCTGAACTTACGAGACAACCCATTTACCCCTTCAACTATTTAAAAATGGTATTAGCAACTCCCTGTTTTCATTATAACAGAAACAATTATGACATGTTCTCATTGCAAACACCAATGTCGTGATAAAAAGGGTTGTACACTGCGGTAAATAAGGTTAGTATAGACAATACACAACTTCTCTTAAAAATTGCATATAGGGTTGTGTACAACTAAAACAAGCTGCAAATGAGGTTACATATATGTAGGTTGGTTTCAATACTTCCATGAACACTTGTACTAATGTTGGAACTTCATCTTGTTTCCGTTATAATGAAAATAGAGGATTCTTAATACTATTTTTAAATAGTTGAGGGGGTAAATAGGTCATCCCGTAAGTTCAGGAGGTAAAATGACCAAAATTGACAAGTTCAGGGGGCTGTATATGGTTTATTTTTTTATTTTTTTTTAAATTAACCCTAAAACGAATAACATTTTTTTAATCGATTCATAATAGGTGATAACGTACTAATTTGATGTCAACAATAAGAACATCTTTTTCAACCTAGGAAGTACATTGAAGACATGATCACATTCAATCCATGTTACCATTTTCTTTAAAAGGGTATGAATAAGTCTTGATTAAGCATATGCTAAATGTGTGGTTTAGCTATATAATATATATAATCTATAGTTAATGGAATATTTATGAGATATAAAATTAGGTGCAACCATCAATTTAATGTTATAGATGTCACATTTATCTAACTATATATTTCTTTTTATAGGGCAACATTGATCTTTATGTGAAAAAGTAACTAACTAACCCCATTGTAATTATTGAACACTTTTTAAAGAAAACGGTTTTCGGAACCGTCTAGTCCGTGTCTAGATATTCAAAATCGAAAATTCGTTTCGATTTTTTCCACCTAAACATTTTTTGGCCCTTGGATCGCGTTTAAGTGCTGGGTGGAAAAAACGTTTATTATTATTATAAAAAAAATACAAAAATAAATCTTGTGGTTTATGAGTTTGCAAATATTAGTCTGTGATTTTTGCAATTTACAAACTCAGTCATTCCTGCAAAAATTGTTGTATTTACGTTAAAAGGAAATGATTTGGAGCAATTAAAAAAACTGACTTTGTAAATTATTCAAAATTCAAGGTCTAACTTTACAAATTAATTGAACCACGAGTATTATTTAGCCGATAAATTGACTCATATATCTATCTTTACAAATTGGTCAAATCACAAGGTTTATTTTTGTACTTCTATTATTATTATTATTATTATTCACTTTTGAACATTATGCCCATGATGATGCCGACTGACGGAGAATATCTCTAGTGGAGTATAATGAACTACTCATTATATTTATTTATTAAACTCTCTCTCATTGGAATGAATTTAATATATTGAGCACTTATCAACCATTCAATGTTATTCAGCTTTTGATTATATATATATATATATATATATATATATATAATATGATAGGTTTAATTAATTGGTGGATCCATTATGATTGAATGGTTATAGAGTTTAATAATTAGAGTTATAGTTTAATAAAACGAAGTTTATTAAATGGATGATGTGTCATGTATATTGAGTGGTTGTGAGTATGGACCATTAAAGATGCTCTAAGGTCCCAGACGTCAAGGTTACCCAATCAGGACCATCGGAAAAAAAGCTTTTTATATTTATGGTTCATATTGAATTTTTTGCCCCTCCAATCCAACAAAATGGAATAGTACTTTAATGATTTTATTTTCCTAACAAAAGACTATTCCTAATTAAGTTATTTACATAAGTTTATTTTATTGTACAATTTATTATTTATGAACATGGTTTTTTTTATGAATTGATTTATGGATAAATTCAACCAGAAAAAACAAATTCATGTGGTTACATTTTTTTTTTGGTAATTAGAAGCATGTAATTATTTTTTCAAACAACAATCGGGGTTTTTCTAAAACGATGATTTTTTTAGAATGATATTATAAAATTGACTGTTAACAACTTTAAAATGAAAAATTACAAGAATTAAAGTTGGTTAGTACCATATTTACTATGTAACCAATTTTTTAATTTTCTAAAATCATTATTTTCGGAGTTTTTTTTCTCTAAACATTCATTTTTTCTCTCATTGCCAAACAACACCTAAGTGACCTCAAAATTAAAAAGTTGTTTAGAGAGAATTTTCAATTTTGATATCGTCAACGGTCATTTTAACAGTGTCAATTTAAAAGATCGTTGTTTTTAGCAAAACGAAAAATCTCAGTCATCTCTTTGATCGTAAAAAAGTTTTTTTTTTTTTTTTTTGAATTTACCCTTAATTTATTTACCTATTTTATTGTACAATTCATTGGGTATTTATTTTTTGGATTAAATTTTAAATAAATGTCCTGTTATTTCATATTTTTACAGATATGTACCTCTGGTTTTTTGTCACAAATCGAACCATGTGGTTTGCAAAATTTTCATTTTTTTATTGACTTTGGTATAACGATCTCAAAATGAAAATTTTCAAGAATTAAAGTTGTTTAGTATTATATTTTCTATGGAACCACATTTTTAATTTTTCAAAATCATCATTTTTAGAGTTTTCTCTCTCTAAAGATTAACTTTATCTCTCATAAAAACAAACCGCAAACCTAAAAAGTTAAAGAACTAAAGTTGTTTAAAACATCATTTAATTTTTAAAAAATTTCATTTTGGGGTCGTTATCGGCTAAATTTGGCAAAATGAAAATTTTATAAATCACATAGTTCGGTTTGTAACTGAAAAAACCACAAATACCAAATCTGCAAAAACACGAAACCACTGAGAATTTATTTAAAAATAAAATTATAATTAATGATAAAGTGCCCAACTTGGCCACAATAGCAGTTATTTAGGTTTTAATGCAAACAGTTTGGCCATCAACTTCTTCATCAATACCACTCTTTTTAATGTATAAATACAAAACCGGCTGTCACTATAGGAAAATTCTAAATTAGTTGGGCCAATTTCGTTAATTGGCCTCTTAAGTATCGGGTTCGTATCATATCATTTTTGGGTTCATGTTGTTTACACCATAATTTATTTTTTTTGGCTTTTATATATTTTTAATTTATTATTTGGCCTAACTTATGTTTAACTAGATTTTTTCAAGAGTGAACATCGGGGTAAACCAATTTCCTAAGGTGAACCTCAGAGGAAACTTAAGGTAAATCAAAAGGGAAATCATAAGGCCATTTAATATTTTAACGTATATTTTGTGAGCCAATTAGAAAGCAGGAAAGTTAGAAGGTGTCAAAAGCAATCCATCGTGAAAGTCAAAATGGAGCAGTTACTCAAGACGTGGGCTGAATGTGGAGAACGTGACTTAGTGGAAAGAGGCAGGAAGTTACATCCAACGTCTATAAAAGGAAGAAATCACGATGAGAAAAGCCCAATCAACCAACTCAACAACTCAACATATACAAGCCAAAACTCTAGCAAATTATCTCAAGACTTCAGCAGTTTTACAATTCCTAGTTGTTCCCTTAGATTTAATTTTCAGATCTAAAGTTCATTCATTTCCAAGTACAATTTTATATTTTATTTTTTGTTCAATCATTTTCTGTAAGGTCGGTATCGTTTTGATAATTGAATCTTTGGAATTTTTCGGTCTCTTTATTCCATACAATCGTTTTGATAATTAGAAGTTAGAAAGCGCAACTCAATTCATTCCACAGTTCGAGAATACTATAATTCTCTGCACGCCCGCATTTTTCCCACGAAAGAGCCAAACAAAAATTGGCACGCCCAGTGGGACTCAATCACAATGCCGCCGAAGAAAAGTGATAAGAGCAACAAAGATCCTGTAGTTGCAAGTTCTGAAGAAGAGGAGGTCATGGTAACAGGCAATGTTCCACAGATGGTGGGACGAATCGAAGGGGAAAAGGTTACTAGCCCCAGAGGAGAGGAGAATCATGGATCTCTACAGAGATCCAAAATTCACCATTCTTGGAGAGGCGTTTCAGTTCCATCGAGAAGAATATGGAAGCTCTGCGGAGTGACATAGATCTGAAGATTGATAAAATACTCCAGAAGCTGTCAGAACCAGGGGTAATCAAGAATGGAGAAAACCATGGTCCTCAAGGTTCCCCAGATTCCAATGGGGGACGTGGGTTGTCCGGCGCTGAGAAGTATCAAATTCCACCCTTGAGGGACGATGTTGTCTTGCAGAAGGCCGCTAGTTCAGCAGGCCGAGAAAATAGTGGTAAGTCACCTGTTTCTCAATATTTTGGAAACACTAATCCTACCTCCCACACAGCTTCGTATCATGAGGAGGCAGGAGGCCACCATATCACTGGGGACATGGGGGGCAACTATAGAGGCAATGGAAGGAACACTGGATTTCTTCATATGTCTTACGGTCACCATCACAATGGCATGCCTCAACAAGTTCCAGCATTCAATATGGAGGCTGTGAGAGAAGTTGTCCAAGAGCTGTATGGGCCTGGCCTTCGTCAAGTTGGCCATCCTGAGTTCCACAAGCCTTACCCTCATGTGATTGACATGGAGAATCCTTACCCAATGGGATACAGAGTACCTGACTTCTCCCTATTCTCTGGGGAAGATGGTTTGTCAACTTTAGAGCACGTAGCAAGGTTCACGATTCAGTGTGGAGAACTTGCCAACTACCCTAATTTCAATCATCTCAAGTTGAGGCTCTTCCCAAATTCTCTGACGGGGCCAGCCTTCACTTGGTATGCTACTCTCCCTAGGGACTCCATCCATGGTTGGCACGATATGGAGAGGCAATTTCACACTCAATTCTTCAGAGCAGAGCCAGAAGTATGTGTTGCAGAACTTTCTAGGCTTACTCAAAATGGAGGTGAAAGAGCAGACCAGTTCATTTCTCGTTTCAAAAGGATGAGGAACAGATACAATGTCTATCTCCCAGAGGTGGAGTACGTGAAGATGGCCCAGAGGGGACTTGACATCGAGCTGAGGAAGAAGTTCCAAGGAATGGAGTTCAGAGACTTTTATGAGTTAGCTGCCAAGGTGACGGAGTACGAAGATCTGTTGAGGGAAAAGAGTCACAGAAAGAAGAGTGCCATGGGAACTTATTGCCAAGAAATATACCATGAGGTTGTAGTAGCAGATCTTAAAAGTATAGGGACTCATGTTTGCCCCTTACTCCACTCCACCGGAGGACATGATGCAGCAAAGAAATCTTTTGATGATAAACCTCCGCAATTCAGCTTTGATGTGTCCAAGAGTGATGCTCTGTTTGACTTTCTCTTAAAGGAGAAGTTTATTACTTTGCCTGCAGGTCATAAATTGCCAACAAAAGAGGAAATCAAAGGGAAGACATATTGCAAGTATCATGATTCCTGGAATCATGCAACCAACAATTGTTGGGGCTTCAAGAATGCAGTTCAGGAAAGAATCAACAAGGGAATTCTTAAGTTCCCAGAGAAGAAAGAAGCAATGTTGGTTGATGAAGATCCTTTTCCACCGGTGGTGACTATGAACATGGTGGCAGTAGATATGCGAGATGTCCTCAATAGGAAGAAAGAAGACCTTCGTTTGAGACTTGCAGAGTCCAAGAAGGAGAAAGGCAGAAGTTACCATACTTGGATCCCTAAGGAGTATCTCAGAGGTCCTAGTGAACTTCAGGCTAACATCAAGGAGCAAGGGGGGAAAAAGTCAAAAATTCGAGTAGAAGTGAAGAGCATCGGAGGGAATCATTATGAAAGAAGGGTTCAGACTGAGAGGAATCAAAAACCTCTAAAAAGTGAATTTCACCGAGAGAAGTATTCCCCAACTACCAATCAGAGGAGACCTCGTTTTGTGGTGCCTCAAGCAGAAACTTCTGGTAAGTGGCGCGTGGTACGCCACAAAAAGTTCCCCTAACCTCTTACAAGAACATAGAAGAGAAGGATGCAACGTAAGAGGGCAGCTGTTGAAAGACACCATGATGAGAAAGATGAAGTAAGGGAACCAGTGGAAAAAGAAGAAGTGCAAGCTAGTGATCCAGAGTCAATAGTTCCAGAGGAGGAGCCAGAGGAAATCATTCAAAATGTGCGAATAGGTGACATGGTGATACCGATCAGGTGTGCAACGGCATCAGTAACATTGCCAGCTGATTTCCTAGGAAATTCAAAGGATCATCATGCTGAAGAGGAGAAGAGTTCACCTATTCCTGAGAAGAGAGATTCATTCACCAGTGGGGTCTCAATTCAATCAAGTGGCCCAGGAGAACCAAAAAGAGTAGTTTTTGAGAAACCTGCAGATAGCATGACCAAACACATCAGGCCTCTTTACATCAAGGCACATCTAAATGGCAAGCCAGTAACAAAAGTGCTGATCGATAATGGCTCTGCAGTGAATATCATGCCATTTAGGATGATGAAGACCTTGGGGAAGTCAATAGAAGATCTAATTGCCACAGAGGTTATGGTGTCAGCTTTCACAGGGGAAACCACCAAAACCTTAGGAGTTCTGCCAGTAGATATTACTGTAGGAAGCAACACATCTATGGCAGCATTCTTCGTTGTTGATTCAACAGCAAGCTATCAAATCTTGATAGGGAGAGACTGGATTCACGCCAATTGGTGTGTGCCGTCCTCACTCCATCAATTCTTGCTTTTTTGGAAAGGAAATGAAGTAGAAGTTGTCAGGGAAAATGGGAAACCATTTACAACTCAAGCTGATTCCGTGGAGGCAAGGTACTATGATGGAGCTGTGGGTCCAATAGAGTTCAGAGGCGAAAGCAAGAGAGGAGGACCCAAAAGTATCACCTGGAAGAAGCAATGTCAGAACAAAGGGAAAGCTATCCTCCAACCATCAGCCATCGTTCCATCTAAAGCTTGGGGAGCGTTGGGAGAACCGATCATCGAAGAAATCGATGATTAGTAAGCATAATGAGAAAGAAATGGCAGTAGCTGCCGCTGCCATACAAAAAGCCCAAGTGCAGCAGGTGTTGAGGAATTGCAGAAGGAAGAAGGTCTGGAGGCTCTTGGTGCTGAAGTAATCTATGAAGAAGAGCCTCTGGAAAGTGAAAACATTATTCAGATAGATGAATTGAAACCAGCTCCTTCACCACTAGAGGATGATAGATCATTGGCCAGAGATCCATTGGAGTAAGTGAACTTGGGAACTTCTGAGAACCCAAGATGTACATACATCAGTAGTCTTTTGGATCCGCACATCAAAAAGAGACTCATTGCATTGTTGCAAGAGTACAAGGATTGCTTTGCATGGGAGTATCATGAGATGCCTGGGCTTAGTAGAAAGTTGGTGGAGCATCGTCTGCCAATGAAGCCAGAATTCAAACTTTATAAACAACCTCCCAGAAGAATGTCCAAAGAGGTAGAATTGAAGGTGAAGGAAGAAATTGAAAAGTTGTTTAAAGCTGGATTCATAAGACCCATCAGGTATGCTCAATGGTTATCTAATGTTGTATCGGTGGTAAAGAAGAATGGAAAGCTACGAGTTTGTGTGGACTTCAGAGACCTTAATACAGCAACTCTGAAGGATGTGTATGTGATGCCCATGGCAGACATGTTGGTGGATGCAGTAGCTAACAATGAGCTTTTATCTTTTTTAGATTGTGTGGCAGGATATAATCAAATTGCCATTGCTGAAGAAGATACTTCAAAGACCGCCTTTCGATGTCCAGGTGCTATCGGGACATTTAAGTGGCTGGTCATGCCTTTTGGCTTGAAGAATGCAGGTGCTACCTACCAAAGAGCCATGAATGCCATTTTCCATGATATGATTGGAAAAAATCTGGAGGTTTACATTGATGACATCGTCATAAAGTCCAAAAAATAAATGGAGCACATAGATCACTTGAGATGTGGTTTTCAAAGGATGAGGGAGCATCAACTGAAACTTAATCCTCTCAAGTGTGCTTTTGGGGTGAAAGCTGGAAACTTCCTTGGGTTCCTGGTGCACCAAAGAGGCGTGGAGATAGATCAGAACAAAGCCAAGGCGATCATGGAGTCCAAATCCCCTCAAACAAAAAAGGAGCTTCAGCGGTTCTTGGGGCAAGTGAATTATCTCAGGAGGTTCATTTCCAACTTGGCTGGAAAGTCTAAGACATTTTCTGATTTGCTGCGGTTAAAGAAGGAAGATGAATTTAAATGGGAGGAACACCATCAGCAAGCCTTCCAGAGTATCAAAGAGTATCTATGCCAACCTCTTGTACTTATGCCACCAAGGCCAGGTGTACCTCTGAAATTTTATCTATCTGCCGCTCATCATTCCATTGGATGCTTGTTAGCACAAAACAATTCCAAAGGATATGAGCAGGCAATATATTATTTGAGTAGATTCTTGAATGCAACTGAGGTAAAATATTCACCAATTGAGAAACTCTGCCTTACATTGTATTTTGCTTATACCAATCTGCGGCATTATATGATTGGGGCAAGGGTGTTGGTGGTATCTCAGACTGACTTGATCAAGTACATGTTGAATAAGCCGCTCATAACTGGGAGGATTGGAAAGTGGTCGCTGGCTTTGGCAGAGTTTACTCTGGTGTACTATTCTCAAAAATCAGTGAAGGGGCAAGCACTTGCAGATTTCCTTGCAGATCACCCTTGTCTTGATATGAAGGATGAAATAGATCAAGATCTACCAATCTTTAGTGTTGAAAAATCCCGCTGGATTTTGAAATTTGATGGATCTAGCACCGAGACATCTGCAGGAGCAGGAGTAGTCATTATATCCCCCGTGGGAACCAAAACAACAATGTCTTTCAACCTGGATTTCAAATGTACGAACAATCAGGCTGAATATGAAGCTGCGGTCATTGGCCTAGAGATCTTGAGGGAGTTAGGAGCAGATGAAGTCTTGATCCAAGGGGATTCCCAACTCGTGCTGAGGCAACTATCAGGAGAATACAAATGCACTAGTCTCAGCTTGGCTC
Organism: Euphorbia lathyris; assembly: GCF_963576675.1. Classification (NCBI taxonomy): domain Eukaryota; kingdom Viridiplantae; phylum Streptophyta; class Magnoliopsida; order Malpighiales; family Euphorbiaceae; genus Euphorbia; species Euphorbia lathyris. Next base: position 1,765,050 of record NC_088914.1, read on the forward strand.
CATATTATACAGCCGCTGTTCAACTACTGCAGGAATTCAATGACTTTTCCTTTCTTCATGTTCCAAGAGAGATGAACTGGGAGGCTAATGAGCTAGCTCAAATAGCCTCTGGTTTGAAAATGTCAGAAGAACTCACCCATAAGTTGATAATGATCAAGAAGCTCAGGCATCCTTCCATCATGGAGAGGGGAATTCAAGTGGAGACATTCAATACAGATGTCAATCTAGCTAGTGACTGGAGGAATCCCATCAAGGAGTATTTGTCGAACCCAGGAAGACGAGTACCTTATTTTCTCAAGATTAGAGCATTGAACTTCTTGTTGATGGAAGGTGACTTGTACCGCAAAAATGTAGATGGACTTTTGCTGAAATGCTTAGGATTTCCAGACAGCATGGAAGTTATGAAACAAGTCCACGAAGGAGTATGTGGAGCTCATCAGGCAGGCATCAAGATGAAGTGGCTCATAAGGAGACATGGGTACTTCTGGCCATCTATGCTGAAGGATTGTATGTCTTATGCAAAAGGATGCCGCCAATGTCAAAGATATGAGCAGATTCAAAGAGTTCCTGCAGATGAGATGTACGCAGTCGTCAAACCATGGCCCTTCAGAGGATGGGCAATTGATTTGATAGGGAAAATTTATCCTGCATCATCAAAAGGGCACAACTTTATGATCGTGGCAACAGACTACTTCACAAAATGGGTGGAAGCCTTACCAATGAAGAAAGTGGACCAGAGAGATGTTGTGAAGTTCATCAAGGAGAACATCATTCACAGGTACGGGATCCCTCAGTCAATTACCACAGACCAAGGAACCATGTTCACCGGAGATGACATGAAGGACTTCATGGAAGATTATGGAATCAAGTTGTTGCACTCTACTCCTCATTATCCACAAGCTAATGGTCAAGCTGAGGCCTCCAACAAAGTTCTCATCAACATTCTTGAAAAGATGATCGAAGATAACCCTAGGGAATGTCACGTCTTACTTTCAGAAACTTTATGGGCATACAGAACATCAAAAAGGAGTGCCACAGGCGTCAGTCCTTTCTCATTAACATATGGACATGATGCCATGCTTCCTATGGAGGTAGTAGTGCCGTCCCTGAGAGTAGCCAGACAAAATGAACTCACTCCAGCAGAATACACAGAAGCTATGATGATGGAACTTGAAGGATCTGATGAAGCTAGAATGCAAGCACTTGATCGAATGATCGCCCAGAAAAAGAAAGTAACCAAAGCATACAATAAGAGAGTGAAGAAAAAGACCTTTAAAGAAGGAGACATGGTTTGGAAACTCATATTACCAGTTGGGACTAAAGATAGAGCATATGGAAAATGGTCTCCAAATTGGGAAGGACCATTCAAAGTCTTCCAAGTTCTAAAAGGAAACTCTTATTAGTTAGCCAGCTTGCAAGGGGAGCCACATAAGAGGTTCATCAATGGAAAGTACCTCAAGAAATTTTATCCCACCCTTTGGGAACTGAGGGAGCATCAGCCATAGGATATAGGCAATATGTATTTGATGTAACGCAAAGCAATTTCACTTTGAAAATTGTAAAGCTGGCTTATAGCCGCTATTCTGTTTGCAATAAAATAATTGCAAGCCGCAAGGCCGCAATTTATTCAAAAAAAATCTGGCTTTATTTTTATTTTTATTTTTGTTGTTGCATTTTTTGAATTTTTCGAAGTCTAAAAGATCTTTGTCGAGGGATCCAAGCACAAATTCTCGTCTCTCAAATCCATGCTTATGGGGGCAATTGTTTACACCATAATTTAATTTTTTGGCTTTTATATATTTTTAATTTATTATTTGGCCTAACTTATGTTTAAGTAGATTTTTTCAAGAGTGAACATCGGGGTAAACCAATTTCCTAAGGTGAACCTCAGAGGAAACTTAAGGTAAATCAAAAGGGAAATCATAAGGCCATTTAATATTTTAACGTATATTTTGTGAGCCAATTAAAAAGCAGAAAAGTTAGAAAGTGTCAAAAGCAATCCATCGTGAAAGTCAAAATGGAGCAGTTACTCAAGACGTGGGCTGAATGTGGAGAACGTGACTTAGTGGAAAGAGGCAGGAAGTTACATCCAACGTCTATAAAAGGAAGAAATCACGATGAGAAAAGCCCAATCAACTAACTCAACAACTCAACATATACAAGCCAAAACTCTAGCAAATTATCTCAAGACTTCAGCAGTTTTACAATTCCTAGTTGTTCCCTTAGATTTAATTTTCAGATCTAAAGTTCATTCATTTCCAAGTATAATTTTATATTTTATTTGTTGTTCAATCATTTTCTGTAAGGTCGGTATCGTTTTGATAATCGAATCTTTGAAATTTTTCGGTCTCTTTATTCCATACAATCGTTTTGATAATTAGAAGTTAGAAAGCGCAACTCAATTCATTCCACAGTTCGAGAATACTATAATTCTCTGGCACGCCCGCATTTTTCCCACGAAAGAGCCAAACACATGTTAAAAAGAGTAATTCTAAATCTAATTAAAAAAATTTGTATTACAACTGTGTTAATCTATTTGGGTAAGTGTCGATTTCGTTTCGTGTTTCGGATTACATATAATTTTGTTATGAATATATACTAATGATCACTTTTAAAAATATAAGAAGATATAATACTATTTTTAAATACTTTATATCATTTTTAGATTAGTATGTTAGCATTAACCATTGCAAAATCCGTTGATATTATGTTAAGGGATCAAGTAATGTGTTTATAACAATTTAGGAGGTTCGTTTCCTACAGATTTAGTCCGTAAAACCCTTCTAGTTTAGCTAGAGAGAATGTGGATTGCTATTCACCGCCTCCATTTGACCTTTTTGTCCTTTTCTTTTTTTCAACCAAAACTTCTCATTTTTTCTCTAATCTCTCCAAAAATCACAAACCTCTACATGATAATCATGGCAGGAAATTACGGCAAATTTACTGGAAAGTTATGTTTTTTTGTTAAATTTTCATCGAAAACACGAGTTCCGTCTCCGGATTTGGAGATGGAACTCGTCATCTGTCTACTAGGCGGATGAATTTCCGTCTGTTCAAAGGGCAAGCGGGAGATTCATCCGCCTGCCCAATGGTTAGGTGATAGATTCATTCGCCTTCCCAATGTAGAAAGTACAAATTTGACCCTAACGTATGAAATTGTCCAAATTTAACCATGATGTTTCAAGTTAAGATCAATTTTATCCCTATGTTACCGAAAAATGTGAAAAGATTGGTTTGACTGTTATTTAATTGTTACATCAAACATTACAATCATCAATTACGTCTAAGATATTTAATGTGTCACTAACATAGTTACAAAAAAACTTATTAAAATGCTAACAACTAAGGTGTTGTTTGATAAAACTGAAAATTAAATGCTGAAAAAATAAGTACTCAATTTTAAGTGCTAAATATTATACATGCTGAAAAAATTGAATGATGTTACTTTTATAAAAATATTAGCTTAATAGGCACCCAACCCCCTAAACTTGTAACTTTTTTTCACCTGGCCCCCTCAACTTAGGGGACAACCTCTCAACCCTCTCAACTCTCCAAAAACATCACATACAGCCCCTTACACCCCTATGTTCGGTCAAAATATTGACCCGTGTAGAAAACACGCTTGACTGTTGACCACACCAATGCCACGTGTCATTTTTTATTAAATTTTTCCATTGAGACCCCTGCTCGGCGAGCAAGCCCATTTGTGCTCGGCGAGCAACTACCAGAGATAGATTTCGATCAGAATTCTTATGCCAGAATGGAAAATTTTAATAAAAAAGTGACACGTGACATTGGTGTGGTCAACAGTCAAGCACGTTTTCTACACGGGTCAATATTTTGATCGAACATAGGGGTGTAAGGGACTGTATGTGATGTTTTTGGAGAGTTGAGGGGGTTGAGAGGGTGTCCCCTAAGTTGAGGGGGTCAGGTGAAAAAAAGTTACAGGTTTAGGGGGCTGGGTGCCTATTAAGCCAAAAATATTAGTTGATAATGTTTAGCTTAAAATGTTAAGTTAAATATTTTGACTTATCAAAATAAGTGATTTTAACTTAATTAACTAATTTAAGTGATGGAGAAACAACCGTTATCAAACGCACTTAAATTAAATAAATGCTTAATATTTTAATTTAAGTAATTAAGTGGTTTGTCAAACAAGACCTAAATCTGCCACATATAAGTTAATCATAATTTTTTTTTATCACCGTGTCTGAAATGTTTACTGTATTATTAATATAGCTACAAATAACCAATAAACAATTTATGAAACTGCTTCAGTTTATCAATAAACTTTTTTATAAGATCTAATACGACAACTAAATAATAATCAAACTAGCTTTTCTAAATTTTCGATAACATAAACTAAAATTAACCTTACTTTGAAAAAATTAGATTTAAATTTATACCATATATATGCTAAAGCTCAGTCTACACTTTTTTTTCAGTGATATATATATATATATATATATATATATATATATATATATATATATATATATCTTTTTTTCTTTTTGTATCTTTTCTCTTAAATTATTAGGTGAATTATTTCTATCAAACTATCCACTAATAGTCCATATGGATTTAAAGCTCTCACTACCAATAAATACTAATTTTCAACACCATACATATTAGTGTGAATACAGTTCGGGACAATTCGGGTATTTAAAAATCTCTAGAGTCAATAGTACAATACGATTCGGTACTAAACAAAAAGTCAATGGTTCAATCTGGTTTTAGATCTTTTTTCCAGATATTCGGTCGGGTTCTAAAATCTCCAACATATTTACTCAGTAATATTAGGAATTTGAAAATCTCAAGAATTGTACCTAATTAAGTCAACTGTATAATTCGGTTCGGTCCTTTAAAAAAAGTCCAATTATGGATTCTTTTTCCGGATATTCGATCCAGTTTCCGAAATCTGGTGGCCACAAAAGTTTAGACAATGCCTCCGAAAGGTCACAAAAGTTTAATAAGTCTCATTAAAATCACTTAAGTTTATTCTTGTCCCAATAAAGTCACTTTGAACATTTTCCGATCATTTTTCTCCCAAAATTGATTACTTGACATCTAATCACATGTCTCAATACCACGTGGCATAATAAAAAAAATTAACTACAAATTAACTCAATTAAATAAGGATTGTCAATTAATTTTTTTACCACAAATTAACCCACATGATATATCGATTGTCAATTAAAATGTGTATTTACATTTTTTTAATATGTCAGGTAGCGATTACAAGATGTTGAGATGCCATGTCAGCAATTTCATTAAAAATATAATTAAAAAAGTTTAAACTGATTTTGTTAGGATAAAAGCAAACTAAAATGATTTTATTGAAATAAATCGAACTTTTGTTGCATTTTGAGGATATTGTACAAACTTTAGTGAGCGTCAATACTAATTACCCCATCAACTTAGAAACGTAACTCAAACATTTATCATCCATATGGGAACCCTCTACCAAGAACCTTATCCTCTTGTTCAAGATCCGATACCTAAGTCAGTGAAGTACCTGTTATGATTAGTTGGAGGCTTATGAGGAAATTGTCGCTTGCTTCTTCTTTGCTCTCTCGAATGGTTTTTCCTCCTGGTCTTGGGATATTTTTGTCTTTCTCTACGTGTGGGAAGAGTTCTTGATCGGTAATACCTTTTCGTGGGGGGAGGAGCTTCGGGAACGGTCCTCAGGCTTTTTTGTGGACTGATGGCTGAAATCTTCTGTGAGGTTGAGGTTGTTCCATAAATCTTCGTTGGCTTTCCTCAATTGGTTTTTAGCTCTGCCATCTTCCTATGATGTGCAACTTTTATATCATCCATCTCTTTTTGCATTGCTACTAAATTTTGCCTGAACCGCCGAAAAACTTCGTCCTTCAATAGTTGTGGTAACTGGTGATGAACTTTCGGTCGGATTCCTTCCTTGTGGGGGGCGTCGTTGGGTTTGACGGGGGGAAGCTCCGATGCCAAAGTCAGTATATAGCAAGAGAATAAACTGTATTGACAAAGTAGGGTTTAGGAGAGCGAGAATGTGTGTGTACCTCAATAGCTTGGGATACAACCTATTTATAGTCATGTAGTCGTAACTCCTAGTAACTAGAAAGTCTTCATTAATGCCTCATTAATGGCGGTTACTGATCTCATTCAAATGTGACCGTTAGCTCATTAATGGGTTATTAGTTGCCTTTATTGAGAATCGGCTTAACCGTTTGACGGACGGATCGAGGCATGATGGTGGGTCTCCCATAGGTTTGACTACGGATGGCGTGTGGCGGAATCCAGGTGATCCGCCACTCGGATGGCTTGCTTGATACGCCATTGCTTCCCGGATCGTCCGAGTACACAGTCGTTTTGGCAAATATCCTCTTTGATCCCGTAGATAATATCTCGATGTTATCAAGCTGGTATTGAGGCTCTAACTGTGGCTAGCGCTCAGCTTCCTGGTTGGATTCATCTGTATTATTCTGATGGACCTCTAACTAGATACGACTTGATTTAGTCATGCCTGAATGATATGATTTATCATTGTTTTGTTCAAAGTCCACGTTCGCCGCACTAATGATATCCGAATATATGAAGCTTAACTAATCATCTGAAGGTCTCGTTGAGCCTTCCGAATATTAACCTGTAAAACAGAACCAAGGTTAGAGAGGGGCCGACGTCCGACGAACCTGCTCTGATGCCTTAGCCAGTCAAGTGCTTAGGAAGTCTTGAAGAGTATGAACTAGTTGTGAGATAAAAGTTAACGTCTCGTAGAATGTAGTTATGCCTGTCTATATATAAGGTTCAGACTGAATCCTTCATTCACTAGAAGTCCTTTAAATATTAGGATTCCTTCTCCTATTAGGAGTATAGTCTTAGGAGAAGTCCTTTGTAATGTAGAACTTTGGCTTGTATAAACTTCCCCTTATAGGATAAACATTTCAGTAGAAGCTTCTTAATGATTCGAAGGTTCCATTTGTGACACGTGATATTTAATCTGAGGGCTGTGATTATGCCACGTATATTATTCTTTTGCACAATATCACTAGTTTTTTCAAATTTTCAGTAATATAGAACTAAAATTGATCTTATTTAAAAATGTTAACATTAAATTTACACAATTTTATACGTTAAAGGTCAATTTACACTTCTTCAAAGTGAAATTTTATTGTTATCCCATATATATATATTATTTTTTTTGTTCTTTTCTCTTAAATTATTAGGTGAATTGTTTCTATCAAACAATCCACTAATAGTCCATATGTATTTAAAGCTCTCACTACTAATAAATACTAATTTTCAACACCATAATTATTAGGGTTAAATACAGTTTGCTACAATTTGGATATTCCAAAATCTTGACAATGGTATCTAATAAAGTAAATAATATAATATAGTTGGATAAAAAAAAAAAAAAAAGTCACTGTTCAATCAGGTTTTAGATTATTATTTTTTCTAGAAATTTGGTCCGATTATAGAATCACCAATATATTTATTTAGTAATATTATAAATTTAAAAATCTTCAAAATTGTACCTAATTAAGTCAACAGTACGATCTGGTTATAGAAAAAGTTAACGGCTCAATCCAATTCTGGATCTTTTTTCCGGATATTCAATCATGTTCAAGAATATCCAAGATCCACGTTCATCCATAATATATATAGGCCTAATACATCCCTGGCCCGGAAGTTGTCCACAACCTATAACTGACCTCTTAAACTTTAAAACGTTTCTACTAACCCCCTCAACATACTTATTTGGAACAAATAACCCCTCAAATGCCATGTGGCAGTGCATGATTGGCAGTGGAGGGTTAGTTGTAACATTTTGAAGTTCCAATCGCATGATGTCATGTGCCATGTGAGCAGTTATTTGTTTCAAATAAGCAAGTTGAAGAGGTTAGTTGTAACGTTTTGAAGTTCAGCGGTCAGTTGTAGTTTTTTGACAACTTCGAAAGCTAGGGATGTATTTTATATATATATATATTGTAAGATTCTTAAAAAAAACAAACATCTAGGAAATCACACAACATAAATCTGTCTTAAGAATGTTAGATCCTTAAGAAAATAATCTTTCTGTCTTAAGAATGTTAGACAAACAATTATGTCTGTCTTCAAAATGTTAGATGTGATTAACCAAAAAACAAAACGAACACAGAAAATAATATGAACAATAAAGTTAGAAATTAAAAGGAAAGAGTTAGACAAATCTGAGGCCTGTATTAGCAGTTTCCTTAAGACAGATGTCGTCGCTATTGACGACCGTCTCCCAGGATACAACAGATTACGCAAGCGAACTTAACCGTGTGTAGCCTAGTTATCACCGGAGTAGGAAAACAAGAACAACTTGTGAATTACAGAGAATATTTTCTCCAACCGTATTTGAACAACCTGTGAATTTTGACAATCCATTCTATATAAATAGAACTCGAAAGGATATGTCTTTCCACGAACTAACACGACTGTTTATGTACGAACATGAATGTTCACGACAGACACGACTATTCACGAAAGGGTGTGTTTATTGGTATTTAAATTAATATATATTTTTATTCATTTTTTCCCTATATATATATATATATGTTTGTATTTGTGCTCAAAAACTTAGAAACGTAACTCAAACATTGATCATCCATATGAGAACCCTCTACCAAGAACCTCATCATCTTCTCCTAGATCTAAAAATCACAGTAAAAGAAAAATGTTTGATTTTTCCCCCAAAAGTTACAAAAAAAATCAATGTTCTTATCAAACATAGATCAAGTTCTTAATTTCAATGTCGAAACACTCCATTTTTTCCAATCCAATCAAGATTTTCCTCCTCATCTTGTATCCATGAAACTCAAGAAAACTCTCGAGAAACTGCTCGAGCCGTACGATTTCTTGGCCGGGAGGTTGAAGATGAACCTCAAAACGGGGCGTTTTGAGATTGATCATAATGGTGCTCGGGCTATGTTTGTTTCGGATTATTTCTACAATTGATCAAACTTGTTAATACTGTAATTGTACCATTTTAAACATTAGACCTAAAATTACTGTCAAAATTAGAAATATTTTTACACCATATCCCTATAGGAAAATATTACTCCAAAAAATCAACGAATCAGGAATAACAACAATATAATATTATTATTAAACTCAAATTATGTAATACAAACGAAATTATGGAAAACCTTAACTGACGAATTAAAAGTCGGATAGAGTATCTGAATGTTAGAGGCGATTAAACCAAAAAACAAAATAAATACAGAAATGTGTACGAATAATAAAACTTAAATCAAAAGAATAGAGTTAGACAAATCTGATGTCCGTATTAGCAGCCTCCTTAAAACATATTTCATCCCTATTAACGATCGTCTCCCAAAATACAATAAATTATGCGAGCGAACTTTTACCGTGTGTAAATTCATTACCACTAGAGTAGGAAAACAAGAACAAACATATAGAGAGCAGAAAATTTCAGAAAGTATTTCTTATTTTGCTAGAGTATAAATTTGACAGTTCCATTCTGTATAAATATAACTCGAAATGACATGCTTGTTCACGAACTAATGGTAAAATTGTATCGTTTTAAACGTTAGGCGTAAAATTGCTAGTGACGGTCAAAATTAGGAATTTTTTTTTTGCACCATATCTATAACAACCTGGTCCAATACCATTGAGATATTGTCTGCTTTGGCCCAAAGTCAACAATTTGGACCTCACGGCTTTAAAACGCGTCTACATATATTACACTTCGTCTTGATTGTCAAAATTAGGAATTTTTTTGCATCATATTTGTAACAACCTGGTCCAATACATATACACATTGTTCGTTTTGGCTCAAATCCAACAAATTATGCCTCACGGCTTTAAAACGCGTCAACATGTATTATATTTCTATCTTATTAATAAACTTCAATCACTTTCTTTCTATTTCCGATGTAGGATTCAGTTCATTTCTGTCCCCAATCGACATCACCTAGGGCTCCTCTTTGCTCAGATCTTCTGCCCCCTCCAGACCGGATTATTACAATATCCCCCTCTATATGTTTGTGCTTGTGCTTGTGCTGAAAAACATAGATCATCCAAATCTATTCTTCCATGGGAACTCTCTACAAAGAACCTCATCATCTTCTCCAAGATCTGAAAATCACAGTAAAAGAAAAATGTTTGATTTTCCCCCCAAAAGTTACAAAAAAATCAATGTTCTTATCAAACATAGATCAAGTTCTTAATTTCAATGTGGAAACACTCCATTTTTTTCAATCCAATCAAGATTTTCCTCCTCATCTTGTATCCATGAAACTCAAGAAAACTCTGGAGAAACTGCTTGAGCCGTACGATTTCTTGGCCGGGAGGTTGAAGATGAACCTCGAAACGGGGCGTTTTGAGATTGATTGTAATGGTGCTGGAGCTGTGTTTGTTTCGGGATTTAGTGAATGTAGATTGGAGGAGCTTGGTGACCTGGTTTATCCTAATCCAGCTTTTGGACAGCTTATTATCAATAACTCGGATAAAGAAGATTCACCTCTCTGCATTATTCAGGTAATATGAAATTTTTTACGGTGTGCGGGGATCAGTATTGGCCTCGTCCATTCAGATGATGGCATGTCAATCTAACTACTGATGTGGCAGTATCTGAGTGGAGGGACCAGTATTGGTCCCGGTCCACATTAGAATTTCTCGATAATGTGTCTGAGAATAATTAAACTAAACTTTATTCATTTTCACGGTACGATAATTAGACTTCAAATCGTAGCATAAAATTCACTTAATTTTACATTTTTTTAATATTATATTCTAAACTTCAATTAACGTTTCAAAATAACTGTTGATGATCTCAAAATATAAAATAATGTGTTTTGGAAAAGATTGGATAACGAAAAAAATTTGGTAAATAAATATTTTCCTATGTTTGGTTAAAACATTGGAAAACGAAAAAACGAAGTGGTCGATAACTAGTGTTTTTGAAATTTAACAAGAGATGTAGTATGTTTCTAAAAGTTTAAGAAAATGTTTTACTCTTTTTAAAGGTAAAATATTTTTCTCACTTTTTTCCGTATAGTTTTCTTTTGAAACATCTAAAATTTTTGGTGGTCTTATTTTCCTAAGTAAACAAATATCGGAAAATCAGGAAAATATTTTTCAGCAAACAAATGAGGTCTAATTCTTCAAAAAATTTTGTTTTGAGATCATTTAAGTTTTGTTTGATTAAGAGAGAGAAAATGATTTTTTTTAGAGAGATAAAGCTCCAGACATGATGATTTTGCAAAAAAAAATTAAAAGTTTGGTTTTATAATAAATGTGGTTCTAAGCAAATTTAATTCTTGAACACTTTGAAGTCGTTAACAGTCATTTTGAGGCGTTGATTGAAGTTTAGTGATCATAATGTTAGAAAGTATAAAATTGAGTTACGTGTAAAATTGAGTTACTTTTATATTACGTTTTGAAGTTTAGTGGTCATACCGCGAGAATTAATAAAATTTAGTGGTCATAGTTGTAATTTATGCAAAAACAATAATATGCACACTCAGGGCGTCTTAAATATTTTTGGGACTTTGTGCTAAATGAAAAAAAAGGGACCATATTCATTAAAAAAATTAATACTTTCATATAATAATAATGTTTCTACAAAATGAAACACCAAAATACTTTTAACTTGATTTTTAGCATTATAAATATAATTAAATAATTAAATTAGATAATATATAATAACAATAAAAAAATGGGACCCTTCAGACTCTTAGAGTGTTAAATTTCTAGATAAATTAACATTCACTTAATTTTTCACATAATAATTAATAGCAATAATTTATTTAGATTTGTATAATAAAAAAATTGGGCCCCTTAAAATTGGGGTCCTGTGCGGGAGAGCTCATTGTACACCCTTCTTCTACTCCCCTGTGCACACTCAATAAGAAAAACTAGTTAATTTTATCAAAATAAAGATATTTTTTTTACCATCAAAAAATATATTTTGCTTTATTTTGTATTTAATTAATTCTTTGGTTTCTCTTTTTCAAAGAAATTAAAATTTTGAAACTACAAATTATATTAATTACAAGTTGTTTATTCTAACTTTATAATTTACCAAAGTTTTTCTAATATTTATCTACAAAACAAACTAATCCAAAATCAAAATGGAAAAAAAACAACTAAAAGATTTAAGTATTTGTAGGAGTTTTAATATGGATCTAAAACTTTTGCAAAATTAAAATTTTAAATTTTAAAATGAAAATATTAAAAATTATAGATTTAAATGGTTTAAATGGAGCTAAATTTATTAATTACATATCATTTTAAATGTACTGAAATTATAAATATACTACTATCATCTAAATAATTAGTTCTTAATTTTAACCAACATAAGGTATATTATTACTAATGACCTTTGATTATACGGTTAAGGTGCAAAAATACCCCTAACGTTTTGGGACAGGAGCAATTTTACCCCTAATGTCTAAAATGGTGCAATTTTACCCCTAATGTTGGAAGCCAAGAGCAATTTTACCTCTAACGTTGGTAAATTGAGTCAATTTGAGAAATAATTCATCAAACTGTCTTTTCGGTCATGAATCTTGTCATCTACACTTCACACGTGCGTTATTTTATCAGTAACAAATCACAAACATATGTTGGGATGTGAAAAAAAATAAGAAAAAAATATTAAAAATATACTGTCTTTTGTACGAATTAGACAAAAAAATTCAAAAAATTCACCGAATTTATAAATATTAATCTCTAATTTTATTATTAAATTACAAAAAACATTATATCCTTTTTTTTTAGAACAAATTGATATGCAATTGGTGCAAAATAAAGAAAAAAAATGATTGTATTTTATAATAGTGTCTGAAATTGATCCAATTTATCAACATTAGTGGTAAAATTGCTCTTGGCTACAAACATTACGGGTAAAATTGCACCATTTTAGACGTTAGGGGTAAAAGTGCTCCTGACCCAAAACGTTAGGGATATTTTTGCACCTTAAGCCTTGATTATAACTTCAATTTAATCACTTTTTTTTTGGTAGAAACTTCAATTTAATCACTAATTGTTTAGGTCAATTAAAAATTTATTTTGATGAAAATGGAATTTAAATCATTTAAACTAAATAATAGTGCTCTAGATATAGGAAGTTAGAACATGATATTAATTAATGTATTACCATATATTAAATTTATAGTTCATATAGTTGGATCAGATATGCTTTTCTGTGATCTCCTTTTTCTTTGCCATTTTTTTCCCCATGACATTCATTAATTCATGCAAAAATGACACATACCTACAAGCACAGCTTTCTTTTTCTTTTAACTAATTATATAGCCCTTTATTTATGGATTTTAAAGTTTAGTTTCTTAAATTTTATATACATACAGTAAAACCTCAATAAATGCATATCTTTGAGACCGGAAAAAAAATATTCATTAAGCGAGATTATTTATTTATCGATAAATGAATAAATTATTCATTTATCGATAAATCAATATTTATTATTTTATAGATAATTTTTCATTGTAAAATACATACAGATGAAGAAATTATCCAGTCAATAATGAACAATAATGATGGAAATGATCCAGAGCCAGATGATAGTTGCGTTGTCGCAAATGTATCATCAAAAGAGGTCTTTTTGGTTTAGGTGGAAAGAAAAAACAATTAACTGTAGATGCATTTTTTAAGAAGAAATGATTTCTAGTTGATTGATTGGAAGGTTTTGTATATATATATATATATAATTTAATAATTATTAATTTATATTTTCATTGGGCCTTAAGGATTAAATATATTTATTACTTAATGCATTTAACGAAGTTATTACTTTAGTCCATTGGTCCAAATCGGGACCGAAAGAATTTATTACATAAACGAGGTTATTACTTTATCGAACATTCATTTATCGAGGTTTAACTATAATTGTAAATTTTTAATTAATTATATATTATTAATACTTTATTAATTAATAAATCTATAATGTTCATGAACACGCTCGTGAGCAATCTTAGTTTGATTAATTTTTTTAATCATAATAAATCTATAAATGGAGAAATCTAAAACAACGTAGTTTTGTAAATTTTAAAACTATGTATTTTGCGTAACAAAATTTTAAATCATTATAAATAATGAACATAATTAACGAGTTGTTTGCGAGCAAAGGTCGCAACCAGCTCACGAACAGAACATTGAGTTTGAGCTTGTCATTTTTTTTACGAGCAGAGCATGAGCAGATCAAAGCCCGGCTCGACTTGATTACAACTCTAATCATAATATTATTGACACAAAACTTTAAATTGTTGATTTTTGATAGAGGTAGTAAATTTATAACCGATACATCGATATATAATTTTAGTATTTGGATATTAGTTTAGTAGGTAATGTGTTATTTTTGGAATGACACAAAATGGTAGGCAAATTTTTGAGTTAGATTAAGATTAATCTGCTAATTCGAAAATTGATATAAAATGATATGAATATATAAAATTATTATCATATTTTTATATTTTTATATATTACCTTAATTAATAAAAATAATAAAACTATAATTATTTTTTCCAAACACGACTCGAACCTCTCATATTTTTACATGTCATCGAGGTATTAAAATTATATGCGACTTGTAAACGTATTATACGAATCCAATATGATACTAATGAACTTTTAGATAATAATTGCTAACAGATATTTATAAAAAAAAATGAAATAAAATACTTAGAATTATTACTATTTCCTTTTATATTTTTAAAGTCATCATTATATAGTTACACAATAAAATTACATTATTCGAAAATACGATACGAAATAAACACTAAATCGATTAAATTGACACGATTATGATATTATTATTTTTTTAGATTCGTTTAATACTATCTCAATAATTAACACGAGACGAACAATGATAAAAATATGATAGTTTCACCCGTAATTTTTCAAAATATAAAATATTAACTTAATAATGAAATTTTCTAATGTGGATCGAAATCCTGCCACTCATATGATATCACCTAACGTGACATTATCTGATTGGACGAGCCCATTGCCACGTCATCGAAACATTTTAATTAAATTAATTTTGTAATAATATATTACAGGTGACGTCATTCAGCTGTGGTGGGTTTGCAATTGGCATTTCAACCAACCATGCAACATTTGACGGAATTAGCTTCAAAAAATTCTTAGAAAACATCGCCGCCGTAGCCGCCGACAAGCCTCTCGCCGTTACTCCATGTAACGACCGTCAACTCCTAGCCGCTCGCTCTCCGCCTCGCATCACCTTCCCCCACCCGGAGCTACTCAAACTCAACACTCCTCCCAGCCACCAACAACCAGATCCCGCCGCCGCCGCAGTATTCGACCTCACCAAAGAAAACCTAGACTTCAAGATTTTCCGATTAACCTCCGCTGACATATCCGACCTCAAAGAAAAGGCAAAATCACATCCCGGAGCCCGTGTTTCCGGCTTCAACGTCGTAACAGCTCACATCTGGAGATGTAAAGCGCTGTCGTACGATGAAAACGAAGATCTGGAAAGAGAATCGAGAATTCTCTACGCAGTGAATATACGGCCGAGATTGAAACCTCCATTGCCGGATTCGTACACCGGGAATGCAGTTCTGACGGCGTACGCGAGTGCGAAATGTAAGGAATTGAAGGAAGGGCCGGTTTCGAGATTGGTGGAGATGATCGTTGCCGGAGCGAAAAGGATGGACGATGAGTATGCTAGATCTGCGATTGATTGGGGAGAAATGAATAAAGGATTTCCAAATGGAGAATTCTTGGTGTCTTCTTGGTGGAAGTTAGGGTTTGAACAGGTGGTGTATCCATGGGGTTCGCCGGCGTTTTCTTGCCCTTTGGTTTATCACCGGAAAGATATAATCCTGCTTTTTCCGGACACCGTTGATAGAGAGGGTGTTAATGTTTTGGTCGCTCTTCCTCCTCAACAAATGGTTAAGTTTCAATTACTCTTCAAAAACTTCTTATTAGATTAATTAAGTCCTAATACATCATTAGTCTATAAATCATTGATTGTCCCGTAAACTTTCAAACGTTCCGATAGCTCTTTCAACTTGCTTAAAATGTTCTGATAACTCCCTCAACTTACTTAAAATATAATCAATTAATCACTAAGTTATAAAGAAGTAAACTGCATTGGAAAGATATATTGCACGCGTCTTGAAAAAGTTAAACGATCAAGGTTAGGACGTGAAGTTCTTCTATCGGAGAAGACATATTTGATATTAGAATTGCATACCCCGACCTAGGTCGGGGTATGAAGCTCTAATATCAAAGAAGACATGTTTGAAATTAGAAGTTCATACCCCGATCTTGGTTGTTTGACTTTTTCAAATCGGCGTGCAATACATTTTTCGTATGCAGTTTACTTTCTTTGCAACCGAGTTATTAATTGGTTACATTTTAAGCAAGTTGAAGGAGCTATCATGTCATTTTAAATAAGTTGAGAAAGCTATTAGGATACTTTAAAAGTTGACGGCGCAATTAATTTTTTTTAGACAAGTTGAGAAGGCAGATGATGTATTAACTATTAATTAATTAATATATAACTTTTCAAGAAAAAAAACAAGATAAATATATCTAATTATACATGCTATTTGGGGTATTTGTTTTCTAATTTCTCACATGTATAAGTATATGACATCCAATTAAGCTTTGTAACCTTTACATGTTGGTTAAATAATGAGAAGTATATAGCAATATATATAATGATGCAATATCTGATAGCCGTTAGCTGTTGCTAGTAGATCATAGATGTTAGTTGATTTTTCTGCTAAAAGCAGCTGTTTCGAAATAATATTGGATATTTTTTATCTCCTGTTTTGAATTAAAAGGGAAAAGACAGTTCCGAAAAATAGAACCAAATTCGAATTATAAAAAGTATAATTTCAGACGAATATGAAATTAGTAAGGGATAAGATACCAAAATAGGCCTAAGGTTTTTAGAGAAGTACCAATTTCGGCTCAACGTTCAAACTAGCACCAATATATGCTTAACGTTTACAACATAATATCAATTTAGACTTAACGTTTACAATATATCATCAATTTAGGCATCACGTACAAAATAGCACTAATATAGGCTTAACCTTTACAAAATAATATGAATTTAAGTTTAACGTTTACAAAATATATCCAATTTAAACTAAACATCACAATTAAATTAACCATATTATATTATCTTTTTATTTAGTTCTATTTTATTTATTTATTATAATACAATTATTAATATTCTTGTATATTAAAACCTTATATTTGTTTTTCATCAACCATTCCATGATTCCTAAAGTTCATGGCTCATGAAATATTGTGGATATTCAATTACTTTTAGTTTGCATATATTACATGATCAATGAAATTTAGTAGTCATAGAATCGTTAATGAAAAACAAATATAAGGTTTTAATGGGCAAGAATACTAATTAATTGTATTATAATAAATAAAAAAATAAAACTAAATAAAAAGATAACATATAAAGTTAATAGGAAAAGAATATAATATGATCAATTTAATTATTACGTTTAGCTTAAATTGTATATATTTTGTAAACGTTAAGATTAAATTCGTATTATTTTGTAAATGTTAAGCCTATATTGGTGCTATTTTGTACGTGAGGTCTAAATTGATGCTATATTGTAAAAGTTAAGCCTAAATTGATATTATGTTGTAAACGTTAAACCTATATTGGTGTTATTTTGAACGTTGAGTCTAAATTGGTACTTCCCCAAAAACCTTAGGCCTATTTTGGTATTTTATCCCAATTAGTAATGCTTGTTTAAGTGAATTATATATATGCACAACTAGTTAATTTGGTTAATTATAATTAATTAAGACTTCAATCGTGTAAAAGTGAAAGAAGAGCTTAATCAACAAAATTAAATTCAAAAGCTTAAGTGCTTAAAAGATGGGGGTTTTTAAGAGAAAAATATGTTGTTTTTTTTTTATGATATGTTAGTAATATCTAGCATTTTTCTTTTCATTTTTAAGTATTATTGTTGATTAATAATTTAAATAAAAACTCATAATGTATTTGAGGATTATGGTTTATAAATTAGGGATCGAAGATATATATTTTTTAGGGTTTATGATTTTTGAATTTTGACCTAAATTTTTTTAAAGGCTTAAAGCACTTTTTGGCCCCTGACCTATCCAAAATTTATGCATTTGGCTCTTGACCTATTATTTGGTCATATTTGGCCCATACCCTATCAAATTAGATAAAATCCAACCCATATTGAATGAAAAATTAACTCTGTTGGAAAATTAACGGCAGTAACCAATACAAAAATGACACATGACACATAAATAAAATTAATTTTCACTCTATCGGAACACTAGAAAAAGTTTTTAGGATTTTTTACTGTGTAAAATAGTCACTGTTGCCATCTCCAATTAAAAATTAATTTTATTTATGTGTCATGTGTCGTTTTTGTATTGGTGACTGCTGTTAATTTTCCAACAAAGTTAATTTTCCATTCAATATGGGTTGAATTTTATCTAATTTGATAGATCATGGGCCAATATGACCAAATAATAGATCAGGGGCCAAATGCACAAATTTTGAAGGGAAAATTACATAGAAATTCATCTTTTAAAAACTATTTGCAACTATATCAAATCATAATTTTAAATTATGTCAAACTAGTAAAATCAGTACTTTTAATATATTTTAAGAATTAGAATTTATAAATTAGAAGTCTAGAATATATTTTCTTAGGAGCGGCCTCTTGCTAAATAAATTGGCAGGGGATGGCTTGCCCCCAGTACACCCTTGTGGTGGGACCCCTCTCCGGACCCTCGCTCAGCGGGGATGCGTAGTGCGACCGGGCCGCCCTTTTTTTTTATGGTGTAAAATCATAATATGTAGAGAATAATGACATATTAAAAAATAAGTTTGGTAATATGACTTCGTTGTAATTTTGTACTTAATTATGATATTCATGTATTTGATCCAATTTTGAATAGGCCAAGGGCTAAAAAATGTTTTAAGCCTTTTTTTAAATATGATATAAAAGCATATTTTATTTGTAATATATAAAAAATACTCATATGGTGAGAATTAATTTTTTTTTTTGAGAAGATGGTGAGAATTAATTTTAATATTATGATTTAATTGTAATTTTATAATAATGTAAAAAGGTAATAATAATATGAGTTTTGATGATAACTTATGAAAAAAATTCAAAGCCCAAAAGAATTTAGAGCAAAATTGGCAGATTATCCATAGCTAGGCCAAATTGATGAGCCAGCCCACCAATTTCAAGGGTAAATTACATTCATAGCTATTGAATTTTATCCATTTTAATATTGTAGCCACTGAATTTGAATTCTTAACGATATGATACTGAAATTTATACCTTTTTAACATTAGTGGCCACTCAATATCTTAAAACGACCGTTGAATGTCTCAAAATAAAAAATTCGAAGAGTTAATGATATTCTAAGGAACTTTAATGCTTGAAATTTTTTGTTTTGAGGTCGTTTGGTTATGAGAGATAGTGAATTTCTAGAGAGAAAAAACTCGAAAAAATATGAGTTTGGAAAATAAAAAATGTGATTTCATGGTAAATATCGTTCTGAACAACTTTAATTTTTGAATATTTTCATTTTGAGGCCGTCAATGGTCATTTTGAAGAGTTAGTCAAAGTTGAGTGGCCACCGGTATTAGAAAGTATAAAGTCCAGTGACTATATCATTAATCGTTAAGAATTGAAATTCAGTGGTTATAATATTAAAATAGATAAAGTTCAGTGACCACCAATGCAAAAGACTACGGAGATAGCTCATAATCAAGTCGTTTGGCATGGACTAAGTTGGAGGATCATTTTTAATTTGGATCAAAACAAATTCAAATTATTCACGAAGATGGTAAAAAATGTTAAGCACTAGTCAGATAGATGGTCTTCAGAGATTAATAGGAAATTAATAGATATTTACACTTTTTATATTTATTTATTTATTAATAATCAATGGCGAATCCAGGATTTGAAGGAGGGAGGGGCAAAATTCTACGTAAAAAAATTTTAGACAAAAAATGTAAAATTGTTCAATTTTTTATGACAAAAAATGTAAAATTGTTCAATTTTTGGTGACGAAAAATGCAAAAGCGTTCAATTGTCATGCATTATTTTCATGATTTTTTTTATAAAAAACGCAAATTATAATGTTTCCGGTTCGTAATCATCCATTTCCGAGATTTCGGGTTGTTACCCATCAAATATCCCTAACGTTTTGGGTCAGGTGCAATTTTACCCCTAATGTTTGTAGCCAAGAGCAATTTTTCCCTAACGTTGATAAATTGGATCAATTTCAGACACTATTATAAAATACAGCCATTTTTTTCTTTATTTTGCACCAATTGCATATCAATTTTGTAATTTTGCACCAATTTTACCCCCTAACGTTGATAAATTGGATCAATTTCAGACACTATTATGAATTATTTCTCAAATTGGCCAAATTTATCAACGTTAGGGGTAAAATTGGTCTTGGCTTCCAACATTAGGGATAAAATTGTACCATTTTAGACGTTAGGGATAAAATTGCTCCTGACCCAAAACATTAGGGGTATTTTTGCACTTTAATCCTTATTTTTGGACTAAATTTTTTTTTAATGGGATGAAGGGGGGGCCCAACCCCCCACATCCGCCCCTGTTAATAACAAACAAATTATTATATAAATACAATTAAACTATATGATATACTATCTAAACTATTAATGCAATTAAGAATGAGTTTAAACCTTTTGTTCTTAATACATGATTTCATATTGTGTGCTTAGCGACCCTAAGATGGAAAATGTATGATCTCAACTTTTTCTAATGTGAAACTCGCTTTGTAAAACTATGGTTTTTCGAAATATTATCTTCATGACCCTTAAATAATTATGAAAGTATAATCTAATTTGGTTATCTTAGAAGAATACTATGTAAGGGTCATGACTAATTCGGTGTATAAGGGACCAACCAGACAAACGAGTTATGATGGAAGGAATATAGTAAAATACCTCGATAATTATGTACATGTGCGTAATTGTGAAAATAAAAACATGTCTAAATCAAAGGAATTATAGTGGATGCGATATGAAATCTAGGACAATGCATATAACTTTTTTTATACATGTTCAATAAAAGGCTAGATATCCCTAGCATCTATATAACATTATATTCTATACATGGTAATCAAGAGGCTCTACATCCCCAACTGGTATATTGCAGTAGAGCTCTCTGTATATTGATCGTGCCAACTATTTGCAAATATGAATGAGATGGACACGGAATATATTCTGCTACGTGCGAGCGAGAGATGTTAGAAATATACTTGAATCGAATATAATCCTTCAGTAGCTTAATATAGGTCAGGTCAAGATTACGTGGGTAATTAGGGTTTGACCTAATTGAAGGTTTTAAATAGATAGCCATAACCATATAACTTAGACATAAATAAATAGCCATACCCATATAACTCTAATACACAAGACATAAGAGGAGTAAATTATATTAATGGTACCTGAATTTTACCCTGATTTACACTTTGGTACCTAGATTATATTTTGTCTTAAAAATATACCTGAAATAATGTGGACCTAACAATTTAGTATATTTTACCGGTCAATGGCTGGTCAATGTCATTTGATGAGTAAATTACATTCATGGTACCTGAACTTTACTTTAATTCACACTTTGGTACATAGATTTTATTTTGTCCAAAAAATACACATCAAGTAAAAATGACTCAACATTTTTGTACATTTGACCGATCAGTGATCGGTCAACGTGAGTTTGACTAATTTAAATTAAAAATTAAGACTCATCATACACTCAATTAAGATAAAATTACAATAATGTCATCGTTAATTGATTGTATGGTGAGTTCTAATGTTTAGTTCACATTACCCTGTCACTAACCGATCAAATGAACTAAATTTTTCAGTGACCTTACTTGTGTTATGTTGATAAAATAAAATCTAGGTACCGAATTATGAATTATGGTAAAATTCAGGTGCCATTGATATAATTAACTCATTAAACTCGCATTGACCGGTCATTAACCGGTAAAATATACTAAATTGTCCGGTCATCATTACTTCAGGTATATTTTTGGGACAAAATGTAATCTATGTACCAAAGTGTAAACTAGGTAAAGTTTAGATACCATTAATGTAGTTTACCCGACATAAGAGAGAAGAAACTAAAAGTAGTCACTGAAAGTCCAACCCTATCAGTCTCATTCTCTCTCTGACAAAAGTGCATGTACTTAGTTCGTGGAATCATCACATCTCTTCCCGAATCATTTTGTTTATACGTATTACGATTCTTCCGCTATAAAAAAAAAAAAAAAAACCAATTATAATTTATGATATAGTAAAAGATAATTCTTTACATGTTTTATCTTCAAAATTATTTTGGATAATTCCTTTCATTTTTCATATATTGACCTCCACTTCTAGATGCATACCATGATAATTATCAAATTAATGGATCTATTTTGTGGATTGAAATTAACCTCAAATCAAAAGAAAGCACATATTCATCATTATCATTATCATTTTTAAAGCAAAGTATAATTAAATTCATGCATGGATCCATCTTCTTCCTTGTCTAACTTGTCTTGATTGAAATTGAAAAAACATTAATTTAAGAAAAAGAAAAAACAAGTTGACTATTGAAATGACATATTGTCCAGTCTAATTAGAACAGAAAATTCAACAAATTTAGGTACCAATTGTCAAATTTTTCATGGAAAGCATATCGTTTTAGTGATCATGTGACAACCCAGATTTCATGTGTGTGTATATTTATTTAAAATGTATAGATATAACTATATATTAAAACATATATACTTTGTCTGGTCGGTTTCTAGATAAGGTGTACTTGTCGTTTTTAAGGAAACATCACTTTGTCATCTCAAACTTAGCATATAGATTATTATTATTTTTAATAAAAAAAGGTTTTGCTATTTACCGTCTCCAAATTACTTATCATCGTGTTTCTATTTGGACAATTTTGTCCTTTTTGTAAAAAAATTTCAAAACTGAATTTTTTTTGAGAGAATCGACTAAAATTTGGCTTAAACGGATGCCGCATTCGTTCGGCCATGGCGGGGGCGGATGCGGGATCCGTTCCCGCCATGGGCAAAACGGATGCGGCATCCGTTTAGGCCAAATTTTCGCCGGTGCAAAATCGTAAATATTTTAGCGACGAAAATTACTAAATCGTTTAATTTTTTATGACGAAAAATACAAAATCGTCATAAAAAATATATTATTTTCATGAGTTCTTTGATAAAAAAAACGTAAATTTTAATGTTTCCGACTTGTAATCATCCATTTCCGGGATTCAGATTATCACACATCAATTATTTTTATAATTTCAATTATTACTGTTCGGGTTTATGATTTTGGAGAGAGAATTTTCAGTTTTTTATCAAAATTATAAGAAGGGCGAAAAAGTCCAAATGGAGACGGTGATAAGTAATTTGGGGACGGTATTTAGTAACCCACTAAAAACATTGGGATAAGAGCCGAATTTAGTCATAACGTATGAAATCGTGCAAGTTTAATCTCAACGTTCACAAGTAAGATCAATTTCAGCCTTGTGTTGTCGAAATTTTGAAAAGACTGGTTTGACTGTTATTTAACTGTCACATCGAATCTTCCAAACAATTTTATCGATAATTTGAACAGTTTCGTAATTTTTTGTAACTATGTTAATAACACAGTAAATATTTTAGACATTTTGACAAAAAAAAATTGTGGTTAACTTATATGTAGCATATTTAGTTTTTAGCATTGTAACTGAATTTTTGTAATTTTATTAGTAATATACTAAATATCTTAGACATAATTGATACTCCATCCATTTCAAAATAATTGTCACATTTGATCAAATTACACAATGATTGATTTGCATTAAATTTATGGAACATAGACTAAAATATCATTTATCTCTCTTTATTAATAATTTTGATTTTTTGTATCAGTCATTAAATTGAACCACTCTCCATACATTGAAAACTTAAAATGATAAAAAAATGTAATTAATATTAAACTCGTTAATAAGGGTAAAATAGAAAAAAGTTGCATTGGAAACTAAACCTGACAAATAATATGAAATAAGAAAATTTGATCAAATGTGACAATTATTTTAAAATAGAGTGAGTATTTAGAAGATCTGAAATGACAATTAAATAGCAGCCGAACAGTTTTTTCTCATTTGCGATAACATAAATCTAAAATTGATCTTGTTTGGAAAAGTTATGGTCAAATTTGTACCATTTCATACATTAAAGCTAAACCTACACTTCCCTAAAAACATTAAGATTAAATTTGGTCTTTATCCCTAAAAATATGGGTACATAATTTATTTGGATTTATATTTTTACATATTGTGTTATTTTTATAAATAATTATTTAGTCTTCCAATTTTATTTATTTCTAACTCTTTGATTATTCCGTCAATGGAAATGTGTCAAATAAAATAAATATTGAAAATATTTGATGTGGGTCAAGTATAGTCCGTTCATAAAAGAGATAGACCGGATATAGGTTAAATGAGTAATTAGAAGTAAAGCTCAGTTAGTAGCTATAAATAGATAGCCATATCCAATAATCTAATCTTAATGGAGAAACTTAGAGAAAGAGAGCTTTGTAGCCTTCCTGTCCCCTATGCCATGTGCCTCCCGCTCTTATCTCTCAATTGTGCTCTTAGTCCATGGATTTATCGTATCTTCTTCCGACTAATCTCAACGTAATTGGTTCATGACCAATAATGCGATGATCGTGGTTCCTGTTCTTTTGTTGTCTATGAAGAAAATGAAAAATTGTCAACATTCACAAGAATATTAATGTTAGTTTAAATGAGAATAAAAAAAATTAAGTGAACAAATAATTTTGGACTGATACTACCACCTGATGACCTCAAAAAAGTATATTGCAAGAATCTGATGATATTCTAAGCACCTTTAATTCTTTAACTTTTTAATTTTGAGGTTATTTATGTGTTATTTGGTTAGGAGAGAGAAAGTTAATGTTTAAAGAGAGAAGGCTCCAAAAATAATAATTTTGAAAAATCGAAAATTTGGTTACATGGTAAATATGGTGGATGATTTTTTGATCAATAATGCTTGGGTTGGTTTGCCGAATTTGCCGGCAGAGGTGGAAGAAGGTATCAAGCGGGTTTGTAGAAGTTCTGAAATGGAGGATTTTTATATTTGGGAGCCTGCGACTGGTGGGATTTTGACGGTTAAATTGTTTTATGATTGGTTGCGGCTGTTGGTCCCGTGTAATTAGTTCCAAGGGGGGGGTTAGGACCTAATGTATCTTTTTCGCTTAATTATGCTGACTTAATCAATTCCTTAAATAACTTAACTCAGTTTTGGTCAGCACGGCCGAGAGAGATGTAAGACAGCTTTAGTAAGAGGCTGACTAGAACCGTTTTACTTGTGAGTTGGGAATTAACACTTAAGGTCAGCTTCTAACTCAGCACTCTGATTACTCACTGTCAGCTTATACAATTTATATCCTGAGTAATTTAAGCAAGCAACACATACATATATATATTGAGAGAAAGAGTTAGAAATTACTCAGCAGACTTATCCTGGTTCGGCCTCACCGCCTACGTCCAGTCCCCAGAATCCTTCCGGGCTTTTTCAATCCAATACTGAGCTCTTTAAAGGTAGAGCACAAACCGTTTACAAGCAATTGAGTATGCAAGAGTACCTTCCTCTATTCGTCTACTCAACCCCTACTGAGCGCTATAACCAAACACTCAGATTTTCTCTACCGCTGAGTACTAAAACCGAGTACTCAGCACCACTCTCTCAATCTTTACAAATGATACAAATTTGTTCTTTCTAGATGAAGAACAGTTTAGATGAATACAAATTCAATCTAGACTTTTACACAGAAATAGGATTTGGGTGTAAGTATTTGCTTTTCTTGTTTGTATGTGCTTGTATGTATGCTTTTCTCTTTTGTATTTCGGCAAAGGATCCAAGAGATGAACTTATCCTTTATAGTGAATTCTGAGGCTTCAATCATTTGAATTCGGATGCATCCGTTGAATTCAAACGGTCTTCTTACGTCATTCACTAGTCAGCATACTGTTTTGCAGGCCAATCCTGTCGTCTGAATTTAGCAGGCGTCAGGCTTGTCTTCTTCCGCCAGGTTCGTCTTCTAGCGCCAGTTTCGTCTTTTAGCCAAACACCAGTTGACCCATGCGTCTCGAAACCGTCTCCTTGCGTAATTCCAAAGCTTCTGAATTGGTGTAGATCTCTGTCGGATCTTGTCTTTTAGTTAACGGATCATTGGCGCTGTCCTGATGAACACTCAGCTTGACTTTAATAGACGTTGCCTTCGATCTTTGTCACTGGCGAGGCTGAGTCACGTTTTACTCAGCTTCTTCGGTCAGCTTCGTCTTCAAGCGTTTGTTCTGAAGAAGACTTTTCTTCTATGATGCTGATGTGTGTTCTACTCAGCTTCTGTGCTCATGCTGACTTCGTCCTGTCTTACTTTTTATTTCTTTTCTCATTTATGATTAAACTCAACATTGAACAAACACATTAGGACAATTAAATCAAAGCACTTAAATTTAATTGTCTTAATCATGGATTAACTTAAATAATTTTGTCAAATCAAAATAATGTGGAAAGGTGTTTCAACAAACTCCCCCATTTTGATGTTGGCAAAAATATTTAATTATGGAACTCAGCATCGAGATTCCCCATGATTGTTTTAACATTTTATTCTTCTGAAGTTACTCCCCCGTAAGGGTTGCATCTATTGACTCAATTTAACTCTAAACCTTCTAAGATTTAATCGAGTGAAATTAAGACATGCCTTTACTGACTTAGTTCAATTCTAGACCTTCCAAGATCTAATGCAGATGAGCCTATGTTAGCTTTCAGAAGCTGGTCAATACTTGGAACATATAGTTGTTACTCAGTGTTGCACATAGGTATCAGAGTTATCATATAGGTATCAGAGTTATGTGTGCTGAGTATATTTTACTTGTATTTCCCTTATGTTCACAAGTTTTAATTTGTTGTTCAATGGATAGCTAAGTATGACAGATCAGCATATAAACACAACAAGTAAGCATCGCATGTAGATAAATCAGTTTGAATAAAAAAAGATGTTTATATAGGTAGTCAGCAAAAAAATAGGACATGCCACATATGAAGTTACAAGTCTAAGATTATTTTTAATCTATCTCTTTATGTTGACTTGAACTTGGTGGAATTTGCCTTTGCCCTTGACAGTTCTTTGTTGCTGACTTGAAGTTGAACCATGCTTCTGCTGAGTTCCAGCGGCAGGCTGAGTGATCTCCCCCTGTTTCTGCTGAGTTCCAGCAGCTTGCCTTTCTTTCTCCCCCGTTTTGCCAGCATCGGGATTGGGAGGAGGAGGAAAGAAAGTTCCCTGTTGAGCAGCACGAGACAGTTTTGATGAGTACATTTGAAGTTGACTCATACTTTCCCGAAGACCGTCGAAGACTGCCATGCCATCGGACATAGTGGAAGCGGGGATCTTAATGTTGGCATTGAGCATACTTAAGAGATACTCTTGAGATTTCCCGATCCAAGTTATAGATTTTGTCATTTTGGCATACGATTGATGAAACATCCTGAGCAGGGCAGTGTCATATTGTTGACGTTGAACGTTGGTGTGCCGAACCTGCTTAAGGGTGGATTGAGTGCATTGCAGAATTTCATTTGTCTTCACTAGGTCAGTGTCCATTTCCTGTTTATTTAGGTTGAGTAGGCGAATGGCTTCACCAATCTGTTCGATGGAACACTGGGAGGAGGAGGAGATAAGATCACGAACACCGGTCAGCTCAGAGGTCAGCTGGGAAAAATGTTGATGGACCTCAGTAGAGGTGGCATAAGTTGAGTTTGCAGCTGATAAGGCATTGAGTTGACCTTGCATGGCATTCATATGATTCACCATCATCAGCTGGAGTTCTGCCAGCTTCAATATAGACTCTTGCTTGGGCTGTTGAGATGTGAAAGATGTCATGACACTCATCAAGTCTTTGAGACCCTTGATTTCAGTCAAAAGCTGAGTGACATAGGAGATTTGTGTTGGCTCAACATGATCAAACCCAGCAGCATCAGCCTGAGTTTGATGAATGTCCTGAAGTAGAGCTTGAGCTGAGTCGATAATCTTTCTTCCAGACTCAGAAGCATTTAAGTACGTATAGGATTCAACAGTGTGTGGTTCAGAGGCCGAAATATGAGTTGCACCAGATGGAGGAGGTGTTTGGTGCTGTCCAGAACCAGAGGTGCCAGCGTGGTCAGCAGCTGGACTTTTATTCAGGTCAGCAACAGGAGCTGACTAGTTATCATTCTGCGTTGAAGGATTAGGAAGAGGTGGATCTGCAGAATTGTTGACATGTTCAGTATCAGCCTGAAGTTGAGGAGATTTTGGAGGTTGAGGCAATTCAGAGCTAACTTGAGCAGGGTTTTCCTTTGCCAACTCGTTGACTTGAGCGGCATGGACTTCGAGCACTTGCTCGGCAGAAATAGGACCCTGAGGAGCTTTGGGGTCGGCTTGTTCCTCAGCTTGAGAAATAGAGGCTTGTTTTTCCTTTAGTTGGTCCGGAGTGGGCTCAGTGACATTTGAGAAGAATTGAAATTGGAGTTTGGTGAGGTCGGTGATTGGATCCCTTAGTGGTGACTCATCCATGAGGTCGATGAATCTGGGTTTCAGAGCCTTTCATTTGAGCCGCTTGCCTGGGCTGTCCTTATTTGTTTGAGAGGAGGGATCAGCAGCAATGGAGTCAAAGGACTCAGAGGCAGAGTTAGGACTAAGGTCAGCATCAAGGCCTTCCGCAACCTTTTCCTTTAATGGTTGCTCAGCTTGGTTTTCAGTTTGCTCAGTAGCAACATTCACACTTGGCTCAGCAGATCCTGTCTTATCAGCTTGAGGATGTCCTCCGATATC
This sequence comes from Euphorbia lathyris, assembly GCF_963576675.1. NCBI lineage: Eukaryota > Viridiplantae > Streptophyta > Magnoliopsida > Malpighiales > Euphorbiaceae > Euphorbia > Euphorbia lathyris. The sequence goes on from NC_088914.1 coordinate 1,793,959, forward strand.
ACCCAGTTCTTCCTCCTGGTCAGTAGGAGTCTTCTCAAGGTCAATTTCTTGACTCCGCACAAAGTGTGATTCAGGAGTAACCACGAAGTCAAGCGGGTTAGCTTCTATCGGTGTCAACCCAGAGTTTTTCTTCCTCTTCAGAGGCATTTCAGGGGTTTCCTCACTTTCTTCCTCAGGCTCAACTTGCCTTTTCTTAGATTCCCCTTGAGCTCGCTCAGCGGCTTTCTTGGCACTAGAAACAATCCGAATCTTTTTCGGCGCTGTGTTAATATCTCTTGCAGATTGGTCAGCTTTCCACTTCTTATCTTGCCTCGTACGGTCAGCGGGCTCTTTTTCTTCAACTATTTTCTTCCCTTTCTTGGTCAGCGCATCCTGTGCTGCTTCAACCATATTATCCCCTTCTTCATTTTCTTCTTCAACAGCTGCCCCATTTCCTTTCTTGGCCTTAATGGGTTGGTTATATGCTAAGCCGAATAGTAGTGCCACTGTGATTTCTGTACCCCAAATCTCAATTTCTTCGACCATGTTCGCTTGGTAGTCCTGAAGAATTTTTGTGATGAGGGAACCCATCCTGAGTTTCCCAGTACTTCGTTGGAATGCGCCGATAAGAAAGACGGGCATGTTGAGCGGTTGGTAGGTCAGCATGTGCCAGATGAAGCACTGTTCGAAGTTTGAGGCTGATGAGGAGGAGTTGACCTTGGGGAATATGAAGTTGGTCAGGATGTAATGAGCCATTTTCTGAGGCTGACCCATGCAAGTGCTGGCTATTTCCCCTTTGTGATTCTTTGGTTTGCAGAACTCAACAGGGTAGTCAACTTTTGAGTAATCATTTGTGGTCCTGAGTTCTGAACCTTTGGTCTTTAGTTTTAGTAGAGTTGCGAGATAGGATGGAGTGATAGTGATGTCCTTCCCTTTGACCTTTGTCACTAAGTGGTCAACATTATCCTCGTCAACCCTGAGATTTGCGTAAAATTCTCTTACCAACTGCGGGTAAGTGTTACCGGGGAGAGAGAAAAGCTCGATCCAACCATTCTTGGATATCCATTCGCAAAAGGGTTTTTCAGCCGTTACAAAACTTGGGGAGAACCAACAGCAACGGAGTACCTCACAGTTCTTTACGCTGTTGTATACAGGAATGAATACCTTCTCCTTAGGTTGCTTGTTCTTCTTCTTTCTCGAAGGTGTTGCTTGGTCAGCTTTAGGGTTTTTACTAGGAGTGTTGACCTTAGATTGGTCATGCTGACCATGCCGTGTGGTAATGTTGAGTTGTCAGGAGCAGGTGTTTCAACAATCTCTGCAGTTTTAGATTGGTCAGCAAAGGTAGTCTTAGGTTCGTTTTTACCTTTGGTCAGCCCGTGTGGTAATGACTCAGCGGCTCCATTTTGGTCAGCGGAAGCTAAGCCTGGGTCATCTTCGGCAGACTGACTTGACTTTCCTACAGGGTCAGTTTCATCGAACTCAATATGGACAGACTCTTCTACGACTTGAGTTCGTTTATTGAACACCCTATATGCTTTACTATTAGTTGAGTACCCTAGAAAGATCGCTTCGTCAGCTTTAGAATCAAATTTGGCAAGGTTGTCTTTCGTATTGAGTATAAAACATTTACAACCAAAAGCACGAAAGTATCCAATGTTGGGCTTTTGTCCTTTCCAAAGTTCATAGGGGGTTTTCTTAAGAATAGGTCTAACCAAAGCCCTATTGAGTATATAGCATGCTGTGTTGACAGTTCACCCCAGAAATACTTTGGAAGCCTATTCTCACTCAGCATTGTCCTAGCTATTTCAACTAGTGTTCTGTTCTTCCTCTCAACTACCCCATTTTGTTGAGGAGTTCTAGGAGCAGAAAAATTATGGTCAATGCCACTGACTTCACAGAATTCATCAAACTGTTGGTTTCTGAATTCTCCGCCATTATCACTACGGATGTGAGCTAATTTTAAATCTCGGTCATTTTCAAGTTTTCTGATCAGTGTTGAAAACATCTCAAAAGCTTCATCCTTGCTACTCAGCAAGATGACCCAAGTGTACCGAGAGAAATCGTCTACAATGACTAAGAAAAATTTCTTACCTCCCAAGCTGAGTGGTTGGACAGGTCCGAAAAGATCCAAGTGTAGTAATTCCAACGGACGCTTGGTTGAGACGATATTTTTACTTTGAAAAGACTTTTTGGTTTGTTTACCTTGCTGACAAGCATTGCATAACTGATCTTTCTCAAATCTAAGTTTGGGCAAACCCTCAACTAATTGCTTTCTTGCTAATTTGGCAAGGAGGTCCATGCTTACATGACCAAGTCTCCTATTCCATAGCCAGGAATTATCTTCCTTTGACACTAAGCATATGTTTTTTGAAAAATTCTTTTCTAAACTCAACATGTACACATTGTCAACACGAGGGGCAGTTAAAATCAAATCGTTTGTTTTTCCCCCGAGTATCCGACACTCAGTGGCATTAAATACAACCTTTCTACCACTGTCACACAGCTGAGCCACGATCAATAGGTTATATTTGAGACCCCTGACTAAGGAGACTGACTCAATAGTAGGGTTACCTCTGATAGTACCTGATCCTACTATCGTACCCTTTTTGTTATCTCCGAAGCTTACACTTCCACCTCGTTTACGTTCAAGTGTGATGAACTGAGTTTCATCACCAGTCATATGCCTCGAGCATGCGCTGTCAATATATCAAAGCTTTGACTTCTCCGCGCACCTCAGGCTCACCTGCATTTTAAACTATTCATCTTTAGGTACCCAAATCTTTTTGGGTCCTCGTTGGTTAGCATGAACAGGTGTAGCATCATATTTTATTTTGTGACGGCATACATTTATGGTGTGGCCATCTTTACCACAAAAGTCACAAAAAATTGCCCTTTGAGGGTATTTCCTCTTTTGGTCAGCACGATGGTGCTGAGCATACCAACACACCTTTATAGTGTGTCCTCTTTTTCCACAACAGTCACACTGACTGTTTTGCTGAGTGTACTGTCGATGCTGACCAGTACCTTGATACTTAGCATTGGGATAGAACCTTTTCTTAGCCGATGTACTCAGCTGGTTCTGTATATTTGTGATGTCCTTTCTAAGCTTCTTGGAGTCTGATTGGACTTCAGAGACAAATCTATGCATTATTTTTAAGTTTTCATCTTGCCTAGTGTTGTCCTGAAGGAGATGTCGGATGTCACTCAGTTTGACCTCCTCAATCTCATCACATCGCCTGTCGAGTGCCTTTATTTTCTTGTTACACTTTTTGGTCAGTGTATACAGATCACTCAGGGCGTTAACCATTTCATTTCTAAGCAAGAGAAGAGATGTTACCTCATTGGAGTGTTCCTCTTGGTCAGACTCATCTGAGAGGTCATCTTTCTCAAATCGGCATTGGTCAGCAGCTTCATCAGCCATAAAACTGTTGGTGTGCCCTAGTTCATAGGCATTGATTCTTATAAAATATATTTGTGTCACATTAATAAAGGCATTAATCTAGTTCATTTATATCTTGTGCTATAATATGAATAGAGAATCCATTGATTGATAATCGTAAAACCATATCCCAAGTCTATTATATCATGGGAATGATTAGGACCACAGACTTGTATATTCCACGATTGTATGGTAGTAATTGATACTAGCCATAGCACTTGATAAGTCAGTTGTGAATATGGGTACATGTTGTATACATGTGACTGGATCGATCCGCCCGAGAAAACTACATGGTGGTTGTGTCATTAGTTTTCTTAAGTAGGTCTCTAACTGTCTTCAGACCAGATTTCATTATAATATCGATGTGGGATCAAGTTCACTTTGACATACGCCTAACAGGTCTGTAATAGGATGCCAAATACGGGTATGATTGGGTGAACAGGTGAACACGTTGGTATTGATAGTGAAGTGATGGAATTACCACTCATGTAACAATGAGATGATATCATAGGCCACTTGATAAGTGAGATTGATAAGTGTGTGGCCACACCCTGATAAGTAGTTTACTTATCTAATTCATTAATCTACTTAAGATCAAGAAATATCATAAACATCAGAGAGGATGATAGTCGCTATGCCTCTAGTTTATAATACCGATATCAAATGGTAAAAGAAGTTAAGAGATAACTACAAGGTCTCTGCATCTTTAGACTGCTGAAACTCTGTCTTAGTTAGGGGCAGTAATGGTTTGCTAGAACCCACTTACTGTCTGTGAGCCATAAGCCCACTGCTAGCTAAGGACAGTCCCATAGGATTGTGCACATCGAACATCTGAGTTAGAACTTATAGAACAGTACATTGGAGAGATAGAATTAATTAATTGATTGACAGTAAAATGTCAAGGAAATTAATTGGTGGTTAATTAATTGATTAATTGATACTTTGTATCAAGGTAATTAATTAATGGTCTTAAGTGTTGAGTATTTAATTGATTAATTAGTTTGCGCGATGTAATTAGTTAATTTGTAAATTAATGAAATTGCATTAGGTGAATAATTAATCAGATCAATACGTTAATTTATTAATTAGTGTTATTCATTTAATTGGGGTAGTTAAATTTAATCTAATCATAATTAATTGCATAGAATAAATATTATTGGTATTTATTTATGTAATTAGATTAGGATTAGATTAGTTTTGTAATTAACCAATTAACCCTAAACCTAATTGGTTTAGTAATACATTATATATAAATTAAAACACTCCAAAAACCTAATTAACTACTATTGGAATTCGGCCACCATATACAGATTCGACTACCTACAAAATTGAGATAGAAAATCAAGTTGATTTTCCGGAGAACCACTATAATTTGAGATAGTGGGATTTTGGCAAAGTTCCTTTTCTCTCCAGTTCATCCTCCGTTCTTCGGCTAGCACCGGTTCTGACTCAATAGTTGTTCGTGCACCTGACTACGGAGATCTTAGTACCTTGTGGATTCTTCAGCCGTCTCTAGAAGAGACAGTCCGGGTATGTTTGTATCCATAAACGGATCAAAAGGTTTTATTCAATCAATGGTTAACAGACAAAGATCAAATTAAAGGGATTAGAAATAAATTTTAAATCGCAATTCCGCTGCGCTACAGTTGATTAACTGGCAATAATCCCTAATAGTGGTATCAGAGCTATGGTTTAGTCCGTTTTGATTGATTGAAAAATTAATATGATTTGGTTTTATTATTTTTCCAAATCAAGTTTTTGCTATTAATTCCTCGTGTAGAAATTGTTCTAGGAAGTTTTCAATTTTATTTCTGTATGTATTTTTGGTGTGTTTGGTTATGAAATTGTTTTAGAATAATTTAAAATTAAATAAAAAAAATACAGCAGCATTGTTTTAAAAATAGTAAAAGAAAAAATAGTTTCGGACACGGAATAGCAGTCGCGAGACTACTGTCCGCGAACAGCGGCCCCGCGGCTGCTGTTGGGCGGACAGCAGCACTGCTGTCGTCCGCCAGACAGCAGCCCCGTCGCTGTCCCGGGTCCGTCAAAAATTCAGAATTAGTTTAATTTTGGATTTAACGAGACTGATTTAATCTTTATAAAAAAATTCACGGGTAATTTTAATAAAATCAGGGCCCTAATACCATTTAATTTATTAAACGTGTTTTGAATGAAAATTAATTGGTATTAAAACATTTTTTATTGGCATGCATATTTAATTTTAATCGAATTGATAATTTGTGTAAAATTGAATATGGTTAATTTGTGAAATTGGCCCAATAGACCGCGACACCGGTTTAAATTGGGAGGGCTAAATTTTAGATATGTGACGATCCTAAAAATTCAATGGGAGCAAAATTGTAATTTTACATACAAATGGATGTTAACCGTTTGGGCCTTTATGGGCCTTAGTCACATATGGTAAAAAATTGGCGATTTCACCCTAAGTAAATCGGCTTAACTTTATTAGATGATTTTGGAATGTCATGATCATGCATTATATTTATATGTCTTACCGTGCAGCAATGTGTTATAGAGTTCTATAGACCCTAAATTAAAGTCGGTTTGTAATTTAATTTATTTTGGGAAATATGGCCTGCGTGCCATTCTTTCATTAATGTAATTTTAGAATAGGTTCTATTCATAAAATTGTAATTGGTCGTGAAGAAGCCCAGATGGTCCAAGCCCATGGTGGGAGCCCAAGGAGATTTGAAGCAAGCCCGTGAAGATTAGATAGTATTTTCACTAGGATCTATTATAAGGCCCATAGAGTCTCTATGTTTATTTTGATTATACAATTGCTTAGTATAACATGAAATATAAGTAGCAACGATCACCAGATCATCACCCGCGATAATTATATGTTAAAGCCGTACCACTTAATTAATCCGGATAATGAAATATTGAGTCGCTTAAAAGTGCTTTCCAGATTCACACCTCTTCCTCCCAGGTAGTGCTACAGTGTATGACGTGCCATAGCAGGTATGATGTAGTAATTAGTGGGCCGTCGAGGGTTAGGATACTTCGGTATGGCTAACACGTGTATGGTGGTTGGACTCAACGTGGGTAGCATTAGCTCGGAGCGGGCCCTAAGCATAGATAGGCTAAGTGTCACAAAGCCCATCAAACCAAGAGTCCTTGCGGAGGATTGGATAGTTTATCCTACCAAATCATCAATGGTCGACGGCGGAGCCCTAGCTCGGTCGATTATTGATGGATTGTGGATCTTGGTCAAGACAGCCAAATATATATAACCAATAACGAATTAAAATGGATTATTAATTTGATCTTTGGCTTAAGCCCTTTATTCTAACTCTAATGTAATTTTTCCACGTGGATTAAACTCCACATCAAAATTACACGAAAAGAAAATTAAATGGCTGCAACAAGCAACAACTCACTCAGACCACTCCTGGAAAAGGAAAAGCTTCCAGGGACTAATTTCCTTGACTGGTCCATGAACTTACAAATAGTTCTTAGACATGAGTCGAAGGAATATGTGCTGACTGCTGCCTTACTAGTAGCTCGTCCTATAGGTCGGGGCGTAATCGCTGATCAAATGGCAGAGTACGACCGACATGTTAAGGATTACAGAGATGTGTCATGCATTATGCTGGGTACCATGGTTCCTGGTCTTCAGAAACAGTTCATGGAGCAGCACGCCTTTGAGATCATGGATCAACTCAAAAGGATGTTCCAAGATCAAGCTCGTCAGGAAATATACTTGACAACAAAGGCGCTATGCAGCACTACGATGCAAGCCGGGACTTCTGTTAGCACACATGTGCTAAAGTTGAAGGGTTTTATTGACACATTGTCAAGGCTTGGCTCACCAGTGCATGCACAACTAGCAGTCAACATCATTCTTGGATCACTTCCGGCATCCTACAATCAGTTTATCATGCACTACCACATGCAGGGCGTTGATAAGTCTGTAGTAGAATTGCATGGCATGTTGAAACTTGCTGAGCAATCCTGCAAGAGGACTCCAGAAGTGTTGCTGGTTAACAAAGGGAACGTACCTAAGGAAAGGCCAAGTCCAAGTCCAAAGTGAAGGCCCAAAAGGCCAAGCTCAAGGCTAGGAAGGCGGCAACTTCTAAAGGTAGGTTGGCCTCAGCAGATGATATCTGCCATGAGTGTAATGAGAAGGGACACTGGAAAAATGTGTGTCCAAAGCTAAGGGAGAAATAGAAGGACGAAGCTTCTGGTTCAGGTATTTATGTTGTTGAATTTAATCTGGCTATTTCTACATCTTGGGTTGTAAACACTAGATGTGGTACTCACATTTGTTTAAATGTGCAGGGACAAAGAAATAGGAGATTGCTGGGATCTGGTGAAGTGGATCTTCGAGTCGACAATGGTGCTCATGTAGAGGCCTTACAGATCAAAGATTATTCTTAGAGATACCTAGTGGATTAGTTTTAGAAATTAGAAATTGCTATCTTGTACCTGCAATGCACAGGAATATTATTTCAGTTTCTATGTTGGATATTTATGGTTTTAATTTTTAATATTGGACGTGGTATGATTTCTATACATCGTGGCAATATTGTTTATGGAACCGCATTTCTAGAAAATGGTTTGTATATCCTTGATCTAAAACGTAGTGAATCAATCTATAACATAAAAGCTAAAAGGATTAAGACTAATGAACTGAATCCTACATATATCTGGCACTGTCGTCTTAGTCACATAAATGAGAAACGCATAACTAGGCTTCACTCTAGTGGAGCGCTAGGGTCATTTGACATGCAGTCTTATGACACGTGTGAATCTTGTTTAAGAGGGAAGATGACAAAGACGTCTTTCACCAAAACTAGTGTAAGGGCCACGGAGCTGTTGGAGCTGATACACTCAGATGTATGCGGTCTAATGAGTGCTAGATCTGGTTTTTTGTACTTTGTTACCTTCATAGATGACTATAGCCAGTATGGGTATGTGTATCTGATGAAACAGAAATCTGAAACTCTTCTAAGATTCAAAGATTTCAAAAATGAAGTAGAAAATCAACTTGGCAAGAAAGTAAAAGCGCTCCGGTCTGATAGAAGGGGCGAATACTTGAGCCAAGAGTTTGTCTCATGCTTGAGAGAGTGTGGGATCGTTTCCCAACTCACTCCTCCTGGTACACCCCAATGGAATGGAGTGTCAAAAGGAGGAACAGGACCCTGCTCGACATGGTCCGCTCAATGATGAGTCAAGCTTCTCTCCCTATCTCCTTTTGGGGATTTGCTTTGGAAACTGCTACTCATATAATTAACAATACACCGAGCAAGGCAGTTGAAGGAACACCATATGAATTATGGATGGGCCGAAAGCCCAACGTTTCCTTCATGAAGATTTGGGGCTTTGATGCACATGTCAAGAAATTGATAAGTGGAAAACTAGAGTCCAGATCTGTTAAATGCCAGTTCATGGGTTACCCTAAGGAAACTAAGGGTTATTACTTCTACAACCCAGCTGAGAATAAAACATTCGTGGCTAGGTTTGCAATCTTTTTGGAAAAGAAATTCCTTTCCAAAGTAGACAGTGGGAGTGATATTGATCTCGTTGAGATTCAAGACTCATAAACTCCTGCAGCTTATGCTGAGGATGCTTTGGGAACCGATATAGATCCTCAAAACATTGAGGAGGCTAAACCGGTTATACATGTGGTGTTTCAAGTAGATTCGTATAGAATTATGATGAACCCTGTGTGTATATGAAATTCAGTGGGAGCATATCCACTTTCCTAATATTGTATGTCGATGACATACTGCTCATTGGAGGCAATATATTAACACTGCAAGATCAAGCAGTGGTTGAGTAAATGCTTCACAATGAAAGACTTAGGAGAAGCCGATCAAGATCTACAAGGTTAGATCCAACCGACTTCTAGGCTTGAGTCAGGCATCGTACATAGACAAGAATCCATCATGTACTCTATGTTATGTATAAGGCCAGATGTTGCGTGTTGTACCAAACATGACTAGTCGGTGCCAGTCAGATCCCGATAAGGAACACTAGAAGATAGTCAAGGAAATCCTAAAGTACCTCAACCGTACCAAGGATGTTTTTCTTAGTATTTGATGAGTAGGAGGAATGGCAGTATCAGATTACACTGACCGAGGTTTTAAGGATGATAACCAGTCACATATTGGGTATGGATTTCTCCTGAATGATGATTCCATTAGTTGGAGATCCTTAAAGTAGCCAACCATTGCCGATTCTATGACGGAAGCTAAGTACATCATTGCATGCGATGATGCAGAGGAAGAAGTTTGGATTAAGAAGTTCATTACTGATTTAGGAGCAGGTCAAACTATCCTAAGATCAGTTGATGTTTTCTGTGACAATAATGGGGACATAGCACAAGCACTGGATCCCATGTCACACAAGAGATCCAAACGCGTACTTAGATGGTAACACCTTACCTGGTGACATTACATTGTAGAGGGTTAACACTAAGAACAATGTCGCTGGTCAGTTTACCAAGGCAATTGGTAGTACTAGATCTATAGTGTTTAGGGAAATACCCGCTTGGAACTAGTTCAAGTGGGAGACTGTTGGTGTGCCCTAGTTCATAGGCATTGGTTCTTATAAAATGTATTTGTGTCACATTAATAAAGGCATTAATCTAGTTCATTTATATCTTGTGCTATAATATGAATAGAGAATCCATTGATTGATAATCGTAAAACCATATCCCAAGCCTATTATATCATGGGAATGATTATGACCACAGACTTGTATATTCCACGACTGTATGGTAGTAATTGATACTAGCCATAGCACTTGATAAGTCAGTTGTGAATATGGGTACATGTTGTATACATGTGACTGGATCGATCCGCCCGAGAAAACTACATGGTGGTTGTGTCATTAGTTTTCTTAAGTAGGTCTCTAACTGTCTTCAGACCAGATTTCATTATAATATCGATGTGGGATCAAGTTCACTTTGACATACGCCTAACAGGTCTGTAATAGGATGCCAAATACGGGTATGATTGGGTGAACAGGTGAACACGTTGGTATTGATAGTGAAGTGATGGAATTACCACTCATGTAACAATGAGATGATATCATAGGCCACTTGATAAGTGAGATTGATAAGTGTGTGGCCACACCCTGATAAGTAGTTTACTTATCTAATTCATTAATCTACTTAAGATCAAGAAATATCATAAACATCAGAGAGGATGATAGCCGCTATGCCTCTAGTTTATAATACCGATATCAAATGGTAAAAGAAGTTAAGAGATAACTACAGGGTCTCTGCATCTTTAGACTGCTGAAACTCTGTCTTAGTTAGGGGCAGTAATGGTTTGCTAGAACCCACTTACTGTCTGTGAGCCATAAGCCCACTGCTAGCTAAGGACAGTCCCATAGGATTGTGCACATCGAACATCTGAGTTAGAACTTATAGAACGGTACATTGGAGAGATAGAATTAATTAATTGATTGACAGTAAAATGTCAAGGAAATTAATTGGTGGTTAATTAATTGATTAATTGATACTTTGTATCAAGGTAATTAATTAATGGTCTTAAGTGTTGAGTATTTAATTGATTAATTAGTTTGCGCGATGTAATTAGTTAATTTGTAAATTAATGAAATTGCATTCGGTGAATAATTAATCAGATCAATACGTTAATTTATTAATTAGTGTTATTCATTTAATTGGTGGGTAATTAGATTTAATCTAATCATAATTAATTGCATAGAATAAATATTATTGGTATTTATTTATGTAATTATATTAGGATTGGATTAGTTTTGTAATTAACCAATTAGGTTTAGGAATACACTATATATAAATTAAAACACTCCAAAAACCTAATTAACTACTATTGGAATTCGGCCACCATATACAGATTCGACCACCTACAAAATTGAGATAGAAAATCAAGTTGATTTTCCGCAGAACCACTATAATTTGAGATAGTGGGGTTTTGGCAAAGTTCCTTTTCTCTCCGGTTCATCCTCCGTTCTTCGGCTAGCACCGGTTCTGACTCAATAGCTGTTCATGCACCTGACTATGGAGATCTTACTACCTTGTGGATTCTTCAGCCGTCTCTAGAAGAGATAGTCCGGGTATGTTTGTATCCCTAAACGGATCAAAAGGTTTTATTCAATCAATGGTTAACGGACAAAGATCAAATTAAAGGGATTAGAAATAAATTTTAAACCGCAATTCTGCTGCGCTACAGTTGATTAACTGGCAATAATCCCTAACAAAAACATATGTTTGCTGACTCCGTGGCATCAGCTTCTGATGAGGTTGACTCATCACTGTCACTCCATGTTGCCACCATTGCTTTTTTGCTGCCTTTCTTTTCTTTTTTCAAGGTGGGACAGCTTGATTTGATATGCCCAGTTTGATGACATTCAAAGCATGTGACAGGCTTCGAGATGTCCTTTTTGTATCTGCTGTCGCTGGGCTCAGCTTTATATTTATCGCTTCTTTTGAATGACCTTTTGCTGTTCTTATCGTTCTTTCTGAACAACTTCTTCATCTTTCTTGTGAACATGGCCATCTCCTCATCATCTGATGAGTCAGCTTTTGTTGATTCAGCTTTCATGACAAGAGATTTTTGCTTCTTGTCCTTTGACTTTTCCTTAGCTTCAAAGTTCTTCATTGATATTTCATGGGTCAGCAGAGATCCGATCAGCTCATCGTATTTGTATGTGGTCAAGTCCTGAGCTTCTTCCACAGCTGTCTTCTTAGCTTGCCAGCTCTTGGGTAGACTTCTCAAGATTTTCTTCACTTGCTCTTCTTCTGTGAAGTTCTTGCCGAGTCTTTTCAGCTCATTTATGATGTTGGTGAATCTAGCGTTCATTTCGGAGATGTCTTCATTGTCATTCATCTCGAACAGCTCGTATAGTCTCATTTGTTGGTTCACCTTTGATTCCTTGACCTTGCTGGTGCCTTCATAGGTCACTTCCAGCTTCTTCCATATTTCCTGTGCAGACTCACAACCTGAAATTTTATTGTACTATGTAGCATCTAACGCACAGTGAAGCATATTGATAGCCGAAGCATTATTTTGTAGTTTTCTAAGGTCATCCTCTGACCACTCAGTTTCACTCTTAACAACTTTCTCGTTGTCTACCGTTTTGTAAGGCACATATGGGCCTTGAACTATTGCAAGCTACGCACTCATGTTTGTAGCTTGAATAAAGTTTTTCATCCTGTTCTTCCAAAATGTATAATTTGATCCGAAGAACAAGGGAGGCCGACTAATAGATAATCCCTCAGGGAGTATCTGTGTTGTTTGATTTCCAGGAAGGAAATGAGTGCTGTTCTCAGCCATTTATAGGGATCAGCTCAAGATAGTTTTATCTTAGAGTGGTGAGCTACTGTGCTCTGATACCACTTGTTGGTCCAGTGTAATTAGTTCCAAGGGGGGGTTAGGAACTAATGTAACTTTTTCGCTTAATTATGCTGACTTAATCAATTCCTTAAATAACTTAACTCAGTTTTGGTCAGCACGGCCGAGAGAGATGTAAGACAGCTTTAGTCAGAGGCTGACTCGAACCGTTTTACTTGTGAGTTAGGAATTAACACTTAAGGTCAGCTTCCAACTCAGCACTCTGATTACTCACTGTCAGCTTATACAATTTATATCCTGAGTAATTTAAGCAAGCAACACATACATATATATATATTGAGAGAAAGAGTTAGAAATTACTCAGCAAACTTATCCTGGTTCGGCCTCACCGCCTACGTCCAGTCCCCAGAATCCTTCCGGGCTTTTTCAATCTAATACCGAGCTCTTTAAAGGTAGAGCTCAAACCGTTTACAAGCAATTGAGTATGCAAGAGTACCTTCCTCTATTCGTCTACTCAACCCCTACTAAGCGCTATAACCAAACACTCAGATTTTCTCTACCGCTGAGTACTAAAACCGAGTACTCAGCACCACTCTCTCAATCTTTACAAATGATACAAATTTGTTCTTTCTAGATGAAGAACACTTTAGATGAATACAAATTCAATCTAGACTTTTACACAGAAATAGGATTTGGGTGTAAGTATTTGCTTTTCTTGTTTGTATGTGCTTGTATGTATGCTTTTCTCTGTTGTATTTCGGCAAAGGATCCAAGAGATGAACTTGTCCTTTTATATCGAATTCTGAGGCTTCAATCATTTGAATTCGGATGTATCCGTTGAATTCAAACGGTCTTCTTACGTCATTCACTGGTCAGCATATTGTTTTGCAGGCCAATCCTGTCGTCTGAATTTAGCAGGCGTCAGACTTGTCTTCTTCCGCCAGGTTCATCTTCTAGCGCCAGTTTCGTCTTTTAGCCAAACGCCAGTTGACCCATGCGTCTCGAAACCATCTCTTTGCGTAATTCCAAAGCTTCTAAATTGGCGCAGATCTCTGTCGGATCTTGTCTTTTAGTTAACGGATCATTGGCGCTGTCCTGATGAACACTCAGCTTGACTTTAATAGACGTTGCCTTCGATCTTTATCTCTGGCGAGGCTAAGTCACGTTTTACTCAGCTTCTTCGGTCAGCTTCGTCTTCAAGTGTTTGTTCTAAAGAAGACTTTTCTTCTATGATGCTGAGGTTTGTTCTACTCAGCTTCTGTGCTCATGCTGACTTCGTCCTGTCTTACTTTTTATTTCTTTTCTCATTTATGATTAAACTCAACATTGAACAAACACATTAGTATAATTAAATCAAAGCACTTAAATTTAATTGTCTTAATCATGGATTAACTTAAATAATTTTGTCAAATCAAAATCATGTGGAAAGGGGTTTCAACAGCGGCCTCCTAGGTTGAAATTGGATTGTTGTTGTTTTCTTTGGCACCGATTTATTCCCCCTGCGCATTCATTTATTTGTTGGACGGCTTTTTTGGGTTATCTTCCCACCTATGAGAATTTGAGGCGGCGGGGTTGCTTGATTGTTTCTAGATGTGAGTTGTATCTTTCTCATGAGGAGACGGCTGATCATATTTTGCTAACATGTGTTTTTTCGCAGGATGTTTGGCGATGGATTTCTGCTTTGTTTGGGAGGCGTCTGCCTTTGGATGGTGATTTCCAAACTCTGATTTTGGAGGCTAGTAAACAAAGGTTTAGTTCACAAATTGCTGAACTTTGGTCTGCGGTAATTGTTAGCACTCTTTGGTTAGCAAGGAACAATCAAATTTTTAATGATGAGAAACCGGTAATTTCTTTGGTTCTTTGGCGTATTGGAATGCAATTCGTGAAGCGTCAAATCAAGGTCGTGGTTTTACTTGGAATTCTTCTATGGAATTACAAATTCTTAGGGAATTGAAAATTGGTAGAAGATTTCCTAAGAGACCTCGTATTATTCATGTGGTTTGGCAGCATCCTTCGGTCGGTTGGACTAAGGTTAATACTGATGCTTCTATTTTGGGTAGCCCGGGTGTTGCGGGTTGTGGAGGTATTTACCGTTCCTCAAATGGTATGTTCCTTGGTGCTTTTGCATTCCCGTTTAACGTTACTTTTGCTTTTTTAGCTGAGTTGAAGGCTGCCATTTATGCGATTCATACGGCTTTTGACAAAGTTTGGCGTCACCTTTTATTAGAGAGTGACTCGACTTATGTTGTTCAGTTGTTGCGTAATAAGTTGACTACTGTTTCTTGGGTGGTTCGTCAGAGTTGGATTGATTGCTTATCAAAATTAGATTCCATGCAATTTGTCATTTCTCACATTTATCGTGAAGGAAATGCGGTTGCTGATTCTCTTGCCTCTTTTGGTCGTATGGTTGATAGTTTGCATTGGTGGGATTTAATTCCTGATTTTTGTTGCCTGATAAGCGTATGATCTAGGTAGAGTGATAATAATAATATGTGATATGAGTGTGCTAAGTGCTATGGTTATGGATGTGATCTTTCTATGTGCTTTCAAACTCTACTAGATGCTACTACATAGGGGCAAGTGTACCCCGTCATATCAAGTAATAATCCAGTTAAGACCGGGTATCGAATCCATGGGATTTATATCTACAAGTATTAAACTACTCGGTTCTATTCGTTATCTAGGCGGTGAATACTTTAGGTTGGTTTGGGTGACAACTACAAACTACTCCTAAACTATGGTGAGACAGACTTATATGACCAAACCTCTACGGGTTATGATAAGATATAAATATGATAAGCAAAGACTCTGAACATATACGATTGGTGGTTTACTCTTGCAAAGACGACTACGTGTAGTTTGGTCGACCCCGTGAAGTACTTAGACGACGTGGTTCCTAGTCAAGGCGTGTCTAATGCGGGGGATCAGAAACTAGGGCCCGTAAGTTCCGTGGCTTGTCAATTCCTACGGTTTTCGGAATGTTACTCCCGGTAGGGCAGCGCCTATATGGTTCCCTAAAGATGACCCGTACAAAGGGCACCGGGTATCGATCTCCCCCTACACAATAATCAATTATGAATATCAAAACAAGTAGCAAACATCAACACGTATAGAGAAACGGGAATTGCAAATCATATATTATAAATGTGGAATGGAAAAATATGAATACAACCAAGCCTAGTACATAGGAAGAGTGCAAGCTAATTAGCAAGTAAAAAGGGAAGAATCGGCCCTTGGAACTAGCTAACCGAACTCAAGGCCGTCTCTTAGGTCTTGGAGGTGGAACTTCTCGAGCTTGGTGGAGGAGGGTGGAACGGAACTTCGACGGAGTGACGGAATAAGTGAACAAGCTCTCAAAGTGGTAGAGTTTAGCTATATAAAATCTAAATGAGGAAATGAGTGCTAATCACTCTTATTTATACACATCAAGCTCGGGGGTAGAATCATAATTACACAAGTTACAAACAAGAATTCACACTATTTTTGCAGGTTTCACAAGGTACGCCCAGAGTAGAAGGTGGTACGCTCCGCGTATCTGCAAAATCAACCCATCCTGTTGATAATTTCTTCCGCGTGGACTAGATTTAGAATTGTTGACTCAACCACGCCCCGTGTAAACTGGGATACACTCCGCGTAGTTGAGCTCCTGGAACTTATTTGGTCGAAATATGCCTTGTACGCTCCACGTGGTCTGGGTTACGCCCCGTGTAAGTGAGTTCCTGGAACTTTTATCTTCAATTCACACAGGAGACGCTCCGCGTAGTATGATTTACGCTCCGCGTAGAAGGTGTTGACCATGTGGGAATGCTCAGTTGACTGCCGTGTGTTGAGGGGCATTGTTCTACGCCCCGCGTGCCTTGTTTTACGCCCCGCGTAACCATGAATTAGTGCTTGATTGATTTCTTCTTTGTACCTGAAAAATACGATCTCCGAGAACCGAGTTAGCTTGATGTTTATTTTTCTGAAATTAATCAAAAACTAGAGAAATCAACTAAAAATGTAAAATTGATTTTTATTTCGTAATTTATTTGAAAACGTACTATTTTTGTAATTAAACTTATCTATTAAGCTCGAAATTAAACCGTAAATCACGCTAAAAGATAGGGACAAAATGCCCCTATCATTGCCCGACATTTTTGCATGATCTTGTGGGGCGTGGTTCTTATCGCTTCACTTGACATGGTTTTGTTTTGAACTTTTGTATTTGGTTCTTTGTAACTTTTCTTTTCTTCTTTAATAATATTGGTTCGGGTTTGTTGTGATTTTCAAAGGTGCCAGCATAGCTGGGATGTCTGTTTTTTACACTCTCTCGCTAACTGGCCTTCAATCAAAAAAAGTAAATATGGTACTAAAACAATTTAATTGAAATTTTATTGTGGGTCAAGTTGGCAATGTCAATAAAAAAAGTCATTGATTTTGTAAATGGGCGAAAGCACATCTTTCATTTTGACAAAAAAAAATCTCACAGCTCGTTATCTCCAAATCAATGTAACCACATATTTTTTTAATTCAAATTAACCCTTTATTTATTCCTACATTTCAACCCAAAGTCGCTACCATTTAAATTCTTTATTAATCAACAATACTTAATTTCTAAATTTCATGTTAGCCGACCCCGAATCATTTCGGGACTAAGGCTTTGTTGTTGTTGTTGTAATTAATGGATCTTTATTATTATTTTTTGGTAGGAAAATGAAAGAAAAAGACAAACAAAAACAACCAAAAAAAAAACCTTACCCGGGATTAGCCTAGGGAAGCTAACCCCCACCACATCATCCAAAAGGAGAGAAGATATGAACTCAGGAGGTGAAGAGAAAGTTGAGACTCCCAACATCTTCACATGGCCCTCAGCCGCAAGACGGTCCGCCACCCAGTTTTGTTCTCTGAATATATGGTTGAAATTGATGGAATCAAAGGAAGAACACACCCTTCTAATACCTTTGATTAAATTCTGGCTATTTAAACAAATAGCATTATTATCAGAGATCATTTTGATAGCTTCGAGGTTGTCAGATTCCACAAGCAGCGTCTTCAAGTCCAGATTCTTAGCAAGTCTGAGGCCAGAAAAGATCCCCCAAAGCTCTGCAGAAAAGGAAGAACCCATACCCAGATTCTGAGCGAACCCAGACACCCAAGCACCACCAGCATCTCTCAGAACCCCTCCAGCAGCAATTTTACCGTCCTTAAGACAAGAGCCATCAATATTTAACTTCACCATCCCTTCACTAGGCTTACACCGGCCAAAGAGATGAACAACCTTCTTCTGGATAGACCTAGCTAAAGAATCCTCTTTAAAGCTATCTGCAATAGTACAAATCTCATCATTCCTCCATTTCCAAATATGGTGACAGACAACTGCAAAGAAGATACCACCATGCTCCAGATCGGCCAACAACTTCCCACTAACACCATCTACAAACCAGTCAAGATCAGAATGGGACAAGAAAGAAGACAACACCTGGTTAGGGAGAACTTTCCTCCACACCTCTTTACTCCTAGCACAATATCTAAGAGCATGGCAAATGGTTTCTTCATGCCCTCTGCATCTACTACACGCACCAAACTCCACCAAATGATGTCTTTTTCTATCTGTATTAGTAAGCAGCCTATTCTTGACACCAAGTCTATTCCTTTCATACGTAGCATCTGCATAAGATTTGGTGGTGCTTGGAGAAGTCAATCATCACCAAATTAGCATCTCAAATGCTGAGTTAGTGAACATTAAGATATATTTTTTAATTGATTGGAGGCCAAAGTCCCCCTCTAACCATGGTATCAGTTTTTATAATTATATTTTGTAGGAAAACAATATATATATAAACCGAAAAGAGGTTGGAGATTGAGAAATGAATGAGAATTGAAAATAAAAAAGTTGAAATTTTTAAGAAAAGATGATGAAATGGTAAATAAAGAAATAATAAGAGAAATAAATTAATGAAGAAATAAAAAAAAATAATGGAAAAATAAAATTGAACTTCGGGTTTGAAAAATAAAAAGAACTACTGGACTAGGATAAATACCAACTAGTGACTTTGATGGAAGCACGAATTCCTTCACCGATTATAGTAAAGTCATCTTCAACTCATTAGACGATATTTATCTCCGTTTTTCATTTTCCCAACATCAAATCTTATTTTTCTTTTAATCCACCATTTATTACACCAAAAAGAACATTCTCTATTTTATTTCATTCTGCATAATACTTTTATTAATATTTTATTCTTTTTTAGATATATTATTATTATAAATAATCTATAAAAAAAAATTAATTCGAAAAGTAATTAAAACATAGTAAAAAAACCAATCGATGATATTTACTTTTTAAAAATAAATAATTATTATTTAAATTTATTTAAATAATTATATATATATAATTCAATTTCATAATAAGTCAAATTAATATTGCAAAGTCTAACATTTAATTTAACGGTAAAAGGTTAAGATTGATCTAACATAGTAATTTGTCATTGGGTCCAAGTGGACGCTACTGTAATCTAATATTACAATGTCTACTTCTTTTATCAAGAAATAAAAAGTCTAATTATATAAATATATACAATACATTATAATTTTTAAGAACTGAACTGAATGCTAATCGTTGTCTTGAGAAAACCGGCGGCGGCGATGACCTAGCTTTTCCCGTCATGGCCTCGTCTTCCTCCGCGGCGACCGGTGTTGTGCCATTTGCTATAGCACACTTGTTCGATCGATCTTCGTTTACTCGTTTCAACTCTCTAGCCCCTGATGCTAATCTAAAGCCCGCTTCCTCATCGCTGATCTCTTTTGCGGCTGCGGTGAAAGGTTCAATCCTCCCTACGACGATTCCAGCGCCGATGCAACCCCTGGTTTCAGAAGAGGGAAGTTTCAAGGCGTTCAGAATTCCCCAAGATATCTATGAGAAAAGAGTAAAGTCTTTTCAACATTCGGTTATTGGTCGAATTTCGCTGAACAAGGGCGATCGCCCCTGGAGACGTGCTGAGTTAAAACAAAAATTGAGCCAGGTATGGAAACGTAATTTGGATAGGAAGCTTATATCTCTTGGGAAAGGATTTTATCAGATAATTTTGCCTGATGAAAATGCCCTTCAATCCATTTGGGGGCATGGTGCAATATCTTTGAAGCCGGGTATTATTAGGTTCTCGCCCTGGACTCCTGGCTTCAACCTTGATTTGCATAAGTCCACTTCTGCTCAAGTTTGGGTGAGATTTTACAATTTGCCCTGGGAATTCTGGGACACTAGAATTATTGCCAGTATTGCTCGAGCTGTTGGATTTCATATACGGTTTGATCAGAACACGGTAAATGGAGAATTTGGGCATTATGCTAGAGTCCTCATTGATGTTGAACTGTCTCGAGAGGTTCAATCTAAACTTCGAGTAGACACAGATAATCATAAACAATGGGTTTATTTAGAGTATGAACATCTTCCAATGCTCTGTGGTACTTACTCTTCGATTGGACACTCGTCGGCGCAATGCAGGCGGAATGTCGCTGCAAACCGATATCAGGCTCAGAAGGGAAAGCAATCTAAAGACTCTAAGATTTCTGCTAGGCGTAAAAATCAAGTTGTTACCCCTAATGTTGAGGAGACTCAGTCAAGGGTTGTGGATCAAACGCACAGTGATAAAGTTCCAATCTCTGAAATTGAAAAGGACTCTCTTGTAAATAATCCTTTGCAGATGGTTTTACACCAATCGGAAGTTCAAGGTCAGGGGTCTGTGGAAGGCAGAGAAGTACCCAAGCTCTAGGGAGACTGCAGCGAGGGAGAGAGTCGATCGACATCGGACTCTGAGGGGTTCGCTCTTCACTTGCCGACCGCATTGCCAAAAGAGGTAAATTTTCTGTCTGAATCCTCTGAGTGGGCACAACATGTTCTAAGATCAAATAACAGGGAAATTTATGTATTGAATAATCATGTTACTGAGGGCAACGATTGGATAAAAACTCGTAAGAAGCCTCGCGCTAAAGCTACTGATTCTTATCTGAAAGGACGAGTTCGACCTCCTATCAAATTTATATGATTATTTTATACTGGAACTGCAGGGGGGTTTATAATCCAGGCATGCAGAGAGCTTTAAAGCTTTTGTGCAAAACTAATCACCCAGATTTGGTGTGCTTATCGGAACCTATGGTTGAATTAGATAGGCTTCCTGTTTTATATTAGAACTCTCTTGGTCTACAATTCGTTTCAAAATGCTAACAATTCTATCTAGCTTTTTTGTAAAATTTGGATCAGTGATCGTTGCTCTACCATTATTAATCACGATCAGCATATTACTATTAAGTACAGTATGACTCGAGATGTCTATCAGATATCTTTTGTATATGGAAATAACTCCTTTGGCAGGCGTCAGTTGCTCTGGGACTCGATTTTGAATGTCAGAGAGTGCAGTAAAAGGCTTGTTCTGGGAGACTTTGATGCAGTGACAGGTGCACACGAGAAAACAGGAAGAAGCCCTTCGGCAAGCAGTTGTCGTGATTTTAGAGATTTTATCAGTGAAGGAGAATTTACTGAGGTTGAAAGTACATGTATGCAATTCACTTGGTCGAATGGAAGAATGGGCGCTGATCATGTTGAAAGTAAGCTGGATAGGGCTTTGGTCAACGAAGATTTTCTAGATGGCTGGGACAGGCTAAGTTGTTCGGCTCTTCCACGTAACAGATCTAACCACTGTCCGATTTTACTATCTTGTGCCTCTGGTATTGCTAGGAAGGGCCGCTTTCGATTCCTCACTATGTGGACCACGCATAGCTCGCTTCATAAGGTTATTTCTGATTATTGGCATTCCAACCATCTCTCTCTGCCGCCTGCTCAACTTCTGTGCCATAAATTAAAGACTCTAAGACCTAAGCTTAGGGTATGGAATAATGAGATTTTTGGCCGAGTGGATTGCAACATCGCTGCTGGTCTGGCTAAGCTGGAAAGTGTTCAGGCTTCAATATACAGAAATGGTTTGAATGATGATCGGTTTGCTCAGGAAGTGGAGGCTCAGCAGAATCTGGATTTGCAGCTTTACAGACAAGAATTACTTCTCCGGGATAAAAGCAGGGAAAAATGGTTAACTGCGGGGGATCATAACTCGAGCTTTTTTCATCGATCCGCCAAAATTAGAAAGGTCCAATCATCATTGGATACCCTTTTAATTAATGATACAATTGTGAATGATGAGAGAATGATTCCCCAGCATGTAGTAGATTACTATGCCTCGTTATTCACGGGGAGCAGGAGACACATTGACTATGAAGCTATTAATTCGGTTATTCCGAGTAGTGTCACTGATAATGACAATGATCACCTTCTCAAGCGACCTATGGCTTCTGAGATTAAAGCTGCAGTTTTTAATATGAATAGGGACAGTTCCCCTGGTCCTGATGGCTTTGGAGGTGCGTTTTATCAGCATTTTTGGGATATCGTTGGCTCAGATGTGTGTCAAATGGTTCTCAGCTTCTTTGACTCTGGCTGTATGTTTCCTGGAATGAATTCTACCATTATTGCGCTCATTCCCAAGGTGGATGGAGCTAATGAAATTCAGCAGTTCCGCCCAGTAGCTATGGGAAATTTTAACTATAAGATTATCTCCAAGATCCTTTCTGATAGGTTGTTGCCTATTGCTTCTAGAATCATTTCTGATAACCAATTTGTATTTATCTCTAGCAGAAATATTCATCATTGTATTGCAGCAACTTCTGAGGGAGTTAATATGCTAAAGAAAAAGTGTTTTGGAGGAAATATGACTCTGAAGATTGATATTAGAAAGGCCTTTGACACCTTGGATTGGAACTTGTTATTGGCTGTTTTAGAATCCTTTGGTTTCTCTCTGAAGTTCAGAAGCTGGATTTTAAAAATTCTGAGATCTGCTCGGATATCAGTTGCATTAGGATGGGGCATTAAGGGCTTCTCAGTTGCTCTTGCGGAGTTCGTTAGGGGGACCCGTTATCATCTACGCTATTTGGTTTGGCTGAGGACTTCTTAGGTAATGGCTCTCTAAATTGGTTAGAGAGGGCAAATTTGAGCCTATGTCATACACTAGAAACGTTGTTTTCCCCTCTCACCTTCTTTATGCAGATGATATGATGTTATTTGGTCAGGCTTCTTTGAAAACATGAATTGTGTTAGGGATCTTTTTAACCTCTATGAGGCTTATTCGGGTCAGACTGTCAATTGGGATAAATCTCAGGCTCTTTTTGTTAATTTCATTTCCACCACCCGCAAGAATCGGCTTATTGGTGTTTTGGGCATTAAATTGGCCTCTCTTCCTTTTAATTACCTTGGCGTACCTCTATTCCAAGAGGCCCTAAAGGCCCGATTTTTACAGCCTATGATTGACAGGTTCCTCAGCAAATTCAGCCTTTGGCATGGGCAAACCCTCTCTTTTACTGGTCGGCTTACTTTGATTAAGTCGGCTTTGACTGGTGCTCTTATTCATTCTTTTCTGATTTACAGGTGGCCCTCAGTGCTCATATCCCGTGTCAACAAAGCAGTCAGAAAATTTCTTTGGACGGGAAATAGAGATCGTAGGAAGTTCATTACTGTTCCTTGGAAAATTTATTGTCAGCAGATTGGGAATGGAGGTTCGGGAATCAAGGATTTCAGACTATTTAATAATGCCTTGCTCGGAAAATTCAGTTGGGAATTGATTCAGGGCCAGGACTTTATTCCCACTCTTCTCCGATTCCGCTTTCTTGAGACATTGGGTTTGGCTAGGAAATTCATTGCAAATTCCTCTATCTAGACCTCCTTAAGGCCTATTTTTGAACAAATTCGTATTGATGAAATTTGGTGGTTTGGTGAAAACTCTGAACTAAACTTCTGGATTGATAGGTGGATCGTGCCGGCTGTTGCGGATCAGATTGGTATTCCTAGGAAATTACAAAGCAATTTATACAATCCAATTCATGAGTTCAGAATGAATGGATTTTGGGTCAATTTGCAGTCACTCCCTGACTAGGTTCAGAATAATATTCAAAACATTTGTAGCATTGAAGATTCAGACACGTGCATTTGGCAGCCGTCGGACTCGGGGAGATTAACGGTGAAGTCGTCTTATCTCTCACTTCACCCGACAGTTCCGGTTGACTGGAACAAGCTTCTTTGGAACTCCTTTGTGCCTCCTAGGAGGGCGGTAACCTACTGGATGCTTATCCATGGAAAAATGGCGGTTCAGTCGCAGCTTCAAGCTTGAGGCTTCTCGCTGGCTCAGCGATGCGAGCTATGTAAAAACGCAGGAGAAAAAGTTAGCCATATGTTTGTCAATTGTCGAGTTGCAAGGGAGTTTTGGAAATTGGTTTTTGATCTTTATGGAGTTAATCGATGTATTGGTTCGGATTTCACTGAATTCTTTAATGAAATTTGAGCTGTGTGTGTGAGGCGAAGTAAGAGGAAAGGGTGGATCTCTGCTGTTATCACCTGCATTTGGTTTATCTGGTTTATCCGTAATCGAGCCATTTTTTACAATGACCTCCCTTCAATCCAAAATTTGTGTTATAAGTTGCTGTTTTTTATCAACGAAAGTTCGGGTATGGCGTTTGCTCGCGTCAGACCTCCACCTGATCCAGATTACGCCGTCGTTCGATGGTCCCCACCTCCGACGGGATGGCTGAAGGTCAACACGGACGGAGCGGTGAGCAATACAATGGGAAACACTGGGGCAGGGGACTGTTTCACAATAACAAAGGATTCGTTGTAGGTTGCTTCGCGTTTCCGATTACGGGTTCGTTCGCTCATATTGCTGAGCTAAGGGTGATTATTTTTGCGATTGACGCTGCGTGGGAGAGGAACTGGCGCAACTTATGGATCGAATCTGACTTGGCCTATGTAGTTCAATTACGTAATAATAAATCGTGTGATGTTCCGTGGAGGATTAGGCAAGATTGGATCATATGTTTATCCAGGCTCTCAGTTATGCAATGGAGAATTACACACATTTTTAGAGAAGGCAACCAGACAGCAGATCGGCTGGCAGGATTCGGTCAATCGGCTACTTCTCTGAACTGGTGACACTCGGCTCCTCACTTTTGCTAAGCTTTTGTGTTTGATGACCTTTGTAATGTAGCTCATATTCGTTTCCTTTGACTTTTCTTCTTACTTTGTACTTTTTCTCTTTTTTAATAATATCCGGGTTGGTGATTGTGCTGGGGTGCCAACCTAGTTGGGATGTCCGGTCTGCCATCGCGTCCTAAACTTTTATTTAAAAAAAAGTTTTAAATAATATTTATCTAACATTAATTAACTCATAAAATAAAATAAAAATATTAAAAAACAAAATAGATATTTTTTATAAAAAAATAATAAAATATTAGATTCACCGATTTGGAAAAATCAAATTCAACCAATTTTGGTTAATGGAGTATAAGGATGTAATGGGATAAGGATTCCATGTTCCCGTTGGTGACCCATCCTGATAAGGATAGGGAATCTCCAATAAGAATCCTTGTGGGATGTGGATGGGGATAATTTTATCTCCTATGGCGAGGATGGGAAAGATATATCCTCCCCATGGAGATTCCCGGTCCCATCCCATTAATCCCTAATGCAGATCCCCGATTATTCCTTATGATAATTGAATTGGTAATTTTTATTATGTTTATAATTGCACTAGTATAATTTATAAGCCTTACAAACAAAATGGGCTTATAATTTGAGAATTATTGTTGATACTTGGTATTATTAGCTACTGCTTCTTAAAAGTTTTAGTATTTATCGATTTTTTTTAAACATAAACGGTGACTCCTCGCAAGAAACGGGGAATGGAGATAAGGTTTTTGGAACATATGAAAACGGGGACGGGGATGGAGACAAATCTTTTCCTGTCTAACTCGCGGGGACGAGACGGAGAATCCTTGACTAGTCGGAAAACAATGGTAGGAAATATATTTCTCGCCCCGCTCTGCCCCATTTATATCCATAATGTAGCATCTCCAAGCCATTTGGGCATATGGAGATTTTCCAACCATCGCCGAATTAGCATCTTTAACGCTCATTCGACGAGCATTAAAATGGATTTTTGGATTAATTGGTAATATCATGCTAAATCGCATGACGTTATCACCATCCTCAATACAGTCCAAATCCAAACCTAATAAAGACCTAAACAATGTGTAAGACAACCCGTGACCCACTTTAGCAACCCGAATGTGTCTAGCGCGACCCAAACCCACCAAATAGCAGCCCAACGCTGCTAACATGATTCGGACCGCAAGACTCAAAGGAACCTTCCGGAATCCAATACAACAAAGATTCCTCCCATGATTTGGACTCCTTAAGGGAATGAGAATTCTAGCTCCATAAGGATTCTTAAAAGAGGTGGCAACCTTAAACCTAATCGAACATTATAAATAGACAAGTATAAGCACAAGGTTCGGTACGTTAACTACGATCTCAAACTAGTTCATATCCTTTCATTCAGTTCTACTCATAAACTGTCTTAGACACCAGAGAGAGTTTGTCAGACTCTAATCCCGTCTGACCTACATACTGTTTTGTAGGATCATTACAACATCGGATCATCATCGCGACTTAAATAAGTAAGCCAAATCAGGTAACAAGTTATTAATTGGGGTTAAAGCCTCCTCCAATTATAGTGTCGGTCCGCTCATGTATTAATGTCAAATCAACTAATTAATCTAAAAAACAAGTAATAGTTTTTGTAATTATATGTTGCAAGAAAACACTATATATTTCATGTTCCTTAACAAATGTAATTTGATAGTGGGGAATCAAAGATGAGGAAATATAGGTTGAAGATGGGCTACATTTTTATAAAGCAACATCATGTCCACCTCACCTTTTTGTGCTTCATTTGTATAGGTTGAAGATGGGCTAACTACTTTTTTGACCATTCAAATTCCAATGTGGATATAGAATATGATACTCTTTCTCCATTCTTCCTCTGTTGCTTTCTTATTCATTTTTTGTACTTCTAAAAAATAAAATAAAACATATCTATCATTATTCAATTGAAAATCACTACTAGAAAGTTTCTAATTACTAATTACACCAATTGAATCATAAAGTTTGAAGACTCAATCCATTATCAGCTCCCTAAACTTACTTATTTTGTAACAACTCGAAAATTTATTAAATCTAAATTCTAAAAATACGTCTTCATCTATTCGAGAGGTAATTTTTTCACTTCTCCTACCTTTCAACCTATTATAAGAGTTAGTGTTGCAGGTTTGAGAGATTGAGTGGATGAGGATCGAGAGTTGGTATTATAGTTTTTGTACTTAGTTGTTACAGAATAAGCAAGTTTGAGGAGTTGTGAGACACTTGTAAAGTTTAAGGAGCTAATCTACTTTTATGGACAAGTTTAGGGAGCTGGTGAGACACTTGCAAAGTTCAGGGAGCCAATCTACTATTTTGGACAAGTTCAGGGAGCTGGTGATGTATTAGGCCAAGTTTAAATGAATAGTTAAAACTAAAGAATATAGACAATTAGCATCGATGATCATATAAGATTGGACAATGTTCTCATGAGATTAGGGGCGGATATAGGGAGTTTTTGTGGCCTGAAATAGAAACACACGGTCACCGAGGTGTCGGAGTCCGACGAACCCTCTCTGATGCTTAAATCAGAGATATACTGATAAGTACGTATGAACTTGAAAGCAATGATTAGAAGACTGAGTATTTAAAAATGACATACCGGGAGACTCTGAAATCAAGGTTATTTATAGGTGATTTAGGGTTCGTTTGTTTCATCTGTTTCTGTTTGCTGTTGACAGTAGATATCAGTTGTTTTTTCTGAAAAAAGCAGTTGTTTCGAAATTTTACCGAGCACTTTTTTATCTTCTGTTTGGTATTGAAAAGCAAAAGGCAGTTTCAAAATTTGGAAACAAATGGGCACTTAGTACCTTTACATGTGACAATCCTTTATTGGTTTAAGATTCTTTACTTAATTACATTCCACATTTCATGGTTTGATTATGAAAGCTAGGAGCGTGCCTTTAAGGTCCGGGACAACCATTGGTCCATGTGTCCTCTTAGACAGCTGCGTGAAGAGGATTTCCTGTACATGACCATTTGCAATCTCTTTCGTTATAGGCTTTTTGGATTAGGCTCATATCCTGAATTCGGTTGTTGGGTTTTTACTTGAGCCTTTGAGCCCATTTATTTAATGATATATCAATGAGTAAATTTTGCTTTTTTTAGACGTTAGGAGTAAAATTATTTCTGGTATAAATGTTGTTATGGTATTTTTACACCTTATTTCTAATAATAATAATAATAATAATAATAATAATAATAATAAATCTTAAAACTCAATGTTTTGTGGGTGAAATAGAATGTTCTAAAGGTTTCATTATTTTGAGATAAATTCCCAAATACAAAGGCAATGAAATCATTTTTCGTTCCTATCTAGTTCAGCTTGTAACCTTAATATATAGCTTCATTGAAATCACCTAATACATCACCCGCTATCTGAATTTGTTCATAATAGTAGATTGACTCTTTAAATTGATAAGTGTCTCACCAGTTCCTTGAATTTGATTTTTCGTATCACCGACTCTCTGAACTTATCCATAAAAGTATAATAGCTCCCTAAATTTTATTAATGTCTCAGCAACTCTCTAAACTTGGTTATTCCGTAACAGCTAAATACAAAAACCATAATACTAACTCTCAATTCTCATCCATTCGATCCCTCAAACCTGCAACACTAACTTTTATAATATGTTAAAAGGTAGGAGAAGAGAAAAAATTACCTCTTGAAGAAATGAAGATGTATTTTTAGAATTTAAGTCTAATAAGTTTTTATATTTAGTTGTTACGGGATAAACGGGTTTAGGAAGCTGACGAGACACTTGGAAAGTTCAGAAAGCTAATATACTTTTATGGATAAGTTTAAGGAGCTGGTGATACGAAATAAGCAAGTTTATAGAGCTGGTGAGACGCCAACAAAGTTCAGGAAGCCAATCTATTTTTATGGACAAGTTCAAGAAACGGGTGATGTATTAAGCCAAAGAAAAAGGTATTGAAGTCTAAAAAAACCCATTGTGTTTTCACGTTTTGTCAAATAGATACCAATTAAATTTTTTTTTTTCAAATGAGAAGTGATTTTTTTTTTCGCGATCACGAGATGATTGTGGTTTTTTGCTTGACTAAAAACAACCACCTCAAAATTGAAAATGTTAAAGACTTATGATATTCTAAACAACTTCAATTCTTAAACGTTTTTTTATTTTTGTGGCCATTTATATGTTTGGTGAGAAAAGATAAATTGAATGTTTAGAGAGAAAAAACTCCGAAAATAATGATTTTGGAAAATAAAAAATTTGGTTCTATAGTCAGTGTAATACTAACCAACTTTAATTCTTTGAAATTTTCTATTTTGAAGTCGTCAACGTTTATTTTTATAATATCAAACTAAAAGATTTATGTTTTTAGCCAAACGAAAAATGTTTGTATCTTCGTTAGATGAAAAAAATGAGAAATACAACAAGTAAAAAGTGAGAAATAAAACATCGTACAGACTAAAGCCAATAGAAGATCCACGAAGAGATGAAAATGACTACAAAGAAGAAAAAACCCATAAAAAATATAAAAAACACAAAACAATAATAAAAACATATGCTTCTTGTAAATCCAAATCTATAGAAAAACATTTATAATTCAAATTTTATTATTTAAATCATTCCGAATATTTGAATTTGAGTCAAAGGTGCACAAATACCCCTAACATTTTAGATCAGGATCAATTTTACCTCTAACGTCTAAAATGGTACAATTTTACCCCTAACGTTGGTAGCCAAGAGCAATTTTACCCCTAACGTTGATAATTTGGGTCAATTTCAGATACTATTATAAAACACAGATATTTTGTTCCTTATTCTGCACCAATTGCATATCAGTTAGTTCTAAAAAAATTGCATATCACGTTCTTTATAATTTAATAATAGAATTGGAGATTAATATTTATAAATTCGATGAATTTTTTGAATTTTTTTTTTCACATTTCAACATATGTTTGTGATTTGTTACTGATAAAATGACGCACATGTGAAGTGTAGATGACAAGATTCATGACCGAAAAGACAATTTGGTGAATTATTTTTCAAATTGACCCAAATTATCAATCTTAAGAGTAAAATTACTCTTGGCTTTTAATGTTAGAGATAAAATTACACTATTTTATACATTAAGGGTAAAATTACTCCCGATCTAAAACGTTAAGGGTATTTTTGCACCTTAACTCAGTTAAATTTATTGATTCAGTGATAAAGTTTTGGTTACACTAGTAGATAAAGTTGAAGCTAACGAATAAAATGATTTTATTTATTTATTTATTTATATTTATATTGAACCAATGAATGATTTTACAGTAAAACCTCTATATAGGAATACTCTATATAGGAATAACCTATATTTTGTTATAAAAAAACTCGGTCCCAACTTGGACCAGTTATAAATAGGAATAACCTCCCAAACGTTATTTGTTATACACTTTTCAAGTCCCACCTTTAGAAATTATGCCTCCATATAGTAATAATTATATATTTATATGTATATATTAAGAATTCAAACTAAATCATAAAATATTAAAAAAAAAACTATTGAAATTATCTATGAGTTGGAAACCCAAACTACAACTTGAAATTATAAATATTTAGTATTTTCATCGATGTTTATATTTTTTCTATAAAACTCTTTCAATTATCTATATATTGAAAACCTAAACTCTAAATTGAAATTCTAAATATTTAATTTATTCCATTAATGTCTATGGTTATACATTATATATAAACCATGCATGCATGTGATAATCTTAACCAATTTCAAGTGATATTATTTGAAATTTAAAATTATATGTGTTGAGAAATTTTATTATACCAAACTCTATTTAGTAATAACCTCCCAATTGTTATATAAATAGGTCGGTCCTAAGTGTATTCCTATGTAGAAGTTGTACTGTATTAAGATGTGGCTGAAAAGATTTTCAAAAATAAAAACAAAAATATAAGATCATAGTCTTTGAATATTTCCATTGATGCAGCTGAATAAATGTGGACCTACAAACTTTATCCACGTGGCCATCAAAAAGCAAACATTTCCACGTGGCTATAAGAAAAGCAAACTTTAATGCTCCCTAATATATAGTGGATTACTATACCCAGCTCCAATTTCACACTTTCAGCCTTAAAAAAAGATGTAACCGCCCTTTAACCAAAAATTGAAAATTCCAAACCCTCCCAAACTCTTTCAAACTCTCCCAAATACATTCTGATCCGAAATCAAAGACAACACGTTTGATGGAGAGCAATCTGTTATCACCGGGAAGAGACGGGAGTGATGCTGTGTCTGAAGTTGAGGTATTTTTCCGATTGAAATTCCTTTGATTTCTGTAAATTTTTTAAAAAATAATTCGCTGGTTCGACCCTCGGGCGTGTGAGCATCACGCCCCACCATGTGGTGGGGCGTATGAGCATCACGCCCGACCACGCGGTGAGGCGTGATATCCAGACGCCCGCGTGTCGGATTGGCAAAAAAATAGATTTTTTCCTCCCAAAACCCATGAAATGGCATTTTCGTCCTTTCACGGGGCTAGGGATGGAAATTTGGGACTGGGTTTAACAATATAATTAAATGTAGCCGTCAAAAAAATTATATTCTTTATCCAAATTTTAAGATTTTTATTAACTTTTATTAGGAAAATAAGTCTCTTTCTAGTTTATTTTATATTAATTTGATTAATTTAATATAATAGATTTTGGTAGATTTTTTCTTTTCTAATTCGAGTTTTTTTTTTTAGTTTTTTCTCTCTTTGTGGGTAGTTGTGGTATCTCCTTATATGGATAGTAGGGATGTAAATGGTGCGGGAATTCTCCGTCCCCATGGTGACTTTTCTCGACAGAGACGAAGTGTAATATCCCGCATTTTATATTTAAGAGATATATTTGTAAAAAAAAAAAATTATTTGAGTTATATATATATATAATGGTGGTAATATCATCACTCTGATGTTACTGTACCGTGGTTTTGAGAATTTCTGTAAATTATTATTATTATTCGATTTATTTGATTTGAGTAAATATAGCAATATTATTTGATTTCTCTGCACCATCATTTTTGATAAATTCTGAAAACAAATTTGAAACTTATCTGCATATCTGCCTGTTCCCCCGTCTGTTGTGCTATGATTATCACTCATTGAGATTTTCGCTCGCATAGACGGAAATCTCATACCACGTTGATTTTATATTTTTCAGATTAAGATCTCTATAGTTAGGCAGACATTTGGGTTCGATATTGAAGGAGGATATTTTTATCTAGACATGGTTATTGTATAGATTGGAGACTTTCGGATATTTTGTGGTATATATTTCCTTACAGTTTAAGTTGTATCATCATGTTAGAAGGATTTATTAGTTAGATCAGTATTATTTGAAATTAAATTCGAGGCTAGCATAGGTTGAGGTAATCTTAATTAATGCGCCGGCCATGACGAGGTCGGGTCGTGACAAAAGTGGTATCAGAGCCGGGTTTAGATATTTTTTTTTTGACAATGATGCAACTAAAGATATTATTTGAAGTTTAGGTTAATAATTTAAATATCATAATTGAGGTCTGTTGTTCATACCGGTGGACTGATGCAGGATGAGTTGAAATCATGGGTCTATAAGTGTGCATCCAATTGTTAGAAAATTTTAGTGGTTTATATGGCTAACGATTAATTTGGAGTTTCTTATATCAAGGTTTTAGTTATTATAAAGTCCTTGGAGGTGATAGATTTAGATGCCTTTAATATTGATATTATAATTTGGAGTTGGTTACCTCATCAATTATTTTGAAAGTCTGCCAATGAGGGTTGGTCCGAGTGTAAAGCGTTGAACCTCTGCTTGATAGGTTTGAGGTTCGATTCCCCACTCTGTTAAAATTTAGCCCTCATTGGTAGGTGATCTGTAAATTCCACTGTAAACCCTTATCGAGATCTGTGGTTTGTCCTTCACTTAGGAGTGGGTAGACATACCCTTACCTAAACTTTTGATTACCAAAAAAAATTATTTTGAAGGTCTTTTTATACAATTTGGAGAACTAAGTGGAAGTTATTTGAGGGTTTTTTTAATGCTCTATAGATTTAAGATATAAAATTGAATAGTAATATATATGGACTTTGAGAGTGGAGTTATTTCCTTTGAGTTTGTCTTATTAAGGATTTGAGTGACTATAGATTTTTTTAGGTCTTTAGTGTGGGTTAGTAATAATTTGGAGTTGGTTTGATTAAAGTTTTAGTTAGCAATTATCCTAATAAAGGAATTTTTGTGCATTGCTTTCATGTTCCTGGAAAATTAAAGTGACTTCCTATTTATATGGGATTTTTAGTGCTTTACAGAGTCTTCATTATTTGATTATAAAGTAATAAGATATTAGTAAGGGTTTACGTTACTTTTGATTGGAGATTGATCAAGGTCATATTTGCTTAAGGTTTATAATCAAAATGGCTTATAGATATTTGGAGAACCAAATTGGAAGTGTTTTATAAATTAAAGGAGGAAATTGAAAGTCTATCATAAGTTCAGTTAATTCATAAAGTTGTTTGTTGCAAATTTGGGTTCATAATGGATATAATATGTATTTCGTCGATGTAACATTAGTCCTTAGAATTGTTAAATTTAAGTATTAGTTGGATATTAAAAGCTTTCAAAGATTGAAATAGCGGGTAGAAGGATATTAAGTTTTACGTGATTTTTCTTGTAACTCGTTATTTTTCTCAGAATGACAAGTTAGTATTTCACATTAAGTGCGCTATGCCTTCAAAGATGTGTTATTAGTTAAGACGGATGCATATAATTTCGATGATATATCGTTTGAGAGCCACACAGTGAAGTATGTTGTAAAATAGTTGACGTTGAGTTTTTGATAATACATAGGCTAAATTCAAGGGAAGCGTGACATGGCAGTGCATGATTCATGTTCATTAATCTAGGCTTTTTGATAGAAGACTTACAGTATTTTAAATTTCGAGGTCGAAATTTAATTAAGGGGGAGAGAATGTAATATCCCGCATTTTATATTTAAGAGATATATTTGTAAAAACAAAAAAAAAGATTATTTGAGTTATTATATATATATAATGGTGGTAATTGTCAAGATTTATATTTTTATTAGTTTATAAATATTGGTTGTTTATGAAAATGGTAGATAATTACCAAAGTGAAAAAGTAGTTTGTAAAGCTATTTTATCTATTTATTTTATTATATTCTATTTTAAAAAAAAATCCATCAAATCTTAATTATCTCCTATGTTTAAGCAACAGTGTTCTATTATAATTCTCTAAGAAAATCGTTTTCAATTTTGAGGTTTCAATTTTGTAAAAACTAGGTTTCATTTTTGTACACTTTTCCATAAATCAAATTTGACAGCCATCATCTAGGAAGAGCTTTCACATATGGCATTGAGCTTTCTCACAAATGAAAAAAAAAGGGTAATTTACTTATTAATTATTTTATATATATATATATATATATTTTCATGGTGTTAGAAAATTATATTTTCTCTATATATCATAGTTTTCATTAAACTCGTATTTTAATACCATTTAAATTCATTTATTTCGATTCCCTAATAGTTTAATTTGACCCAATCTTATTTGGGTTGTAGATTTCAGTGGGTATGATAGAAATTTTGGAGTAATTTTAGTTGGATATGTTGATCGAATAGGAAATTTGATGGTGTTCGAATGGATTGGGAAGATTGATAACTAAGCTTTGGATCTTGCTATTATTTGGAGTTCGAGGTGAGTGATAATTATGGTTCATGACACTATTTGTTTGATTTTGAAATCTCTATCATGAAATCTGTTTGATAAAAGTATTTCGTTCGGTCTTTTGGTAATTAATATTAAAAGGTTTGATAAATATAATTCTATCCGATTTTTTTATTGATCTCCTATTTCCGTTTCTTTAAGATAGTTGTGATGAACTTTCCTAAAAATGTTATTTGTTCAAAATAGCCCTTATTCTAGTTAGATGATAAAATATTTTCTTGAGCTTAAACTTATTTGTCAAATATTCTCTGCGTTAGAGCGTAGGCTTCTGGGAACAGACCTTTTATACATTATTTTTTTATATCATTTATTTTATTTGGAAATGGAAAACTCTTTTGAGGTTATATTTAATTCTGATAATCGATTGATTTATCTGTTACCGTTTGGATTGAAAATCTGAAATTTTATTCGAATTCTGCCGTCTGGATATTTAAGTTATTCGAAAAATATTATGAGATATAAATTATACACTTTGAAACCGGTACATGTGCTCAGTATTATCTGTATCTATTTTCATGTCTCACTAACCTTCATATTAGGCTTGCATTATTTGTTATTGTTTTATCTGTGTATGTGTTTGTCTTTGTGTCAGTTGTATTAGAATCATGCATAAGGTCGGTGAAGGCATTCTGTATCTGAATCTGGTAGCGCTACCATTTGTGTCTGTTATCTGGCCTTTGGTGATGTGGAATATCATCACTCTGATGTTATTGTACCGTGGTTTTGAGAATTTCTGTAAATTATTATTATTATTCGATTTATTTGATTTGAGTAAATATAGCAATATTATTTGATTTCTCTGCACCATCATGTTTGATAAATTCTGAAAACAAATTTGAAACTTATCTGCATATCTGCCTGTTCCCCCGTCTGTTGTGCTATGATTATCACTCACTGAGATTTTCGCTCGCATAGACGGAAATCTCATACCACGTTGATTTTATATTTTTCAGATTAAGATCTCTATAGCTGGGCAGACATTTGGGTTCGATATTAAAGGAGGATATTTTTATCTAGACATGGTTATTGTACAGATTGGAGACTTTCAGATATTTTGTGGTATATATTTCCTTACAGTTTAAGTTGTATCATCATGTTAGAAGGCTTTATTAGTTAGATCAGTATTATTTGAAATTAAATTCGAGGCTAGCATAGGTTGAGGTAATCTTAATTTATGAGCCGGTCATGACGAGGTCGGGTCGTGACACGAAGAATCCCCGATAAGAATACCCCTAAGATGGGATGAAGATAGTTTTGTCCACTGTGGCGGAGATAGAGAAAGATATGGTTTGAGATATGGTTTTGTCCACTAGTGCTTCTTAAAAGTTTACAGTTTTAGGTTTTATTGATCTTTTTAAACATAAACGGTGATTCCCCGCAGGAAACAGAAAACCAGGAATGAGGATAAGGTTTTTGGAACATATGTAAACTAGGAATGAGGATTTTTATTGCCCTATTTCATATAGTCTAGAGTCGCGTTTTAGCCCTTTTTATATGCTTTTCTAGCCTAAATACTCTAGTTTATAAGGTATTGATATTGTGTAGATTTAGCAACACCGTAGAGCGTCCCTGTGAGGCGCCGTTGGGATCGGCCGGGGGCACTCCGATGCCTAAGTTAGTAAACTTCTTAAGAGAATAAACTGTAATGACAAAGCAAAGCTAAGAAGAGTGTGTAAGTGTACCTCTGTTGTCATGTTACAATGGTATTTATACATGTTTGAGTGATAACTGTAATAACTTTCTCTTAATGCTCTTTTAATGAAGAGTAATCCTCCTTTAATGCAATCTAACTCTCTCTTCTAACCTCCAAGCTTTGGCAGGTTTTGAGATATCTTTAATGCTAGCTTAATGCTAGTGAGTTACGCCGTATAGTCATTCATTTCTTCTAAAGGCGGATCGCCATATGGGGCGGATCCCTTCCTTCTCTTTCCGGGTGGATCTTTGTAAGGACCCGCGGACTGACACCGTACTTCCAACTATGAGCTGTGTGGCGGATCCTAAGAAGGAATACTCAAGACGACACTGTATTTCTATCTGTACGCCATATACATCTTGGAGGCGGGCCTTTTCCCCTTAAGCCCTCTTTGCTATGGAATATCTTCAGTTTAGTCCTTCATGTTTCATGGCGGATGTTATCAGAAGCCTCCCCTAAATGGTCTTTTAAGTTATTTAGGACTTCTCAGCTTCTTCGCATGCTAATAGCATTTATTGTACCTGACAGACACCTTTATCTAGGCCAATGACGTTTTTACAGGTGGCAGTTCTCGACACGGATTTCGAAACTATTTAATCATTTCACTAAATAGAAAAGGCTTTCCTTTCAACTTCTTCCATCTTCACTTTTGCTCTCTACGATTTTCTTCAATCATCTGCAGATGCTTTAATCTCTCTCTACCTTTCGATTTTTCATGCAAGTTCATCTTTCTACTGTAATTTCTCCATTCTTTCTTGAATTTCTGTTTATTGAATGCTTCTTTCATCTTCTACTTCTTCTTCCGAGCGAACCTCGAGTTTGAACTTAAATTCTTCTTTGGTGCCTTCTTCGTTTCGTATTCCCATTGCGACTATTAAGGCCCAAAACCTTACCTCTAGAGAAGAAGCAAGTTCTTCGGCTCCTAAAAAGAAAGGGGCAAAATCCCCTAAAATGGAGGTGACCTCTTCCAATTTTAGCTTTACCCTCCTGATAACCCTTCAATCTCTATACCCCTGGCTCCGAGCAGCTTCTTGCTTGGTTCCTACACCTTATCAGAGACCTGCGTCCCCCCTAGGGGTTATTTTGCATGTCTATCAAAGCCACGTTGAAAGGGGCTTTAGTTATCCGGTCCCCAAGATGGTTGGGGACATTCTTGAATTTTTCTATATCCCTATTTGCCAACTACATCCAAACGGTTGGTTAGACTTAATACTGGATACTTATTTGGCGGCAAATCTGGGCTTAATTCTGAGCCCTCGCATTTTCCGAACTCTTCACACTATGTCCAAGCGCGGGGTGGAAAGTCACATTACCTTTTCCAAATTGAAAGGGTATTCGCCTTTTCATAGTAAAATGTCAAACGTCCATCGTTGGGAGCAAAGATTTTTCTTTGTGAAGATTGTGGAAGGCGTACCTCTTAGGTTTCCTGCCAGATGGAACTATAAACCAAAAGAGAAGGCGAATCAGAAGTTTTACCTTACCCAGGAGGAGAAGAATACTCTACGGATTCTTCGGTCTCTCAAGCATGACTTTTGGACGTATGACCAAGCTTTGGCTATTATGAAGTCTGGCGAACCCCTAGCAACGATACGGGACGGAGAGATCCGCTACAAATATTTCTACGCTTTTGAAGGTATCTTCTGCCTTTTTTGATCCACCTTATTAACCTGTTTTTGTCCTTCGCCCCTTCTTACAGGGGGAGAATTAACGCCAAGGATGTTATTGCAGAGAGGCAAAAACTTCAGGCAGCTCTGGTCGCCCAGGAGAAGGCGAATGTTGCGCTTAGCAAGAAGGACGGAAAGCGTCCTGCGACCTCTGGTGCCCAAACCCCTCCTTCTTCGAAAAAGGCTAGGGCGGACGGTCCTCCTCATGAGCAAGTTTCACAAGTCGACGAATCAGATCAACAAATGATTCCGGCGAAGACTTCTAAGGTCTCCTTATTCTCCTCCTCCTTTTCTCAGGTATGCCTTTTTCTTTTGATGTGTTTTTGTAAAAAATATTAGGATCTACCTTTGTCTTAGTTTGGCCCTTCACATGGATTTTCAGTCTTCAAAGCCTGATCTCGGAGGTTATTGGTTATCCAAGCATGGTCCTGGGTTGGTCCTGGCTTCAGAGCACATAATGCATGATATTGAGGAAGCTATCGGCAAACTTCCTGTTGTTTTGGAGACGAGGACCAAGTACAAGACCCTAACCCACCTTAAAATGATCAAGCGGCGGTCTTTAGCGATATGTGATATTTTTGATCCTGGTATCTTTCATACTTTCCTTCTCTAACTTACTCTTTCTTTTACTATCTGTTTCAGACCATTGATCACTGCAATATTGTGGAGGTGGACATCACTATGAACGCGGTGAATGAAGCTCGTCTCAAGGAGCTAGAAGGTGAAGTCTCCCTTGCCAAGTCCAATGCTCAGGCGGCAAGTGCTTTAGTGAATGGTTTAAAGGAGAAGCTTGCTGATCTGGAGAAGAAGCTAGAGGAGAAGACCTCAGAAGCTGCCAAGTTGTCTGAGGAGCTGAAGGCAGAGCGAGATAGGCGAGAGAAGGATTGGGAGCATTTAGAGGGAGCTTGCAGACTCCGTGCCTACTATTATGGCGAACATATCCTGGCGGCTCTTCTGAAAGACTTCCCAGATGCTGGCATTGACGACCCCCAAGTGGAAGTTCCTTTCGAGAATGAAGCAGTTTACTATGCTTCTTTAGAGGATGTCAGAGCGGTCATTTTCAAGGAAGCTTTTGCCTCTCCTACCGTGCCAAGGAGGAGTGGAGAGATTATCGACTTGGAGGGCGTTGTTCAGGACATGGAGGACGCCTTGGAGGATGATGATGTTGCGGCTGATAAGGATCTCCCTAAGGCGGATGAATCAATAGGAGGTCAACATAACCTTGCTCTTGAACTTGCGCCGAAGCTTGTTGAAGCTAACCTAAGCGCCTCTCCCCTTGATAACAATGTTGATGACCTTACTATTTAAGGTCTTCTTTTTGATGTAAAAATGCTACAATATCATCTTGCACATTCCTTAATATTTATTTTGCTTCTCTTTAAGAAGTATTTTGCTTTTGGATGCATGCCTTTTTCTTTAAGCATTCACTTAGTTATATGCTTTTCGGGAGATACATAAGTGTAACTTATTCCCTAAACTGCCCCTTTTTAAGTATTTCAGACTTGTCACCATATCACATGTTTTTGATCCACCATATTAATCTTTCAAGTATTTAAACTTTTCCACCATATTCCGGGGTAGGTGGCCAGCCGTCCCTCGGTAAGCTTGCGATAAGCTTTTAAGGATTTCCTTTGTGCAGGAGGTATCCGCCCATTAATAGGATATCTAACTGACCACTTTACAAAGAAGTGTCTATCCGTTGCAGGAAATTTATAATTTGGATCCGCCCTATGAAGGGACTTTTAAAAGATTCCTTCACGGGGAAGAGAATCTGCCCTATTGCGGAGGGACTTTGTATAAAATCTTATCTAGGGAGAAACAATGGAGAACATTAATGGAGAATTTGCCCTATGGAGGGGCTTCGCCTAAAATCTCTTTACAAGAGATGCAATGGTGATCATAAATGGAGAATCTATGCCTTCCCTCTTGGTTAGAAGACATTTATGTATTATATGCTAGAAAGAAACATGCAAGCAAAAATCAATTTCAATAACAATTCATTTATTGAGCAAGAAATGGCTTGCCTTTATTACAATGGTGAATAGCCGCTCTTGTGAGCCTCATTAAAACCTTATAACAAGAAAAAACCCATTGGGAAAAAATATTATTCTAAGGAAAAAGAGTACTCAAGGCCTTTTTCCTTCTACTTCTGAAAGTATTTGCGGAGATTCTGGATGTTCCAAGTTCTTGGTATCTCTGTTCCATCCATATCCTCAAGCTTGAAGGTGGCGGCTCCAATTTTAACCGCTACACGGTATGGTCCCGTCCAGGTTACGCCTAACTTGCCTTTTCCATCTGCCGACTGGATTTTATCCGCCTTCTTCAGGACTAAATCCTTTATTTAGCTCCATTAGGCGAGCGTTTTTGTTGTGATAGGAGGTGACTCGCTGCTTATATGCGGCGATTCTGGTAGAAGCTTTATCCCTATTTGTTTCAAGATCATCCAGGCTTTGTCTAAGCCTCTCTTCATTTTGTTGCTCACAATAAAAGGAGACTCGCCCACTTGGATTCTTGATTTCAATGGGGAGAACTGCCTCGACTCCATAAGTGAGAGAGAATGGAGTTTCCCCAGTCGCCACCCTGGGGGTTGTACGGTACGCCCACAAGACTGACATCAACTCATCCGCCCAACATTTCTTCTTTTCTCCCAATCTTTTCTTAATCCCCTTGAATAGCGTACGATTTGTAACCTCGGTCATCCCGTTTGATTGCGGATAATAAACA
Source organism: Euphorbia lathyris (assembly GCF_963576675.1). NCBI lineage: Eukaryota > Viridiplantae > Streptophyta > Magnoliopsida > Malpighiales > Euphorbiaceae > Euphorbia > Euphorbia lathyris. The sequence goes on from NC_088914.1 coordinate 1,834,531, forward strand.
GAGGTGAAGTTGTTGGTGATTCCCCAATCTGAGCAGTATTTCTTGAATTCTTCATAATTGAACTGTGTCCCATTCTCCGTGACAATCGTATGAGGTACGCCAAATCTTCCAATAATATTTTCGTGGAGGAAATCTATCATTCGCCTAGTAGTAATAATTGAAACGGGTTCGGCCTCCGCCCATTTGGTGAAATGATCTACAGCCACTATCACGAACTTGTATTATCTCTTGGTAGGCGGGAAGGGTCCTACTATATCAATGCCCCAGGTGGCGAATGGCCAGCCTTCCATGATTGGTCTTTGAAGCGCTTTGTGTACATGTGTTTCATTTGCGTGAATTTGACAATTGTGAGGCCGAGGGCACTCTGATGCCTAAGTTAGTAAACTTCTTAAGAGAATAAACTGTAATGACAAAGCAAAGCTAAGAAGAGTGTGTAAGTGTACCTCTGTTGTCATGTTACAAGGGTATTTATACATGTTTGACTGATAACTGTAATAACCTTCTCTTAATGCTCTTTTAATGAAGAGTAATCCTCCTTTAATGCAATTTAACTCTCTCTTCTAACCTCCAAGCTTTGGCAGGTTTTGAGATATCTTTAATGCTAGCTTAATGCTAGTGAGTTACGCCGTATAGTCATTCGTTTCTTCTAAAGGCGGATCGCCATATGGGGCGGATCCCTTCCTTCTCTTTCCGGGTGGATCTTTGTAAGGATCCACGGACCGACACCGTACTTCCAACTATGAGTTGTGTGGCGGATCCTAAGAAGGAATACTCAAGACGACACCGTATTTCTATCTGTACGCCATATACATCTTGGAGGCGGGCCTTTTTCCCCTTAAGCCCTCTTTGCTAGGGAATATCTTCAGTTTAGTCCTTCATGTTTCATGTCGGATGTTATCAGGTATTCTGCCTCATATTGATCTGATAAGTGTTTTGAGTCATTTTAGATACAATCGGGCAATAATCGAAACAAAAAGGATAAAAATAAGATAGTAGCTCAGCGAGCTACATGAGTAACTCGGTGAGCTACACAACCAGCTCGACGAGGAGCATTCAGCGAGAAGTCAACCATAAAATAAAAGTCAAACTAGGAAATATTGCGAAAAACTAGAGTAGCTCCTCAAGCTGATCGACGAGCTACGGCGAATCAAAAAACCAATTCCTATCGCGACTCTAAGTCCGATCCAATCTAACTCTAGTCACTCTATTCCGATCCTAAAAAAGCTAGAAGACCTAATTCGACCAAATGGAGACCCCAAGCACTATAAATAAGAAGGCCGCCTCGACCGCCTAAGCATTTCAAATCGAGAATTCGCCTCGATTTTCTCCGATTAGTCCCTCTAGGCATTTTTTTTCTCATAGCCGATTTTTAGCAATTTGGGCTCCGCCTAGGCTGCCTCGACGACGCCTAGACCGCCTAGACGCCACCTAAGTGAAGATGAAGCTTTTTTTGTGAATTTATTTTTTTTCTTTATTATAATTCATTTTTGAGTTGTTTCAATGATATTGTTGTTGAAATGTTGATGTTTACACGTTTTTAAAGATATATGTTCCAAATATACATATTTTTCTATATTAAATAATTTTATATTATTGATTTAGATATTATAATATATATTTTAATTCAATATATATAATAATTTTTTGATTAACAAATAAAAAATACAAATATACAAAACCGATTAATCCTCGATTAATCATCGACTTATCGCCGATTAATCATCGAGGGTCTGTCCATCCGACTAGCGTCTAGTGTTTTTTACAACCTTGTAATTTATATCAATTCATCATTCAATTTAGTTTTACCTGAATTTTTGTTCACTTTACACTTTCGTTCTTTGTAAAATTTAATTCTACTTTCGTTTACTTCAGATTGTTTAAGGTATTTTTGTTCTTTTATCACAAGAAGTAAATATTGGTTTGTTCATCTCATCTTTATTCGTTTATATTCTTGAATTAATAACCCGATTCGATAAACATAGGTTCATGATCATTCCATCTTATTCCTCCTTTGTGTTTTAGCTCGAACATGAGCTAAACCACCTTTGGTTAGGATGGAGCTGAACCGTGTTTGACGAACATGGGCTATTAAAGAGTGTTAATGTTGTGTTGTAAGAAATAATGAGAAAATTAGTCAAAATCTATTACTCGCCTTGAACTTAGAAACCTAATCAAGTAATTGGTAAGAGAGGTTGAATTGTGAAACCTAATCGAGTAAACGATTCAACCAAGTAGTTTAACTATTCGTATACCTTAACATGATAGTGCGACTTTGTAGTCTAGGTGACGGCTTAGCTTTAGCTTTCAACGCAATTAATTCTTCCTACCACACTTAGAGATTTTGCTTAGCTAAGCATCGGCCTAAGGGTTTCAGGAATAGAGTTAATTGCTCTAGACTCGGATTGTTAGCTTTATAAGGGAAGTTATCGTCTCAAGTTATCTTCGATACACACAAGGTACACGAATTAATCCATATAAATCAACACGGGGATCCAAAGTCTTCGCCTTTTCCATTCATACGTAGACAAAACAAACATTACTTATTCGCTTGCTAGTTTAAAGTAGTAATTAATAGTGACAACAAACCAATCAATTTAATTATTCCTTAGTTAATAAAGAATCTTAGTATGGATAGGGAATTGAGAACTAGTTTCTATGGGATCAATATTGTTCTAAAAGACAATACTACTTCATGTGATAGAGTCTACTTGATTTTAACCGATATATTAGAATTATCCCTATCAAGGTCTCGTGGGGACGGTGATGGAGACAACCGTCTAACTCGCGGGGATAGGAATAGGGAATCCCTGACTTTTTTCGGGAACAGAGATAGGAAATGCATTCCCTGCTCCACCCTGCCCCATTTACATCCTAATGGGTGGTTGTCATTTATATTCCTATATCGGTGTTATCATGTTTTCCTTCGTGGAAAACTATGAGAGTTTTGTCTTTAATCACATAGATATGTCTCATTGAAAAATCATGAAGTCATTCATAGAGAAAAAGATTATGAAGTCGATTTTGGGTAGAGTGTTTCTTGTCATTGTGCTAAAAAAACGTTTCAAGCATGGTCTACTATTGTTCTATCAGGATCTACAATATTGAAAATGCAGATTCAAACTTCTCTAATGTACGTTTAGATTGTAATTGTTTAATTACTTATGTCAAGATATACTAGTTTTCTTATGAATTCAATAATTATCTTTCTTTTAAGAAAAATATATTAATGCTTTCAAACTCCTAAAGTGACATATCTAAGTACAATTGTTTATGGGTCAAGCTCGACTTGACTCAGCGAGCTTTTACCAAAAAAAAAAATTAGCCAAAACAAACCCAAACCCAACTAGTGCTTTCTTTATTCAACGGAAGCCCACTCTAGATATAGACATGCTTTAATGAGCCTGCTCCAGACCGAACCTAAAATTATTTTTTCTTGTCCAAGCCCAGCCCGATAGGTGTGGGCCACGTGAAAACCTAGGCATGTTAACATGTCTAGATCTACAGGGAAGTTAGAATAACATTTGGACACCCACTGATTATCGAAAAAATGTCGAAATACCTCATGAAAACTGTGTTTAGAGTTTTTTTTTTCAAAAATATTTAAAATATCAATTGAATAATCATAGATCACAAAAGAATACTCAAATAATTCATGGATCTATCACTGCTCTTGAATATACAAAGTCAAATGCAATAACATCACTCAACTTTAATCATCATTTTAACTTTTAATATTTAAATGTATGTTACAAAAATAATGGTGATAAATGAAACCTAATTCCAACCACAAGCGTTTTAAGGGGAAAACTTACCTATACTTATGTTTATAGCTAGCTAATGTACAACAGTATTTATATGGACTCTGACTGACTAAATGAATTTTAAAAGTCACTGTTAGATCTAGACTTATTATTAGAATCCTAGAATGGAGATTAACATCATTCTAAGGCTTAAATAAGAGGAATTTCGTTAAGATTATCAGTTATAGGTGCAATCCTCATAGGAGTGATACTCTACATACTCTATATTACTTGATAAAATAAGATGAACTTACCTTAGTTGCATGATACACTTTTCTAGCATCATTGCGATGTTAGACCTCTCATATATCTGAACCCAAGATAACAATGAGGGTAATGTACTCGGTTTCCTATGGACTCAGTTGTCAGCTGGTATTCGAATTAGCCTCAATAAAAGTGATATGATCTTCCATCGTCGTGAGAACACTAGTTTAAACTTCACTTCTTGTACATGTATTAGGAAAACATAGCATATAGACAAAGACAAGGAAATTCTCCTCCAATAGTATGGCATGGTGTAGCAAATAATATTTTATGCACGTCAAAAACTCAAATGACATTGCCTATGGGGTACGAAAGATATCTTCAGTTTGGTGTTAATCACAATGGTTAAGGCAACTGAGAAAATGACGTTCTCAGTTCACTACGTCACGAGGCCATCCTAGAAAGGAAGTCTGTTAAAGCATACGAGTCTTCAGGGCTCAAGGATTTTGTGATTCTTGTTACAAGTTTCTTGGTGATCTTACTAATAGGAGGAACATAAGAAGAAATGAGGAAGGTGTTGGTTACTAGTTATGAGGTAACGACTCTAATCACTCTCATGGCATGATGATTTCTCAAGTCCACGCTCACTGCACCAACAATAACGTAATGAGAAAATTCATGGTGTGAGTCGATATCTTCTTAGAAGATATGGTTCAACGTTCCTCTGATATTCCTGCAAGACAGAGACAAAGATTGGCCAAATTCAGACGAGGGACTCCATGTCGCTCAAGTCTGTTCTATTCTAAAGAGAGGAAAAGTATCTACAATTCAGTATATTCTGAATATGAACAAAGTGGCTCTAGAATTGGGTATATTCTGAATATGAACAAACTGACTCTAATCTTTTGAGGAATGAATCCTTAAAGAGGCACGACTCTGTATTTTCAAGAGATAAATATGTATGCCAAAAACTCCTAATTAGAATAGGACTGAGATACCTAACCAAGAACAATCGTGCCTGCAAGTGGGACGAATCTGAAAATCTAACAAAGGGGAGGAGGATCTAGTTAATAACTATCTAAAAGTTTAGATCTTTGTGTGATTTTGAATCCAAAATATCTGTTTTTGTGGTCATTAAAAAATATCTACCTCACTTCCAAAAGTAATTTAAAAGAGAAAAATTATCTCACATATTTAAAGACTCGTATAACTTCTAATTAAATAATGTGAGATATTTAATAATCTTTTTGCATATAGAGTGTAATAATTAAAAGTTTTCCATACAATTTTTTTTGGCTTCATACATATGGTGCTCCCTATACTTGATCTAGAACGTCAACGGTCCTTCTAAACTTTCAAAAGTTCTAAATAACCTCATATTTTTATCTAATTGCATTCAGTAACCATATATTCTTGTCCTGCTGTATTCAACAACTATCTATTCTTATCCAATTGTATTTAATAACTCCAAAACTTCAACTACCCCTCGAAACTTTCAAAAGAATCTAATTGTTTGTTTAATATTTTCTTTTTGACACGTGACGCGCACTTTGGCACGTGGCAGAACGTGCCTATCATTTTCTATATCCAACAAATTCTATTGAGAAATAGATAGTTACCGAACACAATTAAATTAGAATATAAAGTCATTTGGAACTTTTAAAAGTTGAGGATACTATAGAGGATAGAGTGTAACATATATATTAGGGATAAGGTGCAAAAATACCCTTAACGTTTACAACGTTGGCAAGTTGGATCAATTTCAGATATTATTATAAAATGCAGATATTTTGTTCTTTATTCACGTCTGTTGATTCTAAAGAAAAAATTCATGTTTTTTATGATTTAATAATAGAATTGAAGATTAATATTTTTAAATTCGACGAAATATTTGAATTTTTTGTCCAACCCGTACAAAATACAGTATAGTTTTTTTAATCTTTTTTTTTAAATTCACGTTTAATCATATGTTTGTGATCTGTTACAAATAAGTGATAAAATGACGCACATGTGAAGTGTAGATGACAAAATTCATGACCGAGAAGATAATTTGATGAATTATTTTTCAAATCGACCCAATTTGTCAATGTTAGGGGTAAAATTACTCTTTACTGCCAACTTTAGAGGTAGAATTACACCATTTTAGACGTTAGGTATAAAATTGCTAATCGCTATAAACGTTATGAGCATTTTTTTCACATTATCCCTATATATTAAGCATTTTTTATAAGCATACAAATTAATGAATTTACTTTAAAAGTGTTGACATGTGAATATTTTGGTGACATGGAACATAAAAAGGAGGCTTAATACATCATTTGCCCCCTGAACTTGCATAAAATGTTCAGTTAGCTCCCTAAATTTACATAAAATATAATCAATTGATCATTCGGTTGCAAAAAAAAAAGTAAGTTAAACGCGGAAGATCTATTCCACGTGTCTTAGAATGTCATTACATAATTCAAGAAAAGAGTAAAAATGAAGTTATTACTTGCTCAACTATAAACCTTGTATTCTCTAATATTACAACTGCAACACATCGATCTTGATTGTTTTACTTTTTTTAAGACGCGTGTAATATATTTTTCGCATTTAACTTACTTTTTTACAACTGAGTGATCAATTGATTACATTTTACGCAAGTTCAGGGGGCTAACTGAATATTTTATGCAAGTTTAGGGGGCTATCGAAACACTTTAAAAGAGCAGTGGGCCAATCAAACTTTTTGGACAAATTGAAGAGACAGATGATGTATTAAGCCTAAAAAGGAAGAATAAACTTCTAGCCAATAGAAAGGAAGAATAATATACTGTGTGCATGTGCATGAAAGTGAGAGTGAATCCTTGAGATATGAATAGTGGTCCATTTTAAGATAAATGTGGATGCATCATCTCATCCCGAATAAAGAAAAGTTATATACATTCTAGTACTTACCTTTCGGCCCTACTACTTTTTTGAATTTTCATCCAACTCCATTAATTAACATTTTCTCTTATCTATTCTAAAAAATTTATAGGTATAATTTCCATAAATGTGCATAATATATTCCATGGATTAGTACTATGTTAGTTATCATGTGGACAAAGTATAGAGAACATATTGAAAAAGCTACTTTTGATGTGCATATTTATAGATTATGGGCCTAATACATTCCCGGGCTCCACAACTGACCTCCTGAACTTCAAAATATTACAATTATTTCGAACAAATAACTCCTCAAATGTTATGTGGTAGCGTGTGATTGGCAGTGGAGGTTAGTTGTAAATTTTTGAAGTTCTAGTCGGTTCGGACCTCCACTTAGTTTCACCTAAGCTTCAGCGTGGTCATGGATAGATCAACCAGGTTCCGCACTGCCATGTGGCATGTGAGGGGTTATTTGTTCCAAATAAGTAAGTTGATGGGGTTAGTTGTAACGTTTTGAAGTTCAGGGGTTATTTGTCCCGTGTAACTTAATATGATTAGTTCCAAGGGAGGGTTAGGAACTAATATAACTTTTTCGCTTAATAGTGCTGACTTAATTAAATATTTGATAATTTAACTCAGCTTTAGGTCAGCAAGGCTGAGTGAAGTGTGACACAGCTGTTAGACGAGGTGCCGCGGCCTCATCTCCCGGGCGGACCGAGGGGTGGACAGCTCATGGCGACGTAAGCGGTGATTAGCGCCGAAAGCAACCAATCGTGGAATCAAGCTGCTCGGCAGGACCGGAGCTCGGAGTATGGAAGAGTCGCCACCCACGAATGGGAAAATGAACACCGATCCCTTGCGGGAGACCGGTGAGGGTTCGGGAAACTTAGGTACGAGCCGAGAAGGCTAGCTCCTTTCTAGAGAAAGGCTACTAGGCACCCCGACATCGCCCGGTTATGAACCACCGGCCTCCTACTCAACGTGTTAGGCGATAACGGACTAATCGCATATCTCTTTAAGTTTGAAATTCATTTGAAACCTTTTCTTTCTCGTTTTGAAACCGTTTTGAGCACATATTATTGAAAGCCATTTTGGTAATGAATCACCCATTTACATCAGTTCAAAATACATAGGAGAGAGAGGGGGGAGAAGAAAGAGTCGATTTTTATAGTGTGTCTTGTGTTTCGATTCATATGTTAACTCTACGCTAAACTCACTCCCTTAAAACGAGTTAATTTACATGGTTCGTACATTAATCGCCGTTGGAACGATTTAGGTACGTTTCAAAACCCTGTTGATTTACATGGTATCTACTCGAATCGCCGTTGGAACGACTCGAGCGTTTGAAAATGTTGAGATAAAAGCTTTAACGGGAAAACGTGATTAAGCATACAAGTCAATTTATTTTATACAAAACCCTTTTAACAAGGAGAACAATTCAAAAACTCTATTATTTACAATTAAAAGCAATTTTAATTACAAGGTTCGCTTAATCCGTCGTTGGAACGAATTAAGGTTTTAAAACGTGGTGTTTTAAGAAATGGTTTAAAAAATGTCAAGAAAACATTATTTACACTTTAAGAACATCTAGAAAAGTTTTAATTTTAAACAACCAAATTAAACTCTCTTTTTGTGATTTTACTTTCCCATTTTCACTCAATTAAGCTTTAACATTATCATAATTACAACAATAAACCAACTAAACCAAAATTTACCCAACCAAATGCATTTGAAAGAATATACATATAAGTAGGAAAATAGAGTGAATATATATAGATATACATGTATACAAAAATAAGTAATAATACCCATTAAAATACAATAGAGAAAATAATATACATTAATAAGTAAAAATGATGATGAAAATACTAATAAGTATAATGAATTTTTATTCTAATCCAAAGCACAAAAAAAAATGAATAAGATTTATGAATAAGAAATTAGTATTTAATCCCTCCCAAAATGATGTATGATAAGCATGTATAGAAAATAATCCCAAATACTCCCAAAATGCCCAAATATGTCTAGTTTAAATGAATAAAAAGGAAAAATCTATATACATACATATACTTTTATTAAATCAAACTAATGAAAAATAATATATAAACATATTAAATAATTATATGTACAAAGTATTTAAAAATAACTTGAAAGTATGTGTTACATAAATATACATATATATATATAGGACCAAAGGTCTAAAAGTTGAGAAAGAGGGACCAAAACAGCATTTTTTACATTTCAGAAGCTTTACCGACGGAAAATCCGTCGGTAAACAGCCTTTAGTGACAGAAAATGGAAAATTATAGAACTGCTCCAACTGTTTTCAGATTTATTCAAAAGCTTTAAATTAGATCTAATCTATCGTTTTGGAACTCCGAACTACCAAAAATAGATCATAGTCTATAACGGAGATTCCTAAAACGACGTTTTTGTTTTAAAACGTTATTTGGAAATATTTTTAAAACTTATAATTACAACGTTTTTAATACCCGAACTACCTTTTAATCGGATCCTAGTTCGTATTGGGATATCAAAACGAGGTTTTTATTTCAAGGCTAAACCGAATTTTTATTTAACACGGGATGAAAATAAATAAATACGGGAAATTAAATAAAACGTGACAAATAAATAAATAACTAAATAAATAAAATTATAACATAAAAATAAAACAAATGAAATAAATAAAACGAGTCTAGTCCTCGGATAATACCTCAAGTTCGATATTGACGGTTGAAGTCGGTTGATTCCACAAATCGTGCCTTTACGGTGTTTTTTTGTGTTTTTGGTAAAATCTTAACTTTTAGGAAATTCGGAATTTTTAGGAAAAAAAATGTTTTTTCCCAAAAAAAGTCACTTCTCTCTCTAAAATGTTAGAGTAAGAAGTTCCCCTCCCAAAAAGTCCTCCAAAATGCATGGGGATCCGTGCCTTATATAGGCACCGAATCCCCGGAAACTTTGGGCGACGTCCGAAGAAAATTGGGCGTCGCCCAAAGTCAGTTGGGCGAACGCCCAACCTAGTTGGGCGAACGCCCAACTTATGTTGGGCGAACGCCCAACTATTGTTGGGCGTACGCCCAACCAGCGTTGGGCGCGCGCGTCCAACTGACGTTGGGCGTCCGCCCAACGTTGCTGGGCGCTCACCCAGCGGCTGCCGGGCGCGCGCGCCCAGCGGCCGTCGGGCGTGCACCTCGCGCTGTCAGGCGTGCGCGCCCACGGTCGTCGAGTGCGCGCTGCTGGGCATGCGTGCCCAACCGACGTCGAGCGTGCGCCCCGCGCTGCCGGGCGTGCGTCCAACTGTCGTCGGACACGCGTCGGCTGCCGCTAGGCGCTCGCACCACGTCGCTGAGCACTCGCGAGCCGTCCACTTGACGACCGCGACTCACATTAACTTTTCTTTTCTTATTATATATTTTTGTTTTAAAACTTCCGGAATCCACCGCTTCGACCGTCTTGTTTACAGGTTTTCATCACAGGTCCTCCGACTCGGTGTCTACAACAGCTTTAATCAGACACGGACTAGAGCTGTTTCAATTGTGAGTTGGGAAATAACACTTAGGTCAGCTTCCAACTCAGCACTCTGATTACTCAACGTCGGCTTTTGCAAATTATATACTGAGTAATTTAAGCAAGCAACACATACATATATATCAAGAGAAAGGGTTAGAGATTACTCAGCAGACTTATCCTAGTTCGGCCTCACCGCCTACGTCTAGTCCCCAGAATCCCTCCGGGCTTTTTCAATCCACTACTGAGCTCTTTAAAGGTAGAGCACAAACCGTTTACAAAGCAATTGAGTATGAAAGAGTACCGTCCTCTATTCGTCTACTCAATCCTACTGAGCGCTATAACCGAACACTCAGATTTTCTCTATCGCTGAGTACTAAAACCGAGTACTCAGCTTCACTCTTCTAACCTTTACAGTTGATACAAGATTGTTCTTTCTAAATGAAGAACACTTTAGATGAATACAATTTCACTCTAGACTTTTACACAATGATTGGAATTGGGTGTAAGAACTTGCTTTTTCTAATCAGACAGCTTCTCTTTTGGATCTTTTAACTTAGTGAAGATCTTGCTTGTCTTTTCTCTTTTTTTTTTTGTAATTCGGCAAAGGATCCAAGTGATGAACTTGTCATTTTATAGCAAATGCTGAAGCTTCAATGATTTGAATTCGGACATATCCGTTGAATTCAAACGGTCTTCTTGTGTCATTCATTGGTCAGCATTAGAATCGCAGGCCAATCCTGTCGTCTGAATTTAGCAGGCGTCAGGCTTGCCAGTTTAGTCTTCTTGCGTCAGGTTTCATCTTCTAGCGCCAGGTTTGTCTTCTTGCCAAACGCCAGTTGATCCATGCGTCTCGAAAAGGTCTCTTGGTGTAATTCTGAGGCTTCTGAATTGGTGCAGACCTTTGTCGGACTTTATCTTCTAGTCAACGGATCATTGGTGCTGTCCTGACGAACACTCAGCTTGATTTCTCGGCTTTCTCTTTAAGATTTCCTTTGACGGGACTGAGTTAAGTCCTACTCAGCTTCTTCGGTCGGCTTCGCCTTCAAGCGTTATTCTGTAGAAGACTTCTCTTTTGTAATGCTGAGTTTGTATTTCACTCAGCTTCTCTGGCTTATGCTGACTTCGTTCTGTCTTACTTTTAGTTCTTGTTCTCGTTAGTTAATATACTCAACATTGAACAAACACATTAGTACAATAAAATCAAAGCACTTAATTTAATTGTCTTAATCATTGGATTAACCTAAATAATTTTGTCAAATCAAAATCATGTGGAAAGGTGTTTCAACAAACTCCCCCATTTTGATGTTGGCAAAAATATTTAATTAAGGAACTCAGTGTTGAGCACCCCTCATGATTGATTACCTTTTTTATTTTTCTGAAATTACTCCCTCGTAAGGGTTGCATCTATTGACTTAATTCAACTCTAAACCTTCTAAGATCTAATCGAGTAAAATTAAGACATGCCTTTACTGACTTAGTTCAATTCTAGACCTTCCAAGATCTAATTCAGATGAGCCTAAGGTCAGTTTTCAGAAGAGGTCAATGCTTGGAACATTTAGTTTATTACTCAGTTTCAAATATAGGTATCAGAGTTTATGCTGAGTATGATTTACTTTTTATGTTCACAAGTTTTAATTTGTTGTTCAATGAGTAGTTAAGTATGACAGATCAGCATATAAGCACAAGTAAGCATCGCATAAACATAGTCAGTTTTGGATAAATGATGCATATATATTAGATAGTCAGCTCAACAAATAGAACACGCCAGATATAAAGTTACAAGTCATAAACTAAGACTATTTCTAATCTATTTGCTCTTGCCCTTGGCTGTTCTTTGTTGCTGACTTGGATTGCCCTGGACAACAGAAGTTGAACCAGGCTTCTGTTGAGTTCTGGTAGCTGGCTGCTTAGCTGACTCCCTCATTTTCTGCTAAGTTCCAGCTTGTTGTGTTTGTTCTTTCTCCCCCGTTTTGCCAGCATCATGAGATGGAGGCGAAGGATAGAAAGTCCCTTGAAGAACAGCACGAGTCAGTATCAATGAATACTGCTGCATTTGACTCGTACTTTCCCGTACACCTTTGAAGACCTGCACGCCATCGGCCATACTTGAGGCGGGAATTTTTATGTTGGCACTGAGCATACTGAGTAAATACTCTAAAGATTTCCCGATCCAAGTTATTGATCCAGTCATCCGTGCATAGGATTGATAGTACATCCTGAGCAGTGCAGTGTCATAAGACTGACGTTGAACATTTGTGTGCCGGACATACGCAAGTGTGGACTGAGTGCATTGCAGAATCTCATTGGTCTTGACCTGGTCAGTGTCCATCTCTTCTTTGCTTAAATTAAGTAGCCTGATGGCTTCACCAATCTATTCGATGGAGCATTGAGAAGAGGATGAGATAAGGTCACGAGCTCCGGTCAGCTCAGAGGTCAGCTGGGAGAAAAGGTGATTGACCTCAGCAGAGGTTGCAGATGTGGAGTTCGCAGCTGATAAGGTATTGAGTTGACCTTGGATGGAGTTCATGTGATTAACCATCATCAGCTGGTGTTCAGCTAGCTTCACTATGGACTCTTGCTTGGGCTGTTGAGAGACGAAGGATGTCATGACACCATCAATTCTTTGAGACCCTTAATTTTGGTCAGAAGTTGAGTGACAGAGGATATTTGGGTTGGCTCAGCAGGAACAGACCCAGCAGCATCGGCGTGAGTCTGATGAATATCGTGAAGTAGAGCTTGAGCTGAGTCAATGATTTTCCTTCCAGACTCAGAGGCATTCAGATAGATGTAGGATTCATCAGTGTGGAGCTCAGCGGCCGTAGTGTTGTCAGCACCGGATGGAGGAGGTGTTTGGTGCTGTTCGGAAGTGGAGGTGCCAGCTTGGTCAGCAGCTATACTTTTATTCAGGTCAGCAGCTGGTGCTGACTAGTTTTCATTCTGCTTGGTAGGAGTGAAAAGAGGTTGATCAGCAGAGATATTAACCTGCTCAGTGTCAGTCTGAGGCTGAGTAGAAGTTGGAGGTTGAGGCAACTCAGAACTGGCTTGAGCAGGAGGAGTTTCCTTTACTAACTCGTTGGGTTGAGCAGCATGGACTTCGAGCACTTGCTCAGTGGAAGGATGAGTAGAAGTGTCGGCAAAAATTGGACCCTTAGAAGCTTTCGGGTCGGCTTGTTCCTCAGCTCGAGAAACAGAGGCTTGTTTTTCCTTTACTTGTTTAGGAGAAGGTTCAATAATGTCTGTGAAGAACTGGAATTGAAGCCCAGTGAGATCAGTGATAGGGTCCCTCGGCGGAGATTCATCCAATAAGTCTATGACTGGCGGTTTTAGAGTTTTGCATTTGAACCGCTTTCCTGTGCTGTCCTTGTGAGTGTGGGTTTGAGGAGAAGAATCAGCAGCAATAGAGTCAAGGGACTCCGAGGAAGAGTTGAGTCCAAGGTCAGCATCAAGGCCTTCCACAACCTTTTCCTTCACTGGTGACTCAGCTTGGTTCTCAGCAGGTTGCTCAGCAGCACCTGTGTTACTTGGCTCAGCAGAACCCATCTTGTCAGCTTGAGGCTGACCCTCAGTATCACCCAGTTCTTCCTCTTGATCATAAGGAGTCTTCTCCAGATCAATTTCTTAACTCCGCACGAAGTGTGATTCCTTTGTAATCACAAAGTCAAGTGGGTTAGCGTCGGTTGGCTTCAACCCAGAGGTTTTCTTCCTCTTCAAAGGCTGATCAGGGGTTTCCTCACTTTCTTCCTCAGGCTCAACTTGCCTTTTCTGTTTCTCAGCTGACGTAGGTTCCCCTTGAGCTTGCTCAGCAAGAGGAGCTTTCTTTGCACTAGAGATTATCCGAAGCTTCTTCGGAGCTGTGTTAATGTCCTCTTTTTATCCTGCCTAGTGCGCTCAGTGGGTGCTTCTTCAACCCTAACTTTCTTTCCTTTCTTGATCAGCACATCATGTCCTCCTTCAACCATATTATCCCCTTCCATATCTTCCTCAGCGGGTTCTTCTTCAACCATAGTCCCCTTTCCTTTCTTAGGTTTTATAGGTTGGTTGTAGGCTAAGCCGAATAGCACTGCTGAGGTGATTTCCGTACCTGAAATCTCAATTTCCTCTACTAAGCTGACCTGGTGATCCAGAAGTATTCTGGTGATGAGAGAACCCATCTTGAGGGTCCCGGTACTTCGTTGGAAAGCGCCGATGAGAAAGACGGGCATGTTGAGCGGCTTGTAGTTCAGCATGTGCCAGATAAAACATTGCTCAAAATTGGAAGCCGAGGAGAAGGCGTTGATCTTGGGGAACAGGAAGTTGGTCAGAATATAGTGGGCCATTTTCTGAGGCTGACCCATGTAGGTACTAGCAATTTCTCCTTTATGGTTCTTTGGTTTACAAAACTCAACAGGGTAATCAATTCGCAGGTAGTCGTTCGTGCACCTGAGTTCTGATCCTTCTACCTTCAACTTTAGCAGTTTTGCAAGATAGGACAGAGTGATGGTGATGTCCTTGTTTTTTACCTTGGTGACTAAATGGTCAACATCATCGTTGGCAACCCTTAGATTTGCGTAAAATTCTCTGACCAGCTGTGGATAAGTGGTTCCAGGGAGAGAAAAGAGTTTGGTCCAGCCATTTTTTGAGATCCACTCACAAAAGGGTTTCTCAGCTTCTACGAATCCTTTGAAGAACCACCGGGAACGGAAGACTTTAAGGTTCTTGACGTTTTTGAAAACTGGGGAGAACGTCCTTTCCTTAGTTTTCTCCTTCTTCTTTTTCGATGGAGTTGCTTGGTCAGCTTTAGGGTTTTTATGGGGCATGCTGACCTTAGGAGTAGATTGGTCATGCTGGCCATGGGTTTGTTCTTGAGACTCTTCGGAAGTCTCTTGATATTCTTGCTCAGCAGGAGACGAAGGGTTCAGATCGGAGCGACTTTCGTCGTATTCTTGGCCGGAATTGTTCTAGGAATCGCTAGACATGGTGTTCTTGAGAATTCAAAGAATTACAGAAGATATGGGAATTTAGAGAGAGAGAAATCGAATGCCAAAGATTTCAAGTGTAAAGAGAAGTTAGTGGGAAATCGTCCACTATTTATAGTCGATTTGAGTTGATCTAATAGGTCGGAATGGCGGTTTCACCTCGAGTTGATCAATCGACCGTTATCTCTAGCATTAATGACACATTCGGCGCATGGTTTTCTAATTATTACGCTTACGTCATCCTAGGTGGCTACTTAAATGCGCGTGCTAGCATTAATTGTGCAAGTGGCTTTACTCAGTATCTAGAATACTGAACGTTTTGAAGTTCTGAGTGCTCAGTTTTGCGTAGAAGGGATTTTAGCATGCGTAGTAACTCAGCACATAGTAATCACTCAATATGTATATCTACTCAGCATAAGGTGATTTTATATCATTCATATTAGCTCAGCATATGATAGTTACTCATTAAGCAATAATCACTCGGCATATTATAATCACTCAACATTTATTTAGCACAGAAAACTTATTGAAGAGGATTAGACATACCGATAGCTTCCCTTAGTATGTTAAACTGCTCACGAGCCAAGGGCTTCGTGAAGATATCCACAAGTTGTTCATCTGTTGGAACATAGGTCAGCTTGATATCACTTTTGAGTACATGGTCTCTGATGAAGTGATGCCTAATTCTGACATGCTTCATCCTGCTGTGTTGGATTGGATTTTTGGATAAGTCAATGGCACTCTTGTTGTCGCATTTGACTTCGATTGTTTTTGTTTGTACTCCATAATCCTCCAGCTGTTGCTTAATCCATAGGACTTGTGCCACACAGCTTCCAGCAGCAATGTACTCAGCTTCAGTGGTTGACAGGGCAACTGACGACTGCTTCTTGCTGAACCAAGACACTAGACAATTCCCAAGGAAGTGACATCCTCCTGAAGTGCTTTTACGCTCCAGCTTGTCTCGTCCATAGTCAGCGTCAGTGTATCCAATGAGTGTGAAGTCATTTGTGTTTGGATACCATAAACCTGCATTAACTGAGCTCTGTAAATATCTAAAAATTCTTTTCACAACTATATAGTGAGATTCCCTGGGGTCAGCTTGATATCTCGCACAGTAATATACTGAGTACTGAATGTCTGGCCTACTAGTAGTTAGATAAAGTAGAGAGCCAATCATACCTCGATATAACTTGCTGTCTACTGATTTACCTTTCTCATCAGCACAAAGCACATTGTCAGTACCCATTGGGGTAGATATGGGCTTACATTCTTCCATATCAAATTTCTCCAATCTTTCTTTGGCATACTTGGTCTGACTAATGAAGATGCCATTCTTTCCTTGTTTAATTTGAAGTCCAAGGAAGAAGTTGAGTTCGCCCATCATTGATATTTCGAACTCTGTTTGCATCCGTTTGCTAAATTCCTTGCACATAGACTCATTAGTAGCACCAAAGATAATATCATCTACGTATATTTCTTCCAACAGGGTATCTTTACCCTTTTTCTTAATGAATAAGGTTGTGTCATCTTTACCTCTGACATAGTTCCTGGTCAGCAGGAAACTGGTCAGCCTTTCATACCAAGCATGTGGTGCTTGCTTCAGACCGTACAGAGCCTTTTTGAGTTTATAAACGTGGTTTGGAAATTTTGGATCTTCAAACCCTGGAGGCTGACTAACATAGACCTCTTCATTTATAACTCCATTAAGAAATGCACTTTTAACATCCATTTGGAACAGTTTAAAGTTCATAAAGCTAGCATATGCACATAATATTCTAATTGCTTCTAATCTAGCTACGGGTGCAAAGGTCTCACCATAGTCAATGCCTTCCTGCTGACTATAACCTTGAGCTACAAGTCTGGCTTTGTTTCTGACTACGTTTCCCTGTTCATCTAGCTTATTTCGGAACACCCACTTAGTTCCTATGGACTTTTGATTCCTAGGTTTTGGCACTAAATCCCATATCTCATTTCTCTTGAATTGATCAAGCTCTTCCTGCATTGCATTGATCCAGAATTCGTCGTGCTCAGCTTCGGTGAAGTTCTTTGGTTCATGGACTGAGACGAACGCAACATTACTGAGATATCTCCTGAGTTGATTTCTAGTCATCGGGGTGTTCTCAGCAGCATCAAGAATGGACTTCTCTGAGTGTCCTCTTGGAATTTTGATTTCTTTAGGCAGTGTTGAGTTTTCAGGAACAGGTGTTTCAACAATCTCAGCAGTTTTAGATTGGTCAGCAAAGGTAATTTTAGGTTCATTTTTACCTTTGGTCATCCCTTGTGGTAATGACTCAGCGGCTCTATTTTGGTCAACGGAAGCTGAGCGTGGGTCATCTTCAGTAGGCTGACTTATCTTCCCTGCAGGGTTAGTTTCATCGAACTCAATATGTACATACTCTTCTACGACCTGAGTTCGTTTATTGAACACTCTATATGCTTTACTGTTAGTTGAGTACCCTAGAAAGATCGATTCGTCAGCTTTAGAGTCAAACTTAGCAAGGTTGTCTTTCGTATTGAGTATAAAACATTTACAACCAAAGGCACGAAACTATCCAATGTTTGTTTTTCGTCCTTTCCAAAGTTCGTAGGGGGTTTTCTTAAGTATAGGTCTAACTAAAGCCCTATTGAGTATATAGCAAGCTGTGTTGACAGCTTCACCCCGAAAATACTTTGGAAGCCTATTCTCACTCAGCATTGTCCTAGCTATTTCGACTAAGGTTCTATTCTTCCTCTCAACAACCCCATTCTGTTGAGGCGTTCTAGGAGCAGAAAAATTATGGTCAATGCCGCTGACTTCACAGAATTCATCAAACTGTTGGTTTTTGAATTCTCCGCCATTATCACTTTGGATGTGAGCTAATTTTAGGTCTTTGTCATTTTCAAGTTTTCTAATTAGTGTTGAGAACATCTCAAAAGCTTCATCCTTGCTACTCAGCAAGATGACCCAAGTGTGCCGAGAGGAATCATCTACAATGACCAAGGAAAATCTCTTACCACCCAAGCTCAGCGGTTGGACTGGTCCGAAAAGATCCAAGTGTAGTAATTCCAATGGACGTTTGGTTAAGACAACATTTTTACTTTGAAAAGACTTTTTGGTTTGTTTACCTTGCTGACAAGCAATGCATAATTGATCCTTCTCAAATCTAAGTTTGGGCAAACCCTCAACTAATTGCTTTCTTGCTAATTTGGCAAGGAGGCCCATGCTTACATGACCAAGTCTTCTATGCCATAGCCAGGAATTATCTTCCTTTGACACTAAGCATATATTTTTCGAAAACTTCTTTTCTAAACTCAGCATGAAGACATTATCAACATGAGGGGCAGTTAAAATCAAATCATTTGTTTTTCCCTCGAGTATCCGACACTCAGTGGCATCAAATACAACCTTTCTACCGCTGTCACACAGCTGAACAACACTCAATAGGTTATATTTGAGACCCCTGACTAGGGAGACAGACTCAATAGTAGGATTTCCTCCTATAGTACCTGATCCTACTATCTTACCCTTTTTGTTGTCTCCAAAACTTACATTTCCACCTCGTTTATGCACAAGTGTTATGAACTGAGTTTCATCACCAGTCATATACCTTGAGCATGTGCTGTCAATGTACCATAGCTTTGACTTCTCCGCGCACCTCAGGCTCACCTGTAATTTAAACTAGTCATCTTTAGGTACCCAATTCCTTTTGGGTCCTCGTTGGTTAGTGTGAACTGGTGAAGCATCATATTTTATTTTGTGACGGCATACATTTATGGTGTGTCCATCTTTACCACAATAGTCACAAAAAACTACCCTTTGAGGGTATTTCTTCTTTTGGTCAGCACGATGGTGCTGAGCATACCAACACACATTTATAGTGTGTCCTCTCTTTCCACAACAGTTACACTGACTGTTCTGCTGAGTGTACTGTCTATGCTGACCAGTACCTTGATACTCAGCATTTGGATAGAACCTTTTCTTAACCGACGTACTCAGCTGGTTCTGTATATATGTGATGTCCTTTCTCAGCTTCTTAGAGTCTGATTGGACTTCCGAGACAAACCGATGCATGATTTTTAGATTTTCATCTTGCCTGGTATTGTCTTGGAGCAGATGTCGGAGGTCACTTAGTTTGACCTCTTCAATCTCATCACATCGCCTGCTGAGTGCTCGTATTTTCTTATTACACTTTTTGGTCAGTGTATAGAGATCACTCAGGGCATTAACCATTTCATTTCTGAGCAAAAGAAGAGATGTTACCTCATTGGAGTGTTCCTCTTGGTCAGATCCATCTGAGAGGTCAGCTTGCTCAGATCGGCAGTGGTCAGCAGATTCGTCAGCCATGAAACATATGTTTACTGACTCAGTGGCATCAGCTTCTGATGAGATTGACTCATCACTGTCACTCCATGTTGCCACCATTGCTTTTCTGCTACCTTTCTTTTCTTTCTTCAGAGTGGGACAGCTTGATTTAATGTGCCCAGTTTGATGGCATTCAAAGCAAGTGATGGGCTTCGAGCTGTCCTTCTTGTATCTGTTGTCGCTAGACTCAGCTTTGTATTTATCGCTTCTTTTGAATGGCCTTTTGCTGTTCTTGTCATTCTTTCTAAACAGCTTCTTCATCTTTCTGGTGAACATGGCCATCTCCTCATCATCTGATGAGTCAGCTTCTGTTGAGTCAGCTTTCATGACAAGAGATTTTTACTTCTTATCCTCGGACTTTTCTTTCGCCTCAAAATTCTTCATGGAGATCTCGTGGGTCAGCAGAGATCCAATCAGCTCATCATATTTGTACGTGGTCAGGTCTTGAGCTTCTTCCACAGCTGTCTTCTTAGCTTGCCAGCTCTTGGGGAGACTCTTTAAGATTTTCTTCACCTATTCTTCTTCTGTGAAGTTCTTACCGAGTCTCTTAAGCTCATTTATAATATTGGTGAACCTTGAGTTCATCTCAGAGATGTCTTCATTTTCGTTCATTTCAAACAGCTCGTATAGTCTCATGTGTTGATTCACCTTGGACTCCTTGACCTTGCTTGTTCCTTCATAGGTCACCTCCAGCTTCTTCCAGATTTCCTGTGCTGACTCACAACCTGAAATTTTGTTGTACTCTGCAGCATCTAACGCACAGTGAAGCATATTGATAGCCGAAGCATTATTTTGCAATTTTTTAAGGTCATCCTCTGACCACTTAGACTCACTCTTGACAGACTTTACTCCGTCAATAATTTCATAGGGAACAAACAGACCTTGGACTATTGCCAACCATGCACTCATGTTTGTTGCCTGAATGAAGTTTTTCATTCTGTTTTTCCAAAATGTATAGTTTGACCTGAAAAACAGAGAAGGCCGACTAATTGATAATCCCTCAAGGAGTATCTGTGTTGTTTGATTTCCTGGAAGGAAATGAGTGCTGTTCTCAGCCATTCACAGGGATCAGCTCAATATAGTTTTATCTTGGATAGTGAGCTACTGAGCTCTGATACCACTTGTTGGTCCCGTGTAACTTAATATGATTAGTTCCAAGGAGGGGTAGGAACTAATATAACTTTTTCGCTTAATAGTTCTGACTTAATTAAATATTTGATAATTTAACTCAGCTTTAGGTCATCAATGCTGAGTGAAGTGTGAGACGACTTTAATCAGACACTGACTAACGCTGTTTCAATTGTAAGTTGGGAAATAACACTTAGGTCAGCTTCCAACTCAGCACTCTGATTACTCAGCATCGGCTTTTGCAAATTATATACTGAGTAATTTAAGCAAGCAACACGGGTTAGAGATTACTCAGCAGACTTATCCTGGTTCGGCCTCACCGCCTACGTCCAGTCCCCAGAATCCCTCCGGACTTTTTCAATCCACTACTGAGCTCTTTAAAGGTAGAGCACAAACCATTTACAAAGTAATTGAGTATGCAAGAGTACCGTCCTCTATTCGTCTACTCAATCCTACTGAGCGCTATAACTGAACACTCAGATTTTCTCTACCGCTGAGTACTAAAACCGAGTACTCAGCTTCACTCTTCTAACCTTTACAGTTGATACAAGATTGTTCTTTCTAAATGAAGAACACTTTAGATGAATATAATTTCACTCTAGACTTTTACACAATGATTGGAATTGGGTGTAAGAACTTGCTTTTTCTAATCAGACAGCTTCTCTTTTGGATCTTTTAACTTAGTGAAGATCTTGCTTGTCTTTTCTCTTTTTTTTGTAATTCGGCAAAGGATCCAAGTGATGAACTTGTCCTTTTATAGCAAATTCTGAAGCTTCAATGATTTGAATTCGGACATATCCATTGAATTCAAACGGTCTTCTTGCGTCATTCATTGGTCAGCATTCAGAATCGCAGGCCAATCCTGTCGTCTGAATTTAGCAGGCGTCAGGCTTGCCAGTTTCATCTTCTTGCGTCAGGTTTCATCTTCTAGCGCCAGGTTTGTCTTCTTGCCAAACGCCAGTTGATCCATGCGTCTCGAAAAGGTCTCTTGGTGTAATTCTGAGGCTTCTGAATTGGTGCAGACCTTTGTCGGACTTTGTCTTCTAGTCAACGGATCATTGGTGCTGTCCTGACAAACACTCAGCTTGATTGCTCGGCTTTGTCTTTAAGATTTCCTTTGACGGGGCTGAGTTAAGTCCTACTCAACTTCTTCGATCGGCTTCGCCTTCAAGCGTTATTCTGTAGAAGACTTCTCTTTTGTAATGCTGAGTTTGTATTTCACTCAGCTTCTCTGACTTATGCTGACTTCGTTCTGTCTTACTTTTAGTTCATGTTCTCGTTAGTTAATATACTCAACATTGAACAAACACATTAGTACAATTAAATCAAAGCACTTAAATTTAATTGTCTTAATCATGGGATTAACCTAAATAATTTTGTCAAATCAAAATCATGTGGAAAGGTGTTTTAACAATTTATCCCTTTGTCTCTATGAATATCTTACTAGTAGGGGTGGCAACGGTGCGGGGCATGGACGGAAATGCATTTCCCACTCCGTCTCCAATGTTTACGGGGATTGTTTTGAAGAATCTCCATTAAATGATTCGAGGATTTTTTTCATCTTCATCCCCTTCCCATGTGGATCCCCACGGGTAACGGGAAATCCTCATACCCAATAAATTAATAACATTAATTAAAAAAATAAATTTAATTTATATATATACACCAAAACACTGACAATTCATCTAAATCAAACATATCTTCAACTTATCACAACTAAACTATTCTAATCGATTTAACTTGAGCCTCAATTTCTGAAAAACTTGAAAATAAATCTTTACCAAAGAAGTCAATGAATTTGCGTAAATTAATCCCTGTTAAATTTCAGAATCCGCTAAACAATTAAAAAATGTATGTGTCAAAAGTTTTATGAACTGAGACAAGTTCCGCAAAAATAACTACATAGGATGGGAAGAACCTCCTAAATTATCAAAATTTCAGCTCTATATTAGTAATTAATCTGAGAAACGAGTCTAATATAGTCAAAACTGTGAGTGACCAGTAGAAGCAGAGTAGAGTGGTATTTAAATTTATATTGATTTTTTTTATAGAAATTGGGACGAGACAGAACTTGGGCGGGGTGAGCATCCATGGTCCAAGAACTGACAAACCCGCAATATATTAAGAAAAGAAAAAAGTGAGTGTTTGAACATGAGAAGAGGAAGGAGAACAAACAAAAAGAAGGGGGGAGGAGAAAAGATAGGAAAAGTCAAGAAAAACGCAAGTGTGAAATACTACAAATGTCATCATTGATAAACCTGTGGCAAAAAACAGGAGCTGAAGGCCACCAATTGATCACTGAGGAAGACACTCCAAACTTTGCCAATGCATTAGCAACTCTATTTCCTTCCCTAAAGATGTGTGAAAAGAGAATGTTCATCCTAGAGCAAATGCTGAGACAATACAACCACTCTTGTCGAATACTCCAAGGAACATCCATGGAACGATGTCTAAGCAGATTAACTACGTACCTTGAGTCTGACTCAACCCAAAGTTGATGCAAATTTTTCTCCCGAGCAAGTTCAATTGCGAAAATAGCGGCTCTCAATTCAGCCATATAAGCAAAAGAAGGAGGGATTGAAAAAGCAAAACAACCTTTGGGAAAGCCTCGATAGTTGCGAAAAATACCTCCCGCTCCTGCCTTGTCAGGAGTGCCAAAAGCAGAGCCGTCTACATTGACTTTAACCAAGCCCGGAGGAGGTTTAAGCCAATGGACCAGAATAATGTTGGGAGCAGGAGGCGGCCTAGGAGAAGCCAGAAGACGGGATAAGATAACAGCATCTCTCCGCGAAGAGCCAAAACCTTTAGAAGTGGCAAAGGACTCTCGAATCATTCGAAAGAGGGTGATCTTCGAGTGCTGAATAGAAGGAGAAACTTCCTTAAAGATTGCTTCATTCCTGCAATGCCAGATTAACCAGATGCAAGTGACAGCGGCAACACGTCAGATCATCGACACCTGTGAGCCAAAATGAATGCTACGAAAAGTGCTGAAGAAGTGGATGAATTGGGAATGACGAGACAAAGAGCAGTCAAAATGAATCTCAAGTACCCTCCAATGAGAATCTTTCCACTTGCTAAATTTATATTGATAATTTAACTTTTCTTATTTAAAATATATACACACTTTTTTATTTTAAAATTAAAAAGTTTATTCGGGGATTCCCACATGGATTTTTCGGGGATTCCAATGGGGATTTATACGATAACGGGCAGGAATCCCTACGGGACGGATATAACAAACCTCATCCCCATTCCCATTTAGGTTTCGGAGAAAAAATTGTCTCCCGTTCCCATCCTCATCCCCACATTTTACGATTATTCCCCATCAGTTCAGATACCCGCGGCTTTCGGATAATCTCCTATCCGTTGCTACCCTTACTCACTAGTTACTTTCATGAATTACCCATTATATTAAGTTGAATATCTACTCTTGAAAACTAAAGACACGAAGTTGTATTGTCTTAACTTTAGGTAGTGTTTGGTGTAAACATAATTAAGAGGTTAAAGAACAAGGTTGAAGTTGCAAGAATTTCAAAGTGAAAATGATTACATGTATAATGTCTAAAGATGTCTTCCACCGAGAATACAAAGATCATGAAATGAGACAATCTTTTTTATGTTAGATGTTGAAGCAAAAATAAAGGACAAGAATGTTAGGATAATGGAGTTTAGAAAATGTACACAAAATCCATCACAAAACATATGGTGAAAAGATTATTTATTCACATTTTGCCTCCCCTTAATTTTCCATCATTCTATTCCATGTCTACATGACTATGACTATATAATATCTGATAAGGTATATATAATTATTTGAGGGAAAAAAATTGACCTTAACAATAGATCAACCAATGAAACTCAACTTTCTTCATTTTAACATAAACGTTTATGATACATTTAGTGCATTAAGTCATATTTGTGGGTATGATAGATATTAATTGATATATGATGCGAATAATATCAGTGTACATGTATCGTTGTCTTAAACTAATTTTTGGATCCACGAGAGTCGTTAGATAGAACTAATTAGGAATTAAGCCTCTCATCAAACATGTGGACCAATAGGAAGACATCTGAATCCTCCTTAGATGAGAACCCTTCAATCTCTCCTAAGATTAAGGAATCCCAAAGCAAGTATAATGCAAACTACCTAAAATATGTTCATTGTCTAGTTGTCTTTCGAGGAATCTAAGGAGAATATTGAATGGGGGGTTTACCCATAGGCTACTTATAAATAGAAAATGCAATTACACAATCAAGGTACATAAACACATTTATTGAATTGCATTTATTGAATTTACTCTCAATGATTTATACTATGTCTTATACATCGCTAACTTAGGCATTCGAGTGGAATTGCTGGTCAACAGCCTCACACTGATCATCTTTCTGTCTTATCTTAGGTATTAGAGATCCCTCATTTTGACAACAGAGTACCTTCATAGAGTTTTTCGTATCAAATTGGTGTGGTAGGTGTGGATCAAACCAATCAGAATGAACATGAGTCATTTAAAAAATACCGCTAGCCCAAAATTCTCATGATAACCTTCCACTCCGTCCGATGCCAGATGAAACACAATAGGTTTCCTTCAAATAACCCCAAACATCGACTGCCATATTAAGGAATGCTCAAGGTCTCTTGAACTTGCCAACAGTGAAAATACGGACCTGGAAGACAAAAGGTCATCAAGGCAGAGGTTGATAAATTGATCAGTTGCAGACACATTGAGGCAATATATTATGTCATATGGCTATCTAATGTGGTGTTGGTGCAAAACGCCAATCGAAAATGGTGGATGCGTGTTGCATTAATATGTTAGTAGAATCAAGGGTAGGCTACGCCTTTTACTCCGTGTTAGATTCAACAGTTGGATATCATCAAATCCCAATGGTTGAAAGAAATAAGGAGCAAACAAACTTAATCACCTCGGAAGGGACGTACTGCTACATATTACCTTTCGGTCTGAAAAATGCAGGTACAACTTACCAAAGACTTGTAAATAAAATCTTCAATGACCTAATCAGAGATAAAGTCAATATTTATGTGGATGATATGATCCTCAAAAGAAAAACCATTAAAGAGCATGCTTCAGACCTAGAAACAGTCTTCTCCGCGTTAAGATAATACGAGATTAATCTCAATCCTAAAAAATGAACCTTTAGTGTTATCTCCGACAAGTTACTGGGTTTTATGATCTCGCATGGGGATATAATCAAATCTTTCTAAAATGTTGGCAATCATCGGCATGGCTCCTCCTAAGAAGATCAATAATGTTTAGAAGCTCAATGGAAGGATCGATTCTTTAGGCCATTTCATAACTTGCTCAGCCAAAAGATGCATGCGTTTTTACAAGAGTCTGAAGGGATCCTAAGATTTTAATTGGACGGTCGAGTGTCAGACGTCTTTTGAAAACCTGCAGTGCCAGTTCTAGGGCGAAATTCTTAACCTTTAAATCAGCATCCATGAAGAATCTGTAGGGACCATCCTAATAAGGGAAGAATGAGGGAGTCCTTAGCGATGTGAAAACGAGCTATATAAAGCTAGAAAATCTAACTTACAGAGTAGTCATTACTGTCTAAAAGCTCTAGCACTACCTTTAGAGTCATCCAATCGTACTACGAATAGATACGCCACTAAGAGAATGTCACATATGAGAATACTTCAATGGAAAATGTTACCAAATGATACCACATAGGGAAAATGATAAAATTTTGGATACCACATGGACCAAATATGAGTTTAATCCAACATTAAACTCATTAAACTTTGTATTTGGATTCCGACAACAATAGTCACCATAATGGATACGTAGATGACACGCCATACAAATTTTCCACATCAATTTATTTATTTATTATTTAATATGTTATTAAACACAACCTGATTAAACCGGTCCATTTACTGAACACAACCCGATTAAACCAAATTGAAAATTTATCTGACACGTCGTGTACGTGCCATTTCCGTACGTGGATGTTATTATTAGAATTAAGTGAAAACGACTATATGAAAAATCAACTCCAATGTTGAATGGATTTAATATTCAAAAATAAAATTTTATTGTAGTGGCGATCTATTTATTGAGTTCTTATATCTGGATCTGCGACTTCTATGTCACAATAAGGACCCACAATTTCTATTTAAACTTGTGTATTGTGACCCCATTTAAAAAAAATATAATGGTAAAGATATGTGGGTTCATACTACACATATCAAAAATGTATATCCACGATCCTTGATTTGATATGGAAGTCCAGAACCCTCTAATAATTTTCTCTATTTCTAATACTTGGAGATTTATGTAATAAACCCTAATATTACCATATGATTTTATTTTGATTTTCAATTATACTAATAAATAAGTAATCATATTGTTTTATGACCTAATACATCACTAGCTCCCTGAACTTGTCCAAAATAGTAGATTGGCTCCCTGAACTTTGCAAGTGTCTCACCTGCTCCCTTAACTTGCTTATTTCGTATCACCAGCTCTCTAAACTTGTCCATAAAAGTAGATTGGCTCCCTGAAGTTTGCAAGTGTCTCGCCAACTCCCCAAACTTGCTTATTCTGTAACAACTAAATAGAAAAATCATAATGCTAACTCTCGATCCTCATCCATTCAATCTCTCAAACCTGCAACACTAACTCTTATAATAGGTTGAAAGGTAGGAGAATCGAAAAAATTACCTCTCAAATAGATGAGGACGTATTTTTAGAATTTAGGTTTAATAAGTTTTTGTATTTAGTTATTACAGAATAAGCAAGTTTAGGGAGTTGGTGAGACACTTGTAAAATTCAGGAAGCTAATCTATCTTTATGGACAAGTTTAGAAAGCTGGTAATAAGAAATAAGCAAGTTTAGGGAGTTGGTGAGACAATTGTAAAATTCAGAGAAGGTACAGGAAATCGGGTGTTTTGATGATCGAAAGGCTACTTTTCCTGCTTGGAGGAAGAGAATCCGCTAGTAGTAGTAGTAACATCTTATCTTATTAGATGATATTCCTCAGTCGAGTGGCTGCTAACGCTCCTAAGTCCCCGGATAGGTAGATGGGATAAAGGATAAAGGTGTCACTCTGCCAAACCAAAGATTCGGGATTACTCGGGATCAAACAAAAGTTGAATCATTTAGAAAGGCCGCTTAACCAATCTACTGTTTTGAATAAGTTCAGACAACTTCAATATATTAGGTCTTGTTTTATTCTTCAAATTACTCAAAACTTTTATACTTGGATTATTTAGAGATTTTTTTTTTTTAAGAATATGGAGTGGATATTTACTGGTGACAACTACTTGGAACTCTCAACTTGTCATAATAATAATAATAATAATATATATATATATATATATATATATATATATATATATATTATGCATGCATTATATCGAATTAGATATCATGCAAATTAAAATGGCAAAAAGCATTCAGAGACCCACATCTTTTTTATATTTTTGGTGTATTAAACCCTTAGTTATTTATTTTCTGTCACATTAAGTTACTGATGATTATAAAAGTTGGTTTTGAATATAAAACTCGATTAATATAGTGTTATTCATTTCACATGCGTTAAAAAACTTTATTTTTAATAGTTCGAAACAATTTTTAATATATGTAATGTGGCAATAGAAAAACAGTAAAAATCTTATTTCGAGTAGTAAAAGATATAATTTTAAATACAGATGAAATTAGTAACACTTTTTTCACTGTATTAGATATTCACAACTAACCAATTTGATAAACCAGGGCTTAATGTGACAGAAAAAGATCAAGGGCTCAAGGTGTTCAAATAAAAAATCAGGGACTTAATGCACCAAAAAAAAATTAAAAGATCAAAAGTCTCATGATGATTTTCCCAAATATAATCACTTGTGCTCTCATCCTGGGCTAACGAGGACGTTTGTAATAACAGGAGCCGTCAGATTAATCTAAATAGGAACATCGGCTTCCTTAGACAAGTGAACCAATAAAAAAAAGCATATGAATCCGATTTAGACTGTAATCCGTTTGGGATCAAGAAATCTCAAATCAGGTATAACACATTCTTGGCAATTACTCTGCATTCCTTAGTACTCTCTCCAAGACTCTGCTAACTTAAGCATCGAAGTGGGAACATCTGTCAACGGCCTTGCACTGATCATTATTTTGTCTTATCTCAGACACCGAAAAGATCATTCCAGTCATCGAAGTACTACCTTTATTTTAAATGGTGTATTTTTATTAATTAAAGGGTTAATATATCATTTGCTCCCCTGAATTTCTCTAAAAAGTTTGATTGGACCCCTGAACTTTCAAAGTATCCTGATAGCCCCTTAACTTGCATAAAATGTTCAGTTAGCCTTCTGAATTTGCGTAAAATGTAATCAATTAATCACTCGGTTGTAAAAAAGTAAACTGCATGCGAAATATGTGTGGCACGTGCCTTAAAATGTTATTATATAATTCACAGAATAGATTAAAAATGAAATTCTTACTTGCTGAACTGTAAAACTTGTCTTCTCTAATATTAGAACTGCATACCCTGACCTTCGTCATTTTACTTTTTTATGACGCGTGCAATACATCTTCCGCATTTAACTTACTTTTTTTGCAACTGAGTGATTAATTGATTACATTTGACGCAAGTTCGGGAAGCTAACTGGATATTTTATGTAAGTTGAGGGGTCTATCGGAACGCTTTGGAAGTTCAGGAGGTCAATCAAACTTTTTGAAAAAATTCTTGGCAAATGATATAATAAGCCTTAATTAAATAAAATGAAAAAGAAAGAAAGGGAAAAGAAAAGAGAATGAGACTAGCGCATTATCTTTCAATTGGTTGTCAATTTTAAGATTCACAACCTCTCCTATCAAGAAGAAAAATGGCATACACATACATATATCTCTAAGAAAGACAAGATTCTTTTATTTATTTTTTTTATTTTTTTTTTATATCTTTCACAAAGTTGGATTCCGTACCACACAACACTATAAATATAAACCCCCAAGTGATGAGAATGGCATTGTGAAAAACAAGTGAAAGTAAGAGAAACTTAGTGAAAAACTTAGTGAAAGTAAGAGAAAGTGAGTGAAAATGGCAGGAGGAGGAGGAAGAAGAGGAAGTGGAGATGTATTAGCTCTAGGGAGAGTTATAGGAGATATTTTAGACCCTTTTCAATCATCAATTCCTCTTCATGTTTCTTATAATAAACCTATTACTAATGGATGTGAGCTCAAACCGTCACATGTCGTTAATCCGCCTCGCGTTGAGATCGGTGGTTCTGATTTACGCACTTTTTACACTTTGGTATGCTCGTTTTCTTTGACTTTATCTATCAGCTTAAACTTCTGATATTCCTGTTTATAGGTGAATTTTCATTACATTAATTCGAAAAGATAGCGTGATAGTCTTAATTTGGGTTTTCGGGTTATATTCGTATTATGTTATCAAATTAATTTTATAAATTGCGTTATCGTGTCGTTAACCCGTCTCCGATTGAGATCAGCGGTTTTGATTTACGTACTTTTTACACTTTGGTATGCTCGTTTTCTTTAATCTTACCTATCAGTTTAAACTTATGATGTATCTGTTTATAGGTGAATTGTCGATACATTAAGTCCAAAAGATATTTATTTGCAGAGTGCTAGTGTTAATTTGGGTTTTCGGGTTCTGATTTACGCACTTTTTATACTTCAATATGCTCGTTTTCTTTAACCTTACCTATCAGTTTAAACTTCTGATATATCCGTTTACAGGTGAATTATCAGTACATTAAGTCCAAAAGATATTTTATATATGTAGAGCGCCAGTTTTAATTTGGGTTTTCGGGTTATATTCGTATTATGTCAATAAAAATAATAATTATATTCGTATTATGTCAAACTTTTCCATGTTGTTAAGCCGCCTAGGGTTGAGATCAGTGGTTCTGATTTACGCACTTTTTATACTTTAGTATGCTCGTTTTCTTTGATTTTACTTATGAGTTTAAACTTCTGATATATCCGTTTATGAGTAAATTGTGATTACATTAAGTCCAAAAGTTATTTATTTGTAGAGTGCGAGTGTTAATTTGGGTTTTCGTGTTTTATCCGTATCTTGTTAATAAAAATACTAATCATGTTAGTTGAATTAATTTTATAAATTGCGTTATCATGACGTTAACCCGTCTCAGATTGAGATCAGCGGTTCTGATTTACACACTTTTTATATTTTGGTATGCTCGTTTTCTTTAATCTTATCTATCAGTTTAAACTTCGAATATATCTATTTATAGGTGAATTATCAGTATATTAAGTCCAAAAGATATTTTTATATATGTAGAGCATCGGTGTTAATTTGGATTTTTGGGTTATATTCGTATTATGTCGACAAGCCAATAATTATTTTATCATGTCAGAAATATATAAAACGTATTACTAATGGTTGTGAGCTCAAACCTTCCTATGTTGTTAACCCGCCTCGGGTTGAGATCGGTGGTTATGATTTACGCACTTTTTACACTTTGGTATGCTCGCTTCTTTGATTTTAACTATCAGTTTAAATTTCGATGAATTACCAACACATTAAGTCCAAAAGATATTTATTTGTAGAGTACTATAGTGTTAACTTGGATTTTCGGGTTATATTCGTGTTTTATTAATAAAAAGTTGAATTAATTTTATAAATTGCGTAATCGTGTCGTTAATCCGTCTCGGGTTGAGATTAGTGGTTCTGATTTACGCACTTTTTACACTTTAGTATGCTCGTTTTCTTTAACTTTACCTATCAATTTAAATTAAAATATATCCGTTTATAGGTGAATTATGAATACATTAAGTCCAAGAGATATTTATTTGTATAGTGCGAGTATTAATTTGGGTTTTCGGGTTATATTCGTATTATGTCAACAAAATATGTTATCATGTTAAAAATATATATAACCTATTACTAATAGTGGTTGTGAGCTCAAACTTCCCATCTCGTTAACCCACCTCGGGTTGAGATCGACGGTTCTGATTTATGCACTTTTTATACTTTGGTATGTTAGCCGACCCCGAATCATTTCGGGACTAAGGCTTTGTTGTTGTTGTTGTTGTAGAGCATTATCGTTAATTTGGATTTTCGGGTTATATTTGTATTATATCAACAAAATATGTTATCATATCATAAATATATAAAACCTATTACTAATGGTTGTGAGCTCAAACCTTCCCATGTCGTTAACTCATCTAGGGTTGAGACCAACAGCTCTGATGTACGCACTTTTTATACTTTGGTATGCTCGTTTTCTTTAACCTTACCTATCAGTTTAAACTTCGAATATATCCTTTTATAGGTGAATTATCAGTACATTAGGTCCAATTTTTTTTATTTTTTTGTAGAGTGCTAGTGTCAATTTGGGTTTTCGGGTTACTCGAATCAATTTTTATAAATTGTGTTCTCGTGTTAGAAATATAAACGTAATATAAAATATAATAATTTCTATTTTTATATATAAAAAATAATAATCCTAATGTTCTTTTTCAGGTTATGGTGGACCCAGATGCACCTAACCCCAGTGATCCTACTCTCAAAGAATATGTGCATTGGTTTGTTATTTCTCTCCTTTTCTATGTATATCTATTTTGTTTTTATCTAGTTTTAATAATAATAATCATAATAAAAAAAATATAATAATAATAATAAAATAGTAGTAGTTGTAATAATTTTTTCTCATTTAAACAAAGGTAAATAATTTAGGATAAATTTCAAATAAAACACCACTAATTTTCAGATAAATGACTGTGGTTTACTTTTGTGAAAACGAGAATTGAGGTTTCGCACTTTTAATAAAATAATGACCTTTTGAATTAATGCTATTAAAACCATCTTTAACGACCTGAAAATGAAAATTTTCAAGAATTAAATTTGTTCAATATCATATTTGCTATGGAACTACATTTTCGATTTTCGAAAATCATCTTTTTTGAAACTTTCTCTCTCTTTACCAAACATTATCTAAATAATCTCAAAATAAAAAAGTCGAAGAATTAAAGTTGCTTAGAATATTAGTAGTTCTTAAAATATGCCATTTTTGAAGTCGCCAATGGTGATTTTAATAGTATCAATCGAAAAAGTCCTTATTTTGCTAAAGTTGAAAACATCGGTCCTTACTTCGAAAAAAAGTAAATTACAGTCATTTATCTGAAAATTAGTAAAACCACAGGGGTTTTATTTGAAATTTACCCAAGAATTTATTATTCCCTATATTTTTACCTAACACATTATTTAGTTCTCGTATTTTAATAATACATTGTTTAGTCATTAACTTTTGTTATATTCAATGGCTTCTAACATTTACAACCAGAAGCAATTTTACCCCTAGCATCTAAAATTGTGCAATTTTACCTCTAACTTTGGCAGTCAAGAGCAATTTTACCCCTAACGTTGTAAAATTTGGTCAATTTGAGAAATAATTCATCAAACTATCTTCTCGGTTATGAATCTTGTTATCTACACCTCACATGTGAATCATTTTATCAGTCATTAGTAACAGATCATAAGCATATGATTAGACGTAAAAAAATCAAAAAACTTTTAAAAAGAATATATTGTCTATTTTGTACGAGTTGGATAAAAAAAATTACAAAAAATTTCACCGAATTTATAAATATTAATCTCCAATTTTATTATTAAATCACAGAAAATATGAAATCTTTTTTCTAAAACGAACTGATATGTAATTGGTGCAGAATAAAGAACAAAATATGTGTTTTATAATAATGTCTGAAATTGACCCAACTTGCTAACGTTAGGTAAAATTGCTCTTGTTTGCCAACGTTACGGGTAAAATTGCTCTTGATAGTAAACGTTAGGGGTATTTTTGCACCTTATCCCTATAAAGATTAAACATTTTAATAATTCAAATATTTGAGGGGTTAAATTGTTAAATAGAAAAAAAATTAAAAATTAAACAGTGTATTATTAAAATACGAGTATTAAATAGTGGATTAGATAAAAAAAATATAGGGATTAATAAATTAATTATGGAAAAAAAATTAATAATATCACACTTAGAATTAATTCGTTATTTTGAATTTAACAACATGCAAGAATGTTATATAAGATAAGTATATATTCTTTCTTAAGTATTTAATTATCGGACAAACCTTTAAATCATTAATTAATTAATTAATTGGATAATATAAGGGATTAATGAGGATTTTAAATCATGCTTAAAACTTTATGAAAAATTATTTTTTTTTTTCAATAAAAACAAATTTATTCTTTTTCAAAGCTGTTATTTGAGGGTAAGTTAAGTCAAATTTTAATATAGTATCATATAACTTTACATTATTTATTATTATTATTTAAACATCTAATTTCAGAAGTGTATCAACTGAGATATGCTTATTTGATCTTAGATAGTTATTTTAGGAGTGAGTTTAAAGGTGATAATTAAACTTGGTTGACATCACGTAATTATATTATGTTATTTATATATTTTAGTGTAATTAATTTATTAGTTTCTCGGTTTGTATATATTATATTAGTTAGGTTCTGTTCTTTCTGAGTGAAAAAAACTGAACTGAATTCTAGTAAAACTGAAATAATAATATAATCCTTTAAAAATAGCAGTAATTAAAATAAAAGGCTTATAAAAATAATAATGGTTTTAAAAAGGGTAATAATTTATTAGTCCCTATATTTTGACAAAACACACTGTTTAGTCCATGTATTTTCAAAAACACATGGTAAGGTCCCTAACCTTTTTCTCAGTGAACTGTTTAGTCCTTCCGTCTGTTTGTTAGATTTTTTACCATTTATGAATTCGGAAATGACTAAATTACCCTTTACTATTTATCATTCAAAAGCAATTCGCACCTCTATGTCTTTCTCTCACAACTCGTGCTCATAAAAAAATGGAGAAATGATTGAATCCCTAACCCATAATTGAATCACTCATGCTCACTCTTCCTGTTAGAATTGAAGGTGGAAATCCTCTTACTCTTAATGGTGAGTGTAATTTGACTCAAATCCAAATTGACTAACAGAATCTTCATGAGAGTCTAACGGCAGGGACTAAACAGTTCACCGAGAAAAACATTAGGGACCAAACAGTTCATCGAGAAAAAGGTTAGGGACTTTACCGTATGTTTTTAAAAATACAAGGACTAAACAGTGTGTTTTGTCAAAATATAGGGACTAATAAATTAATTACCCTTTTAATAATAATAATAATTATTATTATTATTATTATAAAAATTAATTATAATTATAATAAGTAACGATAAATTATTAAGCTGAACTGAACTGAATGCTACTGAATTAAACTGAACTAATTGATATTGAAATTAAGTAACAAAGAACAAGGTCTTAATCCATCTGTTTTTAAAAACACTATAAACTCTTTAAGTTTTGAGAAAAGTAATTAGTCATTCCATCCATAAATTTTATCAAAATGATAAATTTATTTTTCTATCATCAATTAATTTATATAGACGGTTTTTAATTAAATTTTATATAAAAAAATTATTATATTAATTAAAAATATGTAATCAAATTTATAATAATAGAATATTTTAATTTGAAAAATAATGAATTTGTTTATATAATATTTTATTTTAAGCGGTATCTGTATTTATATATTAAAAATATTTGAATAAATAATTATAAATAAAATAATAAATTTATATATCTACCATAAATTAGTTTAGCGTTTTATTATGTTTGATAAATTAATATATTAAAAAATAAATAATTTAATATTCAACTATTTTTTTTGCTAAACACTCGAGTAGTCAAGAATCTTAAATTACTTTAAATTAGAGATTTCAAATTCGAATACTAATGTATATAGAAATCTTTAATTAGAAAAAAATCACTTAAAGGATATTTGAAGAATGTCGGTTTTTGGAATCGTATTATGATATTTGAAATGGACACTTTTTAAATTAGCTGTACACATCCTTTTCAATTCCTAATTTTTTAATTCCTAGTACGTACGTGATGCTGACTAAAGTCCATACACGTCATAATTAATTATCTCTTTTAAAATTCATTAATATAAATTTAAACATGTGCATCATTAATTTATTCTTTCCAATTAAAAATTAGTAAAAAAATAAATAAAAAATATGTGATTTCACTTATTTAAAACAAAATAAAAAATGTGATTTTTTTTGTTATAAAATAAAGGCCTAAACCATACGCAACCCCTTGAACTTGTCACTTTTAGTCATTTTACCTCCGAACTTACGGGACGATCTATTTGCCCCTTCAACTATTTAAAAGTGGTATAAGTAACCCATGTTTTCATTATAACGGAAACAATTATGACATGTTCCCATTTCGAGCACCAAGGTCATAATAAAAAGGGTTGTTCACTACTAGAACAAGCTGCAAATGAGGTTAGTATAGACAATACACAAGTTCTCTTGTAAAAATTGCATATAGGGTTACGCACTACTAAAACAAGCTGCAGATTAGGTTATATATATGCAGGCTGGTTCCAATACTTTCATGAACACTTCTACTAATGTTGGAACTTCATTTTGATTCGTTATAATGAAAATAGGGGGTTGCTAATACCACTTTTAAATAGTTGAGGAGGCAAATAGGTCATCCCGTTAGTTCAAGGGGTAAAATGACCAAAATTGACAAGTTCAGGGGGATGCGTATGGTTTAGGCCTAAAATAAATATTACTATTAGTAAAATAAATATTATTAGTAAAATAAAGGGTTAAGGTGCAAAAATACCCCTAACGTTTTGGGCCAGGAGCAATTTTACCCCTAACATTTAAAATGGTGCAATTTTACCCCTAACGTTGGAAGCCAAGAGCAATTTTACTCCTAACGTTCATAAATTAAGTCAATTTGAGAAATAATTTATCAAACTGTCTTCTCGGTCATGAATCTTGTTATCTACACTTCATACGTTTGTCATTTTATCAGTAACAAATCACAAACATTCGTTGGGATGTGAAAAAAAATAAAAAATAAATAAATAATATACTGTCTTTTTGTACGGATTAGATAAAAAAAATTCAAAAAATCCACCGAATTTATAAATATTAATCTCAAATTCTATTATTAAATTATAAAAAAACATGAAATCCTTTTTTAGAACGAATTATTATGCAATTGGTGCAGAATAATGAACAAAAATATTTGTGTTTTATAGTAGTGTCTGAAATTACCCAATTTATCAACGTTAGGGGTAAAATTGCTCTTGGCTTCCAACGTTAGGGGTAAAATTGCACCATTTTAGACGTTAAGGGTAAAATTACTCCTGGTCCAAAACGTTAGGGTATTTTTGCACCTTAACCCTAAAATAAATATTGATTTCGTTAATAAGACACGATAAATTATTAACTTTTGTTAATATGACGGGTTGATTTAATGATCGTGAGTATTTTTTATTTTATTTTTAATTTTTTCTTAAAAATATCATAAGAGAAAATAAGTTGGAATTATATTTTTTTTTTACTAGATAAATATTTATAAGATAAAGTTTTTATTTTGTGGAGAATACCAAAATTGAAAAAGACATTTAAAAATTCTTCTTTTTGAATTATTCTATAAATTCAACTGACTTAGTACCAAAAGGCACAACAGTAGTATATTTGCTCTAGAAAATATCCTAAGATATTTATATGAATTAAGAGTACATTTAATCCTTAAAGTTGGTGAACAGTTTCAATTTAGCCCAAATCGAAATTTAAATATTAATTCGGTTTTGAAATTGGTGATATTTGACTAAATTAGTTCAAATTTGACAAATATTTAGGTATAAAATTTATTGTATTTGGACTAATTTGTTAAATATCGCCAACTTCAGAACTGAGTTGATATCTAAACTTCGATTTGGGCTAAACTGAACCTATATGCCAACTTCAGAACCAAATTGACTTTTATGACCCCTTTGGTTTATCTGATGTTTGTTGTTTGCTGTTGGAAAAACATAGATTCTCTGCTGTTGAAAAAGTTACTTTTCATGTATAAAGTCAAAGAATAGTTCCCTAACCATATATCTAAAATTCTCGTTTTTTTAATATGAAAAGTCAAATAGAATGAGAAAATTGAGTCAACAAACGCCCCTTTAATTCATATTCATATACAGGCATATTTAATATTTTTCCTGAATAAAAAAATAACTATTGTGGTTTGATCGATTTGTAAAGCAGTCTCGTGATTTAAACACTTATAAATAAGGGTTTGAGGTTTGTAAATTTCTATTTTTTTGGATTTGTGAGTCAATTTTTCGATCAAATAATATTTGTACTTTAGTTAATTTGTAAAATTGGTCTCTTAAATCGTTTTTTTAAAGTAAATAGTCACGACAATAATTTTTTATAAAATGCCTAAATTTGCCATCTGCATAAACCACAGACCTCTGTTTATAAACTTTTAAACCACATCATTTTCTAAAAAAAAAAAATCAAACTACATAGTTTATTTTTATATTTTTCTATGTATATAACTCAGTATTTATTTTATTTTTGCATATTCTTATAATTTTTACCAGATTTATTGATATATCTAATTAATTTGTAGGTTGGTGACTGATATTCCAGCAACTACAGGGCCAACCTATGGTAAGTAATTAATATTTATGTAACATTAAAAACATTATAATTAAATCATACTATAAAAATTAATTCTTAACATATCACTATTTTATTTTCTGTATAAATAAAGTATACTTTTATATTCTAATTTATAAATTCTAAACTTCAATTCATAAATCTTAAATCTAAAAAATATATCCTACTAATTTATAAACTCTGATCTTTCAAATATATTTAAAATAATTTGATATAATTCAAATTATTACTTCATCTAATTCTAGAATTTCTCTGTAAATTTCGGTAAATTATTAGAAGCACCCGGTTCTCCATGTCAAATGGAGGACCTCTCATACATATTTTGACACGTGTAACATGGACACACACATATTATAAGAGGCTCCACTATTTTAATTATTACGTGGGGTCACAATACACATGTCCAAATATGAATTGGGGGTCCTCCGAATGACATGGAAGACCGGATGCTTAATATAAGAACTCGTAAATTTCCCTCTGACATAAAAGTTTCGTTGCTAATACTATTTAGTATAAAAGTTATATTCCATCACTAATTCATTCAACTAGGCTTATTTTATCTCAGAGTGAATATATGATGATGGGTAAATTACACCCATGCCACTGAACTTTCCTCTTTTAACATTACGGTCATTAAACTTTAATTCTTAACAGTATGACATTTGAACTTTACATTTTTTAATACCAATGGCCACTCAACGCCTCAAAACGACCATTGACGGCCTCAAAATAAAAAATTCAAAGAGTTAATGATATTCTAAGGAACTTTGATTCTTGAAAATTTTCGTTTTAAAGACATTTAGGTGTTGTTTGGTTAAGAGAGAGTGTGAATTTTTAGAGAGAGAAATCTCTAAAAAATGTGGTTCCATAGTAAATGTCGTTCTGAACAATTTTAATTCTTGAATATTTTTATTTTGAGGTCGTTAACGGTCATTTTGAGAAGTTTGTTAAAATTGAGTGGTCATCGGTATTAAAAAAGTGTAAAATTCAGTGGACATACTATTAAGAATTGAAGTTTAGTGACCATAATGTGAGAATGGATAAAGTTCAGTGGCTATAGGTGTAATTTATCCTATGATGATGTATCATTTTAAGTTCAACTAGGCTTTTTATTGGTCAGTTTGGGCTTGGGCTTGGGCTTGGTCTTGGGCTTGGGCCGAGCTTTATAAGCTTATAACTGAAAATACTCAGTCCAAGTTCATATTCAATTGGGCTTAGACTTCAAAATTCAATTTTGAATCCAGTTAAAATAAATAACCTCAACACATGGTAACATAGGTCAGTGTTGTACACGCTTCAAACCCGAAAGACATTCCCGAAAGAATAATAAAAACTATTTTTAAACCTTAACTATAAGCTTAAACTTTTAATGCAATTGGTTCCTAAATAATAAAAAGGGTTATGATTAGGGTTGTAAACGAGTCAAGTCGCTCGACGTTCGGCACGATAAATGCTCGATCGTGTTCGGCTGAATTTATAAACGAGCCAAGCTTGAGCACAACGAAATTCGACTCGAAAGCTCGCGAGCAAGCTTAGTTATAGGTTCATGAACAAACTCGATTATAATATTCATCAACATGCTCGTGAGCAAGCTTGGTTCGATTATTTTTTAGGTGAATAATTTATAGTAGTCCCTATATTTTTAACTAAAACATTATTTAGTCCTCGTATTTTAACAATATATTATTAAGTCCTTAACTTTTATCGGTTCAACAGTTTAGTCCGAAATATTTGAATTATTAAACAGTTTAATCCTTATATAAAGTACTAACCTATTGAATAAAATAAAAGTTAAAGACTAATCAATGTATTTTCAAAATAAAATGATTATACGGTGTATTAGGTAAGCATATAGGGACTAATAAATTATTTATTCTTATTTTTTTTAATAATAATTTTCTATAAAGAGAGAAATTTAAAACAAGTGTAGTTTTATAGGTTTCAAAACAATATAGTTTTCTAATGAGCCGAGCATGAGCAGACCTCGATTCGGCTCGATTACATAATTAATGAGTTGTTCACGAGTGTTCATTAAGAGAATTAATGTGCCGCTCAAACAAAGCTCATGAAGAAGCTCGCAAGCATAACAAGATGTTGAGCTCGAGCTCCAGCTCAACCTCGAACTCATCAATTTTCTAACGAGCCAGGCTTCAGTTCAGCTCGATTACAGTCCTAATTCTGATAGTGACGTTTTGTAGGGCAAGAGATATTGGGGTATGAAAGTCCAAGACCAGCCATGGGAATACATCGATACGTATTGATACTATTCCAACAAAAGAAGAGACAAACAGTAGATGCACCTGGATGGCGTCAGCATTTTAATACCAGAGACTTTGCTGAGTTTTATAATCTTGGTTCTCCTGTTGCTGCTGTTTATTTCAACTGTCAAAGGGAAAATAGCTCTCGTGGAAGAAGAATTTTACTCAATTAATATTCATCCGAAGAAAATCTGTTGTCCCGACGAACTCCCAGTCTCCTCGGTCTTTCTACTTAATTATATTATATATATGAAATGAATAAGATATATATATATATATATATATATATATATATATATATGATTGGCTTAGCAAGTTTGATATATAGTTTCTAATTTGGAATTATTGGTTCAAAACAATTGATCCAATTTATAAGTACTTATATTGTATGCTTTTTGATGTAGAAAAATGTATATATTATCATATTATATAATCTTTCTTCTTCACTGAATAAGTTTTCATGTTGTCTTCATATACAAACAAGAATTTAAAAAAAAAAAATAGCAAGCAAGGGCGTCGTCCTGAGCGTGACGGGAGGGGCGTCTGTCCATGGCCCAAGAGAGATGGGTCCAAAAATAATTTAAATAATATTAACATAGAGGGTCTGTTTGGGTTATTTGTTGTTTGATGTTTGTTGTTACAGTTTACTGTTAGAAATGTTGTTTTTCCAAAAAAAAATACAGGGATTCACTATTTTTATATATAAAAAAAAAAAACTATTTTTCATGTATAAAAGGTAAATATGAGGTTACTAACCAAACACCTAAAACTCGGCAAACAGGAGGTGAAAAGTGGGTAAACAAATACCCTCAAAATTAAATCTTGAAAGATGTAACGGTTATGAAATAATATTAAGACTAAACAAATTGCAATACAATATAAGGGATGGAAGGCTCCAAAAAAAATTATTATAAAAAAGTACAAAAATTAAAATCTCAAAAGATGCATCGACAATAATTATAATCGCCAAACCTAAACAGTCACAACGCACAATGTTATTACTATATTTTCTTATAATAGTTTTTTTCGTGTGTAAATACAGAGAAATGAAAGTGTTGCAATTGACCTTTCCAAATTTGTTGATATCATCATTTGAAATTCTTGAGTATGTTAAAGCATCAGATTATTATCTAAATATTTCAATTGATTTTTGAATCCTCCTGATTATGTCAGTGACCGTTGTATCTATTGGAAGATTTTTTTTATGTTAAGATTATTGAAAAACTATTTGAGATCATTAACGTCACAATAAATGTTGAATGGTTTAGCAAATTTATGTATTGAGAGAAATATGTTACAGCATATTGATGTAAATGCTATTTTTAGTGATTCCACGTGGGTAAATTACAAATGTAGTGTACAATCTGTTTTCTATTTCACACTTTGGTGTACAACCTTCAATTTTGCACACAAAAGTGTACAACTTTTTGGTGACATTCCACTAAAGTGTACAACCGATAATTATGACCGGTCAATGCGAAGTCAACGCGCCATGTCAGCAAATTGATCCTTAAAAGTCAAAAGTTGACCGGTCAACACAAACTCAACACGTCACGTCAGCAATTTTGACTTTTATGGAAATCAAATTGCTGATGTGACAGATTGATTTTGCGTTAACTGGTCATAATTACCGGCTATACACTTTAGTGGGAGATCACCAAAAGTTTGTACACTTTTGTGTGCAAAATTAAAAATCGTACACCAAAATGTGAAAAATGACAAAGGTTGTATACCACGTATTTAATTTACCCGATTCTACATCTATAAATGCTCAGAAATTGTGAAGAACAAAAACGAAGAATAAGATGAAGAAAGTTCAAACTCAATCGAGATTCAAGAGACAAGAATTATAGGCGAAAGAAATATAGGCAAACTCTTTAAATTGAATCATACAAGGAATGAAATATTAGGAAGTTTCAATTTTCCTAAACTTAGACGGAATAGGAATTGCACAATATAAAGTTTGAATTTGCAGAATTTTAATCGAAATCGGCAAAGGAACCCGTTTTTAACTGAGAGACATGTTTAATATTTTGGGTAACTACAGAAACGTGCCCGGAAATATTTCCTATCAGTTTCCGAGAATTCTCATTTTCCACATTTGCCGGAAACGGTGAAACGCATGTAATGAAGAGTTTTTGTGCATCATATATGTTCATGAGTAGAGGCTAAACGTGTTTATGGGTCGGGTTTGGCCGGGTTTAATGTGTTTTTGTCTAACTCAGTCCAAACTCAACCCAGTTCATTGTTAATTTAG
The DNA here is from genome assembly GCF_963576675.1 of Euphorbia lathyris. Classification (NCBI taxonomy): domain Eukaryota; kingdom Viridiplantae; phylum Streptophyta; class Magnoliopsida; order Malpighiales; family Euphorbiaceae; genus Euphorbia; species Euphorbia lathyris. The sequence continues at coordinate 1,877,426 of NC_088914.1, forward strand.
ATGGGCTCGGGCTTAAAAATAAAATCATAAGCCCGGCCCGAATAAGCACACTTGAAAAAGAAAAGTTATGCACAATTTGAAAATTTCACAATTGTAGTTTTCATAAATACAATTTAATAAGTATAAAAAATATAAGGCTTAACACATGATTTGCTCCTTGAACTTATCTAAAAAGGTTAATTGGTCCCCTTAACTTTCAAAGTGTCCCGATAACCTCCTGAACTTGTATAAAATGTTCAGTTAGCCTCCTGAACTTGCGTAAAATGTAATCAATTGATCACTCGGTCGAAAAAAGTAAGTTAAATGCGGAAGATGTATTGTACGAGTCTTAAAAAAAGTAAAACGACCAAAATCGGGATATGTAGTTCTAATATTAGAGAAGACAAGTTGTATAGTTGATCAAGTAATAACTTCATTTTTAATTTATTTTTTAATTATGTAATAATATTCTAAGATGCGTGGAATACATCTTCCGCATTTAGCTTACTTTTTTGCGACCGAGTGATTAATTGATTACATTTTACGCAAGTTTAGTGGGCTAACTGAACATTTTATACAAATTCAGGGGGCTATCAGGATATTTTAAAAGTTCAAGGGGTCAATCAAACTTTTTGGACAAGTTTATGAGGCAAATGATGTATTAAGCCAAAATATAAGTAAAGGAAAATAAGTCATTTAAATTTAAATGGAATCAAGGATTAAATTGTTGAATATAAAAAAAAATAAAAACCTTGTAATATTAAAAATATGAGGACTAAAGAGTCTTAAATAATAATATAAGAATTAAAAAATTATTCACAACTTGAAAAACAAAGTTCAAAGTGATATAAACTTATTATTAATATATCAATGAATATTTCTTTACTTAATAAAAAAAAGTTGGGCCCGTATATCGCAGGATCCTATGCAGAAGAGCTTTTTGTACACCTTGCTCTTACTCCTCTGTCCATTTGGCTTCTCAAACTAAAGTTTCAAAATCAATTAGAATTTTAAACTATTAAAATCACTAATTAGATCCCTCAATTAAATAAAAATCACCAATTTAGTCCTCATTCGGTTGAACAGTTTGAGATCATCTTCTCTAAACCCATTTTGAACTAACAGAGAGATTATTATAGTTTATAACAAATAATTACAATTTTTGATTTTAGGATAGAATTGTGACTCAATGGATGATTTTGATAGTTTAAGTTTGTAACTGACTTTGAAACTTTGGTTTGGGAAGCGAAATGAGTGTACTGCCTTTTTAAAATTGAATAGATAATCACAACTAACTCATTTAGTAAAGAAACTCAATGTATATTATAATCAGTATTTTCAAAACCGGATTGGACTAGTCGGTTCGACCTGTTTGACCATGAACCAATTAGGTTTCTAGTTCGATTGATGCTAAGTTTTTATATGGGGTAAATTATAAAAATGGGTCAAATGGGATGCCCATTTATATATTTAACCCATTTACTCAACCTACTATATATCTAGACTGATTTTGTGTGACTTTTCCATAATACCCTCAATATTTACGTGCGTCTGTCTCCCTCCCGCCTGACTTCGCAGATTCGATCTTATGCGAAGCTAATGTTTGGGTTTACTTGATGAATTTAATTAGCATATGCGAAGCCTGCGAAGCTAATGTTTGGTTTAGTTGATGAACTTAATTAGCATATGCGAAGCCTGGATGTGTTTTGAAGCTAATTCGCGAAGTGGTATATAACAAAAAAAAATGTCAAATAACAATGGATTCTAACATTAAAATCATAACATTATCAAAATTTACAACAAGATTGCCACAATAAACTCCTAACAAATCACTTCATAATACATAGGCTCCTATTCACTACCGATGGATGGATGTGTCTCACGGTACAGAACAAGATTGCCACAATAAACTCCTAACAAATCACTTCATTATACATAGACTATTATTCACCACCGATGGATGGATGTCTCACGATACATAGGCTCTTATTCACCACAGAGATGGACGTGACCCACAGTGTAAGCTCTTATTCACGAACGATGGTTGGAAGTCCAGGCCTTTTGGAATAGATGTCTTTCATGGCACCCTAACATGTCGGCTTCCAGGAATGAATATTATGTATTCAACCGCCTTCAAAAAAAATTAATCATGTTAGTCAGAAAAAATGAAGATTTGGCTTCGCGAAACGATGATTCGCTAAGTATGCGAACATAAATGTGCAAGGAAGAGGGTGATTTTACTTAGCGAAACAATGATTTCGCGACGTCTGCGACGAGGAATGTGACGCTCTGACTTCGCGAAACGATGATTTCGCGGAGTCTGCGAGGAGAAATGTGACGCTCTTACTTCGCGAAACGATGATTTCGCGGAGTCTGCAAGAGAAATTTATCAAATTACCTCGTAAACTTCACGTAATCATTGTTTCGCGAAGTGAAATCGATAAATTTCTCCCAACAGACCTCGCGAAAACTGCATATGCTAAGTGGATTTATGGGGAAAACGCAGAAAAAACAGTATATACTTACGTTTTTCGACAAAACCAATATGATAAACTGGGAAAAACGATGAAAATAACGTAAAATCGTCATTTCTTCGATGGTCACAAGAAGAAAGAAACCAAGAAACGAGCAGGAAATGGAAGATGAAGAACCATGGCTTCGTTTTCTAGGATTAGGAAGTTGCAGAATCAAGAGATGAAAAGAGGAAGAAGAGAAATACATTGCGATTTGCAGAAATGGTGCAGATTTCGTGCAATTTAAAGGAAGATAGGAAGATCAAAAATCTTGGAATCATTAATGGAGGAGCTGCCAACCGTTTCGCGCAACCAAGGAAAAGAGGGGAGAGACTATTAGCATTTGGGAAGTGGGAAGGTTAAAGGTATTATGGGAAAGTCACACAAAATCAATCTAGATATGTAGTAGGTTGAGTAAATGGGTTAAATATATAAATTGGCCTCCCATTTGATCTAATTTTGTAATTTTCCCTTTTATATGCTTATCAAACCGAATTGGACCGTTTGAATTAGTCCATATATATATATATATATATATATATATATATATATTAATAAAGGACTCAAACTTAGGCCACCAAATGCTACAGTAGATGTTTTACCACTAAATTAGTTTTCAAATGACTATTAACAACAATATATGTTTATATATTATATTAATATTTAAAAAATCTAAATATTATTTAGTAATTATTTTTTATATTTTTTAATAAATATTATTAAAAAATTAATTTATCTTTACAATATAAACAAAGTTTATTTAATATTTAAATTTTTGTTTGAAACAAATATTTAAATTTTAAATATACACAAGTGTGATAAATTTCATAATATAATTAAAAAGTATATATTCTTCTATATTTAATTGAAGAAAATTCCATTTGCAATATATGTTTTTATGTTTAATTGAAGGAAATTTTATTTTATATATATATATATATATATATATAATTAGAATTGGACCTGTTTCACGCAGACTTTAGATTTTTGCATGCTAGTTTTTCACTAGTTGTCCTGTTTTTAGCCTAATTTCCCTAAAATATGACATAATTTAGTTTAACCAATCCGAGTGTATTGAATCGATTGACCACTAACCTAATTATCAATCTATCAATCTGATTTAATTCCTAATCCGATTTTTAAAACATTGATTATTATATTTGATGGAGCATTCAATTCATCAAATCGAAAGATTAATGGGTAAATTACATTCATAGCCATTGAATTTTACCTATTTTCACATTATGGCCACTAAACTTCATTTCTTTCCGGTATGACCACTGAACTTTACACTTTTTAACACTGGTGGCCACTCAATTTTAACTAACTTCTCAAAATGACCATTAACGATCATTAACGACCTCAAAATGAAAATATTCAATAATTAAAATTGTTCAGAACGAAATTTACCACGAAGTCACATTTTTTATTTTCGAAAATCACATTTTTTGGAGTTTTCTCTCTTTAAAAATTCACTTTCTCTCTCCTAACCAAACAACACCCAAATGACCTTAAAGCGAAAATTTTCAAGAATTAAAGTTCCTTAGAATATCATTAATACTTTGGATTTTTTATTTTTAGCCATCAACGGTCGTTTTAAGGCGTTAAGTGGCCACCGATGTTAAAAAGTGTAAAGTTCAGTGGCTATACCGGGAAGAAATGAAGTTCAATGTCCATAATGTGAAAATGGATAAAGTTCAATGGCCATAATGTGAAAATGGGTAAAGTTCAGTGGCCATGGGTGTAATTTACCCAAAGATTAATTGCTCAATTATATAAAAAAAATCAAATAGATCATAGGTTTTTGAGATAAGGTACCAAAACAGGTCTAAGGTTTTTGGAAAAGTACCAATTTAGGTTCAACGTTCAAAATAGCACCAATATAGGCTTAACGTTTACAACATAATATCAATTTAGGCTTAACGTTTACAATATAGCATCAATTTAGGCATCACGTACAAAATAGCACCAATATAGGCTTAACGTTTACAAAATAATACGAATTTAAACTTAACGTTTACAAATAAACGTCATAATTAAATTAACCATATTATATTCTTTTCCTATTAACTTTATATGTTATTTTTTTATTTAGCTCTATTTTCTTATTTATTATAATACAATTAATTAGTATTCTTACCAAATAAAACTTTATATTTGTTTTTCATCAACCATTCCATGACTCCTAAATTCCATGACTCATATAATATATGCAAACTAAAAGTAATTGAATATCCACAATATTTCGAACACTGACATGTATCAATATTATTTTAACTAGTGTTCGAAATATTGTGGATATCCACTTACTTTTAGTTTGCATATATTATATAAGTCATGGAATTTAGGAGTCATAGAATGGTTGATGAAAAACAAATATAAGGTTTTATTTGGCAAGAATACTAATTAATTGTATTATAATAAATAAGAAAATAGAGCTAAATAAAAAAATAACATATAAAGTTAATAGGAAAAGAATATAATATGGTTAATTTAATTGTGACGTTTATTTGTAAACGTTAAGCTTAAATTCGTATTATTTTGTAAACGTTAAGCTTAAATTCGTATTATTTTGTAAACGTTAAGCCTATATTAGTGTTATTTTGTACGTGAGGCCTAAATTGATGCTATATTGTAAACGTTAAACCTAAATTGATATTATATTGTAAACGTTAAGCCTATATTGGTGCTATTTTGAACGTTGAGTTTAAATTTGTACTTTTCTAAAAACCTTACCTATTTTGTATCTTATCCCTAGGTTTTTCTAATTAAGGATAAAGAATAGTTATCCATATAGCATATGAGGGGGGAAAAGTGAAAAGGAAACCAAAAAAAGTGCCAAGTGGATGAAAATGCATAATTGCATATTGGAAAGATCCTATGTGGTGGGAAGAAAAAAAGTATATATTCTCATGTCTACTTCAACAATATAGGTCATTCATGTTGGATAGTGTCACCTTTTAGAAAAAGAAAAAAAAAACCATTAGATAGTGGGGGAGGGGTACTTTTTCAAGTAAAGATTGAACTTATATCACTTGTTGCTGGAAAACGTTAAAAATTAGGGTAATTAATTTACTAGTTCCTATATTTTGATAAAACACACTGTTTAGTTTATGTGTTTTTAAAAACACACGGTAAGGTTCTTAACGTTTTTTTTGATGAACTGTTTAGTCCTTCAAATTTCAAAAGAGGAAATCCAATTTAAAAGAATAAGTTATTTGTATGGAGAACGAGAAAAAGAATACAGACCCAATGCTTACGAATTTGAACGATTAAGAAGAAAATCAAGAAGAAAAACACTCAAAGTTCATTTCATATGCAATAGAGTCTAAAGAAAATGAAAATAAAGGAAAAGAAGAACGCATAGATGAGAAACAATGAAGATAATGCTCTTATATATTTGATTTTGTGGTAAAGGGTAGTTAAGGCATTATATTTTTATTTTAAATAGATTTTGACTCAAATCCAAATTGACTAACAAAATCTTCATGAGAGTCTAACGGCGAGACTAAACAGTTCACCGAAAAAAACGTTAGGGACTAAACAGTTCATCGAGAAAAAGGTTAGGGACCTTACCGTGTGTTTTTGAAAATACAGGGACTAAACAGTATGTTTTATCAAAATATAAGGACTAATAAATTAATTACCCTAAAAATTATATAAAACTGTATATAGAATTTGAATTTTTTTTTATGTAAAAAATGTTGAATTAAAATCCACAATGCGCGCTTTAGGGTTTGCTTGTTTTGAGGTTAGAGGAGGTTAATTAAATGGAGGGTATATTACATTCATGGCCACTGAACTTTACCTATTTTAACATTGTAGCCACTGTATGACCATTAAACTTTACACTTTTTAACACCGATGACCACTCAATTTTAACCAAGTTCTCAAAATGAGCGTTAACGACCTCAAAATGAAAATATTCAAGAATTAGAGTTGTTGAGAACGATATTTACCATGAAACCACATTTTTTATTTCCAAAATCATATTTTTTGGAGATTTCCCTCTCTAAAAATTCATTTTCTCTCTTCTAACCAAACAATACCTAAATGACCTCAAAACAAAAAAATTCAATAATTAAAGTTCCTTAGAATATCATTAACTCTTCGAATTTTTTTATTTTCAGACCGTCAGTGGTCGTTTTGAGGCGTTGAGTGGCCACCGGTGTTAAAAAGTGTAAAGTTCAATGGCCATACTGTTAAGAATTGAAGTTCATCGGCCATAATGTTAAAGGGGTAAAGATCAGTGGCTATAGGTGTAATTTACCCATTAAATGGAGGTTATTTTCCTAACATCGATTGTGAAGGTTAAATGGGGGTTAAATGAAAGTTAGAAAACCTTGAAATAACCCAAATTTCAGTTCCACAAAATTGCTGGGATCTGGAGGTTCACTAAATAACCTCCCCTCCCTTCCCTTTAATGAACATTGTCAAACCTTCATCCAAACAGACCCTTACATATATAATATAGTAAATTATATGGACTATCATATATTAGTCAGTTGAGTGATCTAATTTAGTTTATGGACATAATACATATATAATGGGTATGGGTTTATTTATGTGTAGATACCCAGTTGTAATATACTAATTCTATGATGGGCTGAATAGTAATTACAATAATTAAGTTTTCTTTATAAATAGAAGTTTATGGTCCCTAGGGCATTAGCACTCTAAATCTACAGCATCCTCCATCAAATGTAGATGTGCTAGTTTCTTCTAGCCCTAGAAGACTTATCAACCTAAGGTGTCTCTGATTCTCTTTAATCTGTTGCGCTATGTATTCGGGTACGCTTCCGCTTTAGATCTTAATGGATTAACATTAGTTTATGATCTTGTGGTTTGTGGATCTAATTCCAATAAGTAATTCCCACAAAAATTATAGAAATAGAGGTAAATATTTTAAATCACATCGTTAAGTTCTGATTAAATTCAAAGGTTTTTTTTATTTTTATTTTAAAAATTATATATACTAATTAATAAAACACATTCTCCCGTAAATTGAAACTATAATCCATATGGTAGAGATTTTACTTTTTTTTTTTATAAATTAATTTGACAATTTATGAACTACATTGATGTTTGAGTTTATTTATACAACTGTAATTCGATTTGAGTTAATATGTAAATGTAATTTTTTAAGGATAAAAATGTTATTGATTGTCATCAAAACTTAACAGTGTAATTTAAAATACCTTGTTTTAAAAAAAAATAGAACACGTGTCTTTAGTTGCAAACTTTTAAACCATATATTTTGAAAAAGTTCTATTTCTCCATAACCTTAACGCGACTAATTGACTCTCTGAAATGTACTTATTAGCCTATTGAACTTTCTTAAAGTGCTCTACTAGCCTCTGAATTTGCTTAAAGTGTACTTATTTCAACTTTTTCTAAAATCTCTTCTTACTCCGCCATATTGATTTTAGAGGGTTAACTGATCATTTTAGACAAGTATAGAGAGGTAACAGAATATTTTTAAATTTTAGGGGTCAGATAACATTTTAGGACAAGTTCAAGGGCGCAGGATGTATTAAGCTTATTTTTTAGTTTTTGGAAAGGAAATTTACATAAAAATACATTTTTTAAAAATTATTTACAACTATGTCAAATAATAATTTGAATTACGATCAAACCAATAAAACTATTATTTTTATATATTTTAAGGACTGTGATTTATAAATGAGGGGTATAGAAAATATTTTTAGGATTAGAAATTATGAATTCGGATTTAAAATATAAAAATTAGAATGTAAAAGTATATTTTATTTGTAATATATTATTAGGATAAGATGCAAAAACATCCCTAATATTTACAGTGAGAAGAAATTTTACCACTAATATCTAAAATGGTGCGAGTTTACCCCTAATGTTGGCAGCTAAGAGTAATTTTACTCCTAACGTTGGCAAGTTGGATCAATTTTAGACATTATTATAAAACACAGATATTTTGTTCTTTATTCTGCATCAATTTGATATGAGTTGGTTCTAAAAAAAGATTCCATATTTTTTTTGTGATTTAATAATAAAATTGGAGGTTAAAATTTATAAATTTGGTGAAATATTTGATTCTTTTTCTAGCTCATACAAAAGACAGTATATTTTTTTTCACGTCTAATCATATGTTTATGAACTATTACTAATTAATGATAAAAGGACGCAATGTGAAGTGTAGATGATAAGATTCATGACCGAAAAAACAGTTTGATGAATTACTTTTCAAATTGATCCAATTTGTCAATTTTAGGGGTAAAATTGCTTATGGATGCCAATGTTATGGGTAAATTTGCACAATTTTAGACGATAAGACTAAAATTGCTCCTAACTGTAAACGTTAGGTGTATTTTTGCATCTTATCCCTATAATATTACTTTTTGTAATATGATTTAATTTTGGGATAAGGTGCAAAAATACCACTAATGTTTATATGCAGGAGCAATTTTACCCTAACGTTTAAAATTATGCAATTTTACCCCTAACGTTGGCAAGTTTGGTCAGTTTCAGATATTATTATAACGGGTAAATAATTTATCAGTCTCCACCTTTTTACCTAACACACTGTTTACTTCTCATATTTTGAAAAACAGATTATAAGGTCCTTATCTTTTATCAATATTAACTTTTTGGTCCTTCTATCTATTTTTTTTAGACTTTTAACCGAACATATCTTAGCTTTCAGGACATACATAGTACGATACAAATGAACATGTTACTCTGTTATTGTCTGTCTGTCTGTTTATGCTAAATATAACGGTTAAAAATAAAAAAAATAGACAAAATGACCAAAAGGTTAATATTAACAAAAGATATGGACTTTGTAATGTGTTTTTCAAAATAGGGTAACTAAACAGTATGTTAAGTAAAAATGTGAGGACTAATAAATTATTTAGCCTATTATAAAATACATGATTTTGTTCCTTATTTTACACCAAATTGCATATCACTTCGTTAAAAAAATCATATTTTATGTGATTTAATAATAGCATTGGAGATTGATATTTATAAATTGGGCGAAATATTTCCAAATCGTACAATAGACAGCATAAATTTTTAAAAAAAAATCCACATCTAATCATATGTTTATGATCTGTTACTAATAAATAAGTGATAAAATAACGCACATGTGAAGTGTAGATGACAAGATTCACGACCGAGAAGACAATTTGATGAATTATTTCTCAAATTGGCTCAACTTGACAGCATTAGGAGTAAAATTGCTCTTGACTATCAACGTTCGAGATAAAATTGCATCATTTTAAACGTTAGGAGTAAAATTGTTCATGACTGTAAATGTTATGGATATTTTTACACTTTATCCCATTAATTTTTAAATTTTATATAAAAAGCCCTTTTTAAAAGCCCTATTCAGATGGATCATTTTTTCTCGTGCCTGACTTCGGACCTATGAGCCCATTCTTATAACAATTAAAAACGTTTATAAAAGGCTTATTACATCTTTTGTCCCTAAATTTGTCCAAAAAGGTTGATTGGCCCCTGGACTTTTAAATATCCCAATAGTCCCCTCAACTTATATAAAATAACCAATTAGGCTCCTGAAATTACGTAAAATGTGATCAATTAATCACTCAGTTTGCAAAAAGATAAGTTAAATGAGAAAAATGTATTGCATGCGTCTTAAAAAAAACAAAACGACCAAGGTCGGGGTATGCAGTTCTAATATTAGAGAAGACAAGTTTTACATTTGAGCAAGTAAGAACTTTCATTTTAATCTATGCTTTGAATTATGTAACATTGTAAGGCGCGTGCAATACATCTTATGCATTTAACTTAAACTTTTGCAACTCAGTGATTAATTGATTACATTTTACGCAAGTTCAGGGAGCTAACTGAACACTTTATGCAAGTTGAGGGGCTATCAGGATATTTTGCAATTTCAGAGGTGAATCAAGCTTTTTAGACAAATTCAGAGGAAATGATGTATTAAGCCTTTATAAAAAAGAAAAGAAACGTAAAAAAATAAATCTTGTGGTTTTGATTTGCTAAGACAATCAACGTGGTTTAAAAATTTGCAAACAGTAATCTATATTTTTTCCAGTTTACAAACTCATTAATTATTTCAGAAATTATTATGTTGACTATTTATCCTAAAAGTGAGCGATTTGGAGCAATTAAAAATACTGATGTTGCAAACAAAAAATACTGATGTTGGCAGCTAATACTCATTAATTATTTCAGAAATTATTATGTTGACTATTTTTTTAGATGCTTAACCGTTATATTTGACATAAACAGATAAACAAAAAATAACAAAATATCAGGACTATTTTAAATCGTACTATAACTGTCCTGAAAACTAAAATATTTTCGGTTAAAAATCTAAAAAACTGGATAAAAGGACCTAATAATTAATATTAATAAAAGATAGAGACCTTATAATATGATTTGCAAAATAAAAGGACCAAACAATATGTTACATAAAAATATAGGGACTAATAAATTATTTAGCCAATGTATTCCCAACCACAAATAAATTTTTCTTGCATGCAATTTACTTTTAGATGTCGGTGTTGTAAAAGTATACGCAATATTATTTAATTTTGCCTAATAATTCAAGGGTAAATAATTTAGGGATAAGAGGTAAAAATACCGCTAATGTTTACAGTGAGAAGTAATTTTATCCTTAATATTGGCAGTTAAGAGTAATTTTACCTCTAAAATTGATAAGTTTGGTCAATTTCAGACATTATTATAAAACACGGATATATTGTTCATTATTCTGTACCAATTGCATATCAGTTTGTTTTTTAAAAAAAGATTTCATATTTTCTGTGATTTAATAATAGAATTGGAAATTAATATTTATAAATTCGGTGAAATATTTTAAAATTTTTTTTGTCCAATTCGTACAAAAGATTGAATATTTTTTAATTTTTTTCACGTCTAATTATATGTTTATGGTCTGTTACTAATAAGTGAGAAAATGATTCACATGTGAAGTGTATACGACAAGATTCATGACCGAAAAGACAGTTTGATGAATTATTTCTCAAATTGATCCAATTTGACAACGTTGGGGTAAAATTGCTCTTGGCTATCAACATTAAGGGTAAAATTATACCATTTTAAACGTTAGGGGTAAAATTGCTCCAGACTGTAAATATTGGGGTATTTTTACACTTTATCCCAACAATTTATTAGTGTCTTCCTTTTTTACCTGGCATACTGTTTAGTTCTACTATTTTGAAAAATAAAAAATTTACTTACTCAACTGTAAAACGTGTCTTCTTTAATATTAGAACCGCATACCCCAATCTAGATCGTTTTACTTTTTTTAACACCTTCTGTATTTAACTTACTTTTTTTTATAATTAAATTATTAATTAACTATATTTTATATAAATTTAGAAAACTAACCGGACATTGAATACGAATTAAGATACTATCGAGATATTTTGAAAGTTCGACGTAACAGTAAACCCGTGACTCAGATGTAATAATTGATTACAAGAAAAAAAAATTTATTCAGAGATAAATTGCAGCCTTTGCCGCCACATTATGTTATTGTGGGCCCAGATTCTGCAAAATCAAGATGCTTTCCTTTTTTCTCCCAATGGATATAATTCCTTTTATCTTTAAATGGAAAGGGTATTTTTGTAAATGTACAAATTTGAAATCCGTAATAGTAATAATATTTGTGTACCTTTTTTTTTTTTTCGATAAAATGTAAAAATACCTCTAATGTTTAGAGTCAGAAATAATTTTACTCCTAACATATAAAATTGTGGAATTTCATCCTAAAACTGATAGTCAAGAGCAATTTTAACCTTAACATTATCAAGTTGCGTCAATTTTAAAAATAATTCATCAAACTGTCTTCTCACTCATGAATCATCTACACTTCATATTTGAATCTAGGGCTGTCAATATGGGTCACGACACGATAACACGATTCGCGTAACACGGAAATTAAACGAATTAGGGTTGAGATAAATGGGTTTGGGTCATAAATGGGTCGACACGCCTAACCCGTAAAATAAATGGGTCGGGTCACAGGTTGACTCGCGAATTCGTTGTAACCCGTATAATTTAGATGAGTCTATGTGTCGTGTCAACCCAACCCGCGAACACATCTAACCCGACCCATATAGCCCATCTAACCCATATATCATGTAAATATAAAAAAGTTTTATGGATATTAAAGTAATTTTAATTTTTAACCCTAATATATATATATATATATATATATATATATATATATATATATATATATATATATATATAAAGATTAGTAGATTACAGAACACGTTAAGTTTCCAACTTTCTTTCCCTAACAATTTGTGATGTCTGACTCTCTTCATTGACATCCGGTGAATGCTTCAGTCTCTAGCCACAAGTAAGTCTTTTGTTGAGTCAACTTCTAGTAGGATATGTCTAACTTTTTATTGTTGGTCTTCTATTATAACAATGAGTATATCTGTTTGACCGGATATTTTATTGATAAAGATTGGAATATCCAAAAGAGAATTGATGGTAAGATTTTTTCACTCACTTTGGATAATGCAAGTTTAAATGATACATATGTTGACTTGTTGAAAAAATTATTGAATAGCAAGGGTGGTCTATTAAACCGTGGAGATTTTTTTTCATATGAGATGCTCTGCTCACATTCTAAATTTAATAGTTCAAGATGGGTTGAAAGAAATTGATCACTCAGTTGGAATGCATTGAATCAAAGACTAATGAACAATATACTAATTCTGTTGTTGTTTAAATTGAATTGAATGTTTTAGTTGTAGTTTATTTGTTATTTGGAATTGAAATTTTTTATTTTGTTTGTAAGTTTTGGATTTTAGACTTTTGATGTTATCTTGTTGAATTTGTTTTGTTAGTTTTATAGGATTTTATTTTTTCATATGCAATTATGCATGTTCTTATTTTCTTTTTCATTTTTTTAGTATGGAGTTGCAAAATTAAATGGGTTAGCAGGTTGACACGTTCAACCCGCTTCTTAAACGAATTGTGCCGAGTCGACCCATTTATTAAATGGGTTGGGTCCGGGTTGGGATAAATGGGTCACCTGAGTAAGTCGACACGACACGTTTACAACCCGCAAACCCATATTGACACCCCTATTTGAATCATTTTATCATTCATTAGTGACAATCAAAACTATGTGATTAGACGTGGAAAAAAAATAATATATACTGTCTATTTTACGAGTTGGCTAAAAAATTCAAAATATTTCGTTGAATTAATAAATATTAACTTCTGATTCTATTATTAAACTACAGAAAATATGATTGTTTTTATAAATGAATTGGTATGCAATTGATACATAATAAGGAATTCAAATGGGTTTAGAAGGTCCTTCGTAGTTAGTTGATATTATTTCTGATTGTATTCATTTATTACGAGATTTAGAGTTGTGCTCTATCTCTTTTATTAAGCGTTCAACGAATTTGTCTGCCAATGCTCTAACAAAAGCGGTCAATCATATGTCTGTTCGGGGGTGAGTTTTAAACTGAACAAATCGAATTTAGTTAAAAAAAATAAAAACAATAAATAAAAATTACTATATTTCATCATTAAATTTACTTCAACAACAAAAAAGTTGAAATACTTTTAAAATATATTTATATTAGCTTATTGTCTCAATAATAATAATAATAAATTAACCATGTAAAATCAAATAATAATAATAATAATAATATAGAATATGTGTAATTCGGTGCGGTTCGATTTTTTACATTTTTTTTGTCAAACCAAACCGAACAGAATATTAAAATACACTTAAAAATAAAAATGATGTCGAACCGAACCGAACCAAAAACCAAATTCAATCGGTTCGTTTTGATATGCGGCTTAAACCGAACCGACAGGGGCGGAACTAGGGGGGTTGGGATAGGCTCGAGCCCCGGCAGGCCGCTGGAGAATTGAGAAAAAAAAAATTAGTAATGGTGTCTGATAATATTTTGGGAAGAATTATATTGACTCTATGTAGTATTATTTCAATGTTTAAAGGTAGATGAGATGGTTAAAAATGCTTACTTTTATTTGTGAGGTCCTATTTTCAACTCTCTCCAACCTCATTTTAAAAAAAAAAAATTATTTATTTTAATTTTATTTTTCAATGATTATAAAAACATGTTACCATTATTAATTAATTTAAATGGACTCTTTATTTTTATTTTGATAACACTTTTGAATTCATTTTTAAATGGTAAACATATTTAATATTCATTTTTATTATGTGTTTACCATTAAAAAAAAAAGTAAACATGTTTATTTTTCTATTAGTTCAATACTAGTTTCTAAAAAATGATAACATTTTCGGTAAATAATTTATTAGTCTCTGGGTTTGTGCATATTACACTACTTAGTCACTCTATTTTTCGAAACACACTATAACACCCATGAGTTTTGACAAAACTAACTACTTAGTCCCTCCATCTATAAATTTTAGGGTAAATAATTTATTAGTCCCCTACTTTTTACCTAACACACTGTTTAGTCCCCATATTTTGAAAAACACATTACAAGATCCTTATCTTTTGTTAATATTAACACTTTGATCATTCTGTCTATTTTATTTTAGATTTTTAACCGTTATATTTGACATAATCAGACAGATAGAACATAACAGAGTAACATGGTCATTTTGTATCTACCATGGTTGTCGATATGTTAGGTTAAAAATTGAAAAAAACTAGACAGAAGGACTAAATGGTTAATATTGATAAAATATAAGGATCTTATAATGTGTTTCTCAAAATAGAGGGACTAAACAGTATATTAGGTAAAAAATATGGGACTAATAAATTATTTACCCTAAATTTTATAGAAAATGACAAATTTACCCTTCTACCACTAATCAACTTTCTTATATGTTTAATTAAGTTTTATCTAATTTTATTTATTATATTAATTCAATAATAAAAAGTAATATTAGTAATAAAATTATATTATAGTGTATTTTTAATTAAAAATACATAATCAATTTTATAATAATTTAGTATTATAATTTAAATATATCGTTTATATAATATCTATTTTACGTGGTAATTGTTATACATGCACTATTGAGTTTCTAATTTATTATGGTTAAATGAAATATAAGTTAAATAGTTATTAATGTTTTTTAACCTAATGAGTAAAATTAAAATTTATGAAAAATTTCTAATTAATTTTATTACACACTATTTTAGTACAAAAATATTTTTTTATATAATTTATCTGATTGCTCGGTTCAATATTCGGTAGCCACCCTTTAGGAGGATTCTCTTGCAATTAATTTTTTTTACGTATACTAAGACTCGAACTCAAGATCCTTAGTTTAAGCGACTTGAGGTCTTTTACCAATCAACTCAATATTAATTGCTTTAGAAAAAAAATAGTTAAATACTACAATAATTTTTTAATATATTGATTTATCGAATATTATGAAACACTAAACTAATTTATGGCAGATTGGTAAATTTATCATTTTGTTTATAATTATTTATTAAAATAATTTTAATTATTGATATAAATAAAATTTGATACAACTTAATTAAGTATAGATGAAAGTTAATTAGTGATAGAAGGGCAAATTTGTCATTTTTTTATATAATTTATGAATGAAGGACTAAGTAGTTAGTTTTGTCAAAACTTATGGATGTTATAGTGTGTTTTTAAAAACAGAGGGACTAACTAGTGTAATATGCACAAACTCATGGACTAATAAATTATTTACCCTAATATTTTTCCAGTTTTAACGCGTCGAATAAACCTTATACATCACCGCATATGAAATTTACCATTCAAAGACATATATAAGTTACTCATGTGAAAGGCAAAAAATAGAAACATACTTTAAAAAATGATAGCTTTATTTATTTAGCTTTATAATAACAAAAGTGACATGTAGGATCAGAACAACTTTGAACATCATCAATCATGAAATTGCATTGATATTTCAATTTTTTTGAAAACAAAAAAAAGAGTTGTCCTAATCTATAATGGAGTTAATAGCACCTAAAGACACTGAAGTTTGGAGTTAGTTTGAAAAATATCGGGTAAATTATACCAATGGTATCTGAACTTATTATAGTTTATATTTTTGTATCTAGATTACATTTTGTTCCAAAAATAATATGATGATTGGAAAATTTAGTATATTTTATCGGTTAACGCGAGTTTCATGAGTTAATTACATCAATGGTACCTAAACTTATCATAATTCATACTTTGGTACCTGGATTTTATTTTATCCTAAAAACATAACTCAAGTAAAGGTGACTGAAAAATTTAGTTCATTTGATTGGATAGTGACCGGGTAACGTGAGTTTGACCATTTTGAACTAAACATTGGGACTCAATTTTTAATTTAAAATGGTCAAACTCGCGTTAACCGATCACTGATCGGTCAAATGTACTAAAATATTGAGTCATTTTAATTGAGGTGTATTTTTTGGATAAAATAAAATCTAGGTACCAAAGTGTGAATTAGGATAAAGTTCAAGTACCATTAGTGTAATTTACTCGTCAAACTCGCATTGACCGGTAAAATATACTAAATTGTCCGGTCATCGTTACAAAATGTAATCTAGATATCAAAGTGTGAACTAGAATAAAGTTCAGGTACCATTGTAATAATTTACTCCAACAAGTCACTAAACTCCTTTTACTCTAACTAATCTACTGATACATTAATTAAAGGGCAAAAGAAACTCCCGAAATCACAAATATTAACCTATTTAAGGGGTTATTTGTTCCAAATAAGCAAGTTTAGAGGGTTGGTTATCACAAGTCTAAGTTCGGAGAGTCAGTTGTAAAAGTTGGGACAATTTAGAAGGCTAGAAAGGTATTAAGCCTTTAATTTATTTGCGTAAAACTATCACGTGATTGCAAAAAAGTATGTTTTTTATTTTTTTAGTTGCCACGTGGTATATACGTGGTTGTCACGTGGGTATCATATTATACATAGCATAGTTATTTGTAATATGGTTGTTACTTCATAAAGCAAGCCTTGGAATCCCGAAATAGCTCGAGGCAAATCAGAGAAACCCGAAGGAAAATAATGAGTAACATTTTCATAAAATAATACGTACATCTCTTGCTCTCCCGATAAACATAAACGACATTCTTTGATTCAAACACAACTGAATTTAACGAATTAGGGGACTACAAAGCGAACATTTTAAGTAATCAGACTCAATAATGCTTTTATATAAAATCTTGTTTGTAAAATCAAACTCGATCTTTTGAAAAAAAAAACAATTATATAATATACAGTTGGAGAAAACAATAAAAAAAACCCCGAAAATTATAGCCAAAAAGAGGGAAAAAATATAAAAAATAGCAAAATTTTGTATGTTCCACAAACACGTTGTTCGAAGTTTAGTCACAGTTAAAACTTTCAGTAACAGATTCAGACTGAAATTCTAAGGGTGTGAATCGTAGTACCCTAGACCAAGCCATATGTGAAGTCTTCGACTGCATTGCAGTTCTCGACCACACGAGATTTGCCTTTGAAAGCTTCTCGCAATGTATTTATTGGAAATCGAACTCGATTACGGGATGTTGTTTGTGTATAATAACATATGAACTCATGACTAATAGTTGTGAGCTCAAGTTTAATTTGTGGGTCTCACAACTAAATTTAATTTGAGCTCACAACCACTAGTGTTGAGTTTGTTATTGGAAAGTGAGAATGCATTCATTATTATGAAAAACTCTACCTATTTATAGATATGAATATGATCCCATGCCACATCACATCACTTGTTTTTACCAGGGATAAGGTGGAAAAATATCCTGACGTCAACAGTCATGAGCAATTTTACGTTTAACATTTAAAATAGTGTAATTTTACTTCTAATATTGGCAGTCAACAGTAATTTTACCCCTAATGTTGATAAGTTGAGTCAATTTCAGACATTATTTATAGGAATGGATTTAGTAGAGAAAATATTTGTAGGCATTACACTTATTTTGGTCCTCAAACTAAAGCTTTAAAGTAAATTAGGACTCTAAACTATTAAAATCATCAGTTAGGACTTTAAACTAAGCAAAAATTATTAATTGAATTCTCATCCTATCCTAAAATCAGAAACTGTGAATATTTGATACAGACTGTAATAATCTCTGTGTTGGTTCAAAATGGATTCGAGGAAGAGGGTCTGAAACTGTTCAACCGAATAATATTCGATGAGGCCTCAATTGATGATTTTTATTTAGAAGAAGGACTCGATTGATGTTTTTTGTTAGCTCAGGCACCTGATTTATAATTTTTATAGTTTAATACCTTAATTGATTTTGAAAGCTTACTTTCGGGAGCCAAATAGATATTACGCCATATATATATATATATTTATATATATATTATATATATTATCCCAACCGCAGATATTTTTCATGTAGTGCATGTTTAGTTGTTTTGTCGCTTTGTGAGTGTATCTTCTTTTCTTGGAAAGATTCTTATAAATCATATTTTATAGGGTAATTAATTTATTAGTTTCTATATTTTGATAAAACACACTGTTTAGTCCCTGTATTTTCAAAAAAACATGGTAAGATCCCTAACCTTTTTTTCGGTGAACTGTTTAATTCTTCCATCTGTTTGTTAGATTTTTTTACTGTTTATGACTTTCGGAAATGACTAAATTACCATTTACTATTTACCTTCAAACTTCAGAAGAGGAAATCCAATTTAGAAGAAGAAGCTATTTGTATGGAGAACAAGAAAAAGAATGGACCCAATGTTTACGAATTTGAACGATTAAGAAAAAAATCAAGAAAAAGAACACTCAAAGTTGATTTCAGATGCATTAGAGTTTAAAGGAAGGGAAAATAAGAACGCAAATCCAAATTGACTAACAGAATCTTCATGAGAATCTAACGGCAATACTAAACAGTTCACCAAGAAAAATGTTAAGGACTTTACCGTATATTTTTAAAAATACAGGGACTAAATAGTGTATTTTATCAAAATATATAGACTAATAAATTAATTACCCTGTTATATATATATATATATATATATAGGTAAATAATTTATTAATCCTACACATTATTTATTCCGTTTATTTATAAATATATTATAAAATTTCTATTTTTTTTTGTCAATATTAACTATTTAGTCCTTTTATTTTTTTTAGATGTTTATTTGTTATATTTGGCATAAACAAATAGACAGAAAATAACAGAATATCAGGACTATTTTGTATCGTACTATAGCTGTCTTGAAAACTAAGATATTTTCGATTAAAAATCTAAAAAACTAGATAAAAGAACCTAATAATTAATATTAATAAAATATAGGGACCTTATAATATGATTTATAAAATAAAAAAACCAAATAATATGTTACATAAAAATATAGAGACTACTAAATTATTTACCCTATATATATTCCCAACCACAAATAATTTTTTATTGCATGCAATTCACTTTTTGATATCGGTGTTGTAAAAGTATACGCAATATTATTTAATTTTGCCTAATAATTCAAGGGTAAATAATTCAGGGATAAGAGGTAAAAATACCGCTAACGTTTACAGTGAGAAACAATTTTATTCTGAACGTTTAAAATTGTGCAATTTTATCATTAATATTGGTAGTTAAGAGTAATTTTACCTTTAAAATTGACAAATTGGGTCAATTTTAGACATTATTATAAAATGCAGATATTTTATTCATTATTCTGCACCAATTGCATATCAGTTTTTTTTTTTTTAAAATCATATTTTCTGTGATTTAATAATAGAATTGGAAATTACTATCTATAAATTCGGTGAAATATTTTAAATATTTTTTGTCCAACTCGTACAAAAGATTGAATATTTTTTAATTTTTTTCACGTCTAATTATATGTTTATGGTCTGTTACTAATAAGTGAGAAAATGATTCAAATGTGAAGTGTATATGACAAGATTCATGACCGAAAAGACAGTTTGATGAATTATTTCGCAAATTGATCCAATTTGACAACGTTGGGGTAAAATTGCTCTTGGCTACCAACATTAAGGGTAAAATTACACTATTTTAGACGTTAGGGGTAAAATTATTCCAGACTGTAAATGTTAAGGGTATTTTTACACCTTATCCCAATAATTTATTAGTGTGTTCCTTTTTTTATCTGGCATACTGTTTAGTTCTACTATTTTGAAAAATATATTATAAAATCTCTATCATTTGTCACTATTAACCTTTTAATCTTTCTGTCGATTTTTTTAGATTTTTAACCGTTATATTCGGCATAAAGAGGCAGACGGAAAATAACAAAGTAACAAGGTCATTTGACTGTTCTCAACAGCTAAGATATGTTTGGTTTAAAATCTAAAAAAATAGATAAAATGACCAAAGAATTAACAGTGACAAAAAAATATGGACTTTATAATATGTTTTTCAATATATGATACTAAACAGTGTTATATAAAAAGGTAGAGACTATTAAATTATTTACCCCATATATTAAGATGACTTATACTTTTGTTTATATAGTATCATTACTTTAATAAATATTAGTGATCGGTCTATCTTTTGGTGTGCACATGTCGGCTCGCTCCTCTGCCGGTGATGTGCTCCTGGGCTTAATTGATCGAGTCGTACCTCTGACGTTGTTACTTTGCATAAATTAGAATGCTCAAAGCAAATCTAAGTTCTGATACCATGTAAACAACGAGCTAACTAATCCCAGCAGGTACCTTTTTGGGTGAGTGATACCCTTGTTTACATGGTATATCAGATTCATAAATCAATATCAGGGTTCCTGCTGATATTGGCGTCACACATTAACTGAATTGGACGTGGGGAGAGCGTATTAAACACCAGATAGTCGTAATTCTTCAAGATACATTTTAGAGTGAGTTAGATCTTTGTTTACAATCAGTGCCTCCGCAATCTGAAAATTTAGTAGACACGAATTAAAATTTAGTGATTATATTAAAATACGAAATAATGCAATCTTAAACCTACAGTAATATTTACCTAGACCATGAATAACCGAATGAATTTGATCATTTACTGTTATGATGCTTTAAACATCCACTTTAAGATTCTAATAAGCGTAGATCTAACAGTAAATGATAAAATTCATTTGGTTATTCAAGATTCAAGTGAACATTACTGCTCAAACCTGATGTTTACTATCACGATGCAATAGTTTCAAATGTCGTTAATAGAATATAGTTTTTTTTTCTATGTGCAATTTTATATTGTGGACATCCTTTAACGTTGAGCGTTCTTACCTCTCAATAAGTATTAAAATTACACCTATTCTCTTAATAAAAAAACCCAATTTTCCGTAATAATACTTAAAAATGCACCACTTGAACAACGTTAAACTTAGAGGGTATTTGTTTCAGCTTTTTGAAACAGTTTTTAGTGTTTCACTCCAAACTGTAAGAAAAGTAGTATTTGGTTAAGTTTATAAAAGAATAGCTTTTAACTTCTTTTTTTATAGAAACAACAACGTTCTAGAGCTTTTCACGAAAACTTTTTTTAAAATTTTTCATGAAAAATAATTTTTATTTATTTAACTTGAAATATTTATCTTTTTCGATACCATTCCTACAATATAATATTGTTGCCAGAGGAACTAGGTTTCGTTCAAAAATTGTTATCTTTAATTTTTATTTAGTTATTTAAAGGCTTAATACACATCATTTGTTTCTTGAACTTATTCAAAAAAAAAAAATTTGTTTGGCCCTTTGAAATTTTAAGATGTCTTTCGATAGTACCTTCGACTTACATAAAATATTCAGTTAACCCCCTAAAATATAATTAATTAATCATTCAGTTGCAAAAAAGTAAGATACATACGGAATATGTATTGCACGTTTCTTAAAATGTTATTGGATTATTCACAAAATAGATTAAAAATAAAAATTTTACTTGCTCAACCATAAAACTTGTCTTTTATAATATTATAATCGCATATTCCGACCTTAGTCGTTTTACTTTTTTTTAACACCTTCTGCATTTAACTTACTATTTTTTTTACAACTAATTAAGTTATTAATTAATTACATTTTATGTAAATTTAGAAAATTAATTGGACATTTAATACGAATTAAAACACTATCGAGATATTTGGGTAAATTACACCCATGGTCACTGAACTTTATCCATTTTCACATTATGGCCACTGAACTTCATTTCTTCCCAGTATTGCCACTAGACTTTACACTTTTTAACATCGGTAGCCACTGAATTTTAACTAACTTCTTAAAATGACCGTTAACGATCGTTAACGACCTCAAAATGAAAATATTCACGAATTAAAGTTGTTCAGAACGACATTTACCATGAAATCACATTTTTTATTTTCGAAAATCACATTTTTTGGAGCTTTCTCTCTCTAAAAATTTACTTTCTTCCTCCTAACCAAATAACACCTAAATGACCTCAAAACGAAAATTTTCAAGAATTAAAATTCCTTAGAATATTATTAACGTTTTGGATTTTTTATTTTTAGCCTTCAACGGTTATTTTGAGGTGTTGAGTGACCACCGGTATTAAAAAATATAAAGTTCAGTGGCCATACTGGGAAGAAATGAAGTTCAGTAGCCATAATATGAAAATAGATAAAGTTCAATGGCCATGGGTATAATTTACCCCGAGATATTTTGAAAGTTGTCTTTAACAGTAAACCCGTGACTGAGATGTAATAATTGATTACAAGAAGAGTAATTGCAGCTTTTGCCGCTACCCACACAGTATGGTGGGCCCAGATAAAAGATTCTTTCCTTTTTTTTCCCCAACGGGTAGAATTCCTTTTATCTTTAAATGGAAAGGGTATTTTTGTAAATGTACAAATTTGATATCGGTGATAATAATATTTAGAGTAAATAATTATAAATTGTCTGTGTTTTCACCTAATACATTAATCAATCCTTCTATTTTTATAAATAATTATATAGTCCCTTAGTTTTTATTTTGGTTAGTCCTCATGTTTGAATAAATGGTCAAACTATACTAAAAAAAATTTAAAATACCAAAATTACCCTTTAATCTATGTTTTAATAATAAACAAGGTTGTAAAAAACGTTACGCGCTAGCCGGGCAGACATGGCCCTCAGGGATTAATCGGCGATTAGTCGGAATTAATCAGAAATTAATCGGATTTATATTTTTATATTTTTTATTTGTTAATCAACAAATTATTATATAAATTCAATTAAAATATGTATTATACTATCCAAAAATAATAATATAAAATTATTTAATATAGAAAAACATGTATGTTTGTAACATATATCTTTAAAAATGTGCAAACATCAATATTTCAGCAATAATATCATTGTAACACTTAAAATTGGATTATAATAAACCAAAACATTAAATTCACAATAGAAAAATATTTTTGTTCATCGTCGCTTAGGCGGTAACTAAGCGGTCTAGGCGGCGTCAAGACGGCCTAGGTGGAGGCAAGACGGCTAAAAATCATCTATGAGTCAATAAAACGCCTAGAGGGACTAATTGGAGAAAATCGCGGCGGATTCTTAATTTCGTGGGCCTAAGGGGTCCATGCGGCCTTCGTTTCGAACAGTGATAATAAACATATTATATTTTCCTATTTTATGTTTTTTTTTCTATATAATCATAATATTTCTTATATTAAGTAATTAATTTATTAAGTTTTATATAATTATAGAACTTTAATTTAGTAACGTAAAATTTATTGACTAAAAAAATAAATGAAAAATATTTTAAAAATTATTAAAATAAAAGTAAAACTATATAATTGAAAAGTAATCTTTATTTATCTCTAAATGATTTAAAACTGCAGACTCGACTTTCTCTCTCCTGGCGATGAACATCGCGTAACTCATCGCGCGATCGTCCGAGGCCTCCGCCGCCCTGCTTGTGGCCGCGCCTCCCCTCCTGATACTCATAAGTCCACTTCTGCACAAGTATGGGTTAGATTATATAATTTGCCTTGGGAGTTCTGGGACACTCGAATAATTGCTAGTATTGCACGAGTGATTGGGGTTCCAATTCGTTTTGATAATAACACTGTGAATGGAGAATTTGGGCATTATGCTAGGGTGCTTGTTGATGTTGATATTTCTTGTGAAATACAATCAAAGCTTAGAGTAGACACTGATAGTCATAAGCAATGGGTATATCTTGAATATGAGCGTTTGCCGGCGCTTTGTGGAACTTGTTCATCTATTGTACATACCTCAGGTAAATGCAGGAGAAATCTCAAGGAACAACCTAAGCCACAGGCCCAGAGGACTGTTCATTTTGGAAAGGGGCAGGGGGCAAACAGAACTAACACTGAGCAGGCTAAGGTGCAGAAGGATCCTCAAACTTCTGTTCAGGATCCGGTGGATGTAGAAGAGGGCGAAATTGCTGCCCCTCTGCAACTTGTGTTGCACCAATCGGCCAACGAGGAGGGTAAGAAAAGTTGGGGTGAGCGAAACGATGAAGATACTAGTTCTGTATCGGGTTCTGATGGATCACCGGAGCCTTTTTCTCCAATGGTTGATATCAATTGAATCCCTAAGGTAAATACCGAATGGATTACACACTAGGAAGAAAGCTAAATCCAAGACAAAAAAAGATTGTGCTGATTCTCGTTCTAAGGAGCGGGGCAGGTCTTCACTATCTAAATGATCACTCTCTACTAGAACTGCAGGGGTATTAACAACCCTGGTACGCAGAGGGCTTTGAAACTCATTTGTTCTGTCAACCATCCGGATCTGGTATGTATCTCTGAACCTATGGTTGCTTTGGATAGGATTCATTCTTCGTTCTGGAATTCCATTGGCTTGCAGTTTGTTGCTGGGAATCCTTGTAATTCTATTTGGCTTTTTTGTAAAATTGGTACCCTTCATCTCCGTTCTATGATTCTTTGTCATGATCAGCACATCTCTATCAACTATGGTAGTGCCACGGATTACACTCAACTCTCTTTTGTCTATGGTAGTAATTTTTTTAGCAGATGACGAATTCTTTGGGATTCGCTCAGTGCTATTGTGGGCAGCAGAAAAAAGCTGGTTATAGGTGATTTCAATGCAGTCATCGGTGCTCACGAAAAGACGGGCCGTAGGCCTTCTGACATAAGTTGTAGGGACTTTCGCGGTTTTATTAATAACAACGGGCTTGCGGAAATTGATAGTTCTGGTATGTAATTTACTTGGTCTAATGGTCGTATTGGCCATGAACATGTTGAATGTAAACTTGACAGGGCTCTTGTGTCTGATGATTTTGTTGATTCCTGGGATTCAATCAGTTGTTCTGTTCTCCCTCGCCATCAATCTGATCACAGTCCGTTACTTTTGGTTTGCAAAAATGGCTTGGCTCGACTGACCCGCTTTCGTTTTCTCTCTATGTGGACTACGCATGATTCTCTAAGGGGTTTGATTGCCAATCATTGGCGTAATAGCCATGTTTCCCTTCCTCCGGCACAGCTTCTTTGTCATAAACTTAAATCTTTGAAGCCTAAACTGCGTATATGGAACAAAGAAGTTTTTGGTAGGGTGGAAGTAAATATTGCTATTGCTCAGTCCAGGCTAGCTGATATTCAAAGGGACATCTCTATGCAGGGTTTGAATGAGAATTGGCGTCAGATTGAGGCAGAAGCTCAGCGGGATCTTGATCTTCAGCTGCACCGGCAGGAATTGCTTCTCTGTGATTAGAGCAGAGAAAAATGGCTTGAGGCGGGGGATCGGAACTCCAATTTTTTTCACCGTTCGGCCAAAGGTAGAAAAATTCAATCATCAATGGATTCTCTTCTCATTAACGGAATTTTGGTTGATGATGAGAATATCATTTCTCAACATGTTGTTGAATACTTTTCCACTCTTTTTACTAGCAGCAGGCTAGCTGTCGATCAGGGTGCTATTGCTGCGGTTATTCCGGATTTGGTCAATTTGGTGGACAATGATAAGCTCACGCGGCGGCCAACGCTAGATGAGATTCGAGTTGCAGTTTTCAGTCTTAGTCGTGATAGCTCTTCAGGTCCAGATGGTTATGGGGGGTTCTTCTACCAACACTTTTGGGATATAATTGGTTCAGATGTTTGTAAGATGGTGCAGAGTTTCTTTGATACTGGCTGTATGCTTCCAAGTATGAATTCTAGTATTATGACTCAACTTCCCAAAGTTGCAGAAGCAAATGAAATTCAGCATTTTCGACCTATCGCCATGAGCAATTTTAATTATAAGATCATTTCAAAGATCCTTGCTGATAGGCTTGCACCCGTCGCCACGCGCATTGTCTCGGATAACCAATTGGGCTTCATCTCTGGCAGAAGCATTCACCATTGCATTGCTACAGCCTCGGAAGGGGTAAATATGCTTAACAAGAATTGCTTTGGCGGAAATATGGCTTTGAAGATTGATATCAGGAAAGCTTTTGACACCATTGACTGGAATTTTCTCCTGGCTGTTCTTGAATCTTTTGGGTTTTCTTTGCAATTTCGAAGCTGGATTTTGGAAGTTCTTCGGTCTGCTCGTATCTCAATTGCTTTTAGAGGGGGTAGCAAGGGTTATTTTAGCTGCTCATGTGGGGTCCGGCAAGGGGATCCGCTTTCTTCAATTTTATTTGGTATTGCAGAGGATTTCTTTAGTCGTTGGTTGGCCAAGTTGGTGGGTAAAGGCAAGTTTCAACCCATGGTTTATCACAACTCTACTCCCTTTCCTTCTCACCTCCTATATGCAGATGATATGTTAATTTTTGGCAGAGCTACTCTCAAAAATATGAAACGTGTCAAAGACCTTTTCAACTTCTATGCAGCTATATCGGGTCAGACGGTTAACTAGGATAAATCCGCAATTTGTTTTGGGAACAGTATCAGCATTCAGCGTAGGAATCGGCTCATTGCTATTCTGGGTATTCGTGTTGCTCGGCTGCCGTTTAATTATCTTGGGGTACCAATTTTTCAGGGGGCGCTAAAGGCTCGTCATTTACAATCGCTTATGGATCGGTTCCTTGCTAAATTTAGTCTTTGGAAGGGGCGATCACTCGCTTTAGCTGGCAGGCTAACACTGATAAAATCTGCCTTAACGGGTGCTCTCATTCATTCTCTTATGATTTACAAGTGGCCATCCTCTCTCACCACAAAGATTGCTAAAGCTCTCAGAAACTTCCTTTGGACCAGGGACAAGGATCAGAGAAAGCTTCTTACTGTCAAATGGAAGAAGTGTTGTCAATCGTATGAATTTGGGGGGCTTGGCATCAAGGACATTGGGTTGTTCAACAATTCTCTTCTTGGTAAGTTCAGTTGGGATTTGATTCAAAATAAATGATATATCCCTTCTATGCTGCGAAATCGCTTCCTTTATCAGTCTGGTATGCCTAAGCGCTATATTTCAAATTCTTCAGTTTGGCCCTCTGTTTGTCCAATTTATGATCAGATCAGTTTGGAGTGATCTGGTGGTTTGGAGACAATTCTGAACTAAATTTCTGGACGGACTCTTGGATTGCACCAACAGTTGCAAATCAGCTCGGCATTCCGGCAAAGATACAGCGCAATCTTTATGACCCGCTTCACTCCTTTCACGCTGATGATTCTTGGACTAATTTGCATCATCTCCCTGATCTTGTCCAATTGAACATTCAGAGGGTTTCTGGCAGTCGGGACGGAACCGACTCGTGTGTGTGGAAACCGGCTATGTCAGGTATGTATTCTGCCAAAGGTTTCTATAGTTCCTGCTGCAACAACACTCCGGTTGAATGGAACAAATTCCTTTGGAATGCCTTTGTGCTGCCTAGGCGGTCTGTCACCTGCTGGTTAGTGATTCATAGGAAAATCGCGGTACAAACCAATTTATAGGTCTGTGGGTTTTCTTTTGCTTCGAGATGTGAACTGTGTAAATGCCATATTGAATCAATTGATCACCTTTTCGTCACGTGCCCTGTGTCAAATAGTCTTTGGAATGTTGTCTTCTCTGTTTTCGACATACACCGCAGTAGTATTTTGACCTTTGAGAATCTTTTCCGTGAGATTAGAGCTGTCCGTTTGCATATTTCTATGAGAAAAGGGTGGAATTTGGCTGCTATAGCTGTTGTTTGGTACATTTGGTACATCAGGAATTTGGCGATTTTTGAAAATGATCTCCCTTCAATCCAATTCCTTCAGAATCAGCTTTATTATTACATTCAGGAACCAAAATGGTTTGTCAATTTGCCAAGCCGTGCTAGGCCTCCGCCGGACCCTATCATTGTTCGATGGTGTCCGTCGTCATCGGGTTGGAAAAAGGTTAATACCGATGGCGCTGCGGATGGTGCGCCTGGACTCGCCGGAGCTGGTGGGATTTTCAGAAACTCCCGAGGTTTTGTTATTAGATGCTATGTTATTAGCCTCTCTAGTTCCTTTGCGTACATTGCCGAGCTGACTGCCATTATTTTTGCAGTAGAATCTGCCTGGGAACGGGGCTGGCACAATCTTTGGATTGAATCGGATTCTGCTTATGCGGTTGATTTGCTAAACAGAAAGTGTACCATGGCTCCCTGGAAAATTAGACAAGACTGGCTTCAGTGTTTAACTAGATTCACGAATATGAATTGCAGAATCACTCATATCTATCGTGAGGGCAATCAGGCGGCGGATCAACTTGTCCGCTTTGGCAAATCAGCTTCTGCTCTCACTTGGTGGCACTCGGCTCCTCATTTTTGCCAGTCGTCTGTCTTTGACGACCTTTGTAATGTTGCACATGTTCGTTTTTCTTAATTTTTCTGCTTTGAACCTTCTTTTTTTTGGCTTTTGCTCCCTTTGTAATTTTTCTTTTTTTTATTAATAATATTTCGGGTTGATTTGGTGTGTTAGGGATGCCAACCTAGTTGGGATGTCTAGCCACCTGATCGCGTCCCAATCTTTCATGGAAAAAAAATATTTATCTCTAATAAATTTTATGAATCAACAAATAGAATATGATTTTTTAAGTCATCGAAAATTCATAATAATATGAATGTTAGTATTAAAATATTATATTGAAAAAAAAAACTAAAAATTAAGGGAATAAATAATATATATATTTTTTTACGATTAGTATACACAAGTACATATCCATTTTGGTGTATATATTTTAAAAAATCATTAAAACTACTTAGATTAAATTTGAAACTAAAAGATGAGTTTTTTTATATATATAATTAGGGTCAATTTTGTACTTTTATCTAAAAAACAAATGAAAGGACTAAATAGTTGATTAAAATAAAACTTAAGGACTTTATAATAATATGATGGACTTACTAGTTTTTTATATAAAAACACGAGGACTTTATAATTATTTACCCTAATATTTATGTACCACATTTTTTTAGGATAAGATGCAAAAATACCTCTAATATTTACGGTTAGAAGCAATTTTACTCCTAACATTTAAAATTGTGTAATTTTATCATAAAATTGACAGTTAAGAGTAATTTTACCATTAACGTTATCAAGTTGGGTTAATTTTAAAAATAATTCATCAAACTGTCTTTTCGGTCATGAATGCTGTCATCTACATTTCACATGTGAATCATTTTATCACTTATTAGTGATATATCATAAATATGTGATTAGACGTGAAAAAAAATAAGAAATACACTGTCTATTTTACGAGTTGGATAAAAAAACATTCAAAATATTTCGTCGAATTAATAAATATTAACTTTTGATTCTATTATTAAATTATAGAAAATATGATTTTTTTTAAACGAACTGATATGCAATTGGTACATAATAAGGAACAAAATATCTGTATTTTATAATAATATCTAAAATTGACCTAACTTGTCAACATTAGGGATAAAATTGCTCTTGATTGCCAATGTTAGGAGTAAAATTACACCATTTTAGACGTTAGGGGTAAAATTGTTCCTGGTTGTAAACGTTAGGAGTATTTTTACACTTTATTCCTATTTTTTTTTATGAAAGGTTGAAATTGGCCATCAAAGTTGGCATGAAGGGTCAATATAGCCCAAATCAATCTTTGGATATCAATTCAACCCTTAAAGCTAGTTGGAAACGTCAAATTAATCCATCATCAATGACCCCTGAAAATATAATATATTTTTTTATACTTGAACTTTATTAAGTTTACATTTTGATACTTGAAATCTATTTTTATACTTAAAAACTATATATTCTACGCTGGCGTAGAATGCTTTGGCGTCAGCACATTACTTTATGCACCAGTACAGAATATCAATGCATTAATACTATTTTGAGGGGTTCAGTGAGATTCTTTTTGTCTCTGTTTCGGAGAGTTTCTCTCAGAATTAATTGTTCGTAACTCATACTCCTACTTCGAGAGATTTCTTTTGTCAATGCGGTTTTTATCTCTATTTATTTTTCTCACATTTTATCACTTAATATAATTATTTCATTAGCAAAAAAATTTAAAAAATAATATAATATAATTAAAATATTAAATTCAATTAATTCTTATCCAAAATTAGATATATTCTTTTTATAAATAAAATATATTCAAAATTTATTTTTATCATATATTATTTGCAAAAAGCATCCTGAGGCCTCTGAGCTTTCATTGTTTGGTGCATTAAGCCATCGATCTTCCATTTAGACATATTGAGCCTTTGCTCTTTCATTGTTTGGTGCACTAAGCCCTCGATATTTTATTTAGATACATTGAGCCTTTGATCTTTCATATATGGGTATATTAGGTCTTTCCGTAAATCAATTCATATGGGTGTATTAAAGCCCTGTTTGATTCAACGGTTAACTAATAGATGTTGTTGTTGATATTAGCTGTTTGCGGTTGTAGTAAGCTGTTTGTTGTTGTTCTTGTTGTTGTGGGTTATTTGTTATTAGCTGGTTAATTATTAGTGTTTGGTAAAATTATACTGAACTGTTGCTGTTGATGTTAGATGTTTGCGGTTGTAGTAAATTGTTTGTTGTTGTTGTTGGCTGTTTGTTATTAGTTTTTTAATTATTAGTGTTTGGTAAAATTATACTGAACTGTTTCTGTTAGTATTAAAATGTCTAATATGAACATGTGTTAAATTAATCAACAAATAAATTATAAAATAAAAAATGTATTATACAAATTAATAAAAATAATTTTAAAAAAATAAAAAATAAAAAATTTATTGAACGCAACAAAACCTTGTTTTTCGATAATTATGTTCTAAAAATAAAAATAATGTTAAAAAGGAAACAAATTTTGTGAAAATAAGAATCATAATTTTGTCAATAACAATTAACTACAAACAGATGTTCATGAAAAGCTCTAAAAAAAGAGTTTTTCATGAAAAGCTAAAAAATGCTGCAGTGTCCAGAGAAAATGTTAAACGATGCGGTTATATAAACTTAACCAAACAAGCTCTTAATACACCCATATGAATTGATTTACAGAAGGGCCTAATACACCCATATATGAAAGATCAAGGGCTCAATGTGTCTAAATGAAAGATCGAAGGCTTAATGCACCAAACAATGAAAGATCATGGACCTCAGATGTTAAAACACAATTTCTACATTAATTTTGATTATGACAAAAATATTAAATAAAATTAACATCTCCATAATTAATAACACATTAAATTAAAATGTTGATTTATTTTTACTAATCTTTTTGTTGAAGTGTGTTGATGAATTAAGTTTAAGTTCAAAGAAATAAGAAAATGCTTTAAGCCTTGAGTCAAAACCCATAAGCCAAAGGCTAGTGGATCAAGCTCCAGCCCAACAGGCAAAAGGATCCAGAAGCAAGCTTAGTTGTCTCAAAGATGAGACAAACTCGGAAGACAGATCAATCCACGATGGACAAGATCAAGAGTTGACTCTACGCAACTGACAAAGCCTCACCATAAAAGGAAAGTTTCAGAAGCACCAGACAACTTGTCCCCTGGTCAACCTAAGAACTTTGCCTGATTTGGTTAGACAACCAGTCTGCTTCCGACCAAGCTCTGAAGCACAGCGCAACAAATAAATCAACGGTAAAAGATAGAAGACCATTGGCTGTTGACACTAGCCTCTGAAGAGTGAAAGCGACAGAAGAGGGTTTCCCTCCAACGGTTATTTCGAAATTCGAAATGACCCCAGCCTTCAAGTGACAACTATAAAAGCCCCCCTCATTTGCAACTTTGGAACTTGATCTTCAACGCTGAAATTCTGAGTGAATCATTTCCTGAAGTTCCCAAGCAAAGCAAAGCAAAAGCATTTACACAAACGTTTTATTCTTCTGTGTAATCATTTTCTAAGATCTTTCACTGTGTTCTTATTCAGAACAAATTATCAATCATTTAGAATAGTTCGAAAGCCGATGGTGTAAAGAGAGCTGTCAGACTAAACAAGTATATTATTATTTATAAATAGAATATTTAGGTGAGATGCGATAATAGCTTGATGTCGCCGCCTTCATCCGCCGCCGTTGCCGGCTCCGCGCCGTATGCAATAGCGCACCTCTTTGATCGATCATCGTTCTCCCGATTCTCCTCTCCGAAAGTCGATGCTGTTTCTAAAATCCCTGTGAAGTCTTCTTTTGCTGATGTGTTAAAGGGCGCGATTCCCGTGGAAACTTCTTTACCTCGACAACCGATGGTAACTGAAGAAGGTGGATTTAAGGCTGTTAAGGTGCAGCAGGACATCTATGACGAACGTGTTAGGTCTCTCCAGCACTCGGTCATTGGTCGTCTCTCGTTGAGCAAGGGTGACCGCCCATGGAGACATACTGAGTTAAAGCAAAAACTGAGCCAGGTTTGGAAATGCAATTTAGATTGGAAATTGATTTCTCTTGGGAAGGGGTTTTACCAGATTATAATGCCTAATGCATCTGCAATTCAATTAATTTGGGGAAATGTACCTATCTCGCTAAAACCAGGCATCATGAGGTTTTCACCTGGTCCCCTGGATTTAATCCTGATATGCATAAATCTACTTCAGCCCAGGTCTGGGTGAGATTTTACAATCTGCCATGGGAGTTCTGGGATACGAAAATAATTGCTAGCATTGCAAGAGCCGCTGGGGTTCCTATCAGATTTGATTAGAACACAGTAAGTGGAGAATTCGGACACTATGCCAAGGTCCTCATTGACGTTGAGCTGACAAGGGAAATCCAATCGAAGATTCGAGTTGACACTGACAATCAAAAGCACTGGGTCTTCTTAGAATATGAACATCTTCCGATGCTATGTGGCACCTGCTCTGCAATTGGGCATTCTTCAGCGCAGTGCAGACAGAACACGGAACCTAGCAAGCCTCAAGCTCCGAAGAAAAGGCAGACTAAAGAAAACAATGTCACTGATCGTAAGTTCTCTGCTGCTGAAAAAGCCAAAGTAGTGGCACCAGATGAATCACATAGAAATGAAGACTCGCTACAGCTGGTAGTTCACCAAGCGGCACAGGATAAGGAGCCTACCAGAACGAATTTTTGGGGTGATTGTTATGAGGGGGAGGGTCAATCGGCTTCAGAATCCGACGGCTACGCACTGCACTTGACTTCAGCACTGCCAAAGGAGGTAAACTTCCTGTCTGACTCGCCAGAATGGGCGCAGCATGTGATGAGATCCAATAACAGGAAAATTAATGAAATGAACATAAATGAAGGAACTGAATGGATTACAACACTGAAAAAGCCCAAGGCTAGGAAAACTATTTCCAATTTGAAGGGAGGGGCTAGTTCTTCCACCATCTCCACATGATTACTCTGTACTGGAATTGTCGAGGCATCAATAATCCGGGCACGCAGAGAGCCTTAAAGCTTCTATGCAGTAATAATCGACCGGATTTAGTATGGTTGTATGCTTGTTATAGCATATTCACTTGAATAAGTTGTCTACTTGTTATAGCATGTTAGGCATACTCCTAAATCTCCATTACTATATATCATGTCACTTGCCTTGTTATGCTTATGGAAAAGTGTTTAATATGGTGATGAAGTTCTATGATTGGAGTCGATGGTAGAATTTAATTCAGTCTCTTCTTCTTTTTGGAATTCTCTTGGTTTGCAAATTGTCTCACAAAATGGCAGCAACACTATTTGGATTTTCTCCAGAATTGAATCCGCCGATCGGTGCTCCATCATTTCTATCCATGATCAGCACATCACTATAAAGTACTGTAACGTCCGAGTCTAAAAATTCTAACATTTATTTTTATTAAAATAGATAACGTTAATTAATTATGATTTTAAATGTACGATTGAGTTTAATTTAATACTTTTAGGTGTAAATTAAAAGTTTTGTGTAATAAAAAAAATAAATGATTTTATTAAGTATTAAATGTGATATTAATTAATATTATTTTTATGATGTACACGAAAATATATTTTAAAATTTTATCAACAAAATTGTTTTAATATATAAATATATATATATACTATTTAAAGAGAAAAAAAAAGAAGAATTACATGGACAATGGAAATAAATAAATATAGGAATGTTGTTCTTAATATTGTGGTGATTTTTGTTGGGTAACATGTGTTACTTAATAGTAAATTAGTTAAATAGGGGTCAATTAATTAGGCTAAGTTTTGATTAGGTGTCAATTAGTAAACATGTGTCAATTACATAAATAAGTACTTTGTACATTATAAAAGGGGAGGATTTCATGAAAAATTCACTTTAATAAATATAAGGTTCTTTTGTCTTTTTTTTTTTTATAAAAAGAGATAGAATTTTTGGTGACAACGGATCACCCGATGAATTTCTGGTGGCCGACGACGATGAATTTCCGGTGGCCAACGACGATATTTCGGTAACTGTATTTTATATTTAAATTATTTATACAGTGTTTTAGGCATGATTTTGAGTAAGTCTAGTTTCGATAGTTTCGTCAAAGATTGACGATTAATAATTTAGCGTCTATCAATTACTAAAAATATAAATTTTAGACTAGTTGTCCTTTAGATTTAATAACGTGAAATTCAGTATTAATAGATAAAAGTTATGAATTAGAAGGTCTAATGGTGATATTTTCCAAGTAGAGTCGGTATAAAGTCGAATATAAAATTTGTACTAATAAGATTTATGATAGTGAAACGAGTCCAATAGTGTCAATAGTTCGAATTAACTATGTCGGCTTAGAATCATTATTTTGGTGACGTGAAATAGTCCAATAAACATATTTAACTTTAAACAATATTAAATTTTATCGATATAATATCCCGAGAAACTTTAATTTGTCTCCTTAAAATATAAGGACTAATATCGATAATTGCCAATTAGAATCCACAAGATTTGTACAAGAGTTTAAATATTATTACATAAAAATTAGTACCGAAATTTTCAAAATAGACTTATGATAATATAACGAGTCTTCGGTCTAAAATAGTTATTCCGGTGACATCAGTTTTAAATGATTTAAGTGGTTTTGATTACGTTTTATTAAATTGTTTAAGTTATATTGTTTAAAATATTTATATACTTTTGATTTTGATTATTTGAATAATAATTATTTATTATCATTGTATTTCAGAAATTTGGTCGAGAAAATGAATTTGATGATCTTATGCAAATTGTTTTTGGATTGAGAAAGTTATTGTGATTGTTGTTATTATTTTGGATTGAAATCCAAATATGATTTTCGTGAGTGGTGATATTTTGAAAGCAAGATAAAATGGTTTTGTCCATCTAGGATTGCCTGGGGTAGGAAGTTGTAAGTTGTA
Organism: Euphorbia lathyris; assembly: GCF_963576675.1. NCBI lineage: Eukaryota > Viridiplantae > Streptophyta > Magnoliopsida > Malpighiales > Euphorbiaceae > Euphorbia > Euphorbia lathyris. The sequence goes on from NC_088914.1 coordinate 1,913,424, forward strand.
AGACCATACCTAAGGGCGGTATGGCCAGAGTGCACGGCTGGTAGTCCTAACGTTAGGCAAGGCGAGATATGAATGAGATATCTCGATTATTGATATGATTGGTGTTATGATAAGCTACATGGGTGGAATTCGAGGATGGACACACACACAAATTTTGTATTACATTTTGATAATGTTTGATGATTTGAATTATAATGTTTTACGATTTATTTGATTACGAGTTGGTTTGTTAAAGCGGTTTATTCGATTTGATTCGTTTTGAGCAAACGTTGTTCGATTTGATTCGTTTTGAGCAAACGTTGTTTGATTTGATTCGTTTTGATAAAACGTTGTTCGATTTGATTCGTTTTGATAAAACATTATTCGATTTGATTCGTTTTGACAAAATGTTGTTTGATTTGATTCGTTTTGATAAAACGTTGTTCGATTTGATTCGTTTTGATAAAACGTTATTCGATTTGATTTGTTTTGATAAAGTGATTTATATATATTAAATTATATAATAATACAGTGAAATATACAATTAAGTTATTAGCGAATCAATCAACGTGTCAATAAGTTAAAACGGGTTCATAAGTTAAGAGAACTACCTAATTAAGAGAACTACCTAAAATAGGTAGAACTACGTGGCTTTGATTCCCAATTTAAAGATTAAAAGGCGTTTGGGATACGTAGGAAGCTTGATAGAATTATCAAGTCCAAGCCAAATAAATAAATAAAACTTTAGGTATCTGAATGGATTTTTATCTAATAGAAAATTAAATTAAGAATTGAACGAGTTAAAGATTGAAGAGCTGAATTCGTAGATTGTCATCCTATTTTCTTTTCATACCCGATGCCGTTTTGGGTCGGGTGTGACAAGTACAGTATGAATGGGAGTGACTATCAGATTTCCTTTGTCCATGGCAGCAACGCCTCGCGTAGGCGATAGATACTTTGGGAATTAATTTTAGCTATCAGAGGCTGCGAGAAAAGACTTGTCCTAGGAGATTTCAATGCACTGACGGGAGCCCATGAAAAAACTGGCAACCCACCGTCAGCCAGCAGCTATCGTGACTTCAAGAATTTTATCAGTGACGGCAATATAACTGAGGTTGATAATCTGGGCCTTCAATACACCTGGTCTAATGGGAGAATAGGTTCTAGACATGTTGAATGCAAGCTGGATAGAGCTCTAGTTAGTGACGCTTTTATTGATGATTGGGATAGGCTTAGTTGTTTGGCCTTGCCACGAAGTAATTCAGACCACAGTCCAATTATTCTCTCATGTTTCTCAGGTATCTCCAGAAAGGCTCGGTTCAAATTTCTCACCATGTGGACCACGCACAGCTCTATCCACAAGTTGGTCTCTGATCACTGGAGGGATAGTCATCTCTCGCTTCCTCCGGCCCAGCTTCTTTGCCACAAGCTTAGAACACTACGGCCTAAGCTTAGGATTTGGAACGCTGAAGTCTTTGGTCATACTGATAAAAACATTGCAGCGGCTCTGGCTCGTCTAGAAGGGGTTCAAGCATCCATTTCCAGTAATGGGCTAAATGAAGATTGTCACGATCAAGAGATGGTGGCTAGACAAGACCTTGATTTACAACTCTATAGACAGGAACTGCTATACAGAGATAAGAGCAGAGAAAAGTGGCTGGCTACGGGAGACCGTAATTCAAGCTTCTTTCACCGGGCAGTAAAAATTAAAACGGTGCAATCCTCTCTCAACTCTATGTTAATTAATGGAAATATTGAGAGCAATGAAAATATAATCTCCCAACATATTGTGGAGTACTATACGTCTCTATTCACAGGAATCAGGAGAAGGATAGACTACACTGATATCAACTCAGTCATCCCACATACTGTCTCTGATTTAGACAATGAAATTCTCACTAGAAAACCTATGCCTACAGAGATTAGAGATACAGTCTTCAACATGAGCCGTGACAGTTCGCCTGGGCCTGATGGATTCGGAGGGGTGTTCTATCAGCACTTTTAGGATATTGTTGGACCAGATGAATGTCGAATGGTCTTCAGCTTTTTTGATACTGGATGTATGCTCCCAGGTATGAACTCCAGTATTATTGCGCTTATTCCCAAGGTGGATGGAGCTAATAAAATTCAGCAATTCCGCCCTATTGCCATGGGAAACTTCAACTACAAGGTCATTTAAAAAATTCTATCTGATAGACTAGCGAACATTGCTGCTGGTATCATTTCCGACAATCAATTTGGATTTATCTCTGGCAGAAGCATTTGTTGGTCCCTTATTTAGTTGCAAGTATAGTTCCAAGGGGGGGGGGTTAGGAACTATTAAAACTTTTTATGCAATTAGGGCAGACTTCTTTTTCTAAGGAAAAAGGTTTGAACAGCGGCGCTGAGTAAACAGCAAGATACTGGCTTAGTCAACTGGTGACTAGGTCAGTTTCTTAGCTTGAGTCAGGAGATAGCACTTAGAGTCTATTCCTGAGCTCAGACGTTCAACGCGCACAACTCAATTTGACGTCTTTACTTGGTCAGTTTTGATTATTTAAAGCAAGCAATATAAATAAGGAGTTAAGGTAAGAAATACTTCACTCAGCAGATTTATCCAGGTTCAGCTTCTTCTAAGCCTACGTCTTGTCCCCGGAACACGTTCCGAGATTTCAAATCCTCTACTGAGCTCTTTAAAGGTAGAGCCTCAAACCTTTTACAATATCAGCAATTGAGTATGACAAGAGTACCTTCCTTTATACTTCTACTCAATCCTAATCTCTCCGCTGAGTACTAAAACCGAGTACTCAGCCTCTCCTTTCTATCTCTAGAAATGATAAGTGTTTTTGTCCTAATACAAAGATGTGCTAAGACACTTTAGACGATTTAACAATCACTCTAGACTTTTACACAGATATGAGAATTGTAGTGTAAGAAATTGCTTTGCTTCTTTGCTTGCAGAACTTGTAGAGATTTGGTCAGCGTAATGGCTTGATCAAGTTCTGTATGTTGTGAAGCTTATGATGGCACTATTTATAGAGACGTCTGGGCGTCGGTCATTTCGAATTTCGAAATAACCGTTGGAGGAAAACGGTTATATGTCGTTGTCATCCTGACTTGCTCAGAGCTCTCGGTCAATCACAATCGTGTATCTTCTGTCCTCGGTCAGCTCAGCAGATGGTCTCTCCTTTTATGGTAAAGTCAACTGGACAGCATACTGTGTCGTCTGAACTTTGCCAAAAGAGGAAACACTTTGTCTGGAAGTTTTCCTTCGCCAGCTGCTGTCTTGTACGTTTGTCGAGACTACTCAGCATCTTCATCTTGCAGTTGTTCCCGAAGGTCTTCTAGATCCTTCCGTTTGCTGAGTTGCGTTTTGTTCAAAACGGCAACATCTTGACATACGCGGGTCGAGTGTACTGAGTTGTTTGACTTGGGCCTTGGCTTCCGTATTGGGCTTGGGCCTTTGATTCTTATGTCTTATAACATTTTAACTCAACATTGAACAAACACATTAGTAGAATTAAATCAAAGCATTTAAACTTAGTGTGTTTAGAATATGTATTATACTTAAACAATTTTGTCAAATCAAAATTATGTGGAAAGGTGTTTCAACAAACTCCCCCATTTTGATGTTGGCAAAACTATTCAGCAAGGAACTCAGTATGAGCTCCCCCATGATAGTTGACCTAGTATAATTTAGCAAACTCCCCCGTAAGGGTTGAGCTACTGACTTAGTTTTACTTAAAACATTTAAGGGTTTAAATGAGTAAGTCTAAGGTCAGTTTTCAGAAATAGGTCAGCTATATCACATATTCTATTTACTCAGTGTTAGGCGGAAGGTTTAAACATATAGAGCGCGCGCTGAGTAATTTGTTGTTCAATGAGTTCTTATCAGAATGTTTTATAAACACATAGGTTAATGTCAAACATGTTATCAGCATATCATTTAGTCAATAAATGTTACAAGTATAACACATAGCTGATTTAATTGAAGATACATAATGACTCAGTACTTAATAGTATATATCATAACTCAGTATTTGAATAAGAAAAGTAAGTATGATATATATTGATAGAAGTCAGCAATTACACAGTAAAAGAAATAAACTAGACAAATAGATTATACTGTTATGGCCTAAGTTATGCTAGCCTATCTATTTCTTTTTCTTGCCATGTGACTGACTTCGCTCGTACTGACGTCGCTCATGCTGAGCTCTAACAGCTTGCGCTTTCTCCCCCGTTTTGTCAACTTCAGGGAGCTTGAACGCATTGGTTAAGACAGCGCGAGTCAGTTCCTGTGAAAGCTCCTTTAGCTTCTCAGCACTCTCATTTACGCCATCAAAAATGGCAACTCCATCAGCTGATACTTCGACTGGTACTCAAAGATCAGCAGCACTGAGCATATTTACACTGAAAGCTTGAGCTTTGGCTTGCCAGATGAGAGCTTCAGAGAGGCCAGCAAAAATTTGGTGGAATGTCTTCAAGAGAGCTGAATCATAATGATGACGCTGGATATTATTGTGACGGATGTGGTTGAAAGATTGTTGTGCGAGAGACAGCAACTCATTCTGCTTTAACACATCAGTATCCATCTCTTGCTTGTTTAGGTTAAGTAGCCTGATGGCCTCACCGATTTGCTCTACTGAGCACTGACTGTATGACACCATTTGCTCATTGGTCTTAAGTTGCTCAGTATGAAGCTGAGCAAAGAGCATTTTGAGTTCAGAGGAAGTGGCGTAGTCAGTGTTCACAGCAGACAACTTCTGGACTTGGTGATGGAGAGAGTTCAGATGTTGAATTGTTGTCAGCTGTATCTCTGCCAACTTGGCAAGGGAATCCTGCTTAGCTTGCTGAGCTTAGAAGGATAAGACTACATTTAGCAGATCCTTGAGTCCCTTAACTTCGTTGAGAAGCTGAGTGATCTGGGAGAGCTGAGTTGTCTCAGGAATTGAAGATCCAGCAGCAGGCGAAGCGGAATGTTGAAGATCTTTGATTAGAGCTTGCACTGAGTCGATGAGCTTTTTGCCGGACTCAGTGGCAGCCAGATGCACATCAGTATGACCAGAAGAAAGAGGAGTGAAGGGAGTACCCTGGTCAGTTACTAGAAGAGTATGCTCAATCTGCACTTGAGTTGGAGGAAATGTTGATTGATCGGCAGAGACTTGAGTTGTGGAAGTTATAACCTTAATACTGTTTGTGCTGACGGTAGAAGGATAGGGAGTCAGTACCATGCTCGAGGAAATAGCATGAACAGTAGATGGTTCAACCGGACTGGTGGAAGTGGTTGAAGTGTTATGGTCGTCATGTTCCTGTTGAGAAGAAACAGAGGCTTGTTTTTCCAACGACGTTGAAGTAGAGGAAGTTGATTGTCGTTTGAAAAATTTCAGTTGAACAGTAGAAGGGTCCTTAGTTGTTTTGGATAGGACAAGGTCAGGAAGAGTCGGTAGCAGCACAGGAGGTTCAATGATTATCTTCTCACTGGCTTTAACCAACTTTCGCCTTCTACGTGGTGGAGTGAAAGTAGGAGCAGCTTCTTCTGAGTGAATAGGGGAGGATTCCTGTTGCTCAGTATGAGTCTGGTCAGCTTGTTCTTCAACTTGCTCAACTCCCGCAGCCAACTCAGTGTCAACCTGCACATCTCCACCAGCTAACCCAGTGTTAGCATCCTCAGCTTCATATTCGCTGGCAGTTTCCTCAGAATCCTCAGCGTCATCCTGACCGCTGGCTTCTTCTTCTTCTTCGTCAGTACTATCTCCATCAAGTTCTTCCTCAACTTGGGAGATGAAGTAGTCATCTAACTGGACCTCAGGTTCCTCAGACTCAGTATTGGTACCTTGACACTGGGTGAAGTGAGAATCACCCGGTACAATGAAGTCTGTCGGTATGGCTTCTAGAGGTGCCAGTGTTGAAGGCTTCTGCTTCTTCTGAGGTAGCTCAGTAGCTTCCTCAGTGCCAGGCTCATCTTGCCTGTTTCTTTTCTCAGTTGACTTACCAGGTGACCTCTGCCTCTTTGCTGGAGACTCAACGTTGGGTGAAGGAGTCTCAGCAAATTTTCTCTTATGAGAAGCTGGGGCCTTAGTTCTTCGCCCTTTCTTAGGCTCAGGAACAGATTCCTCAGCTTGGTCAGTTTGACCAGCAGCAGCAGTTTTTCCCTTCTTCAAGGGCTGCCCAAATTTCAGTGCCCTCAGCGAGGCAGCTGTGATCTCAGTTCCTCTGACGGATTCCTCACCTTCGAGATCAATCTTGTGGTCGATGAGGATCCTGGTAATAATTGACCCTAACCTCAGTGTACCAGTGCTGCGTAGAAAGCCAGCAACAAGAAAAACTGGTAGGTTGATGGGGGTGTATGTCAGCGTGTGCCAGATGAAGCACTGCTCGAAGTTCGTTGCTGATGTAGTGCAATTGATCTTCGGATAGATATAGTACGTCAGCAGATAGTGAGCCATCTTCTGGTGCTGACCCATTGAAGATGCTGAGACTTCTCCTGAGTAACCCTCAGGTTTGCAGAAGGTAAGGACATGGTTGGTTTTGTCCTGATCGCCTGACTTCCTCAGCCTTACTCCCTCAGTTTTGAGCTGGAGGAGATTTCCTATGTAGAGAGGGTTGACGAAGATGGTTCTTCCTTTTACCTCGGTGCATAGGTAGTCAGCATTGAGGTTGTGGTAAAACTCCCTCACTAGGTCAGGATAGGTTTCATCCCTGGCCTCGAACAGCCCAGTCCATTCATTCTTGGAAATCCATTCAACAAATGGCTGTTCATTCTGTACGAAGTGCTCCGAAACCCATCTGGAGGGTTCTACCTTCCATTCGCGTACGTTCTCAAATACTTTGGAGTAGGTTCAGACCTTCACCGTTTTTCCTTGACCAGAGTTCTGGCCAGATTTTCCCTTACTCGGCGTAGAGGGATTTTGAGTAGGTTGGTCGGAGTTAGTCTTTTGGTGGCCGACACTGGAGACGTTGAAAGATAACTTAGTCATTCTTCGAATATGGAGAACTTAGAGGAATTTGAGAGAGAAGAGGTTCAAGGTGGTTTCTTTGCCTTTAGAATTGATTAAGTGTAAAGAATAAAAAATGGAGAAATTCCCATAATTTATAGACGAAGTGAACGGTGTGGATCTTAATCAAATCCATGTGTCAGTTTTGCCTTGGGATCATGTACCGATAATGATCCTGGCATTTATGACACATTACGGCGAATACGTCATCCTAGGCTATACGCGTGCTTTGCATTTACGCTAACGGATTAATCACCCAGTATTTAGAATGTCAAGCGTTTGGTATTCTGAGTGGTCAGTAATGCATTTACGGATGATTTTAAAGTTTAAGTTTAAACTAATTTACTCAGTGTGCAAGTTACTCAGTATTTGATGTTTAGTCATTTTCAATGAGTTACTCAGCAAACAATCAATCATTCAGCATAGTAATTCACTCAGCATTCATATTTATTTAGCACAGGAATTTACTGAAGAGGATTAAACATACCAATTGCTTCTCTCAGTATGCTGAACTGCTCACGGGCCAGTGGCTTCGTGAAGATATCCGCAAGCTGTTCGTCCGTTGGGACAAAGGTCAGCTTGATCTCACCCTTGAGTACATGGTCTCTAATGAAGTGATGTCGAATGCTGACATGCTTCATTCTGCTGTGTTGAATTGGGTTCTTTGAGAGATCAATTGCACTTTTGTTGTCACATTTGACTTCAATTGTCTTCGTTTGAACACCATAGTCTTCAAGCTATTGCTTAATCCATAGGACTTGAGCAACACAATGACCAGCAGCAATGTACTCAGCTTTAGTGGTAGACAAGGCTACTAACGCCTGCTTTTTGCTGAACCAGGATACAAGACAGCTTCCTAAGAAATGGCATCCTCCAGAGGTGCTTTTTCGTTCCAGCTTATCCCGTCCATAGTCAGCGTCAGTGTATCCAATTAGTGTAAAATCATGAGTATTTGGATACCACAAACCTGCATTTACTGAGCTTTGCAAGTATCTAAGGATTCTTTTTACAGCAATGTAATGAGATTCCTTAGGGTTAGATTGATATCTAGCACAGTAGCATACTGAAAACTGAATGTCCGGTCTACTGGCTGTTAAGTAAAGTAGAGAGCCTATCATACCTCGATATAATTTGTTGTCTACTGACTTACCATTCTCATCAGCGCAGAGGACAGTGTCAGTGCCCATAGGAGTGGATATTGGCTTGCAGTTTTCCAAGTCATATTTCTTTAAAATCTCCTTGGCATATTTGGCTTGACTGATGAAGATGCCATTCTTTCCTTGTTTAATTTGAAGACCGAGGAAGAAGTTGAGTTCTCCCATCATGGACATTTCAAACTCAGTCTGCATTTGCTTGCTAAACTCCTTGCACATTGATTCGTTAGTTGCACCAAATATTATATCATCAACATAAATTTGGGCCAGCAGGGTATCTTTACCCTTTTTCTTAATGAATAAGGTTGTATCAGCTTTGCTCCTGACGTAATTTCTAGTCAGCAGGAAACTGGTCAGCCTCTCATACCAAGCACGTGGTGCTTGCTTGAGGCCGCACAGAGCCTTTTTGAGTTTGTAAACATGGTTTGGGAACTTAGGGTCCTCAAAACCTGGAGGTTGATTTACATAAACCTCCTCGTTTATAACTCCATTAAGAAATGCACTTTTGACATCCATTTGAAATAATTTAAAATTCATGTAAGATGCATATACACATAGATTTCTAATTGCCTCTAGCCTTGCCACTGGGGCAAAGGTCTCACCGTAGTCAATACCTTCTTGCTGACTGTAGCCCTGAGCTACAAGCCTTGCCTTGTTCCTGACTACGTTTCCTTGTTCATCCATCTTGTTCCTGAAGACCCATCTTGTTCCGATGGTCTTTTGACTCTTTGGATGAGGTACTAGCTCCCATACATCGTTTCTTCTGAATTGATCGAGCTCCTCTTGCATTGCGTTCGTCTAGAATTCATCGTACTCAGCTTCAGCGAAATTCTTCGGTTCTTGTACTGAGACGAAGGCAACATTGCTGAGGTACTTCCTGAGTTGATTCCTTGTCATCAAGGTATTCCCAGCAGAATCAAGGATCGCACTCTCTGAGTGTCCTCTTGGGATCCTTATCTCTTTAGGTAGATTTATGTCTTGTGCTGTTTCTGTTTCAACAATCTCTGCAGAAGTAGATGGGTCAGTAAAAGTAATCTTAGGTTCACTCTTACTCTTAGTCAGCCTTTTCGTGAATGACTCAGTAGCTGGTTCTGGGTCAGCGGTGGTTACTGAGTTTGGTTCATCTTCGGTCGGCGGCTGGTATCTACCTGCAGGGTCAGTTTCGTCGAACTCTACATGTATAAACTCTTCTAAAACTTGAGTTCGTTTCTTAAAAACTCTGTATGCTTTGCTGTTTGTTGAGTAGCCCAAAAAGATAGCCTCATCAGCTTTTGAATCAAACTTTGCTAAGCTATCTTTGGTATTTAAAATAAAACATCTACAGCCAAAGGCACGAAAGTATCCAATATTGGCCTTTCGTCCTTTCCAAAGTTCATAGGGGGTTTTCTTGAGTATAGATTTAACTAGAGCCCTATTAAGAATATAACATGCTGTGTTAACAGCTTCTCCCCAAAAATACTTTGGAAGCCTATGCTCATCCAGCATTGTCCTGGCTATTTCAACCAGAGTTCTGTTCTTCCTTTCCACAACCCCATTTTGCTGAGGTGTCCTAGGAGCAGAAAAATTATGGTCAATGCCGCTGGCTTCACAAAATTCAACAAACTTTTGGTTCTTGAATTCTCCACCGTTATCACTACGGATATGAGCTAATTTTAGGTCTTTTTCATTTTCAATTTTTTTAACCAAATTTGAAAATGTCTCAAAGGTCTCATCCTTGCTGGTCAGCAAGATAACTCACGTATACCGAGAGAAGTCATCTACAATGACCAAGGAAAATCTTCTTCCATCCAGACTCAGCGGCTGGACTGGACCAAGGAGATCCAAGTGTAGTAACTCTAACGGCCGTTTAGTTGAGACAATATTTTTGCTATGAAAAGATTGCTTGGTTTGTTTTCCAGCTTGGCAAGCGTGGCATAACTGATCTTTTTGAAATTTAAGTTCAGGCAGTCCCTCAACCAATTGCTTTCTTGCTAGTTTGGTCAGGAGGTCCATGCTTACATGACCAAGTCTCCTGTGCCATAGCCAGGAATTTTCTTCCTTTGTTACTAAGCACACAGTTTTTGAAAACTTTTTCTCTAAATCTAGCATAAAGACATTATCTATCCGAGGGGCAGTTAAAATTAACTAATTTGTTTTACCCTCGTATATTTTACATCTAGTAGCATCAAATATAACTTTTCTCCCATTGTCACATAGCTGAGCTACGCTGAGTAAGTTATATTTGAGTCCGCTGACTAGGGAGACAGATTCAATAGTAGGATTACCTCTGATGGTTCCTGACCCTACTATCTTACCCTTCTTGTTGTCTCCAAAACTTACACTCCCTCCTCGTTTACGTTCAAACGTGATGAACTGAGTTTCATCACCCGTCATATGCCTTGAGCATGCGCTGTCAATATACCACATCTTTGACTTCTCAGCACATCTCAGGCTTACCTGCATTGTAACTAGTTACTTTTAGGTACCCAATTCTTTTTGGGTCCTGACTTGTTAGGTGCAACAGGTATAGCATCATACTTTATTTTATGGCGATATACATGGACAGTATGACCGTTCTTCCCACAGAAGTCACAGCTGACCTTCTGTTTAGGATTTTTTACTGACTTGTCAGCACCCTAGTGCTGAGCGTGCCAGCACACCTTAGTGGTGTGTCCTAACTTCCCATAAAAGTCACACTGGACTTTTCGCTGGGGATTCCATCTCTGCTGAGTACCTTGGTACTGAGTTCTCAGAGGAATGTTATTTTTCTTAGGAACCTTTAGTTGGTTCTGGATAGTTGCAACGTCCTTTCTCAATTTCTTTGAAACTGACTGGACTTCAGAGACAGACTCAGCAATGATTTTCATATTATCATACAGAGTTGAATTGTCCAGAAGAAGGAATCTGAGGTCACTGAGTTTGACCTCTTCCACTTCGTCACAGCGCCTGCTGAGTGCTCTAACTTTCTTATTACACTTCTTGACAAGTGTATAGAGATCACTCAGGGCATTAACCATATCATTTCTGAGCTGGGGAAGAGAAATTACCTCATTTGATTGCTCCTCATCATCTAATACGATGGATGGGTCAGCATGCTCAGAGACGCATGGCTCAGCAAGTTCGTCAGCCATGAAGCATATCTTCGCTGACTCGGTGGCCTCAGTTTCTGTGGATGAAGACTCATCACTGTCGCTCCAAGTAGCCACCATTGCCTTCTTCCCACTCTTCTTGTCTTTCCTCAGCGTGGGGCAGTTTGACTTAATATGGCCAGTTTGATGGCACTCAAAGCATGTAATGGGCTTTGAGCTGTCCTTTTTGTATTTGCTGTCACTTGAGTTAGCCTTATACTTATCAAACTTTTTGTAAGGCTTTTTAGAGTATTTGTCACTCTTCCTGAATAGCCTTTTCATCTTCCTTGTGAACATAGCCATCTCCTCATCATCAGTTGAACTCCCGTCAGTGGAGTCAGCTTTCATGACAAGTGACTTCTACTTCTTTTCTTCAGATTTTTCCTTCACCTCAAAGTTTTTCATGGATATCTCATGGGTCAATAATGAACCGATGAGTTCGTCAGACTTGTAGGTGGTTAAATCCTGAGCTTCCTCAACTGCTGTCTTCTTTGCTTGCTAGTCTTTAGGAAGACTCCTGAGTATCTTTTTGACTTGTTCTTCCTCAGTGAAGATTTTCCCAAGTCTCTTGAGCTCATTGATGATGTTGGTGAACCTTGCGTTCATGTCTGAAATGCCCTCATCATTGTTCATCTCGAACAACTCGTACAGTCTCATCTGCTGATTCACCTTGGATTCTTTTACTTTATTTGTTCCCTCGTAGGTGACTTCCAGCTTTCTCCAGATCTCTTGCGCGGACTCACAACCTGAGATTTTATTATATTCTGCAGCATCGAGTGCACAGTGAAGCATATTGATAGCCGAAGCATGGTTTTGAAGCTTCTTAAGATCATCCTCTGTCCATTTGGCCTCAGCTTTTACAACTGTTTGGCCAGCCACAATCTCAACAGGTACAAATGGGCCTTGGACTATAGATAGCCAGGCACTCATGTTTGTAGCCTGAATGAAGTTTTTCATCCTATTCTTCCAGAAGGTATAGTTTGACCCGAAGAATAGGGGAGGCCTAGTAATGGACAGCCCCTCAGGCAGTATTTGAGTTGTTTGGTTTCCAGGGAGAAACCGAGAGCTGTTTTTGCCCATGGTAGGGATCAGCTCAGACCCTCAGACAGACCTTTTAAGGTGAGCTTTTAAGCTCTGATACCACTTGTTGGTCCCTTATTTAGTTGCAAGTATAGTTCCAAAGGGGGGGTTAGGAACTATTAAAACTTTTTATGCAATTAGGGCAAACTTCTTTTTCTAAGGAAAAAGGTTTGAACAGCGGCGCTGAGTAAACAGCAAGATACTGGCTTAGTCAACTGGTAACTAGGTCAGTTTCTTAGCATGAGTCAGGAGATAGCACTTAGAGTCTATTCCTGAGCTCAGACGTTCAACGCGCACAACTCAACTTGACCTCTTTACTTGGTCAGTTTTGATTATTTAAAGCAAGCAATATAAATAAGGAGTTAAGGTAAGAAATACTTCACTCAGCAGATTTATCCAGGTTCGGCTTCTTCTAAGCCTACGTCCTGTCCCCGGAACACGTTCCGAGATTTCAAATCCTCTACTGAGCTCTTTAAAGGTAGAGCCTCAAACCTTTTACAATATCAGCAATTGAGTATGACAAGAGTACCTTCCTCTATACTTCTACTCAATCCTAATCTCTCCGCTGAGTACTAAAACCGAGTACTCAGCCTCTCCTTTCTATCTCTAGAAATGATAAGTGTTTTTGTCCTAATACAAAGATGTGCTAAGACACTTTAGACGATTTAACAATCACTCTAGACTTTTACACAGATATGAGAATTGTAGTGTAAGAAATTGCTTTGCTTCTTTGCTTGCAGAACTTGTAGAGATTTGGTCAGCGTAATGGCTTGATCAAGTTCTGTATGTTGTGAAGCTTATGATGGCACTATTTATAGAGACGTCTGGGCGTCGGTCATTTCGAATTTCGAAATAACCGTTGGAGGAAAACGGTTATATGTCGTTGTCATCCTGACTTGCTCAGAGCTCTCGGTCAATCACAATCGTGTATCTTCTGTCCTCGGTCAGCTCAGCAGATGGTCTCTCCTTTTATGGTAAAGTCAACTGGACAGCATACTGTGTCGTCTGAACTTTGCCAAAAGAGGAAACACTTTGTCTGGAAGTTTTCCTTCGCCAGCTACTGTCTTGTACGTTTGTCGAGACTACTCAGCATCTTCATCTTGAAGTTGTTCCCAAAGGTCTTCTAGATCCTTCCGTTTGCTGAGTTGCGTTTTGTTCAAAACGGCAACGTCTTGACATACGCGGGCCGAGTATACTGAGTTGTTTGACTTGGGCCTTGGCTTCCGTATTGGGCTTGGGCCTTTGATTCTTATATCTTATAACATTTTAACTCAATATTGAACAAACACATTAGTAGAATTAAATCAAAGCATTTAAACTTAGTGTGTTTAGAATATGTATTATACTTAAACAATTTTGTCAAATCAAAATTATATGGAAAGGTGTTTCAACAGCATTCACCACTGTATTGCTGCGGCCTCGGAAGGTGTAAATTTCTTGAAAAAGAAGTGCTATGGGGGTAATATGGCGCTGAAGATTGATATTAGAAAAGCTTTTGATACCCTGAATTGGAATTTTCTTTTGGGAATCTTGGAAGGGTTTGGCTTTTCTCTAAAGTTCAGAAGCTGGATTTTGGAAATTCTTAGATCTGCCAGAATCTCTGTCGCTTTTGGAGGTGGCCTCAAGTGTTTCTTTGGCTGTTCTTGCAGCGTTCGTCAGGGTGACCCTCTATCATCCACGCTTTTTGGTTTTGCTGAAGAATTCTTGGGAAGATGGATGTCCAAATTGGTTAGGGAGGGAAAATTTGATCCAATGACTTACACTGGTAATGTTGCCTTCCCTTCTCATCTTCTGTATGCGGATGATATAATGATGTTTGGGAGAGCCTCTCTAAAAATCATGTCTTGTTTCAGAGACCTATTTGCTTTATATACAAGCATCTCGGGCCAGGAGGTCAACTAGGACAAGTCTCAAGTTATTTTCGGCAGCTCTGTCACTGCTGCCCGCAGAACTCGATTGGTTGATGTCCTTGGAATTAAGTTGGCCTCCCTTTCATTTAGCTATCTTGGGGTTCCTCTCTTTCAAGGTGCTCCAAAAGCTCTCTACCTACAGCCTCTTCTTGATAGGTTCCTCAACAAATTCAGCATCTAGAGGGGAAAATCTCTATCCTTTGCAGGCAGGCTGACCTTGATAAAATCATCATTGACAGGGGCTCTAATCCACTCCTTTCTGATTTACAAATGACCGTACAATCTCATATCGCGTGTCAATAAAGCAGTTAGAAACTTTCTCTAGACAGGAGACAGAGATAGAAGAAAGCTAATAACAATTCCGTGGAAAGTTTGTTGTCAGCAGCTTCAGCATGGAGGGTTGGGAATTAAAGACTTTAGAACTTTCAATGCTGCTTTGGTTGGAAAACTAAGCTGGGAATTAATTCAGGGCCAGAGTCACATTCCATGTCTTCTCCGTCATCGATTCCTTGAGAAATCGGGATTAGCCAGGAACTACATCTCAAATTCCTCTATCTGGACCTCTGCGAGGCCTATTTTCAACCAAATTCGGCTAAACATTTCTTGGTGGTTCAATGAAGGATCAAATCTAAACTTCTGGACAGACATGTGGATTTTACCTCCCGTTGCTGATCAAATTGGGATAACAAGGAAGCTTCAGAGCAAGCTTTTTAATCCCATTCATGAATACAGATCCAATGGAAGTTGGACTGGTCTGCAATCGCTTCTAGCACAAGTTCAAAGCAACATTAATAACATTCATTGTGTTATTGATATCATAGATACTTGCATCTGGCAGCCATCGGATTCTGGCAAGCTCTCAGTGAAACTTCTTTATCTCACTCTCAATCCGAGGACTCCTGTTGATTGGAATAAGCTGTTATGGAATCCTTACGTCCCTCCTAGGCGTGCGATGACCTGCTGGATGCTAATCCATCGCAAGCTTCCAGTTCAGGATCTGCTGCAATCTCGCGGCCTGTGCATGGTGTAGCAGTATGAGCTGTGTAAGCAGCACGGAGAGAATATTGACCATTTATTCCTCTTTTGCAGCGTAGCATGGAGACTTTGGAGAATGATATTTCAGCTCTTTGGCATAGCGTGTTTCACCAGCGCTGACTTTGCCGACTTCTTTGCTAAAGTCAGAACTGTGCGGGTTAGGCGTGACTTGAGAACTGGTTGGAAATGTGCAGTGATTACCTGCATTTGGTATATCTAGTCTACTAGGAACAAAGCAATTTTTGATTCAGAGCTCCCCTCAATCCAAATTTTGTGCAGCAGGCTATTGTTCTTTGTTAGAGAGTGCATGCCCTCTTCTCCTAGTCGCAGTCAGAACAATGATCCCGATTTTGCAATCGTTAGATGGATCCCGCCTCCTTACAACCGGCTGAAGGTTAACACGGATGGTGCAGCTGATAACCAATCGGGTAATGCAGGTGCATGAGGAGTTTTCAGAAACGCACATGTGGCAGAGCTCCGGGCAATTATCTATGCAATTGATGCAGCCTGGGATAGGAATTGGAGGAATTTATGGATAGAATCGGACTCAATTTATGCGGTTCGGCTTTTTAATAGCAATTCTCTCGAGGTTCCATGGATTATTAGAAGGGATTGGATCCGCTGCCTCCACAGACTCACCTCTATGCAATGGAAAATTACACATATCTTCATAGAGGGAAATCAAGCTGCGGATCGGCTCGCAGGTTTTGGTAAATCTGCCACCTTTTTGACCTGGTGGACCTCGGCTCCTCACTTCTGTCAGGCTTTAGTTTTTGATGACATTTGTAATGTAGCACATATTCGTTTCCTTTAATTTCTCCTCTCTCTTTCCTCTTTCTTATTTTTCTCTCTCTCACTCTTTGTATAGTTTTCCTTTTTTATCAATAATATTCGGGTTGGTGGTTTGCGCTGGGGGTGCCAACCTATTTGATTCAAAAAAGAATAGTTTGAAAGCTCTGCTGTTTGTTCGATATTTAGCAAACAGAGAGTTAGATAGTTTGAGTGTAGGATTATAGAGGAAGATACTCTGTAATCACTATGCTAATTAGCCTCTCAGATGACGGTTAAAAACCATCATCCCGCAAGAGAAAAAACTGTCACGGAGCTCGCTGCCATCTGATGGACCTTCAGACGACGGTTGAATTCTGTCATGTGAAGACACGTCACATGACTTAAGCCTATTTTCATGCTGTCGTATTACTCGTGTTACGATGACATCTTATGTATTATTACCGTCACCTTTAATGTCATCGCATGACATCCTAATAATTAAAACCATCAAGTATATTTATATATATGAGAAATTGGCAAATTGGTATTTGCGATGACAGTTAGTATAATAATTTTTGTCGTTCTAGCTTATTTCAGATTACATAGGTTCTTTTATTTTCAGATGACAGATTCTTTTATTTTAATGTCTTCATATTGTTGTTTAGATGACATTTTTTAAAATAAAATGTCACTCTTTGCCTTCTTCTTCGAATGAATTTCTGGTTTTTATCTGAATAATGAAACATACTCAAATGAACATGAAATTTTATATATCAATGGTTTTAATTTTATTGGAGACCAATGCTCATAATCTGTTTACATTTGTACAAATAAATTTCTGAATTAAAACTCAAAAAATAAGCAATACATAAATTTCTGAAACAAATCGATATTGATGTATCTGCATATCTTGAAGTCATTATTAGGCCTATAATCCCTAAGTCTTAATATCTGCAAAACCAAAAGCAGATCATTAATACACTAACATCATTACACAAAACCCTAAAACCACTAATGACCTTTCCCCTTTCACGACTTTTCACTTAGCAACTATCATACCAGTATAAATAATAAGCTTTTGAATCGTCAATTCCATACACTGTCAATCCATACATTCAACCCAGAAAACTTACATTGTATAATGGCTAACCTTGCAAGTGTTCAGGAAAAGGTCTTGTTAGATCTATAGCGATTGTACCTGGAGAACCCAGGGTGGCTTCTGGCCATCAAAGGTATTACACTGTCAATCCATATTTTCGTATTTAACTCTTTCTGATTTCATCTTTCTACTTGTAATGATTCTTCTGATATTTTATGATAACATGTCCTCTCGATGATAACTTCTTACAATGGGCGGTCAAAATAAAAGGCCCCCAATACACCCCATATGAAAGGGGTGTATTTCAAATCCGAACCCGCTACCCCTTGGAGTTCCCAGACAGAACTCCAGTAGTAATATTAACTTATCCCATTAAGATATATGAACCTACATGACATTGCATTATACACATACACTAATCAATGTATCCTTTTATTCTCAGTTTCACTTCAGGACTAGGATTTATCATCTTAACGTGGCTCCTCAGGGGATGATTTCTCTTCCCCGTCTCCTTACTCACCCTGCCTATCCCACTACCACGATATAGATCTACCACAATTTATCTAGTTCATTTGATAAACACTTAATCATGTTTGTGATCTAATTACTCTATGCATTTTGTAGTTGTTGTGGCATATATATGATCTACTAATACAGCCCCTCACTGAGGATCCATTTCCTGGGCAAGAAGAAGTTGTTGAGCAATACCTCAGCAATAGGACAGATTACGAGGGGCTCGCCTGGAGATGGACAGAGGAGCATGCAATGTGGATATGAGCTCCAAATGTGGTTCTCCTTAAAATTCCAAACTTCCTTTACTATCACATAGTAAAGGAGATTTGGAATTTCAATAATTACAGAACCCCCCCCCCCTTTGTAATATAGCGTAGAGCATACTATTCAGTTCATATATATATATATGTATATTCAAGTCACATCAAATTTCATCTTATCATTTGCAAGCCAAATTAGAGCATACAAGTAGCCTAAATTGACCCTTTACAATGTTCAATGAACCTTTTACAATGTTCCTGCCACTTGGATTGTACTCGTTGAACAATGTGTTGGGGTTTTGTGTCCTATAGTCAATTGTTGCAGGATACAAACTTATTGTAAATGAATTGTTCTTTATATCATTTGTTTTAATGAGATATATGTTTTATAACTATATAAAGGCAATCCCTTTTAAGCACTAAATAAAGTCTAATAAAAGAAAATCCGTAAGTTTGTTTAAAGTGATTATAAAGTGTTCTACAAGCATGAAGTGAGACAAAACTTTATAATAAACTAATAAACTTAAAACCACCCCAAGTCAAGTGATATATTTAGGATTGATATATCACAGTTGAGACTTGTATGTAACAATGTCTTCTGTCCGACAGAAAGCTGATCTCACAAGCTTCACATATATAGATATCTGGACAGTTCCATAGATCCGGTGAAACGTTGTTCATTAGGATTGGGGATCCGACTTGAGATAACAGGATGGGTAGATTCATCCTTGTCAACTGTTCATCTCATTGGTATTAATAGGTATAACTAATCCTCAGACTCAAAGGAATGTTAATTGGTCATCCTGAATTACTGAATGTGAGACTTTGATCCTGTGGTCCCACGATCCTTAACAGAGATGACTCTGGGGTGTGAACTGCAAAGGTTGGATGTCACGGGAAGTAATTTCAGGGTAGTTATACATTGGATTGAGCATTTATCACTCCCGATTAATGGGAGATACATCCAAGGATCGCTTGTGGAAGACTCGACTCTAAACCCTTGCAAGGTGATAGCTTAAGAGTAGAAATTCAGATTTCACTTAACCTATCTTTTTGAGTTGACTCGGCCAATAACAAGTAAAACGAACGTCTCGCTATATGTGACTTGACATTACCCATAGTCATAAGATTCAGTTCAAGGATGTAGTTGATAAAGGATCGTATTATACCGTAACTAATACGGAAGGGTTAACGACAGAATCAACCTGTCTTCTTAACGGACTCTGGGGGAATGATTACGGACTTGCCAATAACATACTCTGTACATCATTCCGTTATGCAAGGGATTAAATATAATTCTTGAAGAAATTAATTTAATAGGTTGCATACGGCCAGAAGTAGTAAGAACCTAATGGATCACACATAAGACTTGGAACCAAAAGAGAGATGGATATGATTAATAGATGGAAGCCCAATTGAGCCCAGTAAGGCCCATTTATATAGAGGGGGCCGAAATTTATATATAGTAAATAAGGAATTATTTTAATTTCATTAATCCTAATTTGATTAGGTTTGTGAATTAAATTAATTAAGAGATAATTAAGTTATGAGTTTTAATTAGATTAATATACTCCTATTATTATCCAATTAGGTTATTTATCATTATCCTAAATGTATTTGATATATTATAAGATAATAATTAGGAATCCTATTCCGAATGGAATTCCTATCAAGTAACCTATTCCTATCTAACTAGGGTTTAGATACAAGCGACTATATATACCCCCTCCCTATGAGAATTTCGACTAAGCTAAGCCTATCCCTCCCCTATAAGTGATTTTCGAAATTGCTATTTTAGAGAGAGAAAAGAATTCTAATCCCAAGTTCGTGAACAAGAATTCATACGGCATTCCATCGATTGATTAATCTTATTCATCCCTCTTTCTCTTTGATCTTGTGTTGGTTTGTTAGAGGCAATCTATTTTGGTTGCATCTCATAAGGGTTGATTCTAACTTAATCTCACCGTGTTCACGAAAGAAGAAAAAACAATCAAAAGGGAGAAATTCGTTTTCCTTCGGCTGCATCAGGTCAGTTCACTATTTTGAGGATTCCCGGAGATTGAACCGTCGGATCGTCGCGATTTTTGGACAGTAGCTTCTAGACATATTCTTCCACGTCTCCACCGAAGGGATTGGCGTTCGGAGGTCTTGAAGGTCTGTTTCGGATAGGGGCAGATTGGTAAACAGTTTACATCTCCTTTGAAGTTGTGGGCACTTCGTTTGCAACGGTAGATTGATCATCGAAAGGTATTTCTTCTTATCCCTCTTTATATGAAATAACGATTAACGGATCCTATGGTTAAAAGGAAGTAGGCTAAAATTTTTATATTTCCGCTGCTATACCTTAGCCTTAATTTCCTTCACAATGAACATGGTAATGAAGTCTATGGTGCTGTCACCACAAAGGACTCTCTTTGTCCTGAATGCATCATAAACCTATCACCATGAATGCTTGTTTATGATAACAAGCCAGGTGAAAAGGAACATCGTAAATACATATTCAATCATAAACATGATCATGCTTCATACCCATAGTCAGTTCTAGCAGTATAACTCGTAGTATCATGCTTTATACACATACTCAATTGATATCACCCGGTTCAATTCACGTCGGAGCTACTCCTATAGGGGGGTGTCGTTAGGTTCGGCCGGGGGGACTCCGATGCTAAAGTCAGTAAAGTGTATAGAATAATAAAATAAAAGCACAAAGAATAGTATGAGAATGTGTACCTCAATAGCTTGGGGTGCAAGGCTATTTATAATAGGTTAGTAGTAACCCCCAATCTTGTAACTAGAAAGTCTCCATTAATGCCACATTAATGATAGTTATAGTGTTCATTCAAGTATGGTCGTTATCTCATTTATGGAGCTATTACTTGCCATTAATGGTTTCGGTTTCCACATGGGAAGACAACACCGACATCCTTTGGGCGTATCGATGCCAAATGGCGGGTCTCCCGAGATATGGCGGTTGTGAGCCTCTTTATGATGTCTGACCATCTAAGGCATATCACTGAATCCAAGGATCCACTGTGGCATATAGCTTGCCTTGTACGCCATCTTGTTGAAGTATCCCTTGGCTATAGTTGTTGGTCAAATGCTCCTTTAGTCCCTTAGTTTTATGGAATGAATTTGTTGCGCCACGTAAGCCACGGTCAGTTAGAGGGTCAAAGCCAAATCCACGATTTATGAGGGGGGAGATGATATTTGGAACTGATTCAGATTGTGGGAAGTGATGTTATCTTTTAACAGTTATTTCAAAAGCTTGCTTTCCTATTTCTTTGCTAGTAGTTGTTGAGTAGTTGAAGTGTACTCCTAATTTACAAGAGATTTGTTGCTGCACTTGTATTTAAATATCTCTGAAATTCAATAAAGAGGACAACTAATTTTCATCAAAAAAATTCTCTGGTTTATTTCTCACCATAAGCAGAAATCATATAATTTCAGATTTCCTTCTTTCCTTGAGTTCTGATCGGGACCATTCAATATTGGTATCAGAGCATGGCTTCGAACAAGGAACGTATCGAAAATCTGGAAGCAGGTCTCGGGGCTGTTCAGGATACTCTTTCCAAATTTGAGATTGGGTTAATTGAAAAATTACGTTCAATAGATGAGTCAATCAACAAGAAGAACGATTCCTCCTCATCCGATCAGCGAAACGGATCCAATTCACACTCGTCCCGCGACAACCGAAATTCCTATAGGGATTTCACTGACGGAGAGCGCCCCTCGTTCTCTTCCAAATTGGCAAAGCTTGAATTTCCCAGGTACTCGGGAAATGATCCTACAGAGTGGTTGACAAGGGTGGAGCAGTTCTTTGATTACCAAGGAACTACTGAGGCACAGAAGGTGCAATTAGCTTCTTTTCACTTAGAAGATGAAGCTAATCAATGGTGGCAGTGGTTAAAAAGGGCTTTAAAAGAAGAAGATCGACTTTTGACATGGGAATTATTTGTTGAAGAACTATGGGCACGCTTTGGACCTACCGAATGTGAAGATTTTGATGAGGCTCTGTCCAAAATTCAACAGAATGGTTCGCTAAAGGACTACCAAAAGGAGTTTGAAAGACTCGGCAATCGGGTTCAAGGATGGTCACAAAAGGCTTTGGTGGGTACTTTCATGGGCGGACTCAAAACCGAGATTGCTGATGGAATTAGAATGTTCAGGCCGAAGACGTTAAATGAAGCAATCAGTTTAGCTCGGATGAGAGACGAGCAATTAGGAAAGCAACGAAGGATGAACCGAAGCTATTAAAGGGAGCTCGCTGCTTGCAAAAAAAACTCCTACATCAAAAACTCCTACACCAATCAAACGTCTGACTTGGGATGAGATGCAAAAACGACGTAGTCAAGGACTATGTTTTAATTGCGATGACAAATTCACTCCGGGACATCGATGTCGCAGCCCCCAATTGTTGTTGCTGGATGGGGATATAGAAGTCTCTGAGGAAGAACTTGAAATTTCCTTGAATGCTATTTCTGGTTGGTCACCATATCGAACAATGAGGGTTAAGGCCAACATCAAGTCGAATGAGTTTATCGTGTTGATTGACAGTGGTTCGACCCACAATTTCATCAGTGAGCGAGTTGCTAACATCCTACAACTATCTGTCACTCCAATGAAACCCTTCAAAGTTAAAGTTGCTAATGGAGGTGCCTTAATGTGCAACGGAAAGTTTGAAGATGTGCATATTCAGATACAAGGTATCCAATTTGTTCTTCCATTTTATGTTTTACCTTTATGTGGAGTGGATTTGGTGTTAGGTATCAGTTGGCTGGAACAACTAGGCACTGTAGCCTGCAATTGGAGAACCCTAACTATGGAATTCACATGAGAGAACCAAGCCCACAGATTGCAAGGATTGGACAGCTCTTTTGTTTAATGTTCCAGTTTTAGCGCCCTAGCCAAAGACCTTAAGATGGGTGCTGCCATTTTTGCTTTAAGTGTCCATGAAGTCAGCAACTCAATTGAGCAACAATAAGAACCCGATATGAAAAGCTTGGTCCAATAATTTGATGATATTTTTCGGCAGCCCAATCAAATACCTCCAATCCGAGAGATCGACCACCACATCAATTTGAAAGAAGGGGCAGAACCAGTCAATGTCAGACCGTATCGATATGCATATTTTCAAAAGGATGAGATCGAAAGACAAGTAAACGAGATATGGAAGCTTGAATTTATCAAACCAAGCACAAGCCCATTCTCATCTCCAGTATTGCTGGTAAAAAAGAAAGACGGCTCTTGGAGGCTTTGCACAGATTATCGAGCCCTCAATGCAGTGACTATCAAGGATCGTTTTTCGATCCCTACGGTAGACGACATGATAGACGAATTGTATGGTGCCTCTTACTTCACAAAATTAGATTTCTGGGCTGGATTCCATCAGGTACGAGTACACCCTCCCCACACTCATAAAACTGCTTTTCGTACTCATAATGGGCATTACGAGTATCTGGTCATGCCCTTCGGCCTTTGTAATGCCCCATCCACCTTTCAGGCATTAATGAATTCAATTTTTCGCCCTTACCTTCGCAAATTTGTGCTTGTATTCTTTGACGATATTCTGATCTACAGTAGCAGCTGGAAAGATCATCTATCCCATGTTGCCACCATTTATGAAATCATCCGTCAACACCAATTTTTTCTCAAATTGAGCAAATATGTGTTTGGGAGTCAAGAGTTAGAGTATTTGGGCCACATTATCACACCAGCAGGAGTCAAGGTGGACCAACAGAAAATCAAGGCAATGATAGATTGGCCTAAACCTAATAATATCTCTGAATTCTGTGCTTTTCTAGGTCTTACAGGTTATTATCGAAAGTTTGTTCGTGACTATGGCACCATCGCTCGTCCTCTCACCAATTTGCTAAAGAAAGGACAAATTGGATGGCCCCAAGAAGCTGATAATGCTTTTGATCAATTAAAGCATGCAATGACCACCACACCAACTCTGGCACTCCCAAATTTCAGCAAACCATTCACTATTGAATCTGATGCATCCGGTGCAGGAATAGGGGCAGTCCTTACTCAAGACGACCGACCAATTGCTTTTATGAGCAAAACACTTGGGGCTACTAAGTGTACTTGGTCGACTTATGCTAGAGAAATGCTTGCCATCATCCATGCCATTCAATTGTGGCGACCATATCTACTTGGGAGGAGATTTTTTATTCAAACCGATCAAAAGATCTTAAAATTTCTACTTGACCAGCGAATCGCAACTCCGGAACAACAAAAATGGGTTTCCAAGCTCTTGGGGTATGATTATGAGATTAAATATAAACCTGGAAAAAACAACCAAGCAGTTGATTCCCTTTCTCGCTTACCCCATAGCCCTGTTCTTGATACTCTCACCATGCTTCATTCACCTATATGGGATACTATTAAAGCAGAACTTCTCACAGATCCCTATGCCCAACAAATTAGCCACCAAGCACAACAAAAGCCTGGTCTTCCTTATATATGGCGTGATAACATGCTTTATTTTAAGAACCGAGTCGTCTTTCCTCCAACTTCAGCAGTCATTCCTCAATTGCTTCGAGAATTTCATGATTCTCCACTTGGTGGTCATTCCGGAGTACTACGAACATACAAGCGGCTCGCGCAACAGTTCTATTGGCCTTCCATGTTTCAGATAGTAAAGGATTATGTCACTTCATGCCTTACTTTTCAAAAGACAAAATATGAAGCGTTGTCACCAGCAGGGCTGTTGCAGCCTCTTCTAGTTCCTTGTCAGGTTTGGGAGGATATGATGATGGATTTTATTGATGGCCTTCCTCCATCTCATGGAAAGACTTCTATATTTGTCATTGTGGATCGATTAAGCAAATCAGCCCACTTTGTTGCATTATCTCATCCTTATACAGCCAAAACAATTGCAGAGAAATTCGTAGACAGCGTGGTGAAACTCCATGGTATGCCAAAAACCATTGTTAGTGATCGTGACCCAATATTCTTGAGTTTGTTTTGGCAGGAATTCTTTAAATTATTCGGAACTGAATTGAAGTTGAGCTCCTCCTACCACCCTCAAACAGACTGCCAATCTGAAGTTTTCAATCGATGCTTTGAACAATACCTTCGCAGCTTTGTTCATCAACATCCGTGCAAGTGGCTCCCTTTCTTGCCATGGGCTGAATTTTGGTACAACACGACATACCATTCCTCAATAAAGATGACCCCGTTCCAGGCTCTATATGGGAGACTTCCACCAACCATTCCAATGTATTCAGATGGTAGTAGCCCAGTTCATGAAGTTGATAAGCAGCTTGCTGATCGTGATGAGTTGCTGAAGTCCCTCAAACAGAATCTGTTAGCTGCTGCTAATAGAATGAAGCAACAAGCAGTCTCTAAGCATCGTGACATCTCCTTTCAAGTAGGTGAATTGGTCTGGTTGAAATTACAACCATATCGCCAACATTCTGTTTTTAAAAGAGCATCACAAAAGCTTTCAAGTCGCTTTTACGGGCCTTACGAAGTTGAAGAAAAGATTGGACCGGTTGCATACAAGTTGAAGCTGCCTCCAGGGTCCAGAATTCATCCCACATTTCATGTCTCTATGTTAAAAAAGCATGTTGGACCTGCCATTACTACTTCTCCAGATCTTCCTCTAGTCTCGGACGATGGTGTATTTATTGTTGAACTAGAGGCCATTCTGGACAAACGTTGGGTTCATCGTGGCTCTAAAATTGTTGAAGAATGTCTTATTAAATGGAGGCATTTGCCTGCTGATGATGTAACTTGGGAAGACTCAGAGATTGTTCATAATCGCTTCTTGAAACTTGAGGACAAGGTTCCACTGAAAGGGAGAGGTATTGTTGCGCCACGTAAGCCTCGGTCAGTTAGAGGGTCAAAGCCAAATCCACGATTTATGAGGGGGGAGCTGATATTTGGAACTGATTCAGATTGTGGGAAGTGATGTTATCTTTTAACAGTTATTTCAAAAGCTTGCTTTCCTATTTCTTTGCTAGTAGTTGTTGAGTAGTTGAAGTGTACTCCTAATTTACAGGAGATTTGTTGCTGCACTTGTATTTAAATATCTCTGAAATTCAATAAAGAGGACAACTAATTTTCATCAAAACAATTCTCTGGTTTATTTCTCACCATAAGCAGAAATCATATAATTTTAGATTTCCTTCTTTCCTTGAGTTCTAATCGGGACCATTCAACAGAATTGACCCGTTGATAATATCTGGATGTTATCAGAAGCCCCCCTAAAAGTTACAATAAAGCCATTTAGGGCTTTTGCGCTTCTTCGCGTGCTGTCAATAGGCGGCCTATTGATGGGTGCTCTATCCCAAACCATAGATCGGTTGATAGGTGTCACTCGAAGACTCTGGTATCGAGAAAGGTGACGTTAGAATGCCCTTTTTAAACTTTTTTCTCTCTCTTTTTGGCCCTTTACCTGTTTTTCTCAGTTCGTCTTCCTCATTCACGCTTTGGAGCTTTTCTTGCTAGAACCTTTCGATTTCACCATCGTTCATCCTTAGATTCTTACCGTCATTCATCCTTTATGTTCTCACTTTATCATCTGAGTAAGTTCGTTCGATCCTACTTATTTTCCCTTTCTTCTTATTCCCATGGGCTCAAGTTCTGAGCTCTTGGACTCTAGCGAGAGTTCTTCGACTGGGAATTCCTCGAGTGAGAGTTCCTCCGTGAGGACTTTGAGTTGTGAGTTTAAAAATTTAGGAACTCCTAGGGAAAATCAGGAAGTCTGTCATCCTGGGTTTTTAGAAACCCATGGTCCTACCGCTATTGCTGCTCCGGCTGCGACGGCGACGATGCTTAGATCGACTTCTGGAAAGAGGCCTCCTCCTCGATTCCTTACAGGAGGAAGAGGAAGGGTCCAAAGATGGAAATTACTCCATCACAGATGAGTTTCGAGGATTTGACCGCGCTGGTGGGTCTTTATCCCTGGATGAAGAGGGTAGAATTATTGCTGGCGGATGAGACACATCGTCCTGGTCAGCCCCCGAACGGGTATTTTGCTGTGTATAAGAGCCACATAAAGAGGGAGTTTGTTTTTCCTATCCCCAAAGTAATCAGAGAGATTTTGGATTACTTTAGCGTTCCCATCTGCCAAGTTCACCCAAATGGTTGGCCAGATTTAGTGCAAGATGCCTATCTAGTGGAGAATCTAGGAGTGGTCCTAACTCATCACATCTGTAGGTCTCTTCATATGCCAACTAATCGAAAGATTGAGGATCATTTGACATTTTCTAAGCTGAAAGGCTATTCGCCCTTTTGTGAGAAAATGGCCAATGTCCACAACTGGAGCGATAAATACTTTTTTGTTAAGTTGTTAGAGTGCGTATCCTTAAGCTTTCCTTCTGTCTGGTGCTATAACCCCCGTCACATGGTTGGGGAGTCCATTATTCTTACACCCGCTGAGGAGAGAGTAGTTGGAATCCTGAGGGCTGTCAAGACAGACTTTTGGCCGTGCGCCCAAGCCCTCGAGTTCATGGCGGATGGTGTTCCTTTGGTCCACCGCCAAGGGGCTTTGATAGTCTACAAGACTTATTCTCAGTTTATTAAAGGTAAAGGTTTTTAGCTTTAAGTCCTGAGGGAAATAAAACTGCCCTTGATGGCAAACAATCTTTTTTCTATCTTTGAGGTAAATTGATCCGTCGGTGGGACTTTCCATTCTCCTATCTTTGAGGAGAGAGTTTAGGGTGTAATTATCTTCATGTTTGAGATAATTTTAACCCGCCCTTAGTGGTGACCAATCTTTTTCCTATCTTTGAGGTAAATTGATCCGCCGATGGGACTTTTCATTCTCCTATCTTTGAGGAGAGAGCAGATGCGCCATGATGGCGGTTTGCGAATTTCATGGGTGGCGTTTGTTGCCCTCCAATTTTTGTATCAAGAATATTTATGTTTTGCAAAAGACACTTAGAAAAAATTCAAGATAAAATGATTCTTTATTAATGGTAATTCACCTTATTACAATGGATAATGGTCTTTTAGGTGAGCCTCATTAAAAGCTTTAATAAGAAAAATCCAATGGGAAAAACCTCATTAAAGTAAAAAGAGTACTCAAGACCTTATTACATTCTACTCTTTGAGAAAGTATTTCCGGAGATTCTGAATATTTCATGTCCGCGGTAGAGTGTTTCCGTCCATGTCTTGGATCTTAAAAGTGGCGGGTCCGATTTTGGTGATTATTCGATAAGGCCCTGTCCACGTTCACCGCACCAATTGATATCACCCGGTTGAATTCACGTCGGAGCTTCTCCTGTGGGGGGCGCCGTTGGGTTCGGCCGGGGGGACTCCGATGCTAAAGTAGGTATAAGATCATATATACAGTATAAGAGGTATAAGAGTATGGCCAATCATAATATAACTCGTAGGTATAAGAGTATGGCCAATCACAAGAGCATGCCTAATCAGCTACATGCTCAATGAACATCCATACACATACTCAATGAGTTCTAGCTTCCTAAATAGAACATCAAACATAAGAGCATATATATATAGTATAAGAGGTATAAAAGTATGGCCAATCACAATGAACATTCAAAGCATAAGAGGATGCCTAATCATCTACATGCTCAATGAGTTCTAGCTTCCTAAACAGAACATCAAACATAAACAAGATCATGCTTCATACACATACTCAGTCAGTTCTAGCTTCCAAAACAGTTCTATCCAAACAATCAGTTCATACAAATCATTTCATAGCAATATAACTCACATTCATGTATGGTTAAGGTATTCAACCAATCAGTTGATAGCAATACACATACACAACCTTTTACGATGTACCTACCACTTGGATTGTACTCGTTGAAAAGTGAGCATGGTGATGAAGTTTGTAATGCTGACACCATAAGTTCAAAACTTGTGCTGATAGCATAAAAAACCTATCACCATTCTGAATGCTTTCAATTAGATAACAAACCTATCACCCACAACAACATCATACATGCAACCAATCAGTTTAAACCAACATAACAATATATATACTCAATAAATGAAAGAAATCTTCCCATATGCTAAAGGCATGAACTGATTGACAATCTCTTCATTCAGTCTTCCCATGTACTTAAGCATTCTTACTATCCCTGTAAATATTATGTTCAAATAAAAAGGAACCAGATGAGTTTATAACATTTTCAGCATCACGCACTATATTGCCCTAGGTTAAAAAAGATAAAAACTCAAGCTTTTCATTAGTGAATCTAACAATGAATACAATAAAATTAGTGTATCTAAACGAGAGATCTAACCTTTTCAACATTAGGTCTGGAAATTAATAGATCCTTATTCCAGCTGCTGAAATCCACATACACAAGAGTAAACCGGATGAGGAAAATATAGAGTAAGAAACAATGAAACTCTAATACATCCATGAATATAGAGAGGGATGAGAGAGATGAAGCCTTAGCCAAAGAGGGCGAAACCTAAAATGGTATTTTAGGATGAGAGAGGGGTTTATATATGAGCTGTGAAATTTCAGTCAAACGATTGAGCGCCTAAATTTGGTATATGTTTTAGTTGGCCGCGTAAGTGAAATTTCATTTGCCGCTGTTTTTGTTTTCCGTATACAATGACAGTCATTTATCACATGTGGCATCTGATGAGTAAGTAAATTTTAACTAAAATGCGTGTTTTATTTGGATGACAAAATTGTGTCATCGGAAGGCCACATGTGAATCGAATGCGTTTTCAATTAAGCTTTCAGATGACAAAATTTTACTATACTGTCACGAAAAATAATCAGACGACATGAAAACAAATGTCTGTCATGTATCTTGTGTCATGTGAAAGGGAAAATAGCATAGTGAATATCCCAATAGCTATTGTAAGGGTTTGTACTCTACCATAAAGAGCTTAGTAGTGGATTAAAGCTCGGAAGAGAAATTCCGGGGACTAGATGTAGGCAGGAGGCCGAACCAGGATAAAACTGTTGGGTATCACTTTCTAACTTTTACTCCTTATTATTGCTTGCTTTCTTGTTTTTCGGAAGTATTAAATCTAAACTAGTCAGAGTTGCCTTTAAGAAGCACTAAGTTCGAAAGCTCCTCTGAGGCGCTATTTCCTGAACAAAGGGAAAAAACAATCTTAGTTGCCAGTCAACTAAAGTTGCTTCTGATCTTTAAGATTTACCCTCTGTGTCGTGCTATTGAACTGTGAGAATTATTTTAACTTGGCTATTTTTTTTAAACTCTCAATAGTTCCATTAACCCCCCCCCCCCCCCTCACTCCCTCTTAGGAACTAATTCTCACATTACAAGGGACCAACATCAAGATGCTTTTTGCATATATTATTACTTAATATTATTATTTCATTAGCCAAAGATTTGGAAAAAGATTATTTAAAAGAATAAACTTCGTACAATATTCATGATTAGAAAGTATTAGTGCTTTGATATTATGCACTGATGCGTCGAAGCTAAAACATTATGCGGTTGCACAGAATATAATAGTTTTTTAATATAAAAATAGATTTTAAGTATCAAAATGTAAACATGATAAAGTTCAGGTATTAAAAATGTATTATACTTTTAGGGCTGATTTGATCCTGAGTTAGTTTGACTTTTCGACCAACTTTAAAAGTTGAGTTGATACCCAAAGATTGATTTAGACTAAATTGACCCTGCATACCAACTTTGAAGGCCAATTTCAACCTTCAGTCATAAATTTTTTTGTTTACCCAAATTTATGGCCATGAAAAGTGATTCTAAAGTTTAGGATTAGACCTGAGAATATCGTGTTTGAGTCGTGTTCGTTTAGTGTTCGTGTTGAAAAGAGTAAATCCAAACCCAACCCAAAAACTTTTGTAACATAATCGTGTTAACCTGTTCGAATTTATATCGATTTTGTATCGTATTTTCGGGTTACCTGTAATTTTGTTATGCATATATATTAATGATAAGTTTTAAGAATATATAAAAAGTTTTGATACTTTTTTTTAAATACTCTATGTCATTTTTATATTAGTAGGTTAAAACTATCGAAAAGTTCGCTAATATCATGTTAAGGGGTCATGTAATGTATTTATAACAATTTAGAAGGTTCGAATCATATTTGTAAGTAATCATTATAATTTTATTATCTTTATTAATAAAATGACCTTAGAATCATGAAATATTTGGCGCAAATCAGAAAAAACCCAGAAGAAAATCACGAGTCGCATTTTCGTCAAATAATCCGTACACCTATGGATCTATCGATGAACATAAACACCATTCTCTTATTCAAATACAACCAAATTTAACGAATTAAAGACCTATAAAGATAATGAAGCGGACATTTCTAATCGATAAGAGCCACTTCTAAACAATCCGACTCAATAATGACCTTATGTAAAATCTTTGTAAAATCAAACTCGATTTCGTTACCAAAAAATTGGAAGCAATTATATAATATATAGTCGGAAAAAACTATAAAAACTCGAAAATTATAACTAAAAGAAAGGCAAAAAATATTTAAAAAATTAAAGAAAATTGAACAGAAAATTTTCCACCAGAAGTAGGTTGTTTGAATAAGTATTAAAAGTTACACATTTCTATTAATGAATAAAACTGATTTTTCGTAATGATACTTAAAAATGCACCATTTGATTAGCGTTAAATTTAGGGTCCGTTTGGTTCAGCTGTTAGCTAATAGCTATTGCGGTTTCTGTGAGCTGTTTGTAGTTGCAGTAAGCTGTTAGCTGTTTGTAGTTGCAGTAAGCTGTTCGCTGTTTAATTACTAGTATTTGGTAAAATTATATTGAACTGTTGCTGTTCGGATTTAAAATGTCTAAAATGAACATGTTTTAAATTAATCAATGATGAAATTATAAAAGGAAAAATATGAAAAAATGCTCATAATGTTTGTGATCTGTTATTAACGGTGATAAAAAAAACGGTACATATGTGAAGTGTAGATGACAATATTCATGACCAAGAAGACAATTTAATAAATTATTTCTCAAATTGACACAATTTGTCAATGTTAGGGGTAAAATTGATTTTGGCTGCCAACATTAGGAGTATAATTGCACAATTTTAGGCATTAAAGGTAAAATTGCTCTTATCTATAAATGTTAGGGATATTTTTGCACCTTATTCTATTATAAAATAAAAAATGTGTTACACAAATTAATAAAAATAATCTATATAAAAAACAAAAAATTTATTAAACGCAACAAAACCTTATTCTTCTGGTAATTATGTTGTAGAAATATAAATAATGTTAAAGAATAAACATATTTTGTGGAAATAAGAAGGATAATTTTGTCAATAACAAATAACTGCAAACAACTGTTTATGAAAAGCTCCAAATATGAGCTTTTCGTGAAATGCTCCAAAATGCTGCAGTTTCCAGAAAAAATGCTAAACGGTGCAGTTATATAAACCTAACCAAATGCTATATTTTTTGCGGTTTGGAGTGAAACGCTAAACGCTCCTCCCAAAAGCTTTTCGGAGTAACTTTTAGCATTTCACTCCAAATCACAAGAAAAATAATGTTTGATTAAGTTTATAAAACAACAACATTTAAATGTTTTGAGAAAAACATCGGCATTTTGGATCTTTTCATAAAAGGTTGATTGTAATTATTTAATTTGATAAAATTATCATTTTTATTTCCACAAAGCATGTATCTTTTTTAACGTTATTTATATCAATATAATATGGATAAATAATTTATTAACCCTTTTCTTTTTACCTAACACACTGTTTAGTCTCTCTATTTTGAAAAATACATTATAAGATCTCTATCTTTTGTCAATATTAACCATTTGGTCCTTTTGTCTATTTTTTTCAGATTTTTAATCATTATATTTGGCATAAACAGACAGACAGAAAATAGCAGAGTAACATGGTCATTTTATATCTACTATGGCTGTCCTGAAAGCTAAGATATGTTCGGTTAAAAATCTAAAAAAAAAATAGACAGAATGACCAAATAGTTAATATTGACAAAAGATAGGTATCTTATAATATGTTTTTCAAAATAGAGGGACTAAACTAGACCTCACAATTATTGTGTTCGAGTCGTGTCATTTCGGGTTTGTGTCAAAAAGAGTAAACCCAAACCCAACTCAAAAACTTTCGTGTCACAGTTGTGTTGACTTGTTCGGATTAATATCGATTTCGTATCGTGTTTTCAGGTTACATGTAATTTTGTTATACGTATATATTAACGGTAATTTTTAAAAATATAAGAGGATATGGTACTATTTTTAAATACTTTACATCATTTTTAGATTAATATGTTAACACTAACTATCGAAAAGTCTGTTACTATTATGTTAGAGGGTCACGTAATGTGTTTATAACAATTTAGGAGGTTCGAATCATATTTGCAAGTAATAATTATAATTTTATTATCTTTACTAATAAATTGACATATAAAAACACGAGAGAAATATAACGATAATTTTAAATATTCGTGTCGTTTTCGAATTAGTATATCAACCCTAACTCAACCCAAAAATTTACGTGTCATTTTCGTGTGAACCCAAAAATGACACATTACCTATTAATTTAAACCCAAACACTAAAATTACGTGTCGATTTCGTGTCATATGTACTTTTGTCACCTCTAGACTAAACATTGTATTAAGTAAAAAGACGATGACTAATAAATTATTTACTCATATAATATTATTACCAAAAGAACAATGCTTTGTTCTGTTTAATAAATTATTATTTAAGTTATTTTTATTAATTTATGTATTATATATTTTTTTATTTAATTATTAATTAATTTAAAACATGTTAATATTAGACGTTTTATATATTAATAGTAACATTTTATCATAATTTTATCCGAAACTAATAATTAATCAGTTAATAATAAATTGTTAACTGCAACAAAAAGCCATATTCTTTACCACTTAATTTCAGTTCAGTTTAATTCAGTTCAGTCGAGTTTACTTAATTCCAATAAAAAAAAATAGGGTCTAAAGCCCTCACCGTAACAACCACGCGCCGAGAGGTGTAATAATGCAGCCCTTGCGCCACACAGTACATTATTGACCACTAAATTGATACAATAAAGATAAATATTCTTTCCTTTTTTTTCAATGGATAGAATTCCTTTATCTTTAAATAGAAAGGGTATTCTTGTAAATGAACAAATTTAAGGGTATTCTTGTAAATGTACAAATTTAAGGGTATTCTTGTAAATGCACAGATTTGATATCCCTACCAATACACTACTTTATTTTCTTTTAAGGCCTAATGTTCCCCGAGCCCCATTAACTTGTCCAAATTGGTCATTTTACCCCTCCAACTCATCGAATGTCCTATTTACTCCCTTAACTCTATAAA
The DNA here is from genome assembly GCF_963576675.1 of Euphorbia lathyris. Classification (NCBI taxonomy): domain Eukaryota; kingdom Viridiplantae; phylum Streptophyta; class Magnoliopsida; order Malpighiales; family Euphorbiaceae; genus Euphorbia; species Euphorbia lathyris. The sequence goes on from NC_088914.1 coordinate 1,947,571, forward strand.
AGTGGTATTTCTCACCCCCTCAACTTGTCCATTTACCCCCCAACTCATAGAATGTCCTATTTACCCCATTAACTCCACAAAAGTGATATTTCTCACCACTTGCAATCCGTTATCGAGGCCTTTTTTAAACGTTAAACCTATATTAGTGTTATTTTATACGTGGAACCTAAATTGATACTTTTCCAAAAACCATAGGCCTATTTTGGTACCTTATCCTTACATATAATGTCTTTAACTTGTTTATATTAATGTTCTTGTTATTTGTATTTTTTATTCATTCCTTTTCTTTTCAATTTTTTGACTAGTTAAATTTTGATCATCTAATTATTGTAATACAATATTATTGTAATAAATACATGAAGGATCAATATAATTATCAAATTAAAATAAAATAAAAAAAGTTAGATATTAAAAAAATATATTTTCAAACTCATTTGAATAAGTCCTATTAATTTTGCACTATAAAGGGGTAAGAAATACTACTTTTATGGAGTTAAAGAGGTAAATAGGATAATAAAAGGTGAAAAATACCACTTTTATAGAGTTAAGGAGGGTGAATATGACATTTGATGAGTTGGGGAGGGGTAAAATGACCAATTTGGACAAGTTAAGGGGGTGAGAAATACCATTTTTATTGAGTTAATGGGGTAAATAGGACATTCGATAAGTTAGAGGGGTAAAATGACCAATTTGGACAAATTAAGGGAGCTGGAGGAGCATTAGGCTTTCTTTTAATATCATCCCAAACTTTTAAATTAAAAGACAAACAAGATGAGAAAATAAAGTAATCAAACACCCTCATATATTTTTTAAAAAATTAGCGTTAGACTTATAAAAAAAATTACTTCCGAACCGTAGGGTTAACATTAGCCCATCAAATGTGGATTCATGGCTTTGCCACGAATTATCACATCACCATTCTAGTGATTTTTTTATATCCAGATAAAATAAAATATCAAATTTAATGATTTTATTAAAACAAAATGAAATTCGGTGACTTTTTTGAAACAGACTCTAAACTTCAATAACCGTTGGTGCAATTTATCCATCAATAATGCTATAGTAGGTCTTACCGTTTAGATTTCGGAGAAAAACATGAGAAGGAAAACGTTATATGCTTCTTTTGAAGAAATAAAAGAATTCTAATTACCTTAGAAAAACAAAAAGAAATCCGCTATGAATATTTTAATGAGGCATATCAACACTCTTGACGACTTTTAAAAAAAAAAAAAAAAAGATCCACCATTCAATTAGCGGTACAATTATCGTCACGGTAGAAATAAGCAAGCAAACGTAATGATGGATTAAGTAGGTATAGACTATCCTAGACTCTCGGTAAACCAATAATATTCTTCCTATTCAAACGAATAAATATAGCTAGCTTTATCCTTTAACAACTAGTCTTGTTTTAAACCTTTCAATGCTTCCATCACTTTTGTGCGCTTTATCGTGTAGACCCATTGACAACCCATAGTTCGGGTTCGGTCTCATGATGAATATATTTAGCAAGTTTAACCGGTCTGAAGTGTTTGCATCTGTTCTTACCATTTTCAGAATTACGAGATCTACTTGAATTTTTTTTCAGAAACAAAAACGTTTTTTTGGTAGAGAAACGAAAACTAAAGAATAAAAACATCAACAAAAGATAGAGCAAAAACAAGGCTACATTACGTAGCAATCAAACGGGTGAATGCAACTCCCAAAAAAAACTTTATGAACCAAGCCTTGGAATCCCAAACTAGCTTGAGACAAATTAGAGAAACCCAAAGGAAAATCACGAGTCAAATTTTCGTAAAATAAGACGTACATCTATTGCTCTCCCAATAAACATAAACGACATTCTTTGATTTCAAACACAACTGAATTTAAAAAATTAAAGACCTATAAAGATAATGAAGCGGATGTTTCTAATCGATAAGATTAGCCCATTCTAAACAATCTGACTCAATAACAACCTTACGTGAAATCTTGTTTGTAAAATTAAACTCGATCCGTTCCCAAAAAAAATAGGAAGCAATTATATTATATATAGTCAGAAAAAACTATAAAAAAAACTTGAAAATTATGACTAAAAAAAAAGAAAAAAAATTAAAGAAAATTATAGAAAATAGAATAGAATTTTTTTTTTGTATGAACCACCAGAAATAAGTTGTTCGAAGTTCAGTCACAATTAAAGCTTTCAGTAACAGATTCAGATTGAAATTCTGAAGGTGTGAGTTGTAGTACCCTAAACCAAGCCATATGCGAAGTCTTCGACTGCATTGCAGTTCTCGGCTACACGATATTTTCCCCTAAAAGCTTCTCCCAATCTGTATACGGATGTATTTACTGAAAATCGAACTCGGGATATAATAACATGTGACTCAAAACTAATAGTTGTGAGCTCAAATTAAAATTTGTCGGTCTCAAAACTAAATTAAGAAAGAAAAAATGGTTGAAAGAACCGACAAAAAGAGAGATGATGTTTGAGCTCACAACCACTAGTAGTGAGATTGTTATTATTGGAAATGAGAATGCATTCAATAATGTGAAAAACTCTACCTATTTATAGATATGAATATGATTCCCATGTCACATCACATCACCAATAATAGTTTTAATAATTGTTATAAAATTCTATTTTTTATATAATAAAAGGATTCCAAAATTAGAAATAATCAATTATTAGGATAAAGTTATAGGAGAGTTAAAATTTTAACTAAAATCTTTGCTCACCGTATTAAAATGTATTTTTGGGCTGGTTGGGGGGCTAGACCCCTTTTAATCATAATGTCGACCCATCCCTGGGTATAACACTAAGAGCATATTCAATAGGGTGCTTGGAAGAGTACTTAGCACGTGGGATAAAGTTACAGGGAGCAAAATTTTAAAAGGATTGCTGGCTTGACTGAGAGGCAACTATAAGTTTTGATAGGGGTAAAAATCCTTCGCCCACCATATTAAAATATAGTTTTGGGTTGGCTGGGAGGCAGGTACGGATGTAGGGGGCATTCCCCCCATTAAAAAAAATTTTTTTTTTTTTAAAATCCAAAAATGAAGGTTAAAGTGCAAAAATACCTCTAATATTTTGGGTCAGGAGCAATTTTATCCCTAATGTTGGAAGCCAAGAGTAATTTTACCCCTAACGTTGATAAATTGGGTCAATTTGAGAAATAATTCATCAAACTGTCTTCTCGGTCATGAATAATAGTATCTAAAATTGATCCAATTTATTAACATTAGAGGTAAAATTGGTGCAAAATTACAAAATTGATATGCAATTGGTGCAAAAAAAAGAAAAAAAAAGACTGTATTTTATAATAGTGTCTGAAATTGATCCAGTTTATCAACGTTAGGGATAAAATTGCTCTTGGCTACAAACATTAGGGGTAAAATTGCACCTGACCCAAAACGTTAGGGATATTTGATGCGTAACAACCTGAGAATCCCGGAAATGGATGATTACGAGTCGGAAACATTATAATTACATTTTTTATAAAAAAATAATGAAAATAATGCATGACAATTGAACGATTTTGCATTTTTCGTCACCAAAAATTGAAAATTTTTGCATTTTTTGTCATAAAAAATTGAACAAATTTACATTTTTTATCTAAAAATTTTTTACGTAGAATTTTGGCCCCCGCTCCCTCAAATCCTGGATTCGCCACTGCTGGGAGGCCAAGGCCCCTCTCAACCATAGTGTCGATCGGTCCCTAGTCATAACACTAAGAGCATCTCTAATAGAGGATGCTTGGAATAGTGTTTGGTGATGTGACAATGACTTTGGCAACTCTCAAAGAGTGTCATATATTGGAGTGATAGTAAGTGCTTGAAATTTTCAAGCAACATTGCCACTTTTTGGTAATATTTTTGCAATATTGCTTAGGTTTTTTAATATAAAAAAAATGAGTTAGTTGCCTACTATTTGTCTATTTTTATGACAATATTTATAATGAAAATAAATTATATTTAAAGTAATTATTTGTGGGATCAGAGTGTCAATTTTTAAAGTTGCTTACTATTTGAGTATTTTTTTAATAAAAGTTGCCAAAAGTGATGTGGATAAATAAGGAAATAAAATGTTATATTTTAGTAAGATGTGTTAATTTTGGACAATCTTTATAGCAGCCTCTATTGGAGATATTCTTAATGAGGTGGAAGGTGCTTGGAAGAACGTCTTGTATTGGAGAAATAATGATCGTTTGCTTTTTTTATAACAATGTTGCCACTGTTTGACACTCGTGCTATTTTTTTTAATAAAAAATACAATTAAATATTAATTGACACCTAATTTTAACATGGGACACCTAATTTTAAAAATTAATGTGTGGATAATTATTACCAGAGTATTTTTTTCGAGTAAATTTAATTAATGGACTATAGGGTCATTTGTTTTATCTACTGTTTGCTGTTATGGTTTGCTGTTTGATGTTAGAAAATATTATTTTTTTCAAAAAAAAAACAGGGATTACTAGCTTCTATAAAATGCTACTTTTCAAACGTAAAAGATAAATAAGAGCTCCATAACCAAACACTCTCCCTTTTACAGTAAAAGGGTAAATAATTTATTAGTCCCTTAGTTTTTACCTAACACACTGTTTAGTCCCCTATTTTGAAAAACACATTTTAAGGTCCCTATCTTTTACCAATATTAACCATGTGGTCATTTTATCTATTTTTTTTATATTTTTAACCGAACATATCTTAGCTTTTAGGACAACCATAGTACAATACAAGTTGACCATGTTACTTTGTTATTTTATATATGTCTATTTATGCTAAAATATAACGGTTACAGGTCTAAAAAAAACTAGACAAAAGGACTAAAGGGTTAATATTGGCAAAAGATAGGGACCTTAAAATGTGTTTTTTAAAATAGGAGGAATAAACAGTGTGTTAGGTAAAAACTAGAGGACTAATAAATTATTTACCCAAAGTAAAAAGACAAACAGAGAGTATGAAAAGTAGCAACTAAGGACCCGTTTGTTTTACCTACTGTTTGCTGTTACGGTTTGCTATTTGCTGTTCCTACTTGATGTTGCTAGTTGCTATTTGCTGTTACGGTTTGCTGTTGGAAAAAATTGTTTTTCCAAAAAGCAGAAATTCTCTGTTTTTGTAAAAGGCTGCTTTTCATGTGTAAAAAGCAAACATGATGTCACTAACCAAACACATAATCCTGCTTTTCAAGTGTAAAAGGCAAACATGAATGTCACTAACCAAACACCTAAAACTCTCCATTTTAAACTGAAAAGTCAAACTGGAGCACGAAAAGGAGCACCCAAACACCCCCTAAATATCCCCGTAATATATAATCAGAGGTGGAATTTCAACCCATCTTTCTATAAAAAAAAAGGGTTAATACACATATTTGCCCTTGTGTTTTCTCGGAAAAACAGATTTGCCCTTAAATCAAATAAACCCACAAAACTATCCCTGAATTTTCCATAAACCTGCAATTATACCCTAATCTGACGGAGCTGCTAAACGACGATGACATCAAACCTTCTTATCTCCAGAAAAACTTCAGAAAAGAACAACCAATCACAAATAGGAAAAAATATGCACATTCAATTTCGATTAAAAGCAAGTTAGAAGAACAGATTGGTCAAAATTCATTTTCATAAAAGCTCAATCAACCTAATAAAATGACGTCTAAACCTCCTAATTAATCCAAAAGCAATAGCAATAGAAAACAATAAGAAACCAAATGAATTTTGATTGTCGTCATCCAATTTTTTTGGAGACAAGAAGGTTTGATGTCATCGCCGTTTAGCAGCTCCGTCAGATTAGGGTATAATTGCAGGTTTATGAAAAATTCAGGAATAGTTTTGTGGGTTTATTTGATTTAAGGGTAAATCTGTTTTTCCGCACATGGGCAAATATGTGTATTAACCCATAAAAAAATATATGAAAAAGAAAATTGTATTGGAAAAAGTTATAAACACGACAATTATTAATATATCATATATGCATGCATTTAGTAGAGAAAATGAAGGTATTTATATAATATATAGGGTAAATAATTTATTAGTCCTCTAGTTTTTATCTACACACTGTTTAGTCTTTTTATTTTGAAAAACACATTTTAAGGGCTCTATATTTTGCCAATATTAACTTTGTGGTCTTTTTTCTATTTTTTTAGATTTTTAACCGAACATATCTTAGGTTTTAGGACAACCACAGTACAATACAAACTGACCATGTTACTCTGTTATTTTATATATATCTGTTTATGCTAAAATATAACGATTACAAGTCTAAAAAAACTAGATAAAATGATCAAAGAGTTAATATTGGTAAAAGTTAGGGATCTTATAATGTGTTTTTCAAAATAAATGGACTAAACAGTGTGTTAGATAAAAAGTAAAGGACTAATAAATTATTTACCGTAATATATATAATCTATATTCTCCCAACCACAAATAATATTTTTTTTCATGCAGTTCATGTTCAGAAATATGTCGTTTTGTAAATGTATCTTTTTTACTTGCAACGATTCGTATAAATTATATAATATATACATTATTCCCAACCACAAATAATTTTTTTCTTTCATGCAATTTACTTTTAGATGTCGGTGCTGTAAAATTATACACAATTATTTACTTTTGCCTAATAATTCAACGGTAAATAATTTATTATTCCTGCACTTTTTTTTATCTAATATGCTTATTAATTCCCTAATTTTGAAAGACATAGTATAAAGTTTTTATTTTTGTCATCGTTAATCTTTTGGTCATTCTGTCTATTTTTTTAGATTTTTTAACCGTTATGTTCGATATAAATAGACAGACAGAAAATAACAGAGTAACAAGACCATTTTGTATCGTACTATGGGTGTCCTGAAAGCTAAGATATATTTGGTTTAAAATCTAAAAAATAGATAAAATGACCAAATGGTTAGAGCATCTCCAACATCATTTTAATTGCGCTCTCAAGTTAAAATTTGAGGAGAGTGGGTTAAAAATCAACTCCAATATCACTCCTTTAAATTACTAAAAGTCTCTTCATCATCTCTATTATTGAGGAGTTTCTAATGCTTTCTTACAGTTGCGTTCACATGGACCTTAATGACCACATAAATTTGGCCATTCACCGTTAGATCTAGACGGATTAAATATAAGTTTTAGGATATTTTGAATCTCCACCTTAGAATTTTAATCCGCCTAGATCTAACGGTAAATGACCAAATTTACGTAGTAATCAGAGTCCATGTGAACACAACTGTTCTTTCTTATTTCATTTTTTATTAATAAATTTTTTATTGAGTAATTTCTCTCATCTCACTATTGATAAATATAAGATACTTAATAAATTTAATGGTAAAACAATAAATATGGAATGAATATGGGGAGTGTTGTTGGAGATGTTATGTCTTAGGTCCCGTTTGTTTGGGAAAAAATATTGTGTTCTGAAAAATTTTATGCAGGGAAAATATTGTGCAGGAAAATAAAATATTTTTCTGTGTTTGACTACACTGGAAAATATTTTCCGGTGTTTGGCTACAACACTGGAAAATATTTTCCAACCACTAAATATAGATTTTCTGTATTTTTTTTATTTTCAATTGTATATATAAAACACAAAAAATGTGTAGAGATGTGGAAAACTGTGAAAACGTAAAAAATAGAAAAAAAAAAGTAAAAAAACCCATGAAAACAAGAAAATGTAAAAAAAACACGAAACACAAAAAACGTGAAAAGATGTGAAAAATACGAAAACATTAAAAACACGAAAACCTGAAAAATATGGAAAATGGAAAAACGTGAAAAATTTATTAAAAACACAAAAAGTGGAAAAATGCGAAAATTACGAAAAATAAAAAAATATTAAAACATGAAAACATGGAAAAAAAATTGAAAAACACAAAAATGTGAAAAAAAATAAATATAAAAACACGAAAACATTTTTTCACATTTTCGGTATTTTTTGTACGTTTTCTCGTGTTATTAATGCTATTATGTTTTTTTTTGCATTTGTTCTTTTTTGTGTTTTCACGTTTAGCTTTTCAGTTTTTCGGTTTTTCCCTTTTTCACGTTTTCTTTTTTTCGCGTTTTTTATTTTTCGCATTTTGTTACTTTTTCATGTTATTCACGTTTTTTTCATGTTTTTCGTATTTTTCACGCTTTTGTGTTTTTTACGTTTTCATGTTTTGTTTGCATTTTTCGTCTTTTCATGTTTATCGCATTTTTCGTATTTTTCACGTATTATCACGTTTTTGTGTTTTAGCATTTTTCGTGTTTTCGTGTTTTCGTGTTTTTCGTATTTTTTCACGTTTTTTTTGTTTTTTGTATTTTTCATGTTTTTGTATATTTCGTGTTTTGTCTCTTTTTCGTTTTCATGTTTTGTGCTTTTTCAAGTGTTTGCTTTTTTTGCGTTTTTGTATTTTTCGCATTTATTCACCTTTTCATGTTTTTTGCGGGTTTTTTTTGTCATATTCTCGTGTTTTGTAACGTTTTCATATTATTTATATTTTTCCTGTTTCATATTTTTACATTTTTTAACGTTTTCCCCAATTTTTCTCTGAACGCGTATGTTTTGGGGAAAATGTTTTACCCTAAAGGGTAAAACATTTTCCCATATTTCTTCCTTGCTTTTCCATTGACTTGCCACTTATTTTCCTTTGACTTATTTTCCTGCCCAAACAAACGCTGGAAAATTGAGAGAATATTTTCCTGCAGAATATTTTCCCCCAAACAAACAGGGCCTTAAGATCTGTTTGGTTTACCTGTTGTTTGTTGTTAGAAAAAGCTGCTTTTCCAAAAAGCAGAGATTCTCTGTTTTTGTAAAAAGCCATTTTTCATGTATAAAATGCAAACAAAAGGTTCATATCCAAACACCTAAAACTCTCAATTTTGAAGTGAAAAAACAAATACACTAAAACCTCTATAAATTAATAATGTTGGAACCATGAAATTTTATTAATTTATAGAGGTTATTAATTTATTGAGTATAAAATTAGTGATCTGGTCCTGGTCGGGATCAGAAGAAATTATTATTTTAAAGAAGTTATTAATTTATTGAGTATTAATTTATGAAGGTTTTACTGTATGTGGTGAAAAGTAGGTAAACAAACACCTCATTATTCATTCCTTAAATCACTAAGAGTCAATTGGTTATACTGTTTTTAGAGAGTTGACTAAGAGTTTATTGGAGATACTCTTAGGTGGTGTTTGGTGAGTAGAGAAAAAATGAATGTTTAGAGAGAGAAAGTTCTGAGAACGATCATTTGGAAAATAAGAAATTCGATTCCATAATAAATGAGTTACTAAACAACTTTAGTTCTTAGAATTTTACATTTCGAAATCGGTAACAATCGTTTTTATAATACAAACTAAAGATCCTCGTTTTTAACAAAACGAAAACCTTAATTTTTCGTTTTTTGTTTATAGAAAAGTTTAAGTAAGGGTAGGCCTACCCACTCCCAAAGTTAGGGCAAACCACAGACCTAGATAAAGCTTTAAACTGAAATTTACAGATCACCTACTAATAAATACTAAATTTTGACAAAATGAAAAGTCGAACCTTAAATCTGACAAGCAGACATTCAACTCCTTAGAGCATCTCCAATAGAGGATGCCCAAAAGAATGTCAGCTGATGTGGCATTAGGTTTGACAACTTTTAAAGTGTGCCTACTATTGGAGTGATTGTGGGTGCTAAGAAAAGTTACCAATTTTTTGGCAAATTCTTGGCAACCTTGTTTACTTATTTTTTAATATAAAATCTGTGGTCCCTCTCCTAGAAATAATAAAATCTGGAGCCTTTTATTTTTAATATTTATAATAAAATAATAATTTGTAGGATTATAATGACAACTTTTCAAGCAACCTCTATTGAAGTATTTTTTTAAGTAAAAGTTGTCGAAAGTAATGTGGATGAAAAAAACAATAAAATATTATATTTTGGAATTTTGTGTTAAATTTTGATACTCTTTGATAGGGCTGTAAATGAACAGAGCCGCTCATGAACGGCTCGGTGATCGGCTCGATAAAAGCTCGGCTCGATTTGTAAATGAGCCGCTCGTGAACACGATTTACTGGCTCGATTCGTAAACGAGCCAAGCTTGAGCAGACCAAAGCTCGGCTCGAAAGCTCGCGAGCAAGCTCGATTAGAACATTTATGAACAAATTTTAGTTTTGTAGAAAACTATATAGTTTTGTGTTAGTTCACAAATATCTAAACTTAATATTATTTCATTTGCTATTAGATGAGTTCGTTCATAAACAAAATATATGAGTAATAGACGAACTATTTGTAAGCATCTTGTTTATTTATTAACGAACTTTGCTTGTGAGCTTGTTTATGTACACAATTAAAGAGTTATTTGCGAGCAAACTTCACAAATATAATTAACAATCTACTCACAGACAATTCATGGTTAGATAATTTTCTCAATGAACCAAGTCCAAAAGAGGATATTGGGCTCAAAACAAGCTCAAAGCTCGGCTCAAGCTCGTTGAGCAAGCCAAAGCTCGGCTCGGGCTCGGCTCGTTAATTTTATAGGAAGCTCGGCTCGGGCTCGAGCTCGTTAATTTTATAGCGAGCCGAGCTCGAACAGGCCAAAGCTCGGCTCGGCTCGGCTCGATTACAGCCCTACTCTTTGAGACACCCTCTACTGAAAATGTTGTTACTGCTCGACAGTAGTGTTCACATGGACCCTAATGACCACGGTGAATTTGGTCATTCACCGTTAGATGTAGATTGATTAAAATCCTAAGGTGAAGATTCAAAGCATCCTAAGACTTAGATTTAATCACGCTACATCTAATGGTGAATGATCAAATTTACGTAATCATCACGGTCCATGTGAAAAATACTGTACTACTCGTGAGTGGTCTATAGTTGCTATCAAACCCGTGAATGTAACAGCAAACCCGTGACTTACTAATAATTGATTACAAGAAAAAGGAAAGGAAATTTGGAGAGAAATTGTAGCCACGCCGCCACCTCCACAGTGCATTAGGTTATGGTGGGCCCATATTCTGCAAAGATAAATATTCTTTCCTTTTTTTTCCAACGGATAGAATTCATTGATCTTTAAATAGAAAGGGTATTCTTGTAAATTTACAAGTTTGATATCCCTACCAATGGGTTAAATGCACCATTGATCATTGAATTTGCATGGTTGTCGTAAAATGGCCACTCAACTTCAATTTGTCTCAATAAAATCACTCAACTTTGAGTTTTGTCTCAATTAGGTTACTCTGTCGATTTTAGTGGTTAAAACGCATCGAAATAATGATATGAATGACATGTCAACATGAGTTAACTCAAATCTCTGACTGGAACGAAATGTGACAGCCGCATGTCGGATATTTTATACGAAAAAAAAACTAAATTTTAGTTTTTTTCCATAAAAATAATCGACACGTGATAGCCATTTGGCGCATATGTGGATGTTATATGTCATTTCGGTTAGAAATATGAGTTGTCTCATATTGACGTATCACTTATGTTATCATTCCAATGACTTTTAATCATTAAAATCGTTATAGTGACTTAATTGAGACAAAACTCAAAGTTGAGTGATTTTATTGAAACAAATTGAAGTTGAATGACCATTTTGAAATAACCATGTAAGTTCAGTGACCAGTGGTGCATTTAACCCCTATCAATATACACTACTTGATCTTTCTTTCAATATCATCCTAAACTTTAGAATCACTTTTCATGGCCACACAGTACACAAATATTAGTATTATTGCTTATTACTAGTTTTTGTAATCTAGCCGAGCCTTTAGGTTCGGTTTATTAGAAAATTGACGAGTTCAAATTTAAACTCAGGGGCGGATATAAAGGGGATCTGACCCTTCCGACCGCCGAAACCACCATGATCCGGAGTAGTTTCGGTCCATTGTCTCCACAAAATTTGAGACTGTGGTGGTTCCAGCCTCCTTGTCTCCAAGAAATTTTAATAGTCTTGAATTAGCATCCGAGAATTAGTCCATGTCCTATTAGGCCCTCTCTAAATCCAAAATTCTAATTTTTTCTTTGTTTATTAGGTCATCTCTAAATCCAAAATTCTACTTAATCCAAATTTCTAATTTTTTTTTTGTCATATTAGGCCTTAAATCCGATTTTTCTATTAAACACAATTTTTTTTACATGTTAAAAATCTTAAACACAATTTAGTCTAATTTTGAGAAGTTTTACATTGGTACTTAATAATTGGTTATTGACCACTCTGAGTATAACATGTATATATATACGAATTTTTTTTTGCACAAGTTCGATTTAGCACAATTTTTTTTTTTACACAAACACGTGTAAAATCGGCATCCTCAACCGACCAATAATGTATTCATCACTGCTTGAGCTTCAACTTAATATCTTATTCGTGAGCTACTCACGAGTTTGTTCGCCATTTTTGCTAACGATGAGCTCGTTAATTGTGTTTATGAACTTCCCTCGCGAATAATTTATTATTATGTTTGTTTGAAATTTCCTTAACACAAAACTAGGCATAGTACATCTTTAGCCTCTTGTACTTGTCCAAAAAAGTTAATTGTCTCTCTATACTTTTAAAATATCCTATTTACCCCCCTGAACTTGTTTAAATCGATTTATTAACTCCCTAAAATGCACGTGGCAATGTAAGGAGAGATCTTGAAAAGGTTGAAATATGTACACTTTAAGCAAGTTTAGGGTGCACATATCACTTTAAGAAAGTTTAGAGGGTTAATAGGTACATTTGAGAGAGTCAATGAGTCACTTTAAGCTATTCCATGGGGTAAATAGAATTTTTTCAAAGTGCAAGGGGAAATTGACTTTTTGGGACAAGTATAAGGGGTTAAAGATGTATTAAGCCATAAAACTACATAGTTTTGAAACAGTTAGCGATATTTTGCGAATATCTTAATTTCAACCTTGTCACGTGTGGTTAGGATGCGAACGTGCTAGAGAAGTTACTTCTTAATTAATGTAGGTTAAGTTTCTGGAGTTTGCGTGCCAAAACATGAAATCTAAACGAAAGGATTATTGAAGGATGCAATGATTGAAAAAATCCCTTTGGAGTCTCTAGCGCCGTTATAAATTTTGCTAGATAATTAATATTTTTAGGGTAATTAATTTATTAGTCCCTATAATTTGACAAAACACACTGTTTAGTCTCTGTATTTTCAAAAACACATGGTAAGATCTCTAACCTTTTTCTCAGTGAACTGTTTAGTCCTTCCATCTGTTTGTTAGATTTTTTACCGTTTATGACTTCAGAAGTGACTAAATTATCCTTACTATTTAACTTCAAACTTTAGAAGAGGAAATCCAATTTAGAAGAAGAAGCTATTTGTGTGGAGAACAAGACAAAGAACAGACCCAATGCTTACGAATTTGAACGATTAAGAAGAAAATCAAGAAGAAGAACACTCAAAGTTGATTTCAGATGCATTAGAGTCTAAAGGGAAGGAAACTAAAGGAAAAGAAGAACGCAAATCCAAATTGACTAACAGAATCTTCATGAGAGTCTAACGTTAGGGACTAAACAGTTCACCGAGAAAAACGTTAGGGACTTTACCGTGTGTTTTTTAAAATATAGGGACTAAACAGTGTGTTTTGTTAAAATATAGGGACTAATAAATTAATTACCCATATTTTTAAGATATTACGGATAAATAAATGACAAACAAGTATAAGAAAATAAAGGTGCGAAATTGACAGAATATTTGGCAAAAAAAATTGATATTTATTGATGTAAATGAAGGTCTGAATACATATGCTTGAACATAAATAATTACAATTGAAATAAACCTATATTAATATATAAACAATTGCAAGAAATAAGTAAATACAAATCAATAACATGTGTAGTAATTGAATTGCAATATTCAAAATAAAAGAAACGGAATTAAAAATTCAAACGACAAACTCAGAACCACAGTTGGCTATCTCGTCGAGGTGTTGAATTGACGTCGGCTTGGGACCCACAAACACCACGATCGGTCGACAAAGGATGGAGCTGACTTCGTTTGTGGATTTCTGATTTGCGCGGTACTTGAGTGGATCGAAACAGAACAGTTAATAAAGTCATGGGCAAATTTAGACCAAACTTTGGATGACTCGTGTGAGAGCGTTTGGATACAGAATTGAGTAACTCAAAAAGCTAAAATAAAGTTCAGGAAATCAAGAACGAGTATATATAAAGATTAGGGATGAAACAAACTTTAGATGCTCGAGAACGTGTAAATGAAAAAAGGGGCAGGTTGTATAAAAGCTGGAAAAAAAATATAAAATGATTTAGGGTCAGAAGAATGGCTTGTAAAATGGACTTCCGGATACGTAATTAGGCACAACGAAAAGGCTAACATGAAATTTTGAATGTCATGAACAACTGTTTATAATAATTCGAGAACAAAAATGGACTTTGAAGGGTCTGAAATATAAAAGCAAAACATGTGGTCAGAATGTGAAAAGACTGTACAGATTGTGTAAAAGAATTTGAGGTGCAAAGGTTAGCTCATAAAATGGGTTTTGGACACAGAATCAGGCAAAACACCTTAGTTCGATTTGAGAGCTTTGAGTCCAAAATTTATGGAGGGCTTCTTGAACTCCTTTCGAACAACACCTTGGTTTGATTTGAGAGCTTTAAGTCCGATCAAGATTAACGAGTTTCTTCCATAATCAACAAGTAACTTGATGTCAAGTTCCTTTCAAGAGGGAGTGAATGATACGGACACTTAGTCGACGACATGTGAGGAGACAAGTGGTTGATGAAGTCAGATCAAAGTGTCAACACATCAAAGTAAAGAGAAGACTCTTTGTTGAAAAACATGTTCACACGCTGTGTGGATTTTAAAATTCAACATCAGAGACTCAATACCAAGCCCACACGTTGTGTTGGCTCTTTAAAAAGCATTGCATACCAGATTTGGTCTTTAATTCAGCTTTCTCCTTATTACAAGTGTGTCGCTTCTTATTTACAACCCATGCAACCACCCTATTTAGAAGTTTCTCACCCTTTATCCTTACCCCATTTTAACCTTACCCTTTTAATTATTTATATAAATCAAGCTTTTATGTAATTTATTCTTTAAGGTTTGAGATGATATAAATTCATTTTTTCATTTATAATGCCTAGCTTTTTATTATATTTTTCTCTTTGAGAGCTTTGTTTAGGGTTCTTCCTTTAACAATGGGGATTTTACAATTTCTACGGATTTAGCTCGTGAATGTTGAGATTAACTCATAATTTAGCTAGAGAAGGAACCTTTTTATTAATTTACGATTAAAACTAACTTATTTGTTATCATTGAGAAAAACTTATCAAATTCGAATATGAATTAGTCTGAATTGTCTATTTAGAATACCAAATAAAAATATTTCAAATATTCATTTTTTATTGGAAGTTATTTTTATTTATTTATTTTAGTTAGTTTAAATAATTATTTAATTTATAATTACACATTCCAAATCATCAAGTAGTAGGGATTCTAAAATCAATTTATGACAATTTTAACCTTTAATTATAAAGTGATGTGACCTACCCTATGGGATGGAAATGGAATATATTTAATAAGGCCATGACCGAAGTCCTATGATGAAAACATTCAAAGATTATTGGAAAAATACGATGAAAAATGGATCATAGAAAAATCCCGTTAGGAAGTCCAAATCAACCCTTCCTCGCCCAAAACCCAAAAAAAAAAATATTGTTAACTGTATCCTTTATCTTTGAGAAATAAAAAAAAAAGAAATTCAAATTTAAGAGATGTTGATGAAACTATTGAGAAAAGTTGAGAAAATCCCATTAAGCACTGCTTTTTAAACCAATTCTCAAAGTTAACTCCGAACCCTAATTAAACTCTATAAATAGCAGCTCTTAGACACAGTTAAGGAGGACGAAAATTACACCGAAAATTAGCGAAGCTCTGCCAAAATACTCCGAATAAAATACCGTTTCAGAGAAACCAAAACCCGTGTTCTATAATTCTCGATTTTTCAATCATCCCACAAACTAGGTAAAGGTTTCTGAGGGACAAATCCTGTCTATTAGCTTTATTAGCAATGATTTACTAGTTAAATCACTTGTTTTGACCCTTTTATTTGTTCTAATTAACTTGTTTTTTTTTTTGTATAAATCTGACATTAATAATATTACCCGTTAATATTATTAATTCAATTGTTTTATCTTTTTTGTTCATAACTATGATTTGGGGGAACCAATCCGAGATAAATCTTATCTCACGGTCATTTTACTACCAATAGTTATAAAAAATTCTTTTTGCATCCTTTTCAATCTCTAAAGTAAATAACTTTTTGATTTATTCACTTTAGTCCCTGAAATAAATAACTTTCTTGTTTGTTCACTTTAGTCCCTGATTACACTTTTTGTTTTATTCATTATAATCCCAAAAATAAATAACTTTCATTCTATTCATTTTGGCCCATGGTTTAATACTTTTTTAGTTTATTCACTTTGATCCATGTAAGTATGTTTTCTATTATTAGCATGTTTAAATCAATTAATCTTATGTTAGTTATTTTTTTAGCATTATTTCCATAAGTTAGTATTTTATTTAACTATTAAAAGTTACTAATGTGTGTTTTGTGGAGTTTCGAGGCAAATGAGGTTGAAAAGAATGAGAATTGACTTAATTAAGCTAGCAGGTCCTTCTGACAGAAAATTCCATCAGAAACTAGAAGCAGACCATTCCCGACATTCTGTTACGAATCTGTGACAGAAAATATCTGTCAGAAATGCTGAAACTCTCTTTTTCTCACTATTCTCTTAATTGTTTGCTTCTAACCCGGATTTTGCAGGTTTTATTAAATAATTAAATATGGTTGAAGATCCGGGGATGCCCGGATGTATTTGTAATTTAGTTAATTAATTTGTATCCATTTTGTATAATTGTTTGACTTGATTTGAGAATTTTCATTTATTTGTGCTATTTTTCATACAAAACAAAACAAGCTTTTCTTAAAAGAATTTTAAACCTAAAGGAATAGTGTGATTAGCCTGGTAAGACTCAGAATGTTAAGTAGGAGGCCGGTGGGTTCACCGGGCGTTTTGGGGGTGCCTAATATCTTCTTCCGAGAGGATATTAGCCTTCCCCAAAGTGTACCAAATTTTCCGAACCCGCTTGCTTCCCGCAAGGAATCTCGGTAACATTTCCCAAATCTTGTTTGGGTGGTGACTCTCATTCTCCGGTGCGGACCCTGTCGAAAATGCATCGTGATCTCAATTGGGCCCCGAGCCCAAAACAGTCGTGTCGTCAACGATTCTCCCCCGTCGCTTGCGATGAGGCGCTGGACCCACATGTATATATACTTATTTTTTTATGAAAATGCTAAAATTTCATGAATAAGAAGAATTCAAGTACAGTATAAAAGTAGTAAGGAATAAAATTTCACATACATATATGATATATTTAATATAAGATCTACTGAGACAAAAAAAAAGACTACAAAAAGCAGAAAAATCCATTAAAGATACAACTAGTATAAACAAGAGATGAGACATATATTTCTCATAACTCCAAATTCACAGAAAAGCAACTGTAATCCAATCTTCATCATCTGAACCATTCCAAACCTTCGAATATAAGTCATTTCTTTTGCAACCACGTATACGAATAAGGTCTACCATTTCTGCTTTTGCTAAATCAGAAAATTTTACAAAAACAAAGATTATAAACGACTGATGCAATTCAAACAGATTAAAAGATCTAGTAAAATATATGAGATCCAACTAAAATAAACTTAACGGACAAATAAAAGAAAAAACTAGGAAAACAGAACGATGAGAGGAGGAAGAAGGAAGAGAAGTTTCCCTCTTCATCCTCAACTAGATAGCAGCAACTCGACTAGAGTAAGTAGACTGGTGCAGAAACGACGATGCTAGATAGATCCGGTGAAGAAAGTAGTAGTAGTAGTAATAATAGTAGTTAAGGGGTAGGTGGGCAGCCATGTTCTTGTAGCTAGAGAGACAACCTCTGTGATAATTGGAAGTCTAGTTTAACTTTTCTTTTATTATATTTTGCATTTTTTGTTTGATTCAATTATTATTATTTATTGTTTGATGTTACTGATAGATGTTAGTTGATTTTTTATAATATATGTCCAACTTGAAGATCCAATTATAGATCACATGGGTCCTCTTTACTTCGTTGTCAGGATGCCCTATCTGGGCTTCCGGAAGCCTCCTTCCTATTTAGTTGATGCAAACACTTACTCTCATGTTTAGGAGTCTCGAGTGCATGTAAACAGGGTCGTCTAATAAGAAATGTCTACTTTATTGATACCCTTTTCTTATCAAAATTAGAGTTAGTTTTTTCATACTTATACTAGGAGTCTCCATTCCTATATAAAGGGATTCAACTCCCTTCATTAAGGTACAACATAATGATACAATATTAGTGTAACATAAAATTCTCTATATGTTTACTTTCTCTCTCTTAGATCGGAACTAACTCGAGTGTCGGAGTATCCCTAGTTGGGGATCGAACAAGCTTTGTTTTGCAAGAGAATCATACAAAGAAGACAAGTGAGCCCAAACATCTAGTTGCCTTCGCACTTTGATCTGGTTAGGAACATATATCTGAATCTTAAATTCAGACGCCAGATACTCCACGGTATAATTTTTCCTTGTCATTATTATTGGTGCGGTGAGCGTGGATCTTAGATCATAATCATGAGTACTTCAAGCATCGACACTAGAGTGGTGAACATGACTACAAGTTCAACCACTACCACGTTTTTAGGACTCCCCCCTAAAAACCTGGATAACATCCTTCCTTTTGTTAGTGTTATACACTATGCCCAAAAACAAGCTTCAGATGACGGTTAAAAACTGTCATCCTACAAAAAATAAAACTCTCATATGGCTCGCTACTGTCCGTTGATGCTTCAAATGATGGAAAAAATATGTCATCTGTAATACTTTTGCATGACAGCGACCAAATTGCTTCGTGTTGTCTGAACACTAATTATATGATAGATTATCTAAGAATAAATATCAGCGAATCTATGCTCTAATGGCACCATATTTAAATAATATGTCAACATATTAAGTTAAAATGTAGCTTTTATGTTAATTTTATGACAATTTTTGTTTTCATGTCTGTCATTGTAATGCAATTCACATGAGATAATTTGTATTATATTCTGCCAAAGTATTGACGTTCAAATGATAATATAGCTAAACATATATGTCAAGTTAAAGAAGGTAACATGACATTATTTTTAAATAATTTGTCAATTAAAATCCTTAAATGTAGTTTTATGCTAATGTCATGACATTTTTAGTTCATATGTCTGTCTGATAACTAATATTGTGTATCGTTAGATGAAAAGTAAGATGACAGTTTCAGGTTGTAACCTCTTTTATTTTATATGAAATCTAAATACATAAAACTATACAATACACCGAAATAAGCACAAAATGCTTTCTTATTAATAATATCATATCAATTCAATAAAAGATGTTGTGAAGGACAAAATCCCAACCAAGGATGTTCTCATTATCAATCCGACATTTAATTATAAAAAATAAAATTTATACTTAAAATTAAATATTAAATATTTAATATGTAAATATATAATTTTATTAATTAATATTAATAGACGGGCCGGGCTGGGCCGGCCCGGGCTATTTTTATTAATCCCAAACCCGCCCAAAAAATACATAGCTTTTAGCGGGCTTGGGCCGGGCTGGGCCTAACATCAATTTTCATTATTCAAGCCCGGTCCAAGGGACAATGGTCTGGGTAGGGCGGGTGGGTACCCGGACCCGTCGACAGGTCTAAAGTTCAATGACCATAATTTAAAATGGATAAAGTTTAGTGATCATGGGTGTAATTTACCCGAGATCTAAGCCAAAAAAAGATATATATAAAGGTCTCTCATCCTTTGTGAAAAATCAATTGTACACCTGTCTCTGACCTCCACTCAGTAAGCCTCCACGCTCCCTTTTCAGCAAACAATATGACAAGAAGATAAAAGTGAAAAAGATGAAGCAAATTTACTAGATAATGGAAGTTAAATTATAAATTCATGCCCATTGGTGTGGTCAACAGTCAAGCGCGTTTTCTACACGGGTATTGGTGTGGTCAACAGTCAAGCACGTTTTCTATACGAGTCAATATTTTGACCGAACATAGGAATGTAAGGGGCTGTATGTGATGTTTTTGGAGAGTTGAGGGGGCCAGGTGAAAAAAGTTACAAATTTAGGGAGTTGGGTGCCTATTAAGCCTAAAAAAAAAGAGTAAGAAAATCTATTTTTTTCCATTGGTAAATGAAAATTTCAGGAATATTAATCAAATTAGCAGTGATAAAATTCAGGTGTGATAACAAGAAGGGGATTATCTAAAAATCGCGGATATCCAAATCGACGAGAACGGAGAATAACCGTAAAAAGTAGGGATGGGGATTATTATATCCATTCACCCTGTTACTGTATAAATCCCATGGAGATCCCTAAAAAATTCCCGTGGACATTTCCGAATAAACTTTTTAATTTTAAATATCATTCTGAGTATATTAAAAAACTTAAAAAGTTTAATTTATTCAATGTATTAAAAAAAACTCCTTCAATTAAGTTAAAAAAAAAACTCCTATCATAAAATCATCAATTGATTCTCTATCCTATCCTAAAATTACAAACCGTGACTATTTGATATATAGTATAATAACCTCTGTGTTGGTTCAAAATGAGTTTGAGAAAGAGAGTCTGAAACTGTTCAATCGAATGATTTTCGATGAGGCCTTAATTGATGATTTTTGTTTAGAATGAGGACTCAACTGATGATTTTTTCTTAGATCAGGGATCTGAATTAATGATTTTGATAGTTTGATGTCTTAATTGATTTTGAAGCTTTAGTTTGAGAAGCAAAATGGGTATTATGTCTTTTTTAATTAATGTTATTATTTTATTGGTCAGGGATGGCAACATGCAGGGTATCCGCGGGTAATGTCATTCCCAAACCCTTACCTTTTTATTTTTTAATTACACGTACCTGTCCCATTACCCTAACAAGTATACTTTTTGCATCTCATACCCGTCCCATTTAATTTGTGGGCACCCGCGGATACCCTTACCCGTTAAAAATCAATAAACAAAACAAAAAATATTACAAATTTAAAAAACTATAAATTTAATAAATCATCAATCTAAAAATTGAACAAATTGAACCTTAATTAATAAGAATAAAGTAGCTTAGTGGTATCACTCAATTATTGAAAAATAAAAGATTGGGGTTCAAATCTCACGTCTTACATCTAAAACACAATGATATTTATTAATATAATTTTTTTTTTTACGGATATCGGGTATCCTAGGGGTATTCCCATACCCGTCCCATTATCATAACAGGTAATGTTTTGATCCCATACCCGTCTCATACCCTTTTATACAGGGTACGGATAGTCCCATTAAAGTCGGATAGTGCTGAATACTCGTAGATACACTATCTGTTGCCATCTCTAGATATAAGGATTCTCTGTTACCTGTGGACATCCACATGGGGGAGAGGATGGGATGGAGTGGAAAATATATTTTCGTCCCGCCCCGCACCATTGCCACCCATAATGAAACTTGGGAAAATTACACAGAAATTCATTTTTTAAAACCTATTTATGTCAAGTCATAATTTTGGATTATATCAAACTAGTAAAATCAGTACTTTTAATATATTTTAAAGATTAAAATTTATAAATTAGAAGACCAGAATATATTTTCTAGGATTTATGATTTATGAATTGGAGTCTAAATTTTTTAAGTTATGATGTAAAATCATAATATATAGAAAATAATGACATATTAAGAATTAACTTTGATGATATGACTTAATTGTAATTTTGTACTTAATTATGATATTTATGTATTTGACCCATGAAACTTTAGTAAAATTATGGAAAAAATACACAGAAATTCATCTTTTAAAAACTATTTACAACTATGTCAAGTTATAATTTTGAATTATGTCAAACTAGTAAAATCAGTACTTTTAATATATTTTAAAGATTAGAATTTATAAATTAGAAGTCTAGAATATATTTTCTAGGGTTTATGATTTATGAATTGGAGTCTAAAATTTTTAAATTATGGTGTAAAATCATAATATATAGAGAATAATGACATATTAAGAATTAAGTTTAGTGATATGACTTAGTTGTAATTTTATACTTAATTATGATACTCATGTATTTGACCCTATATTTATAACTCTAAATTTTTTATGGCCCCCCTCCAGCCCTGAGCCCTAGGCAGTCGCACCTCGGGTTTAGGCCCAGGGCCGGCCCTGCTTGGGCCAGTCCAAAAAATGATCAACTTTAATAAATTAATAAAATAATAATTTTTTGGAGCAACCTTTATAAATACATTGTTTTATTAATAATTAATAAATTAATAATTTATCAAATACATATTCTAAGTATATATCTATATACTTGGGATAATTTAGTAAAATATGATTCTATAGTACTTTGTTTTTTCTTGAAATTTAAATCTAGTTGAATTTCATCTCTAACTATTGTTAGTGCATTCAAAAGTTCTGGTGTACCTTGTCAAATTGTAAATAATGGTTGATATAATTGCTTCATTTCTTGTGACTAGTTCCAAAAATACCGAATCATCTTCAACTTCATTTTCAGTTGAATTTTGTCTGACACTCTATAAATTAATAATTAATAATTTATTGATTAATTAATATTTCTATAAATTAATAAAATTTTATGGTTCCTAAATTATTAATTTATAGAGGTTTTACTGTATTTTCATACCGCCCCACACTGTACCACCCTAATAAAACTTTAGTAAAATTATCATAGAACTTCTTGAAAAGGTTTGGCTTTGATTGGGCTCAGGCCCACATCCAAAGGTCAAGCTTTATCCTTTTCTCATGACATTAAGTCCGGTCCAATCTGTCCTAAATTCTTATAATTATGAGTTTTGGATTCATAAAAACAAGATGGCTCAAGCTATTATTATTACTATATATATATATATTTATAATGAAAAAATATAAATTAAAACTCTAATTGATATAATATTTATATTTATTGTTAAATATTTTTTTTTTATTTTACTTTCTTCAATGCGTAGGGATGTAAACGGATCGGGAATTACATTCCTCATCCCCGTTGCTTGCCCAACCCATCGTGAATTTTCCGTCCCCGTTTCCAAAACATAAATGGGGATAATTTTGCTCCTGTCCCATGGGGATTCCCATTCTCCGTTTCATTCTGTTTTTTAAATATATATAAAAATTCTATTTTATTTTTTCTCCAACATTTTAGTATTTGGCATAGTATAATGATAAATAATAAGATTAAATTTGAGTTAAGTAATAGAAAGAAATAATAAAATTGACATAACTTGGGGGATGTTTGGTTTCATGCTCTTATTTGCCTTTTCACTTCAAAAGGAAGAGTGCTAGATGTTTGGTTAGTGATCTTCTCCTATTTGCCTTTTACAACTGAAAAGCAACGTTTTACAAAAACATAAAATCTTAATAAAAAGTAGAGAATCTCTACTTTTTCAAAAAGCAGTTTTTTTCTAACAGCAAATAGTAACCACAAACAATAAACAACAATAACAAATAGTAGGTAAAACAAACGGTTCCTTAATAAATCTAAAAAAATCACAAAATATATATATAAAAATAAAAAATAATTATTAAACGGATAATTAATTGGGAATCCTTGATGTGGGACCCATCGGGGATGGGTACAAGGATCCCCCACGGGACGGAGATACTTATCCCCATCTAAATTAGATTTAGAAACAAATCTATATTCTGTTGATAATTTGAAAAATAATGAAAAAGATAAGGTGTAAAAATACTCTTAACTTTTACTACGAGGAGTAATTTTACCCTTAACGTCTAAAATAATTCAATTTTATCCTAACATTGGCAATCAAGAACAATTGTATCCCTAATGTTAGTTCCATTTGAAAAATTATTCATTAAACTGTCATCTCGGGCACGAATCTTGTCATCTACACTTCACATGTACGTCATTTATCACTAATTAGTAGCAGATTACAAACAATGGCACCTGAAAATTCGGCAGGCGATTGGGTTTGGTCGCGATTTGAATCCTACCTTAATCTGGAAACACTCCTGAAAATTCGTGGAGTTAAAGTTAGTTGTAAAGAGGAGGATGGGTATAGTCATTATTGGTCCTTTACAAACAATGGCACCTATTCCTGCAAATCTGCTTTTGAAGCTTTCAGTCCTAACTTGGATATCCCTCCTTCTATCTCTTGGAAGAATATTTGGGCCTTAAAAGTTCCTTACCGCATTAGGAGCTTCCTATGGCTTAGCGCTAAGAATAGGTTGCTAACTAATGTGGAAAGGAAGAGACGCCATTTAATTGAGGCTGATACCTGTTGTAGGTGCAAAGTATAGGCAGAAATCATCTGTCATGTTCTTAGGGATTGTGTGAAGAGTAAGAATGTGTGGAAGAAAGTGATTCCGAGTGAGTTGCTTCCTAACTTCTTTGCTCACTCTGAAAACGATTGGTTGTTGAATGGTGTGAATGGTTTGTTACTGCCTCAGTTGGAGCATGGTGCTATCCTCTTTGCCGTTGTCTGTCACCAGCTTTGGCAGTGGAGGAATACTGAGGTGTTTGGTGAAAAAGCTATATTGATTCCTAATCTGCCTGGTTATTTCTCCAAGAAAGTTATCACTATTATCAATAGCTTCAAATGGGATTATTTAGCCAGTACTAGCCAGAGACTTGTGGAGCATCTTTTGGGTTGGAGTAGACCGGGGGAAGGGATTGTGAAATTAAATACTGATGGCTCGTGTCTTGTGGATGGCAGAATTGTGGCTGGAGGGGTTCTGAGAGATGCTGGGGGCAATTGGGTGTCTGGCTTTTCTCAGAATCTGGGGATGAGCTCTTCTTTTTCTGTTGAGCTCTGGGGTATCTTCTCTGGTCTTAGATTGGCCATTGACATGGGGCTAAAAAGACTGCTCGTGGATTCTGACAACCTTGAAGCAGTTAATATGATTACTAATAACAAGGCTATGTGCTTGAGTAACCGAAACCTTGTTAAAGAGATCAGAAGACTGTGTTATTCTTTCGATACCATCTCCGTTTGTCATGTGTACAGGGAGCAGGATAGGGTGGCTGATCGCCTTGATGCGGAGGGCCATGAAAGGATGCCGGGAATTTCGACATTCTCTTCTCCTCCGAACTTCCTTTGTTCGATTCTGTCGGATGATCGGGTGGGGGTTAGCTTCCCTAGGCTAATCCCGGGTTAGGTGTTGGTTTTTTGTTGTTTTTTCTTTCCCTTTCCTACCAAAAAAAAGTAGCAGATTACAAACATATAATCAGACGTAAAAAAAATAAATTAAAAAATATTATCTTTTATACAAGTTGTATAATTTTTTAAATATTTTGCCAAATTTATAAATATTAATCTCCAATTTTATTATTAAATCACATGTTTTGAATTTTTTAGAACCAACTGATATGCAATTGGTGCAGAATATAAAACAAAATAGGGTTAAAGTGCAAAAATACCCCTAACATTTTGGGTCAGGAGCAATTTTATCCCTAATGTCTAAAATGGTGCAATTAGTCACTTTTCACCGATGCTGTATTCTTCAATCTTTCATCTTTTCCGCCTGTTTCGATTTTCCTTCCCCGTCAAAGTCAAACTTTAGTTTGCTGCTATTACTTTAAAGATGAAGAAGGAAGTACTTCTTTATCCTCCTACCGACTTGGTTTCTTTATTTTCTTCTTTGTTTGTTAAGTTTGTTTTATTTGAAGTTCATATCTCTTAACCTGTTTGAATTGCACTTGTTTTCTATAATCTTTTTATTTCTATCCTTTTCGGATTTAGCAAAAGTAGAAACAATAGATCTTGCTCGTAGGTAACTCGATCTACATGGTTGCAAAAAAAATGATCTAGATCTGAAGTTTCAGAAGGATTTAAATAATGAAAATAGATTGCAGCTGCTTCTCTGTGAATTCGAATTTATGAGAAATGTATGTTTTATTTTTATTTGTATTTATTGTACTTTTTATGTTTTTTTGTACTCTTTATAGTATTTTTTTTTCTTTTATGGATGTTGTATTATGTTTTAACCTCCATTTGAGTGAGTTTTTTTTCTTACTGTTAAATTGAAATTATATAAGCATTTTTATATATAAAAAAGAAGTGTATTTTTTTTTGGTAAACATGAAAGAAAACACACAAAAAAGACTAAGGCAGAATCATCATCGGAAAGCTAACACCCAAAAGGTCATCTAACATCAGCTTTCGAACCTCTTGTACTGGGAAAGAAAGAACAGAGACTCCGAAGTCAAAATCATGAGCCATACCAGCCAAACAATCAGCAACCTAATTCTGCTACCGGAAAACATGACGAACCCGAACACACTCAAAATTCATGATAAGATGCTTAATCCCTTTAAAGAGATTCCGACCAATACAACCAGCAACGCCATCTCCATTAAGAGCATCCACAATCTCAGAATTATCCGATTCAATCTCAATCAAACGGTAGCCCTTATTTGAAGCAGGAGAGATACCAGAGAAGAGCCCCCAAAGCTCCGCACCATAGGAGGACCCTATACCAATCTTATGACCGAATCCAGCCACCCAATCCCCATGACTGTCACAAATGACTCCACCAGCCGAAATGGATCTGTCACTCATCCTCGAGCCATCGGTATTAAGTTTAAGCCACTCTACAGGAGGTCTCACCCAGTGAATATTAGTCTCAATACGAGAAGGCCCACAACTGCCTTCCCCCGAGTTATTCCATGCCGCTTGAAAATCACTAACAGTTGAATGGATTACCAACAAAAAGTTCGAGGGGATTTCCTCTTTTCTATCAAACACAAAATAATTACGCCACCGCCACAAGAGCCAGCAACAAGTGATAAAAGTAATTTGCCAACTATTAATCGAGTTTAGCTCCTTATCCTAGAGGCACCACGAAAACCAATCTAGATCCGGTTTTGCAAAGAAGATAGACACCAGGCAAGTCGGAACAAGGTATCGCCATACATCCCCATTCTGCTGACACTCACGGAGCGTGTGAATTATATTCTCACAACCAAGCACACAACGAGAGCAAAGATCCGTAGAAACCAGATGTCTACGAAATCTCTCTTGGTTCGTTAAAAGCTTATGGTGAGCAGTCAGCCAAGCGAAGCTGTGTAATCTTTGTGGAATTTTTAAGGCCCTGATTTTTTTTCCAATGACCCGAAGCAACACCTACCAAAGGTTTGCGAACAAGGTTATAGGCCGATTTGCAAGTAAATCGCCCAGAATTAGAACCACCCTAGATACGACAATTAGAATCAGCCCCATCCAGGCTAAGTTTAACACTACGAATCCTCAAAAGCCAATCCATGTTAAGAAACGGTTCAATCATATCCCAGTTCCAATCTCCATTACTATTGACATAGTCCGCCACCCTCAAACCAAGAGCAGAAGCATGAGGTTTTGGATTAGCTACATCAATCAGTTTAACATTGTTCATCCAAACATCACTTCAGAACCTCACATCAGTCCCATTTCCAACTTTTCATTTAACTCCACTGCAAAATTCCTGGAATACAGAGTGGAAGTTCTTCCAAAGGAATGAACAATTTTTAACACGACCAGTCCCTCCAAACACCTCATCTTTCATATATTTACCAAGAAGGACCCGTACCCACAAAGCATCAGGCTCTTTCCACATACGCCAAACAAGCTTCATAAGAAGAGCCTTATTATTATCTTTAGCTTTTCTGAGACCAGCTCCACCTTCATCTTGAATTAATTAATTAGATTTAATTTCTTTCTTTTTTCTATGGTAAAGAAATGTAAAATAAATCTCAACTTTTGAAGTTAATTATATATATGGTCCATTAATTATAAAAAGTGGAATATAAATATTATAAATTTTTAAATTTTTATTATAATAACTATTTAATAGTAATTTTTAATTAAATTAATATTATTATTATTATTTGAAAGGATTATTATTATTATATCAAAACTTAAAGTATGTAAATTATTCGGGACAAGATTGGAGTTTTCCAACAGGCTTTCTCAAAGCGTATTCAAGGCAACTTTTCTCCTAGAGACGGTGAAGCGGTGGGTGTCAAGGAAGCGCTTAATTGGCTAAAAAGTCTCGGGTTGGACAACTGTGAAGTCGAAACTGATTCCGCCTTGGTGGTTGAACATTTGCAGCAAAATTCTTTTATCTCTCCATATGGACTTATCCTCGATGACTGCAAGTGTCTGCTTAACTCTTTTAATGACATTAGAATCAATTATGTTAGTCGTGCATCGGTTAGCGGGTATATCTTATTCTTTGGCCAAGCTTTCAGTTTGGTCACATAGACCTTCTGTTTTTTTGTTTGATGCTTTGTACTGTGATGTTTCCTTTTTTTTTTGAAGATGATGTTTCCTTTTAATGATATCTTTTCTAGTTTCAAAAAAAAGTTTATTTTATTTATATTTAAAATTTAAATATTAATTAAATTTTATTAATATTGAAAAAGTAAAATAAGAAATATTATTCGTAATATCATTAATGATATGATTGATAACAAATAATAAAGTGTGAGTTTCCTTTCAAAAAAAATAAGGGTTAATTTTGATTTTTTTTAATGTGATTTTACGTTTTTACAGATCGTGTGGTTTTTTTACCCCAAAACAAACTTTATGGTTTGTACCGTTAGCAGAATCAAGGATTTTTACCCAAAACAAATCTTATGATTTGTGCCGTTAGCAGAATCAAGGCAAAATTAACACAATTAAACTGTACGGATAATTTCAGATTTTTTTGGAATACTAAATACCGCCCCTAAATTACTTATCACCGCTCCCATTTGGATTTTTTTGCCCATTCTCATAATTTTAATCAAAAACTGAAAATTGTCTTTCCAAAATCTTAACCCCGAAAAACAATAATTGAAATTATAAAAATAATTGATATGTGACAACCCGAATTCCGGAAATGGATGATTACGAGTCGGAAACATTAAAATTTACGTTTTTTTTATCAAAGAACTCATGAAAATAATACATATTTTTTTATAACGATTTTGTATTTCTCATCACAAAAATTGGAAGATTTTACATTTTTCGTCACAAAAAATTGAACGGTTTAGTATTTTTCCTAAATTTTTTACGATTTTGCACCCGGTCAAATTTTAGCTGATTCTCTAAAAAAATCCAGTTTTGAAAAAAAATATAAAAATGACAAAATTGTCTAAATAGGACGGTGATAAGTAGTTTGATGCGGTAAATAACAATACTTTTTTTCTTCTTTCTTTTAAAAGACGAGGAGGAGTTGACTTTTCAAAATCATTTTCCTTTCCTTCTTTCTTTTTAAAAAAATTTATCGTGATTCTGCTAACGGCGCAAACTACAAAGTTTATCTTGAGATAAAAAAAAAACATGTACCATTATGTAAAAACGTGAAACCACATGAGGTTTTTTTTTTTTTTTTTTTTTAATAACCTAGAAAACAAAGTGCAAGTTTTTTTTAATAAAAAGATGAGTTTCAACCCACAACCTCCCCCTCTAATTTCACAAGTGTACCAACTATGCTCTTTTGGCAACAAAGTGAAAGTTAATCTATTGATAAAGTAGGGTAAATTTTATATATGGTGTACAACCTTTGACTCATTTCAAACTTTGATATACAACCTTCAATTTGTCTCACTAATATGTACGAACTTAGAGGCGACCTCCCACTTTGGTATACAGCAGGTAAAAATGACTGGTCAACACTTAGTCAACGCACCACCTCATCATTTTTAATTCAAATCATTAGTAAGAGTAGAACCCACAAATTATTAAAGTTATATTTTTTATTTTTCTCTCTTTTACCCTTGTCTCTTCCTCTTCTTCTTTCTATTTCTTTCTCTCTCCAACTTATCTTTTTAATCTCTTTCTCTTTAAATTTCTTTGTCTCTCTCACCTCTCTCTCTCTCTCTAACTTTGGGTTTTAAAATAGAGAAGGTTTGTTTACAGCTTCTTTTACTGCCTACTTGGTTTCGGAACCGAAATAATGCAACTATATATGATTTTCAAAGATTTGTAGCTTTACAAATGATTCTATAATTTCAACACACTAAAACTGAACTATAGAGAAATTTTTTAAAACCTGACGAGCCCAAGCCCAGCCCACAATAAATTAAGTCGGGCTCGGACTCGGGCTGAGCTCGGGCCTAAAATATGAATCCCAAGCCCACCCGTCTAAGCCCATTTATATATTAAAAAAATACAATTAATTTATATTATAAATTATAATATATAAATTATATATATGCTCACCTGCATTGTAAATTTCATGTTGTTGTTCAACATAGAGAAGGTGGCCCAGTGATGAAATTTCTTGCACTTAATAAGTGTACCTGGACGGAAGTTTTTGCACGTATATATCATGTTGCAGGTGTATATATATATATATATATATATATCGGGCCGGGCCGGGCCAGGCCCATGGAAAATTCATATAGCCCAAGCCCGCCTAGTTTCTGACGGGTTTATACGGGTCTGGGCCGGGCCGGACCTGACACCAATTTTATGTGTCCAAGCTTGGGTTAATGGGCTTGGGCCTGGGCCGGCCGGCCGGGCTCACCGGCCCATGCACAGGTCTACTCCTTATTGATGTTGTTTACTATCAGCTTCCTTCTTCAGGGATGGGACAGTTGACGCAATCGCCCTCACTTTCTCCACCCCTGAATAAGGGAAGTTTGGAGGAGGCTCAAAGCAGGTAGCAAAGGGAGGCCAATGTGACTCGGGTGAGAAATCAAAGCGGCGATGGAATTGAAAAGATCCAACAACTCTAAAATGTAGTTGAGATAATCTTCCATGGATCTGGGCTTGTACGTATTAATTAGAGAATGAGATTTTTTATGAAAATAATGGTGAAAATAGTTATTAGAGAGAGAAAAAGTTAGAGAGAGAAAGGGGTTAGAGATGAAGAAGAGTTAGAGAGAGAAAGGAGCCATGGAAGAGAGATGAACAAATGAGTGTATTTTTATTTTTTTTTATTTTTTTATTGGAATAAAGGGTATTTTGATAATTATATATGAGATGTGTCTAATTAAAGTTGAAAAATGGTGAGGTGGCGCGTTGACTGGAGTTGATCGGTCATTTTCACCGGCTATACACCATAGTGGGAAGTCACCTCTAAGTTCGTACATATTATTGAGACAAATTAAAGGTTGTACACCAAAGTGTGAAATAGGGCAAAGGTTGTACACCATATGTATGCATTCTTAATAGAACAAATAATTTATTAGTCTCCACATTTTTACATAACACACCGTGTTTAGTTCTTTTATTTTGAAAAACATGTTATAAGATCCCTATTGTCACCACTGTTAACTCTTTAGTCATTTGTCTATTTTTTCAGATTTTTATCCAAACATATCTTAGCTTTTAGGACAGTCATAGTGCGATACAAAATGTCTCTGTTACTCTATTATTTTCCATCTACCTGTTTATGCCGAATATAACGGTTAAAAATCTAAAAAAAATAGATAGAAAGACCAAAATGTTAAAATGTTCAAAATAGGGGACTGACAATATGTTAAGTAAAAAGGAGAGAACTAATAAATTATTTACCCTTTTTATTAGATTCTATTCCAGTACAATATAAATTCCATTTTTTTTTTCTAAAACTAAATGGAGATGGAAACTAATCAGACCAAATTGTTCAACCGTAACTATACCAAACAGCTTATGGACCCAATCGGTTCAAGCGGTTCTAGTCGGTTTTCAGAGATATAAGAACTATACTCTCAACCGAACCGGAAATGTGACTGATTCCAAGTCGGTCCAGTTCTTAAAACCATGATAAAAACTCAATGGAATGTTGACATGTAACAAAAAAAAAAAAAAAAAAGTTGAATATATACCAAGTGTCATACTCACATGATCGGCTTTCATAACTCATAGTGACAGTCACATATGTGCCACATGTAGGGATGGCAACGGGTAGAATACCCTCGGGTAGCGCCAATCCCGTTTATTTTTTAATTACCAGTATCCATCTCATTACCCTAACGAATATACTTTATGCATCTCATACCCGTCTCATTTAATTCACGGGTACCCACAGGTACCCTTACCCGTTAAGAATCAATAAATAAAAACAAAAAATATTACAAATTTAACAAAGTACAAATTTAATAAATCATTCATCTAAAAGAACAAATTGAACCTTAATCAATAAGAATAAAGTAGCTTAGTGGTATCACTTAATGGTCAAAAAACAAAAGGTTGGTGTTCAAATCTCACGTCTTCCTATACCTTTTTATATAGGGTACGGGTAGTCCCATTAGGGTCGGGTAGTACCAGATACCCGCGGGTAGAGTACCCATTGCCATCCTAGCCATACAGCATACCTCAAGTCACAATTTTTTTTTTTTGGCCTTGTCCGTGTCGTTAGTTGACATATAGTCAATCGTCATTTGTGCACGTTAACGTTAATATTCCAGTGAGTCTTTATACATAAATAAACCGGAATGACTTTATTGAATTCGAAACAAACGGACAGTGAAAGTTGAATTCATATTATATATTCTGTGATCATCAAATATACTTTTTTTTAACAGTGAATGTCATCTCATACTTCAGCAGAAGATCTTCCTATTCTAATCCAATCTATACCAGCTATACCTTCTATTCTACCACTCTCAACAAAAATTATAACTTCCTGTTCCTTTCAGCATCAAATTTAAGTTCAGTCAAGCGACATTGTCGAAAAACGGATGTCCCGGAACAGCAACGCTTGCTAGTTAGTTCATGATCGAATCAAGTGTCGAATGAAACGTCATTCAGTCAGTATGCTGCTTCCACTTTTCACAGGGTGTCAAAATTTCATGCTAATGAAAGTGTTAAAAGGCTTACATTCCGTGGCAGTCATCGAATTGTCCGGGTTTTGTAGGCAGTGTATGCCAACAGGAACGGAATTCCGAAGCTGTACACTGGAAAGTGGAACAATGGGTTCATGTCATAAGCTTTCATCATGGTCCGGCAACTCTGCAAGAAACAAACTAGCTTAAATAAAGAACGATAACGGTTAACTTTGATGAATACTAGTCGGTTTACTCGTTCACACGGCTCATAGAGACGAACTGAACGTTGTCCCAAATTATTCTTTCTAGAGTGAGGAATAAGGACAAATTAATAGAAATAATGACAAACTGTTATTGCTTCTAGAAGAAGGATTAACGATGAGACGGTTAATGCATGATCAATGTATAGTTAATGATAATTAATTCCGGGGTAAATATGCAATAACGAAGGAAAAGAAGGAGCCTTCAAACACTATGTCATGCCATCTGGATCGAACCATGACAAGACATGCCATAACGAGATACACCCTGATGAGAGCAAGTAAAAGAGACCCGCCATTGTTCATACAACCTCGTTAATGTCAAAAGGTTACAAAAATCTATATAAATACCCCACTCTGAGGTATTCGAGGTATGCTTACCGATTCTCCTAAAACCTCTTGTCAATTATTCTTATTATTCTCAAACAATATACTGATTTTGGCTTCGCAGTGTCTCCCGCCGATCCCAACGGCACCTCATAGGGAGGAGATTCCAACCAAGGAAATTTACACAATTATCAACTATATTCATTCTTGAATCTTCCTACAGCACATGTATGGATTTTCAGTAACAGAACAATGCAAATTTTTCCTTATTCTTATACTCCAAAGTTCGCAAATTTCTCTCGAGAACTCGAGCTTAGGGTCGGGAAAATATATACCAGCTTATCTTATTTCGAGAAGTATGTGGAATGTGATGAATAGGGGTGTAAACGAACCGTGGTGGTTCGAAAACTATTCGAGTTCGGCTCGGTGAAAGCTCGATCAAAACTCGGCTCGATAGGGCTCGACTCGAGTTCGGGATCGGCTCGAGCACTAACGAGCTAAGCTCGAGCTTCCTCAAGTTCGGCTCGAAAACTCACGAATATGCTCGATTATTTTTAATTGATATATATATATATATATCATTGTTTTAAATTTTTCTTTCATTAGTTAGTAGTAGTTTTCATCACAATTCACAACTCACGTAAGATTTAACTTATCAAAAAATGACACAAAAAAACTCAGATTTTGAGTCTTTAGCTAGAAAGTTAGGTTTTGATATTGAACAAAATACATTGCAAACTTTAATATATATTTCATAGTTTGAGTTTGTGTTTTCCGATCACAAGTACCGTCTACTATTCTTGAATCTGGGCAAGAACGTACGATTGTACCGTCTACTATTCTTGAATTTGGGCAATAACATAAGATTGTTTTTTTTTTATAAATATTTTAAAATCATATGGAGTATGTTATAAGGTTTTTTTGTTTTGTTTTCTACGCTACTTATTTTATACATGTATGATGAATTTGATTAAAGCTTGCTAGAAGCTCGATAAAAGCTCGGTTCGGTCAAAGCTCGAACAAATTTGGTTAAAATTCGGCTCGGTCAAAGCTCGGTTCGAGATATTAACGAACCAATACCGAGCCTACCTCGGCTCGGCTTGTTTAGACCCCTAGTGATGAAAATGAGTGCAACTGTGCGAGTGTGACATTGTTATTACCAATTTTCGTAGACCCGAATTCGATATTCTGCAAACGTATATGCATCAGAAAGCATACTTTTACAACATTAAGCTAAATAGCAATTGAGAGTTAGAGACTTACCATAACATGCTTCCAACAGATTGCTAACGAAACAGCGAAGAGCACTTTCCGAATCCATCTCTTACCGGAACAAAATTTCAGTCTCGTTCTATCGTTAATGTTAGAATTCTTAGTACTTTTTCTGTAATCATCCTCCTCTTTCTTTCCTGATTGTGATAGGAAATGTTCCTTGAATACGCCTCTTTCTGCAGCCATTGCCATGGAGACAAAAATAGCCGGAAAAACCACGAAGAAAAGATGAGGAAGGACAATCACCATTACATCGGGAGATCCAATATACTCGTGAGCTTTTACGTCCTTCAACGATCTCACTACCCATCCCATATACGTCATGTACCCTGTTTCTTGAACGTCGGTGGAAACATGCCCAATGAACCACGGGCATAGCAGAAGGTACAACAAGTATGCCACAATACCATACCATAATATCGGAACCCTGCAGAGCTCTTGTAAAGCCCAAAATATACCGTTTATGTATCGTTTTTCTGCGGTAAAAGACTTGTAGGAGTACTGAGTCCTCGGAAATAAGAGAAGGAGTTTCGGGATAAGCAGAATGCAGAGAAATGCATATACAGCAGACCAAAATATTGGGTAATACAAAGCGGACCATTGACATCCCATGACGAAAAATTCTTTCCATGTCCATGAGATCTTGGCACCCAGACCGTCTATCGAAAATGGCCTTAACTCGGTCAAGGTTGAGCTGCCCTTAATGTCAATGACTTCTATCTGCAGCCAAAATCTATCCGGTGATGGATCCTCGAACGCTTTATGATTCCATGGAGCTGCGTAAAAATCTCCCCTCGACACTTCCTCCGAAACTTTTATCATCGGTGTTTCCATAACCAGGTTCAGAGTTCCCGGACTTCGATCATAGACCCTAGCTGTAACAGACAGAACAGGAGAAACAGAGAACACAAGTGCTCTCACTGTCTGATAAGGTGCGGGGTTCATATTTAGGCATCGATAACTTTCATGCCCCGAATTCGTTGACATAGTCCGCGAGTCTAGTGGAAATGTAGGCACCACGATTGTTTTCTTTGCGCCTGAGCTAAAATCAACATCCAAATACGAAACAAGACCTCTATCAATAGCCAAAACCCGCATTGCTCTACTCTTCCTCCAGTCACCCATCTCCCATTCCCAAAACTCCGGCAACGGGCCTCCAGGCGGACAGTTATTAGTACCTCCAGAAGACATTTGATGAATATTGAACTGAAAAAACTTCTGTGAGGACAAAAGATTTCGACTTGACTGATGATGATGCCGTTTTAAATTCTTACCGAACCTCGAATGAAGATGCCCACATAAATAAGTTGATGCCGAATGATTAAGAAAAACATCTTTCAAGTTCTTCCCGGAATGTGATGATGCTGAAAATGAAAGCGGAAAATGTCCGAACAGTATCTTTGTTAGAGGCTTATTTGACAGATGATCCCATTGTGATAAATGAGAATCCATTTGAGCAAATAGATTATCAGTAGGATGCCCGAAAAGGTTTGTCGGACCCCGTAAACCAACGGAAGCTGTAGTGTCCAACCCAACAAATAAATGCTTGTGATCTTGAGTCTGGAAAATAGAAATAAAAACGAACAATTCAATTTCCAGCCCCGGCTCCATAATATAAGGTAATATTTCAGCTCCATATGAAATTCATGTTTCGAAACAGTTGCTTTTAGAGTTCGTAAAATACGACATGAAATTCAAGTAACTATCAGAAAAGTATTGGAATTCATATCAAGAACAATGAATGATGATTTCGTATTTAAGTGCCCATTTGATTCTCCGTTTTGGGGCAAAAAGTACCCACGGTCATTAAAGTAGAGGGTATTTACTCCAATGGTCACTAAAGTAGATTTTGAGACAATAAAGTCACTAAAGTAGCACATCTCCGTCGATAAAGTCACTGCGCCCGAATCTGGCTGACTTGCTCCGCCAGAATGCTGACGTCAGTGATACCTAATTGACACGTCATAAACATGATTGGAGCAGCAGTCATGTGACAGCCATGCGTTATCCACGTGGTTGCCAAGTATTTAATGTGTGATGTTTTCTTTTCCTTTTTAGACACTTGGCAGCCACGTGGACGACACGTGGCTACTCCTCTAATCATGTTTATGACATTGTTGACATCAACATTCCGGTAGAGCAAGTTGCCAGATTCGGTCGTAGTGACGAAGAATCTACTTTAATGACCACCGATGTAAATACCCTCTACTTTAGTGACCATATGTGCTTTCTACCCCTCCCTTTTTAGCCGCTTTTTGCCGCTTTACTTCAAACAGTAGCTATAGCGTGTTTAGTTAGCAATAAGA
The DNA here is from genome assembly GCF_963576675.1 of Euphorbia lathyris. Classification (NCBI taxonomy): domain Eukaryota; kingdom Viridiplantae; phylum Streptophyta; class Magnoliopsida; order Malpighiales; family Euphorbiaceae; genus Euphorbia; species Euphorbia lathyris. The sequence continues at coordinate 1,984,485 of NC_088914.1, forward strand.
AAGACCTAATACATCCCTGAATTTGTCCATAATAGTAGATTGACCTCCTAGACTTTGTAAGTGTCTCACCAGCTCATTGAACTTAATTATTCCGTATCACCAACTCCCTTAACTTGTCCATAAAAGTAGATCAGCTCCTTGAACTTTATAAGTGTCTCACCAACTCCCTAAACTTGCTTATTCGGTAACAACTAAATACAAAAACCTGCAAAGTTTAGGGAGTTGGTGAGACACTTATAAAGTTCAGGGAGTTGGTCATACGGAATAATCAAGTTAAAAGAGCTGGTGAGACACTTGCAAAGTTTAGGGAGTCAATCTACTATTATGGACAAGTTCAGGGAGCTGGTAATGTATTAGACCAATAAGAAACAAACAACTGTTTATAGCTATTTTGGAAGGAAAATTAGCGAATATCTATCGTTACCAGCAACAACAAACATCAACAACCGAACCAAACATGCCGTAAATAGGAAAAGTGATTCGTAAAAACATAAACCGATTCTAAAAGGAGATACTGACCTCAACCGTGACACTATTGATGTTGTCCCGTCTTCCCAATTGTCCATTAATGCTGTGTCTTGAAAAAAAATCATATGTACCACCAACAGCAGGAACTCCAAAATTATCGTGATTTCCTCGAAGATCGTAAAAGATTTCCTTGTCAAGCCCACTTCTTCTAACGACATCTTTCATTACATTTTCGTATTCTAGCCACTCGTCTTCATTTTGTTTCATTGTTAACAAGTCCTCGCTTTTCCCATCTGGTAAGGAGAAGAATAATGTGTTTTCAGGAGATTCATACGGTTCATTGCAATGGTAGCAAAACACGGTTCTCAATCAGAACATACATTTGGCTTATTTCCGCATAATCAAACAACTAACCGAAAGGAAAGAAGAATACAGATGATTGTGTTGATGAGCATCTGGCAGTAAAAATGTTAGCTTCTGACACGATAACACGATTTATAGAGACAACCTTATTGACACGATTATTACTTGCGTATATAATCACAAGGAAAATATATATAGATAAATAGCATGATTTTGACACGATAACCCGAATTGCTACACCTGGAGTAACGTTTCAAAGAAAGGTCAGGAACCACTAGATTGCTTATATAACTACTTTGAGATTTGAGTCTTTATAGGCAACAGAATTTGAGTTGTCATACGTAAATACTAGCATTATCCAGTATCATTGTATTCAGAGGCGGAGGGAGGGGGTGCACGGGGTCCATTGCACCCCGGACGCTGGAATTCATTCTAGGAGGCATGGTTCCAGACGACATTCCATCCCACATGAGAAGAGGGTCAAGGAATGCTGTGATTGCATCCCTAGATTGGAGGCAAGCCTTCCCCTGCCAATTTTTGGCAAGAGGCCGTTCCTAAGACTCGAACCCGTGACCTCTCAGTCACACGACAACAACGTTTACCGTTACGCCAAGTGAATTTGCCTATTCGGTAGAAAAAAAATAAAATAGTAAAATAATTATCTTTTGGAGAGATGGCCGAGTAGTTGATAGCTCCGGTCTTGAAAACCGGTATAGTTCGCAAAGAACTATCGAGGGTTCGAATCCCTCTCTCTCCTTTTCTCGATGAATAAATTTATGACTAGAATTAAGAGTGTCAAAACAGGTTGTCGTCATGTTATGTGATAGAAATACAACAAAAATGATAATCATATCAAACGGGTCGTGTTAGTGTTTCCGTCTGGAAATCATGTTATCTTGTCAGAAATCGACAGTCCTACTGAACATCAAGCAGATTTACATGAATGAATAAACCGTATACTTCCATATTAACAAAGAGAATCAGTAAGTTTATTTCAATGATCATTTGCTGGGTTACATGCGTTGTTGGTCACTGAATTTACATGGTTGTCTCAAAATGGACACTCAACTTCAATTTGTCTCAATACAATCACTCAACTTTGAGTTTTGTCTCAATTAGGTCACTTCAGTGATTTCACTAAATTAAAAAGGATCGAAACGATGATCGAACATGACATCCATTTATGCGCCACCTTGCCGCCATATGAAAAAGAAACAAAATTTAGTTTTTTTTCATAAAAATAACCGACATGTGGCGGCCATGTGTCGTTTCGATTAGACATCTGAGCTAACTCATGCTCACGTGTCAGCCATGGCATCATTCCGATGCATTTTAACCACTGAAATCGCCGGAGTGACCTAATTGAGACAAAACTCAAAGTTGAGTGACCATTTTAAGACAACCATGTAAGTTCAGTGACCAACAATGCATTTCACCCATCATTTGCTTCAGTAATGAACTACAAAATGCATTAACATCAATCATTCACACACTAGGGTGTCAATTATTATCATGTCAAAATCGTGTTATCTTCTATATATGTTCCTTGGGTGATAATTTCTAACACGAAAATTTGATTTATAGAGATAACCCGACTGACACTATACGTTTAACACGAAAATTATTTTTCTAGAATTTATGTCATGTATAATATAACCATATAGAACATATGTATGAGATAACATGATGATGCAGCAGAATAAAAACTGATTCGTTGCTAATACTCCCTCCGTTCCACTTCATAAGTCATTCTATTCTAGCAATTAAGTTTTTTCTCCAAATCTAAGTCGTTTTAGTTTTCCAAGAATTTCTAGTTTAGTTTTTCGATCCAAGCATTACATTTCTATCCATGTGTTTTTTAACATTCCAATGCTTATTCTCCAACCATTACATGACTCTATATTAATTGTAATTCTTAATTTGTGTAAAACATCATAGAATGACTTATATAATGGTTTGATTCGCGCAATTGTAATTCTTAATTTGTATAAAACACCCTAGAATGACTTATATAATGGGGAGTAGTTGATTCGAGCACGAACAGCTATCAGCACCCATCAAAATTCCAAGGAAATCAATATTTCATTAATTCAAAAACTGCCTCCTTACAAACGAAAGCAAGCCTTTAATAGGGAAAATACTAAAACCCTAAAAACGAAACTGAAAAGGAAACAGAAAGACAAAAGGAAAATCCTAATAAATCGCCAAAATTGAAGACATAAATGATACAATTTGCTTTAAAAGGCACAAAAATCGCAAACAAGCTGTGAGTTTTGCTCGTGGGCCCATTTCATGGAAAATAGGGTTTGAAAATGCATAAAACTGAAACTACGAGTTAAATGCACCATTGGTTACTGAATTTACATGCTTGTTTCAAAATGTTCACTCAACTTCAATTTGTCTCAACAAAATCACTTAACTTTGAGTTTTGTCTCAATTAAGCTATTCCGGCGATTTTAGTAATTAAAAGGAATCGGAACCATGACATGAGTGATACATGAGCATGAGTCAACTCAGATCGCTGACCAAAACGACACATGTCATCCACGGACGCAGCCACGTGTCAGTTATTTTTATGAAAAAGAAAAATTAGTTTTCTTTTCCATAAAAATAACCGACACTTGACTGCCACGTATCGTTTCGGTCAGAAATCTGTGTTAACTTCTACTCATGTGTCGGCCATGATATCATTGTGCTGCATTTTAACCACTGAAATGAGTTTATTTAGACAAATTGAAATTGAGTGACCATTTTGAGATAATCATATAAGTCGACTGAACAATAGTGCATTTGAAACTAACCGAAATTACAGAAATGCCATTAAATTAAACTTTTAAACTTTATAGCTCTTTCAGCCCGTAAGATTTTGACAGGAACACGAAATTGATTAACAATACAAGTGCAAGAAAAAAGATACTCATATCAATCGTGTACTGTGATCTCTATAAATACCGTTCTCAATTCCCTAATTTCTTCTTCCCCATTGCACAGCCAGAATATCCAGAAAAAACCCCTAATTCCTATTTCTACACAAAACAAAATCAAATTGAGCAAAACCCCTCGAACATTTAACTGCAAAAACTCAGAATAAAAATCAAAATCTTAAAAAATTAACCTGTAAGATCGCCAGTGATGAGAACAAGAGAAGGATTAATCATTTGCAAAGTTGGGGCAATAATCTTTTTGAAGTCGAGGGCTCTATCAGGATGATGAACACTGAAATGGAGATCAGAGAGCTGGACTGCCCAAATTACTGATTCTGGTCCTTCTTTCACTTGTATCACTCGTTGTGAAACCGTTTTTCCTGCTGCTTTTTGTCGGCGATGAAGAGGAGCAGCAATCGAAGAGAGGGGAATGATGTAATTGAGGCATAAAATTGTCAAAATTAGAATGCCCATTTCCCTAATTCGAGGAAAATCGAGGTGATTCATTGGTTTTTGATGGAATTGAAACTATCCAGAGAAGACATCACCAGTTATGTGATGTAAAGGTGTGAAGTTTGACTCTACCAGGTCTGGGAAATGAGAATTGGATACTGCTGAAATAAATGGAAAAAACACATATCTGATCCCTGATTAATTTGTTTTTGTTGATTAGACCCCTGATTTTTGGTTTATAGCATTCTTAGCCCCTCACCTATCCAAAATATTGGACTTTGCTCATGATCTATTAAAGGGCGGTCCGGTGCACTACGCGTCCCTGCTAAGTGAGGGTTCGGGAAGGGATCCCACTACAAGGGTGTATTGGTGGTCAGCTTTCTACTACCAATTTTTTTGGTAAGAGGTCGCTGCTAAGATTCAAACCCATAACCTCTCGGTCACACGATAACAACATCTACGTTGCGTCAATGCTTGCCCTCCTACAGTTAATATTTATCCTCTAATCTATCCAAACTGTTTATCTTTCACCGTTGTTCCTAGAACTGGACGCTTTCAATGATAGTTTCTTAACATTTATCCTCTAATCTATCCAAATTGTTTATCTTTCACCGCCATTCCTAGACTTGGACGCTTTCACTGATCGTTCCTGAAGGACTAACTTCCTCTATTGATCTCGAGCATGCATGGTGTAAAGGGAGAGTTTAGCCATAAGAAAATTCAATCCAAGTATTGGCAAGGCTACAAAAAGGTTTTGACATGGAGTGGAGAATGAAGCATATCGACGTATGCTGATGGTGGAGGCCGACTTTATATAAGAAACACTATAGGGGAAAAGGACTACACCTAACGTTAGATCTCCGCCACTCCTGAGTCAGTTGTCGGTACTAGCTTAAGCGATCCACACTAGTCCATTAGGGACAAAAGAGTCGAGCATACGTCCTTCATGAATGGAGGCGGATGTTTCCATAGAGAGGAACTCTATGGACACTATGAGCTCCTAGATAGCCCATAGTGCATACCTATTCTAGGGTTTAAATACAGGGAAATCTTCCGGGATGAAATATCGATGGATGCATTAACGAGTTGCTTCAAAAGAGATAGGCTCCTTCGGTAGGAGTTGACTGGCCGAGACCTGGGGAAAGTCTTGGCCCGCACGGGGTTTTGGCTTGGTTCAGATTTGGCCCAATGACATTTGGTACCAGCACCATATACTAAGCAAAGTCTTTGCGAAGTGGGTGGTAGTGCCTTAACTGCAAGCTCTTTGCGAGGTTGGTGAATGAGGTTTAACTAAACGAGTTCTTCGTGGTGTGAACGTGTAAGTTTTAATTGAGTGAGTTCTTCTTGGGGTGTGCCAACAATGCTTTAATTAAACGAGTTCTTCGTGAGGTGAGCGGGTAGTGCTCTTAGAGCATTTCCAACAGACTCATTTATTGAGCTCTTAAGTTAAAATTTGAGGAGTTTGAGTTAAAAATAATCTCGAAGACTCTTAATCACTCCTCAAATAACCAAAAGTCTTCATTCCTTTTTATTATTGAGGAACCTCTCTCACTCATAGTCCTCTTCTTATTTCATTTTTATTAATTATATATTATTGAAGAGTATCTCTTCTCATTGTTGGTATATAACAATACATAATAATTTTAAGGGTAAAGTTCAAATAAAACCCCTGTGGTTTCACTGATTTTCAGATGAAGGATTGTGGTTTACTTTTTGTCAAAACGAGGATTGAGGTTTCAAACTTGGATTAATGCTATTAAAACCATCTTTAACGACCTGAAAATGAAAATTTTCAAGAATTAAAGTTGTTCAATGTCATAATTTCTATGGAACTACATTTTCGATTTTCAAAAATCATCTTTTTTGGAACTTTCTCTCTCTAAACACTAACTTTCTCTCTCTTTACCAAACATCATCTAAACAATCTCAAAATAAAAAAGTTGAAGAATTAAAGTTGCTTAGAATATTAGTAGTTCTTAAAATATGTCATTTTCGAAGTCGTCAAAGGTGATTTCAATAGTATAAATCGAAAAAATCCTTATTTTGTTAAAGTTAAAAACCTCAATCCTCATTTTGACAAAAAAGTAAACCACAGTTCTTTATCTGAAAATTAGTGAAACCACAGGGGTTTTATTTGAACTTTACCCTAATTTTAATGATAAAAAATAGATAAGAAGTGAGTATGACGAGTATTGTTGGAAATTACATATAGTAGTTATTTTTTAAATCGCTAAAAGCTAATTGTTTATAGAGAGTGACTTTGAGTTTTTTTTTTTTTTTTTAGATTCTCTTAAAAAATAATGAGTAAATTACACCCATAGCCACTGAACTTTACCAAATTTCACAATATGGCTACTGAACTTCAAAATACAGTAAAACCTCTATATAGGAATACACTTGGGACCGGACTATTTGTATAACAATTGGGAGGTTATTCCTATATAGAGGTTGGTATAACAAAGACTCTCAGCACTTGGGACCAAACTTTTGTATAACAATTGGGAGGTTATTCTAATATAGAGTATTCCTATATAGAGGTTCTACTGTATAACATAAAAACCACTGAATTTTATATTTTATTACATCTGTGACCACTAACTCTCCTTATTTCATATTCAATAATTAAAGTTGTTCAGACGACATTTACCATAAAACCATATTTTTTATTTTCCAGAATCACAATTTTTGAAGATTTCTCTCTTTAAAATCCATTCTCTCATAACCAAACAATATTTAAATGAACTCAAACAAAATTTTTCAAAAGTTAAAGTTTCTTATATTATTATTAGTTTTTGGAATTTTTTATTTTGAGGTCATCAACGGTCTTTTTGAAACGTCAATTGAAGTTTAGTGCCCACAAGTGTAACAACGTGTAATTCAATGGTTATATGTGACTTTTATGTTACATTTTGAAGTTCAATGATCATATCGTGAAAATTGATAAAGTTCAAGAGCCATGGTGTAGTTTACCAAAAAATAAATGATCAACACCTACGGGTGTAAACGGTGTGGGGACTGCATTTCTTATCCCCGTGCCCCGGCTAGTTGAGGATTCTCCGGCTCCGTCCCCATGAATTAAACAAAGACATATTTATCCCCGTTCCCGCAGGAATCTCTATCACCGTTTATAGATGTTCAAAAGAACTTTTCCCCGTTCCCCACGGGAAATCGTCATTTATATTTAAAAAAATCATTATATACTAAAGCTTCCACGAAATACTAAAAATCAATAATCATTCTAAAAATAATTATTTTTATAGCATTATGCCTTTAGGTTATAAGAATAAAGATATATAGAAAAAAATACTCCATTTAATCTCTTGCTAATAATTTGTTATCCTATTTAATCTTTTTTGAAATATAAGCTCATTTAATTTAATTTAAAAGTTATAAATTATAACATTTAAACGTATAAATTTAATTATCATAAAAAATAATTGAGGATCCTTAATGGATTTCCCATCAAGATTAATGAATTTTCCATCAGGGATTAATAGGACGGAGTTAGATCTCCTGTGAAGTGGAGATACCATTCCTCATTCCTGCCCTACCTCTGCTACGGGATAAAAATATCTTTATTCCCGTAGCATGGAGATTCTTACAAGTGATTTCTATCTTTGTAGTAGGAGTGTTCAAAAACCGAACCGAACCGAAATAACCGACCGAACCGATGAATTTCGGGTTTTTCGGTTCGGTTTTTCGGTCTATTAGGTTCGGTTTTGGTTTTAAATATTTAACAATATTGGTAATATCGGTCGGTTCGGTTTTTATGATAAAATAACCGAATTAACCGAACCGACCGAAATAGAGATTAATTAGATTTATAATTTAGGTAGAGACTTTATATGACCTAGACTTTGCATTTTCCTCCGACCATCCAAAGAACGTAACTATTTATATTTTTTTTTATCAATGTTAAGTCTAATACATTAATATTGTTCTACTAAGAAAAATACATTAATACCGTTCAAACATTGCACTAATACTGATCAAATCAATAACATTAGTGTTAAATTATTGTTGTAATGCGAATTGTGGTCATAGAAGGTTTGTATTACATTTTAATAAAGTTTAATTTTTAATTTTCAAACTTTGCATAAATTTTATGTTGTATGCTACTCAACTTGCGTAACTATTTTGTAGACTTTAGATTAAACTAAATTAATTAAAACTTATAAATATTAATTTATTTTTTATTTTAACTAGTTAGCATGTGTTAAAACCGAAAGCCGAACCGAACCGACCGAAATAATCAGTTCGATTCGGTTCGGTTTACTAATATTATTCGATTAGGTTCGGTTCTCATTTTAGGTGTTATTCGATTTTCAGTTATTTCGGTTCGGTTTTAAGACCGAACCGACCGATGAACACCCCTACTTTGTAGGGTGAGTCATGGACGGGGATGGGGAATCCCGCCATTTGCATCTATATCAAAACTTATGGCTGACATATTCATCTTAAAAATGAAAATTGAACTAATCAGAGCATCAGAGGATTAAATATGTATTTTGCCAAAATTTATTTTATCCAATCTCCTTGTGCCAGGCTAGCAGTTCTTTTTTGCAGTTCATCTCTTTATTTATTTTCATTTTTTTTTTGTCTTTCCGTTCTTACCCTTCGTTTCTTCTCCCTTTCCTTCTTCAACCAGACCACCATTCACAAAGCTGGAAGAAACAAGCTTATACACTGAAGCTTTCACTCTCATTGCAGGTAAGGGTTTCTATTTTACTTATCTTTCTTTATACTTCTAGCTTAATTTTACACTGTATTAGCTCAAATTACTCGTATACTTTAAATCCCTAGATACGATCATCTAAACAACGGAGCGAAATTTTACATAAATTGTCCGAATCAGATCGACAAGGAAGAAACTCTCTGTTCAAAATTTCGGGCTTAATGCCTCCGCCGCCCCTGAACTTGTCCCATTTTGTCACTTAGCCGGCCAACTCAACCAATGTAACGATTCCTGCCCTGTTTATATGCCTGTGTGATATTAATTATCCCCTCAACTCATCTTGTGCATCATATTAGCTCTTCAATTCACCAAATGTAACACTTAATCAGAAAGCTGAAGGTGTATTGGGAGGCATACTTAATATCATGTAGGAACAAAAAGGGCCAAATGTATAACGATTTTTGAGTTGAGTGACGGATAAATTGAACACTAAATGGAGGGGTGACAAAATGGGACAAGTTAAGGGAGCTATGGAGGTATTAAGCCAAACTTTCTGGATAATTTGTTTCCATCGAGGAATTTGTAGTCTGTGATTATAAGATTTTGGAGTAAGTAGAAACATAAATCTTGTGTTTCTTTTCATTTGGAAAGACATTCCCGTGGTTTCAAAGTTTATAATTGCATTTGCAAAGATGAACTTCTTTCAGTGAAATTCTTAGGATGAAAGGGGATTTTTTTCTGCTTTAAAATGTTTTTATATAGTGATAAGAGGTGTCAATTTTGTGTTTTGTGTCAAAATCGTGTTATCTGGTATATATGTTTCATATGGTTATATCACATACATTCTAGAAAAATGATTTTTGTGTCAATCCTGTCTTGTTGTCGTATTGTCTTTGTAAATCGCGTTTTCGTGTCAGAAATTGCCACCCCTTATAAGGTCAAATTTTTCCCCAAACGTTTTTGGGGAAGTGTAGATATACCTCTAAACGTAAGAAATGGTAAAATTTTGTTATTCACATTTTCGATTTGGAGCAATTTTAGGTCCAAGTAACAGAACACATAGAACGAGACTCCTACATGTGTCCAGCCATCGGAAACCACTCATTATAGGGGTGGTTAATGGTGATTCCACCCCTACCCAGTCCTCCATTTTCATCTGCAGATTGTTGATTGCACCCAAGCAGATGAAGCATTGTGATTTCTTTTAACCTAGTCCAGTCCATAATGGTGTGGTTTTAGCCTGCCTGGGTAGAGGCATATAAGCTGTGTTTATTTATTTTTGCACTCCAAGCAGTTGAGACCCAATACTTATTTTTAGGTATAACACTCATTTAGCTCCCTAAACTAAAGCTTCAAAGTCAATTAGGACCTTAGACTGTCAAAATCATCAAATAGATCCATGAACTAAAACAAAATCATCAATTCAGTCCCCATCTTAAGCGAAAATCATCAATTGAGTCCTCATCTAAAATCATTTGGTTGAACAGTTTCAAACCCTCTTTTCTAAACTCATTTTAAGCCAACACAGAGATTATTACAGTCCATGTCAAATAGTCACAGTTTCTGATTTTAGAATAGAATGAGGATTCAATTGATGATTTTTGCTTAGTTCGAGGATCTAATTGGTGATTTTGATAGTTTAAGGTCCTAATTGACTTTAAAGTTTTAGTTTAGGGACTTAAATGAGTGTTAAGCCCTTAGTTTTAAATTAATTTCTGACACTCCCTAAATATGAGAGGCAAATTTGGACATTATTCCTCGTTCTATATGTTGGGAGAGGTGCAAATGAGATGGAGAAACTGCTAGAGTTTTGTTTGGAATGTTTGCTATTTCGATAAATTTGGATAGTTTCAATGAAAAAATCTGTCTTTGCAAATGGACGAAATCTCAAATCTGTGCCCACAAACTTTTAAACCGCATAGAAGTTACAAATGAATACAACCACAAGTATACTTTGCTACGATATTTATGTTTCCGCAGGGCCTTTACGAAGAAATGCTTGAGTTTTATCAATTCAAGCAAGTACAGAGGGAAGAACACTCATCAAACTGAAGGTATGAACAGCAACCATGCTTAACACCATTGATGGTCCTAAATTATAGTGCAATCCTGCATATAATTCATGACCAGTTTATCAGTGATGGCGAATGAAATCTCTGAAAGGACATGTGTGACCTTTGCCATTTGTGCAATTCACAATTGGAGCATTGAGCCAAATTTTAACAGAGGGACATCAAAGATCAGTTTGAAGTCTTCTTCCCCTTTTCTCGGAAAGAGGTAAAGTTTGAACTTCTAGTATATTTGTTGTTGTTGAAAGGCATTTACTTGATGTGAAACTGTGACTTGTTAAGTATAATGTACCAAAATGGTTTTAAGGCTTATGTGGAAGTGCCAATTTAGCTCCAACCTACAAAATAGCACAAGTTTAGGCTCAGGTTTGTGAAATGGTACCAATTTAGCCATGGGTAATGGAACTTGGGGCTAAATTGGCACCAATTTACTTACTTTGAGGCGTCAAGTTCCGTTAGGGCTAAATTGGTACCATTTCACAAACGTTGTGGCTAAAATGGTGCTATTTTGTACGTTGGGGTCAAATTGACACTTTCTGAAAAACCTTGAAGCCGTTTTGGTACCTTATCCCTTATTCTTTTGTAGTAACATATTAAACATGCCAAAAGCATATCATCTTTAACAGCATTTCACCATCGTTGAAGAATTCGAATTTGCCTGAGTTGCTTCTGTTAATGGGATAAGTTGGAACCTATGTTGCACGGAAACTTTGATTTTAAAGCGTCTACGTTTCTGTATCTGTTTCCGAAACCGAAACTCTTGAAAACTTATATATGCAACGTTCAGGTCATGGTTCCATAATTTGAAAAGGATAGAAACTCGTTTCGCAGGATGTAATGTGTTTTTGAGAAGTGGATCAAATACGAATCACATGTCCAATAAATTCGTAATGTTTTTTAGATCATCTTCTGTAAGCTTCCAAAATGAAAAATTGTTTTCTTACCTTTATTATGTGACTTCTATGTATTTTTTTTTAAGGCTGAATACATCATGGCCCCCTAAAATTGGCTAGAAAAACCGACTGCGCCTCTAAATTTTAAGGGTGTGTCATCAACTCCATGAACTTACTTACAATGACCTATTGCTTTCTAAACTTTCTTAAAATGACATATTAGCCCCCTGAAGTGGTTATAAGGATTTATTTGCTCCTTGAACTTGCTTAACGTGATCGGCATTTTAACTTGTCCATATCTCTCATTGTTCTACCATGTGGTCTTAGGGGGCTAATGATACATTTTAAACAAGTTCATGTGCTAACAAGACACCCTTAAAGTTCATGGGGTTGATCGGTTTTTCTGACCAAGTTCAGAGGTTCCCGATGTCTTAAGCTTTTTTTAATGTGTATATATATGTAAACAATTAAACGTACACTTATAATTTTATAAACTTATAGATATGTCCATATATTTTTATCAGGGGAAAGTATAAAAAGATACTTGTGGTTTAGCCAATTTGTGAAGTCAGGTCTGGAGTTTAAAAATTTGTAAACTCAGGTATGTGCTTTGTGTCATTAGCAGTTGAAGGATCTGTTAGCCAATTTGTTAGTTAAAAAACACTTGGTTTAGTCAATTTACAAAATTAGGCCTAATATGTTTTTTTAAGACAAATATCCTTGCTCCATTTAGGGTTAAATAGCCACAACAACAATTTTTAATGGAATATCCGAGTTTGCAATTTTTTAAACCATGGACCTGATTTTGCCAATTGGTCAAACCATATGTATATTTTTTATACTTTCCCCTTTTTATTATTTCCACGTTTCTGTTTTCTATATTTTTTAGAACTATTGTTTCCCGATTTCAGTTTCAGTTGTCGAATCCGTTAGTTTACGCTTCTATGTAAGATAGGTTGGAAACTTAGTATGCTTAACTGGATTCCACTTTGCTCCTGAGATCCTATTCATTGTCATCTGAAATTCCTGTTCTGAAATAGGTTTCAGTTGAGAAGACCTAACAGAGGAATAACACCATTTGCATTAAACACAGGCGGGATATCGGAAAACGGTGGACAAGAGAATCTTAATGGCGATGATTCTCCTGGTTCTGGAGGCACTAGATTGGGAAGAATAGTGAGTGCAGGTGGAAAACAGCTACTGCAGAAGCTGAATTCAGCAAGGAAGAATTTCCCCATGAAAGTATTTCTGCTTCTTTTAGGTTTCTACACAGCTAACGCACTTGCTACGATTCTCGGACAGACCGGTGATTGGGATGTTTTAGTTGCCGGAGTTGTGGTTGCTGCCATTGAAGGTATTGGCATGCTTGTGTATAAAAAGCCTGGTTCTATACCTACTGAGAGGTTGAAATCTTTTGTGGTTTTGATGAACTATTGGAAAGCCGGTGTGTGCTTAGGTCTTTTTGTTGATGCTTTTAAATTAGGGAGTTGAACGGCTGGAAGTGGAGATATGAATTTCGTGTTTCGTGTCAAAATCGTGTTATCTCATATATATGTTCCATTTGGTTATATATGATAAAATGCTAGAAAAATGACTTTCGTGTCAGTCCTGATGTCTCTGTAAATCGTGTACCACCCCTGGCTGGAAAGGCGTTAGGAAGGTGCAGGAGGGATTTCCATGTCGGTTCAAACGTTAAACCCTTGATACTGACTAAACAGATTAGCAGAATATTACTCCCTCCGGTCCACAATAGAAGTCTTTTAAGGTTAATGCACACTAATTAAGAAATGCAATTAATTTTAAGTAAAAGACTTTGTTACCCTTGTAATAATTGCATCCACTAGTAACTTTATCTATTCCCAAGATAAAAAAGTCAACTTAAATAGGGGTATATTTGGTAAAAATAAATTAATGTGCATAGATTTAAACAAAATGTCATGTATTGTGGAACAAAAAAGACTCTCTAGAAAGACTTCTATTGTGGACCAGAGGGAGTATAACAGTTAGACAGTTCTTGATAGTTTGAATGATTTGTTTAGCTTTTTTTTGTGGATGTTGAGGAATCGGAAGGTGCAGATTGTTCGTGTTTATATAGAGAGAGGAATCGATGTGCTGACTGGGTCGCTCATTATGTTGCTTCCTTTAGAGTTTCCTTTCTGTTGGGTTTCCATAACTTAGACAATAGTATAAGATAAGTTTAATACATTTGTTGCCTCCTATACTTGATTCAAAAGTTCAATTTTCTTATTCCGAACTTTCAAAAATTTCAAATGATCTTATATTATTATTATCGAATTGTGTAATAATCTTCTATTCTTGTTCAATTGCTTTCAATAACCTCATATTTTTATTCAATTGCATTCACCAACTCTATTTTTATCCAATTACATTTAATAATCTTAAAACTTTAATTGCCCTATGAACTTTTAAAAGACCATAATTATTCGTCTATCTGGCATTTTTTGGTATGTGGCGGAGCGTGTCTCCTATTTTCTGCATTCAACAAATTTTATTGAAAAATAGGGGTTTATTGAATACAATTAGATAAAAATAATGAGTTATTTGGAATTTTTTATAGCACGTACATGCCACTTCATTTGTCAAAATTGACAAATCAATAGTTTTGTGTGTAGGATGTCCGAATGAACTAATTATAGGTGTGTGATAGGTTTTAAAGCCAATTATAGATGTATTATACGTTATTTTAAAAATTCAGAGTGTCAATAGACAAATTTTACCAAATTTAATAGTTCAAATATGCATTAAACCTAAAAAAACAACTAAAAATAATATCAAATAATAAACAATAGTTGTAAATTGAACATAGCCACATGAAGTATTGGGCCTAGGGATGTAAACGGGTGGAAAACAAGATGGAGATTACATTTCTCATGCCTGCTCCCAATCTATTGGGAATTTTCCATCGCTGCCGGCAAAACCTAAACGGGGGATAGTTTTGTCCCCGTCCTCGTTGGGTCCTCATTCTTCGTTTTATTACATTGTTTTAATATATATATATAACTTATTCTATTTTTTCTTTATCTTATTGGTATTTGATATAATATAACGACAATTAATAATATTAACTTTGAGTTGAGGGACGAAAAAAATAATAAAATTGACCCAACTTTAAAAAGAATAAAAGAAATATATATACAACAAACCAAAAAATATGCTAAACCGGGGAATCCACAACCCGTGGAGAATATCGGGAATGGGTACGAGGAATTCTGTGAGGTGGGATGCTTATTCCCGTCCCTGCCCAATCCCCACTTGCAGGGGAAAAAGTATACATCTCTAATTCACGAGAATAATAATCGGGGATTTTCTCTCAAGGCGGATCCCCGATTGAACAGAGTATCCCCACCATGTTTACGTCCCTAATTGGCCCACTTACATCTACTTTTCTCACTTCGTATTAACTCTATGTTTCACTTTCAATTTATTTTGATGCTACTTCTCTATCCTACAACTAATGGCTAAATTAGATCTATGGTCACTGCATTTTATCCATTTTAACATTATGGCTATTGAATTTCAATTTTTAATGGTATGACCACTAAATTTTAGATTATTTAATACATGTGACCATCCAACTTTAACTAACTCCTCAAAATAACAGTTAACGACCTTAAAATGAAAATATTCAAGAATTAAAGTTATTCAGAACGACATTTACTATGAAATCACATTTTTTATTTTCCAAAATCACATTTTTTGGAGCTTTCTCTCTCTAAAAATTCACTCTCATCTTCTAACCAAACAACACCTAAATGACATCAAAACGAAATTTTTTAAAAATTAAAGTTCCTTAGAATATCATTAACTCTTCGAAATTTTTTATTTTGAAACCGTCAATAGTCGTTTTGAGGCGTTGAGTGGCCACCAGTATTAAAAAAAAAGTAAAATTCAGTGATCATACCGTTAAGAATTAAAGTTTAGTTGTCATAACGTTAAAATGGGTAAAATTTAGTGGCAGTAGGTGTAGTTTACCCTACAATTAATTCATTGGATTTTCCCACTTTACTCGACTAGTTACATTCATGTACATTTAATTTAATTAAAATATTAGCTTCTTACGTAAATTTGAAAGTTTTATTCATACGTAAATGATCAATATTCTTTAATGATTTGGCATGACAAGTTAAAATTTCCAACTCGAATAAAACAAAAGATTTATTATAATCAACCGATTCAGTGTGGGTGACGCTGAGGTAGAAAGTCTGAGCAAAAAGTGTTGTAGGAAATAGCGATGATGACAGGAATGACGTGAATTCCACGTGTAAAATGGAGAGAGTGGCTGGAACTTATTAGTAAGGTGAGAATCCAATACATAGAGACACGTTTTAAAGCTGTGAGGCCCAAAATATTGGATTTGGACCAAAACGGACAATATCGACATGATATTGGACTGGGATGTTACATTTATAAATACTATGCGTGCAGTGGCGAATACAAGATTTCTCGATTGGAGGGGCCGATTTTACACGTAGTGTGTAAAATTTTTTTTTGCTAAATCGGTGTCTAATAGAAAAAATTCAGATTTAGAGAGAGCCTAATAGGTGAAAATATTAGAAATTTGGATTTAAGAAAAACCTAATATGCAAAAAAAAAAAAAAAAAGAAATTTGGAGTTAATTAGGGCTTAACAGGCAAAAAAAAAAAAGAAATTTGGACTTAGAAAGGGCCTAACATGCCCTAAAAAATTTGAAATTCTAGATTTAGAGAGGACTTAACGGGACCTGGGTCAATTTTGGCGTACTAATATAGCATCCGAGCTAAATTTCTTGGAAACAGAGGGACCGAAATCACCACAACCTTAAATTTTGTGGAGACAGGAGGGCCAAAACTACTCCAACGGCCAAAGGGGTCTGTCCCCCCTGTCTTCGCCCCTGTATGGGTGCAATTTTAAGTCTTATTAATGGAATACAACTTTTTTACGTTTTGACCCCTTCAAAACGCAGAGTTCTAGCCACCTAATAAAATTTAAATTTGCACATCTTCTCTTAGTAAAAAAACTCATTTTCTGTTAATGAAATTTGAAATTACACTGTGTGATAATGTTATGGTTAAGATTATATTGTTTTGTAAGTGGAAGTTAAATCCGCTCTCCTTCAATAACTACAAGGAGTAATTCCTTTGACAGTATCCCTATATTTACCTGCAAATTAATAAGTAAAAAATAGGGTTGAATATCAATACATGCACTCTGATATTTAAGTTAACATTGTTTGATGAAAGGAAGGAGACGCAAATGATGATTGAGCCTTAACTATAAGTTTCAGCTTTTAGTTCAATTGGTTCCATAATATGATATTAGAGTCTTTTGGACCAAACAGTCGAGAGTTCGAGTCTTGGCAACCTTATTAATATATAGAAGGGTTAATTTCAAATATAACCATGTGGTTTCAAGTTTTGGCAAATAAATACCTGTGGTTTGATTTCGAGCAAATAAATACCTGTGATATGCTCGTTTTTCAAAAACGTGGAAACGGTAAAGACACCGTCTATATGCTGACGTGGCCAAGGGTAATTTAGTCAATAAAAATTAATTTCAAATAAATTGTTGTGGTTTGCGTGTTTTTTGCAAATAGGTATATGTGGTTTGCATATTTTTACAAATAGATACCCGTGGTTTGGATGTTTTTGCAAATAGGTATCCGTGGTATAACAAACCATAAACAAATGTTTAATTTAGGCAAATATTGTGGTTTGTTATACCACAGGTACCTATTTGCCTAAATTAAGCGTTTGTTTATGGTTTGTTATACCACGGGTATTTGTCTAAATTAAGCTTTTTTTATGGTTTGTTATACCACGGGTACCTATTTGCAAAAACATCCAAACCACGGGTACCTATTTGCAAAAATATCCAAACCACATGTACCTATTTGCAAAAAAAACACGCAAACCACAACAATTTATTTGAAATTAACTCTTATTGCCTAAATTACCCTCGGCCACGTCAGCATATAGATGGCGTCATCATCCGTTTCCGCGTTTTTGAAAAACGGAGCATACCACAAGTATTTATTTGCTCGAAATCAAACCACAGATATTTATTTGCTAAAACTTGAAACCATAGGGGTTATATTTGAAATTAACCCTATATAGAATTAAAAACACATGGGGAGATGGACATGTGTTATACATGCTATAAGCCCAAATGACATTTGCGTGTGGGGGTGTGTCAGAGATTAATATAAGATCTATAATTGCGCTTTAACTATAAGCTTGAGCTTTTAGTTCAATTGGTTTCATGATATGATATCAGAGCCTAAAACACGAATTTCAGAGACAATCCGACTGACACGATATGATCGACACAAAAATGATTATTTTTCTAGAATTTATATTTTACATAACCATATAAAACATATATATGAGATAACACGATTTTGACACGAAACCCAAAATTTGTCATATAGACAAGTCACTAGAATAGTAATGTGTCAAACACGCTTGAAAGAACCATATTGCGTATAATGTGATAGTCACGTGATAATCACTTGTTTGCCAAGTGATAGCTAAAAAAATAAATAAACATATATTTTTTTATTGTCACATGACAGTTTCAAACAATTGAATTAAGTAAATAACAATGCAGTTTCTGGCTGCAATTTCATACGTAAAAGTCAATCATTTCGAATGCAGTTATCATATCACTATTCATATAATTGTTTCTGTCTAGAATGGTTAAAGTGACTTTATTGAATTAAAAAAGAAAGTCCAATAACTTTATTGAAACAAAATAAAGTTCAGTAACTTTGTTAAAACTAACTCCAAACTTCAGTAACCATCGATACAGTCCATAACATCTGTATAAACTTTTTCTATATAATGCAAGTTCATAAATTCTTCTTAACTTGGAAAATTCATACTTATTGAGGTTCAACAATGGCAACCATCAAATTCTTAATGATCATATTCTACTTATACAAATTTACCATAGTTTCACCCTCTACCAATTCTCTTTCTCCTTCTTCTTCACCAAAATTTTCAGCCCTTTTCGTGTTTGGAGATTCAACAGTGGACACTGGAAATAACATGCACATCCCTACATTTCTCAAGCCCAATTATCTCCCGTATGGTCAAAACTACACAACTCACTTACCTACGGGAAGATTTTCAAATGGAAAACTTGTTCCTGATATGTTGGCTTCCTATTTAGGCATCAAGGAATCTCTTCCTCCGTTTCTGGATCCAACCCTTTCACTCGGTGATCTAATTACTGGTGTTAATTTCGCTTCATCAGGATCAGGGTTGGACGATTTGACTAGTTTGTATAGTCTATCCATCCCAGTTTCCAAGCAAATTCAACACTTTAAACGTTACATAAACAAACTTAAATTGGCTATTGGAGAAGAAACAGTTAATGCTATTGTTAATAGTTCTTTGGTATATATTAGTGCCGGAGCAAATGATTGGCTTCTCAACTATTATGACATTCCTACAAGAAGGTTAACGTACGACGTAAATGATTACCAAGATTTTCTACTAGGAAGGATCCAATATTTCATTAAGGTAAAAAATCTAGATAATGAGTTGTTTTTCGATATAAATGCGAGATTTTCTATTATGGTCTGGAATCAATTGGTACCAGACTAATTAGGAGATGACACATGAGCATCATTATTGATGTGTCACCTCTTGATTGGTCTTGCACCAATCGGACACAAACCATGATAAAATTTTCATATAGATGCTATATTGAATGAAAACTTTGATTCTAAAGCATTTCATGTTGTTTATGAAACTTTTCGAAAGCTGAAACTCTTGAAAATTTGTCTTCCCGTCTTCGTAATTTAAAATAAAATAAGAAACTTGTTTTTTAGGATGTAATATATTCTTAGATTTAGTTTAATTTTAATCACATATTTAATAAATCTCCAATCATCTTCAACAAACTTTCAAAATGAAAAAAAATAATTTTTTCCTTGTATTATGTAACTCGTATAGAGGGTGAGCCTTGACGCAACGGTAAACGTTGTTGTCGTGTGACCAAGAGGTCACGGGTTCGAACCTTAGGAGTATATTCTTATAATCTTAAAAAAATATTGATATATCGATATATATATTTTTCTTATTTACACGTTTTCTCCATGTTTCTATTTTCTACATCTTTTTTTTTTATAATTATAATTATCATTTCCATATTTCTATTTCTATTTTAGTTTTCACATCTGTTTCCATTTTCGTATAACATAGAGTTGATAATCTTGTTAAATCATTGGAAGCAAACATATTATCTATATTACAATGTTATAAACAGATCAACAAACTCAAACAATATTTTTAAATGTATATTTTTAAATGTTATCTCTAAACTATATGTCTAGTTCACCACGTCATTCCTGGGAAGGGTCAATAATTTGATGGTATGTTACACCTCAACCAATAAAGAAATAACACTGTATAATTAATTATATATATAATATATAATTCTATATCCTAAAATATAAACCCTAAAAAATAAATCCGAAATCCTGTGACAGATTGGAATAAAACCTATTGTATTGTACACACAAGCGGCATTCACATGCATGGACGTGAAAGTGAAAGGATTATAATAAATATATGGACTGACATCAAATTATTGACCCAATACATATATATGATGTGATGTCCGAGATACATAATATAATTTCTTATTACAAACCATATATGTCGTACGATTTTAGAACATTTTTAATCACAGTCTTGTATGATTTTCAATGACCCAACTCGTTTGTATTTTGGATTAATCGTATCGACCCATTTATGACCTAACACATTAAACTCCAACTCTGATTCGTTTAATTTGCGGGTTACAAGAATTGTATTATTGTGTCATGACCTATTGATGTCTATAATATATATGGCATGGTCCGCCAGACGCATAATATAGTTCTCTTTTACTAATAGTAAAAAACATTATATCGTAGGATTTTATTACATGTTGAATCACAGTCTTCTATATCCATTTCCTCCATTTTTCGAGTTATTATATGTAAATAACATAAAAAAAAATTAAACTTTCAGGAATTGTATGAAGTTGGTTGCCACTCGATAATAGTAAACGGATTACCTCCAATAGGTTCTTTGCCTTTCCAAATAACTTGGAGCATAGATAAACTTTTTGGAGTGGATCAGAATAAAGATACTCAAGTTTACAATCAAAATCTTATCAAGATGTTGCACGAATTGGAGTCAACTCTTCCTGGAATCCAACTCGTCTATGCTGATTATTATACCCCTATCATCGACATGATTAAATATCCTAAAAACTACGGTAATTACACTTTATATTTATTATTATTATTAGAGTAAATAATTTATTAGTACTTATATTATATATATATATATATATATATATATATATATATATATATATTATACTAGTTAGTTCCTGCATTTTAAAAAAAATAGATAATTCCTAAATTTTGTTTTCGCTAAACTCTTTAGTCATTTTGTTAAAATCAATGGTGAAACTAGACTTAATAAAATTAAAAATGACAAAATTACCCTTTATCTTATGGATTAAACATTTACTTTTTCCATTTTGTATTTTTCCATTTTCTTTCCAATAATAATATTGATGTCTCCAATATAAATGAATTGATTTATTAATTTTATATAATTATAGAACTAATTTAGGAATATAGAATTTTTTTATTAAAAATATTGCAAAAATTATAAAATTAATAAAGATATATAAAATTATAAATGTGATCTTTTTATTTTTAATAAAATTTGTGGATAAAATAAAAAAATATATAATCTTAAAAAATTATCAAGATTCATAATAACAATAATATTTAATACTTGTTTAGAAAGATGATATTAAATAATAAATAAAACGAGAATAAACAATTTAAGAGAATAAATATTATGTTTTTGATATACTAATATGTATAAATTTAAAATTATTGGTATATATATACTACATAAATTTAATTATGAAGATGTTGATTAAATTTGAAAACTAAAAATACAGTTTTTTATTTATATAAGGAAGAAAATTTTGTACTCTTATATATTAAAATAAAGTGCTAATTTTAAAAACAATTCATATAGTTTCACGTTTTCGCAGGTCGATATTTGTGGTTTTTTTTTTTGCCTAAAAATAACTTAGTGGTTTTTACCGTAGACGTGAAAAACCATTGACGTCGTTAAAATGCAGGGATATTTTCTGATTTTTTTTACACTTGTTGACTTTTTGACTAACTTTTCTTCTTCTCCTCTTTTTTTATGGAATTCCAGAATATCTAAATTCTAGAATATACAGATTCTGAAATTTTAGAAAAATGCAATTATAGAAATCTGAAATTATAAAAATAAAAAGAAAGAGAGAAGGGAGGGAGGGAGAGAAAATATGTATTAAATATAGATATTATTCGTAAAGGATTATTAATACTATTTTTTTATCAGGTTTTATCGAAACAACGAAAGGGTGTTGTGTTGAAAGAGACAGTGAATTCTTATCAATGTGTAGTCGAAAACTTGCACCATGTGAAAATCCCGATCAATATTTATTTTGGGATGGAGTTCATCCAACTTTAGCAACCTATACACACATTTTTAATTATATTATCAGTGACGTTATTCCTCAATTCTCGAAGAATCACACCTATGATGTTAATGGCGGAGGGATATGATTCCGAATGGCCCTTCATCTGAAAATAAAATACGGGGATGTTGCAATTGCACTCCTATACTATTCTCAGACTACGATGCCACTGCATATATAATCCCGTGTTTCATACATAAAAAAATATTTGATTTTTTTTCTAGTAGTATTGAAATATAATTAGAAAATACTTTTACTTTCTTGTAAATATAAATAAATAAATAAATATATATATATATAATTATTATTTGTTTGAAAAATAAGATCTCATATAATAGCTGTTCTTGAACCCATGAATACATCAAATACAAATTTTACACAAAAATGGAATTTTGATTTTTCTCCTAATGTAGGACATGTTATTAGACAAAATTGAATAAAATTATATAATTATTTTAAATACCAACAAACACCTTCTTTAATGGATAGTCGTGTTCGTTTATGAACAGTTGTGACCGTTTGTGAATAGTCATTTCTGTCCGTGTGCAGTTGTGTTCGTTTATGAACAGACATACGTATTCGAGTTCTATTTATACCAGTGTTCTAAAAATCGGCCAAGGCGCCGCCTAGGCGGTGATTTTTAGAACACCGTCCCGATTTCCACTAATCGGACGGTATAAATCGGTTGACCGATTTTTGGCCTCCCAGGCGGTTCCAGGTGGTCTTTTTAAAAAAATTGGCCCTTAAATTTTATATCAATTTTTTTAATTTAAGAAAAAAATTTATTAAATAACAAAAAAACTAAAAAAACCTTAAACCATCAAATGTATTTTTAAGAATATTAATTTCATTTTACTTTGACACATTTTGTTATAAATGTTATTTTATTGATCTATTTGTTATTTTTTTAAGGATATTAATGTAAATAATATTAAAATATGTATATTTTTCTATCCTAAATATTTTATATTGTTATTTTTATATAGTATAATTCATATATTAATTGTATTTATATAATACTTTATTTAATAAATAAATAAATACAAAATCTGATTAATCTCCGATTAATCCCCGATTAATCAATAAGGGCTCTGTCCGCCCGACTAGCGTCTAGCGTCTTTTACAATCTTGATTTATACATAATGGTATTGTCAAATTTGGAGGTTGTTGAAAAATAGATTCTCTGAAACTTTCACGATCTTTATCTGTTCATGTTGTTCTTGTTTTCCTACTCCGGATACGGTAAGAGTTCATTTGCGTAATATGTTGTATCCTGAGAGATGATCGTTAACATATGATAATAGACAAACCTAATTACTGTGAATTAGAAAATCTATCGCCCTCTCATCTCCTTATGTTGATATCTTTGCCTCCCGCTCTCTCTCTTTGTCCCATTCGCTCATTCTTAGTTCGTGGATCATCGTATCTCCTCTTGGTATGTCTCAGTGTATAGTTGATTCATGACTAGTGATACACAATCAAATTTTGTCTTTCTGCTGCAACCAACATCAACATATTCTACACTGTAAGAGATAACAAATGAACTCATTTACGTATTTAGATTATGTATGCGACAATCTCGACATTGGTATCGTGATTAATTAATTAATTCACTATAAACTTACTAATAAACTAAAATTAATTAAATTTACCAAATAGCCTAATTTTTTTAAACATAAATTTGGGCTTAAAAGGTTAAATAAATAACTTAAGGCTTAAAGGTAATATTTGGCGCCTGATCTATCCAAAATTTTATCATTTTTGACTCTTAATCTATTATTTAGTTATATTTGGCCTCTGATCTATCCCAATTGGTGAAATTTCACTCAATTTATATTAAAACTTAACCGAATCGTTATCTCATTAATAAGTAACGATATTTTGACAATTGAACTTAATAGATTTTAGATTAGGATTTGTTTTTTTATTATTTTTTCTTTTTTTAATCTAATTAATTATTTCCACATAATGTGGTAAAAAAACTTTAAGAAATATCACGTGTCAAGTTCAAGTGTCAAAATATCGTTACTTGTTAATAAGATAACGATTCCGTTAAGTATTTATACAAATTGAATGAAATTTCACCAACTTATATCGATCAGGGGCCAAATATGATAAAATAATAGATCAGAGACCAAATAATAAAATTTTGGATAGGTCGGGTGCCAAATAATGCTTTAAGCCATACCGTAATGAATTCGAATCCAATTATAAAACAAACATATATCTACGTAATACTAATAACTATTTTATTTTATTTTCTAAAAAAAAATATCTGCTTTACCATAAGATTCATATTTTATAAGATTTTACGAGCATTCTATTTTTATATCTTAATTTTTTTTTAAATAGATTTCTATAATATTTTAAAATTATTAACATCAGGTTCGACTTCGATGAACTTAAACTCTTATTAACCTTTTATCTTCACCGGGTTGAAAACCGGACCGAGTCTAGAAATTATATTTATTTATAGGGATAAAGTGTAAAAATACTTCAAATATTGTCATCTAAGAGAAATTTTATTTCTAACGTCTAAAATGATATAATTTTATCTCCAACGTTTGCAACCAAGAGTATTACCCCCTAATGTTGACAAGTTTGATCAATTTCAAACATCATTAAAAAAAACACAAATATTTTATTCCCGTATTCTGCATCACTTGCATATTAA
Organism: Euphorbia lathyris; assembly: GCF_963576675.1. Classification (NCBI taxonomy): domain Eukaryota; kingdom Viridiplantae; phylum Streptophyta; class Magnoliopsida; order Malpighiales; family Euphorbiaceae; genus Euphorbia; species Euphorbia lathyris. The sequence continues at coordinate 2,009,552 of NC_088914.1, forward strand.
TTTTTTTTTTGAAAGATCACTTACATATTAGTTTTTTCTATTTTTTTTTACGTTTTTTATTTTTTATAATAGAATTGAAAATTATTAACTTTTAAATTTTTTTTTGTCCAACTCGTACATAACACAATATAATTTTTAAATTTATTTTTCACGTGTATATATATGTTTGTGATCTATCATTGATGAGTAATAAAATGATGTACGCATGTATTATAGATGAAAATATTCATGATTGAGAAGACGCAACGGATAAATTATTTCTCAAATTGACTTAAATTGTTAATTTTTTGAGTAAAATTGCTTTTGATTGACAATATTAGAGATATAATTATAATATTTTAGACGTTAAGGAATTTTTTTAGTATTTTTATGGGTCAAATACAGGAATATCATAATTAATTACAAAATTATAACTAAGTTATATCACTAAACTTAATTCTTAATATGTTATTATTTTCTATATATTATGATTTTACACCATAATTTAAAAATTATAGATTCCAATTCATAAATCATAAACCCTAGAAAATATATTATAGACTTTTAATTTATAAATTCTAATCCTTAAAATATATTAAAAGTACTGATTTTACTAGTTTGACATAATCCAAAATTATAAGTTGACATAGTTGTAAATAGTTTTTGGAATATGAATTTATGTGTAATTTTCCCTATTTTTATACCTTGTTCCTTATTTGTACAATATGACAACGGGTCAAATACATGAATATCATAATTAAGTACAAAATTACAACTAAGTCATATCACCAAACTTAATTTTTAATATGTCATTATTCTCTATATATTATGATTTTACACGATGGTTTAAAAATTCTAGATTCCAATTCATATATCATAAACCCTAGAAAATATATTGTAGACTTCTAATTTATAAATTCTAATCCTTAAAATATATTAAAAGTATTGATTTTACTAGTTTGACATAATCCAAAATTATAACTTGATATAGTTGTAAATAGTTGTTAAAATATGAATTTCTGTGTAATTTTTCCTATGACGGTATCCCAAGAGCACATGGACCCGGGCCTGATTATCCATTTGATAGCTTCAGCCAGCCCACGAGCCCAACTACAATTTTTTCCCATTTCCTTTCAGATGTTTCTAAATTAGTAAAATTATGTGACAAAATGAATATATATATAGTCACAAAAAAAATATATGAATTAAATTGAAAATTTTGTGTAGCACTAAATTACCTAAGAATGTTTTGGAATTTAAATTTCCTGATGTTGCTTCCAAAAAAACTCGTTCAAAAAAATTTGATCATGGTTTTCAACTTTTAAATTGTTCTGATAATTCTTTAACTTATATAAAAGTGGAGGAGAGATCAGGTGTGACACATTGCTTATGATGCGACAAGCCTTATTGTGTGACAATGATTAATTTTGTAATTAAATAAAAGGAAGTGGCAAATTTGTAAATAAAAGAAAAGAGAAAATTGTTTTATTTTTTTATTTAAAATGCATTTTCCCAACTTTTCCAACCTTGTTTTTCAAAAAATTTTATACCGTTGGACTCGTCTTAATTAAACGGTCATTTTAAGATCCATGAAACTCAAGTAAAAAAAATTCCGGTGAACGGAATCCGGGTGGGCGTTTTCCGGCAAGCAAAAAAGTGTCCAGAAAATTTTCAAAAAAATCCAGAACATGTAAAACATTATTCTAAGAAACTTTAATTCTTGGGTCGAAGCGAGATTTCTTACGATTTTAGTCTCAATAAAACTTTTTTCTTAATTTTATCCATTTTACATGTTTCAACAATTTGTTGGGTAAAAACTGTAAGGAATCTCGCTTTGAGCCAAGAATTAAAGTTTCTTAAAATAATGTTTTACATGTTTTGGAATTTTTTGATAATTTTCTTGAAACGTTTTTTGTCCTACTTACGTTGTTCCAAATCAATGTACCATTTGTTCGAACATAATACTTATATTGTTCCAACAGAAAATTGTTTTATTTCTTTTTTTAAAAATACATTTTTCTGACATTTCTAACATCGTTTTTCGAAAAATTTTATACTATTAGACTTGTCTAAATTAGACAGTCATTTTAAGATCCCTGAAGCTTAAGTAAAAAAAATTCCGGTGAACAGAATCCGAGTGAGCGTTTTCTGGCAAGAAAAAAAATGCCCAGAAAATTCTAAAAAAATTTTAAAAAATGTAAAACATTATTCTAAGAAACTTCAATTCTTGGGTCGAAGCGGGATTTCTTACTGTTTAGTCCCAATAAAACTTGTTCCTTAATTTTATCCATTTTACATGCTTCAACAATTTATTGGGTCAAAACTGTAAGGAATTTTGCTTTGAGCCAAGAATTAAAGTTTCTTAAAATGATGTTTTACATGTTTTCGAATTTTTTGATAATTTTCTGGATATGTTTTTTTTGTCCTACTTACATTGTTCCAAATCAGTGTACCATATGTTCCAACATAATACTTGTATTGTTCCAACAGAAAAATGTTTTATTTCTTTTATTTAAAATATATTTTTCCGATATTTCTAACCTTGTTTTTCAAAAAAATTTATACTATTAGACTCGTCTAAATTAGACGGTCATTTTAAGATCCTTGAAGTTCAAGTAAAAAAAATTCCGGTGAACGGAATCCGGGTGGATGTTTTCTGGCGAGAAACAAAGTTCCCAGAAAATTCTTAAAATATTCTAGAAAATGTAAAATATTATTCTAAGAAACTTTAATTCTTGGGTCAAAGCGAGATTTCTTACGGTATAGTCCCAAAAAATTGTTGAAGCATGTAAAATGGATAAAATTAAGGAAAAAGTTTTATTGGGACTAAACCGTAAGAAATCATGTTTCGATCCAAGAATTAAAGTTTCTTAGAATAATGTTTTACATTTTTTGGAAATTTTTAAGAATTTTCTGGGTACTTTTTTTCTCGCCGGAAAACGCCCACCCGGATTCCGTTCACCGATATTTTTTTTTACTTGAGCTTCAGGGATCTTAAAATGACCGTCTAATTTAGACGAGTCTAATAGTATAAAAATTTTCGAAAAACGATGTTAGAGATGTCGGGAAAATGTATTTTAAAGAAAAGAAATAAAACAATTTTCTCTATCATCTCTTTCATTTTATTTACCAATTTGTCATCTTGCCTTTTTTAATTATCATCAAAACTACGTAGTTTTGTTATGTCACACAATAAGCTCATTGTCACAACTTAAGCCATTGTCACGCTGGATCTCACCCCTATAAAAGTGTCTAATAAATTGCAAAAAAAAATGCGAAAGATATATTGTACACGTCTTAAAAAAAATAAAATTAACATGAAACTACATTGTTTTATATTTCTCCTTTTATAAAAATATTATTATTAAAAAAATTGGAACCAATCTTGTTCATAAACAGTAATATCAAGCTTGGTCATGAATCTATATGCGATTTATGACTTAGGTCTGGCTAGGGCTGTAATTTAGCAAGCTTTGGTTTGCTCATGATTTGTTTGTTAGAAAATTAATGAGCTCAAACTTAACATCCTATTTTTAAGATTGTTTACGAGTTTTGCTTGCAAGAACTCATTAATTATGTTCATGAGCTTCGCTCGCGAATAACTATTTAATTATGTTCATTTGAAATTTATTTAACACGTAATTACAGAATTTTAAGACCTACAAAACTAAAGTTTACATAAAACTATGTTGTTTGATATTTTTGTCTTTATAGACATATTATTATTAAAAAAAATAATTGAACTAAACGTGTACATGAACAGTATAATCGAACTTGGGCATGAGTTTGTTTATGAACCTATAATCAAGTTAGGCTGCAATTGAGCCGAGTTTTGACCTGTTCATGCTTGGCACGTTAGAAATTTTTCGAGCTCGAGCTTAACAACCTATTCGCGAGGTTTTCTTACGAGTAACTCGTTAATTCTGTTTATGAACTTCGCTTGTGAACAACTCATTAATTATGTTTATTAATTATTTTTTAAACACAAAACTACATAGTTTTAAAACCTACAAAACTAAAGTTTACATAAAACTACATTGTTTTACATTCTCCTTTTATAGAAATACTATTATTCAAAAATAATTTAACCAAGCGTGTCCATGAACATTATAATCGAGTTTGGTCATGAACTTATAGTCGAGCCTACTCGCGAGCTTTTGAGCCGAGTTTCATCGTGCTCAAACTCAACTCGTCTATAAATCAAGCCGAATATGATCGAGTTTCTATTGATCCGAATATCGAGCCGCTCATGAATGACTCAGCTCATTTACAACCGTAGGTCCTACCTTATTGGCAGACCACTAAAGCCAGCGCATAGGGCTAAATGTGCCAAACCTAAATATACAACAATACTAGGGGTGGTAATGGGGTGGGGATCTGAACTGATAGGGATGGGAAATAATCGGAATATTTGGCGTGGGAGTGAGGGCGGAGGAAAATTTCCCTCGCAACCTAAACTTGAGTGGAGGCGGGAGTTAATATCCCCAAACCGTGAGAATATTAAGCTCCATTGAGGCAGAGTATTGAGCTTGGTCATGAACTTATAATCGAGCTTGCTCGCGAGCTTTCAAGCCGAGTTTTACCGTGCTCAAACTCGACTATTTTATAAATCAAGCCGAACACGACCGAGCTTTTATCGAGCCAAACATCGAACCTTACAGCCCTAGGTTCGACCTTAAAGGCAGACCACTAAAGCCAACGGGTAGGGCCAAAAATCTTAGGGACTAATCCAAATACACAACAATACTAGGGCGGAAATCCAAGCAGATGGGGATCGAAAATCACCGAAATATTGTGGCGTGGAAGGTGATACGTGGAAATTTTTTCCTCCAAAACCTAATCGTGAGCGGGGGTGAGGGTTAATATCCCCGAACTGTGAGGATCCCCACACTGCCCCGATTAAACCCATGGGGATCCCCGAAAAATCCTCATGAAATTCCCAAAATGGAATAAATATTATGGTTATAGGTTTGTTTACGTAATAATTGAATCCCACATGTAATTAATATTTATAGTTATTAGTTTAAGATTGTACTTGCAAAGATGAACATAAATTGATGGATAATAATTTAATCAAGGCCTACAAAATAAGGTGTAAAAAATTAGTTAAAATATCTTTGTTGATTGTTATTTGTGATGTTAAAAGATCATTTATAATATTAGTTGGGTTCAATCTCTATCAAATCTGCACTAATTTATTTCTTTTCTTCATTAATTTCTATAAATTTCTTATTGTTAAAAAAAATTAAGGCTTAATACATCATTTGCCTCTGAACTTGTCCAAAAAACTTGATTGGCCCCTTGAACTTTCAAATTGTCCCGATAGCCCCCTGAACATGCATAAAATGTTCAGTTAGCCCCCTGAACTTGCGTAAAATGTAATCAATTGATCACTCGGTCGCAAAAAAAAAGAGTAAGTTAAATGAGGAAGATGTATTTTACGAGTGTTAAAAAAAGTAAAACGACCAAAATCGGGGTACGTAGATCTAATATTAGAGAAGACAAGTTGTATAGCTAAACAAGTAATAACTTCATTTTTAATTTATTTTTTAATTATGTAATAACATTCTAAGATGCGTGGAATACATTTTCCACATTTAACTTACTTTTTTGCGATCGAGTGATCAATTGATTACATTTTACCAAGTTTAGTGGGCTAACTGAACATTTTATAAAAGTTCAGGGGGCTATCAGGACACTTTAAAAGTTCAGGGGGCCAATCAAGCTTTTTGGACAAGTTCAGGGGCAAATGATGTATTAAGCCAAAAATTAATTAATTAATAAAAATATAGGGTAGATAATTTATTAGTCCCCTAGTTTTTACCCAACACACTGTTTAGTTCCCCTATTTTGAAAAACACATTTTAAGGTCTCTATCTTTTGTTAATATTAACTTTATAGTCATTTTATCTATTTTTTTAGATTTTTAACCGAACATATCTTAGCTTTTAGGACAACCACGGTACAATACAACTTGATCATGTTACTCTGTTATTTTATATATATCTGTTTATGCTAAAATATAACGATTACAAGTCTAAAATAACTAGATAAAAGGACCAAATGGTTAATATTGGTAAAAGCTAGAGATCTTATAATGTGTTTTTCAAAATATGGGGACTAAACCGTATGTTAGGTAAAAGTTAGGGTATTAATAAATTATTTACCAAAAATATATTATTGTAATGGTTGTCTAAAGTTACATAATTTATTAGGCCACACCCTCAATTTGAAAAATATCTCAACAATTTTATAAATTTTTGTTCAGTTGTTTTGCTAGAAACTATATACTTCCTCCGAAATTAAGTTTGACTAGTCGAAAACCCGTACGATGCACGGGGTATGAAACTTTTATATAATTTAGATAAATAAATAAATTGACATATTTACTTTTAAATAATTTTAAAATTTATATTATGTATATTTGAAATTAATATATATTTTTTAATGATAATTCAAATTAAATTAATTTTAAAAATAATTGACTACTTTTTTTTATAGAATTTTAACTAAAGATGAATTATTTTTTTATTTTTACAAAATTCAATGATTTGTACTTTTTAGGAATTTTAATACATTTTCATATTCCAAATATTCTGTGAAACAATAATAATCAAATAGCAGATTGATTAAGAAATATATTAGAATATAATAAAAAATCAAAAATTGAATTAAACTATAATTAAAATTAAATATTATATTTACGATACAAAAGAATTACAATATAAGTTAAACAAAAATTTAATTAAACTACAATTAAAATTAAATATTATATCTACGATACAAAAGAATTACAATCTATGTTAAAATGGAAGCAACATCAATATATTATTCTATAAACTATTACAATCAATACTTTTCTAATGTTGCATATGAAGAAACTTTATCAATTCAATATGTTACATATAAAAAAATAAAATTCGTAAGAATTAGTCACAAATTCATCTTGATGATAATTATTTTGGTTGATGGAATTTCATGATCACCAAGTATTCGAATTCAATTATTCATTCTGCTACAGTAACCCAATATATCTAATTGAATCAGTTTAAGATGATGATTTCTCCTATTTTCATCTCGAAAATATTTCATCAAGACATTCGATCAATTTGTTCTTCATTCTTTCACTATATAGAATATCAGTCATACTCGCAGATATCACTTATTTGACTTCATTAATATTTTCTAATAATTATATATTCTTGAATTTTATAAGTAAAAAAAACAAACAAAAGAATTGAAAAAAAAATGAAGGGATGAAAAAGATAATTAGGAGAGAACCATCTTCCTCTCGGGTTTTTTTTTTTTTTGAAAATAAGAGAGAATGTCGAGACATAAGCGTATAAAGAGGAGAGTGAAAATATTTTTTGCCCATTAATTAAACATTTTATTTTTTCTTAATGAAGTATTAAGTCCATAAATTAATTTTAGTTAAATAGAATTAAATCACAATTGTAACCACTCAGTAAAAAAACGTTTTATAATTAATATGTGAAATTAATTATATTAATTAGAATCATTATGCTCAACATTTGAGAATTTGAAGAGATTCAAATAATAATATTTTCTTAATTAATATTTTTCAATAATTTGTCCTATGATCATATTTCATTTTCATCTGTTAAAAACTCTTGAAATACTAACAATTTTGTACGAACCATAATATAATAGTTAAAAATTATATAAGCCAATGTTGCAAAAGCAATTATCTCAATATCCATAATTAATGTACATTTTTAGGATTTTGAGCATCAAAATTTATTTTTATTTACCTTGATTTTGAATTCGTATCTAGCATAATCCACATTCTTCAAGAATAAACATCTTATCAAGCGTATTAGACGCTTACAATCTCCTTGTCTAGAAAATTGGAAAAAAATAACTTCTTGATAATAATAATAATAATATAACATAATTTATATTGAAATAAACTTAATTGTAAGTATAATATTTCAATATCTCTTTAATATTTTATTTAATATGTCTCAAACTTCAATGAACAACTATCTTGTGAAACTTTATATCTATTTGTACCAAAATGCATAAAAATAAAAAAAATACAATCCATATTAATTAGCTAAACTCAAACTAAAAAAATGAGTGGATTTCAACATGTTCCGAATTAGAAAAATTAATCTAACTTCAATTAAAACTAAAAATTGAGTTCATAAAAAGCCGAAAATCTAAATTTTAGTTAGAGTTAACAATATACTAAAAAAGAATGCAAATATAAAAAATCTTTATTTTAGTCATTTTGAAAAATAAATAAATAAAAAAGAAAACATGGATAAGGTAGCGAGAGGTATGGAATCTGGATAACGACAGAAATGGAATTTCATCTTTGAAAGATGAAACTATAACAACAATTGTTTAATAAAAATAAAACAACAGCACAATTGAGAAAGCCAAAAATTGAGTTCATATAAAGCCGAAAATCTAAATTTTAGTTAAGAGTTAGCAATCGAAACGATAACACCTAGCAACATATACTAAAAAAAAATATAAATTTACAAAATCTTTATTTTAGTCATTTTGAAAAAAAAAAGACAAATAAAAAAGAAAACATGGATAAGGTAGCGAGAGGTATGGAACCTGGGTAACGACATAAATGGAATTTCATCTCTAAAAAATGAAACTATAACAACTATTGTTTAATAAATAGAAAACAACAACACAATTGAGAACAAAAATAACTACAACATATGAAAAAAAATCGAATAATTACCTTGAGAAACATAAGAATTACTTGTAATTTTTGACACTTTTGTGTTTTCCGGTTTTAGTTGTTCATGCATCTTCTATTTCTGTCTAATTTCTTCAATTGAAGCTATCAGTTTGGAAAAAAACACAAATAAAAAAGAAAACATGGATAAGATAGCGAGAGGTATAGAACCTGAGTAACAATAGAAATGAATCTGAAAGATGAAACTATAACAACTATTGTTTAATAAAAATGAAACAACAACATAATTGAGAACAAAATAAATACAACATATGAAAAAATCGAATATTTACCTTCTGAAATATAATACTATCTATCGTGACCAATGAATATAATGGTGGAATACTATCTATCATGCTTTATATAGAAGTTTATTTGTGACTTTTAGATTTCCTTTGCTTTGTGTTTTTTCATCTTCCTGTAACTCTTTCTTTCTTTTATTATTTTAATTAATAGGCTAGTAATTATTTAATATATTATAAATATAAATTTGTTATTTTTAATTAATTAAATATTTATTTTTAATTAATTAAATATTTTTAATCTGATTTTTTACTACGTTGACAACTCATCAAAAAGACCTCTAAAACACTTCTTCTCATTTCTCTCTGCTTCTGGAATTATATATAGTATAGATTATTTACCCGGTAAATTACACCCATGATCACTAAATTTTACCCATTTTCATATTATGGCCACTGAACTTTATAGTTTTTAACACCAGTGGCAATTTAATGTTTCAAAACGACCGTTAACGGCTAAAAATAAAAAATCCAAAGCGATAATAATAGTCTAAGGAACTTTAATTCTTGAAATTTTTTGTTTTGAAGTTATTTAGGTTTTGTTTGGTTAGAAAAGAGAAAGTGAATTTTTAGAGAGAAAAAGCTCCAAAAAATGTGATTTTTGAAAATAAAAAATGTGGGTTCATGGTAAATGTCATTCTGAACAACTTTAATTATTGAATATTTTCATTTTGAGGCCGTTAACGATCGTTAGCGGTTATTTTGAGAAGTTAGTTAAAATTGAGTGACCACCGGTGTTAAAAAGTGTAAAGTTCAGTGACCATACTAGGAAGAAATGAAGTTCAGTGGCCATAATGTGAAAATGAGCAAATTTCAGTGGCCATGAGTGTTATTTACCATTATTTACCCTTTAAGTAGATTTAAACTCAAACTTGAATTTAGTATGATAATTAATTTTAGTGTAAGACCCGAATAATTTTATTTGTACAACTTAAATACTAGGATTGCATTGAGTTCACTTCGTTTTGATCAGCTTATCTTTGATTCTTTAGTTCATAGGTTAACTAGTAAAGGCATGTGCAACCGAACTTTAGGAAAGATTGAAAACACAAAAGAACCTAACATCTCGTGAGTTACTTTTGAGCGCTTAAGAGCAAACATCAAAAAGCTAACATCTAGTGTCAATCAGAGTGTCTCTGTAAATTGTGTTTTTGTGTCAGAAATTGTCACCTCTACTTTTAATGGCATTTGAAATTAGTTTCTCTAGCATTTGAAATTATTCTCTATAAATCATGTTCTTGCGAGCTACTTTTTTTTTCCTTACCTCTAACCTTAGCACCATTATAACCCAAATTCATGATTGTTCTTTATATTATTTTAGTCTTAACAAAGCGGATGTACTTGGATGAGCGTGCAAACCCATATTGACTCATAGTAAGTATAAAGATGAGAGTAAACACCAAATCACTTAAATTTTGTACGATTGAATGAACCACCATTTGTGAGGTGTTTATATACTTTATCCTTCACGTTTGTTCGGTTAAGCATGTCTCTTTTCGTTCAAATGTGAATTTTTGTAATTAGAGTGCGACTTTTTTAACATTATTTACATATTTGCTTTCTAATGCTTACTTGTACAAATGTTTAGTTGGAGTCAGTCACTTGGTTAAACACAAAGGTTTTTTAGTTTGACTAGTCCTTTTATGTGTTTGGTTTAGTATCCTTATCTCAACCAACAATGATATCCAGAGCAGGAAGACCGTCTGATCAAACTAAATAGGAATAAATATCTCTCAAGACACGTGCACCAATGAGATACACGCCGAATCCTCCTCGGGTTAAAAACCATAATTGACACTTACGACTAAAGCATCTTAATTCTACTACATTACTAACTACATAAATACATCCATCAGTCGAAAGCCAACACATATTCTCCAAAGAATCTAACATGAATATCGACGCTGATCACCGCATTTATACCTGGCTCCATATAAATGTAGAATGCAACTTCATAGTCAATGTACATACACACATCTATTACAATTTACTCTCAATTGCTTAGCGATCTCATCCCCATCTCCGCTAACTTAGATATCTCAGTCGAGTCATCAATCAACAACCTCGCCTTAATCATCTTTCCGTTTTACTTTAGGAATAAAAAAAGTTCTCATATGCATGAGTCGAAAGCCAATACATGTTTTCTAAGGAATCTAGGGTGAATATCGATGCCAACTACCGCTTTTGCCCATGACTCCCTACAAATAGAATGTGATTTCATAGTCAATGTAGATACGCACATTTATTACAATTTACTCTCGGTTGCTAGCGCTCTCATTCTAAACTCCGCTAATTTAGACATCTCAGTGGAGTCGTGGTTTTAGACATCTTAGTGGAGTCATCAGTCAACAACCTTACCTTGATTCTCTTTCTGTTTCACTTCAAACATCGAATAAGTTCTCACCAGCATCGAAGTACTGTCACACAGATCCTCTTGTATCATAAGCTAAAGGGTAAATAATTTATTAGTCCCATTCTTTTTACCTAACGCACTGTTTAGTCCATCTATTTTGAAAAACACATTATAAGATCCATTTCTTTTGCCAATATTAACCTTTTGGTCCTTTTGTTTAATTCTTTTTAGATTTTTAACCGTTATATTTGGCATAAACAGATAGACTAAAACTAATAGAGTAATATGATCATTTTGTATCTATTATGGCTGTTATGAGAGCTAAGATATGTTCGGTTAAAAATCTAAAACAACTAAACAGAATGACCAAATGGTTAATATTGACAAAAGATATAAACCTTATAATGTATTTTTCAAAATAAGGAAACTAAACAGTGTGTTAGGTAAAAAGACAATGACTAATAAATTATTTAGGGTAATTAATTTATTAGTCCCTATATTTTGACAAAACACACTGTTTAGTCCCTGTATTTTTAAAAACACACGGTAAGGTCCCTAACCTTTTTCTCGATAAACTGTTTAGTCCCTAACGTTTTCTCGGTGAACTGTTCAGTCCCTAACATGAGTTGAGAATATGGAGGAAATTAAACTCACCATTAAAAGTAAGAGGATTTCCACCTTCAATTCGAACAGGAAGAGTAAGCGAGAGAGATTTGAGTCGATTTCTACCTTCAATTCAAACAGGAAGAGTGAGCATGAGTGATTCGATTATGGGTTAGAGATTCAATCATTTCTCCATTTTTTTGTGAGCGCGAGTTGTGAGAGAAAGAAAAAGAGGTGGAATTGCTTTTGACTGTTAAATAGTAAAGGGTAATTTAGTCATTTCCGAATTCATAAACGGTAAAAAATCTAATAAACAGACGGAAGGACTAAACAGTTCACCGAGAAAAAGGTTAATAACCTTACCATGTGTTTTTGAAAACACAGGGACTAAACAATGTGTTTTATCAAAATATAGGGACTAATAAATTAATTACCTAATTATTTATCCTAAGGTAAAATAAGTAAACAACATAATTATTGCTTAGTGGAATATAATCCAATAATGTGAGAATTAAATAGTTATTGATGAAGGCCAACCTATGCATGTGACAAGTAGGTACAAAAAGTTTTTGCAGAATTTTGCAGATACCCAATCAATAGAGAGAATTGGGCCAATTTTATAGCTATTTTTCTCATTTTGCATTTATTGTTATTCTACCTCTTGTTTTCTGCAACAACTCATATTGAAACTTTCCTACTTTATTCAACATTTAATTTCATTATAATATATGCTTTTTATGCAATTTTGAATGTTTTACTCTATATATCAAGTGAATTATTGAGTTACATGGACCGTTTTCACTAAACTTTTATGATTATCTTTAAGACCTAATACACAAATAACCCCTGAACTTGTCCAAATGTTGCAACTGCCCTCCTCAACTTTCAATTGTAACAACTTACCCCTTAAACTTGTCCAATTGTAAAACATAATCCCAAATTGAGATTTTTTTACCCTGTATTTGAAGCAACCGTAAAAAAGTTTCCCCGGATTCGTATCACGCCAAAGATCTGATTATCATACTCCACGAGCGTTGCAGATTTTGTATTTCACGTGTTTCTTCAATTGCAGTCCATGTCAGCAATTTGGGGTTGTGTTTTACAATTGGACAAGTTTAAGGGGCAAGTTGTTACAATTGGACAAGTTTGAGGGGTAAGTTGTTACAATTGAAAGTTGGAGGGGGCAGTTGCAATATTTGGACAAGTTCAGAGGGTTATTTGTGCATTAGGCCTATCTTTAAATAGACTATTAGTTACAATTTGTTTCAATAAAATCATTCAATTTTGACGTTGTTTCAAAGAATAAGGTGTAAAAATACTTCTAATATTGATAATTAAGAGTAATTTTACCATTGACGTCTAAAATTGTGTAACCTTATCCTTTAACATTAGCCGTCAAGAGTAAATTTAACCTTAATGTTGACAAATTGAATCAATTTGAGAAATAATTCATCAAATTATATTCTCAGTCACAAATTTTATCATCTGCGCTTTACATATGCATTATTTTATTAGTAACAGATCACAAACACATGAATAGATGTGACAAACAAAATCAAAAATTAAAAAATTATATTGTATTTTATTCGAGTTGAACAGAAAAATTTAAATATTTCGTGGAATTTAAAAATATTAATCTCCAATTCTATCACTAAATCACAAAAAAAAATGTAATTTTTTTTAGGACCAACCGATATGTAACCGATGCAGAATAAGTAATAAAACTTTTGTATTTCATAATATATCTGAAATTGACCCAACTTACCAACTTTAGGAGTAAAATTGTTCTTTGTTATCAACGTTAGGGTAAAATTGCACAATTTTAAACATGAGGGATAAAATTGCTCCTAATTGTCAAACTTATGGGTATTGTTGCATTGTATCCCTTATTTCAATAAACTCACTTCAGGGACTTCAAAAGTAAAAGAATACTGAAAAATGATAGGGCTGTCACGTCATTAATAGTTAATTTCAAACCTGGCCGAAACGACTGTCACCTAATTTATCGAAACGACACATGTTAGCTAGGTGGTAGGCACATATCATTTCAGTCAGTTAGGTAGTAGCTACGTTTTATCTAGGTGGCAGTCGTTTCAGTCAAGTATGAAAGTTAAATGATTGGTTAAATGGATAGTTGGTCACTAATTTTTTATAATTATTTTAAAATAGTCACAATTTATCTAAATAAAATCATTTCAACTTTGAATTTTATCTAAATAAAGTTAATTCGACAATTTAAAAGTAAAAAATCACTAGAAAATGACGTGGCTAACGCGTCATCAATAGTTATTTTTCACACTTGACCGAAACAATTGCCACCTAATTGATCGAAATCACACATGTCATCTTGTTTTATACAACCAACTCATATTGAAACTCTCCTACTTTATCCAACATTTAATTTGATTAATATAAGCTTTTATGCAATTTTGAAAGTTTTACTCATTATAATTATTGAGTTAAATGGACCGTTTTGAATAAACTTTTATGAATATCTTAGTTAATTATAAATTCAATTTGTTTCAATAAAATCGTTGAAAATTTTGTTTCAATAAAATCATTTCAGCAACTTTAAAACTAAAAGGATACTAAAAAATGATATGGCTACTATGTTATTAATAGTTAATTTTCAAACTTAACCAAAATGATTGCTACCTGTAGTTGACCGAACACATGTTAGCTATGTGGCAGGCACGCAGGGACAGATCTAGAGAGAGGTTTGGGGGGCTTGAACATCCACTGGTCGTCAGAAAGCGCTAAAAATTCTACAGAAATTGTGTACAAGTTTTTAAATTTTTAATGTAAAAACACTAAAAATATTAATGTAGTACCCATAAAACACAAAAGATAGTGAATCCTAGATCCGTCACTACAGGTACATGTTGTTTCGGTCAGCTAGGTGCGAACCATGTATCATCTAGGTGGCAGTCGTTTCAGTCAGGTGTAGAAGTTGAACGATTAGTTAAAGGCATGGTTGGTCACTAAACTTTTATGGTTGTTTCAAAATGATCACAATTTGTCTAAATAAAATAATTTTAACTTTGAATTTTATCTCAATAAAGTCATTTCGACAACTTCAAGTGCAAAAAGACACTAGAAAATGATGTGGCTGCCACATCATCAATAGTTAATTTTCACACCTGACCGAAACGACTGACACCTAGTTGGTCGAATCAACAAATGTCAGCTAGGTAGCAGGCACATGTCATTTCCATCGGTTGGGTGGTAGCCACGTGTCATCTAGGTAGCAGTCGTTTCAGTTAGGTGTGAAAGTTGAATGATTGGTTAAATGCTCAGTTGGTTACTGAAATTTTATGGCTGTTTCAAAATGATCACAATTTGTCTAAATAAAATCTTTTGAAATTTGAATTTTATCTCAATATTCGGTAACTTCAAGAATAAAAAGGCACTAGAAAATGATGTGGTTGTCACATCATCAATAGTTAATTTTCAAACCTGGCCAAAGTGACTGTCACCTAGTTGATTGAAACAACACATGTCAGCTAGGTGGTTGTCACATGTTGTTTCGGTTAACTACATGGCAGTCATATGTCATCTATGTGGTAGTCGTTTCAATCAGGTGTGGAAGTTGACTATTAATGATGTGGCAACCATGTTATTTTTTGACATCTTTAAAGGCAAAGAGACACTGAAAAATGATGTGGCTGCCATAACATCAATAGTCAAGTTTCACACCTGACCAAAATGATTGCCACCTAGATGACATGTGGTTGCTACCTTATTTGACCGAATCGACATGTGTTAGCTAGGTGGCAGATACATGTCGTTTTAGTTAGTTAGGTGGCAGCCACGTCATTTTCTGACTTTTTTAAAAACAAAAAGATATCAGAAAATGATGTGACTGTTATAACATCAATAGTCAACTTCCCCATCAGACCGAAATGATTGCCACCTAGATGACATGTGACTACCACCTAGTTGACCGAAGCGACATGTGTTAGCTAGGTGGCAGACACATGTCATTTCAGTTAGTTAGGTGACAGCCACGTCATTTTCTGACTTTTTTAAAAACAAATAGACATTAGAAAATGATGTGACTGCTATAACATCAATAGTCAACTTCCCCATCGGATCGAAATGATTGCCACCTAGATGACATGTGACTGCCATCTAGTTGATCGAAGCGACATGTGTTAGCTAGGTGGCAGATACATGTCGTTTCAGTCAGTTAAGTGGCAGTCACGTGTCGTTTCAGTGAGCAGTGAAAGTTGACCAACGATGATATGAAAGATACATCATCTTTCCGGTGAAGTTGTTTGAGTGACTTTATTCGAACAAAATTCAAAATTGGATGATTTTATTGAGATACATTGAAGTTGAGTAATGAAGGGCGTGTTGAATGTAATACATTGTGGAATAAAGAAGTGGTGACAACATAGCAATGTATGCAGAGAATGAACAGATTGAGGTTGGAATGGTTGACCGTGGGTAAACAGCAGATTACGAGACAATAGCAGAATTTGAGAATGACAAAGGCGAGAGTTTTGGTGGACAGAAGATGGAAAAAACCTCAACCCGGATACCTAAAACGCAATCTAGACAATGCATTATTCCCAGATTCGGGATAGCTAGGTAAACTCGTTCTAATGTTAATGTTTTAATGTCTATTTCTATTCCTGTTTGACTTGTTGATGTATTAGCACAAGATCCTATTTCTGGATAATCAATAAAATCGATCATTTTTTGTGAAAAAAAATATGCTTGGCTACTCAATCTTTTACTATTTTTTGCCTTTTTATTTAAAAAACCGTCAGTAAATTGCAATAACAAACAGTAAGGGCTTGAAAGTTCAGTGATCAAATAATTCATTTAAATGTGAATGATTATAGCTAAAAAAACAAATATTTGTCGCTTTGCATTTATTGTCATGCCACGTCTTCTTTTCTACAACCAACTCAGATTGAAACTTTCCTACTTTATTCAACATTTAATATAAGCTTTTTATTTAATTATTGAAAGTGTTACTCTATATATATATCAAGTGAATTATTATAGCTAAATAACATATTTAGGCTGTTGATCTTTCAAATCTTTTGATTTGACACACATAAAATGAAGTTGCAAAGGATAATGCCAAAATTATTAAAGTTGTTCCACGACTTCAAAAGCAAAAAAAGTAGACTGAAAATACAATATAATTTGATTTCTTATTATTAATAGTTAACTTTTGCCGTTGACTGAAATACTATGCGATTATTATCTAGATAACACACGTCGCTTCGGTTTGTTGGGTGCTATCTAGACGACCTATCCATAAGTCCGAATATCCGCCCGGTCCGCTCGGACCCGTGTCCGTTAGGCTGGGCTTGGACAATGATAATTGTTGTTAGACCAAGCTCGACCCAGACTCGTTAAAGTCCGCCTATTTTTTGGACCGGTTTGGAATTAATAAAAATAGCACGGGCCGGCCCAGGCCGGCCACCTAAATTTTATAGATTTATATATTAAATATTTATTTTTAAGTATTAAAAATTATTTTTTATAATTAAAAAATTATGTACGTATATTTAGATGGGTTTACATGAGCTGGGCTTGTGATTTGATTTTTAAGCCCGAGCCCAGTCCGAGTCCGAGACAGTTTAAATTACTAGTGGACTGGGCTTGGACTGAACACTTTTATAGAAAAGTCGGCCTGGCCCGAACCCGACCCATGACCAGGTCTAGATAGCACCCAACTGACCGAAACGATATGTGGCTACCACCTAGCTCACACATGTTGTTTCGGTCAGCTAGGTGATAGTCAGATATCATCTAGATGGTACCATGTGTCATTTCGGTCAGTAATGAAAGTTTGCTATTATTGATGTGACAAAATACGTTATTTTTTCGATGTCTTTTTAATATTATATTTGCAAATCAATCAAATCACATTTTTTTATTTTTCCTTTTTTTTAATAAAATAATTTCAACGTTAAATGCACCGTTCGTCACTAAACTTTCATGATTCTCTTAAACTGATAACTCAATTTCAATTTATCTCAATAAAATTACTTAATTTTGAATTTTGTCTCAATAAAGTCACTTTATTGACTTTAAAAGTAAAAAGACACTAAAAATATGATGTGACTTTCATCAAAAAAAAAAAAAAATATGATGTGACTTCCACGTCTGCACTAATCAATTTTCACAGAAGACTAAAATAATATGTGGGTGCCACACAGCGCTGACCTAAACGACACGTGATTACCACCTAGCTGACACGTATCATTTCAGTATTTATCTATTGAACTATATAAAATAGGGTAAATAATTATAACGTCCTTATGTTTTTGCTTAACATACTAGTAGGTCCATCCTATTATTATAAGATCCTTAAGTTTTATTTTAATCAACTCTTTAGTCCTTCCATATATTTTTGTAGATGAAAGTCCAAATTGCCCCTAGTTATTTACATAAAAAAACTTAGTTTTTAATTTCAAATTTAATCGAAATAGTTTTAATAAAGTTTATGAAGTATATATATACCGAAATTTATATAATTGTATATACTAATCATTAAAAATGTATTTTTATTTTCTTAAATTTTTATTTTTTTAATATAATGTCTTTAAACTAGCATTAAATATTAATAAATTTAAAAAAAATCATATTTTTTTTCATTTATAAAATTTATTAGAGATAAATAAAGATTACTTTTTACAATTTATATAGTTTTGCTCTTATTTTGATAATTTTTTTAAATATTTTTCATTCATTTTTTTAGTAAATAAAATTTAGGCTACTAAATTAAATTTCTATAATTATATAAAATTTAATAAATTAATTACTCAATATTGTAGAGATTATGCAGGAAAAAAAATATTGTAGAGACTATGTAGGAAAAAAGGAGAAAAATACATAAAATAGGAAAAATAGATGTTTTATTATTAAAATATAGAATAAAGGGTAATTTTGGTATTTTAAAATTTATTTGGTATAGTTTGACCATTGACTCAAACATAAGGACTAAGGAGTTGATGAAACTAAAAACTGATGGACTATATAATTATTTCTAAAAACAGAGGGACTAACTAGTGTATTAAGTAAAAACTCAATAACTTTATAATTATTTACCCTATAAAATATGAGTCTTTATCTTTTGAATTATATAAAAAAATTATTTTATCTATGAAACTAAAAAAAGAAAAAGGGTTCAAAAAGAATATTTAAAATAAATATATAACTTTTTCCATAGTTGAGGTTGGCAAACATTAAAAATAGGCTTAATAGTCATTCAACCCCCTAAATTTATAACTTTTTTTACCTGGCCCCCTCAACTTAGGGGACAACCTCTCAACCCCCTCAACTCTCCAAAAACATCACATACAACTCCTTACACTCCTATGTTCGGTCAAAATATTGACCCGCGTAGAAAACGCGCTTGACTGTTGACCACACCAATGCCACGTGTCACTTTTTTATTAAATTTTTCCAAGTGATTTCACCTCGACGACCACTATCGCCTACCTCAGCACCTCGATAAGGCTGCGATGATAAACAGCGACAACACATCGCATACAATAATCACTTAGAAAAATTTAATAAAAAAATGACACGTGGCATTGGTGTGGTCAACAGTTAAGCGCGTTTTCTACACGGATCAATATTTTGACCGAACATAGGGATGTAAAAGGCTGTATGTGATGTTTTTGGAAAGTTGAGGGGGTCAGGTGAAAAAATTACAAGTTTAGGAGGTTGGATGTCTAACAAAAATATGGAAAAATATTATTGCTTCTATCACATATCTAATTCAGAATTTCCAAGAAGAGGAAATTAAGAAAACTATATAAAAAATTATTTCTCGTGTAAGAAAAATTTAAAGGGTGAAAGAAAAATATATTGAAAGGTCGAGAGAGAATTTACAAAAAAAAAAATTAATTATTACGTTTTTTAATATTTATATAGAAGTTTTATGTGTAAATCATAATAAAATTGAGGCTTAATACATCATTTGTCCTCTGAACTTTCAAAGTGTTTCGATAGCTTCCCGGACTTGCAGAAAATGTTCAGTTAGCCTCATGACCTTGTGTAAAATGTAATCAATTAATCACTCGGTTGTAAAAAAAAGTAAGTTAAATGCGGAATATAAGTAAAACGACCAAGGTCAGATTATGCGATTCTAATATTAGAGAAGAAAAAGTTTTATAGTGAACAAGCAAGAACTTCTTTTTAAATATATTTTAATCTATTTGTGAATTTTTGTAATAACATTCTAAGGCACGTGCAACATATCTTTTGCATTTAACTTACT
The DNA here is from genome assembly GCF_963576675.1 of Euphorbia lathyris. NCBI lineage: Eukaryota > Viridiplantae > Streptophyta > Magnoliopsida > Malpighiales > Euphorbiaceae > Euphorbia > Euphorbia lathyris. The sequence continues at coordinate 2,029,762 of NC_088914.1, forward strand.
TTTTTTACAACCGAGTAATTGATTACATTTTACGCAAGTTTAGTGGGCTAACTGAATATTCTGTGCAAGTTCAGGGGGCTATCAGGATACTTTAAAAGTAAAGGTCCAATCAAGCGTTTTGGACAAGTTTAGAGGGGCAAATGATGTATTAAGCCTAAAACAGAGGAGCATTTACTTTTTCATAATTCATAACATATTTATCACGTGTTGTTTTTCAGTCAGTTAGGTGACAACCACATATCATCTAGCTGGTATCACATGTTATTTCGGTCAGCAGTGAAAGTTGACTATTATTGATGTGACAGTCATATCTTTCCGATGTCTTTTTGTTTTTGAAGTCGCCGAATTGACTTTATTGAGACAAAATTCAAAGTTAAATGTTTTTATTAAGATAAATTGAAGTTGAGTGACAATTTTAAAATATTTCATCGAATTTAAAAAATATTAATCTCTAATTTAATTATAAAATAATAAAAAATGTGAGATTTTTTTTAACCAACTGATAGACACTTGTACAGAATAAGGAGCAAAATATTCGTATTTTATAATTATGTCTGAAATCAATCCAACTTATCAACGTTAGAGCTCAAATTATTTTTAATAGCCAACTTTAAAAGTAAAACTGTTCCATTTTAAACGTCAGGGCTAAAAATTACTCTTAACTATTAATATTCGAGGTACTTTTACATCTTATCCCAAATTTCAATTGCTAAAAATTTTAGGTTACTCCGAGATTAATCATCCGACCAATCAAAGTTTCACCTCTAATATGATTGTTTCTTACATGGGTTAAATATATCGTTGCTCACTGAACTTGCATGGTTGTTTCAAAATGATTATTCAGCTTGAGTTTGTATCAATAAAATCACTCAATTTTGAGTTTTGTCTCAATTAAGTCACTCCAGCGATTTTAATGGTTAAAATGTATCAGAATGATGTCATGGCTAACACATCAACTCAGATTTTTAAACGACACGTGACTTCCAGGTGACGCGTACGTATATGTCATATATCGTTTCGGTCAGAGTTCTGAGTTGACTCATACTGATATGTTATTGTGGTATCATTTTGATTCATTTTAATCACTGAAATAGTCAGAATGATTTAATTGAGACAAAATTTAAAGTTGAATGATTTTATTGAGACAAATTGATATTGGGCTTGATACATCATTTGCCTCCTGAACTTGTCCAAAAAGCTTGATTGACCTCTTGAATTTTTAAAGTGTCCCGAGAGCATCTTAAACTTACATAAAATGGTCAGTTATCCCTTTGAACTTGCATAAAATGTAATCGATTGATCACTCGATTGCAAAAAAGTAAGTTAAATACGGAAAATGTATTTCACGCGTCTTAAAGAAAATAAAACAATCAAGATCGGGTATCACAATTATAACATTAGAGAATACAAAAAGGTTTATAGTGAGCAAGTAATAACTTCATTTTTACTTTATTATTGAATTATGTAATAACATTCTAAGACACGTGGAAAACATTTTCCGTATTTAACTTCTTTTTTTGCTACCGAGTTTACGCAAGTTTAGACGACTAACTGAACATTTAATACAAGTTCAAGAGATTATCGAGACACTTTAAAAGTTCAGAGGACCAATCAAGCTTTTTAGACATGTTCAGAGGAAAAATAATGTATTGAGGCTTGATATTGAGTGACCAGTTTGAAACAACTAAATAAGTTAAATGATGAATTGTGTATTTAACCCTTTCTTATACCAATCATCAAACTCGCCCAAAAAGTGATTTTCCTAGAGACGTAGCTACCACGTAATCGCTCAATGGGGTCCACAGTGAAATAATATTTAAAAAAGAATCTTATATATATAAATTATATTTATAAAATTGTATAGAATTTTGACCTATATTTATAAAGGGTCAATTTTCTAATAAAATCTGTCATTTCACAATTTTTATAGATCCATATTTATGGTTGATAAAATTTTTAACTTTTCAAATTTAATTGATAACAACTTGAAAATAAAAATTTTAAAAATTAAATAATATTTTAAGTAATTTTAATTCTTTAATTTTTTAGATTTGAACTTATTTATGTGTTGTTTTTTTAGGAGAGAAAAAGTTAATATTTAGAGAAAAAACTCTAAAAATGATTTTAAAAAATAAAAATTATGGTTTCATAGTAAATATGATACTAAACAACTTTAATTCTTGAAAATTTTGATTTTAAGGTCGTTATCAACAAAATTTGACAAAGTCAATAAAAATGAAAATTTTGTAAGCCATTTTGGTTTATAAGAAAAAAATTCACTGTAAAACATAAAACTATATGACATTTATTTGAAATTAACCTTTATAAAATTGTATAGAATTTTGCCTATATTTATAAATTTTATAATATTTTGACTCCATTAATTTTTTTTCAAGAAATTATGTATACAACAATTATATTTACAAAATCAAATGTAAATTCAAATATTTGTACTCATTCAATTGAAATTCTGGCTAGGCCATTTATTTAACATAGTAAAAAAAACCATGATTAAGCTCTGAACTTTATCTATTTTAAGGATTAAATCCATAATCAATTATTTTTCTATATTGAATTCTTAATCATTGATTTGTTATGAGTCCAATTATTATTTAACTTTTCTATTGAGTTTGATCGACACTAGCCTTTGAGATATTCGGTCTGTGACATGGACATTAAATGTCCATTTTAATGTAGACAAATAAAAAATAACTTTCTTGATTAGGAGAGAGAAAGTAAAAAGTAAAAATTACAGAAATCGATTTCCACTAGCTTCTTTTAAGCTGAAAATCGAGTTTGGATAATCCATTTTTAACAGGTTCTTCCAAACTTTGGAAGAACCTGTTAAAAATGGATTTTGGTGTTAGGGGAGAATATCAATTTGGCAATTCTAATGTTAGAAACCGTAAAATAGGAGAGGAGAAAATCGAGTTTGGAATAACCTACTGGAAATTAATTTTTGTAATTTCTTTTTACTTTTTACTCTCTATTTATCCTAATCAATAAACTCTTATTTTTATTTATCCACGTCAATAGGTCAAATCGCCCTAACGATGCGTGCCGTCCAAACTCGACGAAAAAGTCAAATAAGGACCGAATCCATAACAGAATCAATGATCATGAGTTCATTGTAGAAAAATAATTGAAAAAGGGTCTGATCCTTAAAAGAGATAAAGTTCAGGGACTTAATTATATATATTTTTTTTTGCCTCTAACATATATAAAAAGTTAAAATTTAACAACAAAATTTTATATTTGGAACTCATTATAACTTGAGTCCAAATTTGACAAATTATAACCCAAATGTAACAAATTTTAGATATAGAAAATAATTGTATTTGGAACAATTTATCAAAATTTAAAATTTTATAATTAATTTAAATACCAACAAACACCTCTTTTCATAAATACTCGTATCCATCGTGAACAGTCGTGTTCGTTCGTGAACAGACATGTTCTTTTGAGTTTTATTTATTTATATATAATGGAATTGTCAAATTCACACACTATTGAAAACAAAATTCTCTGAAAATTTATATTCTATGTCTGTTCATATTGTTCTTGTTTTCTGCTCCGATGATAACGAATCTACACAAGGTAACCAAAAACAAAAAAGAACCCAGAAAAAGATATGAACAATAAAACTGGAAATTAAAAAAAAGAGTTAGACAAATCTGAAACATGTATTGACAGTTTCCTTAAGACAAATTTCATCACTATTGACGGTTGTCTCCCACGATACAATAGATTATACAAACGAACTCTTACCGTGTGTAGATTCATTATCATCGGAGTAGAAAAACAAGACAACATAACGTCCAGAGAGTAGAAATTATTCAGAGAATCTATTTTTCAACGACCTCTCAATCTAACAATTCCATTTTGTATAAATAGAACTTAAAACAATATGTCTTTTCACGAATGAACACGATGGACACGACTGTTCATGAACGAACACGACTATTCATAAAAAGAGATGTTTATTGGTTTTAAATTAATTATATAATTTTATTCAATTTTATCTAACAGAAGCGCTGTATGTTTTAAATATATCAATTTCTATTGATAATGGCTTTAATTGAACTATTTAACAAACATTAAGTACTTAAAACCAAACTGACTCTTCTAAAAAACTTAGGCCTAATACACAAATAACCCCTGAACTTGTCCAAATGTTGCAACTGCCCCTCGAACTTTCAATTGTAACAACTTACCCCTCAAACTTGTCCAATTGTAAAATATAACCCTAAATTGCTAACATGGACGGCAATTGAAGAAACACGTGAAATACAAAAACTGCAACGCTTGTGAAGTGTGATAATCAGATCTCTGGCGTGATACGAATCCGGGAAAACGTTTTTACCGTTGCTTCAAGTACGGGATAAAAAAATTCCCAATTTGGGGTTATGTTTTATAACGAGATAAGTTTAAGAGGTAAGTTGTTACAATTGAAAGTTAGAGGGGGCAGTTGGAACATTTAAACAAATTCAGGGGTTATTTGTGTATTAGGCCAAAAACTTAAAGGTATTTTTGATATATTTTACCCTTAATTAAGAAAACATACCATAAATGTCCAAAAGGACTAAAATGAATTCTGAAAACAGAGTAATAATGTACAGGTTATTAATATATTATAATGACCTATCATGGATAAAGTTTATTATTTTGGACATATTTTCCTTATTTCTTGTTTTTTTTTTTCAATTAATAGTTATCAGTAATGTTGACTTAGATCTTAGGGTGTACATCAGTTCGGTTTAAACTGCAAACTGAATCGAATCGATTGAATTCGGTTTTTTTAACATTTCGGTTCGGTATCAGTTTTAATTCTAAGTGTATTTCAGTATTCGGGTCGGGTCAGTTTGGAGAAAATGTAAAAACCCGAACCGCACCGGATTATACATATTTTTACACATATATATATGGAAGAGTTCTCAATGGTGAGTCTTCATCATCCATAGAGACTATTATATTCTGAATAAATAACATGCGTTACCTAAAATCATAATTCTCTCTATAATAAAACCAAAATCATAATATTTCTCTCTCATACTAATTGTTATACTTTTATCAAGTTATGGCTCATTAATTCTTTGATTAAAATAAAAGAAAATAAAATTAGATCTTGTTTTTTTAATGTTCACGTTACTGACATTAGAGATACCAAATTATAAACATTAACTTTGCTTATCTGTAATACACTCAGTTGATGGTATTACTTTTAGAGAGACTCTCCTCCTTCTCTCTAACTTTCTTCTCATTTTTCCTTTTTTTCTTCTCAGGTCCGTCCTTACCGCTATCATCACCATCACTTTTTCCATTGTAGCTCTCTAAACAGATCTAGTTAGAAGAGGAAGAAGGAAGCTTCCTCCTCCAATTTATGTTTTAGTCTTCGTTTTCGCTTCAAATTACTTTTTCTTGTTAGTTTGAAATCTATATATCTTCTTGAACTTCTATTTCCGTCAGATCTACAACTGTTCGCTATACTTCTTTCTTTTAGTCTTTTTTCGGTCTTAACAAGAGCGGAAAAGCTTCATCTTGTCCGTAGATCTATAGATCTGCGTGGTTGCAAAAACAGAAAGGACTCAGATCCGAAAATCCGAAGGAGCCTAAATGATGAAGCATGGATTACAGAGGTTTTTCAACGGGACTTGACTTACGAGAAGAATATGATTTCTATGTTTGTTGTATTTGTATCTTTTATAGTTATTATTGCTCGTTGTAGTCTTATATTGCTCTTTGTAGTCATTTCTCTTCCCTTTGTGGAACTTATACTGGCTATAGCCTGTATGGGTTTATTTTCGTACTGTATGTTGTACCTTTTATGTCAATGAAATGAGATATGGCATTTCTATTAAAAAAAAAAAAAAAACTTTGCTTATCTGTTTCTAATTTTGAATCAAATCAAAATTGTCATGAATTATATATATATATATTATTTTTATGAAAATCATGTATTATATTTTTGTTTTGTCCATGGAGTGTAAAAAAAAAAACCATAGAATAAAATAAATAAAAAGTTAAGCAATTTTCTTTTTTACCAAATAAAAAAGTTAAGCAGTTCATAACTAATTTGTATTTGTAATTTAATATAATTTTAACTTGTTAATTAATTAATTCCTACTTGATTTTCTATTGTGCTTTTTTATATATATTTTGACTGCGTAAATTACACCAATGGCCACTAAACTTTGTTTTTTTAACGACATGACTACTGAACTTCATAAACTTAATATAAAAGTCACTCAACTTTACACTTTTTAACATTTTTTACCACTAAACTTTAAATAATTTTTCAAAATGACCCTTAACGAACTCAAAATGAAAATATTCAAGAATCAAAGTTGTTCGGAACGATATTTACAGCCACATTTTTTATTTTCCAAAATCACAATTTTTGAAGATTTCTCTCTCTAAAAATCCACTCTCTTTCCTAAACAAACAACACAAAAATGGTCTTAAAACAAAAAAAAATCAAAAATTAAAGTTCCTCATAATATCATTAATTCTTAGAATTTTTTACTTTTAGACTTTTAACGGTCGTGTTGAGGCATTGAGTGGCCACAGGTGTTAAAAGCGTCACATTAAGTTATGTTACTTATGTCGCATTAAGTTATGTTACTTACGTCACATTAAGTTATGTTATGTTACGTTACATAACATAACGTAACGTAACGTTACCTAAACATATAAGATTTACGTAAAGTTCAAATATTTTACGTAAAACTCGATTTTTCGCAATGTTAATGAATTATTTTTGTAAAAATACAACTTTACGTTAATTAAGTCCAACTTTACATAAATTACGTCTAAAGATGTGAGATTGACATAAAGTTCAATTTTTTTACATGAAAGTAACATTTTTCGTGAAACTAAGTGATTTTGATTTTGTAACATAATAACTTTATGTAAATTGAACTTATATTATTATGTTACGTTACATTACGTCACGTTAAGTTACATAACATTACGTAATGCTACGTCATGTTACGTCATGTCAAGTTATGTTACGTTACATTATATGTTATGTTACGTCATGTTACGTCACGTTATGTTACGTCACGTTATGTCACGTTACGTTACATCATGTTACGTCACGTCACGTTATGTCACGTTACGTTATATTATATTACGTTACGTTACATCACGCTACAATATATTATATCGTGTTATGTAACATTATGTCGTGTAAAGTTACGTTACTTTACGTTACAGTGATTTTTAGTGATCACTGATGTTTCAGTTCAGTAATGTTCTAGTTTAGTAATATTTCAGTTCAGTGATATTTCAGTTCAGTAATGTTTCAGTTGAGTGATGTTTTAGTTTAGAAACATTTCAGTTTAGTAATGTTTCAGTTCAGTAATGTTTCAGTTGAGTGATTTTCAGTTCAGTGATGTTTCATTTCAGTAATGTTTCAGTTCATCAATGTTTGAGTATAGTAATGTTTCAGTTCAGTAATCTTTGAGTTCAGTAATGTTTCAGTTCATTGATGTTTCAGTTCGGTAATATTTCAGTTCATTGATGTTTCTATTGAGTGATGTTTCAGTTCAGTAATTAGGGCTATAATCGAGCTGAGCTGAGCTGAGCTTTGGCCTGTTCAAGCTCGGCTCACTATAAAATTAACGAGCTCAAGCCCAAGCCGAGCTTGCTATAAAATTAACGAGCCAAGCCCGAGCCGAGCTTTGGCTTGCTCAACGAGCTTGAGCCGAGCTTCGAGCTTGTTTCGAGCCCAAAATCCTCTTTTGGACTTGGTTCATTAAGAAAATTATCAAACCATGAATTGTTTGTGAGTAAATTGTTAGTTATATTTGTGAAGTTTCTCGCAAATAACTCTTTAATTGTGTACATAAATAAGCTCACAAGCAAATTTCGTGAATAAATAAACAAGATGCTTACAAATAGTTCGTATATTACTCATTTATTATGTTTATGAACGAACTCATCTAATAGCAAATGAAATAATATTAAGTTTAGATATTTGTGAACTAACACAAAACTATATATTTTTCTACAAAACTAAAATTTGTTCATAAATATTCTAATCGAGCCTGCTCGTGAGCTTTCGACCCGAGCTTTGGCCTGCTCAAGCTTGGCTCGTTTACAAACCGAGCCAGTAAATCATGTTCACGAGCGGCTCGTTTACAAATCGAGTCGAATCGAGCCGAGCTTTTATCGAGCCGCTCATGAGCGGCTCGGCTCATTTACAGCCCTATCAGTAATATGTTAGTTTAGTGATATTTTAGTTTAGTAATATTTTAGTTCAGTAAAGTTTGAGTTTAATCATGTTTCAATTCAGTAATGTTTCAGTTCAGTAATGTTTGAGTTGAGTAATGTTTCAGTTTAGTAAATTATAGTTTAATGATGTTTTAGTTCAGTGATATTTTAGTTTAGTGATGTTTCTGTTTAGTAATATTTCAGTTCAGTGATGTTTTAGTTCAGTAATATTTTAGTTCAACAGTGTTTCAGTTCAGTAATGTTTCATTTTAGTAATATTTCAATTCGGTAATGTTTCAGTTCAGTAATGTTTCAGTTGAGTAAGGTTTCTGTTTAGTAATATTTCAGTTCATTGATGTTTCAGTTAAGTGATGTTTCAGTTCAATGATGTTTTGGTTCAACGATATTTAGTTTAGTAATATTTCAGTTTAGTGATGTTTCAGTTCAGTAATGTTTCAGTTTAGTAATATTTCAGTTCAGTGATATTTCAGTGCAGTAATGTTTCAGCTCAGTAATGTTTCAGTTCAATAATTTTTCAGTTGAGTGATGTTTTAGTTTAGGAAAGTTTCAATTTAGTAATTTTCAGTTCAATAATGTTTCAGTTGAGTGATGTTTCAGTTCAGTGATATTTCAGTTTAGTAATCTTTGAGTTCAGTAATGCTTCAATTCAGCGATGTTTCAGTTCAGATAATGAATGATTGTTTATAAATAAATGAATGATTAAAGAAATAAAAAAAACTTAAGGATTTACATTATTCTAAGTTACGTTACATTAAGCTATGTTATTTTAAGTTACGTTACTCATTCTAAGTTATGTTACATTACGTTACGTCACATTAAATTATGTAAGATTAGGTTACGTTCGACAATATGATGTTACATTATGTTATGTTACGTTACGTTATGTTACGTTACTTTACGTTGCGTTACAATTCGTTGCGTTGCATTGTATTGAGTTGCATTACGTTGTGTTATGTTATGTTATGTTACGTTACGTTACGTTATGCTATGTTACGTTATGTTACGTTATGTTACGTTACGTTACGTTATATTATGCTATGTTACATTACATTACGTTACACTAAGTTACGTAATGTTCGGTTAGGGATCATAAGCTCAATAACTATTTATAAATAAATGAAAGCTTAAAGAAATAAAATACGCTAAGAATTTTAAATTGAGCTTACAATTGTGAGGATTTATAGATTGAGCTTACAATCCTAAGGATTTATAAATTGAGCTTATAAATATTACGTTACGTCACATCACATCACATCACGTTAGGGATTATAAGCTCAATGACTGTTTATAAATTGAGCTTATAATTATTACGTTAAGTTACGTTATGTTATATTACGTTACGCCATGTTAAGTTATGTACGTTCCGTCATTCTAAGTTTTGCTGTATTACATTATGTTATGTCACATTAAGTTCAGGCCCGTTCCTGAGCATGGGCAAGAGGGGCGCCTGCCCAGGGCCCAAGGATGAGAAGGGCTCCAATTATAGTAATGTATTGGTATCTATTCAATTATACTCCATTAAATTAAAAAAAAATATAGTTGATTAAAAACATTGGCATTAAATTCTTTCCAAATTAGTTTTTCCAAATAAAAAACGTTGGCATCAGTTATTAAATAGTCTTTCTAAATTCTCTAATTTATCTCGGAATCTTTCCAAATTTCTTAAAAAAAACTTTGGGCATCAATTCCCTAATTTATCTCAAAATATTTCTATAATTATCTTTCCCACATATCAATCCCGATAAAAATTTATAATTTATCTCTCCATACTCCAATCCAAAGAATATTAAACAGTAATATTATCTTACATCCTCATTTCATCTTCTCAATTCATCAGCTATATAATCAATTATGTTTTCTAATCACCTCACTATGAAACTTCCAATTACTAATAACCTTTCTTGTTGTCTTTAAGAAACTCTATCAGATTCTGATTTACTCGGTCTTCAAAAGAAGTTTGGAAAAAATGTATCAAAACCTTCTAATTTCAATAACTTAGGCGCTAAACCTCGTTAAATGATGTGATTTTCAAATTTGGTTTTTTATTTTTCTGTTATCATGCTTTGTATCGTAAAGAGCATAAAATCTATTAAAACTATTTCATAATTTATTAAATTTAAGAAATTTACTTCTAGAAATGCTCATAGACATCATTTTGTATAAGAAATTGGATACTTAAAGCAATATAAGATGTTTTTATTAGATATTTTGTTAAATGTAACAAGAAAAGTGTCATTTTTAAGTAATGTTCTTTTATATAATTTACTTTTCTACTTATTTTTTTATTTCTACTTATTTATTAGGGCCTCATTTGGAAATTCGCCCTCGAGCCTCTAAAATCTCAGGATCGGCCCTGGTTAAGTTATGTAAGATTAAGTTACGTTCGATAACATGATGTTAAGTTACGTTACGTTATATCGTATCACGTCATGTCATGTTACGTTACATTATGTTACACTAAGTTTCGTTATGTTTGGTTGGGGATCGTAAGCGCAATGGCTATTTATAAATAAATGAAAGCTTAAAGAAATAGCAAAAGGTAAGGATTTTAATTTGAGCTTAGAATCCTGAGGATTTATAGATTGAGTTACAATCCTATAGATTTATAAATTGAGCTTATCATTATTATGTTATATTACGTTACGTTAACTTACACTACGACATGCCATGTTACGTTATGTTAGGGATTGTAAGCTCAATGACTGTATATAAATTGAGGTTATAATTATTACATTACGGTATGTTACATTACATTACGTGATTCTAAGTTACGTTACGTTATTCTAAGTTATGTTACATTACGTTACGTTATTTTAAATTATATTACTTTACGCCATGTTAAATTACGTTGGATAACATGACGTTATGTTACCCTAAACTCTATACCTTAAGTAGCTTATATTAGTTAAATTAATTAGATTAGTTAATGTTTTGATAAGTATATTATTGTGCTAATTTAGTTTAGTTAATTGATAGATGTTTTTTTGTAAATTTTAATTGAAAAAAAAATCATAATGAAATTAAGCTCATGATGAACATCCTTTACAATCCGTCTTTTTTTTTTCTTGTTTTTCTTCCTATAGGTGGCCTAATCAAATTTCTTAGGAAGAGAGAGAAATGACTCTCTTTTTTATTGAAGAGAAGTGGCTCTTTTTGGAAATGAAACAATCTTCAATTCAATTTAGTTTTTTTAATTATTTAATTAAATTATAATTGACTGACATGTCATTAGATAGCCATTTTATAATATTAAATAATAAGTTTAAATCTAGACCATTGGATCTTGATCCAATGACTATTAAACATTCTCTATAGATGGAGATAATTTACCTCTCTCCATTAAGAAGGCCCCCATATTTCAGTTCAGTTATATTTTAGTTCATTAATGTTTCAGTTTAGTAATATATCAGTTCAACGATGTTTCAGTTCAGTAACGTTCAGTTCAGTAATGTTTCAGTTCATTAATGTTTCAGTTGAATGATATTTCAGTTTAGTAATGTTTCAGTTAAGTAATGTTTCAGTTGAGTGATGTTTGAGTTCAGTTATGTTTGAGTTCAGTAATATTTCAGTTCAGTAATATTTGAGTTTAGTAATGTTTCAGTTTAGTAATCTTTTAGTTCAGTAATGTTTCAGCTCAGTGATGTTTCAGTTTAGTAATATTTCAATCCAGTGATGTTTTAGTTCATTAATGTTTCAGTTTAGTAATATTTCAGTTCAGTGATGTTTTAGTTCAGTAATATTTCAGTTCAGTAATCCTTCAGTTTAGTGATATTTCAGTTCAGTAATGTTTCAGTTTAGTAATTTTCAAGTTTGTAATGTTTCAGTTCAGTAATATTTCAGTTGAGTGATGTTTGAGTTCAGTTATATTTGAAGATAGTAATATTTCAGTTCACTAATATTTGAGTTTAGTAATGTTTCCGTTCAGTAATGTTTTAGTTTAGTAATCTTTGAGTTCAGTAATGTTTCAGTTCAGTGATGTTCCAGTTCAGTAATATTTCAGTTCAGTGATGTTTTAGTTTAGCGATGTTTCAGTTCAGTAATATTTCAGTTCAGTGATGTTTTAGTTTCTTAATATTTTAGTTCAGTAATGTTTCAGTTCAGTGATATTTCAGTTCAGTAATATTTCAGTTTAGTAATCTTTTAGTTCAGCAATGTTTCAATTTATTGATGTTTCAGTTTAGTAATATTTCAGTTCAGTGATATTTCAGTTCAGTGATATTTTAGTTTAGTGATGTTTCAATTTAGTTATATTTTAGTTCAGTAATATTTTAGTTTAGTAATATTTCAGTTTAGTAATGTTGCAGTTTAGTAATATTTCAATTCGGTAATGTTTCAGTTAAATGATGTTTCAGTTCAGTAATATTTCAGTTGAGTAAGGTTTCAGTTTAGTAATATTTCAGTTAAGTGATGTTTAAGTTTAGTGATGTTTTAGTTCAGTGATGTTTCAGTTTAGTGATGTTTTGGTTCAGTGATGTTTTGGTTCAGTGATATCCAGTTTAGTAATATTTTAGTTCAGTGGTGTTTCAGTTCAGTAATGTTTCAGTTCAGTAATATTTCAGTTCAGTGATGTTTCAGTTTAGTGATGTTTCAATTCAGTAGTATTTTAGTTCAATGATGTTTTAGTTCAGTAATATTTCAGTTCAGTAATATTTCAGTTTAGTAATGTTTCAATTCGATAATGTTTCAGTTTAATAATATTTCAGTTGAGTAATATTTCAGTTTAGTAGTATTTCAGTTCAGTAATATTTTAGTTCAGTAATATTTCAGTTCAGTAATGTTTCAGTGGAGTGATGTTTCGGTTCAGTGATATTCAATTTAGTAATATTTCATTTTAGTGACATTTCAGTTCAGTAATGTTTCAGTTTAGTAATATTTCAGTTCAGTGGTGTTTTAGTTTAGTGGTGTTTCAGTTCAGTAATGTTTCAGTTAAGTGATGTTTTAGTTGAGTAATGTTTCAGTTTAGTAATATTTCAGTTCAGTAATGTTTCAGTTGAGTGATATTTCAGTTCAGTAATGTTTCAGTTGAGTGATGTTTCAGTTCAGTAATGTTTTAGTTCAGTAATGTTTCAGCTCAGTGATGTTTCAGTTTCGTGATGTTTCAGTTTTGAGTTCAGTAATATTTCAGTTTAGTGATGTTTCAGTACAGTAATGTTTCAGTTCAGTGATATTTTAGTTCCGTAATATTTCAGTTCAACGATGTTTCAGTTGAGTGATGTTTCAATTGAAAATATTTCAGTTCGGTGATATTTCAGTTTAGTAATATTTCAGTTCGGTAATGTTTCAGTTCAGTAATGTTTCAATTCAGTAATGTTTCTGTTCAGTGATGTTTGAGTTCCATAAAATTTTCTGTTTAGTAATATTTACGTTACGTTACATTACGTTTGTGTGAGGATATAAATCAATTGCATGAAGGGAGTAGTATTTAATACGACATTTAAATGGATGACGTTAGACATTTATTATTGTCATTAGTATGGCATTAGAATATATGAATTATAGAGATTGTAAGTTTAATGATTGTTTATAAATAAATGAATGTTTAAAGAAATAAAAAAAAATTTAAGGATTTACAAATTGATCTTGGAATCCTAAGGATTTACAAATTGAGCTTACAATCCTAGAAATTTATAAATTGAGCTTACAATTCTAAGGTAATAAATAGGGGGACAACACCATTAATTAGAACATCATTAATGTTGTATTTGGTTATCATAAATAATGTTGTACATTCTCAATGCCAAGCTTTTGGTGTTCCCAATGAATAATCATTTATTAAGATTTAATGCATATAACATTGATTAGACGGATACAAAATTACTTAAAAGAAGATATCTTCTTATGTAAAATAAAAACATCCGGAAAAAAAAAATTATTTCTTGGAAGTTGGTTATATTTTGAGGAAAGAGAAAACATTTTTCAAAGCACAATATTCCAAGTTACAACTGACATGTCATCAGGTAAAACCCATTTTAATATTAAATCACAACTTAAATCATGGACCACTAGATCTTGATCCAATGACTATTAAGCACTCACCATATATGGAGATAATTTAGTGCTCACTATTGATAACAACCCCATATATATATATATGATAGGGGTATTTTACCCCTATCTTTTAGCGTGATTTACGGATTAATTTTAGAAGAAATAAATAAGTTTAATTGCAAAAATAGAGTGTTTTGAATAAAATAACGAAATAATAATAAATTCCGTATTTTCGGAAAAATTCCCTTGTTTTTTATGTATTTAGGAAATAAAAACGTTAAGCTAACTCGGCTCTCAAGAATTGTATTTCAGGTACAAGGAAGAAGCAAAATTCATGCCAATACGCGGGGCATATCATCCCATACACGGGGCGTGAAACATCAAGTCAAAAATGATTGCCCTATCCACAGACACCACGTGGGATCGAGTCAGCATACGCGAGGCGTATGCCAACCTACGCGAGGCGTATGATCAAATGTCAGAAATGATTGCCTAATCCTGAAAAGTCAGACTGCATGGTCTCCCCGAGTCAACGATCCATACGTGGGGCATACCACCTTACACGCAGGGCGTGTAAGGGAGTTCTTCAAAGCAAAAAGCTCAGAGACTCATTTACGCAGGGCGTACCTCAAGCTACGCGCGGCGTAAAAGGACCAAATCAAGCAATAAAAAGTCAGAGTCTCAAACACGCAAGGCGCATGCCATTCCACGTAGGGTGTGTTTGAGACAACAGGATCTGGAATTGGTCCACATGCAGGAGATTTCTGACGGAACGGGCATCTACGCGAGGCATGCCACACCATACGCGGGGCATATTATGGGTTTTCTTCACAAATAATGTTGCTCCATACTTGTACCTTGCAAAGTTACAATTTTTCCCTGGCTTGATATGTATAAATAGGTAGCTCTTGATACATCTTGAAGACACGATTTAGAGAGAGCAAACTATACTTGTTTTGATTGTTGTAGTTTTAGATTTGTTTTTAGGCTTTGTGTAACTAAACTCTTCCATCTCGAGAGCTTGTCCGTTGCTCCCGGTATTTCATCAAAGTCTCGCTCCATCTCCGCACACCAAGCTCGAGAGCTCCACCATTTAAGTCCTTAGAGACGGCTTTTGAGTCCGGTTAGCTAGTTCCGAGGGTGGATTCTTCCCTTTACAGTTGCTAATTAACTTGATCTCATCCTATGTACTAGGGTTGTTTGTAATCCATATTTACACTTTCCATATTTATAATTTATGACTCATAACCTCTTTTTCTATATATGTGTTGATGTTTGTTGCTTGTTTTGATATTCGTAATTGACTATTGTGTAGGGGAACGTGATTTCCGACGCCATTCGGGCTATCTTTAGGGATTCATATAGGTGTTGCCTTACCGGAAGTGACGCTCTGGAAACCGTAGGAATTGACAAGCCACGGAACTTACGGGCCCTAATTTTTGGTCCCAAGCATTAGACACGCCTTGACTAGGAACCACGTAGTCTAAGTACTTCACGGGTCGGTCGAACTACACGTAGTCGTCTTTGCAAGAGCAAAACATTAACCGTATATGTATTAGGAGTCGTTATTTGTCATAGTTATAACTTATCGCCAACCGTATCACTTCTTAAGAGTTTCGTCATATAAGTTTGCCTCACTCGTAGTTAGGAGTAGTTTGTAGTTGGTTCCCATATCAACCTCAAAGTATTCACAGCTTAAATAACGTATAAAACTGAGTCGTTTAATACTTGTAGTTATAAATCCCGCGGATTCGATACCCGGTCTTAACCGGATTATTACTTGATACGACGGGGTACACTTGCCCCTAAGTAGTGATGTCTAGTGAACATAGAGCATTTAGAAATACCACATCCATAGTCATAACGCACTAAACGTAACATACATTTCATATTTACACCACTAGGCGGCACACATCAAGTTTTTGGCGCCGTTGCCGGGGATTTATAACATCTTGCGATATTAGACAAAAACGCTTTATTGTTAGTTTAAGCACTCTTTTTGTATAGATTGTTTATATATAATTTTACTAACATCATTCTTTCTTGTTTATAATTTCATTATTTAATTCTTTTCATGCATACCCGATCTCGAAGTGATTCTCTTATTCCTATTGATCGTGAGATTGAACGTACTCTTTATAGGATCCGAAGAGAGAAAATGGCAAACCCCAACGCTGAAGTCAACCAACCCGAAGGAAACCAAAGGCCACACGTGAACAACATTTGCGGGGGCAACGACACACGTTCGATGATGGAGATCCTTGCTCCGCACCGTCCCCAAAACCGTAACGGAATTGTCGCCCCCACGATACCGGCCAACACGTACGAGATAAAGACCGGAATGATCCAGCTGATACAACAATGCGGTCAATTCGGAGGGGAACTCCATGAGAACCCTAACGAACATCTCGATAAATTCCTTATGTGTGCCGACACCTCTCGGCAAAATGGTGTTCCCGTTGAGGCTGTTAGACTAAAGTGGGATCCATCACGTCATGGGAAGAGCTCGAGAAGGAGTTCCTTTCCTACTATTTTCCGCCATCCAAAACAGTCAAGTTACGGACCGATATCACGTCCTTTAGGCAGTTGGAATGCGAGGCCCTTCATGCAGCTTGGGCTAGGTTCCGGAAGTTACTCCGAAACTGCCCCCACCATGACATCCCGAAGCACGACTTAGTAAGCACTTTTTACCACGGGTTAACCCCCACTAACCGTGCGACTGTTGATTCTGCTGCAGGTGGGGATCTATTTCGGAAATCAGCTAGTGAGGCCTACGAGCTCATTCACGAGCTCGCGAGGAAAAGCGTGCAATGGTAAGAGGATCGGCTTACGGACCGTCGCGACACCAAACGTTCGCTGTGGAGAAAGAGGCTCCAAAAAGTTCCATAGCGGAGATGAATAAGAAACTTGACTCGTTAATTGCCCAGCTAAGCCTCAACAAAAGTGCACAGGTCCTGATGTGCAATCACTGTGGTGGAGACCACGACGGACTCAATTACCAAGCCGGTAGCCCTTTCGCCGGAGACATCGAGAGTGTAAGTTATGTAGGAGGAAATCCAAGGTATAATCCTAATCCGAACTCCTATCACCACCACAATAATAATAACAGCGGTTGGCGGCCTCGGTACCAACACCCGAACTTGTCTTATGGCAATAATAACAATGTGTTGAGGCCCTCATCCGGCTTTGAGCAAGAACATCGGGAAAACTGGTTAGGGCAAGCACAAGCCATGCCTGGTAATCGGAATGCTCCACCCCCCGACAATGTACACGACCAATCGGTCACGTCTTTGTTGAAAGATATTTTAACCCGTCTTTCCGATAGCGAAGTGTTTTGCAGGGATCTTAGCCGCCAAGTAGCCCACCTGAATCGTCAACAGCAAGAAAGGCCACTAGGAACCCTCCCGGCGAACACTGAGCAGAACCCGCGGGGTAAAAATCGGGAGTCCGGACAGGTGATAGTGCTCCTAAATAATGGAAGTTCGGACCCGTCAAGCTCCAACACGGACATCTTGCAATAAGCCACCATATAAGAAAGTCGAGCTACTTCGACTCAAAACGTAGCATCGGTTTGAATTTCTCGAACCACTTGTTTATATGTACTATAAACGTTTTTCAACTTATTTCTATTTTTGGTTGTCTCTACTATTAGTTATTTTTTACGTATGCTATTTTTAGTTTCCGCCATCTCGTCATTTTCATTTTTAGCTATAATTTTATTTTCACTCTCATTTTTATTTTTATCCTTTCGCATAAATAAACAGAAAATCAAATCCCTTTTGTATCCAAAAATTTTTTTAGGACACGCGGGGTGTACACACCTATACGCCCCACGTATCTGTGTGTCTGCCCCTTTTTCTTCAATAAAAGACACACTACGCGGGGCGCCCCCCTTTACGCCCCGCGTACCCCTTTTACCTTTAATAAACGCTACGTGGGAGGACACGCGGGACGTGCCCCAGGGCATGCCTCGCGTGTCTTCGGAGAGTTGTGAATCACAACTCCCCATGGCAACTCTCCTTCTCTCAAACTTCCCATCACTCCTCTTCCCTATACACCTTTTCCACTTCCACACTCCACCTCCCCTTCCATCCAATCAACCTCCATCTTTTCAAAATTCAAATTCTCAACTTCCCTCCACAATAAATTTTGCATTAACCATCCCCTTAATTACAATTTAATAACACATAAATATTAAAAGAGGTTAATAAATAAACATAAAAATCATAAAATCCATTAAAAACCCATTAAAAACTAATAAATCAAAAAATTCAAAACCAGAAAACTGCTAAAACCGAAAAAAATTCTTCATCTTCTGTCTTCTACGCGGGGCGAAACCCCATATACGCCCCGCGTCCTCGCCCCTTTTCATCAAAAAAGGGGCAGGAGGTGCGATACGCGAGGCGTGCCCCCTTTCACGCCCCGCGTATCACACCATTCTTGCGCAAAATAAAGTTAGGGGGAGGGATATGCGTGGCGTGGCCCCTTCACGCCCCGCGTACCCCTCTGGGGATTTCTAGCTTTGCTTGGATTCCCCACTTTTCCCCTATATATACTCCCCCTTCTTCCCTCCTTCTTCCTCACAACCCCCATACACTCTCACATTCCTCTTATACTCTTCCTCTATCCTCCATTACCACCATGGTTAGGCGAAAGCAAACCACCGACATGCGTCCACCATGGTCCACTCGGGCCCGGTCTTCCCGTACCGCACAAAACCGACAATCACCTCCACCTCCCGAACGGGAGGGAACTCCACCACTCACCCGCCAATACCGGGCCCCTTTTCATCTCCTAATCGAGGAGGAGGCCCAAAGGTACGAAGATCTTTGCGCGGCCACGGTCAAGGAGCTTCCATACATTTCGGATAGCCTGCTTGATCACTATGATCTCGGCACCCCATTTGAAGCTCGCCTCCGCACCCTCGGTTGGTACGAGCTCTATTCTACGCATCGGCGGGTGTACCCATCACTAGTGGTGGAGTTCTACACCACCCTCACCTCCAACAACGTCCCCGGAGCCGCCCTCTTCAACTTCCGCCTCCACAACCGCCCCTTCACCATTGACACTCAATAGCTCCAACACCATTTCACTTACCAAGCGGAGGGGGCCATCTCCCGTTGGCCCGACGGTGTTTTCGCTCATGAGTATTGGACCTCCATCACAGGGTCCGAGGATTACGATGTCTCCAACCTCCGCCCATCTCTCATCCGGGACCCTATCCTCCAACTTCTCCACCGCTTCATCTCATTTTACTTGTCGGGGAAGTCCGAGTCCACTAAGGTGAATAAGCACGAACTGTTGGCCCTCTACTGTTGTGCCAACGGGCTCACTTATGACCTCGCCTACCATGTGGCCACTCACCTCCACTCCACGCCCATCCGAAAGCGGTCCAAACTCGGGTTTGGCCACCTCGTCACCATCTTTGCCCTCACCACTCTTGGTGAAGCTGCCTTGGATCGCCTCCCGAGCCTTTTGCCTTGGCCCGTGGAGAAGAATGCCTTTAAGTCTCTTAAGCGTCCGACCTCAGGCCCGAGTGAGACTTCGGGGGCGGCCCGCTCCAATGAAGAGGGAGACTCGGACTCGAGCATGGGCCTCAATTTTAGCCCCCCACCCCTCCACGACTTCAACTCTCTTTATGCCCGGTTGGACATTTTGGAGGACAACCAACGTCGTGATCGGGCCCATTTCGACTCCCGCTTCGACGCCCTAGATGCTCGCTTCGATGCCTCCGAGGCTCAAAGGCAAGCGGATAGGGCTAGCTTCGACGCATTCACCAACGCCTTCTACACCCACTTCAACATCCACGGAAACCCTCCTCCACCACAACCATAGTCCCCTTTTTCTTTATTTTTGTATTTTCTTTCTTCGTGTTTGTTTTAGTTTGTGTTGTTAGTTGTTTTCTTTATCTTCTTGTTTCTTGTAATTTCCTTTTATTTTAATATATTTTTAACTTTCCTTATGTTTCGTGTTTAGTCGTCCATAGTTGTTTATTTTTGCAATTTCAATAAAACTCACGCAGGGCGTCCCCCTTGTACGCCCCGCGTGCCCTTTATTTTTCTTACATAAAATAATCAGAAACTCAAACACGTGGGGCGTCCCTCCTACTGCGTCCCGCGTATTTGAGTCTCTGCCCAAAAATAGCATAAATCGTACCTTCTACGCGAGGCGCCCCCCTGGGCACGCCTCGCGTAGAACCTGGCCTTCAAGGGTCTCACTTTTAATTCACCATTCATTTTTGTTTTTGTTTTCTTTTCTTTTGCGACGTCCTTAGAATAGACGTCATTTTAATACCGCGGAGGGCCGTGCAACCCCGCACTTTCAGTTTGTTTCGCACTAACAAAAACAAAAATAAAAATCAAACAAACATAAAAATAATTAAACTAATTTATCAATTCGTAAAATTTTTCCCGACACACTAACCTCCCTCGGAATTAATTTAAATGTTCAGTTATTTGTCCTTAAATGTAAATACCGTCGGAGCACAAAGGATCGGTTTTAGTAAGAAATTTTAGTCTTAATTTTGAAGTTGTAGAATTTATGTAAAGACTAGGTGATACTAAACAAAAAGCATTGAGTCCTAACCCACATGTCATCTCTATAATGAAACTTAAAAAGGCAATAAAAACGGGATGTTTGAAAATTTAGAAAAGACTCGATAGTACAAAATTTAACCCGAATTTTTGTGAGGTATTTTTGAGCCTAAAAGAGTTCGTACGAGAACTCTATTTCTTTCACAAATTTTCGAGAGCTTTGACTTCACTCGACTCATAGAGTTCGCACCTAATACCGGGTTTAGTACACTTATTTTGGTTAGAATGGCAATAGATGATAAAACAAATCCACTTAGTCTAATTCTTTTCTTAATTTATTTTTCTCGTTTTCATTAACCTCTAGGAAACCCCCTTTGAGCCTATTAACCACTTTTTGTTGTTAACACCCTATTTAACATTTAACCCTTTTTCCTCTAGATTAAATACCAACAAAATCAATTCGCACCCGAAATAAGCCAAGGCCTTGATAAGTAAGCACCAAAAAGTCTCGAAATTGTTTTTGTGCCGCTCTCAAAACAAAAAGAAAAAGAAAAAGAAAAACACAATAAAAAGCAAAAAGGCATTCTCAAGCTCCACCCGAGCAATTTTCGAGTATATTTCATGAACTCACCAAGGCCGAAATAAGAATACGGTGCGATCATTAAAACGGTATTTAAACTCGAGTTTCCAAAAACTAACCACTAAAAAGCCACCCACATTACAACCCCCTTCCGGGTTCGTTTTTAATATTGCCAAGACCATAACATAGGAGGAAAAATCCGGATGAAAATGCAAACTCAACGTGATCTCGAGTAAAGTGCAAAGAAGAGTGCTAAAATACCGACCCACCAAAGATTGAGCGTAAGAGTGAAACCCCTTGGTGAGGTACTATCGGGTTCTCAAAAGATAAACGACCCCGTTAATATTGCCTATTAATTTTGATGATGGAGGTTTCAAACAAGTTTTGGTCACTCGATTGCTGCGTAGGTACTTGCCGAAAACTTTGCATAAAACTTTAACTTTGAAATCGCGCACTTGGTAAAACCAACCGTCGGTTTGTTTCTTAACAATCTCAATCCCTTGTCTTTCGATTTGTTTTACTTGAGGATAAGTAAAACTTTAAAGTCCGAGGAGGTTTGATAGGGGTATTTTACCCCTATCTTTTAGCGTGATTTACGAGTTAATTTTAGAAGAAATAAATAAGTTTAATTGCAAAAATAGAGTGTTTTGAATAAAATAACGAAATAATAATAAATTCCGTATTTTCGGATAAATTCCCTTGTTTTTGATGTATTTAGGAAATAAAAACGTCAAGCTAACTCGGCTCTTAAGAATTCATTCCAATACGCGGGGCGTATCATCCCATACGCGGGGCGTGAAACATCAAGTCAGAAATGATTGCCCTATCCACAGACACCACGTGGGATCGAGTCAGCATACGCGAGGCGTATGCCAACCTACGCGAGGCGTATGATCAAATGTCAGAAATGATTGCCTAATCCTGAAAAGTCAGACTACATGGTCTCCCCGAGTCAACGATCCATATGCGGGGCGTACCACCTTACACGCAGGGCGTGTAAGGGAGTTCTTCAAAGCAAAAAGCTCAGAGACTTATTTACGCAGGGCATACCTCAAGCTACGCGCGGCGTAAAAGGACCAAATCAAGCAATAAAAAGTCAGAGTCTCAAACACGCAAGGCGCATGCCATTCCACGCAGGGCGTGTTTGAGACAACAGGATCTGGAATTGGTCCACATGCAGGAGATTTCTGACAGAACGGGCATCTACGCGAGGCGTGCCACACCATACGCGGGGCGTATTATGGGTTTTCTGCACAAATAATGTTGCTCCATACTTGTACTTTGCAAAGTTACAATTTTTCCCTGGCTTGATATGTATAAATAGGCAGCTCTTGATACATCTTGAAGACACGATTTAGAGAGAGCAAACTATACTTGTTTTGATTGTTGTAGTTTTAGATTTGTTTTTAGGCTTTGTGTAACTAAACTCTTCCATCTCGAGAGCTTGTCCGTTCTCCCGGCATTTCATCAAAGTCCCGCTCCATCTCCGCACACCAAGCTCGAGAGCTCCACCATTCAAGTCCTTAAAGACGGCTTTTGAGTCCGGTTAGCTAGTTCCGAGGGTGGATTCTTCCCTTTACACTTGCTAATTAGCTTGATCTCATCCTATGTACTAGGCTTGTTTGTAATCCATATTTACACTTTCCATATTTATAATTTATGACTCATAACCTCTTTTTCTATATATGTGTTGATGTTTGTTGCTTGTTTTGATATTCGTAATTGACTATTGTGTAGGGGAACGCGATTTTCGACGCCATTCAGGCTATCTTTAGGGATTCATATAGGTGTTGCCTTACCGGAAGTGACGCTCCGAAAACCGTAGGAATTGACAAGCCACGGAACTTACTGGCCCTAATTTCTGGTCCCAAGCATTAGACACGCCTTGACTAGGAACCACGTAGTCTAAGTACTTCACGGGTCGGTCGAACTACACGTAGTCGTCTTTGCAAGAGCAAAACATTAACCGTATATGTATTAGGAGTCGTTATTTGTCATAGTTATAACTTCTCGCCAACCGTATCACTTCTTAAGAGTTTCGTCATATAAATTTGCCTCACCCGTAGTTAGGAGTAGTTTGTAGTTGGTTCCCATATAAACCTCAAAGTATTCACAGCTTAAATAACGTATAAAACCGAGTCGTTTAATACTTGCAGTTATAAATCCCGCGGATTCGATACCCGGTCTTAACCGGATTATTACTTAATACGACGGGGTACACTTGCCCCTAAGTAGTGACGTCTAGTGAACATAGAGCATTTAGAAAGACCACATCCATAGTCATAACGCACTAAACGTAACATACATTTCATATTTACACCACTAGGCGGCACGCATCAATATATACATATATATATATATATATATATATATATATATATATGGGTGAGATCCAGCGTGACAAGGGCTTAAGTTGTGAGAAAGAGCTTATTGTGTGACATAACAAAACTACGTAGTTTTGATGATAATTAAAAAGGGCAAGGTGGCAAATTGGTAAATAAAATGAAAGAGAGGATGGAGAAAATTGTTTTATTTCTTTTCTTTAAAATACATTTTTCCAACATCTCTAACATCATTTTTCGAAAATTTTTATACCATTATACTCGTCTAAATTAGATGGTCATTTTAAGATCCCTGAAGCTCAAGTAAAAAAATTTCTGGTGAACGGAATCCGGGTGGGCGTTTTTCGGCGAGAAAAAACATACCCAGAAAATTCTCAAAAATTTTTAGAAAATGTAAAACATTATTCTAAGAAACTTTAATTCTTGGGTCAGAACATGATTTCTTACGGTTTAGTCCCAATAAAACTTTTTCCTTAATTTTATCCATTTTACATGCTTCAACAATTTGTTGGGACTATACCGTAAGAAATCCCGCTTCGATCCAAGAATTAAAGTTTCTTAGAATAATATTTTACATATTCTGAAATTTCTTGAGAATTTTCTGGGCACTTTGTTTCTCACCAGAAAACGCCCACTCGGATTCCGTTCACCGGATTTTTTTTACTTGAGCTTCAGGGATCTTAAAATGACCATCTAATTTAGACGAGTCTAATAGTATAAATTTTTTCGAAAAACAAGGTTAGAAATGTCGGAAAAATGTATTTTAAAAAAAGAAATAAAACATTTTTCTGTTGGAACAATACAAGTATTATGTTGGAACAAATGGTACACTGATTTGGAACAAATGTTACACTTATTTGGAACAATGTAAGTAAGATAAAAACGTGCCCAGAAAATTATCAAAAAATTCAAAAACATGTAAAACATCATTTTAAGAAACTTTAATTCTTAGCTCAAAGCGAAATTCCTTACAGTTTTGACCCAATAAATTGTTGAAGCATGTAAAATGGATAAAATTAAGGAACAAGTTTTATTGGGACTAAACCGTAAGAAATCCCACTTCGACCCAAGAATTAAAGTTTCTTAGAATAATGTTTTACATTTTTTGAAATTTTTTTAGAATTTTCTGGGCATTTATTTTCTTGCCAGAAAACGCTCACTCGGATTTCGTTCACCGGAATTTTTTTTACTTGAGCTTCAGGGATTTTAAAATGACTTTCTAATTTAGACAAGTCTAATAGTATAAAATTTTTCGAAAAACGAGGTTAGAAATGACAGAAAAATGTATTTTAAAGAAAAGAAATAAAACAACTTTTTATTGGAACAATATAAGTATTATGTTGGAACAAATGGTACATTGATTTGGAACAACGTAAGTAGGACAAAAAACGTGTCCAGAAAATTATCAAAAAATTCCAAAACATGTAAAACATTATTTTAAGAAACTTTAATTCTTGACTCAAAGCGAGATTCCTTACAGTTTTTACCCAACAAATTGTTGAAGCATGTAAAATAGATAAAATTAAGAAAAAAGTTTTATTGGGACTAAACCGTAAGAAATATCGCTTCGACCCAAGAATTAAAGTTTCTTAGAATAATGTTTTACATTTTCTGGAATCTTTTGAGAATTTTCTGGACACTTTTTTTCTTGCCAGAAAACGCCCACCCGGATTCCGTTCACCGGAATTTTTTTTACTTGAGCATCATGGATCTTAAAATGACCGTTTAATTAAGACGAGTCCAACGGTATAAATTTTTTTGAAAAACGAGGTTGGAAAAGTTGGGAAAATGCATTTTAAAGAAAAAAAATAAAACAATTTTTTCTTTCATTTTATTTACAAATTTGCCACCTCCTTTTGGTTAATTACAAAATTGGTCTTTGTCATACAATAAGGCTTGTCGCACCATAAGCAATGTGTCACACCTGATCTCTCCTCTATATGGTGACATTTTCTTTGCTATTATCTGTCACCAAGTTTGGAAATGGAGAAACGAGGAGATTTTTGGAGATAAAACTGTTTTTATGACAAACTTAGCTGATTTCTTCTCGAAAAAACTTTTCTCTATTATCGATAGTTTCAAAGGAGAGTCCCTTGCCAGAGCCTCTCAGTGTTGTGATGTCCATCTCGTGGGATGGAGCAGGCCAAGAGAGGGGGTTGTGAAGCTGAATACTGATGGTTCCTGCCTCAGTAACGGTAAGATTGCGGCTGGAGGTGTGCTTAGAGATGTAGGGGGCATCTGGCTTTCTGGGTTCTCCCAGAATTTAGGGTTGGGTTCTTCCTTTTCTGCGGAGCTCTGGGCTATTCTTACTGGAATCAATCTTGCTAAAAGGCTGGGTGTTAAGAGGCTCTCTGTGGAGTCTGATAATTTGGAAGCAATCAAAATGATTTCTGAGAATCATTCTATGGGTCTTAACAGTCGCAACCTCATCAAAGCTATTATAAGGCTTTGCTCCTCCTTTGAGTTCGTAGAGTTCAGACACATTTTTAGAGAGCAGAATCGTGTTGCTGATCGCTTGGCGGCGGCGGGCCATGAAGGGACGTTAGGCGTTACTACCCTTCCTGTTTCCCCTAGTTTCATCTCTCATCTTCTCTTAGAAGATAGGATTGGGGTTAGCTTCCCTAGGCTAATTCCTGGGTAGTTTGTTGTTATTCGTTTTTCTTTTCCTTTTCTACCAAAAAAAAAAAATATATATATATATAGTGGTTTTTTTTAACTTAATTTGGTTTGTTCAGTTTAAATCGAACCGAACCGTATATTTCGGTTTGGTTTTTAATTCGGTTTTACCTATTATTTGGTTCGGTATCAGTGTAAATTATTTTGATCATTTCGGTTTTGTACCGGTGCACATTCCTACTTGGACCCCGAATGACCAAAATCGTTAGATCTAGTCTTATTAGAATTCTATTGTGAAAATTCAAAGCATTCTAAAACTTAGATTTAATAAGTCTAGATCCAATAGTGTTTGGTCATTCATGGTCCAAGTGAACACTACTGTAATAATTATATATTTACGTGACAAGTTTTCCATCTTAGCATAAAAAAACATATAAATAAAACTTGATGGATGCATGAAATTCTTTATACATTACAGTTTTAGGCTAGGGGATTTTTTTTATACGTAAAGTAAGACAGAAAAAGGATCGACGAAACTATTTATCTGCGATCCTATTCTGATGTTTAAGTTAAAAACATATATCATTTAGAACATAAAGCAATTGAGAGTAATTACGGAAGATAAGTGCATGTGCACCTTGACTATAGAATCACGTTCTATTTATAAGGAGACAATGGTAAAATTGTTAATCGATGTTAAAACTTTCTTCTTAGATTCCACAGAGGATATGTGTCATCTTCTCAATGTGGACATATTTTAAATAGTCAGTAATATACCTGAATTGAGATTCCTTAATCTTAGGCGTGATTCAAGGATCGTGATCGGAATAGGTTTCAAGAAGCATCATATTGGTTCGTGTATCTTGAGAAATGCTTATTCATATTTAGTCTAATCTAATGGTCTTCCTTGCTCTGGACGTCTCTATTGGTTTAGGATGAGAACACGTAGAACTTGATAACTTTTGGATGTTATCAGATGTTCCTCCTCCTTTTGATTAGGATTCCTGAAGATCTTTAAGGCTTCGGCCATCAGACGTTCATTGAGGTCCGCTACAGTCCGTACAGGATGGTTCACCTTTCCATAGATACTTTGTTTGTCTGAACGTTACGTTCCATTAATTGTGTTTCATGCGATCTTTTATCTTTTGAGTATGTGAGACGTCGTGTGTAGCCTATGAATGACATAATCCTTAGTAGGTGTGCAGTCTTCCTACGGTCATCATTCTCATTGTTACTTATTTTCACAGGATAAGTGACGTGTGTCCTAAGCGAAAGTAGGCAGAAAGTTTTGTGATTTCCAAGGAGCGCTGACGCTAGTGGTCTTGCATTGATGCCAAATTCTCACTTGCACTTTAAAAAGTCACTATAAAAGCAACCCACAGTCGATGAATTTCTTTTTTCCAACCTTTGCATTACTCCCTAGCATTTTGAGTTTCCACTTCCTCCTCGGCAATTTGTAAGTGTTCTTTCTTTCTCTGGCTTTTCTTTTTGTTGTATGAAAGTTTTAAAGGGGAAGAATTCTTATAAATCGCAGATACTTTGGGGACCATGCAAAGGCTAGCATGTTTCTTTTAAAGATTCCCACTATGCTTTCTTATGCCGCTCTCAAGAGTTATGTAGCAACTTTTGTTGTTTGCCTTCGGCCAATCAGACATTATCCATTTCTCCTACAAGTTCAACACGTTCCTTCTCTTCTTCCCGTGTCTTCATATCAGTGGGATTCATTTGTAGTGAGGCCATGTACATTTCTTTGGTGATTATTTGGTTTCCCGAGGTATCGCCATTCCTCCCTCTATTATACATACCAAGCCAAAATGGTAAATGGATAGATCTTCGGTCAATTCTAACAAAAGAAGCCTCCTTTAGAACACACAACAATTTAGAGTAACTGCAATAGATAAATATATGTATACCTTGAATATGGAGTCACGTTCTCTTTATAGGGAGTTCAATGGTAAAACTGTCAATCGTGTCAAAACTTTCTTCTTAGATTCCACAGAGGACAAGTATCATCTTTTCAGTGGAGGACGTGTTTTAGGTAGTTAGTAATATATCTGAATTGTGATTCCTTAATCTAAGACATGATATATTACTAAGTGACCTAAAGAGGATTCAAGAAGCATCTCATTGGTCCACGTGTCTTGAGAAATGTTTATTCCTGTTAGTTTAAATTTGACAGTCTACCTTTCTCCAGACGTCCATATGGGTTTAGGATGAGGATACATGGAGCCTCATATCTTTCAGATGATATCAAATGTCCTCCTTTTGATTCCCCAAGCTCTTTAAGGCTTCTGCTACTAGAAGTTCCTTGGGGTCCTACTACAGTCCATGAGGAATGGCACCATTCCATATATACTTTCAGAGGAAGCATTAGAGTCTTAAAGCCCACGAATGAAACTTTATACAGGATTTAAGACCACCAACGATGTTAGACCACCCTCCGTAATTGCCTAGAGAGTCGGCCAAGGTCTCGCGGCTTGAGAAGAATAAGCGGTAGTAAGGACTTTTCTCGTCCCTAGTTCATGCCTATATATAAGGTGCTCTTACCCCCACAATAAGACATCCAACTTTCTCTCCTACCTTACCACTATCCTCTTTATACCACTTGACTATTAACTTGATCGCCAGAGTATATCCCAGGCACCACCCCCGCCGCAAAACAACATACAAAGATAAATGACTGTTCGATCCTAATTCTCATCACTTGTATCTTACGGACCGCTCTAGACGCAGAGGGCAAAAGATTGTTCAATCCCAACTTCTCATCATTTATATCCTATAGACTGCTACCAGTGCAAATATAAAAGATTGTTCGATCCCAACTTCTTATAAAATCCTGATCCAAAAAGAATGTTTGAGAAATGTTTATTAATGTTTAATTTAATCCGACGGTCCTTTTCTGATTAAAAAAAACATACAAGGACTAAAATGAATTCTGAAACAAAGTACTAGTGGGTAACGGCTATTAATCTATTATAATGACCTATCATGGACAAAGTTTAGTATTTTACACATATTTTCCTCATTTATTGATTTTTTTCCCAATTAATATTTATAATATTTACATGTGAATATTAATTATTTGACGTGACATATTTTCCACCTTAGGATAAATAAAACATATAAATAAAACTTGATGGACCCATGAAATTATTTATACTATATAGTACAGGTTTAGCCTTACAAGCTCTTCATAACTTGAAGTTCTAACAATGGCAGCCATAAAATTTCTCACAATCTTTTTCTTCTTATACAAAGTTGCATCCTCTACAAATTCTCCCCGATCCCCGAAATTTCCCGCGCTTTTCGTCATCGGAGATTCCGTCATGGACACGGGAAACAACAAGTACATTCCGACATGGGTGAAGTCAAATTACTCCCCGTATGGTCAAAACTACACTACCCATTTGCCGACAGGAAGATTCTCAAACGGAAAACTTATTTCCGATATGTTAGTTTCGTATTTAGGCATCAAAGATGCTCTTCCTCCGTTTCTGACTCCAACCCTTTCGTCCAGTGATCTAGTTACTGGTGTTAATTTCGCTTCAGCAGGATCAGGATTCGACGATTTGACTAGTTTGACTTCTGGTTCCATTCCGGTTTCAAAGCAAATTCAACACTTTAAACTCTATGTAGACAAGCTTAAATCGATTGTTGGAGAAGGAAAGGCGTATGGCATTGTTAAGAGCTCTTTGATTGTTCTTAGTGCGGGAACAAATGATTGGTTTTTCAACTATTATGATATTCCTACGAGAAAATTAACTTACGACGTTAATGGTTACCAAGATTTTCTACTGAATAGAATGCAATCATTTATCAAGGTAAGATATACATAATTTTGAGCCGTTTCATTTTTATTTTTATTTTTATATTTTAATTTAATATATTTGAATTATCAATCAATTATAATCGTCGTGGTTTACAAATCCGACCGGGTAAAGAACCAAATTTTTTTATCTATAATATAATTAAATAGATAAGTTAACTAAACCTGTTATTAATTACTCAATAATCCATGACTGGGTCATCAGTTGACCGGTCCAAACACTATCTTTTGCTAGTTCTTGTTTGACCTGTTCACGGGTCGGGATTCCTGCGTGGCCCGTCTAGGCCTATGTCCAATGGGCGAGGTTTGGATAAAGAAAAATTACTTTAGCTCTGCCCAATCCATGTTTGCTAAACTCTGCGTACCTTTAGGACGAGTTTCGGTTTTATAAAAATAGTATGGGCCAGTCCAGACCGACCCTACATGTTCTATTAATATTAAGTATTCAATTTATATTTACATATTAAATATTATTTTAAGTATAAATTTAATTTTTATTATAAAAAAATATATAAATAATTTAGGTAGGTTTATCTGGTGGGATTGGACTTTTAAGCCCGAACCTAGCTCAACCCCAATCCGCCTAAAATAACAGCAAGCTAGACTGGGCCTAGGCTAAGCATTTTTTTAAAAAGCCCGACGGGCCGGCTAGAGCCTGGTCTAATCTGACGCATGAACAAATGTAGTTTTTTTGTGGCCTTGTTGTTAATTGTAAATATAAAATTCAATTAAAAAAGATTATTCATTTCATTTGAATTTAAAATTACATTTTTAACATTTCACAAATAATTTCTTTTATATCTATTTAAAATGATTATAAAGGAACTATAAAAATTTAATTTTAAAATGTAAAAATAATTTTTTAATTCAAATAAAATAAATAACGCTCTATCAATTGAGTTTCATGTTCACAATTAATTTAATATGCATATTATAATTGATCGTCGATAGCTTAGCACTTCATCTTAAAATTAAGATAAAAGCAGATTTCTAGAGAGCAGAGGCATGGGAGTCTAGATTATAGAAGGAAAACACCTAATTTATTAATGCTGACTTACTATACGTACAGTTTTTTCTTGAAAATAAATATTTTTTTAGAAAATAACGTCTAATAGATAGACCTGGAAACACAATCCTGGTGAGAGACAAAGATCGGCATAGATATGGGTAGGAAGTAAACGGTCATTGAGAACGTTTACTTCCTACCCATATCTATGCCGATCTTTGTAAATTTAGTTCAATAAAAAATAAAAAACGAACTCGAAAGATGTTTATTTTAATTTATATATATATAATCGAGGTTTGAACTTTCAGGAATTATATGAACTTGGCTGCCGATCAATAATGGTAAGTGGACTAGCTCCAACGGGTTGCATACCTATTCAAATGGCTTGGAGTATAGAGAAACACTGTAAGGAGGATCAAAATAGAGATTCTCAGATTTACAATCAAAAACTTGTTAAGATCTTATCTGAATTGCAGACAACTCTTCCTGGAATCAAACTCGTCTATAATGACTTTTATACCTCTGTCATCGACATGATTAATCATCCTAAAAACTACGGTAATTAAGTTTATTAATTTTAACCAATAATTATTCCTTACTATATTTTAGTTGTGTACATATATATTAGCCGTTAAAGGAAAAAAAAAACCTCGTGATTTTTTCATTTGTGAAATCAGGTACGTAGTTTAAAAATTTGCAAACACCGGTCAGTAGTTTGTGCCGTTTGCAAACTCGGTTATTTTGTAAAAAAATATTATCGTGACTATTTAGTAAAAAAATGAGCCATTTGGAACAAATATAATGACTCGTTTAATTAATTTTATAAATTAATTAAATCACAAATATTCTTAAACCGACAAATGGATTCATACAGATGCTTTTGTAAATTGGGTAAACCACGTGTTTTTTTTACCCTATATTAATTACATAAATTTATGCTTACTTTTATTTATTTATTTAACACGTATTCAATCCTTTCAATTTGCATCCAAACGTCTAATTAATGACATCATAAACTTTCAAAAAGATAAATTCGATTTTTCAACTTGCTTAAACTATCATAACTAACCCCGTATTTTCACGTAACATTACGTAACATTCTATATGCCACTTACAGTTTAAGCAAATTCAGATGAGCAATACGTCATTTAAAATAAGTTGAAATAACGGAAAAATTGTTTTAAGCAAGTTTAGGTTGTGGAATTGTTTTTAAAATTGTGGAGGTTAATAGGCATTTAAGTGTAAATTGAAAGGGTTGGTTTTATAATTATTGTTGCAAAACTAAACTAATTAATGGTAGATCTTTTTTTTAAATGAATGGCTTTTTTATTATGGTTAACTAATTTGTAAATGAGTGTTTGTGATTTTTTTTTTAAAAGAACTCAGGTTATTGCTCATTTGCAAATCAAGAATTTTTAGGTTGATATTGACAATTTAATTGTTGATGATGTTAAAATATAAAATTTCAAAAATTAAATTTATTTCAGGACCATATTTATCATGAAACATAATTTTTTAATTTTCAAAATCATCTTTTTAGAGTTTTCTCTCTTAGTCAAACAACACATAAATTTTTTTAGAGTTTTCTCTCTCTAAACATTAATTTTTTCTCTCTTAGTCAAACAACACATAAATAACATCAAAATTAAAAAGTTGAAAAATTAAAATTGTTTAAGGTCCTGGGCATAGATCATAAATGCGAACGCTCAGGACCCAAAACTAAAAGGGATCCAAATTTTTGTATAGTATTTTTTTTATTATAAATGCAGTTATAATACTTACTCAGGCCTAAAGGGAACCAAATAATACGATTTTTAAGTCTAAAATGAGTCCGGATTTTATTTTAAATTTTTAAGTACAATTTTTTATTTTAAGGGCTCCTTATCTCTGATTTTGTCTAAGACTCATAAAATGTCAGTGCAGGTCCTGATCATCAATTCTTGAAATTTTCTATTTTGAGGTATATCAACGGTTAAATTGGTAATGTCAACCTAAAAACCATTGATTTACAAATAAGCAAAAACCTTAGTCTTCTTTTTTCAACAAAAGAACCATAAACACCTATCTGTAAATTAACGAAACTACAATTTTTTTTTTTTAAATTAACTCTTATTAGCATTAGGCATAACACCCATTTGGATCCCTAAACTATGGCTTCATAGTCAATTAGGATTCTAAACTATCAAAATCATCAATCAGGTCCCTGAACTAGCTAAAAATCATCAATTGAGTCTCCATACTAAATAAACATCTTCAATTGAGGCCTCATAAAAAATCATTCGGTTGAACAATTTCATATCTTCTTTCTCAAACTCATTTTGAATCAACACATATATTATTACAGTTTATATCAAATAGGCACAATTTCCGATTTTAGGATAGGATAGGGATTCAATTGATATTTTTGCTTAATTCAGGGACCTAATTGATGATTTTGATAGTTTAGGGTCCTAATTGATTTTGAAGCTTTAGTTTAGAGATCCAAATAGATATAATGCCTTATGATTATTATTTTTGTTCTTAATAGAACTCCAAGTTTGAACCTTTTATATATATAAAAAGATATATCTTTATCATTAAGACACTTAACAGAAAACTGTTAACAACTTTTTTTCTTTGAAAGAAACTTGTTAACAACTTAATTAATTATTTATATAATTTCCTCAAAAGAAAATTATTTATGTAATATCTCCATCCCAAAAAGATATAAAATCCATATTTCTATTTTTGTTAGATTCCAAATTATAGTCTATTTTCTTTTTTAGACTTTAGTTAGTTTTTTATGGGATAAGTTGCGAAAAATACTTCTAATATTGACAGTAAACGTCTAATATATAAAGTGGTGTAATTTTACCAATAAAATTGACAGTCAAAATCAATTTTACCCCCTCACGTTGACAATTTGGGTCAATATAAGAAATAAGTTATCAAAATGTCTTCTCGGTCACAAATCTTGTCATCTACACTTCACATATGCGTTATTTTTAATTATCACTCATTAGTAACATATCACAAATAAATGAATGGACATGAAAATTAAAATTAAAAAAAATATACTGTATTTTATACGAGTTGGACAAAAAAATTCAAATATTTCATCGAATTTAAAAGTATTAATCTCTAATTTGAATTTTTTTTATTAATCACAAAAGAATGTAATTTTTTTTAAAAAAAACTAATTGATATCCAACTGGTGCATGATAAGAAATAAAAATATCTATGTTTTATAATGATGTCTGAAATTGATTCAACTTGTCAACGTTAGGAGTAAAATTGTTTTTGACTGTCAACGTTAGCAGTAAAAACTCATCATTTTAGACATTAGAGATAAAAGTGTTTATAGCTGTTAACATTTGAAGTATTTTTACTCATTTTTTTTCTCAATATACCATTATTTTATAAATTATTAACAAAACAATGTTGTTATTATGAACAGGTTTTATCGAAACAACAAAAGGTTGTTGTATCGAACAAGGCAAGGAATATAAATCGATGTTTTGCAGTCGAAAAGTTGCACCGTGCAAAAATCCCGATCAATATATATTTTGGGATCAGATTCATCCAACTTTAGCAACCTACAATTACATTTTTAAGTACATGACATATAACGTTCTTCCTCAATTTTTGTAGAATCAAACGTGGTATATCTCATATTGTTTAATTAGAGATTTATATTGCTTAAAGCAATTTTTTTTGAAGTACGTTTTAGAATGAGTTATCCGTTAGGAGACGTTCTCATCATAAAGTAAATACGATATATTGTAATTTTATTATTTATTGTTATATATAAAAAACTTAATACAAGAAAAAGTGGGATTATTCATGAATGATATTAAAAGCATATTATATATATAAAGGTAAATAATTATAAGTAGACCTCGCCATGGGCCGATGAGCCCGCCCGTCCGGCCCGAGCCCAGGCCCATTTAGTCGGGCCTGGACACATAAAATTAGTATCAGGCCCAGCCCGGTCCAAGCCCGATTAAGCCCGCCTATTAAATGGGCGGGCCAGGGCTATGTAAATACCCGACGGGCCCGGCCCGACCCGTTATATATATATATATATATATATATATATATATATATATATATATATATATATAAAAATTAAATGAGTCCATAAAAACCGTACATATATAAATTTTAAAATTTATAGATAATTATATAAGTAATCAGTATTTACAATTTACAATTAGTTTGCATAAAAACCCTACAATTAATTTGTTATATTTTTCTAATACTTATTAACTATTATGTTTATTATTTTTTATTAAAAAAAGTTAGTATTTTATTTTAATTGATTTTTTTAATTTAGATATGGGCTTGGGCGGGGGGGTTGGGATTCCTTTTTTAGGCCCGAGTCCGACTATATTAGTGTGAGCTTGGGCTTATCAGATTTGATCACAAGCCCGACAGGCCCGGCCCGAGTCCGGTCCATGCTGAGGTCTAATTA
The DNA here is from genome assembly GCF_963576675.1 of Euphorbia lathyris. Classification (NCBI taxonomy): domain Eukaryota; kingdom Viridiplantae; phylum Streptophyta; class Magnoliopsida; order Malpighiales; family Euphorbiaceae; genus Euphorbia; species Euphorbia lathyris. The sequence continues at coordinate 2,065,341 of NC_088914.1, forward strand.
TAAGGTCTCTATGTTTTTACGTACATGTGTTTTTAGAAATGATTATATAGTCCTCCAGTTTTATTTTCGTCAATTCTTTAATCCTTATATTTGAGTGAACGGTCAAATTAGACTAAATAAAATTTAAAATACTAAAATTACCCTTTACTATATGTTTTAATAATAAAATATCAATTTTTTCTATTTTATATTTTTGTCCTTTGTAATAATACTTTCGAATATTAGTTAATTGTTTTATTAATTTTTATATAATTATAAATTTTAATTTAGTAGTGTAGACTTATTCATTAAAAAATGAATGATAAATATTGTAAAAATTATTAAAATTGGAGTAGAACAATATAAACTTATAAAAATGATTTTTTTATTAGAATAAGAAATATAATTTTTTTTCATAATTAATATACACAAGTATAAGAAGTTCGGTGTATATATACTACACAAACTTCATTAAAACTATTTTGATTAAATTTGAAAACTGAAAGATAAATTATTTTATTTGAATAATTAGGGACAATTTTGTACTTTCATGTATAAAAATAAATAAAGGGACTAAAGAGTTGATTAAGGTAAAACATAAAGACCTTATAATAACATTGTAGACCTACTAGTGAGTTAAGTAAAAATATAAGGACCTTATAATTATTTATCCAATATATAAAAAAAGATATTAAACTTGAAGAAAATGACCCAAAAAAATCTGCATTCACAAATTAAGGACCACAAAAAGTAGGGAATATCTTATTTAATTTGACATTTGCCCCCCAATAAAATCTGAATCAACAATATTCAAAATGTTTCCATATCTTAGCATGCTTTTTTTATAGGTTAAATTACACTCATGGCCACTGCACTTTTCTCATTTTAACATTGTGGCCACTGAACTTTAATTTTTAACAGCCACTGAACTTTACACTTTTTAACATCAGTGGCCTCTTAATGCCTCAAAACGACCGTTAATGGCCTCAAAATAAAAAATTCGATGAGTTAAGGATATTCTAAGGAAGTTTAGTTCTTGAAAATTTTCGTTTTGATGTCATTTAGGTGTTGTTTGGTTAGGAGAGAGTGTGTGATTTTTTAGAGAGAGAAAGCTGTAATAAGGTGGTTTTGGAAAATAAAAAATATGGTTTCATGGTAAATGTCGTTATGAACAACTTTAATTCTTGATTGTTTTCATTTTGAGGTCGTTAATGGTCATTTTGAGGAGTTAGTTAAAATTAAGTGGTCACCGGTGTTAAAAAGTTTAAAGTTCAATGACCATACCGTTAAGAATTGAAGTTCAGTGGCTGCAATGTTAAAATGGGTAAAGTTCGGTGGCCATGGATATAATTTACCCCTTTTTTTTATAAGATATGATTTTATAAAATAAAATTTGAAAGTTCTATCGAGCTATTTCTTAAAGAACGGATCATGGTAGAGATTAGAGCAGAAAAATTTGAACCACAAACTTATATTACCGCTCACGCTATTCTTATTCCAAAGTTGTTCGGGAGAAAGAACGATTGTTTCATGGTCTAAATGCAATGTCCCCTTGTAGAGAGAGATGTGAATTGAGAGGGAGAGAGATCTTATGTTTTGTCTGATTTTAATTGTTGTTAGATTATGTCTAACTAAGCCCCCTCTATCTAGGCTTTTAATAGTATAATCTTATTAGAGTTAGACAATCAAGCCTGTAATTATGATTCTAACTTGTTAGTTAGAATAAGATTTGTGAATTAACTTTAATTCTAACACTGAGTTAGATAGAAATACAATTAGAGTTCTTAATTATCTAATAACTTAGTGATACGGTATCAAATTATTTGGACTTTTGACAGTTGGGCTCTGACCATGATCCGAAGTCATTGTATGGGCCCAATTCCATCAAAGCCCACAATTGTGTTCTTTTTGGTCGAAGCCATGACTTCGGCCACTTGACGTCCGAAGGTTTCTCTTCGGGAGATGTTTAAGGAGACATGTGGACCAATGAACACGCTGGATTCCAAAAGCACGCTCACCAAACGCATATAGATCACAACACGGAAAGATAGGGTCTGAAGACCAATCAAGTGATGCCTTAATTGTTTGCTGACCGCATCTCAGGTATCCTAAAAACAATCTATCAAGGTTGTATTGGAGTTTTAATAAGCCTATAACTAACGATGAATGACCAAATACTACATAGTTATGAAGGTCTAGAGATGTACACGGGGCGGGGAATGCATTTCCCATCCCAGTTCCCCATTCCCATCCCCACAAGTTAAACGGTGATAAATTTGTCCATGTCCCACGGGGATTCCCATTCCACATTTACAGATGTTCCAAAAGCTTTTTTCGATTCTGAATTCCCCATTCCTCGCGGGGAATAATCGTTTATGTTTAAAAAATATATAATTCAAACTTTTAAGAATCAATAGCTTATAATATAAAGCATCAACAATCATTTTCAAATTTCCCCAACCACAAAAAAAAAATAAAAATAAAAATTGAAAACAATCAATCACCTAATTAAAGTGTACTTAAATTATAAAAAAAATTAATTATCACGGAGAACAATCGGGGATTCTCCATCGAGATTAATGGGACGGGGACGGAACAGGGATACCTTTCCCCATCCCCACCACGGGGGACAAAACTATCCCTATCCCCGTCCCATGAGAATTCTTATTGGGGATTTTCCGTCCCCATCGGGACGGGTCACCAACAGAGATGAAAAATCCCCGTCTCATTTACATCTCTATTAAGGTACATGTGATCAAAACTGCGTGCTAACTCATTTTTATATTCTCAAAATAAACTTAAAGTATTTATATATGTTGATAAAAACAAAAATAAATATATCAATTCATAGGGAGCAAAACCGCGTGGCGGATCGCTTGGCAGCTGCTGGGCATGGGGGGATGTTAGGTGTTTCTACCCTTTCCGTTCCTCCTTCTTTTCTGTTACCTTCTCTTCTTGAGGATAGGATTGGGGTCAGTCTTCCTAGACTGATCCCGGATTAGGGTTTTGTTTGTTTTTTTTTTTCTTCCCTTCTTAAAAAAAAAAAAAAATTCATCTTAATTAGATAACTTTATGAGTCATTTCTTGTCCTTTGATGTATTTAGAATATAGGTTGCTAGCAATAAATGTATATTCATATGATATGATAAGAAGAACATTATAGTTGTACATTATCAATCAAGAGGTTGATGAAAAGTATATATCAATAAATTAATTAATTAAAACGAAGATTTTTCAAAAAGAAAAAAAAAACTAAGATTTTGCACCTCAAAATTGAATAATATAGATAGACAATTTGCTTGGTAGAGTAATGTTTGCAGCTAGAAAGGGTAACTTACATCCATGGCCACTGAACTTCAATTCTTAACGGTATGACCATTAATCTTTACACTTTTTAATATCAATGACCACTCAACTTTAACCAAGTTCTCAAAATGACTGTTAACGACCTCAAAATGAAAATATTCAAGAAGTAAAGTTGTTCAGAACGACATTTACCATGAAACTACATTTTTTATTTTCCAAAATCACTTTTTTTTTGGAGCTTTCTCTTTCTAAAAATTCACTCTTTCTCCTAATCAAACAACATCTAAATCACCTCAAAACGAAAATTTCCAAGAATTAAAGTTTCTTAGAATATCATTAACTCTTCAATTTTTTTTATTTTCAGACCGTCAGCGGTCGTTTTGAGGCGTTGAGTGGCCACCGGTGTTAAAACTGTAAAGTTCAATAGTCAGCTACTCAACTTTAACCAAGTCCTCAAAATGACTGTTAACGACCTCAAAATGAAAATATTCAAGAAGTAAAGTTGTTCAAAACGACATTTACCATGAAACTACATTTTTTATTTTCCAAAATCACTTTTTTTTTAGCTTTCTCTTTCTAAAAATTCACTCTTTCTCCTAATCAAACAACATCTAAATCACCTCAAAACGAAAATTTCCAAGAATTAAAGTTTCTTAGAATATCATTAACTCTTCAATTTTTTTATTTTCAGACCGTCAGCGGTCGTTTTGAGGCGTTGAGTGGCCACCGGTGTTAAAACTGTAAAGTTCAGTAGTTATACTGTTAAGAATTGAAGTTCAGTGACCATAATGTTAAATGGATAAAGTTCAGTGGCCATGGGTGTAATTTACCCCAGCTAGAAATGGTTACAATTTAATCATATTGCTATGATGTTGGTGAACAATTCAAATCGCGTGCCTTAAATAGTATAGTATATATAATTACCTACCAACTTCTAGTGGTCCTTTAAGAGAAATCTATATATAATATAAAACAGTAACGATGGAACTGAGGTGTCACTTCCTCCTTTTTTAATGATAAAAAATTTAATATATTAATTTTAATTTTATTATGTATATTTATCTATAAAAAGATTATTTTATCCCATATATCTAAGAGTACTATAGAATTTAAATTAAACCCTAAAATCTCTCTAATTCTCTACATATCTATATATAATATAAAACAGTAACGATGGAACTGGGGTGTTACTTCCTCTTTTTTTACTGATAAAAAATATAATATAATATATCATATATTAGTTTTTATTTTATTATTATATTTATCTATAAAAATATTATTTAAAGTAAATGTGAAAATCAAATAATAATATTTAATTTATATAACACATTTATGTCATTAATTGTAATTATTAGATTGTATTTTTATTAATATTTATATATTAAGATGAATCCGTGCATCGCACGGGCCAAAAACTAGTATATCTAATAATTCAAACAAATTATTTAATTTTAGGTTTAATTACATATAGATGTTAAGTGGTTTCATCATTTTCAGATGGGTGTACTCAGGGGCGGAACCAAGGGGGTTAAGGGGCTCGAGCCCCGACAGGCGGTCGGAGAATTGAATTTTTTTTTTTTTTTAGTAATGGTGTCTGGTAATATTTTGGAAAGAATTATATTGAGTCTATGTAGTATTATTTCAATGTTTAAAAGTAGATGAGATGGTTAAGGATGTTTATTTTTATTTGAGAGGTCCTATGTTCGACTCCCTTCAACCTTATTTTACAGTTTTAATGCGTTGGAGGCTAAAAAATTTTGTCCAGCCCTAACGGGCTGAACTTTGAAAATTTACCGTCAACTGCACAGTTAATTTTGATTTTTTTTTACTGATATGTTTGAGCCCCGGATCATCCGAGGTCCTGGTTCCGCCACTGGGTGTACTTGTGGTGTTTTTTTTTTTTTTACAAAAGCAATCCGATAGTTTGCAAAATTTTGCATTTGGGTTCACTTTGTCAGAATTTGGCTGACAACGATCTCAAAATGAAAATTTTCATGAGTTAAATGATATTTTAACCAACTTTAATTCTTCAACTTTTTAGGTTTGAAGTCATTTAGGTGTTTTTTTATGAGAGAGAAAGTTAATGTTTAGAGAGAGAAAACTCAAAAAATGATGATTTCAAAAAATTAAAAATATGGTTCTATAGTAAATATGATACTAAACAACTTTAATTCAATTAACATATGTATTTATATAAATTCAATTAACATATGTATTATACTATGACTGAATAACATGACCTAGGCAGACAGACAGAAAATAACAGAATAACATGTTCATTTTGTATCGTATTATGACTGTCCTGAAAGCTAAGATATGTTCGGTTAAAAATCTAAAAAAAGACAAAAGAGCCAAAGAGTTAATATTGACAAAAATTAGAGACCTTATAATGTATTTTTCAAAATATAGAGACTAAACAATGTGTTAGATGAAAACAAGGAAATTAATAAATTATTTATTTTTTTATTTATTGGTTGGGGCTTCCAAACGATGCAAAAGGTAGTGGAGAAAATGTCACGTACAGTTTTCCCACTCCTTCCACATCATTTTTAACTATTTCAAATAGTTCACTTTATGTTAAAAAATATAATATCCTTACTTTTGTGAAATTTTATTATTTTTCTTATTATATTTTGGCTTAATATATTCTCAGCCTCCTCAAATTATCCAAAAACTGTAACTGAACTGCTTGAACTTCAAAATATTACAACTAACCATTGCGACTTGCTTATTTGAAACAAATAACACTTCAAATAGATTAATATTTGCGTTTTGAGATTTTTTTCCTTTATTAATGTATCAGTGGATTAGGTAGATGTAGCAAACCGATATTTTAGAAATCTTTTATTTCTAATGTAATATTATGTTGAATGTCTTTTGGGTTTAGGAGTTATTTGTTCCAAATAAACAACTTGAGGGTATGAATGTAAATGGGGCGGGGATTACCCATCCCTGATGGGGCCCCACCCCGTTTTATTATGGGACGGGGATGGAGACTAATATGTGCCCCGTTAGCAGGGATGAGAAAGGGTATCCCCGCCCCGCGGGATTCCCGACGGATTACCCGTTTAATCCCCGATAACATATTATTAATCATATAAAATAAAAAATACACATACAAAAACTTGAACCTATGATTAATCTGATCCAAATGCTTTACCTCTATTTCACTCTATATCTATTTGTTCATCATATTCTCTTATTTTTTTTCTTTTTTCTCTATTCTTTTCATTTTTTTTTCATATATTCTTTTAAACTTTAAATAGGTAAACGGGGATACCCGCGGGATCGGAGATTTCCCACGGGGCGAGGACGGGAATGAATTTTGTCCCTGTTTGTTTCGCGGGGCGGGTATGGGGATTCCCCGTTTAGTTGGAGAATGGAGATAGGAACTCCAATCCCCGCCCCGCCCCGTCCCGTTTACATCCCTACTTGAGGGGGTTAGTTGTAAGCTCAAGGGGTCAGTTATATTTTTGGACAACCAGTACGAGCCTGGGGATGTATTAGGCCTTATATCTTTCTCGTTATCGTAGAATGAATAGTACAAGTCCAATGAAAATGTTGTCTTAAGCAAAATTACCCAATGAACTATACTATTTCATATTCTTCATGATACGTTTATAGGAGAAAACAAAGAGATTGAGTAGTGTTTAATAATAATTTTGGTATAAATTTAAAATACTAAAATTACCCTTTAGTGAGAAAATAGGAAAAATAAATATTTTATAAAGGGTTTATAAAATAGGAAAAATAATGATTTTGGTATTAATAATGAGTAGTGTTTAATAATGATTTTGGTATTAATTCATAATGATTTGTTTTCTCCTACAAACTTCTATTTTGGTATAAATTTAATAATAAATCCTCTATTTTTTCTATTTTATAAACCCTTTATACTAAATAAATTTGAAAAATACTAAAATTATCCTTTATTTTATGTTTTAATAATAAAATATATATTTTTCCTATTTTATATTTTTTTCTCTTGTTTCCTACCTAATTACAATCTCTCCAATATAAAGTAATTGATTTAATAATTTTTATATCATTATAAAATTTTAATTTACTGGAAAGTCACCAAAAGATTGTACAGTTTTGTATGCAAAATCGAAGGTTGTACACCAAATTGTAAAATAGGACAAAAGTTGTACACCACGTATGTAATTTACCCTAATATCTTTATTCACTTCTCTTTATCTCCAATGCGGTTGGGTTCGTCTATGCAGTGTCGCTTATAGCTCAACCCCACCCCGATGCCACCCTTTCAAAACTAGGTTGCTATACGTTAAACTTCACGGCTTAAAAATGTGCTAACATGAATTGGAAACAAATAGTATTAATATAATTCGGTTACTTTCTTTTCATTTGTTTTATATGAAATTTACTATTCGTTTCATTTTTGCACTCATTATCTTCTTTTTTTACTCATTCTTTTCTATATATTTTTTCCGTACCAAATCATTACGATAAAACTAGTTTGGTTTAGACCAAACCTAGTCTAAAACTTTAACATGTTGAGTTTAGATGTGGATTACACAAACCGGCTCGAGCTTGGAAACAAACATTATTAATATAGTCGGATTACTTTTTTTCATTTGGTTTATGTGAAATTTACTATTCAGTTAATTTCTGCTCTCACCATATTCTTTTAGATTTAGTCTTTTTTAGATATGTTGGTCTCGTGTAACGTGACAATATTAGTTCCAAGGAGGGGGGTTAGGAACTATTTAAAATTTTCACGTATGGCTGACTGTTAATTCTGAACTTAGACTTTCTCGAAGTCTTTTAGCACGGTGAGACTGAGTAAATTTTAGATACAAGCTTAGTCAACAGGTGACTAAAACTAAATCTATCCTTGAGTCATGAGATAGCACTTGAGTCTATTCCTGAACTCAGCTTCTCAGTTCACACAACTCAGCTTATGTTCTTTTTAGCGTTTAACTAGGCAGTGTTATAGCAAGCAATAATTTAAGGAGATAAGGGTTAGAAAGATGTTACTCAGCAGACGTATCCTGGTTCGGCCTGTCCGTCTACGTCCAGTCCCCGGAATTCCTTCCGAGCTTTTTGGAATCCTCTACTGAGCTCTTTAAAGGTAGAGTACAAACCTTTTACAATAGAAAGCTGAGTATACAAGAGTACCTTCCTCTATACCTCTACCCACTCCTATTTCTACCGCTGAGTACTATAACCGAGTACTCAGCTTCTCCTTTCTATTCTTCTAGAAATGATAAGTGTTTATTTATCCTAAACAATAATTGCTAAGACACTTTAGATGATTTAGATCACTCTAGACTTTTATACAAAATTGGAATTGGTGTAAGATTTGCTTTGCTTTTCTCACAGAACTTCAAGTAACAATTTGGTCAGCGTTTCGACTTGATTGAAGATCTGCATCGAGTGAAGCGTTTGAGTGGCCTATTTATAGTGACACTTGATGCACTGGTTATTTCGAATCTCGAAATAATCGTTGGAGGGAAACGGCTTCCTGTCGCTTTCACTCAGTACGTACTCAGCGTCTTCGGCCAATCAAAACCTTGTATCTTCTGTCTTCGGCAGTGCTCAGCAGCTTTTTGTCAGACAGAGCAGAATGTTTCCACATTTATGGTAAAGTCTACTAGACATCTTTCTGCGTCTTTTGAACTTTACCCGAAGTAGAAATACTTTGTCTCCAAGTTTATTCAGGCCAGCTGCTGACCTGACTATCTTGTCGCTCAACTCAGCAGCTTCGTCTTGAAGCATTTGGTCGAAGGTTTCTCGATCCTTCTCAATGTTGGGCTTGCGTTTTACTCAGTGCGACCTGCGTTTTGATCTGCTTGGGTCGTGGGGCATTGACACATTGACTTGGGCTTGACTTTCTCTTGTGGGCCTTTGGGCCATACAACTTGATGTCTTATAGATTTAAATAACTCAACATTGAACACACACATTAGTACAAATAAATCAAAGCATTTAAATTTAATGTGTTAGAATATTTTTATCATGGAGATTTAATTCTTGTTAAATAATTTTTTCAAATCAAAATTATGGGGAAAGGTGTTTCAACAAACTCCTCCATTTTGATGTTGGCAAAAATATTCAATAAGGAACTCAGTGTTGAGCTCCCCCATGATGATTGACCTTTTCTTAACTTCTTAAGATTCTCCCCCGTAAAGGTTGAACTACTGACTCAGTTTTACCTTAAACATTTCAAGGTTTAATCAAGTAAGTCTAAAGTCAGTTTTCAGAGTTAGGTCAGTACTTGGATCAGGCTCACTTTACTCAGTTTCGATATTAAGTTAAGCGGAAGATTACGTTCAGATATCAGAGTAGGCTGAGTGAGTTAGTTGAGGCTGAGTAGTTTTACTCAGAGGCCAAGTACATGATTAATTCTATATTTTCAAGCTTTAGTTACTTTGTTTAATTCGAATAAGAAAACATGTGAGACAAGTCATGAATCTAGATCAACACAGCAGATAAGCATAAAGTGATAAACAGATAACACAGATGTTTAATAGAAGATATGATAATATATTAACTCAGCAACGCAAGAAACATGTAGTCAGCAAAAACTAAGTTTACACAAGTGAAAACATTTATCGTCTAATATTGACAGAAACTTGGTTCGATTTGGATTTGGTTTGCTGACTGGTCTTTGTTGCATCTTGTTGTTGAGGTTGAGTGCTGGGAGGGACAACAGAGGTGGAACCAGGATGATTCTTCTTTTGAGTTCCTTCTGCCGGTTGTTTGTTTTTCTCCCCCATTTTGCCAGCATCAATGGGCTGAGGGACAGCTGCATAAAACTTCCCTTGATCAACAGCACGAGCCAGCAGAGATGAATACTGTTGGATTTGAGCCGTACTGTGCTTAAGCCCGTCAAAGACTTTGATCCCACCAGCCATGTTGGACGCCGGAATATCCATATGGGAGCTGATGACGCTGAGTATAAATTGAAGGGACTTGCCCATCCAGCTCATGGTGTCGATCATCATGGCGTAAGACTGATGGTACATCTTGAGCAAGGTAGCATCATAGTGATGGCGCTGATTGGATTGATGTGTGACGTGTTGATAGGTGGCCTTGGAGAGTTGGAAGATTTCAAATGACTTTGCCTGGTCGGTTTTCATTTCTTCACGGGATAGGCTGAGCATACGAATAGCTTCAGTGATTTGCTCGATAGTGCACTGAGAATAAGATGAAACCAAGTCTCTGGTGGTAGTGAGCTCGGTGATGAGTTGAGTGAAGGCTTGAGCTACTTGTGCAGACTGAGCCACACCAGAGTTTGCAGCAGATAAGGCATTTAGCTTTCCTTCAATGGTATCCATATGGTGCGCCATATGCAGATGAAGGTTAGCCATCTTTGTAGCGAACTCCTGCTTTGGCTGCTGAGCAACCATATCAGTTAGCATGCACAAAAGCTCCTTAAGACTTTTGACTTCAGTCAGAAGTTGCGTTATGGTGCTCAGTTGAGTAGGTTCAGCAGAATGACACTCAGCATCATAGGCATGAGTTCGTTGTATGTCTGCGATCAGTTCTTGAGCAGCTTGGAGGATTCTTTTTCCAGAGGCGGAAGTAGTAAGGAAGTTGAGTGGATCAGCTGATGGAATCTCAGGAACTGAATTCTGGTTGGCAGCGGGTGTTTGGATATTGGGTAGCTCACCAGAAATGGAGGTGCCCTCTTAATTATGTGAAGGTTGAGGAATTGGAGAGGCAGACTCAGTGTTGAGGCCAGTAGAAGGAGCTGACTGGTTTGCTGACTGTTCAGTAAGAGGATTGGTTTGCATAGCAGCAATATCTACCTACTCAGTATCATGCTGGAGCTGAGTATTGACTGGTGGAGGAGTCAGCATGAGATTGTCCTGAGCATGAGTTTTCTCAGGTACATGTTCATTTTCTTGAACAGTAGGTTCTTCGATCACTTGCTCAGTTGAGGCATGAGCAGCGGTGTCGGCAGACTTCTGACCTTGAAGAGCGTCAATTTTGGCATATTCCTGACTGTGAGAAATAGAGACTTGTTTTTCCTTGACTGGCGAGGACTTGACAATGGGTTTGGAGAAGAAATTGAAGTCCAAGTCAGTCAGATTAACAATAGGGTCATGCAGAGGGGAATCATCCAATATATCAACCACTGGTGGTTTGCGTGATTTCTTTTTGAATCTCCTTTCGCTGCCATCCTTGGATTGTTTTGGAGACGGAGTTTGATCAACAGTGATGATGTTTGGGACATCCTCAGCTTGTTCTTCAACAGTCGTGGTATTTGCAGGAGACTCAATATCCGACTCAGCAACTGGTTCTTTAGCAGTTGAGGTGGTTGATGTTTTCTTCATTGTATTCTCAGCAGAGACAGACTTTTCTTGTTGAGTATTAGAGGTGGTTTCAATGTTGTCAGTTTCCTGAGCTCGCAGGAAGAAGGAGTCCTTTGGAACAGCAAAACCAAGAGGAATTGCGTTCAATGGTGCATCTCCAGAACCCTTCTTCCTCTTTAGGGGTGGCTCAGTTTCCTCATGCTCATCCTCAGTTTCTTGGACAGCTGCGGGTCGTTTTTGGGAAGGTTTAGACGGGTCAGCTTTCTTCTTAGCAGGCTCAGCTCGAGTGGGATTGGCCAGTACCACTTTAATTCTTTTGGCAGTTTGGAGTGTCGGTATATTCTTTGGTGCAGCTGATGTGTCTACCTTTCTCTTCCTCCCTTTACTGGGCAGCTCAACCTCCTCTTCGTCTTCTATCACATTTTCCTTTCCTTTCTTCGATTTTGATTTGAAAGGAAGACTGTGTGCTAGTCCAGCTAAGATCTCAACGGTGATTTTTGTCCCTACTACACTCTCTACACCTTTGAAGCTGATCTTATGATCCTTGAGGATTTCGGTGATGAGTGATCCCATTCGAAGAGCTCCAGTGCTTCGTTGAAATGCTCCGATCAGAAATACAGGCATGTTTAGAGGTTTATAGTTCAGCATGTGCCAGAGGAAGCACTGCTCGAAGTTGGATGCGGAAGATGTGGCGTTGACCTTTGGGAACAGGTAGTTGGTCAGGAGGTAGTGAGCGTGTCTTTGATGCTGACTAAGTGAGGTGCACGATACTTCACCGACGTGACCTTCTGGCTTACAGAACTCAGCTTTGTACTTAACTCGTTTATAGTCATTGGTTTTCTTTAATTCAGCTCCTTCCGCCTTTAGGTCTAAGAGAACGGACAGGTATGAGGGGTCGATGATGATTTGTTTTTTGTTTACATATGGGACCATGAAATCAACATTGTCTTTAGCGACCAATAGGTTTGTGTAGAACTCAGTTACTAGCCTTGGGTAAGTCAGGCCGCTGAGAGAGAAGAGTTTGGTCCATCCGTTCTTGGATATCCAGTCGTTGTAGGGCTTCTCAGCTTCGACGAAGCTCTTGGAGAACCATCATGAAGGGATGACTTCGAGGTTCTCAACATCAGAGAATACGGATTGAAAGGTCCTCTCCTGAGGGTTCTTTCCATTGTTCTTCTTCTTCTTCTTAGAAGGAGTTGAGTGTTCCATGTTGGGGTCAATCCCGAGGATGCTGACTTCATCCATAGGTTTGTCGTGCTGGCCGTGACCCGTTTGATTTTCATCATCAGAAGTTTCTTCATGTTCCTGCTCAGTTGGAGAGAGGATTGATATCTGATAGATTGTCTTCGTATTGGTCATCGGAGAGATTCTGGGAATCAAACATGATGTTCTTAAAGACTTCTTTGGAAATGCTTAGAGATTTGTGATTTGAGAGAGAGAGAGAGAGAGAGAGTGCGAAAATCAAGCGTAGAAAGTAAAATAGTGAGAAATCTTTCACTATTTATAGCTGGTAAGCGTTGATTTGATAGGTCGGCGAGAACGGTGGGAATTTGAACCATCGATAGTCAGTTATTACTGACATTAATTGCGAGAAACGGTGCGTGGTTTTACTAATGATGACGCTTACGTCATCCTAGAGGCTACTTAAATATGCGTGCAAACCCTAATTGTGCAAGTTGCTTTACTCAGCAACATAGTTACTCAGTAGTTCAAGTGCTGAGTGTATAGCTCAGTTTTATAAGTTTGCATAGTAAAAGCACTCAGCATGCATAGCCACTCAGCATGTAATCAAATCACTCAGCATGAATTATACTTAGAATTTATTGAAGTGGATTGAACATACCGATAGCTTCTCTAAGTATATTGAATTGCTCACGAGCCAGTGGCTTGATGAAGATATCAGCAAGCTGCTTATCTGTTGGGACATAGGTCAGCTTGATCTCTTCTTTGAGTACATAGTCTCTGATGAAGTGATGCCTTATGCTGATAAGCTTCATCCTGCTGTGCTGGATTGGGTTCTTTGATAGGTCAATCGCACTTTTGTTGTCACATTTGACTTCAATCATTTTGGTCTGAACACCATAATCTTCTAGTTGTTGCTTGATCCAAAGGACTTGAGCAACACAGCTTCCAGCAGCAATGTACTCAGCTTCAGTGGTTGACAGGGCTACTGACGACTGCTTCTTATTGAACCAAGACACAAGACAGCTTCCAAGGAAATGACATCCTCCTGAAGTGCTTTTTCGCTCCAGCTTATCTCGTCCATAGTCAGCGTCAGTGTATCCGAGAAGTGTAAAGTCATGAGTGTTGGGATACCATAAGCCTGCATTCACCGAGCCTTGCAAATATCTAAGGATTCTTTTTACAGCTATGTAGTGAGATTCTTTAGGGTTAGATTGATATCTAGCGCAATAACATACTGAGAACTGAATGTCCGATCTACTCGCTGTTAAGTAAAGTAAGGAGCCAATCATACCTCGATATAATTTGCTATCTACTGACTTACCACTTTCATCACCACAGAGGACAGTGTCAGTGCCCATTGGGGTAGATATTGGCTTACAATTTTCTAATTCATATTTCTTCAATATCTCCTTAGCATACTTCGATTGACTGATGAAGATGCCATTTTTTCCTTGTTTGATTTGAAGTCCAAGGAAGAAGTTGAGTTCTCCCATCATTGACATTTCAAACTCAGTCTGCATCTGCTTACTAAACTCCTTGCACATAGATTCATTAGTAGCACCGAAAATGATGTCATCAACATATATTTGAGCCAGTAGGGTGTCTTTACCCTTTCTCTTAATGAATAAGGTTGTATCAGATTTGCCTCTGACATAATTTCTAGTCAGCAGGAAACTGGTCAGCCTCTCATACCAAGCACGTGGTGCTTGTTTGAGACCGTACAGAGCCTTTTTGAGTTTATAAACATGGTTTGGGAATTTTGGATCCTCAAACCCTGGAGGCTGATTAACATAAACTTCCTCATTTATAACTCCATTAAGAAATTCACTCTTAACATCCATTTGAAACAATTTAAAATTCATGAAACTCGCATATACACACAATATTCTAATTGCTTCAAGCCTTGCCACTGGGGCAAAGGTCTCACCATAGTCAATACCTTCCTGCTGACTGTAGCCCTGAGCTACAAGTCTTGCTTTGTTTCTGACCACATTCCCTTGTTCATCTAGCTTGTTGCGGAAGACCCATCTTGTTCCTCTGGTCTTCTAGCTTCTTGGATTTGGCACCAAGTCCCAAACTTCATTTCTTTTGAACTGATCAAGCTCTTCTTGCATTGCACCCATCCAGTACTCGTCGTTCTCAGCTTCTGAGAAATTCTTTGGTTCCAGAACTGAGACGAATGCTACATTGATGAGGTATCTCCTGAGTTGATTTCTTATCATCAGGGTTTTCTCAGCAGCATCGAGAATGGTGTTTTCAGAGTGTCCTCTTGGGATTCTGATTTTTTTTGGTAGTGTGATGTCTTGAGCTGGTTGTGTTTCAACGATCTCTGTAGGTATGGATTGGTCAGTGAAAACAATTTGAGTGTCTTTCTTACCTTTGGTCAGCCCTTGAAGTGGTAACTCAGCGGCTCCACTCTGGTCAGCTCATGCCGAGTATGGATCATCCTCAGTCGTTTGACTGACTTTCCCTGCAGGGTTAGTTTCATCGAACTCAATGTGTACTGACTCTTCTAAGACCTGAGTTCGTTTATTAAAAACTCTATATGCTTTGCTGTTTGTTGAGTAACCTAAAAAGATAGCTTCATCAGCTTTTGAATCAAACTTAGCAAGGTTGTCCTTAGTATTTAAGATAAAACATTTACAACCAAAGGCACGAAAGTATCCAATGTTGGGTTTTCGTCCTTTCCAAAGTTTGTAGGGAGTTTTCTTCAATATGGGTCTGACTAGAGCCCTATTGAGTATATAACATGCTGTGTTGATAGCTTCACCCCAAAAGTACTTTGGAAGCCTATTCTCACTCAGCATTGTCCTGGCAATTTCGACCAAGGTTCTGTTCTTCCTTTCAACTACCCCATTCTGTTGAGGAGTTCTAGGAGCAGAAAAGTTATGGTCAATGTCGTTGGCTTCACAGAACTTAAAAAACTGTTGGTTTTTGAATTCTCCACCATTATCACTTCGGATGTGAGCTAGTTTTAGGTCTTTATCATTTTCAAGTTTTCTAACTAATGTTGAAAATGTTTCAAAGGTTTCATCCTTGCTACTCAGCAGGATAATCCAAGTGTACCGTGAGAAGTCATCTACAATGACCAAGGAAAATCTCCTACCACCCAAGCTCAGCGGCTGGACTGGTCCGAAGAGATCCAAAGTGTAGCAACTCAAATGGACGCTTAGTTGAGACGGTTTCTTTACTGTGAAAAGATTTTTTGGTTTGTTTTCCTTGCTGACAAGCGTTGCACAATTGATCCTTTTCGAACTTAAGTTCTGGCAGTCCCTCAACTAGTTGCTTTCTTGCTAATTTGGCCAGGAGGTCCATGCTTACATGACCAAGTCTCATGTGCCATAGCCAGGAATTTTCTTCCTTTGACACTAAGCATATATTTTTTGAAAATTTCTTTTCTAAACTCATCATAAAGACATTATCAATGCGAGGGGCGGTTAAAATCAATTCATTCGTTTTCCCCTCGAGTATTTTGATAGGGGTCAAAAACCCCTATCTTTAGGTACGGTTTTAGGACGGGTTTTAGCTTTATTTAGTTAATAAGCGAGCATTTCTCGCATTTAAATGCTTTTGTGTGAGTTAGTTAGGAATTGGAAACGTTTGATTTATTTTTCATTGCTTAGGCTCGTTTTATGACCAATCTAGGCAATTACGGCCAAAACAGCATGCATAGTATAATTCCGTTATCTTTTGAAGCTAATTAGTCCGTCAAAAGTCACACCAAACGAAGCATTTGCTCAAAATAAGCGATTGGCGGATCAATTTAGCCTTTGGACTAATGTTATCTGGAGTTTCTGTACGTGCGCAGGTATAAGTTCGGACGAAAAAGGGCATCGACGGCAGTCGGCAAGCACGCGGGGGCATACCGGGCAAAAATGCTCGACGAGCGGGCCTCCGTAGGCCATGCCTGCTCGCCGAGCAGGGCGCTGCTCGCCGCGAGTAGTGCCTGCTCGGCGAGCAGACCTGCGAGAATTGGTCAAAAAGACCAATTCCACCCCCACGAAGCCACGATGGACCCCACGACTTCCTACATCAATAAGGACACGAAAATAGGTCAAAAAGAGGGCCGAGCCACGCCTATAAATAAAGTTTTTCCAATGTAATTTGATATCTTTTATCTTTGTAATTTTCTTAGTTTTTCCTCTTGAGAAATCCTCTCCACCTCCTCCATATCCTTCAAACCTCCATTGAAGACACCTCCGAAGCTCCGTTCACCGAGGATTGCTCAAGCTCCATCCTTAAGTCCTAGAAAGACGCCTGCATTGGTAGACAGGTTCCCTGAAAGGGATTTTTCTTCTTTTACATTCTGTCTAGCCTCTGATACATGTTATGAATTCTAGGCTTATTGTAACTTCGTGACAATATTTCCATCTTTGATATATATTATAGTTCTTGTCCATTCAATTGTTTTAATGCTTTAATCTTTGTCTTACGCTTTGTCTGATTGGTTTAACTCATTCGATAATCCCAAAATCAAGTTGGCACATATTGCGAGCTGAATCTGACCTAGTCAGTGCCTATAGGATTGACGACCCTATAGAAGATTAAGCCCAAATTGCTGAGCCTTAGAGCTAGTTTCGGCCTTACAAGGGAATCACGAACTAGGAACTTTAGGAGGATAGGTCGGGTTAATCGCCTCGGACACAAGTGACTTAGGTTTTAATTCAATTGCTTAAACAATCTATTTTCATTATCATCGTATCCCTTCATGTTCCTTCGGATAATTACATCGGTAAAAGATCACTTAGGAGTAGTTTAACTTAATTAGGGGTAGAGTAACTTAATTAGGCGTAGAATAACTTAGTTAGAATCAGATAACTTATCTAGAAATAGTATAATTCAACCTAGGAGTAGATTAATTTAGCAAAACCAACTCAAAACCCCCTAAGCCTAGATAACACCTGAAACCAAGTAACCCGATACTTGCAGAAATAAATCCTGTGGACGATAACCTGGACTTAACCAAAAATTTATTACTTGATAACGATGGGGTACACTTATCCCTTAGTGAGGCTTCTTCACGGAATCCGCATCAAGTTTTTGGCGCCGTTGCCGGGGATTTATTTCTTCTGCAATATCGAACCAAAGGTCGATTTGTTAGTTTAGGCATTCCTTTGTGAATATCTCTGTGAATATCATCTATACTTGTTTATCTATACTTGTTTATAACCGTTAATACTTGTTTATATTTATACTTGTTCATATTTATACCTATTTATACATATACTTGCTTATACATACACTTGTTTATATACGATTCTTTTTGTAAATATCCTTGTTTATATCGTTTATACTTGTTTATACATATACCTGTTTATACATACACTTGTTTATATACGATTCTTTTTGTGAATATCCTTGTTTATATCGCTTATACTTGTTTATACATAATTCTTTATACTTATTCTCTATACTTGTTGATATATAATTTCTTTATACTTTTCTATACTTGTTCATATCTGTATACTGTTACTTATTAACTTTTGTGCTAGAACTTCACTTTTTCTCAGCATTCTCTGATCAATGAATTGGCAAGAAAAAGTCGAGTGGCAAGCTCAAAAGTTTACTATCCCATCAAGACAATACATTCATGCCCTGGAGAATGAGGCTCCCAATCCCTCCATGGCCGACTTAAATGAGAAAATGGATATCTTGATGGCGAAACTGAGCCTCAACACCAATGAAAGTGTAAGTTTTGTGGGTAATCACCAAAGGTATAATTCTAACCCCAATTCTTACAGCTTTTATGGTAGTGATTGGAGGAGACCTCAACACTCAAATCTGTCCTACGGGAACCCTAACATGTTGAGGCCTCCAAATAGGTTTGTTGATGAGCACAGGGAAAACGAATTGGGAATGTTCCCTTACGAACAAGCAAGCCAAGTTCCTCCACAACCCTCTAGCTCACGAGATGAGGTGATATCCCTTTTGAAAGGAATATCAACCCGACTTACAATCAACGAGGAGGTTTGCACGGACTTGAGCAACCAATTGGCTCAAATAAACCATGAGATGCAAGAGCAATCCCGAGATGCTCTCCCAGGCATAAAGGAAAACATAGAAATCCCACAAAGGGAATCAGCTCAAGCCATCTCCTTGAGGAATGACAAAAAGGTAGAACCAAGTCCACTATCACATGCATCACTCGAGGTAAGTGAAGAACTGGAAGCGGTAAGCAACCCCGGTTCAAAATCTGAAATTCTAAATCATGTGGTAGAGATAAAAGATCAAATCAAAACTTGTGTATCTCAATTACCTTTTCCTCAAAAATTAGAAAAGTTTATGTTTGTTTCATGCTCAGAAGTTTTCATTCTCTTCGACCTACCAAGAGAATCCAAAAGGGAGCAAACCAAACTTTTTCATAATATGTTTAAATTCGACCTCCTGCTTTCATTAAACTTATTAGAGGCTCTTAATCCGTTTTGTAGGTACGGATTATTTATTCAGGAATTTGAATTCCTAACGCGAATGTCAGCATACACCTAGGCGGGAATTCTATGTCGAGCTCACCGACTATAACGTAGCGCTTTTTGGGAGGCAACCCAAGTTTTAATAAAACTTTTCAGGTTTATTTTTAGATTATACATTGATATTTTAGTTTAGTGGTTTAGTTTTCGTTTATTTTATTTTATTTTTATTTTTTTTAAGTGTTCAGGTTTAAAATAAAATATATATATATATATATATATATATATATATATATATATATATATATATATATTTGGCCCCAGGAGGCCCAGCTCGCCGAGCTGGGCACTCCAGCTAGGGCGAGCTGGGCACTGCCGCCCAGCTCGGCGAGCAGGGCCCAGCTCGCCGCGAGCTGGGCGCTGGCGCCCAGCCCGCCGCTGGGCATTGTGCCCAGCCCGCTGGGCACTGCGCCCAGCCCGCCGCTGGGCCGCGATAAGCAAACTGTTCGGGATTTTTAAATCCCGAACGGAGCTGAAAAATAATAATAATAAATAAATAAATAAATTCGCGTTGTTTTATTTTAATTTGTTTTATTTTGTTATAATCCCAAGAATTGTACACTCTATCCGAATTTAAGGTTTCGTTATTTGTCCTTGAGGGCTGAAAATTGGCACCGGAAATCATCAAATTTTTGGCGATTGCGATAAAATCAGTAAGTTGTCTTCTCCACCCTAACTTTTTGCACTTGTACTTTATGGTTTGTGATGCAATGTTGGAACTTATTGCATATTTTTAGTGTGAGGAGGAGGGGTAGACAAACTTACAAAAATTGTATAATTTTTAAATTTTTGTTGCGTCGTGTCTAGCTTAGTTTAGCGTTTTTGGGTTTTCTTTATGTTTTTGCATGTTTAGGACCTAAAACCGTGAACCTCCTTCGAATCTAAACTTCGTTATTTGTCCTTGAGGACTGAGAACCGAATCTAATTTTGCATGACAACTAGTTTAGGTGTAGGACACAATCCTTGTATCTGTAAGAGCATGAACTAAAGTTTGCATTTAGACCCTACCTTTGAAGAAATGCTAAAATCATTACTTAGGTAGATAACTTAAGAATTGAAGGCATGTGATGTTAAACTTGAGTTTGGGGAAAACTAGTAAACACAAAATTGAAACCCAAAGAATTGTGAGTTGAATTTGAGCATAAGAGCGAACATCAAAAAGCTCTTCTTCTTGACATTTTTGTGTGAATGCTTTGACTTGTGGAAAGATTACAGATTTTGCACCTAATACTGTGTTGAACCTACATGCAATGATTTGAGATGATAAACGATGAATCAGCCTCATTAGAATTAACCCTTTTCTTTACCTTATTTTTTCTTTTTCATCCACTCTAGGAAGCCCCTTTGAGCCTATATTTTTGTAGTTTGTAGAATTTTTCTTTCGTCCTAACCCTTATTTTTGCAAACTATCACTTAGTTTGTTACCTAACCCAAGTTTTTGCAAAGCTCAAATTGAGCCTTTGCTTTCTCCTAGCGCTTTTTCTTTGTTTATGGCATTATAGTAGCAAGCCAAAAGGCTAAGAAGTGAATGAGCATCACTATCCCAAAAAGAAAAAAAAAAGAGAAAAGGGAAAAAGAAAAAGAAAAAAAACAGAAAAAGAAAAGGAAAGAAAAGAGACGAACAAAAAGGGGAGAACTTCATTCCCCAGTTCTTAAAATCAAAAACATCCCAAAAAGAGAATAGTGAATAAATAAAAAGCTCAGTCACTTCATACTCGCTAAAGCCATTTTAACTTTTTTTTCTAGCGCTAGAACTATTAACCCTTGTTGTACCTTTAACCCTCTAACCACATTACAACCCCAATTAGAGGCTGTTTTTGATATCATCGGAGTCATATAGCATAGTAGAGGAACTCGGATGAACGTGCAAAATCAACGTAATCCTAAGCAAGAACATAAGCCGAGAGTAAACACTTTAGCCACCAAAATTGTGTGAATGAGTGAACTACCTATGGTGAGGTGTTCTACTTAGCGATCCCCTCAAGCTCCTTTAATTGAACATGTGTCCTTTTGCTTAAAACTATGACCTAAGATAATTGAAATGCGGCTTTTGGATATCGTGTCTCTACTTTGTATTTCCGAATGCATGTAATTACAGATGCTCGAAATTGTGTCAAGCACCTAGTCAAACCGGGAGGTTTTCTAGCTTGCTTGTGATTGCGGGTTTAGTTTTTTAGTTTACTTGGGGACAAGTAAAGTTTTAAGTGCGAGGAGGTTTGATAGGGGTCAAAAACCCCTATCTTTGGGTACGGTTTTAGGACGGGTTTTAGCTTTATTTAGTTAATAAGCGAGCATTTCTCGCATTTAAATGCTTTTGTGTGAGTTAGTTAGGAATTGGAAACGTTTTATTTATTTTTCGTTGTTTAGGCTCATTTTATGACCAATCTAGGCAATTACGGCCAAAACAGCATGCATAGTATAATTCCGTTATCTTTTGAAGCTAATTGGTCCGTCAAAAGTCGCACCAAACGAAGCGTTTGCTCAAAATAAGCGATTGGCAGATCAATTTAGCCTTTGGACTAATGTTATATGGAGTTTCTGTACGTGCGTAGGTATAAGTTCGGACGAAAAAGGGCATCGACGGCAGTCGGCAAGCACGCGGGGGCATACCGGGCAAAAATGCTCGACAAGCGGGCCCCTGGAGGCCTGCTCGCCGAGCAGGCCACCAGAGGCCTGCTCGCCGAGCAGGCCGCCAGGCGCCTGCTCGCCGAGCAGGGCGCTGCTCGCCGCGAGTAGTGCCTGCTCGCCCTGCTCGGCGAGCAGACCTGCGAGAATTGGTCAAAAAGACCAATTTCGCCCCCACGAAGCCACGATGGACCCCACGACTTCCTACATCAATAAGGACACGAAAATAGGTCAAAAAGAGGGCCGAGCCACGCCTATAAATAAAGTTTTCCAATGTAATTTGATATCTTTTATCTTTGTAATTTTCTTAGTTTTTCCTCTTGAGAAATCCTCTCCACCTCCTCCATATCCTTCAAACCTCCATTGAAGACACCTCCGAAGCTCCGTTCACCGAGGATTGCTCAAGCTCCATCCTTAAGTCCTAGAAAGACGCCTGCATTGGTAGACAGGTTCCCTGAAAGGGATTTTTCTTCTTTTACATTCTGTCTAGCCTCTGATACATGTTATGAATTCTAGGCTTATTGTAACTTCGTGACAATATTTCCATCTTTGATATATATTATAGTTCTTGTCCATTCAATTGTTTTAATGCTTTAATCTTTGTCTTACGCTTTGTCTGATTGGTTTAACTCATTCGATAATCCCAAAATCAAGTTGGCACATATTGCGAGCTGAATCTGACCTAGTCAGTGCCTATAGGATTGACGACCCTATAGAAGATTAAGCCCAAATTGCTGAGCCTTAGAGCTAGTTTCGGCCTTATAAGGGAATCACGAACTAGGAACTTTAGGAGGATAGGTCGGGTTAATCGCCTCGGACACAAGTGACTTAGGTTTTAATTCAATTGCTTAAATAATCTATTTTCATTATCATCGTATCCCTTCATGTTCCTGCAGATAATTGCATCGGTAAAAGATCACTTAGGAGTAGTTTAACTTAATTAGGGGTAGAGTAACTTAATTATAGCTAGAAATAGTATAATTCAACCTAGGAGTAGATTAATTTAGCAAAACCAACTCAAAACCCCCTAAGCCTAGATAACACCTGAAACCAAGTAACACGATACTTGCAGAAATAAATCCTATGGACGATAACCTGGACTTAACCAGAAATTTATTACTTGATAACGACGGGGTACACTTATCCTTTAGTGAGGCTTCTTCACGGAATTCGCATCATATTTTACATCCAGTGGCATCGAATATAACCTTCCTACCGCTATCACAGAGCTGAGCTACGCTCAGTAGGTTATATTCAAGTCCTCTGACCAGGGAGACTGACTCAATAGTAGGATTACCACCAACGGTTCCTGACCCTACTATCTTACCCTTTTTGTTGTCTCCAAAACTTACGTTTCCTCCTCGTTTAAGTTCAAGTGTGATGAACTGAGTTTCATCACCTGTCATATGCCTCGAGCATACGCTGTCAATATACCACAACTTTGACTTCTCCGCACACCTCAGGCCGACCTGCAATATAACTAGTTGTCTTTAGGTACCCAAGTCCTTTTGGGTCCTCGTTTGTTAGGCACAGCAGGTGATACATCATATTTCATTTCATGACGGCACACATTGGTGGTGTGGCCAGTCTTACCACAGAAGTCACAGTGGACCTTTCTTTGTGGATGCCTAATTGGCGGGTCAGCACCATTGTGCTGAGTATGCCAACACACCTTGGTAGTGTGGCCTTTCTTCCCACAAAAGTCACATTGGACATTTCATTGGGGAGTCCGTTTCCGCTGACTAGTACCTGAGTACTCAGCATAATGATGGACATTTTTCTTATTCGGAACCTTTAGCTGGTTCTGAATAGATGTGATGTCCTTCCTCAGCTTCTTAGAGTCTGATTTGACCTCAGTGACATAACTATGCATGATTTTGAGATTTTCATCTTGCCTAGTATTGTCCTGAAGAAGATGACGAAAGTCACTGAGTTTGATCTCCTCAATCTCATCACATCGCCTGCTGAGTGCACGCACTTTCTTGTTACACTTTTTGACAAGTGTGTAAAGATCACTCAGGGTGTTAATCATTTCGTTTCTGAGCAGGGGTAGTGTCACGACCGTGTCCATATTTCTATAATTTATACATTGATATTAATATATATTAGAATTATTGGGTATGTGATTTTGATTTGGTGCTATAGGAAAAGTTTGGAGTTAATTTGATGGTTTTAGGTGTAAATTAAAAAAGTTTAGGATAATTTTTAAAAGATTATAAAAAGATGGAGGATCAAACGTGATATTTGCCAATATATATCTTCTTTCTAAATTGTTCCAGAGTTGCGGATCATCATCATCTTCTTTTATTCTTTTCTTTTTCTGTTTCTTTTTCTTTTCAAATTCATCGGTTTTTTCTGAACTGTTTCTTCACCGTTTCTTTGATTTGCGGAGATTCGACCGTCCGAATCACTCGAAATTGGAACCATAGCATCCTTATACATAGATCTAAGTCCTAACCGAAGAGTTTTTGAGTTTCGGCTGTGTTTGGAGGGAAACGTCTTAGACATAATTTAGAGGAGAATCGATCAGGTGTATTTTCTTCAATTAGTGACCAAGGTAAGTAACTATCAACTATATTTTGAGTTTTATGTATATGGATATATTTATATCAAATAATTTTCAGAAATTGACATTTTAGAGTTTATACAGGTATTTTGTAAATTGGAGTTTTTCATGATTTTGTTTTTTATTGTGAAATTATGATTCAAATGAAGCTATTGATTATGCTTCTATGTGAATTTTAGATTTTACTTGATTATGTTGATTTAAGGCTTAATTTGGTTGATTTACATATATACATATATGTTTTTAGTTTCAATATATATCTATATTGAACAAAATGAATTTGATGATTTCTTACGAATTGTTTTTGGATTGAGAAATCGGTTGCGGTTATTGTTGTTATTATTTTGGGTTGAAGTCCAAATATGATTTTTATGATACAAAATGGCTAATTGTAGCCAAATGATTTATGGTTATGAAATAGTTTGGAATTTGATTGTGAAAGGAAATTTGAGCACGTTATGATTTTATGATTTTATATCCTCGAGAGTTATCCGGATCGGTGGTTTTATATTTGAAGACCATGTTCAGTGAGGGACATGGCATGTGTACACAGTCTGAAAGACCTATTGGGTATGGCAAAGAAGTGTCGGGTAAGACCATATAGGATAGGCAATGTTAAGAGACGTCTCGACTATAAATGTGGTTATGGATTGATACTTAAGGGGAGAAACTCGAGGATGGATACAATGTTTTAAGTTCATTTGGATTATGTTTTCGGTTATGATTGATTTTGATATAAGGTTTTACGTTTGATTAAATACGAGTTGGTTTGATAAAACACTTATTTGATTACAATATTTTATAAGGTTTTGAACTCAAGAATGGATACAAGATTATATATTTTTATGGTTTTGGTTTACTACTTTGACTATATTATGAACTTACATTTTGAGTATATTTTATAAGGTTTTGATGACTATCTTATAAACTTAAGTTTTGAGTATATTTTATAAAGTTTTTATTAAATCACTTTATAAACATATATATGTAGCTATGTTAAGTAAAGTTGGTTTTTATGGCTGATAGTTTCTTACTGGGATTTTTGTCTCACATTTTTAAATGTTTTAATGTTTTTAGGTGATAAAGTACATGATATAGAGAAGGTTACCGATCGATTAGGCGAGATTTGAAAGTTGGCTGCTTATTATTAGACTTATGGTTAGAACTTTTGTATTATAAATTGTAATATAATGATATTGGGTTAAATTGGAGACTCCTAAGTATTGCTTATGATCTTTCTATTTCACGCCTGATGCCGATTGAGGTCGTTTAGGGTCGGGTGTGACAGTTTGGTATCAGAGCTCTAGGTTAAATTCTTCGGACCTAAGGTTGATAGTAATTGAGGAATATAGCTATTTGGTGATAGCTAAGAAATAATCGATAGTAATTGAGGAATATGAATATTTGATGCAAGCTAAGAAATAATTTGGAATTTTTCGAGGATTGAGTAATTAGCTACTGAAGTGGTGTATGAAAAATAGTAAATTATTTGATATTTGGTGATATGGGTTATGAGAAAGTCATAACCTTGAGCTAGAAATATTAGAGAATTGTCTATATATGTGCTGCGGAAAAATCAGATTCGTATCTGAACTTTGTGATGCATTTTTTGACCAGATATAGGCCGAATCTGTCATGGAGTCCTAAATGAAAGTTCTTTATTATTATCTTACGTTTCCAGGGGTTATTGAATTGCCTTAATCGGACTCCGTATGAAAAAGTTATGATGGAAACGACATATGTTGGCCATTTTAGCTTTAAACGAGAATTTGGTTTTTGTTTGATTTTTCTCCTTAGTATGACTTGGAATTGATATTTGAGAGTTTAATAGTTAGCTGAAAAATATACGTATCTCAGATGTGAAGTAAGGTTAGGATACTTTGAAATGATATGATGAGTTTTGAAGTTAATATATATGTGATTAAGAAACCGGAAATGTGGAGATTTCAATTAATTGTTTTGGAGGTTGATTATAAATTGGAGATTATGATAGGAGTTTAACAAGTTATGGAAACTTAATTTGAATAAATGATATCCGAATTCAAAGTGCAGATCTATTGTTGAACTTTATCAGATTGAGGTTTAGAATTATTGAGAGTTATATAAATGATGTTTAGAGAGATACCGATGTTAGTGATCAATGAGAAGTAAAGTGGGAGAATATATTAGAGTTCATGATTTGATGATTAAATATGAAAATTTGGTAAGCTTAAATAGTGTTTGAGGAAATAATTAAGATATGAATTGTGAGGACAAATTTTGCTGATCTTAAGCACAGTTTGAGGTAGGAAATTAAGAGATAAATATGATATAAGAGGATAAATATATTGATAATTGAAATTTTGTAGTACATATATTGTTAATAGAAGTTATTTTTAGTTAAATTTTTTGTGGTTTAAGTTTATATAAGGAATATAAGGATCAAATTGAGTGTTTATAATCGAATGATATTATAGATTTATTGACTTTTATGGGTGTAAAGATATTATTTGGAGTTTGGAGAAGACAGAAAAAAAAACATTGATTGTCGTAATTTAGGTACCATATATTCCTTGGTTATATGGTTTGGAGAAAAGATTGAAGTTTCGAGGATTATAGTCTAAATTTATATAAAGATCAAATTGAGTAGTTATAGATCAAATAAAGAAATTGAATGACATTATAAAATTTTTAGGCTTTTATGGTGTTTGAGAATATTGCTTGGATATGTCAAAAACTTTCACATTGCGATTTAAGTAAATCGTATTTGTTATCCATATAGTTTGATGAGAAACTTAAATTTATTTGGAGTTATTAATGGGATGTAGGATGATGGGTATAAGAATGATCTATATTGATTCTTTTTATTGTAAGGATTTGATTATAGAGGTTTTACGAGAATCAATAAGTCAAGGTAATATTCTTAGAGGAAATATGTTATCGATATAAGGTTTATATTTGATTGATGATGATGACTTGGAGTTCATATTCATCATGATTGGCGTGAAAAATTATAGATACAAATATTGTTATTATGATGAAATAAGATTATATATTGATGCAAATCATTATTCGACTTATTTGAAGTTTAAGAAAAATATAATATCGTACTAGCTGTCTGGTTTTGAACCGTTAACTCTTACCTCGCTAGCGAGATTGCTAATATCATAAGATAGCATCTTTTCTAAAATCATAGATTTTCATCGAAAAAACCCGGGTTTTAGCAACTTTTTTCATCTCAAATGATAGATTTGAGACCCTTCTTTGGCTGTGATTCACCTAGATTGCTCAGTAAGCAAGATTGCCTCATCGCATCGTAGATACGAGATTAGATTCTTTACGGAGACACTGAAAAATCATAGACCGAAGCAACTCTTTGTCTTCCTTTTTCTTGTCCACCCATTCACGAAGATGATTCACATCTGTCTCCGTGTCGAGCTCTAGGTCCGTCATAAGAAAACGGCTTCTTTCCTCCGAAGAGGACGGGCCCATTCCGCGGGCAGATTCCTGTTCCCGAATTTGCTCCTCTATTAAATTAAGTAAATTAAGGAGCGAATTTCTTCGCGGACCCGGCCATCCTCCCCCTCCGGATACTCCTCCGGATTCGGATCCGGATGAGGAGCGGGTGGGGCACCCTCAGGCGTTGCCTCCGCCGCGGGAGAGGTAGTTATATTTACTATGCTTTTCCGGTATGAAACCTTCAACATCTTACCCTGCTTTCCATAGGAAAGAAGTACTACGACAACCCTCAGGGAATGGCATGAGCTGTGGGCGGTGCTGCTGAAAGATCTCGATCTCGCGCAGAATCCCAACTTTCGAAGCGAGTGCAAAGAGGCTGCTAAAAAAATCTATTCTATATAGAAGCAAGGGCTGAAGGAAAGATTGCCCTGTCCGACTATTCTTCTTGGTTGTGACCGACCCCGCGATGAGCCTTTACTTATTTACTTATCCGAAAGTGCGCTATATCAAATTGTTTTATATACCCACATGGGATCCTCCCTGAAACTCTTGCCTACCTTAGTGGCTTAGACGATGCCACACTTTCTTAATAAGCTTTCTAGCTGTCAGCCATATTGGGAACCCTGAAGTTAAATAACTCTCCCAAGTCCAAGAAGAAAAAAAAGTGCTTACCCACTGGAAGACAAGAAGAGCTAGCATCTCTCTTTCCTAAGGCATAAGGCAAAAGAGCTGCATCCAGGCCGGGGGATTCAACACTTTGCTTTGTAAAGAGCATCTTCTGAAGCAAAGTTTTTTATTTTATTCAACTTATGCTTATGAAACCCCTTCTTAAAACGGATCTGGAATAATTGATTAATAGAGCTGCTCATTAAGTGTGTAATGTGATCCATAAAATAATGGATGATCTACCATTGTGTAAGGTTCATCAAGATGTATAGGTGCACCGCCATAGCCGCTCTCTGCCCAGCATGAATGAGAATGAAAGAGGTTTCGCGTCTAGATGGATCATCAGGATTAGGAAGCGAGCTCTTCTTTTATATTACCCATCTCTGCAACCACCCTACAGGGATTCTCCTCAAAGAGATTAAATTAAAACATATATTTAGATTTTCTCGTCTATTCAAAGGTAACAAAGTGGACTTATTCGCCCCTGTCTCTTATTCCCAGGAGTTTTTGACATTACATGGTATTTTATTGGAAGTAAATTCCAGGGGGCTGAGGGAGAAGTCACATCTTCAAACTCTGGCAATTGGCGGCAATATCTAAACTTATCATCTGATAAGGAAAGAGATTCTGCCCCCGAACCCTCCACAGCCCCGGCCCCCGCCTTAAGGGAGGCCGCCCACGAACCATCAACCTCATCCACATGGAGTGGCTCGTGGATTGAGAAATGGCTTTCTTCGGAGATCTCATCTTCGGCCCCAAACCAGGGTCCGCCCGCCGTCGACCAACACCAGGGGGGACACGAAGCAAGAAATCCACCAACCGAGGTCATGGGGCCGGAAGCTCCTAGTCCTTCGTGGTTACAAAACTATATTAAAAGCGTTTTTCAAAGGGCGTAGAACCCGCTCTGACATTATAGAACGACTTTGGGAGGATCTTAGGCTCGAAAGAGCTTCCCCAGAAAAGCGGATGAAGATCCTTCAAATTATGGAGGAGATGTACGAGAACTCGGATTCATTTCAGAATAGGAATTCGAGACTCGACATCGACTTAGCTGTCAGCATTTTCGATTGGGAACATAATCCAAGAGACTAGCGGACGTACCATGAGACGTTAGTTTGCTTTAGGTTGGCTTGTTTCCAAAGGGGATGGGGGGAGGTGAGCCGGTTACGCTTTAAGTGAGTAGCCAGGAGCTCTCGAGCTTAGAGAAGTTTCCTAGGCCAGACAGAGGTCTAGGGGGAGAAAATATTTTGTTGCGAATGAACAAGATATTGAGGAATTGTCCATACGTAAAATCAGAATTCTTGATACGGGCCTTTTCCACATAAAAAGGGAATCTTTTGTTACAATAGAAGCAGAAGTGATGTAGATTATTCAAGAATCGAAGTCGATTTGCTTTATAAAAAGAGTTCAAAAGTGATATGTTTGAAATCTGTAGAACTTGGAGATAGGTGAAATATATTTGATATATATGCAATTGATGGAATCAATTGTGATTTAAATTTATTAAAGTGAAATTTGGTGTATGTTAGGAAAATACGAATATAAAGTATATCATATCATATAAAATTGAATATATGATATTTGAAGTTTTATTGGTGATAGAGTTGACTGGGTTGAAATTTAGAGTTACTACGAGTTATGTATAAATAATGGTTACAGTGATGTCGATATTGATAAATGATGAAGTTAATGGAAGGAAACATTAGAATTTGTGGTCTTATGATTATGAGGACTCTTGATGACTAGGAATAACTTCGTGACCTTAAAGATTATTTGAGGAAGAAAATTTGGATTAGAGAACGTGAATTTCGAGGACGAAATTTTTTAAGGCGGGGAGAATTGTCACGACCGTGTCCATATTTCTAGAATTTATACATTGATATTAATATATATTAGAATTATTGGGTATGTGATTTTGATTTGGTGCTATAGGAAAAGTTTGGAGTTAATTTGATGGTTTTAGGTGTAAATTAAAAAAGTTTAGGATAATTTTTAAAAGATTATAAAAAGATGGAGGATCAAACATGATATTTGCCAATATATATCTTCTTTCTAAATTGTTCCAGAGTTGCGGATCATCATCATCTTCTTTTATTCTTTTCTTTTTCTGTTTCTTTTTCTTTTCAAATTCATCGGTTTTCTCTGAACCGTTTCTTCACCGTTTCTTTGATTTGCGGAGATTCCACCGTCCGAATCACTCGAAATTGGAACCATAGTATCCTTATACATAGATTTAAGTCCTAACCAAAGATTTTTTGAGTTTCGGCAGTGTTTGGAGGGAAACGTCTTAGACATAATTTAGAGGAGAATCGATCGGGTGTATTTTTTTCAATTAGTGACCAAGGTAAGTAACTATCAACTATATTTTGAGTTTTATGTATATGGATATATTTATATCAAAGAATTTTCAGAAATTGACATTTTAGAGTTTATACAGGTATTTTGTAAATTGGAGTTTTTCATGATTTTGTTTTTTATTGTGAAATTATGATTCAAATGAAGCTATTGATTATGCTTCTATGTGAATTTTAGATTTTACTTGATTATGTTGATTTAAGGCTTAATTTGGTTGATTTACATATATACATATATGTTTTTGGTTTCAATATATATCTATATTGAACAAAATGCATTTGATGATTTCTTACGAATTGTTTTTGGATTGAGAAATCGGTTGCGGTTATTGTTGTTATTATTTTGGGTTGAAGTCCAAATATGATTTTTATGATACAAAAGGGCTAATTGTAGCCAAATGATTTATGATTATGAAATAGTTTGGAATTTGATTGTGAAAGGAAATTTGAGCACGTTATGATTTTATGATTTTATATCCATCGAGAGTTATCCGGATCGGTGGTTTTATATTTGAAGACCATATTCAGTGAGGGACATGGCCTGTGTACACAGTCTGAAAGACCTATTGGGTATGGCAAAGAAGTGTCGGGTAAGACCATATGAGATAGGCAATGTTAAGAGATGTCTCGACTATATATGTGGTTATGGATTGATACTTAAGGGGAGAAACTCGAGGATGGATACAATGTTTTAAGTTCATTTGGATTATGTTTTCGGTTATGATTGATTTTGATATAAGGTTTTACGTTTGATTAAATACGAGTTGGTTTGATAAAAACACTTATTTGATTACAATATTTTATAAGGTTTTGAACTCAAGAATGGATATAAGATTATATATTTTTATGGTTTTGGTTTACTACTTTGACTATATTATGAACTTACGTTTTGAGTATATTTTATAAGGTTTTGATGACTATCTTATAAACTTAAGTTTTGAGTATATTTTATAAAGTTTTTATTAAATCACTTTATAAACATATATATGTAGCTATGTTAAGTAAAGTTGGTTTTTATGGCTGATAGTTTCTTACTGAGATTTTTGTCTCACATTTTTAAATATTTTAATGTTTTTAGGTGATAAAGTACAGGATATAGAGAAGGTTACCGATCGATTAGGCGAGATTTGAAAGTTGGCTGCTTATTATTAGACTTATGGTTAGAACTTTGGTATTATAAATTGTAATATAATGATATTGGGTTAAATTGGAGACTCCTAAGTATTGCTTATGATCTTTCTATTTCACGCCTGATGCCGATTGAGGTCGTTTAGGGTCGGGTGTGACAGGTAGAGTCGTTACCTCAGTTGGTTGTTCCTTATTTTTGGATGCACACAATGAGTCAGCGTGCTCAAACAGACAGAAGTCAGCAGCATCATCTGCCATGAAACAGATGTTTGCTGACTTAGTTGCTTCAGCTTCTGATGAAGATGATTCATCACTATCGCTCCAAGTGGCCACCATTGCTTTTCTTCCACTTTTCTTGTCCTTCGTCAAAGTGGGACAGCTTGACTTGATATGGCCAGTTTGATGACATTCAAAGCATGTGATAGGCTTTGAGCTTTCTTTCCTGTATTTGCTGTCGCTTGACTCAGCTTTGTTGTTATCATATTTCTTGAATGGGTTTCTGCTGTACTTGTCATTCTTGCGGAACAGCTTCTTCATCTTCCTAGTGAACATGGCCATTTCTTCATCATCAGATGAGTCACCATCAGTGGAGTCAGCTTTCATGACAAGAGACTTTTGCTTCTTGTCCTCAGCTTTTTCTTTCACCTCAAAGTTCTTCATTGATATCTCATGGGTCAGCCAGGATCCGATGAGTTCATCATACTTGTAGGTGGTTAGATCTTGGGCTTCCTCAATGGCTGTCTTCTTTGCTTGCCAGCTTTGGGGAAGACTCCTCAGTATTTTCTTCACTTGCTCTTCCTTAGTGAAGATCTTGTCGAGCCTCTTGAGTTCGTTGATAATGTTGGTGAACCTTGAGTTCATGTCAGAAATTCCTTCACCATCATTCTTCTCGAACAACTCGTACAGCCTCATGTGTTGGTTCACCTTGGATTCCTTGACCTTACTGGTTCCTTCATAGATGACCTCGAGCTTCTTCCATATCTCATGTGCTGACTCGTAACCTGAGATTTTATTGTACTCTGCAGCATCTAACGCACAGTGAAGCATGTTTATAGCAGCGTCATGATTTTGCAGTTTCTTGAGGTCATCCTCTGACCACTTAGCCTCAGCTTTGACAGACGTTTGTTCGTCAACAGTTTCAACAGGAATAAACGGGCCTTGGACTATGGAAAGCCATGCACTCATGTTTGTTGCCTGAATGAAGTTTTTCATTCTGTTCTTCCAAAAGGTATAGTTAGACCCGAAGAACAGAGGAGGCCTAGTAATGGACATTCCCTCAAGAAGAATCTGAGTTGTTCTCAGCCATTGTGGGGATCAGCTCAAGATAGTTATATCTTGTTCAGTGAGTTGTTAAGCTCTGATACCACTTGTTGGTCCCGTGTAACGTGACAATATTAGTTCCAAGGGGGGGTTAGGAACTATTTAAAATTTTCACGTATGGCTGACTGTTAATTCTGAACTTAGACTTTCTCGAAGTCTTATAGCACGGTGAGACTGAGTAAGTTTTAGATACAAGCTTAGTCAACAGGTGACTAAGACTGAATCTATCCTTGAGTCAGGAGATAGCACTTGAGTCTATTCCTGAACTCAGCTTCTCAGTTCACACAACTCAGCTTATGTTCTTTTTAGCGTTTAACTAGGCAGTGTTATAGCAAGCAATAATTTAAGGAGATAAGGGTTAGAAAGATGTTACTCAGCAGACGTATCCTGGTTCGGCCTCTTCGCCTACGTCCAGTCCTTGGAATTCCTTCCGAGCTTTTTGGAATCCTCTACTGAGCTCTTTAAAGGTAGAGCACAAACCTTTTACAATAGAAAGCTGAGTATACAAGAGTACCTTCCTCTATACCTCTACTCACTCCTATTTCTACCGCTGAGTACTATAACCGAGTACTCAGCTTCTCCTTTCTATTCTTCTAGAAATGATAAGTGTTTGTTTGTCCTAAACAACAATTGCTAAGATACTTTAGATGATTTAGATCACTCTAGACTTTTACACAAAATTGGAATTGGTGTAAGATTTGCTTCGATTTTTCTCACAGAACTTCAAGTAACAATTTGGTCAGCGTTTTGACTTGATTGAAGATCTGCATCGAGTGAAGCGTTTGAGTGGCCTATTTATAGTGACACTTGATGCACTGGTTATTTCGAATCTCGAAATAACCGTTGGAGGGAAACGGCTTCCTGTCGCTTTCACTCAGTACGTGCTCAGCGTCTTCGGCCAATCAAAACCTTGTATCTTCTGTCTTCGGCAGTGCTCAGCAGCTTTTTGTCAGACAGAGCAGAATGTTTCCACATTTATGGTAAAGTCTACTAGAAAGCTTTATGCGTCTTCTGAACTTTACCCGAAGTAGAAATACTTTGTCTCCAAGTTTATTCAGGCCAACTGCTGACCTGACTATCTTGTCGCTCAACTCAGCAGCTTCGTCTTGAAGCATTTGGTCGAAGGTTTCTCGATCCTTCTCAATGCTGGGCTTGCGTTTTACTCAGTGCGACCTGCGTTTTGATTTGCTTGGGCTGTGGGGCATTGACACGTTGACTTGGGCTTGACTTTCTCTTGTGGGCCTTTGGGCCATACAACTTGATGTTTTATAGATTTAAATAACTCAACATTGAACACACACATTAGTACAAATAAATCAAAGTATTTAAATTTAATGTGTTAGAATATTTTTATCATGGAGATTTAATTCTTGTTAAATAATTTTGTCAAATCAAAATCATGTGGAAAGGTGTTTCAACAAGATATTCAATCCCAATATCGTTTTCTTAGTACCAAGTTGTTATGATAAGACTAGTTTGGTTTAGACCGAATTGGATCTTAATTTTTTAGCGGGTTAGGTTAAAGTTGGATTAGATAAACTGGCTCGAGCTTGAACAGCTTAACCCAATAGCTTATATTTCATATTACTATATAGAATCAATGGGCCAATTTTAAAAGAGAAAATTACACATAAATTCATCTTTTAAAAACTATTTACAACTATGTCAAATCATAATTTTAGATTGTGTCAAACTAGTAAAATCAGTACTTTTAATATATTTTAAGGATTAGAATTTATAAATTAGAAGTCTAGAATATATTTTCTGTTTATGATTTATAAATTAGAATGTAGAATTTTTAAATTGTGGTATAAAATCATAATATATAGAGAATAATAACATTTTAAGAATTAACTTTGGTGATACGACTTAGTTATAATTTTGTACTTAATTATGATATTTATGTATTTGACCCTTAGTTTATTATTTTGTTAACATAAAGATAAGGATTAATTCAATGTTTAGCACTATGTACTATTAAAAAAAAGAAGAAGTTAATTGTCACTTTATATTTTTATATTTTGGAAACGTTTTATTTACTGATTAAATTGTTTTAAATGATATATTGGCTTTCTGAAATTGATTTATTTATAAAGGTACTTACAACGATCTATTGACCCTTTAAATTTAAGTGTCCGATTATTTCCATTTTTCGAAACTGCTTTTTTGTCTTTTAAGTCTAAACATGAGCCAAAAAGTATTTGGTAAAAATTCAAAACAACTGCTTTTGAAAATCAACTAAAGTCTGTTATATATCAGTAACAACAATCAGGAAACAGCTAACAGCAACAGCAAACAGAAGCAGGTGAAACAAACGGGTCCGAAGTAGACCTTACAAATTAACGGGGTCTTAAAAAATTTATAAATTATAGGGTCCTAACTTTATCCTACCCCCTAAAATCGAACTTGAATATCATTATATATATAGGGTAAATAATTTATTAGTCCCCTACTTTTCAGTACTTTTAATACATTTTAAGGATTATAATTTATAAATTAGAAGTCTAAAATATCTTTTTTAGGGTTTATGATTTATGAATTGGAGTATAGAATTTTTAAATTACCGTGTAAAATTATAATATATAGAAAATAATAACATATTAAAAATTAAACCTGGTGATATGACTTAGTTGTAATTTTGTACTTAATAATATGGGTAATTAATTCATTAGTCCCTATATTTTGATAAAACATACTGTTTAGTCCCTGTATTTTCAAAAACAAATAGTAAGGTCCCTAACCTTTTTCGCAGTGAACTGTTTAGTCCTTCCGTCTGTTTATTAGAGTTTTTACCGTTTATGAATTTGGAAATGACTAAATTACTCTTTACTATCCACCTTCAAATTTCAGAAGAGGAAATCCAATTTAGAAGAAGAAACTATTTGTATGGAGAACAAGAAAAAGAACAGACCAAATGCTTACGAATTTGAACGATTAAGAAAAAAAAATCAAGAAGAAGAACACTCAAAGTTGATTTCAGATGCAGTAGAGTTTAAAGGAAAGGAAAATAAAGGAAAAGAAGAACGCAAATCCAAATTGACTAACAGAATCTTCATGAGAGTCTAACGGCAGGGACTAAACAGTTCACCGAAAAAAACGTCAGGAACTAAACAGTTCATCAAAAAAAAGTTTAGGGACTTTATCGTGTATTTTTTAAAATACATGAACTAAACAATGTGTTTTGTTAAAATATAGGGAATAATAAATTAATTACCCTAATAATATTCATGTAAGTTTATTATTTTGTTAACATAAAGATAAGGATTAATTCAATGTTTAGCACTATGTACTATTTAAAAAAAAATAATTAATTGTCACTTTATATTTTGGAAACGTTTTATTTACTGATTGAATTGTTTTAAATGATTTATTAGCTTTCTGAAATTGATTTATTTATAAACATACTTACAACGATCTATTGACCTTTTAAATTTAAGTGTCTGTTTGTTTCCATTTTTCGGAACTGTTTTTTGTCTTCTAAGTCTAAATAGGAGACAAAAAATGTTTGGTAAAAATTTGAAACAACTGCTTTTAACAGGAAAATCAATTAAAGTATGTTATTTATCGGTAACAACAATCAGGAAATAGTTAACAGCAACAGCAAACAGAAGCAGGTGAAACAAACGGGTCCTAAGTAGACCTTACAAATTAACGGGGTCTTAATTTTTTTATAAATTATAGGGTCCTAACTTTATCCTACCCCCTAAAATCGAACTTGAATAGCATTATATATATATATATATATATATAATAAAAATAAATTTTTTATATCATTTTTTATTATCTTTAATCTAACCAATTTATATAGATTTATATAGTTAACTAGTTTTTGACCCGCAGGATGCACGGATTCATCTTAATATATAAATATTAACAAAAATATAATTTAATAATTACAATTAATGATATAAAGGTGCTATATAAATTAAATATTATTATTTTATTTTCACATTTAATTTAAATAATCTTTTTATAGATAAATATAATAATATAATTCAAATTAATATATTATATATTATATTATATTTTTTATCAGTAAAAAATAATGAAATGACACCTCAGCTCCATCGTTACTGTTTTATATTATATATAGATATAGATATACAGAGAATAAGAGAAATTTTAGGGATTAATTTAAATTATGTAGAACTTTTAGATATAGATTGCAGAGAATTAGAGAAATTTTAGGGATTAATTTAAATTTTGTAGAACTCTTAGATATAGTACAGATAAAATAAACTTTTTATAATTAAATATAATAATATAACTAAAGTTAATATATTATATTTTATATTATATTTTTTATCAGTAAAAAATGAGGAAGTGACACCTCAGCTCCATCGTTACTGTTTTATATTATATATAGATATATAGATATGCAGAGAATTAGAGAGATTTTAGTGATTAATTTAAATTCTGTAGAACTCTTAGATATAGTATATAAATTAAATATTATTATTTTATTTTCACATTTAATTTAAATAATCTTTTTATAGATAAATATAATAATATAATTAAAATTAATATATTATATATTATATTTTTTATCAGTAAAAAATAATGAAGTGACACCTCAGCTCCATCGTTACTGTTTTATATTATATATAAATATAGATATGCAGAGAATTAGAGAGATTTTAGGGATTAATTTAAATTCTGTAGAACTTTTAGATATAGATATGCAGAGAATTAGAGAGATTTTAGGGATTAATTTAAATTCTGTAGAACTCTTAGATATAGTATATAAATTAAATATTATTATTTTATTTTCACATTTAATTTAAATAATCTTTTGCCTTTGGTTGTTCAGTCAATTTGGAAACCTTTTATTCAGTCGTCGCACTCCATGGTTTGCTGGCGTGCATACTGGGGCGCTTTACCAACTCATGATGCGCTCCGTGCTAGAGGTCTGCCTCTAATATCTCGCTGTCCTGTCTGTTTAATGGCTTATGAGACGAGTGACCATTTGCTTGTTCATTGCCCCTTTGCTTCCCAAATCTGGTTCAGCATATCGGCTTTATTTGGTAGAAGACTTGTACTTGATTCTTCTCTACAGACCCTCTTACAACACGCCTTCTCACACAAGTTTAGTTCGCAAGTCCTTTCCCTCTGGCAGGTCGCGCTTGTTAACGCTGTTTGGTTGATCTGGTCTGTAAGAAATGCTGCTATTTTTGAGAGCAAGCCACCAAACATTCATGAGGCATTACGATGTCTTTAGTCTGCAATTCGTAGCTCTGATAGAATCAGCAACGGATCGGTATGGAATTCTGTTGTGGAGTTATCTATTCTCCACAATCTCGGGTTAAACGCTCGTCGTCATAGGGCCCCTTGAATCATTGAAGTTAGATGGCAGCCCCCTCCGTCCGATTGGATTAAAGCTAACACTGATGCCTCCGTGATCTCGGGTAGAGCTGGTTGCGGTGTGGTTTTTCGAAATAGTCAGGGGCATCCCCTTGGGTCATTTGCCTTCCCCCTTGATTGTGCTTTGGTACACATGGCGGAATTGCAAGCCGCTATTTTTGCAGTTTCGATTGCGAGGTCACGTGGATGGACTCGTCTCTGGATTGAAAGTGACTCGACTTACGTTATTCAAATTTTCCGTGCTCGTGCGCAGATCATTCCCTGGACAATGCGTGTGGATTGGTTAAATTGTTTAGATTCAATGACGCATATTAATGTGGTTGTCTCTCATGTGTCCCGTGAGGGAAATCAAGTGGCGGATGCTCTTGCTAATTACGGACGTCTGGCCTCAGATTTACAAATGTGGAATACCCTTCCAGACTTCTGCTCCTTTCTTGCTAGAGATAATGTCCTTGGTAGGGATATGTTTAGATTTTCTTAAAACATTCTTTGTACTGGTTTCATACTTTTTTCATCTCTTCATTTATATATTTGGTTCTTTGCCTTTTCGGGGATGCCAACCTGGTTGGAATTCCCATTGAGCTAGATCCGTATTTCAAAAAAAATATATTATATATTATATTGTATTTTTTATCAGTAAAAAATAATGAAGTGACACCTCAGCTTCATCGTTACTGTTTTATATTATATATAGATATACAGAGAATAAGAGAGATTTTAGGGATTAATTTAAATTATGTAGAACTTTTAGATATAGATATGCAGGGAATTAGAGAGATTTTAGGGATTAATTGAAATTCTGTAGAACTCTTAGATATAGTACGAATAAAATAATCTTTTTATAAATAAATATAATAATATAACTAAAGTTAATATATTATATTTTTTATCAGTAAAAAATGAGAAAGTGACACATCAGCTCCATCATTATTGTTTTATATTATGGTGCCTCTATGGTTATTTTGTTTTTTACAAAGTACCATTACTTGGTATGTTTTTACCATTGGATGATGGAGTATAAAATTAATCTAATGGTGAAAACACACAAAGTAAGGCTATAGATATGCAGAGAATTAGAGAGATTTTAGGGATTAATTTAAATTCTGTAGAACTTTTAGATATAGTACGAATAAAATAATCTTTTTATAAATAAATATAATAATATAATTAAAGTTAATATATTATATTTTATATTATATTTTTTATCAGTAAAAAAGGAGGAACATCAGTTCTATCGCTACTATTTTATATTATATAATATAGATAAAGGTTTTTTAACGTTAAATATAATTAATAATTTCTTTTACAAAACCTGTTCTAATGATAAGATTCAATGCTAATGGCACAATGGTATTTTAAGGAAAATTGAATGTCTAATATTTAATTTTTACTAATGTTCAAATTAAATGTTCATTAATTTTTTTTAATTGGATAGTATAATTCAATTAAAAATAAAATTATTATATAGTAATTGGTAGAGATACAAACTTAAAGGACTTAAAAATAAGTTTGGGCCTTTTATTTTTAGAGGCTATTGGGACAGGCCTTATTTGAAATCTCATATTTCCTTGTCACGTGGATTTATGTCATTTTAAGCAAGTTTAGTTTAAAGGGGTAAATATGGTATTTGCAAAGTATAGCGGGAATATTCACTTTTATGGACAAGTATACAAGACTAAGGATATATTAAGTCTAAAACATAAATTTAGGATTATGCTATACGTCGTCCCTATTTTATTTACTGTCGCCTTCTGTTTGACATTTTTGCCCTTTTAATTTTTTATTCAAAAAAGTGAAATTCTTTCAACCCCGAAGAACAAATCGAAGAAAAATCATGCCTCCAAAACAAGGAAAAATAATTGAACATCTAAGTTTCGTATTTACCAATAATCTGAAATTTAACGAATTGAACTTAAAAAGAAATTTTTTTTTTCGTTGAATTTTCTCTAAACGGGTAGCCCATACGGTCCGGTCCATGGACCGGTAGCATGAACTACCCTATTTTGCCTACCCGTTTTGCCTAGGTAAAATACCTGTTTTCCTTTAGGGAAATGGATT
Organism: Euphorbia lathyris; assembly: GCF_963576675.1. NCBI lineage: Eukaryota > Viridiplantae > Streptophyta > Magnoliopsida > Malpighiales > Euphorbiaceae > Euphorbia > Euphorbia lathyris. The sequence goes on from NC_088914.1 coordinate 2,106,076, forward strand.
TATTTATTTTAATTATAATAAATATTAATTATAAATAAATTACGTATTAACGCGTGCAATACATAATTTACGTATTTTTTTTATTTCCAATCAATAATTTATATATACGTTTTTTCTATCCAGTCAATACATAATTTACGTATAATTAAATTTACGTTCTAAAAGGTAAATAAATATAATTTACCAAATAAAAATTAATTGGACACTTCAATACGTATTTTTTATTTTTTATTTCCAATCAATACATAATTTATCTATAATTAATATTTATTATAATTAAAAAAATAAATAATTAAACCCGTTTTCCCTAAAGGAAAACGGGTAGCCCACCCGTTTTTACCTAGGCAAAACGGGTAGGCTACCCTATTTTGCCTAGGCAAAACGGGTAATCTGAAATTTAACGAATTGAACTTAAAAAGAATTTTTTTTTAAGTTCAATTCGTTAAATTTCAGATTATTGGTAAATACGAAATTAGATGTTCAATTATTTTTCCTTGTTTTGGAGGCATGATTTTTCTTTATTTTGTTCTTCGCGGTTGAGAGAATTTTACTTTTTTGAATGAAAAATGAAAAGGGCAAAAATGTCAAACAGGAGGCGACTGTAAGTAAAATATGGGCGACGAATAGCAATCCACTAAATTTAAGGAAAAAGATCCCGATTTTTCTCTACATTTTATGCGAAATGCAGATAAAAATGATAAAGTTTTATCTTCAACGTTTTAAACATGGAGAAATTTTAGGCCAAGGCACTGGTGAAACTAGTCTTTGACTGTTTGGAGTGCAGGAAAAAAATCAATCCATATGGTTGGACTTTTCCATCCTCCGTCGTTTTGGTCTGGACTAGGGTAAAACAAACAAACAAAAAGATTCATAGTACTTCATTTTAGTAGGCGCAATTAGAGTGAGAAAAATAACCGGTAATCGATTACGAAATCGATAACCGAACCAAAATCTTAATTTGGTTCGGTTATTTTTAGTCTCCAGTTCGATTAGGTTTTCATTTACATTTAGTTTGATAATTGGTTTTCGGTTCGGTTATTCTGAAAAAAATATCAGAACTAAAACCAAACAGAAGTTTATAAATAAATAACAAAATTATAATCTTATTTTATATTTACTAACCAAAGTGCATATATAAAGGTATTTATATTTGGTTTCAAAAAGGCAAAATTAATGTTTAACATCAATCAAATTCAAATTTTCAAGAAATATAATGTTTTTTTCATAAATAAATATATTTCTTATAATATTCAGTTACCAATTTTATTCGATTCGTTACTTAACATACGATATATTTTAGTTCGGTTACTTGAAAGTTCAGTAATGCTCATCTATAGGCACGCTTAGCATCTTGTAAATGAAAATGGAAAGATATGTAAGAGTGGAATCATCCCAATAAAAGGTGGTGGTTCCCGATGGCTTGAGGTGCATTGATACCCCGTGCTATCTATATAAGCTCAAGTAAGTGGGTTGTCTTATAATATTTGGGCCTAACATCGTTTATGTACCGTTAAGTGGATCCAAATTGTTCCAAATTAGAAAGATTACGGACAACATTTATAATATCTTTACTTTATACATACACTTTTCAAAAAAGCTAAAAGTAACTTTGGACTTTATTAATAAATTTAAGCCTTAACGTATTATTTGGCTCCCGACCTATCCAAAATTTTGTCATTTGACTCTGACTTATTATTTGGTCACATTTAACCCCTGAAATAGTATACTTCATTTAATAAATTTGTAAATGAAAATAAATCGTTATCAATTAGATTTAGTTATTTTTATAATTATTGATTATTTTATGTAAAAAAAATTCATATTTCATTCACGTACGGGTATTCGACTAATTACTAATAATATTAGTAAAATTTATACAAATTAGATTAGAAAAAATAGAAATCTAATCACAATAATTACAATATTGCAAATTCCCTAATAATCATAATTACACATTAAATTCCATAATTACATTTTCCCTAATCACAATAATTACACATTAAAAGTTATATTTATATATATGGTATTTACTATATTTATACCATTATCACTCAATATATGTCAAATTAAAAGATGAAAGACTTTAATAAAAGAGGGATTTAAGGATTTATTTGACATATATAAGAACATTATATATATATATATATATATATATATATATATATATATATATATATATATATATAGAACATATTTATTTATTTGATTCTTCAATATATTAATTAAATTAAAACCTTTTAATTTCCGTTTTGAAAAAAAATAACAAAAAAAAAAAAAATCATCGATAACAAGAACAATAACTTGTAATTAATTAGAGAGATCGATCAAATGTATAATGAATTCAATAAACCTAGTACCTAGTAGACATACAAGCTTTTTTCTCATAGTACCACCAACTGTTGCCGGCGGACGCGTCCTGTAGTGTTTCCACTTAAAGAATAGAAAAGTGCCTTCCACCACCCGATACACTGGCAATGGAAACCGACAAGTAGGACAAAGGTGACTATTTTTAAGCCACTTAACAATACAGTCTCTATGATAACCATGGAAGCAAGGCATTATAGTAATCTCGTCTCCAACATCAAACTCTTTCAAACAAATCGGACATTCCAAGCCAGTGTCCTCTTCTCCTTTATAAACCACTGTCTCCAACTCTCCGACCGACTTCTCAGTTGCGGGCAACTGATTAGCGGACTGAATACTGACATTAGAGAGAAGCATCCGCTCCCATGTAAATTGAGCTTCAACATTATATTCTTGATTACAAATAACCCTAATTGACATAGAAAGCGGGATGGAATTAAAACCGGAGTAGCATGAATCAAAAGTAACCGATTTTATTTTGGAGAAAATAGAATCAAGAATAGAATCAAAGTAGGATTGGGGAATTAGGGTACGAGAGAAAAGAGTAGTAAAAATTATGTGTTGGTGGTCATCAACGTCGTGGTGTGGAAAAAAGATGGTTTCCCAATAAGATTTGAGATTCATGTAGAGGTTATTGGGAAGATAATGAACTTCGTAATGGATGCTTGCGTCGATGATCAAGAGAGGTTCTGTTAGGAATTTGTTTTGTTGAGGTTTCTTAAACTGACGCAGCTCCGTTAAGCAATTCATTATGTTTCTTGATTTTCTTTTACTAGTTTTATATTGCGCTTCTCTGACTTATATAGGAATATTGGATTTGAGGGATTTAGGTTTCTTTTCCTATTCGGTGAAAGACAAAAAGAAGCATGAAAAGAAGCAACCAAACACTGCCTTTACCGATTTTAGCTTTTAATTTGGATGCTTTAATTATTGATTTGGATTTATTTATTTTAATATTGGTAACAAGGAATTTAATTATGGTATATTTATTTTGTATGGAATATTTTTTTCTTTTAGCTTTAATTTTATATTGATTTTATATTTATTATTTTTTTCTTTCCTCTATATATATATATATATATAGAGTGGGGCTATAGAGAGGGATTCCCTCACTTTTTATTTTAAGGGAAAAATAGCCTTACTCCAATTACCAAACAATATCCTCCTAATTTTTTTTTTTTTGGTAGAAAAGGAAAAGAAAAACGAATAACAACAAACTACCCAGGAATTAGCCTAGGGAAGCTAACCCCAATCCTATCTTCTAAGAGAAGATGAGAGATGAAACTAGGGGAAACAGGAAGGGTAGTAACGCCTAACGTCCCTTCATGGCCCGCCGCCGCCAAGCGATCAGCAACACGATTCTGCTCTCTAAAAATGTGTCTGAACTCTACGAACTCAAAGGAGGAGCAAAGCCTTATAATAGCTTTGATGAGGTTGCGACTGTTAAGACCCATAGAATGATTCTCAGAAATCATTTTGATTGCTTCCAAATTATCAGACTCCACAGAGAGCCTCTTAACACCCAGCCTTTTAGCAAGATTGATTCCAGTAAGAATAGCCCAGAGCTCCGCAGAAAAGGAAGAACCCAACCCTAAATTCTGGGAGAACCCAGAAAGCCAGACGCCCCCTACATCTCTAAGCACACCTCCAGCCGCAATCTTACCGTTACTGAGGCAGGAACCATCAGTATTCAGCTTCACAACCCCCTCTCTTGGCCTGCTCCATCCCACGAGATGGACATCACAACACTGAGAGGCTCTGGCAAGGGACTCTCCTTTGAAACTATCGATAATAGAGAAAAGTTTTTTCGAGAAGAAATCAGCTAAGTTTGTCATAAAAACAGTTTTATCTCCAAAAATCTCCTCGTTTCTCCATTTCCAAACTTGGTGACAGATAATAGCAAAGAAAATGTCACCATGCTCCATGTATGGAAGCAACTTTCCTCTAACACCATCAGAGAACCAGTCGACCTCAGAATGTGCCATGAAGGAAGAGAAAATATGGTGTGGGAGAATTTTCCTCCAAACCTCTTTACTATTAGAGCAATCTCTAAGAGCATGGCACAAAGTCTCAACATGGCCTCTGCATCTACTGCAAGCTCCAGAATCAGCCAAGTGCCTTCTGTGCCTATCCGAATTAGTAAGAAGCCTGTCCTTAACGCCCAGCCACAGGAAACTCCTAATACGGAAAGGAACTTTAAGGGTCCAAATCGACTTCCACACATCCGAGGGAGGATCAGATCTAAAGAGAGAGAAAGCTTCAAAGGACGATTTGCAAGAATAAACTCCATTGTTAGTCAGCGCCCAACAGTGCCTATCCAAGTCTTCCTCTTGATTACTCACCTTCACTCCCCGCATTCTAAGGAGAGTCTCAAGGCTAAAGAAAGTATCAAACTTTGACCAGATCCAGTCCCCTTCCGAGTCAACCATATCGGCAATCCTCCAGTTGCGTATATCACTAGGCGGGGGGGAAGAACACACCTCAATTAACGGTTTATCCCCAATCCAGTTATCAAACCAGAAACTAATGGACTTACCATTCCCCACCTCCAGGCCAACTCCCAAGCAGAACTCATCAAACACAGCACTAAGTCCTTTCCAGAGGAAGGAACAATTAGCAACTCTCTCTTTCGGGCCCCCGAAGATTTTGTCTTTCCGATACTTACCACAAAGGAGGCGAACCCAAAGAGAGGAGGGGTTTTGCCACATACGCCAAAGGAGTTTCATTAATAAAACTTTATTATTGTCCTTTGCTTTCCTAATACCCAGACCCCCAGAATCTTTAGGCTGGCAAACCTCACTCCAAGGCACAAGATGGATCTTCCTGCCCTCCGCAGCTTCCCCCCACAGGAACCTACGGTTAATCTTGTCAAGATCATTAAGCACAGGATCCGGAAGCTTACAAGCCTGCATGATGTGATTGGGAGCAGCACAATTAACAGATTGAATTAACGTGAGGCGGCCAGCGAGAGACAGAGTCTTGGCTTTCCAAGTGGCACACTTCGAATTAGCTTTATCCAAAGTCTCTTTGAAGGAGCCTTTAGACACACGCTCACTATGGAGGGGAACGCCCAGATACTTCCCAAGAGAATCAGTAAGAGGAATACCTGAGAGATCACTTAATCTCTTACAGACTCTCTGATTCATATTCTTAGAGCACATCATCCTAGATTTCTGGATATTAAGCTTCTGCCCAGAGGCCGAACAAAAACAATCCAGAATATCCATAATGACTCTCAACTGCTCCTCATTACCCTCAAGAAAGATAAGGACATCATCTGCAAAGAATAAGTGAGTCACCTGGGGACAGAAGCTGTTGATCGCCACAGGGTGGAAACTCCCATTATCAATCGCATCCTGAATCAGGTGAGAGAGCCTCTCCATAGCAATAACAAAAAGGAAAGGGCTCATAGGATCCCCCTGACGGATTCCTCTGCCCGGGGAAAATTCCTCCGACATATCCCCATTGACCATAACTTGAAACACAGGAGAAGAAATACATACCTTAATTAAACTTCTCCAGCTGTCCGGGATTCTAGCTCTCTCAAGGCTCTCCATCAAGAAATCCCAATTAATTCGATCATAGGCCTTCTCTAAATCCAGCTTCAGAGCCACAATGCCTTTCCTCCCCTTCCTAATCTTCATCGTGTGGACCATCTCTTGGGCGATCACCACATTATCCATCATTTGTCTACCAGGCACAAAGCTACCCTGATTCTGACAAATGATCGCAGGAAGAATGCCACGGATTCTATTAGCCACAATCTTTGTAACAGTTTTGTAAAGAACATTACAAAGACTGATAGGTCTCATATGCAAAAAGGAAGAAGGCTTATCAATCTTAGGAATCAGAACCAGGAGGGTTCTATTAACCAGCTCAATATCCTTCGAACCACTGAACACCCCCAAGACAAAATTATAGATGCCTTCCTTCACTACATCCCAATGCTTATGGTAAAAGCCCGCCGGAAGACCATCAATCCCAAGAGCTTTAGAAGCCCCAATGCTGAAGATAGCTTAGTCAATCTCTTTTCGGGAAATAGGTTGAAAGGCCTCCTGACTACAATCCTCACTGATTAAAGGAAATGTAGCAATAGAGTGAGCCCTCTCCAAAAGAACAGGTTCCTCTTTGAACAGCTCTCTGTAGAAATCCAGGGCTAAGTTCCGAATAACCTCATCTTCATAAACCCAATCACCATTAGAATCCTTAATGGCCTCAATTCTATTTCTCTCCCTTCTGATCAGGGTAGAGAGATGGAAGTATTTGGTATTACGATCCCCATCTCTAATCCAGGACTTCCGAGACTTCTGGAACCAAAGGAACTCCTCCTGCCTAAGCACAGCCTCCAGCTCCTTCTGAAGGGTTCTGAGGAGGCCCTCAAGGCTATGATCAAACCTCCCCTCCAACCTGCGTTGAATGCCCTCCATCCTCTTTAATAACTTGTTCTTCCTTCTGATAATATGCCCAAACACATTCCTATTCCACCCCTGCACCTTATTCCTGAACCCTTCAGCAGCTTGCAGTACATACGAATGAGGTCTCCAACTCTCATGAACGAACTCTTTAAACTTAGGATGGGACTCCCAAGCCAACTGATACCGGAACGGTCTCTTACCCCTAGGATGCTTACCTCTCAAAAGTCTAAACAAAATAGGACAATGATTCGAATGACGGAACGGGAGGTTCAACACAGAGCACTCGGGGAAGGAAGTTAGAGCTAAAACATTAGCGTAGACTTTGTCCAATCGAACAAAAGTATCATTACGCTTCCAAGTGAATTTATGACCAGAAGCCCCCAGATCGGAAAGCCCACATAAATCCATACTATTCTTGTGATGCAGACAGCGATTAACATAATGATTGGATCCCCCTCTCTGATCACTCATAAAGGCGATATCATTGAAGTCACCCGCCACAAACCAAGGCTTCGAAATGCTGACACTCATATATATATCCTCCTAATTTAATTAACCATAAATCCTCCTAATTTAATTAACCAAATTTAATTTAATTAAAATACTAACACCTCTCTTTCTCTCTCCTTCTCTGGAACAATTCACACGGCTCTCTCTCTAATATTTCCGATTCATGACTCTCTCTAATATATAAAATTGCTCATCTATACAAAAGAAAAAAAAATCAAGCGAAAAAGCATTCAATTAACAGTAAAAAAAAGCAGGTATTTTTATAAAAGAAAAAAAATCGAAAAAGATGAGTAATTAATTAATTGGAGCAAACAAGTGAGGCCTTAACATAATTTGAGCAATTAATTAAATAAATTTTCGTAAGTGTAGTTATTTGTTTTTGGATTATAGCTACAGATGATGAAAAATAATTATTTTTTCTACAATAATTGAAATTCGAAAATGATGAGTAATGATGTGAGCAACAATTTTGTATATTAGAGTGAGTCGTGAATCGGAAATATTATAGAGAGAGAGCCGTGTGAATCGTTCCAGAGAAGGAAAGAGAAAAAAAGGTGTTAGTATTTTAATTAAATTAAATTTGGTTAATTAAATTAGGAGGATTTATGGTTAATTAAATTAGGAGGATATTGTTTGGTAATTGGAGTAAGCTATTTTCCCTTAGAATATATATATATTTATATATATAGTCTTACCTTTTCTACCTTTACATTCACATCTTTCATATATATATATATATATATATATATATATATATATATATATATATTATGAAAACGTTGAATATAATTAATGATTTATTTTACAAAACCCAATTCTAATTGTAAGATTCAGGGGTAAATTACACCCATGACTACTGAATTTTACCCATTTTCACATTATGGCCACTGAACTTCATTTCTTCCCAGTATAGCCACTGAACTTTACACTTTTTAACACCGGTGGTCACTCAATTTTAACTAACTTCTCAAAATGACCTCAAAGTGAAAATATTTAAGAATTAAAGTTGTTCATAATGACATTTACCATGAAACTACATTTTTATTTTCGAAAATCACACTTTTTGGAGCTTTCTCTCTCTAAAAATTCACTTTCTCTCTTCTAACTAAACAACAACTAAATGACCTCAAAACGAAAATTTTCAAGAATTAAAGTTCCTTAGAATATTATTAACCAATGTTATCAGAACCGGACCGGAGATCAAACCGGATTGGTGACTGGGTCACGGGTCATTTGGTCGGACCGGATGGCTCGGATTGGTCGAACCGGATGACGTAATAAATAAATAAATAATATTTCCTTAAATTTTATTTTTTTCCTTTTCTTAAATTATTTCCTTAAATTTTATTTTGTGTCCTTTCCTTAAATTATATCATCAGATTAAATTATTTCCTTAAATTTTAGTTTTTTCCTTTCCTTAAATTATTTCATCACATTAAATTATTCCCTTAAATTTTATTTTTTTTCCTTTCCTTAAATTATGTCATCAAAGATTAATTATTTCCTAAAATTTTATTTTTTTAGTCTAAACCGGTGTGAACCGGGTTGACCGGTTCCCGGTTTAACCATCGGTCGAACCGGTCCACTACCGGTTCACTCTGGTTTTTTGAGAGTTAATAAACCCAGTCCAGCTCGGACCGGACTGCCTGCCGGTTCCCGGTCGAACCGGTCCGACCGGATAACATTGTTATTAACGCTTTAGATTTTTTATTTTTATCTGTCAACGGTCGTTTTGAGGCATTGAATGGCCACCGTTGTTAAAAAGTGTAAAGTTCAGTGGCTATACCGAGAAGAAATGAAGTTCAGTGGTTATAAAGTGAAAATGGATAAAGTTCAGTGGCCATTGATGTAATTTACCCAAGATTCAAATTGTACAATAGTCTTTTTTACAAAAAAAAAAAAAAAAAAAAAAATTCTAATTATAAGATCCAATAGTATAATAGTTTTTTTTTGTCTAATATTTAATGTTCAAATCAAATTTCCATTTATTTTTTTATTTAATAATATAATTTTTTTTGAGAAATAATAATATAATTCATGCTATTAATTTTTATCCAAAATCGAGTTGCAATTCTGGTGCCAACCTAGCTAGGTTACTGAATCAATTTTAACAATGGTAGATAGATGATTTAGCGATTCAATTTCATTTACTTCTAGACGCTAAAATTCGGTCTCTCCATCTCTGATCAAATGCATAAGTTACTTCAACACCGATTTGATCTTCAAAGATGGATTCCATCTCCGCAGCTCAATCTTGCACTTCTGATCGGGGATGCCTACTTCACGATCGATCTGTAATCTTGATTTGATTTCACGATCTTCTGTATTTTATTTCACTATCTCATTCCGTGTTTATCTTTTTTTTTTTCAAAATAGGGGCATTTGATTGTATGTAGAAAGCCTATACTTAATATAATTTGGGCTTTTTGTTAGTTAGCCCATTGGACACTCTTATAAAATGTTGCTAAAGCCCATATTTTTTGTAGTGTAGTTGGGATGAGTTCCGCTTCTCTGTCTCTAGTAGGGATGACAACGGGTAGGGTACGCATAAGTATTGTCAATTTTAAACCCTTACCCGTTGATTTTTCAATTACCCGTCTCATTATCCTAACGGGTATATCTTTTACATCTCATACTCGTCCCATTTAATTCACGAGTACGTTAAAAATCAATATATAAAACAACAAATTTACAAATCTAACAAAACATAAATTTAATAAATCGTCTATCTAAAAATTAAACAAATTAAATCTTAATCAATAAAAATAAAGTAGCTTAATCGTATAATGCAATGGTTGAAGAACAAAAGATTGGGTTTGAATCCAATATGTCACATCTAATCTAAACAACAATAATATTTTTTAATATAAAGGGATTTATGACAGTACCGGGTACCCTAGGAGTATACTCATACCCATCACGGGTAATGATTTTGATTCCATATCCGTCTCATACCTTTTTATACAGGGAACAAATAGTCCCATTAGGCTCGATTAGTGTCGGGTACCCAAGGGTATATTACCCCTTGCCATCCCTAGTCTCCGGTTCCTCGCATTTACTTAAAACTATATATATAGTACCCGTTGCTAGCCCCGTGGGCCGATTGGTGGGACTCACCTCCGGATTTCTGTTTAGATTTTATTTGTGAAAATGCGAGTGGTTGGATGACATATCGATTCACTTAGATTGTTGTTTTTGTTTTCTATATGTACGAACTTTTCTTTTCTTATTAATATACTCGTATTGAGGACTTGGGATTTGCCGAGTGCGCCAACCTAGTTGTGATGTCCGGTTCCTCAAACCAGCCTTCTCACTTTTAATTAAAAAATATATATATATATATATAAAGAAAAAACAATAATAAATAACAAAAAGAAATCCCATCCTTTGTATATAAACTATAATATTATTCTAAAATTACAAAGTCTGGAGTTAATTAATTAATTAAAAAAACAAAAAAACTATCCGAGGGTCTAAAATCCATCTAAAGTTCCCCAAAATTCATAGCAAATTGAGATAAAAATTACTCTCACATTTGCTATTCTTGAACTTCACTTAAACCCCTAAATTAAGTTAGCTTAATCAACTTACAAAATTAAAAAAAAAAAAATTAAAAAAATTAAATAAAACCCCTTATCAAAATCATTCTATGTATACAAAAAAAAAACCCCATTTTTCGTAACGTTCCGGGACGAGTTAGTCCCGAATTGATCATCACTGCTGACGTGTCATCATCTCAATTCCACACGGTAAATGTCGAAGCTCCGTTCGCAACTGTCGGAACTGTCGGAACCCAATTATACAAATTTCTACCATCATATGAATCAGAAATTGATGAACTCAACATATTTTCATACACTTTCACTTGATTTTCACCTCCTTGATTTCCGTGATCACCGTACACATTTCCTTGATTCTGATCAACCATTGATGCTACCGGAATCGCATACCCTCCTCCTCCGTAATAACCCCCCTGATCCCCGCTATAAATCCCCGAATTCGACCCAGAACTATGCTCAATTGAGGATGAATCCAAGCTCATTAGGTTATGAAGAACAGACGGCTGGAAGAAATTATGCGTACTGTTCGTGTTTCCGGCCAGTTCGTGCTGCTGTTGCGGGTGGTGGAAGTAGCTACCGGAGTCCGTGTCTTGCTCTTGCTTGCACCATAGCTTCTGACTGTACGGGTAATGCATTTGGAAAGCGTTTTGTTGTTGGAATGCTAGGGTTTGCCACGGGTAATTGTTGATTCCCGTGTCCGGGATTAGGTGGGATTCGACGGTGTTTGATGACGCGTTGCGTGTTGTTGTTGTTGTTGTTGTCGGAGATTGGTCTACGTCTTTTAGGCGTTTGGCTGCGCCGCCAATGGGTAATGTGCTGCTTTCGAGGATTGTGTTTACATCGTATCGGGTCATGTCGAAATTTGTGACGGCATTTAGTCCTCGGAATTTTATAGCTGCTATGTCATATGCTTCTGCTGCTTCTTCTTGTGTGCCTATACAACAATTAAAAAAAAGTTCGTTAAGCGTAAAATCTCATGTGGCGTCATATGGTGCAATCGGGAAAATCCGATTCCAAAATTTTTAAAAAAATGCAACATTGATCAATTAGAAAAAAAATTATGTAAATTAAGCGTAAAATTTAATGTAGCGTCATATGGCGCAATAGAGAAGGTTATTTATAGGAGAATCCGATTCCAAAATTATATTGGATCAAAATTCACTAAACGAAACATATGTTAAAGGAATGTTGTACACTCTTACCAACGGTCCTAGTTCAAACTCGGTACTCATTCGGCTTGCAAAAAATTACGTCTTAAATAGAAAAAAAAATGATATTAAGTTAGGGTGTTGAATTTGACCCGTCTAAGTCCGTCAATTTGATATTGGGTTTAGAATTCATGAAAATGCGGTTTATTTCGGGCCGACCCAATATTGATAAAAAAAAAAGAAATATATATAAAGTTTTGAACCTGTTTAGATTAGATTTAGAGATTTGATTTTTAAGCTCAAATCAAGTCACGTCTGAACCCGGTTATATTGATAACGGGTTCGATTGGACTTAAGCTGAGTGTTTTTGGATATAAGTCCGTGAGGCCTAGTCCAACCCTACCACGAAAGAGGTCTAATTATACGTTTTTGAGAATTCACCTTCCACCATATTGAGCCAGAACTCAATTTTACCCGACGAGATTCAACTCGGTTAATAATTTTAAATGGATTTACTTCCTTGAAAGAGAATATAAACGACAAAAGTAAAATCAATAAATTTCTATGAATATGAAGAAATTCTACTGTGGATCGAGACTAGTACTGGTCTCCCCACTCAGATAAGATCACATCAGTAGTTGAATTTACATGGCATGATCTGACTGGATGGAATCAGTATTGATTCCGACCCATTGTAGAAATTTCCGTGCATATGTTGATTTTTTATTTTATTTTTATCTTTATATATATTAATAGAAAAGAATATTAATATGAATAAACTTACTGAAAGTTCCCAAGTAGAGATCTTTATTTCCTGCAACTCTTCCAATCCTTGCTTGCCATCTTCCATGTTGATGGTGTCTGATATTTAAAATAAAATAAAATAAATAATAATAATAATAATTTTTTGGAGAGTAAAGAATAAATTTTGTTGGTCAAAGCACATTTAACAAAGAAAGTTTGTTTTATCAAAAAAAAAAAAACAAAGAAAGTTTGTTGTAATCTATGATACACGGAAACAGAAACAGAAACAAGAAAACGTTATTTATATAAAATAAAATAACAAATGAAAACATAGAAAACGTATAAATATTAAAAATATATAAATATATTTATAAATATTCGAAGTGTAATTAAAAAAGAATTGAACTTATACTTTACTATCAATTTGCACAAAATTATTAAAATTATTTGTATTTGTCGATGGAAACTAGAAATGTAAAAAGGTCGGGGATTCCCGTCCCAGTCAAGGAACTTTACTGGCAAGAATGGAGAATCCCCAATTACAACCCCTATGGGTAGGGTACCCCGATATTATTTCCCCACAAGGATCCCTACAAATTCCCCGATTAAATCTACGTTTAATATATATATATATATATATATATACACACACACGAGAGATTATTTTTAGAGTTAGTAGATTAGAACAATTTTATTCTTTAATTAATCTCATCATTCAACTCAAATTTGATCTTATTATTTATCGTTATACTAGACCAAATAGTAAGAAGATGGAGAAAAAAATAAATTAACTTTATATATACATATATTAAAAAAATAATGAAAGGGGGAATAAGGATCCCCAAGTAGACAGGGAGAAAATTCCCCCGTTTAGATGTTGGAGACAGGGACGGAAAATTCCCAATAGGTCGAGAAGCGAGGATATGAGGAATGTAAGCCTCACCCTGCCCCATTTACATACCTAATGGAAACGGTTTACAAAACCAAAAATGCATTTTCTATTTCCAATATTTACAGATATGTCCCAAAACATGTCATACTAGTTTCCGAGAGTTTTCGTTCTAAAATGAGCACAAATTAATTAATACTAAATAAAAAATTGTTATTTTTTTTAAAAGAAAAAAAAAATAATTTCCATAGGAAAATTTAAATACATTACCTAGTAACACCACGATATATGGAAGCACCTCGAGAAAATCCACTGCTCTTTCTGCAATAATTATAAATTAATTAAAGATTAATCCAAATAAATAATTATTAATTTATAATTATTTAAATTTAGTGAATTAAATAAAAGGAAAAAGACACAGTAATCACCTTCTGAGAGAAGCAACATATTCCTGTCTAGTCATGTGCTTCATTTCTTCCACTTCTTTTTCATAGTTGCTAATCTGCAGATTAATTTAATGTTAATTAAATCCAAATCTCAGTAAACACAAACCTTAATTACAGGTTAAAGTAATTTATTTATATTATAAAAAAACCCTCTAATTAGGATACATAATCCTGATTAATGGGATATTTTTGGGGAGCATTATACCTTAATTTATGTAATGGTTTTTCCACTTTATAATGTCTCAAAATGAAAATACTGTTTAAATTTACGGTATATAATTTATTAGTCTCTACATTTTTATCTAATACATTATTTAGTTCTCATATTTTAATAATATATTATTCAATTTTTAACTTTTGTTTTATTTAAATAGTTTAATCCCTGAAATATTTGACTTATTAAACAGTTTAATCTCTCTATAAGGGACTAAACCTTTAAACAGAACGGAAGTTAAAGACTAAACAGTATATTATTAAAATAGGACTAAATTGTATATTAAGTAAACGTTATCTATGATTGACATGACGACCATGTATGTGTAGGGATGGCAACAGGTACTATATCCACACTAACCCAATACTATCAGACTCTAATGGGATTACCCGTACCTTGTATATAAAAGGGTATGGGACGAGTATAGGATCAAAACCATTACCCGTTAGGGTAATGAGACGAGTATGAAAATTTTTTACGAGGTACCCATTACCCATCATAATTTTTTTATATATTAAAAAATTTTATTATTTTTTAGATGTAAGATGTGATATTTGAACCGCAACCTTTTATTTTTCAACAATAAGCTACTATAATTTTATTAATTAAGGTTAAATTTGTTCAATTTTGAAACGAATGATTTATTAAATTTATACTTTATCAAATTTGTAATATTTTTTATTTTATTTATTGATTCTTAAAGGGTAAGGGTACCCACGAATTAAATAGGACAGGTATGGGGTGCAAAAATATACTTATTAGATTAATGAGACGGGTACGGGTAAGAGTTTTGGATCTGCACTATCTATGTCCGATGTCTGATTTCGAGTCGTACCATAGATGCGATTCGAAATCAGACAGAATCAGATGGACTCTCGACTAGTGACGGTACGATTATAGACAGATTATCTGTAAATGTAAAACGTGTTATCGTATCAGAAAAATCACCCCAAATAGGAAATGTCAATATTGCTAACATTATCCCAGACAAGTTTTTATTTTTTTATTATTTTTTATTAAATTGATTAAAAAGTGAAGTAAATGATTAAAAATACCCTAAAAAGGGAAGAAAAGAAAAGTAAGAACTTTACTGGGAAATTTGTCGTAGTAGTGGTACCCCAATATTTAAGTGCTGCTAAATCATATGCTCTTGCTGCCTTTTCTTCTTTATCATAACCACCTATATATAAAACAATATTTTAATTAAAAAGTGTTACAAGATAATACAAAATTTAATTTTAATTAATCCTTGAAAAAATAAAATATAAGATGCAAAAAGAATCTCTTACCCAAATAAACTGCATTCAGATTTTATTTGCCCCACATCCAGATTGTAAACATCCAAAATGGCAACACAAAGTTAATTAATTAGTCCAAAAATCAAATTAATTAATCAAATAATAAATAATTATTGTTTTTTCATTCGGGTAAATTCCGAAAAAAAAATCCGTAGTTACACTTTTTATCAATTGCATGTATGTGGGTTTTTTTAACGAACGAGAATTAGGATTTTTTTCGAATGGGAGACTACTTAGTTTTTTTTTTCGTTTTGCTAAAAACAATCATCTTTTTTTTACAAACGAGAATTATGGTTTTTTTCGACTAGGAGACTACTTAGTTTTTTTTTCGTTTTGCTAAAAACAATCATCTTTTTTTTTTACAAACGAGAATTAGGGTTTTTTTCGACTAGGAGACTACTTAGTTTTTTTTTCGTTTTGCTAAAAACAATCATCTTTTTAAATAACAAGCGACGACCTTAAAATTGAAAATTTTCTAGAATTGATGTCATTTTAAACAACTTTATGTATTCTGTCATTTAGATGTTGTTTGTTGAGGAGAGACAAAACTCGGAAAATGATGATTGTGGAAAATAAAAAATGTGGTTCTATAGTAAATAGGATACTTAGCAACTTTAATTCTTGGAAATTTTCATTTTGAGGTCGTTAAAAGTCATTTTTAGAGTATCAAACTAAAAACTCATTATTTTTAACGAAAACGAGAAACCACTGTTTCCATTTGGACAAAAAAAAATATAAAAATATCCAAAACGGGGACTTAGGTCTTTTTTTTTTTACCAAGAGATAACTGGGGTTTTTTTCACTTTGCTAAAAACAATAATTTTTTTAAATGACCGGTGATGATCTTAAAAATGAAAAATTCCAAGAATCGATAATATTTTAAGAAACTTTAATTTTTCAACTTTTTAATGAGAATGTTTAGTGAGGGAGCTCCGAAAATGATGTTTTGAAAAATAAAAAACGTGGTTTCATAGTAATTAACAACTTCAATTTTTAGAAATTTTCATTTTAAGATTGTTAACGGTCTGTGTCAAACTAAAAGATACTCGTTACTCAGGAAAGCGATAAACTCAGTAACCATTTTGACAAAAAAAAAAAAAAACGCGGAGATGCAATTGAGAAAAAGCGTAACCATAACGGTTCTTTTTTTGTGTGAATTTACCCTTTTTATTTTTAAGGTAATTAATTTAATAATAATTAATGTAACCCCATACCTTGCCTTCCTTTTCTAGTTTGTCCTTCTCTTCTGCAACTATTATCCCACAGATGTGCTTCATATCTTCCTGTCCATCTATGTCTAAAAAAACAAAATTAAATTAATAAACAAATCATCAAATTATTGCCACATTATAAAGAAAAATAATAATTTTAGAACAATTTTAGGATTTATGAATAAAAAATATAATTGGGTATTAATAATTTTAAAATATAATTGGGTATTAATAGAGATATTGATCCTACTAAAAAAAAATAGAGATATTGATACATTTTTAGTAAAATCAAATTATTTTCCATTTTGTATTTGTTTTGAAATTATTTCTGTGATAATGGTATTTTTGGTATAATAAAGTGCATATTAATACGACCACCGGTGTAAGCAATACATGTCGGAGAAGACAATGCCCGTCTACTTACACCGGGGGTGTATTTATACACTATTCAAACAAGCACATTGATACATTTTTAGTAAAAATCAATTTATTTTCGCTTTGAAATTATTATTATTATTTTGTCTAATTCGCTTATTTGAAAAGGGTAAGAATATCACCACCGATATAAGCATTAAACGTTGGACAACGCAATGCGAAATTTCTCACTCGTCTAATTATATCGAGGGGTGTATTTATACGCTTTTCAAAGAAATATACTGATTTATTTGTATTCTTTTATTTTCTATTCGTTTTGAAATTATTTTTGTCACAATGACATTTTTGGTCTAATACAGTCGTTTGAAAAGCGTATGACTACCACCACCGATGTAAGCATTAGGCGTCGGAGAACCCAATGCCAAATTTCTCATCCATCTACTTACATCGGTGGTGTATTTATACGCTTTTCAAACAAGCATATTGATACATTTGTAGTAGTAAAAATCAAATTATTTTCGGTTTTGTGTTTGTTTTGAAATTATTTTTGTCATAATTACATTTTTGGTCTAATACGGTTATTTGAAAAGCGTATGACTACCACTACCGATGTAAGCATTAGGCGTCAGAGAAAACAATGCCGAATTTCTCATCCATCTACTTACATCGGTGGTGTATTTATACGCTTTTCAAACAAGCATATTGATACATTTGTAGTATTAAAAGTCAAAAAGTCAAATTATTTTCGATTTTGCGTTTTGAAATTATTTTATGATAATGGTATTTTTGGTCTAATACACTTAATTGAAAAGCGTATGAATACCACCACCGATGTAAGCAATACGCGCTAGAGAACACAATGTCGAATTTCTCATCCTTCTACTTACATCGGTGGTGTATTTATACGCTTTTCAAACAAGCATATTAGACGAAAAATATCACTATTTAAAAAAACAAAAAAAACAAAAAACAATTTAAGCTCTTACTATAAATGTGTCAATATCGCGCTACAAAAATATACCTCGTTACACCCCGGTATATAGAAGTTCGTTGTCCAAACGTATCAATAGATTTCCTCGGCACGGATTCAATAGCACCCGTTTGACTATCCAGTCCAGAACTGACTGTTGTCATCTTCTGTTGTTGTTGCAGTTTGTTGTTATTATCGGAGGACGAACTCTGATGTTCTCCTCCTACTCCGTTAATATTCCCTTCTCCGTTAGTAAGAAGCAAAGACTGCGATCCCGTACTCATAGAAAGAGACAAACTTTGAGCACCTCCACCACCGCCATTACCGTTCTTACTCTCCGTCGTCGTTGCCACCGGACCCGGCTGGTTTCTCAGCCATGTTTTGATCATGGACAAACCGAATGAACTATTATTACAAGTAGTACTACTATTGTTATCTTCTCCATTTGTTGTAGTACTATCATTCGGAGCTACGAACATGTAGTCTCCGTTCCCGTGTCCGTTTCCGTGTCCATTGTATAAAGATGGAAGCTTTTGTTCATGATTAGCAAAAGAATCACCGCCGAGGAAGTTTTCTAATTTGGGTTCTTGATTGCATGAAGTACCCATTAACATTGAAACTTCTGAGTTCATTCCCAAACCCCTAAAATTCCAATCTGTCAAAAAAAAAATCAATTAAAAGATTAGAAACTTTAGTGGAAAATAAGGGTTAGGGTTTGAAGTTTGATTAAAAAAAGATTGAAACTTTGTCAAAAGACACAGAAACGGACATGGATACTGAAATAAACTCGGGAATCGTTATTTCTAAAACATAACCTTCATAAAATAACCTTGAAATGACAACAGAAACAGACGGAGTAGGGACACGAAACTCAGAAATGATGCTAAACACAGAAATGGACACGGGAAAACGTTATTTCTAAAACACAACTTTCATAAAATAGCCTTGAAATGACAACAGTAACGGATACAGATAAGGACACGAACACAGAAAGGCTACTGAACACAGAAACAGAAACGGAGACACGGAAACGTTATTTTTAAAACACAACATTCATAAAATAGCCTTGAAATGACAACGGAAAGGGACCAGGATACAGACATGAACACAGAAACGCTGCTAAACACAAACGGAAACGGAGACACGGAAATAGACATGGAAAACATTATTTCTAAAACACAACCTTCCTAAAATAGCCTGGAAATAACAACAGTATGGGATACGGATACGGACACGAAACACAAATGCTATTAAACACAGAAATAGAAACGGAGACACGTAAATGGACACAAAAAAACGTTATTTCTAAAACACAACCTTCCTAAAATAGCCTTGAAACAAAAACGAAATGGACACGAAAAGTAGAAACGCTACTAAAAAGGACTGCACGGACAGAAACAGACGCGGAACAGACACAGATACTGACACGAAATGCAAAAACACTACTAAAGAGGAGTGCAAATATGGAAACAGACACTGATATAGACACGAAAAGTAGAAACTCTACTAATTAGTAGCGGAGTGCAAGGATAGAAACAGATACGAAACACAGAAACGCTACTAAACACAGAAATAGAAACGGAGACACAGAAAAATACTAAAAATTTCTAAAACACAACCTTCCTAAAATAGCCTTGAAACGAAAAAAGACACAAAACCTAGAAACGCTACTAAAGAGGAGTGCACAGACAGAAACAGACGAAACGGACACTGATGCAGACACGAATAGGAAATACAAAAACGCCACTAAAGAGGAGTGCACGACCGGGAAAAGACACGGATACAGACTCGAAACACAGAAACGCTACTAAAAGGAAGTGCACGAAGGGAAACAAACAGACACCGATACGGACACAAAACGCAGAAACGCTACTGAAGAGGAGTATCCAAGCAACATATAGATAGATAGAAAAAAGTACTACAAACCTTGAGATGGGTTGTTTCCGAAAGCTTCAAGTATAACAAAAGAGAGATTATTAGTGGAGTCAGAAGTGGAAACGGACACGAAACGGACACGAATACAAAATACAGAAACGCTACTAAAGAGGAGTGCACCAATAGAAACAGACACAAAACCCAGAAACCCTACTAAAGAAAAGTGCAGGAAACGGATACAGATACAGATACAGACACGAAACACATAAACACTACTAAATACGAGTATCCGAGCAACATATATGGATTGATAAAAAAAAAAAAGTACTACAAACCTTGAGATGGGTTGTTTCTGAAAGCTTCGAGAATACCAAAAGAGAGATTATTAGTAGTCTCAGAAGCAAGATCGAAGCACTCGCCGGTACCGGAGATTTGATCGGAGTTAAAATCACCGCCGTTATGATGATCAGATTGAGAAGGAAGATGTTGGGGGGAAAGAGAGAAACCTAACCAGTTAGTATTATTATTATTCATGGAGGAAGCCATAAGTAAATATTCAAAGATTGGATTTTTTATGAGGACATGAATGAAGAAGAAGAAGAAGTAGAAGGGTCAAAAATATTAAGTTGAATATGGGTGATGATATAATCTCTTACTGAAACAAATGAAAGATTCATATAAATACAGACACTTTCTCTCTCTACCACTTTCTCTCTCTTGGAATCATAAATAGGGCACTTCTTGTTCTAAGTGCGGTTCTTGGAGTTTTCACTTCCAAATGAAGTGTGAAATGTAAAAAATAGAGTGGAAAATGGTGGGTCATATTGTAAATAAATATAGAGAAATTATACAATACTTTTAAAATAATTCACTCGATCAATCAATCGATACTAGTATATATTTATATGGGATAAGGGTCAAATTTAATGTTTTAAGCGAAATACAAATTTAGTTCTAGCGCATGAAATGATGCACATTTAACTTTATCGTTTTCAAAGAAAATAAATTTTGGCCCTGCGCTATCGAAAATTAGAAAATAATGTTTTGTTTGTCTATAAAATGAAGCAATTTCGTAAAATTTTTGTTGGCTTTTTTTGTAAATGTATTAATAACACAGTAAATATTTTAAACCGTATAAACAAATATTGTGATTAACTTATATATATATATATAGTAGATTTAGTTTTTAGTATTTAGTATTTTAATAAAAAATTTGTAATTTTATTGGTAATACATTAAATATCTTAGATACAATTGACATTTGAACGGTCTGAAGTGACCGTCAAATACCAGTTAACCCAATTTTTTTCTAATTTTCTATAACATAGAGCTAAAATTGATCTTGTTTGGAAACGTTAGGGTTAAATTTACACAACTTAGAGCATCTCCAAGAGACTCTTAGTGCACTCTCTAAAAATAATATAAATAATTGACTCTTAGTGATTTAAAAGTGACTAAGATATATCATCTCCAACAATACTCCTTATATTCACTTCTTATTTATTATTTTATAATTAAAATTATCAATGATTGTTACATTTTCCAATAGTGAAATGAGAGAGACTCTTTAATAATAAATTATTAATAAAAAATGAATTTAAGAAGCACTAAGAGGTGGTGAGAGATCCTCTATTAATAGAAAGGATGGAGAGACTATTAGTGATTTGAGGAGCCACTAAGAAGTTGTTGGAGTTAAATTTTTATTCTCTCTCCTCAAATTTTAACTTAAGAGTCAATTTAAGAGGCTGTTGGAAATGCTTTTAGTACGTTAAGGCTAAATATGCACTTCCTTTAAAACGTTAGGGTTAAATTTGGTCTTTATCCCTATCTATATTTTTAGCACTTATCATCTCGCATGAAATCATACGTGTTGATTGGTCGGGTGTATTAATTATTTCACGAGTACGATATAAGTTTTCGTATATATAGATTTTGGTGCAGTCAACATAATAAGTTAGTTAAGGACTAAAAAAGGTTTTAAGTTTGATTTCCGCTAAATATATTTATATGAAGTGATAAGTCTTAATACGAGAGAATCTGTAGAAATATACCATCGTTGAAAGAGGTTTCTTCGATACCTGAGGTAAGACAGATGATCAGTGTAAGGTCGTTGATCAACAACCCTAATATGATGCCTAAGTTACCCTATTATAAGATAAAGTATTAAGCAATTGAGAGTTGTTGCAATAGATCAGCGTGTATATACCTTGAACTGTAGAGTCGTGTTCTACTACAGGGAACTCAAGGGTAAAATTGTCAATTGGTGTGAGAACATTTCCTTAACTTCCACAAAGGATATGTGTCAACTCTGGAGTGGTGGTCTATAGGTAGTTAGTAATATATTTGAATTGGAATTCGTTACTCATTGACGTGTTTGAATGGTTCTGATTCTAGGAGGATTTGGGAAGTATCACATTGGTCCACATGTCTTGAGGAACGTGTATTTCTATTTAGTTTGATCTGATAGTTCTCCTTAATATAATCGTTCCTATTAACTTAAAATGAGAACATGTATACACTATTTATTGATTTTTTTTTGCATGGATTATGAAATCACAAAAAAAAAAAAAAACGTAAAATCTTTTTTAGAACCATCTGATATACAACTGATGCGGGGTATGAGAACAAAATATATGTATTTTTTTTAATGATGTCTCAAATTAACTCGATATGTTGACGTGAGAGGTAAAATTGCTCTTCATTGTCAATTTTAGAGATAAAATCACACTATTTTATACATTAAAAATAAAATTGCTTTTAACCGTCCACGTTCAAGTACTTTTACACCTTATCCCTTAATTTATTACTAGGAAGTGGCCAAATCCAATCTCAATCTTGGAATTCTTTTCTAATTTAAGCCCCTTTGTGTTATGTTGTGTTGTACCAAATCCAATCTCTCTCAAAATCTAAAGTTTGATTTACTAAAATAAACATAAAAATAATGAAAAAGGTGCACGAGCACCTTATATAATATATAGTTTGAATTTGTACTATAGTAATTAAATTTATAATTTAATAAGTTCGCAATCCAAAATTATACTATATATACATGTTGAACTTATCTTCATATGCAATTTGATAATTATTTTATTATAAGTATAGATGATGACTATGTGAAATTAGGTAGTAACACATGGCTCTTAAGTATCATGTAAGCATGTGGTTTCTTAAATTTGAAACAACACCTTTAAAGTTCAAATATAAATAAATTGAATGGATTTTACCACATTTAATAACCACCAATAATGTTTACAATACCTAATTAATAAACTAATTTCACTTAATTAGTTGCTAAACTCAATCTATAATGTATATTTCAGAGTGTTTGTTTCAGCTTTTCTGAGCAGCTTTTAGTGTCATGGAACCAATTGAATTTATATTAATCTCTGACACACCCCCACACGTAAATGCCCATTGGACTTCAAGCATACACAACACAGACTGTAACATCATTGCCCAATACTATGTAGATATTGTTTGTTGTGGCTCAAATTCAATACATTAGGCATCTCAACTTTAAAACGCGTCTTCATTTATTGGATCCCTACCTTACTAATAATCATCGTTCACTTTCTCTCCATTTTTGAGGTGGCATTCACTTCATTCCTGCCCATATCGCCATCCCTTAGGATCGTTCCTTGCTCGGACTTTCTACCCCCGCGCCACCCACTCCGGACCGGGTCGTTACAGATCTACCAGCTTCCACCTGGTTCGTCTCCAAACTACACATCGTACATAGAGAGTCAGCTTTGATACCAATTGTAACATCATGGTCCAATACCATATAGATATTGTCCGCTTTGGTCCAAATCCAACACATTGGCCCTCACGGCTTTAAAATGTAGCTGCATGTATTGCATCCCCACCTTACTAGTAAGCCACAGTCAGTCTCTATCCATTTTTAATGTAAGATTCAATTCATTCTTGAACCCATCGTCATCCCTTAGGGCCGCTCCTTGCTGAGGCCTTCTACCGACTCCAGATTGGATCGTTACACAGACTCATCTTACCATGTGTTGAAATTTAATCAACAAATAGAAATGCAAAGATTCAAACCCTTGACCACTTGGTATATGAGGCTCTGCTACCATGTCATGGAACCAATTGAACTAAAAGTTCAATCACAATGGTATATTAATATCCGACACACACTCACACGCAAATGTTTATTAGGCTTGCAGAATGTACAACGCATATTTATCTGATCATGTGTTTTTAATTCTACCAATTAATAGTTGTCAAAATTCGAACCATCGGCCGTTTGGTCTAGAAAAATACACCGCTGGTTACCGAATTTAAATGGTTGTTTCAAAATTGTCACTCAACTTCAATTTTTCTTAATAAAATCACTCAACTTTGAGTTTTGTCTCAATTAGGTCACTCATGTAATTTCAATTAGTGACACATCATCATGAGTCAACTCAGATATCTGATCAAAACGACACATGACATTCATTTATGTGCTACCTAATAGCCACTTCTCAGTTGTTTTTATAAATAAAAAACAAAATTTAGTTTTTTTATAAAAATAAACGACACGTGTTGTTTCGGTTTGACATCTGAGTTAACTCATGTTCACGTGAATGTATTTTAACCACTGAAATTGTTAGAGTGACTAAATTAAAATAAAATTAAGTGATTTTATTGAGATAAATTGAAGTTGTGTGATAACTATGACTACCGGGATATTTAATCCTTAAAAAAAATTAAAAAAAATAAAAAAAGGTAAAATTGTAAATTTCAAAGATGCTTCTGCTGCAATCTGACTATGAAGTATATACCATGTAATGTATGAAAAGCAATAGTGAGATAAATATTGTCTGAATCTGAATCTGTATGTATGTATGTATGTATGTAATTAAGGTGCAGAGGGTGACATAATTTAAGAACAGTACCTGTTTCAGATAGTATCTGACAAAATAGCCCACACACACGCACCCCTCTCCACACCCATTTATTCTTCCACACTTGTACACCTTTTCTCCTTTCGTGTCACACTAATAATTTCTCTCTCTATATAATATCTACGTATCAAAATGGCCGTATAAATTAATTTAAACTTTACCTATAAAATAACACTAATATATAAATTTAGAGATATGTACCGGTTTGATTTCAATCGTATACCAAACAAACCGATTGAATTCAGTTTTTCGGTTTGTTTTTTACATTTCGGTTCAATCGGTTCAAAAATTTTTAAAATTAAGTTAGATTTGGACTAAAATGTAAGATTGAGATGTTTTGAACAAACCTAGAGAAATTTATCGTTTGTTATATATTAATTAAGTTGAATTTTGTAATTAAATATAAATTCAATAAATTACTTAAACACCTGAAACTTAATTACTAATTAGTCGAAAATTGGGGCTGAAAACGTACATGGTAGGAGTAGTTCCAATGGTAGGGATACCAAGACCAAGAGTGGTTCCAGTGGCCAGTGGCCAGGGAGCCTTGCCCCTCTAGAACCTCCTCTGTCTCCACTCATGGCCATGCGCCCCCTTGAGTCGGGATCCATATGACGTCATCACACAAGATCATATAATCATGTACAAGACTGGATCACATGACATGATTCGGGGCATTAATACTAATCCGATCAGAGATCATCAATTACAGCACACTGTCTCTGATCTCGTTAATAACGGACTTAGTGGACTTCAAGTAAACATATTCTTGCTTAGTGGATATGAGTCTGCCTATCAATATATGACATGTATCCTTACACGCTCCAAGATCTATAACCACCTCAACAAGCTCAAGTACATTATGAATATAATGAGATAATCTCTAAAGTAGGCATTTAATCATTCATTTGGCTCATATATCTCGTTGATATGTGATATCACCCGAATATAAACTAGTATACATGGTATCATCGTAAAAGACCACACAATCACCCACAAGGCTGGGTCGCATGACATGATCCAATAAAGATCGATCTATTACAAGATGTTGTGTCTGATCCGTTAGTGTTGGCCCAAAAAATAAAATAATTATTTTTATGTATATAAAATGCTTGGCTTATGTTTTTAGGATATAGTTTATATTTTCTAGAAAAATAATACACGTGTAAGCTAACCTTCAACCCATGAGAGAGTCCGGCACCACGCGGGGCGTGTCCTCAATACGCAGCGCGTAAACAAGGCGTCCGGAGAAATCAACGTCAGAGACTCAAATACGCAGCGCGTCCTTCACTTTACGCGGGGCGTACTTTCTTACGCGGGACACACTTGCCAATACGTCATGCGTAAGACGCATCCGCAGAGTGTTCCATGATCAGAAGCACGGATACGTAGGGCGTATCCGCCAATACGCAGGGCGTACTCCTTTACGCGGGACGTGACACCAGAGACGCCACGCGTAAAAATCATCAATGAAGCGCACAAGGCCCAAGAGCCACAGGGCGTAGTAGGACATACGCGGGGCGTATCGTCTCTTTCGGAAACAGTCAACGGCAGTTGAGGAAGTTAAGTTAGTTGGAGTGTTAGTTGGAGTTAGTTGAGTTAGTTGATGATGAAAAGACCAAAATACCCTAATACCACTAACTAATTACCAAAACGCCGCTTAAAAATACTATAAATAGACCCCCTCCCCTACACTAAAACACACACTCAATCACAACACAAAACCCCTCTCTAAAGGTCCCTTTCAATGTTCTAGTTCTTAGTTTTAAGTTCCTAGTTCTTAAAGTTCTTCAAAGTTCTTTCTTCCGTTCTTCGTTTTTCTTGGTTTTAATCCCTCATTTAGCTTCCTTTAGCTTCAATTCAAGTTCTAAAACCTTTTTTTCGAGTTTCTCAAATCAAATTAGTGTTTTTAAGTCGTTACTCTGCTCAAGTTTTCAATTAGAGTTTCCTTTCTAAAGTAATTTTCCAGATTCGTCCATCCTTTTTCAAAGCTCGATTCTGTCCATTTAAAGTTATTTTTTGCCTTCGATCCCTTCGACAAAGTTGTTCCTAACGTCCTGAATTTCGATTTAGCCTTTTGATTCATTCAATTCCGTGTCCAGAAACTCCGTTTACAAGCTGATCTTTATACCCCAAATTCTTTTAGCTATTCTGCCCAGATTTTTCCAGATTCAACTAGTCATTTTCAATCTTCAATTTCGTCTGTTTACCATTCGTGTTGGCCTTCGATCCCTTATACAAAGTTATTCCTGACATCCCGAAGTTCAATTTACACTTTTTATTTGCCCAATTCCGTGTTCTTAAGCACTCCAACCAAGCTCTCCAAAGTCAAGATTAAATCTACCCCATTTGCCTACCAACGTTTAGTCATTGCACAAGGCACATACCGTACGGGCCCGACCGGTTGCAGTTCTCCAAGGACCTCACGCCGACACCAAAATTCAACATCAATCCGAGATAGTTATTGTGGCTCCGAGTTTGTTGTTGAATTCCAATTTGTTTTATTGCATTTCAATTATTCGTATTGATTTGTTCGTTCTAATTCAATTGATTGCCTATATGTTTAATATAGAGATTTCTTAATTGTAATTCATTTCCAATTTTATGTATTCAAACCTTTATTCATCAATAAAATACCAATTTTCACCAAATCTTGTGTCAATTTTGCACTTTAAATTCCTTTATTTTCTCCTCTTCAATTTACCCGCATTAGCTTAAATAAAACAATTTATCTAGCAAAGTTTTCATAAACGGCGCTAGAGACCCAAGAGGGACTTTTTCAATCCTTGCGTCCCTCGTCAATCGCTTCGTTTAAGATTTCAAGTTTTGGCGCGATTCCATAAACTTAACCGTCTTTAATAATTGAGAAGTAATCTTCTCTGGCACGCCCGCACCCTAACCACACGTGACATGGTTGAAATTAGCATATTCGCAAAATATCGCTAACAGTTAGTTACGAATCTAATGGGTTTGAAGTAAACAGATTCCCGTTTAGTGGATATAAGTCCACCTATCAACAAGCAACATGTATCCCTACACATTCCATGATCCGTAACCACCTCAACCAACTCAAGTACATTATAAGGGAGACTATTTTCAAGGTACATATTCAATCATTCATTAAACTCATATATCTCTTTGATAGGTAAGTTAATTATACTCTCGACCCTTTAATATATTGTCCTCATTTTCATCACGTCCTCTGATTTTATGAGAGAAAATAATAATAAAAACTAGAGATAAGGGGTAGAAAATCTCTAACATTAACCGTAAAGAGCAGTTTATCCTTAACATTTAAAATGGTACGATTTTACTCATAATATTAGTAGACATAGCAATTTTACCCTAACATTATCAATTTGGGTCAATTTCGCATGTTATTAAAAGTATTTTACACTTTATCTCAATTATTATTCGATCTATAAATGACGTGATGTATGGGACGTATAATATAATCTCTGAGTGGATAAAGGGAGGGGTCTGGGCCCTTCGGTCGGCGAAACCACAATGACCAGGGGTAATCTCAGCCCTCATTGTCTCCATAAAATTTAAAGCTGTCGTGGTTCTGGTCCTTCTGTCTCCAAAAATTTTGATGGACTGCTAAATTAGTATCCCAAAATTGGTCCAAGTCTGTTAGGTCCTCTCTAAATCCAAATTTCTATTTTTTTTTTTTTTTTTTGCCTATTAGGCTATCTTTAAATCCAAATTTCTAATTTTTTTGGTCTATTAGGCCTCCCGAAATCCGATTTTTTCTGTTAGACACAAATCTTTTTACATGTTAAGAATCTTAAATAAAATGCAGTTTAATTTTGAGAAGTTTTACATTAGTACTTAAAAATTGGTTTTTGACCCTTCAGCTTATAACATATATATACATAAAATCTGAACAAGTTCGACTCAATAAAAAAAATTACACACGGACATATAAAATCTACCTCCGACTGACCAATCATGTATTCGCGACTGATCTCTGATAAGACCCCTCCCTTCTCTCTGAGTCAGACCCAACTCCGCCTACAATGACCCATAACTTTCTCACATTCCATCCATATTTCCATTATTATGTATGTATGTATGTATCTATTCATCCTAATCATCAACCTGCTCCCCCGCTACAAACGGGAGTCTCTTTCTCTCATGAATATTTTTCTCTCTCTACTGTGTAATTACAATAATTCATGCATGTCTGACATTTTTATTATATCTTTTTAATAATTATATATAAATGCAAGCTATATACAGTAATAGAAAGTGAGAATTTAAATAAATAAATAAATAAAAATATGAGTATGGTTCTTGTACCCTTATTTGACGACATTAACCCCTGTCTTCCGGGTGCCTTACCTTGTATTTCATTCTCCATTTCTTTTTCTTTTGAGAGGGACAGCTTGGAGCAAAATCTTATTTTCATATGGACAATATATATATATATATATAATTTAACTAACATTTTAAGAGATTGGTAGATTTTGGTTTCACGTACGAAATATGATAGATTTAACTCTAACAAACGAGATCAATTGTAGTCCTACTATAACGACCTGATTCGAAATTGGTGGCGTTGAGGTAGAAGGCCTGAACAAAGAGTGACCTTAAGGGATGGTGATGGAGAATGAATGAAATGATCACATATCATAATTGGAGAAAGAGTGATTGAGACTTATTAGTAAGATGCGAATCCAATACATGCAGACGTTTTTAAAGCTGATGTCCAATGTGTTGAATTTTGGCCAAAGCGCAGGGCCAGCCCTGAGCATAGGCCGGGAGTGCGGCCGCCCAGGGTCCAAGGCTAAAAGGGGCCCAAGAATTTTAATTTTATTGAATATATACTATTTTTTTTGTTATAAATTTAGTTATAATACCTATTAGGTCTAAAAAAATTGACCAAATAATATGATATTTTAGGTCTAAAATGGGTCAAAATTTCTATTTTTAGATTTTTAAGTATAATCTTTTTTATTAAGGGCTCATTATCTCTTATTTCGTCTGGGGCCCCTAAAATATCAGGACCGATCCTGCCAACGCGAACTATATCTACATGGTATTAAATCAGGATGTTATACCTGCGTTATAAAAAATTAGAAAAGACTGGTTTGGACTGTTGTTTAACTATTATCTCAGACATTCTAAAGATCAATTATGTTTAACATATTTAATGTGTTACTAAAATAATTAGAAAAAATATGTTAAATTGCTAATAATTAATTAAGTCTACTATTGATACCGTATAAACGATTCGGGACATGTGGCATTTGAATAGCTCTCAAATCAAAGACCACGTGTTGAAGCATAGGTTCTCGGATCCATCAAATAACTTTCTTGGAGACTTCTTCTCTAGGAAGACTTCTCCCGAAGACAGACTTCCAAGAAGAAGGAATCCTAGATAGGATTCTTTTAGGGTTCGACCCAAACCTTATAAATAGATGTTATCATCGTAATTTATAGCATTTTTAGTATTTAATTACTAGTTATTTTGTACCATTTTAATAAATTTTAATAATGGTTTTTGTATATTTTCTTCATTTTATGTATCTAAGCCAATTTGTGTGTTTTCTAGGCACTTTCGCAAGATTTTCGGCACAAATAACCAAGTCGGGGCTTAAGGCGGCAATTCGGGAGTAAAAGGGACCAGAAAAGAGGAGTTTTAGTGACACCCAGCGTGCACTTCATCGCGGATAGGTGCTGTAAAATAAAGTCCAATTGTTCACACTAGGACATATTTGACACATTTTCGTATTTTCAACTTATCTCCCTCATACGGACTCGGATTGAGGCGATTCAAAATGCGTTGGAAAGCTGAGAGAAAGATGAACAAATGTCTAATAATAATCATCTTCAAATTCGAAGTGCATCAGGCCCAGAAAATTGTCCGAAATTGATGAATATGTTGAAGCCTAAGATTCCTTTCACAATTCAACTCCTAAATTATTAAAATCTTCCCCCATGCTCTCTTAAATGCTAAATTCAGATGATAAGGAGTGGGAGGCCATAAGGATGACTTGGTCTTTGGAATTTTATGTGTCATTTTACTATAAAAGGAGGCCTTGGGTGCCATTTGAAGACACACCAAGCTTAGGCTTAACTTCTCCCTCTATAATGTTACTTTGCTGATTTTTCTCTTCAAAAATCAGTTGTTTGTGTTGTTATAGTTGTTGTTATTGTGCTCAAGTTGTTGTTTGTGCAAGAGTTCATTCAATAAAAGTAAGTTTTAAGTTATCGAAGAAGTTCATTCGACAATCGTCATTACGGTTTCTTCTAAACTTCAATCTCTTTTATTACTATGAACTCCATTATCTATCTTTCTAAAGTGTGTTTTAATCTAATCATGGGCTAAAACCTCCTTAACTATAGACATATATGGTCACACCAACGGATATGTCAACACTAATTTCTCACAAATAGTTCTTACTCCTCAACTTTTCCAACACCTGCTAACTCAGACATCCAAGCGGGTTCGTCGGACTCTCACCCCCTCCCTGACCTTGTTCTATTTTATAGGTAGAGTTTCGGCATATACTTAAATATCAGCTACATATAAGTTAATCGCAAATTTTTTTGTCAAACTATCTAAAATATGTACTATGTTATTAATATAATTGTAAATAA
This sequence comes from Euphorbia lathyris, assembly GCF_963576675.1. Classification (NCBI taxonomy): domain Eukaryota; kingdom Viridiplantae; phylum Streptophyta; class Magnoliopsida; order Malpighiales; family Euphorbiaceae; genus Euphorbia; species Euphorbia lathyris. The sequence goes on from NC_088914.1 coordinate 2,137,605, forward strand.
CTAATAAAAAATATACGAAACTACTTCAGCTCATTGACAAATATTTTAGAAGGTCTGATGTAACAATTAGATAACAATCAAATCCAATCTTTTCAAAATTTTGATAATACAGAGTTAATTTTATTTTAGAAAATTAGGTTTAAATTTGCTATCCTTTTATATATTTATTTTGTTTTGAGAGGGACATGTTGGAGGAAAACCTTATTCTCATATGGAATTCTCAGATATATCTATATATATTTATATACTTATCTCCCATTCCAATGCTTTTGTCAACTATATATCACACTTTCTTTCACTTTCTTTTGTCCAAATGGAAATTTTGGGAAAAGTAAAGAAAAATAATCTATTTTGTTTTGAGAATTTACAAATTGAAAAAGATGATATTTTTAATTGTAAGAAAAATAATATATTTTATATAAGTAGCAAAAGAAAGAATTTAATTAAGTACATTGATAAATACGGCAACGTTAGTGTTAAATTTTTTGACGTAACAATGGTAAAGTTGTAAATAAACAGTACGGGTAGACGATATTGCTCATGCGATTATTTTATGAAATTTTCTCTTTACTTTTTCTTCTTTATGATGATAAACGTTCTTAGAAATAATGGAGCATTCACGGATCCGAAAAGAAAATAATTGGATGAAGATTCACTATTGAACATTCATTCTCTACTTGGTTAAACATATCCTTTTGATTGTCTCATCGTTCTCCTTTTTCTTCAGGTCCGCTTGATTTACCTGCTATTTACTGTGTAGTGTTTGTTGTTGATGTTTGCTGTTACTGTTGGAAAATGTTGTTTTTCCAAAAAGCAGGGATTCTCTGCTTTTATAAAAAACTATTTTTCAGCTATAAAAGGCAAACATGAGGTGTCTAACCAAACACCTAAAATTCTCCATTTTTAAACTGAAAAAGCAAACATGAGGAGATAAAGTAGCAACCAAACACCCCCTTCTTCTTCTTTCATCGACATTAGCACAATCGGGCTTTTTTCTTTTTGCTATTGAAGAGAACATAATGAAGATGAAGAACAAAAAAAAAGAAGAAAAATATTATGAAGGACTTGTTATTATGTTGGAAGCTTTCATAACAATGTTGTTAGTGTTTTAATCGTTAATAGTTGTATTATCTTCGTATTAAATAAATAAAGTTAAGATTTTAGTTCATTTTTTCAATGACATATTATAAAATATATTCATAAGGAACTTCTTCCTTTTTCCTCTTATTCTTCTTCTATTTCATTGGTCATAAAATGCATGTATATAAAACACGTGGATGCATGACACATAAATACATGCATGACTGTAATATGTGGCGTGCATTTTTTTTTCTTATTCGCCTACTACGTTGACTTGATAGGTAAGCTCTTCCGCATGGCTTGCTATGAGCACTACAAAATACCAAATTTAGAAAGAATGGAAGAAGTTGATGAAGAAGAAGTTGGTTAATGTCTAGAATAACAAACTGACTCATCTAGCTTTGAAATAGGGACACATACGACCCTAATAGAGGCTAATGAATTAGGTATGGTTGAAGATATTTTAGAGATCTCGCGTCCTCATGGAGCCTTATTGGCCGTTTTCTCACTGATAGAAATATCAAGGCACCAATCATGAAGAATAGCATAGCGGGTCTATGGAGGCAATCGAAGGGTATTGTCATTACGAATTTAACCTTGAATCTATTTCAATTTGAATTTTTCCATCCTCTAGATGGAGATGGGGTCATCAAAGGCGATCTATGGACCTTTAAACAACACCTCCTCCTAATAGAGCATTATCTAGAGGGACAATATCCTAAAGAGTTGGTTTTGACTCGAGCGGAATTCTAGGCTCATGTTCGTGATCTTCTACGAGATTCATGTTAGAGAAAGTTGCGAGTAGTATATTGGTAACTTTCTGGGTGCATTTGTAGAATCAGATGCCAATAGTTTTCAAGAATGTCAAGATCGTTTATGCATATTTGGGTGTCAATGGATGTTTCCCTTCCATTGTAGATGAAAATGAAGATAGGGAAAGCTAGGGGTTTCTTTTCATGGATCAACTTCAAATATGAGTGACTTCTATCGTTTTGTTTTTATTGTGGTAGGATTGGTTACTCAAACAAGTTCTGCACTGCTCTGCTGGAAATTCCAAATGTTGAGCAGACTGGGAGAGTTTACCATGCTTCTGTCATTTAAACATGGAACAATTACAGTTTAGCATTGTATGTGCTTCGATGTTGTTCTTAATCGATGGGCTAATTGAAAATCCAATGTCTCAATTCAACCACAAAACTATAAGAGATGAGAATTGACATGCAAAAGGGAAAGAATGAGAATGCATAACAGAAAAGACCTAATATAGAGAAGGTAATTAGATGAAAACGATCCCATGTAAATCGATGACGTTTTATTATGGCTCTTTTGGATGTAGTATTTTCATCTAAATCGACGTAATTTTGTTCAGAATATGATCAAATTGGAAGACATGAAAAAGAAAACAATTTATATTTTTTTCTAACTTTTACACTACAATATGCGTTTCGTTTTTTATCCCGAAAATGATTTTGTCATTAATTAAATATGTTTGTTTTTTATATGGTTATACACGTATTCATATGTAATCTCATCAACATCGATCAACTTACATGATAATAATAATTTTTTTAGTTAAATCATATTATTCTAATTGAACCTTTAGTATCAATAACATTCATATAGTTTGAAAGTTCTTGCATTTTATTATGTCGACATTATCGTCCTCTGTAATGTTGGTTTTTTCATCAACTTTAAGTATCAATAGCATTCATTAAATTTGAAATTTCTTGCATTTTATCATTTCGACATTGTCGTCCTCTGTAATGTTGTTTTTTTCATCAACATTAAATATCAATAGGATTCATACAATTTGAAAATTCTTGCATTTTATTATTTCGACATTATCATCCTATGTAATGTTTTTTCCCATCGATACACCTATACTTATTAAATATTTACTTAAATTTATAACTCATCGATTCAGTATTGTTCTAATCTTTTTATTATCTCTTAATATGATACAAGTATAACATCAATTTTTTTATGCTATTTATTTCAAATGTGGATAATATTTTTTTTTTAAATGTAGATAATATTTTAAGATTCATTTTTTTTTATCTAATATGAGTATCTACTAATTTATAAATTTAAAAGAAAAAATTTAGAATCTTAATATGATTTTATCTTTTATTATAATCTAACCATTAATAAACAGAATTAGAATGTTATACACACTGAAATATTATGACAAGTTGATTTTGATAATCTAGCCATGGATTTTATTATGTCAAGTCAATACAAATTTAAGAAACTTATTGTGTCTTTTTCCTCAATGTATACACTATATATTATATGTTTTTTTTTTTTTTTGAAGATATATTATATGCTTTTCATGTTTCAAAAAAACCACAATCCAATTAATGTACTAACTTTTGTTTTTACTTTTCACTTTTATTTACTTACCACTAGCATTCTTGTAATGCAAATTTAACATTTCTAAACAATATTAATTTTTTTTGATAGTCTAAACAATATTAATTTTAATTTTATATTATCAAAATTTTTTAAAAAAGTGATTGCTGTTATTTTACTATTATATTATAAGAAATGAAGATTTAATCCTAATATTTCTAAACAATATTAATTTTAGTTTTATATTATCAAAAGTTTGAAAAAGTAATTATTGTTATTTAACTATCATATTATCATATTATGATCTTCCAAATAAGTTTATTGATACATTGAAGTAATTTCGTGCTAGTTATTTTTGACTATATTAGTAACACAGTAAATATTTTAGATTGACAAAAAAATTGTGATTAACTCGTATGTGGCATTATCATTTTAATAGGTTTTTCTTGTCACTGTATTAATGACACATTAAATATCTTAAACGTAATTTATGTTTAAAAGGTATGATATAACAATTAAATAACATTTAAATTAGCCTTACCAAAATTTTGGTAATTTAGGGTTAAAATTGATCTTGCTTGGAAACGTTAGGATTAAATTTGGACTATACATTAGGGTTAAATTTGCACTCATCGAAAATGTTAGGGTTAAATTTGGACCATACATTAGGGTTAAATTTGCACTTCATCGAGAACATTAGGGTTAGATTTGGACCATACATTAGGGTTAAATTCGCACTTCATCGAAAACGTTAGGGTTAGATTTGGACCATACATTAGGGTTAAATTTGCACTTCATCGAATGTTGTGGGGTTAAATTTAACTATAATCCCCATTAAAAATGTACTATAAATTTAAAAAACTTAGATATATCTTTAACCCTTTATACTTGTCCAAGACACTCAACTGCATGTACTTTTAAAAAGTTCAATTTACCCACTTAACTTACTTAAAATGTCCAATTGATGCTCTAAAACGTACCTATTAGCCCCCTAAACTTTCTTAAAATAATATATTAGCCTCATGAACTTGTTTAAAATATACACATTTCAACTTTATAAAAATATCTACTTACTCTGCCACATGGATTCTAAGGGATTAACTGTTCACTTTAAGGACATGTTTGTTTTATCTGATATTTATTGTTGCTATTTACTGTTACGGTTTGATGTTGGAAAAACAAGGATTCCCTATTTATTTGTTTTTTTTTTTGTAAAAAACTTCTTTTCATAGCTTCCTAACCGAACACTTAAAACTCCCATTTTTAATATAATAAGTAAACAAACACCTTTAATAAGTAGAGAGTCAATAGAATATCTTTAAGTTTAGAGATCAGTTGACGTTTTCGAATAAGTTCGGGGACCCATAATGTATTAAGCCTCTAATGATAAAAAGCACATAGGATAGCACAATTTGTGACAATTTATAAACATAAACACATGTATATGTACATATAATATACTATATATTAAAAATTACATGCATGTACAAGTTTTGTTTTATATGAAAAGGGTAAGAAATTAAAGAGATCATTCATTCATTTATTCATCTCGAAGGGAGTAAAAAAAATAAAAAATAGTAAAAAAAAAACAGTAAGTTTGACCGTCAAGAAAGGAATCAAAAGAAGGTAAAATCACATGGCATGAAAGTCTAAAATAATAAATAAAAATAATAAAAGCCTGCTATTCCCACTGTAAATAAATAATTTAATGATCTCGGTAATCTAATCATATAATCATGCCCAACCTCTATCTTAGACACATATACAAAAAATACATAAAGTTAAAGTTTCTGTCTTTTGACCTAGTATTCCCTCTTTTAGGTTGCCCAACATTAATTAATTATTAAATTTTAAAGAGAGAATGTTGAATTTTAACCCTAACGTTTTAGAGGAAGTGCGAATTTAATTAAGGATGTGTATTGGTACGGTTTAAATTATATATCAAACCGAACCGATTGAATTTGGATTTTTCGATTTGATTTTTTAACATTTCAGTTCATCGTCAGTTTTAATTTTATTTCGGTATTTGGTTCGGTTTGATGAAAAAGGTAAAAAAATCGAACTGTATCGAATTACACATATTTTACATTATTCTATATAATATATATATTTGATTTTACAAGTTTATTTTTTTATTGTTATTTAGGATATATTATTCAAACGGATGAAGAATTGGATGAAGATGTTGCTCATAGGATTAAATCTGGTTGATTGAAGTGGAAGAGTGCTACGAGTTTCCTTTACGATCCTGACAATGCCTAATAGATTGAAGTAAAAATTCTACCTATGATAATTAGACCTGCATTGTTATATTGTGTGGAATGTTGGGCAGTGAAACATTGTCACATTCATAAGATATCGGTGGCGGAGATGCGTGTGTGGCTATACGAGAAAGGATTGGGTGAGGAATGAAATAATTAAGACGAAAGTAGGGGTTACATCTATTGAGAATAAAATGAGGGAAAATCGACTAAGGTGGTTTGACTATGTAAGAAGAAGAGCGCTTGATGCGCCGGTTGGAATGATTGAAAAGCGACAAAGGGATGCAATGGTGAGGGGTAGGAAAAGGCCTAAGCAAAATTGGAAGAGGGTGGTTGAGAATGATATGAATTTATTGGGGATTGAAGAAAATATGATAGTGGGTATGCAGAGTGGAGGGAGAGAATTTATATCGCAGACACGACGGTTTCATATGACGATCATGTTAGCTGACCCCGAATTATTTCAGGACTAAGGCTTTGTTGTTGTTGTTGTTGAGATCATAAGCTAATATAGATGTGGAAGACGTATACTCGAACTAGGAGAGTTAAGGCGTGAAAGACATACACATGGACTACGAATTACATTCCTTTCAAAAAAGACATGTAAACTTATCATTTATGTTCGTTGTTTGTCGGAAAATATTGTATTATGAAAGCTATCTGTTAAGGATTTTTTTTTTTTTTTGGAAAATAAAGAGATAAAGTGCAAAAATACCCCAACGTTTACACCCTGGAGCAATTTTACCCCTAACGTCTAAAATATTGCAATTTTACTCCTAACGTTGGCAAGTTGGGTCAATTTAAGAAATTATTGTAAAACACATATATTTTATTATTTATTTTGCACCAATTATATATCAGTTCATCTAAAAAAAAGATTTCATATTTTCGGTGAAATGTTTTGAATTTTTTTTGTCCAAGTACAATAGACAATCTATTTTTTAATTTTTTTTAAAAAAATTCACGTCTAATCATATGTTTATGATCTGTTACTAATGAGTGATAAAATGACTCACATGTAAAGTGTAGATGATAAAATTCATGACCGAGAAGACAGTTTGATGTATTATTTTTCAAATTGACCCAACTTGACAACGTTAGAGGTGCAATTGCTCTTTATTGCAAACATTAGGGGTAGAATTGCACCATTTGAGACGTTAGTGGTAAAATTGTTCCTGACTGTAAACGTTAAGGGTATTTTTGTATTTTATCCCTTTATTTTCCATGAAAAAAAATTCCTTCATCAAATAACTTTCAAAACACAATATTTTCCGACAAACAACGAACATAAATGATAAGTTTACATGTCTTAATTTACAAGGAATGCAATTCGTGGTCCATGTTTAACACTCTGGTCCAATACCATTGGATATTATCCGTTCTGGCTCAATTCCAACATATTGGGCCTCACGGCTTTAAAACACGTCTGCATATATTGGATTCACACCTTACTAATAAATCTCCAATTACTCCCTTTTCATTTCCGATGTGGGATTCAGTTCAATTCATTCCTGCTTCCATCGCCATCCCTTAGGATCGCTCCTCACTCAAGCCTTCTACCCCGGCGCCACCCTCTTCGAATTGGTTTGTTATAGGCCCACCGGCTTCCTCCTGGTTCGTCCCCGAACCACACATCGTACGTGAAGAGCCGGCTCTGATACCAATTGTAATACTCTTGTCCAATACCATGTAAATATTGTCCGCTCTGACCCAATTCCAACACATTGGGCCTCACGACTTTAAAACGCGTCTGCATGTATTGGATTCACACCTTACTAGTAAGTCCCACAATCACTCCCTCTCCATTTCCGATGTGGGATTCAGTTCATTCTTGCCCCCATCACCATCCCTTAGAGTCGCTACTTGCTCAAACCTTCTACCCCGGCACCACCTTTTCCGGACTGAATTGTTACACCATGTGTATGTCTTTCACGGCTTAACTCTTCTAGTTTGAGTATACGTCTTCCACGCCTTAACTAGACATATTCAACTATAGTCTGTCTAGGAATCGGGTTTCAATCTTGTATATATACGTGTTGCGTTTGAAATAATAAGTTGAGGAGTTATTTAAGTAATATAATTGTTATATTAAATAGAACGTCCAAACTAAAATATATTCTTGCTAATAGTAAATGATGATCAAATCTCGGGAGAACCCTCTTAAATATTCACATCACTTATCAAAGCATCTCACTTATCACTAACATATCAAAAACATGTGTATATATATGACATTATATGAATTTTATTTTATCCAGATTTTTATCACGTGTTTTGCATGTAATGAACAAAAAAATATCAAATATTCTATCGATTTTAAAAGCATTTTATTGCTAGATATATTCTTAAATCATCCAAAATTCAAAAATCTTACTTTATTAATCAACTAATATACAACTGATATAAATTAGTAGAATTTCAGTAAATTAATATTAAATTACGATAAAAATTACTCTTAACCAACAACGATAAAAAAAAAAAAAAAAAATACCTAACTTATCTTAAAAGAATATTTTCTTCTCTTTGAATTTTTTTCCTTTTTTCATTTTTAACTTTCTTTGCCTGCCGTCCAACTGTGAATTGATAGTAGTCTCTCTTATGATATGACATGATGCCAGTGATAATATTTATTTAAATACCAAATAGTCATGAAAAGAGGCTGTGCATAGTATACTATATAGTATAACATAATAATAGATTTGTGTTAAGATTGGAATATTGCCACCCATAATATATAATGCCATGTGTTACTCATGTGAATCCTATAAAATATAATTTTTGAAGCTTCAATATATAAAATAAATATAAAATAAATTGTAGTTTTCGTGATGCGCTTTATGGCAGGCTAGAAATACTCATCTTTAGCAGTATGAGATTCGCACAACAGATCAAATTGTGGCTCAAGCTTGCACTGTACTTAACGATTGGTCAGAAGCTAATACATTGAGGAATCAGACTGGTTCGGAAGAACATCAGATCGGAAATACAGTAGCAAGAAATATTTCATTTGCTGGTTGCACGGCTTGGCACCCGCCATCAGAAGGTTTTCTCTCGTGTTGTGCTGATGCCGCATGTTTTAACGCTGATGGTCGTGCAGGGATGGAAGCAGCAGTAAGAGATGCAAATGGACAGTTTGTAATTGGGAGATGTGCGGGTCTGTTATGTTGTCCGACAACACGAGAATGTGAGGCTGAAGCTCTATTACAGGCTATGCAATGGCTAGAAGCTGATGGAATAAGGAATGTGGTTTTCGAATCCGATGCTAAACAAGTGATTGATGCAATAAATTCTAGTTCTGTTGATGATTCTGAATTTGGGGATAGAATTATTCAAATACGATCAAGTCTAACATCAAATGACTCTTACTCAGTCAAATGGATACGGCGGCAAGCGAATGGGATGCCACATGTGTTAGCACAGTCTTCTCGTTTATCGACTTGCCTTTCATTTTTTAATTTACTACCGAGTTCTGTTTCTAATTCATTGTTACAATTTTATCAAGATTTGGCTCATTAATTCATTGTTTTTTTTATTAAAAAAAAATAGTTGTTATGATTTAAAATTTTAGAAATATGAGCTGTGTGTTTTGTGCGGGTCACAAATTCAACCATTCCATAAAAAAAAATATTATCCTTGTACCTCAAAAGAGAACGATTTGAAATAATTAAAAAGATTGATTTTGTAAATTTTTTAAAATATAAAGTGTGACTTTACAAATCAACTAAACTACGAGTACTGTTTGATTAAAAAATGGACTCATGGATCCTTTAACTTTTAAACCATGAAGATTGTCATTGCAAATCGGTTAAACATATGATTTATTTTTTTTACTTTTCTCTATATCTATAGGGCTCATTTGTTTTACTTATTGTTTGTTGTTTGCTGTTGTGAAAAACTGGTTTTCCAAAAAGCAGCCAAAACTACGTCATTTTGAGTAGAAAAATTTAAAAAAAACGCTGCTGCTTGGGGGGTCAAACCTAAGACTCTATGTTTACACTCCACACAATTTACCACTGAGCCAATTGTTTTCCTTGTAATTTATGTCGCGCGCTGATTAATATACCATTGCCCTTTTAGCTTCTGTTGTTTTTTTTTCTTGTAGAATTCTATTGTTTAATTTTGATGCATGCACTTATTAATATCGATTAAATATGCATAATAATAAATTATTAATAGAAAAAAAAAGAAATGTTCATAATAATGAATTATTAATAGAAAAAAATCTAAGAACATGCTCTAATTTTTTATTTATTTAATTTTTTTATATTCTTGTAATTTATATTTTAAAATGTTAAGGACGATGTTCTAAATATTGTTACATATGTTCTAAATTTTATAATTTGGGTTCTAAAAATTAAGTATAATGTTTAAAAAAAAAAGATATATGGACCATTTTTACATTTGTTCTATAAACTAATTTATAACTCATATTCTAAATAACATAACGTATGCTCAAAAAAATATAACGTATGTTCTAAAGTTTATATTTTGTGTGCCAAAAATTAAGTATAATGTTCTAAAAATATCAGTAGATATCTCGATCGTTTTTTCATTTGTTCTATAATATAATTTATAACTCATGCTAAAAAACATAACGTATGTTCTAAAAAATATGTCGTACGTTCTAAACTTCATAGTTCGTGTTTTAAAAGTTAAAATATATGTTCTAACGTTTGTTTTAAAAAATATATAGTTTGTGTTCCAAAAATTTAGTATAATGTTCTAAAAAAATCAGTAGATATCTGGATCGTTTTTTCATTTGTTCTATAATATAATTTATAATTCATGTTCGAAAAAACATAACACGTGTTCTAAAAAACATAACGTATGTTCTAAAAAATATGTCGTACGTTCTAAACTTCATAGTTCGTGTTTTAAAAGTTAAAATATATGTTATAACGTATGTTTTAAAAAATATATTTTCTTATATAACATAAATTACAAAAATATAAAGGAATTAAATAAATAAGAAATTAGAGCATATTCTTGGATTTTTTTCTATTAATAATTCATTATTATGCACATTTCTTTTTTTTTCTATTAATAATTCATTATTATGCACTTTTTTATTCATAATTCATTATTATGCATATTTAATCGATATTAATATGTGCATGCGTCAAATACTAAACAATGGAAGCTAAAAGGACCGTGATATATTAAGCAGAGCGCGATATTATAAACAAAAAAAGCAATTGGCTCAGTGGTAAGTAATATGGAGTGTGGATGAAGAGACCCAGGTTTGAATCCCCTAAGTAGCAGCGTTTTTTATTTTATTTTCCTACTCAAAACTACGTAGTTTTGGGTGGTTCTCACCTAAGGTGAGTTCTCACCTAGGGGAGGGTTCTCACTTGATCCCTCCCCTATATATATATATATATATCAATAACACGATAATATAAAGTGCGTATATCAATTCAAATTTTTAGGTCAAATTATTCATTGACATGTTGATTAGAACCTCGTAGATTAAATAGTGGAAAATCTAATTTTTCTCATTTGTTAAAAAAACACATTTATATATAATATAAAACAGTAACGAATGATGGAGCTGAAATGTCACTTCTTTTTTTTTTTTTATTGATAACAAATTTAATACAATATTATAATTTATTAATTTTAATTATATTATTATATTTATCTATAAAAAATTATTTTATTCCTATTATATCTAAGAGTTTTACCGAATTTAGATTAATCTCTTAGATTTTTTAACTGATAATTGAAATCGGGTAAGCTTCTCAACGTTAGGCTTTAGTTGTACTATTTATAATGTTAAGAATATTTTATATGTTATTTCTATTATTAATTATTTACGGAATAAACCGCAAAAATACTATTAACATTGCCGGTTAAGAGCAATTTTATTTCTAACATTATAAATGGTACAGTTATGCCCTAACGTTTATAAGTTGGACCAATGTTATGTTAGCTGCAATTATGCTCTATGCAATGTCTGTCACGTTATCATTCACCAACAACATATCAAAATATGTGTACCCACATGGAAAAAAAATTAAAATAATTTCAAAATATATAGCATGTGTACACGTATTTTTGAGCTAGTACAGAACATGAGATAATTTCTTTTTAACTTTTTTTAAAAAAATTCATGTGTCTACCCATGTATTTGAGATGTTACTGATGAATGATAATATAATATTCGGTGAAATAAAGATAACGAGATTTATGACTGTGTAGGATCCCCCATCTACAATTACTGAAAATTGGTTCAATTTACAAACTTTAAGAGTATAATTGTAACTTTTATGATATTATAAATAAAAATATTAAAGCCATATTTGATCTATGGTATCCAAAATCTTCTCATTTACTCGTGTGGTATTATTTGGTAACAGTTGCCTCTGAGTTTTTTTTTTTTTTTTATAAAAGGCCACATATCATTCCATTAACTTAATAATACAAATACAGTACGAAAGAAAGAGGAATAAAACCTCCATCCCATACAGGCAAAGACCCACAAAGGGAAGAAAAGACTATAAAGAGCAATATATAGACTACAAAGAGCAATAAAAGACTACAAAGAGCACTAAAAACCAGAAAAGATACAAATACAACAAAAATAGAAGTCATATCATTCTCGTAAGTCGAATCCCGTTGAAAAACCGTTGTAATCCATACTCCATCCTTTAGACTATTCCGGACGTTCGGATCTGAGTCCTTTCTGTTTGTGCATCCACGCAGATCTATAGATCTACGGACAAGATAAATCTTTTCCGCTCTTGCTGAGACCGAAAAAAGAATAAAAGAAAGAAATATAGCTCACAAGTGTAGATCTGACGGAAAAAGAAGTTCAAGAAGGTATATAGACTTCAAACTAACAAGAAAATGTAAATCTAAAGCTAAAAACGAAAACTAAAATATATATGGGAGGAGGAAGAAGGAAGATAAGCTTCCTTCTTCCTCCTCTAAATAAGTCTGCAAAGTGACGGTGGTAGTAACGGAAAAATTGATAAAAGAGGGAAGAAGATTGAGGTGAGGTGAGGAGATGAAGACATGACAATTGTTTTTTTTAAAAAAAAAAAAATCATATACACGTAATATGTGGATAAATAAGAAATTAATTTTTTCCTTATTTATCCACGTATTAAGTTTATATAAAAAAAAAAGATAAGGCTTAATACATCATTTGCCTCCTGAATTTGTTTCAAAAGCTTGATTGACCCTCTAAACTTTCAAAGTGTCTTGATAGCCCCCTGAATTTGCATAAAATGCTCAATTAGCCATCCGAACTTGCGTAAAATATAATCAATTAATCACACGGTTGCAAAAAAAAGTAAGTTAAATGTGGAAGATGTGTTGCACGCACCTTTTAATGTTATTACATAATTCATAGAATAAATTAAAAATGAAGTTCTTACTTGCTCAACTGTAAAGCTTATATTATCTAATATTACAATTGATTACCTCGACTTTAGTCGTTTTACTTTTTTAAGACGTGTGCAATACATTTTCCACATTTAACTTACTTTTTTTTTGCAACCGAGTGATTAATTGCTTACATTTTACACAAGTTCAGAGCACTAACTGAACATTTTATATAAGTTCAGATGGTTATTAAGACACTTTAAAAGTTCACGGACCAATCAAGATTTTTGGAAAAATTCAGGAGGGCAAATGATGTATTAAGATAAAAAATAAATAAAAAAATTAGTTATCATGTATATATATTACGTGTCAAAAATTATATCACATGACAAAAATTAAAAAATCAGTTAACTTTTCATCCAAACTGTGTTAAACACCTATAAAATTATTTCAAATATTACCAAATAATACCACAGAGATAAATAACAAAATTTTTGATACTATAGATCCAAATAGATCTTTATTTCTAGGGATAATGTACCAAAGTAGGTCTATGGTTTTTGGAGAAATATCAATTTAGTCTCCACGTACAAAATAACACTAATATAGGCTTAACGTTTAAAAAATTATATCAATTTAGACCTCGAAAACGGAACGAGACACGTTATTGATATTATTCCGTTAAGTTCTGTCAATCAAAACTTAACGGAGTAATATCAATGACGTGTCTCGTTCCGTTATCGAGGCCTAAATTGACACCGTTTTTTAAACGTTAAAACTATATTGATGCTATTTTATACGTGAAACCTAAATTGATACTTCCTTAAGAATTATAGACCTATTTTGGGACCTTATCCCTTATTTCTAAGTAAAATTATACTAAACTACAATGTTCGGGGTATTTTTGCAGTTTATCCCCGCTACTTAATTTCTTTTCTAAAATAGTAAAGGAGAAGGAAAATGAGCCCATGACGTGTGAGATTGGGCCAGATAGAGAATGGAAAGATAATCCAAACACACGTGCGAGCCCATGCACTTCCATGCTTCTTCCCACCTTATTTTTCAGTCCTCTTCATCTTGTGGGGCTCACCTTTGCACGTGACCCACTGCCTCCCACCCTACCACATATATGATTTGACGTTTTAAAAAAAAAAATAAAAAAAAATTAAATGTTGGTTTGTTTAATATTTTTTTTTTAAATTTGAACAATGCGTTTACATTAAAGAAAAATGGTTAAGGTGCAAAAATACCCTTAACGTTTTGGGCCATAAGTAATTTTACCCTTAACGTCTAAAATGGTACAATTTTACCCCTAACATTAGAAGCCAAGAGCAATTTTACCCCTAACGTTGATAAATTGGGTCAATTTTAGACACTATTATAAAACACAGATATTTTTGTTCATTATTCTGCACCAATTGCATAATAATTCGTTCTGAAAAAAGGATTTCATATTTTTTATAATTTAATAATAGAATTTGAGATTAATATTTATAAATTCGGTATTTTTTGAATTTTTTTGTCTAATCCGTATAAAAAGATAGTATGTTTTTTATTTTTTTTTATTTTTTTCACATTCCAACGAATGTTTGTGATTTGTTACTGATAAAATGACACACGTATGAAGTGTAGATAACAAGATTGATGACCGAGAAGACAGTTTGATGAATTATTTCTCAAATTGATCTAATTTATCAACGTTAGGGGTAAAATTGCTCTTGGCTTCCAACGTTAGGGGTAAAATTGCACCATTTTAGACGTTAGGGGTAAAATTGCTCATCGTCCAAAACGTTAGGGGTATTTTTGCACCTTAACCCAAAGAAAAAAGAAAAATCTCCACTAGATCCGGATGTGATTCGAACCCATGACCTCCCAAAACATAGGTAAGCTCTCAACTACTAGGCTAAGAGCTTCACCACTAGGTATAAGTAAGCTCTCAACCATATACGAGTGGTTTTTGAGTCTCAAGTCGCTTCAGTTAAAGATTTTGAGTTCGAGTTATAATGTACGTATATTTGTTTATGGGTCCGATTACTCGCTTGCCCGATCCATATTCAATTAGGGCTTGGACAAATAATGACTTTTGGTCTGACCGGCTAAAACCCGCCTATATCTAGGGAAGGCTAAGGTTTTATAAAAATAGCACGAACTGACCTTATTAATGTTAATTATTTAATTTATATATTATATATTTAATATTTAATTTTACGTATAAATATTTATTTTTGTTATTAAGATTGGATTTGGAATTTGATTTTAAAGTTTAAGCTCAGCTCGACCCGAGCCTAATTAAAATAACAATGCGCTAAGTTGGAGCTAGTCTAAGTTTTTTTTTTTTTTTTTGCAAAAAGCTTGTTGGACCTAGGCTAAGCTCGGTCGAGTCCAGCCTATAAACATGTCTAAAAGTACACAGTAAATTTTGATTGAAAGAAAATCTATCTAAATCTAAAGAATGTCCGACCATTCTCGTTTTGAGTAAATTATCACAAAAAATATTGATTGAATTTTCTTTTCCGTAGCATATTTCCACTATTAGTGAACTACAATAGACAATCTATGTCAATTGTGAGACTATCTGTAACGATCTGGTCTAGAGTGAGTGACATCAGATAGAAAATCTAAGCAAGAAAGTGTCCTAAGGGATGACGATGGAGATAGGAATGGACTGAATCCCAAATCTAAAATGTAGAGAAAGTAACTATGGCTTATTAGTAAGATGAGAATCCAATACATAAAAACGTGTTTTAAGACTGTGCGGTTCAAAATGTTGGATTTAAACTAAACCGGACAATATCTACATGGTAAAATTGTGTAAATTAAAGGGTAAATTTCAAATAAAACCCCTGTAGTTTTACTAATTTTCAGATAAAGGACTGTATTTTACTTGTCGATACCATTATTTGAATATTTAAATAATGGTATTTAAATAACGGTCTTGATTGAGGTTTTATTTGAAAATAATGGTATTTATGCTGAACAGTTGCGTTCACATGGACCCTGATGACCACGTAAATTTGGTCATTCACCGTTAGATCTAGGCGGATTAAATATAAGCCTTAGGATGTTTTGAATCTCTACCTTTGGAATCCGGTGATTCGAATATTCGATACCAATACAATCAAGACCGTTATTTAAATACCATTATTTGAATATTTATCAATGAATGCATATTATAAAATGTATTTTTTTTAGTGAATAAAAATCAAAATATTATAATTATAAAAAACTTAAATTTTATTGTTTATATGTTATTACTTGTCTTTTTCGTGAGTCACATGATTCTTTTTTATTAACTTTCGGTTTCAAAAATTCCGACCCTTTATTTATTTATTGTATTTGTCATTCAGTTTGAATATTTAAATAGTCGAAATACAATAAATTTATATAAGTCACTGTTTTTTTAAAGATGAGATTTTTATTTATAAAGAAATAATACATTACAATTTTAAAAAATATTATCTAGAAGTAAATCAAATAAATTTGAATATGTACATTTAATACATGTGATTGAATATGATGAGGGCATCCTTCCTCCAAGCCCGAGCTCGGAGCTACGAGGCGGAACACGGGAGAATCCACCGAAAGAAGGCGAGAGCCAAGACAACCAACAGAGCACACGGGGCGTGCCTAGCAAGACGCGAAGCGTGGTGATCCCTGTTTCCGAAGGAGTGTCAAATAGCTCAGGGATGCAGGACGTCCCGACTAGTACGCGGGGCGCAGGTAACAACTTCGAGCGAGAATCACCTCAGGAGGTCAAATACGCGGGGCGTATGCCTAGGACGCTACGCATATATTCCAACCCACAAAGCCACCAAGTTCAGGAGCTTGACTACGCGGAGGCGCCACGCGTAAAGCCCAACCTACGGAACCCCAAAGTTCATGAGCTCAACTACGCGGGGCGTAGTCCCGAAGACGCCACGCGTAATGAGCATCATCAGGCGTCCCTGTTAGGCATGAAATTGACTAAGTTTTAACATGATATTTATAAATGAATAGGGGTGTTTTTCTGTTATATTGCGAGAATGAAGGGCTGATTAATGTTTTTTTTAGATAAGTAAAGATGAAGCCAAACAATCTGGAAACAGCTTGTTTCGCTACTGCCAAAGAAGAGTTGGAGCCTTTCTCTGATCCAGCGGTCAAACGCCGGATAATCTGATGACGGACAGCGACAGGACAGAAGTGGGCGTGGCAGAGGCAGCAGGTGGAAAGGTGTATCAGAGCGTTACCTAAGTAGCAAGATGACAAGAAGTTTCGACCCTTGAGTGTTCAAGGGTCAAAAGGATCCATTATCATTTCTAGTTTGTTTAGATTTTTGGACAATTGACTTATTTCTGTAATATTTTGTAAAGGTACTTTCGGGTACCGATTTTTGGCCCCGGTCTTTCCTTTAAATAGATGTAGCAAAGGGAAGATAAGGAGGGAGCATATTTTTAAGAAAACAAAGTCACTGTTTAGGAAAGAAGAGAGCTCCTCCAATGGAGTTTCTGAATGTTGGAAGAATTTCTGATTGCTCACTGCTTAATATGAGTGAGTAATCCATTTTGAATGGGCATGGCCAGTCTGGGCCGGTAATGTAAGTCTCATAACTTTGCGATGAATATATAGTGTTTTACTAATGATGTGTTGATGAGGGTTTATATTTTTATGCTTAGGCATTTATGCATGTGATAGATGAATGATAGGACACTGCTTGCATCTTCACTGATATCTCTATCAATCTTGCAACCTCGAAGCAGACATGTTAGATGGTTGTGTCAAAGGTTTTCTTAACAGAAATGCGGCTTTGATCTTAATGCAAGAAAGAATGTTCCTTTAGGACGCTATTGGTACTAGTAAATCTTAGAAACTTAAGAACACACGAGAGTTGACTTAAGTGAGCATTAAAGCTGACACTTTGACTTCATTGGTATTGTCACTGATTCGTTGGACTGTTTAGGAGCTTACACTACCTGTTCGGCTGTGCTTAGCCTGTTCTATCTTTTAACTGTCATCTATTTGTTATATCCTTAATAGAAGTAACACTCTTTTGTCTTAACTGACCAACCTCATCAACCAACTTTACTAAGAAGATACCTTTACACACACACTGTTCAACAACGATTTTCTTATATTATTTTGGATCTCAATCCATGTGGAGACGATACTTGACTTATCACTTTATTACTTGTATCTAGTACACTTGCTAGAGTCTCATTTTAGGACAACAAGTTTTTGGCGCCGTTGCCGGGGATTGAAAGCAACAAAATTTATCTGAAATTTTTGTGAAACATGGTGTTTTTAATCTGTTTGCTAAGGCGTGCAGGAAAAAGAAGTTCTCAACTTGTTTATGCGTAGAGCTGGACCTCCTGTTTTTCCTGTCGATCTCGAATTAGAGAGAACGTGTAGACGAAACCGAGCGGGAGCTCGACGTGCTAGACAAAGAGAGAGACAAAGAGATAGAAGAATGGCTGGAAGAGGATCGGAACACGTTGTTCAGCCTGGTGTAGACACCGAGTCGGAGGACCTGTGATGAAAACCTGTAAACAAGACGGCCGAAGCGGTTGATTCCGGAAGTTTTAAAACAAAAATATATAATAAGAAAAGAAAAGTTAATGTGAGTCGCGGTCGTCAAGTGGACGGCTCGCGAGTGCTCAGCGACGTGGTGCGAGCGCCTAGCGGCAGCCGACGACAGTTGGACGCACGCTCGACGTCCGTTAGACGCGCACGCCCGGCAGCACGAAGCGCGCGCGCCCGACAGCTCATGGCGCACGCCCAGCGACGTTGGGCGGACGCCCAACGATCGTTGGGCGAACGCCCAACGTCAGTTGGGCGCGCGCGCCCAACGCTGGTTGGGCACGCGCCCAACGATAGTTGGGCGTTCGCCCAACTAATGTTGGGCGTCCGCCCAACGAAAGTTGGGCGTTCGCCCAACTAGGTTGGGCGTTCGCCCAACCGGCTTTGGGCGACGCCCAATTTTCTTCGGGCGTCGCCAAAGTTTCCGGGGACCCGTTGCCTATATAAGGCACGGATCCCCATGCATTTGAGGGGAATGGATTTTTGGAGACTTTCTCACTCTAGACACTTTTAGAGAGAGAAAGTGATTCTTTTTGAGAAATTTTTTTTTTTTTTTTTCAAAAAGTCCGAATTTCCCAAAAGTTAAATTTTTACTAAAAAAGACGAAAAACATAAAAAACCAGAAAATCACGATTTGTGGAATCAACCGACTTCGACCGTCAATACCGAACTTGAGGTATTATCCGAGGACTAGACTCGTTTTATTTTATTTAATTTATTTCCTTCATTTATTTATTTTCATGTCATAATTTTATTTATTTAGTTATTTATTTATTTGTCACGTTTTATTTAATTTCCCGTATTTATTTATTTTTATCCCGTGTTAAAATTCGGTTTTGTTTTAAAATAAAAAACCTCGTTTTGATATCCCAATACGAACCGTGATCCGATTAAAAGGTAGTTCGGGTATTAAAAACGTTGTAATTATAAGTTTTAAAAAGATATTTCCAAATAACGTTTGAAAATAAAAACGTCGTTTTAGGAAACTCCATTATAGACTATGATCCATTTTTGGTAGTTCGGAGATCCAAAATGATCGAATTAGACTTAATCTAAAGCTTTTGAACGAATCTGGAAAGTTTTGGACTGCTGCTGTAATTCTCCCTTTTTTGTCACTAATAGCAGATTGGCGACGGATTTTCCGTCTGTAATCTGCTGGAAAACGAAAATTCATATTTTTAACCCATTTTCTCAACCTTTTGGTATTTGATTCTTATATATGTAAGTATGTAATTATGTAATATGATTATAAAAATTATTTTTGGGGTCATATAACTATTAATTATCTATTATGTAGTTATTTATTCCATATTTGAAATTTAATTTGTTTTGATTCATTATTTGTATATATGTATATATATTTTTGGGTTATCAAAATGTGGGGTTTAGCTATTATTTGGGGAGGGTGTTTTCTATATACTTATTATATCATTTTTTTTGCATTTATGGTCTTCCATTACTTTTACATAGTTTTAGTTAGGATGAAAATGTATTATATTTTGTATTCTTTTTCATTTTCTTTATTATATCATATAGTATTTCTCACTTATTTTTATATATAAATATATCCCTATTTTTAGATAAAATCATATATATATATGTATTTCTATTTTATTTTTGTATACATGTATATATTCCAAATGAGTTTTACTTGGTGAATTTTGATTTAATTGGTTCATTAGTGTAATTATGTGTGAATAAAGAGTTGATTGAGTGAAAAAGGGAAAATAAAATCACAAAAAGAGAGTTTAATTTGCTTATTTAAACTTAAGTTTTTCTAGATATTCCTAAGTGTAAATAACGTTTTCTTGACATTTTTAAACCATTTCTTAAAACATCACGTTTTAAAACCTTAATTCGTTCCAACGACGGATTAAGCGAACCTTGTAATTAAAATTGCTTTTAATTGTAAATAATAGAGTTTTTGAATCGTTTTCCTAAATGTTTTTGAACAAAATAAATTGACTTGTATGCTTAATCACGTTTTCCTGTTAAATCTTTTATCTCAACATTTTCAAACGCTCGAGTCGTTCCAACGGCGATTCGAGTGAACGTCATTAAACGGGGTTTTGAAACGTACCTAAATCGTTCCAACGGCGATTAAGGTACGAACCATGTAAATAAACTCGTTTTGGGGAATGAGTTTAGCTTAGAACTAGTGTACAAACTAAAATCACACCGTGAATAAACCAACTCTTTCTTCTCCCCCTCTCTCTCCTATGTATTTTAAATTTATGCAAAATGGGTGATTCTTTACCAAAATGGCTTTCAATAATATATGCTCAAAACGGTTTTCAAAACGAGAAAGAAAAGGTTTCAAATGAATTTTAAACTTAAAGAGATATGCGATTAGTCCGTTATCGCCTAACACGCTGAGTAGGAGGCCGGTGGTTCATAACCAGGCGATGTCGGGGTGCCTAGTAGCCTTTCTCCGGAAAGGAGCTAGCCTTCTCGGCTCGTACCTAAGTTTCCCGAACCCTCACCGGTCTCCCGCAAGGGATCGGTGTTCATTTTCCCATTCGTGGGTGGCGACTCTTCCATACTCCGAGCTCCGGTCCTGCCGAGCAGCTTGATTCCACGATTGGTTGCTTTCGGCGCCAATCACCGCTTACGTCGCCATGAGGTGTCCACCCCCCGGTCCGCCCGGGAGATTAGGCCGCGTTACCTCGTCTAACAAGTGGCGACTCTGCTGGGGAAGCGAGAAATTTGATTCCGGAAGGCGTGTATTAAGACCTTAACGGGGACGGATCGTATTATTTCTTTTCGTATGCATTCATAAGCATTATTGCAAACCTTTTGGGTAATTTCTGCGAAACCTCTAGCGAGAGTCCATTCGTCGCTCGAAAGAGGCTAGTGTAAGTTCCCCCTTACAGTAAGGCGCCAAAGGGTCCCCATCCATTCGTTAGGGGCGAATTTGTGCGGTCCTGTGAGGTCCCGCGATCAACCGTGTCAGCATATAGTAGCCTTAGAAGTTGCCATAGGATTACCCGTTACCATTTTTTATGTGATAAATGAATCAGTTCGTGCTTTCAAATTGCCATGATACGTGTCTAATCCTAAAATATGTAAAGAAAATGAAACGATACGTTAATATATACTCTTAAACCGATATACAAACTACCCCAAAACACCGAAACGATTCGAACTAAAGACGACTTAGTCATCTCGTATGAATGAACTTGTGCGACCCGCCTGGTCCCTTTTCGTATCCCGAAGAAGGCACCTGTTCAGGAAATGCGTTATGACGTAAGCACGTATTAGTATGAATCGGTTTGGTATTGAGGATAGTTATATCTCGATTCAAAAGACTATATTAACGGTAGCCGTTATTCACATTCTTTAAATAGGTTGGGATAAAACGGGATTATGACAAAACAAAAACAAAGAACATTTCTGTTTCGAACGACCCCGTTGTAACGTAAAGAGGTTCATAAACGTGGTCCGTCCCTTCTGAATGAAAAACGAACTCTTACTTTACGCCTTGTGTTGTTCTTAAGAGAAATGGACGTATTCGCGAAAGTGACTAAGAAAATCAAACGACCAAAATCATTCTGTATCTACGATATATGTCAATCCCGAGAGTAGTTAAAGAAAATGAACCAATGTCGTTAAATACGTGCCTTGAACTGGTATATATGCTGTTTAAAATCATGAAGCCGAATTAAGACAAGAAACCGCGTGATTGCACCATATGGACGAGACTGTGGGTTTGACTAATGGCTCGATCATTTCGACCGTTACCAAAACTACAAGAAGTATGGCCCGATCCGCGTGTTTGCTTAACTCGTGCCTAAATGAAAAAGAACGGTAATATCCCTGCTTCAAATAAGCATGCGATTCAACGAAACGTTGATTTTCTATAACCACGCTAGGATGGTATATCCCGTAAATTAGAAAGAAATAAAAGTTGTTAATAGCCAAAAGATTATCGTGCGCTCAAATAAGACTCGCCGTCTTTTTACGTAGCCAAAACGAGCAAACGGATTCTTAACGCTAAAAACAAACACGTTACGCGATGAGTCTGTTCCTTAAAATAAAAAGTGATTTCATCACTAAATAAACACGTGGTTATGTCTCTCGATAGATCCAAAAGATCCCATCGTAATCCAAAAATCGAGACACGAACCCACGCGAATAAAAGGGAACGAGTCATTGTCAATAACGAACGATTGAACCAGAAGAATAACTCGTACCGCGTCTAAATCCGAGATACGCTCAAAAGGGAGTCAAAACCCGAACTAATGCGTCTCGCAAAATGACAAAAGACGGGTTATTCCGAAAGGACAATCCATTTGGTCGATTCTTAGTCACTGAACGCTGATGCGTCAAAAACGAACTGTATTGTCTGATGGATGATTTACTTTTCCGCAATAATCGATGGCATCACGCGTCCCCTGGACCGCAATGTGAGCCCCAAACCAAAATCCTAGGAAAGAGACTTGGACCATCGAGTGCGTGGAGGAATAAGGGTGGAAGAGAGATGTTGTGATACGTGTAATTAGACTGACGTTTGTTCTTCTTATCTTATATATCTGTAAATAAATAAACGCACACACCACGAATCATGCATATAAAATCATGCATACATACTAATGGACGACCGTCCGTGCAGACTTCATCATTAAGCGGTTGTGGTTTCGCGAGAGTAACCGACTAGCCAGGCAGTCTGATCAGCTACGGGTTGACAGTTCCGAATCAGCAGTTGTGACGTCCGAATCATCGTTGTCCGAATCAGCTCAGTCTTTGGTCGGTATGTCTACGCCAGATGAGAGAATATCAGGGTTAGAAAGAGTGGTAAACAACCTCAACGATCAGTTAACCGCAATTTTAGTCCAGCTGGACGAGCTTGCAATTAAGAGTAACAAGAGTGGCAGTAAACCAGCTGAGAACATTGTGAGCACGGGTCCCCGTTTTGGAGATAACTATCAGGATTACGTAACAAGCAGTTTGGGGAAGAGAAAGAAAAGGGAAGAGGAATGGAAGCAGCACATCACTCAGGAAGTGCATGATCTACGCGGGATAGGCTCCGGGAGTCAGGATTTTTATAACTTGAAGAACTGCTTATCGACGACTGCTTTGCCTTTGAAATTCCAACTCCCAGACATGAAGAAGTTCGATGGAACTAGGGATCCTACCGCCCACGTGAACCAATATGTGGCAGCAATGAAGCACATAATTCTGGCGGAGGAACAGATCCTAGGGCTGTTCAGTGCCTATCTGGAAGGAGTTGCCCTTGTGTGGTTTCATGCATTGCCGCTGGGAACGAAGAGAGATTGGAAAGAACTGGCAAAGACATTCATCACCCAATATAGCTTCAACACTATGTTTGAGATTACTTTGAGGGAGCTAGAGAGCACCAAGAAGCAGGCTGGGGAGTCTTTGTCCGACTTTATGAGTAGGTGGAGAGCTAAGGCAGCAGTTATGAAACAAAAGCCGTCGGAGCAGGATCAGATCCGGGTGGTAATCAGCAACACTTTGCCGTATGTTAAGAATGAGTTGCGGTGCATACCTTTCACCGATTTTAATCAGATGTATGGCTATGCTTTGACAGTTGAGGGGGATGGAGAGCCGAAAAGAGCGTGTACTAAACGGACGAAGTCGGGGTATAGTGCCGAAGGGCCAAGTACTAATATAGAACCTACCGCAGTGAAAGTGCTTGAACTTAACGCTATCGGGAAAAGGCAGTTCGCCCAATTTGATCTGACCTATGCGAAAGTTTTCGAACGATTGAAGAAAAAGGAATTGTTGAAAGCCCTTACTCCTAAGAACAAGACAGGACCCACACCACGGATGATAACCAGGAGGTATTGCGAGTTCCATAGTAACTACGGGCACACCATTGAAAATTGTGAGAGGCTAAAGCATGAGATCCAGGATCTGATTGAGAAAAAGAAAATAGTCGACCCATCGTCAGCAAACCCTCCCCTTAGGTGTAATCCATCACCTAGTCATAGGGTGAGCGCAATTGGATCTGGGTTGGAAGAGAGCCTTGTGATGGAGTCATTCTGCGAATTTAAGGAGGAGTTGCTGGACTCCGATGAAAAAGGCAATATGGGAAATGGTCTATATGTGTCCTTCCTTGGCGAGGAACAGGAGGGTGAACCGATGGATGAAGGGTTGGACGGTGGAGCACCGTATGATGAAGATAGTGCTGAAGAGACCGGGGAAGGGTCGTCTCGGACTATTGTGCCAGAATTGGGTCTGTTTAGTGGTGGAGAGAATCCCGATGTGCACTTGCGTGAATATATACGCGATATGTTTGTTGAACCCTTCGGGGTGGACGAGATTGCTTAGTGGTTCCACCATTGGCTGATAGGCGAGCCTTTGGGGTGGTTCCACTCATTACCCGACTCTTGCAAGCATGATTGGGATCGATTGTCAGATTTATTTCTAGAAAAGCACCAAAGAGCTGAGGACAGGACTGCAGAGCGCTTCGCGATGCAGATCGGACCTATCAAGCATCCGCTACCGAGGGTCAGTAAGTATAATGGCAACAAAGATCCCATGGAACACCTTCACTTCTACTTGTCGGCCATGGGGCCTTTGGGTTTTAAGGAAGAAGAGATCACCAGTTTGTTCTGTAATTCATTGATGGGTGAGCCATTGATGTGGTATATGTCACTTCCGATGCATGTCAAGACCGATTGGGCGGCAATGACAAAGAGGTTTATCAAAGAGTATACAGTATGGATGCTGGCAGAGCAAACCCAGACTCACCCTCTTATGAAACACCCGAGGCAGTGTTGGCAATGCCTAGGTATGGTGGATACCAAGATCCTGTTGAGCATGCGAGGTTATTCCGCAACCATATGTATGACGCCGGGTTCCCGCAAGGTGAATTACATGAACATTTCCCGGAAACCCTAATGGGAGAAGCCTTGTTGTGGCACCAAGGCCTATCAGAAGAGAAAATGGGTCATTGGATACCGCTTAGGAGTGCTTTTGTGGTGAGATATGAGATGTATGTTCCATGGACGGGATCCCTGGAAGATTTAGAAAGGATCAAGCAATTTCCCGAGGAAGCATTCGTGGATTATGCTAGAAGATGGAGGTTCAAGTATGCCTCATGTCGGGTCACCTTGAGTGATCAGGAGCAACTCATGTGCATCCAGAAGGGTGCTATTCCACTCGTGGCTAGAAGAATGAATGGAGTGTTCCTCAAGGACTATGAAGAACTGATAGGTTGGGCTCGGTATGGATTGTCGGACCCTTCCTACATAAATCCGAATGTCCCTCACATAATGGATCTGATGGTCGTGGACATTTGGGAAAGTTCCTCCGACGAGGAAGGTATCAATCAGAGGGTTCCGATCAACATCTGGGATGAGTCTGATGATGAGTCGGAAGTGGCTATTAGCGCCGAAGGAAAGATTCTGCCAGGTTTCGAGATCTTCGATGATGTTACCGACTGGGGCAAAGGAAAGGCAAGCTGCTTCGTCGAGGAGATCATGATGTTAGATTTGAATGCCGAGGAGCAGGTCATCACTATTGAAGCAACTGCGGGAGCGATGGGCGAGCCCAGTACCTCCGGAACTTATGAGAAACCCGAGAACCCTGATGATGAGAATTGTATCACTGCTTTATTTGAATCCGATGATGTACTCGCCAACACTATCAATGAAATGAATTCTGATTTTGCTTACTTGCTTGATGTTGATCGTGATCATTCCATGCATTCTCATTCATATAACATGCCTACATTTGAAATCAATACAATAGAAATGTCAACTTTCAATCTTGGCGCGGATGAAAATCCTATACTTATACAAATTGCTCAAGAATTAACTATTGAAGAGAGGAAAGAATTTGAGAGAATAATTAAAAAATACGAAATAGTGTTTTCTTGGACGTACGAAGACATGCCAGGAATCGATCAATCAATCGTAACTCACCGCATTCCAACATACCCCGACGTGAAGCCCGTGAAGCAGAAATTCCGACGCATGAGACCGGAATGGGCAGATAAGATCAGAGAAGAAGTGAAGAAGCAGTTAGAAGTAGGGTTCATCGAAGTAATCGACTATGCCCCGTGGGTCGCAAATGTAGTGCCCATCGCAAATAAGGACGGCAAAGTGAGAATGTGCGTTGATTATAGAGATCTTAACAAGGCGTGCCCCAAAGATGAATTTGCGTTTCCTCATATTGACGTGTTGATCGACAGTGCAGCATCAAGCGTCTTACACACGAATGTGGACGGTTTCATGGGCTACATGCAAGTTCAGATGGATGAGAAACACAAAGCGAAAACCTCGTTCACAACTGAGTGGGGAACATACTGCTATAAGGTGATGCCGTTTGGTTTGAAAAATGCCGGGGCAACTTACCAGCGAATGGCTACGGCACTATTCCATGATATGATACACAAAGAGGTAGAGGTTTATGTGGACGGCATGATGGTCAAGTCGGAGACAAGAGAGGGGCATTTCGCTGCACTTGAGAAGTTTTTGGCCCGAATTGCAGAATTCAAACTAAGGTTAAACCCGAAGAAGTGCTTCTTCGGCGTTTCATCGGGGAAAATCTTAGGCTATGTAATCGGAAACAAGGGAATTGAGGTAGATCCCGAAAAAGTGAAGGCCATACGAGAAATGCCAGCGCCAAAGAATGAGAAAGAAGTGAGAGGGTTTCTGGGGCAGGTTCAGTATATCAGTCGGTTCATAGCAAGACTCACCGCAATCTGCGAGCCAATCTTTAAGTTACTACGGAAAGATCAACCCACGATTTGGAATGATAAGTGTCAACAAGCCTTGGAGAACGTCCGGAATTATTTGTCTAATCCACCTGTTCTGAGACCGCCTAAACTTGGAAAACCGCTTCTCCTCTATGTAGCAATCGAAGAGCGATCTATTGGGGCAATGCTGGCCCAAGAAGGGGACACCGGGGTGGAACACGCGATGTATTATCTGAGTAAGAAGTTCTTGGAATACGAGCTTAAGTATAATATGATCGAAAAGACGTGTGTGGCAGTAGTGTGGCTAACAAAAAAACTACGACACTATTTTCAATCTTACAAAGTGATCATTATTTCCCGGATGGATCCCGTAAAGTATCTGTACCGAACTCCGTCTTTAACAGGGAAGCTAGCCCGATGGTTGTTGCTCTTGTCCGAATTTGATATCGAATATGTAACAAAGAAGGTTATCAAGGGGAGAGCTGTAGCAGAATTTCTGGCCAATCAGCCTCTGAACGCAGAAGAGGAGGGGATAAACTATGATTTCCCCGATGAGCATTTGAACGCAATAGAGGTTATACCGTGGAAAATGTTCTTCGATGGAGCAGTTAATTCGAATAGAGCCGGAGTAGGGGTGCTACTTATCTCACCAGAAGGGGAAAGGATCCCAATGGCGAAGAAGCTATCCTTCCCTCTCACCAATAATATGGCCGAATATGAAGCGTGCATCTACGGGTTAGAGTCGTTAGCAGCACTGGGAGCATCATATGTTGAAATCTGGGGCGACTCAAAACTGATTATCGAACAAGCGCAGGGAAACTGGGAAGTAAGGGAGGAAAGGTTGCGTCCATACCTAGACCAGCTGGAAGGGTTGGCACAAAGATTTAATGAATGTCGTTTTTATCACATTCCTCGAGCACAGAACCAGGCAGCGGATGCTTTGGCCACTTTGGTATCAGTATGGGATAACCCTCGGAACCTTGCCTCGAAGCCTTTGGTATTGAAGAGGTCTCACAAACCATGCTACGAAGATGTAATGCTGTTGGGGGCAGATGAAAAACCTTGGTATTTCGATATCGTAAACTTCATGAAGAATGGAACATACCCGGCAGAATCAGAACTTAGGGATCAAGCGGTGATTAGAAGGTTAGCATAGCAGTTCGTCATCCACAACGACTTGCTTTACAAAAGGCACACCGATGGTTTGCAACTGAGGTGCTTAGATGCGGGGGAAGCCCGTGAGGCAATGGAGTCAGTACACTCGGGAATTTGTGGAGCCCATATGGGAGGAGCAGTGTTAGCAAAGAAAATCATAAGGCAAGGCTTCTATTGGCTCACCATGGAAAGAGATTGTAACGAATATGCGAAGAAATGCCATGATTGTCAAATCCACGGAGATTGTAATCATTTACCAGCTATGGAACTGCACGTATTAGCACCCATTTGGCCGTTTGCGGCTTGGGGCATTGACATTATCGGAGAGGTGAGGCCTAATGCTTCGAACGGGCACAAATTCATTGCAGTCGCTATTGATTATTTCACCAAGTGGGTGGAGGCAGAATCATTTAGCAAGTTGGGGTCTAAACAGATGAGGAAGTTCATTGAAAAGCACTTGATCACCAGATTCGGAGTGCCTCATCATATGATCACGGATAATGGGGTCCAGTTTCAAGGAGAAGTGAAAAGTCTATTCCAAGAGTACGGTATTGAACATCATAGGTCTTCTCCGTATCGTCCGCAAGCTAATGGCGCAGTAGAGGCAGCTAATAAGAACCTTAAAAGGATTCTCGTAAAGACAGTAGAATCGCATCGGAACTGGCACAAACAGCTTCCGCTCGCTTTATGGGCTTATCGCACGACAGTTAGAACGTCAACTGGGGAAACACCGTTCTCCTTGGTATACGGTGCAGAAGTCGTTCTCCCGATTGAGGTTGAAAAGCGATCGTTGAGAATCGCAGTAGAAGCAGAGATTCCCGAGATGGGATGGGTGAAGAAGCGGTATGAACAGTTAGCATTGGTGGACGAGAAAAGGATGGAGGCCCTTTACCATGTGCATTTATATCAGCGAAGGATGGCCCGAGCCTTCAACAAAAAGTTCAAGGCTAGCCCTATCAAAGAAGGGGATATGGTGCTAAAACAGATCCGTGTGACACACACCGACCCGAGGGGCAAGTTTAGGCCAAACTGGGAAGGGCCGTTCTTCGTGAAGAAGATACTAAGCAAAGGAGCGGTGAAGTTAACTACTATGGACGGCATGGAGTTCTCCGAACCTACCAATCTGGATAGGCTTAAGAAATACTTTTCGTAAAAAAAAAAAGAAAGAAAAAAAATTTCCGATAGGTTGAAAACCCGCAAAGGGCGACCTATGCAACAATCAGGGACATCCCAATGGGTGAAAACCCGAAAGGGCACTCATTTGAAAAATTCCGGGATAGAAAAAGGAGAGATGAAAAATCGCTGGGATCTGAAAACCGAAAAAAGGCAGGTCCTGGTAACGGTAGTTATATCTTGAGCAATTATAAAAATAATGTATAAGAGGCTAAGTATTTCTGTTGTTTGTAAATAAATAAAGGCATGAGTATATTTGAAGAGAATGATTGGGATCGTTATAATTTACTGAATGCAAGATAATATGAATCATGAGTTATACATTTCTTACCTTTCTTTTCACAATAAAAAGCCTACGTACTATCTACCCCACTCCCTATACACAAGCTATACATCGGGGTAATTCTAATAAAAGCTACGAAGCTATACATGATAAGCCTAATAAGGAGGGAAATCCCAATGGGCCTCAAAGTCCCTCAGATGTGACGCCCGCTCCGCAGATAGGGTCTCCTCGGCGACTCGAAGTCTCTCCTCGGCAGTAAGGCGACCCGCGGTTTCCTCCCGCACCCTCTCCTCAACAGCAAGGCGTCCCGCGGTCTCCGCCCACATCACCCCGGACCAGTGGTCGTTCCTCTCCCGATACACCTGGCCAACCCTGGCATCGGCCTCCCGCAGCGTTTCGCTCTGTCTCAGCTCATGTGCACGGAGATCGCTCTGTAAAAAAAAAAGAAGAAAAAAATAGATATAAAAAAGAAATACAGACTAGAATAGAAATCATACATACACATGTGCATACATTCCACTACACTAAAATAAAATAAAGATACGTACCAGGTGGCTGGCGCAACGAAAGCTGAGTCGATCTCTAAAGAAACCAGATAGCCCCACATAATCGGTGCACGTCTCCCTCGAAGTCTGGAGAGCGTCTGAGGGATCAAACGGTATCCTCGATGTAAAGGCAGGTGGGGCCATCTCGACACCGGCATAAGCCACTCCGGACTGGTCATAGCAAACTGTCGCGAAATCCCTCCCAAAGTCAGGGATGGGTACGCCCAAAGGGGACCTCTCCGGTCGGGCGGCGCCGGAAGACTCACCGACATAATAAGGCGGCTCGCTCGTGGACGTCTGAGCTCGGGCACTATCGAAGAAGTCTGACGTATGGGCACTCCTCCAGGAACCCTCCTGCAAGTAGAGATACAATAAACACCCCTGACCATCTCGTAAATAAAAATAAATAGGCTGAACCACTCACCGGAACCGCCTCCTGACCAAAGACTGCAGGGACAGCCTCCCCCGAAAACACGTCCGCCACGGGGTCCACCTCCATCGCCACCGCTGGGGCATCCCTCGCGCTCAATAATGTCGATAAATAGGGAACACGGCCCCCGGTATGAACCCATACATCTCTACCAGCAAAGCGGCGAGTCAAATCCCGATGAATGACCGATAAGGGCATAGTCCGCACCGCAAACATGGAGACGGGGATCTCGCCTGGTGTCCAATGCGAGGCACTAACCTCGGTGATGCCCCAGTCGCCCAAGTACCATGCCCGCACGCAAGGGCCGGTAAGCACGCTCTGCTGCTCCTGGATCAGGGTGACGTACGCGTAATCGGGACCGAAGTCAAGGTCGTCCCACCTGAATCTAATCTGAAAGCACAAAGAAAAAGTCAGGACTGATCAAACAAAAATCTAGCTCGATTAGAAGATATTTACCTGCCCCAAGGTTCGTGAATCAATCCAATCTAGGAGCTGCGCCACCGTCTGCCTCTCCCCGGAAGTTTTAAAACAAAAATATATAATAAGAAAAGAAAAGTTAATGTGAGTCGCGGTCGTCAAGTGGACGGCTCGTGAGTACTCAGCGACGTGGTGCGAGCGCATAACGGCAGCCGACGCGTGTCCGACGACAGTTGGACGTACACCTGGCAGCGCGGGGCGCACGCTCGACGTCCGTTGGGCGCGCACGCCCGGCTGCACGAAGCGCGCGCTCGACGACCGTGGGGCGCGCGCGCCCGACAGCTCGTGGCGTACGCCCGATGGCCGCTGGGCGAACGCGCCCGGCAGCCGCTGGGCGAGCGCCCAGCGATGTTGGGCGGACGCCCAACGATCGTTGGGCGAACGCCCAACGTCAGTTGGGCGCGCGCGCCCAACGCTGGTTGGGCACGCGCCCAACTGAAGTTGGGCGTACGCCCAACGATAGTTGGGCGTTCGCCCAACATAAGTTGGGCGTTCGCCCAACTAGGTTGGGCGTTCGCCCAACCAGATTTGGGCGACACCCAATTTTCTTCGGGCGTCGCCCAAAGTTTCCGGGGATCCGTTGCCTATATAAGGCACGGATCCCAATGCATTTGAGGGGAAGGGATTTTTGGAGACTTTCTCACTCTAGACATTTTTAGAGAGAGAAAGTGATTCTTTTTGAGAAAAATATTTTTTTTTTCTCAAAAAGTCCGAATTTCCCAAAAGTTAAATTTTTGCTAAAAAGATGAAAAACACAAAAAACCGAAAAATCACGATTTGTGGAATCAACCGACTTCGACCGTCAATACTGAACTTGAGGTATTATCCGAGGACTAGACTCGTTTTATTTTATATAATTTATTTCCTTCATTTATTTATTTTCATGTCATAATTTTATTTATTTAGTTATTTATTTATTTGTCACGTTTTATTTAATTTCCCGTATTTATTTATTTTTATCCCGTGTTAAAATTCGGTTTTGTTTTAAAATAAAAAACCTCGTTTTGATATCCCAATACGAACCGTGATCCGATTAAAAGGTAGTTCGGGTATTAAAAACGTTGTAATTATAAGTTTTAAAAAGATATTTCCAAATAACGTTTGAAAATAAAAACGTCGTTTTAGGAAACTCCGTTATAGACTATGATCCATTTTTGGTAGTTCGGAGATCCAAAATGATCGAATTAGACTTAATCTAAAGCTTTTGAACGAATCTGGAAAGTTTTGGACTGCTGCTGTAATTCTCCCTTTTCTGTCACTAATAGCAGATTGGCGACGGATTTTCCGTCGGTAATCTGCTGGAAAACGAAAATTCATATTTTTAACCCATTTTCTCAACCTTTTGGTATTTGATTCTTATATATGTAAGTATGTAATTATGTAATATGATTATAAAAATTATTTTTGGGGTCATATAACTATTAATTATCTATTATGTAGTTATTTATTCCATATTTGAAATTTAATTTGTTTTGATTCATTATTTGTATATATGTATATATATTTTTGGGTTATCAAAATGTGGGGTTTAGCTATTATTTGGGGAGGGTGTTTTCTATATACTTATTATATCATTTTTTTTGCATTTATGGTCTTCCATTACTTTTACATAGTTTTAGTTAGGATGAAAATGTATTATATTTTGTATTCTTTTTCATTTTCTTTATTATATCATATAGTATTTCTCACTTATTTTTATATATAAATATATCCCTATTTTTAGATAAAATCATATATATATATATATATTTCTATTTTATTTTTGTATGCATGTATATATTCCAAATGAGTTTTACTTGGTGAATTTTGGTTTAATTGGTTCATTAGTGTAATTATGTGTGAATAAAGAGTTGATTGAGTGAAAAAGGGAAAATAAAATCACAAAAAGAGAGTTTAATTTGCTTATTTAAACTTAAGTTTTTCTAGATATTCCTAAGTGTAAATAACGTTTTCTTGACATTTTTAAACCATTTCTTAAAACATCACGTTTTAAAACCTTAATTCGTTCCAACGACGGATTAAGCGAACCTTGTAATTAAAATTGCTTTTAATTGTAAATAATAGAGTTTTTGAATCGTTTTCCTAAATGTTTTTGAACAAAATAAATTGACTTGTATGCTTAATCACGTTTTCCTGTTAAAGCTTTTATCTCAACATTTTCAAACGCTCGAGTCGTTCCAACGGCGATTCGAGTGAACGTCATTAAACGGGGTTTTGAAACGTACCTAAATCGTTCCAACGGCGATTAAGGTACGAACTATGTAAATAAACTCGTTTTGGGGAATGAGTTTAGCTTAGAACTAGTGTACAAACTAAAATCACACCGTGAATAAACCAACTCTTTCTTCTCCCCCTCTCTCTCCTATGTATTTTAAATTTATGCAAAATGGGTGATTCTTTACCAAAATGGCTTTCAATAATATATGCTCAAAACGGTTTTCAAAACGAGAAAGAAAAGGTTTCAAATGAATTTTAAACTTAAAGAGATATGTGATTAGTCCGTTATCGCCTAACACGCTGAGTAGGAGGCCGGTGGTTCATAACCGGGCGATGTCGGGGTGCCTAGTAGCCTTTCTCCGGAAAGGAGCTAGCCTTCTCGGCTCGTACCTAAGTTTCCCGAACCCTCACCGGTCTCCCGCAAGGGATCGGTGTTCATTTTCCCATTCGTGGGTGGCGACTCTTCCATACTTCGAGCTCCGGTCCTGCCGAGCAGCTTGATTCCACGATTGGTTGCTTTCGGCGCCAATCACCGCTTACGTCGCCATGAGGTGTCCACCCCCCGGTCCGCCCGGGAGATTAGGCCGTGGCACCTCGTCTAACACCTGGTCCTGAAGGAGAAGGAGAAAACAACAATCCTCCAATCATGAGGATTAGAGATTACTCCCGACCCACAACAGAGGGACATTCTTCATGCATTGTGCTACCTAACGAGGGGAACAACATGTTTGAGGTGAAGGGGTCCATGATACAGATGATCCAGGCCTCAGTACAATTCAATGGGTATCAATCTGAAGATCTAAATGGGCATATTCAAGAATTCATCACGCTGTGCAACACGTTCAGATCAAACAGAGGCGTTTCTGACGACGTAATCAGACTGAAGCTGTTTCCTTTTTCCCTAAGGGATAAAGCAAAGAACTGGCTAAGAAATTTACAGCCAGGGACAATCACAACTTGGGAAGAAATGGCACGAGCTTTTCTGATGAAATATTTCCCACCTCGACAAGCCATAAAACTGAGAAATGAAGTGTCTCGGTTTGTACAAGAAGAGGATGAGTCGCTAGCAGAAGCCTGGGAAAGATACAAAGAGCTGTTGAGAAGGGTACCAAATCATGGTATCCCTATGTGGATGCAAGTACAGAATTTTTATAATGGTGTAACAAACATCTACAAAATCCAGATTGAATACATTGCCAACGGTAACCCAGAAGATCTTGAGCCACAGGCTTTGTATGACCTTATTGAGAGGGTAGTAAGCAAAAGTTACAACTGGCACTCCACCAGAAGTGAAGGAAAAAGAGCGGGAAATGAAGATGTTGTGTCAAAATTGACAAGTCAGGTGGAACAGCTTGCTAGACAGCTCGGTAAGATAAATGTGTCTTCAATTCACAACGAACCACCATTCAATGACATATGTGATCTTTGTGGAGGGCTTCATTTTAGCATCAACTGTCCCGGAGTTAAGCAGGGAAAGGGTGCACAGGCAGAATGTGACTATGTAGGGTACAACCAAAGGAACCCGCCTAACCCGTACTCTAACACATATAACCCTTCCACAAGAAACCATCCAAATTTTGGATGGACAGGCCAGCCGAACCAACAGGAACAACCGAAATATCAACAACAACAAGGAGGACACTACCAAAGGCAACCTCAGCAGCATTATAAACAACCTGTTCCACCAAAGGAAGATGTAGAGCCAGATATGAAGACAATGATGATGCAGTTCATGAAACAGACACAAGCATCAATTAAAAATCTGGAAACATAAGTTCACCAGTTAGCTGCATCTACGTCAAAAGGGAAGGGAATAATGCCGAGCAACACAGAGCCAAATCCAAAGGGCGATGTCATGGCAATTACCCTGAGATCTGGTAAGCAAACTCAACCCATTATACCGACTGATGAAAATGCTGAATGCACAGGAATGTCCAAAGAAGCTGAAGGGGAGCAGGAACAGGCTGTTCCCAGTGAAGAAGAAACCAAGAAAACAACCTGTACCAGTAAGCAGGATCAAGGGGAAAGCGAAAGAATGTATAAGCCACCGTCGCCGTATGTTCTGTTGAAACACCTTTCCACATGATTTTGATTTGACAAAATTATTTAAGTGATGATAAAAATATTCTAACACATTAAATTTAAATGCTTTGATTTATTACACTAATGTGTTTGTTCAATGTTGAGTTTAATTGTTTATAAGACATTAAGATTAAAAAGCCCAAAGGCCCATAAAGTGGAAGTCAAGCCCAAATCAACACATCAAGTCCATTCGGCTCAAGAGTTCAAAACGAAGCCGTATCAAGTAAAACGACGACTCAGCAGAAGAAGGATCGAGAAGCCTTCGAAGCAAAAGCTTCAAGTGGAAGCTGCTGAGTTGGACGACAATGCAGTCTGGACAGCGGCAGATAATGTTCAACTTCTAGACAAAGTATTTCTACTTTGGGAAAAGTTCAGAAGGAGCAGGAAGTTGTCTCATGGATGTTTCCTTAAATGTCGAAACATTCTGTCGAAGACTGACGAAGACAGAAGATGCAAGAATCCTATTGGCCAACGACGTTGAGCACGCCCAGAGTGACAACGACAGGAAGCCATTTCCCTCCAACGGTTATTTGGAAATTCGAAATAACCAGGTGCCTCAAGTGTCACTATATAAAGGCCATCCATTTGCTTCAATCGATGCAGATCTTCAATTAGTCGAAACGCTGACCAAATTCATACTTGAAGTTTCTGTGAGAAAAGCAAAGCAAATACCTTACACCAATTTCCATATTATTGTGTAAAAGTCTAGAGTGATTTTCAATCATCTAAAGTGTCTTAGCAATTGTTGTTTAGGACAAACACTTTATCATTTCTAGAAGAATAGAAAGGAGAGGCTGAGTACTCGGTTATAGTACTCAGCGGTAGATATAGGAGTGAGTAGAGGTATAGAGGAAGGTACTCTTGTTATACTCAGCTTCTATCTGTAAAAGGTTTCATGCTCTACCTTTAAAGAGCTCAGTAGAGAATTCAAAAAGCTCGGAACGAGTTCCGGGGACTGGACGTAGGCGGAGAGGCCGAACTAGGATAAGTCTGCTGAGTAATATCTTTCTAACCCTTAAACTCCTTTAATATATATTGCTTGCTATAAAACTGACTAAGTAAAGAACTCACGCTGAGTTAAGTCTACTAAGAAGCTGAGTTCAGGAATAGACTCTAAGTGCTATTTCCTGACTCAAGTAAAGAAGCAGACTTAGTCACAAGTTGACTAAGCTTGTGTCTCGAATCTACTTAGTGACGCTGTATATTCATAAGAAAAGAAGTCAGCCTTAACGGACAATTTTTTTAAATAGTTCCTATCCCCCCCCCCTTGGAACTAACTTGTCACGTTATAAGGGACCAACAAGTGGTATCAGGGCTTAAAAGCTCACTGTGCAAGGTTTAACTACCTTGAGCTGATCCCCACTATGGCTGAGAACAGCACTCGGTTTCTCCTAGGAAATGTGACAACTCAGATTTTGCCTGAGGGTCTGTCCATAACTCGGCCTCCTCTATTCTTCGGGTCTAACTATACCTTTTGGAAGAATAGAATGAAAAATTTCATTCAGGCAACAAATATGAGTGCATGGCTATCTATAGTCCAAGGCCCATTTGTTCCTGTTGAAACTGTTGATGGCCAAACGGTTGTCAAAGCTGAGACTAAATGGATAGAAGATGATCTCAAGAAGCTACAAAATCATGCTTCGGCTATAAACATGCTTCACTGTGCTTTAGATGCTGCAGAATACAACAAGATTTCAGGTTATGAGTCAGCACAAGAGATTTGAAAGAAGCTGGAGGTCACCTATGAAGGAACCAACAAGGTGAAGGAATCCAAGGTCAACCAGCACATGAGGTTGTACGAGCTGTTTGAAATGAATGATGATGAAGGAATCTCTGACATGAACGCAAGGTTCACAAACATCATCAACGAGCTCAAGAGACTTGGAAAGATCTTCACTGAGGAAGAGCAAGTCAAGAAGATTCTTAGGAGTCTTCCTAAAAGCTGGCAAGCAAAGAAAACTGCTGTTGAGGAAGCTCAAGACTTAACCACCTACAAGTATGATGAACTCATTGGCTCGCTGCTGACCCACGAGATATCAATGAAGAACTTCGAGGTGAAGGAGAAGTCTGAAGACAAGAAGCAAAAGTCTCTTGTCATGAAAGCTGACTCCACTGATGGGAGCTCAACAGACGATGAAGAAATGGATATGTTCACTAGAAAGATGAAAAGGCTGTTCAGAAAGAATGACAAATATTCTAAGAAGCCTTACAAGAAGTTTGATAAGTACAAAGCTGAGTCCAGCGACAGCAAGTACAAGAAGGACAGCTCAAAGCCCATTACATGCTTTGAATGTCATCAAACTGGCCATATCAAGTCAAGCTATCCCACACTGAGGAAAGAAAGAAAGAACAGCAAGAAGGCAATGGTGGCAACTTGGAGCGACAGTGATGAGTCTTCATCATCAGAAGCTGATGCCACTGAGTCAGCAAAGATTTGTTTCATGGCTGACGAACTTGCTGTTTCTTGAATGATTTTCAAAGTTTTTCTACTTTGCAGGAACAGGACACTCTGGAGACTCTATTGGGAGAAGAGGTGAACTTATGTGAAGGAACATGCTGTTCCATTGAATCCAACTTACCGACACCTCCTTTCGATCCTACTGTTCCTACTCATCAAGAACCACCGGAGATACCAACTGTGCCAGTGTCTAAACCATTGAAACCGTTACCTGTACACCTCGAGTATGCTGTTGAGCGATTTCCGCAAGTGCACGGTATACGCTTGTAGTAATAAAAGATATCGATCCCACAGCGAACGTTTTTTAACAAAACTTATTTTGAATCGGTTAAATTTACTTTTAGGTTTATAATATGGGAAAATCGTTTAATCAGTTTTGGTTTTGAATTTGCTAGAATAAGAATTAGATTAGAATATGAAGATGTTAGAAAGTATCTGATTAAAAATGAATTTGCAAAACAGGAACGTTTTAGTACTTTAGAAAAGTAAACAAGTATATTTGTTTGCATTAAGCAAAGAAAACAACTTTAAACTTTGTACGAATTACAAAAATGAAATAAATGACGGAACCTCTAATTAATTGGCTTTGAACGCGACAAAACCCTTTCGGAATAGTTGTCCTTAATCAAATTAAAACTCTTTCGAGATAATAATTTGCCTAAGTGTTCAACAAAGTTTCCTTGTAAAGGTTTTGGATTAAATACGTTTTAATGAAAACACCAGCAGTCACTTTAGTGGATTGGTTACCATAAGTGCTGCATAAAAATCTATCGAATAGAACAGACTTTATTAGATGAAATATAAATTGATACAAGTTTACAGAGAACATGAAGCATTGAATTCTTCGACGGCGTGCAAGTGAACGGGTTGTCAATCCTTTCCTTGGGTTTCGTTAGAGTTTGTCAGGCTCAGGGGCGAATCCTCTACTCAATCTTCTCGTTGAATCTTCGTAATAGAGATTGGGTCGGTCTACTACCAGAATGAAAACTAAACTGGAACAATGTCTAAACGTTACTGAGTTTGTTATTATTTAGTAAACAATGTGTGTACATCATATTGCTTTTGAACAGAATCTAAATCTAACTTCTGAATCACTTAACTCGGAATTTCTGCATAAATTCTACACTAATCTCTTTCTTCTACACATATAACATTATATTTTAACTCTCCATCAACTCTTTATTTATAGATGTTGAAGAGTCTTGATTGAAGTGTCGTGTCCGTTGTGAAGGATCGTGTCCGCTGCGAAAGGATGTCTTTATCCACCGAACGATCGCGTTTCGTCAAAAACGAAAGTGTGTAACTATGCTTCTAAAATCTCCTGCTCGTACCGAGAATATTAAATTCTCTACCGAGAATGGGGGAGCAACAATTTGTACTTCGGACGAAGGGAAGGAGGGGCTGAGGGACGCGTGTCGCGACCGTGAATATTGGGGCCGCGGTCGCGGCACGGAGCGTTTTTCACCTCTTCGGCTCTCGTTCGTGTCCTCAACTTGGCGTTATTAATTTTCATCGTCTTCGACTCCTTTTGTAGGGCTTTTCTTCTATTTTTGAGCTCTTTTTACTCCTATTTGGATTTTACCAAATATTTATGTACCTTGCAAGAAAGAAACGTATTCGAGAGTAAAAGCTTCCTAAACAGTTATAAATAGTATAAATTCGTAGCAATATTGATGTATTTAACGATGATATTTTAGGTATATTTTGGGCTTAACATATGCCTTCCTGGAACCACCCAGCGGAAGTCCAGTTATTATATCCTCAAAGTTAACTCCTGATTAGAAGGCGCAACTCATGGCGGTTTTGCGAAGAAACAAGGATGCAATCGCATGGAAAATTGATGATATCAAAGGTATCAGTCCGACAGTTTGTGTCCACAGAATCTTGATGGAAAAGGAACACAAGCCATCTGTCCAGCCGCAACGCAGACTAAACCCCCACATGAAGGAGGTTGTGCGAAAAGAGGTGATCAAGCTTCTTAATGCCAGCATTATTTACCCAATCTCTGATAGTGTGTGGACCAGCCCTGTTCACGTTGTACCGAAGAAGGGAGGAACAACCGTAGTCCTCAACGAGAAAGACGAGTTGGTGCCCACAAGAATAATAACATGATGGCAAGTTTGTGTTGATTACAGAAAGCTCAACGAAGCCACAAGGAAGGATCACTTCCCCTTGCCCTTCATTGATCAGATGTTGGAGCGGTTAGCGGGATATGCCTTCTATTGTTTTCTTGACGGTTATTCAGGATACAACCAGATCGTAATTCACAGTGAGGATCAAAAGAAGACAACGTTCACATGTCCTTATGGAACCTATGCCTACAGACGAATGTCGTTCGGACTGTGCAACGCTCCAGCCACTTTCCAAAGATGTATGATGTCCATTTTTCATGACATGGTGGAGCGGACCGTAGAAATAAACATGGACGACTTCTCTGTTTATGGAAAGTCTTTTGATAGCTGTCTAAACAACCTCGAAGCCATGCTTGTGCGATGCAAGGAGACCCACTTGGTCTTGAATTGGGAGAAATGCCACTTCATGGTCACTGGCGGAATAGTTCTCGGGCATAAAATTTCAGAAAAAGGGATGGAAGTGGACAAAGCGAAGGTGGAAGTG
The DNA here is from genome assembly GCF_963576675.1 of Euphorbia lathyris. Taxonomy (NCBI): domain Eukaryota; kingdom Viridiplantae; phylum Streptophyta; class Magnoliopsida; order Malpighiales; family Euphorbiaceae; genus Euphorbia; species Euphorbia lathyris. Next base: position 2,178,284 of record NC_088914.1, read on the forward strand.
ATAGAAAAATTGGCTGTTCCTGCCAATGTGAAAGATGTGCGAAGTTTTCTGGGGCACGCAGGGTTTTACCGCAGGTTTATCAAAGATTTTTCAAAGATTGCGCTACCCTTATCAGCCTTACTTCATAAGGAAGCGGAATTTTCTTTTGATGCAAGCTGTTTAAAGGCGTTTGAACTCTTAAAGAGCAAGCTGATCAACTCGCCTATACTGGCAGGACTCGACTGGGAGCAACCTTTTGAAATGATGTGCGACGCGAGTGATACTTGTGTGGGAGCTGTTCTTGGACAAAGGATAGAGAAGAAGTTTAGGCCAATTTATTATGCAAGCAAAACTTTAAACGAGGCCCAGCAGAACTACACCACTACTGAGAAGGAGCTTCTTGCAGTTGTGTATGCTTTCGAAAAATTTCGACCCTACTTGGTGTTATCCAAAGTAGTTGTGCACACAGACCACACTGTGTTGCACTACTTGTTCGCGAAAAAGGATGCTAAGCCTAGGTTAATCCGCTGGTTATTATTGCTTCAAGAGTTTGATCTCGAAATTAAGGATAAAAAGGGAACGGAAAATGTCGCGGCTGATCATTTGTCAAGGATTTCTCACCAAGGCAGCCAGGAACAACCAGAGATTTTGGAAAGATTTCCAGACGAGCATCTATACGCCGCACAACCTGCGCCATGGTTTGCCGATATTGCTAATTACCTAGCAAGTTCGCTTAAGCCTCACAACATGTCCACTAATCAGAGGAGGAAGTTTTTTTGCTGAAATTAAATATTATTTTTGGGAAGACCCCTATCTTTTCAGGTTGTGCGCTGACCGAATTATTCGAAGATGTATATCTCAAGAGGAGCAACAGGATGTTCTAAGCCATTGTCATGACCGAGAAGATGGAGGGCACCATAGCGCTAGCAGAACTGCAGCTAAGGTTCTTCAATCAGGTTTTTTCTGGCCAACACTTTTTAAAGATGCCCATCTGTTCGTTAGCACTTGCAATGAGTGCCAACGAACAGGCAATATCTCAGCTAGAAATGCCATGCCCCTCAACAACATAGTTGTTTATGAAATTTTTGATATATGGGGCATAGATTTTATGGGTCCATTCCCTACATCCTTTGGGCATAAATATATCTTAGTAGCTGTAGATTATGTGAGCAAGTGGGTTGAAGCAATGGCTAGTCCCACCAATGATGCCCGTGTGGTTGTAAAATTCCTGAAAAGGCTGTTTGCCCGATTCGGTGTCCCACGAGCGATCATTAGTGATCAAGGAACCCACTTTTACAATGCCAAATTTGAGAAGCTGATGGGCAAGCTTGGAGTCTCTCACAAAATTGCCACACCTTACCATCCACAAACAAGTGGACAGGTGGAGATTTCCAATCGTGAAATCAAAAGAATTTTAGAAAAAACTGTTGGCAGTTCTAGGAGAGACTGGGCAAACAAGCTTGACGATGCTCTTTGGGCATATAGGACGGCCTATAAAACACCAATTGGAATGTCTCCGTTTAGATTGTTATACGGAAAGTCTTGTCACCTGCCGGTTGAAATGGAACACATGGCTTTTTGGGCATTAACATTTTTAAATTTTGAGCAACAGGCTGTTGGAGATCAGCGCAAACTTCAACTCTGTGACATGGAAGAGTTCAGGCTGTTCTCGTACGAGAATGCCGTAAACTACAAAGAGAAGACCAAACAGTGGCACGATAAAAAGATCCAGGAAAAAGTCTTTCATGAAGGTCAAAACGTCCTTTTGTACAATTCAAGGCTGAGGCTGTTTCCAGGAAAGCTAAAGTCACGATGGTCAGGACCATTCACGGTAAACAAGGTGTTCGAGCATGGAGCTGTGGAGATTTTCAAAAACGGTGATGCTCCTTTCAAAGTGAACGGGCAGCGTCTCAAACCGTATCTTGCGAATGACCACAAAAGGAAGATTGACACTGTTCACTTCCAGGACCCTCCGCACCAATGACCAGAGGCACAAGGTGTTCGCTGCAAACACCCATTGCAGCAGGAAAGTACCCCTCCAACAATTCCTTTTCATTTTATTATCCCTCATCATGTGTTAAGTCATTTACCTGATAATAATTACATTGTCTCATTTTTGCTTTAACCATGCTTTCAAGTCACATCGATATACTCACAGGGAAAAATATAAAACTTCTACCCTTGTCAATAAGAGTGAAGTTTTAAGTTTTGCCTGTGTGACCTATGGAGGGAAGGGGAGCGAGGTAGTAAGAGTTTTTAGGGGGGGAAATAAATTCAAAATAAAAATAAAAACACAAATCGGAAAGATAAGGGACACGTCAAATCCACTGTCATAAGCTGTAATTTATGCCTATACGCCCCCTCGGTAAAAACAAAGGGAGACGGTGTGCAGTAAATGAAGGGTTTATGGTACCCTAGCGTCCTTTCACTTGGTATGGTCATTGATGCGCCCTCACCTAATCTGAGATGAGGACTCACTAAGGGATAAGTGTACCCCGTCGTTATCAAGTAATAAATTTCTGGTTTAAGTCCAGGTTATCGTCCACAGGATTTATTTCTGCAAGTACCGAGCTACTCGATCTCGGATGTTATCTAGGCTTAGGGGGTTTTGAGTTGGTTTGTTTTAATTAATCTACTCCTAGGTTGATTTGTACTAATCCTAGCTAAGTTATCTAATTCTAACTAAGTTATTCTACGCCTAACTAAATTACTCTACCCCTAATTGATCTTTCATTAATGAAATTATCCGAAGGAACATGGTATGAACGATAATAATGAAGATAGATTATCAAGTATATTGAATAAAAACCTAATCTGAGTCACTTATATTCAAGGCGATTACCCTACTTACCCTCCTGAGGTTCCTAGCGCGTGATTCCCTAAGGCCGAAACTAGGTCTAAGGCTCAGTAAATTGGCGCTTAATCAACTAAGAGGTCGTCAATCTCCTAGGCTCTGACTAGGTCAGATTCAGCTCGCAATATGTGCCTACTAGATTTTGGGGCTTTTGAATGAGTTAAACCAATTGAATAAAGCGTAAGACAGAGATTAAACAAATAATCATAGAACAAAACAAGAGCTAAATTATTATTAAAGGCGAAGATAATTGTCACAAGATACAATAAGTCAAGTTCGGCAACTGTATCAAAGAGTACAAACAAGGAAAGATAAAAGGAGATACAAAAATCCCTTTCAGGGAACCTGTTTACTCTGCAGCCGGCGACTTAATCTTAAGGACGGACCTTGATAATTCCTCAAGGAAAAGCTTTGAAGGAGCTTCAATGGAGGTTGAGGAAGATATGGAGAAGATGGAGAGGAATTACAAGGGGAGAGCTAAAATAATTTACAAAAACGAAAGATATCTAAATTACAATGGAAAAATCCTATTTATAGACGCGGCTCGGGTCTCGTTTTGACCTATTTTCGTGTCCTTGTTGGTGTAGGAAGACGTGGGGTCAAACGTGGCTTCGTGGGGGCGGAATTGGTCTTTTTGACCAATTCCCGCAGGGTTGCTCGCCGAGCAGGGCGAGCTGCTCGGCGAGCAGGGCTGCTCGCGCCGAGCAGCCCCCTGCTCGCCGAGCAGGCGCCTGGCGGCCTGCTCGGTGAGTAGGCATAGCCTGCTCAGCGAGTAGGCCTCCAGGGGCCTGCTCGACGAGAAGAAATGGCCCACGGGGCCCTGCTCGCCGAGCGTTTTCACCCGGAACGTGCTCGATGCGTGCCGAATCACCTCGATGTCCTTTTTCGCCCGAACTTACACCTGCGCACGTATAAAAACTCCAGATAACATTAGTCCAAAAGCTAAATTGATCCGTCAATCGCTTGTTTTGAGCAAACGCTTCGTTTGGTGCGACTTTTGACGGACCAATTAGCTTTAAAAGATAACGGAATTATACTATGCATGCTATTTCGGCCGTATTTGCCTAAATTGATCACAAAACGAGCCTAAACGACGAAAAGTAAATAGAACGTTTCCGATTTCTAACTAACTCACACAAAAGCATTTAAATGCGAGAATTGCTCGCTTATTAACTAAATAACTCTGAAACCCGTCCTAAAACCGTACCCAAAGATAGGGGTTTTTGACCCCTATCAAACCTCCTCGCACTTAAAACTTTACTTGTCCCCAAGTAAACTAAAAACTAAACCCGCCATCACAAGCAAGCTAGAAAACCTCCCGGTTTGACTAGGTGCTTGACACAATTTCGAGCATCTGTAATTACATGCATTCGGAAATACAAAGTAGAGACACGATATCCAAAAGCCGCATTTCAATTATCATGGGTCATAGTTTTAAGCAAATGGACACATGTTCAATTAAACGAGCTTGAGGGGATCGCTAAGTAAAACACCTCACCATAGGTAGTTCACTCATTTCACACAATTTTTGGTGGCTAAGGTGTTTACTCTCGGCTTATGTTCTTGCTTAGGATTACGTTGATTTTGCACGTTCATCCGCGTTCCTCTACTATGCTATATGATTCCGATGATATCAAAAACAGCCTCTAATCGGGGTTGTAATGTGGTTAGAGGGTTAAAGGTACAACAAGGGTTAATAGTCCTAGCGCTACAAAAACAAAGTTTAAATGGCTTTAGCAAATATGAAGTGACTGAGCATTTTTATTCATCCTTTATTATTTTCTTTTTGGGATGTTTCCTTGAGACGTTTTTGATTTTTTAAGAACTGGGGAATGAAGTTCTTCCCTTTTGTTCGTCTCTTTTCTTTTCTTTTCTTTTTTTTTTCTTTTTCTGTTTTTCTCTTTTTTTGATTTTTTTTTGATTTTTTTTTATTTTTTGAACAGTGATGCTCATTCACTTCTTAGCCTTTTGGCTTGCTACTGTAATGCCATAAACAAAGATAAAGCGCTAGAAAACAAAGGCTCTAATTGAGCTTCGCAAAATAAATTGGGTTAAATAGCAAACCAAGTTGTGGTTTGCAAAAACAGGTTAGAACGAAAGAAAAATCTATAAACTACAAAAATGTAGGCTCAAAGGGGCTTCCTAGAGTGGATGAAAAAGAAAAATAAGGTAAAGAAAAGGGTTAATTCTAATGAGGCTGATTCATCGTTTATCATCTCAAACTATTGCATGTAGGTTCAACATAGTATTAGGTGCAAAATCTGTAATCTTCCACAAGTCAAAGCATTCACACAAAAAAATATCAAGAAAAAGAGCTTTTTGATGTTCGCTCTTAGGCTCAAATTCAACTCACAATTCTTTGGGTTTCAATTTTGTGTTTACTAGTTTTCCCCAAACTCAAGTTTAATATCACATGCCTTCGATTCTTAAGTTATCTACCTAAGTAATGATTTTAGCATTTCTTCAAAAGTAGGGTCTAAATGCAAACCTTAGCTCATGCTTTTACAGATACAAGAGTTGTGTCCCACACCTAAACTAGTTGTCATGCAATTTTAGATTCGGTTCTCAGCCCTCAAAGACAAATAACGAAGTTTGGATTCGAAGGAGGTTCACGGTTTTAGGTCCTAAACATGCAAAACCTAAATAAAACCCGGAAAACGCAAAACTAAACTAGACACGACGCAACAAAAATTTAAAAATTATACAATTTTTGTAAGTTTGTCTACCCCTCCTCCTCACACTAAAAATATGCAATAAGTTCCAACATTGCATCACAAACCATAGAGTACAAGTGCAAAAAGTTAGGGTGGAGAAGACAAATTACTGATTTTAGCGCAATCGCCAAAAGCTTGACGATTTGTAGTGGCGAATTTTTTTTTTTTATTATTATTATTTATTTATTTATTTCAGCTTCGTTCGGGAAAAAATCCCGAACCGCTGCTTATCTCGGCCGAGCAGCGGGCTGGGCGCAGTGCCCAGCGGAAAAAAAACGTAAAAGAAAACTAAAAAGACTAAACTAAAAAATCAATGTATAATCTAAATAAAACAAACCTGAAAAGTTTTATTAAAACTTGGGTTGCCTCCCAAGAAGCGCTACGTTATAGTCGGTGAGCTCGATATAGAATTCCCGCCTAGGTGTATGCTTCTACTCGCGTTAGGAACTCGAACTCCTTAACAAATAACCCGTACCTACAAAACGGATTAAGAGCCTCAAATAAGTTTAATGAAAGTGGGAGGCCGAATTTAAACATATTATGAAAAAGTTTGGTTTGCTCCCTTTTGGATTCTCTTGGTAGGTCGAAGAGAATGAAAACTTCTGAACAAGGAGTAAATCCAAACTTTTCGAACTTTTGAGGAAAAGGTAGTTGATATACACAAGCTTTGATTTGATCGTTTATTTCTATCACATGATTTAGAATTTCAGATTTTGAACCGGGGTTGCTTACCGCTTCCGGTTCTTCACTTACCTCGAGTGATGCATGTGATAGTGGACTTGGTTCTACCTTTTTGTCATTCCTCAAAGAGATGGCTTGAGCTGATTCCCTTTGTGAGATTTCTATGTGTTCCTTTATGCTTGGGAGAGCATCTCGGGATTGCTTTTGCATCTCTTGGTTTATTTGAGCCAGTTGGTTGCTCAAGTCCTTACAAACCTCCTCGTTGATTGTAAGTCGGGCTGATATTCCTTTCAAAAGGGACAGCACCTCATCTCGTGAGCTAGTGGGTTGTGGAGGAACTTGGCTTGCTTGTTCGTAAGGGAACATTCCCAATTCGTTTTCCCTGTGCTCATTAACAAACCTATTTGGAGGCCTCAACATGTTAGGGTTCCCGTAGGACAGATTTGAGTGTTGAGGTCTCCTCCAATCACTACCATAAAAGCTGTAAGAATTGGGGTTAGAATTATACCTTTGGTGATTACCCACAAAACTTACACTTTCATTGGTGTTGAGGCTCAGATTTGCCATCAAGATATCCATTTTCTCATTTAAGTCGGCCATGGAGGGATTGGGAGCCTCATTCTCCAGGGTATGAATGTATTGTCTTGATGGGATAGTAAACTTTTGAGCTTGCCACTCGACTTTTTCTTGCCAATTCATTGATCAGAGAATGCTAAGAAAAAGTGAAGTTCTAGCACAAAAGTTGATAAGTAACAGTATACAGATATGAACAAGTATAGAAAAGTATAAAGAAATCATATATCAACAAGTATAAACGATATAAACAAAGATATTCACAATGAATGCCTAAACTAACAAATCAACCTTTGGTTCGATATTGCAGAAGAAATAAATCCCAGGCAACGGCGCCAAAAACTTGATGCGCCCTCACCTAATCTGAGATGAGGACTCACTAAGGGATAAGTGTACCCCGTCGTTATCAAGTAATAAATTTCTGGTTTAAGTCCAGGTTATCGTCCACAGGATTTATTTCTGCAAGTACTGAGCTACTCGATCTCGGATGTTATCTAGGCTTAGGGGGTTTTGAGTTGGTTTGTTTTAATTAATCTACTCCTAGGTTGATTTGTACTAATCCTAGCTAAGTTATCTAATTCTAACTAAGTTATCTAATTCTAACTAAGTTATTCTACGCCTAACTAAATTACTCTACCCATAATTGATCTTTCATTAATGAAATTATCCGAAGGAACATGGTATGAACGATAATAATGAAGATAGATTATCAAGTCTATTGAATAAAAACCTAATCTAAGTCACTTGTATTCAAGGCGATTAACCCTACTTACCCTCCTGAGGTTCCTAGCGCGTGATTCCCTAAGGCCGAAACTAGGTCTAAGGCTCAGTAAATTGGCGCTTAATCATCTAAGAGGTCGTCAATCTCCTAGGCTCTGACTAGGTCAGATTCAGCTCGCAATATGTGCCTACTAGATTTTGGGGCTTTTGAATGAGTTAAACCAATTGAATAAAGCGTAAGACAGAGATTAAACAAATAATCATAGAACAAAACAAGAGCTAAATTATTATTAAAGGCGAAGATAATTGTCACAAGATACAATAAGTCAAGTTCGGCAACTGTATCAAAGAGTACAAACAAGGAAAGATAAAAGGAGATACAAAAATCCCTTTCAGGGAACCTGTTTACTCTGCAGCCGGCGACTTAATCTTAAGGACGGACCTTGATAATTCCTCAAGGAAGAGCTTTGAAGGAGCTTCAATGGAGGTTGAGGAAGATATGGAGAAGATGGAGAGGAATTACAAGGGGAGAGCTAAAATAATTTACAAAAACGAAAGATATCTAAATTACAATGGAAAAATCCTATTTATAGACGCGGCTCGGGTCTCGTTTTGACCTATTTTCGTGTCCTTGTTGGTGTAGGAAGACGTGGGGTCAAACGTGGCTTCGTGGGGGCGGAATTGGTCTTTTTGACCAATTCCCGCAGGGTTGCTCGCCGAGCAGGGCGAGCTGCTCGGCGAGCAGAAATGGCCCACGGGGCCCTGCTCGGCGAGCAGAAATGGCCCACGGGCCCCTGCTCGGCGAGCAGAAATGGCCCACGGGGCCCTGCTCGCCGAGCGTTTTCGCCTGAAACGTGCTCGATGCGTGCCGAATCACCTTGATGTCCTTTTTCGCCCGAACTTACACCTGCGCACGTATAAAAACTCCAGATAACATTAGTCCAAAAGCTAAATTGATCCGTCAATCGCTTGTTTTGAGCAAACGCTTCGTTTAGTGCGACTTTTGACGGACCAATTAGCTTTAAAAGATAACGGAATTATACTATGCATGCTATTTCGGCCGTATTTGCCTAAATTGATCACAAAACGAGCCTAAACAACGAAAAGTAAATAGAACGTTTCCGATTTCTAACTAACTCACACAAAAGTATTTAAATGCGAGAATTGCTCGCTTATTAACTAAATAACTCTAAAACCCGTCCTAAAACCGTACCCAAAGATAGGGGTTTTTGACCCCTATCAGTCATCTCTCCATATAATTCCTTCCATGTGGCAGACGATCTTTAGGGTGGTAGTTCAAGAGGTCTGTCTCCTCTTTTCTACTTAAAGGAAGCAGACTGCTGGGTACCCTAATTATTCTTTACTCACTATTTTCTCACACCTTTACCAAGAATTCTTTTTTCTCATACACGGTTGTGGAGGCACCTATTTAGTTTGATTTTTAGATGAGAACTCGTGGATCTAGCAAGCACGTCAAAATCGAGGGCTCTACAAAGAAAGAGAAAGCCAAAGGCAAGATGACTGAACCAAGCACGGTCGCCTTCGTTCCGGATGAAAAGCTAGTGAAAAAACTCTCTTAGTTCAAAGATGCTGCAGTGCAAAAGTACTACGAAGATCTGGCTCAACTTAAATTCGGGCCCATAAGAACAGTTTGTTGGGACACCCTGAAGAGGCTCAAGCTTGCTGAACGAGTGCGCAAGCTCATGGAAGCAGGCCATTTCAGCTACTTCTTTGAGATGACGGAGCCGGCATATAAAGAACTGACGTTAGAGTTCCTGGCTACTTTCAAGCACGATGCTGAGATCACTGACCCTGATGAAGAAGGGAAGTTCAGTTTCAGGCTCATGGGTCACACTCAGAGACCTTCGCTCAACATGTTTAACTGTTTGTTAGGCGCTACGGACGATGACGACCTAGAGTCCGAGAGCTACAATGAAGCATTTACTAAGACCCCTGATGTCTTTAACCCTACTGACTTCTGGAGTTCTATTTCGGGACAGCCAAATTATGACGGGAGCATTTCCAAGGCGTCAAATATTGATGATTATGTTGTTCGTTACTTGCATAAACTGGTATCCGGCACAATTTTTGCTCGTGAAAATCAAGCCACTATGCCGCATGTAGACCTTACAGCTTTGTGGAGTATGGCAATCGGGCCAAGGATGAATTTAGGTTACTGGTTTGGGGAGTACATCAGTGCTTTTGGTAAAAAGAACTCTTCGATCATCTGCTGCGGGAGCATTGTGACTAGAATTGCTGAATCCATAGGGGTTTTTAAGCCTGAGGACCGCACTCGGCTTACTATTGTGAACCACCCGGACTAGATTGATCTCCGGAGTCTGCAGAGCATGTTGTTTGGCAAACTGGTAAATGGAAAGTGGGTTTGGACGGCGGACTTTGTTGCGGCCAGGAGAGTCGAAAGCCGGAAGAGGAAAAGTGAACCAACTATGTCGGTCTCATAGGATTCCAAACAAGTCGAGCGGCCAAAGGATCTGGATTTCTATAAGAAATGTGCAAAGCTTTCTAGTGAGGACATCCTTGACAAGTTCAACTCCCTGTTTGCTCAAAACCAAACCAACCGAGAAATGATATTTGCCCTTGAGCAAAAATACGAGTCACAACAGGGATCGATAGACATGCTCAAAACCATCTGTATTGAGGAGCATGGCAAGGATAGTCCATCCGGTTTTTCAATCAAGAGTCCGGTAAGAAAAACACCTGAAACACCTGCTAATGCTGATGCTTCCTCGAAAGGGGAGGGCATTCCTGCCGCTGCGGATAAAGAGGTTAACTCCTCTCTCTCCCAGCCCGTCTGATTCGTCACCTTTGTCGTTGTCCTAGCATTTGGTAACATCTAACACCCTTACTCTATCAATTTGTGCACTCTGCCTATGTTATCATGTTGTTATTGTTTATACTTTGATGCCATCCTGCTAACATTGAGGACAATGTTCCGTTTTAATTTGGGGGTGGGGAATTACACATCACAAGATATGCATGCATAACATGATAAATGCTTATTTAGGTTGTTAATTTAATTGATTTGGTGAATAGCAAGTATCCCCTTGTAAATCTTTGATGTAAATGTCCTTTGTAATTTTTCTTCGTTTTATCATCTCCTTGTTTATTCAATCTCGTCGATTGTTTTGTTCAGCGGGAATCACTGTACAGACTGTGCGTATTATGATAGAATTGTCTGGTTTTAGTTGTTTGTTTGAATTATGTCTCCCCGAGTCTGGAAGTTTCGAAAATTTTGAAATTTTTAAATCTTCTTTCACAATTAGAAACCCTTGCCGTATTGCACTTCCCCAAAAATAGTGAGAACTTGAGCCTGCAAGTGCATCTAAAATATGCATTGATGTTTTTTCTGAGTGGGCCAGCACTCACTATCTTTAGGGAGAATTTGCCTTGGTTTGCCCTGTTGAAATGGAGATTCTTTTTAACAAACATAGGAGGAAAAAGGCAATTAGATTCCCTTTCCGCTACACAAAAAGCCACCTGTGCTTTGCACTCAAAATTTTAGGATAACCAACTTGAGCTGTAACCTTTTCTTTCTAAAAACACGCAAAGAAACCCACTCCTTTCACTGATATTCCTAATTACCCTGAATTCTGTCTTGTGCTTTAAAGATACACAAATCATGAAAACAAAGGCGATTGAGCATATAATGCTAAAGTAAAGATAGAAAGGGACCTGGGAATCATGTGTTTGGATGGAGAAATCTTTAATGATTGTTCACTATGAATAGAAAGAGTAGTTTGTTATAAGAAGCAGGCTGTGTGGGTCGGGTAAGGGAAGGAATGCTAAGATGTGAAAGCTGAGTAGGTTAAATAATTTGCATAAAGACAGAATTTATACACTTAAATAGCTTCTCACTGTCAAACCAGAACCTGAGCCTAACATTACAACCTTTGTCAAGCCCTTTGGACTATGTTTTGGAAAAATTTTGACCCATTGATTCAGGACCAAAAGGCAAACTCACACCCTAGGGGTGTGGTGACTGAGCTAAGGAGTGAAGTTGCATTTTTTTTCCTATGGTAAATAAATGCCATGCGAGAGTGAGTGACTTATTCCAGTCCTTAGTGAGGCATGTCGGGGGAGTGGTTGCTCCTTGTGAAAGTAGAAGTCTAATTTTAAGCTTTAAGGAACTTCTCGATTAGGGTACACTGTTTAAAACAAGATTTAACTTTTCAATGAGATCATAGCTCACATCTGTCAACTACCCCGCTGAACAAAACAATTTCTATTCTCCATATCATTCTCTGTAATATTTCATTTCTAACTCTTCTTCTGTTGAATTATCTTCCTTCTTACCTTTGGTTGCTTGAGGACAAGCAAAGATTCAATTTGGGGGTATTTGTTAGGCATGAAATTGACTAAGTTTTAACATGATATTTATAAATGAATAGGGGTGTTTTTCTGTTATATTGCGAGAATGAAGGGCTGATTAATGTTTTTTTTAGATAAGTAAAGATGAAGCCAAACAATCTGGAAACAGCTTGTTTCGCTACTGCCAAAGAGGAGTTGGAGCCTTTCTCTGATCCAACGGTCAAACGCCGGATAATCTGATGGCGGACAGCGACAGGACAGAAGTGGGCATGGCAGAGGCAGCAGGTGGAAAGGTGTATCAGAGCGTTACCTAAGTAGCAAGATGACAAGAAGTTTCGACCCTTGAGTGTTCAAGGGTCAAAAGGATCCATTATCATTTCTAGTTTGTTTAGATTTTTGGACAATTGACTTATTTCTGTAATATTTTGTAAAGGTACTTTCGGGTACCGATTTTTGGCCCTGGCCTTTCCTTTAAATAGATGTAGCAAAGGGAAGATAGGGAGGGAGCATATTTTTAAGAAAACAAAGTCACTGTTTAGGAAAGAAGAGAGCTCCTCCAATGGAGTTTCTGAATGTTGGAAGAATTTCTGATTGCTCACTGCTTAATATGAGTGAGTAATCCATTTTGAATGGGCACGACCAATCTGGGCTGGTAATGTAAGTCTCATAACTTTGCGATGAATATATAGTGTTTTACCAATGATGTGTTGATGAGGGTTTATATTTTTATGCTTAGGCATTTATGCATGTGATAGATGAATGATAGGACACTGCTTACATCTTCACTGATATCTCTATCAATCTCGCAACCTCGAAGCAGACATGTTAGATGGTTGTGTCAAAGCTTTTCTTAACAGAAATGTGGCTTTGATCTTAATGCAAGAAAGAATGTTCCTTTAGGATGCTATTGGTACTAGTAAATCTTAGAAACTTAAGAACACACGAGAGTTGACTTAAGTGAGCATTAAAGCTGGCACTTTGACTTCATTGGTATTGTCACTGATTCGTTGGACTGTTTTAGGAGCTTACACTACCTGTTCGGCTGTGCTTAGCCTGTTCTATCTTTTAACTGTCATCTATTTGTTATATCCTTAATAGAAGTAGCACTCTTTTGTCTTAACTGACCAACCTCATCAATCAACTTTACTAAGAAGATACCTTTACACACACACTGTTCAGCAACGATTTTCTTATATTATTTTGGATCTCAATCCCTGTGGAGACGATACTTGACTTATCACTTTATTACTTGTATCTAGTACACTTGCTAGAGTCTCATTTTAGGACAACAGTCCCCAAGTTCAGAGACTCAAATACGCGGGGCGTAATTCCTGGGGCACGGGGCGTACTCTGCTGGAAGGATACTTCTCCTCCAAGTTCTTACCAAGAGAGGACCATTACTGTTGGTTTTATTTACTGTTTTGCCACCAACCCTTTATTACTAAACTACCATGGACTCTTTCCTTTCCCATCCTACCCTTCTACTCATGTTTTGCCAAAACCCTATTCATGGGGTTTTAGTCTTTTCTCTTGTTATTTTGGAGAGTATTTAAACTCTCTCCTTTGTAATGTTTAGGGACTTTTTTTGAATTAACACTAAAGAGCCTCCATTGGAGCTTTGATTATCAATCCTTGGGTTTACTCAACCTTCTAGTTTGAGCTAGAGAAGTTTGTATTCTTTGTTGGTTTACGATTAAAACCTCCAGTCGATTTCAATCTACATCAGTTGGTATCAGAGCCGAGTCGTTTTCCTTCCTGGAGACTTCTTCTCGGAAATGGTTCAACCACGTATCACAAACGAAGCCACCGGATCCACGGAACAAAGAGTTGAGGTGTTAGAAGGCAACGTGAAGCATCTAACAGAGTCTCTAAGAACGTTTGAGGAAAGATATGACACGAGTACCCGTGAGATTCTTCTTGCCCTTGAAGAACTAAAGATCGGACACCGCAAAACTCAAGCTCTTCTAACCGGAGAACCCCACCGGCGGCAAGAAGAGCAACCCAGACTTCAACTTGAGTGACAACCCACCCCCACCTCCTAGAAGGAATCATGCACCACAACTACCAATGGGCCCTAGGGTTCAAGAGGTAAAGACGAAACAATCCCGTAGTCATTAGAAATGTGGATAGTGATAGTGATGAGGATTTATTTGATGACTATGATATGCCTATGATTGCTAGAAATATGGGGATTAGAATGAATGATGATGTTTTGAATGATATGCATAGGAATGACATGCATGTGAATGATGTTGTTGGTCCCGCGCATGTGCATGCCGGGAATATAGATATTGTGCATGATAATGTTGTAGGTGGTTATGAGAGGGAGAATGTTGGGTTGAATGATCCGTATAGGGGTCAAGGTAATGAAAGAGGCGGATATGGGAGAGAGCCGAATTTGAGAAGGGCATATGGGGGGTAATTTTGAGCGGGATGATGCTTTTAAGTTAAAAGTGGATTTACCGTCGTTCGGGGGAGAACTCGACATAGAGGGTTTCCTTGATTGGTTGTTAGAGGTGGAACGGTTCTTTGATTATATGGGAATACCGGAGGATCGAAAAGTCTGTTTAGTAGCTTACCGGTTGAAAGGAGGAGCTTCGGTTTGGTGGGATAATATGAAGGAATGGAGAAGAAGATGAGGAAGGGAGCCGATTAGATCTTGGCTTAGAATGAAATCGATGTTGCCGGAGAGGTTTCTACCACCCGACTACGAGCAATACATTTACAGTTCTTATCGGAATTGCTCACAAGGTGCAAGGAGTGTGCACGAGTACACCTCGGAGTTCTTGCGGCTTTCGGCAATGGCTAACTTTTCGGAAACCGAAAGCCAAAAGACTTCAAGGTATCTTGAAGGATTGAGGTACAACATCCAAGACCGGATTGGAATGCAAATGGTGATTCGGGTGCAAGACGCCTGTAATTTAGCATTAAAGGCCGAGGCACAGTTGAGTTTGAGGGGACGTGAAGGCTATAGGAGAGCCGAGACTGAAGGTACATATGGAGGGAAAGGAGATCCCAAGGGGATTGATAAGGGCAAGGGTATTGCAAGTTCAAGCGATCCCAAGGCGCCAAGTGCGGGAAAGGCACCTAGTGGAGATGTGAGGCCTTTTAAGGCGACACAACCCCCTAGGGGCAACAACCCCTATGTGAGACCGGCTCCATTCAAATGTTTCCTATGCAATGAGCCGGGTCACCGTTCTAATGAGTGTCCCAAGAGGAGAAGTGCCAACATGGTTGAGCGGTATGAAGATGATGATGAGTACGAAGATGAAGGGGATGTTTGTTGTGACCCAATTGATGATGATTATGAGGGAGAGTATGAAGGGGGGCAAACCATACATGTTGTGAGAAGACTCTTGATCTCGAGTAGAGTGGAGACGGACCAAAGACATCAATTGTTCCGAACTTGATGTCTAGTGCAAGGGGTGAAATGTAATATGATCATCGACAGTGGCAGCCAAGAGAACATCATTAGCGACATCGCAGCTAAGAGGTTTGGGTTAGTGATTGAAGCACACCCTAGTCCGTATAGTGTGGGGTGGATCAAGAACGTAGGAGAGCTGAAAGTCACTCAAAGGTGTAGGGTACCTCTTGAGATAGGAGAATACCGGGATGATGTCTATTGTGACGTTGTGGAGATGGACGCTTGCCACCTATTATTGGGACGTCCATGGCAATTTGATAGGGATGCGACCCATGCCGGAAGAAAGAACACCTATTGGTTTGTGAAGGATGGGATTCGTTATGTGCTCACACCTCTTGTAGGGGAATCCAAGACTAAGGAGAAATCTACTTTGATCGTTTGCCTAACTCACAAGGTGTTTATCAACGGGTGTGAGGAAAGTCAAACGGTCTATGTAGTGATGGTGAAATCTAGTACACCATCGGAGAGGGTAGGTAGCGAAGGGGAAGAAGTTCCGGAAGAAGTCGGGAATTTGCTTAATGAGTTTCGTGATGTGTTCCCGGAGGAGTTACCATATGGGCTACCACCCCTACGGGACATCCAACACCATATCGATCTTGTGCCGGGAGCTAGCTTGCCTAGTCTACCTCATTATCGGATGAGTCCCAATGAGAGTGAAGTGATGAAGGAGAAGGTGGAAGAGTTGATAAGAATGGGCTATGTTAGGGAGAGCATGAGTCCATGTGCGGTGTCGGCCTTGTTGACACCCAAGAAAGATGGGTCATGGAGGATGTGTGTGGATAGCCGAGCCATCAACAAGATCACTATTCGGTACAAGTTTTCGATCCCCCGACTTGATGACATGCTTGATCAATTGGGTGGGTCCAAGGTCTTTTCCAAGATTGATTTGAGGAGTGGGTACCACCAAATCTGGATCAAGGCGGGAGATGAATGGAAGACGGCGTTTAAGACGCGTGATGGATTGTATGAGTGGCTAGTGATGCCATTTGGGATGACCAATGCACTGAGCACTTTCATGAGATTGATGAACCAAGTATTGCGTCCGGTGATTGGGAAGTTCGTGGTGGTCTACTTTGATGATATTCTCATCCATAGTAAGACGTTGGAAGAACATGTGGAGCACTTGAGGATCGTACTAGCTTTGCTCCGGGAGAACCAACTCTTTGCCAACACCAAGAAGTATGACTTTGTGATGGAGAGCTTGGTGTTTCTCGGGTATGTGGTCAGTGGGAGTGTATCCGGGTTGATGAAGAGAAAGTTAGAGCTATTCGGGAGTGGCCGACTTCGAAGACCGTTGGGGATATTAGAAGCTTTCATGGGTTGGCTACCTTCTATAGACGGTTCATCCGGAATTTCAGCGCTATTGTTGTTCCTATGACCGAGTGTTTGAAGAAGGGTAGAGGCTTTAAGTGGGGAGATGAGCAAGAGAGCAGTTTCGCCTTGATAAAAGAAAAGCTAAGTACCGCTCCGGTTTTAGCGTTTCCAGATTTCGATAAGCTTTTCGAAGTTGAGTGTGATACGAGTGGAGTAGGAGTTGGGGGAGTATTAATGCAAGAGAAGAGGCCCATAGCCTATTTCAGTGAGAAGTTGTGTGACTCGAGACAGAAGTGGGCCACCTATGACAAGGAGTTCTATGCGGTAGTGCGGGCTCTCAAGACGTGGGAGCACTATCTCATCGGAAAGGATTTTATGTTGTACACCGACCACCAAGCCCTCAAATACTTGGGAAGTCAAATGAAACTCCAGAGCTCCATGTATGCTAGATGGTCCGCTTTCGTGGATAAGTTCCCTTACCAACTTCTTCACAAAGTGGGTCAACAAAATAAAGTGGCGGATGCCTTGAGCCAAAGGATAGCTCTCCTGAAAACAATAGCCTTGGAGTTAGTGGATTTTGAGCACATCAAGGGAGAGTATGAGGAGGATCCAGACTTTGGGCTTGAATGGGAGAAGTGTAAGAAGGGTACCGAAGAGAGTGGATATCAGTTAGTGGATGGGTTTCTCATGAGGGGTAGCCAATTGTGCCTTCCAAATACGTCCATACGAGAAAGAGTGATCCGAGAGTTACATGGAGGGGTGTTGGGGGGACACTTTGGAAGGGACAAAACCTTTGAAGCGGTTAGCTCCCGTTACTATTGGCCTAGAGTAAGGAGAGACGTGGCATACATCGTGGAGCGATGTGAGGCGTGCCAAACCTCCAAGGGGCATGCTACTAATGTCGGATTACGTATGCATCTCCCAATCCCGGAGACTATTTGGGAAGACCTCTCTATGGACTTTGTGTTGGGGCTGCCGAGGACTCAACGGGGTATGGATTCCATCTTTGTAGTAGTGGATAGATTCTCAAAAATGGCCCACTTTATCCCGTGTAGGAACACTAATGACGCCACCGCCATCGCCAAGTTGTTCTTCCGTGAGGTTGTGAGGCCACATGGGGTCCCAAAGAGTATAGTGTCGGATAGGGACATGAAGTTTGTAAGCCACTTTTGGCGGACTCTTTGGGCCATTCTTGGAACCACATTGAAGTTTAGCACCACGGCTCACCCCCAAACGGATGGACAGACCGAAGCGGTAAATCGGACCTTGGGAAATTTATTGAGAAGCAAATGTCGAGATAAACCCAAGATGTGGGATTATATGCTCGTCCAAGCTGAGTTTGCCTACAACTCCACCGTGAGTTCCACTACCGGGAAGTCCCATTTCGAGATAGTATACACCAAAGCACCCAACCATTCACTTGATTTGGGCGAGGTTCCTGTTGAGCGATTTCCGCAAGTGCACGGTTTCGCTTGTAGTAATAAAAATATCGATCCCACAGGGATACGTTTTTTAACGAAAAAACTTATTTTTTGAATCTGTTAATTTCGAACTAGTTAGATTTACTATTAAATGTAAATGAAAAGTGAAAATTGGTTTAATTGAATTTAGGAAATTTGTTTAATTGAATTTGTGAACTTTGAGTATTTGAAAATGCTGGAATAAGATTTTATATTTAGAATAAATCGATTGTTAGAAAGGTCTTCTGATTTTAAGGATGAATTTTACAAAACAGGAACATTTAGAACTTTTTAGAAAAACGAATGAATTTATTCATTTGCATTAAGCAAAGAAAACAACTTAAACTTTGTATCAATTATGATGATGAAATAAATGACAGAACCTCTAATTAATTGGCTTTGAACGCGACAAAACCCTTTCGGGATAGTTGCCCTTACTCAAATTAAAACTCTTTCGAGATGATAATTTGCCTAAGTGTTCAACAAAGTTTCCTTGTAATGATTTTGAATTCAAGTGCATATTAATGAAAACACTAGCCTCACTTATATTGGATTGGTTACCATAAGTGCTGCATAACGATTTGTCGAATAGAACGGACTTTATTAGATGAAATATAAATTGATACAAGTTTACAGAGAACAAGGAGCATCGAGTTCTTCGAGGGCGTGCAAGTGAAGGTCTTGATCGGTTCCGCTTCCTTGGGTTTCCTAAGAGGTTGTCAGGCTCAGGGGCGAACACTCTACTCAATCTTCTCGCTGTAACTTCGTAATAGGGATTCGGTCGGCCACTACCATGATGCAAACTAAAACTGGAACAATGTCTAAACGCTACTGAGTTGTAATTAAACTATAAACAATATGTGTACCTCATCTTGTTTTGTACAGAATCTAATTTCTAACTCTCGAAATGTGTTTACTTAGAACTTCGACATAAGTTCTACGCTCTGATTCTATATCTATATTATAACATTTCACTGCCCTTTTTCTCAACATCAACTCTTTATTTATAGATGTTGAAGGGTTGTGTTTGAAGTGATGTATCCGTTGGTTAAGAGTCGTGTCCGTTGTGAAAGGACGTCTTTATCCACTTGAACGAACGCGTTTCTTGGATTTTCAGCATGTGTTAAATGCTCTTTGTAAATTTTTTGCACTTACCGAGGATGGTAATCCGCGGCCGTGAATGACGTAGCATTGAGTTGAGCTTCGGACGAAGGGGAGAAATAGCTATACCACGCGTGTCGCGGCCGCGGGTTGAGGATCCACTGTCGCGGCCCGGTGATTTTTCTCACTTCTTAGCTTTCATTCGTGTCTTCGACTTGCCGCTTTCGATTTACGTCGTCTTTGACTCCTTTTGTAGGGTTTTTCTTCTGTTTTAGATCATTTTTTGTTCCTATTTGGATTTTACCAAATATTTAGGTACCTTGCAAGAAAGAAAGATATTCGAGAGTAAAAGTAATCTAAACAGATATAAATAACACGAATTTGTAATAAAAATGATGTAAATGTTAATGATATTTTAGGTATATTTTGGGCTTAACAAATCTCCACACTTAATCTTTTGCTAGTCCCGAGCAAAATTTCACTGAATTTATTCCTTAATTAATCTCTTTATGAAAATAAAACATATATCTTTGTGTTTACCTTTTAAATTAGTTAAGCCGAAAAGACTAACTTTGCATGGCAAATTTATACACAAAATATCAAACTAACTTAGTATAAGTACGATATATCATTCGTCTTGTATTTCAATGTTTAAATTGAAGTATTCGGGACGATGTAAGCACGCATGTTATTGAGTCTTTCATCTCAAGGCATTTCAAAGCACCAAATTTCCTTTCCCAAACTTGAATTATTATATATGAGTATTAAGTTTAATTTATTTGCTTAGTTACGCCCGTGATAAGGGTGGTCTCGATCGTAACTTTATATGCATTTGTTTTGTGTTCGCTTAAGAGGTACCGACCATGCCATGGGTGGACGCATTCGTTACTTTAAACTTTAAACACGCTTAATTTTTCTTATTTAAACGTTCCTTTCATACCTCGATTGTGATAAGGGTGGTCGCAACCGTGGCCAAAAGTACGCTTTATTTATTAATTTCTTCCCTTTCATACCTCGATTGTGATAAGGTTGGTCTTAATCGTGGCCAAAAGTTAAGAATACGATTTATTGATTATAACTTGGGAAAAAGAAAATTAGCACATTCATCCTATATTGACTTAAAATTCAACATGTATTATGGCTATAGTTTCCTTAAAAACTTCAATTGGTGTTAATGTAAGACAAAATCAAAACCGAGCTAAAAATTGTTAGTTCAATTTAATGCCTATAAACCTAATTGAAAATTTAAAATAAGATTTATTATATCATGAATTTCATGATATGAAATAGAGATTGAAAATAAAGAATTTATTACTTAAATACATTCACTCGAGACAATTTTTACTTAAAATCGTGTCGAAGATTTGTGAAAAATTTGAAAAATATTACCCGTATAGAAATATTTATTTCTATCGATAATGATAACCTAAAAATAATCATAAAAATTTTAACTTATGATTAATTTATAAATGTAAAAATGATATTTCATAAAAAATGTTAACTTTTTTCATTTGTTGCAATATACTTAAAAGTGTTGCAATATACGTTGCATTTTGTATTGTTGAAAACAAGTGTTGCATACATTCATTCGTTCATTTATTCGTTTGTATAAAAATGATATATGTATATATCTCTTCCCAAACTTAAATTGGACCATGTCCTCATTGGTGCAAAAATGGAGATAAAACGTTAAAGATAAAACAAACGGAAAGAAATGAAAGATATAGCAAAGAAAACAAGCATCATAAAATTAAATTAAAACTGAAATTGTACGAAACATAAGAAAATAAAATGTACGAAACTGAAATGAAAACAAGATAAGATAAAAATAAAAGATAAAACCTAAGCATGCGACGGGGAATCCGGAGGTGTTGGTGAAGTTTCCACATTTCGGCGTCGGAAAAACGAAAGCATCCGATGCCGAGTCGATCTATGCGCACGCCTCAAAGAATTGAGGTTGTCATTCATCACCATGTTGTTCTCCACCAAATCATCAATCCGTAAATTCATTTGTCGATTATTGGCATTGATTTGGTTCAAAATTCTCCTTAAATCCACCGGATCATTATCTTGTGTTGCTTGGGCTTGTGGGGCATCTTCCGCTCCGTCCTCTGCTCCTTCTCCCTCGGTACCTACATTATGAGAACTAGAAGCACCTCCACCCATAGTGCCACGAAGATGAGCAATACGGGTAGCATAAGAAATAAAAACCGAAGGAGCCGCAGAAACCAACAAATGAGCCCGCTCAAGAGCCGCAATGTCCAAAACCGGAACATATCCATGGTAGGTGGACATATCAAAAGTAGCCAATTCATCCCGTGCTCCCAAAACAATAGCGGTTATGAAATTACCGAGAGGGACTTGAGTGGTATGAGCCCTCGAAGCACGATATAAATTGTCAAAAATCATTCCAATGCTATCAACCCGTAAACCCTTGAACAAACAATCCCAAACAAACAAATCCTGGACTTGAATCTTCGAACTCTCAACACGACCAAAAAGTGAAAAACTCAAATACTTGTGAAAGAAGAACACACAATTGTCCTTAATCAACTTGCTTGAAGTGTTTTTAGAATCAAAAGAAGTTTGGTCGGAAAGAGTTTGCCAAAAAGAGTTATTGTCAAAATCCCGAGGCTTATCATAAAAATCACTAGTAGGGAAACCAAACATGTTACCCATAGCTTCATAATCAACGGTATAGGTGACACCATTATTCCGAAAAGAAATTTCAGTCCTCTTTTTGTTCATCGTCAAAGTAACCAAAAATTCAACCATATACTCTTGAATTTGTGGAAAACGCATAGAAGCAAAAGTTTCCCATCCCAAAGTTTCAATAAAAGCAGTAATTTGTGTAGTGAAGTTCAACTTCCTTACCGAATCAAAGTCAAGAAACTGCATATCCACGAACTTACGATTGGCGTTTGAAAAGTGCTTGAAACGTCCAACTTCTTCTTCAGAATGAATGTCGAAATAAGCCCCGCAACTAATCCTTAGGCGATTAGCCTCAGTGACAGCCGGCTTGTGTCCAACACGCTTTGCTCTAGGCATGGTTATGGTGTTTAGGGTTTAGATGAAAAAGATGAAAAGAGAGAAAAGCTTGAGGTTGAAGATGAAGTAGAAGTGTTGTATGTAGACTTGAATTGAAAGGGGTAAGTGATTAAAAAGGGTAATGATGAAATTGGGAAGAGTAAAAGTGAAGTATTGGGAAGAGGTAAGAGTAGGGAATTGGTTAAAATTGGAGGTGGTGTAAGGTTTGTGTAAGGAATAGGTATATATATAGGGTTTGAAGAGGAAGTTTAATAGGTAGAGTAGGAATAGGAAGAGTAATGAGTATAGTTGGAATAGGAAGAGGTGTAAGTAGAGGAGGAATAGGAAGAGTAATAGGTAGAGGTTGAATAGGAAAAAGGTTGAAAATTAGGCCAAAAATCCGGAATTGGAGTTGCCTTTAACACGCATATCGCGGTCGTGGATGTGTATCCGCGGCCGCGGATCGCGTTTTTCAGCCAATTTTTTCTTTGAATTGTTGTGGGAATTTGCTGAAGTTACCGAGAAATACACCATTCGCGGCCGCGAATCGCGTTTGGCAGCGAATTTTTTTGTCTGAATTTGGAGTAAATTTGCTGAAGTTACCGAGAATCCATTAATTCTCGGCCGCGGATCACCTCGTGGCTACCCAAATCTGCATATTAACTCCTATTTGTGTAATTTCTTTGATAAATTTGATCCTGTACTCCTGGACAATGTAATCTGTACTTAAGAACATAAATGTAAAACATTAAATGATAAGGAAAACCAAAGGTTTATCCTTATTAATGGAAAAATAAATGAAAAATGCTTTAATTAATGGATGTTAAATTAAGAATAGGAAAGGTTTGGAACTAAAATTAATTGAAGCATTTATGTGCATGTATTAATGTAAGTTAAATGAATCTTTATTTAAGGAATTGAAACTTAGTTATTAATCATTTAATTAGTAATGAATGGATTAAGTTTGCATTTAATAAGTGCATTAGTTTAGAATTATGGAATTAAATGTTAGTTTAACCAAATAATCAAAAACAGGAAATAATGCAAAAGAGAAAGATTTTTATTGAATAGAAACATATTTACAAACAAACGAAACAAAAGCTATTATAAAAATTCGTCCCTTTCAATCGGGATTTTCTTAGCCCTATAGCGTTCTATTTTCAACTGCACGAAGGCTTGACGTTCTTGTGCAGAAAGAAAATTGGGTCCTGATCGAAATACTCGTTTCACTAGACCTTCATATTCTAAAAACTCATAGTCTAGCATTGGGAAAGATTCAGCATCACTCCAAGGAACAGAAATACTTCCCTTGGTCCCTAGAATTATTCCACATACAATATTCCCGAATCCAACCTTCTTAGCCTTGGATCTAGATGCGGCAACAAGACCCTCCATCAGAATTTTTGAAGAATCAACCACGTTGCCTTGAAATATATCGCCAAGGACATAAAGATCAGATTCTTGGACGACACTACTGAATGTGCGACCGAACAGGCTGTGACTCAGAAACTTATGCAAATATAGCATAGAGTTGGAATAGAAAGACTTATTATAGGCAAGTTTTGGGTGGAAAGGCCAGATGCCGGTGAGCATTCGCCAAATATCAGTGGACGTCATATCTCTTCCATGATGACGTTTGGTAGTATCCTTCAAGGGAAAACCAAACCAAGCATGTAATTCTGGATATCCAAAAGTGAAAGTTTTGCCATCCCGACGAAAACTAAGACGCACCCGACGCTTGTTAACAAAGCGAACCGTACAGAAGAACTCTAATATCCAGTCTCCAATTATAGGAAACTTCATATCAACAAATCTGGTCCATCCTAAACGTTCCATGTAGCGACTCATATCTTCTTTAATTCCCAACTGATCGTTAAGAAAGTCATCCATGTATAGCATTCCGACAAAGAATGTGTATCGAAGCCTCAAGAAGCGCCTTCCCTCATCATGATTGAAAATGGGAAAGTTACATCCGTAACGCTCTGATATATCAACATGCTTATTGCGTGAAGCAATAACTTTCTTAGATGAAGTGTTTGAGGAAGTCATGGTGTTTGGAATGATTAAGGAAGAAAGGTTCTGAACTTAGTTTCTGGATTGTTGAAATGGTAAGAAAATCAGAGATAGTTCTGATAGAGATGAAAAGAAAGTGACAGAAAACGGAACATCTAGAACCTATTTATAAGATCCTAGGACGAAAAGAGGTGTTGTTTTTGAAATGAAAAGGCATGAAACAAACCTTTTTAAAAAAATGAAGAAACTTAACGCTTCGTTTCTGAAGAGTTGCATCTGCTAGAAAAAGGGTCAATTTTTGCATAATTTCCCCGTGTCGCGACCGAGGATGCTGACCCGCGGTCGCGACACACTGATTTCCTTGCGGAAATCAGTTGTCAAAACTCCAAATTTCTGATCCTCTACCGAGAATCCTCATCCTCGGTAAGTTCAGAAATTTTCCTTTCAAGTTGAAATCAGAATTCTCAACTGAGAATCTGAAATCCTCTACAAGTCCAGAAATTTTCCTGGCTACTAATTATACCCAAATTCTCAACTGAGAATTTTAAATTCTCTATAAGTTCAGAAATTTCTTACCTCCTTAAGAATTCTATATATGTGAATCCTCAACTGAGAATTTCAAATTCTCAACTGAGAATCACTGAATTTCTTCTAATTCTCATTAAATTCCTAAAAATTAATTAAAATCATGACTTGTATATATTTTTCTATATCTAAAATTCTAATATAAAATGATATAATCTAAACAAAACAAAAATAAAAATAATAAATAATAAAAACTAACTATTAGAAAAATGAAATGATTTATATGTCAGGAAATCTTGTTACGAAATTAGTTCCTATTTCGGAAATATTTTCGTAATAAATTTTACATCGATTACCGTTAACTTTAAAATGATTACCGTTGATTTCCTCAAGTTCCAAAGAACCATAGTCGAATGTTTTGACGACTAAATACGGTCCGATCCATCTGGACTTAAGCTTACCTGCTTGTTGTAAATCGAAGTTAAGTTCCTTAATAGCCCAATATTCTTTGTTGTACCTCAAATGGTTTGGTAATTCTTTAAGTTCTAATTTAGGTGGAACTACTACTGAAGGCGGAACTGGTCCATCTTCTCGAATCAAAGGCTCTGGGTCCTTATCTTCTAATTCTTCACCCATTATAGGTTCTATTATTTCTTCTCTTTGAACAATTTCATTAACACATTCTTCAACTAAATCAAGCTTCATACAAGCGAAATCCTCCATAGGATATTTCATTGCTTGATTCATATCGAACTCGATCTTATCGTCACCTATTCTTAAAACTACTTTTCCTTCCGACACATCAACTAGAGCACGTCCCGTGTTCATGAATGGTCGACCAAAGATTAGCGGACAATTAGCATCATAAGCAAAATCTAAGATAACAAAGTCAGTAGGAAAAATAAATTTGTCAACTTTCACCAAAACGTCTTTAATTATACCATATGGTCTTTTAGTGGATTGATCCGCTAATTGCAAAACCATATTGGTACGCTTGATGTCTTCTTCTAAACCTAATTTCTCAAAAATAGACAATGGCATCAAGTTTATACTAGCTCCTAAATCACAAAGACAACTTGGGAATTCCATATTTCCCAATGTACACGGAATGGTAAAGCATCCGGGATCTTTGAGTTTAGTAGGTAATTTGCTTGATACTATCGAACTACATTCTTCAGAAAGTGAAATAGATGAAATTCCTTCCCAACTAATCTTTTTTGAGATTAAATCTTCAAGAATTTTCCATAGTTAGGAATTTGCGTAATTGCATCCATGAATGTTAAATTTATATGCAAATTTTTAAGTTTATCTAAAAATGATAAAAGTTGTTTATCATGGTCCTTATTTCGGACCCTGTGTGGAAAAGGTGGTTTTGGTACAAAAGGTTTTGGATTAGAGTCAATTGGCGTATCTTTTTGTTTTAATGTATCTTCTTTGGATTTTGGTAA
Source organism: Euphorbia lathyris (assembly GCF_963576675.1). Classification (NCBI taxonomy): domain Eukaryota; kingdom Viridiplantae; phylum Streptophyta; class Magnoliopsida; order Malpighiales; family Euphorbiaceae; genus Euphorbia; species Euphorbia lathyris. The sequence goes on from NC_088914.1 coordinate 2,204,446, forward strand.
ATCATTTCCAGGTAAAGTTGAATTTTCGGGCATTTCCGGACCTATGTAGTTTTTTCCTGAGCGAAGAGTGATAGCCTTAAAATGCTCTTTCGGATTTTCTTCCATTTGGCTGGGAAGACTTCCCTCTTTGCGAGATGGAATTGATTTAGCAAGTTGTCCAATTTGAACCTCCAAATTATGGATGCTAGATGATTGGTTTTTGATAAGCTGATCGAATTTATTTTCGATCCGTTTAAAACCATCGTCTTGATTACTTACCTTTCCATTCATAGCATCAATAAATTTGTCGATTTTTGAAGATAAAGTGCTAATCGTATCTCTTGTTTGATTTTGATAATTATTTATCCGATATTGATTTGCATTTGCATTATTATTATTATTACCATCTTTCCAGTTAAAGTTAGGATGAGTTCTCCATCCAGGATTATAAGTATTAGAATAAGGATTAGTAGTTTGGTTTTGTCCTTGGACAAAATTTACCTGTTCTATCTCATTCATACCTTCGTAATCAATGTCTCTCTGGATTGGATCATTAGGATCGCATGGTGCCATAAATTTATCAATTTTGTGCGATAAGGCAGAAAATTGGGCTTGTAACATTGCTACAGGATCAAGATTCATTATACCTTTAACCGATGATGTACCTGAGGATGATGGTTTCGCCGTCGGTATATAGCCACGCTCGGCGGGCCACATACTGCTGTTGATTGCCATTTCTTCCAAAAGTTCTCTTGCTTGGGCGGACGTCTTCTTCATAAATAACCCTCCAGACATAGCATCTAATGAACCTCTAGTTGTAGGATTTAATCCATTATAGAATGTCTGCATTAAAAGTGCATCTGGCAGTTGGTGGTGTGGGCATAAACGTTGAAGTTCTTTAAAACGTTCCCAAGCTTCATAAAGAGTTTCATTATCATTTTGTGTAAAAGATGTCAACTCTTTGATGACTCTTGCGGTTTTTGCTAAGGGAAAATATTTTTGTAAAAATGCTTGGGCTAATTGGTCCCAAGTTTCAAATGTTGCAGCAGGCATAGAAGTTAACCAAATTTTTGCCTTATCCTTCAAAGTGAAAGGAAAGAGGCGAAGTTTGATTGCTTCGGCTGTTACATCAGTAATTTTAAAAGTGTCACAAATTTCTAAGAAATTTGTCAAATGTGCATTAGGGTTTTCGTTAGGTAGTCCATAAAACGTTACGTTGTTTTGCAACATATTAAGCAAAGCAGGCTTAATTTCAAATTGATTTGCATTTATACGGGGTCTAACTACACTATTAGTTACACCGGTCATTCCTGGCCTAGCATAATCCATAAGTGTCGGTGGATCGGCCATAATCTCTGGCTGGTCTACTTTGGTTTTTAAGGGTGTTTTGTCTTTGTTTTTGTTGTTTTTCTTGTTTTTCTTAAGTGTTCTTTCAATTTCTGGATCAAAAGGGTCTGGTGGCGTGCCCGAATTTCGCAAACTGCGCATGAACTTGAAATTGTTACACGAGCCAAACTACCTTCAAAACAAAATTGAAAACAAGTATGTTATATAACTGAAAATAAATAAAATATAAAAATTGTATAAAAATAATGTATAAACCTATATTCGAAAATAAAATACGAAAAATAAAAATTTTGTCAAAAATTTTGGCGTTTCCCCGGCAACGGCGCCAAAAACTTGTTGAGCGATTTCCGCAAGTGCACGGTTTCGCTTGTAGTAATAAAAATATCGATCCCACAGGGATACGTTTTTTAACGAAAAAACTTATTTTTTGAATCTGTTAATTTCGAACTAGTTAGATTTACTATTAAATGTAAATGAAAAGTGAAAATTGGTTTAATTGAATTTAGGAAATTTGTTTAATTGAATTTGTGAACTTTGAGTATTTGAAAATGCTGGAATAAAATTTTATATTTAGAATAAATCGATTGTTAGAAAGGTCTTCTGATTTTAAGGATGAATTTTACAAAACAGGAATATTTAGAACTTTTTAGAAAAACGAATGAATTTATTCATTTGCATTAAGCAAAGAAAACAACTTAAACTTTGTATCAATTATAATGATGAAATAAATGACGGAACCTCTAATTAATTGGCTTTGAACGCGACAAAACCCTTTCGGGATAGTTGCCCTTACTCAAATTAAAACTCTTTCGAGATGATAATTTGCCTAAGTGTTCAACAAAGTTTCCTTGTAATGATTTTGAATTCAAGTGCATATTAATGAAAACACTAGCCTCACTTATATTGGATTGGTTACCATAAGTGCTGCATAACGATTTGTCGAATAGAACGGACTTTATTAGATGAAATATAAATTGATACAAGTTTACAGAGAACAAGGAGCATCGAGTTCTTCGAGGGCGTGCAAGTGAAGGGCTTGATCGGTTCCGCTTCCTTGGGTTTCCTAAGAGGTTGTCAGGCTCAGGGGCGAACACTCTACTCAATCTTCTCGCTGTAACTTCGTAATAGGGATTCGGTCGGCCACTACCATGATGCAAACTAAAACTGGAACAATGTCTAAACGCTACTGAGTTGTAATTAAACTATAAACAATATGTGTACCTCATCTTGTTTTGTACAGAATCTAATTTCTAACTCTCGAAATGTGTTTACTTAGAACTTCGACATAAATTCTACGCTCTGATTCTATATCTATATTATAACATTTCACTGCCCTTTTTCTCAACATCAACTCTTTATTTATAGATGTTGAAGGGTTGTGTTTGAAGTGATGTATCCGTTGGTTAAGAGTTGTGTCCGTTGTGAAAGGACGTCTTTATCCACTTGAACGAACGCGTTTCTTGGATTTTCAGCATGTGTTAAATGCTCTTTGTAAATTTTCTGCACTTACCGAGGATGGTAATCCGCGGCCGTGAATGACGTAGCATTGAGTTGAGCTTCGGACGAAGGGGAGAAATAGCTATACCACGCGTGTCGCGGCCGCGGGTTGAGGATCCACTGTCGCGGCCCGGTGATTTTTCTCACTTCTTAGCTTTCATTCGTGTCTTCGACTTGGCGCTTTCGATTTACGTCGTCTTTGACTCCTTTTGTAGGGTTTTTCTTCTGTTTTAGATCCTTTTTCGTTCCTATTTGGATTTTACCAAATATTTAGGTACCTTGCAAGAAAGAAAGATATTCGAGAGTAAAAGTAATCTAAACAGATATAAATAACACGAATTTGTAATAAAAATGATGTAAATGTTAATGATATTTTAGGTATATTTTGGGCTTAACAGTTCCCAAGGGGGAGAAGAAGAGTGTAGACGCACACAACTTGGCCAACGACTATCATAGAATGCACCAAGAAGTCCGACATAGCATTGAGGAGAAAAATAGTCGGGTCAAAACCAATGTGGATGAGCACCGAAAGGATATACAATTTGAGGTTGGGGATGAGGTGATGGTGTACTTGGGGAAAGAACGACTTATACATGCCCCAAGTAGCAAGTTGAGGCCAAGGAAGTATGGTCCCTACCGGATCACGAAGAAAATTAGTGCCAATACGTACCAACTAACCCTTCCCAATTGGCTTGGGAAAATGTCTTCTTCTTTTAATGTGCAGGATTTGAGCTTGTGGAAGCCGGATGGATCGCTGCCAACTAAGGTACCCGAGACGGAGTCAGACTCTTTCAAAGAAGGGGAGAATGATGAGGGCATCCTTCATCCAAGCCCGAGCCCGGAGCTACGAGGCGGAACACGGGAGAATCCACCGAAGGAAGGCGAGAACCAAGATAACCAACAGAGCACGCGGGGCGTGCCTAGCAAGACGCGAAGCGTGGTGATCCCCGTTTCTGAAGGAGTGTCAAGGAGCTCAGGGACGCGGGGCGTCCCGACTAGTACGCGGGGTGCAGGTAACAACTTCGAACGAGAATCACCTCAGGAGGTCAAATACGCGGGGCGTATGCCTAGGACGCCACGCGTAGATTCCAACCCACAAAGACACCAAGTTCAGGAGCTCGACTACGCGGAGCGTAACTCCGGAGGCGCCACGCATAAAGCCCAACCTACGGAACCCCAAAATTCAGGAGCTCAACTACGAGGGGCGTAGTCCCGAAGACGCCACGCGTAAGGAGCATCATCAGGTGTCCCCAAGTTTAGAGACTCAAATACGCGGGGCGTAATTCGTGGGGCGCGGGGCGTACTCTGCTGGAAGGATACTTCTCCTCCAAGTTCTTACCAAAAGGGGACCATTATTGTTGGTTTTATTTACTGTTTTACTACCAACCCTTTATTACTAAACTACTATGGACTCTTTCCTTTCCCATCCTACCCTTCTACTCATGGTTTGCTCAAAATCCTATTCATGGGGTTTTAGTCTTTTCTCTTGTTATTTTGGAGAGTATTTAAACTCTCTCCTTTGTAATGTTTAGGGACTTTTTTTGAATTAACACTAAAGAGCCTCCATTGGAGCTTGGATTATCAATCCTTGGGTTTACTCAACCTTCTAGTTTGAGCTAGAGAAGTTTGTATTCTTTGTTGGTTTACGATTAAAACCTCCAGTCGATTTCAATCTACATCAGAATAATAATTCACGATGTTTGAAACTGTTTTTGACAAATGACGAGAAATACACACTCCACCCAGAATCGATTTTATATTTTTTTTTCCAAGAATGACTTCATGATTTTTCAATAAACTAGATCTATGTGATGATAGAAAAACTCTTATGTTTAGAAAATTATTAAAAGCACCCGGTTCTTTATGTCAAATGGAAGATCTTCCATACATATTTTAGCATGTGTAACATGGTTACATGGACCCTCACATATTATACGATGCCACACTATTTTAATTATTAAACTGGATCACAATACACGTGTCCAAATGTGAATTTGGGGTCCTCCAAGTGACACGGAAGACCGAGTGCTTAATATAAGAACTCATTCTGTTTTTTCATGAAAGAAAACATGATAATATTCATATAGGGAGACATATCACAACTACTCATAAGGGAGAAAGAACAAAAAATAAACTAAATAAAAAAGAAACTACCAAATCTACCATAGTACGTAGATCAATCAAAAGTTATTTAATAATGAAAAAGCAAAACAAAGCAAAGAAGGTTTATCCTCCGAATAAAAGCGGAACAAAAACTCAAAACCTGAATGAAAAAGATGAGAGTTTCTGCAGCTAGACTCACACCAACCCAACTTACTAATGGTTAAAGGATGAAGACTAAATTTAACACTAATATTTAAGGAATGTGTAGATTTAACCTTAACGTACGAAATTGTGCAAAGTTAACCTTAACGTTTCCAAGCAAGATCGATAGACTGATTTTATTTTTTGATCTTACGATAGACTGGTTTTATTGTTATTTAATTGTCACTTCAGACATTCCAAACATCAATTAGTGTACTAGTAACACAATTACAAAAAAAAAAAGAAATTGCTAAAATGCTAACAACTAAACCCGCTACATATAAATTAATCACAATTTTTATTTATCAAAATGTCTACAATATTTACTCTGCTACTAATATAGTTACAAATAACAAAAAAAAAAAAAAACAAATGTATGAAATTGTTTCAATTTATTGATAAACTTGTTTTGATGTGCTAGTTATATAATAGTCGAACCATTTTTTTCAATTTTTTAATAATGTATGACTAAAATTGATCTTCCTTAAAAAAATATTAGGATTAAATTTATACCATTTATATATTAGAGCTAAAGCAGCACTTTTCATAAAATGTCAGGCTAACCTTATCCTAATTATTAAAATAAGTTTTAAACTGCCTAATTTAGGGTGCGTTTGGTTGCTCATTTTTATGCTTTTGTTTGCCTTTTCATTTCGAAAGGGAGAATTTTAGGTGTTTGGTTAGTGACCTCTTTTTTGCCTTTCACACCTGAAAAACAACATTTTACAAAAGTAGAGAATTTCTGCTTTTTGGAAAAACAGTTTTTTTTCCAACAGCAAACAGCAAAATGTAACAGCAAACGGCAACAGCAAACAGCAAACCGTAACAACAAACAGCAAACAGCAACAGCAAACAATAGGTAAAACAAACGGGCCCTTAGTCTTTAATGATTAACATTTATGATGCCATGTTAAAAAAAAATATTCAAAACCTTAAAATTTTAAGCTCATAATTAAAAAAATAAAGGATAAGCCACCAAAATAGCCTAAGGTTTTTAGAAAAATATTAATATGAACTCTAATATGAACTCCATGTATAAAATAACACTAATATATACTTAACGTTTAAAAAATAAGATTAATTTAGACCTCGATAACACTAATATGAACTCCTTGTTAAACGCAGTGAAGTGGGTTCATGATCTGGGGATTAATTTGGTAGTATTCGAGATAGACTCGCTGGAAACTGTTAACGCAATACATTCTAACCGAGAAGATTTATCTGAGTTTGGGGACATTGTATCCCAATGCCGGTCAGCCTTACTCCTAAACAGTGGGTTTACCATCCGCTTTATTAGAAGACAAGCAAACAGCTTTGCCCATGCTTTAGCTTGGGCAGCTAACCATCATGCTAGTCTAACTTTTTTTGATGAATTATCAGGTTTTATTTCCGTTTCTGTGTTGAACGTTTGCCGTTCTTTGGCGCATTAATGAAATTTACCTTCAAAAAAAAAAACAAAATGTAATACGCCATTTATATTACTCCGTTAAGTTCTGATTTTTCTCTTCACGTATAATTGATAGAACTTAACGGAGTAATATGCTGACGTGTCACGTTCTGTTATCGAATCCTAAATTGGTACTCTTTTTTAAACGCTAAGTCTATATTGGTGCTATTTTATACGTAGAGCCTAAATTGATACTTCCCCAAAAATCATAGGCCTATTTTGATACATTGTTCCTGTTTGATAAAAAAAAAAATTGGTATAAAATTAGAGGTTTGAGCCACTTTAGAGGTTTTGACTAGTCAAACCTCTAAGAGCATCCCCAATACAAGCACCCTTCAAAGTTGCCAAAACTTAACACATAATCTCAAAATATATTATTTTATTTTCTCTCTCATCCACATCACCTTTAACAACTTAAAAAAAATACCCCAATATTAAAAACCTCTAAAAGTTATCACTATGATCTCATAAATCATTATTTTATACATAATTTATTTTAATAATAAATATTGCTATAAAATTCCACCAATTGTAGACGACTAAATCATTTTTTTATATTAAAAAAGGAAAATGTAAGGGTGTCAAAGATTGATAATATTATCATAATTATTTAAGCAACATTTGTTACTACCATAATTACTACCATTTAATCTCAAATAAAGGCTTTATCATATTTTTATAGGTAATTAATTTATTAGTCCCTATATTTTGATAAAATATACTGTTTAGTCCCTGTATTTTAAAAAAACACACGGTAAAGTCTCTAACGTTTTTTTCGGTGAACTGTTTAGTCCCTAACGTTTTTCTCGATGAACTGTTTAGTCCCTGCTGTTAGGCTCTCATGAAGATTCTGTTAGTCAATTTATATTTGTGTTCTTGTTTTTCTTTATTTTCCTTTCCTTTAAACTCTAATGCATCTGAAATCAACTTTGAGTGTTTTTTTTTCTTGATTTTCTTCTTAATCGTTCAAATTCATAAGCATTGGGTCTGTTCTTTTTCTTGTTCTCCATACAAATAGCTTCTTCTTCTAAATTGGATTTCCTCTTCTGAAGTTTGAAGGTAAATAGTAAAGGGTAATTTAATCATTTCCGAAGTCATAAACGGTAAAAAATTTAACAAACAGACGAAAGGACTAAACAGCTCACTGAAAAAAAGGTTAGGGACCTTACCATGTGTTTTTGAAAATACAGGGACTAAACAGTGTGTTTTGTCAAAATATAGGGACTAATAAATTAATTACCCTATTTTTATTTGTCATTTATATAAGGGTAAATAATTTATTAGTCCCATGGTTTTTACCTAACACACTGTTTAGTCCTTCTATTTTGAAAAACACATTTTAAAGTCCATATCTTTTACCAATATTAACCCTTTGGTCCTTTTGTCTAATTTTTTTAGACTTGTAACCGTTATATTTTAGCATAAATAGACATATATAAAATAACAGAGTAATATGGTCAACTTGTATTGTACTGTGGTTGTCCTAAAAGCTAAGATATGTTCGGTTAAAAATATAAAAAAAATAGATAAAAGGACCACAGGGTTAATATTGGTAAAAGATAGAGACCTTAAAATGTGTTTTTCAAAATAGGGGGACTAAACAGTATGTTAAGTAAAAGCTAAGGGACTAATAAATTATTTACCCTTTATATAAATAACTATTAGCAACCATATCAAACCAACTAATTAAATCAGCTAACAGCCATTTGCCAAACAATATCATTATTCCATAAATAAATGAATTAGTTAAACCGTCAATTATAATTAACAAACTCCAAAATCTAAAGCAAAATCAAAACATTATGCACAAAATAGTGTAAGTAAACTATAAATTAAGCTCATTAATTAAGTTTTGTCCCATCTCCTACCTAGAATATGCATTTGTCTTGTAGTTGAAGATAGGCAGAAGTAGTATATATTATAGTATAGAATTAAAATTTTAATAAATATTATAAAACTTAGATATATAATATCATATACTTTTTTTTTTTTTTTTTGAAACAAAGATGAAATTCATTCCTTAAAACAAATCAGCAACAATAGACTCCTGCAACCAAACCGGGGCAGAAAATGACACAAACTCGCTAGCATTAGACAAGGCATGTCGTGCAACGACATGAGCTCCCTTGTTCGCTAGGCGTGGGGAGAAAGACACTTTGTAATCGTGTCGACAATTTAACAAAGACTTACAATCCTGAATAATTGATCCATAAACTGACAAGTCTGGATCAGACGAATTGACACTATTAACCACAATCAAGGAGTCACTCTCAAACAACACATTAATACAATTAAGATAAATGCACCAATGCATTGCATCCCGAAGGGCTAACGCTTCAACTTCCCTGATATCTTCAACAATTGGGATTAGGCGACTACGGCAAGCCATAAAAGAACCATCAGAGGATCTAAGCAAAGCTCCCACCCCACTCCGGGCCTCAGCTTTAAAGGTAGCTGCGTCACAATTGCATTTGACAAAGCCAAGAGGGGGGCAAGACCAACTAGTGTCTCGTACCTGTGCCGCCATTTGTCGCGGTGTGTGCGCGTGGTGATATGGAACCATGCTGGCATTTACGGTTGCATTGTTGGTGACGGTAGGAGGTGGCCGATTCTGCGTAGGGGTGCAGGCAAAGGCCTGGCCAACTGCCTGAGGACCTAGGATCGGACGGTGCTGTGCAATGGGGTCATCAGCGTTTGCCGTTGAGATCATAGGCGGATGACTGGCCGCAATCGGCAGATTCTTCAGCTGGGCCTGGTGCCACACAGCAAGATAGTGCTTCGCAAGAGAGATCGCCGTTTCTGAAAGTTGGACTTTACTCTCCCAGACTATCTGATTCCTTTGATTCCAAATAACCCACAATGTCATGGCCATCTTGGTTATTGTGTCTGCATCATTGGACAAGAGGACCTGCAAAATAGAACCCGTTAGATAATCAGGTTGGAATAAATCCGTATTGATCCCAGATAGGTTCCAACATTCCTGGACGTATACACAATCCACAAAGAGGTGGTGGTCATGCTCAGTATCAGAATGACAGAAGGGACATTGCAATGGGATTAACAACCCTCTCCCTGCCAGTCTATGTCTAGTAGCCATGCAACCCGAGGCCAACTTCCAAAGAAACATTCTAACTTTTGGGGGGACATGCATCTTCCAAATTCTACTCCACCCTTCCTCCTGGATCACACCACCATAATCCTCACAAAGAGTTTTGTAGCCTGATTTACTAGTATACATGCCATTTTTGGTAAAGTTCCACATTGGTCCATCCTCAACTTCTCTAGTTGGCAATACCATCCTACACACAATTCTGGCATCTGCCTCATTCAACAATTCTTCTACCTTCCCTCTATCCCACATCTTCCTACCAGGAATGAACAAATCAGCCACTTTTGTATCATCCTGCTGCATAATATCATCCCCCTGAGCCCTGAATGGAGCCGTAGTATTTACCCAAGGGTCTTTCCATACAAAAATTGACTTGCCATTCCCAATTCTCCACCGAACTCCCAGTCTCAGTACCTCAATGGCTCTCCAAACACTCCCCCAAACAAAACTAGGATTATTGCCTAATTTGGAGGAAAAGAAGGGATCCCTAGGGAAATATTTAGCTTTGAACATTCTTCCCACTAAAGAATTTGGATTAACCACTAACTTCCAGGCTTGTTTGCCTAATAAGGCCAAGTTGAATTTTTGGAGGTTCCTAAAGCCCAAGCCACCCTCTCTCTTATCCCTACAGAGCCTGTCCCAGCTCTGCCAATGAATCGATCTCCTACCCCCTGGTTTCATACCCCACCAAAAAGAATTCATTATCTTCTCCAAATCTAGACAAAGGGATTTAGGCAGTTTAAAGACACTCATACAAAAAGTTGGCAGGGCCTGCGCAACTGCCTTAATTAGCACTTCCTTACCAGCCGCCGAAAGAAATCTAAAGGTCCATGCACTCAACCTCTTCCTAAGTCTATCTTTGAGAAAACTGAAAATTGCCACTTTAGACTTCCCAATTAATGAGGGGAGACCCAAGTAGCGACCAGTATCTAGAGGATGAAAGACCTGGAGAGAATTACATACCTCATTACGCAGATCCATTCCTACATTTGGACTAAAGAAAATCCCTGATTTTTGCAGGTTGATAGCCTGGCCAGATGCTGCCTCATACTCAGATAGGATCAACCCCACTTTATTACACTCATCCATAGAGGCCCTGAAAAAAAGGAAGCTGTCATCTGCAAAGAACAAATGTGTGATAGTAGGAGCATTCCTCGCGATAAGGCATCCATGGAGGGATCCCTCCTCCACCGCCCTTGTAATCAATTTAGATAAGACTTCGGCACACAGAATAAATAGGTACGGCGACAGAGTGTCACCTTGTCTCAGGCCCCTACCAGGTGTAATTGGCCCCACAAACGTACCATTAAGTGACACAGAGTATTCCACAGTAGAGATACACAACATAATCCACTCAATCCACATCTCAGGAAAGCCTAATTTTTCCATGACAAGTCTCAGGAAGGCCCAATCCACCCTATCATAGGCCTTGCTAATATCCAATTTTAAAGCCACCTCACCAATTCTACCCCTATTCTTTCTCTTCATAAAGTGTAATGACTCAAAAGCCACCATGATGCTGTCAGAGATAGACCTGCCAGGGACAAAAGCAGATTGAGACTCAGATACCAAGGAAGGTAGCACAAGTTTGAGCCTATTAGCTAGGACCTTGGCAATCAGTTTGTACAACACATTACAAAGGGAGATAGGGCGAAAATCTTTCATACCCTCAAGCCTGTCAACTTTGGGAATAAGGACAATTATAGTGTCATTTAAATGCGGTGGAAATTCTTTGCGATCCAGATAGCCTTTACAAGCATTAACAATCTCAGTTCCAATCAGGTCCCAAAAATGTTGAAAGAAACCTGGATTTAGCCCATCAGGACCAGGGGATTTATCAGGTCCCAAATATCATATAATTACTTGTAGCTCAATAACCAAAAGAGAAAGACAAAAATAATAAATATTAGTAATTCAAAAGAAAAGTGAGATTTTCATAGGAGAAATGAGAGGAGAGCACCCGTGTGTTCTTGGAAAAAGTACTTTAAAATATACAGAGACATTTCCAAGAAAACTTTGTTTTCTTCCTTCCACTTTTGCTTAAAAAATCAAGGTTTTTTTTTTTTTTTTTTTTTTTTTTTTTTTTTTTTGCTATTTATCGTCCTAAATTATTTATCATCGTTTTTATTTGGACAATTTTACCCGCATAAAAAAGTTTCAAAACTGGGAAAAAAAAATTTGAGAAAAAATTTCAAAATTTGGTCTAAATGGATGCGGCCCGCCCCCCATGAGTCGGATGCCGCATCCGCCCCCACCATGGGCCGAGCGGATACCGCACCCATTTAGGCCAAACTTTGAAATATGAAAAATCGTAAAAAATTTAGTGACGAAAAATACTAAATCGTACAGTTTTTTTTGTGACGAAAAATACAAAATCGTCATGAAAAATTTGTATTATTTCCACGAATTCTTTGATAAAAAAATGTAAATTTTAATGTTTCCGACTTTTAATCATCCATTTTCGGGGTAAATCAATGGGTAAATAATTTATTAGTCCCCTATTTTTTTTATCTAATACAGTGTTTAGTTCTCCTATTTTGAAAAAACACATTACAAGATTCCTATATTTTGTTATTAACTTTTTGATACTTCTGTCTATTTTATTTTAGATTTTTAACCATTATATTTGGCATAAACAGACACACAAAAAATAACAGACTAACATGATCATTTTGTATCTACTATGGTTGTCCTGAAAGCTAAGATATGTTCGGTTAAAAATCGAAAAAAAACTAGACAGAAGGATCAAATGGTTAATATTGACAAAAGATATGGATCTTATAATATATTTTTTCAAAATAGAGAGACTAAACAGTGTGTTTGGTAAAAAAGTAGGGGACTAAATAAATTATTTATCCAAAATCAATTGGCTATTTAACTTTATGATAATTTATCAATGTTACCGCAATCGGACAGACATCAAATTGGATTTATAGTTAGATAATGAGTGACTTGATCGGACTGGATGATTTATATTAATGGAACCGAATGACGTAATAAATATATAAATAATATTAGGGTAAAGTTTAAAAAACTCATGTGTTTTCACATTTTTTCAAATTGGTACCTGTAAAAAAAAATATTGTCCGAACGGTGACTGGGTTTTCTTTTGTGATCATGAGATAACTGAATTTTTTTTTTCGTTTTACTAGAAACAATGATCTCAAAATTAAAACGAGCATTGACGACCTCAAATTGAAAAATTCAAAGACGTGATGATATTCTAAGCAATATTAATTCTTCGATTTTTTAATTTTAAGGTCATATAGGTATTGTTTGGTGATGAGAGAGAAAGTGAATGTTTAGAGAGAGAGAACTCTGAAAATGATGATTTTGGAAAATAAAAAATTTGGTTCCTTAGTAAATGTGGTACTAAACAACTTTAATTCTTGAGATTTTTCATTTTGAGGTTGTTAACAATAATTTTTACAGTGTCAATACCAAATTATCTTCTCTTTCCACGTATAGTTGATAGAACTTAACGGAATAATATGAATGATGTGTCATGTTCGGTTATCGAGATCTAAATTGATACTTTTTTTAAACGTTAAACCTACATTTATGTTATTTTGTATGTGGAGCCTAAATTAATATTTTCTCATCCACAGGTCTATTTTGATACATTATCCCTTGTTTAATTAAGGCTTAATACATCATTTGCCCCATGAACTTGTCCAAAAAGCTTGATTGGCTCCCTGAACTTTCAAAGTATTTTGATAGCCCCTGAACTTGCGTAAAATGTAATCAATTAATCACTCGGTTGCAAAAAAAAGTAAATTAAATGCGGAAGATATATTGCACGTGTCACGTCTGTGTCTAAAAATTATTCGATATAGATTTTAGAGTATTAATTAATTACGATTTTAAATATACTATTAAGTTTAATTTAATGGTCTTAGATGTAAATTAAAAGTTTTGGGTAACTTTTAAAAAAAGTATAATCAATGAAGACTTTTTATTATAATTAGCACATTCAATATATTCCAGAAAACCGAATTTAGTTATGCCATTAAAATAATAATAATAATAATAATAATAATAATAAGCTTATGTTATTGTGCACACAAATAAATATATAAATACATGTAAAATGACTTGTTCAACAAGTGCCATTAATCTAATTTCATAAAATGACACATAGAAGAGAAATGGCACAATAATAATAATGGAATACATGTTGCATGACACATTATCTATTACATGTCAAGATTTAACTACTCCAAAATCCAAATGTCAATATTTCAAATATACAAAGTACATATGTCACAAGTAAATTCCATATATCAATATTTTAATTAAAATACATACTTCATTCTAGGAAGAATTTTTGGGGAGGTATATCAACCCTATGTATAGATATGGGAAGAAAAATGGGATCATAAAGATGGAAAACGAGGGGGTTTCGGTAATCGACGATGACGTTTTGGGTTAGCTGACGATGGCGTTTTTGAATTAGCTGTTAGCGGATCACACCGCCACATTTTCGGTGACCGACGATGACATTTCGGTAACTGTATTTTAGATTTAAATTATTTTTTTAAAAATGTTATAGGTATGATTTTGAGTAAGTTAGGTTCCATTTCGTTAAATTTTAACATGTTTATAAGTAGTAATTTATCAAGTCTATATTTTACTAATAAAAAAATAAAATTTAAAGAGTTGTCCTTTAGATTTATCGAAGTGAAAGTTTGATTGGGTATTAAGGCTTTTAGCAGCGCCACGAATTTAGAGATAAATCGGTCCAAATTAACAACGTCGGTTTAAATTACTATTTTAGATATCAAAATAGACCAATAAAAAATAGTTGAATAAAAATAGTGATTATTTTATATTGTATTAATATAAAATTTGTACAAGAATATAAAATTTGTACGGATAGACTATGTAGCAGTGTCACGAGTCTAACTGAACCTTCGGTCGGAATTAACGATATCAATTTAGTTTACACGTTACAATTTCGGTGACAAACGAGAATAATAATTCGATAAAAGTGTTTGGTTTAAAATTTAGTTTTAAGTTATTTGATTAATATTTAAGTGACTTAAAATTGTCGACTTAAAATAAGTTATAAAATAGAATGATTAATATCGATATTGTTTGAATATAAAAGTTAGGTACAATAGTTTGAATATAAAGTTAGGACGAATATACTTTTAGTAGTTTAACGTGGTTTAACGAGTCTAATAGTAACTCGGTTTAGAATTTTGTTTCGGTGATCGGAAGTAGTCCGATAAGAATATTTACTTTTAACGATATTAAATTTTATCGATACAATATTTTGAGCTATTTAATTCTTGGAGTTCGATTAAATTATGAATTGATGATTTTATACGAATTTTTAACAATTTTAGTTATATTAAAAGAGTATTTGATTTTAAATGATTCAGTATTTTGATTGTGAAAGGAAATTTGAGCACGTTATTATTTTCTGAATTTTTATATCCATCTAGAGTAATCCGGACCGGTGGTTTTGATATTTGAAGACCATGTTCAGTGAGGGACATGACCTGTATACACAGTGTAAAGACCTAGTCAGGTATTGGCAGCGAAGTGTGGGGTAAGACCAATACGGGATTAGGCAAGGTTAAAGAGACGTCTCGACTATGTGATTCTTGATATGTGTGGTTATGGATTGATACATAAGGGGAGAAACTCTAGAATGGATATAAGGTATTATGTTATGAGTTGATTTTGATATAAGGTTTTACGTTTGATTGATTACGAGTTTGATTGATAAAGCGTTTATTTGATTACGGATTTGATTTGATGTTTTACGTTTGTTTGATTACGAGTTGGTTTGATAAACGATTACGAATTGGTAAAACGTATATTTCGTTACAATTCGGTTTGATAAAACGTTTCTTTATTTTGATTCGGTTTGATAAAACGTTATTTGATTTGATTCGTTTGTCAAAAACATTGATATTTATTTCGTGATTTGAATTAATAACATGATTTTTAAGTTTAAACTGTTATACCATCGAAGTCATAAAATATTCGTATATGAAATATATTTTAAGTAGATTATTAAATCAATTCGAGATATTAAATATTGGTTTAGCCCAATAACCGTATTATGAATAACAAAATTATATAGTGGGAAAGTGAAATATATAATTAAATGATTAGCGTGTCAATCAACGTATCAATTAATTAAGAGAACTACCTAAAATAGGTAGAACTACGTGGCTTTGATTCCCGATTTAAAGATTAAAATACGTTCGGGATACGTAGGAAACTTGATAGAATTATCAAGTCCAAGCCAAATAATAAATAAAACTTTAGGTAGTCCGAATTAAATTTTGATCTATTAGAAAATAAGTTCGTCTTTCAGGCTGTTAGACGTTCGTTATCCTATTTTCCGTTCATACCCGATGCCGATTTAGATCGGGTGTGACAGCACGAGTTAAAAAAAAGTAAAACGACCAAAATCGGAGTATGCGATTCTAATATTAGAGAAGACAAGTTGTATATTTGAGCAAGTAATAACTTTATTTTTACTCTATTCTTGAATTATATAATAACATTCTAAGACACGTGGAATACATCTTCCGCATTTAACTTACTTTTTTACAACTTAGTTATCAATTGATTACATTTTATGCAAGTTCAGGAGGCTAACTAAATATTTTATGCAAATTCAAAAGGCTATCACGACACTTTGAAAGTTCAGTGGGCCAATCAAGCTTTTTAACGAATTCAGGGGCAAATAATGTATTAAGCCTTTAATTAATTAATTAATTAAACTCATGCGTGCCTGTGTATCAGAAAGAGAATCCTCTCTTCTCATAAGCTAAGAACAAGTTCCTAGGAATGCTCATTCTTGGACTCCTTAATTAATCATACATTATTTTAACTTTTTTTTTTCAAAACCCTAAATAGGATTAGAGACTGATTAATTGGGATTCAAACCTTAAGTTTTGACTTGGACTTTGCTTTATTCACACCCTTTGAACAACCCATTTCAGAAAAAAAAAAAAGGAATTATATATATATATATATATATATATATATATGAGATTAAAAATCAAATTTAATCCCAATGTTTTAAGAGAAATGCTGATTTAACTTACGTATAAAATGGTGCAAATTTAACCAGATTTTTTCAAACAAGAACAATTTTAGTGATACGTTATCGAAAATTTGAAAAGACAGATTTCATTGTTTTTAACTTATACTTCAAACATTTCAAATATCAATTATGTCTAAAAAAAATTAGCGTATTACTAACAAAATTATAAAAAAACCTATTAAAATACAAAGAGCTAAGTCTGCTACGTATAGTTTAATTACAATTTTTTTTATTAAAGTGTCCAAATTTTTTACTGTATTACTAATATAGTTATAAATAACTGACCAAAAATTTACGAAACAGTTTTACCTTATCGACAAACTTGGTTGAAAGGTACAATGTGATAAATAAATACAGTCAAACCAATCTTTCCAAATTTTCAGTAACTTATGGCTAAAATTGATATTGCTTGGAAATGTTAGAGTTAAATTATTATCATTTCATATGTTAGATCTAAATTTACACTTCCCTTAAAACTTTAGGCTTAAATTTGGCCCTTATCCCATATATATATATATATATATATATATATATATATATATATATATATATATATATATGAGAGGGCTCTTGTGAGAACCCTTTCCTAGGTGAGAACTCACCTTAGATGAGAACCACCCAAAACTACGTAGTTTTGGGGGTTTTTCATTAACCAAAACGCTGTGTTTTGGTAATTAATTGCGTACGTTTCTAAAGTTGAAAAGTTGAGTCTCTTCGTTCATCGACTTCGTTCCTCGACTTATTGCTCTTCTTCTTCCTCATTTCTATCTTCTGTCATTTCTCTTCTAATCTAGCGTCGATCAACTTTGGTTTTTATAGAAGATTTGCGCTCTGTATTTCATCGATTCTACCGTGTATTTGTTCCTCTTAAATCTGATTAGTTGCTTATCTTTTTCGTTTTTTCTGTTCATTGTTTTTGTTTGCATTTTTTCGTTTTGTGGTTTTTTCTGTGAATTTATTCTTCTGAACGAGGTTTGTTGCTTTATATGTTTCGTTTATTTTGTTGTTTTATATTCTTTGTTGATTTTGAGTTCGATTTTGTACAGTTTTTTGATTTTCTAGGTTTTCGTTTGTTTGATGTTTATAAAGAAGTTTCTGTATGTTTTTCTTTGATTTTTGTATTCAAATGTATTCAGTTTGAGAATGTTTTTATGTTGTTCTGTTATTGTTTTATATTTTGTATTTGTTGTTCTAAAATTATGAACGTATGTTCTGTTAATGAGATATTGTTTTGTTTTATGTTTGTTCTTTATTTTTTAGTTTTGAGACCTAATTTTTGTAGCTTTTTGTCTTTTAAGTTTTTCATTTGTGTTAACTTTGATATTTTGTTGTGGTTTTATTTTCCAATTTAATGAGTTTCAAAATGATTTTATTTTTGTTCTATGTTTGTTCTATATTTGCATGTGTTTTGTTCTAGAATATTGAACAATTGTTCTGTTAAAACAATATTGGTTTGTTTGGTGTTTTCGCTTGTTTGAACTTTCAAAGTTTGTTGCGGTATGATTTTGTATGTTTTTTGTATTCAAATGTAGTTAGTTTTAGAACGTTTTTGAGTTTGTTCTATTTTTGTTTTATGTTTTTGCATTTTTTGTTCTAAAATATTGATCATATGTTCTGTTGTTGAGTTATTGCTTTGTTAAATTACTTTATGTTTGGTTGATGAGTTATTCCATTTGTTTTATGTTTCGTTGTATATTTGTTTTATATTTGCATTTGTTTGTTCTAAAATGTTGAGTATATGTTCTGTTTTTTTAGAAAATGGGCGGCAATGGAGAAGAGATTTTTCCAAAGAATGTTGTTGATCAGAATTTGCTGGATGATATTATGGAAAAATATTGTTCTGATGAAGATAAGAAAAATGAGAAGAAAGGTGAAACTGTTGTTCCTGTTGAAGTTAGAACTGAAAAAACACATTCTTCTAGAAGATTTAAAAGGACTTCTAAAAGACCTTCAATTTCGAAAAGACCTTCAATGCCAGCCATTCCTGCTGATAATGATTTGTTGTCTAGTTACGTCGTTCCGTCTAATAGTTTGTTGAGGCGGCAAACCAGGAGTCAATCTATGAAAGGTGAGTTGATTCGGCAAACTAGTAGTCACTCTAGGAAAGGTACATTTAGGCGGCAAACAAGGAGTCTATCTAGTAAAGGTTTTGATTCTTCTCAAGTTTCTGAAGCTTCGATTGATGTGTTAAAGGAAGATGTTGATGCTAAGAAGGTAAAGAAAGTGAAGTTTGCCAGAAACTTGTCTGTTGCTTCTAGTTTTTTAAAGAAGATGAAGAAGGTTGTTAGTGTAGGTGATGATGAAAATGTTTTTAAACGGAATAAGGTTTCTCTTGGTCAAAGAATACCTCCTAAACAGTTTATGGGTATTCTTCATGATATTCCGGAGACTCATAAGGATGCAATTAAGCGGATTGGATTTGGTGGGTTTTTGCATCTAAGTTTAGATGTTCATAATGCTACTTTTTGTGAAAAACTTATGAATAGTTTTAATGTTGATAGGTGTAGCCTTATGCTGGATAATAGTGAAGAATTGAAGTTTGTTAAGGATGATTTTAAGGCTGTTTATGGCTTGCCTTGTGGAGGTGTAGAGATTGAGGAGCCACAAGATGCTGGGGAAGATGAGTTTTCAGATTTTTTTTGCTCAATGGAGGTCATATTTTGGACTTGAGATTGGAAGTCCAATTAATAGTACTGTGATTGCTAAGCTGAATGGCCTGAAGACGAAACCATTGTGTGATGAGTTTTTGTTGCATTTTGTATTCTGTGCTGTGAATTGTTGTATTCGTTCTACCAAGAACCAGGCTATGAACTATAAGTTTCTTTATAGTTGTAGGAATGTTAAGGAAATTATAAATTTGGATTGGTGTTCTTTTGCATATAAGCAATTGTTGGATTCTGTCAGTGAATGGAAAAGGAGTTCTACTTTTTTTACAGGTCCCCTTCCTTTCTTGTTGGTAAGTGTAATTTTCTTTTTTTTTATTATGTGTTTGATAATATTTGTTTGTTGTTTATTTTTTAATTTGTGTATAACTTGTTCATTTTTGTTATTTTTTTTTTGTAGATAAGTTATTTTGATAGGCTTCAACGAGCTAATGTTGTTAATCCAAGAGATTTTCTACTTATATCTGTTTGGAATAAAGAACGAATACAAAAGATGATGGTTTTGCAAAAGATGAGGGGATTTGGAAGTGGGATTGTGTTAGACAGAATAGTGGTGGGAGAAAATTTGGTAAGAGAAAATATGGATATGGATGAAGGAAAATGTGCCAAGAGAAGATAATCAAGATGCTGAAGGAGCCAATAGGAAGGAATGTGGAGAAGCTTCTTCGAGTGGAGCTGCTCAAATTTTTGTACGTTATTACATCTTTATCTTTGTTTTTAAATTTTAGAACATGCTTATTAGATTTTAGAACATGCTTATTAAAATTTAGAACATGCTTAATATTATTTATAACATGTCCTGTTTTTTATTATGGATTTGTATATGCAGGAATTTCTTGCTAAGTTCCAATCATTAGCTAAAGAATTGGGTTCTAAAGTTAATGAAATGTACTGTATGTTGAAAGAAGCTAATGTTGTTTTTGGTGAAGATGTTACAAGTGTTCAGATGTCTAATCTGATCAACAACTTGTGGAGTAAATATACTCGAGGCAATGAAGATCCGGTTTCTCAAAGTGAAGGAGGGAAAGAAGAAGTAGTTAATGAGAACAAAGCGGAAAGTAAAAAAGATTCAGGAATGACTGGAGATGTTGATTGTGATTTGTCTAGTCAAGATAGTCATTCTTATTTTAATTCCGAATTTTTTGATGAGATAGATGCGTTGGTTGAAAGAATTAAAAGAGAGAAGAAAGATCAGAGAGAGAGTAAAACTCCAATGAAGAAATCTGAAGAAAAATATTCTTGTCCGAATTTTAATTTGTTGAGTCAAGAGTTGCCTGATTTTGTTGGAACTGAAGGTGGGTCTACACAAGCAAAAAAATTTGTTGAGAAATCTGTTGGTGCAGATATGAAGAATAATTCTGATCCTGAAATAATGTATGTGAAAATAATTATTTTATATTTTGTTTATATTTTTTAATGTTTGTTATATTTTAGAACATATGCTTTATTGTTCAGAACATACGTTTTATGCTTCTTATTATGTTATTCCTATTTGATTTTTTAAGTTTGTTTGTTTTGTCAACATGTTTGTTGTTGATGATGAAGTTGATAACGTGGTGATAGAAGATGCGGTGGATGTAGATTTGCAAGCTTTGCCTAGAAATATTCCAGATAAGTTACGAATGTTGTGCAAATGGGCAAATGCGGAGTTGGTGAAAGGGAATTTTGTTAGCTATGTTGTTGGTGAAGAGTTGTTTGGACATTCTGCTAAAGCATTATTGTTGAGGCAGGATATATATTCTATGGTTCATATGGAAGAAATAACTTGCAACGTTATAATTTTCTATATGAGGTATTTTGTTTTTGAAATTTTATAGTTTTATTTATATTAGTTGTAGTTGATTCTTACTATGTTCTTTTTTGTTTTTATGTAGCTACTTGTTTAATTTGTTGAAGAAAAGAGGAATGGAGAATTTGTTTTATTTTGTTGATCCTCATTACACTTATTCCATTGGAAGTTCTAAAACAGTAAGTCAACGCTCATATGAGTTGATGAATCGATTGAAGATGTCCACGATGGATAAGTCTATCTTTTTGTATCCATATAATACAGGGTATGATTGTTTTAGTTATTTTATTTAATATTTTTTAAGTAATTTTTTTTATTTTGAAATAATAATAGTATTATTTTCAGTGGACATTGGACGTTGTCAATTATCGATTTGAAGAATTTTAGAGCTTATTGGTTGGATCCCTTGAGAAGGCGTTTGCCAAAGGGAGATGTATGGATTGATGTTGTGAATGAGTATATTTTTTTGTTTTATAGTTTATTTGATATATAACTATGTTTGAAGATTAAGATGATGTAACTGATTTTAATGATTTTTATTTTAACAGCGCTGTTAAATTATATTCTGAGAATGATGAAGCTAAAGTCAAATGGACTGCACTTTTGGTAATTTTTAACTTGTATATTTGTTTTGTACATGTGTGAAATTTTTTAGAACGTAAAGGTTAGGTTGATGTACATTATTTTAATTTTGTGCTTGTTGTGTTGTAGGGTGTGCCAGAGCAAAAAGATCACAAAACATGTGGTTTTTTTGTAATGCGGTTCATGAGAGATATTGTGATGGACAAGGATTTGAAGTTTGCTGAAAAGGTATAGTGCATTTATAATAAAGGTTTTGTTGCATTATTTTGAAATTATAGTTTGTTTTATGGTTTAATTTTTTTTATATTTTATAGTGAAAAAGTAGGTGTGGTATGAAATATAGTCAATTTGATTTGGATGAAGTTCAGGAAGAGTTTGTTGAAGAAGTGTTGAGAGTAGGAGTTGCTGGGCTTGATGAATGTTTTGCTGATGATGTTTCTGATAGTAATGCAATGTAAGTGATTTAAGATTTTTTTCTAATTTAGATCATGTGTATGTGTGTTTGGAACATATGGTTTATATTTTAGAACATGAGAATAGAATTTAAGATTATGTGGTTTCTGTTTTTGAACCTGGTTAATTTTGTCCCCTTTTGTTATTTTCTTTCTGTTGTTAATAGGAGAGTACGCAAAGATGTAGTTGAGGAAGTGTAAGAAGTTGGTGTTGGAAATCGTTCAAAAAGGATTTCAAAGTTGCCTGGATATTTACAGTCTCCATTTTTGCTTGAGTCTCAGCATTTACTAAATAATATGCTTAGTTCGCGGAGAATGTTGGTTGAATATGCTTTTTGTAATGAAGACCCACAGTAAGATCTTAATTGAATGTTGTTTGTGTTAATTTGAATTTTCTTTAAGATATGCTGATTGTTTTTATTTTATTCTATTTGTTTTTTTTGAAGTGAGTTGTTGTATAGTGATTGTTTGTCCATAATCAATAGAGAGGAGATTATGAGCTTGTCAGGAGGCAATCATTTGGTTAGTAATGTGGTTGATGCGTGGTCTCGAATATTGAATTCTGAAGAGAAGAGCAAGGGTCCAACTTCTGTGCATAGATTCTTCTTCTCTACTGTACAATTTGTATGTGTTTTTACATTTTGATATTTTGTTTTGTGGAAAAGAAATTGGATTATATTAATATGAATGTTGTATTTTTGTATAGGTGATACTGTGTACTGATAAGGGAGTTCCTGGAAGTATTAAGTACAGCGACAGACACAATGCTTTTTTTGAGATGATTAGTTATGAACTTCGTGAGGCTAAAGTAGATAGTTTACAGAATTATTACTTGGTAATTATATTAAAAGTAAATTGTGTTTTACTTTAATTGTTGTTTGTAATTATTATGATTGCTAATGGTTTATTTTTGTAGGTGTTCTTTCCGGTTGTTTATGCTGCACATTTCTGTCTTTTCGTTATCAACCATTTTACTGGAAAGATAGACGTTATTGATAACAAGGCTCTTGATAAAGGTGTAAAAGTTCATAGTAAATATAAGGGTTTTGCAAAGGCTTTGGTAAGATTACTCAACTGTTTTTTAGTTTTGTTATTATGTTCTATATATTTACTGTCACGTTCAGAAAATCTAAGTGTATGTTCTGAGTAGTTGATGATATGTTTTAATATTGATAAGATGTTGTTCTATGTTTTTCAGGTGAAAGCATATTATCTTTATATGAAAAGAGAAAGTCCTAATTGCTTGAATGATATCAGTGTTTATGCTTCAAGACATTTGAAGTTGAAGTGGAAAGACTCAACCAATAATGATGATTGTGGTGTTTTCCTTTTGAAACATATGGAATCCTATTTTGGACAAGATGAGGCTAAATGGGATATTGGAGTTCGAAAGAACAAAGTGAGTTTTTTTTAAAATCTTTTTTATTATAGGCTGTTGTTATTATTTTGATAATGTTAGTAATAATGAATGGGATATTGCAGGTTGATCAGTTGAAGAATTTTAGAATTGAGTACTGTTGGAAGATTCTGTCAAATTCTAGAAACAAAGAAGTTGCTGGTGTAAATGAGAAGGCATTAAAATGGAAGAATGAACAATTAAAATAATTGTATATTCTGTAATTGTTGTAATTATATATGTTAGAACGTAAGACATATTATTTTGGAACATGAAACATATTTTTTGGAACATACACGATTTTGATATCAGTAATGAAGTGTTTGAAACACATATTTTGAATTAGATTGGATGAAATAGTGGTTTCTTTTTCTGGATGTCATATCTCAGTGTTGAGAAAGAAGGATATAATGAGAACCAAATGACAGCAGTATGTTCATCTTCTTACATAGAAAAAAATTTATTGTATGTTCTAAAAAAACATGTTATATCCACTTTGTCATCAAAATAGTGTACCATATAAGAAAATATTTATGTTTCAGCTTCTTATATAGAAAAAAAATTATTGTATGTTCTAAAAAAATATCGTATGTTCTAAAACATGTATCATATGTTCTAAACCTTATATCATATGTTCTAAACAATATATGAGATCAGTTGTTCTCTTTTTCTGGACAGTTTCTGCTATCATGGTTAGCAAGCTGTTTACAGACTCTGCATAACCTCTCTTTTTTCTGGTTTTCCTCAACACATGTACCTTTGTTCTTTGATATTTTCGGTGCTTTGACATTAATTTCAGTTGGTACACTAGTTCCAATCAATATTTCAATGTCTTGATTTTTTGAAAAAGTTCTGTTTTTCTCAGTGTCTTTTTGAGTGTTTTTAGCTTCTAAATCCATTCTGATTCCTTGAAACTTCTTCACAAGATCCTTTATATTTTCCTCACTACCTTGAGCTAAATAGACACAAACATTAATCTCTGACCATAGTTGATTCAGCAATGTTTTCTTATAAATTGTAGCAGCACATTCTTCCATAAGATTTCCTTGCAGATTTATATTTTTTTGACTTGTTGCTAATGTAGTCCATATGTTAAGCACGTACCTGTTAGGAATTGATTCAAGCATTTTTGCCTTCCAAACCCACACCATGTGTCTACATGGTAAGCCCTGTCTCTCAAACTTCTTGCACGAACATTTTGTTTCATCTTCAATGTTGATGTACATAACCTGAAAGTTTTTTGATGTCCTTTGCTCTTTGATAGTGTAAATTTCGAAAGGAGGTTGTTTATAGAATCCGTCTATTCCACAAAAAAAGAACCATTATAAACCTCTTCCTGAAACTCATAAAAGACAGTGGTTGTATAAACATCAGCTCCATGTGTTTCAATACCCATTGGTGTTTTACATACATATCTTTTATGTTTGGCATCATTGTCATTGTGAGCTTGGTTATGCCTTTGCGCATCCATTGCACTATCAAATCTCAAATAAAATTCTACAAGACTTAGATGAGAATTTGTAAAAGCAGTGAAAAAGTTGTTCTCACTCTCTAACCTTGATGTAGTTCTCATAATTCCTCCTAGGAATAAGTCCCTGAAATACGCTGGAATCCACATTTTTCTGATTTCAAATATTTGACATAGCCATTCATGTTTCTCCAAATTAAACTCTGAAATGATTGCTTTCCATTTTTTCATCAAATTCTGCAGGTTCAATCTCAACACTCCAAACAATTGGTTGAATCCTTTTTAAGAAATTGGTTTCTTGCATAATGGCACGACCTATTAAAAAAAGGAGTTAGTATCTTCATAATATACAAATATTTTGAACATGCCAATAATGTATTGGAACATACAATGTAATACCCGATCAAAACATATATTAGAACAGTCAAGCATTAAAAAATTTAATTGTAAACAAAGTTTTAGAAGGCTTACCTAATTTATCATTCATCTTTTTCATAATGTGCCACATGCAGAATCTATGTTCTGTTTTTTTGAAAACATTTTTTATTGTAATCTTCATTGCTGGGTCTTGATCTGTTATTAAGCACGTAGGTTCATTGCTTCCCATTGCATTAAGAAACGTTTTGAAAACTCACTCAAATGATGCAATACCTTCTTTAGCAATGAAACAAGCAGCGAACGTAACACATTTTTTGTGGTGGTCTACTCCAGTAAAGGGGCCAAATATCATGTTATATCTGTGGAAATAATATAAAAAAATTTGTAAATAAGAAAACTTATTAAGAATATAAGAATAAGATTTTAGAACATGCCAATAAGATATTGAAATTCATTAATAAATATTTAGAACATTGCAATAAGAAATGGGTACATATAATATAATACCTGTTTGTTTGGTATGTTGTGTCAAAAGATACCATATCACCAAATAGAGCATAATTCTTTCTACAAATTGGGTCTGCCCATAAAGCTCTACACAGATGATCGTCTTCACCCATATCAAAGTCAAAAAAGAATGCAGACCATATAAGTTTTTTCTTGTTGAAAATGTCAATAAACATTTGGGCATCTGACTCATAAATGTAAGCCTTTAAATCTCTATGGAAGTTTTTGAAATCCTGCTTAGATGCACCTACATTGTTGTATCCTCTAACATTTTCTTTTATTTGTCTGTATGTTCTTACGGGTCCAACATTCATCTACACAAAACACATTAAGAGATTTTATAAGGAAAGTAAATACAATTTAAAAAATTGTAGATGTTATGTTCTATATTTCACTATGAACTGTTAGAAATGTACAAGTAAAGATGTTTGTAAACATTTTAAATTTAGAATATGACTCACCTTAGAATTATCAACAATCATCTTCTTGTGTAGTATTGTCAGATTTCTTCCCTGTTTTTGAAATTTCATACAGCGTGGACTGTAAAGTGGGTGTGTATGTTCCTCTTTTAAACGAAAGACAATATATTTTCCATCATTGCAGTACTTTAAAACAATTTGTGCTTGACATCCAACACGTGTGATTAATCTTCTTCTTGGTGTTTGTCCTTCAGTATGTTCAACAATTTTTTTCTGCTTATGGCCTGCTTTATTGCACAAACAGTATTGAAAAATCACAACATTTGAGTTTTTTCTTTTTTTAACTGTAGATTTTCTAATATTAAATCCTGCTTCAGTGGCATATGCTTTGTAAAATTTAATACCCTCATCAATAGTATTAAATTTTGTTCCTATAGTAGGTATTTTTTCTGGAGAGCAACATGGCTTCCATTCTTTTGTTCCTTCAGGAGTCAGCCCAAATTCTACTTGTGGAGTGTAGGATATAATTGCAGTAGAAGAATCATTAGGCTGCTCTTCATTTGACACTGCATTTAAGTGGAATTTTTGAACATATGTGATAATATATAGAACATATGAATAAATGTTTAGAACATTAGGTACAGTTTGAAGAATGTATTGAACTATATATTTCAATATACTCAATTTTATTTTTTCAACAATTTTTAGAACTAATTATAAATAAGAAACGAATAATATGTACTATTATCTATAGAACACATGAACAATTATTTAGAACTAGCTTTTTTAGATTATGAAGAAAGTTAATTGCGAATGTACCTCTTTCAATAGTTGAAGACACATAAATTTCATGGTGATCATCATTCTCCTGTAGATCATTGTCTATTATTTCATGCAATTCCATTGTTTCCATCTGAATAGAATCTGAATTATTTCCAATTTGTTTCAGATTTAACCAATTTCTGAATAATTATAAACATAAAAAACAGAACAGAAATTAATATTCATTTATAGTTGTTGGATATTACATTACCTGATTGATGCAATTGAGATCAATTGTTTTGAATCTTTTTCTTTGATTGTAGATCGTCTTTGTTAATCTGATTTGCGATCTGTATTTTTGAATGACAGAGCCATGAGGATGGATGAACGATGATGAGGAAGGAGGCTGATCTAATTAAGGAAGGAGGAACGATGATGAGGAAGATCTGAGGTTGAATGACAGAAGAATGATGAAAATCGAAGTGATGGAGGATCTGCGATTGTTGATCGTGATTTTGCGATTATTGAATGATGAAGAATGATTTGCGATTTTTGATGGTGATTTTGCAAGAGTGAATGGCGTGATTGTGTAATTGGAATAGCTGTTGGTTTTTTAATGTATAAAACTACGTAGTTTTGGTTGGTTCTCACCTAAGGTGAGTTCTCACCAAGGGGAGGGTTCTCACTTGATCCCTCCCATATATATATATAAGGATAATGTGAAAAAAAGTCTCTAATGTTGACAATCAGGAGTAACTTTACCTTTAATATTGACAGATAAGAGCAATTTTACTCATAATGTTAGCAAGTTGTGTCTATTTCAGACAACATTCTAAAATAAAGATATCATTACTGAGAAAACAGTTTAATGAATTGTTTCTCAAATTGGCCAAATTTGTCAATATTAATGGTAGATTTGCTCTTTGCTGTTAACTTTAACGGTAAAATTACACCCTATTAGACACTAAAAATTAAATTACTCTTAACTATCAATATTAATGGTTTTTTTTTTAATTTGGGTGTTAAATTGGATTTAGTTAATTGTTTTGTTTGTTATCGGAAACCAATAATCTAAGTTGATTTTCATGCATCATTTTCATAAAAAAAAAATGGCGTAATACATCACGAGCTCCCTGAACTTGTTCAAAATAGTAGATTGGCTCTCTGAACTTTGCAAGTGTTTCACCAGCTCCCTAAACTTGTCCATAAAATTAGATTAGCTCTCTGAACTTTGTAAGTGTCTCACCAACTCCCCAAACTTGCTTATTCTGTAACAACTAAATACAAAAACCATAATACTAACTCTCGATCCGCATTCATTCAATCTCCCAAACATGCAACGCTAACTCTTATAGTAGGTTGAAAGGTAGGAGATGCGAAAAAATTATCTCTCTAATAGATGAAGACGTATTTTTAGAATTTAGGATTGATAAGTTTTTGTATTTAGTTGTTATAGAATAGGCAAGTTTAGGGAGTTGGTGAGACACTTGCAAAGTTCAAAGAGCTAATATACTTTTATGGACAAGCTTAGAGAGCTGGTGATACGAAATAAGCAAGTTTAAGGAGCTGGTGAGACACTTACAATATTCAGGGAGCCAATCTATTATATTGGACAAGTTCAGGGACCCGGTAATGTATTAAGCCTAACAAAAATTTAGCAAGTATATGCATGAATATTTACACCTAAGTCCATATTGTTGCGTGTGACTTAATTAATTAATTAATGTGATTTAAATATTACTTTCATATGTACAGTCTTTATTTATATATATATATATATAATATGTAGAATCTCCTAGCTAGAAGTATCTTTATTCTATTTTATACTAATTTATATGGGTTATATCTAAGTGTAAAATCTCTCCTTAATTAAATTATTAATTGGGTAAATTACACCCATGGCCATTGAACTTTACAATTTTAACATTGTGGTCACTGAACTTCAATTCTTAATAATATGACCACCAGACTTTACACTTTTTAACACTGGTGGCCACTCAATACCTCAAAACGACCGTTGACGGCCTCAAAATAAAAAATTCGAAGAGTTAATGATATTCTAAGGAACTTTAATTCTTGAAAATTTTCATTTTGAGGTCATTTAGGTGTTGTTTGATTAGGAGAGAGAAAGTAATTTTTTAGAGAGAGAAGGCTCCAAAAAATGTGATTTTGGAAAATAAAAATTGTGGTTTCATGGTAAATGTTGTTCTGAACAACTTTAATTTTTTAATATTTTCATTTTAAGGTCGTTAACAGTCATTTTGGGGAGTCAGTTAAAATTGAGTGGCCGCCGATGTTAAAAGGTGTAAAGTTCAGTGGTCATACCGTTAAGAATTAAAGTTTAGTGGTCATAATGTTAAAATGGATAAAGTTCAGTGGCCATGAGTGTAATTTACCCATTATTAATTTGGGCATCTGGCTATAGCTTTATATAAACATGCACCGTCCTAAAAAAAAATCATTTAATATAACTCATCTCGAGTTGATAAATTTAAATTTTTTATTTCTTTTGAAACAAAGTATATACTTAAGAATTCATAAATTTACAAAAAAAACAAAAAAAAACTTTTGTGTTGCGATTCACTGGTTACGGCCTCCTGCAATTTGCTTTAAACTGAATGTGTATGTCTCTATTATCTCGGGATCAGGTTTGCTGGGTTTAGGGCCGAACTGCAATGACAAGTTTTGTGGAGCCTTTTTCAAATTTGTGCAGGGTGATTCCTTACCTCGTGTAGGGGAAGCTATGAGCATTCAGGAAGCTCTAAGTTGGCTTAACAGAAAGGGTATGGACGGTTGTCTTGTTGAAATCGGTGTAAAGGTGGTGATTTTAGATCTTAATCAACCTGACTTCAGGTCTTATTACGACCTTATTCTTAATGATTGTAATAGGTTGATTCATTCGTTTAATGATGTTGATATCATTTTTGCTAGTCGTTCTGCGAGTAGTGTTACTCATGAACTTGAAAGGGCATTCTATTCTATGTCAGGATTGATGGAGTGGCATACTAGTCCTCCAAATTTTATTTTTCAAGCCTTGTGTTCTGATTCTATTTAACATAGAGTGTTGCTATTTACCACCTCTATTTTTCTACTTACCGCCCATTTTTTACCATATTTGCCCTCAATTTTTTAAAAATTTTAGAAAATATTCAAATTTTTAAAAAATTTCCGGAATTTTACCTTGACGGACCAAATGGCCCGCCACTAGACAAGGGATGGCGGGTCATTGACCCGCCACTCCTTTAAGGATGGCGGGTCATTGACACGCCACTCCTTTAGGGATGGCGGGTCAATGACCCGCCATCCCTTGTCTAGTGGCGGGCCATTTTGCCCGTCAAGGTAAAATTCCGGAAATTTTTAGATGTGTAGGGGAAGGGGTTTGAAATTTTTTTTTTTCAAAATAGGGAAGGGTCTAATATGTCTTTTTTGGACGATAAGTAGGAAAAATAGAGCGGTAAATAGCAACCCACTTAATATATGGTGTTTTCTTTTCAAAAAAAATTTAAAAACATGAATTTAATATTTTCTCTATCTTTATAAATAGATTTTTCACTAAAATTGATGCCTACATAATAAACATTAAAAAACAAAGATTCAAACAGTTTTTCCAGCCTATCTAACATATGAAAACATTTTAAAGTTAAAAAAAAAAAAAACTTCAAATTTTTTTTTTTTAGCAAGAACTTAAATTTCTTTATTTACTAATAGTTTTTAGGGAAAATCAACGGACGAGTTCTTATATTAAGCATTGGGTCTTCCATGTCACTCGAAAGATCCCCAATTCGCATTTAGACACGTGTATTGTGACTCCACGTAATAATTAAAATAGTGGGGCCTCTTATAATATCCGTAGATCCATATTACACGTGTCAAAAATATGTATGAAAGGTCCTCCATTTGACATGGAGAACCGGATGCTTCTAATAATTTGCCTCAACAGAGAGAAAAAAAATAGAGAAAATTTCATATCTAATATTTACAAATTTTTAAACCACGAAAGTATTTTTAAATATGTCAAACCATAAGAATTATTTTCATATTTATCATTTATTTTATAAAATCTATAACTTCAACAAATTAATTTATATATAAGATAAAAATATGATTCACCCGAGTTAAAGACGTTTCTTTTTTTTTTATCTTTTTTTAGAAAAATGATTCTAATTTCATTAGATGAAAAGGAAAAAGTAAAACAAGCAAAATGTAAGGAATAAAACCTACATGATAACAGGCGAAACCCAATACAATATCCATGGAGAGATTAAAGACTACAAAGAGCAAAAAAAAACTCATAAAATGCATAAAAAAACATATATTTCTTGTAAATCCAAATACATCTGCAGTTAAAACTTCATCCTTTAGACTATTCTGAACATTCGGATTTGAGTCTTTTTCTTGTTGCAACCACGTAGATTTATTGATCTACGGCCAAGATAAACCATTTCCGTTCTTGTTAAATAAGAAAAAGCATAAACAACAGAATAATAGAGAGCAGATCAGACGGATAAAGAGTTCTGATAAAATATATGAACACAGAGAAAAAAATAATAAAATAAATATACAAACCCAACCCGGTGTGAGAAGGAAGAAGGAAGATTCTTCGTCCTCTTCAAATATATTTTGAGATGGAAAAAAAACTTACTTTCTGAATCAACTCATGTAGAACTTAGGTTGTAAAATATTTTAGACGCTAATCAATCAAATAGGACCTTTGAGGATTAATAAAAAATTAGTCAGATATTAATTAAATTTGTATTTTTGTATTCATTAATAAATAAATTATTTTGATATAGAAAAATACGTATATTTATGACATATATTCTTAGAAATATGTCAACAACAGCGTTTAAACAATAATATCATTGAAAAAAAGCACAAAAAAAATCACACAAGTACAATATAATATATATAAATAATATAATTTATTCAAAACTATGAAATAATTTCCTTAAATTATTAAACAATATCATGAAACCAAATACAGAACACAATTGATAAAAGTATTTAAAAATAATAAACACAATTTACCTAAACCCCGTGACAATCTTTAAAAAATGAATTATAATAAAACAAAAGAAAACCTTTTTGTTTGACTGCAACTCAGACGACATCTACGCGGGTCCTATGTACATAGACCTGGCAATTATCGTATTCGTATTGTGTTATTTTTGGATTCATGTTAGAAAGAATAAACTCAAACTCAACCCAAAAACTTTCGTATGACTATCGTGTCAACCTGTTCGGGTTAGTGTCGATTTCGTGTCGTGTTTTCAGGTTACATGTAATTTTGTTTTGCATATATATATTAATGATAGCTTTTAAAAATATAAGAAGATATGGTACTATTTTTAAATACTTTATGTTATTTTTAGATTAGTATGTTAACATTAACCATTGAAAAGTCCGCTAATATAATGTTAGTGGATCATGTAATGTGTTTATGACAATTTAAAAGGTTCAAATCTTATTTGCAAATAATAACTATAATTTTATATTTTTATTAATAAAGTGACATAAAAACACGAGCAAATATAAAAATAATTTTAAATATTCATATCATTTCATGTCGTTTTTAGATTAACATATCTATAATGACCCGGTCCGAAGAGGGTGGCGCCGGGGTAGAAGGCCTGAGCAAGGAGCGGCCCTAAGGGATGGGTTTGGGGTCAGGAATGAACTGAATCCCACATCGAAAATGGAGAGGGAGTGATTGGAGCTTATTAGTAAGATGTGAATCCAATACATGTAGATGCGTTTTAAAGCCGTGAGGTCCAATGTGTTGGAATTGGGCCAGAGCGGACAGTATCTACATTGTATTGGACCAAAGTGTTACAATATCAACCCTAACCCAACCTAAAAATTTGCATGTCAGTTTCATGTCAATCTAAAACTGACATTATCTACTAAGCTAAACTCAAACACTAAAATTATGTGTCAATTTCGTGTTGTATAATCGAATCGTGTGTACTTTTACCACCTCTATATGCACCCTAGGCAGCCTTCAGACAGCATAGGCGCTAACTAAGCACTCAAAAAACAGCCAGTTAACTAAAAAAATAGCCAAGAAGCCTACAACAACAACAACAAAGCCTTAGTCCCGAAATGATTCGGGTCGGCTAACATGAACCATCATATAAAACCGTGAAATCAAATTGTGTGACACAAATTCTATCCCTCCACTCTATCCACTGCCATATTTTCCTCAATCCCCAATAAACTCATATCACTCTCGATCACCCTCCTCCAAGAAGCCTAAACGGATAAAATCAGAACGAATTTTCGATTTTGAACGCCTACGAGGCGGACTTGTTTTTTTGTAAGGCTTAATACATCATTTGCCCTTTGAACTTGTCCAAAATAATTGATTGGCCCCCTGAACTTACATAAAATGTTCAGTTAGCCCCCTGAACTTGCATAAAATGTAATCAATTAATCACTCGGTTGTAAAAAATTAAGTTAAATGCGGAAGATATATTGCACACATCTTAAAAAATTAAAACGACCAAGGTCAGTATATGCGATTATAATATTAGAGAAGAAAATGTTTTATAGTTGAATAAGTAATGAATTATTTTTTAACATGTTTTAATCTATTTTATGAAGAATGTAATAACATTCTAAAGAACGTGTAACATATCTTCTGCATTTGACTTACTTTTTTACAGCCGAATGATTAATTGATTACATTTTATGCAAGTTTAGGGGGCTAACTGAACATTTTATGCAAGTTCAGGGGGCTATCATGACATTTTGAAAGTTCAGGGGCCAATCAACCATTTTGGACAAGTTCAGGGGCAAATGATGTATTAAGCCTTTTTGTAATGATATCTAAAACTAGTAGGTAAAATCACTAACATGTTTAGCATAAATCTTGAATTTACAACCTGTAGTCTGCCAATGAAATACAATATTTACACAATATGCAGACAGTAATGCAATACATATTTCAAACTCTTTATCCTTTTCTTTGGCTTAATACACCAGAGGTCCTTCACTTTTTCAGATTATTCAATTTACTTTCTGAACTTTAACAATATCTCATTATCCCCTTAAATTTACATACAATGACCTATTGATCCTGTACACTTACTTATAACTTACTTATAATGACCTATTAATCCACTGAAGTTGTTACAATAATCTATTAGCCTCCTAGATTAATAAGACATCTTAAAAGTTTAGGAGCTAATGAGATATTTTAAGCAAGTTTAGGAAGGTAATAAAACACCTTCAATGTTCAGGGGTCAATCGGATAATTTAGAAAAATACAAAGAGCTTGATATATTAAGCCCCTTTTCTTGTTTGTTACAAAAGTTTTGAGTAAATTACACCCACAACCACTGAACTTTACTCATTTTCACGGTATGACTACTAAACTTCAAAACGTAACATAAAGGTCGTTCAACTTTACACTTTCTAATATTATGACCACTAAACTTCAACTGACGTCTCAAATCAACCCTTGATGACATCAAATAAAAAATTTCAAGCATTTATCATATCTGAAGCAACATTAACTCTTCAAAATTTTCGATTTGCGGTCATTTAGGTGTTATCTGATTAAGAGAGAGAAAGTGAATTTTTAGAGAGATAAAGCTTCGGAAATGATGATTTTGGAAAATAAAAATTGCGGTTCCATAGTAAATGTGGTTCTAAACAACTTTAATTCTTATACAATTCCATTTTGATGTCGTCAACAGTCATTATGTGGCGTTAATTGAAGTTTAATGGTCATAACGTTAGAAAGAGCTTAAATGCACCGTCGGTCGCTAACTTACATGATTGTCTCAAAATTGTCACTCAACTTCAATTTGTCTCAATAAAATCACTCAAATTTAAATTTTGTTTCAACTCAAAGTTGAATGATGACATGAATGACACATCAGCATAATTGAATTCATATCTCTGACTGAAACTACACATATGTGAATTTCATAAAAATAACCGACAGGTGGCATATGTGGATTCTATGTGTCGTTTCGGTTAGAAATCTGAGTTGACTTATGTTGTCGGTTAGCCATGACATCATTTTGATGCATTTTAACCATTGAAAAATTGTCGGAGTGACCTACTTGAAACAAAACTTAAATTTGAGTGATTTTATTCAGACAAATTGAAATTGAATGACTATTTTGAAATAACTATGTAAGTTTAGTGACCAATGGTGGACTTTTATATTACGTTTTGAAGTTTAGGTCATACCGTGAAAATGAGTAAAGTGACGGCGAATAATTTACCTCAAATGTTTTAACTATGTTAGAATTTTAGAAGCATCAACTACTTTGGAGGTTGTTCTTGAATGCTTCTTAGTTTGCTTGTGTTGAATTCCTAACCAATTCTGGATAAGTGAAAACACAGTCTGATCATGTAGTAATCCTCTGTGACTAGCTGCAATTCCTACTCTCTCTACTGCTTCAAATCCATCTGCCTGTAACAAAAATATTAAGTACATGAGAGAAAACTCATAAATGTTTGCATAATACAAAATAAAAGTGTAACGATCCAGTTCTGATTGGGTGATAAAGGTTCGAGCAAAAAGCGGCTCTAAAAGATGACAATGAGGTAAGGAATGAATTGAATTTCAAATCGGAAATGGAGAGGGAGTGATTGTGTTGTATTAGTAAGGTGGGTTCCTAATGTAGACGCATTTTAAAGCTTACCAACAGGTTGGATTTGGGCCAAATCGCACAACATCTACATGGTATTGGAACAGGCTGTTACAATTGATATCAGAACTGACTATGCGGAAGATTGTGAGCCTCTAATGACTTGGTCCAGAGTGAGTGACACTAGGGTAGAAACAGTGGCAGAGCCAGGATTTTAACGAACCGGTCCTGAGTGCGTGACAAAGGTTTGAGCAAGGACGGGCTCTAAAGGATGACAATGAGGTAAGGAATGAATTGAATTTCAAATCGGAAATGGAGAGGGAGTGATTGTGTTGTATTAGTAAGGTGGGTTCCTAATGTAGACGCATTTTAAAGCTTACCAACAGGTTGGATTTGGGCCAAATCGCACAACATCTACATGGTATTGGAACAGGCTGTTACAATTGATATCAGAACTGACTATGCGGAAGATTGTGAGCCTCTAATGACTTGGTCCAGAGTGAGTGACACTAGGGTAGAAACAGTGGCAGAGCCAGGATTTTAACGAACCGGTCCTGAGTGAGTGACACTAGGGTAGAAACAGTGGCAGAGCCAGGATTTTAACGAACCGGTCCTGAGTGCGTGACAAAGGTTTGAGCAAGGACGGGCTCTAAAGGATGACAATGAGGTAAGGAATGAATTGAATTTCAAATCGGAAATGGAGAGGGAGTGATTGTGTTGTATTAGTAAGGTGGGTTCCTAATGTAGACGCATTTTAAGACTGGCCAATAGGTTGGATTTGGATCAAAACGCACAATATCTACATGGTATTGGAACAGATTGTTACAATTGATATCAAAACTGGCTATACGGAAGATAGTGAGCCTGTAATGACTTGGTCTAGATTGAGTGACACTAGGGTAGAAACAGTGGTGGAGCCAGGATTTTAACGAACTGGTCCTGAGTGCATGACAAAGATTTGAGCTAGGAGTGGCTCTAAAGGATGACAATGAGGTAAGGAATGAATTGAATTTCAAATCGGAAATGGAGAGGAAGTGATTGTGCTATATTAGTAAGGTGTTCCTAATATAGACGCATTTTAAAGCTGACCAATAGGTTGGATTTGGACCAAAACGCACAATATCTACATGGTATTGGAGCAGATTGTTACAATTGATATTAGAACTGGCTATGCGGAAGATTGTGAGTCTGTAATGACTTGGTCTGGAGTGAGTGACACTAGGGTAGAAACAGTGGTGGAGCTAGGATTTTAACGAACTGGTCCGAGTGCATGACAAAGATTTGAGCTAGGAGTGGCTCTAAAGGATGACAATGAGGTAAGGAATGAATTGAATTTCAAATCGGAAATGGAGATGGAGTGATTGTGCAATATTAGTAAGGTGTTCCAAATGTACATGCATTTTAAAGCTGACCAATAGGTTGCATTTGGACCAAAGCTGGTATTGAAACAGACTGTTACAATTGATATCAGAACTGACTATGCGGAAGATTGTGAGCCTGTAATGACTTGGTCCAGAGTGAGTGACACTAGGGTAGAAACAGTGGTGAAGCCAGGATTTTAACGAACCGGTCCTGAGTGTGTGGCAAAGGTTTGAGCAAGGAACGGCTCTAAAGGATGACAATGAGGTAAGGAATGAATTGAATCCTAATTCGGAAATGAAAAGGGAGTGATTGTGCTATATTAGTAAGGTGGGTTCATAATGTATACGTATTTTAAAGTGTGAGGCCCAATAGATTGGATTTGGATCAAAGTGCGCAATACTTACATGCTATTGAAACAGACTGTTACAATTGATATCATAACTGGTTATGCGGAAGATTGTGAGCCTGTAATGACTTGGTCCGGAGTGAGTGAAGCTAGGGTAGAAGCCCGAGTAAGAAGTAGTTTTAAGGGATGACGATAGAAGCAAGAATAAGTTGAATGTCACATCGAAAATGGAGAGTGGGTTATGTGTTATATCAGTAATGTGGGCTTTTAATATATGTAGATACGTTTTAAAGTTATAATGCCCAAGAGGTTGAATCTAGGCCAAAACAGACAATGACCCTGTTTGGTAAAGAGCTGAGCCACTTTAGAGGTTTTGACTAGTCAAACCTCTAATAGTGGTGTTTGTTGAAGAAAGGTTTGAAAAAACTTATTGGGTCCAAAGAGCTAATTTTGAAAAAACTCGTTTTAGGAGCTTTTTCAATTAGCTTATTGTTCAATCTCTTTTGAATGACATTTTTATCCCTAATTATTACCCTTTACAATCGCCTAGTCAAATCAGCTAGTTAAACTAGCTAACCAAAAAGGTAATCAGCTAGTCAAATGAATTTGCCATTTACCGTTAGATCTAGCCTTATAATTTGAATTTCCACCATTAGATTCAATGGTGAATCAGGGTCCAAGTAAAGCTACTGAATAGCCAAGTACCTTTCACCGATTAGTACAGAACTATGAAGCACCGATACGGGTACGACAAACAGCATTTTTAAAAAATATGAGATACGGATATGGCAAACAAAATCTTTAAACACTACTGAATAGCCAAGTACAACCCCGTATGTATCCCACGTATCCCCGGAGTATCCCGTACGCGTACATTAACCTCTTAAAAGTATCGGTGCTTCATAGGTATAGAATCATCATTGCAGAAATCTTTTAAAAGAAAAAAGGAAAATGAAGTGAAAGGTTAGTACAAAAATACCTTAGCTGATTCAGCTGGGACAGTGCCATCTCCATCCACATACGAATACTGGGGCTGACACCGGAAACACGAAAAACATTTCAGAAAAACAATAAATCTTTGGCGTTCAAAAGCAGCGACAGCAGGAATATGAACTAATTCATCATAATGTAGTATTGCAAACTCATGAAACACGAAAAAAGTAGAAAAGCAGCACCCTTTTGAAGTTTGAAAGCTGCAACAGCAGGAATATGAACTAATTCGGGTAAATTACATACGTGGTATACATAACCTTCAATTTTGCACTCAAAACTCTACAACCTTTTGGTGACTTCCCACTAAAGTATATTGTTAGTAATTATGACCGGTCAACGTGACACATCAGCAATTTGACCTCCATAAAAGTCAAAATTACTGACGTGGTGCGTTGACTTTGCGTTGACCGGTCAACTTTTGACCTTTAAGAATGTCAATTTGCTGACGTGGCACGTTGACTGTCAAAATTACTAGCTGTATGTACACTTTAGTGGGAGGTCACCAAAAGGTTGTACACTTTTGTGTGCAAAATTGAACATTGTACATCAAAGTGTGAAATACGACAAAAGTTGTACAATAAAGTATGAAATAAGACAAAGGTTGCATACCACGTATGTCATTTACCCGAACTAATTCATCATAACGTAGTATTTCAAACTCATGAAACACGAGTAGAAAAGCAGCACAGCTTTGGCGTACGAAAGGTGCAACAGCAGGAATATGAACTAATTCATCATAATGTAGTATTACAAACTCATGAAACATGAAAAAACATAGAAAAGCAGCACGACTTTGGCGTACAAAAGGTGCGACAGCAGGAATATGAGCTAATTCATCATAACGTGGTATTACAAACTCATGAAACGTGAAAAACGTAGAAAAGCAGCACGGTTTTGGCATGCGAAAGCTGCAACAGCAGGAATATGAACTAATTCATCATAATGTAGTATTAAAAACTCATGAAACACGAAAAAAGTAGAAAAGCAGCATGCCTTTAGCGTACGAAAACTGCAACAGCAGGAATATGAAGTAATTCATCGTAATGTAGTATTACAAACTGATGAAACATGAAAAAGGTAGAAAAGCAGCACGCATTTTCGGCGTACGGAAAGGTGCAACAGCAGGAATATGAACTAATTCATCATAAGGTAGTATTACAAACTCATGTTCAGACCAAAGCATAGTTATGAATGGTGATCGCCTGGGTCGCCTGAGGTGAGAGGCGACCCAGGCGTTCCTCTCCCCGCCTTCTTCAGTGGAAGGCAGGCGTTATTCAGAAGGCGACTGCCCGGCTGCCTCAGGCGAGAGGTGGTCGACTTCTGCAGTTATGCGGTAAGTTACAGTTTTTAAAACGGATTTTTAGGTTAAAATTGCACTTATGCGGTACGTTACAGTTTTTAAGGGTATTTTTGCACCTTATCCCTAATAATAACAACGAGCCATGTGTTACTCGATAACAGCTATGTTACATAGACACGGACACAGAAATGGATACTGACACGGGAAATGTTATTTCTAAAACATAACTTTCATAAAATAGCCTTCAAATGAAAACGGATATGGACATGAAACGCACATGGACACGGACACAATACAACATAGGATAACAGGAATCAGGAATGTATAGCAAGCAAATCAACCACTCACCACGGTGTGGCAGATCTCAGACAGATCCTCGATCGGAGATAACTCTGTACCATATCTGCATTAGAGATGGATATATCAGAAGAATCCTTTTCAATACAGAAAACTTGCAAGCTATATGTTACGTTGCATCCCTCGGAAGTCCCCTCGCATATTGTATCTTACATATAGCCTATATTTAGTGGTGGCAAAAGCACACACGACCCACGAAATCAACACGCAATTTTATTGTTTGGATTTAGCTTAGTAGATAATGTGTCATCTTTTGGTTGACAAGCAAATTTTTGGGTTAAGGTTGACATGCTAACCCGAAAATAATATGAAATGACATGGATATTTAAATTATTATCATATTCTCTCATGTTTTTACATGTCAGTTTTATTAATAAAATTAATAAAAATATAATTATTATAAACACACTCCATGACCCCAACATGATATTAGCGGACTTTTGGATGGTTACCGTAGGATATTAATCCAAAAATTACATAAAAAATTAAAAATAGTACAATATCCTCCTATATTTTTAAAAGTCGACGTTAATATAAGTACATAGTAAAATTACATGTGACCCGGAAACACAATACGAAATAGACACTCACCCGATTAGGTTAATACGAATATGACACGAAATTTTTTGGGTTAGATTAGGGTTGACTCATTTTGACACTAACCCGTGACACGGCACTAACACGACATGAACTCGATAATTGCCACCTCTACCTATATCTGACCCCCTTCTTGATGGACATCACAAAATTCGAAAAATATAGTAACGAAATCCTACGTACCGAATGTCAAAAGGCGTATCGTTTGATGTCCCGAAAATGTTATAGAAGGACACCCCTTTTGGGAGTTGTGCAGCATTGAGAATCTGGCGTGTATCAGCAGCCCATTTGAGGATGCAAGTGTTAAAAGGTAGAGCGACTTTGTTTCCATTGTAGGTTAGCTGCAAAAGAAGGAAGATAAGAACATATGAAAATCTAGGGTAATTAATTTATTAGTCCCTATATTTTGACAAAACACACTGTTTAGTCCCTGTATTTTCAAAGGATTGAATCCCTAACCCATAATCGAATCACTCATGCTCACTCTTCCTGTTTGAATTGAAGGTAGAAATCGACTCAAATCTCTCTCGCTTACTCTTCCAGTTAGAATTGAAGGTGGAAATCCTCTTACTCTCAATGGTGAGTTTAATTTCCTCCATATTCTCAACTCATGTTTACTGCCAACTGCTTCAGTGATGACGAAAGATGTTTCTGCTAATCCAAATTGACTAACTGAATCTTCATAAGAGTCTAACAGCAGGGACTAAACAGTTCACGGAGAAAAACGTTAGGGACTAAACAGTTCATCGAGAACCTTACCGTGTGTTTTTGAAAATACTGGGACTAAACAATGTGTTTTGTTAAAATATAGGGACTAATAAATTAATTACCCAAAAATCTAAGCAGTAAAAAAACACTATACAATGTGATTAAATGATCAAAATCTAAGCATTTCTGGCAGAATTCATGTGTAACAAACCATGTAATACACTAGGAATGGATTAAATCTATTATTGGTCACTAAACTTTCATGGTCATCTCAAAATTATCACTAAACTTCAATTTGTCTCAATAAAATCATTCAACTTTAAATTGTCTCAATAAAGGCAATCTGGCGACTTCAAGAGCAAAAGTCACCGGAAATATGACGTGGCTTCCACGCCAGCACTAGTCATATTTCATCGTGACCCAAACGACATGTGGCTGCCACCTAGCTGGCACATGTCGTTTTGGTCAGCTAGATGGCATCCATATGTCGTCTAGGTTGCAGCCACATGTCGTTTCAGTCAGCGGTGAAAGTTGACTACTGTTAATGTGCACTTTATTTTTATTTTTATTTTCAAAGTTGAATGATTTTATTGACAAATTGAAGTTGAGTGACCATTTTGAGACAACCATGAAAATTCAGTGATCACTAGTGCATTTAACCCCATTAGGAATACATGATATACCATATCGATTAAGAGACTACCTTGATATATTTTACTTAGTAGCACTGCGCACATATATATACAAGACATTCCTAAAATTACTCCTTAAATCAAGGACACATAGTAGCCCTACTAGCCACCTATAGTTGTCTTGTAGCAACCTATGGTCAACGAGGATGCGATACATTTATTACATGGACTTATTCTGTAACACTCCCCTCAAGCTGAAGCATGGATTTTAATCATGTTCAGCTTGTTACACATAGTCTTAAAGACAATACACTCAAGATACTTTAGAATACAAAATATAATCCGAAACATCAAGCTTTGTCGGAAACAGAAAGGCGATGGTAAGAAAAACAGAAGCTTGG
Source organism: Euphorbia lathyris (assembly GCF_963576675.1). Taxonomy (NCBI): domain Eukaryota; kingdom Viridiplantae; phylum Streptophyta; class Magnoliopsida; order Malpighiales; family Euphorbiaceae; genus Euphorbia; species Euphorbia lathyris. The sequence goes on from NC_088914.1 coordinate 2,246,919, forward strand.
AACCCTAGATTCAAACATTATACTCACAAGGGCAGACAATGAAGCTGAAAGAAACAGCCCAAAAACACAAACTCAGCAATTCTGCACACAATACCATGTAACAAACCATGTAATACAGTAGAAATACATGGGATACCATGTAGATTAAGAGACTGCATTGACATATTTTACTTAAAAGCACTACACACGTATTTATACAAGACATTCCTAAAATTAAGGAAACGTAGTACCTCTACTAGCCACCTATAGTAGTACATGCTATTGTCCACATTTATTACATTGACTTTGTTGTACGGAATTAACGAAAGATAAATAAACAAGCAATCGAAAAACACAGATTTATGTGGTTCACCAACGTTGTGTTGGCTAGTCCACGGGCAAAAGGAGAATAGTACTATTACAACAACAAACAACAACAACAAAGCCTTAGTCCCGAAATGATTCGGGGTCGGCTAACATGAACCATCATATAAAACCGTGAAAATCAAGTCGTGTCAGCGACACAGATTCGCTCCCTCCACTCCTTCCTATCCACTACCATATTTTCCTCAATTCCCAATAAACTCATATCACTCTCGATCACCCTCCTCCAAGTTTGCTTAGGTCTTCCCCTACCCCTCACCACTACATCCCTTTGCCACTCTTCGGTTCTCCTAACCGGCGCATTAAGCGCTCTACGTCTCACATGGCCAAACCACCTTAGTCGGTTTTCTCTCATTTTATTCTCAATAGATGTGACCCCTACTTTTGTCCTAATTATTTCATTACGCACCCGGTCCTTTCTCGTGTGACCACACATCCATCTCAACATACGCATCTCCGCCACCGACATCTTATGGATGTGGCAGTGTTTCACTGCCCAACACTCCGTACCATATAACAATGCTGGTCTAATTGCCGTCCGGTAGAATTTTCCCTTCAATCTATTAGGCATGCCGGGATCACAAAGGAAACCCGTAGCACTCTTCCACTTCGACCAACCAGCTTTAATCCTATGAGCAACATCTCCATCTACTTCTCCATCCGTTTGGATAATAGATCCTAAATACCGGAAGCAATCCGAGGCCTGAACAACTCTCCCATCTAGGATGATTGTCCCTGCCTCCCTACTCCTACGGCCGCTAAACTTACACTCCAAATATTCTGTCTTACTTCGACTCAACTTAAAGCCTCTAGATTCTAGAGTTTGCCTCCATAGTTCCAACTTCATCTCCACTCCTTCTTTCGTCTCATCAACCAACACAATATCATCTGCAAACAGCATGCACCATGGTATACCATCTTGAAGTGAACTTGTTAGTTCATCCATAACAATGGCAAAAAGAAATGGGCTTAGTGCGGAACCTTGATGCACTCCAATCGTAATAGGAAACTCTTCAGTCTTCCCAACACTAGTACGTACACTCGTGCATACTCCCTCATACATGTCCTTTATGATGTCAATATATTTCCGCGAAATGCCTTTCCTTGTCAAGGCCCACCAAAGTACTTCCCTTGGTACCTTATCATATGCTTTCTCCAAGTCAATGAAAACCATATGCAAGTCTTTCTTCTTATTTCGATAGTGCTCCATTAATTGTCTCATTAGATGGATGGCTTCCATAGTTGATCTTCCCGGCATAAAGCCAAACTGGTTTTCCGAGATCTTCACCGTCCTCCTTAGCTTTTGTTCAATCACTCGCTCCCAAAGTTTCATAGTGTGACTCATTAATTTGATTCCCCGATAGTTGGCACAATCTTGGACATCGCCTTTGTTCTTATACAAAGGGATTAAGGTACTTTTCCTCCATTCTGATGGCATCTTATTGTTTCTCCAAATTTTGTTGAAGAACGTCGTCAACCATTCGATTCCTCTTTCTCCCAAACATCTCCAAATCTCAATAGGGATGCCATCAGGTCCTACTGCTTTCTTCAACTTCATCTTACTTAATGTCATTTTGACTTCACCCTTTTGAATTCTCCGCAGGCATTCATGATTTATCATATCGTGATGGATACTTATATCTCCAACATCTTGTTGGCGATCTCCATTAAATAAGTCATCAAAATAGGACCTCCATCGTTCCTTGATATCCTTATCTCCAACTAGGACTTTCTGGTCCACATCCTTCACACATTTAACTTTTCCGAGATCTCGCGTCTTCCTATCTCTCATCCGAGCAATTCTATATATGTCTCTTTCCCCTTCTTTCGTATCCAATCTTGTATACAGATCCCGATTCACCTTTGCTCTAGCATCTCGTATGACCTTCTTTACTTCCCTTTTAGCCTCTTTGTATTTTTCGTAGTTCTCGTCACTCCTACATTTCCCCAATAGTTTATAGGATTCTCTGTTACTCTTTACTGCTTGTCGTACTTCTTCTGTCCACCAAGATGTGTCCTTACCCGGTGGCATGCTACCTTTAGATTCCCCTAGAACTTCCTTCGCTACTTCCCTTATACTATGCTCCATCTTATTCCATATCGAATCTATATCTGAATCCATATTGCAAGTCCAAATATCTTTTTTGGTCATCTCATCCACAAATTTTTGTTGATTCTCCCCTTGCAATTTCCACCACTTAATCTTAGTCTCTACTTGAGGTGTTTGTTTTCTTATACATTTCCTACTTCGAAAATCTAGCACCATTACTCTATGTTGGGTTGTCGTACTCTCACCAGGGATCACCTTACAATCAATATAACTCTTTCTCCAAGCACTCCTTACTAAGAAGAAGTCAATTTGGCTCGCATTACCGCCACTCCGATAAGTCACTAAGTGGGATGTTCTCTTCATAAACCATGTGTTCATGATACTCAAGTCATAGGCTGATGCGAATTCCAAAATATCATTTCCTGCTTCATTCTTATCTCCAAAGCCATACCCTCCATGAACACTCTCAAACCCATCTCGCCTAGAACCCACGTGTCCATTGAGATCACCCCCTAGTACCATTTTTTCATCCCTAGGAACCTGTTGCACCACTTCCTCTAAGTCATCCCAAAAAGCTTGTCTTATAGACACATCTAATCCTATTTGTGGCGTATATGCACTAATGACATTCACAACCTCATCCCCTATCACTAGCTTAACACTCATAATTCTATCGCTCTTCCTAGACACCGCTACTACCTCATCAATATACTCCCTATCAATAAGAATACCTACTCCATTTCTACCCTTATCCTTTCCTGAGTACCAAAGCTTATAACCCCAAGGAGCTATCTCTCTAGCCTTGGCTCCAACCCACTTGGTTTCTTGTAGGCATAATATATTTATTCTCCTCCTCTTCATAACATCTACAATTTCAGCTAATCTTCCTGTCAAAGAACCTATGTTCCATGTCCCAAAGCGTAACCTACTACCCTTACCCCTACCCCTACCATTACCGTGGACTAGCTTATTTACCCGCAACCCTTGCATATTTGACACCACCCCCGGGTCCTGGGGTGGCGCGCCGCTTCGGGGCGACGACCTAGCAACCCTTGCACATTTATCACTACACCCGGGTCTAGGAAGTGCAGCGCGTCGCTGAGTAGGGAACGCCCCAACGGTATTTATATTATGGTTCATGTCATAAGATGTGGCTAAGTTTTACGCTGGCCGCCACAAACCTACCGCAACCCTCCTCCTTTGTCCGGGCTTGGGACCGGCTGTAAAGGGGACCGGCTGTAATGGAGTATTTATAATACCCAGTCTAACCTAATCCGACTTGGAACCCACTTATGTCCCCACGATTCCGAATCCAAGTAGAAAACCGAAACACAATACTACTCCGAATAGGAAACAAGATATACCGTCGGGCTGGGGGCGACTCCGCCCCCCGGACCCCAGACCAGGGGGCGCATCGCCCCTATGGACCCCCGACTCGCTGACCGGGCAGCGAGACCCCGTTGCTTCCTTTCATAATGTGTTATACTGATTCAAGGTATTACGACAGACTTATTCTGTAATGTTATAGAATAAGTCAATGTAATAAATGTAAGCATGGTTAAGTCAACTAAAGCATGCCTAAGTCAACTAAATCATTGTTAGAGGCTGCTGTGGGCTTACTATGTCTCCTTGATTGAAGGAGAACCCTGTATATATATGTGTATTGTTCTTAAGTAAAATATATCAATGTAGCATCTTACTCTACATGGTATCCCATGGATTTCTCTCTATTTCCATGGTCTGTTACATGGTATCAGAGCCTAAGGTCTAAGGTTTCTGAATTCTTTTTTCTGGTAGTATTTCCAGAGTTGTGAAGTATTTCCAGAGTTGTGTTTCTGCAAGGTTCAATATTTTCTGGGTAGTATTTCCCAGGGTTCCATTTCTGTCAAGAGCTTGGGTCTCTTGAATACTCATTGTTGGGACGTCATTTTATCTCACCACCCCTTTGGTTCATCCTCTCTGCCTCTGATCGGCATTTCCTCACATTCCGGCCACCCTGTATCGTCGTCGCTGTAAGAAAAGTCCTCCTGACATGGGATTAGAGCCTTGTTTGGTCTCTGTTTTGGGTTTCTGGATTGAGATTCCAGAATTTGTCTTCGGCTTTATGAGGAGAATTTTTGGGTTTCCATTTCTGGGTTGTTTCTTTCAGCATTGTTGTCTGCCTTGTGAGCAGAATTTCTCGGTTCTTCTTCCGCCGTCGTCGACTCTCTGTTTCCGACAAGGATTGTTGTCTGCTGTCGTCTTGTCATCTATCTTCCGCCTATCCGTTTTGTTCTTCTGAGTTGCATCCCCCGGATTATGTTTTATATCCTGAAGTATCTTCAGTTTCTTATGTTTTATTTTGTTTTGAGTGGTATTGTCTTTAGACTATGTTATCTCTGTATGTAGCAAGCTGAGCATGATTAAAAGCCATGTTTCAGCTTGAGGGGGAGTGTTATAGAATAAGTCAATGTAATAAATGTAAGCATGGCTAAGTCAACTAAAGCATGCCTAAGTCAACTAAATCATTGTTAGAGGCTGTTGTGGGCTTACTATGTCTCCTTGATTGAAGGAGAACCCTGTATATATATGTGTATTGTTCTTAAGTAAAATATATCAATGTAGCATCTTACTCTACATGGTATCCCATGGCTAAGTCAACTAAAGCATGCCTAAGTCAACTAAATCATTGTTAGAGGCTGTTGTGGGCTTACTATGTCTCCTTGATTGAAGGAGAACCCTGTATATATATGTGTATTGTTCTTAAGTAAAATATATCAATGTAGCATCTTACTCTACATAGTATCCCATGGATTTCTCTCTATTTCCATGGTCTGTTACATGTAACAATAAGTAAGCAACTCCGAATTGAAAGTATTACCTCATTGTTCTTCAATGCTTCTTGAAACAAAGTGAGATTATCAAGTGGACAATAGGACACCAACTCGATACCAGTTTTCGCACCATCAGATTGTTTACGCCAAACTTGAATTTGAGGCGCACATTCCCACGCAAAATCGGGATTTGCCAACATTTCATATATTGCGGGACACTCAACCAACTGTACAGAAAAGGAGAAAGATCATACTGATAGCATCAAAACATATGCACACGCAGCTAGTTGTATATGTAAACACACTTGATGAAATGATCAAATTATCTAAGAAGTTCAGATTTTGCAATTACCAGCTGATGCATCGTCCACCTGGACACGAAGAAGTAGCTCTCGACGCCTTGAACGAACTGTAATCCGGTTAACAGGGCATCATTGATACATCCAGGTGCACCTGTTGTTAGCAATTGGATCAATTCTTGATTATAACAAGTTTAATATACGGAACATGAAATTAGACATGCCATCACAAGAATAACATATTTACGTGGTTCGGTGTTTCTCGCCTACATCCATGGGCGAGCAGCAGCATTTTTTACTGGAATTTTTGAGTCCCAGTTGAACCTCTAACCAAGGTCGTAAGAAACATTAGGTACTAATTGGGTGGACATGACTCTCTCGAGGATTAATCGTACTTGTATTTTTTATTTGTTAATAAACAACTTGTTACATAAATTCAATTAAAATATGTATTATACTATCTAAAAATAATAATATAAAATGATTTAATATAGAAAAACATGTATATATTTGCATATATCTTTAAAATTGTGCAGACATCAACATTTTAACAACAATATTATTGCAACAACTCAAATAAACAAAATATAATATTCACAATTAATATAATTCACCAAAAGCTATCAAACAATGTCTTTAAAGTCTTAAACCATATCATAAAAACAAGTAGAGAACACAATTAAACTAAAATATCCGAAAATAATAAATATAATTCACGAATAATCATACAATAATATTCAAGAGTGAATTATAATAAAGCAAAAAAAAAATAATAAAAAGGCCTAACTTGTCAATTTTGGTCATTTTGCCCCCGAACTTACGGGACGACCTATTTGTCCCCTCAACTATTTAAAAGTGGTATTAGCAACCCCTCTTTTCATTATAACGGAAACAAGATGAAGTTCAACATTAAGTGTCCATATGGAAGTATTGGAACCAGCCTGCAAATATGTAGACGATTTAGAAGGAGTATCTATACTAACCTGATTTGCAGCTTGTTTTAGTAGTGCACAACCCTTTTCAATATGACCTTGGTGCTTGCAATGAAATCATGTCATGACTGTTTCCGTTATAACGAAAAGAGGGGGTTGCTAATACCACTTTTAAATAGTTGAGGGGGCAAATAGGTCGTCCCGTAAGTTTAGGGGGCAAAATGACCAAAATTGACAAGTTGGGCTGCGTATGGTTTAGGCCTAATAAAAAAACGCTTTTGTACATCGTTGCTTAGTCGGAGTCTAAGCGGCCTAGGCAGCGTCTAGACGGCCTAGATGGAGCCAGACGGATAAAAATCGTATAGGAGGCTAAAAAACGCTATTAAACAGAAAAAATCGGGACGGATTTTCGATTTCGAGAACGTAGACCTTAACCCTTTGTCTTTTCAGTTTTTTAAATGATACAATTTTTTACAACTATGCATACAAAACAATGAATCAGTAGTACCTTGAAAAGGGCATGCAATGCAGATCCACTTGCTCACAAACTTTGAAAAAACCTGGCAATAAACAAGTTAAAAATCAAAAGCCAATACTTTTATGTCAAATGAAGTGTTGTAATTTTTTGTATTTATATACTGCCCTAAAAAAAGATGCATACATCAGCATGGAGCGACATGAAACATGAAACCAGCAGTCCACCCATTGAATGTGAAATTATATTTACTTTTCTGTTTCCAGAAGCTTCATATGCAGTTTCTAGCTTTGCCTTAAGACCTTCCATTAATTTGTCAATTCTGCCAACAACAAGAAAAATTTATGGTCCTTACACCTATACTTCAAATCATAATTGTCAAATCGAGATTGGACTTGTGAATCGAAATCCACATTTTATGAATTGTAACTCTTGAATCAAATCGAATTGTAAAATTCGGTTCAAATTCATAAATTATAAAAAATAAAATAGGCTTAATACATGCCCAACCCTCTCAAGTTGTCAAAAAACTGCAACTGACCTTCTGAACTTCAAAACGTTCAACTAACCCCCTCAACTTGCTTAATTGGAACAAATAAGCTTTCAAATAGGTTTAAATCTGTGATTTTGGGAGCTTTTTGCCCTTCTGTTAATGTATCAGCAGATTAGTTAGATGTAGCATTGTATATTTTGGAAATATTTTATTTATGCTATAATGTTATGTTGAATGTTTTTTTGGGTTTCGGGCTATTTGTTTCAAATAAGCAACTTTAGGGGTTATTTATTCCAGATAAGCAAGTTGAAGAGATATTTATTCCAAATAAGCAAGTTGGCGGGGTTAGTTGTAACGTTTTCAAGTTCAGGGATCAGCTGCAGTTTTTGGACAACTTGAAGGGGTTGGGGATGTATTAGGCCAATAAAATATTTACAATGTTGAACTCAAAATATTATCAAATATTAGTTTAGAAAAATGTAATTTTAATGTCAAAAAAGAAATCATATCGATCAAGCACTTAAAATTCAAATTTAATGTAGCAAATGCAATCCTAATAAAATAAATTCACAAATCGGAGGGTGTTTTATAACTTAGTGGAGATGGGGAGCTTGAGTTTCTAACTCTGTTTATTTGCCTTGTTGTCAACCTAGTTTGAGATAATAACTCGATACATAACAGTTGGACTAGAGAAGACTGGGCTTAGTAGTTAGTGTTGAAGTTTTTGATGAACGGTGATGAAGATCCGGCTCGAAATAAAGCTGAATCGAATCGTATGACTGGAATCAAGAATCGTAAAATTCTATTATAGTTTAGATTCAGATCAAAATAGATTTGAATCGTATTCCAATCGCGAATGGTAAGATTCTAATATCAATATAGTCAGATATTATGCACACTCAGTTTCATCACAATAATAGAAAACAGAACACATCAATGCATGTATATATAAATAGAAGGCCTAGCCCCTTCAAGTAGGCCATTAAAACCGATTGTCCTCCCGAACTTCGAAAATGATCGATTAACTCTTTAAATTTGTTTAAAGTGACCTATTGACTCCTTAAACATGCTTAAACTCGCAACTTACTTTGTCATGTAGAGACTTAGGAGGTCATTTTAAGCAACTTTAGACTAACCGGTCAGTTTCAAAATTCGAGAGATCATTAGACTTTTCTGAAGAAGTTCCGGGGGTACGGATTTATTAGGCCTAAATAGAAAAAAAAAAATTGTAGAATCTAGCTTACCTATTGCTTTGCCTGAAATCATAGCCATATCCAAACAATGTGGTTCCCTTCTTATATCCACATTTAATGAGCATATCAATCATAGCATGGAAATGATATACCTCCTTCATATGGAAAAGTTTAACAAACTGCAAAATATAATATCATAAACAAATTAAGACAAAAGGAAAAACAAAAAACAAAAAAGGCTTAACACGTTATTTCCAATCCGAACTTATCCAAAAAGCTTGATTGGCGCCTTGAACTTTCAAAGTATCCTGATAGCCCCTTAACTTACTTAAAATGTTTCGATAGTCCTTCAATTTGCTTAAAATATAGACAATTAATCACTCGGTTGCAAAGAAGTAAGTTGTTTGCGGAAAGTGTGTTGCACGCGCCTTGGAAAAGTAAAACGACCAAAGTCGGGATATGCGGTTTTAATATCAGAGCACAAGTTTTACAGTTGAGCAAGTAAAAACTTCCTTTAATATATTTAATCTATTGCGTGAATTATGTAACACGTTAACATTCCATGGAGCGTGCAACACCTCTTCTACATGCAGCTTACTTCTATGCAACCGAGTGATTAATTGACCACATTGTAAGCAAGTTGAGAAGGCTATCGAAACATTTTAAGCATGTTGAGGGGGCTATCAAAACACTTTGAAAGTTCAGAGGACCAATCAAGCTTTTTAGACAAATTTAGGAGCCAAATAATGTATTAAGCCAAGAAAAAAAAAGGTCTGAGGATGGAGTAACCAAAGAATGATGGTACAACAACAACAACAAAACCTTAGTCCCGAAATGATTCGGGGTCGGCTAACATGAACCGTCATATAAAACCGTGAAATCAAGTCGTGTCAGCGACACAAATTCTCTCCCTCCACTCTGTCCTATCCACTACCATATTTTCCTCAATCCCCAATAAACTCATATCACTCTCGATCACCCTCCTCCAAGTTTGCTTAGGTCTTCCCCTACCCCTCACCACTACATCCCTTTGCCACTCTTCAGTCCTCCTAACCGGCGCATCAAACGCTCTTCGTCTTACATGGCCAAACCACCTTAGTCGGTTTTCCCTCATTTTATTCTCAATAGTTGTAACCCCTACTTTTGTCCTAATTATTTCATTACTCACTCGATCCTTTCTTGTATGACCACACATCCATCTCAACATACACATCTTCGCCACTGCCATCTTATGAATGTGACAGTGTTTCACTGCCCAACACTCCGTACCATATAACAATGAAGGTCCGTGCGGTAGAATTTTCCCTTCAATTTATTAGGCATGTCGGGGTCACAAAGGAAACCCGTAGCACTCTTCCACTTCGCCCACCCAGATTTAATCCTATGAGCAACATCTCCATCTACTTCTCCATCCGTTTGGATAATAGATCCTAAATACCCGAAGCAATCCGATGCCTGAACAACTCTCCCATCTAGGGTGATTGTCCCTGCCTCTCTACTTCTATCGCCGCTAAACTTGCACTCCAAATATTCTGTCTTACTTCGGCTCAACTTAAAGCCTCTAGATTCTAAAGTTTGTCTCCATGAAGTAGGGCCTCTTACTTTCTTTATGGTCCATGAACTTCAAAATTCGATATAAAAGTTTAAGAATTTTTCCTTTTACTAATATAAACGTCCTTTAACTTTTGACCACTTCAATAGCAAGTAATACTGATGGAAATGATAGTGTAAACAACTTTAATTTAAAGTCATTTAGGTATTGTTGCTTGGGAAAGAAAAAGTGGTTGTTTAAAGAGGAAAAACTCAATTATGATTTAGGAAATCGGGAACGTGATTCCATTGAAAATGTGAAGATAAATAACATCTGGATTTTCCATTTTGACATCGTCAACGGTCATTGAAGTTGTTTACTTTGATAAGTGACTTTTAGGTTAGTAGTGGGCAAAATTTAGGGACTTATATGTCTAGTTTTAAAGTTCAGATGCAATAAAGAGAGTAAGACCAAAATTGAGGGGCCAATGGGTATGATTTACTCCAACAATGAGGATAGGAAGTGTACAAATACACTAATAATCCCTATAATTGCTTTGTTGATTGCTCATAAAATCCTTGTATTGCAATAACAAAGTTTAAGAGAGAACTTCAAGTATCAATTTGACTAATTAATGTAAAATTGTAAATATGTGAAGATGAGAATCAAATTAACGATTTGCATATGAAGGACTATGGTATTTTTATTGTCAAAACGATGACTGTGCTGGTCAATATTAGCAAATCGAGGACTGTTAGGTTGATATTGCTAAATTTGACTGTTAACGACCTCAAAATGAAAATTTTCAAGAATTAAAGTTGTTTAGTATCACATTAATTATGAAACCACGTTTTTAATTTTTCAAACATTAATTTTCTCTTTCCTCACCAAACAACACCTAAATGACCTCAAAACAAAAAAGTTGAAGAATTAATATTGCTTAATCTATTATTAAATTTTTGAAAATTTTCATTTTGAAGTCGTTAACAGCCAAATTTGGCAACGTCAACCCAAAAGTCCTCTATTTGCAATTTTCGACAAGCATAGTCCTCGTTTTGAGAACAAAAAAACCAGAATCCTTCATCTACAAATCAGTGTTACCACGGAGGTTTTGTTTGGAATTAACTCCAATAAATATTACCAATGATGGATCCAAAATGTCAATGGCAAACAGCCCATGATCATCATCAGGAACAACAAGCTCAGTGCTCTGATCCAGTACTTCTGTATAACCTGAGAGAAAGAGATTCAATGGACCAAATTGCTATCAAATGTATGAAAACCCAGAATTGCTTAACATCCCCAAATGAAGTTGTCAATAATTGAAAAATGAAACAAATAGTACTGTATTCACCAAACTGTATTATTTAAATTTCAGGATTTAATACATCTTTAGCCCAGTACTTGTCTAAAAAAGTCAATTGCCCCCTTGTACTTTGAAAAAGTTCTATTAACCCCTTGAACTTGTTTAAAGTGACCAATTGACTCTTTGGAAGGTGTCTATTAGCGCCTTAAACTTACTTTTAATCTATTAACCCCTGAACTTGCTTAAAGTGCACGCATTTCAACTTGCTAATAGTGCTTTAAGCCAAGTTTAAATAGTTAATAGTTCGTGTCAAATATCCCACATTGCTTAATTAGAGAGCTATATACCTCCTTATACGAGGCAACCCTCTCACTTTGAGGTACATTTTGGGATGAGTTAGGCCTTTGTTTACATGGTATTCAATATTGGCCCCCGCTGATATTAGCTTCACGCACCAAATGAATTGGTCGTGAGGGGAGCTTGTTAAATATCCCAACGTTGCTTAATTGGAGAGCTATATTTCTCCTTATATGTGTGAGACAATCCACTCTCTTTAAATTACCTGTCGGTGAGTTAGTCCATTGTTTACAGTTTGTTTTGATGTTTGGGGAATCAATCTGGTTTTTATGCCTAATTTGGAGGGTTTGTGTATATGTTAGGCCTAAAAGCCACAAAAGATTCAAACTTGAGCTAGAAAAAGAACAAAAAATCCAGCCATTTTGCAGATAATAGGAAATAGAAAAGCATCATACAAAATCCAACTCTATTTGCTCACTCACTTTGTCTCTTTCTGCATTCTGTTCCAGTGACCAAATACCCATAAAACAAACTCATAGTTTTTGTAACCAACGGGCGGTCCGGTCGCACTACGCGTCCCCGCTGAGCGAGGGTCCGGGGAGGGGTCCCATCACAAGGGTGTACTGGGGGCAAGCCTTCCCCTGCCAATTTATTTGGCAAGAGGCCGCTCCTAAGACTCGAACCGGTGACCTCTTGATCACACGACAACAACGTTTACCGTTGCGCCAAGGCTCGCCCAGTTTTTGTAACCAACAAAAAGAAAAAATCATAATTTTCAGTTTCACTCCTCCAAGATCAACCAAAAAGAGCTAAAAGAGAAAGGACTAATGTATTGACAGGTTAAAATGCATAGTTGTTGACTCAACTTTCATGCTTATCTTAAAATGTGCACTCAATCTCGATTTGTATTCAACGTTAAATTTTGTCTTAATTAAGTCACTCCGGTGACCTCAAGAGCAAAAAAAGTTCAAGGCAGGCGGAGAAGTTGGCACGGGTAAATAAGCGAAAGAAGGCTTAAAGCCGGGCTAAGAAAGCAGAAAGCAAGGGTAAATAAACAGAAAGCCTAAAGCTAGAAGAAAGCCTCGAACAAATGACGTGGTTGCCACATGAGCAGTAGTCAACTTTCAACACTGAACGAAATGACTTGTAGCTGACACGTGGCTGACACATCAGCAGTACTCAACTTTTACCGATGACCGAAAGGAAACGTTGCTGCCACCTAGCTGACCGACGTGTCGTTTTGGGGGTTAAATGCACATTCGGTCAATGAACTTTCATGGTTGTATCAAAATGGTCACTCAACTTCAATTTGTGTCCATAAGATCATTCAACTTTGAATTTTGTCCAAATAAAATCAATCTGGCGACTTCGAAAGTAAAAAGACACCGAAAATATGACATGACTTCTATTTCAGCACTAGTCAACTTTCACCACTGTCTATGAAATGACACATGACCAGCTAAAAAAAACACATGACTGCTACCTAGTTGATACCTATGATTAGCTAGGTGGCAACCAAGTATCGTTTGGATCAGAAGTGAAATTTGACTACTGTTGATGTGTTGATGTGACGGTCACTTTTCAGGTGTCCCTTAGCTATTAAAGTGGCCCAAATGACTTTATTAAGACCAAATACAAAGTTAACGATTTTATTGATTTTAGGCTTAATACTCTCTCAACCCTCTCAAGTTGGTTCAATACTGCAACTGACCCCGTACTTACACTTTCAACAAGTAACCCCCTCAACTTGCTTATTTAGAACAAATAACCCCTCAAATTGCTCAATTGGAACAAATAACTCCTCAAGTTGCTTATTTAGAACAAATAACCCCTACAACAACAACAACAAAGCCTTAGTCCCAAAATGATTCGGGGTCGACTAACATGAACCATCATATAAAACCGTACAATCAAGTCGTGTCAATGATACAAATTCTCTCCCTCCACTCTGTCATATCCACTACCATATTCTCCTCCATCCCTAATAAACCCAAAAAAAACATAGTATTACATCATAAATAAAAGATTTCAAATTATCGGTTGGTACATCTAACTAATCAGTAAAGGACAAAAAAACTCGGGAAATAACCTATTTTAGAGGTTATTTGTTCGAAATAAACAAGTAGAGGTTACTTGTTAAAAGTGTGAGTACTAAGGATCAGAGGGTATTAAGCTTTGATTTTATTGCCACGAAGTTGAGTGAACATTTTAATACAATCATACAAATTTAGTGAGCAACCATACATTTTAGTGCTAACATGGAAATCACCCTATATTTTCAGTGTCTTTACTATTGAAGTCGCCCATACAAATTGAAGTTAAAATAGCCATGAAAATACATACAACATTTGTGCATTTAACCATGTATTAACAGAAAGGAGAAAGACAAACCTGTATTAGGATTATAGAGAGACCAGATTTTCTTCTGGAAAGTGTAATCAGCCAAAAGAATCCGAACCCAAACCCGGGTCTCAACCCCCTTGTCCTTTGTCTTTGAATTGAGAATGGAACCTCCAATTCCAGATATTAGCAGAACCGGGTCGCAGTCGGGCTCGGCAGCAGCGTAGTCCGTGCTATCATTTCCAAAACAAGGGCAAAAGCAGAAGTCTTTCGGCATTTTGGAAAGACCCAGAATTTTGATTTTGATTTTGGACTAAAATGGCGAGAGCTGCGAATAATACAGTTAACTTCAGTTGGTCTACCTACCTACCATGACCATGCGCAGTAACGACTTTCTAGAGAGGACCAAGGAAATCATTCTAAAAGACAACTTTATAATTGAATTTTTTTACTTTTTATTCTAAAATATGAGTTGCCTAAATGAGCAATAAATTGCGGCACCCCACCCCACCCAACTAGGGATGGCACCGTACTATATCCGCGGATACCCGGTATTACCCGATTCTAATGGGACTATCCGTACTCTATATAGACGGGTATAGGATAAAACCATTACCCGTTAGAGTAATGGAACGGGTGTGAGAATACCACTTAGGGTATTCGGTACCTATCATAACTTTTTGGGTAATTAATTTATTAGTCCTTATATTTTGATAAAACACACTGTTTAGTCCATGTATTTTCAAAAACACACCGTGTGGTCCTTAACCTTTTTTCTCGGTGAACTGTTTAGTCTTTTCGTTTGTTCGTTAAATTTTTTACCGTTTATGAATTCGGAAATGACTAAATTACTCTTTACTATTTACCGTTAAAGAAGAATATAGTCAAACAAGAGGAAGACAATCAATAACTTAAAATTTGAATTCAAAATTTACCTTTAAATTTCAGAAGAATAATCTATTTGTATGGAGAACAATAAAAAAACACAGACCCAATGCTTATGAAGCCGAACGATTAAGAAGAAAATCAAGAAGAAGAATACTCAAAATTGATTTTAGATGTTTTAGAGTCTAAAGGAAAGGAAAATAAAGAAAAAGAAGAACGCATAGATGAGAAACAATGAAGATAATAGTCTTATATATTTGATTTTGTGGTAAATGGTAGTTAAGGTATTACATTTTTATTTTAAATAGATTTTGACTCAAATCCAAATTGACTAACAGAATCTTCATGATAGTCTAACGGCAGAGACTAAACAGTTCATCGAGAAAAACGTTAGGGACTAAACAGTTCATCGAGAAAAAGTTTAGAGACCTTACCGTGTGTTTTTGAAAATACAGGAACTAAACAGTGTGTTTTGTCAAAATATAGGGACTAATAAATTAATTACCCTAACTTTTTTATATATTAATAAATATCATTGTTTTTTAAATGTAAGACGTGACATTTGAATCCTCAATCTTTTGTTTTTCAACCATTGAGTGATATCACTAAACTACTTTATTCTTATTAATTAAGGTTCAATTCGTTCAATTTTTAGATAGATGGTTTATTAAATTTATATTTTGTTACATTTGTAATATTTTTGTTTTATTTATTGATTCTTAACGGATAAGTGTACCCGCGGGTACCCATGAATTAAATGGGAATGATATGGGATGCAAAAAGTATACTCGTTAGGGTAATGGGACGGGTACGGGTAATTAAAAAATAAAAAGGTAAGAGTTTGAGATTGGCATTACCCACGGGTACCCTACCTGTTGTCATCCCTACACCCAACCTCAATCTCATCCAAATTACTAGTGTTTAATCAGCTCAATGCTTCTCGAATACACATGACTTCCTATCACGAGGCTGAAACTCTTTATTTAGCTCATGTGGTATCCATACTTTTTGGTAGGATCAACCCCTATGAGCTCATTAGGTCATGTGTTATCCAAAATTTTGTCATTTCGCTCATATGGTATTATTTGATAACTTTTGCCTCTTAGAATGTTCTCGTAGGTGACATTTAACTCATTTTGAATAAAAACTAACCCGTTTGTTGCAATTTTTACCACATGACACAATTTTTTACACGTGATATATAAATATAACAAAAAAAAATTCTATATAGACTTAATATTTCGATAAATAAGAAAAAAAATTAATTCCTTATTTATCCACCTTAAGTCTATATGGACAAAAAAAATTAAAATCAATTACTGATGAAAATGGAAATCGGAGTTCAAACTTGAGATCTCACAACACTCAATTAAAGCTTCACTGTTACCCGAGCAAGAGCCAAGCAGTTCAAAGAGGAGCTTCAATCATATATGGTCCAAGTGATGGACGTTGCGGATAAAAGCAGAGTTTCTAAAATTAATGGTTCATTAATCGTCTTATCTCTTTCAAGTTGCACGGAATGTGAATACATAAGTCAATTGGAGCATTTGGATTCACAGAAGAATGTTTAAGATTGATTGGCTTGATTCTCAAGGATTTGATAACAATTTCAGAAATTTTCTTGAACTGTGGGCACGGTTTAGCAGACTTTGTCTTTTGCCTCATTGTCAACAAATGGTAGTGGAATTCATGTCAATTCCGTGCAGCTTGATATTCCTACTTCAACTATATCAATTACTCCTTATGCCATCAAATAACGATTAATTTTATTTTAACTTTTAATTTTAATTAAGTAAGTTATCCATTTGCCATTAACTTACTCTTTCATTCTTTATTTTTTTGTAAGGACTATTACGTCCATATCTAATTAGATTTAGGTTAAGTATTTAAGCTTTGTTTTCCAAGTTGGACGGCACACAACGATTTTGATGATTGAAAATGAAATTCAGAATTTCTTCTCTTGAGGTTCAAGTGAGGGGTTCTCTTATATTCTTTGGGGCACTACGACTGAACAATTCGGAATCGAATCCTCGTTAGTTAGACTAGGAATATGGTCTTTGCAACTCCGTTTTGCAGGGGTTTTCTTCCGTCTCAATTTATCATTCGGATTCAATTCTTGGTTGTTGGAGATTGGGATTGGGTCTTTGCAACTTAGTTTTACAAAGGTTCTTTTCTGTCCGATCCTGATTCATTAGCTTTCTTGGAAATGAAATCTAGTTGTTGGGTTTTCGAGGTATCATTCCTTGTGGGTTCTACATCAATTACCACATATATATATCACGTGTCAAAAAGCCAGTCCTAATAAACTTATTGGAGGATCCCATTGGTGTGCATCCAGAAGGAATTAAAGCTACGAATTCACCAATTCGGGGACTTTTCCTTTTCCAACTATTATCACAATGAGAAATGACAAAAAAGAGCTTGGTGAGAAAACCCGACCCAAGCTCTCCTACTCTGAGTTTCTCAGAACCTTCGGTAGAACAACCGAGACAGCAACAGATTCTTTATCCTTGCGGCAAGGGAGTGACAGAAGTTTTGAGAATTCAAAAGACTTGCCCTGAAAGTATTCCTTTTAGGACAGAGGAGTATTGACCAATAAGAACTGGTCAATCCATGGGTATACCATGAGGTTACAAAGGTTGTACCCGTGAACCAACACCATAAGGCTGAATAGGCACAAGGAAAGAGCAATAGACCAGACCAACATACCCAGAGTTACTCCTGTATCAGGAGCCATGTATTGCAATGTAGCCGAAGAATCTGTTGTTTTGGCTACCACAGTAGTGGACTCCATTGTTCACCTTTTCTTGTAATGTAGTCACTACTTGAGCCATAGAAGACGCTTTTTGCCCAATAGGACCCGTGTCTAGGGATATACGAGCGCCATTCTTCAGACCGATTGATGTTCGATGGTTATTGTAGCCAGAATAAGCACGCACGAATTTTCGTATAGCGTCCTACTTTTTTAGTACAAGTAGTTAAGGGTTGGGAAGTACGACTTGTGTCAAACTTGTGAAAGAATATTTTGTTGCGAACCTGGTGAATAAGGCTCCTTTCAAGTCAAACGGAGAATACCAGTTCCGGAGGGACCAACCATTGTACTTTTACGGGAAACTCTAAGATAGCGGAAGGCCACGACTTTTGTGCGTGTTCAACACAATATGGTATGAGATGCCATCAGCATGAATGAGTCGAACAAGAGCCACTGACACAATATAGATTTAATGCCAGTCTGGAACTGATTCACTAAGTCAGGTTTTCCAGTTGTGTAATGTGGTAAAATTTAACAAATCAATTAATTTTTCATCTAAAATGAATTAAATGTCACATATAAGAATATTTCAAGGGACAAATATTATCAAATGATACCATATAGAGTAAATGATAAAAAAAAAATTGGATACTACAGCCAAATATGGGTTTGGGACCCGTTTGGTTCACATTTTTCTGTTGTTGTTAGTTGTTTGTTGTTAATAATATGTACTGAATATTAGTTGATTTTTCTTACTGAAAGAAGCTGTTTTGAAATTTTACCAAACATTTTTTTTACGTCATATTTAAATTTAGAAAGTCAAATATAAATTTACATTTAATCCTTTTTGGTATTGCACTTGAGTTTTATTTATCTTAAATTATTAATTTTCTTTTAATTATCAAATACGTAGTTGATAAGAAAAAATAATTTTGGGGAAAGAACAAAAATAATTGAAAAATCTTTATGGAAAGCAATCTACCAAACCTTTTGTTTGTCAACTCTCACTTGCTGATTGGTAGGTTTCATTCTACTACATCCATTCACATTTTAATTGTGTTGCAACTGCTAAGCTAAATTAAAGTAAAATTGGTACCGAATTGACACGAAAGTTGATGGATATACCAATGTTTTAAAAAATCAGATAGGAAGTCAAACCAAATTGATAATTGAGTCAACAATGAATAGATTCAAATTGACTCGAATAGATTAAAATATAATATCATAAATAATATATATATAATTTAAATTATAAAATATGATGAAGTATGTGAAGAAACACTCTTCAAATAGCCATTGGCCTAGGTCCTCGACGCCAGACCCTATCGGACCCGGACCTGACCCATTGCCTCTAGGCTCTCCCTTAGTCTGAAGGAACCGTATGGGCGAATCAGCTCCGATCCCATGGAGAACCTCAAAATATCCCTCAGGGTAACTTTTTTTCTCTCTAAGCACTTAGACTTTCTCTCTATATTACCCTTACTAATTAACTTGACCGTCGGAATGTATTCAAGGGACAATTCCCGGTGCAGGTCGATCTACGGATACGGCGAGTCCGACTCCTCAACAAAATATATTAAGCTTTTAAATTTTATTTTGTGTATATTTAAATTTTAAATATGAGTAAACTTTATTTATATTGCAAAGATAAAAATATTTATCGAAACATATAAAATAAATATATAAAAATAAATAATTCAATAATATTTTTAATATTTAAATAATAGTATAATATATAAATTTATATTATTGCAACTAGTCGTGTGGAAAGCTGGCTTAATCATGTGTAGTGTTAGTTGGTGGTCCAAATTTGAATCCCCCAGTTTACATACTTCTTTCCTTTTTAAATTAAACATGGGTGAAAAACAAATCGGATTAAACTGTTTAATCGGATCGGTTTGTGGTTAACCGATTGGTTCAAATGGTTCAGTATAGTTATATTTATATAAAAAAATAAGCATCAATTGGACTAGAGACCTGATCGATTTGCGGTCGGTTTGTCCAACTCGGCTCGAAACACTCGTAATGACTTAATCTTTGGATTTTTGTTCAATATAATGCTTCAAATGAGCATTATTCCTTCATTATGGCCGGGTTAAAATTATTATGAGCATAATGCTAATTTAATTAGGGTGACATCAAACGAAGTTTGTCCGATTTTAAAAGTGTAAGTAAGTCGGATAAAGCGTGTCCGACTTCTTTACTATTTGTGTAACCCAAGCATTAAATTTGAGTTAGGCTTCGTAACAAAAAAGTCGAATGACTGATTTCTTGTTGCAAAGAAGTTGGATGTAGTTTATCTGACTTCTTAACAAATATAAATAAATAGTAATAGTAATATCCCCTCGTCATAGATTACTCATCATGCTCATTTTTCATTGATCAAAACTCTAACAATTTTTATTACTATTGACGTCCGACTCTTACACACTGTTACACCATCAGATTTAAAGAATGGTGAAGAAGATAAAAGAAAAGAAACTCTTCCTATTTTACCCTGTACATAAAGCTATTGTTACAACCCTTCCTATTTTACCCTTGTACATAAAGCTATTGTTACAACTGTTTACAGCTGTATAGTTAGTTAACTACCCCTAGACTTTTGTATATATAGGACTAGCACTGTATGATGTAATTGGGATATCAGATTCAAATGGGATGAATCCAGAAAATGATGTTTTCACATCACACATTTTGTGATGGTATCAGAGCTTTTTCTATTGCACATCAGATATGAAAGATCTTCTTCCTTATTGTTCTTCCTTTTTCAGTAATTCATCTTTGTTTTCTCTGGCATCCTTCTACCATGGCATCAACACCAAATACACCAGCTACACCGATTACATCTTCTAGCCCTTATTTTTTACCTGCAAATGAAAATCCAGCTCCAGCTCTAGTTCTTGTTAATTCTGTTTTAACAGGATCTAATTATCATCAATGGGCACGTACTATGCGAATTGCTTTGATTTCCAAAAATAAATATGGATTTGTTGATGGATCAATTGTTGCACCCAGTCCAACAGATGTAACACAGTATCAGATCTAGGAACGCTACAATACTATGGTTCTTTCATGGATCATGAGAGCCATTTCACCTCAAATTGAGAGGAGCATAATGTGGATGGATACAGCTACCGCTATTTGGGAAGATTTTCGAGACAGATTCTCTCAGGGGGATAATATTCGCATAGCAGAACTTCAAAGGGAGATTCAATTCTTTCAACAAGGTAACCTGTCCATTTCAGACTATTTTACTCAAATGAAAATTTTATGGGATGAGTTGTTTAATTTTCGATCTCTTCCTAAGTGCACTTGTACACCTGCATGTTCATGTGGAGCTATTGCAAAATTTAAAAGTTATCAAGATTCAGATCAGGTCATAACCTTTCTCAGAGGTTTAAATAGCAATTTCACACATGTATGCTCACAGATCCTGTTAATGGACACCTTACCAACCCTCAACAAAGTCTTTAATCTTGTCACTCAATATGAGAGGCAAATCCTTACTGCTAATCACCCAAACACTAGCCAAACCAGCAGTACACCTGAACCTACAGCTTTTGTTGCTTTCAATCAACAAAAAAACAATCCCAACAATTATCAAAAGAAAAACAGTACCAATACCAACTACAATTATAAGAGAGGAAACAAACAGAGCACCAAATGCACCTATTGTGATAAAGATGGGCATACAGAAGATATATGCTATAGGAAACACGGTTTCCCTCCTGGATATGGCAACAGGAACACACAGCAGAGGTTCTCTAAAGCAAATCAAGTTCAAACAACTACGCATAAAGCAGATCTGTTTGAATCTAATGAAGAGGAATATATGACTCCTTTCACCCTTACTCGAGCTCAATACAATGAGATACTCAGTTTAATTCCACAGAAACAAGATGGAGATCATAAGAACAAACAGATTGTTACAGCTAACAGTCATTAAAGGGTGAATACTACCTATTCTGGTATAATTTCCTCTTCATCTCAACCTCACAGCATGCACAACAGTTGGATCATTGACACAGGGGCCACTGATCATATTATTTGTGATCTAGGTCACTTCAAAGAATATAAACATGCAAGCAATATCTCTGTTCAATTGCCTACCAACCAAATTGTCCTTGTTACTCATATAGGAACTATTTATATCAGTGATAAACTTATCCTATATGATGCTCTCTATGTCCCGCAATTCAATTATAATTTGATTTCGAGCAGTAAACTCACTGAAATTCAAAATTATGTTTATCCTTTACCTCACAAGCTTGTGTGATTCAGGATATGAGGAACTGCCATAAGATTGGATCTGCTAGGATGATAGGAGGTCTTTATCATTTGAACACACCTCATACTCAATCTTCACACCATACTGTTTCTATCAATGCTACCAACAAAATCTGGCACATGCGCCTTGGACATCCTTCAAGTCTAAGAATCAATACCCTACACAAAATACATCCATCTATCCAAGTTAGTAATAGTCATATTGCTTGTGATGTTTGTCATTTCTCTAAACAGAAAAAGAAGAGTTATACACTCTGTTTGAATAGGGCATTGAAATGTTTTGATTTAATACATATGGATATTTGGGGTCCTATATCAAATTCTTTCAATGACAAGCATTATTTATTAACTATTGTGGATGATCATAGTCCTTTTGTGTGGCTTTACTTGATGAAATGCAAGTCTGAAACTAGAGATGCAATACAAGCATTTTGCACCTATGTGTTCACTCAATTTCAGGTACATATTAAGGTCATTAGAACTGACAATGGGGCAGAATTCAATATGCCTCAATTATATGCTACGAAAGGAATCATACACCAAAGTAGCTGTGTTGAGACTCCCCAACAAAATGGGGTAGTCGAACGAAAGCATCAAGACATCTTGAATATAGCTCGAGCACTCATCTATCAAAGTCAGATTCCTAACACCTTTTGGCCTGAAGCTGTTTCTCATGCAGTTTTCCTCATAAATAGATTGCCTACAAATGCAACTAATGATTATATTCCCTATCATATTCTTCACAAACACAAACCCGACCGGCAAAGTCTAAAGGTATTTAGATGTATGTGTTATGCATCCACACTTGAAAGGGATAGAACAAAACTCACACCTAGAGCAGTCAGATGCATTTTTCTAGGTTTCAAACCCGGGGTCAAAGGGTATAAGGTTATGAATATCCAAACACAGAAATTTTTTTCATCCAGAAATGTTTGTTTCTATGAATCCATTTTCCCATATCAAACCAAACAACAAATATCACAGCCAACCTACCAAATCCATCAAACACATTCTTCTTTAGAAAATGATGACATAGAAACCACTGATCTATCATTTGAGCATGCTCACACCGAAGATGTGGAAGAAGATGCAGTTTTACATGTATCTGAACCAGAACAGGTTCAACAGAGAAGATCATCTAGGGTGAGGCATCCGTCCAGTTATCTTCAAGATTACCACCGTCAGCTTGTGGGTTCTTCCAACACAGCCCTTAAATCTATTGTTCCATCTCCCCATTCACTCTCCAAACAATTGTCTTATGATAATCTATCTCCAGCCAAACGAACATTTTCCATCAATATAACCACACATAAAGAACCCAAAACATACGAAGAAGCCATACAATTCCCATGTAATGGAATGGAATGAAATAATGATTCTATTACAATATTTGGTTGACAAATTTTCATAAAATTGATAAAATACAATAATCATTACAATACTTATATTTATTTTTTTTCCATGAAAGGTTGGGACGATGCTAGATCCAGCCTCTGGACATCCCAACTATGTTGGCACCCCCAAAAACATGACCGAACAAAACCCAAATATATTAAAAAAAATAAAATAATTCAGGTACAGTGGGAGAGAAACAAAAATAAAAGAAATCAAAGAAAACGCAAATGAGCAACATTGCAAAGATCGTCTAAAATAAAAGGTAAGCAAAAGCTGGGAGCGGAAGGCCACCAAATCAGATCGCTTGAGGAGACCCCGAAGCGTACAAGGGAGTCGGCTGCCCGATTACCCTCCTGGTAAATGTGCGTGATTTTGACTTCCATAGAGGCACACCGCACTAAACATCAAAGCCAATCTTGTCTGAGGGTCCAGGGAACCTTCTCAGAACGTTGTAACAGGAGCTGCACCACCATTGCAGAATCAGATTCTATCCAGAGACAATGCCAATTTTTTTCCCAGGCAAGCTCAACTGCAAAAATGACAGCCCGTAATTCTACAAAATGTGCAAAAGTGGAGGGGATTGGGAATGCAAAACATCCCCTAGCAAAACCCCATTCGTTTCTGAAGATGCCTCCAGCACCTGCAGCGCCTGGCGAGCCAATTGCCGAGCCATCAGTATTGACTTTGGTCCAACCTGGCGGTGGGCAGATCCAATGAACCTGTAAGAAATCCGGGGCCGGTAGAGGCCGAGCGGGAACCGTCACACGGAAGCAAAAGGACCCTAAAAGTAGGAAATTTACCTCGCGAACAGAGTTATGCAGCATGTTGATAGTTCTTTGGATTGAAGGGAGTTCATTTTCAAAAATTGCTTTATTCCGAGCCGACCAGATAAACCAAGGGACAGACACCACTAAAAAATTCCAAATCTTAACAACTGATTTTCGTATATCCGTATGTTGCAAACCAGTGAAGAAATTTAAGAACGGGCCTGAAGTTGTGATGGTGATGCCGACTAAATTGCCAATCTCGGACCAGATCGCAGAAGCGAACGAGCAAGCAACTAAGAGATGATCTAAAGTTTTCTAGTTACAGCGACAGAGCTCTAAAACCACGAACCTGGAGCGAGTCATGAGTTGCCAATTTCCGGTGAATATCCTTCCAACAGGTCGCTGATCTACTGGGTGGGATAAATCTTCGCCAAATAAAACGACCCCAATCGACCTGCAGCGAAGGGGAGGTCAGATCGTTATAGAAGGCCTTGACAATGAAGATCCCCGAATCAACCGCCGTCCAGGCACAGAAATCGGTTTCATCCTCGCCACGCTGAATACGCTGAATGTTATCACGGATAGGGGGCGGAAAATGGTCCAGATTAACCCAAGCCTCAGCATCGAGAAAATCCTCCACACTATTAAAAAGACCAGCCTGATGACGGATCAGAATATTCAGTTGATCCGCAATTGTTGGACTTATCCATGAGTCTGTCCAAAAGTTTAGCCCAGATCGGCTCCCAATCCACCATTTAATCTGACCCCGAAGGTTGGAAAAAGCGGGTTTACACGAAATCCACACAGATGAGTTTACTAAGTATGGTCTTGGCTGACCAGAGCGGGATAAGAATCTGTCTTGTAGAAGGTGCACTATAAAAGATTTCCCCTGTATGAATTCCCAGCATAATTTACCAAGCAGAGGGAGATTGCAAATGCTAAAGTTCCTTATTCCCAATCCTCCATTATAAGTATCCCTGCAACAATTAGCCCACACAACCGTTACAAGTTTTTTTGAGTCTATACAACCCGTCCAGAGGAAGTTGCGAACTGCCCTGTTGAGCTTATTTAGAAGCGAAGAGGGCCAGCGGTATACCATGAAAGAGTGAATGAGAGCACCTGAGAGAGCCGTTTTTATTAAGGTCAGACGACCCGCAAAGGAGAGAGATTTCCCTTTCCAGTGTGCAAATTTCCCAAGGAAACGATCAGCCAGAGGCATCAAATGTCAACTTTTCAGAGCACCTCTAAATAAAGGAACACCAAGATAATTGAACGGGAGACTCGAGATACGAATTCCCAACATGGCAGCAAGCTGAAGGGCGCGACGGCCCGAGGTGCTCCTTCCAAAATAAACCGCTGATTTATCCCAGCTGACCACTTGTCCAGAAATATTGCTATACACTCTGAAAATCTCCCTGATAGTTCTCATATTTCGCTTAGTTGCCTTGCCAAACAGAAGCATATCATCCGCGTACAAAAGGTGAAAAGGGAAATGGGATCGACTAGTGTAAGCCATGGGGCTAAAACGACCATCCCTCTCCAACCTATCAATCCATCTGCTAAAGAAATCTTCTGTAATTCCAAATAAAATTGGAGATAGTGGGTCCCCTTGTCGGACCCCACTTGAGCACCCAAAATAACCGTAAGCAGCTCCATCTATTAAGATTGAGATGTGAGAGGAAGCCAGGATATTCAAAATCCAGTCCCTAAATCTGAGTGAGAACCCGAACGCCTCCATAACCGAAAGCAAGAAGTTCCAATCAAGTGTATCGAAAGCTTTACGAATATCAATTTTGAGAGCCATGCTTCCCCCGAAGCACTCCTTTCCCAAGAGATTCACTCCTTCAGATGCAGCAGCTATGCACTGATGGATGTTTCTGCCTTTGATAAAGCCAAATTGGTTGTGAGAGACTATTTTTGCCGCAATGGGAGCCAATCTATCTGCCAGAATCTTAGAGACAATCTTATAACAGAAATTGCTCATGACAATAGGCCTGAACTGAGTGATTTGGTTTGCGCCCTCTGTTTTGGGGATCAGGGTCATAAGGCTTGAATTCATGCCAGGAAAAATGCAACCGGTGTCAAAGAAGCTTCTTATCATGTTACAAACGTCCGGGCCAACGATATCCCAAAAGTGCTGGTAAAAGAGCCCGCCAAAGACGTCAGGCCCTGGGGCGCTGTCCTTGCTAAGCCCAAAGACGGAACCGCGAATTTCATCCCTTGTTGGTTGACGAATGAGCGAGCAGTTATCAAGTTCTATGATTAACTCAGGAATGGTTTCCGCAATCAAATTAAGATCAATTGACGAAACGGAGCTGGAGAATAAATCTGAGAAGTACTGAATTGCATGCTGAGATATACAGTTAACATCATTATTAATTACACCATTAATCTCTAAACCTGAAATTCCAACCTGTAATTTCTTAACCTTCGCTGCATGATGGAAGAAAGCAGAATTTCGATCCCCCGCCTCAAGCCATCGAATACGACTTTGCTCCCTGTAAAGCAGCTCTTGACGGTACAGTTGCAGATCAAGTTCTGCTTGAGCCTCGGCTTCCCTAGAAAGACGGTTAGAGGAGAAAGAGGAGTCCTCTCCTTGAATCTGAGCCAAATGCTCCTTAGCCAGTGCAATATTATTATCAATTCTTCCGAATACTGTACGGTTCCAATTTCTCAAAACTGGGCGAAGCGTTTTTAGCTTATGGCAGAGGAGCTGCGTAGGTGGAAGTGAAATGTGCGTGTTTGCCCAATGTGAGGAAACAACATCTCTAAGGCTAGCATGAGTAGTCCATATAGAAAGAAAGCGGAATCTGCATTTCCGTCTAACACCGCGATCACACCGAAAGAGGAGTGGAGAGTGATCTGAACGGTGCCTAGGCAAAGCCGAACACAGAACTCTATCCCAGATTTCCAGAAATTTCTCTGTTAGCAGGGCCCGATCAAGCTTACACTCCACATGCGCGTCCCCATGTCTGTTGTTCGACCAAGTGTAAAAGAAACCCAAAGTCTCAGCTTCTAGAAGATTTCCCTGACTAATGAAGTTTCTGAAATCTGCACAAGAACCCATCCCTAGACTGTTCCCGGTTTTCTCGTGAGCCCATGTTATTGCATTGAAATCACCCAGAACAAGCCATTTACCATTCGATTGCGGTGCATATTACAACAGATCAGACCATAATTCTCGCCTCCCAGCTGCAGTCGTGTGGCCATAGACAAAGGAGATACTAAAGTTGGCAGCCATAGATGTATAGTCTATTGAAATAAACTGATTGTGAGAGCTAACCAGGGAGATAGAAGAGCCCGCCCCGATTTTTGTGAAGACCCAAATAGAGTTACAGATATTAGAAGCAAGAAGCTGAACACCAATGGAGAGCCAGAACGAGTTGGGGATTCAATCATAATCAGTCATAGGTTCAGCAAGACATAGGATATCAGGACGATTTGAGTGACAGAGAAGTTTGAGGGCCCTTTGTGTACGAGGGTTAGAGATTCCCATACAGTTCCAAAACAACACTATCATTGATATCTTAGAGGGAGTTTGCTTCGCCTTTTGGAGCGAGGCTCGAGTGACAGTGCTGTAGATTCCACTTTCTTCGTTTTCTTTCTAACTGTTGTCCATTCGACAACTGAATTAGACTGTTGTTCTTGCGTAGACGAATTATCAACAAAGGTGAGGTCCGAGCTACTGTTCTTTGTCAGAATAGACATTGGCCTGAGCAATTCCGGTTGAATATGAAATTGAGGCTGCTCCTCACAGTCCGAGATCGATCTATCTCCATCCTCACTAAGATCTCCCCATCTATTTGTTGAAACACCTTTCCACAGGATTTTGATTTGACAAAATTAATTAAGTGAAGGTAAATATTCTATAACACACTAAGTTTAAATGCTTTGATTTAGTGTTACTAATGTGTTTGTTCAATGTTGAGTTTATAATTTATCATAAGACATAAAGATCATAAGGCTCAAGCCCTATATGGAAATCAAGGCCCAAGTCAAACAAGCCAAAGATCACTCAGCCCGCGTATCTCCAAAACGTCGCCGTTGAAGTGATGAAACGCATGCTGAGTAAAGAAGGATCGAGAAGATCCACGTAGACAACTTCGGTATGAAGCTGCTGAGCTGTCTCGACAAAACGTGCAAGACAGCTACTGACCATAAGACAGCTTCCAGACAAAGTATTTCCTCATTAGGTAAAGATCAGAAGACACAACAAGCTGTCTGGTTGACATTACCCAAAATGGTGGAACATACTGACTCACTGACCGAAGAACAGAAGACGCTGGAATCTGATTGGCTAACGAGAACTGCTGGCAGACTCAGTGAAAGCGATATGTAGCCGTTTCTCTCCAACGGTTATTTCGAAATTCGAAATAACCAGAAGCTCTCACAGGTCTCTATAAATAGTCCATTCAGAATCCACATTCTGTAGAGAACTTTGAGCAAGAGCCGCTACGCTGACCAAACGTATACAAAAGTTCTCCATCAAAAGCAAAGCAAAATTCTTACACTACAAAGTCTATTCATTTGTGTAAAAGTCTAGAGTGGTTGTTTTTCAATCATCTAAGGTGTTCTAGCAGTTGTTGTTTAGGACAAAATCTTTATCATTTCTAGAAGTAGAAAGGAGAGGCTAAGTACTCGGTTTTAAGTACTCAGCGGAGAGATTAGGATTGAGTAGAAGTATAGAGGAAGGTACTCTTGTCATACTCAATTGCTGATATTGTAAAAGGTTTGAGGCTCTACCTTTAAAGAGCTCAGTAGAGGATTTGAAATCTCGGAGGTGTTCCGGGGACAGGACGTAGGCTTAGAAGAAGCCGAACCTGGATAAATCTGCTGAGTGAAGTATTTCTAAACCTTAACTCCTTATTCATATTGCTTGCTTAAAACAAACTAAAACTGACCAAGTAAAAGAGGTCAAGCTGAGTTGTGCGCTACCAACGAGAAGGTTCAGGAATAGACTCTAAGTGCTATTTCCTGACCTAAGCAACGAAGCTGTCCTAGTCACTAGTTGACTAAGCCAGTGTCTTGCTGAGTGGTAAGCGCCGCTGTTAGATAAACTTTTCTTAAAGAAAAGAAATCTGCCCAAATTATTTTAAAAAGGTAAAATAGTTCCTAACCCCCCCTTGGAACTATATTTGCAACCTTACAAGGGACCAACAAGTGGTATCAGAGCCTAAAAGCTCACTACTAAAGGTCTAACAACCTTGAGTTGATCCATACCATGGGCGAAAACAGCACTCGGTTTCTCCCTGGAAACCAGACAACTCAGATATTACCTGAGGGGCTGTCCATTACCAGGCCTCCCCTATTCTTCGGGTCAAACTATACCTTTTGGAAGAATAGGATGAAAAACTTCATTCAAGCTACAAACATGAGTGCCTGGCTATCTATAGTCCAAGGCCGTTTGTAACTGTGAAAGTTGTTGCTGGCCAGTCAGTTGTTAAAGCTGAGGTTGAATGGACAGAGGATGATCTTAAGAAGCTTCAAAACCATGCTTCGGCTATCAATATGCTTCACTGTGCGCTCGATGCTGCAGAATATAACAAAATCTCAGGTTGTGAGTCGGCACAAGAGATCTGGAAAAAGCTGGAAGTCACCTACGAGGGAACAAACAAAGTAAAAGAATCCAAGGTGAATCAGCAGATGAGACTGTACGAGCTGTTCGAGATGAACAATGATGAGGGCATTTTAGACATGAACGCAAGGTTCACCAACATCATTAATGAGCTCAAGAGACTTGGGAAAATCTTCACTGAGGAAGAACAAGTCAAAAAGATACTCAGGAGTCTTCCAAAAGACTGGCAAGCAAAGAAGACAGCAGTTGAGGAAGCTCAGGATTTAACCACCTACAAATATGACGAACTCATCGGTTCATTGCTGACCCATGAGATATCAATGAAGAACTTTGAGGTGAAGGAAAAATCTGATGACAAGAAGCAGAAGTCACTTGTCATGAAGGCTGACTCCACTGACGGGAGTTCAACTGATGATGAGGAGATGACTATGTTTACAAGAAAGATGAAGAGGCTGTTCAGGAAGAACGACAAATATTCCAAAAAGCCTTACAAAAAGTTTGATAAGTATAAGGCTGACTCAAGCGACAGCAAATACAGAAAGGACAGCTCAAAGCCCATTACATGCTTTGAGTGCCACCAAGATGGCCATATTAAGTCAAACTGCCCCACGCTGAGGAAAGACAAGAAAAGTGGGAAGAAGGCAATGGTGGCTACTTGGAGTGACAGTGATGAATCTTCATCAACAGAAACTGAGGCCACCGAGTCAGCGAAGATATGCTTTATGGCTGACGAACTTGCTGAGCCATGCATTTCTGAGCATGCTGACCAATCTGATGAGTCAGATAATGAAGAGCAATCTAATGAGGTAATCTCACTCTCTCAACTCAGAAATGAAATGGGTAACGCCCTGAGTGATCTCTATACACTTGTTAAAAAGTGTAATAGGAAGATTAAAGCACTCAGCCGGCGCTGTGATGAAGTAGAAGAGGTCAAACTGAGTGACCTCAGATACCTTCTTCAAGACAACTCAGTTTTGCATGAAAATATGAAAATCATTCATGAGTCTGTCTCTGAAGTCCAGTCAGTTTCAAAGAAACTGAGGAAGGATGTCACAACCATTCAGAACCAATTAAAGGTTCCAAACAAAAACAATTTTCCGCTGAGAACTCAGTATCAAGGTACACAGTACCAAGGTACTCAGCAGAGAAGAAATCCCCAGCGAAAAGTCCAATGTGATTTTTGTGGGAAGTTAGGACACACTACTAAAGTGTGCTGGCACGCTCAGCACTGGGGTGCTGACAAGTCAGTAAAAAATCCTAAACAGAAGGTCAGTTGTGACTTCTGTGGAAAGAATGGCCATACTGTCCATGTATGCCGCCATAAAATAAAATATGATGCTATACCTGTTGCACCTAACAAGTCAGGACCCAAAAAGAGTTGGGTACCTAAAAGTAACTAGTTACAATGCAGGTAAGCCTAAGATGTGCCGAGAAGTCAAAGATGTGGTATATTGACAGCGCATGCTCAAGGCATATGACGGGTGATGAAACTCAGTTCATCACGTTTGAACGTAAACGAGGAGGGAGTGTAAGTTTTGGAGACAACAAGAAGGGTAAGATAGTAGGCTCAGGAACCGTCGGAGGTAACCCTACTATTGAATATGTCTCCCTAGTCAGCGGACTCAAATATAACTTACTCAGCGTAGCTCAGCTATGTGACAATGGGAGAAAAGTTATATTTGATGCTACTGGATGTAAAATATACGAGTGTAAAACTAATGAGTTAATCTTAACTGCCCCTCGGATAGACAATGTCTTTATGCTAAACCTCGAAAAGAAGTTTTCAAAAACTGTATGCTTAGTCACAAAGGAAGAAAATTCCTGGCTATGGCACAAGAGACTTGGTCATGTAAGCATGGACCTCCTGGCCAAATTAGCAAGAAAGCAATTGGTTGAGGGACTGCCTGAACTTAAATTTCAAAAAGATCAATTATGCCATGCCTGCCAAGCTGGAAAACAAACCAAGCAATCTTTTCAAAGTAAAAACATTGTCTCAACTAAGCGTCCGTTAGAAATGCTACACTTGGATCTCTTTGGTCCAGTCCAGCCGCTGAGTCTGGGTGGAAGAAGGTTTTCCTTGGTTATTGTAGATGATTTCTCTCGGTACACATGGGTTATCCTGCTGACCAGTAAGGATGAGACCTTTGAGACATTTTCAAACTTGGTTAGAAAAATTGAAAATGAGAAAGACCTAAAATTAGCTCATATCCGTAGTGATAATGGTGGAGAATTCAAGAACCAAAAGTTTGTTGAATTCTGTGAAGCCAGCGGCATTGACCACAATTTCTCTGCTCCTAGAACGCCTCAGCAAAATGGGGTTGTTGAAAGGAAGAACAGAACTCTGGTTGAGATTGCCAGGACAATGCTGGATGAGCATAGGCTTCCAAAGTATTTTTGGGGAGAAGCTGTCAACACAGCATGCTATATTCTGAATAGGGCTTTAGTTAGACCTATACTTAAGAAAACCCCATATGAACTTTGGAAAGGACGAAAGCCCAACATTGGATACTTTCGTGCCTTTGGCTGTAGGTGTTTTATTTTAAATACCAAAGATAGCTTAGCCAAATTTGATTCAAAAGCTGATGAGGCTATCTTTCTAGGCTACTCAACAAACAGTAAAGCATACAGAGTTTTTAATAAGAGAACTCAAGTATTAGAAGAATCTATACATGTGCAATTCGATGAAACTAACCCTGTAGGAAGATACCAGCCGCTGACAGAAGATGAACCAAACTCAGCACCTGCTGATCAAGAACCAGCTACTGAGTCCTTCATAAAACGGCTGACCAAGAGTAAGAGTGAACCTAAAATTACTTTCACTGACCTATCTACTTCTGCAGAGAATGTTGAAACACAGATAGAACAAGACACAAGTCTACCAAAGGAGATAAGAGTCCCAAGAGGGCATTTAGAAAATGCAATTCTTGACTCAGCTGGAAATACGCTGATGACAAGAAATCAACTAAGGAAGTATCTCGGCAATGTAGCTTTTGTCTCAGTACTTGAGCCGAAGAACTTTGCCGAAGCTGAGGATGACGAATTCTGGATGAATGCCATGAAAGAGGAACTCAATCAGTTCAGGAGGAATAATGTATGGGAGCTAGTGCCACATCCTAGGAGCCAAAAGACCATTGGAACGAGATGGGTCTTTAGGAACAAGCTAGATGAGCAAGGAAACGTAGTCAGAAATAAGGCAAGACTTGTAGCTCAGGGCTACAGTCAGCAAGAAGGTATTGACTACGGTGAGACCTTTGCCCCAGTGGCAAGGCTAGAAGCTATTAGGATTTTATGTGCATATGCATCTTACATGAACTTTAAACTGTTTCAAATGGATGTCAAAAGTGCCTTTCTTAATGGAGTAATAGACGAGGAGGTCTATGTAAATCAGCCTCCAGGGTTTGAGGATTCTAAGTTCCCAAACCACGTTTACAAACTCAAAAAGGCTCTGTATGGACTCAAGCAAGCACCACGTGCTTGGTATGAGAGGCTGACCAACTTTTTACTGACTAGAGGTTACGTCAGAGGTCAAGCTGATACAACCTTATTCATTAAGAGAAAGGGTAAAGATACCCTGCTGGCTCAAATATATGTAGATGATATTATATTTGGTGCTACTAATGAATCTATGTGCAAGGAATTTAGCAAACAGATGCAGACTGAATTCGAAATGTCAATGATGGGAGAACTCAACTTCTTCCTCGGACTTCAAATTAAGCAAGGAAAGAATGGCATATTCATAAGTCAAGCTAAATATGACAAGGAGATATTGAAGAAATATGAACTGGAACATTGTAAGCCAATATCCACTCCTATGGGCACTGACACTGTCCTTTGTGCTGATGAAAATGGTAAGTCAGTAGACAGCAAGTTATACCGAGGTATGATTGGCTCTTTACTTTACTTAACAGCAAGTAGACCGGACATTCAGTTCTCAGTATGTTATTGTGCTAGATATCAAGCTAACCCTAAGGAATCCTATTACATAGCCGTAAAAAGGATCCTTAGATATTTGCAAAGCTCAGTAAATGCAGGTCTGTGGTATCCAAACACTCATGACTTTACACTCATCGGATACACTGACGCTGACTATGGACGAGACAAGCTGGAAAGAAAAAGCACCTCTGGAGGATGCCAATTCCTAGGAAGCTGTCTTGTATCTTGGTTCAGCAAGAAGCAGGCGTCAGTAGCCCTGTCCATAACTGAAGCTGAGTACATTGCTGCTGGAGGTTGTTTTGCTCAGGTCCTTTGGATTAAGCAACAGCTTGAAGATTATGGTGTTCAAACAAAGACAATTGAAGTCAAATGCGACAACAAAAGTGCAATTGACCTCTCAAAGAACCCAATTCAACACAGCAGGATGAAACATGTCAACATACGACATCACTTCATCAGAGATCATGTACTCAAGAAAGAAATCAAGC
This sequence comes from Euphorbia lathyris, assembly GCF_963576675.1. Classification (NCBI taxonomy): domain Eukaryota; kingdom Viridiplantae; phylum Streptophyta; class Magnoliopsida; order Malpighiales; family Euphorbiaceae; genus Euphorbia; species Euphorbia lathyris. The sequence continues at coordinate 2,281,093 of NC_088914.1, forward strand.
TGACGTATGTACCAACAGACGAGCAGCTTGCTGATATCTTTACAAAGCCTCTAGCACGAGAGCAATTTAGCATACTGAGAGAAGCAATTGGTATGTTTAATCCTCTTCAGTAAATTTATGTGCATAAATGATTATTGAATGCTGAATGAATTACATGCTGAATGATTCATTGTTTGCTGAGTATTTCATTGAAACTGACTAAATATACAATACTGAGTAATCTTGCACACTGAGTAAATTAGCTTCGAACTTGAACTTAAATCCATTCCTAAAGAATGTACTGACTACTCAGAATATGAAACGTTTATATCAACAAACGCTAAGTAGAAGCACTTATTAGCATTTAATGTCACTACACGCGAGGTGACACCTGTACTGCGCATGCACCGAATAACGTCTTAATAGTGTCATAAGTGTCAGGGTTTCTGGCGATTGGACAACCCAGAGCAAAATTGGATTAAAATTCAAACGGAACCCTAAACCATAAAATCTATAAATAGTAAATACTAACCCACTACCCTCGTCACATATACACTGAACTCTAAGAAAGCTTCAAAATTTTCCAAAGAGCTTCAAAACTTCAAAAATGTCTTACAACGAAAGTTATTTCTCTCCAACTCTCAAATCCTCTGACCAGGCTGGTCCTTCAACTAGCCTAATGAGAAAAATGATTAAAGTACACTCTTGGGCTAAGAATCAAGAGGTATTAAGAAGTCGATTCTTCCACCCTGACTTCATCTCTTCAGAGACTCCATTCTGTGAATGGATCAAAAACAACAAATGGACAGGTCTCTTCTCTCTGTCCGGGCAAACCTATCCTACAATGGTAAGAGAGTTCTACTCCAACCTGCATGTTGATGCAGATGACTCTGACTATCTGGAGACCACAGTCAAGGGTCAAAAGATAGTGATAACCCCTGAATATCTAGCTACATTGCTAGAGATACCAAATACAGGGATCCAGTTTAGAACCACAAAGGATCCAATACCGAAAGCCATCGCAGAGAAGATGAAGGGATTCTGTAAACCCAGAAACTACAAGGGAGAAGTACCCAGCACCTGTATGGGCAAAAATCAGAAGATGGCCCACTTCTTGCTGACCAACTTTATCTTCCCTAAACTCAGCTCTCCCTCATCTGCCTCTAATTTTGAACAATGTTTCATCTGGCATATGCTGACCAGCACTCCTTTCAACATGCCTGTATTTTTGGTCGGGGCTTTCCAAAGAAGCGGAAGGAAGCTCCGTTTAGGTTCTCTCATCACCAGGATAATACAAGACAAGAACATAGAGACTGTTGGTGAAATAAGTTCAACGGGAACTGCTATCACTGCACGTCTACTGAATGGACTCTCACATAGCCAACCTCTTAGAGGATATGATGAAAATGCCACTCCTGAGGAGGAGAATCTTATGGCTGAGGATGAGCAACCCATTGGAGAAATGGAAAATCTGGCTAACCTGGATGCCATTATAGATGATGTTATGGCTGAAGCCGCTCACACTGCTGAGGGTACAGAACCAATCAATGAACCTCCAACTGAGAATCCGTCCACTGTGCCATCTGAGGTTGCTGAAGCTGAGAAGAAGAAGAAAAAAGGAGCATGCTCGAAGGATATTCATACTGTCCCGAGAAAGATAAGGCTGATAGAAAGCAACAAGAGGAAAGCTGATTAAGACCTAGCTGAGTCAGCTGAGAAAAAGCTGCGAACAGCTGAAGAACCTGTTCTTGAGGGCCATGTTGCTCAAGAGGGGTCTCCACAAAATCAAGCCTCTGTTCCTCCCATAGAGAAACAAGCCAAGACCCCTGTAAGTCCAAAAGAAGCTCCACTCCCACCTCAAACTCAAAGCAACTCAGCACCTGAGGTCAACATGCCTCGTAGTCCTGTCACTACCCAAGGCCCTCAGTGTGAACCCACTTCTGCCAAATATACACACCTTGGTGCCACTGAGTCAGGTCGGCGTGTCATCGCCTCAGCAAGCACTCTGCTTCAAGAACAAGCACCTACTCCATCAACTCCTGCTCAGTCCTCTCATCCACCTGTCACTCACCATATTCTGCGTGAAATCCATGAATTAATCAATCACTTCTCCTCTGTCCAGACGTAGCAACCCACACATGCTCACATGACCAGAATGACTGAACTCATGCTGGCTATGGTCAGTCATATGAATTCCTTGGAGGGTCAAATACGTGTGCTGCAGGATCAGGCCAAATCTCCTGCCCCTACCGTTAATTTGCCTACTGCTGATGCTGGCAAAACGGGGGAGAAAAGTGGCAACTAAGGAGAAGGAACTCTAGAGTGTTAGAGAAACTAGAGTGTTAAGTGTTAGAAGTTAGGAAGAAGAACTTTATCTTGTTTTGTTTTGTAATGTTTGTTTTTGTTTTGTTTTATTTTATGCCTAACTTGCCTAACTTCTGTTACTCCTGAAATACTTGCATTCATATTTTAACTGTTGATTATTCATCCTTTAAATGCCAAGTATTATATAAATGCATGCTGCATATAGATGTTTGAACTTGTCAAATATAAACCATTGAACAAATGATTTACTCAGCGCTCTGTCACTATACATCACTTCCGCTGAATACTGAGTAAAATAGAATATGACCCATAAGCTGACCTATAACTGAAAACTGATCTTAGGCTTATTCAGCTAAACCTTAGAATGTTTAGAATAAAACTAAGTCAGTAGTTCTATCCTTACGGGGGAGTTCACTTAATTAAAAAGGTCAACTATCATGGGGGAGCTCATACTGAGTTCCTTGCTGATTAGTTTTGCCAACATCAAAATGGGGGAGTTTGTTGAAACACCTTTCCACAGGATTTTGATTTGACAAAATTAATTAAGTGAAGGTAAATATTCTATAACACACTAAGTTTAAATGCTTTGATTTAGTGTTACTAATGTGTTTGTTCAATGTTGAGTTTATAATTTATCATAAGACATAAAGATCATAAGGCTCAAGCCCTATATGAAAATCAAGGCCCAAGTCAAACAAGCCAAAGATCACTCAGCCCGCGTATCTCCAAAACGTCGCCGTTGAAGTGATGAAACGCATGCTGAGTAAAGAAGGATCGAGAAGATCCACGTAGACAACTTCGGTATGAAGCTGTTGAGCTGTCTCGACAAAACGTGCAAGACAGCTACTGACCATAAGACAGCTTCCAGACAAAGTATTTCCTCATTAGGTAAAGATCAGAAGACACAACAAGCTGTCTGGTTGACATTACCCAAAATGGTGGAACATACTGACTCACTGACCGAAGAACAGAAGACGCTGGAATCTGATTGGCTAACGAGAACTGCTGGCAGACTCAGTGAAAGCGACCTGTAGCCGTTTCTCTCCAACGGTTATTTCGAAATTCGAAATAACCAGAAGCTCTCACAGGTCTCTATAAATAGTCCATTCAGAATCCACATTCTGTAGAGAACTTTGAGCAAGAGCCGCTACGCTGACCAAACGTATACAAAAGTTCTCCATCAAAAGCAAAGCAAAATTCTTACACTACAAAGTCTATTCATTTGTGTAAAAGTCTAGAGTGGTTGTTTTTCAATCATCTAAGGTGTTCTAGCAGTTGTTGTTTAGGACAAAATCTTTATCATTTCTAGAAGTAGAAAGGAGAGGCTGAGTACTCGGTTTTAAGTACTCAGCGGAGAGATTAGGATTGAGTAGAAGTATAGAGGAAGGTACTCTTGTCATACTCAATTGCTGATATTGTAAAAGGTTTGAGGCTCTACCTTTAAAGAGCTCAGTAGAGGATTTGAAATCTCGGAGGTGTTCCGGGGACAGGACGTAGGCTTAGAAGAAGCCGAACCTGGATAAATCTGCTGAGTGAAGTATTTATAAACCTTAACTCCTTATTCATATTGCTTGCTTAAAACAAACTAAAACTGACTAAGTAAAAGAGGTCAAGCTGAGTTGTGCGCTACCAACGAGAAGGTTCAGGAATAGACTCTAAGTGCTATTTCCTGACCTAAGCAACGAAGCTGTCCTAGTCACTAGTTGACTAAGCCAGTGTCTTGATGAGTGGTAAGCGCCGCTGTTAGATAAACTTTTCTTAAAGAAAAGAAATCTGCCCAAATTATTTTAAAAAGGTAAAATAGTTCCTAACCCCCCCTTGGAACTATATTTGCAACCTTACAAGGGACCAACACTATTGCCCTCCTGCACTGCAATCTCAGAATCATTTCTAACTTCAGCCCGATAGTTATTTACTTCATTCATAATTGCCCCTCTATGAAGCACCATCTGTAACTCAGTATCCGAATTTCCCCTATTCTGCTGAGAGGTGGAAGGTGCTGTCGAGTTATTCTTGCTGTCTCTACCAGTAGTTCTGGAGGCAGACCGTCCCCTGGTACCAGCGTGCTGCTTAGTAGCTCTCGGAGCATGTTGCTTGTTAGGCCATTCCTGAGTATCTCGTTTTCGACACTGAGCTGCTGAATGACCAATAGCAGAGCATTTGCTACATAGCATTGGCAACTATTCATACTCTAGGAAAACCCAGTGCATTTGAGCATCAGTATCAACTCGCAATTTTGATTGAATTTCCTTGGATAAATCCACATCTATCAATACACGGGCGTAGTGCCCAAATTCTCCATTGACAGTGTTATTATCAAAACGAAGAGGAGTACCTATAACTTTAGCAATGCTAGCAAGTATACGAGTATCCCAGAATTCCCAAGGTAAATTATATAAGCGGATCCATACCTGAGCCGATGTGGATTTATGAGTTTCTGGATTGAAGCCAGGCGTCCACGGGAAAAAACGCATAATTCCCGGCTTAAGGGAAACAGAGCCAAGATTCCAAATAGCTTGAAGAGAGCTAGCACAAGGCATGATAATATGGAAAAAGCCCTTACCCAATGAGATTAATTTCCAAGCTGCTGATAGATTCCAGATTTGATTGAGCTTGTGTTTGAGGTCCTGGTGCTTCCATGGAGAATCACCTTTGGAAAGAGACAATCGACCAATTACCGAATGCTTGCAAGAGAGGATTCGTTCATTGTAAATCGATTGTTGAACCCGAATAGCTTTAAAACCCCCTTATTCTCTAACCTTAGCCTGTGCCGGAGTCGTGATAGAAGTGGGCAGAACAGAGTTTGTCAAGGCTGCTGCAAAAGATTTTGGCGGAGGATCCTGTCCAGCTGCGCTTGGGATTGAGGAGGAGCTCGCTTTGGAGAAAGCATCTCGACTAAATAAGTGAGCGATTCCGGAGTTGGAAGTGGTTCGATCATCTTCGAACGATTGCCGATTAAAAAGATGGGCAATGGCAAAAGGGGCAGAGGAATCCCCCATTTCAGAGGAGGACGTGGTCGGAGTAACAATTGAGAGGCTGAGGGCGGCGGCGGCTAGGTTTCAGCGGCGGCTATCATCGCAGGGTTTTTTGCGTACAAACTGGGACAGGGATTGCGATGCATCAATACTTATATTTATTTAGTTAAATGGAATCATAAAATTTTATTTACACAATTAAAATCATCGAAAAACATGAAAACGAAAAAAATGAGAACAAGCGAAAAAGCCTGAGAAAACTAGAAAAAGTGGTAAAACTATGAAAATGTGTAAAACGGTAAAAACACAAAAATGGAAAAGCAGTGAAAACGAATAAACTCATTACGTTGTCTATAAGTATTGTATTGTTTTCGTGTTTTTTCCTTTTTTTTTCTCAATTTTCATATTTTCATGTTCTTCGTATATTCGAGTTTTTCTCATTTTTCTCATTTTTGTTTTTTCATGGTTTTCCCTTTCTTTTTCATTTTTGGTGTTTTCTCGTTTTTTTTTCACTTTTGTTTTTTTTCTCATTTTTCCTGTTTTTTTCTCAATTTTTGCCTTTTTGTGTGTTTTTTCTCCCTTTTCATGTTTTGTCCGGTTTTGTGTTTTTCACATTTTCATGTCTTTTCTCCTTTTTATCGATTTTTTATTTTCCCAATTTTTGCAGTATTTTCATTTTTTTTCTCGTTTTTGGGTTTTTTCATGCTTTTTCTTTCTATGCCATTAATAATAAAAATCAAGGATTAGCCGTAATGAAGATTCATACCTATTTTTTGCATAAAATAAATTGAGTGATGTGTTTGTGATTCTATTACGATAAAAATGATATGACTAACCAAACATGGTAATGAGCCTCCATTATAATGCGTATTCCATTACAACGTCCATTACAGCGTACCAAACATGCCTTAAGAATTATGAAATTGTAATTGAACCAAAATGAAAAACAATCTACATGATATTGAATCAAATGTTGAATTAATATCATAAGTAATGCAATAGACAAGTTATGAGTTATATTTTAATAAAATAAATTGAAATAAAATAGCATAGCTCAAGTACGTCTCCAATTTTAGAGGTGAAAGATTGTGGGTTTAAATTTATTTTCTTATAAATAATAAATAAATAAATAAATAAAGTATTAAAATAGACTCGAGTGTTTTGGGAAAAGCCAATTTAGCTATAACGTACAAAATAATATAATTTCAGTTCAATGTTTGACAAATAATACAATTAAAGTTCTCACTAACAGAAATTGACACATCAACCATGTCATTAACTCCTCCACTTATAGGCACCATATATTTCAGTTCCAATATCACTTTTATTCTCACAGCTGTAATACTTACAATTGTCTAACTAACTTCTAACAACTTCTAAAGTATATAACAAGACAAATAACTACCGCTAAGCGATTATCAAACTACCAAGTAACAACCTAATTAATTCCCCTTTACTTCCTATACAATATCGTGACAATACCTTTCCTTTAATTTGCACTGGTGAGCTTATCCCTATAGCATATATATGATTGCCATGAGATTTAGCTGCAATTTGGATAAAAATGATATTACTAACCAAACATGGTAATACGTATCCATTCTAACGGGCATTCCACTACAAGTAAAAACTGAAGCCCAATACAAGACGTGTCACAGGAATTAGGGTAGAAGTAGAGTTTGGAGAGAGAGAAGAATAGAAAGGAAGAGAGAAATATAAAATTAGGAGGAAGAGAGCAGAGAAGATAAATTTTCCTTAATATAATTCTCATGGTCTTCCATACAAAGGCATGACCCTTAATATAGAAAAAGGTATTGCTGATGTGGCAGCAATACAAAGCTCACAGTTGTCTAACTAACTTCTAAAGCAAATAACAAAGTAAATAACTACTGCTAAGAAATTATCAAACTAGCAAATAACAACCTAATTAATTCCCTTTAATTCATATCCGATGTCGTGATAACATCTTCCCCTTTAGTGCATTCTTGTCCCTCAAGAATGTAGAAAGTAAGGGATTGAGCTGCCAACACAAAATGATTCGCCTAAATATTGTCGAAGACTGCTCCAAAGTCTTCGTTTTGGATTAACATCGACACTCGGCTTGAATAAGCAGACTCATTGTGCCATCAAACCTCCCGGATTCTATACAGTATTATTATAGTGAATCATCAACCAGGTCCAACAAACCAGTCCACTGTGAAAGAATAATATGGGATGGTCGTGTGAATAATTCCATAGTTTCGCCTTTAGGGATTACTACTCGCTCAATAGCTATCCTGACCTCGTCTAGGGTAGCAGTTTTCTCAGACAATTTTGCACTTTCGCCAGATCAAGAACCCCTCAATCCATCCGCATAATCATTTGCCAAAACCCTTATGGTCTTTGTAATTTGCACTAATGAGCTTGTCCCTATAGCACATATATGATTGCCATGAGATTTAGCAGCAATTTGGATAAAAATGATATCACTAACCAAATATTGTAATAAGTCTCCATTCTAACGGGCATTCCACTACAATGTTCGTTACAACGTACCAAACGGGGTCCTAAAATTTATCAAACGGTAATTGAACCAAAACGAAAAACCCCCCATATAATATTGAATCAAATGTTAAAATAATATCATAAGTAATACAATAAACAAGTATTGTGAGTCTTTCTTTTGAAATAAGTATTGTGAGTTATATTTTAATAAAATAAATTGAAATAAAATAGCATAGCTCAGGTACGTCTCTAACTTTAGAGGTGGAAGATTGTGAGTTTAAACTTATTGTCTTATACATAATCAATCAATAAATAAAGAGACAACGTATTAAATAGACTTAAGTGTTTTGGAAAATAGCCAATTTATTTCTCACGTACAAAATAACATAATTTCAGTTCAATGTTTGTCAAATAATACAATTAAAGTTCTTATTAACAGAAATTGACACATCAACCGTGTTGTTAACTCCTCTACTCATAGGCACCTTATATTTCAGTTCCAATATTACTTTTATTCTCAACATTACAAATTAATAGATATTGTATCATTTGATGTGTCAATTTCTACTTTAATTGTAATCTTTTATATGTGTAAATTAAATTAGATAGTTCAGAATCAAACTCACATATTGTGTGGGTTGTTGAAAGAACATCAGATAGTTCAGAACCAAACTTACACGTCATGTGGACTACAAAAATGACCAGATGTATTATTAATTAAAATCCCACACGCCACGTGGATATTCCTACATGGAGCGTGGACTTTTTAAATAGCCTTCTAAATTAGCTTTTTCCTCTCACTCCAGCTTCTTTCTAATTACAACTTTGTCATCCCTTATTTACAACTCATGCCACCACCCTATTTCAAGCTTGCCACCTTTTCAGCTTTACTCCATTTTATCCCTTTAAGTTTTATCTATTTAGTTAAATGTATTTACCCTTTTATGTAATTTCAACTTTAGGGTTAGGGATGATATAAATTCATCTCTTTCATTCTCATTTGTAATAACTTAACTTTTTATCAATCAAATTGTATTTTCTCTTTGAGAACTTGTGTTAGCGTTCATCCTTTCTACAATGAGGATTGAACGATTCCTACGAGTTTAGCTCATGAATATTGAAATTAACTCCTTCTAGTCTAACTAAAGAAGAGACTATTTTGTTGATTTAAGATTAAAATCAACTCGTTCGTCACCGATCCATATCACTAACATTAATTGCAATTGATTTAATATTAATTGTAATTTACTATTTTTTTAATGTTTTATGTTTATGCCAAATTATAGACTTATTTTTTTTTGTAAGAATGAGTTGATTTTGATTAATGAAATTGTGATTTTTCACATTCACAAAGTTCGTTTTGAATTTTGAAGGTTTTAATAGAAATTCATGCGTGATTCAATGATTTAGAGCAAATTCTTAATGCGGCATGGCTACATTTTATATGTTTACACAAGAACAAGTCTTGAAAAGTGGTATAATAGATCACTCTCCATTAACGCTTCCTTATCTTCGGATTGATCAAACATAGTTAGTTGAGCAGAAAGGCCTAGAGCTATAACATTCAAGAGCGAAAGTATAACGCTGAGGGAGAGAAAGGCTTAACTTAGTTGAAACCCCACTCTCTTCTTCACTTCCTTTCCGAGTAGAAACAACTTCCTTCAAATAGATTTCTTATCATCGAAGAAATGACATCGTTGTCATACAACAGTGTTAGTACGAGAATCATTTTTAGGCAACATGTTATATATCTTTCTTGCAACCAAGATATATAAGTCGTCGCCTAAATATGATTCCATTATTGAAACTAATTTGTTGTACGAGGTGTCATTTTTTCCATGATAAGAAATCTATTTGAAAGAAGTTGCTTCTACTTAAAGAAAATAAAGAAAGAAGAAGAAGAAGAGGAGGAGAGTGATGTTTCAACTGAGTTGAGTCTTTCTCTCCCTTAGAGTTATACTTCCTCTCATTTGGATGCTGTAACTTTAAGCCTTTCTACTCATCTAACTTTGCTTCATCAATCCGCTCAAGATAAACCAGAGCTAACAGAGAGTGACCTAGGCCGCTTTTTAAGACTTGTTCTTCTATAAACATATAATTGTAGTTATGACACAGTATGAATAAATAGACCTGCACCAAATCGTTAATTGCGCATTGTTTTCGATTGAAACCTTTAAAAATTAATAAGAACTTTGTGAATGTGAAAACTCACAATATTTCATTAATCAAAATCAATTCATTCTTACAATGAAAATAAGCCTTTAAATAGGCATAAACTTAAAACCCTAAAAAATAGTAAATTACAATTAATATTAAATTAGTTACAATTAATTCTAGTAAAAAAACAGTAAATTGTAAATAATACTAACTTAATTGCAAACTACTACAAAAATTAATACTAAATTAATTCAAAAAGTAGTAAATTGAGTTTTTAATACTAACTTATGCAGTTAATACTAAATTAATTAAAAAAAAAGTAAAATTTCAAATTTAACCGAACATCGGAAACTTCACAACTTGTTAAAAATTACAAAGTCGCCACTACATCAAGGTAGCTTAATCTGTAGTTCATCAACGAAGTTGATTGTATATATCCATTCTCCTTTTAGGGTTATTATGCTTCTAATTCTAATGTAGTTTAATTTTTTTCAATGGAATATCGGAATCAACTTTTCTTTATTGTTAACATTGTAATTACTTAATTATCATTTATCAACCATCTCTACTTTTTGCAATTTGAGTATTAGAGGGGTAAAAGTATACACGACATAAAATCGATACGTAATTTTAGTGTTTGGATTTAGCTTAGTAGTTGAAGTGTCAATTTTGGGTTGGGTTAAAATTGATATGCTAACCCGAAAACGATACATATATTTAAAATTATTGTTATATTTTCTCGTGTTTTTATATTTTACTTTATTAATAAAGATAATAACATTATAATTATTACACCTCCTAAATTGTTATAAACACATTAGATGACTCCTAACATGATATTAGCGGGCTGTATTTAAAAATAGTATTATATCTTCTTATACATGTAACTTGAAATCACGGCATGAAATTGACACTAACCCAAACAAGTTAACACGATTGTGATACAAAAGTTTTTGAGTTGAGTTTGAGTTTACTCTTTTTAACATAAACACGACTCAAACACGATAATTGACAAAAAAAATTATGAGAGCTCAGAACCTTCGCTAATTTTGAATAGGTCTAAATTGTTGAGTCCTCTTGATAATTTCCCTTCATTAGGTGCACAACCCACTTTGTTTCAAAAGAGACAAGATTTGAGAAAGAAGTGAGAGTTAGAGAGAGACGAGAGTTACAAAGAATAAATCTTATGAGAGAGAATGAATTAAAAAAAAATTTATTACGAGAGAGAATTAAGGATGTTATGTATGTTATATATTTTAGTGGGAGGCAAGGTTATCAAATCCGACTGGACCGATCGGTTCAACTCGGCTCAATCGGAACCAGTCACAATTTTAAACTGAAAGTGGTCCGAGTTTTGAATCTTTAAAAACCATTTAGAACCGTTCAAACCGATCGGGTCAACCGCGAACCATCCAAACAAGCCCAACTTAAATTGGAGACAAGAAGTGTTGTTGAGTATTGGATTTTATTTCTTAGCCCTTCTTTTTCTTTAAGTAGCTATGTTGGGGGAAATTGGTTCATAAATAGCTAAGCTACTTGGCCATTCCTGACCTTTTAGAGGTCCGGGGCGAGATGATAAATTCGGATCCCTCATATATACATTATATTTTTTTTAAGTTGGAAGCTGGATGATTTTTTTTTATTACAAGGAATAAGGTACAAATTTAGTCATATGATTATTAAGAGATAGCAATTAGCATTCATGCATAAAATAATGCAATTTTAAGCCTAACATTTATCAATTGGTAGAGTTTTAAGCTTAATTGATGAAAATAAGGTCTTTTATGTGTAATTTCTTGTTCTATCATCGCTCCAATCTCCACCGTTCTGGTCACTCAATATGGTTTGAAGTTGCACATTTTACGTTAATGGAAAAAAACTCATTTTTAATCAACTAGGCTTGAAATTGCACCAACTCGTAAACATTATGTTTAAGATTGCAATATTTTCTACATGGAAGCTAAATTAGTAGTGTAGTAGCAATGAATATACTAATTAGAATTATTTGTGCACTAAAATAATAAATATCTGTATCATGTAAAATTACAAGAAGTAAATAAATATATTATTTTTCATATTGAATATATATATTGACATCTAATTTTTTTTTAAATGAATTAATATTTAAATTTAAGAAAAAAATTTGAATCGGATAATTAGGGAAAAAATTAAATGATTATATTTTTTATTGAATATATAAATTGATAATTTAGATTTAAGGAAACATGAAAATTCTAGTAACAATTCATGAAAGAAAATAAATGAAAAAAATATATTTAATAGTGATAAAATGCAGTAGAGGAGAAAAAAAATATTTGAAAGTAATTAAAAAAATGGGAAGAAGGAGGTTCGAACCTCCAACCTCAAAAGTTAAAATGGAATCATTTGGGAACTCCTTATACCAACTAAACCAATTAATCCTAATATTACATATTTATCTCTTTATTTATATCTATACTATAAAACTATTTTTTTGGGCCCCTTACCATTATGGGCTCTGGACAGGTGCCCCTCATTTCACAGTCCAGGGTCGGCCCTGCTCTCAAGTTTTACTAGACATGTCCATGGGTACCCGAGTCCTTTAGATCGGACCTGAACAATGAAAATTGATGTTAGACCGTCAAGCCATTAAAGTCCATCTATATTTTGGACGACCTTAAAATTGATAAGAATAACACATATCGACCAGTCCAGTCCATCTCATTACTTTTCTATGTAATTTCCCTAAAAATTATATAGGATTCTTTACATGAAATTCACAAATATAATAATATTCATTGTTTAACCAATATTCATAATTTAATTAGTAATATATCAAAAATATGAATATTTATCTTAGAAATGTCAAATTCTTTAACTGATTTAGTGGGTGAAATGGTAGTGAAAATCGTTAACTGCCAAGTAACATTGAGCTTGACATAATTAATAATTATTTCTGATGAACTTATAAATAATTTTTAAATTTTGAATTCCTATGTAAATTCCCCAATTATATATATATTTTTTTTAGGCTTATATAGGTTGGGTTTGGATTTGTGTTTTAAGTCGGCCCGGCCCGAATCCGGCCTAGCCCCGGACATGTACAGTTCTAAGCTTTACGCATCAAATGAGAACTTCCATGGCTTCGTCTTCTTCTTCTGATGATAGAGAAGAGTTGAAATATGACGTGTTTTTCAGTTTCTAAATGCAAGGAAGCTGGAAGGCAGAATGCCAATTTTTCACGATGTTGCTCCATCGCAGGTGAGAGAACAGAGTGGAAATTTTGCAGATGCCTTCGCCAATAACATCGATAAGGCTCAACAATGGAGAACTGCAGCAGCTACACAAGTTGCTGATCTCTCTGGATGCGTGTTGAAAGACAAGTAGGTCGAGAATTTCTCCTTTCTTCATTTACTTACCTCCATTCTTTTTCTTGAACTTGATTTTTTGCTGCAATTCCAGTATTTTAACACAACTGCTGTTGAAATTCATTGTTTATGTGCCTGATTGAATATGTAGATATTGTCCTTTTTTGATTGATTGCTTTGGTACAATATATAGATGTTATCTACTTTGAACTAAGTCGTATTCTGTAGAACGCGTAGTTTTAAATATAGTACAATCACTTTCTCCATTTTTATCTCCATTTTTTATGTGAAGCTTTCATTCGTTGGCCTCACGGTTTTAGAATTGTTGATTCCTAATATAGCTCATACACTACCTCCCTATTTCCTATAGGATTGTTGATTCCTGCACAATCGCCATTTTCTAGGATTGTTCCTTGCTCAAAGCTTCCATCCGGACAGCAAGTCCATTTGCTTCCGCTTGGTTTGTTTTGGAACCAACACATCATCATATGTGGTGGGGAGACAACTGTGATACCAATTGTAATAGATGTCCGCTTTGATCCAAGTCTCATTCCTTAGGTATCATGGCTTTACAGCGCGTCTATATGTATTAGAATTGGAAATATACCTTACTAATATAGTCCAGTTACTTCCTCTCCATTCCAATGTGAGATTCAGTTTATTACTGCTCCATCGTCATCCGTTAGGGCTGCTCGTCTTGGGGCCACCCCTTGAGGAGGTTCAAATAAGTTTTGATGGGTTGAAGGAGATACAAAAGGAAATGTTCCTAGATATTGCATGTTTCTTCAATGGACATGAGGAGGATTATGGAATATCCCAAGACATTATAATGACAGAACTCAAGGAAAAATCTCTCTTAACTGTTTCAGGTGGAGTTCTGAAAATGCATGATTTGCTTCAAGAAATGGGTCGCGAAATTGTTCGTGAGGCATCACGTAATGAGCCAGGAAAACTTAGCAGGATATGGCTCTATGATGATTTTCTTCATGTAACTAGTTATTCTAAATATTTTATTTTTGTGATTATTGTCCACTAATTTTGTGTTTGTTATTTCAGGGAACAGAACAAATAGAAGGCAGTCCTGAACGAGCTAGTGGATCAACAAGATGAAAATTGAGTGCCAAAGCCTTCTTAAAGATGAAGAAGTTGGTATGGTATCTACATGGCTTGAAAGTTACCTGTTGTGGGCAGCACTAATGAAAATCTATAATAACTGCCAGTTTTGGAACCAATGTGCAAAATTCTGCAAGCAGGTCTCTTTTAACACCAGCACATAATCCACGAACCAAACGCACCAATGTGCAAAATTCTGCAAGCAGGACTCGTATGCTATGTTTTTCTTGCATTTTTTTTTTGTGTTTAAACCATCAATGGGAACCACACGTCTTCAAATCTGGAATTCTTCGGGGAGATTGATCTAAGTATCACGTCTGCATTTTGAGGATGCCTATCACTTCCCAGTAAATGATAAGGTATGCAATCACCTCAATAGCTATGGATTTTCTTTCATTTGGCAGTTTGTTTCATATTAATAGTGGCATTGAATGTTTAGGGTCACAAACAAACTGAAGGCCTAGTCCTGGATCATTTCGATCATGAAGGACACCAATTGAATCCAAATTTATTATAAAATTGGAATGTGGAAAAGTTTCTTTCAAATTTTGTGTTTGTTATTTCAGGGAACAGAACAAATAGAACAAATATTTTTATTTTTGTGATTTATTATAAAAGCAGGTCTCTTTTAACACCAGCATATAATCCACGAACCAAACGCACCAATGTGCAAAATTCTGCAAGCAGGACTCGTATGCTATGTTTTTCTTGCATTTTTTTTGTGTGTTTAAACCATCAATGGGAACCACACGTCTTCAAATCTGGAATTCTTCGGGGAGATTGATCTAAGTATCACGTCTGCATTTTGAGGATGCCTATCACTTCCCAGTAAATGATAAGGTATGCAATCACCTCAATAGCTATGGATTTCCTTTCATTTGACAGTTTGTTTCATATTAATAGTGGCATTGAATGTTTAGGGTCACAAACAAACTGAAGGCCTAGTCCTGGATCATTTCGATCATGAAGGACACCAATTGAATCCAAATTTATTATAAAATTGGAATGTGGAAAATTTTCTTTCAAATTTTAGTAATTGCTCTGAATCAGTCCAAAAGTTGAAAAAGCTTCCCTCCTGGTCACCGCTTGAAGAGGTTTGTCTCTACATGGAAACTTTGTTTTTTTTTTCCCTGCTCCAACATTCCATGTTATATTTAATAATGGGTTAAATGTACCTTTGGTCACTAAATTATCATTGTTGTCTCAAAATGGTCACTCAACTTCAATTTGTCTCAATAAAATCATTCTACTTTGAATTTTCACTCAATAAAGTCACTCCAGCGACTTCAAAAGCAAAAAGACACCGGAAAAGTGATGTGGCTTCCACATCAGCAGTAGTCAACTTTCTTCGTTGACTGAAACTGCATGTGGCTGCCGCAACATAGATAACACGTGGCTTTCACCTAGCTGATGGAAACAACACGTGTCAACTAGGTGACAACCGTGTGTCGTTTCGGTCAACGATTTGACTAGTGTTGACTTCAATTAAGTCACTTTGGCGACTTCAAGAGCAAAAAGACACTGGAGAAGTGAAGTGGCTGCCACATATGACACTGACTTACACCTAGCTAACAGAAACAACACGTGTCAACTAGGTGGTAGCCACGTATCGTTTCGGTCAGCTAGGTGGCAGCCACGTGTTGTTTTGGTAACGGTGAGAGTTGACTAGTGCTGACGCGAAAGTCACAGCATATTTTTGGTGTCTTTTTTCTCTTGAAGTTGCCAAAGTAACTTTATTTGGACAAAATTCAAAGTTAATGATTTTATCGAGACAAATTAAAGTTGAGTGACCATTTTGAGACAACTATAAAAGTTCAGTGACCAATAGTACATTTATCCCATTTAATAATACTAGAATGAATGCGTCAAATACTTCCACCAGAGGGTTCACTTAGTGTCATCTTTATGGGAGAGGAGTTGATGAATTTCTTAAAATACAATGGAAAATTGAAGTCAATGGTGCAAGGATGCCACTTCCTACACCTTTGTTGCGGTACTTCTTAATTTTGAATCACCTTAGTAATATTATTGGCCTAATACATCTATTGACACAAAACTTCAACTGATCCTTAACTTTCAAAATTTCCAAATGACCCTCTATTTTTGTCCAATTGCATTTAACAACTTCCCATTTCTTAATAGAATTTGTTAGATGCGGAAAATTGGAGACACGTCACTTGTTACGTCATTGATAAAGGCCATGGATCCATGTTGACGGATTGGAGCAGATACACAAGAAAATTTTCTTAGATATTATTGAGAAGGATGATTATTTAATGAATATAATTACAAGTTGCAGAATGTACCCAGAAACTGGATTGAGAAAACTCAAGGATATTTTCTTGTAACTTCTGAGTTTTGAAAATGCATGATTTGCTCCAAGAAATGGATTGAGAAATGGTTCATCAGGAATATCATGAAGAGCCTGGACAATTTACAATTTATGTAATCGGTTATTCTACTAATATTTTCTAATTTTGTATTTGGTGTTTCAGGGACGGAAGTGTTTTTGAGGCATAATCCTGAATGAGCCATTGGATCAGCAAGATGACAACTTGAGTGCCAAAGCCTCTTCAGATGAAGACGCTAAGATTGCTCGTGTTTCACTATAGTAATTTAGGGATTTTTTTTTAATTATCAAAAGGAATTTAAAATGTGGGTCAAAATGTTAATGCTAAAGAATAGTTAATACATATTGAAAATTAAAAGGCTGAATACGTTAGGATCCCTGAACTTGACTCAAAAAATCGATTGGCCCCTGAACTTTGGGATGTCTCAGTAGCCCTGTGAATTTACTTAAAGTGATCTATTGACCCTCTACACTTATTTAAAGTGACCTATTAGTAAATCTTCTCTTTCGCTGTCATGTAGCAATAGGGCGACTAATCATGCCACAATAAGTAAGTTAAATTTAGTGAGCTAATGAGACATTATTAATGTTCAGGGTCCAACCGGTTTTTTGGGCGAAGTTCATGGACCTCTGATGTATTCAGCCAGAACAAAATGACAACATTAAAAAAACATGAAATGTGAAACATGTTGGCACTTTTTTATTCTACAGATATTCTACCTTGAAAATGTCAAAGAAAAACTTAATAGAAGATAAGCTAAGCATTGACTGATCAAAATCCTTAGACTTTAGTCTTTATCCACTTCTTCCTCTTTCTGCAGTAGCCTAACATCGAAATCAGATCATCACATCAGAACTAAAGATCTAAGGCTTTTCTCTTCCTTCATCTGTAAGTAAAAATTCCATTCCTTCACGGCTCATTTCGTACCTTCATTTCTGATGTATATTTCACGAAAAGTTTAATTGTGTTTTTTTAGGTATCTTTGGAAGGGAAACTGCTCTTTTCATAATGGTATCTTCTTCTGCTTCTTCACTTAGAAGGAAGTATGATGTGTTTCTCAGCTTTAGCGGGGAAGACACACGTTATAATTTTACTAGTCATCTCTATGATGCTTTGTGTTGTAACAAAATAAAGACCTTCATTGATAATGATCTTGAAAGAGGGGAAGAAATAACTCCTTCCCTTTTGAGAGTTATTGAAGATTCTTTGATTTCTGTTATCATTTTCTCCAAGAACTATGCATCTTCACCATGGTGTTTGGATGAAATGGTTAAAATTCTTGAATGCAAGGAGACTCCTGGACACACAATTTTACCAGTTTTCTACCATGTAAATCCATCTGAAGTGGAAAAACAAAGTGGGTGTTTTGCAGATGCTCTTCTTCAGCTTCAGACAAAATTTAAAGACCAATTGAAAAAGTTGCCCAGATGGAAAGCTGACTTGACGACTGTTGCCAGCTTATCTGGATTTGCCTCTCAGGATATCCTGTATGTCTGAATTCCTTTGATTCTTCCCCCTTCGATTGGGATGCTTTATATTTGAATATTTGATGCATAGACGTAAATTTGCAATGACTGTCATTTGGTATCAACACGACATTATATAGTGAATAATTAGTTTCAATCACTTCACCTTTTTAAATTAAACGCTGAAGTTTTGTGAAGTATCTGGAGTGAACTAAAAAAATGGTGCAGAGTATTCTTTTTTGAAGTTATGGGGTAATTCATGCCTTCTAGTCATGAAATGACATGTTTGAAACAAGATATTACTGTAAAAAAAGAAAAAAAAGAAAAAAGAAAAAAAGAAAGAACATTATTTTCTTATTCTGTTTTTCTTACAGTTCATTCCATCTCTGCCCTTTTTTTCCCTTTTAAAATAGGTCTGAGGCTAAACTTGTGAAAGACATCGTGGAAGATATATTGAAGAAGTTGAACCATGCATACTCTAGAACTTTGAAGGGTTTGATTGGAATAGAATCGCACATTGAACAAACTACCAAGTTATTACATCTTGGGATGCCAGAAGTTTGTATTCTAGGAATTTGGGGTATGGGTGGCATTGGCAAAACAACTATTGCCCAAGTTATCTTCAACGAGTTATCAAGTCAATTTGAAGGTTGTTGCTTTCTCAAAAATATTAAGGAAGAATCAGTACGTAGTGGGCTACTTGGTCTAAGAAAAATGCTTTGTCAAGATGTGGACGACATGCTCCAACGCAAAAAGGTGTTGCTTGTTTTGGATGATGTGGATTGTGTAAACCAAATAGACGGGTTCATTGAAACACGTGATTTTGGCTTGGGTACCAGAATTATTGTGACATCTAGAGATAAGCAAGTTCTGAAGAATAGAGTTCATGAGCTATATGAAGTCAAAGGGTTAAATAATGCTGAAGCTCTTCAACTATTCAGTTTGAATGCTTTTAGGAAAATCAATCCTGCAGCGGAATATGTGGATCTATCCGAAAGGGCAATAAATTATGCTCAGGGAAATCCCTTGGCGCTCAAAGTTTTGGGATCTTTTTTATTTAGCAGAGGGAAACAAGAATGGGAAAGTGCACTGCATAAACTTGGTAGAATCCCTCCGCCTGAAATTTTCAGCGTGTTGCGGGCAAGTTTTGACACACTGGATGAAGAGGAGAAATGCATATTTCTTGATATTGCATGTTTCTTTAAGGGGCAACAAGTTGATTTTGTAGAGAGAATAATGGATGGTTGTGGTTTCTCATCTAGTATTGGAGTTAGTGTTCTTGTTGATAAATGCCTTATTACTATTGTCGAAAACAAGTTAGAGATGCATGACTTGTTGCGAGAAATGGCTCATGGAATTGTTCGCCAAGAATCAATTAAAGAGCTCGGTAAACGCAGTAGATTGTGGAGTCATGGTGATGTCTACCAAGTATTGACTAAAAATCTGGTGAGAGCCTTGCATATATATATATATATACACACACTTCACCTAATAAATTTTGGAAGTTTTAATTGCATTTGGAACTTATGCTTTATTTATTTGTTACTTTGATCTTTAGGGAACTGAAAAGGTTGAAGGAATATTTTTGGATACGTCTAAAATTCCTGAAGTGAATTTGAGCTACAGAGCCTTTGCTAACATGCATAATCTCAGATTGCTGAAAATTTACAATTCTGGATCTGAAAACAACTGTAAATTGTATTTTCCTGATGGCCTGGAATTTCTATCAGATAAATTGAGCTATCTCCATTGGGAACAATACCCACTAAGCTCCATGCCTTCAAATTTTACAGCAGAAAATCTAGTTGAACTTAACCTGACATACAGCAATATAAAACAACTGTGGTCAGGAGTACAGGTATTATTTTATCCCCATTTGCTCGGCCTTTATGCATCTGGTTTTGGTAATTCATTGAAGTCATTGCCAGTTTATTGTTTTTGCAGCATCTTGTGAGTTTGAAAGAGATGAATCTCAGTAATTGTACGAACTTACTCGCATTTCCAGACCTCTCCCGGGCAAAGAATCTCGAGAGCTTGAATGTTGCATATTGTACTAGCTTGGCAGAAGTTCATCCATCAATTCGGTTTCTAGATCAACTTATTGATTTAGACATGAGATGCTGCACAAGCCTGCTGAGCCTCCCGACTGGCATTAAATGGAAATCTCTCAAAACTCTTAATCTTTCTGGCTGCTCATATCTTAGGTGGTTTCCTGAGTTCACGGAAAGCTTAACTTATTTAAATCTAAATGAGACAGCTATACATGTACTTCCTGAATCAATTAGGAAGATGAGTGGACTCATTGCATTAAATTTGAAGGATTGCAAACAGCTGCATAATCTTCCGGAAAATATGCATTTGTTAAAATCTCTTGTGATCATTGATCTTTCTGGCTGCTCGAATATTACCAGATTTCCAAAGATTTGCGGGGAAGTGAAATACTTGTACTTGAGTGAGACTGCAATTGTAGAGATCCCTTCTTCAATTGGTCTTCTCTCTAAGCTGTTACATTTGGATCTCATGAACTGCAAAAGACTCGAGAATCTTCCGAGTGATATTTATAATCTGGCATGTCTAGAGCATCTGGTTCTCTCTGGCTGCTCTAGCATCACAAAGTTTCCAGAGGTTTCAATGCAAATCAAGAAGTTGTTTTTAGACGGCACAGCAATAGAAGAAATTCCCTCGTCGATACAACATTGCTTTGAACTTATTGAACTCAATCTGCAAAACTGCACCAGCTTACATACTCTTCCAAGCACTATTTGTAAGTTGAAACATCTGCAAAAGCTTAATCTCTCAGGCTGCGGTATGTTTGACAATTTCCCAGAAATTTTGGAGGACATGAATTCTTTGAGATATCTTTATCTAGATGGAACTGCTATAAAGAAACTGCCTTCACCACTTCAAAAGTTGAAGGTACTATCAAGTTTGCAGTTGAAAAACTGTAGATATCTTTGCCTTTATGGTGTAAAGTTTTTTGATAATCTGCCTAAAGAAGGATTGCAGATACAATATCTACATAAGCTATATCTCAATAATTGCGGTTTATTTGTTGTGCCTCGTTGCATTGGCTCTTTATCGGCACTCGAAGCTTTGGATCTAAGTGGAAATCCTTTTAGAGAAATAACTTCAAGCCTCAATGGGCTATTTGAGTTGCAATATCTTGGTGTGAGAAACTGCATTCATCTTGAGTCATTGCCTGAGCTTCCCCCAAACCTAGCAAAATTAGACGCACACGGTTGCCTTAATCTGAGGTCAGTATCAATGGATCCAAAGGGAGCTAATGGGAACATTTTTGAGTTCATTTTCACTAATTGTAACAAGTTGGATGCGGTTCAAAAGCGTCAAATCCTATCATATGCCATAGCAAAATTTCAGCTTTATGCATATAAGCTTTACAGTCAGGTATTGGTCTTTTTTTTAAATTTTTGGCGATTAAGCTCTTGACCTTTCCATTCGGTACATCGAGTCAATTCTAATCACACACTATAATTTCCTGCTACCAAGAAAGTTAATCTTGAATATCATATTAAAGAATGATACCTTTGCTAAAAACTAGAATTGCAGAGAATCATTTGCAACAGAAAAGCTGCAGAAATACTGTTAAGCTAGAATTTTGTACTAGTAGAAAATCTTATCATTGGATGAGAGCCACACTGCTTTAGGTGGCAATGTATGGCTCCTCTATAAGAGAGTCATTAAGATGAGTGAAAATGCAGTCTTTATTTTTCTATTTTTGCTTTCTAAAAGTTAACACATCAAACTCGGTTAAAAGTGCATTACTCATTCCATTGCCTTTGGAATCGCATTTTTAAGAGTTTGAAAGCAACTTTTTATATGTATGATGTATGATATATGACGTGGCTATAGAAAAACTGAAAAACCTCAATTTGAACTTCAACAATATGATTTCAGATGTAAGATTAAATGAGTCATTCCATTACTTTTAGTCGAGCTTGATATTCTTTCTTGTTAACTAGGTGCTCAGTATGTGCAAATATCATAAACTTAATCAACAAAAGTCGTAAAGATTAGAGGCCTCAACATTCTTCTTTTCCTCTTTTTATTTCTGCTTCATTGAGTAAAGCTATCGTCACCCTTTTTAATATGTCTCATGCTGCAGGTACCTTCTATACTAGTAGGAGAATCTAGTTTTTGCTTCCCTAGATCTCGCAACAATCTGGATATATATGAAGTGATGCGGTTACATTATCCAAGCTTTAGAACTGAAATCCAGCTGCCTTTAGGTTGGTCTAAAAATGACTTCCTGGGTTTTGTTGTTTGTGGTGTTATTTTATTCAAAGGTGTTAGTAGCAGCAGCTCTGGTTTCAGAGTGAAATGTAGATTCCATTTTTTAAATGAGAATGGAGAATTCAATGATCACTATAGCTACTTTGGAAGCTGGTATGATACAAGAATTGTCAAGCATGAGCATTTATTCTTTGGATACGATCCATGTCTGCATGTCACAAACGATCATGATTTTGATAAATACAATAAGGTCATCATTCAATTTTGGCCTGAAGACATTACTGGTCATCGTCTACAATGCTGCTTTGTGGTTGGTTGTGGAGCATCATTCTTGACGAAATACACTTCTATTGGAGACCTAGCACGCTTGGAAGAGAAGGTAAACGATGTGAATAAAGGGTAAATTACATCCATGGATAGTGAACTTTCCTCATTTTCATGGTATGACCAGTAAACTTCAAATCGGAATATAGTTTAGTGGTCATAGTGTGAAAATGAGTAAAGTTCAGTGGTCATGGCTGTAATTTAACTTGCGATTAAATCAAGAGAAAAGTATTTTTTATAAATTTTGTGGTTTGACCGATTTGCAAAGAGATGTGGTTTAAAAATTTGCAAAAAGAAGTCTGTATTTTATGTGTCACGGAACCGTTTGAACCAAAAGCTCGAGCTGATAGTTAAAGATCCACTTCATATTAATAGCTGACATTATGAAATTTGCAGTTAAAGGATATGTGAGTCAATTTTTCTGTCAAACGATACTTGTGGTTTAGTTAATTTGCAAAGTCAGAACTTGTATTCTCGGTAATTTGTCAAGTCATTCTTTTTAACTGCTATAACTCGCTCCCTTTTGGGTAAATAGTCACTAAAGTAATGTTTTACTGAATGGGTGAGTTTGTAAACTGCACAAAACACAGATTTTGTTTTTGCAAATCGTCCAAACCACAAAATTTGTTTTTGTACTTTTCTCTTAAATCGACTATGTAATATTTGTTGGGATTAAAGCAATATTTATGCCTTATCTATCCAAACTGTTGGTATTTGCCCATTGACCTATTATTTAATTTCATTTGTCTCGTAATCTATCCAAAATGTTGGTTTTTAAAACTTATGTATTATTTGATAACATTTAATCATTGACTTATCAAATTGGTGAAATCTCACTAAATAATTTACCACCCATAGTGGTTGAGATTTCACCAATTTTGATAGATTGGAAGGGCAAATATTACCAAATAATAGGTCATGTGCAAATTTTACCAAATAACGCGTGGTGGGACCCCTCCCCGGACACTCGCTCAGCGGGGACGCGTAGTGCGACCGGACCGCCCTTTAACGCGTAATGCACCGGGCCGCCCTTTTTAATTGGCTAAACATTTTGAATAGGTCAAAAGGCAAATAGTGTTTTAAGCATTTTTTGTTGGCAAAAAGCGTCCTAAGGTCTCTGATCATATTCTGATTTTAGTGGATCGAGTCTGATATTTCATTTCAATACATTAAACCCTTGTTTTTATGTATATACTTTTTTGGTCACATTAAGCATCTAATGACTAGAAAAGTTAGTTTTGAATATAAAATTCGGTTAACGCATATTCATTTCATTTGTATTTGAAATTATAGTTTGTTAGGTGACTATTGAGAAACTGTAAAAACTTTATTTTAAATAGTAAAAAGTTTATAATTTTAGACACATGAAATAAATAAGCCTCTTTTAACTGAATTAGGTGTTCAAAATTAACTAGTTTGATAATCAATGACTTAGTGTGACAAAAAATAAATGATTTAGGGTATAATGTGTTGAAATAAAAAATTAAGAGTTCAATCCACCAAAACAAATGATTAGGGGTCTTAGGACGTTTTTGCTATTGTGAGGTAAAATGAGATAATTTGTGAATTTGACTTATAACTTTTTGGGGGTAAAGTACCCAAAAAAAATACTTCATGGTTTAGCTCATTACTTTATGGTTTAGCTCGTTGCTAAACACAATCTCGTGGTTTAAAAACTTGTAAACATGTACCTTACACTTTACTCTGTGAGCAATTATTGTTAGAAATGGTAACGCTGTTAAAAAACGGTGTCTTGTCAATTTTAACCAAACGATTATCCATCAATTGTAAAGTAATTGCAGGGATTAAATGTATATTTAAAAGTGAGATTGAATTTTTGGTGATGTGTCAGCAGGGACCACACCCTGCAGTTGCAAGATGCTTTAACCCTCTTTTGTGTTGTGTTAGTTATGGTGTTTTGATCGACATTAAAATTTGGATAATTAATAATTTCAGGCTCGACAACAAGGATGGAAATTCCAGGAATATGTAGTGCAAGATGATTTTTCCATAAGGAAGACTATGCGGAATAACAATAGACAACAGTCAGAATATGGTGGGAATCCGACGAGGACATTAATCTGGAAGAATATGCGGAACAACAATGTACAACAGTGGAAATATGGTGGGAATCTGATGAGGACATTAATCCCCTACGATGTGTCTAAGAGCACAATTAGGAGCCATTGGAGTAGTCGTGGGGTATAGAGTCTCAACAGTGACTAAAAAAACACGACACGAGCAAAATTGGCCTGGAGGTCGGTGAGCTAGACTTGTGGTTGTCGGCCTGGCAGCACCGCTTCTTGCCAGGTCGACAACCCAATACTAGGTCGCCGATCTCATTCCGTTGCGTGCCCAACATCACTTACCCCTTTTAATCCTTTTCATTGTTTATTTGTCGTGTCATCATCTTTAATTTGTAATTGACATTTTATTCTTTATTTTTTTGTACTTTTGGGCTTTTATGTATTTGGGTATGAAGTAATGTTATCTTTTGGATTTAGATGGTCTTTTATTATTATTGTAAGAGCCAACTTGTAGCCATCAAATTTCAAAAAAATCATCTTTTAGGTTTCATACTTTTAGAGCAAGACTACAAATATATAATCATTATTTTGTGTTTGTTATTTATTTCAGGGAACAGAACAAATAGAAGGCAGTCCTGAACGAGCTAGTGGATCAATAAGATGAAAATTGAGTGCCAAAGCCTTCTTAAAGATGAAGAAGCTAAATGACAATCTGGACGAAGTTGATATGGTATCTACATGGCTTGAAAGTTACCTGTTGTGGGCAGCAGTAATGAAAATCTATTTCAAAATTCTGCAAGCACATTTTTCCTTTTGTTTGTCCTTAACTTTTCACAAACTGAAATACTTTTCTTATGGCACAGAAATGCATAAATCCAACGATGAGGTTTCCTGAATTTTATACCTGCTTCCCCGGAAGTGCAGTTCCAAATTGGTTCAACCACCAGAATTTGGATGGACCATTTCTGAGAATACAGCTCTCTCCAGATGAAAATTTGAGGAACATTGCAGGTTTTCCTGTATGTGCTGTGACCTGATTCTCAACTGGTTTGGTGGCTTAAGGTCAGTAGTAAAATAAAACGTTGCAGACTTGATTTTGATCAACTTAGCATCTTCTCCGTCTTCAACCACAGGCTAGATCATCCATCTAAAGAAAGCAGACCAACTCAGCTGATATTTCTTATCTGCGGAAACGGATTTAAGAATTGTGGGATTCGCATAGTACTAGACCAAGATCTTGAAAAGATGTTTCCATTTAGCATAGCTTTAGGAAATCCTGAAGCTGGCTGCTCTGATATTTAAGACCTGCCTCCATCCTATCGGGAATTGAAAGATGAAGGTGATGAAGGCTGTACTTTTCACATCTGCTGTGACATCAGCATGATATTTTGCTAATATTTGTTATGTAATTTGCTGAAATTAAAGTTACTCAAGTAAAAGAATGGAGCAACTTGTATTTACCAGAAATTTGGAGAAGTTTGGTTTGTATTATTACGCTCATACTCTGTTTTTCTTGCATTTTCCTGTGTTTAAACCATCAAAGGAAATCACACGTCTTCAAATCCGGAAATCACACGTGTCTGCATTTTGAGGATGCCTATCACTTCCCAGTAAATAATAAGGTATGTAATCACCTCAATAGCTTGCTTCGTTTAACAGTTTGTTTCATATTCATGCTGGCATTGAATGTTTAGGGTCACAAACAAACTGAATCATTTTGATCATGAAGGACGCTAATTGAATCTAAATTTATTATAAAATTGCAATGTGGAAAAGTTTCTTTCAAAGTTTTACCAAAAACTGGATATTTTCTTATAAGTTTTGAGTTTTGAAAATGCATGAGTTGCTTCAAGAGATGGATTGAGAAATGGTTTGTCAGGAATATCAATTTACAGTTTATGTAATCGGTTATTCTACTAATATTTTCTAATTTCGTATTTGGTGTTTCAGGGAATGGAATTTTTTTTGAGGCATAATCCTGAATGAGCCATTGGATCAGCAAGATGAAAACTTGAGTGCCAAAGCCTTCTTCAAGATGAAGAAGCTGAGATTGCTCATGTTTCACGGGAATTTTTTTTTACGGATTTTTTTTATTATCAAAAGGAATTTAAAATGTGGGTCAAAATGTTAATGCTAAAGAATAATTAATGCGCATTGAAAATTAAAAGAATAAATACATTAAGGTCCTTGAACTTGACTAACTTGAACTTGACCTATTGATCCTCTAAATTTAGTTAAAGTGACTCATTACTACATGAACTTGCTTAAAGTTACATATTGGGTCTCTAAATTTAGTTAAAGCTATACATATTTTAACTTGTCTAAATTTTCTCTTTAGCTGTTATGTACCAATAGGGCGATTAATCATGTCGTAATAATTAAATTCTATGAGCTAATGAGACATTATTAAAGTACAGGGTCCAATCGGTTTTTTTCGGCGAAGTTCACGGACCTCTGATGTATTCAGCCAAAATGAAATGACAAAATTCAAATTTCACATCTTAAAAATCATAACGAGAACAGAAAACTTTAGAAGAGAGAATGAAACTATATCAAAAGTTCTTTTAGATGCTGCAATTTCGTGTTTTGTATCAAAAATGTGTTTTTTTATATATAGTTATATATGACATAAATCTTAGAAAAATGATTTTCGTGTTAATAGAATTACCTCTTTAAATCCTATTTTCGTAAGAGAAATTGTCGCGGTGGTTTGATTTTTCGCTATTTGACAACATTAAAAAAAACATGAAAGCATTTCTTTTATTCTACAGATATTCTACCTCGAAAATGTCAAAAGAAAAACTTAATAGAAGACTGATCAAAGTCTTTACCCACTTCTTTCTCTTTTTGCAGTAGTTGATCAGTATTTGATCTGCAGTACCCTAACATCGAAATCAGATCATCACATCAGAGCTAAAGATCTAAGGCGTTTCTCTTGCTTCATCTGTAAGTAAAAATTTCATTCCTTTACGGCTCATTTCTTATCTTCATTTCTGATGTATATTTCACGAAAAAATTAATTGTATTTTTTCTAGGTAACTTTGGAAGGTAAACTGCTCTTTTCATTGTATAACTATCCATAATGGGATCTTCTTCTACTTCTTCACTTAAAAAGAAGTATGATGTGTTTCTTAGCTTCAGCGGGGAAGACACACGTTATAATTTCACTAGTCATCTCTATGATGCTTTGTGTTGTAAAAAAATAAAGACCTTCATTGATAATGATCTTGAAAGAGGGGAAGAAATAACTCCTTCCCTTTTGAGAGTTATTGAAGATTCTTTGATTTCTGTTATCATTTTCTCCAAGAACTATGCATCCTCTCCATGGTGTTTGGATGAAATGGTTAAAATTCTTGAATGCAAGGAGACTCGTGGTCACACTATTTTACCAGTTTTCTACCATGTAAAACCATCTGAAGTGGAAGAACAAAGTGGGTGTTTTGTAGATGCTCTTCTTCAGCTTCAGACAAAATTTAAGGACCAATTGAAGAAGTTGCCCAGATGGAAAGCTGACTTGACGACTGTTGCCAGCTTATCTGGTTACGCCTCTCATGATATCCGGTATGTCTCCGTTCCTTCCATTCATAGACGTAAATTAGTCATGAAATTACATGTTTGAAAGAAGATATTAATGTAAAAAAGAAAAAGGAACTCCATTGTTATCTTAATTTGTTTCTCTTACAGTTCATTCCATCTCTGGCCTTTTTTCCCTTTTAAAACAGGTCTGAGGCTAAACTTGTGAAACAAATTGTGGAAGATATATTGAAGAAATTGAACCATACATACTCTAGAACTTTGAAGGGCTTGATTGGAATAGACTCGCACATTGAACAAACTACAAAGTTATTACATCTTGGGATGCCAGAAGTTTGTATTCTAGGAATTTGGGGTATGGGTGGCATTGGTAAAACAACTATTGCCCAAGTTATCTTCAACGAGTTCTCAAGTCAATTTGAAGGTTGTTGCTTTCTCAAAAACATTAAGGAAGAATCAGTGCGTAGTGGGCTACTTGGTCTAAGAAAAATGCTTTGTCAAGATGTGGATGACATTCTCCAACGCAAAAAGGTGTTGCTTGTTTTGGATTATGTGGATTTTGTAAACCAATTAGATGAGTTCATTGAAACACGGGATTTTGGCTTGGGTTCCAGAATTATTGTGACATCTAGAGATAAGCAAGTTCTTAAGAATAGAGTTCATGAGCTATATGAAGTCAAAGAGTTAAATAATGCTGAAGCTCTTCAACTATTCAGTTTGAATGCTTTTAGGAAAATCCATCCTGCAGCGGAATATGTGGATCTATCTGAAAGGGCAATAAATTATGCTCAAGGAAATCCCTTGGCGCTCAAAGTTTTGGGATCTTTTTTATTTGGCAGAGGGAAACAAGAATGGGAATCCCTCAGCCTGAAATTTTCAGCGTGTTGCGCATAAGTTTTGACACACTGGATGAAGAAGAGAAATGTATATTTCTTGATATTGCATGTTTTTTTAAGGGGCAACAAGTTGATTTTGTAGAGAGAATAATGGATGGTTGTGGTTTCTCATCTAGTATTGGAGTTAGCGTTCTTGTCGATAAATGCCTTATTACTATTGTCGAAAACAAGTTAGAGATGCATGACTTGTTGCAAGAAATGGCTCATGGAATTGTTCGCCAAGAATCAATTAAAGAGCTCGGTAAAAGAAGTAGATTGTGGAGTCATTGTGATGTCTACCAAGTTTTGACTAAAAATCTGGTGAGAGCCTTGCATATATATATATATATATACACACACACTTCACCTTATAAATTTTGGAAGTTTTAATTGCATTTGTTACTTTGATCTTTAGGGAACTAAAAAGGTTGAAGGAATATTTTTGGATACATCTAAAATTCCTGAAGTGAATTTGAGCTCCAGAGCCTTCGGCAACATGCATAATCTCAGATTGCTCAAAATCTACAATGCTGGATTTGGAAACAACTGTAAATTGTATCTTCCCGATGGCCTGGACTTTTTATCAGATAAATTGAGCTATCTTCATTGGGAAGAATACCCACTAAGCTCCATGCCTTCAAATTTTACAGCAGAAAATCTAGTTGAACTTAACCTGACATTCAGCAACATAAAACAACTGTGGTCAGGAGTGCAGGTAATACTTTATCCCCATTTGCTCGGTCTTTATGCATCTAGTTTTGGTAATTTATTGAAGTCATAGCCAGTTTATGGTTTTTGCAGCATCTTGTGAGTTTGAAACAGATGAATCTCAGTAATTGTACGAACTTACTCGCATTTCCAGACCTCTCGCTGGCAAAGAATCTGGAGAGCTTGAATTTTGCATATTGTACTAGCTTGGCAGAAGTTCATCCATCAATTCGGTTTCTAGATCAACTTATTGATTTGGACATGAGATGCTGCACAAGCCTGATGAGCCTCCCGACTGGAATTAAATGGAGATCTCTCAAAACTCTTAACCTTTCTGGCTGCTCATATCTTAGGTGGTTTCCTGAGTTCACGGAAAACTTAACTTATTTAAATCTAAATGAGACAGCTATACAAGTACTTCCTGAATCAATTGTGAAGATGAGTGGACTCATTGCATTAAATTTGAAGGATTGTAAACAGCTGCATAGTCTTCCGGAAAGGATGCATTTGTTAAAATCTCTTGTGATCATTGATCTTTCTGGCTGCTCGAAAATTACCAGATTTCCCAAGATTTGTGGGGAAGTGAAATACTTGTACTTGAGTGAGACTGCAATTGTAGAGATCCCTTCTTCAATTGGTCTTCTCTCCAAGCTGTTATATGTGGATCTCATGAACTGCAAAAGACTCGAGAATCTTCCGAGGGATATTTATAATCTGGCATGTCTAGAGCATCTGGTGCTCTCTGGCTGCTCTAGCATCACAAAGTTTCCAGAGGTTTCAATGCAAATCAAGAAGTTGTTTTTAGACGGCACAGCAATAGAAGAAATTCCCTCATCGATACAGCATTGCTTTGAACTTATTGAACTCAGTCTGCAAAACTGCACCAGCTTACATACTCTTCCAAGCACTATTTGTAAGTTGAAACGTCTGCAAAAGCTTAATCTTTCATGCTGCTATAAGTTTGACAATTTCCCAGAAATTTTGGAGGACATGAATTATTTGAGATATCTTTATCTAGATGGAACTGCTATAAAGAAACTACCTTCACCACTTCAAAAGTTGAAGGCACTATCAAGTTTGCAGTTGAAAAACTGTGTCCGTCTTTCCCTTTGTGATGTAAAGTTTTTTGACAATCTTCCTGAAGAAAGATTGCAGTTACAATATCTAGGTAAGCTATATCTCGATAATTGCGGTTTATATGTTGTGCCTCATTGCGTTGGCTGTTTATCGGCACTAGAAGCTTTGGATCTAAGTGGAAATCCTTTTAGAGAAATAACTTCAAGCCTCAATGGGCTATTTGAGTTGCAATATCTTGGTGTGAGAAACTGCATTCATCTCAGGTCACTGCCTGAGCTTCCCCCAAACCTAGCAAAATTAGACGCACACGGTTGCCATAATCTGAGCTCAGTATCAATGGATCCAAAGGGAGCTAATGGGAACATTTTTGAGTTCATTTTCACTAGTTGTTACTGGTTGGATGTGGTTCAAAAGCATCAAATCCAATCATATGCCCTAGCAAAATTTCAGCTTTATGCAGAAAGGCTTTACAATCAGGTATTGTTTTTTTTTTTTAATTTTTGTTGATTAAGCTCTTGATCTTTCAATTCGGCATATCGAGTCAATTCTAATCACACACTATAATTTCCTGCTACCAAGAAAGTTAATCGTGAATATCATATTAAAGAATGATACCTTTGCTAAAAACTAGAATTGCAGAGAATCGTTTGCAACAGAAAAGCTGCAGAAATACTGTATTGAGCTAGAATTTTGTATTAGCAGAAAATCTTATCATTGGATGTGAGCCACACTGCTTTAGGTCCCAATGTATGGCTCCTCTTTTCTACCACTCACTATAAGATGAGTGAAAATGTAGTCTTTATTTTTCTATTTTTGCTTTCTAAAAGTTAACACATCAAACTCGGTTAAAAGTGCATTACTCATTCCATTGCCTTTGGAATCACATTTTTAAAAGTTTGAAAGCAACATTTTATATGTATGATGCATGATATATGATGTGTGTGGCTATAGAAAAACTGAAAAACCTCAATCTGAACTTTAACAATATGATTTCAGATGTAAGATTAAATGAGTCATTCCATTGCTTTTGGTCGAGCTTGATGTTCTTTCTTGTTAACTAGGTGCTCAGTATGTGCAAATATCATAAACTAAATCAACAAAAGCCGTAAAGATTAGAGGCCTCAACATTCTTCTTTTCCTCTTTTTATTTCTGCTTCATTGAGTAAAGCTATCATCACCCTTTTTAATATGTATCATGCTGCAGGTACCTTCTATACTAGTAGGAGAATCTAGTTTTTGCTTCCCTAGATTTCAGAATAATGTGAAATTATGGGAATCATATGCGGTGACGCTGTTAAATTGTTCAAGCTTTCCAACTGAAATCCAGCTGCCTTCAGGTTGGTCTACAAATGACTTCCTGGGTTTTGTTGTTTTTGGTGTTATTGCATTCAAAGGTGTTAGTAGCAGCAGGTTTGGTTTCAGAGTGAAATGTAGATTCCGTTTTCAAAATGAGAATGGAGAATTCAATGATCACCATAGCTACTTTGGAAGCTGGTATGATACAAGAGTTGTCAGGGGTGAACATTTATTCTTTGGATACGATCCATGTCTGCATCTCGCAAACAATCATGATTTTGATAAATTCAATAAGGTTATCATTCAGTTTTGGCTTGAAGACATTACTGGTAATCCTCTAGAATTCTGGTTTGTGCGTGGCTGTGGAGCAACATTCTTAACAAAATACACTTCTATTGAAAACCTAGTAGTACGCTTGGAAGAGAAGGTAAATGATGCGATTACATCAAAATTAATTCGTGATATTGAATTATGTGATTTGTATTTGCATAAAAGACTGTATAATTTTTTGCCAAGACAGGTCCTCTAGAATTCGATCTTGTTCCTTGGAGTGAGGTTTGTCAGCCTAAAGATTTGGGAGGTCTGGGCATTAGGAAAGCCAAAGATAATAATAAAGTCTTATTAATGAAACTCTTGTGGCGGATGTGGAAGTCTCCTTCAGCTCTGTGGGTCCAACTCTTATGCGGGAAATACCGAAAGGATAAGGTGTTTGGGGGGTCTAAGGATAGAGTGTCTAGTTGTTCCTTTCTATGGAAAGGCATTAGTGCAGTTTTTGCTGAATTTTGTTCTGGGATTGGGTGGAATGTGGGAAATGGCAGGTCCATCAGATTTTGGAAGGATATTTGGGTAGGTAAGAAGCCTTTATTGGAGATTTGTACTTTCTTGCCTCCGATGGACATTCAGGACTGGAGGATTGCTGATGTGGTGGATTCTGAGGGTGAGTGGATTTGGGATAAATTTGAGTCCTACCTCAGTCTGGAATCGCTCCTTACTATCAGAGGTGTTCACATTAGTAATCAAATTGAGGACAAGGATAGTTACTGTTGGGCGCTGACTAACAATGGGGCCTATTCGTGTAAATCTGCTTTTCAGGCGTTCTATCAGGATTTGGATTCTCCGTCCCCTGGGGTGTGGAAAACGATTTGGGCCTTAAAAGTGCCGTACCGTATTAGGAGTTTCCTGTGGTTGGGGGCTAGGAATAGATTGCTTACTAATTCAGATAGAAAAAGGAGGCACCTGGTGGATTCTGGAGCCTGTGGATGCAGAGGGTTTGAGGAAACTTTGTGTCATGCTCTCAGGGATTGTGAGAGAAGTAAGGAGGTTTGGAGGAGAATTCTCCCTAGGGATGTGCTACCTTCCTTTTTAGCCCATTCTGAAAATGATTGGTTTGTTGATGGAATTAAAGAGATTCTTCTGCCTGGAAATCAAGGTGTCCTTCTTTTTGTGGTGGTCTGCCATCAGATTTGGAATTGGCGGAACGAGGAGATCTTTGGAGGAGGAGTGGTGTCTCAACCTAATGTCCTTGAGTTCTTTTCTAAGAAGATTAGTACCTTGGTTGAGAGTTTTGTTGATGACCCCTTACCTAGGGATGTTCAGAGGAGGGAGGTCAATCTTTTAGGCTGGTGTAAGCCGAGGGAAGGGGTGGTTAAACTCAACACTGATGGTTCTTGTCTAAGAGACGGGAGAATTGCCGCAGGAGGGGTCCTTAGAGACGATGGTGGCAGGTGGGTTTCTGGCTTCTCTCAGAATTTGGGTATTGGATCTTCCTTTTCTGCAGAGCTTTGGGGGATTTTCTCGGGCTTGAAACTTGCTAAGGAGCTTGGGGTGAAGAAGCTTCTTGTTGAATCGGATAACCAAGAAGCGGTTAAAATGATTTCTGAGGGCAACGCTGTTTGCCAGAATAACCTGAACATTATTAAAAGCATTAAGAGGATTGACTCCTCCTTTGAGTCTATTAGGTTTGCTCATATTTATAGGGAGCAGAACCGTGTTGCGGACCGTCTTGCGATGGAAGGACACTCTAGTGTGTTGGGTCTTTCTACATTCTCTTCCCCGCCGGTCTTCATCTCTTCTTTGATCTTGGAGGATGTGGTGGGGGTCAATTTTCCTAGGCTGATCCCGGGTTGATCGGTTTTTTGTTTTTGTTTTTTTCTTTTCCTTTCCTACCAAAAAAAAAAAATCCTTGTTTTACAAGTAGTTTGTAAAACTGCACAAAGTATGTTCATGAGCGTTATAATTGAGCATTTTCATGAACATTCTCTAATCGAGCTTGTTCATGAGCTCGGTCATGAACCTATGACGGAGTTTGATCGCGAGCTTTCGAGTCAAGTTCCGTCGTTCGTGAGTTCGGGTCTTTTACGAATTGAGCCTCAAAATCGTTCTCAAGCTCAAAAACTCATTCAATTTTTGCATTTTGGATCACATTTTTAAGAGTTTGAAAGCAACTTATATGTATGATGTGACTATAATTTGAACTCTAACAAGATGATTTTAGATCTAAGATTAAATGAGTCATGGGCTTTTAATATTCATGTGCTCAATATCTGCAATGCCTCCATGTGTGAAATTGAAATATCATAAACTTAAGGGTATTTCTATTTACCGCACTCAAATTCCGGTCCACCGCCCCCTCTTTTCCAATATTGCCCTTCTAATTTTATTTCATCCAAAACCTTAAAAGCTCTCTCTCCCTTTCTCTCTCGAGCAAAAATCCCGGATTTTACAAAAATGGACCCAAGCATTCCCAAAGATAATGATTTCGAACACGAGGTAATATTACGATTCTTAAATACGTGTCTGTTTAATTTTTTAAATTTTGTTTTTTTTTTTTGCCTGAACGGGTAGCGCGTACTCCGTTCCGTAGGCCGAACGGATGAACTACCCGTTCCACCGATGGAACGGGTGGTACGCGCCACCCGTTCCACCAACGGAACGGCAGTACGCTCTGCTCATTCCCACCAATGGTGAAACGGGCAAGCTACCCGTTCAGGCAAAAAAGGACAGAAATTGCCCCGAACTATTTTTTTTTAATTTTTAATGTAAATTATGATAACCTATTATGCATTTTTTGTATATTCAGGTACCGTTAGAAGATTGGAAACCCGATGACATTGATTATAGTTCGCGTTTCATAACGGATACCGTTTTCCTTTCGTGTCAGGATGCTATTGATTGGGCAAAAAAGATAACTATTCAGAATGAGTTTGAGATTGTAATATCTTCGCACAAACATGGGGGAAAACAGAGGCTGTTGAGATGTTCACGGGGTGAACGCTATAAAGGTGTTGTGAGAATTGATGAAGATCCTGCAATAAGAAAAAGTAAAACTAAAGCATGCCGCTGTAAATTTCAGATTAAAGCATATCAACATGCAGACCTTTCTGGATGGGGGATACAGGCTAAGGCTGGGTTAACTGGAATGCATAACCATACAATGCGTGTGTATCCAGAGGGAAGTCGGCAGATGAGCGGACTCAGTATCGCATCTAATCGGGAAATTATATGAAGTGATGCAGTTACATTATCCAAGTTTTGAAACTGAAATGCAGCTGCCGTCAGGTTGGTCTAAAAATGATTTCTATGATTGCTTGAAGTTTGCAACCTGTTTGTAAATTTTTAAATCACATAGATTATCTTTACAAATCTTCACTTTTCTCTTAAATCGACTATGTAATATTTGGTGGGATTAAAGCTATCCAAAATGTTGGTTTTTGACATTGATATATTATTTGATAACGTTTGCTCATTGACTTTTTGGACGGTCGCCTCTAGGCACAAGCAGATTTTCCTTAATGGAAAACAGTTTATTAACTATATTATTAGACCATATTATTACTTTTTTTATTATTAGAGTCGACTCTTAACATACAATATGTCGGAGACGAACTATATGTAAGTTGATTAACCTGTAACGACCCAATTAAGAGAAGATGACACCACTTGAACAACAAGGAGAGATCCTAAAAAATAGCGAGATAGCGAGAGATGTTGACAACCTACATTTTCAATCTCTTAGGATTAGGTCCATCGACAAATTCACAACTTGATCGGTTTCCCCTCTACTTTTGAAGCCGTTATCATCATCATCATGACTTCTCTTGCTTTCAACGAATACATCAAGATTATAGACATTCAAAAGAATTAAACTTGGATCAAAACAAATAATATCTACATGATATTAGACCATATTATTACA
This sequence comes from Euphorbia lathyris, assembly GCF_963576675.1. Lineage (NCBI taxonomy): Eukaryota > Viridiplantae > Streptophyta > Magnoliopsida > Malpighiales > Euphorbiaceae > Euphorbia > Euphorbia lathyris. The sequence continues at coordinate 2,317,577 of NC_088914.1, forward strand.
TTTTTTTTATCAGAGCCAACTCTCAACATACAATGTGTTGGTTCGAAGGCGAACCATGCATAAGCTGATTACCCTGTAACAATCTGGTCCAGAATAAATGGGGCCAGAGTGAAATGCCTGAACAACAAGGAACGGTCCTAAAAAATAACAAGGGATGAAACTATGTGAAATTGACAACCTTACATTTTCAATCTCTTGGGATTAGGTCCATCAACAAATTCACAACTATGATCGGTTTCCTCTCTACTTTCACAGTCGTTATCATCATCACGTCTTCTTTTGCTTTTATCGAAGATATCAAGATCCGAGACGTCCAAAAGTTCAGCAGCTCTATGACATTGTAAGAGTTCAGCAACATCAAGACCATATATGATTCTAAGTCCACAATACTTCACCTTCAACCCATTAGAATGAAATGTTGCTTTCAGATTTCCACATTTTTTCCACCAATTCTCGCAATTTAGAGAGCTACTAGGCATGAAGTTGAACCAAAGATGATGAGACAAACTCCCCATTTCAGCAGGAACTTGTGTTGCAGGCCGACCCAAGAACACGGCTTCATCTGCCTTGTTATTCCATGCCTGTAAATACGAGTTCAAAACGGATTATCATCTCATAATCATGTTATATGGTTTATATGTTCACACAGTGTTCTAAAAATCGGTCTAGGACGGGAATTTTTAGAACACTGTCCCGATTTTCGCAAGTCGAACGGTATAAATTGGTTTACTGATTTTTGGCTGGACAACCCTTTTTTAAAATTTGGCCCGTGAATTTTTATGTCAATTTGTTTAATTTTAAATATGTTAAACAACCAAAAACTAAATGAAAGTACTCAAAACATCAAACGTTATTTTGTGGCACGTTTTTATTTTTTAAGGACATTAATATAACAATTATTAGAATATATATGTTCTTCTGTCTTAAATATTTTATATTATTACTTTTTTTTAATGAAAGATTGGGACGCGATTAAGAAGTTAGACATCCCAACTAAGTTGGCACCCCTAACGCACTTAACCAACCCTGAATATTATTAAAAAAGAAAATTACAAAAGGGGGAGAAAATTAAAGGAAACGAATATGAGCAACATTACAAAGGTCATCGAAAACATGAAATTGGCAAAAATAAGGCGCAGAGTGCCGCCAGTGGAGCGCTGATGCAGATTTGCCAAAACAGGCAAGACGATCCGCAGCTTGATTACCTTCCCTGAAGATATGAGTGATTTTGCAGTTCATAGACGAACAACGTGATAAGCAGCTTAACCATTCTTGCTTAACCCTCCATGGAACCGCAGTAGATTTTTCACTGAGCAACTTAACTGCATATGCCGAGTCAGATTCAATCCACAAATTGTGCCAGCCTCTTTCCCAGGCAGCTTCAATAGCAAAGACGATCGCCATCAGCTCAGCCGTATGAGCATAAGAATCGGCAATGGGAAAGGCGAAACATCCCATGACAAAACCTCTTCTGTTTCTGAAAATCCCCCCAGCGCCAGCGATGCCAGGAGCACCCTCAGCAGCCCCGTCGGTGTTAACCTTAATCCAGCCTGTCCGGGGTAGACACCAGCGCACCGTAACGAAGTTCGATTCCGGAGGTGGCCTGACCCGAGACGTTGAAAATGAGGTCCATTTAGGCTCATGGAAGAGGAAGAAGAGACGGTTCAGAAGAACTTGGATTGAAGGGAGTTCGTTTTCAAACACAGCCAGGTTCCTGATATGCCAAATATACCAAACCGTAGTAACCGTCGCCAAGTTCCACAAGCGGCGTTTCTTCGATCGGAAGCCAACCGCTCGAATAACGATAAATAAAGCTTCAAAAGTAGTCACAAAGCAGAGAGTAACCGCAAAGTTATTAAAGACCATCGGCCAAAGATGTCTCGCAATCCAACACGTAACAAAAAGATGATCCAAAGTCTCGATATTGCAATTACACAAGGCACATCTCGAAGCAAGAGAGAAGCCGCGTACCTGAAGATTAACCTGAACCGAAATTTTCCCATAAATTACCAGCCAGCAGGCAAACGAACGTCGGGGAGGGACAAATGCATTCCAGATAAAGCGATTCCAGGGAACCGCCGGCGAAACAGAGCGGAGCGAGCTGTACAGGGATTTTGTCGTAAGTTCTCCCGACATGGAATGTTTCCAAATGCAGGTGTCGGTTCCATCCCGATTACCTTGAACCCGAAGAATACGAGTCTGGACTTGTTCGGGAAGCCGATCCAAGTTATTCCACGAGTTATCCAACCTGTAATTTCGCACCGGCTCAAAAAGAGTGCTCTGATTTTTAGGCGGAATGCCGAGCTGATCAGCGACAAACGGGGATATCCACGAGTCGGTCCAGAAATTTAGCCGGGAGTTGTCTCTGAACCACCACACAATGTCCTCTCTAACTTGTTCATATACCCTCCTCATGGAAGACCAGACCGACGAGTTTGAGATGTATGGATTTGGTAAGCCCGAATGTGTGTGAAAGCGAGTAATCAGAAGCTTAGGGATGAAGTCGTCGCCCTTTAAAAGTTCCCAACTGAACTTCCCAAGAAGTGCTGAATTAAACATACCCATGTTTTTAATTCCCAGTCCACCACACTCTAAAGGTTGACAACAGATACGCCAGGCAACAGTGCAAAGTTTCCGCTGATCCCTATTTCCCGTCCAAACAAAATTCCGGAGGGCTTTATCAATTTTTGTGATAAGCGAGACAGGCCATCTGTAAACCATGAATGAGTGGATCAAAGCTCCCGTTAAAGCAGATTTAATTAGAGTGAGTCTGCCCGCTAGAGAAAGCGCTTGCCCTTTCCAGAGATTGAATTTAGCAATAAAGCGATCCATTAAAGGTTGCAAAAACCTTGCCTTCGGGGCCCCCTGAAAAAGCGGAACACCAAGGTAATTGAAAGGTAAGCTCGCACGCCGAATTCCCAATATGCCGACAAGTCTGTTTTGGCGCTGAATGTTGATCCGATTCGCAAAAAACACCTCAGATTTTCCCAATTAACCATCTGACCCGAAATTGCTGCATAGAAATCAAAAAGATCCTTGATGCACTTCATGTTCTTTAGGGTAGCCCTGGCAAACAACAACATATCATCTGCATAGAGGAGGTGCGAAGGAAAAAAAGCTTGCATGTTATATGTCATAGTCTGAAACTGATTGTTCCTGACCAGCTTAGCCAGCCATCGGCTAAAAAAGTCTTCAGCAATGCCAAAAAGAATCGGGGAAAGAGGATCGCCCTGTCGCACACCACAAGAACAGCCAAAAAACCCCTTAATTCCGCCTCCCAGAGCAATAGAGATTCTAGCTGATCGAAGAACTTCCAAAATCCAGTCTCTAAATTGCAATGAGAAACCAAATGCTTCCAGAACAGCCAAGAGGAAGTTCCAATCAAGTGTATCAAAAGCCTTTCTAATATCAATCTTCAAGGCCATGTTACCACCATAACAGTTTTTATTCAACATGTTAATACCTTCAGAAGCCGCAGTAATACAATGATGAATACTTCGACCAGAAATGAATCCGAATTGATTGTCAGACACAATACGAGAAGTAATAGGGGCCAGCCTGTCTGCGAGAATTTTCGAGATAATTTTATAATTGAAATTACCCATAGCAATTGGCCTAAACTGTTGAATTTCTATAGCATCAGCAGATTTGGGAAGCAGAGTCATAATACTGGAATTCATCCCTGGCAACATGTAGCCCGAAGCAAAAAAACTCTGAACCATCTTACAAAGATCCGTGCTAATTATGTCCCAATACTGTTGATAGAATACTCCCCCGAAGCCGTCAGGTCCCGGAGAGCTATCTCGGTTCAGATCAAAGACTGCAGACCTAATCTCATCAACCGAAGGCTGCCGAGTTAAAAGCTCATTATCCATCGATGTGACGCAAACCGGAATTACCTCAGTGATTGGGGCATGGTCGACTAGAGGCCTGCTGCTTGTGAACAGACTTGAATAATAATCCACGACATGCTGTGCGATCACATTCTCATCGTTGACCAGGACACCATCAATAAGAAGGGTATCAAGAGAGGAATGAGTTTTCCTACCCTTAGCTGCGCGATGGAAATAGCTCGAGTTACGATCCCCCGCTTCAAGCCATTTTTCTCTACTTTTATCCCGAAGGAGTAGCTCCTGTCTGAATAGCTGAAGATCTAAATCTTGTTTTGCTTCCACTTCCTACACACGGTTTACCTCATTCAGACCCTGAGAAGAAATAACTTGCTGTATACTCGAGAGGCGCGAATTTGCAGCTGCTATATTATTCTCAACTCTGCCAAAGATTTCTCTGTTCCAGACCCAGAGCTTAGCCCTTAAAGATTTCAGTTTGTAGCAGAAAAGTTGTGCTGGTGGTAAAGAGACATGAGTACCTTGCCAGTGCGTAAAAACCAAATCCCGCAGCGAGATATGGGTAGTCCACATGGAAAAGAACCGAAACCGGGAATGCCTTACTATACCATTTTTGCAAACTAATAACAAAGGACTATAATCTGATTGGTAGCGGGAGAGAGCCGTACAGCTGATAGTACTCCAGGAATCAACAAAGTCCTCAGACACAAGAGCCCTATCAAGTCTACTTTCAACATGTTCAGTGCCAAACCGACCGTTTCACCAAGTGTACTGCAAGCCTGCATTAGCCACTTCGATAAGCTCATTGTTGTTAATAAAATCACGGAACTCCCTGCAGCTAATATCAGACGGAATGCGTCCGATTTTTTCGTGAGCCCCTGTAATCGCATTGAAATCTCCAATAACCATTTTTTTCTGCTATCATCAATAGCACTGACAGAATCCCAAAGCAGATGTCGCCGACCAAAATAATTGCTGCCATATACAAAAGTAAATTGGGAAAAACTCACTGCAGTACCATATCTAATCGTAATGTGCTGATCATGATTCAAAATGATGTTGCAAAGATTGATATTACCGATTTTGCAGAAAAGCCAAATAGAATTACAAGGATTGCTTTCAACAAACTGTAAGCCAATCGAATTCCAGAAAAACGTAGGAATTTTATCCAAAGTAACCATGGGTTCAGAAATACATACCAAATCCGGATGATTTACTTGACAAATGAGCTTCAATGCCCGTTGAGTCCCAGGGTTATTAATTCCCCTGCAATTCCAATACAACACAATCATGTGTAATTGATAATCGGCCTGTTCCGCCCCTTAGAGCGAGAATATGTATTAGTACCCGACATCTTGGCCTTATCCTTCTTTCTAGTTGTTATCCAGTCAGTATCCACATTTGGAATGTAAATATCATTATTCTGAGGTCGTTCTGAAGAACCCGTCAAGTTACCTTCAGCAACTCGCTCAGCTGTACGAGGAGTATCGGTCTCTGCTGCTGGGAGGTCTTCCTCATCACTGCAGTCTCCCCAACGTTTGGAACCCTCCTCACTTCCCTGAATTTCCAGATTGGCGGCGGGATGAAGAATTATTTGTAAAGTGTCTTCTGCTACTTTGTTTTTTCCGCATCATCTGCGGCAGAAGAAGTGTGAGCTTCATTTGGTTCCGAATGAACATCCAGATTTTCATGTGTAGTACGTGTCGCTCCACTCTTACTTGACTTCATATGCCTCTGCATTTGAGGTTTTACTTCTCTGTTGTTGCGCCTACACTGAGCCGTGGTATGCCCAATGGACGAACAAGTGCCACAAAGAGCCGGGAGCTTTTCATACTCTAAATAAACCCACAACTTCTGATTATCCGTATCCACTCTGAGCTTCGACTGAATATCCCTTGACAAATCAACATCTATCAACACCCTGGCGTAATGGCCAAACTCTCCACTAACAGTATTATGATCGAAACGAATAGGCACCCCTACCACACGTGCAATACTCGCAATGATCCTAGTGTCCCAAAATTCCCAAGGCAAGTTGTAGAAACGTAACCAAACTTGCGCAGAGCTGGACTTGTGTGAGTCCGGATTGAATCCCGGTGTCCAAGGTGAAAACCGAATGATTCCAGGCTTGAGTGAAATGGGACCGAGCCCCCAAATAGTCTGTAGGGCATCCCTATCTGGCATAATAATCTGGTAGAAACCCTTACCCAACGATATAAGCTTCCAATCTATATTTCTCTTCCAAAGTTGATTCAGACGTTGCTTCAATTCGGCATGTTTCCAGGGGCGATCTCCCTTATTCAGAGATATCCTCCCAATGACTGAGTGCTGAAATGCTTTAACTCGTTCCTCATAAATGGCTTGTGGGACTTTAATGGCCTTGAAACCCCCTTCCTCTGAAATTAAAGGCTGCGACGGCGCTGGAATCGCCGTTGTGGTGACTGATTTCTTTACAATTGATGCAAAGGAAGGTGCGGGAGTTGAGGGATCCTTACTGATTGTAGTTTTTAGTTTGCTGTAAGACCTACAATCAAATAAATGGGCGATTGCGAAGGCATCTGATTCGGTTGCAGCGGTGGAAGCAGAAGCCATGGTGAATCTGATGAGAACGGCGACAAAAAAGACAGCAGAGCTAGGTCGCCAGCGGCGGTCGGCGGTCACCGGCGCGCGGTCGGCGGTCGGCCGGCGGTGCAAGGGTCTGATGCTAGCGGTGGAGATTAGGTCATCGCAAGAGAAACCCTAGGTCGCCCATGGTCATATTCTTGAAAATGAAAATATCCATTTTATATTATTACTTTTACATAGCATAATTGTATTTATATATTTATTTATTAAAAGTTTATATAATAATTTATTTATTAAAAAGTAAAAAAAAATACAAATCCGCAACTAATTCCTACGACAGTGTCCGTCCGACCAGTGCCTAACATTTTTTACAACCTTGATTTCACATTATTATATTTAGGATGAAGTACAAAATTAAGCATACGGTTACTGGCACACGTATAAAACCCTACAATATTAGGGTTAACTTTGAATACATGCGGACGCTACGGGAGTTTAGGTGATGCAGACATGAAACCAAACTAGCAGAAATTTGACTTCTTGGATCTATCGTTAATGGAGTATGAAATAGTTGTCTACAACATTTTGTAGATGGAGCAATTTCAGCCTCCATTAACAGCAGTTCCAACAGCATATCATTTTCCGTTAATTTGGTTTCATATTTACACCATCTAAGCTCAGACTCCATGTATAAAATCGAGTAATATCAGCATTAACTTTAGTTACACGTGGACGCTACTGAAGCTTAGGTGTCGCAAACATGAAACCAACCAAGTTAACGGTAAATTGATTTCTATTGGATAACACGTTAATGGGGTCTAAAATTGCACTATTTACAAAACGTTAGTACCAACATTGTATGGTTTTATATACGGAGTCTAAACTTGTTCTCCCCAATAATTATAAAGTAATGTGGCACTTAAAAAAATAAACTTTGTGGTTTGGCTAATTTGCAAAAACAGTCCGGTGATATAAAAGTTCACAAATAGGGAGCTATGTTTTGTGCAGTTTGCTCACTCAAACATTCTGTCAAAAATTGTTGTCAAAGATATTATTATTTACTCCAACAGGGAGAGATCTAGAGCAGTTAAAAAGACTAACTTTTCAAATTACCTAATATATAGGGTTAAGGTGCAAAAATACCCCTAACGTTTTGGGTCAGGAGCAATTTTATCCGTAACGTCTAAAATGGTGCAATTTTACCCTTAACATTGGAAGCTAAGAGTAATTTTACCCCTAATGTTGATAAATTGGGTCAATTTAGACACTACTATAAAATACAAATATTTTTGTTCTTTATTCTGCACCAATTGCATAACAATTCATTCTAAAAAAAGGATTTCATGTTTTTTTATAATTTAATAATAAAATTGGAGATTAATATTTATAAATTCGGTGAATTTTTTGAATTTTTTTGTCTAATTCGTACAAGATAGTATATTTTTATTTTTTTCACATCCCAACATATGTTTGTGATTTGTTACCGATAAAATGATGCACGTGTGGAGTGTAGATGACAAGATTCATGACCGAGAAGACAGTTTGATGAATTATTTCTGAAATTGACCAATTTATCAATGTTAGAGGTAAAATTGCTCTTGGCTTCCAACGTTTGGGGGTAAAATTGCACCATTTTAGACGATAGAGGTAAAATTGCTCCTGACCCAAAACGTTTGAGGTATTTTTGCACCTTAACCCTAATATATAAGGTTTCGCTTTGCAAATTAAATAAACCCCAAATGTTCTTTGACCGAAAAATAAAGTCACGCTGCAAACATCACAAACCTCATACCTCTGTTTGTAAGTTTTTAAACCACGAGACTGCATTTGCAAATCAGACAAAACCACGAATATTATTTTTGCACTTCATCCTATATGATATAAATGCAACAAAACTGAAAATCATATCAAATGGGTCGTATTAAACAGATTATCTCTATAAATCGTGCACAGTCGTACCTGTAAATCGCAGAAAACTGTAGCATTTTCTGTTGACAGAAGTTCATCATCAAAAGCTTCAAGAAGAACACAAATTGCAAATCCCATCCACCTGTTGTTGAACCTATGTGGAGGCAGCTGCAATTTTATTGAACAACCAATCCCTTGATAGTTGAACCATTCTGGAACTTCATTTCCAGATAAACACATTGATACATGAGAGCTTGGACTGTACAAACCCTGTGTTAAAATGAAAAACTATATCAATTACATGATTCTCTATAAAAATACCTCCTAACATTTATAGCTAGGAGCAATTTTACCATTGACGTCTAAAATTGTTCAATTATACCCCTAACGTTGGCAGCCAATAACAATTTTACTCCTAGTTGGGTCAATTTGAGAAATGATTCGTCAAACTGTCTTCTTGATCACGAATATTGTCATCTAGACTTCACATGTGTATCATTTTATTATCATTAGTAACAGATCACAAACATAAAAAAAAATTGTTTGATTTTTAAAACATGTCCATATTAGAGATTTTAAATCCGAACAACAACAGTTCAATATAATTTTACCAACACTAATAATTAAACAGCTAATAACAAAAAGCTAGCAGCAATAGCTAACAACTTACTCCAACTGCAAACAGCTAACAACAACCGCAACAGCTATTAGCTAACAGCTCAACCAAACAGGCCCTCAATGTCAAGAATTAATCTTGATTCAATCACATCATTTACCTTCTCTTCCAAGAGCATTAGGTTTCCAATAGAAGTGTATTTTGTCAAGACTGTTGCTCCACAACCAAGCACAGAGCAAGATTTAAGAGGATTACCAGTAATGTCTTCAAGCCAAAACTGAATGCTGACCTTATTGAATTTATCAAAATCATGATTGTTTGCGAGATGAAGACATGGATCGTATCCAAAGAATAAATGTTCATCATTGACAATTCTTGTATCATACCAGCTTCCAAAGTAGCTATGGTGATCATTGAATTCTCCATTCTCATTTTGGAAATGGAATCTACATTTCACTCTGAAACCAGACTTGCTGCCACTAACACCTTTGAATAAAATAACACCACAAACAACAAAACCCAGGAAGTTCTTTGTAGACCAACCTGAAGGCAGCTGGATTTCAGTTCCAAAGCTTGGACAATTTAACCGCATCACTTCATATAATTCACATAATTCCAGATTGTTGTGAGATCTAGGGAAGCAAAAACTAGATTCTCCTACTAGTATAGAAGGTACCTGCAGCATGATACATATTAAAAAGGGTGATGATAGCTTTACTCAATGAAGCAGAAATAAAAAGAAAAAAAGAAGAATGTTGAGGCCTCTAATCTTTACGACTTTTGTTGATTAAGTTTATGATATTTGCACATACTGAGCACCTAGTTAACAAGAAAGAACATCAAGCTCGACTAAAAGCAATGGAATGACTCATTTAATCTTACATCTGAAATCATATTGTTGAAGTTCAAATTGAGGTTTTTCAGTTTTTCTGTAGCCACATCATATATCATACATCATACATATAAAAAGTTGATTTCAAACTCTTAAAAATGCGATTCCAAAGGCAATGGAATGAGTAATGCACTTTTAACCGAGTTTGATGTGTTAACTTTTAGAAAGCTAAAATAGAAAAATGAAGACTACATTTTCACTCATCTTATAGTGAGTTGTAGAAAAGAGGAGCCATACATTGCGACCTAAAGCAGTGTGGCTCATATCCAATGATAAGATTTTCTACTAATACGAAAGGGGCTACCCATCTATCAAAGGTATAAATAGAGTACCAGCTATCAAGATATTGGTCGAGGTAAGGGAAGAAGCCGGCAAAGCCAGTGCTTTAGCTCTGTAAAGAAGCTGTTACGGACAAGCCCCGGGCTCCTTAAAGGGGTTCTCTTTCTAAGAGAGCATTCGATCTTTCTTTGAGTCAGACCCTGAACCCACCTATAAGATCCATACGATCAGCCTCTAAAGTACTTCCTTGTCGCTCCAATCCCGCATATTCGAGAAAAGATTGATTCGAGTAGCAATCTAGCTGCCCTTCCTCACTGACAGCGTTCTATCCTACTGGGGTCGATTGTACAGGGAAAGCCATCACTTGTCTCTAGCGCCTGCCAGCAAGTCAGTCAGAGCTAGATTTTACCTTGGATGTTAGCCCAGAGGAAACCTCGGAGATCATACGTGGGTTTCCAAAGCCCGGGCAAGGCGGGCGGTGTCCATCTTTCAGGGCCAGGGATGATAATCGATCTGAATGCCAAAATTCTAGCTTAATAGTATTTCTGCAGCTTTTCTGTTGCAAACGATTCTCTGCAATTCTAGTTTTTAGCAAAGGTGTCATTCTTTAATATGATATTCACGATTAACTTTCTTGGTAGCAGGAAATTATAGTGTGTTGTGATTAGAATTGACTCGATGTGCCGAATTGAAAGATCAAGAGCTTAATCAACAAAAATTAGAAAAAGAACAATACCTGATTGTAAAGCCTTTTTGCATAAAGCTGAAATTTTGCTAGGGCATATGATTGGATTTGATACTTTTGAAACACATCCAACCTGTAACAACTAGTGAAAATGAACTCAAAAATGTTCCCATTAGCTCCCTTTGGATCCATTGATACTGAGCTCAGATTATGGCAACCGTGTGCGTCTAATTTTGCTAGGTTTGGGGGAAGCTCAGGCAGTGACCTGAGATGAATGCAGTTTCTCACACCAAGATATTGCAACTCAAATAGCCCATTGAGGCTTGAAGTTATTTCTCTAAAAGGATTTCCACTTAGATCCAAAGCTTCTAGTGCCGATAAACAGCCAACGCAATGAGGCACAACATATAAACCGCAATTATCGAGATATAGCTTACGCAGGTATTGTAACTGCAATCTTTCTTCAGGAAGATTGTCAAAAAACTTTACATCATAATGGGAAAGATGTCTACAGTTTTTCAACTGCAACCTTGATAGTGCCTTCAACTTTTGAAGTGGTGAAGGCAGTTTCATTATAGCAGTTCCATCTAGATAAAGATATCTCAAAGGACAAAGTACGAAAAAAAATGCTCATGGTTTGCCTTATTTGTAAATAGAGGTCTGTGGTTTAAAAGTTTACATATGTGGTATGCTTTTTTTACAAAAACAAGATGTTTAAAATTAAACTCTAAGTAATTGATGACAATAAGTGCATTTTTTATTTATTTTTTTCAATTACATTTATACGTTGACAAATAGGGATCCCAAATTCAAATTGCAACTATGTAAAATGAATTTAAATATCAATTTAGTTCATAAAATGTCATATTAGTAAAAAAACGTAAAATTCCACCATATTATTTATTGTTTCAATTTAGAAAATTGTTTTTTTCGGGAGTTGTGTTTTGCTGATATGTAAGGATAATTTTTTTAAGATAAAAATGTCTTTGGTTGTAATTAGAACTTAACTGTGTAATTGTAATACTTTGTTTTGTAAATAAAGCATACCACAGACCTTTATTTGTAAACTTTTAAACCACATGTCTCTATTTGTAAATTGGGCAAACCACGGGCATTTTTTTCGTACTTTTCCCTTATCTCAAAGCATTCATGTCCTCCAAAATTTCTGGGAAATTGTCAAACATACAGCAGCCTGAGAGATTAAGCATTTGCAGATGTTTCAACTTACAAATAGTGCTTGGAAGAGTATGTAAGCTGGTGCAGTTTTGCAGATTCAGTTCAACAAGATCGAAGCAATGCTGTATAGACGAGGGAATTTCTTCTACTGCTGTGCCGTCTAAAAACAACTTCTTGACATGCATTGAAACCTCTGGAAACTTTGTGATGCTAGAGCAGCCAGAGAGAACCAGATGCTCTAGATATACCAGATTATAAATATCCCTCGGAAGATTCTCTAGTCTTTTGCAGTTCATGAGATCCAAATGGAACAGCTTAGGGAGAAGACCAATTGAAGAAGGGATCTCTACAATTGCAGTCTCGCTCAAGTACAAGTATTTCACTTCCCCGCAAATCTTTGGAAATCTGGTAATTTTCGAGCAGCCAGAAAGATCGATGATCACAAGAGATTTTAACAAATGCATACTTTCCGGAAGACTGTGCAGCTGTTTACAATCCTTCAGATTTAATACAATGAGTCCGCTCATCTTCCCAATTGATTCAGGAAGTACTTGTATAGCTGTCTCACTTAGATTTAAATAAGTTAAGTTTTCCGTGAACTCAGGAAACCACCTAAGATTTGAGCAGCCAGAAAGATTAAGAGTTTTGAGAGACCTCCATTTGATGCCAGTCGGGAGGAGCATCAGGCTTGTGCAGCATCTCATGTCCAAATCAATAAGTTGATCTAGAAACCGAATTGATGGATGAATTTCTGCCAAGCTAGTACAATATGCAAAATTCAAGCTCTCGAGATTCTTCGCCAGCGAGAGGTCTGGAAATGCGAGTAAGTTCGTGCAATTACTGAGATTCATCTCTTTCAAACTCACAAGATGCTGCAAAAACAATAAACTGGCTATGACTTCAATAAATTACCTGTACTCCTGACCACAGTTCCTTTATATTGCTGCATGTCAGGTTAAGTTCGACTAGATTTTCTGCTGTAAAATTTGAAGGCATGGAGCGTAGTGGGTATTGTTCCCAATGGAGATAGCACAATTTATCTGATAGAAAGTCCAGGCCATCAGGAAAATACAATTTACAGTTGTTTTCAGATGCAGAATTGTAGATTTTGAGCAATCTGAGATTATGCATGTTGGCTAAGGCTCTGGAGCTCAAATTCACTTCGGGAATTTTAGATGTATCTAAAAATATTCCTTCAACCTTTTCAGTTCCCTAAAGATCAAAGTAACAAATAAATAAAGCTCAAGTTCCAAACGCAATTAAAACTTCCAAAATTTATGAAGTGAAGTGTATACATAAATATGTATATATGCAAAGCTCTCACCAGATTTTTAGTCAATACTTGGTAGACATCAACATGACTCCACAATCTACTTTGTTTACCGAGCTCTTTAATTGATTCTTGGCGAACAATTCCATGAGCCATTTCTTGCAACAAGTCATGCATCTCTAACTTGTTTTCGACAAGTGTAATAAGGCATTTATCAACAAGAACACTAACTCCAATACTAGATGAGAAACCACAACCATCCATTATTCTCTCTACAAAATCAACTTGTTGCCCCTTAAAGAAACATGCAATATCAAGAAATATGCATTTCTCCTCTTCATCCAGTGTGTCAAAACTTGCCCGCAACACGCTGAAAATTTCAGGCGGAGGGATTCTACCAAGTTTATGCAGTGCACTTTCCCATTCTTGTTTCCCTCTGCTAAATAAAAAAGATCCCAAAACTTTGAGCGCCAAGGGATTTCCCTGAGCATAATTTATTGCCCTTGCAGATAGATCCACATATTCCGCTGCAGGATGGGTTTTCTTAAAAGCATTCAAACTGAATAGTTGAAGAGCTTCAGCATTATTTAACCCTTTAACTTCATATAGCTCATGAACTCTATTCTTCAGAACTTGCTTATCTCTAGATGTCACAATAATTCTGGTACCCAAGCCAAAATCACGTGTTTCAATGAACTCATCTAATTGGTTTACACAATCCACATCATCCAAAACAAGCAACACCTTTTTGCGTTGGAGGATGTCATCCACATCTTGACAAAGCATTTTTCTTAGACCAATTAGCCCACTGCGTACAGATTCTTCCTTAATATTTTTGAGAAAGCAACAACCTTCAAATTGACTTGAGAACTTGTTGAAGATAACTTGGGCAATAGTTGTTTTACCAATGCCACCCATACCCCAAATTCCTAGAATACAAACTTCTGGCATCCCAAGATGTAATAACTTTGTAGTTTGTTCAATGTGCGAGTCTATTCCAATCAAGCCCTTCAAAGTTCTAGAGTATGTATGGTTCAATTTCTTCAATACATCGTCCACAATTTGTTTCACAAGTTTAGCCTCAGACCTATTTTAAAAGGGAAAAAAGGGCAGAGATGGAATAAACTGTAAGAGAAACAAATTAAGAAAACAATGGAGTTCCTTTTCTTTTTTACATTGATATCTTCTTTCAAACATGTAATTTCGATGACTAAAAGGCATGAATTACCCCATAACTTCAAGAAAGGATACTCTGAACCATTGTTTCAATTCAATCTAGATAATGTTTATTCACTATATAAAGTCAGTTGATACAAAAACGACAGTCAGCAAATTTATGTCTATGAATAGAAGGAACGGAGACATACCGGATATCCTGAGAGGCAAATCCAGATAAGCTGGCAACAGTCGTCAAGTCAGCTCTCCATCTGGGCAACTTCTTCAATTGGTCTTTAAATTTTGTCTGAAGCTGAAGAAGAGCATCTGCAAAACACCCACTTTGTTCTTCCACTTCAGATGGTTTTACATGGTAGAAAACTGGTAAAATAGTGTGACCAGGAGTCTCCTTGCATTCAAGAATTTTAACCATTTCATCCAAACACCATGGAGAGGATGCATAGTTCTTCGAGAAAATGATAACAGAAATCAAAGAATCTTCAATAACTCTCAAAAGGGAAGGAGTTATTTCTTCCCCTCTTTCAAGATCATTATCAATGAAGGTCTTTATTTTTTTACAACACAAAGCATCATAGAGATGACTAGTAAAATTATAACGGGTGTCTTCCCCGCTGAAGCTAAGAAACACATCATACTTCCTTTTAAGTGAAGAAGCAGAAGAAGATACCATTATGGATAGTTATACAAATTAAAAGAGCACTTACCTTCCAATTTCCAAAGATCAGAAATGAAGATAAGAGATGAGCCGTGAAGGAATGAAATTTTTACTTGCAGATCTTTAGTTCTGATGTGATGATTTGATTTCAATGTTAGGCTACTGCAAAGAGAGGAAGAAGTGGGTAAAGGCTAAAGATTGAAGACTTTGATCAGTCAACGCTAAGCTTATCTTCTATTAAGTTCTTTCAAACATATTTCACATTTTCATCTTTTTGTAATGTTGTCAAATGGTAAAAAGACCGTTTTTATCTAATTTTATTCTCGATATGAAACTTGAATCTCCTCCTTTTCTTTTAGCTGAAAGAGCCAATTGATTTTTTTGGATTTTTTGGGTCAAGGTCAGGACCTGACCTAATGTATTTAGCCTTTTACTTTTCAATATACATTAATTATTGTTTAGCATTAACATTTTTACGCACATTTTAAATTCCTTTGGATAATAAATTACTATAGTGAAACATGAGCAATCCTGAGCTTCTTCATCTTCAAGAAGGTTTTGGCACTCAAGTAATCAAGTTTTCATCTTGCTGATCCAATAGCTCATTCAGGATTATGCCTCAAAAAAAACAAATCCCGTTTCCTAAAACACCCAAACCAAACACAAATTGGTAGACAATAATCAGAAGAATGTTACTAGAATAACCAATTACATAAACTATAGGCTTAATATTTTTAAATCCTATGTACTTATCTAAAAAAATCAACTATTCCTGAACCTTAAAAGAATTGTATTTATCCTGAACTTACTTAAAGTTACTCATTGATTCTAGGCTCCTGAACTTTTTTAAGGTGATCTATTAGCCCCTGAACTTTCTTAAAGTATACACGTTTCAACTTTTACAAAATCTTTTTTTACTTTGTCACGTGGATTTTAGAGGGTTAATAGGTCACTTTAAACAAGTTTAAAGGTAAAGGGAACAATTAACTTTTCCGGACGATAACAAGTTGCTACTGATATATTAGGCTTAAATCGTATGTCATGTACTGTATCATTCATGATGAGGCAAATAAAATCATTATGAAGCCATATTCAGCTTCATTGTCCAGGCTCTTCATGAGATTCCTGACAGTTACAAGAAAATATCCTTGAGTTCTCTCATTCCAGTTTCTGGTACATTCTACAACTTGTAAGTAAAATCTGGCTTAATATATTTGTTGCTACCAGTGCTTGGCTTAAAACTTCAACTGCCCTAAACTTTTAAAAATTTCAAATGACTCCTATCATTGTCCAATTGCATAATGACTGTCTAATCCTATCCAATTGCATTCAATAACTCTTATTCTTGTCCAATTGCATTAAATAACTCTTATACTTGTCCAATTGCATTCAATAATTACAAAACTTTAACTGCCCCGTACACTTTCAAAAGTTTCTAATTATTTGTGTATTTAGAATTTTCATTTTGATACGTGGTGAGTACTTTGACACGTGGCGGAGCATGTCCTCCATTTTCCGCCTCCAACAAATTCTATTAAAAGGTACAGGGTTATTGAATATAATTGAACAAGAATAGAGTATCATTTGTAACTTTTCAAAGTTGAGATAGTTGAAAGTTTTGGCCAAGTACAAGGACATTACCTTCTCGAAATGATCGAGGACTAGGCCTTCAGTTTGTTTGTGACCCTAAACATTCAATGACACCATTAATATGAAACAAACTGTTAAATGAAAGAAAATCCAAAGCTATTGAGGTGATTACATACCTCAAAATGCAGACATGATGCTTAGATCAATCACCTCGAAGAATTCCAGATTTGAAGGCGTGTGGTTCCCATTGATGGTTTAAACACATAACAATGCAAGAAAAACAGAGTACGAGTGTAAAACTTCCACACATCTAGTTTCATTTCACAATACTTTTATGGACAAAAGTTACAGCAGTTAGACAGAACATATTATTCCACAGTAGTAGAACATGTATCTCAACTAATACAAACCAAACTTCTCCACATTTCTGGTAAATACAAGTTGCTCCATTCTTTTACTTTCGTAACATTAATTTCAGCAAATCACATAACAAATATTAGCAAAATATCATGCTGATGTCACAGCAGATGTGTTAAGTACAGCCTTCAGAGATATCAAGATTAGAGACATCCAAACGAATGAAACTTTGATCAAAGCAGATAATATCTACATGATATTAGACCATATTATTACTTTTTTTTTATTAGAGCAGACTCTCAACATACAATATGTCAAAGACGTACTATATATAAGTTGATTAACCTGTAACGACCCAGTTCAGAGAAGATGAAAAACGACCCAGTTCAGAGAAGATGACACCACTTGAACAACAAGGAGGGGTCCTAAAAAATAGCGAGGGATGTTGACAACCTACATTTTCAATCTCTTGGGATTAGGTCCATCAACAAATTCACAACTCTGACTGGTTTCCCCTCTACTTTCGAAGCCGTTATCATCATCATCATGTCTTCTCTTGCTTTCAACGAATACATCAAGATTATAGACATTCAAAAGAATTAAACTTGGATCAAAACAAATAATATCTACATGATATTAGACCAGATTATTACATTTTTTTATCAGACCAACTCTCAACATACAATGTGTTGGATCGGAGGCGAATCATGCATAAGTTGATTACCCTGTAACGATCCAGTCCAGAATAAATGGGGCCAGAGTGAAATGCCTGAACAACAAGGAGCGGTCCTAAAAGATAACGAGGGATGAAACTACGTGAAATTGACAACCCTACATTTTCAATCTCTTGGGATTAGGTCCATTAACAAATTCGGAACATTGATCGGTTTCCCCTCTACTTTCGAAGCCGTTATCATCATCACGTCTTCTCTTGCTTTTATCGGACATATCAAGATCGGAGACGTCCAAAAGTTCAGCAGCTCTATGACATTGTATGAGTTCAGCAACATCAAGATCATATATGATTCTAAGTCCACAATATTTCACCTTCAACCCATTTGAATGAAATGTTGCTTTCAGATTTCCACATTTTTCCCACCAATTCTCGCAATTTAGAGAGCTACTAGGCATGAAGTTGAACCAAAGATGATGAGACAAACTCCCCATTTCAGCAGGAACTTGTGTTGCAGGCCGGCCCAGGAACACGGCTTCATCTGCCTTGTTATTCCATGCCTGTAAATACGAGTATCAAAACAGATTATCGTCTCATAATCATGTTACAGTAAAACCTCTATATAGGAATACTCTATATAAGAATAACCTCCAATTTGTTATAAAAAAATTCGGTCTCAACTTGGGCCGGTTATAAATAAGAATAACCTCCCAAATGTTAATTGTTATACATAATCCAAGTCCCACCTTTAGAAACTATACCTCTATATAGGAATAATTATGTAAATAATGTATATATGTATTAAGGATTTAAACAAACTTTATTAAAAAATTTAAAAATTATTGAGATTAAATATGAGTTGGCACACAAATTCCAATGTGTCAAACAACGTTGCATAATTACTTTTTGAATAATAAAAATTAGAGAGTTCTTATTGTTGTTAAATTTATAAACTTTAAGTGTTGATTTTTTTTTTTTTGGTACCAAACTCTATATAAGAATAACCTCCTAATTGTTATACAAATTGTCCGGTCCCAAACGTATTCCTATATAGAGGTTTTACTGTATATGGTTTATATATTGGATAAATAATTTATTAGTCCTCATATTTTGATAAAACACATTATAAAATCCCTATCTATGTTTTGTGCAGTTTGCAAACTCAAACATTCCGTCAAAAATTGTTGTATCCCAACAGGGAGAGATTTAGAGCAATTAAAAAGACTGACTTTGCAAATTAACTAAACCACAAATATTGTTTGACTGAAAAATAGACTCACGCATCCTTTAACTGCAAACTTCACAAACCTCAGACCTCTGTTTGTAAGTTTTTAAACCACGAAACTGCATTTGCAAATCAGACAAGTATTATTTTTGCACTTATCCTATATGATATAAATGCAAGAAAACTGAAAATCATATCAAAGGGGTCGTATTAAACAGATTATCTCCATAAATCGTGCACAGTCGTACCTGTAAATCGCAGAAAACTGTAGAATTTTCTGTTGACAGAAGTTCATCATCATAAGTTTCAAGAAGAACACAAATTGCAAATCCCATCCATCTGTTATTAAACCAATGTGGAGGCAGCTGCAATTCTATTGAACAACCAATCCCTTGATAATTGAACCATTCTGGAACTTCATTTCCAGCTAAACACATTGATACATGAGAGCTTGGACTGTACAAACCCTGTATTAAAAAAAAAAACTATATCAATTACATGATTCTCTATAAAAATGTAGGTCAATTGTATCCGCGGACACTAAAGTTTCCGGTTAGGGATGGCAACGGGTAAGGTACTCGCCGGGTAGTGCCAATCTTAAACCCTTACCCATTTATTTTTTAATTACCCATACCCGTCCCATTTAATTCGCGGTGTTCCTTACTCGTTAAGAATTAATACATAAAATAAAAAATATTACAACTTTAACAAAGTATAAATTTAATAAATCACCCATAAATCATCAATTTAAAAATTAAACAAATATGTTGCGTAATAGTAGGATATGAATAGTTTAGGATTTCTCTTATATGATTGAAACTAATAACCAACTCTGTATATTAACTTATATATGTTTTAATCTTAATCAATAATAATAAAATAGCTTAGTGGTATCACTAAATGGTTGAAGAACAAAAGTTTGTGGGTTTGAATCCCACATTTTACATCGGCTTAATACCTTCCTAGCCCCCTCAAGTTGTCCCAATTCTGCAATTGACCCTGAACTTAGACTTGTGACAGCTAACCCCTCAACTTGCTTATTTGGAATAAATAACTCCTCAAATTGCTCAATTGGAACAAATAACTCCTCAAGTTGCTTATTTGGAACAAATAACCCCTAAACCCAAAAAAAACATTTAACATGATATTACATCTAACTAATCTACTGATACATTAACTAAAGGACATAAAAAAACTTCCGAAATCACAAATATTAACCTATTTGAGGGGCTATTTATTCCAAATAAACAAGTTGAGGGGGTTAGTTGTCATAAGTCTAAGTTCGGAGGTGGGACAACTTGGGGGGCTGGGAAGATATTAAGCCTTTTACATCTAAAAAACAATAATATTTTTTAATATATAAAGGAGTTATGACGGGTAACGGGTATCAAGGGTATTCCCATACCTGTCTGTCATGGATAATGTTTTTAATCTCATACCCTTTTATACATGGTACACGTAGTCACATTAGGGTCAGGTATACTAGAATTTCGATCATTTCGATCACGGGACAACATAAGATTGTGCCCTTTTTGTATGTTAAGATTCATATTACTCGCTTCAATTAATGTTCGGGACAAAATTGGACCTTATCCTGAGTTATGAAATTGAAAAATGGAGGTGTAGAAGGAGACCTGAGAGCTGTGCTTTAGCAGATAATGCAGGTAACTAGTCAGCCTGGAGAATGCTGAACTCCTCTTCCCTTTAATCTCAACCAACTGAATCCGATTTACAAACGTTAAAGGTGAATGTTTCGGATCATCTTCAGCACTTAATCCTTCAACACTCAGACGAACGACAGTTGATGAAAGATCCGGTAGAGTTTGAAGCCTTGCGCAATCAGGAAACTGAAGGTTTTCAAGTTCATAATGTCTGCTGACAGTATTAGGCAGGGAAGTCGCCAAGGACGAACAACCAACCGTGCTGAGATACAAAATACTTGATGGAAGATCCGGCAGTGAATTCAGCCTCCTGCAATTATCAACTCGAAAATCTTCGAGATTCGAAAGTCTGCTAATGCTATCAGGCAGGCTAACAATGTTATTTCCGCTGAGATTGAATGATTGTAGCAACGGGAAGCAGCTCAAATCTTTCGGCAGCATGCCTTCTGCCAGATTACAGTAGCTTAAATTCAATGATCTTAAAGTGCATAGAACTGATAAAGAAGGCAGAAAAACCGGTAGATTTAGACTCCGTTTCGGGATTAACCAGGAAAGAAGTAGAAAATTGGTAGATGTAACTTGTTTTGAAGCAACTCCACCAATGTTAAGCTTCTCCAAACATGTCATTTCCCCCAATTTTTGTGGAAGATCATCAAGCTTTGAGCAGCCTTGCAAGTTAAGCACCTTAAGCCGATTCAAATCGCAGATGGTGCTTGGAAGCCTAACGAGACTTTTGCAATCCTTCAAATTCAATTCAACCAGCCTTTGCAGAGCTCCAATGGATTGGTGAATCTCGTATATTCTTACGCAACCTTCAAGATTCAGCTTTTCAAGATTCGGAACTTGTTCGAAGTCCTTTGTCTTAATTAAGTTAACAGAGAAACTAAGATCAATCACCTTCAACATCTTCAATGGCTGCAAATAGTACACAAACATTCTAAATTAAGATCATCGAAACTCAAAGTGATCGTCACTCGAAATTTCGGGCAATAAACACGAAAGACAACGCTTACTCTTTTTCCTTTCCACAAATGTTGAATGTTGCTGGACTGCAAATGGAGCTCAACAAGTTTGTCTGGCTGGAAATTTGATGGAAGGGATTTGAAAGGATATCCATCCCAGTCAAGATATCTCAACTCATTCGAAAGGTAATTCAGACTGCCCGAAAGGCGTAAATTCCCGAGTTTAAGCAACCTAAGATTCCTCATGTTTTTTAAGGCATTTGCACTAAGATGATCATCTTCTTGCTCACAGGAATCTACAACTATGCCTTCAACATCTTCAGTTCCCTGTACATATAAAATCGGGCATAAGTACCGAAATCTCAAGCTTGTACCCTTTTCATAACTTGTTCCGGACATAAGCTGTTCGGACAAATAGGTCTTGAGATAGTCAATTCAAGACAAGTCACACGAGTCAAGAAACAGAACCATAAGTCTAACACATGCATCGACCCGTGCTTTTTCTCGATTCGAGTGACTCGTCTCGAGTTTATAGGATCTCTATGTGATACATAAAAGCAAGTTATTACCGTATCATTTGATAGAACATGATAGACATCCTTATAAGTATGGAAATCTCAAACTTGTACCCTTTGCATAACTTGTTCCGGATATAAGCTGTTCGGACAAATAGGTCTTGAGATTATCAATTCAAGACAAGTCACACAAGTCAAGAAACAGAACGATAAGTCTAACACAGGCATCGACCCGTGCTTTTTCTCGATTCGAGTGACTCGTCTCGAGTTGATATGATCACTATGTGATACATAAAAGCAAGTTATTACCGTATCATTCGATAGAACATGATAAACATCCTTATAAAGCCAGAGTCTGCTCCGTCTTCCTGGTTCTTCGTAGGAGGATTGTCGAACAATTTCTCGCCCCATTTCTTCGAGTAAATCATGCATCCATATTCGATCATTGGAAATGGTAATAAGAGACTTATTCAAAAGAACTTTGATCCCAATCTCCGGATAAAACCCGCAACTTTCCAATACTTTAACGACATAATCTTTCTCCTCGCCTTTGAAAAAACAAGCAATATCCAAGAATATTTTCTTCTCAACTTCCTCTAATCCATCAAAACTTATACAAAGCTTATCCAAGATTTGCTTGTTAGGAATTTCCATCAATCTCTCCAAAGCACTTTCCCACTCATCAATTGACTTACCAAACAAAAAACAACCAAGAACATCGAGAGCTAACGGAAGTCCATTAGCATAACTAACAAACCGATTAGCTATCTCTACATAATCATAATCCGGATAATCATTCTTAAACGCTTTCGAGCAAAAGAGACTAAAAGATTCATCACGATTCAATCCTTCAACTCTATATATCTTCTCCACCCCATGATCCAACAACAAATGTTCGTCTCTAGTTGTTATGATGATTCTACTTCCGTAGCCAAACCAATCATGCATACCGGCTAACGACACTAACTGCTTAGAATCACTCACATCATCGAGAACGATGAGAACCCTCTTGTGACGAAGACGGGTCTTGATCTCATTCATTCCACTATGCGTATTCCACACTTTTTTTACATCTCTTTCCATTAGAGTTTCAGAAAGGAGTTGTTGTTGTAACGAAATCAGACCGAATTTCGACTCGACTTCTCTAACATTTGCAAGAAAACAACTTCCTTCAAATTGAGTAGATAATTCTCCATATAGTGCTCTAGCAATTGTGGTTTTGCCTATGCCTCCCATCCCAAAAATTCCTATGAATTCAACATTATCATCCAATTTCTCTTCTCCTATACACAAGTTCATCATTTCTTCCAAACGTGAATTGATTCCTACAAAATTGTTTGTTTCACTTGAATGTAGTCTAGAACTTGACTTTCTCAATTTTTTTACCACCTCTTCAACAATTTCTTCAATTAGCTTGGACTCATCCCTATAATTAAAGCACAAAAAAGCAATGCATTTAAATGGGGAATTGGATGATTAATCAAGTGGATTTAATTGATATATCAAGTCGAAGGGTAAATTACACCCATGGACACTGAACTTCACTCATTTTCACAGAATGCCCACTAAACTTCAAAACAGAACATACAACTTTCTAACCTTATGGTCATTAAACTTCAATCAACCCCTCAAAATGATAGTTGATGAACTCAAAATAATAATAAAAAAAAAAATCCAATAATTTAAGATATTTTAAGCAACTTTAATTCTTCAAAATTTTCATTTTGAGGTTATTTAGGAATTTGTTTGGTTAGAAGAGAGAGAGTAAATTTTTAGAGAGAGAAAACTCCAAAAATGGTGAATTTGTAAAACAAAAAATGTGGTTTTATGGTAAATTCCGTTCTAAACAACTTTAATTCTTTAATATTTCCATTTTGAGGTCGTTAATCATCATTTTGAGGCATTGGTTAAAGTTTAGTGGTCATAATGTTAGAGAAGGTAAAGTTGACTGCGTTTTAAAGTTTAGCGGTTACACTGAAAATGAGTGAGTTTAGTGGCATGGATGTAATTTATCCTCAAGTCAAATGGTCAATTTTTCCTCCTATAACAATAATGCATTGACCCATTAAAATATAATAAAAAATGTTGAATGAATGTTCTTGCAACCTTTAGTTGAAGAACATGACAAGTAGACATCACCTGATCCATACCACTCCAAACTTTCATTTTCAAATCAATATATTATAGTGTCACATGATGATCTTAAAACCCAATTGGCCAAAATTAAGGGTAAAATACATTTATGACCCTTGAATTATAGGTATAGCCTCTGAACTTTATCTTGTGACATAAAATTCTTTAACTTTATGTTTTTTAACATTAAAGTCTACATCAATAAAAACATATTAAAAAATTAAGGGTTAATATATATCGGTATTGTCATATATGTCCCTATATCAATCAAATATATTTTCATATTTTTCAAATGACACAAAAAAAAAATGACTCTTATCACCACCACCTCACCTGTCACCCCACCTATATCAAATAAACAGCCAAATATGCCCTCGTAATTATTAATGACAGACAAATATATCCTCAATGGTGTGATGACGAGACTAACAAAATTATGCCAAATAAGCCTACCGTTCAAATAAGGGTATATTTGTCTATCGTTAACAATTACGATGACATATGTGTCTTAGCCCAAACATTAACGAAATATTGACTTAAACATCCTTTACTTCTTTTTTTTACCCATGCCTTTATAAAATAAATAAGTATTTGATACATAAATTATGACAGGTTTTTGTTGATTTAGACTTTAATGTAACACCAGTGTAAATTTCAATTATAATTGGGGTCAAAAGGTATTTATACTGGTGGTAACTAAAATAGGTTTTGAAATCACTTGTGACAACCTTTTTTTTTTTTTTTTAAATACTCATCACTATGACAACTTGCTCCACCAGAATAACATAAGCGACATGTCAAGGACACGTCATAAGCAATTATTAAGGAGCAGCCGATAGAATAATTCATGGATATTGGTATATACCGCAATTTTTTTTTCACCCACCGCTCTTTTGACATTTATGCCCTTATCATAATTTTTTTATCAAAAACCAAAATTTTTTTTCCTCTCTTTCTCTCCCAAAACTAAAAACCCTAATTGGACAAAAATGGACCCGAGCATTTCCGAAGACCATGATTTCGTACACGAGATAATCCTACGATATAAATTTAAATTAAAATTTCGTTTATTAAATTTTGAATTTTTTTTTTTCAAATGGATTTGGCCTAAACGGGCAGCGCGCACCGTTCGCGCCGCTCGTTCCACCGTACGGTGGAACGAACGGCGCGTGCCGTTTCCACCACGGGTGGAACGGGCAGTTCGTCCGTTCCACCCATGGTGGAAACGGCACGGCCCGTCCGTTTAGGCTAAATTCATATGGGTTCCGCCTCCGATTCGGAGGCGGAACCCGTGATTTCGGAGTAATTTTTTAAAAAAAAACCTTACTGGAGCATTCATGAAGCCTTTACCTGCTCCTGCCTTTGGCGGCATGTCGTTTTAGGTCGGGTTTTTTGAAAATCCAAAAAGCTAGAAAGGATTTGAGAGTTTTGAGTTTTTGAGTTTAAATTATAAGGAGGGCAAAATTGTTAAAAAAGTGCGGTAGAAAGTATAACCATGGCGATATATAGCAGCCCACATAATTTATTTAAACTTTAAATGACTTTTATATCTTAGACTCATAAAAGATCAAATTGAATTTTTGAATATTAATTGAGGATCAATTTAAAGAAACTGATGAATAAAGATATTTAATGAACGATATACCATTATTAATAAAATACTTCAATAAAATTACCAATGAAAAACTTTTTTGTTTACCGTGTTTTAGGCTTAACATATTAGTATTTTATTGGAATTTGTCTTAAAAAACTTTATTAGTCTCCGAATTTTTAAAATATCTCAATAGTCTTTTAACTTCTATAAAATATTTAGTTAGTTCTCTCAACTTATATAAAATGTAATTAATTAATCATTCGAATTTAAAAAAATAAATTAAATATGGAAGTTGTATCGCACACGTCTTGAAAAAAAATAAAACGAACAAAATCAGGTTATATAATTTTAACATTAGAGAATATAAGTTTTATATTTGAATTTTCTTTTAATTTATCATCTAAATTATATAATAATATTCTAAGATGCGTATATAGTTTACTTTCTTTTTATAACCGGATAATTAATTAATTATATTTTACACAAATTCAGAAGACTAAACAATTTATATATACTGAGGGAGTTATCAAAACATTCTGAGAATCTGTTATTTAGCTTAGAGTAAATTATTAGGCCGTGACTCGGCGACTAGTATAGGATAAAAGTTAGCACTCCGGAAGTAAGTCGTCGTTCCTAGTAAATTTATTGACGGAAATGTTCGTAGATACTTATCTTCGTATGCTCCTTAGAGAAGGTGACTGGAATTTAATGACGGAAATGTACTACATTCATAATTAACAGTGTAAAATTATATAATAAAGCAAGTTTTAATAAATCATTAGCTGAATCAACATTAAATTAAACCCAAATTCAAATAAGAAACCCTAACCTGTTCTGTAAATCCCATCCACTAAGATTAGCAAATTCGGTCGCCGCAATTCTCCATCTCTTCACTCTTTCGACATCGCCTCTGAAATCGTCTTCATGCTTCGCAAATGAATCCCCAAATCCTCCACTCTGTTTTCGCACTTCCGATGGATCGACATGGTAGAAAATCGGCAACACGATTTGCCCTTTTCGTTTCCGGCAATCAGAGATTTCCACAAGCTGATCCAAACACAGAGCAGAGGAAGCATAATTTCTAGAGAAAATAATAATGGAGATTCTCGATTCTTCAATTGCTTCGGAGATTTCTTCTTTTCTGTCTCTGATTTGATGAACTCCTCCGTAATAATGATGGAAGGTGTTGATTCCTTTTTGGTGTAAAGTAGAGTAAAGATGACTGCTGAATTTTTTGCGAGTATCTTCCTCTTGAAAACTGAGGAAGACCTCGTATTTCCATGGAAGAGCAATAGAGGAAGAAGATGAAGAAGTCATGTTTTTGATAGAGAAATATACAAATGCTTGATGGATAAAAACGGTTGAGCATTTACTGTTTTTATAGCACTAATTAAGGGTAAATTACACCTATGGCCACTGAAATTTACATATTTTAACATTATGACCACTAGACTTCAATTCTTAATGATATGACTACCGGACTTTCCACTCAATTTTAACTAACTTCTCAAAATAATCCTTAACGACCGCAAAATGAAAATATTAAAGAATTAAAATTGTTCAAAACGACGTTAACGGCCTCAAAATGAAAATATTCAAGAATTAAAATTGTTCAAAACGACATTTACCATGAAAACACATTGTTCAAAATAGATACCCTTCAATTCGGTCCTAGGCACAAACTGACTTAGGTATCGGAGCGGGTTCGTCGGACTCCGGTCCCGTCTGACCTACGTTACTGTTTGGTAGATTGTCAATGACGTCGGATTAGTAAGGCGCTTTGGATACGTAAGCAGAATCAGGTAACCAGTTACTAATTGGTTTAATGCATTATTTGTCTTTTAATCTTGTCCGAAAAATTTGATTAACCTCCTTAACTTTGAAAGTATTTCAATAGCCCTTTCAACTTTGTTTAAAATGTAATCACTTAATCACTCTATTGTAAAAAAAAAAAAAAGTAAGCTGTAAGTGTAAGACATATTACACATACCTTAGAATATTATTACATAATTCACAGAATAGACTAAAACATATAAAAAAAATGAAGTTCTTGCTTTTTT
Source organism: Euphorbia lathyris (assembly GCF_963576675.1). Lineage (NCBI taxonomy): Eukaryota > Viridiplantae > Streptophyta > Magnoliopsida > Malpighiales > Euphorbiaceae > Euphorbia > Euphorbia lathyris. The sequence continues at coordinate 2,345,417 of NC_088914.1, forward strand.
AACTGTAAAATTTATCTTATCTAATATTAGAACCGCATACCCTGATCTTACTTTTTCAAGATGCATACAACACACGTTCTATATGTAACTTACATTTTTTTTTTTTTGCAATCGAGTGATTAATTGATTACATTTTACGCAAGTTGAGGAGGCTATTTGTATAGTTTATGCAAGTTGAGAGCGGCTATTGAGACACTTTAAAAATTCAGGGACTAATCAATCTTTTTGGATAAATTCAGGAGACAAATAATGAAGCCTATATTATTTGTCACTAAATTTCTTCAAAAAAGTTTGACAAGTCACCTAAATTTTGAAAGTGTCATGATAGCTCGCTTAATTTACTTAAAATATCATGATAGATTCCTCAACTTACTTAAACGGTAAGAAATATTCTGCATGTGGAAGATATATTGCACGCGTCCTGGAAAAGTAAAACGATAAAAATTAGGATATGAGATTTTAATATTAGAAAGAATAAGTTTTACAGTTCAATAAGTAAGAATTTTCTTTTTAATCCATGTGAATTATGCAATAACATTTTTATGATAATATTTATAATTAAAATAAATTATATAAAGTAATGATTCGTGAAGTCACTATGTCAATTTTTAAAGTTGCTTTTTGTAACAAAAATTTTTATCAAAAGTGATGTGATTGAGTGAGAAAATAAAATATTATATTTTAGTATGATATGTCAAATTTTGGCACTCTTTAAAGCAATATTTAATGTAGATGTTCTAAGAGGTTGTTGGAGTTGGTGTTTAACTATCTCTCCTCAAATTTAACTTAAAGCCCAACTAAAAATGTAATGACCCAGTTCGGAATGGTGGCACCGGGATAGAAGGTCTGAGCCATGAGTGACTCTAAGGGATGTCGATGAGGTAGGAATAAATAAATCACACGTCAAAAATGGAGAGAGAATGAATATGACTTATTAGTAAGGTGATAATTCAATACATGCAGACACGTTTCAAAGTCGTTAAGCCCAAAGTGTTAGATTTGGGCTAGAGCGGACAATATCTATATGGTATTGGACCGGGATGTTACAATTGGTATTAGAGCCGACTCTCCACGTACAATGTGTGGTTTGGGAACGAACCAGGCGGAAGCTGGTGGGCCTATAACGACCTGGTCCAGAATGGGTGGTGCCGGGGTAGAAGGCCTGAGCAATGAGCAACTCTAAGGGATGGCGATGGGGGAAGGAATGAACTAAATCTCACGTCGAAAATGAAGAGGGAGTGAATATGACTTATTAGTAAGGTGATAATCAAATACATGCAGACGCGTTTTAAAGCTGTGAGGTCTAAAGTGTTGGATTTGGCCAGAGCCGACAATTTCTACATGGTATTGGATCAGGATGTTACAATTGGTATCAGAGCCGACTCTCCATGTACAATGTGTGGTTCGGGGGCGAACCAAGCGAAAGCTGGTGGGGCTGTAACGACCTGGTTCGGAGTTAGTGGCGCCGGGGTAGAAGGCATGAGCAATGAGCGGCTCTAAGGGATGGCGATGAGGGAAAGAATGAACTAAATCCCACATCGAAAATGAAAAGGGAGTGAATAAGACTTATTAGTAATGTGATAATCCAATATATGCAGACACGTTTTAAAAGTCGTGAGGCCCAAAGTATTAGATTTAGGCGAGAGCGGAAATATCTATATGGTATTGGACCAGGATGTTACAATTGGTATTAGAGCCGACTCTCCACCTATAATGTGTGGTTCGGGGACGAACCAGTCGGAAGCTGGTGGGCCTGTAATGATCCGATCCGGAATGGGTGGCGCTGGGATAGAAGGTCTGAGCAATGAGCGGCTATAAGGGATGTCGATGGGGGAAGGAATTAACTAAATCCCACATCGAAAATGGAAAGTGAGTGAATAGGACTTATTAGTAATGTGATAATCCAATATATGCAGACACGTTTTAAAAGCCGTGAGGCTCAAGGTGTTGGATTTGGACCAGAGTGGACAATATCTACATAGTATTGGACTGAGATGTTACAATTGGTATTAGAGCTGACTCTCCACGTATGATGTGTGGTTCGGGGACGAACCAGTCGGAAGCTGGTGGGCCTATAACGACCCGATCCGGAATCAGTGGCGCCGAGATGGAAAGCCTGAGCAAGGAGCGGCTCTAAGGGATGACGATGAGGACATGAATGCACTAAATCTCACATTGGAAATGGAGAGCGAGTGAATAGGACTTATTAGTAAGGTGATAATCCAATACATACAGATGCGTTTTAAAACCGTGAGGCATAAAATGTTGGATTTGGGTCAGAGTGGATAATATCTACATGGTATTGGATTGAGATGTTACAATTGGTATCAGAGCCGATTCTCTACGTATAATGTGTGGTTCGGGGACGAACCAGGCAGAAGCTGGTGGGCCTGTAACGATCTGGTCTGGAATGGATGGCGTTGGGGTAGAATGATGAACAAGAAACGACTCTAAAGGATGACGATGGAAGCAGGAATGAACTAAATTCCACATCGAAAATGGAGAGAGAATGAATAAAACTTATTAGTAAAGTGATAATTAAATACGTGTAGATACATTTTCAAGCTGTGAATCCAAAAGTGTTAGATTTTGTTAGAACTAACAATAACTATATATAACTATATAGTAACAACAACAACAAAGCCTTAATCCCGAAATGATTCGGGATCGGCTAACATGAACCATCATATAAAACCGTGAAAATCAAGTCGTGTCAGCGACACAGATTCGCTCCCTCCACTCCGTCCTATCCACTACCATATTTTCCTCAATTCCCAGTAAACTCATATCACTCTCGATCACCCTCCTCCAAGTTTGCTTAGGTCTTCCCCTACCCCTCACCACTACATCCCTTTGCCACTCTTCGGTTCTCCTAACCGGCGCATCAAGCGCTCTACGTCTCACATGGCCAAACCAGCTTAGTCGGTTTTCTCTCATTTTATTCTATATAGTATTAAAAAAGAAATCTATTGGAGATACTTTAAAGTATAAAGTTAGATTATAATCTCAAGTTTTAAAATTTAAAATTTAAGTTGATGGACCGTAGGTATAATTTATCCTTTAAATAATAAACGTGTCATTATATAAAATTTATGAAATTCTATTTTCTAATATGGAAATTTCCAAGTACCACATTAGCCATCGAAAAAGGAAGTTAGCCATCGGAAAAGGGAGAGCTATGTAATAGGTTTAGGCACTGTTTGGAAAATTGACCAGCTATGTATTAGGTTTAGGCATTGTTTGGAAAATTGACTTAGCTATTACAGGATTAAGATGTAAAAATAGCCTTTATCCTTAACATTTAAAATAATACAATTTTACCCTTAACGTTAGAAGCCAAAAGCAATTTTATACCTAACGTTGATAAATTGGATCAATTTCATACACTATTATAAAACACAGATATTTTCATTCCTTATTCTGCACCAATTGCATAACAATTTGTTATGAAAAAAAGATTTTATGTTATTTATAATTTAATAATAGAATTTGAGATTAATATTTATAAATTTGGTGATTTTTTTGGTTTTTTGTCTAATTCGTACAAAAAGACATTATATTTTTTTTTATTTTTTTCACATCTCAATGTATGTTTGTGATTTGTTACTGATAAAATCACATACATGTGAAATATAGATGACAAGATTCATTACCGAGAATACAATTTGATGAATTATTTCTCAAATTGACACAATTTATGAACGTTAGGGGTAAAATTGTTCTTGGCTTCCAACGTTAGGGGTACAATTGTACCATTTTAAACGTTAGGGGTAAAATTACTCCTGGCCCAAAACGTTAGGGGTATTTTTGCATCTTAACCCTTGATTATATAATTTTATTTGATAAAAGGCTTACATCATTTTCTCTTTGAACTTGTCCAAAAAAATTGATTGACCACCTGAATTTTTAAAGTGTCTCGACAGCCCCCTCAACTTTTATAATATCTTTAGTTAGCCCCCTGAACTTGCAGAAAATATAATCAATTGATCACTCGGTTGCAAAAAAAAAAAAAAAGTTAAATGCGGAAAATATATTAGACGCTTCTTAAAAAATGTAAAATGACAAAGATCGAGGTATGTGGTTCTAATACTAGAGAAGATTAGCTTTATAGTTGAGCAACTAATAACTTCATTTTTAATCTATTTTTGAATTATGTAATAATATTTTAAGATGCGTGGAATACATCTTCTGCATTTAACTTACGTTTTTGCAACCGAGTGATCAATTAATTACATTTTACGTAAGTTCAATGGGCTAATTGAACACTTTATGCAAGTTGAGTGGGCTATCGGGACACTTTGAAAGTTCAGTGGGCCAATCAAACTTTTTGGACAAGTTCAGGGGGCAAATGATGTATTAAGCCTTGATAAAACTTAACTGATTGTTAATAGCTGTTTATGTAAAATGACAAATGATAACATGGTAAATGTTTTATTTGGGTTGGCTTAATACATCATTTGCCTCCTGAACTTGTCTAAAAATTTGATTACCCTCCTGAACTTTCAAAGTGTTTCGATAGTCTCTTGAATTTGCATAAAATATTCAATTAGCTCCGTAAACTTACGTAAAATGTAATCAATTAATCACTCGGTTGTAAAAAAATAAGTTAAATGCGGAAGATATGTTGCACGTACCTTAGAATGTTATTATATATATAATTCACAAAATAGATTAAAAGGTATTAAAAAAGAAATTCTTACTAATTCAACTATAAAACTTTTTCTTCTTTAATATTAGAATCGCATACCCTAACCTTGGTCGTTTTACTTTTTTAAGATGCGTCTAACATATCTTTCGTATTTAACTTACTTTTTTTCAATCGGGTGATTAATTGATTACATTTTTACGCAATTTGAGGAGGCTAACTGAATATTTTATGCAAGTTCAATGGGCTATAGAAACACTTTGAAAGTTCAAGGGGCCAATCAAGTTTTTTAGATAAGTTTAGGGGTGTATTAAGCCATTTGGGTTTAAAGAGTAGTAATTAGGGGTAAAATTGTTTTTCAAATAGATGGAGCAATAAGCTAATTGAAAAAACTTCTAAAACCCGCTTTTTCAAAATTAATTTTTTTGGACTTAATAAGCTTTTTCAAATTTCTCTTCACCAAACACCACTATTAGAAGTTTGACTAGTCAAAACCTTTAAAATAGCCAGTTGCGTTCACATGGACCCTGATGACCACATAAATTTGGTTATTCACCGTTAGATCTAAGCGGATTAAATATAAGCCTTAGAATGTATTGAATCTCCACCTTAGGATTTTAATCCGCTTAGATCTAACGGTGAATGACCAAATTTACGTGGTCATCAGCGTCCATGTGAACGCAACTGTTAAAATAGCTATCTCTAATTTTACTCTAAAAAACTTTTTACCAAACATGGTCTCAATATATTATTTGTCCTTAAATTGATAGATTCCCTAAATTTTTAACGTAGCATAATAGTTTTCTTAACGTGTTTAAAATATTTCGATAGCCTCTTCAACTTATTTAAAATGTAATCAGTTAATCACTCGATTGCACAAAAAAATAAATTGCATGTGGAAGGTGTATTGCACGCGCCTTGAAAAAGTAAAACGATAAAAGTCAGGGTACGAGGTTTTAATATCAGAGAGAATAGGTTAAGCAAATAAGAACTTCCATTTTAATATGTTTTAATCTATTATGTGAATTATGTAATAACATTCCAATATGCGTGCAATATATCTTCTGCATGCAGCTTACTTTTTTTTTACAACCGAGAGATTAATTAGCTCCGTCTCGATTGGCATGACTGCTTTCGTCTTCTCACTGAGATGCACACAGTTATTTCACAAGTCTTCAGCAAGGGAAACCAGGTGGTTGAATCACTCGATTTGCTTCTACAGAACCAGCCTCGTGGCTCGATGGTGACATTTGGCTCTTGACTTTTCTCATAGTCTTATTAAGGACAATGCGAGTGGACAACTCACATATCGGTTCACTTAGTTTGATCTTTTCTTTCGTTTTTCTTTGTATGAACTTTCTATTTTATTTTCTTTTTAATAAAATCGGATTGTTGGTTTGTGGTCTATGGAAGTTGCCAACCTAGTTGGGATGTCCTGTTTCCACGCTTCCTACTCCTCGTTTCTAATTAAAAAAATATATATCATTCAATCAGAATTTCAGATTATAGAGATTGGAGTTTATGCATTTTAAATTGGAAACTTTGAATTCTTCCAAGTTTTGATTTGTAAATTTGGAGAGGGCTCTTGTGAGAACCCTCACCTTAGGTGAGAACCACCTAAAACTACATAGTTTTGGGTAAGGAAATTTAAAAAAAATGCTGCTATCTAGAGGGGTTGAACTTGGACCCTTCATCTATACTTCACACTACTTGCCACTGAGCCAATTGTATTTCTAGTGTATTATGTGTTGCGCTGCTTAATATATTACGACCCTTTTAGTTTCTATTGTTTAATATTTGATGCATGCATTTATTAATATCAATTAAATGTGCATAATAATAAATTATTAATAAAAAAAAAGAAATATTCATAATAATGAATTATTAATAGAAAAAAATGCAAAAACATGCTATAATTTCTTATTTATTTTTGTAATTTATATTTTAAAATGTTAAGGACGATGTTCTAAATATTGTTACATATATTCTAAACTTTATAATTTGTGTTCTGAAAATTAAGTATAATGTTTAAAAAAATAGTAAATATATGGACCGTTTTTACATTTGTTCTATAATATAATTTATAACACTCATATTCTAAATAACATAATGTATGTTCTAAAAAACATAACGCATGTTCTAAAGTTTATATTTTATGTTCCAAAAATTAAGTATAATGTTCTAAAAAAATCAGTAGATATCTCGATCGGTTTTTCATTTGTTCTATAATATAATTTATAACTCATGTTCGAAAAAACATAACACGTGTTCTAAAAAACATAACATATGTTTTAAAAAATATGTCGTACGTTCTAAACTTCATAGTTCGTGTTTTAAAAGTTAAAATATATGTTCTAACGTTTGTTTTAAAAAATATATAGTTTGTGTTTCAAAAATTAAGTATAATATTCTAAAAAAATCAGTAGATATTTCGATCGTTTTTTCACTTGTTCTATAGTATAATTTATAACTCATGTTCGAAAAAACATAACACGTGTTCTAAAAAACATAACGTATATTCTAAAAAATATGTCGTACGTTCTAACTTCATAGTTTGTGTTTTAAAAGTTAAAATATATGTTATAACGTATGCTTTAAAAAATATATAGTTTGTGTTCTAAAAATTAAGTATAATGTTCTAAAAAATCAGTATATATCTGGATCGTTTTTTCATTTGTTCTATAATATAATTTATAACTCATGTTCGAAAAAACATAACACATGTTCTAAAAAACATAACGTATGTTCTAAAAAATATGTCGTACGTTCTAAACTTCATAGTTCGTGTTTTAAAAGTTAAAATATATGTCCTAACGTATGTTTTAAAAAATATATTTTCCTATGTAACATAAATTACAAAAATATAAATGAATTAAATAAATAAGAAATTAAAGCATTTTCTTAGATTTTTTTTTATTAATAATTCATTATTATGCACATTTCTCTTTGTTTCTATTAATAATTCATTATTATGCACATTTCCTTTTTTCTATTAATAATTCATTATTATGCATATGTAATCGATATTAATAAGTGCATGCGTCAAATATTAAACAAAAAAACAATAGAAGCTAAAGGGAGATAGTATATTAATCAGCGCGCGAAATAATATATAAAAAGAGCAATTGGTTCAGTGGTAAACAATATGGAGTGTAGATGAATAGGTCTTAGGTTCGAACCCCCTAATAAGCAGCAGCTTTTTTTCAGCATTTTTTCTTAATTTTCCTACTCAAAACTACGTAGTTTTGGGTGGTTCTCACCTAAGGTGAGTTCTCACTTAGGGGAGGGTTCTCACTTGATCTCTCCCCTATATACATATATATATATATATAATGAATCATTTGTCTTCTGAACTTGTCCAAAATACTTGATTGGCACTTTAAACTGTCAAAATATCCTTATAGCTCCCTTAACTTACATAAAATATCTAGATAGCTCGCTCAACTTACATAAAATGTAGTCAATTAGTTATTCGGTTGTAAAAAATTAAGTTACTTTCGGAAGGTGTGTTACACGCACCTCAGAAAAGTAAAACGACCAAAGTCGGATATAAGATTGTAATATCAAAAAGAACAAACTTTACAGTTGAGTAAGTAAAACTCCATTTTTAATATATTTTAATCTATTATTCAATGTTTGGCATGTGAGATAGGATAGAGATAAAATAATACATTTTACTATTTTAACCTTATTTAAACTACATAACATTAATTTGAGGGATACGATTGATTTTTCCATCCTATTAAAATCGCATGAGCTTATTCCACCTCTTTATACCACCCCTTTTAGGGATAGGATTAGAGGGTGTTACGTCCAGCTTTAAATTTCTAGAATTTATACCTTGATAGTAGTATATATTATAATTATTGGGTGTGTAATTTTTATTTGGTGCTATGGGAAAAGTTTGGATTTAATTTGATATCATGATTGGAGTGAAAAATTATAGATATAAGTATTATTATGATGCAGTAAGATTATATGTTGATGCAAATCATTGATTTAGATTATTTAAAGGTTAAGGAAAATATAATATCATACATATTAGCGGTTCAAAAGTGATATTTTTGAAGTCTATAGAACTTGGAGATAGGTGAAATATAATTGATATATATGCAATTGATGGAAATGTGAAATAATTTTGTGAAAGTACAGGATATAGAGAAGGTTACCGACCGTTTAGGCGGGGTTTGGAAGTTGGCTGCTTATTGTGAGAATTATGGTTAGAACTTTGGTAGTTCAATTGTAATATAATGGCGTTGGATAATTTGGAGACTCTTAAGTATTGATTATGATCTTTCTATTTCACGCCCGATGCCAATTGAGGTCGTCTAGGGTCGGGTGTGACAGAGGGATTAGAGGTTTATCCTCTCATCGGTCTCACTCTTTTATCTCCCAAATAAACACGGAGTAACTTATCTCGTGTTTTTTATCCACATCCCACCTCATATATCCCTTCTAACAACATTCCGCTAAAGTTTTTCTTCTTTCTTCCTTCTTTCGGGTTAGATTTTATATATTTTTTTTTATCAGTGTTCATATATTTTATCGAATTTCTTTATCTACTCTCTATTATTCTTTCTTTTATACATTTTTCGGATTTAGCAAGAACGAAAACGGTTTAACTTGTCCATGGATCAATAGATCTATATAGTTGCATTGCAACAAAAGTAAAGACTTAGATCAGAATGTTTTTTGTACGGATTTTGATTTACGAGTAGTATATGTTTTATTGTTTTTTATACACTTTATGAGTTTTTTTCTTTTTTTTTTTTGTTTTTTTGCAATCATTTTCGTCTTTTCGAAGATCTTGTATTATCTTTAGCCTGTATTTTTTGTATTATCTTTTCTTATTGTACTGATTGTTTTTTATCTAACGGATATATAAGCATTTTATAAAATACAAAATAATCTCATAATTAAATAAATATCTTTAAAATAAGAAAAAATTTTATTTTATTTTACGAATTACAATTTATTTTTTATAAGAGAAAATAAAAATAAAATCAGCATTAGTTTCTTTCCGGTCCAATTATTTTTTTATAATTATACTCAACTTGAAGTAATTTATTTTTATTTTCCCATAAACTATTTTCTATAACTATACAATCAAATTTGGAAACACGTGAAAGAAAATGAAGTTAAATGTATGGTTGGTTACTGAATTTTTATGATGGTCTATTTCAATAAAATTATTCAACTTTAAATTTTATCTCAATAAAGTAATTATGACGATTTAAGACGTGACTATCATATCAGCAGTAGTCAACTTTTACTAATAGTTGAAACGACATGTGTCTACGTGGAAAGTTGACTACCACTTAGCTTGGTAAAACGACGTGTGTTAGTTAGGTGGCAGCCACGTTTACGTATTTCGACTAACTGTGAAAGTTGACTAGTGCTTACATGGAAACCAAATGCATAATTGGTCACTGAATTTTTATAATTGTCTCAAAATAGACAATTTCAATTTATCTCAATAAAATCATTCTATTTTAACTTTTATCTCAATAAAGTAATTCTGACGACTTTAAGAGTAAAAAGATACCGAAAAAGTGAAATAATTGCTACGTCAGCAGTAATCAACTTTCACCGTTGATTGAAACGACATATAACTACCATATAAAATAACATATGGTAGCCGCTTAGCTCTTTGAAACGACATATGACTACCATATAAAATAACATATGGTTGCCGCTTAGCTCTCTCAAACGACACGTGTTAGCTAGATGGCAGAGCCACACGTCGTTTCAGCTAGCAGTGAAAATTGAAGAGTGTTGATGTGGAAGCCACGTCATATTTTTATGTTTTTTGCTTTCGATATTGAAACAAAATTTAAAGTTGAATAATTTTTATTGAGATAAAATTAAAATTGAGTGACCATTTTAAGATAACTATAAAGTTAAGGTACCAATGATGCATTTATCCCAAAAAAAATGGTGTGTACAACCTTTATCATATAAAAATATCCCACCATTCCATTAGAGTCAAAGGTACCCACTAGGATTATGAACTGAACCTTTCAATTTATAAGTCTTGGTCAATGAATTATACCCTTCCTTAAAAAAATATTTAACCACCACAAAATATTTTTAAAAAAAAGTTGAAAATACTCTAGTATATAAAAAATTACAAAATATCACCCAAATTGGAAAAAAACCTAACACTTACTTTTATAATGAAGTGTCTCTTTAAAAGATCATGAAGTGGTTTTTTTTTTTTTTGGTAAATTACACTCATAATCACTAAACTTTACTCTATGAAACCAAATTTCAAAATGTAATACAAAGGCTTAATATATATTTACACTCTTAAATTTAGCAGGTTTTATTTATTAGTATCCTAAACTTTTAAAATAAAGGATAAGGTGCAAAAATACCCTTAACGTTTTTAGTCATGAACAATTTTACCCCTAACATCTAAAATGATACAATTTTACCCATAACGTTGACAGTGAAGAGCTATTTTACCCTAACGTCGACAAGTTGGGTCAATTTCAGATATTATTATAAAATGCAGATATTTTGTTCCATAATTCCGTACCAATTGCACATGTGTTGATTATAAAAAAAACATTTCATATTTTTTATGATTTAATAATAGAATTGAAAATTAAAATTTTTAAATTCGGTAAAATATTTGAATTTTTTTATCCATATCGTACAAAATACTGTATGTTTTTTTAAATTTTTTTCTCGTTTAATCATATGTTTGTGACTTGTTACTAATTAGTGATAAAATGACGCACATGTGAACGGTAGATGACAAGATTCATGACCGAGAAAGACAATTTGATAAATTATTTCTCAAATTGATCTAACATGTCAATATTAGGGGTTAAATTGCTCTTAGCTGCCAACTTTAGGGGTAAAATTATATCCTTTAGATGTTAGGGGTAAAATTACTCCTGGCTGTAAACATTAAGGGTATTTTTGCACCTTATCCCTTAAACTAACCTATCGCATATCTATAGTTGACTTTAAAAACTATTACACATATAGTTGACTTTAAAAACCTATAACACCTATTGAACACAAAATCATTGATTTTTCATCTATGACAAATGAAGTGGCATGTGCATGCTCTAGAAAAAAAAGTGTGTGATCGAATTCGTCATGTTGATGTGGACATTTTCACTTCCGTATGGAAAAAAATATCTTTTTTTTATTAGGGGGAAAAAGTAAAAATAAATTATAGAAATCGATTTCCACTAGGTTCTTTCAACCTAGAAATCGAGCTTGGAAGAACCTTCTAAAAATGGATTTGGGTGTTAGAGGAAAAGGTTGATTTGAGGATTTTAATGCTGGAAATCGCAAAATGGAAGAGGAGAATACCGAGCTTGGAAGAACCTACTGGAAATTGGTTTTTGTAATTTCTTTATAATCTCTATCTATTCTAGTTAATAAACTTTTATTTTCATTCACTATGTCATTTTCCCTTTCATATGACACAAGATACATGACAGACATTTGTTTTCGTGTCGTCTCAATATTTTTCTTGACAGTATTTTAACTGTATGTCATCTTAAGGCAAAATAAAAAATGCGCTCGATTCTCAGATGACATTACGATTACAGAATTCTGTCATCCAAAAAAAATACGCGTTTTTGTTAAATTTGATACGCTCAACAGATGACACTTCTAATAAATGAATGTCATTGTATGCCGAAAACAAAAAAGCGGCAAATGAAATTTCACTTACGCGGTCATACCAAATTTTAGGCGCTCTATATCATTTGACTGAAATTTCAGCTGATATATAAACCCTCTCTCATTCCCAAACCCTAGTTTAGGTTACGCAAGCTTCATCCCTCTCATCCCTCTCATCCCGCTCTATCTCTATGGTTGATTTGAACATGCAATCACTGGGTGAGCTCGAAACACGGTACTGGTAAGCCATATTTTCTTCGTTCCTAGCTGTATTAGAGTATCATTGTTCCTTACTCTATCTTTTCCTCATCCGATTTACTTTGGTGTATGTCGATTTTAGCAGCTGGTATAATGATTTTGTGATTTTCAGACCTATTGTTGAAAGGTTTAGATCTCTCGCTTAGCTACACTAATTTTATTGTATTTAGATTCACTGCTGTAAAGCTTGGGTCTTTATCTGTTTTAATCTAGGGCAAGACAGTTCCTGATACATTAGATGGTATGAACTCATCTGATTCCTTTTTATTTGAACACTATTTGCAGGGATAGTAAGAATGCTTCAGTACATGGAAAGGCTGACTGAAGAGATTGTCAATCGGTTCATGCCTTTAGCATATGGGAAGATTTCTTTAACTTGTTGAATATATATTAATGTTATGTTGGTTTGAACTGATTGGTCATGCCTTTAGAAGTGATTGTGTATGTTTGATGTACTGTTTTGGAACCTAGAACTCATTTATTTAGGAAACTAGCCTGATTTAGTATATATATTGTTATATGGGTTTGAATTGAACGATTACATATATGTATGATGTTGTGGGTGATGATGAAATGATTGGTATGAACTGATTGGTTAGATATAACTGTTTAGGAAGCTAGGACTCATAGAGTTTATGTATGAATGATCATTAAGCATGTGGCTGATTAGGCATACTCTAAAGCTTTGAATGTTCATTGAGATTGGCACTACTCTTACACCTATGAGTTATACTGCTAGAAGTGATTGAGTATGTGTATGTGTATGAAACATGTTTATGTATGATGTCCTGTTGATGTTTACGTTTGAGGTTCTGTATGAGTATGTGTACGATTGTTCATTTGGGCATGTAGCTTATTCATCATGCATCAAGTATTAGAGGAACATTGTAAAAGGGTCATTAAGCATGTGACTGATTAGGCATACTCTAAAGCTTTGAATGTTCATTGAGATTGGCACTACTCTTACACTTATGAGTCATACTACTAGAAGTGATTGAGTGTGTGTATGTGTATGAAACATGTTTATGTATGATATTCTGTTGATGTTTATGTTTGAGGTTCTGTATGAGTATGTGTACGATTGTTCATTTGGACATGTAGCTTATTCATCATGCATCAAGTATTAGAGGAACATTGTAAAAGGGTCATTAAACATGTGGCTGATTAGGCATACTCTAAAGCTTTGAATGTTCATTGAGATTGGCACTACTCTTACACCTATGACTCATACTGCTAGAAGTGATTGAGTGTGTGTATGTGTATGAAACATGTTTATGTATGATGTTCTGTTGATGTTTATGTTTGAGATTCTGTATGAGTATGGGTATGTTTGATGGTTATGTTTGAGATTGTCTACTTGTTATAGCATGTTCAATTGAATATACATGTCTACTTGAATAAGTTGTCTACTTGTTATAACATGTTAGGCATACTCTTAAAGCTGAAAATGTTATGAACTCAACTGGCTCATTTTTATTTAAACATGACCTATGATGATAAGTAAGGATTCTGAATGCAATTTGTTTATGAAGCATGTATTAAAAGGTAAATTTAGGCAAATTTCATGTACTGGTTGTTGAAACACCTTTCCACATGATTTTGATTTGACAAAATTATTTAAGTAATTGATAAAAAAATATATTCTAACACATTAAATTTAAATGCTTTGATTTATTACACTAATGTGTTTGTTCAATGTTGAGTTTAATTGTTTATAAGACATTAAGATTAAAAAACCCAAAGGCCCATAAGTGAAGTCAAGCTCAAGTCAACACATCAAGACCATTCGGCCCAAGTGTTCGAAACGTAGCCGTTTCAAGCAAAACGACGACTCAACATGAAGAAGGATCGAGAAGCCTTCTCTCAAATGCTTCAAGATGAAGCTGCTGAGTTGGACGACAATACAGTATGGACAGCGGCAGACAAGAACCAACTTCCAGACAAAGTAATTCTACTTTGTGTAAAGTTCGGAAGGCGCAGGAAGCTGTCTCATGGACTTTGCCTTAAATGTCGAAACATTCTGTTTCAATGACAAAAAGCTGCCGTGGACAGAAGATGCGTGAATCCTATTGGCCAACGACGTTGAGCACGCCTAGAGTGACAATGACAGGAAGCCGTTTCCCTCCAACGGTTATTTCGAAATTCGAAATGACCAGGTGCCTCAAGTGTCACTATATAAAGGCCATCCATTTGCTTCAATCGAAGCAGATCTTCAACTAGTCAAAACGCTGACCAAATTTCTACAAGAAGTTCTGTGAGAAAAGCAAAGCAAAAGTCTAGAGTGATTTTCAATCATCTAAAGTGTCTTAGCAATTGTTGTTTAGGACAAACACTTTATCATTTCTAGAAGAATAGAAAGGAGAGGCTGAGTACTCGGTTATAGTACTCAGTGGTAGATATAGGAGTGAGTAGAGGTATAGAGAAAGGTACTCTTGTATACTCAGCTTCTATTGTAAAAGGTTTCGTGCTCTACCTAAAGAGCTCAGTAGCGAATTCGAAAAGCTCAGAATGAGTTCCGGGGACTAGACGTAGGCGGAGAGGCCGAACCAGGATAAGTCTGCTGAGTAATATCTTTCTAACCTTTAAACTCCTTTACATATTGCTTGCTATAAAACTGACTAAGTAACGAGCTCACGCTGAGTTAAGTATACTAAGAAGCTGAGTTCAGGAATAGACTTTAAGTGCTATTTCCTGACTCAAGGGAATAAACAGACTTAGTCATAAGTTGACTAAGCTTGTGCCTTCAAACTGCTTAGTCACGATGTGTAAACCTTTTCATAAGAAAAGAAGTCAGCCTTAACGGACAAAATTTTAAATAGTTCCTATCCCCCCCCTTGGTACTAACTTGTCACATTATAAGGGACCAACAAATGGTATTAGAGCTAAATAGCTCACTATGCAAGATATAACTATCTTGATCTGATCCCCATTATGGCTGAGAACGGCACTCGGTTCCTCCCAGGAAATCAGACAACTCAGATTTTACCTGAGGGGATGTCCATTACTCGGCCTCCTTTATTCTTCGGGTCTAACTATACCTTTTGGAAGAATAGAATGAAAAATTTCATTCAGGCAACAAATATGAGTGCATAGCTATCTATAGTCTAAAGCCCATTTGTTCCTGTTGAAACTATTGACGGACAAACGGTTTTTAAAGCTGAGACTAGATGGACATAAGATGATCTCAAGAAGCTACAAAATCATGCTTTGGCTATAAACATGCTTCACTGTGCGTTAGATGCTGCAGAATACAACAAGATTTCAGGTTGTGAGTCAGCGCATGAGATTTGGAAGAAGCTGGAGGTCACCTATGAAGGAACCAACAAGGTGAAGGAATCCAAGGTCAACCAGCACATGAGGTTGTACGAGCTGTTTGAAATGAATGATGATGAAGGAATCTCTGACATGAGCGCAAGGATCACAAACATAATCAACGAGCTCAAGAGACTTGGAAAGATCTTCACTGAGGAAGAGCAAGTCAAGAAGATTCTTAGGAGTCTTCCTAAAAGCTGGCAAGCAAAGAAAACTGATGTTGAGGAAGCTCAAGACTTAACCACCTACAAGTATGATGAACTCATTGGCTCGCTGCTGGCCCACGAGATATCAATGAAGAACTTCGAGGTGAAGGAAAAGTCTGAAGACAAGAAGCAAAAGTCTCTTGTCATGAAAGCTGACTCCACTGATGGGAGCTCAACAGACGATGAAGAAATGGCTATGTTCACTAGAAAGATGAAAAGGCTGTTCAGAAAGAATGACAAATATTCTAAGAAGCCTTATAAGAAGTTTGATAAGTACAAAGATGAGTCCAACGATAGCAAGTACGAGAAGGATAGCTCAAAGCCCATTACATGCTTTGAATGTCATCAAACTGGCCATATCAAGTCAAGTTGTCCCACGCTGAGGAAAGAAAGAAAGAACAGCAAGAAGGCAATGGTGGCAACTTGGAGCGACAGTGATGAGTCTTCATCATCAGAAGCTGATGCCACTGAGTCAGCAAAGATTTGTTTCATGGCTGACGAACTTGCTGAGCCATATGTTTCTGAGCATGCTGACCCCTCCATTGCATCTGACAATGAGGAACACTCAACTGAGGTAATATCACTACCCTTGCTCAGAAATGAAATGGTTAATGCCCTGAGTGACCTCTATACACTTGTCAAAAAGTGTAATAAAAAGGTTAGAGCACTCAGCAGGCGATGTGACGAGGTTGAGGAGGTCAAACTGAGTGACCTTTGATATCTTCTCCAGGACAACTCAACTTTGCATAGTAATGTAGAAATTATGCAAAAGTTTGTCTCTGAGGTCCAATCAGATTCTAAGAAACTGAGAAAGGATGTCACATCTATTCAGAACCAACTTAAGGTTCCGAATAAAAGAAATATTCCTCTGAACACTAAGTACCGAAGTACTAGTCAGCAGAGATGGAATCCTCAGCGGAATGTCCAGTGTGACTTCTGTGGGAAGAAAGGACACACCATAAAGGTGTGCTCGCACGCTCAGCACTGGGGTGCTGACCAGTCAGTGAGATATCCTAAACGGAAGGTCAGTTGTGACTTCTGTGGAAAGAATGGACACACTATCCAAGTATGTCGTCCTAAAATGAAATATGATGCTTTATTTGTTGAACCTAACAAGCAAGGACCCAAAAAGAATTGGGTACCTAAAAGCAACTAGCTATATTGCAGGTAAGCCTGAGGTGTGCTGAGAAGTCAAAGATGTGGTATATTAACAGCGCATGCTCGAAGCATATGGCTGGTGATGAAACTCAGTTCACCATGTTTATGCGTAAATGAGGAGGAAGTGTAAGTTTTGGAGACAACAAAAAGGGTAAGATAGTAGGGTCAGGAACCGTTGGTGGTAATCTTGCTATTGAGTCAGTCTCCCTAGTCAGCGGACTCAAATATAACTTACTCAGCGTAGCTCAGCTATGTGAAAATGGGAGAAAAGTTATATTTGATGACACTGGATGTAAAATATTCGAGGGTAAAACAAATGAGTTAATTTTAACTGCCCCTCGTATTGATAATGTCTTCATGCTGAACTTAGAAAAGAAATTTTCAAAAACTGTATGCTTAGTGTCAAAGGAAGAAAATTCCTGGCTATGGCATAGGAGACTTGGTCATGCAAGCATGGATCTCCTGGCCAAATTAGCAAGAAAGCAATTGGTTGAGGGACTGCCAGAACTTAAGTTTGAAAAAGAACAATTATGCCACGCTTGTCAAGCTGGAAAACAAACCAAACAATTTTTTCATAGTAAAAACATTGTCTCAACTAAGCGTCCATTAGAGTTACTACACTTGGATCTCTTCGGTCCAGTCCAGCCGCTGAGCTTGGGTGGAAGAAGATTTTCCTTGGTCATTATAGATGACTTTTCTCGGTACACTTAGATCATCTTGCTGAGTAGCAAGGATGAAACCTTTGAGACGTTTTCAAATTTAGTAAGAAAACTTGAAAATGATAAAGACCTTAAGTTAGCTCACATCCGAAGTGATAATGGTGGAGAATTCAAGAACCAACTGTTTGTTGAATTCTTTGAAACCAACGACATTGACCATAATTTTTCTGCTCGTAGAACGCCTCAACAAAATGGGGTTGTTGAAAGGAAGAACAGAACCTTGGTTGAAATAGCCAGGACAATGCTGAGTGAGGATAGGCTTCCAAAGTACTTTTGGGGAGAAGCTGTTAACACAGCGTGCTACATTCTTAATAGGGCTCTAGTTAGACCTATATTAAAGAAGACCCCCTACGAACTTTGGAAAGGACGAAAGCCCAACATTGGATACTTTCGTGCCTTTGGTTGTAAATGTTTTATCTTGAATACCAAAGACATCCTAGCTAAGTTTGACTCAAAAGCTGATGAAGCTATCTTTTTAGGCTACTCAACAATCAGCAAAGCATACAGAGTTTTCAATAAACGAACTCAGGTCTTAGAAGAGTCAGTACATGTTGAGTTCGATGAAACTAACCCTGCAGGAAGAGACATGCAGCTGACTGAGGATGATCCACACTCAGCTCCCGCTGACCAAGAAACAGCCACTGAGTCATTGCCTCAAGGGCTGACCAAAGGTAAAAGTGAAACTCAAATTACTTTCACCGACCAATCTACACCTGCAGAGATTGTTGAAACACAACTAGCACAAGGCATCAATCTACCAAAGGAGATTAGAATACCAAGAGGTCACTCAGAGAGTGCCATTCTTGATACCGCTGAGAACACCCTGATGACGAGGAATCAACTCAAGAGATACCTCAGCAACGTAGCATTCGTCTCAATCCAAGAACCAAAGAATTTCGCTGAAGCTGAGTATGATGATTTCTGGATGAATGCAATGCAAGAAGAACTTGATCAGTTCAGAAGAAATGAAGTATGGGACTTAGTGCCAAAACTAAGAAGCCAGAAGACCATAGGAACAAGATGGGTCTTCCGCAACAAGCTGGATGAACAAGGGAACGTGGTTAGAAACAAAGCAAGACTTGTAGCTTAGGGCTAAAATCAGTAAGAAGGTATTGACTACGGTGAGACCTTTGTCCCGGTGGCAAGGCTAGAGGCTATTAGAATTTTATGTGCATATGTAAGCTATATGAACTTTAAACTGTTTCAAATGGATGTTAAGAGTGCATTCCTTAATGGAGTTATAAACAAGGAAGTTTATATTAATCAGCCTCCAGGGTTTGAGGATCCTAAATTCCCAAACCACGTTTATAAGCACAAAAAGGCTTTGTATGGTCTCAAGCAAGCACCACGTGCTTGGTATGAGAGGTTGACCAGTTTCATGCTGACTAGAAATTATGTCAGAGGTAAAGCTGATACAACCTTATTCATTAAGAGAAAGGGTAAAGATACCCTGCTGGCTCAAATATATGTTGATGACATTATTTTTGGTGCCACTAACGAGTCAATGTGCAAGGAATTTAGTAAGCAGATGCAGACTAAGTTTGAAATTTCAATGATGGGAGAACTCAATTTCTTCCTTGGACTTCAAATCAAACAAGGGAAAAATGGCATCTTCATCCGTCAAACTAAGTATGCTAAGGAGATATTGAAGAAGTATGAACTTGAGAATTGTAAGTCAATATCTACCCCAATGGGCACTGACACTGTCCTCTGTGCTGATGAGAATGGTAAGTCAGTAGACAGCACATTGTACCGAGGTATGATTGGTTCTCTACTCTACTTAACTGCTAGTAGGCCGGACATTCAGTTCTCGGTATGTTATTGTGCTAGATATCAATCTAACCCTAAGGAATCTCATTACATAACTGTCAAAAGAATCCTTAGATATTTGCAAGGCTCAGTGAATGAAGGTTTGTGGTATCCCAATACTCACGATTTCACACTCATTGGATACATTGACGCTGACTACGGACGAGACAAGCTTGAATGAAAAAGCACCTCAGGAGGATGCCACTTCCTTAGGAGCTGTCTTGTGTCCTGGTTCAGCAAGAAGCAGGTGTCAGTAGCCCTGTCAACCACTGAAGTTGAGTACGTTGCTGCTGGAAGCTGTGTTGCTCAAGTCCTATGGATTAAGCAACAGCTTGAAGATTATGGCATTCGGACTAAAACAATTGAAGTCAAATGTGACAACAAAAGTGCCATTGACTTATCAAAGAACCCAATCCAGCACAGCAGGATGAAGCATGTCAGCATAAGACATCACTTCATCGGAGATCATGTACTCAAGGGAGAGATCAAGCTGACCTATGTCCCAACGGATGAGCAGCTTGCTGATATCTTCACAAAGCCACAGGCTCGTGAGCAATTCAACATACTTAGAGAAGCCATTGGTATGTTTAATCCTCTTCAATAAATTCCAAGTATAATATGCATGCTGAGTGAATTACCATGCTGAATGATTTATGCTAAATCAATTACTATCACATGCTGAGTGGACTTACATGCTGAGTGTTTATCTTACGCTGAGCAACTAAGCATAAGAATTATTCCTTTGCGTAACAGTTGACTACTCAGAATTTCAAACGTTTGAGATCCTTCACACTGAGTAAAGATCCGTTGCAAACTTAAATGCATAACACGCGAATTAAATAGCCACCTAGGATGACGTAGGCACGATGATTAGAAAACACATGCGCCGAATGTATCATAAATTCCAGAATATTTGTCGATTGAGTATCTCGAGGTCAAACGGCCACCTCAACGCGTAGGATCGATTCGACACCTCTATCAATAATGGATGATTTCCCACTTTTATCTCTTTACGCTTAGAAATTTTTGGTATTCTCATATTCTCTCTAAAATCTCCCAAACTTCTCAAACGTCTCTAAGAATCATGACGAAAGATTCTCAGAATGTCTCCGGTGCCGTTAATCGGTCTGATGAAAATCCTTCATCTACTGCCCAACGTGACCACTCTAAGGTCACCACGTCGAGCAAGCAAACCAAAGCTGACCAAGCTGGCTCCTCAAAGGGAAAACAGCAAAAGGATAAGGCTAAGAAGCCTGTGGAACGCACCTACACTCAAGTCTACGAGAGTGTGAGGGGGTATAAGGTAGACCATTCCAGATGGTTCTTAAAGGGCTTTGTGGAAGCTGAGTAACCCTTTTGTGAATGGATAAAGAACAACGGCTGGACCGAGCTGTTCTCAGTTCGCGAAGATACCTACCCAGAGTTAGTTAAGGAATTTTACGCTAACCTAAAGGTCACGGATGATGATCGGGACTACATGGTTACCAAGGTTAAAGAGAAGGACATCTTCATAAACCCTATTTATCTTGCCTCTCTACTCCAACTGAAAAACGAAGGAGCGATTCTTCATAAATCTAGTGACCAGGAGAAAACCAAATACAAAGTTGAGTTCTGTAAACTCCTGGTCATGTAGGGGAAATTCCAAGTACCTACATGGGTCGAAGTCAGAAGATGTCCCACTACATGCTGACCAATTTTCTCTTCCCTAAAATCAACTGCATCAACTTAGCAACAAACTTCGAGTAGTGTTTCATATGGCATATGCTGACCTACACGCCGATCAACATGCCTGTATTCATAATCGGTGCATTTCAAAGGAGTACTGGAACTCTAAGGCTAGGCTCCATCATCACCAAAATCCTTAAGGATCACAGGGTGAGCTTAGTTGAAGAAATCCACACAATAGGGACAGAGATCACAGCTGCGGCACTGTTTGGTCTATTCTACGATCAACCAATAGTGCCCAAGAAAGGGAAAGCAGCCGCTGACCAGGAAACTGAGGGGGCGGTGACTCGAGAGGGAAGAACTCAAAGAAAGAGGAAGGATGTCCAGGGCACCTCTAAAGCTGTTGTTTCTCCACCAAAGAAGCTTAAATTTGTATGCGGAGGAACTAAGCCTCAAATTCAACAAGGTCAGGGTGGACCTAGGTCAGCTGAGAAAAGACCAAGGCAAGCTGAGCCTGAGGAGAGAGTGGAAGCTGATGAGCAACCATTAAGGAAGAAAAAGAAACTCTCCTTTGAGTTAAGACCTATTGATGCCCTTCCAACTGACGTCGTTGTTCCTCCTAACTCACATTATGTTCAAAGTCAAGACATTGACGCTGAACAACAGTTAGATGACCAGGAAGAACAAGACCAATTGGGTGGTCAGTTTGTAGAGGAAGAACTGGGTGAACAGTTTGAGGAAGAAGAA
The DNA here is from genome assembly GCF_963576675.1 of Euphorbia lathyris. Classification (NCBI taxonomy): domain Eukaryota; kingdom Viridiplantae; phylum Streptophyta; class Magnoliopsida; order Malpighiales; family Euphorbiaceae; genus Euphorbia; species Euphorbia lathyris. Next base: position 2,367,583 of record NC_088914.1, read on the forward strand.
CTGGATGATAAGTCTGATGAAGAAGAAAGTGGTCAAGATGACACTGAGGAAACAGCTGATGATGAGCACTATGAACCAATCAACACTGAGTTGGTTGACGAAGAAGCTGAGCAAACAACACATCATCCCGCTGATCAAGGGGCAACCTCACCTACTGACTCTATTGAGTCCATTCCTGCTAACCCTGATCCTCCAAAGCTAAAGAGACTGAGAAAAAAGAAGGCATATCGAGCACCCGTCATTGACCTCATGGGTGACTCACCGCTGAGGGATGAGATTACTGACCTAACAGAGGTACATCTTAAGTTCTTCTCCAACCCTCCTGAGTCTCAACCAGAGCAACAAGAAAATCAAGCCTCTATTTCTCAGCCGAAGGAACATGCCGACTTAACCGCTTCCCCAAGCCAAAGTAATGCCAAGCAAGTGCTCGAAGATTCTGCTTCTCAACATGTTGAGAAAGATAAGGAATTACCTGCTCAGGTGAACACTGAACTTCCTCAGCTTCCGCAATCTAGTCAGCTTCAGCCTGACCCTGAGCAAGTAACACTTTCTGCCGATCCTTCTCTTCCACAACTCCAAGTGCAGAATCCAATCCAGTCAGTTTCTACTGGAAATCCTAATTCAAGACCAGCCGCTGATAATGCTGGCACTTCTAATATTGATCAGAACCAAATACCGCCTTCATTCGGTTCTACTCCTCCTCCGGCATCTGGGCCAACAAATGATGGATCCTTTAGCTATCTCAATGCCTCTGAGTCTGGTCGAAGAATCATTGACTGAGCTCAAGCTCTTATCCAGGACCTTCATCAATCAAACACCAATGCCGCTGGGTCTACTAATGTTGAGCCTACTCAGCTTTCATCTGTCACTCAACTTCTTACTGAGATCAAAGGTCTGAAGGATCTTCTGAGTGTCATGACTTCATTACAATCTCAACAGCCCAGACAGGACTCTATAACGAAGCTGGCCGAACTCCAGCTGACCATGGTAAATCATATAAACTCTCTACAGGATGAAATTCATCAATTGTCAGCTGCGAACTCATTGTATGCAACTTCTGCCGAAGTTCATCATCTATTCAACCAGCTTCATACTGAGCAAGAGAAAACCAATCACCAACTCTCTTCCTCCTCCCAATGCTCCATTGAGCAAATTAGCGAGGCTGTGCGTCTGCTAAACTTAAGTAAGGAAGAGATGGAAACTGACCAGCTCAAAACCAACGAGATCCTGAAGTATTCTCGAGTTACTTTCAACCACGTGCGACACACCAACGCTCAGCGTCAGTATTTTGATTCGTCTTTGCTAAAGATGTTTCATCAAGCTTTTGCAATGCTCACTGATAGTATACACTCGGTTAGAAAGTCTCAAGCATATGTTCTGAGTATGCTGAGTGCTGCAGATGTCAGGATTCCACGGGCTATTCTGGATGAGGGTGTTCCAATCTTTAACGGAATAAATGAAAGCACAAGAAAGCTAAAGGCATTCTCTAAACGTCTAACTCAAGCTTCCATTGAAGAAACTTTCATTCCCCAACAAGATGCTGACAAAATGGGGGAGAAAGAACAAGCCCAAAGAACTCAGCGAACTGAAGAAGCTTCAGTTAGTCAGCAGAAATTCAAGGGAAAAGGCAAAGCTATAGAACATGCTGCCCAAGTTAACTACAAGAAGAAATAGTTTAGCTTGATTTTATGCTGATTAAAACTTGTAGTCTTTCCCTTATGTATTGTTTATTGCTGACCCTGAATACAAAACTTTGCATGCATCCATCCTTTCAAATTAACCAATCTCATGTGATGCTTACTTATGTTTTGTATTAAATAGTTAAACGCATCAACTGTGCTACTTGTCTACATTGCTTAATGATTGCATGCTGTGTTGATCAAAATGTTGACCGCTTTTATATGTCTTCTTAAATACATTGAACAAAGAAATACCAAGCGCTCTCTGATATCTAAATCTTAAGCATAAACTGAGTTAAATAGAATATGTTCCATGAGCTAACCTAATTCTGAAAACTGACCTTAGACTTACTTGATTACACCTTGAAATCTTTAAAGTAAATCTAAGTCAGCCGTTCAACCCTTACGGGGGAGTATACTGAGTAAGATAAGGTCAACTATCATAGGGGAGCTCAACACTGAGTTCTTGACTGAATATTTTTGCCAACATCAAAATGGGGGAGTTTGTTGAAACATCTTTCCACATGATTTTGATTTGACAAAATTATTTAAGTAATTGATAAAAAAAAAAAATCTAACACATTAAATTTAAATGCTTTGATTTATTACACTAATGTGTTTGTTCAATGTTGAGTTTAATTGTTTATAAGACATTAAGATTAAAAATCCCAAAGGCCCATAAGTGAAGTCAAGCTCAAGTCAACACATCAAGACCATTCAGCCCAAGTGTTCGAAACGTAGCCGTTTCAAGCAAAACGACGACTCAGCATGAAGAAGGATCGAGAAGCCTTCTCTCAAATGCTTCAAGACGAAGCTGCTGAGTTGGATGACAATACAGTCTGGACAGCGGCAGGCAAGAACCAACTTTCAGACAAAGTAATTCTACTTTGGGTAAAGTTCAGAAGGCGTAGGAAGCTGTCTCGTGGACTTTGCCTTAAATGTCAAAACATTCTGTTTCAAGGACGAAAAGCTGCCGTGGACAGAAGATGCATGAATCCTATTGGCCAACGACACTGAGCACGCCCAGAGTGACAACGACAGGAAGCCGTTTCCCTCCAACAGTTGTTTCGAAATTCGAAATGACCAGGTGCCTCAAGTGTCACTATATAAAGGCCATCCATTTGCTTCAATCGAAGCAGATCTTCAACTAGTCAAAACGCTGACCAAATTTCTATAAGAAGTTCTGTGAGAAAAGCAAAGCAAAAACCTTACACAAATTTCCATATTATTGTGTAAAAGTCTAGAGTGATTTTCAATCATCTAAAGTGTCTTAGCAATTGTTGTTTAGGACAAACACTTTATCATTTCTAGAAGAATAGAAAGGAGAGGTTGAGTACTCGGTTATAGTACTCAGCGGTAGATATAGGAGTGAGTAGAGGTATAGAGGAAGGTACTCTTGTATACTCAGCTTCTATTGTAAAAGGTTTCGTGCTCTACCTTTAAAGAGCTCAGTAGAGAATTCGAAAAGCTCGGAATGAGTTCCGGGGACTAGACGTAGGCGGAGAGGCCGAACCAGGATAAGTCTGCTAAGTAATATCTTTCTAAGTCGGCATATTCCTTCGGCTGAGAAACAGAGGCTTGATTTTCTTGTTGCACTGGTTGAGACTCAGGAGGGTTGGAGAAGAACTTAAGATGTACCTCTAGTAGGTCAGTAATCTCATCCCTTAGCGGTGAGTCACCCATGAGGTCAATGACGGGTGCTCGATATGCCTTCTTCTTTCTCAGTCTCTTTAGCTTTGGAGGAGTAGGGTCAGCAGGAATGGACTCAATAGAGTCAGTAGGTGAGGTTGCCCCTTGATCAGTGGGATGATGTGTTGTTTGCTCAGCTTCTTCGTCAACCAACTCAGTGTTGATTGGTTCATAGTGCTCATCATCAGTTGTTTCCTCAGTGTCATCCTGACCACTTTCTTCTTCATCAGACTTATCACCCAGTTCTTCTTCCTCAAACTGTTCACCCAGTTCTTCCTCTACAAACTGACCACCCAATTGGTCTTGTTCTTCCTGGTCATCTAACTGTTGTTCAGCGTCAATGTCTTGACTTTGAACATAATGTGAGTTAGGAGGAACGACGACGTCAGTTGGAAGGGCATCAATAGGTCTTAACTCAAAGAGAGTTTCTTTTTCTTCCTTAATGGTTGCTCATCAGCTTCCACTCTCTCCTCAGGCTCAGCTTGCCTTGGTCTTTTCTCAGCTGACCTAGGTCCACCCTAACCTTGTTGAATTTGAGGCTTAGTTCCTCCGCATACAAATTTAAGCTTCTTTGGTGGAGAAACAACAGCTTTAGCGGTGCTCTGGACATCCTTCCTATTTCTTTGAGTTCTTCCCTCTCGAGTCACCGCCCCCTCAGTTTCCTGGTCAGCGGCTGCTTTCCCTTTCTTGGGCACTATTGGTTGATCGTAGAATAGACCAAACAGTTCCGCAGCTGTGATCTCTGTCCCTATTGTGTGGATTTCTTCAACTAAGCTCACCATGTGATCCTTAAGGATTTTGGTGATGATGGAGCCTAGCCTTAGAGTTCCAGTACTCCTTTGAAATGCACCGATTATGAATACATGCATATTGATCGGCGTGTAGGTCAGCATATGCCATATGAAACACTGCTCGAAGTTTGTTGCTGAGTTGGTGCAGTTGATTTTAGGGAAGAGAAAATTGGTCAGCGTGTAGTGGGCCATCTTCTGATTTCGACCCATGGAGGTACTTGAAATTTCCCCTACATGACCAGGAGGTTTACAGAACTCAACTTTGTATTTGGTTTTCTCTTGGTCACCAGATTTACGAAGAATCGCTCCTTCGTTTTTCAGTTGGAGTAGAGAGGCAAGATAAATAGGGTTTATGAAAATGTCCTTCTCTTTAACCTTAGTAACCATGCAGTCCTGGTCATCATCCACGACCTTTAGGTTAGCGTAAAATTCCTTAACTAACTCTAGGTAGGTATCTTCGCAAACTGAGAACAACTCGGTCCGGCCGTTGTTCTTTATCCATTCACAAAAGGGTTGCTCAGCTTCCACAAAGCCCTTTGAGAACCATCTGGAATTGTCTACCTTATACCCCCTCACACTCTCGTAGACTTGAGTGTAAGTGCGTTCCACAGGCTTCTTAGCCTTATCCTTTTGTTGTTTTCCCTTTGAGGAGCCAGCTTGGTCAGCTTTGGTTTGCTTGCTCGGCGTGGTGACCTTAGAGTGGTCACGTTGGGCAGTAGATGAAGGATTTTCATCGGACCGATTAACGGCACCGGAGACATTCTGAGAATCTTTCGTCATGATTCTTAGGGAGGTTTGAGAAGTTTGGGAGATTTTAGAGAGAATATGAGAATACCAGAAATTTCTAAGCGTAAAGAGATAAAAGTGGGAAATCATCCACTATTTATAGAGGTGTCGAATCGATCCTACGCGTTGAGGTGGCCATTTGACCTCGAGATACTCAATCGACAAATATTCTGGCATTTACGACACATTCGGTGCATGTGTTTTCTAATCATCACGCCTACGTCATCCTAGGTGGCTATTTAATTCGCGTGTTATGCATTTAAGTTTGCAACGGATCTTTACTCAGTGTGAAGGATGTCAAACGTTTGAAATTCTGAGTAGTCAATTGTTATGCAAAGGAATAATTCTTATGCTTAGTTGCTCAGCGTAAGATAAACACTCAGCATGTAAGTCCACTCAGCATGTGATAGTAATTGATTTAGCATAAATCATTCAGCATGGTAATTCACTTAGCATGCATATTATACTTGGAATTTATTGAAGAGGATTAAACATACCAATGGCTTCTCTAAGTATGTTGAATTGCTCACGAGCCAGTGGCTTTGTTGCATGCTCAGAAACACATGGCTCAGCAAGTTCGTCAGCCATGAAACAAATCTTTGTTGACTCAGTGGCATCAGCTTCTGATGATGAAGACTCATCACTGTCGCTCCAAGTTGCCACCATTGCCTTCTTGCTGTTCTTTCTTTCTTTCCTCGGCGTGGGACAGCTTGACTTGATATGGCCAGTTTGATGACATTCCAAGCATGTAATGGGCTTTGAGCTGTCCTTCTTGTACTTGCTGTCGCTGGACTCAGCTTTGTACTTATCAAACTTCTTATAAGGCTTCTTAGAATATTTGTCATTCTTTCTAAACAGCCTTTTCATCTTTCTAGTGAACATAGCCATTTCTTCATCGTCTATTGAGCTCCCATCAGTGGAGTCAGCTTTCATGACAAGAGACTTTTGCTTCTTGTCTTCAGACTTTTCCTTCACCTCGAAGTTCTTCATTGATATCTCGTGGGTCAGCAGCGAGCCAATGAGTTCATCATACTTGTAGGTGGTTAAGTCTTGAGCTTCCTCAACAGCAGTTTTCTTTGCTTGCCAGCTTTTAGGAAGACTCCTAAGAATCTTCTTGACTTGCTTTTCCTCAGTGAAGATCTTTCCAAATCTCTTGAGCTCGTTGATTATGTTTGTGAACCTTGTGTTCATGTCAGAGATTCCTTCATCATCATTCATTTCAAACAGCTCGTACAACCTCATGTGCTGGTTTACCTTGGATTCCTTCACCTTGTTGGTTCCTTCATAGGTGACCTCCAGCTTCTTCCAAATCTCCTGCGCCGACTCACAACCTGAAATCTTGTTGTATTCTGCAGCATCTAACGCACAGTGAAGCATGTTTATAGCCGAAGCATGATTTTGTAGCTTCTTGAGATCATCTTCTGTCTATCTAGTCTCAGCTTTAACAACTGTTTGGCCGTCAATAGTTTCACCAGGAACAAATGGGCCTTGGACTATAGATAGCCATGCACTCATATTTGTTGTCTGAATGAAATTTTTCATTCTATTCTTCCAAAAGGTATAGTTAGACCCGAAGAATAGAGGAGGCCGAGTAATGGACAGCCCCTCAGGTAAAATCTGAGTTTTCTGATTTCCTAGGAGGAACTGAGTGCTATTCTCAGCCATAGTGGGGATCAGCTCAAGATAGTTATATCTTGCACAGTGAGCAATTTAGCTCTGATACCACTTGTTGGTCCCTTATAACGTGACAAGTTAGTTCCAAGGGGGGGATATGAACTATTTAAAATTTTGTCCGTTAAGGCTGACTTCTTTTCTTATGAAAAGGTTTACACAGCGTGACTAAGCAGTTTGAAGACACAAGCTTAGTCAACTTGTGACTAAGTCTGTTTCTTTCCTTGAGTCAGGAAATAGCACTTAGAGTCTATTCATGAACTCAGCTTTTTAGTATACTTAACTCAGCGTGAGCTCGTTACTTAGTCAGTTTTATAGCAAGCAATATGTAAAGGAGTTTAAGGGTTAGAAAGATATTATTCAGCAGACTTATCCTGGTTCGGCCTCTCCGCCCACGTCCAGTACCCGGAACTCGTTCTGAGCTTTTCGAATTCTCTACTGAGCTCTTTAAATATAGAGCACGAAACTTTTTACAATAGAAGCTGAGTATACAAGAGTACCTTCCTCTATACCTCTACTCACTCCTATATCTACCGCTGAGTACTATAACCGAGTACTCAGCCTCTCATTTCTATTCTTCTAGAAATAATAAAGTGTTTGTCCTAAACAACAATTGCTAAGACACTTTAGATGATTGAAAATCACTCTAGACTTTTACACAATAATATGGAAATTGGTGTAAGGTTTTTGCTTTGCTTTTCTCACAGAACTTCTTGTAGAAATTTGGTCAGCGTTTTGATTAGTTGAAGATCTGCTTTGATTGAAGCAAATGGATGGCCTTTATATAGTGACACTTGAGGCACCTAGTCATTTCGAATTTCGAAATAACCGTTGGAGGGAAACGACTTCCTGTCATTGTCACTCTGGGCGTGCTCAGCGTCGTTGGCCAATAGGATTCACGCATCTTCTGTCCACGGCAGCTTTTCGTCCTTGAAACAGAATGTTTCGACATTTAAGGCAAACTCCACGAGACAGCTTCCTGCGCCTTCTGAACTTTACCCAAAGTAGAATTACTTTGTTTGGAAGTTGGTTCTTGTCTGTCGCTGTCCAGACTGTATTATCGTCCAACTCAGCAGCTTCGTCTTGAAGCATTTGAGAGAAGGCTTCTCGATCCTTCTTCATACTGAGTCGTCGTTTTGCTTGAAATGGCTACGTTTCGAACACTTGGGCCGAATGGTCTTGATGTGTTGACTTGAGCTTGACTTCACTTATGGGCCTTTGGGCTTTTTAATCTTAATGTCTTATAAACAATTAAACTCAACATTGAACAAACACATTAGTGTAATAAATCAAAGCATTTAAATTTAATGTGTTAGAATATATTTTTTTATCAATTACTTAAATAATTTTATCAAATCAAAATCATGTGGAAAGTTGTTTCAACATAAAGGTCCAAAGCTCACTATTTTGACTATAGAAAGGAAATTTTGAATTGGAATGAGAACCACATTTGGAGCTCACATTGCCTTCCGATTCTCCTTTCTCTTAGCCAAGATAGTTTAAGAGATTTGGACACCCTCATATCCACTTTGCATACTCCTCAGTCCATATCTGGGCGATCCCCTAATACTCTTCCATGTTACTGCGGTATTGCTCAACAACTGCTTCTTGCCCAGGATATGGCTCCTCATTGTGGGGCTGTAGAAGTAGATCATATATGTGCCACAGACACTACAAAATGCATAGAATAATTAGAACAAAAATATGATGTTGTATGTTTATCAAATGAAATAGATAAATGGTTGCATTATACCGTGGCAGTGGAAAAACGATGTTTATTAAGGATACGAGGAAGGTGAATCGACCCCTGAGGAGCCATGTTAGGATGATATATCCTATTCCGAAACCAAAACTGAGAATAAGAGGAGAGATTTATTAGTGTATGTTTCATGTAGGTGATTATATCTTACTGATCTGAGTTAATATTACTCTTGCAGGTCTGTTTGGGAAATTCGGATGGTAGCTGATTCTGATTTCAAATACACCCCTTTCATATGGGGTGTATTGGGGGCCTTTCATCCTGATCGACCATGTGAAGAAGTTACCATCGAGAGGACCTGTATGTTATCATCCAAGAAGAATCATTAGAAATACACAGAAGAAACTAGGAAGGGTTACAGAACAACTATGGATTGACATACGTACCATTGATGGCAAGAAGCCACTATGGGTTCTCCATGTACAACTTATTCAAGTCAGCAATTATGTCTCCTAGAGTTTCAACAAGGGGATCCATTGTTGGTAAGTTTTCTGGCTGTTGAAGGTATGATTCTGAATTATGATGCATATATTTATAGTGATATGATTGTGGTAAGTGAAAGGCCGTGAAAGGGGAAGGGTCACGTAATTACTACTGAGTTTAGGGTTGTGTGAAATATTAATGACTTGCTTGGCTTTTGTAGATACCAAGACCTTTGGGATTATAGGCCTAATTATTACTCCAAGATATGAATTGACTTATGGAATTGGTTATTTTTTTGTGTCTTTTAATTCAGAAATGTATTGGTTATTCAAGATATGGATTGACGTTAGGCACAAATGTAAACATATTATGAGTGTTGGTCTCCAATAAAATTAAAACCATTGATATACAGAATTTAATCTTCATATTTTAGAATGTTTCTGTATTCAGGTATAAAAACCAGAGATTCAAACGAAGAAGAAGGCATAAAGTGACATTTTAATTTTTAAAAATGTCATCTAAATAGTAATAAAAAGACATTAAAATTAATGTTTCTGTCACATGAAAAAAAATCCTTTGACATGATTGATTAAGACATGTGACATCTAAACATGCTATAACGGCAGAAATTATTATACGAACTGTTAACTCAAATTAAATATGCCAATTTCCCACACGCTAACCTGACGGTTTTAATTGTAAAAATGTCATTTGATGACATTAAAGGTGACGGCAGTAATAAATAAGCTGCATCGTAACAAGGGTAAGATGACAGTAAGAAAATAGACTAATGTCATGTGTGATGATGAAACATGACAGAACCTGATCGTCGTCTGAAGGTGCAATAGACGACAACGAGCACCGTGACAGATTTATATCTCGCGGAACGACGGTTTTTAACCGTCGTTTGAAGAGGGTTTTGGCGTAGTGATTTATCCACGTCAATAGTCCGAATGTCCTAATGTTGCATACCGCCAAAACTCAACGAAAAAATTAAATAAGAGTCGAGTCCATAACAGAATCAATATTAAGAACTCAATATGGAAAAATAATTGATCAAAAGTTTGATCTTTAAAACATGTAAATTAGAAGGCTTAATTATGATTTTGCCTAATAATAACAATAATAATAAAACCGAGTATTAAAAATTTTTAGGTTTAATACATTATTTGTCTCTTGAACTTGTCCAAAAAACTTGATTTGCTCCCTATCCTGATAGCCCCTCAATTTGCATAAAATGTTCAGTTAGCTCCTTGAACTGGTTTAAAATGTAATCAATTGATCACTCGGTTGTAAAAAAGTAAGTTAAATACAAAAGATGTATTGCACGCATTTTAATAAAAGTAAAATGACAAAGATCGGGGTATGCGGTTCTAATATTAGAAAATACAAGTTTTATAGTTGAGCAAGTAATAACTTCTTTTTTAATCTATTTTTGAATTATGTAATAACATTCTAAGATGCGTGGAGTCCATCTTCCGTATTTTACTTACTTTTTTGCAACCAAGTGATCAATTAATTACACTATACGCAAGTTTAAATGGCTAACTGAGCATTTGAGAGGGTTGTCGGGACACTTTAAAAGTTCAAAAGATCAATCAAGTATTTTGGATAAGTTCAGGGATAAATGATGTATTAAACCAAAATTTTATCATAATTTTCGAAGTAGTCTATTGGTCAAATTCAATTAGGTTAGGAGAGTCAATAACCATATCCGATCAAGTTTCCACGAAAATCCTTATTAAAAAAACAAAAAATAATAATCTCCTAATTAAATAAAAATCTTAAATAGACATATAATTTTTTAATTTTACGATTAAAAAGTTATTTTTGAAGTTACATTTTATAAGAGAAAAAGGAAATCAGAATTAGTTTGTTTTCCTCCAAATTTTTTTAACTATACAGTCAAATTTGGAAACCCATGAGAGAAAATAGTATGTAAAGGTAAAGACTATGGTTATTTTATTTTTTATAAAGTAAGTCTTACTTTGTGTGTTTTTTTTAATGTGGATTGAAATTAGTACTGGTCTCTCTACTCAATGATGTCATGTTAGTAATTGGATTGACATGACATCATTTGAGTGGAGGGATCAATACTGATCCCGTTCCATTATAGAAATTTTCGTAAAACATTTATTATATAAAAGATACAACGTCCACTGTGAAAGTATACAAAGTAGATGGCTTGAACTGTCGGGACTGGTTATAGCACCGAAACAACAATGACATAATTTGCAATAGTTTAGGGCTTTATCTGGTTAATCTGGTGTGAACGAAATAGAGTTGCTCACTGGGAAAACCAATCGGCAGGGGGGATATGCAGTCATCAACGAGATTATGATAGGATTTAGGGTGTCAAGCGGCACTATTGACAATATTGATGTTGGCGATCGGGAAAATAGTGGGTGGACAGGGGAAGATGATTTAGAGATGGTGTCCTCCTGATGATTTTTGCTTATTTCAGGGACCTAATTAATGATTTTAATAGTTTAAGATCTTAATTGATTTTAAAGTTTTAGTTTGGGGATCTAAATGAGTTATGCCTTAATTTTATTCTAGGCATTACACCCATTTGGATCCTTAAACTAAAGCTTCAAAATCAATTAGGACCCCAAACTATCAAAATCATCAATTAGGTCCTTGAACTAAGTAAAAATCATCAATTAAGTCCCTAACTTATCTTAAAATCGAAAACTGTGACTATTTGATATAGAATGTAATAATCTTTGTATTGGTTCAAAATGAGTCTGGGGAAGAAGATCTGAAACTGTTCAACAGAATGATTATTCTCGAGTCCTTAATTAAAAATTTTTGTTTAGAATAAGGACTCGGTTGATGATTTTTAGCTAGTTCAAAGATTCGATTGATGATTTTGATAGTTTAGAGTCCTAATTGATTTTGAAGCTTTAGTTTGAGGATTTAAATGGGTGTTATGACTTTATTCTAATACAAACATGTGTTTAATAATAATAATAATAATAATAATAATAATAATAATTCCAACATTCCACTAGAGTCAAGATTCCCACTAGGAGAAATTGTTAAGATCAACTAAACTTTTCAACTAGTCTTGGTCAATAAATTATAGTCTTCCTTTAAAAAAAAAAAAATCCAACCACCACAAAATATTTTAAATTTTTTTTGAAAATACTCAGTATAAAAAATTTTAAAATATCAGCTCAACAAAATTAGAAAAAAACCTCACACGAGTTAGAGAAAAGTTGTTTTTATTTTTTATTTTTTACACGTCAAAAAAAGTCTTATTTTTATTCACACTATTTCTCCAAGAAATTTGCTAAATTTAGGTAAAAGAAGAAAATAGTTTGTTTAAAAAATATCGGGTAAGAGAAAACTTTATTTCTGATTTTTAGCTAGAACATGAAAAAAAAAATGATGATGATCATATTTTTAAAAAATAGTAAAAAATGGAGTATGATTGCAAAAATTTAGAAAAATATTTTATTTTTATTAAAAAAATTAAATCATTTTTCTCAAATTTTTTTTTTGTATATTTTTCTATTGGTCAATCTAAAAGTTTTGATTGACTTATTTTTTGAAGTAAACAAATGAGAAAATATTTTCCTATATAATATTTTTTAATAAACAAACTGGATCTATGTTAATCAATAATGAATTTGATAATCACCTTGTTTGGTAAAAAGTTTTTTGGAACAAAATTAGAGATTTGAGCCACTTTAGAGGTTTTGACTAGTCAAACTTCTAATAGTTCTGTTTGGTGGAGATAGGGGTGGCAATGGGGCGGGGAAAAACCGAAAACCGTGGGGATCCGAACCGATAGGGTCGGGGAAAAACCGAAAATTTTGGGTGCGGGGCTGGGGGCGGGGGAAATTTTAGCCCCGAACATTAAAATTGGGCGGAGGTGGGTATTACTATCCCCGAACCGCGGAGATCCGCAAACCGCCCCTGAAAAACCGACCTTAAAATCCCTGCAAAATCTCCGTACAATAAAATAAAATATTATATATATCTAAGATAATTAGTATTTAAATGTGATTAAAAAATAATCAGCATTGTGATAAGTTAACTAATACTATTATCTACATACAACAATTTTATTTTATTTTATTGATGCTCTTGGTATATCAATTTTGGATTATTGCTACTCTTGGTATATCACATGTATTTAGATATATCAGTACTGAATGCTGAGTTTCTTTATTATATTAGTACTGATACTGAATGCTAAGTTTTTTTTATTATATCAGTACTTTAATTTTATTTTATTGTTAATCTAAATTTATATTTTATAATTTCGTTTTATTATTGTTCTAAACTGATATTTTATACCAGTAACACGTAGTGAATTTTAAATTTGGGGAATTTTTTAAATTTTATTTGGGGATTGGGGATTCCCCGAAACCCATGGAGAACCGTGCGGGTGGGTGTGGGTGCCAAAAAATCCCCGAATATTGTTTTGGGGATTCCCCGAAACCGCCCCCGAAAATATTGGGGGCGGAATGGGGAATGCAAAACCGCCCCCGCCCCGCCCCATTGCCACCCCTAGGTGGAGAGAGGTTTGAAATAGCTTATTGGATCCAAAAAGCTCATTTTAGAAACTTTTTCAATTAGCTTATTGTTTCATCTCTTTTGAAGGACATTTTTACTCATAGTTACTACCATCTAAACCCAAATAAAGACTTTATCATGTCCTTATTTGTCATTTTACACAAACAATTATTAACAACCAGTTAAATTTTACTAAACAAGTTTATACGATCAGTTAGTCAAATTAACCAACAGCTAACGTAATCAGCTATCAGTTAATAACTATTTGCCAAACAAAGCCAATGTGTGTCGTACGCCATGGACTCTTGGAGGCAGCGATGGGACCAAGATTCCGAATAAGCGGAACTCAACTTAGTGCAACAATGTAACTAGTGATTCATTTTTATAAATAATATTAAAACTTTATCTTTAAATCTTAATTTTACATGTCATTCTCTACATTTTACTAACAGCGACCTATAGATGATAATCTTACACATCAACGATTACATAATAAGAAATCGACATGTAACTATAGTGTTTGTGTTATTTTCAGATTGACACAAAAATGACATGTTATTTTTCGGGTTGGATTATGGTTGACTTGCTAATTCGAAAATAATAAAAATGATACCGATATTTAAAATTATTATCATATACTCTCATTTGTTTATATATCAATTTAATTAAGGGAAAATTATAAAACTGGGGCAATGGGAGGCCCATTTATATATTTAACCCATTTACTCAACCTACTACATATCTAGACTATTTTTGTGTGACTTTCCCAAAATACCCTCAATATTTACGGTGCGCCCGTCTGACTTCGCAGATTCTAGCATATGCGAAGCCTGCGGAGCTAATGTTTGGTTTAGTTGATGATTTCAATTAGCATATGCGAAGTCTGGTTATGTTTTTAACAAAATTCGCTAAGTGGTATATAACAAAAAATGTCAAACAACAACAGATTCTAACATTAAAAGCATAACATTATCAAAATTTACAACAAGATTGCCACAATAAACTCCTAACAAATCACTTCATAATACATAGACTCTTATTCACCACTGATGGATAGACGTGCACGGTACAAACTCTTATTTACCACCGATGGATGGAAGTCCAAGCCTTTTGGGATGGATGTCTCTCACGGCACCCCAGCACGCCGCCTTGCAGAAATGAATATTATGTATTCAACCACCTTCAGAAAAAATTAATCGTGTTAGGCAGAAAAAATGACGATTTGGCTTCGCGAAATGAGGATTCGCTAAGTATGCGAAAATAAATGTGCAAGGAAGATGATGATTTTACTTAGCGAAACGATGATTTCGCGACGTCTGTGAGGAGAAATGTGATGCTCTGACTTCACGAAACGATAATTACGAGGAGTCTGCGGGAGAAATTTATGGAACTACATCGCAAACTTTGCGTAATCATTGTTTCGCGAAGTTAAATCGATAAATTTCTCCCTGCAAACTTCGCTAAAACGGCATATGCTAAGTGAATTTATGGGAAAATGCAGAGAAACAGTATATACTTACATTTTTCGACGAAAACGATGAAAATAACGTAGAATCACCATTTCTTCGATGGTCATAAGAAGAAAGAAACCAAGAAACGAGCAGGAAATGGAAGATGAAGAACCATGGCTTCGTTTTCTAGGATTAGGAAAATGAAGAATCAAGAGATGAAGAGAGGAAGAAGAGAAATACATGGTGATTTGGAAAAATGGTGCAGATTTCGTGCAATTTAAAGGAAGATAGGAAGATCAAAAGTCTGAGAATCATTAATGGAAGAGCTGCCAATCGTTTCGCGTAACCAATAAGAAGGGGGGAAGAGGAAAGGTTAGAGATATTATGGAAAAATTACACAAAAACAGTCTAGATATGTAATGTAGTAGGTTGAGTAAATGAGTTAAATATATAAATGGGCCTCCCATTTGACCTAATTTTGTAATTTTCTATTTAATTAATAAAAATAATACAATTACAATTTGATTGCAAACACGACTTAAACTTTTCATATTTTTACATATGACTCGTAAGCACATTACACGAACCAATCATGATATAGTGGACTTTTGGATGATCATGGATAACATGTTGATAATAAATGACATAAAATATTTAGAAGTATTACTATTCTACTATTTTTTTTAAATGTTACCATTAACATAGGTACATGGTAATGTGACCTGAAAATGCAACATAAAATCACTATAACCCGATTAGATTGACACAATTATAACAAAAAAAAAGAGCTTAGTTAGGTTGACTCATTTGACACTATGGTATGTATATTACACTAATGCAATAATTGTCACCCATGTGCGAGACTTCAATATTTTGCGTAAAAACACCTAAAAAATATGGCGTTTGCATATTTTATATTTTTTTTTAATAGTTCATCTGATTTCTCGGTTTGAGACTCGTTAGACATCCTTTAGGTGGATCCTCTCTGAATTAAAGTTTTCTTCATACGTTAAAACTCGAACTCGAAATCTAACTTAAGCGATTTGAAATCCTTAACCACTTAAGTTAACTTTAATCGGTGAATATTGTACATTTAAATGTATAAAATTAAATGCATATTGTACATTTAATTGTCTTTTATAGTAATTTATTTATTGAAAATACAAATCCCATTAATTCTCCCTAAGCACTTGGCATTTTTTATAAGCCCGATGCTATGTACGTCTTTCAAAATCAGCCATATGTGGTCCTGCAACAGAGATGACAACCGTGACTTCCACGTGTCCCTCGAAATACATGAATACCCCGAGAACGATCTCAGTCACGTAGTACCTATCAAAGAGAAATTTTACAGTACTCCGGGAGTAATACTCCCGGCCAATCAAAATCGTGTTTGAATCTCACTACATGGGTATGATTGGTAGAAAGAGAAATATATATACATGTGTCATGAATTGATTGACAAGGAGTATTACTACAGGAGTACTCTAAAATTTCTCCCTATCAAAAACATTGAAAATTGGTCGGAGAAGCCCTTTTTCTAAAATAACACGTCCACAATTCGAAAATTAACTCATATTAATATCATTAATTATTCGTCTCCATAAAAAACTAACTCGTATTAATATCACTAATCATATGCTTACACTGATCTAAACTAGTTTAATAAAATTAAATTGATACCTACTTTAATAAAATGGAAATTTGTAGACTAAATTAGTCCCTAACGGGGTGTTTGTTAATGACACAGGGATATGGATAAAAAAACTGAGATGATGATGTAGATTGAAATCGACTGGAGGTTTTAATCGTAAACCAACAAAGATTACAAACTTCTCTAGCTAAACTAGAAGGTTGATTAAACCCAAATGGATAAAATCCTTGCTCCAATGGAGGCTTCAAAATGCAATATTCATCAAAGTTGTGATACATTACAAAGAGGAGAGCTTAAATACTCTCCCAAATAAGAAGAGAAAAGACCAAAAACCCATGAATAGGATTTTAGG
Source organism: Euphorbia lathyris (assembly GCF_963576675.1). NCBI lineage: Eukaryota > Viridiplantae > Streptophyta > Magnoliopsida > Malpighiales > Euphorbiaceae > Euphorbia > Euphorbia lathyris. Next base: position 2,384,365 of record NC_088914.1, read on the forward strand.
CACAACATGTGGATAGGGGTAAAATAGGAAAAGGGAAAATCCATGGCAGTTTAGTAATAAGGGGTTGATGGCAAAACAGTAAATAAACATCAACATAAATGGTCCCCTATTGTTAAGAACTTGGAAGAGAAGTATTCTTCCAGCAGGGGACGCCCCCGCGTGGGTCTTGGTGCGCCCCGCGTAACTCAGCTCCTGATCCTGGAGAGTCTTCACGGGTGATTTTACGCGTGGCGTTCCTGGAGTCAGGCCCCGCGTATTGGAGCCTCTGATCCTGGTGACCATGGGTGATGAACTTCACGCGGAGCATCTTCGGGACTACACCCCGCGTAGTTGAGCTCCTGGACTTGGTGTCCCTGTTGGTTGGGATCTACGCGTGGCGTCCCAGACGTATGCCCCGCGTACTTGGCCTCCTGGGATGGTTTCTTCTCCAATGCCGAATCCATGCCCCGCGCGCCTAGACGTACGCCCCGCGTACTGGGCTGGTTCCCCCGGTTCTCATTGTTCTCGTCTCTTGGCTCCGGGCTCGGGCTTAGGGAAGGGATGCCCTCATCATTCTCCCCTTCTTTGAAAGATTCGGACTCCGCCTCCGATGCCTTGGTTGGCAACGTTCCCTCCGGCTTCCACAAGCTAAGGTCCTACACATTAAAAGAAGGAGACATTTTCCCAAGCCAATTGGGAAGGGTTAGTTGGTACGTGTTGGCACTAATCTTCTTTGTGATCCGGTAGGGACCATACTTCCTCGGCTTCAACTTGCTACTTGGGGCATGCATAAGGCGTTCTTTCCCCAAGTACATCATCACCTCATCCCCAACCTTAAACTGTACATCCCTTCGGTGTTCATCCACCTTGGTTTTGACCCGACTATTTTTCTCCTCATTGCTATGTCAGACTTCTTGGTGCATTCTATGATAGTCGTTGGTCAAGTTGTGTGCGGCTACACTCTTCTTCTCCCCCTTGGGAACTTCGCCCAAATCAAGTGAGTGGTTGGGTGCCTTGGTGTATACTATCTCGAAAGGGGACTTCCCGGTAGTGGAACTCACATCGGAGTTGTAGGCAAACTCGGCTTGGGCGAGCACATAATCCCACATCTTGGGTTTGTCTCGACATTTGCTTCTTAATAAATTTCCCAAGGTCCGATTTACCGCTTCGGTCTGTCCATCCGTTTGGGGGTGAGTCGTGGTGCTAAACTTCAATGTGGTCCCAAGGATGGCCTAAAGAGTCCGCCAAAAGTGGCTTACAAACTTCGTGTCCCTATCCAACACTATGCTCTTTGGGACCCCATGTAGTCTCACTACCTCACGGAAGAACAACTTGGCAATGGAAGTGGCGTCATTAGTCTTCCTACACGGGATAAAGTGGGCCATTTTTTAGAATCTATCCACCACTACAAAGATGGAATCCATACCCCGTTGAGTCATTGGCAGCCCCAACACAAAATCCATGGAGAGGTCTTCCCAAATAGTCTTCGGGATCGGAAGATGCATACGTAATCCGACATTAGTAGCATGCCCCTTCGATGTTTGGCACGCCTCACATCGCTCCACGATGTATGCCACGTCTCTCCTTACCCTAGGCCAATAGTACGGGAGCTAACCGCTTCAAAGGTTTTGTCCATTCCAAAGTGTCCCCCCAACACCCCTCCGTGTAACTCTCGGATCACTCTTTCTCGTATGGACGTATTTGGAAGGCACAATTGGCTACCCCTCATAAGAAACCCATCCACTAACTGATACCCACTCTCTTCGGTACCTCTCCTACACTTCTCCCATTCAAGCCCGAAGTCCAGATCCTCCTCATACTCTCCCTTGATGTGCTCAATATCCACTAAATCCAAGGCTACTGTTTTCAAGAGAGCTATTCTTCGGCTCAAGGCATCCGCCACTTTGTTTTGTTGGCCCGATTTGTGAAGAAGTTGGTAAGGGAACTTATCCACGAAAGCGGACCATCTAGCGTGCATGGAGCTCCGGAGTTGCTTTTGACTTCCCAAGTATTTGAGGGCTTGGTGGTCGGTGTACAACATAAACTCCTTCCCGGTGAGATATTGCTCCCACATCTTGAGAGCCCGCACTACCGCATAGAACTCCTTGTCATAGGTGGTCCACTTCTGTCTTGAATCACACAACTTCTCACTGAAATAAGCTATGGGCCTCTTCTCTTGCATTAATACTCCCCCAACTCCTACTCCACTTGCATCACACTCAACTTCGAAGAGCTTATCAAAATCTGGGAACGCTAAAACCGGAGCGATGCTTAGCTTTTCTTTTATCAAGGCAAAACTGCTCTCTTGTTCATCTCCCCACTTGAAACCTCTACCCTTCTTCAAACACTCGGTCATAGGAGCCACAATAGCGCTGAAATTCCGGATGAACCGTCTATAGAAAGTAGCCAATCCATGAAAGCTTCTAATATCCCCAACAGTCTTTGGAGTCGGCCACTCCCGAATAGCTCTAACTTTCTCTTCGTCAACCCGGATACCACTCCCACTGACCACATACCCGAGAAACACCAAGCTCTCCATCATAAAGTCACACTTCTTAGCGTTGGCAAAGAGTTGATTCTCCCGGAGCAAAGCTAGCACGGTCCTCAAGTGCTCCATATGCTCTTCCAACGTCTTACTATGGATGAGAATATCGTCGAAGTAAACCACTACAAACTTCCCAATCACCGGGCGCAATACTTGGTTCATCAACCTCATGAAGGTGCTCGGTGCATTGGTCATCCCGAATGGCATCACTAGCCACTCATACAATCCATCAGGCATCTTAAACGCCGTTTTCCATTCATCTCCCACTTTGATCCGAATTTGGTGGTACCCACTCCTCAAATCAATCTTCGAAGAGACCTTGGACCCACCCAATTGATCAAGCATGTCATCAAGTTGAGGAATCAGAAACTTGTACTGAATAGTGATCTTGTTGATGGCTCGACTATCCACACACATCTTCAACGACCCATCTTTCTTGTGTGTCAACAAAGCCGGCACCGCACATGCACTCATGCTCTCCCTAACATAGCCCATTCTTATCAACTCTTCTACCTTCTCCTTCATTACTTCACTATCCTTGGGACTCATCCGGTAATGAGGAAGACTAGGCAAGCTAGCTCCCGGCATAAGATCGATATGGTGTTGAATGTCCCGAAGGGTGGTAGCCCATATGGTAACTCCTCCGAAAACACATCACGAAACTCATTAAGCAACTTTCCCACTTCTTCCGGGACTTCTTCACCTTCGCTACCTACCCTTTCCGACGGTGCACTAGATTTCACCATCACTACATAGACCATTTGACTTTCCTCACACTCGTTGATAAACGCCTTGTGAGTTGGGCAAACGATTAAGGTAGATTTTCCCTTAGTCTTGGACTCTCCTACAAGTGGTGTGAGCACATAACGGATTGTTGGTCCCGTGTAATGTAATAGGATTAGTTCCAAGGGGAGGGTTAGGAACTAATGTAACTTTTTCGCTCAATTATGCTGACTTAATTTAATTCTTTAAATAGCTTCACTAAGTTTTGGTCAGCAAGGCTGAGCGCGATGCAAGACAGCTTTAGTCAGAGGCTGACTAGAACTGTTTCAGTTGTGAGTTGGGAAATAAATAACACTTAAGGCCAGCTTCCAACTCAGCACTCTGATTACTCAGCATCAGTTTATACAAATTATATACTGAGTAATTTAAGCAAGCAACACACACACACACACACACACACACACACACACACACACATATATATATATATATATATATATATATATATATATATATCAAGAGAAGGGTTAGAGATTACTCAGCAGTCTTATCCTGGTTCGGCCTCACCGCATACGTCTAGTCCGCAGAATCCTTCCGGGCTTTTTCAATCCACTACTTAGCTCTTTAAAGGTAGAGCACAAACCGTTTACAAAGCAATTGAGTATGCAAGAGTACCGTCCTCTATTCGTCTACTCAATCCTACTGAGCGCTATAATCGAACACTAAGATTTTCTCCACCGCTGAGTACTAAAACCGAGTACTCAGCACCATTCTCTCAATCTTTACAATTGATACAAACTTGTTCTTTCTAGATGAAGAACACTTTAGATGAATAAAAATTCACTCTAGACTTTTACACATAGATTGGATTTGGGCGTAAGAAATTGCTTTTTCTAATCAGACAGCTTCTCTTTTGGATTTTCACTCTTATGATGATTTTCTTTTCTGTCTGTACTTGCTTTTCTTTTTGTAAATCGGCAAAGGATCCAAGTGATGAACTTGTCCTTTCATAGTAAAATCTGATGCTTCAATCATTTGAATTCGGACATATCCGTTGAATTCAAACGATCTTCTTGCATCATTCATTGGTCAGCATACAGATTTGCAGGCCAATCCTGTCGTTTGAAATTAGCAGTCGCCAGGCTTGCCAGTTTCATCTTCTTACGCCAGGTTTGTCTTCTTGCAAAACGCCAAGTGATCCATGCATCTCGAAAAGGTCTCTTGGCACAATTCCGAGGCTTCTGAATTGGTGCAGACCTTTGTTGGGCTTTGTCTTCTAGTTAACAGATCATTGGCGTTCTCCTGATGAACACTCAGCTTGACTTAATTGACGTTGCCTTTGATCTTTATCTTTGACGAGGCTGAGTTACGTTCTACTCAGCTTCTTCAGTCAGCTTCGTCTTTAAGCGTTTGTTCTGAAGAAGAATTTTCTTCTATGATGCTGAGTTGTGTTCTACTCAGCTTCTTCGGTCAGCTTCGTCTTCAAGCGTTTGTTCTGAAGAAGACTTTTCTTCTATGATGTTGAGTTGTGTTCTACTCAGCTTATGTGCCTCATGCTGACTTCATTCTGTCTTACTTTTTATTTCTGTTCTCATTTATAAATATACTCAACATTGAACAAACACATTAGTACAATTAAATCAAAGCACTTAAATTTAATTGTCTTAATCATGGGATAAACTTAAATAGTTTTGTCAAATCAAAATCATGTAGAAAGGTATTTCAACAAACTCCCCCATTTTGATATTGGCAAAAATATTTAATTATGGAACTCAACATTGAGGTTCCCCATGATTGATTTACCTTTTATTCTTCTGAAGTTACTCTCCCGTAAGGGTTGCATCTATTGACTTAAATTAACTCTAAACTTTCTAAGATTTAATCGAGTGAAGTTAAGACATGCCTTTACTGACTTAGTTCAATTCTAGACCTTCCAATATCTAATTCAGATGAGCCTAGGTCAGCTTTCAGAAGTTGGTCAATATTTGGAACATATAATTATTACTCAGTGTCGCATATAGGTATCAGAGTTGTGTGCTGAGTATATTTTACTTGTATATTCCTTATGTTCATAAGATTCAATTTGTTGTTCAATGATTAGTTAAGTATGATAGATCATCATATAAGCACAACAATTAAGCATCGCATATAAAGTCAGTTTGAATAAAAGATGCTTATAAATTATATAACTCAGCTTAACATGCCATAAAATACAAGTTACAAGCACTATAGACTATTGCTAGCACTATTTCCTAATGTTGGCTTGAACTTGATTCGACTTAGGTTTGGTTTGGGCAGTGAGTTGTTGCTGAGTGCGGGTGCTCGGGTCAGCAGAAGTTGAATCAGGCTTCTGCTGAGTTCCGGCAGCTGGCTTAGACATCTCCCCCTTTGTCTGCTGAGTTTGTTCTTTCTCCCCCATTTTGCCAGCATCATGAGATGGAGGAGAAGGAGCATAAAAGATTCCCTGTTGAACAACACGAGTCAGTTTTGATGAGTACAGTTGGATTTGACTCGTACTCTCTCTGAGACCTTGGAAGACCTGCTTTCCCTCGTCCATACTTGAAGCGGGGATCTTAATGTTGGCACTGAGCATACTTAGCAGGTACTCTTGAGACTTCCCGATCCAAGTTATCGATTTTGTCATCCGGGTATAGGATTGATGATACATCATGAGTAGGGCAGTGTCGTATGCTTGACGTTGAGCATTTGTATGCCGGACTTGTGCAAGTGTGGACTGAGTGCACTGCAGAATCTCGTTGGTCTTCACTTGGTCAGTGTCCATTTCCTCTTTACTCAGCTTGAGTAGGCGAATGGCTTCACCAATTTGTTCGATGGAGAACTGAGAGGAGGAGGAGATTAGTTCACGAGCTCCGGTCAGCTCAGAGGTCAGCTGGGAGAAGTGTTGATTGACCTCAGCAGAGGTTGCATATATTGAGTTCACAGCTGATAATGTATTGAGTTGACCTTGGATGGAGTTCATATGGTTCATTTTGGCGCCGTTGCCGGGGATTGTTTGTTTTATAATTTTGATTTAGTTGAAGTTCTATTAATTTAAGCATTTTTTTATATTTTGTTCCTTTTTATTTTTTTTTCTTTTATGTTTATTTTGCAAGGTGATGGACAAAAATAGTTATCCATGGTGGTTGAATGCTCCAACATTCAACAACCATTTAGAGATGCAAGCTCAAGCCAATGAGGATAACTTCCCAGATGTTTCTCTTCGCGATGCAGCATGTATACATTGCGGGGGTTTACATTTTGAACTGGATTGTCAATATCAAAATTCAAATCTTTATACTAATTCTTGTTATATGGATGATCAATATGAGCTGCCTAGAGAAGAAATTTCAAGCACGTTTTCCCCATATTGGGAGAATGGTTATGTGTGTCATTAAGATTCTCAAACCTTATCACCAAATTTTGAGCATGAGGAGGATCCACAATGGAAAGAAATAATCGATATTATTGAGCAGATAAATAATAAATTCTCTTCATTGGAGACTTTTACCAAAAATATCGATGCTTCTCAGAGAAATATAATGAAAACTTTAGAAGATCTGATTGCAATTACGTCAACTGATGAACCATATTCAGATTTTTCGAGTGAAGCATATAACTTAATTGAACCTCAACATGAAGAAGTCCTTGAGGAATGTTCAGATATATGTTTGGTGATAAGTTGTGAAGATAAATCAATAGAAGAAAAGGAGCTGGAAATTTCAAATCAAGTGGAAAGTTCCATCACCCGAATAGATGAGATCACCACACCTGGACTTGTGGTGCAGAAATCCATGATTGAAGAGTTTGAAACAATCCCGACTGAAGAATTTTACGTGTTATATGACTTACCAAAAGAGTCAAAAAGGGAGACATCTAAACTCTTTCATAACTTTTATAAATTTATGTCATGGATTTTGTTGATTTATTTTGAAGCTAAAAATCCAATTTGCATTCATAGAATATTTATTAAAGAATTTGGATTTCTTATAAGGCTTCATTCATTTACATAAAAGGGAGGTTTGTAGTCAAGCTAAACGACTATAATCTTAGCGCTTTCGGGAGGCAACCCGAGTTTTTTTTTTAATTTCTCTTTTATTTATAATATTTCTTTAAGTAAGTTTTATTTTTATTTATTTTATTTATTTTGCAGGTAAACCAAAAAAAACAGGAAAAACAAACAAATTGGCCCCACAGTTAAAGTGAACGATCTCTACCACCTTTGGTTTAAGGGAGTTTTTCTTTAACCCTTTTACTTTTTCACTTTACTTTTTATCGCATTTTTGGGAGTAAATGCATACTCTAAAGTGTCAGGAAGGGTAAAAATGGTTTTATCTATCTTAGTTTAGGTTTTTATTATTTATTGTCTATTTTTGTGTTTATTGTTTTTTTTAGGAAAATTTCATTTAGTTGCATGCTTCCTTACATGTTAAAATCATTGTCTTTGCTTTTCAAGGATTTGAGATGGACTTAGGAAAAAAACTCGTAAACAATTGACCATTAATAGGATGAAACTTCACCATGACAGTCATAAATTTTGAAATTATATTTTTTTTATAGAATTACGAAACTGAGGAACTTTGGATTAAAATGGGAGTTCCGGAGACTACACTTGTGGACTGAAAATAAGCATTGAACTTGTCATTTGGTTAAACTTTTTGGTACAATAATTAACCCGAACATATGTGAGATTTTGAGACCAACTATTTGAGCATTTTATTACACATTGCTCGGTTTATTTTTTGCTTGAGTGTGCTCATACTTGCTATTGTCTATAGAATTTGCATCAAATGCTAGTCGAAACCTTGTGCATCTAGTTGGAACTTGGCGTGATCAAGGCAATTAAGTGTAGCCCTTTGTTAATGTTAGAACTTATTTTTTCTTGTTTAAACCCAAAACCCTTTTACATCGTGTTTAGTTAAGCCCCGTTGAAGCCTACGTATATCATTTTCTTTGTTTCACCACATTACAAACCCCTAACGTCTTAAATACTCTTTTCTCACCCGTGAATTTACAATTATTGTGCACAAATAGAAATGATTTAGGGAGCTCAAAATTTGTAGAAAATAGGAAGCCGAGAATTATTTTTGCTACTTTATGTGCTATTGCTAAAAAAAATAGAAGAAAAAAAATAATAATAAAGAAAAAGACTCAAAAGAAAAAAAAAAGAAAAAAATTAAATTAAAAAAAAAGAAAAAAAAAGAGAAAAAACATTGGTTTGAGTCATTTAGTTCAAGGTGGAGATTCATGCATGTACGATCAATCTTAGAAAATTCATTTGAAGCAAGGAACTGTAATATGTAATCATAAGTTAAGAATAAGGATAAATGGATGAATACTCAACATTGTGAGACCTGTTGCAGTCTTGGAGATAGAAGTGGGTAAAAAAAAAACGATTCTCATATGCTTGCTTATGGAACTCTTGTTTCTGGCCTTGTTCTGGAATTAATACCTAATAAAAAAAGGAAAATTATTTTCTCATCAGTAGCATATGTTATGTTTATCGGCTAATCTTTGGAGAGCTTCGAGTCTTATTGTATCTATTTTGCACAACTAGTTGTTTATTCATTTCCCACATATTTTCCTTATCCAAACCTGTCCCTAAACCAACATTACAACCCGTAAAAGACCTTGGGATCTTGTTTCTGACTAGATAAGCATAATGGTAACGACTGGATGACAATGCAAATTCAACATAGTCAAAGCTAGTATAGAGCTTGAGAGACAAAATTTACACCTAAACACTTGAGTGAAATGAGTGACCACTAGTGAGGTACCAAAATAGTTTGCCTTTTGATTTGTGATATGATTGAAGATATGTTTGTTGGTCCCTAGTAATTAGTTCCAAGGGGGGGGGGGGTTAGGAACTAATGTAACTTTTTCGCTTTTAATTATGCTGACCTAATGTTGTTTTAAGAGTTTAATAACTCAGCGTGTTGGTCAGCACGGGTGAATGATTAGTCAGACAGTTTTAGTTTTATGCTGACTGAGACTGCTTGACTTGAGAGTTGGGAACTGACACTTGAGAGGTCAGCTTCCAACTTAGCACTCAGATTTACTCAGTTTCAGTTTTAACAATTTATAAGCTGAGTAAATACAACAAGCAACACATGCACATATATGTATATATTGAGAGAGAGTTTAGAAGTTACTCAGCACGACTTATCCTGGTTCGGCCTCTCTGCCTACGTCCAGTCCCCAGTTCCTCCTGGGATTTTCAATCCAATACTGAGCTCTTTCAAGGTAGAGCACAAACCCTTTACAAGGCAGTGAGTATGCAAGAGTACGTCCTCTATTCGTCTACTCAGCTCCTACTAAGTACTACAACCCAGCACTTAGATTTTTCTACCACTGAATACTTACAACCAAGTACTCAGCTCAACACTCTCAATATTCCTATTGATCACACTGTTGAGCGATTTCTGCAAGTGCACGGTATACGCTTGTAGTAATAAAAGATATCGAACCCACAGGGAACGCTTTTTAACTAAAACTTTATTTAATTCGGTTTTACTCTGGTGTTTAGGTTTAATAAAAGAAATACGTTTTAATTGATGGAATTGGTTTTGGTAAATTAGGATTAGATAGAAGGATTATATCAAGTTTAGAGAACAATTCCGTTTTGGAATTTTGATTACAAAACAGATACTTCCGTAATTGAAATAAAATAGAACTTATTTTCATAAAGCAAAGAAGGCAACTTTAACTTTGTGAGATTATGGACATGTAACAATATAGCGATATACTCAATTAAATGTCTTCGAACCATAGAAATCCCCCTGGTGTTGAGGTGATTCCTACCTTAATCAAACTAGTGTTTTATTTCTGATAAGCCGCGATCAGCGATCATGTCATCCATAAAAACTAAATCTGTTAAGTGTTCAACAAAGTTCTTATATGAATAAGATGGAATAGAACGTTTTAATAAAAACACCAATTTATCATTTTGAAAATCATTTTGTCAGAACAACATCAAAATAACAACAGTAAGAATGTATTGAATAAATAAGTATATCATTAATGAAATGTGAATTTTCACAAGTTAACAGAGAAGTAGAAACTTGGATAGCATTGCAACGAAAACTTTGAGATCCGGGTCGTCAATCTTTCTCTCAAACTCCGTAGGTTCGTCAAACCTCATGCGCTTCAGCCGTCAATTCTTCTCGCCGGATCTTCGGAATAGAGACTGATCTCGTCCACTATCAGAATGAAAACTAAACTAATACTGTGTTTATAACTAATCTAAATACAATTCGTGTACAGCACGATTGTTTACAGAAATGAACTCTAACTTTCTGATTCTTTTCTGAATCAGAAACTCAACATAACAACTTTCTTCTCTAATTTCTCTAACTTTTCCAACCTCTCAATTTCTGAAATGGATCACTTATTTATAGTTGTTGAAGGGTTGTAAATGATGGGTCGTATCTGCTGGTGAAGGGTTGCTTTTATCCGAACGAACAGACGCGTTTTTCCGATTTTAAACATGTGTTTTGTGTGCAGGGAGGTTCGCTGTCGCGACTGAGATTCTGAAAATCTCAGTCGCGACAGGGGGTATAGGGGCGAGTTTGAAACTTCGTTTTCCCCGAGTTGGCCTCCGTAAGTCGCGACTGAGATTCTCAAAATCTCAGTCACGACAGAGAGATGATTCCCTGTCTCTCGACTGCTTTTCGTCCTCCTCGAGCGTTCTTCTGACTGATATGCATTCTCAGTATGTTTTTAAGGTTTTTCCTCCATTTTAGCTCCGTTTTAGCTCCGTTTTCGCTCCTATTTGGATTTTACCAAATATTTAGGTACCTTGCATCAAAGAAGTAAATAAAGACGTAAAAGTATTCCAAATGAATATAATTAACACGATTTTAATGTAAATTTATCGTATTTATATAGGATATTTTAGGTATATTTTGGGCTTAACAAACTCCCACACTTAAGCTTTTGCTAGTCCCGAGCAAAATTTCACTGAATTTATTCTTTAATCAATCTTTTTATAAATAGAACATATATCCATATATTCCTCTTTGAATTAGTTAAACCGAAAGATAAACTTTTCATGGTAAATTTATACGCAAAGTATCAAACTAGCTCGTAAAATAGATATATCATTCGTCTTGTATTTCAATTTTTATATTGAAGTATTCGGGACGGTGTAAGCACGCATGTTTTTGAATCTTTCGTCTTAAGGCATTTCTAAGCACAAAATTTCCTTTCCCAAACCTAAACTATTACAAATATGGATTTATTAAGGACTTAGGTTTAATATATTTGCTTAGTTACGCCCAAGATAAGGGTGGTCTCGATCGTAACTTTATACGCATTTGCTTTCGTGTTTGTTTAAGAGGTACCGACCATGCCATGGGTGGACGCAATCGTTACTTAAAACTTTAAACACGTTTTATTTTGCTATAATATGTTTTTTTAACGTTCCTTTCATATCTCGACCGTGATAAGGGTGGTCGCAATCGTGGCCAAAAGTAAATGGTACTTAATGTTCTTCCCTTTCATACCTCGATTGTGATAAGGTTGGTCTCAATCGTGGCCAAAAGTTAAGAATACTACTACTTGATTAAATTAATATGAAAATAAAATTGGGAAAGAAAAATAGCACATTCATCCTATATTGACTTGAAATTCAACATGTATTATGACTAAAGTTTCCTTAAAAACTTCAATTGGTTTTTAAAGTAAGACGAAAAATAATATCGAGCTAAAAAGCTAAAATTGTTAGTTCGATTTATGCCTATAAACCTAATTGAAAATTGAAAATAAGATTTATATTTATCATGAATTCATGATATAAAGTAGAGATTTAAAACTAAAGAAATTTTACTTATATACATTTACTCGAGACGTTTTTGATAAAATCGTATCGGAGATTTGTAAAAATATTTGTAAAAATATAGCCCGTATAGAAATATTATTTCTACCAATAATGATAACCTTAAAATATGCTTAAAATTATTTTGAAAGTTAAAATGTTTGAAAACATATGAATCATAAATATATGTTTATGAAAAATTTCTATTATTTTTGAAAAGTGTTGCACTTTATAAAAAAATGTTGCATTTTTTTTGTTTGAAAATGTTGCATATTATATTTGGCTTAAAATTGAATAACAATATGCATGTATACTTTAAATAAATAGCATTCATTCTCATTCGTTGCATTCATTCGTACTTAAAAATAAATGAATATGAAATATCTCCTTCCACACTTAATTTGGACCATGTCCTCATTGGTGCAAAAAGCGATAAAACACGAAAAAGAGTACGAAATAAACCATACGAATTAGAAACGAAAAAGATAGTACGTTAATATTCAAACATTAATAATAAAGATAATTGTACCAAACATAATTAAAAATATTGTACCAAACCGAATAAAACATAATAATAATAACGAAAATGAGTTAAAGAGAGAAATGATAAAACCTATCAAGGTGATGGTGGTGGAGAAGGCGTAGTCTCAACTCCTTGGCGTCGGAAGAAAGAGAGCATCCGGCGACGAGTAGACTTGTGCTCACGACTCAACGTAGTGATCCTTGAACTCATTTCGGCATTATTGGCAACGACTTCATCTAACCGCAAATTCATGTGACGGTTATGCTCGTTCATTTGTGTCAAAACACGTTGCCATCCAACTTGTTCTTCTTCATTTGGTTCCACATTTACTTGCTCGGTGGCATTAACATCCACATTCTCCTCCTCCGCTTCATCTTCATCAAATTCCTCTTCATCCTCCTCATCATCATCTTGGGCACCTAAACCTTGAGAACCCGAGGCTTCACTACTCATGGTAGAAAAAACACGTCTTGTGCGATCCGCATAAGAGATAAAAGCGGGCGGTCCCAATTTCTTTAATAAATTGGCCCTTTGAAGTGCCGTGAGATCCAATGAAGGTAAACCAACATGAGGCATATTTTGATAATCCGCTAATTCACCTCGAGCGCCCAAAACAATGCCGGTAATTAAATTACCCATAGGTACTTGCTTATTGCGGGACTTGGAAGCTCGAACTAAATTAGTAAATATCATCTCAATACTATCAATTGTCAAACCCTTAAAAATAGCATCAAACACAACCAAATCACGAACTTGCACTTTTGAACTTTCAACCCGACCAAATAAGGAGAATGATAAAAACTTGTGAAAGAAGAATATACAATCATCCTTAATTAGCTTACTAGATGTATTCTTTGGACTAAAAACATCTAAACCGGTTAAAGAATTCCAAACCGTGTGTGAATCAAAAGGCTCTTGAATAAAAATTCCGAGTAGGAAAACCAAACCAACGGTTCATGGCCGCATAGCTAACATCATAACGGACTCCATCACTCCGAAAAGAGATAACTCCTTTCTTCTTGTCATAGGTTAGAGTAACCAAAAACTCAATAATATGCGTTTTAAGACTAGGAAAACGCATACTAGCAAATCGGTTCCAACCAAGAACGGTAAGAAATTCATCAATACGCTCGGTAAAAGAAAGAGCGTTTACCGTGTCGGTGTCAAGAAAATGAATGTCGACGAACTCTATTAGGACATTAGAAAATCGGTGATATTTGCATCCTTCGGCTTCCGACGTAATATCGAACGGTGCTCCATATTGAACCCGTAATCTATTGATCTCGGTGGCCTTGGCTTTGTTTGCAACGGTCTTTTGTCTAGGCATATTTTGTGTTTGTGAAATTGGGTGAATGAGATGAAGAAAATATGAAAGGATGAAAGTAAGAATAAAAGATAATGGTGGTGAATTGGGGAAGAAGAAGATGAATAGGGTAAAAATTTATGGGGAAGATGAGTGAATCTTGGTATTGGGAAGAGAAAAGATGATTGATTGGTGTAAAAATAGGTGATATAAATAGGTGTAAGTAATAGGTATTGATTAGGATAGTTGAATAGGTAGTAAATAGAGTAGGAATAGGAAAAGAGGGTGAAAATTTCGCCCAATCCCGCACCTGCAGGTCGCAAGTCGCGACTGAGATTTTCAAAATCTCAGTCGCGACAGCAAGTAGGGAGAGGGGCGAAATTTTGCTCAAAAATTTTTCCTCCGCTGTCTCAACTGAGAATTCGAAATCTCAACTGAGATTCTGAAAAATCTGGGTAAAATTGGGACTGTTTATGATGATTTTAACACTTCTAAACCAATTCCTCTTAAAATTAAGTACCAAAATGTGAACATTAATCCCTGAAACTGAGATAAACAAAACTAAAACATTAAATTAAAGGAAAACCAAAGGTTGTTCCTTAAAATAAAAGAAATAAACTAAGGAATCAATGCACTTTTATTATTTTCAAACAATACCATAATATACATTTATATAGAAATATTATAGAAACATAAATTACAAACAAACACTCATATTTATATTAAAAACAACAAACAGAAACACATAAAATATATCCCTAACTAGATGACAGATGACGTGCATTGGCCCTGTTAATCTTCGTTTGAACGAAGACTTGCCTCTCTGGTGCAGAAAGGAATGTTGGACCAGAACGGAAAACTCGTTTGACAAGTCCCTCGTTCTCCAAGAACTCGTAGTCTATAATGGGGAATGGTTCCGTATCAGTCCAAGGAACAGAAATGGTTCCCTTGGCTCCTAATATGATTCCACAAATAATGTTGGCGAACCCAATCTTCCGTTTCTTCGAACGGGAAGCAGCAACTAACCCCTCCATTAGAATCTTCGAGGAGTTCACTGAGTTGCCTTGGAAAATGTCGCCCAACACATAAAGATCAGTATCTTTCACAACATTGCTACTGACTCGACCAAAAAGGCTGTGACAGAGGAACTTATGTAGATACAGCATGGAATTAGAATTGATGGATTTGTTGAAGGCAAGACGTGGATTGAATCGCCAAAATCCTGTTAGCATCCTCCATATGTCTCTAGAAGTCATATCCCTTCCAGGATGGTGTTGAGTTGTATCTCGGGGTGGAAATCCAAACCAATTGTGAAGTTCTGGATATCCAAAAGTGAATACCTCCCCCTCACAACGAAAACTGAGACGAACACGTCTCTTATTGACGAATCGAACTGTGGAGAAAAATTCCAGAACCCAATTTCCAATAATAGGAAATTTCATATGAACAAATTTGGTCCAACCCAAATTAGTCAGATAGCGATCAATGTCTTCGCTAATTCCGAGTTCCTCGTTTAGAAACTCGTCCAGATACATCATGCCAAAGAATTGAGCATATCTGAATTGTAGAAAGCGTTTCCCCTCGTCATGGTTATAAATGGGAAACCATGCCCCATATCTATCGGAGATATCAACTTTCCCTTTTTGAGAAGAATTGTGTTTTTGAACGTTCTTCAAAGACTTAGTCATGTCTGTGAGAGAAAAGAAAAATGAAGTCTGTAGGATTTGAGAATTTGAGAAAGAAATTCAGAAAGATGAAGTGAAATGGAAGAAGTCTGATCCTACAGGAATATATAAAGCCTATAAGTGAAAGGTTATGTCTGTTAGAAAGAAAATAGGTGTCAAAATGATACCTCTTCAATTCAACTGTCAGAAAAATTGTAAAGAAAAAAAAATTGTAATTCCTTACAGTTATTTCAAATGTAAAAAGACAGAAAATCTCAACTGAGATTTTCAGAATCTCAACTGAGATTTCCAAATCCTGGAACATAGAAAATCTCAACTGAGATTTCTGCATGTATAATTTCTCAATAACACTTAACACTTAATGAAAATTTCAAAACATGACTAAATTAAAATTTTAATGTGAACAAAACTCATTTGTACTTAAAGATAAATATATAAAAATAAATAAAAATTAAAATAAATTAAAAATAAATAAATTAAAAAGAAAAAAAATAAATTAAAAAGAATAAATTAAAAAGAAAAAGAGTAATAATTATGAACATAAAATAAGAAAAGCTATAAATTAAAAAAAAACATGAAAACTAAAGAGATTAATTTTTATAAAATTTATCCACGGATTCAATTGCTTGAATAGGAGCTCCGTCGAAATAAATTTTGCAACGATTACCATTGACCTTAAATCGGTCGCCATTAGACTTTTCTAGCTCCAATGTTCAGTAATCAAATGTTTGAGCAACCAAAAATGGTCCAGCTCATCTAGATTTTAGCTTACCTGGAAATAACTTTAATCTCGAATTAAAAAGTAAGACTTTATCTCCAACATTAAAGTTTTTAATTTTGATTTTGGAATCATGCCACTTTTTAATTTTCTCCTTATAAATTCTTGCATTTTCGTAAGAAAAATAGCGTAATTCATCCAACTCGTTTAAGTCAAACAAACGCTTTTTCCCTACGCTTTGCAAATCATAATTAAGGGTTTTTATAGCCCAATATGCTTTATGTTCTAATTCAACCGGCAAATGACAAGCTTTACCATAGACTAATCTATAGGGTGTCATCCCGATAGGTGTTTTAAATGCAGTACGGTATGCCCATAATGCATCGTTAAGTTTATGTGCCCAGTCTCTTCTAGAAGACGAAACTGTTTTCTCAAGTATCCATTTGAGTTCTCTATTTGAAATTTCTGCTTGACCATTCGTTTGAGGATGGTACGGTGTAGAGATACGATGGTGTACTCCGTATTTTTTCATAAGTGACTCAAAAGCTCTATTTATGAAATGAGTACCACCGCCGCTTACCATAACCCTAGGAACTCCAAATCGACAGAATATTGAATTTAAAAACTTAACAACTACTTTAGAATCATTTGTCGGGGTTGCAGTTGCTTCAACCCACTTTGAAACATAATCTACGGCTACTAAAATATAATTCTTGCCAAAAGAAGGAGGAAAAGGACCCATGAAATCAATTCCCCATACGTCGAAAATTTCAACTTCCAATATGTTCGTAAGAGGCATCTCATCTTTCCTTCCTATATTCCCTGTTCTTTGACATTTATCACAGCGGATAATAAATGAACGGACATCTTTGTAGGCCAAAAGAATCCGCATTCAAGTATTCTAGCTGCTGTTTTGCTTACGCTATTATGACCTCCGTAAGCGCTAGCATGACACTCTAACATTATAGAGTCATGTTCAAACTCACTAACACATCTCCTAAGTATTCCATCGCCACATGTTTTGAACAAGAATGGATCTTCCCAAAAATATTTCTTAACTTCTGAAAAGAATTTCTTCTTTTGCTGAGAAGTCAATCCATCTGGCACAACATGTGCAGCTAAATAATTGGCTATATCCGCATACCATGGAGCTATGACACTTTGTACTTGCATGAGATGTTCATCGGGAAAATCATCTCGAATGCCTGATGTTTCACCGATGGGACCATTTTCATCCTCAAGTCTTGGTAGATGATCGGCGACCAGGTTTTCAACTCCCTTTTTGTCTTTAATCTCAATGTCAAATTCTTGCAATAGTAAAACCCATCTAATAAGACGTGGCTTTGCATCTTTCTTAGCAAATAAATATCGTAAAGCTGCATGATCAGTATAAATGATAACTTTAGATACTAACAAATAAGATCGGAACTTATCACATGCAAAAACTACTGCTAACATTTCTTTTTCAACTGCGGTGTAATTTAGTTGTGCACCGGACAATGTGTGACTCGCATAATATATAACATGAAGTTTCTTATCCTTCCTTTGACCTAATACACATCCTACAGCTAAGTCACTTGCATCGCACATAATTTCGAAAGGTAGATTCCAATCGGGTTTCGATATTATAAGTGTACTGACTAAAGCCGTTTTCAAAGTATTGAAAGCTTGTAAACAATCTTTATTAAAATCAAAAGTTGAATCCTTCATAAGCAAATTAGTAAGTGGTTTGGAGATTACAGAAAAGTTCTTTATAAACCGTCTGTAAAAACCTGCATGACCTAAAAATGATCTTACTCCCTTAACAGTGGTTGGTGGGGGTAATTTTTCTATAACTGAAGTCTTTGCTCTGTCCACTTCTAAACTTTTTTCAGAAATCTTATGACCTAAAACAATTCCTTCGTCTACCATGAAATGACATTTTTCCCAGTTTAAAACTAAATTCGTTTCCTCGCATCTAGACAATACTTTATCTAAGTTCTGTAAACATGCATCGAAAGAATCTCCATAAACTGAAAAATCATCCATGAAAACTTCCATTATGTCTTCAATGAAGTCATTAAATATTGCTGTCATACATCGTTGAAAAGTTGCTGGTGCATTACATAGACCAAAAGGCATTCTCCTATATGCAAATGTTCCGTAAGGACATGTGAAGGTTGTTTTATCTTGGTCATCCGGGTAAATGTAAATTTGAAAGAATCCGGAGTAACCGTCTAAGAAACAATAAAATGCATGCCCGGTTATCCTTTCGATCATTTGATCAATGAAAGGTAGAGGAAAATGATCTTTCCTAGTAGCTTTATTTAGGTTCCTATAGTCTATACAAACCCTCCAACCGGTGGTGGTTCGTGTAGGTATCAGTTCACCTTCATCATTTCTTACAACAGTTATGCCTCCCTTTTTAGGTACACAATGGATTGGACTAACCCACTCACTATCCGAGATCGGATAAATGATTCCATTGTCTAAAAGTTTAGTAATCTCATTTTTGACTACTTCTTTCATGTTCGGATTTAAGCGTCTTTGCCTATCCGCTTTAGGTGGCTTATCCTCTTCTAAGTGAATTCTGTGCATTACTATACTAGGATTAATTCCTTTTAAGTCTGAAATTTGCCATCCCATACTTCCTATCCTATTTCTAACAAGTTCTTTCAATTTTTCTTCTTGATCGCTTGTTAATTTGTTAGAAATAATAATAGTTAGAGAATCGCCTTCGCCTAAGAAAACGTACCTCAAATGACTGGGTAACTCTTTAAGTTCTAATTTAGGGGGTGTTACAATTGAAGGCGGAACTGGTCTATCTTCTCGAATCAAAGGCTCTGGGTCCTTATCGTCTAATTCCTCATCTATTATAGGTTCAATTATTTTTACACTTTGAATTACATCATTGACACATTCGTCGACTAAATCAAGTTTCATACAAGCGAATTCCTCCATAGGGTATTTCATCGCTTTGTTCATGTTAAACTCGACCTTATCTTCTCCTATCCTTAAAACTACCTTCCCTTCCGACACATCTACTAGAGCGCGTCCCGTGTTCATAAACGGTCTACCAAAAATTAAAGGGCAATTTACATCATATGCAAAGTCTAATATAACAAAATCGGTAGGAAAAATAAATTTATCGACTTTGACTAAAACATCTTCAATTATACCATACGGCCTTTTAGTGGTTTGATCCGCTAATTGCAAAACCATATTGGTACGTTTGATATCTTCTTCTAAACCTAACTTGTTAAAAATAGACAATGGCATTAAGTTTATACTTGCTCCTAAATCACAAAGACAACTTGGGAATTCAATATCTCCCAACTTACACGGAATAGTAAAACATCCGGGATCCTTGAGTTTAGTGGCCAAATTACTTGATACTATTGAACTACAGTCTTCAGTTAACGAAATGGATGAAATTCCTTCCCAACTGATTTTCTTCGAAATCAAATCCTTTAAAAACTTACCATAGTTAGGAATTTGTGTGATTGCATCCATAAATGTCAAATTGATATGCAAATTTTTAAGTTTATCCAAAAACGTTAGAAGTTGTTTATCATAGTCCTTATTTCGAACTTTGTGTGGAAAAGGTGGTTTGGTACAAAAGTTTTGGTACCTGCGTCAGATGGTGAAATATTTGTGGACTTTGGTAAATCATTTCCTAATAATGTTGCATCTTTGGGCATTTCAGGCCTTTGATAATTTTTTCCTGAACGAAGAGTAATAGCCTTCACCTGCTCTTTCGGATTTTCTTCCGTATGGCTGGGAAGACTTCCCTCTTTTCGGGATGGAATTGATTTAGCAAGTTGACCAATTTGAATCTCCAAATTATGGATGCTAGATGAGTGGTTTTTAATAAGCTGATCGAATTTATTTTCGATCCGTTTAAAACCATCGTCGTGATTACTTATTTTTCCACTGATAGCATCTATAAACTTGTCGATTTTAGAAGATAAAGTGCTAATCGTATCCCTTGACTGATTTTGATAATTAGTGGTACGATTTTGATTAGCACTTGCATTATTGTTACTATTATCTTTCCAGTTAAAGTTAGGATGATTCCTCCATCCAGCATTATAAGTATTAGAATAAGGATTATTAGTTTGGTTTTGCCCTTGGACAAAATTTACCTGTTCGATCTCACTCATATTTTCGTAATCCACATCCGTTTGGATTGGATTGCCATTGGTATCGCGCGGTGCCATAAATTTGTCAATTTTGTGCGATAAAGCAGAAAATTGGGCTTGTAGCATCGCGACTGGATCAAGTTCAACTATACCTTTAACTGACGATGTGGTTGAGGATGATGGTTTTGCTACCGGCATATGTCCACGTTCCGCGGGCCACATACTGCTGTTGATTGCCATTTCCTCCAAAAGTTCTCTCGCTTGGGCTGATGTTTTCTTCATAAATAGCCCTCCCGACATAGCATCTAATGAACCCCTAGTTGTAGGATTTAGTCCATTGTAAAATGTTTGCATTAAAAGTTCAGTGGGTAATTGGTGGTGTGGGCAAAAACGTTGAAGTTCTTTAAGTGGCAAAAGTTACGGCTGGCATAGAAGTTAACCATTCTTTGGCTCTATCCTTCAAAGTGAAAGGAAAGAGACGAAGTTTGATTGCTTCTGTAGTCACATCTGGGATTTTAAAAGTGTCACAAATTTCTAGGAAATTTGTTAAATGGGTGTTAGGATTTTCGTTAGGTAACCCGTAAGATGTTACATTATTTTGCAACATATTAAGCAAAGCTGGCTTAATTTCAAATTGATTTGCGATGATTCTGGGTCTAACGATACTATTGGTTACACCGGCCACACCTGGTCTAGCGTATTCCATAAGTGTTGGTGGGTCTGCCATTTTTTCTGGCTCGGTATTTGTTTTTACTGGGGTCTTATTTTTATTTTTCTTGTTTTTCTTGTTCTTCCTAATGGTTTTCTCAATTTCTGGGTCTACAGGGTCTGGTACAATGCCTGAACTTCGAGAACTGCGCATGAACCTGAAATCTTGCACGAACCGAAACTACCTACAAAGCAGAATTTGATAAATAAATAAATTAGTAAATGAAAATTATTAAATTATAAAAGTTAAAATAAGTATGTTTAAACCTAGATTCGAAATAAAACACGAAAAATTTAAAATTTTGTCAAAAATTTTGGCGTTCCCCGGCAACGGCGCCAAAAACTTGTTGAGCGATTTCCGCAAGTGCACGGTATACGCTTGTAGTAATAAAAGATATCAAACCCACAGGGAACGCTTTTTAACTAAAACTTTATTTAATTCGGTTTTACTCTCGTGTTTAGGTTTAATAAAAGAAATACGTTTTAATTGATGGAATTGGTTTTGGTAAATTAGGATTAGATAGAAGGATTATATCGAGTTTAGAGAACAATTCCGTTTTGGAATTTTGATTACAAAACAGATACTTCCGTAATTGAAATAAAATAGAACTTATTTTCATAAAGCAAAGAAGGCAACTTTAACTTTGTGAGATTATGGACATGTAACAATATAGCGATATACTCAATTAAATGGCTTCGAACCATAGAAATCCCCCTGGTGTTGAGGTGATTCCTACCTTAATCAAACTAGTGTTTTATTTCTGATAAGCCGCGATCAGCGATCATGTCATCCATAAAAACTAAATCTGTTAAGTGTTCAACAAAGTTCTTATATGAATAAGATGGAATAGAACGTTTTAATAAAAACACCAATTTATCATTTTCAAAATCATTTTGTCAGAACAACATCAAAATAACAACAGTAAGAATGTATTGAATAAATAAGTATATCATTAATGAAATGTGAATTTTCATAAGTTAACAGAGAAGTAGAAACTTGGATAGCATTGCAACGAAAACTTTGAGATCCGGGTCGTCAATCTTTCTCTCAAACTCCGTAGGTTCGTCAAACCTCATGCGCTTCAGCCGTCAATTCTTCTCGCTGGATCTTCGGAATAGAGACTGATCTCGTCCACTATCAGAATGAAAACTAAACTAATACTGTGTTTATAACTAATCTAAATACAATTCGTGTACAACACGATTGTTTACAGAAATGAACTCTAACTTTCTGATTCTTTTCTGAATCAGAAACTCAACATAACAACTTTCTTCTCTAATTTCTCTAACTTTTCCAACCTCTCAATTTCTGAAATGGATCACTTATTTATAGTTGTTGAAGGGTTGTAAATGATGGGTCGTGTCTGCTGGTGAAGGGTTGCTTTTGTCCGAACGAACAGAAGCGTTTTTCTGATTTTAAACATGTGTTTTGTGTGCAGGGAGGTTCGCTGTCGTGACTGAGATTCTGAAAATCTCAGTCGCGACAGGGGGTATAGGGGCGAGTTTGAAACTTCATTTGCCCCGAGTTGGCCTCCGTAAGTCGCGACTGAGATTCTCAAAATCTCAGTCGCGACAGAGAGATGATTCCCTGTCTCTCGACTGCTTTTCGTCCTCCTCAAGCGTTCTTCTGACTGATATGCATTCTCGGTATGTTTTTAAAGTTTTTCCTCCATTTTAGCTCCGTTTTAGCTCCGTTTTCGCTCCTATTTGGATTTTACCAAATATTTAGGTACCTTGCATCAAAGAAGTAAATAAAGACGTAAAAGTATTCCAAATGAATATAATTAACACGATTTTAATGTAAATTTATCGTATTTATATAGGATATTTTAGGTATATTTTGGGCTTAACACACACACTTGTTCTTTTTCAACTAAAGAACACCTTAGATGATTACAAAACAATCAATCTAGCATTTACACGGAGAATAGAAAAGTTGGTGTAAGATCTTTTTGTATTTTTGAGTGCTTTCAGAATTTTCTCTCTTGTATTTTTCTTTTGATGCTTGAGCAATGATCCAAGGTTCTTGATTGTCCTTTTATAGAAGGAAATCTGTAGATTGGATCGTTTGAATTGTTTTAGCCGTTAACACCAAAACGGCTCTTTTGGGGGACAGATTCTGGTCAGCTTCAGTCTGTTCCGCCATTCCCTTCCTCTGTTTTCTTCAAGCGTCAGGTTTTGTCTTCTTGCATCGGACTTGTCTTTTTGTGCCATTTGTCTTTTACCAATAATCCATTTGACCCATGTTCCTTGGAATTAGTCTTCTTTGTATTTTCGAGACTTCAATTATTGGTGCAGAAGATTGGCAGACTTTGTCATTTAGTAAACGGATCCTTCATGCTGTCCCGACTGTCACTCAACTTCATTCGTTTTCTTCGAATGTTCAACTTTCATGCTGAGTTCCTTCTTAGTCAGCTCTGTTCTGTTTGTACAATTCTGAAGGGGTCTTCTAATTAATCAGCTTCATTCTGGCAACTTTGAAAGAAGCTTCTAATGCTAAGTTCTACTCCACTCAGCTTCTTATACTTTCATGCTGAGTTCCGTTTAACTCAGCTTTGACTTATGCTGGCTTCTGACCTGTCTTACTTTATATATATATTTTTGCACTCAATATTGAACAAACACATTAGTACAATTAAATCAAAGCATTTAAATTTAATTGCCTCTTAATCATGGATGATTTTGTCAAATCAAAATCTTGTGGAAAGGTGTTTCAACAATGTTTACTTGTGTTGGTTTGCGGAGAAACGATTAGAATCTTTTAGCGTCCAAACCTTTTGTTTTTCATCCAAACTTGTGAAATTGGGATCTATGAATGCCAAGTGAAGTAAATCGTGTTATTGTGTGAATTATTTATAGTGAGTATTCTAAAGTTTGTTTTGAGTCTAAGGCTTGCTTGAGGACAAGCAAGGTTCAAAGTGTGAGGAAGTTGTTATCTTGCATTTTAATAGAGTTTTTAATATATTTTAATTATAATAATCATACATGTTAAGATAGTTTTTAATATTTTTTTAATTGTTCCATATGTTTTTAGGTATTATTCGGGGAAAAAATGCAATTAAGGAATCATTACTCAAGTAAATAAAGTTGCAAAGTTAGAACTCCCTCTAATTGGTGACCTTGTAGCAATTGAAGAATGAAGAATCATGACTCTTTAAATAAATCTTTATTGTCATAAATTCCTCAAAAACTATCCAAGGAATGTTATGACTATTTTAATACTATTTAAAGAGTCTTTTGAATGCTCAAGAAGGAGTTACACTACTTAATGCTCTCTTTAATTCTATGAAAGTTAAAAAGTTACAAAGAAGAATTCAACTCTCCATTAATCTTCTTTTTAACTACATCAAAGTTAGGAAGTTAGAGCAAAGAATTCAATCATCCATTAATCTTCTCTTTAATGGCATTAAAGTTGGAAGTTATAAGGAATGCATGAAGGCATGTGCAACTATAAATACCTACATTGGAAAGCATGAAAGGAGACCTGGAACAAACATGGAACATGCCTCACCACATCTTTTTAGCTCTCTTTTAGACTTTTTGTAGTTTTCTTTTTATTCATTTTCGTTCTACCTTTGTAACTGATTCTAGTTCTATTTCAAAGTTTATTCTCCTTCATCTTTTCTTTTCTTTTATTTAATTATGTTTTCTAGTTTGTTTTCTATTAAATTTCTTGTTTTCTTTCCGTCTGTCATGAGCTAAGTCCTCCATAGCTAGAGCTATGGCAGATCCTAATCGAAGTAGATGATTTACTTGCAATCCAATTTCAAGTTCATAATTTATTAAATAGAGAATTAAACTATGGAGCTTAATTTCCTAGTTAGATATCTGATCAATATTTAGCTAAATTACAATTAATTATTTTGGTTGACCGACACTAAGATAATTAATGGAATTACATAGTTTAGACCTGTGTCTATGCGGTGCGGTTTTTCAGGGTTTAGTTTCACGACTTAACTTTGGGGTTATTTCAGAGAACTTAATGCTTTCATTATACCTTTATTCTTGACTGGGCCAAAGCTAGGATAATTGTATGTGAAATAGGATTAATCTTGACTAGACCAAAGCTTGGTTAATTACTTTAGGAAATAATCACCGTCTCTAGATTAAAACTTAAGAACTTGGATAGGATTGAGTGTGGATTATATACATTAGGTTAGGTGAAGCCTTGCTCTAGTGATTTACATCATATTTAAACTCAATTTATTTCCTTGCTTACTTCATTTAATTGTTTTAAATTATTAGTTTAATATCACAACCAATTCAAGTTTTGATTGCTTAGATAATAGAAATTCACAGAAATCAATAGATATAAACACAATCCTCGAGGGAACGATACTCTACTTATTCTTTATTACTTGATCACGATGGGGTGCACTTGCCCTTAGTTTTGCACGATACACATTTCGTCCATCAGTTCACCATCATCAGCTGGAGTTCAGCCAGCTTCACTATTGACTTTTGCTTGGGCTGTTGAGATGCAAAGGACGTCATGACACTCATTAAGTCTTTGAGACCCTTAATTTCGGTCAGCAGCTGAGTGACAGATGAGATATGTGTTGGCTCAACATAAACAAACCCAGCAGCATCGGCATGAGTTTGATGAATATCCTGAAGGAGAGTTTGAGCTGAGTCAATAATTTTCCTGCTAGACTCAAAAGCATGTAGGTAAGCATAGGATTCATCAATGTTTTGCTCAGGGGCCGAAATCTTATCAGCACCCGATGGAGGAGGTGTTTGGTGCTGGGAAGTGGAGGTGCCAGCTTGGTCAGCAGCTGCACTTTTATTCAGGTCAGCAGCAGGAACTGGCTGATTTTCATTCTGCTTTGTAGGAGTAGGAAGAGGTGGATCAGTAGAGATATTGACCTGCTCAGTGTCAGTCTGAAGTTGAGTAGATTTTGGAGGTTGAGGCAACTCAGAACTGTCGTGAGCAGGAGTTTCCTTTGCTAGCTCGTTTGGTTGAGCAGCATAGACTTCGAGCACTTGCTCAGTGGAAGGTTGAGCAGAAGTGTCGGTAGAAATTTGACCCTTAGGAACTGTGGGGTTGGCTTGTTCCTCAGCTCGAGAAACAGAGGTTTGTTTTTCCTTGATTTGGTCCGTAGTTGGTTCAACGACGTTGGTGAAGAACTGGAACTGAAGTCCGATCAAATCCGTGATTGGATCTCTGAGTGGGGAATCATCCAATAAATCGATGAGGTTGGGCTTTTGAGCTTTGCGTTTGAAACACTTGTCTGTGCTGTCCTTATGAGTTTTGGTTGGTGGAAAAGGATCAGCATGAATAGACTCAAGAGACTCAGAGGAGGAATTCAGGTCAGTATCAAGGCCTTCCACCACCTTGTCCTTCACTGGTGACTTAGCCGGGTTCTCAGCTTGCTCAGCATCAACTGGTTTACTTTGCTCAGCATGACCCATCACGTCAGCTTGAGGATGTCCCTCAGTGTCACCCAGTTCTTCCTCCTGACCAGAAAGAACTTTTTCCAGATCAATTTCTTGACTCCGCACGAAGTGTGATTCCTTAGTAATCACAAAGTCAAGTGGGTCAGCTTCAATCGGCTTCAACCCAAAAGTTTTCTTCCTCTTCAGGGGCTGATCAGGTGTCTCCTCACTTTCTTCCTCAAGCTCAACTTGCCTTTTCGGTTTCTCCGCTGACTTAGGTTCCCCTTGACCTTGCTCAGCAGCAGCTTTCTTCACACTAGAGATTATCCGAAGCTTCCTCGGAGCTGTGTTAATATCTTTGGAGGAGGATTGGTCAGCTTTCCTCTTTTTATCTTGCCTAGTGCGGTCAGTGGGTTCTTTGTCACCCATCACTTTATCCCCTTCTTCATTTTCATCAGCAGGTTCTCCTTCAACCATAGCACCCTTTCCTTTCTTGGGTTTTATCGGTTGGTTGTATGCTAAGCCGAATAGCACTGCGGCGGTGATTTCTGTACCCAAGATCTCAATCTCCTCTACCATACTGACCTTGTGATCTTGCAGTATCTTTATGATGAGAGAACCCATCCTGAGTGTCCCGGTACTGCGTTGGAAGGTGCCGATGAGAAATACGGACATGTTGAGCGGCTTATAGTTTAGCATGTGCCAGATGAAGCACTGCTCAAAGTTAGAGGCTGATGAGGAGGAGTTAACCTTGGGGAATAGGAAGTTGGTCAAGATATAATGGGCCATCTTTTGAGGTTGACCCATGCAGGTGCTGGCGATTTCGCCTTTATAATTCTTGGGTTTACAGAACTCAACTGGGTAGTCAATGCGTGTGTAGTCGTTCGTGGTCCTGAGTTCTGAACCTGCAGCCTTCAGCTTTAATAGTTTAGCGAGATAGGATGGAGTGATGGTAATGTCCTTGTTTTTTACCCTGGTCACTAAGTGGTCAACATCATCTTCGGCAACTCTGAGGTTCTTGTAGAACTCTCTTACCAATTGCGGGTAAGTGGTACCGGGGAGTTTGAAGAGTTTGGTCCAGCCATTTTTGGAGATCCATTCATAGAAAGGTATCTCAGTTTCTACGAAACCTTTGGAGAACCAACGGGAACGGAAGACTTTACATTTTTGCACACTCTTGAAGACTGGAAGAAAAACCCTTTCTTGGGGTTGCTTGTTCTTTTTCTCCTTCTTTCTAGACGGAGTTGCTTGGTCAGCTTTGGGGTTTTTGCTGGGAGTGCTGACCTTGGATTGGTCATGCTGACCTTGTCCTTGAGACTCAGTGGAAGTCTCTTCATAGTCCTGCTCAGCAGGAGACGGAGGGTTTAGGTCGGAGTGATTGTCATCGTAATCACGGCCGGAGTTGTTCTGGGAATCGTCAGACATGATGTTCTTGAGGATTCTTGAGAGAGTTTAGAAGATTTGGAATTTAAGAGAGAGAAATCGAATGCCAAAGATTTCAAGTGTAAAGAGAGTTTAGTGGGAAATCGTCCACTATTTATAGTCGTTTTGGGTTAATCTGATAGGTCGGAATGGCGGTTTCACCTCGAGTTGATCAATCGACCGTTATCTCTGGCATTTATGACACATTCGGCGCATATATTTTCTATTTATTACGCTTACATCATCCTAAGTGGCTACTTAATGCGCGTGCTAGCATTTATTATGCAAGTGGCTTCACTCAGTATCTAGAATACTAAACGTTTTTGAAGTTCTGAGTGCACAGTTTTACGTAAAAGGGATTTTAGCATGCTTAGTAACTCAGCTCATAGTAATCACTTAGTATGTGTGTTTACTCAACATAGAGTGATTTTATCTCATTCATATTAGCTCAGCATATCAAGCACTAATCACTCAGCATGTAATAATCACTCAGCATGTAATAATCCCTCAACATTCATTTAAGTGCAGAGATCTATTGAAGAGGATTAGACATACCGATAGCTTCCCTTAGTATGTTAAATTGCTCACGAGCCAAAGGCTTCGTAAAGATATCCGTAAGCTGTTCATCTGTTGGGACATAGGTCAGCTTGATCTCACCCTTGAGTACATGGTCTCTGATGAAGTGATGCCTAATGCTGACATGCTTCATTCTGCTGTGTTGGATTGGATTTTTGGACAAGTCAATGGCACTCTTGTTGTCGCATTTGACTTCGATTGTTTATGTTTGTACTCCATAATCCTCCAACTATTGCTTAATCCATAGGACTTGTGTCACACAGCTTCCAGCAGTAATGTACTCAGCTTCAGTTGTTGACAGGGCCACTAACGATTGCTTCTTGCTGAACCAAGACACCAGACAGCTTCCAAGGAAGTGACATCCTCCTGAACTACTCTTACGCTCTAGCTTATCTCATCCATAGTCAGTGTCAATGTATCCAATGAGTGTGAATTCATTTGTATTTGGATCCCATAAACCTGCATTAACTGAGCTCTACAAATATCTAAAAATTCTTTTCACAGCTATATAGTGAGATTCTCTGGGGTCAACTTGATATCTTGCGCAATAACATACTGAGTACTGAATGTCTGGCCTACTAGCAGTTAGATAAAGTAGAGAGCCAATCATACCTCGATATAACTTGCTGTCTACTGACTTACCTTTCTCGTCAGCGAAAAGCACAGTGTCAGTACCCATTGAGGTAGATATGGGCTTACATTCTTCCATATCGAATTTCTTCAATATTTCTTTGGCATACTTAGATTGACTAATGAAGATGCCATTCTTCCCTTGCTTAATTTGGAGTCCAAGGAAGAAGTTGAGTTCACCCATCATTGACATCTCGAACTCAGTTTGCATCTGTTTACTAAATTCCTTGCACATAGATTCATTAGTAGCACCAAAGATAATATCATCTACGTAAATTTGTGCCAGCAGGGTATCTTTACCTTTTTCCTTAATGAATAAGGTTGTGTCAGCTTTACCTCTGACATAGTTCCTGGTCAGCAGGAAACTGGTCAACCTTTCATACCAAGCACGTGGTGCTTGTTTCAGGCCGTATAGGGCCTTCTTGAGTTTATAAACGTGGTTTGGAAATTTTGGATCTTCCAACCCTGGAGCCTGACTAACATATACCTCTTCGTTTATAACTCCATTAAGAAATGCACTCTTAACATCCATTTGGAATAGTTTAAAGTTCATGAAGCTAGCATATGCACACAATATTCTTATAGCCTCTAACCTAGCTACGGGTGCAAAGGTCTCACCATAGTCAATGCCTTCTTGCTGACTGTAGCCCTGAGCTACAAGTCTGGCTTTGTTCCTGACTACATTACCTTGTTCATCTAGCTTATTTCGAAAGACCCATTTAGTTCCTATGGTCTTTTGATTCCTAGGTTTTGGCACTAAATCTCATACCTCATTTCTCTTGAATTGATCAAGCTCTTCTTGCATCGCATTGATCCAGAATTCGTCGTGCATAGCTTCGGTGAAGTTCTTTGGTTCATGAACTGAGACGAACACAACATTGTTGAGATATCTCCTGAGCTGATTTCTTGTCATCAGGCTGTTCTCAGCAGCATCAAGAATGGACTTCTCCGAGTGTCCTCTTGGGATTTTGATCTCTTTGGTTAATGTTGAGTTTTCAGGAGTAGGTGTTTCAACAATCTCTGCAGTTTTAGATTGGTCAGCAAAGGTAATTTCAGGTTCATTTTTACCTTTGGTAAGCCCGTGTGGTAATGACTCAGCGGCTCCATTTTGGTCAGCGGAAGCTGAGCATGGGTCATCTTCGGCAGACTGACTTGACTTACCTGCAGGGTCAGTTTCATCGAACTCAACATGTACAGACTCTTCTACGACCTGAGTTCGTTTATTGAACACCCTATATGTTTTACTGTTAGTTGAGTACCCTAGAAAGATCGCTTCGTCAGCTTTAGAGTCAAACTTGGTAAGGTTGTCTTTCGTATTGAGTATAAAACATTTACAACCAAAGGCACGAAAATATCCAATGTTGGGTTTTCGTCCTTTCCAAAAAGTTCGTAGGGGTTTTCTTAAGTATAGGTCTAACTAAAGCCCTATTGAGTATATAGCACGCTGTGTTGACAGCTTCACCCCATAAATACTTTGGAAGCCTATTCTCACTCAGCATTGTCCTAGCTATTTCAACTAAGGTTCTGTTCTTCCTCTCAACTACCCCATTTTGTTGAGGAGTTCTAGGAGCAGAAAAATTGTGGTCAATGCTGCTGACTTCACAGAATTCATCAAACTGTTGGTTTTTGAATTCTCCGCCATTATCACTTCGGATGTGGGCTAATTTTAAATCTTTGTCATTTTCAAGTTTTCTAATCAGTTTTGAAAACATCTCAAAAGCTTCATCCTTGCTACTCAGCAAGATGACCCAAGTATACCGAGAGAAATCATCTACAATGACCAAGGAAAATCTCTTACCGCCTAAGCTGAGTGGTTGGACAGGTCCGAAAAGATCCAAGTGTAGTAATTCCAATGGACGCTTGGTTGAGACAATGTTTTTACTTTGAAAAGACTTTTTGGTTTGTTTACCTTGCTGACAAGCATTGTATAATTGATCTTTCTCAAATCTAAGTTTGGGCAAACCCTCAACTAATTGCTTTCTTGCTAATTTGGCAAGGAGGTCCATGCTTACATGACCAAGTCTCCTATGCCATAACCAGGAATTATCTTCCTTTGACACTAAGCATATGTTTTTTGAAAACTTCTTTTCTAAACTCAACATGAAAACATTGTCAACACGAGGGGCAGTTAAAATCAATTCATTTGTTCTTCCCTCGAGTATCCGACACTCAGTGGCATCACATACAACCTTTCTACCGCTGTCACACAGCTGAGCCACGCTCAATAGGTTATATTTGAGACCACTGACTAAGGAGACTGACTCAATAGTAGGGTTTCCTCCGATAGTACCTGATCCTACTATCTTACCCTTTTTATTGTCTCCAAAGCTTACATTTCCACCTCGTTTATGCGCAAGTGTGATGAACTGAGTTTCATCACTATTCATATGCCTCGAGCATGCACTGTCAATGTACCATAGCTTTGACTTCTCCGCACACCTCAGGCTCACCTGCAATTTAAACTATTCATCTTTAGGTACCCAATTCTTTTTGGGTCCTCGTTGGTTAGCATAAACAGGTGAAACATCATGTTTTGCTTTGTGACGACATACATTTATGGTGTGGCCATCTTTACCACAAAAGTCACAAAAAATTACCCTTTGAGGGTATTTCCTCTTTTGGTCAGCACGATGGTGTTGAGCATACCAACACACATTTATAGTGTGTCCTCTTTTTCCACAACAGTCACACTGACTGTTCTGCTGAGTGTACTGTCTATGCTGACCAGTACCTTGATACTCAGCATTTGGATAGAACCTTTTCTTAGCCGATGTACTCAGCTGGTTCTGTATAGATGTGATGTCATTTCTCAGCTTCTTAGAGTCTGATTGGACTTCCGAGACAAACCGATGCATGATTTTTAGATTTTCATCTTGCCTGGTGTTGTCTTGAAGCAGATGTCGGAGGTCACTCGGTTTGACCTCTTTAATCTCATCACATCACCTGCTGAGTGCTCTTATTTTCTTATTACACTTTTTGGTCAGTGTATAGAGATCACTCAGGGCATTAACCCTTTCATTTCTGAGCAGAAGAAGAGATGTTACCTCATTGGAGTGTTCCTCTTGGTCAGATCCATCTGAGAGGTCAGCTTGCTCAGATCGGTATTGGTCAGCAGATTCGTCAGCTATGAAACATATGTTTGTTGACTCAGTGGCATCACTATCGCTCCATGTTGCCACCATTGCTTTTCTGCTACCTTTCTTTTCTTTCTTCACAGTGGGACAGATTGATTTAATGTGCCCAGTTTGATGGCATTCAAAGCAAGTGACAGGCTTCGAGCTGTCCTTCTTGTGTCTGTTGTCGCTGGACTCAGCTTTGTATTTATCCCTTCTTCTGAATGGCCTTTTGCTGTCCTTGTCATTCTTTCTGAACAGCTTCTTCATCTTTCTTGTGAACATGGCCATCTCCTCATCATCTGATGAGTCAGCTTCTGTTGAGTCAGCTTTCATGACAAGAGATTTTTGTTTCTTGGCTTCTGACTTTTCCTTAGCTTCAAAATTCTTCATGGAGATCTCGTGGGTCAGCAGAGATCCTATGAGCTCATCATATTTATATATGGTCAGGTCCTGAGCTTCTTCCACAGCTGTCTTCTTAGCTTGTCAGCTCTTGGGGAGACTCCTCAAGATTTTCTTCACCTGTTCTTCTTCTGTGAAGTTCTTGCCGAGTCTCTTAAGCTCATTTATGATATTGGTGAACCTTGAGTTCATATCAGAGATGTCTTTATTTTCATTCATCTCGAACAGCTCGTATAGTCTCATGTGTTGGTTCACCTTGGACTCATTGACCTTGCTTGTGCCTTCATAGGTCACCTCCAGCTTCTTCCATATTTCCTGTGCTGACTCACAACCTGAAATTTTGTTGTACTCTACAGCATCTAAAGCACAGTGAAGCATATTGATAGCCGAAGTATTATTTTGCAATTTTTTAAGGTCATCTTCTAACCACTCAGTTTCACTTTTAACAACTTTCTTGTTGTTTACCATTTTGTAAGGAACAAACGGGCCTTGGACTATTGCAAGCCATGCACTCATTTTTATTGCCTGAATAAAAATTTTCATCTTGTTCTTCCAAAATGTATAATTTGACCAAAGAACAAGGGAGGCCGACTAATAGATAATCCCTCAGGGAAGATTTGTGTTGTTTGATTTCCTAGAAGGAAACGGGTGCTGTTCTCAGCCATTTACAGGGATCAGCTCAAGATAGTTTTATCTTTGAGTAGTGAGCTACTGAGCGCTGATACCACTTGTTGGTCCCGTGTAATGTAATAGGATTAGTTCCAAGGGGGGGGGGGGGTTAGGAACTAATGTAAATTTTTCGCTTAATTATGCTGACTTAATTTAATTCTTTAAATAGCTTCACTCAGTTTTGGTCAGCAAGGCTGAGCGCGATGCAAGTCAGAGGCTGACTAGAACTGTTTCACTTGTGAGTTGGGAAATAACACTTAAGGTCAGCTTCCAACTAAGCACTCTGATTACTCAGCGTCGGTTTATACAAATTATATACAGAGTAATTTAAGCAAGCAACA
Source organism: Euphorbia lathyris (assembly GCF_963576675.1). Lineage (NCBI taxonomy): Eukaryota > Viridiplantae > Streptophyta > Magnoliopsida > Malpighiales > Euphorbiaceae > Euphorbia > Euphorbia lathyris. The sequence continues at coordinate 2,418,011 of NC_088914.1, forward strand.
CATACATACATATATATATATATATATATATCAATAGAAGGGTTAGAGATTACTCAGCAGTCTTATCCTGGTTCGGCCTCACCGCCTACGTCCAGTCCCCCAGAATCCTTCCGGGCTTTTTCAATCCACTACTGAGCTCTTTAAAGGTAGAGCACAAACTGTTTACAAAGCAATTGAGTATGCAAGAGTACCGTCCTCTATTCGTCTACTCATTCCTACTGAGCGCTATAACCGAACACTCAGATTTTCTCTACCGCTTAGTACTAAAACCGAGTACTCAACACCACTCTCTCAATCTTTACAATTGATACAAACTTGTTCTTTCTAGATGAAGAACACTTTAGATGAATACAAATTCACTCTAGACTTTTACACAGAGATTGGATTTGGGTGTAAGAAATTGCTTTTTCTAATTAGACAGCTTCTCTTTTGGATTTTCACTCTTGTGATGATTTTTTTTTTTGTCTGTACTTGCTTTTTCTTTTTGTAAATTGGCAAAGGATCCAAGTGATGAACTTGTCCTTTTATAGTAAAATCTGATGCTTCAATCATTTGAATTCAGACATATCCATTGAATTCAAACGGTCTTCTTGGGTCATTCATTGGCCAGCATACAGATTTATAGGCCAATCCTGTCGTCTGAAATTAGCAGTCGCCAGGCTTGCCAGTTTCATCTTTTTGCGCCAGGTTTCGTCTTCTAGCGTCAGGTTTGTCTTCTTGCAAAACGCCAGGTGATCCATGCGTCTCGAAAAGGTCTCTTGGCACAATTCTGAGGCTTCTGAATTGGTGCAGACCTTTATCGGGCTTTGTCTTCTAGTTAACGGATCATTGGTGCTGTCCTGATGAACACTCAGCTTGACTTAATTGACGTTGCCTTCGATCTTTATCTTTGACGAGGCTGAGTTACATTCTACTCAGCTTCTTCGGCCAGCTTCGTCTTCAAGCGTTTGTTCTGAAGAAGACTTTTCTTCTATGATGCTGAGTTGTGTTCTACTCAGCTTCTTCGGTCAGTTTCGTGTTCAAGCGTTTGTTCTAAAGAAGACTTTTCTTCTATGATGCTGAGTTGTGTTATACTCAGCTTCTGTGCCTCATGCTGACTTCATTCTGTCTTACTTTTTTATTTCTGTTCTCATTTATAAATATACTCAACATTGAACAAACACATTAGTACAATTAAATCAAAGCACTTAAATTTAATTGTCTTAATCATGGGATTAACTTAAATAATTTTGTCAAATCAAAATCATGTAGAAAGGTGTTTCAACACGGATCCCGTCCTTCACAAACCGATAGGTGTTCTTTCTTCCGGCATGGGTAGCGTCCCTATCAAATTGCCACGGACGTCCCAACAATAGGTGGCAAGCATCCATTTCCACAACGTCACAATAGACTTCATCCTGGTACTCCCCTATCTCAAGAGGTACCCTACACCTTTGAGGGACTTTCAGCTCTCCGACATTCTTGATCCAACCCACACTATACGGACTCGGATGTGCTTCGATAACCAACCTAAACCTCTTAGTCGCTGTGTCGCTAATGATGTTCTCTTGGATACCACTGTCAATAATCACGTTGCACTTCACCCATTGAACTAGACATCGGGTTCGAAACAATTGATGTCGTTGGTCTGTTTCCACTCTACTCGAGATCAAGAGTCTTCTCACCACATGTACGGCTTGCCCACCATCATACTCTCCCTCATATTCATCGTCAATCGGGTCACAATAAACATCCCCTTCATTATCGTACTCATCATCATCTTCATACCGCTCAACCATGTTGGCACTTCTCCTCTTGGGACACTCATTAGAACGGTGCCCTGGCTCATTGCATTAGAAACATTTGAATGGAGTCGGTCTCGCATAGGGGTTATTGCCCCTAGGGGGTTGTGTCGCCTTAAAAGGCCTCACATGTCCACTAGGTGCCTTTCCCGCACTTGGCGCCTTAGGATCGCTTGAGCTAGCAATACCCTTGCCCTTATCAATCCCCTTGGGAGCTCCTCTCCCTCCATAAGTACCTTCAGTCCCGGCTCTCTTATAGCCTTCACGTCCCCTCAAACTCAACTGTGCCTCGGCCTTCAATGCTAAATTACGGGCGTCTTGCACCCGGATCACCATTTGCGTCCCAATCCGGTCTTGGATGTTGTACCTCAATCCTTCAAGATACCTTGAAGTCTTTTGGCTTTCGGTTTCCGACAAGTTAGCCCTTGCCGAAAGCCGCAAGAACTCCGAGGTGTATTCGTGCACACTCCTTGCACCTTGTGGGCAATTCCGATAAGAACTGTAAATGTATTGCTCGTAGTCGGATGGTAGAAACCTCTCCCGCAACATCGATTTCATTCTAAGCCAAGATCTAATCGGCTCCCTTCCTCCTCTTTTTCTCCCTTCCTTCATATTATCCTACCAAACCGAAGCTCCCCCTTTCAATCGGTAAGCTACTAAACGGAATTTTCGATCCTCTGGTATCCCCGCATAATCAAAGAACCGTTCCACCTCTAACAACCAATCAAGGAAACCCTCTATGTCGAGTTCTCCCCCGAACGACGGTAAATCCACTTTTAACTTAAAAGCATCATCCTGCTCAAAATTACCTCCATATGCCCTTCTCAAATTCGGCTCTCTCTCTCATATCCGCCTCTTTCATCCCCTCGACCCCCATACGGATCATTCAACCCAACATTCTCTCTCTCATAACCACCTACAACATTATCATGCACAATATCTATATTCCCAGCATGCACATGCGGGGGACCAACAACATCATTCACATGCATGTCATTCCTATGCCTATCATTCAAAACATCATCATTCATCCTAATCCCCATATTTCTAGCAATCATAGGCATATCATAGTCATCAAATAAATCCCCATCACTATCATTATCCATATTTCTAATGACTACAGGATTGTTTCGCCTTACCTCTTGAACCCTAGGGCCCATTGGTAGTTGTGGTGCATGAGCCCTCCTAGGAGGTGGAGTGGGTTGTCGCTCAAGTTGAAGTCGGGGGTGCTCTTCTTGCTGCCGGTGGGGTTCTCCGGTTAGAAGAGCTTGAGTGTTGCGGTGTCCGATCTTTAGTTCTTCAAGGGCAAGAAGAATCTCTCGGGTGCTCGTGTCATACCTTTCCTCAAACCTTCTTAGAGACTCCGTTAGATGCTTCACGTTGCCTTCTAACATCTCAACTCTTTGTTCCGTGGATCCGGTGGCTTCGTTTGTGATACGTGGTTGAACCATTTTCGAGAAGAAGTCTCCGGGAAGGAAAATGACTCGGCTCTGATACCAACTGATGTAGATTGAAATCGACTGGAGGTTTTAATCGTAAACCAACAAAGATTACAAACTTCTCTAGCTAAACTAGAAGGTTGAGTAAACCCAAATGGATAAAATCCTTGCTCCAATGGAGGCTTCAAAATGCAATATTCATCAAAGTTGTGATACATTACAAAGAGGAGAGCTTAAATACTCTCCCAAATAAGAAGAGAAAATACCAAAAACCCATGAATAGGGTTTTAGGCACAACATGTGTATAGGGGTAGAATAGGAAAAGGGAAAGTCCATGGCAGTTTAGTATTAAGGGGTTGATGGCAAAACAGTAAATAAACATCAACAGAAATGGCCCCATATTGTTAAGAACTTGGAGGAGAAGTATTCTTCCAGCAGGGTACGCCCCGCGTGGGTCTTGGTGCGCCCCGCGTAACTCAGCTTTTGATCCTTGAGAGTCTTCATGGGTGATTTTATGCGTGGCGTTCCTGGAGTCACGCCCCGCGTATTGGAGCCTCTGATCCTGGTGACCATGGGTGATAAACTTCACGCGGAGCGTCTTCGGGACTACGCCCCGCATAGTTGAGCTCCTGGACTTGGTGTCCCTGTTGGTTGGGATCTACGCATGGCGTCCCAGACGTACGTCCCGCGTACTTGGCCTCCTGGGATGGTTTCTTCTCCAATGTCGAATCCACGCCCCGCGCGCCTAGACGTACGCCCCGCGTACTGGGTTGGTTCCCCCGGTTCTCATTGTTCTCGTCTCTTGGCTCCGGGCTCGGGCTTAGGGAAGGGATGCCCTCATCAGATGAGTTATACAATGTTTGTTTTAGAAATATATTAGGGAAATAAGAAATGGTATGAGTCTTATCCCTTAAATCTTATATCTAAAAAGAGGGTGGTATAAGGAGGTGTGATAAGTTCTTGCGATTTTAATAGGATAAAAAAGTTTATCTTATCCCTCAAATTAATGTTATCTAGTTTGAATAAGGTTTAAATAATAAAATGTATTATTTTATTCATATCTCTATCCCAAATACTAAACATTGAATAATAGTTCTCGACTATCATATTTTTATCCTTACCCCAACCATTTATCTTTATCTATATCTCAATCTTTATCATTATCCCTATGTCAATAGAATATCAAACGCTCCTTAGAGTTATTTCTAAAACAAATTGACAGTACAAAGTTTAGGTATAGAAGTCAAGTTAGTAAATACTCGCTACGTCCTATTGGTAAATAATTTATTAGTCTCCACCTTTTTATCAATTTCAACCCTCTAATCTGATTGTTTTTTTTAGACAGAAATAAGTATGTTACTCGTTATTTTCTATCTATTTATATAAAACCAAATATAACGGTTAAAAATCTAAAAAAAAATAGACAGAAATACCTAAAGGTTAAATAGTAACGGAATAGAAACCTTAATATGTTTTTATTTAAATAGGTTTTATTTAAAGGTTAAATAGTAACGGAATAGAAACCTTAATGTGTTTTTTCATATTTATCTTCATTCTATAATCCATAGCTTCTTAATTTAATGATTTTTTAGTTTGCAAAAATAGGTAAATATGGGTAAACAATAATGTTCACCTAGAACACGAAATTTAAATTTGTTAACGGTGGATCCTCTGAGGCAATACATATTTTTAAGAGAAATTTACACGTAAAATTACATATGAAAAACTACTTACAATTATATTAAATTATAATTTTAAAGTATATCAAACTAATAAAATTATTATTTTAAATTTATTTTATAAATTATAGTTAATAGATTAAAAGTAATATATTGTATAAGGTTTGGGATTTATGAATTTGAGTTTAAAATTTTTAAAATAGAATGTAAAAATATAATGAATTTGCTATATAAAAATAATAATAATATATTTAGAATTAAATTTAATAATCTGATTTAGTTATAATTTTATAGTTAATTTAACAAAACTTTTTTTAAATGTTTATTAAAAAAAAAGGCTAATTTGTATCTCACCCAAGCCTTGTAATAAAAAAAAAGGGAAATTTATATATAAATTCACATTTGAAAATTTATCTTTAATAATGTCATGTTCTAATTTTGATTTATGTCAAATTAGTAAAGTCTAGAATATATTTTTTAAAATTTATAATTCTATAATTTTTAAATTATAGTTAATTATAATATATAAAAAATAATGACACATTAAGAATTAAATTTAATTGTATGATTTTGTTGTAATTTACCAGCCCACGTCAAACAAAAACTGTTTTTTATGTTTATTTTTGAAACCCAACAACAAGATAACTATATATTTGACAAAATTAGAATAAAAATCTGAAAATGATAAAAGTAAAAAAAGATTATATAACTGTAAAATAAAAATCATAAGTGACTTTACATGTAATTTCCTCTAAAAAAATCATAATTTTCCCAACTTATTTTTAAATCCAACTTAGAATTTAGAACTAAGTAAAAAAATCATAATTAATTATAAAATTAAAATCAGATTATGTTATAAAAACATATTCTTATATCATAATTTATAAATTCTAAATCCTAATCCATAAATTTTAAACCCTAAAAAAATATATCTTATACCCTTTTATGAACTTATTTAGGCTAAGCTTGAGATTCGATTTTCAAGCCGAAGCCTGGAATAGGGCAAACACAGTTAAATTGATAGCATGCTAAGCTAGAAGTAGGCTAAACATTTTAAAGCGTAAGCCTGTAAAGTCCAGCACAATCCCGATCCATTAACAATTCTACCGATAGCAAGGAACAGATTCAAAAATACTAATTTGCACGAATAAAACACAAATGGAAGAAATGTAGATTGTAAAAAAGGACCCAAGAGATTTTCAAAGTATTAAAGATAACTTGAACTTGCTAATAACTCAAAAGTCTAAAATTCCATGCCTAGAAAACATTGGCAAATCACTCTAATCTGGTTTAAATGAAAGACAACATAATAAATGACAAAATACTACATGCTTTTCATGGCCATAAAACTCAAAACTCCTTCATTTGTTGCTTCACAGGTCTTGTACACTCAAACCTACAACAAAGAACACAAAACAGATGATTAAACAATGATCTAACTAACACAATAGAAACACATCCCTCAAACTCGATTAGATTCAGTGAAAAGCAATGCTTGATTCTCGGATTGATTAAATCCATGGTCCCCCAACTATCATGCATGGAAACCGAATTTTTATACAGACCCCTCACCATCTGACTTTTGTCACAAATGCTGTTCTTTTGGACTGAAATCAGTAAGCTAATGGTAGGAGATGCCAGATGGGTATGGGTACCACGTACGTGAAAATAAATAAATATGACAGAACAGACAACTTGTTTATATTTCTTGCATCCGTCATCCTCGAGTAAAAAAAAAAGTAGCTTAGATCCAGGTGACATCTACACCAAATGGATCTGCTAATTTCAGGTCAATAGGACTACATATGAAATAAAAGTCAAATTAGGAAGGGGTTTCTTGTTACAAAATATGGCAATTGCATTCCATTTCTGATAGTTGGAGAACAAATCCCTTCATTTTCAAGCACCCTCGTACTTGATTTTGTGTCAGAAGATACAAAAACATAACTAAATATGGCACAACTTGTATGTGCAGATCAAATTCATCTTCATAGAATTAGTTTATCTGGATCAATTCTTAATCTCAACAAGGAAACAGCATTGTGATATGAAAGTTGCAAAAATATATTAAAAAGAGAGAGTGGATACCTGGTGGGAGAGATTGCTTCAACTTATCAGCCTTCTCGGAATCAAATACACAGAGAGTGTAGAGGTATTTCGAGCAGCGAACCTTGAACTTCACCACATCCTTGCTCCTCTTGATCTTGACAGATCGAGCATCCTTTCTTCTTGCTGTGAGAAGAAAGTCCTTGATCTCATGAATTTGCTTCGGCTGTTGACGAGGAAAAAGAAAATTAGATGACATTACACAAAGTTGTCTTAAATGAATGAGATATAATACATGCTACACTATCCACAGAAGCTGAAAACAAAAAAAAAAAAAAAAAAAAAAGCATATTATTGTGATTACACATAAATTCAGTAAGCTAATTCCATAAGCAAACCAATCATTTTACCAAAACACCAATCAAAGTATTGTAGGTCATAATTTTCTAGCTTGTTTTAATGAAGGAAACCCATGAATGTGGAGCTCCTATTCTATGAGTCCATTTTACATGGAAAAGAAAAAGGATACGGAAACTGAAATGGAAATGGTAACGGACATTGAGAAACTAAATTTCTAAAAGACATAAGAAATGGAAACATGGGGGAAATGTATATTGTGACCTGAGAGATTTCGTACTTCATGAGAGATTCAGAAAAGTGAAAAGCTTTAAAAATAAAAGCTTCAGTGCAACATAGCTGAGTCTAATTACTAAAAAGAAGCTTGTTTAGATCAACAGATTCAAATCCTAACACGGGACCGAAGCAACAGAGATGTAACTCTTCAACAAATTAGACTTGCTCACCTATGTTGCACGGACACAAACACAAACACAGGAATCATTATTTCTAACACTTAACCTTTATAAGATAGCCTTCAAATGAAAACAGACACCAACACGAAAGAGACACCGACCAGAAACACTACTAAAGAGAAGTGTTGTGTAAGTGTAACATAGTTGCTCACAGAATCTTAACTCCACAAAGATACAAACTTCATAGAAACAGAAACAAAGACTTCATCACATCTCAACACGATTCAACCAGTCTTCATCTAAAATCTCCAATTCAGATTCAAAAAAACTGACTCGCTCACAGAATCTCAACGCCTCAAAGACGCAAATCTTAAGGGAAAACAAAGACTATCACATCTCAACACGATTCAACCAGTCTCCATCTAAAACCCCCAATCCAAAAGTGGTAACAAATTCTCTCGCATACATATTAACAAAACTAAACAGCAACGATTTCTCACTAATATAACATCATTATCATTGTTATTAGTGTATTAAAATAGTGTTTACCATCAACGATTAAGATCATACCACAGAAGAAACAGCTGAAAAACATCATTAGCTCGGATATAATGATGAAGAAGAAGAAGCAATTTCACTACGGAATTACAGCAATCATACGAAAATAAACTATAACACAGAAGCAGGGAGATCGAGAAACATTTACCATTTTTCTTCAATTGAAGCTCTGTTTGTTAAGCCGATAAGCAGAGCCGTCTGTGAAGACACTGAGCATTGTTTGTTTATATAAACCCTAATTTTAGGTTTTCTATATTTCCGTAAATACCCTCAACAGTTTTTCTCATATGGGTTTTAGGCCCACATCATTGTATGCTTATATTTCTTGGCCTCATAAGGCCCAATTTATGATGAATCGAAGTTCTAAAAAAAATCATACTCTATTTTATAAAGGCTTAATGCATCATTTGCCTTCCGAACTTATCCAAAAATGTTGATTGGCCTCCTGAACTTTTAAAGTATTCCCATAACTCCCTCAACTTGTATAAAATATTCAGCTAGTCTTTGAACTTGCGCAAAATGTAATGACTTTGATCACCCGGTTGAAAAAAAATAAATTAAATACGGAAAATGTATTGCACGAGTCTTAAAAAAGTAAAACGATCAAAATCGGGATATGCAGTTCTAATATTAGAGAAGACAAATTGTATAGTTGAACAAGTAATAACTTCATCTTTAATTTATTTTTGAATTATGTAATAGCATTCTAAGATGCGTGGAATACATCTTCCACATTTAACTTATTTTTTTGCAACCGAGCGATCAATTGATTACATTTTATGCAAGTCCAGGAAGCTAACTGAATATTTTATACAAGTTCATGGGGTTATTAGGAACACTTTAAAAATTTAAGGGACCAATCAAACTTTTTGAACAAGTTCATGGCAAATGGCAAATAATGTATTAAGCCTTCTATAAAAGATGTTGAATTTCATTATCTTTTAATAAAATTATTGGAATTAAAATTTAATTTTAATAGAGTAATTCAATTTGTGTAAAAATACTCATTAAAATGTTAACCTAACACAGAAAATAATTGAGGATATGTAAATTAATCGCTAGACATGTTCAAGAGCCCGCTCGCCCGCTCAGTATGTCCAAACACATCTTTCATGGGTTGAGTTTTGACATGTATATTTGAGAATTGACTCGATCCAGGTGAACTCACTCAAATCACACATAAAATGGACTGAGCTTGAAATTTGGCTTAAAAGCCCGAACTCAACTATAGGTCTAGTCCACTTTTATATTATAGGGATAAGGTGCAAAAATATCTCTAACGTTTAGAGCCACGAGAAAATTTACTCTTAACATCTAAAATGATATAATTTTACCCACAACTTTGGCAGTCAAGAGCAGTTTTACACCTAAAATTGGCAAGTTGGATCAATTTTAGACATTATTATAAAATACATATATTTTGTTCTTTATTCTGCACCAATTGCATATTAATAGATGTTATTTTTATAAATCCAACGTCGGCCCAAAATATAGGCGAGATTTAATGGTTATGACCGAGCTGGGTCTAAGGATAATTTTTCTTGTCCAAGCCCGGCATAGGGGAGACGGGCCGGATGTCATGTGGCTAGATCTAAGCTGGCACGCTCACACCATGAAAAACTCGTTTAGTTAAAGCTCGTTTATCCACCTCACAAAGAGCTTGCTTAGTTAAGGTATTATCACCCACTCTCGCAAGGTATTTACTTAGTTTAGGCTCTGATACCAAATGTCACGGGGTCAGGTCTAAGTCAGGCCAAAACCTAGAGTGGCGCCTCAACATTTTCCAAGTCTCGGCCAGCCAACTCCTACCGAAAGGGTCTATCCCCTTTAAGCGTCCTATCAATGCATATGTCGGTATTTCGTCCAGAGAGTCTCCTTGTGAATAAACCTCACCCTAGAATGGGCACGTACTATAGGCTCTTGGCGGCCCTATAGTGTCCATAGAGTTCCCCTCTATGGAGATATCTGCCTCTCTTCACGAAGGACGTATGCCCTCTCATGTCCCTAGTGGACGATAGTGGAACGCTTAAACCAGTTCCGACTATTGATCTGGGGGTGATAGTGATCCAATGCCAGGATAATCGATGTCTCCTATAGTATTGCTTATACCAACTCGACCCTGTCCCCTATAGTATTGCTTATACCAACTCGGCATCTACTACTAGCGTACCCCATTCGCCACTTAATATCGAAACCTTCTCGTAACTTTGCCAATGCTTAGGGTTGAGTTTGTCTATGGTTAAACTTCCCCTTACATCTCTAGTTATTTTGGTCAAGTAAAACCAAAATATTATGTAATTAGTTTTCTATTTTGAAGGAGAAATTTTCATTTGAAACCCAAAGGCATGTTTCAAGGATAAAAGACAATCATTTAGGTCTCGTGTGCTAAGATTTAATAATGGTTATTATGTTGAAGGTTGATTATCATGTTTTTCTGTTGCATGTTAATTTTATTGCAAATGAGTAAACCATAAGTTAAATTTTATTCTAACAACTCTTGTAATCTCCATTATATAGAAAAATGGTTTGAATTTCCATTACATCCATAGTATGTAATCCTAATTCATACTTTCAAAGCTCCATCTAACCTGTCATTTGTCAAATCTCACATTGCATCCTTATAAAAAAAATGCAAACAGTAGAAAAACATGAAAAATTGAAAACAAGAAAAAAAAACACAAAAATTGAAAAAAAAAAGAAATTGGAAAAAGAAGAAAATAAAAAAAGACGGTGAAAAATGTTGAAAATTGAAACTAAAAAAACGAGAAAAATATATAAAAAAAGTATGAAAACTCGAGAGCATGAGATATTAACGAACCAATACTGATTCTACTTAAGTTCGGATTCTTGTTCGGCTCGTTTATGTTGGTCCCGTGTGATTAGTTCCAAGGGAAGGTTAGGAACTAATATAACTTTTTCGCTTAATTAAGCTGACATAATCAATTTTTTGAATTACTTAACTCAGTTTTGGTCAGCACGGCCGAGAGATGTAAAACAGCTTTAGTCAGAGACTGACTAGAACCGTTTTACTTATGAGTTGGGAATTAACACTTAAGGTCGACTTCCAACTCAGCACTCTGATTGCTCAGTGTCAGCTTATACAATTTATATTCTGAGTAAATTAAGCAAACAGCACGTACATATATATTGAGAGAAAGGGTTAGAAATTACTCAGCAGATTTATCCTGGTTCGGCCTCACTGCCTACGTCCAGTCCCCAGAGTCCTTCCGGGCTTTTTCAATCCAATACTGAGCTCTTTAAAGGTAGAGCACAAACCGTTTACAAAACAGTTGATTATGCAAGAGTACCTTCCTCTATTCGTCTACTCAACCCTACTGAATGCTATAACCGAACACTCAGATTTTCTCTACCGCTGAGTACTAAAACCGAGTACTCAACACCACTCTCTCAATCTTTTACAATTGATACAAATCTGTTCTTTCTAGATGAAGAACACTTTAGATGAATACAAATTCAATCTAGCTTTTACACAGAGATAGAAATTTGGTGTAAGATCTTCTATTATGTTTGAATGTGCTTTGTATGTATGCTCTTTTCTTTTTGTATTTCGGCAAAGGATCCAAGAGTTGCACTTGTCCTTTTATAGTGAAATCTGATGGCTTAATCATTTGAATTCGGATCTATCCGTTGAAATCCAAACGGCTCATTGCATCATTTACTGGTCAGCATACAGATGTTGCAGGCCAATCCTATCGTCTGAAATTAGCAGGCGTCAGGTTCGTCTTCTAGCGCCAGTTTCGTCTTTTAGCCAACGGCCAGTTGACCCATGCATCTCGAAACTGTCTTCGTGCGTAATTCCAAAGCTTCTGTATTGGTGCAGATAGTTGTCGGATCTTGTCTTTTTGCAAACGGATCATTCGCGCTGTCCTGACGAGCACTTAGCTTGCACTTATAGACGTTGCCTTTGATCTTTTATCTTTGGCCAGGCTGAGTCATGTTCCACTCAGTTTCTTTGATCAACTTCGTCTTCAAGCGTTGATTTTGAGGAAGGCCTTTTCTTCTATTAAGCTGAGTTGTGTTCTACTCAGCTTCTTTGGTCAGCTTCATCTTCAAGCGTTTGTTATGAAAACGACTTTTCTTCTATTATGTTGAGTCGTGTTTTACTCAGCTTCTGTGCCTCATGCTAACTTCATTCTGTCGTACTTTTTATTTCTGTTTACTTAAAATTGTACTCAACATTGAACAAACACATTAGTACAATTAAATCAAAGCACTTAAATTTAATTGCCCCTTAATCATAGATTAACTTAAATAATTTTGTCAAATCAAAATCATGTGGAAAGGTGTTTCAACAGTTTACACCCGTAGCAAGGATCAAACATTGAACCATAATTCTAATACCATGTAAACAAAGATACAATTCATCCCAAAAATAATGAACATTAAAATTTAGCATCAATCTAGTATCTTCAGTATCCGCTATATAGGCCATGTTTGGTAAATAGCGGTTAGTTGATTACATTAACTATTAGCTGATTATCTTTTTTGTTAGTTGATTTGACTAGCTGATTGTGTAAACTTGTTTGGTAAAACTTAGTTGATTGTTAATAGTTATTTATATAAAATCACAAATAAGGACATGATAAAGTCTTTATTTGGAGTTAAAGGGTAGTAATTAGGAGTAAAAATATCATTCAAAAGAGATGGAGCAATAGATTAATTGAAAAAGATCCTAAAATCAAAATTTTCAAAATTAGCTTTTTGGACCTAATAAGTTCTTTTAAACATCTATTTACCAAACATTTCTATTAGAGGTTTGACTAGTCAAAACCTCTAAAATAGTTCAAACTTCTAATTTTACCCAAGAAAAAAAACTCATTGTTAAACCCCTAAAACCTTTAATTTTTATTACATCTCGTTGGACGTGAAGAAGTATTGGGAATACCTAATATATATATTATTATTTTATTTTTTCATTAATTATTATTAGCTTTTCATCACAATTTACTGCTCAAATAAGATTACGATACAAAAAAGTCTTGGCTTTGAGCCTTTAACTAGAAAATTAGGTTCCATAACAAAATACATTATTTGAGCTCTCCGACCACGAATAGCACCTACTTTTTTGTAGTCCCATACGCTACTTATTCTTATTATGTGCATTTATAACGAATTTAGTTAAAACTCGATAAAAGTTCGGCTCGAGATATTAACGAACCAATACCGATCCTACCTAAGTTCGGACTTGGCTCTGCTCGTTTACACTCTTAACAATGATCCAACATTGAACCATAATTCTAATATCATATAAACAAAGATTCAACGCATCCAAAAATAATAATATTAAAGTTTATCATCAATTAGTATTTTTAGGATCTGTGGCTAAACATATAAACTAACTTATGAATAATTAGTATAATTAAATAAATAAATACATCAAAATTCAAAGTTCTTATATTAAGTACCGGATCTTTCATGTCACTCGGAGGACTTCCAATTCACATTTGGACATGTATATTGTGACCCCACATAATAATTAAATAATGGAGCCTCTTATAATATGTATGGGTCCATGTTACACGTGTCAAAATATGTATGGAATGTCCTTCATTTGACATGGAGAACCGAATGCTTCTAATAATTTACCCAAAATTCATGTATTTGAAACCCTAGTCCTCTTTTAATATTGCTATTCTTCTCTCTCAAGATTCTTTCATCCAAAATCTTTTCTTTCTCCTCTAAATAATCCAAAATCTCCATTAATGATTCCTCCGGCAAATAATCAAGCTCCTCGTACCAAGTTTCATACATCAATTTCCCTTTATTCTTCCCGTCTCCTCCGCCGGAATTAAGGTTTCTATTTTCGATAAAAAATGACATCGTGTCGGATGCATTTGTTGTTTTTCTCAAGTATTGCCTGAGTATTTAATCGATTTTTTTTATCTCTCTGGCCATGTCTCGATCTCACTATAATCCAACACAGATTAGATTAGGATTGTTAATGAACCTTGGTAGTTCACAAACTATTCGACCTCGACTCAATCAAAGCATGGTCAAAGCTGCGCTTGATAGGGCTCGACTCGAGTTCAGGATTGCATGAGCTTCTTTATGTTCGGCTCAAAAGCTCGCGAATAGACTCGATTAATTGAATTACTATATTTATTTTATTAATTTTTTATTACATCTGGTTGGGCGTGAAACATTGGAAATATTTAATATATATTTCATTGTTTAGATATTTCTTTCATTAATTATTATTAGTTCATCATCACAATTAACAACTTAAATAAGATTTCACTCATCAAATTAATAACACAAAAAAAGCTTTGGCCGTTAGACTTTTAACTAATAAAGAACAAAATATATTACGTTTGTGCTTTTCAAACACGAATATCATCTACTATCCTTGAATTTCGGCTATACCATTTGGACCATTTTTTTTGGTCTCCTACACTACTTATTCATATTGTGTATTTATAATGAATTTAGTTAAAACTTAATAATAACCCGACTCGGTTAAAACTCAGCTTTGAGATATTAGCGAACCAATACCAATCCTACCTAAGTTCGGACCCAGCTCAATTCGTTTAAACCCTTAGCAAGATCCAACATTGAACCATTACTGCAACCACATAAACAAAGATACAACTCATTCCAAAAAACTAATGAACATGAAAATTCACTATGAATCTAGTATCTCGAGGATCCGCAGCTAAACATATAAATTAACCTTATGAATAATTATAATAAAATAAATAAATACATCAAAGGTCATGTATTTGAACCCCTAAATCCTCTTTTAATATTGCTATTCTTCTCTCTCAAGATCCTTTCATCCAAACTCTTTTCTTTCTCCTCTAAATACTCCAAAATCTCCATCAATGATTCCTCCGGCAATCAAGCTGCTCATACCAAGTTTCATACATCAATTTCCCCTTATTCTTCCCATCTCCGCCACAGGAGTTAGGGTTTCTATTTTCGATCGGAAACGACGTCGTGTCGGCCGCATTTTTTGTTTTTCTCAGGTATTGCCTGATAATTTCTTCGATTTCTTGTCTCTCCTCCGGCCATGTCTCGACTTTGCCGTCCGATTCAACGCAGATTAGACCCACCGGAACTCCGCAGAGAATCGATAGCTCCTCCGCTTTCTTCTTTAGGGTTTTCCTCCTCTTGTTGTACGTGGGTTTTTTTGAAATTGGGGAAGATGAAGATGACGAAGTGTCGTTTTGATTCATGGTGTCGTTTGGTTAAGTTGTAGGAAGATGAAGTAATTAGGGGTTTATATAGATTGGAAAATAAGGTTTTCCTAGGATTAGGATATTCTTGGGGTTTAAGGAAACATTAAATAATATAATATAAATAAAAATATTTATACGCATTAATTAATTAAATAATTTATTATCAGATAATAGTAACAAATTTAATTAATATTTTTTTTTATGGAAATTTCTATCGTGTAACAGTTAGAATTATAATTAGAATAGAGTTATTAATAAAATCATATGGTTTGACGTTTTCACGATTTGGTTCAGTGGTATTTTTTTGGAGCAAAAATAATTCCGTTGTTGGCATAAAATAATGTGCTGATATCAAAATATTTTACGGCTGTGCAAAATAATAGTTTTTAAGTATCAAAATAGATTTTAAGTATCAAAATGTAAACATGATAAAATTCAAGTATAAAAAATATATTATATTTTTAAAGCTGATTTAATTTTGGGTTAATTTGATATTTCCAACCAACTTTAAGGACTGGGTTGATGCGTAAAGATTAATTTGACTAAATTGATCCTCCATGCCAACTTTAAAAGCTAATTTGAAGCTTTATTTCTTAAAAATTCACCGCAAAATCTTAATATAAATTTGTTTCTTTAAATATGTTTGATTTTTACTGGACGAAACCTAGCTAAATTTATTTAATCCACATACCCTGGTATGATCTGTCTAACATGATTTATCATTTTTTTACACGATTTATCATTTTTAGAGCATTTATATCATATACAATCACATAAAATATATAAATAATATAACCCGGATTTAGAAGTGACAAAATAACACAATTTATAAAAACAACTCTAAGAAACAAAACACTTATTGATGAACTTGTCCAATTACAGTTGACATGATTATCACATGTAACATATAAATAACATAAAACGATACCCGATAGTTTCAGATTCCACGGCAGAGTCGCTTATTTTGTTGTGTCGATGAACTTGTCCTATGAGTGATATTTTTCAATGCCTTTAAAACCTCCTTGGAAGCTTGTTTCTTAGCTGTTTCCTTATCTGTAGCTTCGGATATGTGTGTAATTAAACACTCTTCCAAATGCTTCAACCTCCACGGCTACGCTGCTTGTGCCACTATTGTTCCGATAAAACGATATTTTTTTATTAAACTGAACTCAATGCTACTAAACTGAACGCTAAACAGAATACTGAATAAATATAATTATAATAAATAATAAATAATGATGAATTATATATAAATATTACTAACTTATAAATTATATATATTATAATAAATTATGTATAAATAAATTATAATTATAATAAATAATGATAAATTACTGAACTGATACTGAAATTAAGTCACAAAGAATATGGCCTAATTCGGTTAGCTCTTTCGTAGGATGAAGCACAAGTGTTTCTGGAGTAACCAAAGGCTCCAAAAGTCGCCTTATGCTCTTGAACACGTCTTTGTTGTATCCCGAATCAACAAAAATAGCACCCGCGAGTGATTCAATTACATCTCCAAGTACCTGTCCGAACATAAAATTAATGTAGTTTTATCGATTGAATGATCGAACGAACAAAAATTTGTTACAATCGTGACTTACCTTAGGGAACGATATTTTCGAATTGCAACCGATATGTTCCAAATTAGTAGTTGTCAAGGCAATATCCTTCTGAAGCTTTTGTGACACGTGAAGGATATGCTTATGCAAGCCTTTCCGAAAGGCGCATTGAGCATAGCAGTCATTATTTACAGATGCAGATCTGAGATCTGTTAACAATCCGGGTTATAGCCCCGGATACTTCTCATACAAGTAAGCTGTGATTAGGTAGTCTAGTACTGAGTCTCCGAGAAATTCAAGTCGCTGATAGCATCTTGGAATCTCAGCAACCATGTACGAACCATGAGTGAATGCTTCCAATAACAAAGAAAGGTCCCGAACGAGTAGTTCAACAGCATCCTATGCATCGGACATTGCGCTGTTTTCACTTGGAATTTCCGTTCCTATGGTATATTGAGAAACTCTACCTTTATACCTATCCAGTTCACAAATATTAATCCAGCTGTTGAACGGGCATGAAATACGGGGTTGATAGTGAGATATATGGCACCTACATTGTCACACCACAGTTGAACGGGTCGTGGAATCTGAAACTGTAACTCCCGAAGTAGAGATTGAATCCAAAGTAGTTCGGCTGTGGCATTTGCAACGACTTTATACTCACTCTCTGTGGATGATCGAGCAATTGTAGGTTGCTTTCGTGTATGCCAAGAAATAAGACTATTGCCAAGAAAAACGCAAAATGCCCCCGTGGACCGTCTATCATCCGGGCAGCCACCCCAGTCACTGTCAGAATAGCAATGCATATTCCGAATTGGTTGAGAGGAGAAGGAGATCCCATGTGTGCGAGAACCATGTATGTAACGAAGAACTCGTTTTACTGCTTTCCAATGTTCATCCGTTGGACAATGTAGAAACTGACAGAGTTTATTGACTGAAAACGCAATGTCTGGGCGAGTAAATATGAGGTATTGAAGTGCACCAACCACACTTCTATATTCATTCCCAGACGCAAGTGTCGAGCCATGCTCTCGAGATAGATTTGGTGTTGTAGCCATGGGAGTGGAGCATGGTTTGCAATCTGTCATTTTTACTCTTTCAAGAATATCCCCCGCATATTTGGACTGAGATAGATGAATGCCTTGAGAAGTATAAGTAATTTCTAGACCAAGAAAGTAAGATGCCTTACCAAGGTTTCGAATAGGAAACTCGGCTTCAATGGCAGAAATGGTTTGTTGGATGAGCTCTGGACTGGTTCCTGTGACTAATATGTCATCAACATAACAAAGAATGTAGAGCTTATCAGAGGGTGTATGGCGAATAAACAAAGAGTTGTCCGCCTGAGACATGCAGAAACCCAATTTGCACAAAAATTGTTTTAGCCGAATGAACCATTCCCGTGGAGCTTGTTTCAGTCCGTAAAGCGATTTTTGAAGTAGACAGACATGGTGAGGGTGTTCTTTGTCTTGGAAACCTTGTGGTTGTTCCATGTAAATGGTTTCAGTGAGATTTCCATGTAGAAATGCATTGGAAACGTCCAGCTGATTGATGTTCCATTTATGAGCAGCAACAAGAGAGAAGATGATTCTGATTGTCGTAGCTTTTACAACCGGGCTAAATGTTTCTTTGTAATCAAGCCTAGACTGTTGGGTGAAGCCACGTGCTACCAAGCGAGCTTTGTATCGTTCAATAGAGCCATCTGCATGTTTCTTAGTACGAAACAACCATCTACAAGTGATTATGTTCCGATTTGAGGGACGAGGAACCAGAGACCACGTGTTATTATCCATAAGAGCCTTGAGTTCAAGTGACATAGCATCCCTCCATTGTTTACTTTTGATGGCCTTGGAAAAACAACTAGGATCAGCAGAAGAGTCTTCCTTTGTGGAGGAGAGAGCCAAGAATTTACCAAGGGATTGCATTGTGGAACGTCGAAGGTGCATAGAGTGTTGACGAGTAGAATGAGGGTCTGAGGCCAGCAAAATTGGTTCCAGCGAAGAGGAAGTAGAAGAGTGTGTTTTAGAATGAGAAGAAGAATAAGTGGGCGAAGTGAAAGGAGTGGTCTTGGGAGTTGAAAGAAGGATGGGTCCCACGTTATTGGAAGAAGAATGAGTGGAAAGAGGGTGTTGATTGTGTGGTTTATTGTGAGAGTAATTAATCAAAGGCATTTTGACTTGGGGAATAGTGGGAGAAATCGGATTAATTGTAGGATTATTTTGAACAACTGTACCAGTAAAGTGAGGGATAGTGTGAGACATATTATTTAAGTCAGAATCAGAGAGAGAAGGAGATTTACCAGGATACGGTCCAAGCAGAGATGATGGCGAGGCAATGGTTGAAGAGGATCCCACAGCAGATGAGGCTTTGTCAAACGGAAAAATTTCATCACGAAATGTGACGTGCTTACAAATATAAATACGACCAGATGCAATGTCCAAACAGAGATACCCATTATGATTTGGGGAATCTCCCAGATAGACACAAAGACGAGAGCGAAAATCAAACTTGTGCCGATTGTAAGGACGAAGAACAGGAAAAATGCCACATCCAAAAATGCGTAATTGACTGAAATCGGGATTTTTTTGAAACGCTTTAAAGAAAGGAGAGACAGATTTAAGCACACGTGTTGGAAGATAATTGATTAATCGAACACTATGACTCATGGCATAATTCCAATATTTCAAAGGGATAGACACATGGGCCATTAATGTTAAGCTTGTGTCAACAACATGTCGAATTTTACGTTCTGATATACCATTTTGTTCATGTGTGTGAGGACAAGCCAATTTATGCAAAATACCATGTTGAGCAAGAAAGGGTCTCAATTTTTGAAATTCACCACCAAAGTCAGAATAGAAATTTTTTACTCTAGCAGAATATTGGCATACAATCATGGCATGAAATTGAAAAAAGATGGAGGCAACATCACTTTTATTCTTGATAAAAAATATCCAACTGAACCTAGTGAATTCATCAATAAATATAACGAAATAACGATGTCCAAAAATTGAATTAACTGGGGCAGGTCCCCAAACATCAGAATGAATAGACTCAAACATAAAAGTACTAGAACGAATAACTGAAGGTAAATTGAACTTAGAAAGCTTGCCCTGAGGACATGAACAACACATGGAAGTATCCTTGGATGATGAAAGCTTGTTCTCAGTGATGACCTGATTGACTGTGCGGGAGTGACAGTGACCGAGACGGGCATGCCACTGTGAGTGTGGGATCTTTTCACCAACCAAAGCCTGCTTCAATGTACTGGGGAGGATGTACAATCCATCTCTACTCGGGCCGCGCAAGAGGATTTCCTTGCTGACCTGATCCTTAATCAAAAAATAAGAGGGCCAAAATTCAAAATAACATGAGTTGTCACGTGTGAATTGTTGCACAGAGAGTAAAGATTTTGTGAGTTTAGGAACTAATAGAACATCTTTAAGTCTAAAGTTATGAACATGAGAAGGCCCTGAGTGAGAGATTGGCAAACCTTGACCATTACCAAATTGAATAGTGTCATATCCCCTATATGGGACCATTTGCTGGACATTCTGAGCATTGTTCGTCATATGGTGTGTGGCCCCAGTATCCGGATACCAGGGCTGATCAGTATTATCAAATTCAGAGTCATAGGGTTCTTGAATCCATGTCATATTGGCTTGTGGATGGTATGGTCTTGGGGGGCGGCGCCACCCATGGGAGGGACGCGGAACAGCAGCATTGAGCATCGACCCCTGATTCTGACGTTTAGATGTGCAACGATCTGCCCAGTGACGTGTGTCACCACACAGAAAACAGCTACCTCGCTTCTTCTTGCCTTTTTGATGAGGAGTGGGACCTTCAGAGGATTTGGATGAAATATTCGCCATTGGAACAGGATCCGCACTTCTCAACAACAACTCATGACGTACTAACTCATCATAAACTTCATACCATTCCACAGGAGAGCCACGCCGAACATTGAGTGCTGTAAGAACACCATGATATTCACTGCCAAGATGTTTGAACATAGTTGCAATGATTTGAGTGATACTGGGTGGTGTGCCCGCAGCAGTGAGTTCATCGGAGAGAATCTTTATTTTCTGAAGGTAGACAGTCATTGGCAAATCATTCTTTTTTAAATCATTCAGTTCAATCGTCAGCTGAACTCTTCTATTCTCGGAAACTTTTCCATAGGTGTGTTCCAGGGCAAACCACACCGAGCTAGCAGATACAAGGTTTGTGATTGTGGGAATAACCTCTTCAGAGAGTGACATTAAAACGGTGGCTCGGGTAAGGTGGTCACGCTGTTGCCACTGATGATAGGCTGGATTGTAGATAAAGTTATCAGGCACATTGAGGTCTAGTCCCATTGCACGCGGCACGAACTTGGCGGGCGGTGGAGAGGTGCCCAAGCAGTGTTCATCATAAGTGCCCATAGCCTGAAGGGTAGCAACAACATATTCTTTCCACAAGCGATAGTTGGTGGCGTTAAGTTTGATAGAAAATTGAGGAATATGTGTTGAAGGGGTAGAGACAGGGTATGGAGTAGATAAAGAATCTGTGTAGTGAGTGGTTGGAGAGACAAAGTAATTTGGGCGAGGGTGAGCCTGAGTCGGGGTGAGAGAAAAATTACCATGAACGGCAGACTCTGTTATGGGACGAACTGGTCCTATAGGTTGCTGGGGTAGGGTCCAACCTGTGGAGATAGGGTTATGAATATGGTTAGGGTCTGAAGGAAAACGAGTTTGGAGAGATGAAGGGCCGAGTGGGATGGATGATTGATTTGCAGAGATTAGGGCGGTGGTATGATTTGATTGCGGTATGGTTGAATGAGAAAGAGATTGAGATTCAGTCATTAAGGTATAAACTGAGGCATTGAAGTTGGAATCAGTGTGTTCAGTATTGGGAGAATTGGGTATGGCAGCAGACATGACGGCAGTAGCCATCGCAGGGGGATTAGTTTGGGAAGCAGGTGCTGATTCGGCCGGCACCGAGGACAAGGGAAGAGAGGAGGCCGGAGCATTATAGCCTAAAATCGGATTAACCATGGTCGAGCACGTTTATGAATGAATAAATGAATAAATAAGTGAATAAACAAATAGGATAAGTGGACTAGGTATTTGGTGAGCAGGAGAAGGAAAGAATAGTATAGGTTGGAAGGACAGAGGTGCGGAAGATAGTGATGGTGGGAGCAGCCTTCAAAAACAAAATTTGTTTGAAGGAATTAAAACTGAAATCAGAAAAGATAGTTTAGGGAGTTTGGATGTTTGGCTCTGATACCATGTTAGTGTGAATGAATTCAATAGTAAAATGTATTGGCTTAATTGATTAGGGTTTTACAGAGATATGTATATATATACAATTAGGAAGTTTAACCCTACAATAACTCTAATTGAAGAGAGTCCTAGATAAGTTGAGAAGTATATGTATTATCTGATTCTAAGAGATATGTATTGACACCAGCTACTTCACCTCCAGGGCTAACATAAGCCCCGATCAGCGCCTTAACATCATCGGCAACAGTCTTTTGCTTAAGCTTTCTCCGTCCGCTTACGTACATTTTTCTTGTATCAGTCAAAATTTCCTCATTTAGTGAGTGGCAGCCAGAAGTATCACCAGGAAACATCCAATTCTTTGGCTCGAAGCACTCGTTGCGAATAAATCCCTGCAATTCGACAAGAAATATAGAGGATTAGCACATCTTTTTCGACGGAATGAAATGTAACTAAGGCCTTAAATTATGACATGAATCATAAAAATACGAAAAGATTACCGAAAGTTTACGTTCACATCCCAATTGGAAAAGTGTTGCATTACTAATAAGCTTATCCTTTTTAATACTGAGGGGACCCGAATGTTGATTGACAGGCATGGTTGTCAAAACCGGACCGGTCAAACAACTGGAAAAGACAAAGGGTTAAGGGTTTGAGGTTTAACCGAAATCCAACCGGGGTTCAACCGATATTCAAAAATCATGTGCAAATTATATTTTTATTCATATTTGATCTTATTGTTGAATGAATGATTTGATATAGGAGGATTATGGAGATAGAGAGAGATAAGTAATGACACAATTAATGGTTTGAATCACGTTAATGATTCTGGCTCAGAGGCCTTGTATTTATAGTGAGCCAATAATAGTTTGTATAGGAATACAATACATAAGTATAGTCGTATCGAAACTCTACCTAGCTAGGAATATAGACAGATTGAAACTCTAACTAGATAGGAATCTATTTACAGAGATAATTAGAATATTATCTCTAACACCCCCCCTCAAGCCGATGGCGGGCACGAACAAAGAGGCGAGAGCGTAGCATCGTGAAGCGAGCCGGAGCTAGCGGCTTGGTGAGTATGTCTGCAACCTGATCATCTGTTGGAATAAATCTGACATTGAGAAATCCTCTGTGAACTTGTTCACGAACAAAATGATAGTCTAGCTCAATGTGTTTCGTGCGAAACACTGGATTTGAAGTGAGATAAATTGCTCCAACATTATCACACCATAACTGAACCAGGGTGGGTAATGGAAATCCGAGATCCGAGAGAAGAGATTTGAGCCATGGTAGTTCTGCAGTGGCATTTGCTACTGCTTTGTATTCACTTTCCGTTGAGGATCTGGCTATTGTGGGTTGCTTGCGGGTCTGCCACGATACAATGCTGGATCCAAGATAAACACAGAAGGCACCCGTGGATCGTCGATCATCAGGACACCCTCCCCAATCACTATCTGAGTAACAATGGATGTGCTGTATTGGTTTGACGGACATGACTATGCCAAAATCTGATGTACCCTGAATATAGCGTAAAACCCTCTTGACTCCTTTCCAGTGCTCATCAGTTGGGCAGTGCAGAAACTGACATAATTTGTTAACTGCAAATGCAATGTCAGGACGAGTGAATGTTAAGTATTGAAGTGCCCCCACAATGCTTCGATATTCATCTCCAGAGGTTAAGCTGGTGCCTAGCTCCTTTGAAAGTGTTGGTGTGGTGGCCATGGGCGTTAGTGTGGGCTTGGAGTCAATCATCTTTAGTCTGTCGAGGATGTCAGCCACATACTTGGCTTGACACATGTGAATGCCATCCTTCTCATATCGGATCTCAATTCCAAGAAAGTATTCTGCCTTGCCAAGATTGCGAATGGGAAACTCATGTTCGATGGCTGCAATAGTGTTGGTGATGTGTGCAGGGTGGTTCCCTGTTATGAGTATATCATCAACATAGCACAGAATGTAAGTCTTTTCAGTATCGGTGCGTCTGATGAACAAAGAGTTGTCAGCCTGTGACATTTTGTACCCAAGGGAGAGGAGGAATGTTCGAAGGCGAGTGAACCATTCTCGCGGTGCTTGCTTCAATCCATAGAGACTCTTTTTGAGAAGGCAGACATGATCTAGTCGGTCACTGTCCCGAAAACCCTGTGGTTGTTCCATATATATGGTTTCTAATAAGTTTCCATGAAGAAATGCATTGGAGACATCTAGCTGATTGATGAACCAGTTGTTTGCTGCTGCGATGGAAAATACAGACCTGATGGTTGTAGCTTTGATTACTGGACTGAATGTTTCTTTGTAGTCAATCCCAGCCTTTTCAGTGAATCCCCGTGCTACCAAGCGAGCTTTGTGACGATCAATGGTTCCATCAGGCTTCTTCTTTGTACGAAAGAGCCACCTGGAGGTGATGACATGCTGATCATGTGGTCTCGGTACAAGTTGCCATGTGCCATTGTCTAGAAGAGCTTGAATCTCTTCAGACATTGCTGCACGCCATTCTGATTGTTTGTTGGCTTTACTGAAGCATGTGGGATCCACTATGCCATTTGGATGTGTAACTAAAAGTCCCTCAAACCTTCCTCTTGACTGAAGGGATGACTGTCGAAGTTGCATATAATATTGTCGTGGACCAATCAGCGGTGCATTGTGAGGCCTGGGCCTTTCAGTTGGAATAGGAGCAGGTGGTGCAGTTTCAGGAAGAGGAGAATCAGTTTGTGGCATGATGTTCTCCTCATGAGGTACTACATTCTGAATTTTCGGTGTGGTGATGTTCACAGCATCAACTGGTGTGCTAGGATCATTCTGAGGAATAGGTGTTGATGCAGCAGTGACCATTGGCGACAGATATTAAGGTGGAGCTAAAGGAGCACTGTTTATGGCTTCGGAGTCAGAAGGAGTAATTGGTGTTCCAGGATGAGGTCCAGAGTGGACAGGTGTGATGGGTTGGGAGTATGGAACCAAGTTAGAAGAAGATAATATAGGGTTGGGATTAGAGAAATTACCTGGATACGGGCCGAGTAGAGATGGTAGTTGACACGATGTGCTTACTCCTGAGTTGCTAGATGAAGGTGATGATGCAGTGATTGCTGATGCAGGAAAAACTTCTTCATTGTGCTGCACAAACTTGCAGATGTATATGCGTCCGGTGGCATATTCAAGACATATATCCCCAGAATGATTTTCTGATGGACCAAGGTAGACACATAACTTGGAGCGAAAGTCAAATTTGTGCTGATTGTATGGACGAAGAAGGGGATAAATGCCACTGCCAAAGATGCGTAAGGCCTTATAGGCAGGCTGTTTCTTGTAGAACACGAAATAGGGTGACTTGTTGTTTAGGATTTTGGTGGGTAAGTAGTTAATTAGCCTAATGCTGTGTATCATGGCATAGTTCCAAAATTTTAAAGGTAAAGATGCATTGGCTAGCAAAGTAAGGCAGGTATCAACGACATGTCTAATTTTTCTCTCAGCTATACCGTTTTGTACATGAGTGTGAGGGCATGCAATCTTGTGTATAATGCTATGTCGTTTGAAAAAAGGTTGTAGTTTTTGAAACTCCCCCCCAAGATCAGAGTAAATGTTCTTAACCCTTGCACTATACTGATTAGAGATCATGGCATAAAAATCACAGAAGGTTGAAAAAACATCACTCTTATTCTTTAAACAAAAAACCCATCCAAATCTAGTGAATTCATCAATGATTATTAAAAAATAACGGTGGCCAAGACCGGAAACAACTGGAGCTGGCCCCCAAACATCCAGATGTAAGTTCTCAAAAGTAAATGTGCTAGAGCAACTAATAGATGGTAAAGAGCTTCTAGCAAGCTTTCCTAATGGACAAAAAGAACAATTGTTAACTGGTTTTGAAGAGGATAGATTGTTTCCTTTGAGAACTGAGCTGACTGTCTGATTCTGACAATGTCCAAGCCGTGCATGCCACCTTTCAAAAGACACCTTCTCTCCAACTAGCGCCTCCTTCAGGGTGGGTGTAAGCACATAGAGCCCATCTTTACTCGGGCCCCGTAACAGGATTTCCCCAGTTGTTTGGTCCTTCACAAGAAAATGGTTAGGCGAAAATTCAAAGAAACATGAGTTGTCACGAGTAAATTTTTGAACAGACAGTAAAGATTTTGTAAGTTTGGGAACAAGTAGGGCATCATTAATTTTCAAATTATTGATACTTGAATTTCCAAAGTGAGAAATTTGCAAACCTTGACCATTGCCAAACTGAACTGTATCATATCCTGGATACGGCTGCATTTGTTGAAGTTGAGTTGGATTTGCCGTCATGTGGTTGGTTGCTCCTGTGTCTGGGTACCATGGCTGATTAGGACCCATGAATGGATTCGGTGGTTGTTGCCATGCCATGTGCGCTTGTGGTCCATAATTGTATTGTGCTCTTGAATTGTTCTTTGGTCTTTTGCACTTGTCAGCCCAGTGGCTTGGATCACCACAATTGTAGCACTTGCCACTTCTTCTCTTCTTTGGATTTTGCTTCTTTGCTTGATTTGTTTCCATGGTGGATACATTGGCCTCCCGATGTGCTGAAACCCCCTCGGACTGAAGCAGAGTTGTCTTTCTGGTCGATTGAATCATGCCCTCAACTACCTTCAAGCTGTGCAAAATCTCTTGATAGTTGATGTTTGTACCGCGCTGAGTTACAAGATTCTGGACAGTGGAGCGATACTCTTCGGCTAAACCTTTGTAAAGAACTGATGGTAGTAGATGTCGAGATAAGGATTCCCTGAGGCAGCCAGATCATCAAGGATGGATTTCACTTTTTGCATATATGCCGTAACAGACATTCCCCCTTGCTCAAGTTCATGCAGTTCGACTCCCATCTGAAACTGCTTGCTGCCTGTAATAAGCCCGTAGGCATCCTCTAATGCTAGCCAAATATCATGTGAGTATTTGAGATATGCAATCTTAGAAAACACCTCTTCGGTGATAGAATTTAGGAGCAAGGTCCTAACCACATTTTCTACATCATCCCATTGAATAAAAGATGGATTTATGACTAAATCCGTAGCTGATGTCACAAAACCTGTTCTAGGAATAAATTTGGGTGGGGGTGGTGTTGAACTAAGAATGTGAGGAAGAAGATGGTAGGTTTGAATGGTGGATTCCATGGACATTCTCCATGCTTTGTAGTTATTCGGGGTTAATTTGATGTTAATGTTAATATTTATGGGTGGTTGTCTTGGTTGTTCAACATGAGTGGAGATAGGTTCTGGAGGGACAGGATTGCTTCTAGTATTAGGGATGGATGGTGAAATAAAGTTGTGTCTAACATTGTTTGACGGTGCATCAACAGTGTTATGAAACGAATTTGAGAAGAAAGAGGGTGAGGGATCATGGGATAATTGAGTATTGTAACAAAATGGTGAAGTATGAGATTCAGAGATAACCTGATTTCTGTTACTGGCTTCAGCGGCCTGATACGCTGCTAGGGCAGCAAGAACTGATGGAGAAAAAAGAGTCGGAGGTGTCGCAGATTGTTGCACTTGAATAGATGGTTGCTGAACCGAAACTTGTTGATTCCGTGTCTGTGGAATAGCCGCCTGATATACCGCAAGTGCGGCTAGATTGCAGTGTCGTTAACAGAGGGCGTTGGTGTCGCGGTTTGCCCTAACTGTTTTTCAAATGCTGCTGTCGCGGTTGGAGGAGGCGCGGGTTGCGCAAAGAACGCCAGTGGAGGATGTGTCTGGGCAGCGGCAGCCGCGGTTAATGGTGCAGCTAACGTTGTGGGTGGCAGCTGTGCGTTAGGGTTCGGAGGTTGCACCGCTGTGGTTGCCGCGGCGGTCGGTGGAGGACGCGCCTGGGCTTCGGCCGCCCTTGCGCTGGTCACCTGATATGCTTCAAGGGCCGCGCGAACCTCCGGTGGGAAGGTGTCGCCGACGGTCTGCAAGTGAGGTGCGGCGGCAGCGGGTGTTGGCACGGCTAGGAACACAAAATCGTCGGTGACAAAAGGCGAGGTAAATCTCCATCCCTCCATCGCGAACGACCCTCCGTAGGCCTCGTTTGTGTTTCCGGCAGCGGCGGAGTGAGAGGTGCCGGCAGATTCGAGTTGGACTGCGGCGACACCGGCGGTGGCGGCGGCGGCGGATGCAGCAGCAGCGGCTTTGAACTGTGAATAGGTGGGTGATTGAGGATGATCAGAGGATTCGGAGGATGCGGAAGTGGATACTACTGATACCATGTTGAATGAATGATTTGATATAGGAGGATTATGGAGATAGAGAGAGATAAGTAATGACACAATTAATGGTTTGAATCACGTTAATGATTCTGGCTCAGAGGCCTTGTATTTATAGTGAGCCAATAATAGTTTGTATAGGAATACAATACATAAGTATAGTCGTATCGAAACTCTACCTAGCTAGGAATATAGACAGATTGAAACTCTAACTAGATAGGAATCTATTTACAGAGATAATTAGAATATTATCTCTAACACTTATAACATAGTATAATATCAACTATATTCACAAAAATAATACTAATATAATAACATTTACTTAGTATCAAACATGATATCAAATTAATAAATTTAACATGACAAATAAATATAAAAATTAAAGAAAATATATACTTTTAAAAATAAATTCAACTATATATTTTTTTTCCTGTTTCTACAAAAAAAAAAAAATAGTGATTATTTTTTATTAATAACTAACTTGTAAATATGATAATAGGATATGTATTTTATAATTCAACTTAAATTTAAATTTATTAGATTTTTAAAATTTATTTGTATATATTTAAAATCTAAATGCTAATTAAACTGTATTAATATTGAGAAAATTTAATAATTTTGTAATGATATTTATCTAAATAGAAAAAAAACAATACTAAATCATATTTTAATTATTTAAGTAATAACATTATTATTTATTCTTAAATAGTTAATAATAAATATAAATAAAATGGTAGTGTAGCGGTGAGTATTAGAATCTATAGACCAAAGGTCCAAGGTTCGAATCCTACATTTGTCAAAAACCAGACCAAACCGCATAGATTCATCGAGGCAATTGGACATATAAGAACTTGTAGAGACAAAACCAGAAAAAGGTGAAAACTAAGTCCATTATCTCGCCACTAGCGAAAAATTTCTCGAGTTTAGAATATGTAGCTACATCACCACTACAAATAACAAAGAACCGAAAAAGGATAAGATATACATCATAAAAGAAGTGACCATTGAAATGAATAACAATAGAAACTTACTTCTTGATCATCAAGTAGTCCGAATTCTTCATTCACATACGAAAATCAACTCAACAACAACACGAGTAAGAGAGATCACACGAAGATATCGGACAAAGTTCAACTATGTGCATATACAACTCAAGAAGTGAATGAAAAAGGCAGAAAACGTTTTCAGACAATAGACCAACTTCTATTTCAGCTTTCGGATTATCGTCACTATTAGACTATGTATTTTATTGATTATTTATCTGTATCATTCTGTTACGTATCTCTAGCCTAGAATATAGGTTCAGTTATTGACTATAGTTGTTCACTACAATGTGAACTGTATTCTGTATAAATACAACAATTCACATCAATATGAAACACAAAGAATTACACTCTTACATGGTATCAGAGACCCTAAAACCCTAACCCTAACCCTTCTTCTTCCTTCTTCTCTACCGTCGCCGACACCTTCCCTAAACAAACCGCCGCCGTCGCCGCCGTAAAGCACCTAAATCGCAACCTCCCTTTCTTCTCTTCCCGTCGACATAATGAGCACAAACACCGAAAAATCATCCACCGGTACCCCGCCCAACACCAATTCGACCACAAACGACACCGAATCAAACCCAAATCACCATCCGTCCCTCACCGTTTCCAATATTTCTAACTTCATCAAAATAACCCTAGATGTCGAAAAAGGGCATTATTCCACTTGGGTTGCTCTGTTTAAGCTTCATGCCATAGCCTTTCAAGTCCTGGACCATATACTTCCTCCTTCACCCACAGACCCTACCACCAACACTCTTCAACAATCCAACCCTAACCTCTGGGCTCGTATTGATGTCGTTGTGCTTCAATGGATCTATACCAACATCTCCCTCGACCTTCTCCACACCATCATTGAAGCTGATTCCACAGCCGCCAGGGCCTGGAATCGTCTGCAAGAAATTTTTTCGGATAACAAGAATTCTCGGGCTCTATTTCTTCAGCAAGAGTTCTCCAAAACCAAACTTAGTGATTTTTCTGACATCTGAGCTTACTGTCAGCATCTCAAATCCTTGTCTGATCAATTATCCAATGTGGATTGTCCAGTTACCAATGATCAGATGGTGTTACAACTCATATCAGGTCTGTCTGAGGCCTATGACACCGTTGGTACTCAAATAAGACATGGGGATCCACTTCCATCGTTTCAGAGAGCCAGGTCTATGCTGATTCTAGAGGAAACAGCTCATGCCCGTAAGAATCCTGCCTCATCTGAATCAGTTGCATTGACCGTATCATCCGTGGAAACTAATGCTGCGCCATCGCACCACTCACCGCGACCTGCGCACTATCGCGGATCCTCCACCTACCGCGGCGGCAGACACGGTGGTCGGTCATATCGCGGCAGAGGCAGTCGGTATAACCCTAGGTCATCTCAACCACCGCACTATCGACCTACTACCCTTCCTACTTGGGGTTATACCTACCCATGGGCACCACCGCAACAATGGGCTACTCCTTCATGCCCTTATCCTACTTCAGGCAGGCAGCCGTCACAATCTGGTATTCTAGGACCTCGTCCTCCCATGCAGCAGGCACACCTTCATATGGAATCACCATCCTATGCACTTACCAATATTGAAGAAGCTATGCACACCATGACACTTGCTCCACCTCCCGAACAATGGCACATGGACACATGAGCTACTTCTCACATGACTGCTGACAAAGGTACACTCACTTCTTATTTCAATTTGAACCTCAATGAAAATATAATTGTTGGTAATGGTCATTGTATGCCTGTTTGTGGATCTGGTAATGCATATCTAAATTCCAATCATCACCGTTTAAAGTTAACCAATGTCTTGCATGCACCTCATCTTATCAAAAATCTCATTTCTGTCTGTCAATTTACTAAAGATAACCAAGTTTCTGTGGAATTTGATCCTTTGGGTTTTTCTGTGAAGGATTTACGGACGGGCAATATTATCATGAGATGTAAGAGTTCCGGCACCCTCTATCCGGTCACATCTAGCTCCCACAATTCCGCATCTTCTCATTCTGTTTTTACTGCTTTGTCTTCCGCCGTTTGGCACAATAGATTAGGACATCCAGGGCGTCATGTTTTGAACGCCCTATTCAATAATAAATTCATCTCTTGTAATAAAGTTAAGGATTCTTACGTTTGTTCTCATGTACTAATGGAAAACAGGTAAAATTACCTTTTCAGTCCTCCAACAATTTTGCTTGTATGCCTTTTGATTTAATTCATAGTGATATTTGGACCTCACCCGTCCTTAGCTCGGGGGGTCATCGTTTCTATGTTCTGTTTTTAGATTCGTATACTAATTTCCTTTGGACATTTCCATTAGCTCACAAATCTCAAGTCTATTCTGCTTTCCTTATTTTTCGGTCATATGTTCGAACTCAATTTGAAAGAGAAATTAAAGTTTTTCAGTGTGACAATGGGGGTGAATTCAATAATAATTCATTTAAACAATTTTGTCAATCCAACGGAATGCAATTTCGGTTCTCTTGCCCATATACCTCACCTCAAAATGGAAAATCCGAATGCACCATCAACAATCTGATTAGAACAGTCATGCATCATGCCTCCATTCCTCTTAAATTTTGGCATCATGCTCTCGAATTAGCAACTTATCTTCTAAATATATATCTTCACAAAGTTCTAGGATACCAATCACCCACCAAAATTCTGTATAAACAAGAACCCACCTATTCCCACTTGCATATCTTCGGTTGTCTGTGCTTCCCTCTCATCCCATCCCAAACACGAAATAAGCTCGAGTCTCGGTCTTCTCCATGTGTTTTCTTAGGGTATCCGTCTAATCATAGAGGATATAAGTGTCTGGACACATCTAAAAACAAAATAATCATATCCCGTCATGTCATTTTTGACGAATCAACACTACCCTTTTCAACCGCACATCGTAATTGCGCATCTCCTTCCCAAATTTCTACCGAGTCAGACGATACGTTCCTCCCCGCTGTCCAAAATCAAACTTACACTCCTAGTCTCAAATCCTTTACTAATGTCGCATCCCCTAACCCCGTTGCGTCTGTATCGCAATCCGCGTCGCCCGCCACTCCATCTAGTCTAATCGAGTCATCCGCGTCGTCCTCCCCCAAGTCGCGCCGTGTCTGTTCGCCCGTGTCGTCTGCTGTTCCGTCCAGTCCAAACAGGTCAGCCGAGTCCTCTCCCGTCCTGTCATCTAATTCCAGTTCGTCCTCGTCCCCATCTGCGCGCACAGTGCAAACGTAGTCCTCCGCGTCTGTTCCGTCCCCTAATTTCTCATCTCCCATTTCACACAACTCTTCTGATACTTCTAACTCTTCTCCTCCAGTACCAGTCCTTAGCACTCACAAAATGGCCACAAGAGCTCAACATGGCATCCATAAACTTCGTCGAATGCTAAATCTGTCTACCTTAACAAAACCCACCATATCTCCACTTCCTAAAACACCTTCTCTTGCATTAAGTGATCCAAACTGGGTACAAGCCATGACTGATGAATTTGAGGCTCTTATTGCAAATAAGACGTGGGTACTTATACCCCGTCCAAAATGTGCTAATATTATTCGTAGTTGGTGGATTTTCAGGCACAAAACAAAATCAGATGGCTCCTTTGAGCGATACAAAGCAAGATTGGTTGGGAATGGTTCCGGACAGTTGGCAGGAGTTGATTGTGGTGAAACATTTAGCCCTGTGGTTAAACCGGCCACTATTCGTGCTGTCCTGAGCATCGCACTGTCCAAACATTGGAAAATTCGGCAATTGGACGTCAAAAATGCATTTTTGCACGGGGATCTCACTGAAACCGTTTACATGCACCAGCCGCTAGGATTCCGGGATTCCAGGTATCCGGATCATGTCTGTCTGCTACAGAAATCATTATACGGGCTCAAGCAAGCACCTCGGGCCTGGTATCAGCGGTTTGCCAACTTCGTCATAAAAATCGGTTTCTCTAATAGCATCTCTGACAGCTCATTATTTGTCTACAGACAAGGTTCTGATGTGTCATACATACTTCTGTATGTCGACGATATAGTGCTAATTACCTCTTCTGACACACTTCAGGCTTCCGTAATGTCACAATTGAGCTCCGAATTTGCAATGAAGGATTTGGGCCCTCTGAACTATTTTTTGGGTATATCAGTAACTCACTCGCCTGGTTCTCTCTTCCTATCTCAACGGAAGTATGCTTCTGAAATAATTGCAAAAGCAGGACTCAGCTCATGCAATCCGGCTACCACTCCAGTTGACACCAAACAAAAGCTCAGTATCTCTTCTGGTTCTGCTTATCATGATCCTACGGAATACAGAAGATTGGCTGGGGCTCTTCAATATCTCACCCTTACCCGACCTGATATTTCATATGCAGTTCAACAGATATGCTTGTTCATGCACAGCCCAAAACACCACATATGGCTGCTCTTAAACGCATTCTCAGATATGTTCAGGGCACCCTTGACTTTGGCCTCACACTTCTAGCATCATCTCCTAGTCAATTGATCTCCTACACAGATGCCGATTGGGCAGGCTGCCCCGACACTCGCCGATCAACATCAGGCTACTGTGTCTTCTTAGGAGATAATCTGATCTCTTGGTCCGCCAAACGACAGCCAACGCTGTCCAGATCCAGCGCAGAGGCCGAATATCGCGGCGTTGCCAACGTCGTGTCAGAAACGTGCTGGATACGCAATCTGCTTTTAGAACTTGGCTGTCCGATTCAGAAATCTTCAATAGTATACTGTGACAATATCAGCGCCGTGTATCTCACAGGCAACCCGGTTCAGCATCATCGCACTAAGCATGTCGAAATGGACATTCACTTCGTCCGAGAACGCGTTGCAAAAGGAGAGGTCCGTGTTCTCCACGTGTCCTCTCGCTACCAAATCGCTGACATCTTCACCAAAGGCCTTCCCTCCACACTATTTGAAGATTTTCGAAATAGTCTCAATGTTCGCCCTCCGAACTCTTCGACTACGGGGGTGTATTAGACTATGTATTTTAGTGATTATTTATCTGTATCATTCTGTTACGTATCTCTAGCCTAGAATATAGGTTCAGTTATTGACTATAGTTGTTCACTACAATGTGAACTGTATTCTGTATAAATACAACAATTCATATCAATTGAAACACAGAGAATTACACTCTTACAGTCACCGGACAAATTTGGACTTTTGGTGGCTGAAAAATAAAGAAGCAATGAAAAATATGTAAGAAAAGATATACTAGTCGAGGCAGCAGAACCAAACTCTTTAATGATGCTCTCGCCGTTGATGCTCAATCTTTGCAACGGAAGGAAATCGTACCCATTACGAGAAAAGATTTCAGCAGCCTGTCAGAGCAATTTAACATTCATTAAACAAACGGAGTTGCAAACATCTAATGTATTGAATGTAACATTATGATCTAAGAGACTAAAATAATTACCTTAAAATCCAACTGGACACCCAACTTTTGCAAACAGTACATAAAAACAGAATGCAGTTTTGATACAAGTCTTTCTCCCGCCATAGCTAAAGATCCGGAAAATCAAATACCGAAACTACTAAAATAATCGATACCGACACCGAATCAATTAATATGTAACCAAAATACAACCGAACAAACAAAATTTAGATAAAAAATAAAAATAACAAATAAAACTCTATATTTCTTCAATTAATTTACCTCAACAATAAAAAAAACTTAAAATACTATTATCTCAAAAACAATGAAAAAAAAAGCTAAACTTGTAAAATTATAAATGTGTGTATATATACATATAAATGTAAAAATGAGTAACTCGGTGCGGTTCGGCTTTTTTACATTTTTTTTTTGTCATAATCGGACCGAATACCGAAATACAACTAAAACTATAACCGATTCACAATCGAAATGTAAAAAAAAAAACTGAAAACCTAATTAAATCGGTTCCATGGTGTGCTTTTAACATAGTAATTCACACCCCTACTCATAACGCAATTGAAAGTACAAAAGCCTTGCCAAGAGTTGCACCATCTTACACATGGGGTAGACCCAGGGGGGTTTAGGGGTGCTTGAGTAACCACTGGTTGTGGGAAAACGCCAAAAATTCTATAGAAACTTAGATCGGCGGCTTCAAATTTTTATGTGATAACACAAAAAAATATCAATTTACCACCCATAAATCACGATAAGCACCCTCTCTCAGTGAATCCTGGATCCTCCACTGATCTTACATAACGGGGGTTTTAAATATCACTGATCCGCCAGAAATTCTATGGAAACTGTGAACAAAAATACCAATTTAGTATCCATAAATCACGATAAGCACCCTCTCTCACTGAATCTTGGATCAGTTGCTGATCTTACAAAACGCAACAGTTTCAGATTCCACGGCAGAGACGCTTATGCTGGTGTGTTGATGAACTTTCCCAATCAATGCTATTCTTCAATGCCTTCAAAACCTCTTTGGAAGCTTGTCTTTTAGCTGTTTTCTTATCTGCAGCTTCAGATGTGTTGTCAAACACTCTTTCAAATGCTTCAACCTCCACAGTTACACAGCTCATACCATTGTTCCGGGAAACAACTGACTTTTTCCTGTTAAATTGTTGCTTCTGGCATAATTCGGTTAGCTCTGTCACCGGATGGAGTGTAAGTGTTCCTGGAGTAACCAAAGGCTCCAAAAGCGGCCTTATGCTCTCAAACACAACGTCTTTGTTGTATCCTGAATCAAGGAAGATAGCACCCGCAAGTGATTCAATTACATCTCCAAGTACCTGTCAGAACGTATAATGAATGAGCAAATGATCGAACCAAGGGACGAAATTCAGTTACAATCATGACTAACCTTAGGGAAACATATGTCTAAATCCCAACCGAAATTCCACGATGAAGAAAGTTGTTCCAAATTAGTAACTGTGAATGCAATGTCTTTCTGAAGCTTTTGTGAAGCGTGAAGGATATGTTTATGCAACCCTTTCCGAAGAGCACATAGAGCATAACAGTCATTATTTACAGACGCGGATCTAAGATCTGTTAACAATCCAGGTGATAGCCCGGGATACTTTTCATACATGTAAACTGTGATTAGGTAGTCTAATACAGAGTCTCCAAGAAATTCAAGTCGCTGATAGCATCTTGGAATCTCAGCAAGCATGTATGAACCATGAGTGAATGCTTCCAATAACAAAGAAGGGTCCCGGAACGAGTAGTTCAACAACGATTCTATGTGTCGGACATTGATAAGTTCCGCTGTTTTCACTTGGAATTTCTGTTCATATGGTATATTAAGAAACTCTACCTTTATACCGATCCAGTTCAAAAATATCAACCCTGCTACTTCACCTGCAGAGCTAACATAAGCCCCGAGCAGTGCCTCAACAGCATCAGCAACGGTCTTCTGCTTGAGCTTTCTTCTTCCGCTTACGTAGATTTTTCTTGAATCAGTCAAAATTTCCTCAGTTAGTGACTGGCAGCCCGAACTATCACCAGGAAACATCCAATTCTTTGGCTCGAAGCACTCGTTGCGAATAAATCCCTGCAGTTCGACAAGCAATATAGAGGATTAGTAACTTTTCAACATAATGAAATGTAACAAAGGCCTTAATTATGACATGAATCATAAGAACATGAAAAACATTACCGGAAGTTTACGTTCACATCCCAATTTGGAAAGTGTTGCATTACTAATAAGCTTAGCCTTCTTAATACTGAGGAGACCCTCGTGTTGATTTTGGAACGTTTTAAATAGCTGCTGGCACGTAGCATATTTAAGAAAAGAATCTCCAAGAGTCTCTAATGACTCCAAATCGAAATTCTCTCGACATTTCTTTGTTGTAATTGCTTCCAAAATCTACAATATGGAATCATGTTAGCACTGATTCAAACAAGACTTGCCTAATAGATTAATCAATGCATCAATCTCTCATTCATAAACAAATCAAATTTTCGCGGAAATTGAAGTATGAAGAGTACCTTGATGGATGGAATAGCAACATTTTGCATGCAATGATCGGTAAACATGTTCTTGAAGTTGACAGCAATAAGCACAGACTCGAGTCGATGCATGATTGACGGAAGAAAAGAAAAAGCATAGAAAGTATTTATGGATATTGGTGACATGATAACGCGACAAAGTTCAGGAGGCAATTGGACATATTCATTTTCCGAATCTGCAAACGAGGACAACCATTTCAATTACAAGATATAAAAAAAAAAACATTTCAATTTTTCTCATAAGACAAGTACAAAATTAGGACCTTTCCCCGTCGGTTTTCTTCCTTTCCAAAGGTAATTCTGCAAAGGAAACATTTTTCTTCCACTTAGAAGATGTTCGTGATCAAAACGCAGGTTGATCCCGTGTCTGCAGTTTCACGTTAGATTTGGCAAATCATAAGTAATATATATAACAACAAAATCCCCATAAGAATGAAACAAAAGAAAAAAAGATGCATACTGATGTTTATAGTAGTCCTTGTAACTTTTAAAACTTCCATTCTTTAATCTCAGACGAGAGCATCCATCCAAATCATTAGATATACCTCTAATACAATAGATTTTTCCGTCGCGTGGCGTGCATACTAAAGAATTTTGCAGCATGCATTTACATACCGGACCACTTTCAGTCTCTATAGTACGTGCATCACCGTTTAGTGGACATATCTTATGATCCTGCAGCCTAATCTTTTCATATGAGAACAGAAAGGATCTAACAGAATTCCAGTCAATTGAATCTCTGATACATGGAAGTAAGAAATATTCTCTTTCGCCTAATTCGTTTGGCACCATACTTAACATTTCCTTTAACTTTTCGAAATTTTTATCCCTTAAAACTTGGAAAATATTGATGACAAACTTCCTACATAAAAGGACCTGTAAAGGCAAAACCCGGAAAGTGGTATAGTGTCATCAACGATTACAGTACTTGTTTGACAGTAGTAATGAAAACTAAGCTACTTACCATATCCGGTTGAAGTTCAATCCTCCCAATATACTTGAATTTCACCATCAATAATCCGCCATCAACTTCCAAGTTGAAATTGAGAGTTGAAATATCTGAATCCAACTCAATGCTTGTGACAAGCAATACATTGTGCACAAGAATGTCATGATCAAAATTTTGATTCAACTCGATTAAGTAGCGATAGTAAATCGTTTGTGAAGTTTGATTGACCAATTCGGGTGGGAAGAATATAGGCTGCTGCTGATCATCATAGGGTACATTCCCTGTTTAACAATTATTAAAATATTCCACATGAGCAATTTAACAATCAACACAAAAGCAGAGAAACTAGCAAATCGATGAATGTAACACGTACCGACTTCTTGAGCAAGAGCTTCTTCGATGATCATATCAGGAACCAAATTATCATTTAAAGCACCAATTTCATGGAGCCTTTTGCATGCTTCCAAGCAAGCCTTCTGCTTTAGATATTTGGCAGGTCCTTCTACGCGAATAGCTTGTATAGGACAGCTCTTTGGCAGAAGCAAAGTGCAAATATCCGTTCCCTTGTCTAGAATACACCGAGGAGAAGGTTTGAAGTACCTAAAAAGAAAAAAAAAAAGAATTAGACATAACAAGTGTTAGATTAGATAGATTAAGATAAATAGAAGTACATACTGAACTTCAAAATATAACAAGGGTTATATTTGAAAGAGTTTTATGACTAACCCGTCGGAAGGTAAACGCGAGCAATAGAAGTATATCAAACTAACACTTGAAGCAAGTGTTGCCTTAGCATTAGTGCTTTGAACACAATAATACTCGCCATCGCCCGATTCACAGTTAGGTTGTGAACAAGGAACAGAAGCATGATTTAGAGACTCCTTTCTCATTATTTCTCCACTAGCTAAAAACTTTTGTAGTTTAGAATATGTAGATTCATCCCCGCTACGAATAAAGAAGAACCGAAAAGGATAAAATATGCATCATAAAAGAAGTGATAATTGAAATGAATAAAAATTGAAACTTACCTCTTGACCAGCAACAAGTAATCTGAATTCTTCATTCGAGCACGACCTCTGGATTGTATGAAACTACTAACAGTAGTTGAAGGATCAAACCTGATTACCAAGTTGCAGTTTTGAACATCTAAGCCTTCCTCGAGAATCGATGTTGCAACGATAATATTCACCTGAAAAACTTGTCATTTTCAGTTTACAACCTGCTATAGAAAAAATCAGTGTTCACTAACAAGGCTGCCTAGGCCTCGCTTAGGCGCTCAAAAAATACATACCTTGCCATCTCGAAATTCCTGCACAATTTCATTTTGTGTTTTCCTTGTTTGGCTTCCCAAATTCCAACTATGTCCTGCTATAAATTTCGTCTTCCAATCATTATATTTTGGAAGCAACTCACTCAAAAGAGACTCAAGGACCATGGCTGTAATTATCCTTTCAACAAAAACTATGCATCTAATGTCCTTTATATGCCTGTATTTGCAAAATTCACAAAGAAAATCAACTCATTCAGAACTAATAATACTAATTACAAAAATTAAAAACTACAAGAGCAATCCAAGAATGGATAACACAAGAATTTCCATATCTCAATGGAGTAATTTACACCCATGGCCCATCCACGTTGGAACCAATTGAACTAAAAGTTTAAGATGATAGTTAACGTCCAATCACACCCACGCGCAAAACCTTGAACTTCCAAACCGGATATAAAAGTCTCTAAACTTTGCAACTTACTAAAATAAAAGTCCCTTAAAAATTGACCTCTCTAATTGCAAGTAGTCCTCCATTGTAGAGCTGATGGAAATGTTCTTTTAAACAATTTTAATTCTTAAACTTTTTGGAGAAAATGGCTATTTAAAGAGAGAAAGCTCCTGAAAATGGTGATTTCTGAAAATCGAAAACATGGTTTTGTAAGTTATAGATTTCCCAAAATAATTCTTGCTTGTTATTTCTCAATAGAACAGACCCAGTATATATACATAGAGAGTCCTAAACTAATACGTATTTAGGAGAACCAAAATCCTAACCTAACTCTACCTAGGAGAACCGATTTATACAGAGTTCTAACTAGGTTTAACAACGTGTAAACATACGAACGGCATCTTTATCAGGTTTCAGAGGATTTGTGGTTCTAAACAACTTTAATTCTTTGAATTTTGATTTTGAGGTTGTCAACCGTCATTTTGAGACGTTACTTTCATATGGGACTTTTATGTCCGATTTCGAAGTTCAGGAGCCATAATGAAAGTGTTACATAATAAGTCAATGTAATAAATGTGAGCATGCCCAAGGCTGCTAGTAGGGTCTGTATGTTTGCTTAATTGTAGGAGTAATTTAGGGAGAACCTTGTATATATATATATATAATGATCTTGAGTTTAAGATATTCATGTAGTCTCTTAATCTACATGGTATCTCAAGTATTTCTTTTGTTTAAGAAACTTTAATTCTTGGACTTTTTGGGTTTGAAGTCATTTAGGTGTTGTTTTGCTAGGAAGGAGAAAATGGCAGTTTAGAGAGAGCAATCCCGAAAAGGGTGATTTCGGAAAAAAAAAACGTGGTTTCACAGTATTTGTGGTTCTAAACAACTTTAATTCTCTGACTTTTCATTTTGAGATCGTGAACTTTCATTTTGAGGTTGTACTTTCATAAGGGACTTTTATGTGAAGTTGAGGGTCCATGGTGTAATTTACCATAAAACTAATATATTATAAAAAGTTCAAATTTGTGCATATACACCAACCTGTACTCAAGAAGTGAATTAACAAGGCAAACAACTTTTTCAGTCAATAGACCTGCTTCTACTTCAGCTTTAGGATTATCACCAACAGACAGATTTGGACTTTTAGTGGCTGACAAAGAAAAGAAGCAAGTAATCGCACCAAGTTAGAAAGATATACCAGTTTAGTTTTGTCTTAATTCATTTATGGACAAGTTTAGGAGGCGGATGATGCATTAAGCCTTATTTATCACACCAAGTTAGAAAGATATACCAGTTCTGATGTAATTGATAAAACTAGTAGAGGCAGCAGAACCGAACTCTTTAATGACGTTATCGCCATTGATGCTCAATCTTCGCGGCAAAAGGAAGTCATATTCATATCCATGATGAGACAAGATTTCTGCAGCCTGTTAGACCCATTTAACATTCATTAAACAAACAGAGATTCATGTAATGTAATGTTGTTTAAGAGACTAAATAATTACCTTAAATGCTAACCGGACACCCA
The DNA here is from genome assembly GCF_963576675.1 of Euphorbia lathyris. Classification (NCBI taxonomy): domain Eukaryota; kingdom Viridiplantae; phylum Streptophyta; class Magnoliopsida; order Malpighiales; family Euphorbiaceae; genus Euphorbia; species Euphorbia lathyris. Next base: position 2,459,646 of record NC_088914.1, read on the forward strand.
ATTTTTGCAAACAATACATAAAAACAGAATGTAGATTTGATAGCTTATTGTTGGTAGCTTCCGCGGTTCTGTCAATGAGATCCATGTGCTTCAATCGTTTTCCACACTAGAAATTATTACATATGTAGTCAGTGATGGAGATAGAACGAAATAGTCGGGGGTGTTAATGGACAAAAATTTGTTAAAACTTGTAGATTTTTTGTGACTAAGCATCAGTGACAGAATATTCTGTACAGATTCATTGCTGAAGGAAATGATATGCTTAGCGACAGAAATATTTGTATTAATTTTTTCGCTTTTTATTTGGAGTCGAGGAGTTGACGGATCCTCTCATGACCCTGTCTCTCCGTCTCTGTATATAGTCAATAACTAGTAAGTAAACTTCAATTTCAATTTGTCTTAATAAAATCATCAAACTTTGAATTTTGTCTCAATAAAATCACTCCAGCAACTTTAAGAGCAAAAAGACACTGGAAAAGTGGCGCAACTGACACATCAGCAGCAGTTAACTTTCACCGCCGACCAAAACGACATGTAAATCTTTTAGTAGTCAATAACTTTAGACACTAAATGTTTCAAAATATATACAACAAGAGTGACAAACCTCTTCTTTCGATGTCGTCAATTGATTGGCTAATTTTGCATGAATCTCATCAGGAATCTCATCATGGTTATAACTTTTAAATTTGGGAGTGGAAAAAGGAATGAACTCTGCAAGTACAGATTCACTCTTGCAAGTATACACCTTCAACATGGAAAGAAATGCAGGTCCAATGTATTAACTATAAAGTTTCACTCAAATACAGATTAAAACATAAGCATTAATTCAATGGAAACTAAAAGAGAGAGACCTTAGAACACATCATATTCTCAAGCTTGTGAATCTCTTTCCAATAGGATTCTTCTGATTTTGGACCTTCATGACAAAGAAATAAAACAAAAATGAGAGGTTGATAATAATAATAATCAATATAGTAAAACAAGGTAACTAAATAGCTTAATACACAAGGGTTCCTCTACTTGGCAAAAAAATGAAAAACGATTGCACCCTGAACTTATTTGAAGTGACCTATTGATTGATTGAACTTAGTTAAAGTGACGTACAAGTCCCCTAAATTTGCTTAAAGGTAACTATTGGCCTTTTGAACTTCGCTTAAAAAGATAAACAATTCAACTTTCCCAAAACACCTCTTACTCTACAACGTAGCACTAAGGGTTGAATGATGTCACTTTAAGCAAATTCACGAGGTTAATGAGACATCCGTAAAGGGGGCTACTCGATTTTTTGGGCCAAGTACAAGGAGGCATTGGTGTATTCAGCCTAAATAACCTACTGATTCACTAAACTTGCTTAAAGTGGCCTAATGTCCTCTTAAACTTGCTTAAGGTCGCCTATTGCCCCTAAACTTGCTTAAACTGATACGCGCTTCAACTTGCTCAAATTGCTTCTTACTCTACCACGTAGCACTAAGAGGTAAATAGTGTCACTTTGAGTAAGTTCAAGTAGCTGATGACATATCCTTAAGGTTCAGGGTGCTAATCGTTTTTTTGGGCCAAGTATAGGGAGCTTGATGTATCAGCCTAAATAACCTATTGACCCCCTAAACATACTTAAAGCAATCTATTGGCCTCCTAAACTTTCTTAAAATGACCTATTAGCTCTCTCAAATTGCTTAAAATATACAAGTTTCAACTTGTCCCAGATCACCTTCTTTAGCAATTTCAAGAGGCTAATGAGAATCCTTAAAGTTCAAGGCGCTAATTGGTTTTTTTTGGGCAGAAATACAGGGGAACTCGATGTATTCAGCCTAAATAATTACTATCTCTCTGAACTTACTTACAATGACTTACTGCCCCTAAACTTACTTAAAGTGTCCTCTTGAACTTGCTTAAAATGATACGCGCTTCAACTTGCCCAAAACGACTCTTACCCTGCCACAGAGCAGTAAGTTTCCCAAAACGCCTCTTACTTTGCCATGTAACGCTAAGTGGTGAATGATGTCATTTTTAAGGAAATTCACGGGGCTAATGAGATATCCTTAAAGTTCAGGGGCTAATCGATTTTTTTTGCCAACTAAAGGAAGCCCTTGATATACACAGCCTAAATAACCTATTGACTCTTCAAACTTACTTAAACTGAACCATTGGCCCCTTAAACTTGTTTAAAAGTGATATATTGGCTCCTAAACTTGCTTAAAATGATAAGCCGCCTTTTACTCACGTAACACTAAAGGGTGAATCATGCGATTTTTAAGCAAGTTTAGGAGGTAACAAGCCATCCTGAAAATTGAGGAGGCTAACCAATTTTTTGGACCGAGTCCAGGTGTTGATGTATTCATCCTGAATAAATTAACAAGATTTCGACAATCATACCCTTGGATTTTACAAGAGAAGCTGTCATCCCAAATATTCTAGGAAGATCCCGAGCTCCAAATTGTAAGTGGCGGTGATAGAACTCCTAGAAATAGAGTGAACTTTGTCAAACTAACTAAATAGAGCAAAATATTAACTAAGCACAAAAAAAAAGATGAGTTGGAAACATTAATCTTCAGCGGCATAATGGTTAAACAAGTTAGAAAAAATTGAAATGAGAATAAAAAAAATAGGGTAAGTTATACCCATTATTCTTGACCATAATGACTCATAAACTTTGTATTTTAATAACATAATCATCCCTTTTAACTTTTAACATTGATCAAAATGACCAGTCTAATAGTTTTAGTAACCCTTCATTGTATAGCTCATGAAAATGATATTATAAGAAACTTTAATTCTTGAACCTTTAGTTTTAAGGTCATTTAGGTGTTGTTTGGTTAAGAAAGACAAAATGGTTGTTTAAAGAGAAAGTAATGAAAATGGTTATTTGAAAATCGGAAATGACGGTCCTATGAAAGTTCGGTCCTAAAAAACTTTAATTTTTGGACTTGAAAATTTTGAGACTTGGTAAATGGTTGAGCTGGTAAAAGTACACACAACGACACGAAATCGACACGCAATTTTAGTGTTTGAGTCTAGCTTTAGAGGTATTGTGTCATTTTTGGATCGACACCAAATTGACACGCAAATTTTTAGGTTGGCTTAGGGTTTACATGCTATCGCAAAAATGACACGAATATTAAAATTATTGTTATATTCTCTCATGTTTTTACATGTCACCTTTATTAATAAAGATAATAAAATTACAATTATTACTTGCAACCAGAACTTGCACCTCCTATATTATTATAAACACATGACATGACCACCAACGTGATATTAACAGACTTTTAGATGGTTAATGTTAACATATTAATAAATAAAAAATGACATAAAATATTTACAAATAGTACCATATCCTCTTATACAACAACAACAACAAAGCCTTAGTCCCGAAATGATTCGGGGTCGGCTATCATATCCTCTTATATTTTTAAAAATTGCAATTAATATACATACATAGTAAAATTATATGTGACCTGAAAACACGATAAGAAATCAGCACTAACCCGATTAGACTAACACGATTATGACACTGTAGTTTTTGGGTTGGGTTAGGATTGACTCATTTTGATACTAACCCGAAATTGACACGACATGAACTCGATAATTGTCACCTCTAATAAATGGTAAAAGGGTCATTATGTTAGTACTGTGCAAAGTTCAGAAATCATAACGTTCGTTTTTGAAGTTTAAAGTCATAGTGACAGTAACTGCAAAGAGAAGATGAACTCACTTGCATAAAATTTTACTATGGAAACAAATGAAGTGGATAATTGCTAGGAAAATCAATATCAAAAGAGGAAGAGGAACTCACTTGCATAATTAATGCATAAGCAGCTTTACCCTTTGCATGATGACATTCATCAAATATTAGAACCTTTATAAAGTTTAGCTTGAAGAAACCATGCCTCAAGCCATTTAGTAATATTTGTGGTGTCATCACAAGCACCTATAGATGTATTAGATCAGGAAAACACAGGCCATTTACATTAAAGACAATAGGGGTAAATTCCGACCTTCTCCCGTAAAGTTAGCAATATGTGTTACCTCAAAAAATTGTGTTTGTAACCGTTTTTGGTTTTGTAATTTCTGCAACTCAAAAAGTTGTGGGATACAAGGACGGAAGTGTGAAAATTAAGAATGAAATTGCGTCTACAAATTATATGACTGAGGTAGTAGCAGGATTGGAACCTTCTGTTGAAAAGAAGCGGACTGAAGTAGCAGGATTGAAAGCTTCTGTTGAAGTGAAAGATAATGCAATATAAGAACTGAGAGCTTTCTGGAAAAAAGAATGACGTAATAGCTGAACTGAAAACTTATATTCAGCAAAAGAATTATGTTATAGTACAGCTAGAAGTGTCTGTTCAAGAAAATGTGACTGACATGGAAGAATTGAGAGACATTGTTGAATTAATGGGTACTAATATAGGAACTCTAGAAGGGTCTGTTGAACAAAAGCAGAAAAAAATATCAGAAGTAGAAGGATCTCTCGAGGAAAAGGAGAAAAAAGTAGTGGAACTAAGTAGGTATGCTAAGAAAGTAACAACATTCATCAATAACTCAAATAGCAACAGTTTATGAAGCAACATTAATGGCTGAGGAGCAAGTAACGACTCAACCTGAAGGAGGGGTAGAGACATCATCGCCATAACCTATAACGCGATGGATCTTACTGGAATTCCAGTTGATGGTTCTTCATGAATCTCTTCTTCGAGTGGCATGCATTATAGGTTATGGAGATGATGTCTCCTTCGGACTGAGTAGTTACTTGCTCCTCAGCGATTAATGTTGCCTCAGAAACTGTTGCAATTTGAGCTATTGATGGATGTTGCTACTTTCTTAACATACCGAGTTAGTTCAGGTACCTTTTTCTCCTTTTCCTCGAGAGATACTTCTAGTTTTGATATTCTTTTCTACTTTCGTTCAATAGACCCTTCTAGAGCTATTTAGTACCCATTAATTCAACAATGTCTCTCAATTCTTCCATCTGAGTCACACATTCTTGAACCGGCACTTCGAGATTGTGGTATAACATAATTATTTTGTTGAAGAGAAACTTCCAGTTCAGCTATTGCATAAGCTCTCAGCTCTTCTATTACATTATCCTTCACTTCAACAGAAACTTTCAATCCTGCTACTTCAGTTCGCTTCTCTACAATAGAAACTTCCAATGCAGCTACTGTCTCAGCCATCTGATTTGTAGATGCAATTTCATTCTTAATTTTCACACATTTTTCCTTGTATTCTACAATTTTTTGGGTTGCAAAAATTACAAAACTATAAACGGTTGCAAACACAACTTTTTGGGGTAAAACTTACTCTGTGTTACAAACAGAGTTACAAATAAACTGTCAAAATGCTAACATCAGTATGTCACAGATAGATTAATTACAAAAAAAAATACTGTATTATTATATAAAAACCAGCAAAAATGCACGAAAATGCTTCAATTTATCGACGAACTTGTTTAGAAAGTCCAATGTGTCAATCAAATCACGGATCAAATAACTGTCAAACCACCCCTTCTAATATTTCTTGAAAACATTAGAGGTAAATACCATTTCGTATAAATTTGTACCTTATCCTATAAAGTTAGCAATATCTACCTCATTTTTCTCAATATGTTGCCTCCAAGTAGCAGCATCCCAGAAGTCCACTCCCATTTCACCCCAATACATGTCCACTTTTAAGTCGGTGTGCATTTTCACAGCATCAGCTTGCTATCCATTGTTAAACACAAAAAAATAATGGTAAAATTCATTATTAACTATAATACCCAGCAAACTAAATCATTATAAAGTTGATTTAGAACCCTCATATTTTGGGTAAATTACACTTATAGCCCCTAAAATCTGTTCTTACTTTAATTATGTCTCTTGAATTTCAAAAACAGTCATTATAGTCCCTGAATGTTGCACTATACTAACCTAATGACCTCCTTTACCTTTAAATCAAGATGACCACTCCAATAGCAAGTAAGACTCCATTGTGGAACTAATGGAAATGATATTTTCAACGACTTTAATTTTTGAACCATTTGTTTTGAGGTCATTAAATTATTGTTTGGATAAGAGAGACAGAGCTAGGAAGCATCCACACAGGTACTCGTTCGGGTACCGGTAAATTTATATAGAAGGGACACGCCAAATTTATATATATACCTAAATAACATTCATCAGTCATTATTAACCATAAATAACATCCATAATAAGTTATTAATTCATCAAAAAGAAACATTTAATACTTCAACTATTTAAACCGCTGCTATATTCTTTTCTTTAGATTTTGATCAGCTACGACATTTTTAAAAATTTCCAAAAAACATTCATTAGTCATTAGTAACCATAAATACAGAAGGGACACGCCAAATTTATATATATACCTAAATAACATTCATCAGTCATTATTAACCATAAATAACATCCATAATAAGTTATTAATTCATCAAAAAGAAACATTTAATACTTCAACTATTTAAACGGCTGCTATATTCTTTTCTTTAGATTTTGATTTCTTTTTATTAGGATTTTATTTTTGTATATATCAACCCCTCTTTTTTTGTAAAATTATTAAAAAATATCCCTATATTCTACTTAATTAACTTAGAATCCCTAAGTGTCCTAGAAGTGTGACCATTAAAAAAGAAAAGAAAAAGAGGGAACACTTATTTTGGAATATCGGGTGCATGTTCCGTGCTTCCTAGAACCAAGGTGGTTATTTAGAGAGAGAAAACTCCGAAAATTAGAAATACCAAAAATCGAAAATTGTGGTGCCATTGGAAATGTAGTTCTAAGCAACTTCAATTAATGGACATTTCCATTTATGGTATCATGTTAGTAACTTCGAAAGTTCACAGGGCATAATGTACGGTTTTGAAGTTCAAGTACTGTAGTAAAAGTAAGCGTAAATTTCAGGACCCATCTGTGTAATTTGCCCCCTCGTTTGACATTTCATATCTACTCAGATGTAAAGCAGTACTGCATATAATAAATACAAGAAAACCCTTTTTTTTTTTTTTTTGCTTAATACATCTTTAGCCCTATGTACTTGTCTAGAAAAAAGGCAATTGTCCTGTACTTTGAAAAAGTCTATTAGCCTACTGAACTTGTTTAAAATAACCAATTGATTATTTGAAAAGTAACTATTAGCCCCCTAAACTTTCTTAAAATATATACATTTCAATTTTTTCAAAAAAATCTTGTTACTTCGGCACTTGAAGTTTAGGAGGTTAATGGGGCACTTTAAACAAGCTTAATGAGTAAATTGAACATTTCAAAAGTATAAGGAGGCAATTAATTTTTTTAGACAAGAACAAGAAACCAAAGATGTATTAAACCAAAAGAAATTTAGTATAAGAGTAAGACTTGTCATACTTGTTTGACGAGTACAACTTTCGGGACCAAGAAAACAGCAATGAATAACGAAGGCTTGCGAAGAATGTAGGCATAACTTCTCAGAAGCATTATTGCAATCAATGTCTTGCCAGAACCAGTCTCCAAGTACACTATAGTATTCTCGTTTTTTGCCTTCTCAAATGCCTCTATTTGATAACTGTACAAAATACCAAAAAGGAACCAATTTTTGTTTAGGTTGCACGGATAGGGAAACTGAAATATAAACATACTGGAAAACGTTATTTCTAGAAATAACATAAAGCTAGAAAATGGTAATGCAAGAAATAACATAAAGCTAGAAAATGGTAATGCAAACAAAAATGAAAACGTGTCGGAAATGCTACTGAATAATAGTTTCTGTGCAACATAGCATTGTTGGTGAAAGGGCTTTTAAGCCATGCTTGTCTAAAGAGTGTTCGAAATTGTGTTTTCTATCCCACACAGGAAACTTATGAGAAGTTGAAAGGGTTTATATTATTTTGAGCCTTATGGGCTAAAACCTAATCAAGTAAACAATTCAACCGAGTAATTCAACTATTCCTATATCTTAACAAGATAGTGCGGCTTTATAGTCTAGGTTATGGTTTAGCTTTAGCTTTCAACTTATTTAATGCTTCCTAGCACACTTAGGGATTTTGCCTAAGCTTTAGCTTTCAACTTATTTAATGCTTCCTAGCACACTTAGGGATTTTGCCTAACCAAGCATCGGTCTAAGCGTGTTAGGAATAAAGTTAATAGTTCTAGGTCGGGATTGTTATCTTAATCCATAGTAGTTAACACAGGGATCCGAAATCTTAGCCTCTCAACTCATTCATAAGACAATCGAATATTACTTCTTTGCTTAGTTTAATTTAGTAACTAAAAGTGACAAATCAACTTCGAATAATTCATTCATTAGTTAACATAGGATTTTGGTACGGTTAGGAAATTGAAAAATAGTCTCTGCAGGACCGATACCGTTTTTAGAAACATTTACTACTTGCTACGATGATCGACTTGCTCTTAATCGACATATTAGAATCAACCCTATCAAGTTTTTGTAAATTTCACTAAGTTTTGTTAAAAACATGTAATCTTATTTTTACTGTCCAAATCTATCTTAATTTTAATTTGGACACTGCTAAATAGATAGAAAAAAATGGGGATAGAATGGATAGAATGAGTTAAAATATCATAATTACCCTTCATAAAATAAAATTAGATTTTCGTTTATATATTTGTAGTCATGAGAACTCACAAACTAAAATAGTATTTAATGTACTAGTAGTATTTAATCATTAATAGAATATAAAAATAAACAAAATAAAAATATTTCAAAAGGGCATTTTGGTAGGATTTTTTTTTCTATCCCTTCTATCCGGATAAATTCTATCCGGATAGCTTTTCCCTTTTAATTTTGAGAAATTTTAGAGTGGTAAGGAAAATTGATGTATATATAGCAAAAAAAAAAAAATAGCGATAACATATGTAAACGGACAGGGAAATGTTATTTCTAAAAACACATTGAAAAGGTAATGAAAACTGAGACAAAAACCGACACCAAAGTCGGAAACGCTACTGAAGTGCAACATAGACTTTAGCACATATATGAGTAAAGTTTATCTTTCGACATTTTCTTAGCAACCAAACAAACAATGGAAAAAATGTAAAGAGGAAGCAACTTTATTACCTTCTAGCAAATGTGAGAGTATCAGCATCATCATCAGTTTCTTGATTTCCATTTATATTCATGCGAACAGATTCCATATAACTTCCCCTTCAAACAGATTTCTTCAAAACAACCAAACAACCAGTGCTTGACGATTCAATCACCAAAACGAAAAATTGAAAAACAAAAAAACATGATTAAGAAATTAATGGAAAACGGAACTCACCAGCAGATATGAAAACCGAAATGAATCGTGATGTTGAAAGCTAAAAAAGAAAGAGAGAAATTGATAAAAAGAAAGAGGAGAAAGAAAGGAAGGGGCAGAAATTCAGAGAAAGTGAGAATGCAGCACGAAATAAACTTGTCTGTGAAGTTTCAAATTCAGTGTATATGAGTGTAGGGCCCGCCCCTGATATGGCAACGAGCCAGCAAGGAAAGAAAAGACCATTTTTCAAATTTTATTTATTTATTTTAAGGTGCAAAAAATACACGTTTTGGGCCAGGAGCAATTTTACCTCTAATGTTTAAAATAGTGCAATTTTACCTTAACATTTGTAGCCAAAAGCAATTTTATCCATAACATTGATAAATTGGGCGATTTTAGAAATAATTCATCAAACTGTCTTCTCGGTCATGAATCTTATCATCAACACTTTATATGTGCGTCATTTTATCAGTAACAAATCATAAACATATGTTGATGTAAAAAAAAAATAAAAAAAATATACTGTCTTTTGTACGAATTAGACAAAAAAATTCAAAAAATTCACCGAATTTATAAATATTAATCTCCAATTCTATTATTAAATTACAAAAAACATGAAATCTTTTGTTTAGAACGAATTGATATGCAATTGGTGCAAAATAATGAATAAAAATATCTGTGGTTTATAATAGTGTCTGAAATTGATCCAAATTACCAACGTTAGAGGGTAAAATTGCTCCTGACCCAAAACGTTAGGGGTATTTTTGCACCTTAACCCTTTATTTTAGGGATAAGGTACGAAGTAAGAGTGTTCATCGGTCGGTTCGCCGAACCGAACTGAAATAACAAAAAACAGAATAGCCTTAAAAATAAAAACCGAACCAAATAATAATAAATAACTGAACTGAACCGATCGAATTATTTCGGTTGGTTCAGTTCGGTTCGGTTCGGTTATTTGGTTTCCTTATATTAAAAAAATTCATTAACAATTATTTTTATGTAAGGTTTTTTTTTTCAATGAAAGATTGGGACACGATTAAGAGGTTAGACATCCCAACTAGGTTGGCACCCCTAACGCACTTAACCAACCCTGAATATTATTAATAAAAAAAGAAAATTATAAAAGGGGGAGAAAATTAAAGGAAACGAATATGAACAACATTACAAATGTCATCGAAAACATGAAATTGGCAACAATAAGGCGCAGAGTGCCACCATTGGAGCGCTGACGCAGATTTGCCAAAACAGGCAAGACGATCCGCAGCTTGATTACCTTCCCTGAAGATATGAGTGATTTTGCAGTTCATAGACGAACAACGTGATAAGCAGCTTAACCATTCCTGCTTAACCCTCCAAGGAACCGCAGTAGATTTTTCACTGAGCAACTTAACCGCATATGCCGAGTCAGATTCAATCCACAAATTGTGTCAGCAGGCAGATTCAATAGCAAAGACGATCGCCATGAGCTCAGTCGTATGAGCATAAGAATCGACAATGGGAAACGCGAAACAGCCCATTACAAAACCTCTTCCGTTTCTGAAAATCCCCCCAGCGCCAGCGATGCCAGGAGCACCCTCAGCAGCCCCGTCGGTGTTAACCTTAATCCAACCTGTCGGGGGCAGATACCAGCGCACCGTAATGAAGTCCGGTTCCGGAGGTGGCCTGACCCGAGACGTTAAAGAGGAGGTCCATTTAGGCTCATGGAAGAGGAAGAAGAGACGGTTCATAAGAACTTGGATTGAAGGGAGTTTGTTTTCAAACACAGTCAGGTTCCTGATGTGCCAAATATACCAAACCGTAGTAACCGTCGCCAAGTTCCACAAGCTGCATTTCTTTGATCGGAAGCCAATCGCTCTAATAACGCTAAATAAAGCCTCAAAAGTAGTCACAAAGCAGAGAGTAACCGCAAAGTTATTAAAGACCATCGCCCAAAGTTATTTTTATGTAAGATTAATATTACATCGTTAGTGATGTTGTTGGGTATTTACTTTTTTTTTTGTAGGAAAGGAAAAGAAAACAAACAAATAAAAAATCTAACCCGGGATCAGTCTAGGACGGCTGACCCCAACCCTATCCTCAAGGAGGATGGGTAACAGAAAGGATGGAGGAACAGAAAGGGTAGAAACACCTAAAATCCCCCCATGCCCAGCAGCTGCCAAGCGACCCGCCACGCGGTTTTGCTCCCTAAAGATATGGGAGAAGCTAAGAACCTCAAAGGCAGGACGAAGCCTCAAAATAGCCTTGATAAGATTCTGGTTCTTCAGACCAACAGCCTGGCCATCAGAAATCCTGTTGATCGCCTCCAAATTATCAGATTCCACCGAAAGCCTTCTAATACCCATGCGAATGGCAAATTTAACACCTGACAGAATATCCCAGAGCTCCGCAGAAAAGGAAGAGCCCGTCCCCAAGTTATGGAAAAACCCAGCAAGCCAAGCGCCACCAGCATCCCGAAGAACTCCCCTGCAGCAATTCTGCCATTACTAAGGCAAGAGCCATCCGAGTTCAACTTCACAAACCCTTCTCTAGGCTTAATCCAACCAATTAAATGGACCACTTTATCCGGGACCAGTCTAACAAGGGGCTCACCTTCAAAGCTCTTTGTAATAACAGAGAGTTTTTTCGAGAAGTAACCAAGTAAATCAGGAATAAGGACAGTCTTCTCAGAAAATAACTCTTCATTCCTCCATTTCCAAATTTGGTGACAGATAATGGCGAAGAAAATGTCACCGTGCTCCATATTGGCCAACAACTTCCCATTGGCTCCATCAGAGAACCAGTCAGCATCCGCATGAGCCATGAAAGAAGGAAGGGTGTGGCGAGGGAGAATCCCCTCCCAAATCTTCTTACTATTAGGACAATCCCTCAAAGCATGGCACAAGGTTTCCACATGGCCACTGCATCTACTACAGGCTCCAGACTCAGCCAAATGCCTTCTGTGTCTATCCGCATTAGTAAGCAGCCTGTCCTTGACTCCCAGCCACAAGAAACTTCTGATGCGATAAGGGATTTTGAGGGCCCAAATGGACTTCCAAATCTCCAACGGGGGCTCAGCCCTATAAGGGGTAAAAGCTTCATAGGCCGATTTACAAGAGAAAATGACATTATTCGTTAAGGCCCAGCAATGTATGTCCTTGTCCTCCTCTTGATTGCTAATCTTCACTCCCCTAATGTTCAGGAGGGTCTCCAGGTTGAAGAAAGAGGCGAACTTAGACCAGATCTAGTCGCCCTCCGAGTCCACCACATCAGCAACCTTCCAGGGACGGATATCACTAGGCGGAGGGGCTCTGCAAACTTCAATCAGAGGTTTGTCACCAACCCAGGTATCATACCAAAAACTGGTGGATCTACCATTACCCACCTCCAGGCCAACCCCCGAACAGAATTCATCAAACACCGCACTAAGCCCTTTCCAGAGGAAGGAACAGCTGACAACCCTCTCCTTTGGACCTCCGAAAATTCTGTCCTTCCGATATTTGCCGCAAAGGAGACGAACCCAAAGAGAGGAGGGATTTTGCCACATTCTCCAAAAAAGCTTCATTAAAAGGACTTTATTGTTGTCCTTGGCTTGCCTGATTCCAAGACCCCCCTTGCATTTAGGCTGACAGGTCTCCTTCCAAGGGACCAGGTGAACCTTCCTCCCAGCTCCAGACTCTCCCCACAGGAATCATCGATTAATCCTATCAAGGTCATTAAGAACAGGTTCAGGAAGCTTACAGGCCTGCATGATATGGTTCGGAGCAGCACAGTTGACAGATTGGATTAAAGTAAGGCGACCTGCAATGGAAAGAGAATTAGCTTTCCAGCTAGCACACAAACCGTTAGTTTTGTCCAAAATTTCCTTAAAAGAAGCTTTGGAAACCCTGTCACTGTGAAGAGGGACCCCAAGATACTTCCCCAATGAATGAGTCAGGGAATTGCCAGAGAGCTCACTCAGTCTTCTGCACAAGCTATTGTTCATATTCTTAGAACAAAGCATACGGGATTTTTGGATGTTAATCTTCTGGCCAGAAGCCTTGCAAAAACCATTAAGGATATCCATCGCCACCTGACTTTGCTCCTCATTACCCTCCACGAAAAGCATTACGTCGTCAGCAAAGAACAGATGGGTAATAGACTGGTAGTGTCTGTTGATGGAAATAGGGTGGAGAGTCCCCTTACTCACCGCCTCTTGGATCATGTGAGACAGTCTTTCCATGGCAATCATAAAAAGGAAGGGGCTCATAGGATCCCCTTGTCGAATACCCCTAGAGGGAGAGAACTCATCAGACATATCCCCATTGATCATAACCTGGAAAACAGGAGAGGAAATGCACCTCTCAATCAAATTCCTCCAGTTATCCGGGATACCTGCTTTACCTAAGCTATCCGGAAGAAAGCTCCAGTTCAGTCTATCATAGGCTTTCTCCAGGTCCAGTTTAAGATCCACGATCCCTTTCTTGTCTTTCTTAATCTTCATAGAATGGACAACCTCCTGGGCAATAACAATGTTATCCATCATTTGTCTTCCAGGAACAAAGCTCCCTTGGTTTTGGCTGATAATATCAGGAAGGATCTTCCGGATTCTATTAGCCACAATCTTAGTAATAGCTTTATACAACACATTACAAAGACTGATCGGCCTCATCTGAAGAAAGGAGGAAGGCTTATCGACCTTAGGAATCAGAATAAGGAGGGTTTTATTAACCAAACTGATATCGTTAGAACCACCAAAAACACCTAACACAAAGTTATAAATGCCCTCTTTCACAGTGTCCCAGTGTTTATGATAGAAGCTAGCAGGAATACCATCAAACCCAGGAGCCTTAGTGGAACCAATGCTGGAGAAAGCCAGATCAATTTCTTTAAGGTCCACAGGATGGAAAGCATCTCTAATAGCATCCTCCCCTAAACGAGGAAAGGAAATACTAGAGTGGGCACTCTCCAAGTCCACCACTTCCTCTCTGAAAAGATCTTGGTAGAACTCAAGGGCAAGGCGCCGAATGTTTTCCTCCTCAAAAATCTACTCGCCATTGGTATCTTTGATAGCATCGATCCTATTCCTCTGCCTCTTGATAATCGTTGAAAGGTGGAAAAACCTGGTATTCCGGTCCCCGTCTTGAATCCAAGACTTCCTTGATTTCTGGAACCAAAGAAGCTCTTCCTGTCTAAGGACAGCCTCCAACTCGTTCTGGAGAGCCCTAAGATGACCATTCAGGCTGTGGTCAAAGCGAATCTCCAAGCAACGTTGAACGCCTTCCATCCTTCTCAAAAGCTTATTTTTTCTCTTGATAATATGGCCAAAAATATTTTTATTCCAGCCAACCACATTCCTCCTGAATTCCTCAGCAGCGAGAAGGACATCAGAGTGAGGATGCCAATTGTTTTTAACAAAACTCTTAAACTCTGGGTGGGAATCCTAAGCCACAAGATACCTAAAAGGTCTATTACTTCTCAGCCGGTTCCCTTTGACCATTTTAATGAGGATGGGGCAATGGTCAGAATGACGGAAAGGGAGGTTGAGCACATTGACCTCAGGAAACCTACAAATAGCAGCAACATTAGCATAAACCTTATCCAACCGGACAAACACACTATTCCTTTTCCAGGTAAATTTGTGTCCAGCAGCACCCAGGTCCGAAAGACCACAGAGATCCATACTATGCTTATGGTTAAGGCACCGGTTAACATAATGATTACCCCCTCCTCTCTGATCACTCAAAAGGGCAATGTCATTAAAATCCCCGGCCACCAACCAAGCCTCTGTCATATTTAAACTAATAGAATGAAGAATCTCCCACAGATGTTGGTAAGTGTTACATTCATCTATTGCTCAAGAAGTCGGTACTTGTTGCCTAGGGATCCTCTAGAGTTGAAATCCTCTAAAGTTGGTGGAGTTGTAATCATCTCAACCATTAATTGCAAAATTAATGGATGAGATTTGATTGATCAATAAATGACTAATTAAATATTAAAATTTATCAATTAAATCTCATCCATTAATTTTGCAATTAATGGTTGAGATTACAACTCCACCAACTCTAGAGGCTTTTTAACTCTAGAGGATCCCTACACGTACTTGTTATATTTATCATTTTACTAGTTTCTTATAATGTTTCATGACTTTTACATTTTCAAAATGTACAGGGAATGTAGAATATGATGATCAACAGCCTATATTCTTCCCACCCGAGCTGGTCAATCAAAATTCACAAACGATTTACTATCGCTACTTAATCGAGTTGAATCAAAATTTCGATCATGACATTCTTGTGCATAATGTTGCACTTGTGACAAGCATCAAGTTGGATTCAGATATTTCAGCTCTCAATTTCTGCTTGGAAGTTTATGGAGTATTATTGATGGTGAAATTTAAGTATATTGGGACAATTGAACTTCAACCGGATATGGTAAGTAGCTTAGTTTTTGTAATAAATTTCAAACGAGTACCGATATTTCACTTTTTCGGGTTTTGTCTTTACAGGTTTTTATATGTAGGAAGTTTGTCATCAATGTTTTCAAAGTTCTTAGAGATCACAATATCGAAAACTTGACAGAAATGTTAAATAGTATGGTGCCAAACAAACTCGGCGAAAGAGAATACTTTTTACTTCCATCCACGGGCCATTCGATTGACTGGAGTTCTGTGAGATCCGTTCTGTTTTCATATGAAAATATAAGGAAGGATCATAAGATATGTCCTCTAAACCGCGATGCACGTACTATACAGACTGAAAGTGGTCTGGTATGTGAATGCATCCTGCGAAATTCTTTAGTATGCACACCACATGATCGAAAAGTCTATTGCATTCGAGGTATATTCGAGGATCTGACTGGACACTCGCAGCTGAAATCGAAGTATAGAAGTTGTAAAACGTACAAGGACTACTATAAACATCGGTATGTATTTTTTTTTCATTTCGTTCTTATGGGATTTTGTTGTTTGATATTACTTATGACTGTCCAAGCTAACATGAAATTGCAGACATGGTATCAACCTGCATTTCGACCGAGAGCCGCTTCTAAGTGGAAAAGAAATGTTTCCTTTGCGGAATTATCTCTGCAAAGGCAGAGAACCAAGCGGGAAAGGCCTTGATGTCCAATTACCTCCTGAACTTTGTCGCGTTATCGTGTCACCAATATGCATAAATACTTTCTATACTTTTTCATTTCTTCCGTCAATCATGCATCGACTCGAGTCTGTGCTTATTGCTATTAACTTGAAGAAGCTGCATACAGATCGTTGCATTCAAAACGTTGCTATTCCATCCATCATGGTACTCTCCCTACTCGGTGCAATCTTTTTGAGACAATTTGATTTGTTTATGAACGGAAGATCGATGAATCTATCAGGCAAATCATGTTTTAAGTTGTGCTAACATGATTCCATATGGTAGGTTTTGGAAGCAATTACAACGAAGAAGTGTCGAGAGAAATTCGATATGGATTCATTGAAGACTCTCGGGGAGTCTTTTCTTAAATATGTTACGAGTCGACAGCTATTTCAAGTGTTCCCGAATCAACATTCGGGTCTACTCAGTATTAAAAAGGATAAGCTTATTAGTAATGCAACACTTTGTCAATTGGGATGTGAACATAAACTTTCGGTAACGTTTTTCCTATTCGTATCTTTCATGTCATAATTTAAGGCCTTAAGTTACATTTGATTCTGTCAAAATATTGCTAATCCTCTATATCGCTTGTCGAATTGCAGGGATTTATTCGCAACGAGTGCTTCGAGCCAAAGAATTGGATGTTTCCTGGTGATACTTCTGGCTGCCACTCACTCAATGAGGAAATTTTGACTGATACTAGAAAAATGTACGTAAGCGGACGTAGAAAGCTTAAGCAAAAGACTGTTGCTGATGCGGTTAAGGCGCTGATCGGGGCTTATGTCAGCTCCGGAGGTGAAGTAGCCGGGTTAATATTTGTGAACTGGTTAGGTATAAATGTAGAGTTTCCCAATATACTGTATGAACGGAAATTCCAAGTGAAAACATCGAATTTTATCAATGTCCGATGCATAGAATCGTTGTTGAACTACTCATTTCGAGACCCTACTTTGTTATTGGAAGCATTCACGCATGGTTCGTACATGGTTGCTGAGATTCTGAGATGCTATCAGCGACTTGAATTTCTCGGAGACTCAGTACTAGACTACCTAATCACAGCTTACTTGTATGAGAAGTATCCGGGGCTATCACCCGGATTGTTAACAGACCTCAGATCTGCATCAGTAAATAACGACTTCTATGCTCAATGCGCCTTTCGGAAAGGCGTGCATAAGCATATACTTCACGCGTCACAAAAGCTTCAGAAGGATATTGCCTTGTCAACTACTAATTCGGAACATTCCAACATATCGTTCCCTAAGGTAAGTCATGATTGTAACAAACTTTCATTCATTCGATCATTCATTCAATTTATGTTCGTGCAGGTACTTGGAGATGTAATTGAATCTCTCGCGGGTGCTATTTTTGTTGATTCAGGATACAAAAAGGACCTTGTGCTCGAGAGCATAAAGCCGCTTTTGGAGCCTTTGGTTACTCCAGAAACACTTGTGCTTCATCCTACGAAAGAGCTAACCGAATTGTGCCAGAAACAACATTATAACCAGAAAGAATCGTTTTCTCAGAACAATGGTGGCACGAGCAGCGTCACCGTGGAGGTTGAAGCATTTGGAAGAGTGTTTACACACACATCTGAAGCTATAGATAAGAAAACAGCTAAGAAACAAGCTTCCAATGAGGTTTTAAAGGCATTGAAAAATAGCACTCATAGGCCAAGTTCATTAACACAACAAAATAAACGACTCTGCCGTGGAATCTGAAACTATCGGGTATCGTTTTATGTTATTTATATGTTACATATATTATAGAAATGCAATGAAAGTGATAATCGTGTCAATTGTAATCGGACAAGTTCATCAACATGAGTTTTGTTGCTTAGAGTTGTTTTTATAAATTGTGTTATTTTGTCACTCCTAAATCTGGGTTACATTATTTATATATTTTATGTGATTATATATGATATAAATGCCTTAAAAATGATAAACCGTGTTTATCATGTTAGACGGATCATACCGGGGTCTGTGGATTAATTAAATTTATTTAGGTTTGGTCTGGTAAAAATTAAACGTATTTAAAGAAACAAATTTATATTAAGATTTTGTAATACAATTTTAAGTATATTACTTAATATTAATATAATTTTAAATCACACCCATAATAATAATAATACTGGATAATAAAATTGTCTTTTACATATAATTTACTTTTACAATCTGCTCCCTCCACTCCGTCCTATCCACTACCATATTTTCCTCAATTCCCAGTAAACTCATATCACTCTCGATCACCATCCTCCAAGTTTGCTTAGGTCTTCCCCTACCCCTCACCACTACATCCCTTTGCCACTCTTCGGTTCTCCTAACTGGCGCATCAAGCGCTCTACGTCTCATATGGCCAAACCACCTTAGTCGGTTTTCTCTCATTTTATTCTCAATAGATGTGACCCCTACTTTTGTCCTAATTATTTCATTACGCACCCGGTCCTTTCTCGTATGACCACACATCCATCTCAACATACGCATCTCTGCCACCGACATCTTATGGATGTGGCAGTGTTTCACTGCCCAACACTCCGTACCATATAACAATGCTGGTCTAATTGCCGTCCGGTAGAATTTTCCCTTCAATCTATTAGGCATTCCGGCATCACAAAGGAAACCCGTAGCACTCTTCCACTTCGACCAACCAGCTTTAATCCTATGAGCAACATCTCCATCTACTTCTCCATCCATTTGAATAATAGATCCTAAATACCGGAAGCAATCCGAGGCCTGAACAACTCTCCCATCTAGGGTGATTGTCTCTGCCTCCCTACTCCTATGGCCGCTAAACTTACACTCCAAATATTCTGTCTTACTTCGACTCAACTTAAAGCCTCTAGATTCTAGAGTTTGTCTCCATAGTTCCAACTTCCTCTCCACTCCTTTCGTCTCATCAACCAACACAATATCATCTGCAAACAACATGCACCATGGTATACCATCTTGAAGTGAACTTGTTAGTTCATCTATAACGATGGCAAAAAGAAATGGACTTAGTGCGGAACCTTGATGCACTCCAATCGTAATAGGAAACTCTTCAGTCTTCCCAACACTAGTACGTACACTCGTGCATACTCCCTCATACATGTCCTTTATGATGTCAATATATTTCCGCGAAATGCCTTTCCTTATCAAGGCCCACCAAAGTACTTCCCTTGGTACCTCATCATATGCTTTCTCCAAGTCAATGAAAACCATATGCACTTGACAACAATAATATACTTAATTATATAGTCATAAAGCAATTGAATTGTTTAACTTATTGAAATTTATCTTATTAATGTTGAATTAGTTTAGCTTCATTTCACTAATTAAGATTGGCTTGAGTGGTTAAGGGCTTCAAGTCGTTTAAGTTAGAGATCTCAAGTTCGAGCCTTATCGTACCTAAAATTTTAATTAGGGTAGGATCCACCAAAAGCGGGCATGTGCTTTACAAAGTTAGTATAAGAAAAATTGACTAACCGTTAGTGAACACATCAACTGGGATTCCCTCAACAATGCGTGAGAAAAGATAGAAAATAAGATCAATGAGGGGTCGAACACCCTAGCTTCGTCTAGGGACACGTGTCAACCTTTGAAGGGTAAATGTCCGCTGTAATAAAGGCAGTTTGTATTTTATCAAAACTTTCTTCCTTGATTCCAAGCGTGGAATTAGTGACCTATTCCAGAGTGCTTTCAAAACTTAGTTTGATCTAGAGGCTCCCTTTGTGACACACTTGCTTCCTTTGATGAGGTCACGTGGTTTTGATAAAACAGGTAACTGTACTGTCAAATCCAACATTTACTCAATCTCCTGTACCTGATCCATGGAGATGGCCATCTATCTGGCAAATGCAAACAACCCCGATGATAAAGAACTTCTTATGGCGTTTAATGTCTGGAAGTACAGGTAATTTGGGTCGGTTATTGAAAAAACCGACTCAAATAATTAAAGCACTGGGGTCGTTTAAAAAAAAAAGACTCTAAATGTGATTTTTAAAAATGGTGTACGGTTTGGGTGGTCATTGATGTCGGTTCTTCTTAAACTAGAGGTCAATGAGCCAGTAATTGGCGTCAGTTCAGGTAGAACCGACCCCAATTACTGGAGTTAATGGCGTTGGTTCATTGAAAACCGACGCGAATCACTCTTTAAAGTCTGTTAATTAAATAACAGACTCTAAAGGCCCAATTATGAACCGTACTTATTGTTCTCCTCCTTTCTCTCTCTCCTTTGCACAACCTAGCTAATATTAGCAGCTTTCTCCTTTCTCTCGTTTGCGAGAACACCACCATTCTTTGAGTTTGAGTTACTTTCTACTCATAAGAAGCTCGGTTTGAAGTTTCATCGGCGCTGACTGGGTTTTGTTCGTGTTTCGGTTGTGGCAGAAGCTAGAGAAAAGAGGTAAGTGAATGGGTTTCATTTGTTATTCTTCTTAGCTTCATTGTTATATGGGTTCGTGTTCTATCTTCTGGGTTTCCTTTATGATTTTGTTTTCTGTGTTCTTTCTTACGGGTTTCGTTTATTATATGAGTTTGTTGGTGTTCGTGTTCCGTCTTCTGGTTTTGTCCGTGTTCGTGTTCGTTCTTCTGGTTTCGTTTATAATATGGGTTTAGCGAAGCCATTATCTTAGATTTCCTCAATGTGCAGCACCACATCCACATGTATGTTGCCAGTTTTGGATAGCTGGAAACTATGAACTTGGGCAGGGACAGGGTTATATAGCAGCTAATAGAAGTAATTGGCTTATATTTACTTGTGAGTCTGCTTTATTTGTTGAATTCCTTTATGGCTTTTCAGATGAATTTAATCGTCTCAGTGTGCACCCTAAATTCCTGAATTATCTAGAACGCAACGTCACATATCTCTGGATTTTGTTATAATTGCATACTTCTCTCTTTTGTTACTTTCTTTAATTTCTTGTTAGCCGTGGCTGAGCTTCCTGATAATGTCGTTGATGAACTAAATTACCATTTGAGTTTTGGGTGAATGGCCTATTGAGTTTGCGAGTTAAAAACATTTAAGTATTCCACACAATGGCAGCCATAACCCAACTCATATTTGAGTTATGTCGAGTTAGGCTTTAGTATGGTTACATGGCATCTAATTCAATATAAACCGCCAGATGTTGGGTCACTATCGATATGCTCCGACTGTGAAGTGAATGTGTTAAACTAGTGAGACTCTCTAAGAGGGCGAAATGAGAACTTTTAAAATTCACTAAGAGTCATACATCCGACTACTAAAAAAAGAAATGCATATCACTTAGTTCTACAAAGAACCTGCTTTCCTTCATCGGCTCCCAACAAGCAAGTCCTTTTGAAAGACGGGCTCAAGCCCTTGCTTCTTGCTTTCTCTTATCTACATACCCTATTGACTGAGTAGCCAAAAGAGTAGAGAATCCAGAATTTAGCGAGAAAAGCCAATGGTTCAAACTCAGAATCAGATGGCAAGTAGGAAAGAAGTCTTTTCATATCCAAAACTGTAATTCTATAGCTTATCCTTATTGAGATTCAGATGTGATACAGATTGAAAGCGATAAATGGAGGTTTTAATCATAAACCAACAAAGATCTTCTTCTTTAGCTAGACTAGAAGGAGTGAATCCCGATAAACAAAGGTATAAACCTTAACCTCAATGAGAAATGATATTTGATTGATAAAAGTTCCCTTATCCTTACAAAATGAGGGTTTAAATACAATCTCTAATTGATCAGTAAAGGACAGGGACTACCCCTATTAGGGTTACAATATGGTTAACAATAAAAGGGTAAGATAGGTGATGCGCCTAGACAACAGGTACAGAGGTGCATGTACGGAGCGTCAGAGGTTGTTGGTGAATTCCTTCGGCAGGAAGTAAACTTGAGATCCGCCTAGTGTAGTTGTTGGTACGCCTCATGGCATACGCCTAGATCCGCCCCGCTCGCGTGTCTAGGGGATCCGCCCTCTTAGATACAACCTCTGTGGGAACGCCGAGAGGAGATCCTCCAAGGCGCGTGTTATTATTGATCCCAGTTAGGATGTCCGCATCATTCTCTCCTTCTTTAAAAGAATTCGGCACTGGCTTGTCTGTGTTGTTCTCCAAAGGGCCATCTGACTTTCACGGGCTAAGGTCACGAACATTGAACGCCGGTGAGACTTTACCAAGCCAATTTGGCAAAGCTATGTGATAGGCATTGGCATTGACCTCCTTGGTGATCTTATATGGCCCGTACTTTCTCGGTCGAAGCTTGCTGCTTGTGGCGTTGGCGAGTCTCTCTTTTCCCAAGTGTACCATAACCTCATCTCCCACTTTGAACTGTAGGTCCCTACGGTGCTCATCCGCCTTAGCTTTTAGTTTCTGGTTTCTCTTCTCAAGAGTCTCCTTCACCTCTTGGTGCATCTGGATATAGTCTTTGGCTAGCTGGTTTGCAGTCACGTTTCCTTTGGGAAGATGGGCTATATCAAGGACGTGATTCGGGGTCTTAGTGTATACCACCTCAAAGGGTGACTTCCCAGTTCCTGAGTGTACAGATCCATTGTAGGCGAACTCAGCTTGTGCTAAAACCACGTCCTACATCCTGGGCTTATCCTTACATTTGCTGCGCAGTAAGTTTCCCAGAGTCCGATTGACCACTTCTGTCTGTCCGTCTGTCTGAGGGTGGGCGGTGGTACTAAACTTCAGAGAAGTATCAAAAAGAGCCCACAAGGTCCGCCAGAAGTGACTCAGGAACTTTGTGTCACGGTCTAAGACAATGCTCTTTGGTACACCATGTAGTCTGACAACCTCTTTGAAGAATAGCTTGGCAGTCGCTGAGGCGTCGTTAGTCTTACGACATGGTATGAAGTGTGCCATTTTCGAAAACCGGTCAACAACCACAAAGATGGAATCCATGCCTCTCTGAGTTCTGGGTAACCCTAGGACAAAATCCATGGACAGATCCTCTCATATAGTTTCTGGTACAGGCAAGGGTAGCTGTAAGCCAGCATTTGTAGCGTGTCCCTTGGCGGTCTGGCAGATATATCATCGTTCTACCAGGTACGCCACATCTCTTCTCATTTTGGGCCAGAAATAACGGGAACTCACTGCTGCATATGTCTTGTCTCGCCCAAAATGTCCCCCCAGGGATCCGCCATGTAGATCTTGGACCACCTTCTCGCGGATAAAAGTGCAGGGTAAACAAAGTTGGTTGCCCCTCATTAGATACTCATCCATCAAGTGATACGCCCCATCCCCAGGTTGGCGCTGGCACTTCTCCCAGATACTTCCAAAGTCAGGATCCGCCAGGTACTCTCCTCTGATGTGTTCGAAACAATCGGTCTCCAGGTTGACTGTTTTTATTAGTGCAACCCTCCGACTCAAGGCGTCCGCCACTATGTTCTGTTTTCCCGCCTTATGGATAAGCTTATAGGGGAACTTATCTATGAAGGCAGACCACCGGGCGTGCATGGCGCTTCGAAGTTGCTTCTGACTTCCCAGGTATTTGAGAGCTTGATGGTCAGTGTAGAGGATGAACTCTTTACCCACCAAGTAATGTTCCCATACTTTCAACGCCCTCACTACAGCATAAAACTCTTGATCATACGTTGCCCACCTTTGCCGTGCCTCACAGAGCTTCTCACTGAAGTATGCAATGGGCCTCTTTTCTTGCATCAAGACACCACCAATCCCAATTCCATTGGCATCACACTCAACTTCAAACAGTTTGTCAAAATCGGGATACACCAGCACTGGCGCTGTACTCAGCTTTTCCTTGATCAAGGCGAAGCTCTCTACTTGGGCGTCCGCCCACTCGAACCCCTTTCCCTTCTTCAAACATTCCATCAACGGGGCCACTATGGAACTGAAGTTCTTAATGAATCGGCGATAAAACGTTGCTAGCCCATGAAAACTCCTGATATCCCCCATGTTCCTCGGAGTAGGCCATTCTCGGATGGCTCTTACTTTCTCCCCATCAACTTGGATTCCACTCCCGCTGACCACGAATCCAAGGAAAACTAAGCTCTCCATGACAAAGTCACACTTCTTGGTGTTGGCGTATAGTTGGTGTTTCCTTAACAGGTGAAACACTGTCTACAAGTGCTCTTCATGTTCCGCCAAGGTCTGGCTGTGGATCAAAATGTCATCAAAATACACAACTACGAACTTCCCAATCACTGGGCGAAGCACCTGATTCATCAGTCTCATAAAAGTACCAGGGGCGTTGGTCATCCCAAAGGGCATAACTAACCATTCATACAATCCATCTCTTGTCTTGAAGGCAGTCTTCCACTCATCCCCAGATCGGATTCGTATCTGATGATACCCACTCCTGAGATCAATCTTGGAGAAGACTCGAGATCCGCCAAGTTGGTCCAACATGTCATCCAACCTTGGAATCGGGAACTTATACTTGATGGTGATCTTGTTAATAGCCCTACTGTCAACACACATCCGCCAAGACCCATCCTTCTTCCGTGTAAGTAAAGCTGGAACATCGCAAGGACTCATACTCTCCCTAACGTATCCCATCTCGATGAGTTCCTCCACTTTTTTTCTCATGACATCATTCTCCTTTGGGCTCATTCGATAATGTGGGAGGCTTGGCAAACTAGCCCCAGGCACCAGATCGATATGATGTTGGATATCTCTCAAAGGTGGTAACCCACTCGGCAGTTCGTCGGGGAACAGATCTTGATCCACGCCAAGTAGGTGGGTCACTTCATTCGGCATCTCTCTTTCGCCCCTTCGGGCGGCCTCGTGATTCGCCTTAACCATCACCACATACACCATCTGGCTCTCCTCACATTCGCTGACGAACGATTTGTGTGTAGGACAGACTACCAAGGTAGACTTCTCGTCGGCCTTTGGCTCTCTCACCATTGATGTAAGGACAAACTTCACCCCATTCTTCACAAATCTGTAAGTGTTCTCTCTTCCGGCGTGGGTGGCGTTGTTATCAAACTGCCAAGGTCGGCCCAACAATAGGTGGCATGCGTCCATATCGACCACATCACAAAAGACTTCATCATGATAGTTACCAATCTCAATCGGTACCTTGCATCTCTGGGTCACCCTCAACTCGCCCACGTTCTTGATCCATCCCACCCTGTAGGGATCAGGGTGCGCCTCTACCAACAACCCGAACTTCTGAACGGCGCTGCTACTCACAATGTTCTCTTGGCTCCCACTATCTATTATCACATTACATCGCCCGCCCTTCACAAGACAGCGGGTCCTGAATAGTCGGTGCCTCTGATCGCCCTCTATCCGGCTGGAGACTAACAAACGCCGTACCACATGAATGGCATACCTCTCTTCGCCCGCCTCCTCATCATCTTCTCCCAAGGGTTGACAAAATACTTCATCCTCTTCGTCATAGTCATCTTCATACCTCTCCACCATGTTGGCGCTCTTCCTTCTAGGACACTCGTTGGATCTATGTCCTGGCTCATTGCACCGAAAACATTTGAAAGGTGCTGGCCTTGCATACGGATTGTTGCTCTTGGGTGGTATAGGTGCTTCTTTGTATGGTCTAGTATCTCCAACGGATCCCCTTCCCACACTGTTAACCTTGGCCCCACTGGCACTCGCCACCTGCTTGCCTTTGTCGTAAGACTTCACGTTATCTCTTCCTCCAGGCGTATACTCAGTAGTGGCGGATCTCCTGGATCTCCCGGTCAGTTGGGACTCAGCCTTGAGGGCTAAATTCCTAGCATCTTGTACTCTAACCACCATCTGTGTGCCAATACGATCCTGGATATTGTATCTCAACCCTTCTAGATACCTAGAGGTCTTTTGGCTTTCAGTTTCAGACAGGTTGGCTCTCGCCGAAAGCCTTAAGAACTCAGAAGTATACTCATGGACACTTCGGGTCCCTTGAGAGCATCCTCTGTAGGAGCTGTAGATATACTGTTCGTAGTCCGGCGGTAAGAACCGCTCCCTCAGCATCGCCTTCATCCGTAGCCAAAATCTAATCGGATCTCTGCCCCCTCTTCTCCTCTCTTCCCTCATCTGATCCCACCAAACTGATGCGCCACCCTTGAGGTGATACGCCACCAGTCTAACTTTCCTCTCATCAGGAATACCAGCATACTCAAAGAAACGTTCAACTTCCGATAACCAATCTATATCCAATTCGCCTCCAAAAGACGGTAAGTCTATTTTTAGCTTAAAGGCATCATCTCTATCAAAGTTCCCTAGATCTGGTTCTGCCCTAGCAATACCCACACGTCTGTCGTCAATCGGACCACCATTCCTCACAGTTCTAAAGGCACCATTATCCCCAATATCCTCAAAATCATCACTATCACTATCAGCGTTATGTACAAGGACAAAGTTGGGTCTTCTTACCTCAGGATCCCTAGGACCCATTCGTGGAAGTTGGACATTTGCCAATGGTAGTCGAGGTGGCGTGGGTTGCCTTTGGGGTCGTGGTTCAAGGACTCCTTCCCTCCTCTGGTCGGACTCCCCGGCGGCTGGTCTGACCACTGCACGGATCTCCAATCTGAGGTTTTCCAGGGAAGCAGTTAGCTCCTGGAACCGTTGGTCGTTTTGTTTCTGCCGCTCAAGGCTGGCCTGGATTTGTTCCGCGAGGTGCTCTCTCAGCTCCTCATTGTTGAAACACCTTTCCACATAATTTTGATTTGACAAAATTGTTTAAGTATAAATTAGAATACATATTCTAAACACACTAAGTTTAAATGCGTTGATTTATTCTACTAATGTGTTTGTTCAATGTTGAGTATAAATGTTATAAGTCATAAGGATTGGAAGGCCCAAGCCCAATACGGAAGCCAAGGCCCAAGTCAAACAACTCAGTACACTTGGCCCGCGTATGTCAAGACGTTGTCGTTTTGGACAAAAACGCAACTCAGCAAACGGAAGGATCTAGAAGACCTTCAGGAACAACTTCACAATGAAGCTGCTGAGTAGTCTCGACAAAGCATACAAGACAGCAGACCGGCAGAGGAAAACTTCCAGACAAAGTGTTTCTTCTTTTAGCAAAGTTCAGACGACACAGTATGTTGTCCAGTTGACTTTACCATAAAAGGAGAGACCATCTGCTGTGCTGACCGAGGACAGAAGATACACGATTGTGATTGGCCAAGAGCTCTGTGCAAGTCAGGATGACAACGACACATAGCTGTTTCCCTCCAACGGTTATTTCGAAATTCGAAATGACCGAATGACCAGACGTCTCTATAAATAGTGCCATCACAAGCTTCACAACACACAGAACTTGATCAAGCCATTACGCTGTCCAAATCTCTACAAGTTCTGCAAGCAAGAAGCAAAGCAAAATTCTTACACTACATTTTCATATCTGTGTAAAAGTCTAGAGTGGTTGTTTTTCAATCATCTAAGGTGTTCTAGCAATTGTTGTTTAGGACAAAATCTTTATCATTTCTAGAAGTAGAAAGGAGAGGCTGGGTACTCGGTTTTAAGTACTTAGCGGAGAGATTAGGATTGAGTAGAAGTATAGAGGAAGGTACTCTTGTCATACTCAATTGCTGATATTGTAAAAGGTTTGAGGCTCTACCTTTAAAGAGCTCAGTAGAGGATTTGAAATCTCGGAAGTGTTCCGGGGACAGGACGTAGGCTTAGAAGAAGCCGAACCTGGATAAATCTGCTGAGTGAAGTATTTCTAAACCTTAACTCCTTATTCATATTGCTTGCTTAAAACAAACTAAAACTGACCAAGTAAAAGAGGTCAAGCTGAGTTGTGCGCTACAAACGAGCAGGTTCAGGAATAGACTCTAAGTGCTATTTCCTGACCTAAGCAACGAAGCTGTCCTAGTCACTAGTTGACTAAGCCAGTGTCTTGCTGAGTGTTAAGTGCCGCTGTTTTATAAACTTTTCTTAAAGAAAAGAAATCTGCCCAAATTATTTAAAAAAGGTAAAATAGTTCCTAACCCCCCCTTGGAACTATATTTGCAACCTTACAAGGGACCAACAAGTGGTATCAGAGCCTAAAAGCTCATTACTAAAGGTCTAACAACCTTGAGTTGATCCATACCATGGGCAAAAACAGCACTCGGTTTCTCCCTGGAAACCAGACAACTCAGATATTACCTGAGGGGCTGTCCATTACCAGGCCTCCCCTATTCTTCGGGTCAAACTATACCTTTTGGAAGAATAGGATGAAAAACTTCATTCAAGCTACAAACATGAGTGCCTGGCTATCTATAGTCCAAGGCCCGTTTGTACCTGTGAAAGTTGTTGATGGCCAGTCAGTTGTTAAAGCTGAGGTTGAATGGACAGAGGATGATCTTAAGAAGCTTCAAAACCATGCTTCGGCTATCAATATGCTTCACTGTGCGCTCGATTCTGCAGAATATAACAAAATCTCAGGTTGTGAGTCGGCACAAGAGATCTGGAAAAAGCTGGAAGTCACCTACGAGGGAACAAACAAAGTAAAAGAATCCAAGGTGAATCAGCAGATGAGACTGTACGAGCTGTTCGAGATGAACAATGATGAGGGCATTTCAGACATGAACGCAAGGTTCACCAACATCATTAATGAGCTTAAGAGACTTGGGAAAATCTTCACTGAGGAAGAACAAGTCAAAAAGATACTCAGGAGTCTTCCAAAAGACTGGCAAGCAAAGAAGACAGCAGTTGAGAAAGCTCAGGATTTAACCACCTACAAATATGACGAACTCATCGGTTCATTGCTGACCCATGAGATATCAATGAAGAACTTTGAGGTGAAGGAAAAATCTGATGACAAGAAGTCACTTGTCATGAAGGCTGACTCCACTGACGGGAGTTCAACTGATGATGAGGAGATGGCTATGTTCACAAGAAAGATGAAGAGGCTGTTCAGGAAGAACGACAAATATTCCAAAAAGCCTTACAAAAAGTTTGATAAGTATAAGGTTGACTCAAGCGACAGCAAATACAGAAAGGACAGCTCAAAGCCCATTACATGCTTTGAGTGCCACCAAGATGGCCATATTAAGTCAAACTGCCCCACGCCGAGGAAAGACAAGAAAAGTGGGAAGAAGGCAATGGTGGCTACTTGGAGTAACAGTGATGAATCTTCATCAACAGAAACTGAGGCCACCGAGTCAGCGAAGATATGCTTCATGGCTGACGAACTTGCTGAGCCATGCATTTCTGAGCATGCTGACCAATCTGATAAGTCAGACAATGAAGAGCAATCCAATGAGGTAATCTCACTCTCTCAACTCAGAAATGAAATGGGTAATGCCCTGAGTGATCTTTACACACTTGTCAAAAAATGTAACAAAAAGATTAAAACACTCAGCCGGCGCTGTGATGAGGTGGAAGAGGTCAAACTGAGTGACCTCAGATACCTTCTTCAAGACAACTCAGTTTTGCATGAAAATATGAAAACCATTCATGAGTCTGTAGTTGAAGTCCAGTCAGTTTCCAAGAAACTGAGGAAGGATGTCACAACCATTCAGAACCAACTAAAGGTTCCAAACAAAAATAATTTTCCTCTGAGAACTAAGTATCAAGGTACTCAGTACCAAGGTACTCAGCAGAGACGAAATCCCCAGCGAAGAGTTCAGTGTGACTTTTGTGGGAAGTTAGGACACACCACTAAGGTGTGCTGGAACGCTCAGCACTGGGATGCTGACAAGTCAGTAAAGAGTCCTAAACAGAAAGTCAGTTGTGACTTCTGTGGAAAAAGTGGCCACACTATTAATGTATGTCGCCACAAAATAAAATATGATGTTTTACCTGTTGAACCTAACAAGTCAGGACCCAAAAAGAATTGGGTACCTAAAGGAAACTGATTACAATGCAGGTAAGCCTGAGATGTGCCGAAAAGTCAAAAATGTGGTATATTGACAGCGCATGCTCAAGGCATATGACGGGTGATGAAACTCAATTCATCACGTTCGAACGTAAACGAGGAGGAAGCGTAAGTTTTGGAGACAACAAGAAGGGTAAGATAGTAGGCTCAGGAACCATCGGAGGTAATCCTACTATTGAATCTGTCTCCCTAGTCAGCGGACTCAAATATAACTTACTCAACGTAGCTTAGCTATGTGACAATGGGAGAAAAGTTATATTTGATGCTACTGGATGTAAAATATACGAGGGTAAAACTAATGAGTTAATTTTAACTGCCCCTCGGATAGATAATGTCTTTATGCTAGACTTAGAAAAAAAGTTTTCAAAAACTGTGTGCTTAGTAACAAAGGAAGAAAATTCCTGGCTATGGCAAAGGAGACTTGGTCATGTAAGCATGGACCTCCTGGCCAAACTAGCAAGAAAGCAATTGGTTGAGGGACTGCCTGAACTTAAATTCCAAAAAGATCAATTATGCCACGCTTGCCAAGCTGGAAAACAAACCAAACAATCTTTTCACAGTAAAAACATTGTCTCAACTAAACGTCCGTTAGAATTACTACACTTGGATCTCTTTGGTCCAGTCCAGCCGCTGAGTCTGGGTGGAAGAAGATTTTCCTTGGTCATTGTAGATGATTTCTCTCGGTATACGTGGGTTATCTTGCTGACCAGCAAGGATGAGACCTTTGAGACATTTTCAAATTTGGTTAGAAAAATTGAAAATGGAAAAGACCTAAAATTATCTCATATCCGTAGTGATAACGGTGGAGAATTCAAAAACCAAAAGTTTGTTGAATTCTGTGAAGCCAGCGGCATTGACCATAATTTTTCTGCTCCTAGAACACCTCAGCAAAATGGGGTTGTAGAAAGGAAGAACAGAACTCTGGTTGAAATAGCCAGGACAATGCTGGATGAGCATAGGCTTCCAAAGTATTTTTGGGGTGAGGCTGTTAACACAGCATGCTACATTCTTAATAGGGCTCTAGTTAGACCTATACTCAAGAAAACCCCCTATGAACTTTGGAAAGGACGAAAGCCCAATATTGGATACTTTCGTGCCTTTGGCTGTAGATGTTTTATTTTAAATACCAAAGATAGCTTAGCAAAGTTTGATTCAAAAGCTGATGAAGCTATCTTTCTGGGCTACTCAACAAACAGCAAAGCATACAGAGTTTTTAATAAGCGAACTCAAGTTTTAGAAGAGTCAATACATGTAGAGTTCGATGAAACTGACCCTGCAGGTAGATACCAGCCGCTGACCGAAGATGATTCAAACTCAGTAACCATCGCTGACTCAGAACCAGCTACTGAGTCATTCACGAAAAGGCTGACCAAGAGTAAGAGTGAACCTAAGATTACTTTTACTGACCCATCTACTTCTGCAGAGATTGTTGAAACAGGAACAGCACAAGACATGAATCTACCCAAAGAAATAAGGATTCCTAAAGGGCACTCTGAAAGTGCAATCCTTGATTCTGCTGGGAATACCCTGATGACGAGGAATCAACTCAGGAAATACCTCAGCAATGTTGCTTTCGTCTCAGTACAAGAACCGAAGAATTTCGCTGAAGCTGAGTACGATGAATTTTGGATGAACGCAATGCAAGAGGAGCTCGATCAATTTCGAAGAAATGATGTATGGGAGTTAGTGCCTTATCCAAAGAGTCAAAAGACCATCGGAACAAGATGGGTCTTCAGGAACAAGATGGACGAACAAGGAAACGTAGTCAGGAACAAAGCAAGGCTTGTAGCTCAGGGCTACAGTCAGCAAGAAGGTATAGACTACGGTGAGACCTTTGCCCCAGTGGCAAGGCTGGAGGCAATTAGAATATTATGTGCATATGCATCTTACATGAATTTTAAATTATTCCAAATGGATGTCAAAAGTGCATTTCTTAATGGAGTTATAAACGAGGAGGTTTATGTAAATCAACCTCCAGGTTTTGAGGACCCTAAGTTCCCAAACCATGTTTACAAACTCAAAAAGGCTCTGTACGGCCTCAAGCAAGCACCACGTGCTTGGTACGAGAGGCTGACCAGTTTCCTGCTGACTAGAAATTACGTCAGGGGCAAAGCTGATACAACCTTATTCATTAAGAAAAAGGGTAAAGATACCCTGCTGGCCCAAATTTATGTTGATGATATAATATTTGGTGCAACTAACGAATCAATGTGCAAGGAGTTTAGCAAACAAATGCAGACTGAGTTTGAAATGTCTATGATGGGAGAACTCAACTTCTTCCTCGGTCTTCAAATTAAACAAGGAAACAATGGCATCTTCATCAGTCAAGCAAAATATGCCAATGAGATCTTAAAGAAATATGACTTGGAAAATTGCAAGCCAATATCCACTCCTATGGGCACTGACACTGTCCTCTGCGCTGATGAGAATGGTAAGCCAATAGACAGCAAGTTATACCGAGGTATGATTGGCTCTTTACTTTACTTAACAGCAAGTAGACCGGACATTCAGTTCTCAGTATGTTATTGTGCTAGATATCAAGCTAACCCTAAGGAATCCCATTACATAGCTGTAAAAAGGATCCTTAGATATTTGCAAAGCTCAGTAAATGCAGGTCTGTGGTATCCAAATACTCATGACTTTACACTCATCGGATACACTGACGCTGACTATGGACGAGACAAGCTGGAAAGAAAAAGCACCTCTGGAGGATGCCAATTCCTAGGAAGCTGTCTTGTATCTTGGTTCAGCAAGAAGCAGGCGTCAGTAGCCCTGTCCACAACTGAAGCTGAGTACATTGCTGCTGGAAGCTGTGTTGCTCAGGTCCTTTGGATTAAGCAACAACTTGAAGATTATGGTGTTCAAACAAAGACAATTGAAGTCAAATGCGACAACAAAAGTGCAATTGACCTCTCAAAGAACCCAGTTGAACACAGCAGGATGAAACATGTCAGCATAAGACATCACTTCATCAGAGATCATGTACTCAAGAAAGAAATCAAGCTGACTTATGTGCCAACAGACGAGCAGCTTGCTGATATCTTTACAAAGCCTCTAGCACGAGAGCAATTTAGCATACTGAGAGAAGCAATTGGTATGTTTTAATCCTCTTCAGTAAATTTATGTGCATAAATGATGATTGAATGCTGAATGAATTACATGCTGAATGATTTATTGTTTGCTGAGTATCTCTTGAAACTGACTGAATATACAATACTGAGTAAACTTGCACACTGAGTAAATTAGTTTAGAACTTGAACTTAAAATCATCCTTAAATAATGCACTGACCTCTCAGAATATCAAACGCTTGACATTCTAAATACTGAGTGATTAATCCGTTAGCATAAATTCCAAGCACGCGTATAACCTAGGATGACGTATTCACCGTAATGTGTCATAAATGCCAGGATCCATGTCGGTACATGATCCCAAGGCAACTGACACATGGATTTGGTTAAGATCCACACCGTTCAACTCGTCTATAAATCATGGGCAATTCCCCATCTTTTACTCCTTATGCTCAACAAATCTTTAAGGCTACGAAATCACCCAAATTTCTTTCTCTCAAATACCTCTATTCTCTCCATCTTAGAAGCATGACTAAGCTATCCTTCAACGTCTTCGGTGCCGGCCAAAATAAGTCCAGCTCCGATGAACCTTCACGAAACCCTTCCACCTCTAGCAAGGATAAAACTGATCAAAACTCTAAAAAAGAGAAAGCTGTGAAAATACGAACCTACTCCAAAGTCTTCGAAAGTGTTCTCGAATGGAAAGTTGAGCCCTCCAGATGGGTTTCTGAGCACTTCGTCCAACATGAACAACCGTTTGCCGAATGGATTGCAAAGAACGAATGGACTGGGCTGTTCTCCGTCAGAGATGAAACGTATCCTGACCTGGTAAGGGAGTTTTACCACAATCTCATGGTTGCCAATGACTCCCCTGACTATCTAAGCACTAAAGTAAAAGGAAAGACGATCTTCATCAACCCTCTGTACTTGGGAAATCTCCTCCAACTTAAAACTGAGGGAGTGAGGCTGAGGAAGTCTGGAGATCAGGATAAGACCGACTACGTCCATACTTTCTGCAAACCTGAGGGTCACTCAGGCGAGATCTCAGCATCTTTAATGGGACAGCACCAAAAGATGGCTCACTACCTGCTGAGCTACTTCATTTACCCTAAGATAAACTGCACGACCTCAGCAACGAACTTTGAACAGTGCTTCATATGGCACATGCTGACGTACACCCCCATCAACATGCCCGTCTTCCTAGTTGCTGGGTTCCTACGCAGCACGGGTACAATGAGGTTGGGATCAATCATTACCAGGATCCTCATCGACCACAAGATTGACCTTGAAGGCGAGGAATCTTTCAGAGGAACCGAAATCACAGCGGCCTCGCTGAGGGCACTGAAATATGGGCAGCCTTTGAAGAAAGGAAAAGCTGCTGCTGCTGCTAGCCAAGCTGATCAGACTGCGGAGACTATAGCTGAGCCTAAGAAAGGGCAAAGAACTAAGGCCCCAGCTTCTTGCAAGAGAAAATCTGCTGAGACACCTAATGTTGTGTCTCCAGCAAAGAGACAGAGGTCAGCTGGAAAGTCAGCTGAGAAGAGATGCAGGCAAGATGAGCCTAACACTGAGGCAGCTGCTGAGCTCCCTCAGAAGAAGCAGAAGTCTTCAACACTGGCCCCTCTCGACGTCATACCGACGGATTTTATTGTACCGAGTGATTCTCACTTCACTCAATGTCAAGGCACTGATGCTGAGGGAACTGAGGTCCAGTTAGATGACCACTTCATCTCCCAAGTTGAGGAAGAACTTGATGGAGATAATACTGAGGAAGAAGAAGAAGATGATGAAACCAACGGTCAGAATGACGCTGAGGAGTCTGAAGAATATGCCAACGAAATTGAAGCTGAGGACGCTGACGCTGGGTTAGCAGGTGGTGCTGTGCAGGCTGACACTGAGTTGGCTGCGGGAGTTGAACAAGTTGAAGAGCAAGCTGACCAGATTCAGACTGAGCAAAAGGAACCTTCTCCTACTCACTCAATAGAACCTGCTCATCATACCACTCCACCACGTAGAAGGCGAAAACTGGTTAAGGCCAGTGAGGTAATAGTCAGTGACCCTCCTGTGCAACCACCATCCATTCCTCAACTTGTCCTCTCCAAGACAACAAAGGATCATTCTACCGTCCAATTAAAATTTTTCAAACGGCCCTCAACTTCCTCTACTACAACGCCGTTGGAAAAACAAGCCTCTGTTTCTTCTCAACAGGAACATGCCGAGCATAACACTTCAACCACTTCTACAAGTCAGGTTGAACCAAGCACTGCCCATGCTGTTTCCTCAAGCATAATGCTGACTCCTCATCCCTCTGCCGTCAGCACAGACAATGTTCGGGTTATGACCTCCATCATCAACAACCTCTCTGCTGATCAATCAAACTTACCTCCAACTCAAGTGCAGATTGAGCCAAGTCATCCAGTCACTGACCAGGGTATTCCTTTCACCCCACTTTCTTCTGGTCGTACTGATGTACATCGGGATACCACTGAGTTCGGCAAAAAGCTCCTTGACTCAGTGCAAGCACTCATCCACGATCTTCAACATTCAGCTTCGCCTGCTGCTGGATCTTCAATTCCTGCCGCAACTCAGCTCTCTCAAGTCACTCTACTTCTCAACGAAGTCAAGGGACTCAAGGATTTGCTGAATGTCGTCCTGTCATTACAAGCCCAGCAAGCTAAGGAGGATTCCATTGCTAAGTTGGCAGAGATACAGCTGTCAACAATTTAACATCTGAACTCCCTCCATCAGCAAGTTCAGAAATTATCTGCTGTGAACACTGACTATGCCACTTCCTCAAAACTCAAGATGCTCTTTGCTCAGCTTCATACTGAGCAACTTAAGACAAATGAGCAAATGGTATCCTATAGTCAGTGCTCAGTCGAGCAAATTAGTGAGGCCATTCGGCTCCTTAATCTCAACAAGCAAGAGATGGATACTGACGCGTTGAAGCAGAATGAATTGATGTCCCTCGCACAACAATCCTTCAACCATATCCGTCATAATAATATTCAACGTCATCATTATGACTCAGCACTCTTAAAAACCTTCCACCAAGTCTTTGCTGGTCTCACTGAAGCTCTCATTTGGCAAGCCAAAGCACAAGCCTTCAGTGTGAATATGCTCAGTGCTGCTGATCTTCATATACCAGTCGAAGTATCCGCTAATGGCGTTGGCA
The DNA here is from genome assembly GCF_963576675.1 of Euphorbia lathyris. Classification (NCBI taxonomy): domain Eukaryota; kingdom Viridiplantae; phylum Streptophyta; class Magnoliopsida; order Malpighiales; family Euphorbiaceae; genus Euphorbia; species Euphorbia lathyris. The sequence goes on from NC_088914.1 coordinate 2,495,930, forward strand.
TTTTTGATGGGGTAAATGAAAGTGCTGACAAACTCAAAGAGCTTTCACAAGAACTGACTCGCGCTGTCTTAACCGATGCGTTTAAGCTCCCTGAAGTTGACAAAACGGGGGAGAAAGCGCAAGCTGCTAGAGCTCAGCATGAGCAACGTCAGTACAAGAGAAGTCAGTCACAGGGCAAGAAAAAGAAATAGTTAGGCTAGGTCTTAATTTTTGCTAATTTATTTCTTTTGCTATGCAACTGCTGACTTCTATCAATATATCATGCTTCCTTCTCTTATTCAAATACTGAGTTATGATATATGCTATTAAGTACTGAGTTATTATGTATCTTCGTTATATCAGCTATGCTTAACACTTATAATATTTATTGACTAAATGATATGCTGATAACATGTTTGACATCATACTATGATCTTATGATACATTCTGATAAAGAACTCATTGAACAATAATTTGCTCAGCGCGCTCTGTCACTATACATTACTTCCGCTGAATTCTGAGTAAAATAGAATATGACCCATAAGCTGACCTATACCTGAAATCTGATCTTAGACTTATTCAGTTAAACATTAGAATGTTTAGAATAAAACTAAGTCAGTAGTTCAGTCCTTACGGGGGAGTTCACTTAATTAAAAAGGTCAACTATCATGGGGGAGCTCATACTGAGTTCCTTGCTGAACAGTTTTGCCAACATCAAAATGGGGGAGTTTGTTGAAACACCTTTCCACATAATTTTGATTTGACAAAATTGTTTAAGTATAAATTAGAATACATATTCTAAACACACTAAGTTTAAATGCGTTGATTTATTCTACTAATGTGTTTGTTCAATGTTGAGTATAAATGTTATAAGTCATAAGGATTGGAAGGCCCAAGCCCAATACGGAAGCCAATGCCCAAGTCAAACAACTCAGTACACTCGGCCCGCGTATGTCAAGACGTTGTCGTTTTGGACAAAAACGCAACTCAGCAAACGGAAGGATCTAGAAGACCTTCAGGAACAACTTCATAATGAAGCTGCTGAGTAGTCTCGACAAAGCGTACAAGACAGCAGACCGGCAGAGGAAAACTTCCAGACAAAGTGTTTCTTCTTTTAGCAAAGTTCAGACGACACAGTATGTTGTCCAGTTGACTTTACCATAAAAGGAGAGACCATCTGCTGTGCTGACCGAGGACAGAAGATACACGATTGTGATTGGCCAAGAGCTCTGTGCAAGTCAGGATGACAACGACACATAGCCGTTTCCCTCCAATGGTTATTTTGAAATTCGAAATGACCGAATGACCAGACGTCTCTATAAATAGTGCCATCACAAGCTTCACAACACACAGAACTTGATCAAGCCATTACGCTGTCCAAATCTCTACAAGTTCTGCAAGCAAGAAGCAAAGCAAAATTCTTACACTACATTTTCATATCTGTGTAAAAGTCTAGAGTGGTTGTTTTTCAATCATCTAAGGTGTTCTAGCAATTGTTGTTTAGGACAAAATCTTTATCATTTCTAGAAGTAGAAAGGAGAGGCTGGGTACTCGGTTTTAAGTACTCAGCGGAGAGATTAGGATTGAGTAGAAGTATAGAGGAAGGTACTCTTGTCATACTCAATTGCTGATATTGTAAAAGGTTTGAGGCTCTACCTTTAAAGAGCTCAGTAGAGGATTTGAAATCTCGGAAGTGTTCCGGGGACAGGACGTAGGCTTAGAAGAAGCCGAACCTGGATAAATCTGCTGAGTGAAGTATTTCTAAACCTTAACTCCTTATTCATATTGCTTGCTTAAAACAAACTAAAACTGACCAAGTAAAAGAGGTCAAGCTGAGTTGTGCGCTACAAACGAGCAGGTTCAGGAATAGACTCTAAGTGCTATTTCCTGACCTAAGCAACGAAGCTGTCCTAGTCACTAGTTGACTAAGCCAGTGTCTTGCTGAGTGTTAAGTGCCGCTGTTTTATAAACTTTTCTTAAAGAAAAGAAATCTGCCCAAATTATTTAAAAAATGTAAAATAGTTCCTAACCCCCCCTTGGAACTATATTTGCAACCTTACAAGGGACCAACACTCATATCTCCGGTCACTAGTTTCCATGGAATCTTGCGGTTGTCGGGGTTGAACCATTGCCAAAAGAAGTTTCGGGTCAGGAAACGATTGGCTCTGATACCAACTGATACAGATTGAAAGCGATAAATGGAGGTTTTAATCGTAAACCAACAAAGATCTTCTTCTCTAGCTAGACTAGAAGGAGTGAATCCCGATAAACAAAGGTATAAACCTTAACCTCAATGAGAAATGATATTTGATTGATAAAAGTTCCCCTATCCTTACAAAATGAGGGTTTAAATACAACCTCTAATTGATCAGTAAAGGACAGGGACTACCCCTATTAGGGTTACAATATGGTTAACAATAAAATGGTAAGATAGGTGATGCGCCTAGACAACAGGTACAGAGGTGCAGGTACGGAGCGTCAGAGGTTGTTGGTGAATTCCTTCGGCAGGAAGTAAACTTGAGATCCGCCCAGTGTAGTTGTTGGTACGCCTCATGGCATACGCCTAGATCCGCCCCGCTCGCGTGTCCAGGGGATCCGCCCTCTTAGATACAACCTCTGTGGGAACGCCGAGAGGAGATCCGCCAAGGCGCATGTTATTATTGATCCCAGTTAGGATGTCCGCATCAAGATGTTTTCATAACATAATACCGAAATCTCGTCCAGGTCAATTTTGAAGCTGAAATCCAGTTGTCAGGTAAGTTATGTTTTCCCTTATCCTTGGGTATATTATGTTTTGCTTCTTCTTCCTTACCAATTCAGTGTTTTTTGCTGTTTCTTTTGTTGAATTTGGTTTTATTATTTCTGGTTTTTGCTATTTTTTCTCAATTTATATGGTTACTAATATTCAGTGATAACTATTACATTCAATACCTATTTGGTTGCTCTGTATATTGCATTACTCTTTGATTCTTCTAGTTTAAGCATACATTTGTCACTGTTTCCATAATGTTGATTAAAGCCCCTTATTTTTCATTGTACAAAAATCACAAGGATTTGACAAGGTTAGTTTTGAATGATAAATTGTTTGCTTCTTTTAAGACCCTTTTTTGTTTGAATTAACTTATTTTATCACACTCGAGGCTCACCTGTCTTGTCTTTTCGAATAACAATATTTGTAAGTTCATCATCTATGGTATCTTTTAATGACATGGTCACCCTCTCATTTCTTTATCCAATTTCTTGCTGTTGTTGATGTGAAAAGTCTTGTTTTAATAGGTGAGGTTAAGGACAGTGAGAAAGAGAGTAGATGGAAGAGAGCTTCAAGGCTTCAACCAACTACAAGCAACAGAAAATGGTTAATGCCACAAAAGATGAGGCTGCATATCCTTTCTTTTTACCGCACTCGGAAGATCTTTTGTATTACTGAATCATGAATATGTGACTCCATGAATGATGAACCAGTGGCTTGCATAAGTGAATCCAATGGAGCTGCTTGAAGAGCAAGTCTTTATGAGGCTTGGTTAAAAAGAATCCAAGGGATAGGGCTGTAAATGAGCCAAACCTCTCATGAGCAGCTCGACATTCGGCTCGATAAAACCAGTCTAATGGAAATACAAGGGGTTTCAACTTGTATGTAATTATGTTTGTATTGCTTTTTGTGGGCTGTGGCTAGCAACATTGAAGCTCGTGGTGGTCTTTTAACCAATCTGGTATTACCTTTATGTTCTTCGTTTACTTATGAACAGGTAACCTAGCAAATTGGAATATCAAACTTGAATCAGTCGTTTTTGTTTGAGATCATTTCAGGGCAATTCCTCAAAATGGTTCCACAATATCAACTTCAAATAGGATTCTAAGCATCTCAGGCATCTTGCAACAGAAACAGCCATCTTAGGCATCAATGCCAAAGAGTCACTAACTATGGTATAACTTTCTCATTGTGAGTCCTGATATTCACGGGATTTCTTTCTTTGAAGCTGCTAGAGAAGCACACTCCAGATTCACCCGTCTCGTCCTTCTGAGGACCAATCTCGGTAAGTTCATCATCTCCTCGTATTCTTTAACAACATGATCTGTGTCTCTCAATTATCCAATTTCTGATTGTCACTTCAACTAAAGTTGTATAGGAGAATAAAAGCATATGCCTTTTGTTTTATGCATCTCTTCTGTGTCGTTATGCTTAGTGCTACCTCTTTTGAATGTTTATTTCTATGGAATAGAGAAAATAATTCAACATATTAGTTGCCACATGAAATGCATGTTTATCTTAATTGAGATTTTGGGAGCTGTACGGTTTTCATTTATCCACATGATCAACTGTTCGCTTCTTTTATGACCTTTTTTTTTTGGTAAAATCTACTGCTTGATTAGGATGGAGATGAACCTTAACATGTGTTTCTACTTATTCAGTTCCCATTGTTAAATTTTCAGTCTCAATAAATTTAGACTCATATCAAGCAATAAAAGAGCGTTAACTTAGTATTTTCTGCTTACAAAGAGTTACTATGTCTGATGATGAATATGGCATGCAAAATCTTTTGGTTTATTGATTTCTAATGGTGGCATCTCTTGGCAGTGAATCTTGTTACTCTAAAACACCTTGAATTGTAGAATAAGTAAAGCTTCATAATAATCTTTAACAAAATGCACGAACCCTGCCGCACGGCATGGACTCTGCCAAATGCATCGGTTCTTAAATCGGTACGAGCCTTTATACCTTTTGTACCGGTTCATATGGTTTATCATTTGCTTTTGGTATTAATATCATAGTATTTTATATGCTCACCATATATGAGTTGGTTTTCATTCTTACTTGTTCTATAACTCATTTAAATCACATCTCAAGCTTCATTTAAATGAGTCTCTGATCTTTTTACGTTGGAGAACTACCTTTTACGCCCCGCGTAAATGGTGATACGCCCCGCGTATGGAGAGTTGACTCCGGGAGACAATGCAGTCTGATTTTCAGGATTAGGCCAATCATTTCCGACATGTGTCATACGCCCCGCTTATGCTGAGTCGTTTCCACATGGTGCCTGCGGATAAGGCAATTATTTCTGACACCATGTTTTACGCCCCGCGTAAAATGACGATACGCCCCGCGTATTTGAGTAGATTTTCACTCCTTCCTCGTACCTGAAATACAAATCTTGAGAGTCGAGCTAGCTTGACGTTTTATTTTCTAATATTAATAAAAAATAAGGAAAATTAACCGAAAGTAAGGAATTTATTTTTATTTTGTTATTTTATTAAAACACTCTATTTTTGTAATTAAACTTATTTATTTCTTCTAAAATTAAACCGTAAATCACGCTAAAAGATAGGGACGAAACGTCCCTATCAAACCTCATCGAACTTTAAAGTTTTACTTGTCCTCAAGTAAAAGAAATCAAAAGACAAGGGATTGAGATAATTGAGAAACAAACCGAAGGTTGGTTTTACCAAGTGCGTGATTTCAAAGTTACGGTTTTATGCAAAGGTTTCAGTAAGTACCTACGCAAGCGATTGAGTACAAAAACTTATTTGAGACCTCCATGATTAAGTTTAATAGGCGATATTAACGGGAGCCGATCATTTTTTTCTTGAGAACTCGGTAGTACCTCACCAAGGAATTTCACTCTTACGCTCAATTTTTGGTGGGTCGGTGTTTTTGTACTCTTCCTTGCACTTACTCGAGATCATGTTGAATTTGCATTTTCATCCGGGTTTTTCCTCCTAAAATATGGTTAGGCAACATTAAAAATGAACCCGGAGGGGAGTTGTAATGTGGGTGGCTTCTTTAGTGGTTAGTTTAAAGAAACTCGAGTTCAAAAATACCGTTTTGTGATTGCACCGTGTTTTTGTTTTGGCCTTGGCGAATTTTACAAAATATACTTCAAAATTGCTCGGGTGGAGCTTGAGAATGCATTTTCTCTTTTATTGTATCCTTTGTTTCGATAGAGGCACAAAAACGACTTTTGAAAGCTTATAATGCTCAATTGTTAAGGCCGTGGCTTACTTTGGGTAATTCGGGTGCAAATTGATTTTTTCGGTATTTGGACAAGAGGAAAAAGGGTTAAATGTTATAAGGGTGTTAGCAAAGAAGTTGGTTAATAAGCTCGAAGGGGTTTCCTAGTGGTAAATGAAAACGACAAAAATAAATTAAGAAAAATTAGCCTAAGTGGGTTCAGTTTATCATCTATTGCCTTTTTACCAAAAATAAGTGTACTTAACCCGGTATTAGATGCAAATTCTATGAGTCGAGTAAAGTCAAAGCCCTCGAAAAGTTGTGAAAGAAAATAGAGTTCTCGTACGAACTCTTTTGGGCTCAAAATTGCCTCACAAAAAATTCGGGTTTTAAAATGTGTACTTTCAAGTTCTCGTCAAATTCTCAACTATCCCGTTTTTATTGCTTTTTTAAAGTTCATTATGGAGATAAAATTTGGGTTAAGACTCAATGCCTTAGTTTAGTACTAACCTAAGCTTTGCACAAATTCCCTAATTTCAAAACCAAGACTAAAATTCCTTAATTAGATCATCCCCTTGTGTCGACGTCTTTTATTTTTAACGACAAATAACGGAACTTTAATTAATTTCCGAGGGAGGTGTAGCGTGTCGAAAGAATTTCAAGAGTTAATAAATTTGTTTAATTATTTTGATAATATTTTTGTTTTTGTTAGTGCAAACCAAACTAAAAGTGCGGGGTTGCACGTCCCTCCGCGTTATTAAAATGACGCCTATTCCAAGGGCGTCGCAAAAAGAAAACAAAACAAAAACAAAAATAAAGAATGAGCTGAAAAAGGGACCCTTAAGGTCAGATCCTACGCGAGGCGTATCCCTGGGGGCGCCCCGCGTAGAAGAGGCTTTTTAAGTGCGCCGGGGCCAGAGACTCAGATACGCGGGGCGCACGTAGAGGGACGTCCCGCGTGTTCCGAGCTCTGAGCCATCTTGTTATGGAAAAGGTGGAGCACGCGGGGCGTAACAGGGATAATAAATAACAAGCACGGTGCGTGGGGTGTATAGGTGTGTACGCCCCGTGTGGTTTATTCTCCTTTGGATAAAGTGGGATTTTTTTTTTATTTATTTAAAAGAAATGACATAAGTCGGTAGGAAAACGAAATGCGGAAAATAAAAGCTGGGAAAGAAAACTCCCTTATTCGAGCTTGGGTTGCCTCCCAAGAAGCGCTACGTTATAGTCGGTGAGCTCGACTTAGCATTTCCTCCTAGGTGTATGCTTCCATTCGCGTTAGAAATGCAAATTCTTGAATAAACAATCCGTACCTACAAAACGGATTGTTAGCTTCAAAGAAATTTAACAAAAACCAAAAACTATATTTACAGAAATTATTGAAGAGTTTAGTTTGCTCCCTTTTTGACTCCTTTGGTAGTTCAAAAAGAGTGAAATATTTCGAGGTAGAAGGAACCTCAAACTCTTCTTGCTTTGGATTTATTTCCATGGGCCCGCACACAACCGGCTTATCGATTAGGATTTTCGGCTCCTCGCAGTTGAGACATCCTACATGACTTGGGGACTCCTCTTGAGAGGGCTCAATTAACTCGACCTCTACATGTTGATCACCCGGATTGGTGTCTCGAATTGATTCTTCCGCGGTTGAATCGAGACGAGACGTCAATCTAGTGATTTGATTTCCCAAATCCATGCAATATGCCTCATTGTTAGATAATCTCACTTGAATATCTTTAAGCATAGAGATTACCACATCCAATTGCGAGGACGATTGTTGGTGCGAACATTCGTCACCCATGAGATCGTCCCACAGATGACAACTATAATACCATGAAAAAGATTATTAGTACGAAACAAAATAAATCATTCACAAAAAAAAATGATATTTACAAATGCTTAAACTAACAATAAAACGTTTTTGTCTAATATTGTAGGAAATTATAAATCCCCGGCAACGGTGCCAAAAACTTGATAGCGCGGCGCCTAGTGTAGAGTTTTTACGACGAAATATATATATTGAGTGCGGACTCTTTATCTATGGATGTGATCTTTTAAATGTTCTTAACTCTACTAGACGCAACGACTACTTAGGGGCAAGTGTACCCCGTCGTATCAAGTAATAATCCGGTTAAGACCGGGTATCGAATCCACGGGATTTATAATTACAAGTATTAGACGACTTAGTTTCGTATGTTATTTAAGCGGTGATTACTTTAGGGTTGATATGGGGACCAACTACAAACTACTCCTACACTATTAGTGAGACAAATTTATGTAGCAAATACTATGCGAGGTGCAATGGCGACGATAAGTTATAAATATGACAAACAAAGACTCCGAATATGTACGATTAATGGTCTACTCTTGCAAAGACGACTACGTGTAGTTCGACCGATCCGTGAGGTACTTAGACTACGTGATTCCTAGTCAAGGCGTGTCTAATGCTGGGAATTAGAAACTAGGGCCCGTAAGTTCCGTGGCTTGTCAATTCCTACGGTTTCCGGTGCGTCACTTCCGGTAAGGCAACACCTATATAATTCCTAAAGATAGCCCGAATGGCATCGGAAATCGCATACCCCTACACAATAGTCAATTATGAGCATCAAAACAAGCAATAAACATCAACACGTATATAGAAACGGAAATTGCAAATCATATATTATAAATATGGAAAGCGTGAATAAGGAATACAACCAAGCCTAGTACATAGGAAGAGTGCAAGCTAATTAGCAAGCGAAGAGGGAAGAATCGGCCCTCGGAACTAGCCAACCGGACTCAAGGCCGTCTCTTAGGACTTGGAGGTGGAACTCTCGAGCTTGGTGACGAATGCTGGAGCGGAACGTTGATGGAATACCGGAATAACTGAACAAGCTCTCGAGGTGGGAGAGTTTTATTACATAAACTGAATCTAGAACCAAAACTATACAACAACTATCTAGAAGAAGCAAAATGTAGCTATGTACAAGGTGAGGTTAAGAGATGTAGATGTAGAAGGTGAGATGTGAGGTAGAAGCTACCAAATGAGTGCTAGTCACTCTTATTTATACATCAAGCTAGGGGTAGAATTGTAACTTCACAAGGTGCAAGTATGGAGCAACATCATTGAGTGCAGAAATCCCATAATACGCCCACGTATGGTGATCTACGCCCCGCGTAAGTGCCCATTCCGTCAGAAATCTCCTGCATGTGGACCAATTCTATGTCTAATTGTCTCAAATACGCCCTGCGTAGCTGAAGTACGCCCCGCGTAAATGAGTCTCTGATCTTTTTATGTTGGAGAACTACCTTTTACGCCCCGCGTATGGAGAGTTGACTCTGGGAGACAATGCAGTCTGACTTTCAGGATTAGGCCAATCATTTCCGACATGTGTCATACGCCCTGCGTAAGGTGTCATACGCCCCGCGTAAATGACGATACGCCCCGTATAAATAATGATACGCCCCGCGTATTTGAGTAGATTTTCACTCCTTCCTCGTACCTGAAATACAAATCTTGAGAGCCGAGTTAGCTTGACGTTTTATTTTCTAATATTAATAAAAAATAAGGAAAATTAACCGAAAGTAAGGAATTTATTTTTATTTTGTTATTTTATTAAAACACTCTATTTTTGTAATTAAACTTATTTATTTCTTCTAAAATTAAACCGTAAATCACGCTAAAAGATAGGGACGAAACGCCCCTATCACGTATCCCATACGTCCTTACCTTGTCCCATCTTCCATATCGTGAAGTGTCCCATGCGTCTCCATCACATCAGCTATAGACTAGTCAAGACGTGTACTCGATGCGCCGCCATGCATCACGTACGTCCGGGTATTGTCAAGGTCGTACATCGTGATAGGTCGCATATGCGTCTTCCATATCAGATACGCTAGTCTAGAGCCATACCCCGTATATCATGATTTGAGTTCTCTCCTTGCGAGGTGCCTGACAGAAGACGTACCCCATACATCACAATGTATCTCGCGTCTTTACCATGTCTCGCATGCCCGTCAAAAGGTCTACCCCGCATGTTGTGATGTGTCTCATATATTAGTCCGGAGTAGCACCTTTGTAGGAAATTAAGGCTAAGGTATAGCAGCGGAAATATAAAAATTTTAGCCTACTTCCTTTTAACCATAGGATCCGTTAATCGTTATTTCATATAAAGAGGGATAAGAAGAAATACCTTTCGATGATCAATCTACCGTTGCAAACGAAGTGCCCACAACTTCAAAGGAGATGTAAACTGTTTACCAATCTGCCCCTATCCGAAACAGACCTTCCAGACCTCTGAACGACAATCCCTTCAGTGGAACGTGGAAGAATATGTCTAGAAGCTACTGTCCAAAAATCGCGACGATCCGACGGTTCAATCTCCGGGAATCCTCGAAATAGTGAACTGACCTGATGTAGGCGAAGAAAAACGAATTTCTCCCTTTTGATTGTTTTTCCTTCTTTCGTGAACACGGTGAGATTAAGTTAGAATCAACCCTTATGAGATGCAACCAAAATAGATTGCCTCTAACAAACCAACACAAGATCAAAGAGAAAGAGGGATGAATAAGATTAATCAATCGATGGAATGCCGAATAAATTCTAGTTCACGAGCTTGGGAATAGAATTCTTTTCTCTCTCTCTTAAGCAATTTCGAAAATCACAAGTAGGGGAGAGATAGGCTTAGTCGAAATTCATTAAGAGAAGGGGTATATATATTAGCTTGTATCTAAACCCTAGTTAGATAGGAATAGGTTACTTAATAGGAATTCCATTCGGAATAGGATTCCTAATTATTATCTTATAATATATCAAATACATTTAGGATAATAATAAATAACCTAATTGGATAATAATAGGAGTATATTAATCTAATTAAAACTCATAACTTAATTATCTCTTAATTAATTTAATTCATAATCCTAATCTAATTAGGATTAATGGAATAAAATTAATTCCTTACTAATACATATAAATTTCGGCTCCCTCCTTGTATTTGGGCCTTACTGGGCTTAATTGGGCTTCCATCTATTAATCATATCCATCTCTCTTTTTGGTTCCAAGTCTTATTTGTGATCCATTAGGTCCTTACTACTTCTGGCTGTATGCAACCTATTAAATTAATTTCTTCAAGAATTATATTTAATCCCTTGCATAACGGAATGATGTACATAGTATGTTATTGGCAAGTCCGTAATCATTCCCCTAGAGTCCGTTAAGAAGACAGGTTGATTCTGTCGTTAACCCTTCCGTATTAGTTACGGTATAATACGATCCTTTATCAACTACATCCTTGAACTAAATCTTATGACTATGGGTAATGTCAAGTCATATATAGCGAGACGTTCGTTTTACTTGTTATTGCCGAGTCAACTCAAAAGATAGGTTAAGTGAAATCCGAATTTCTACTCTTAAGCTATCACCTTGCAAGGGTTTAGAGTCGAGTCTTCCACAAGCGATCCTTGGATGTATCTCCCATTAATCGGGAGTGATAAATGCTCAATCCAATGTATAACTACCCTGAAATTACTTCCTGTGACACCCAACCTTTGCAGTTCACACCCCAGAGTCATCTCTGTTAAGGATCGTGGGATCACGCGATCAAAGTCTCACATTCAGTAATTCAGGATGACCAATTAACATTCCTTTGAGTCTGAGGATTAGTTATACCTATTAATACCAATGAGATGAACAGTTGACAAGGATGAATCTACCCATCCTGTTATCTCAAGTCGGATCCCCAATCCTAATGAACAACGTTTCATCGGATCTATGTAACTGTCCAGATATCTATATATGTGAAGCTTGTGAGATCAGCTTTCTGTCGGACAGAAGACATTGTTACATACAAGTCTCAACTGTGGTATATCAATCCTAAATATATCACTTGACTTGGGGTGGTTTTAAGTTTATTAGTTTATTATAAAGTTTTGTCTCACTTCATGCTTGTATGAACACTTTATAATCACTTTAAACAAACTTACAGATTTCCTTTTATTAGACTTTATTTAGTGCTTAAAAGGGATTGCCTTTATATAGTTATAAAACATATATCTCATTAAAACAAATGATATAAAGAACAATTCATTTACAATAAGTTTGTATCCTGCAACAATGGACTATAGGACACAAAACCCCAACAACCTTTAGACCTTGAGGTATTCCCTACGTCTTCGTCGTGTTATACTTTGTGTGGGATACGCCGCGCACATCTTTATCGTCCTCTTTATACCATTAGGGGGTATACCCTGTGCATCATGGCATATCACATGCGTCTTTTCCACCGTGTTTAAGTTATCCGGACACATGTCCCATATGTAATGACGTACTCCGCCTCCCTCTATCATGGTTAGGAATACTGTTCGTTAGATATGCATCCTTGCCAGATCCAAACTGCTTGGTGGTCATACCTCGTTTGTCATAACATTCACATCGTGGGGCAAATTCCATTCACTTTTCACATGGTCGACTCGAGACATACTATGTGTGTCGCCACATCGCTGACAACTTATCGATAGTTCAAAAAAAAGAAACATTGTCATGGCATCGGTTCCCCCCGAGACTTGAATTAACCATTCGTCATATGTCTCATACACATCCTACCTATGTCTCAAGACATACCCTGTATGTCGCTACGCCTTAGCCAACACATCTCAAGATTGTGACCGGTACCTTGAACTCAAATATAACCATAATCTCACGAGTCATCGTCACGTCCCTTTCATATCTTAAGACATACCCACGCATGTCACCGTGCTATACACAATGCCCATGTGATTCCAAATTACGTTGTTATATTATCCGGACCTCTCATCTCGTAAGTCATCATCATGACCTTCGTACGCTAAGACATGCCACATATGTCGGTGCACCGTGCGCCTATGCTCCAAAGTTACATTCGGTACCTTGTGGTCGAGTCAACTGTTTCACACGAATCTCGCTTACCTGTCGTCATTAGCATCTGGGGATGTAGTCCATACATAGCACCTCCACATTTCAGAGTTGTGAGCAATACCCTGAGCCCCAAAACGATCCCTTAACTCATGTGTTGTCCGCACCTCCCATTTGTACCTTTAGGTGTGCCACGGGGTCGTCAGGGTGCCCCCTCGTATTTACATCGTCCCACTGTCCGGACCCCAGGTTCACATTGACCCTTGGACGCACGTTTCATACGTAGTCATAGTGTCACATCCGCACTTTGACTGGCGCCTTATATGTTACCTCGTCACATCTAATAAATCCATGCGTCATTTCACTAACCTCTTAGCTAGTAGGTCATCCTCATGCCCCATTGGTACTCTCGGTCGTACCTTGTGTATCGACACGTCATTGTACTAAGGTAACCCACGCATCCTTGGCCTTCTTGAGACACCCTGTCGCATCTTCAAAATGGGCAAATCGATATGAGACATACCAGGTGTGTCATCATATATCGTAACACGTCAGTATTCCAAACATGTGACGCTAGTCCTTCGAACACGTATCAGCTTTCGGTGCATATCCCGTATGTCACCACTTGCGCTTTAGTCATATGTTGGGCCTTGTCAAAATGTGCCCCACATGTCGCCTTGTCATCGGCAATATTTGTAGTCCACGAATATGTCATTAGGCTATCTAATTCTGGACCAACCTTTGACGCACGTTCCGTGTGTCATCCCTCGCACCTTACTCACATATCAAAGACTGAGTCGTTTATACCATCCAGTCAGGGTTAAGCTTGTGGCACACACCCCCATACGCGGTTTGGTACGTTCTATTCGCAGGTCAAATGTCGAGTCATTCATGGCATTGAGTTCAAGTCGAATCTGGGGCAAGTTCATATATGTCATCACGTGCATCTCGCTTACATCTCCAATGTCGAGTCATTTGTATCGTCAAGTTCGAGTTGAACTTTTGGCACGTACCTGTCATATAGAGTGATTCATGTTGTCGAGTCCAAGTCATACCCTTAGGCACGTACCCTATGGGCCGCCTCGAGCATCCCGCTCATACTTTGAAACACTGAGTCGTTCATGTCGTGAGGCTCCTATCAAACTCTTGACGTACGCCCCGTAAATCGTCACTCATGTCTTGAGTATGCCACAAACGGCGGTTTGTTTATATTGTCAAATCCTCGACACGCTCCCCCTACATCGTTGCTACCATTGTCTATGCACCCCAAACTCCGAATTGCCTTATTTACGAGTCTGAGACATATGCCCTATGTGTCGCTATTTGGGTCTCGCTCGTATCGGTAGTATCGAATTGTTCGTACTGCGTCTAAGTCTAACATTTGGCACTTGCCTCGAAAGTCTTGGTTTGCACCTTCGTTGCTCCTCAAATTGTTCATAGTGATAGGTTCCAGTCTACCCTGTGTGTCGTTGCTGGTATCTCAAATATCGATGATGGACCAAATACGTCATACATATCCACGTAAGATCTTTAGGGATTCTCATAAAACATATCGTCATCGGGTTTGTGCTATGAAACAAATTGACCATTGACACATACCAGGTAAGTCGTCGTTTCCGTCTCGTTGGTACCTCGATCGGATTAGGACACCTCTCATTCCACCAGACGCACCGATGTCCGCAAATTCATCGAGGTATTTATGTCTCTAGCTTGAGTTAATCCTTAGACTGCACCCTGCGTGTCGGTATCGTGTGTAGCTGACACCTCCAATGTTGTTAGGAGGTACCTTTTGAGTCATTTTTGTGCTTCATCTATGCCCAAAGTTGGTCAGATAATAGGTGTGTCATATGTGTACCATATTCGCGTCTTGTACCTAGCATGTCGGATTTCCCCCGCGACGGTCGAAATCCCAAAATCGAGCCATCACATCGTTCGCGAGTTGTGTATAAGTCAATCGTGGGGGCACACCAAGTGTGACTCCCATCATGCCTTTTGGCTACCTCTAAGGCATACCATGTATGTCATTGTATTTCCTAAAGGCACCGGGTTTCAAATCCCTCTGCCGTGATATTAGTAAGCCAAGTAAGGGTTAATAACTAGCACATACCTCGTATGTTGACATATATATCCTATTCGGACCTCGAGTATCGGGTATGCCACGTTCGTTATCCCGTCAGATAATACCCATCATTGTAATAGTTGCTTTCCGAGAGAAGCTGACAATTGGCGCACATCACGTATGTCATTCGCGTCTTCCTTATGCCTTAACCTGTTTGGGGCACACCCCGTGTGTTACCACTTTCTGCATGGCACGCCAAGGTTCCATTGGTGCGTCTACGTATTTGTATCTCGGTTTTAAACTAACCATTGACCCACACCTCATGTGTGTTGGTCACATCCTGCTTGCTTCTAGTTTAGGACATGCCCTCTATGTCGGCCTGTTTCAGGAAGCTTGTGTTTCGCAGAAAGGCAGTTCCCTGCTATCAGTATCGTTACCAAGTAAACTATGGAACATACCCCGCACGTCTCCATCATGGTCTGTTTAAGTCTCGGACGTACCGTGAGCGTCACATCAGCCCGTGTAACGCCCCGTATCTTCGAAGTATGTCATTACAACCGGTGATGACCATCCCTCACATACACCTCATATATAGTCACTTATGTTGTTCTTTTTAGATCGTGAGTCGTGTCGATGTACCAGGTATTTCATTCCCCCCACTCATGTCGCTACCCCTTGAATGTATCTACACGCCATGGATATCATCGGGGTACACTCTCATCTACCTAGCGTCCTAGGGAATTTTACTTATCATGAGGGCCGTCTCAATCTCACAAGTGTCAGTCGTATCAAGCGTCATTCAACATTGTACATCTTGTAAAGCATTGCAAGGTAAACTCATAGGGTTCGTACTAATGTGTGCATAACATTTGAAATGGTTTCAGACATCCGCACTTCCAAACAGGTAAGTTAGCACAGACGACTGAGGTGCTGCCGACGGCTATGGTAAAAAAAAAGAGAAGGGGTTTAGCTCCAGTCAAATCGTGTTTATGTTGAAAGAAATAAAGCGCACACCACGAATCATGCATAAATCATACATCCATCGATAGGAGGCACAAGTAGATAGCTCTGGCATTCACATCACACGTGCATCACATCATCAAAATTCATAATGCCTAAAAAGCTCCACTCACCTATCCTTTCTCTTTCCTTATTAGAAACCCAACTCATGGCCCAGTCCAGCAATTCAAACCACAATCTTGAGAGCCGTGTGCAAGGGGCTTTAGCCAAATACATCTTTTCTGATGAGTTCAAACGTGCTCTTAATGATCCGGAGGATACTAAGCATGAGGGGGTTGAAAATTCCCAAGAGATGATAGGAGATTTCAATCTCAGAGCAGAAATCGAGCGAGTTCTTCCCGATATCCTTGCTTCAGATGAATTCAATATAGAGCTGAAAAGGTTGGTCAGGGAGGTCCTGAGCGAGTCACTGGTTGCGGAGATCCCGAAAGCTGCTGTGGAGAAACCTATGTTCCAGCTCACGTCACAAGTTAATCCACAAACATTCACTCCACTAAGGGTAGTCTCACACCATATTTCACGAACACAACAAGATCCACACCATCGGGGACATGAGATTACCAGGGTTGTTCGCCCTCCATCGCCCACTCAGTATAGAAGGGAGGGAAGGGAATTCTCCACTTTCACTCAACCCTTGTTTGAAGTGTTGGAGGGTCTACGAATGCATGACATACTTCATCCTCTACCAGCCACGGGAGGTCAAACCACTGAATTAGTTAAACGCAGGGGCTACTGCCACTTCCACCAGAAATATGGTCACGAAACAAGCACTTGCATGAGGTTGAAGCATGAAATCCAAGATCTCATCGAAGCTAGAAAGATAAGTGATCCAGATCCTTCTCAGCAAATGAAGCCTTTGACTTGTTCCTTGAATGGCGAAGTCTACAACGGATCAGGATAATCTAAAGAAGAAGTTCTCGAGATTGAGGACACTTATGAAGTGGGAGAATCTGAAGCTTCTTGAAGTAGCATGAGAGAGAGGAGTGCACTTGTAGTCTTTATCCTTGTCTTTTATTTTATCTTATATTCCACAAGATGTTATTAACCTCCTTTTGAACTCAATGAAATTTCGTTTCCGCAAATTTATCCTAAACATACGTACTTACATTTGATATCTACTCAATTGAGATATTCCCGCTTCTATCATGGCACGGACGTAAGCTCTAGAATATACTTATTGCTCAGTACTTAACCACTGAAGAGAGAAAATTAAGAGAGTAAAAAAAAAAGCAAAATAAATCATGAGAAGCGATTCCCTGACTCTACGATGATAAGTCGGGCGTAGACCCATCAAACGAAGGGTTCTCACCGGCTTTTGCCAAAAAGAAGACTGAGCGACAATCAACAAAGTCCAAAAGAGACAAAAATAAAAGAAAAGAAGGAGCAAGCAACAAGCCCTTAGAACCATACTAGCACTAAGGCACCGACAAAAATTTCTCCCCCTAAAGGGGACACAAGTACATGAGTGCACCATTCAGAACAAGACCGGGGCAACTAACCTATCAACGATAAAAGACCATGTCCCAGGATCAATGAAAAGGTTTAGATCTATGATGACTTAAAGTAAAAAAAAAAGAGAAAAAAGGGTAATGCTGAAAAGGCTCAGGGGCAAAGTCAAGCCAATCAGAAGTGAAAGAAAATCATTCAAATAAAAAGCAGACGTGACTAGCCAAGGAGCGTCAGAGTGACAAGAGCGGTTGACATTGCCCAGCAAATGGGTGATCAAATGTACGAGAAAAGCTCACTTTAGCAAAGAAAGATCAAATGCATAGTCGAATGAAGACAAAGGCGGCGACGAAGTTTAGAACTACGATCAATCTCAAAGGAACCAAGGAATCTTTATCATGAAAAAAAAAGAAAAAAAAAAGAAAATCCCGATAGGTTGAAAATCCGCAAAGGACGGCCTATGCAACAATAAGGGACACCCCAATAAGTGAAAACCTCATGGGGCGCTTATTTGAAAATTCCGAGGGGTAAAAGTAGAGCGTTAAAATAACTGAAATGTGAAAACCCGAAAGGGCATACTTTGGTGACAGTGGTTAATGAACTGAGCAGTAAACAATTCAATTTATGTTTGCCATGTGCTTTATTTAAGCTAGACGTCTGCATTTGCAATGAAAACACCCGCATCAATAGACACCCCGTCTCAACTAAAATCACACCCATAAACCGATCCAAAATCTAGAAAAAAAACTAAAAAAAAGAGACTATTCCTCTCTCTCATACCCCATGAAGTCTGGTTCCTCCGCTCCTATGTGGTCCTCTCAAGAGTCAAACTTCGACCGAAGCATCTCTCCTCCATAACTACTCGCAACGGCAGTATACCTAGCTTGAGCGCACAAGAAATCTCACCTCAAGTTGGCAGGGGCATGCACTTGCATCAACTTCTAACCCACACCAAGACGGTAACTTTAATCGGGGGCACGACCATGCAATCAGATCACCGTCCATCTCGCCCCGGAAGCTTCTCCATTAACGAAGGCATTGGGCATGAACTCATCGTCAAATGCTCAGCATAGAAGTGGCTCGTGGATATGACCCCCCTGTGCTATCCGGTATCATTTACAATAATAAAAAAAACTGAACAAAAGTTGGATTGAAAACCTCAAAAGAGGCGATCCAAGCAAAAGGAGAGATAGAGAAAATCGGTGAGATATAGAAAAGATGAATTGAAAACCCCTAGGGGCGGTTCATGCAAAAGGAGAGATAGAGAATATCGGAGAGATCCCGTTGAGTCGAAAACCCGAAAAGGGCGGCTTAAGCAAAATTAGGGAAAAAATGAATGCGTCAATCTCTGGTTAAAGGCGAGAGCCCCTTGACACAAGCTCATCAAAACCAAATCCCCATCCTTACAACCCTTGGTTTCAAACTTATCCTCGTCCTCATCCTTGCACACCTAGGGGATGGCCTGAAGCATCATTTCTCGATCTAAAGCTACTGAAATCCTCCAGCCTATGAAAAGGAAATCCATTCGACCATCTCATCCACACATACATAGTTTGCATACACACATGTCCATACATCCGCATAAAGCAAAACGCATAGGCCACACTTATGCACATTCAAACACACGCACAGTCACCTGCACACACACACGTAGGTGGTTACACGCATCCATAGACTAGGCTATATTCACCCATCTATATGCATCACTACACAACTGCGGTCGATTTAGAGACTAGGGTTGCTAGAAAGAGCCATTTGACCTGCGGTCGATTTAGAGACCAGGGTTGCTATTGAGCCATTTTACCTGCGGTCGTGGACCAGGGTTGCTTTTGAGCCATTTTGCCTGCGGTCGATTTAGAGACCAGGGTTGCTTTTGAGCCATTTTACCCACGGTCGTGGACCAGGGTTGCTATTGAGCCATTTAGCCTGCGGTCGATTTAGAGACCAGGGTTGCTTTTGAGCCATTTTACCCACGGTCGTTGACCAGGGTTGCTTTTGAGCCATTTTTACCCGCAGTCGTGGGCCAGGGTCGCTTTTGAGCCATTTTACCCGCGGTCGTGGACCGGGGTTGCTATTGAGCCATTTTTATCCGCGGTCGTGGACCAGGGTCGCTTTTGAGCCATTTTACCCGCGGTCGTGGACCGGGGTTGCTATTGAGCCATTTTTACCCGCAATCGATTTAGAGACCAGGGTCGCTAGAAAGAGCTGTTTACCCGCAGTCAATTTAGGCTAGGATCCTTAAGAAGAGCGTCCGCCGACAGCCGATTCGAAGGCAAGGACGGAGAGGATCGAAGACGAAGCTAGAGCGCGCAGCGTAGAGATCAGGTATTCTTCCTCCTTTACGTGTCTTTTACTTTAATATATTTACATTGCATGTGTTGCGTTAGCAAAAAACGTTTTCAAAACACACATATCACTGTCAAAATAGGAAAGTAGGGGCAACTGTGGACACCGAGTCGGAGGACCTGTGATGAAAACCTGTAACAAGACGGTTGAAGCGGTTGGTTCCGGAAGTTTTAAAGCAAAAAATATATATAATAAAAAAGAGAAGTAGGAAGGAGTTGCGGTCGTCGAATGGACAGCTCGCGAGTGCTCAGCGACGTGGTGCGAGCGCCTAGTGGCAGTCGACGCACGCCCGACGACAGTTGGACGCGCGCCCGACAGCGCGGGGCGTACGCCTAACGTCCGCTGGGCGCACGCGCCCGATGGCCATTGGGCGAGCGCCCAACGTACGTGGGGCGAGCGCCCGACGTCCGTTGGGCGAACGCCCAATGACGTTGGGCAACGAAGTTGGGCGTTCGCCCAACATAAGTTGGGCGTCCGCCCAACCTGCTTTGGGCGACGCCCAATTTTAATCGGGCGTCGCCCAAAGTCTCCGGGGATCCGTGCCTATAAAAGGCATGGATCCCCATGCATTAGCAGGAGGATCTTTTGGAGCTTCTCACTCTAAACATTTTTAGAGAGAGAAAGTTAATTTTTTGGAGAAAATATTTTTTTTCCCAAAAAAATCCAAAATTTCTAAAGTTGAATATTTTATCAAAAACACCGGAAAATCATAACTCGTGGAATCAAACGACTTCGACTGTCAGATACCGATCTTAAGGTATTATCCGAGGACTAGACTCGTTTTACTTTATTTAATTTATTTTCTTTATTTATTTATTTTTATGATATAGTTTTTATTTATTTAGTTAGTTATTTATTTATCACGTTTTATTTAACGTTCCGTATTTATTTAATTTTTGTCTCGTATTAAATAAACGTTTGGTTTTGTTTTGAAATAAAAAACCTCGTTTTAACATCCCAATACGAACCGTGATCCGATTCAAAGGTAGTTCGGGATTAAAAAAACGTTATAATTATAAGTTTTAAAGATATTTTTAACTAATGTTTTAAAAATAAAACATCGTTTTAGGAATCTCCGTTATAGACTATGATCCAATTTGGTAGTTCGGGGGACCCAAAACGATAGAATAGATCTAATCTAAAGCTTTTGAACAAATCTGGAAACTTCTGGACTGTTTCTGTAATTCTGCCTTTTCTGTCACTAACAGCAGATTGGGACGGATTTTCCGTCGGTAATCTGCTGGAATCCAAAAATTCCTCTTTTAACCCTCTTTTCTCAACCTTTTGATATTTATACTTGTATATACATATATTTAACTATGTAATTATTTTATTGAAATCACTTTTGGGTTATATATAATTATTAATTATGTATTATGTACATATGTATGGTTTTTCTACTTGTTTGCTTTTTTGGTAAATGATTTTTGGGTTATTAATGTTGGTTTAGTACATATTATGTAAAAACTATTTTGGTATAAATGTGATTTTCCTTACTTATAAACTTTGTTCATTATTTTCATATGTTTTGGTTACAATATAATATACTTAGTATTATTTTCATCATTATACCTATACTTAGCTATATTATATGGTACCTTTTACTGGTTTTTTTAAGTTATAGATATATCATTATTTTCGGTTAAAATGTATATATATATGTATATATTCCTTTTCTTATTCTTTGGACATTTATGGATATATATTTTAAATGGGTTTTGTTTGGTCATTGTGATTTAATTTAGTGTAATTATGTTCAAGTAAGGGCTAACTGAGTGAAAAAAGGGGAAAATAAACCATAAAAAAGAGAGTTTAATTTGTTTGTTTAAATTAAAGCTTTTCTAGATATTCCTAAGGTGTAAATAGCGTTTTTTGGTCATTTTTAAACCATTTCCAAAACATCACGTGTTGAAACCTTAGTCCGTTTCAACGATGGATTAAGTGAACCTTGTAATTAAAATCGTTTTGTTATAAATAATAGAGCTTTGAATCGTTTTTCTTATCCAAACGATTTTGTACAAAATAAATTGACTTGTATGTTTAATCATGTTTTTAGATTAAAACTGTTTGCTCAAACGTTTTCAAACGCTCGAGTTGTTCCAACAGCGATTCGAGCAAATATCATTAATAGGGCTTTGAAACGTACCTAAATCGTTCCAACGGCGATTAAGGTACGAACCATGTAAATAAACTCTTTTTTGGGGAATGAGATTAGCTTAGAGTTAGTGTATAGTGTAAAGCATAAAATCACACTGTGAATAAATAAATTCTTTCTTCTACCCCCCTCCCTCTCCTATGTATTTTAAATCATGCAAAATGGGTGATTCTTTACTAAAATGGCTTTCAATAACATGCTCAAACGGTTTTCAAAGCGAGAAAAAAAAAGGTTTCAAATGAATTTTAAACTTAAAGAAATATACGATTAGTCCGTTATCGCCTAACACACTGAGTAGGAGGCCGGTGGTTCATAACCGAGCGATGTCGGGGTGCCTAGTAGCCTTTCTCCGGAAAGGAGCTAGCATTCTCGGCTCGTACCTAAGTTTCCCGAACCCTCACCGGTCTCCCGCAAGGGATCGGTGTTCATTTTCCCATTCGTGGGTGGCGACTCTTCCATACTCCGAGCTCCGGTCCTGCCGAGCAGCTTGATTCCACGATTGGTTGCTTTCGGCGCCAATCACAGCTTACGTCGCCATGAGGTGTCCACCCCCCGGTCTGCCCAGGCGAGGCCGTTCGGCACCTTGTCTAACATCAGCTCTTGACTAAAGTTGTCTTATGTCTCACTCAGCCTTGCTGACCAAAGCTGAGTTAAATTATTAAACATTTAACTAAGTCAATCGAAAAAGTTATATTAGTTCCTAACCCCCCCTTTGGAACTAATCATATTACATTACAAGGGACCAACAAGTGGTATCAGAGCCCAGTAGCTCACTACTCAAAGATAAAGCTATCTTGAGCTGATCCATGTAAATGGCTGAGAACAGCACTCATTTCCTTCCAGGAAATCAAACAACACAGATACTCCCTGAGGGATTATCAATCATTCGGCCTTCCTTGTTCTTCGGGTCATATTATACATTTTGGAAGAACATGATGAAAAACTTTATTCAGGCAACAAACATGAGTGCATGGCTTGCAATAGTCCAAGGCCCATTTGTTCCTTACAAAACTGTTAACAATGAGAAAGTTGTTAAAAGTGAAACTGAGTGGTCAGATGATGACCTTAAAAAATTACAAAATAATGCTTCGGCTATCAATATGCTTCACTGTGCTTTAGATGCTGCAGAGTACAACAAAATTTCAGGTTGTGAGTCAGCACAGGAAATATGGAAGAAGCTAGAGGTGACCTATGAAGGCACTAGCAAGGTTAAGGAGTCCAAGGTGAATCAACATATGAGGTTGTACGAGTTGTTTGAGATGAATGAAAATGAAGACATCTCAGAGATGAACTGAAGGTTCACCAACATCATAAATGAGCTTAAGAGACTCGGCAAGAACTTCACAGAAGAAGAACAGGTGAAGAAAATCTTGAGAAGTCTCCCCAAGAGCTGGCACGCTAAGAAGACAGCTGTGGAAGAGGCTCAGGACCTGACCATATATAAATATGATGAGCTGATCGGATCTCTGCTGACCCACGAGATCTCCATGAAGAACTTTGAAGCAAAAGAAAAGTCAGAGGACAAGAAGCAAAAATCTCTTATCATGAAAGCTGACTCAACAGAAGCTGACTCATCAGATGATGAGGAGATGGCCATGTTTACCAGGAAGTGATGACAAGCAGAGAAATTTGGATCAACTTCCGTCCCTATGGGGGCGTCGTTGGGTTCGACGGAGGGAAGCTCCGATGCCAAAGTCAGTAAGATGAATCAAGAAAGCGAACTGAATTGACAAAGGATTGTGAGAATGTGTACCTTGATAGCCTAGGGATGTAGGCTATATATAGCTAGGAAGTTGTCACCTTCAGCAACTAGAAAGTCTCCATTAATGCTCCATTAATGGCGGTTACAGGTTATCTTCAACCTGGCGGTTTAGCTAATTGATAGCGCATTTAATGATCTTTATGGCCGAGTCGGCGTCCAGCCGTTATAGTGGCGAATCAGGCCAATGAGGGGATCCGCCCTCGTAGGTTCGCCAACGGATCCTCCTGAGTTGGATCATGGAGATCCGCCATCTGGCTCTCCCTTGGAGATTAATACGCGGCGGTCTTCAAGACTAATATCTCTTTCGGTCCTCAGGATAATATCTCTATGTTATCAGAAGCCCCCCCAAAATGCCCTTAAAGTCCTTCAGGGCTTTTGAACTTCCGCGCGCCGTCATAAACATCGGCATTAATGAGCACTCTGTTCGATGCCAATCGATGAGTGACACATGTAACAGACGCACTGTTCCAGAAAAGAAAAGACGTCCTTCTTCCTTCATCGTCTTCTCTTTCTTCTTCATTTCGTCTTCCCTTTCATCTTTTCTGCGCAAAGCTTTCTCCTGGAAATTTCAGAGTTTTGTTAGAAGCTTTCGATTTCACATGTAAGTTCATCTTCTTCTATTTAATTTTTCTCTGAATGTTTAGGAGTTCATCATCGTCCTCTAGATCAACCTCGGAGCTTTTTAATTTGGCTTCTTCTCCCGAAATCGCAGTTGATTTTAGTTGGACCACATCTTCATCGGAGAATTCATCTTCCTCCGAGGAGACAGTTAGCTCCGATTTAGCTGGGTTGAGTAACTCGGCGTATAATCACTACCAAACTCGTTCTACTAGGAATTCAATTACTCCTACTTCCGTATCTGGTACCGTTACGACTGTTAAATCTAGGTGTTTCCCAGGGAAAATGGCCTCTTCCTCAATCCCACCTAGGAAAAAGAACCCTCGAGCAGAGTCTACTCCGTCTCGTATGAGCGTCGCGGATCTAGTGGATGTGGCGAATCGCTTCCCATGGATCAATAATTATGAGACCCAATTAGCCGCAGCTCATCAACGTCCTTCCTGTCCGCCTAGCGGTTTTCTAACAGTATACTGCAGTCATGTGGAGAGAGGGTTCCGACTTCCTCTTCCGAAGATGATGGCGGACATCCTCTCCTATTTTGACATTACGGTCAGCCAACTACACCCCAACTGTTTGTTGGATATTGCTTTAGACTGCTACCTCGCCTCAAATTTAGGAGTGGTATATACGGGTCATATCTTTAGAGCTTTCCATAAACCCTCGAAACGGAAGTCCGAATCCTATCTCACATTCGCCAAATTCGGAGCATATTCGCCCTTCAGTGGCAAAATGTCCAATGTCCACTGTTGGGAGGAGAGATTCTTCTATGTGAAGATAAAAGATGGTGAGCCACTAGGTTTTCCTTCGTTTTGGAATCCTAAGCCGCTACACATGGCGGGCGATATGCGAATTTTGACGGATAGTGATGAGACGGTGGCGGAGCTCATGAAGCGGATCAAGGCGGATGCATGGACATATGCAGATGCTTTAGCTTTCATGATGAGCGATATTCCGTTGATTCGCCGGGAAGGGGATCAATTCATTTACTCAAAGATTACGCAATTTGACCAAGGTACCTTTCATTTCTTCTTGAACTTTGATTACTTTCATGTTTTCTTTGGCAGGGGTTTATCTAAGGCCAATCACGCTATTGCAGAGAAGCGTAGGAAGTTTTTGGAGGCTGAAGCACGTAGGAAAGCTCAAGCGGTGAATCCTCAAACGGATACTAGAAAACGTCCTGCGGGAACAACGATTGAGCCGCCACTTAAAAGGAGGAAGCTTACCACCACTGGAGGCCCTAAGCTTATGGCGGATGCCATGAGGTTCGCCAGGCCTGTTGGGGAGATAGAACATGTAGGTTACTTTTTATTTCTATCTGTTCATCAAGTTTTGGACTTGAGTTTTGACCCTTGAACGTTTGCGTAGACGGCGAAGCCTGACATTGGCGGATACTGGTCCGCCAAATTTGGAGCTCAAGGATCTTTCGAGAATGAATCCATCCTAAATGATTTGGATGAGGCCCTGGGCCAAGTGGGCGAAGTGCAGAGGAATCAGAACCAAATTCCCGGCTCCATTCATGCACAAAAGGGGAAAACAGAGCTCCTTATGGTAAGTCCTTTTAGAAAGGATTTCTTTTTGGAAAAAGCTAGTCCCTTGCTCCTTTTTTCCTTTTGACGGAACTGTATATTTTTTGATAGATGTACACTCGCATACGCGCCATGGAAACCGAGCTCCTTCAAAATGTGGCGGATAAGGCAACCATTGAGAAGTTGGAGAAAGAGGTAACGGAAGCCAATGCGACTATCGCTTCCGCTAATGCAAACCTTGCTTCTGCCACAGCCGCCCTAGTTCTTAGGGACACGGAAATTGAGAAGCTAAAGGCAAAGATCGTGTCTGACGCCAAAAACCATGAGGACGCCCTTGGAGAAGCTGAATATATGGCGGGTGAGCAAGCCTTCTATTACGGCGAATTGCTCATGGCGTACTTCTCACTGGCGCATCCTGAGATTAATTTCACAGATCCGCAGTTCGCCGTCCCCGAACCAGAGGACGTAGCAAAATTCAACAAAATGTCAGATGCTAAGGAATACCTCCGTGACTATGTTCGGAAATGGATGAAGGGGCCCATGGAAGAAACCAAGCCGTCCACCACTGTCACGCTAGAGGAGCTTGAGGAGGTGCCCCCTAAGGCGGGTGAAGAACCGATTCCTGACCACACCCTTCCTCTTGGTCCCACATCTTCTGTGGATAAGGAGGTATCCCTGGCTGGCGTATCAGAGGATGTGGAGAAGGAAGCTTCCCAGGCAAGCGCCGTAAGCAAGGAAAGCGCAAAGGAGGATGCTCCCACTGTTACTTAGTTTGTTTTTATTTGTGATTTTGTAAAAACTCTTTTAAGTACAATTTGTTTAATCCTTTATGGCAGCTATTTTATTTTACCATTACGTTTGCGTAAGGAAATATATAGGCATCTAGGATTTATGTTGGAGTAGGTGGCCAGCCATACTCCATTGTATGAACCTTTGTGAAGGTTAGAAGCTGTTCTATTCCTTCTAAAGGAAGTAAAGCTGCCCAGGGGATCAATTTGCTACCTATCTTTGAGGTTAAGTGATCCGCCCGTAGGACTTCTGAATCCTTCTTTGGGAAGGATAAGAGAGTGTAAAGACCTTGCGTCCAAGGATCGTTTTAACTCTATTGGAGATTGGGATCCGCTTAGAGACGGATCCGCCCATAAGATTGATTCTCTTATGTCTTAAGGCGAAAAAAGTAGCTATGAGATAGCGATACGTTGTAAATGTGGAGAGCGTTGGATGCCCCCCTTCTTTTTAAGACTGGAATATTGATATTGCTGCAATAAACTTTAAAAAGAACATAGATAATAGAACAAATGATGTTTATTAATGGGAGAAATGCTTTATTACAGCAAGCAGGTCTTATAGGTGAGCCTCGTTAAAACCTTTAATAAGAAAAACCACATGGGAAAAAGCTTATTAAAGGAAAAAGAGTACTCAAGACCGTGTGTACACTTCATTTTCTGACATAATATTTGCGGAGATTTTGGAGGTTCCATGTGCGTGGCAGTGTGTTGCCCTCCATGTCTTGGATTTTAAATGTGGCGAATCCAATCTTGTCCACTATCTGATATGGACCTGTCCAGTTGAGCCCTAACTTTCCCTTGCCTTCTCGAGACTGGATTTTGTCAGCCTTTCGGAGCACAAGATCACCCACATTTAGATCCACAAGCTTGGCGTTTTTATCATGGTAAGCAGCGATCCGCTGTTTATATGCCGCCATCCGCACATAGGCTTGGTCCCTTCGATCTTCCACCTGATCTAGATTTGCCCTTAGCCTTTTATCACTGTCTTCTTCACAATAAAAGGCCACTCTGTCGCTTGGGACCTGTATTTCAATCAGGATCACGGCTTCCACACCATGAGAGAGGGCGAATGGTGTTTCGCCTGTGGCCGTCCTCGGGGTTGTGCGATAAGCCCATAGAATACTTGTCAGCTGATCCGCCCACTTCTTATCATGCTCTCCCAATCTCTTCTTTATCCCCTTTACGATCGTTCGATTCGTGACTTCGGTCATTCCGTTGGACTGGGGACAATAAACAGAGGCAAACCTATTCAGAATGCCCAACTCTTCACAGAAAGTTTTGAACTCGCTACAGTTGAACTGTGTTCCATTATCGGTGATGATGGTATGGGGAACACCATATATTCCCACGATGTTTTCCTTGACGAATTCCACCATTCGTTCTGCCGTAATGGAGGAGACAGCTTCGGCTTCTACCCATTTGGTGAAATGATCTACTGCCACTACCACGTACTTCCTCTGTCGGCGAGTGGGAGGGAATGGCCCGACGATATCTATTCCCCAGAGGGCGAATGGCCGTCCCTCTATAAGGGGCCTCTGGAGATGTTTGGCAGTATGTGAATCATTTGCATGAATCTGGCAGCTGTGATAGGATTCTACTAATTTTTGGGCATCCAGTTTGGCCGTGGGCCAGTAGAAACCTGCTAACCTCAATTTTTTTAAAGATGGTGGCGGATGCTTCGTGGGCCCCACAGGATCCCTCGTGTAGCTCCTTGAGGACTTGTTGTCCCTCTTCCGGTAGAATGCATTTTAACCAAGGGTGGCTAAAAGATTTTCTATAAAGGCCATCATTGATTATGGAGAAATAAGCTGCTCTCCTAACTATCCGTCGTGCCTCTTCCTTATCCTCATGTAAAGTTCCACGTAGCAGATATTGGCGAATGACCGATCTCCAATCGTCCTCCACTGTTGTGAGTAAGGATACCTCCTCTAAAGCGAAGGCTGGCGCTATTTTCACTTCGAAGGGACATTGTGGATCTGTCCAGTTCTCTTCACTGGAGGCCATTTTGGCTAAATGATCCGCCTCAGCGTTAGACCCGCGGGGTACATGAATCAGTTCCCATTTGGTTTCTTTTGCTTCAAGGTGATCTAGCAACTTTTTGACTTCTGCTACATATTTGGCCAAAACATCATCTTTCACCTCATAATTCTTGATCACTTGATTGACCATTAGTTTGGAGTCACTGTAGATCACGATCCGCTCGGGAGTGATTTCTTTAAGTAGGCGTAGTCCCAAGACCAGAGCCTCATATTCCGCAGCATTATTAGTTGCATGAAAATTTAATTTTGCGGCGTACCGTAACTTTATGTATTGAGGACCTTTGATCACAACGCCTATGCCAGCTCCATCCGCCGAAGAGGCGCCGTCGGTGTACATTGTCCACTCTTTCATTGGAGGCTTGGGATGATCTATCCCCTCTTCAGTGAATTCATTCACAAAGTCTGCCAAGACCTGACTCTTCAAAGCTGACCTGCTTTCATATCTTACATCGAATTCACCTAGGCGGATTGCCCATTCCATTAACCTTTCTGAAGTGTCAGGCTTCTGCAACACCTTTCTCATCGGTATATTCGTTCGAACCACCACTGTGTGAGCCTGAAAATATGGCCTAAGGTGGATTGCTGTGGTGACAACGGCCAGCGCCATTTTATCAAGCTTAGAATATCTGGTTTTGACATCCTTCAGAACCTTGCTCACATAATAAATTGGAAACTATTGGCCATCCTCCTCTCGTATCATGACCGTGCACACAGCTTTATCTGTAACTGATACGTACATATAGAGATCCTCTCTTTTTTCCGATCGACTCATCATGGGCGGTTCCGAGAGAAACCGTTTGATCCCCTCGAAGGCCTTTTCACAGTCCTCGTTCCATTCGAACGCCTTCTGCTTCTTAATAACCTCGTAAAAGGGTGACATCTGCGCGCTGAACAGGAGATAAACCTGCCCAAGGCTACGATCCGCCCGTTGAGGCATTGTACTTCTCTGATGTTCCGGGGTGCTTGCATTTCTAAGACAGCTTTAACCTTATCAGGGTTTGGGCTAACTCCTTTTTCGCTAATCATGAACCCCAAGAATTTTCCATACGTCGCCCCAAAAGTACATTTCTCCGGGTTCAGCTTAATATTGTGGCGTCAGAGTACGTCCAGTACCTCCTTTACATCATCTGCATGCCTTTCCACGGTTGTGCTTTTAATGATCATGTCATCCACATAGACTGAGTAGTTATCACCTCTGCTTTCTGCGAATATTTTGTTCATCATCCGCTGATAGGTGGCTCCTGCGTTCTTAAGCCCAAAGGGCATGACTTTGAAGCAATAAGTGGCTTGGTGAGTCACGAATGAGGTTTTAATTCTATCCGAGGGCTCCATGGGGATCTGATGATAACTTGACTTTACATCCGTAAAGGAGTACATAGCATGACCGGCGGTTCCGTCCACGAGTATGTCGATACATGGCAGAGGATAATTGTCTTTGGGACAAGCTTTGTTGAGATCTGTAAAGTCAATACACATGCGGTAAGATCCGCCCGCCTTCTTTACCAGAACGACGTTCGCCAACCATTGAGTATAGAGCACCTCCTCAATGGCGTCCGCCCGCTGGAGCTTGGCGATCTCTTCTTCTATCACCTTCTTCCGTTCAAGGCCATAGTTTCTTCGTTTCTAAGCTACAGGAACTGCATCTTTATCAATGTTAAGTTTGTGGGTGATCACGTCTGGACTGATTCCAGGGAGGATCTCGTCTTTCCAAGCAAAGACGTCCTCCGCTTCATGGAGAACCTTGGTAATTGCCTCTTTAACTTCACTTTTGAGCCCTTTAGCCATCCGCACCTGCTTCTCATCCGCCATAAGGTACATTTCCGTCTCGCCTAAGGCCATTGTGATGAGCTCTTCATCATCTTTCTCCTTAGATTGAGGGCGGATCATTAGAGATGCCGAATACGTCTCCTGAGCCACCTTTTGGTTCCCTCTGATCATTACACCTCCCTTGGTCGTGGGAATGTAAAGTGTCAAGTGGCGTATGGAGATAAGGGCTGCTGCCTCAGAGATAAATGGCCGTCCGAGGATCATATTGTAGGCTAACTGACCGTCCAGGACAGAAAATTCCAGATCACCTTTCCAAACTTGATCATCGTCCATCAGCTCGCAATCCAAAGTGACTTGGCCTTTTGTTTGGATGGTGTGTCCTGTCACTCCTAGGATATCCACCACAGTAGGCTCCACTTGGACTGGATCAATCATTAGTTTGGCGAAGGCACCTCGTGTGATGACATTGCATGAGCTTCCAGTATCAATCATTACTCTTTTCATCTCCCAGCCTTCCACCATCATAGTAACGACTAATGCATCAGCGTGAGGGGAGATTTCAGGACCCTCATCGACGAAGGGGCGATTCAACGATGCCCTGTCAAGAGCTGTGGTCCTTGCTTTTTTCGGCACTGGTTGATATCCAGGTCCGCCTGCTATGACATTAATGGTACCCTTTCCCTTCTTCTTTGGGTCCTCTTTGGATCTATCACCATCCCCTCTCTTGCCTTCATTTTGGATGAACCGATCCAATTTGCCTCTTTCTATGAGACGCTTGATTTCTCGAGCTAACTCCCAGCATGCATCAGTGTCATGGCCATTTTTCTTGTGATATTTACAATAGTTTTTAGGATTTTTACCAGTATTGGTGTACTCCCCCCCTTTTGGTTCGGGGTATGAAATGCTCCATTTGTGTTGACTGTTCTTGATCCACATAAGGACTTCACTTTTAGAAGTATTGAGAGGTGTGAAAGAGGTGACAAACGTTGATTTGTTCTTAGAATCTCTTCACCTGTTTCTAGAGGAAGAATCCTGACGCTTGTCTCTGTCTCTATCTCGAGGACGAGATTCTCCCTTGTCCCTTTTAGGCAACGACGGTGATCCTCGGCGAATGTGATCCACTTCAATGAAGTCTTTGCAATGCTCCATCAATTCTGCCATGCTGGTGGGTTTCTTTCGAATGAGATCTTCTTGCAAACTCTTACAGGTGGTGTTCCTCACGAAACATTCCACTGCTACGGAGATATCCACATCAACGATTTGTATGCACAATTGGTTGAAAGTGTCCACATAGTCCCGAAGGGATTCATTCGCCTTTTGCTTTAACTCAAAAAGCTTCCTTGATTTCACCACTGGAGGAATACAGCCGGCGAATTTAGCGCAAAATTCCCTACTCAATTGATCAAAGCTGTTTATCGAGCCCGGAGGTAGAGATTGAAACCACAAATAGGCTGGGCCTCCCAGCGTGGTGACAAACATTTTACAGAGCACAGGCTCAGTGGCCCGATTGAGTCTAAGCAGTATCCGATATTTTCTGACGTGAACTTCTGGATTGTCAATACCTGTGTATATTGCGAGATTAGGGATTTTAAAAGCTCTGTCTGTTTCCTCCGCCTCAATCCAGGCTGCGAAAGGCGAATCCCTATTGGCGAACGAGTTATGCCTAGCATTTTCTTCATTCATACGGAGCACCAGAGCTCTAACTCTATCATCAAAATTTTCCAGATCCGCCCTGGGGCGACCTCTTCGTGGCGATCTGCTTGGGGAAGAAGAAGAAGAGCTTGACTCAGACGATGGGTCTGATGGCGAACGCCCTCCTCCGTTGCTGCGTCCACCTCCTCCTCCGCCACCTCCACCTCCGCCCCCTTCGCCAGGGGGAGCCTGCCCGTTACCCCCTCCCTGGCTTCCTGACGGGATGTGTCCAACAGTTCCCGAAGGTGGTGGTGGTGGTGGTGGTCCACTTGGATGGGGTGCCTCCTTTGGCCTTTTACTCCGTCTACGACCAGTAGATAGGGGCGATCTACCACGATGGGAGGATCTCGGTCGTCGAGGCGAAGGTGACCTGGACCGCCTGCGTTTCTCCTTTCTATGCTTTTTGTGTGTTCACCCTTTGGATCCGCCAAGGGGGAGATTCGTCCGTGGGCGCCTTGGGATATTGGATCCACCCAGATTTAACCCTGGTCCCGTAGATCCGCTCGGTAGGGATGAATTATTTCTTTGACTTCCTTCCGTGCCATCAGGGAATAACTCCCGATTGATTTGTCGTTCACCAATCGGCGCCGTGGTGGTTATCATAGAATCCGTGTTGTGAGCTTGGAGAAATGAAGAACTTTGGGCGCCCGGTCCAAAGCTTAACAAAGGCCAGGATGATACGGCTGATGTGGACGTCATGCTCCAATGCGAAGGGAGGGTCATAAATGACCGCAGGCGATTCCCTGTCTCGGTTCCAAACCGCTCTTCAATTGCTTGGGCACACATATTGATGAAAGCATCTGGAGGCATACTACTTTCGATGTGCGTTGCAGGAGTAGTTGAATCAGTGCGGCCAGCACTAGATGGTGTAACTAATGGTGTTTCAATCCCTAAATAGGGATTTTGATCTCCGTTTGTCATAGTTTTTTTAATGTGAATGAAAAACCCTTTGTTTGATTAAGGATTCCACGCTCACCGCACCAATTGATGACAAGCAGAGAAATTTGGATCAACTTCCGTCCCTGTGGGGGCGTCGTTGGGTTCGACGGGGGGAAGCTCCGATGCCAAAGTTAGTAAGATGAATCAAGAAAGCGAACTGAATTGAAAACGGATTGTGAGAATGTGTACCTTGATAGCCTAGGGATGTAGGCTATATATAGCTAGGAAGTTGTAACCTTCAGCAACTAGAAAGTCTCCATTAATGCTCCATTAATGGCGGTTACAGGTTATCTTCAACCTGGCGGTTTAGCAAATTGATAGCGCATTTAATGATCTTTATGGCCCAGTCGGCGTCCAGCCGTTATAGTGGCGAATAAGGCGAATGAGGGGATCCGCCCTCGTAGGTTCGCCAGCGGATCCTCCTGAGTTGGATCATGGAGATCCGCCATCTGGCTCTCCCTTGGAGATTAATACGCGGCGGTCTTCAAGACTAATATCTCTTTCGGTCCTCAGGATAATATCTCTATGTTATCAAAGATAAAGAAGCTATTCAGAAAGAATGACAAGAACAGCAAAAGGCCATTCAGAAGAAATGATAAGTACAAGGCTGAGTCCAGTGACAGCAGATACGAGAAGGACAACACGAAGCCTGTCACTTGCTTTGAATGCCATCAAACTGGGCATATTAAATCAAGTTGTCCCACTCTGAAGAAAGAGAAGAAAGGTAGCAGAAAATCAATGGTGGCAACTTGGAGTGACAGTGATGAGTCAACCTCATCAAAAGTTGATGCCACTGAGTCAGCAAACATATGCTTCATGGCTGACAAATCTGCTGACCACTGTTGTTCTGAGCAAGCTGACCTCTCAAATGGTACTGACCGAGAGGAAGACTCAAATGAGGTGAGCCTGAGGTGCACAGAGAAGTCAAAGCTATGGTACATTTACAGCGGATGCTCGAGGCATATGACTGGTGATGAAACTCAGTTCATCACACTTGTGCATAAACGAGGTGGTAATGTAAGTTTCGGAGACAATAAAAACGGTAAGATAGTAGGATCAGGTACTATTGGAGGAAATCCTACTATTGAGTCAGTCTCCCTAGTCAGGGGTCTCAAATATAATTTATTGAGCGTTGCTCAGCTGTGTGACAACGGTAGAAAGGTTGTATTTGATGCCACTGAGTGTCGGATACTCGAGGGAAAAACAAATGATTTGATTTTAACTGCCCCTCGTGTTGACAATGTCTTCATGCTGAGTTTAGAAAATAAGTTTTCAAAGAATATATGCTTAGTGTCAAAGGAAGACAATTCCTGGCTATGGCATAGGAGACTTGGTGAGGTAAGCATGGACCTCCTTGCCAAATTAGCAAGAAAGTAATTAGTTGAGGGATTACCCAAACTTAGATTTGAGAAGGATCAATTGTGTAATGCTTGTCAGCAAGGTAAACAAACCAAAGAGTCTTTTCAAAGTAAAAATATAGTCTCAACCAAAAGACCATTGGAATTACTGCACTTGGATCTTTTCGGACCAGTCCAGCCGCTGAGCTTGGGTGGTAAGAGATTTTCCTTGGTCATTGTAGATGATTTCTCTCGGTATACTTGGGTCATCTTGCTGAGTAGCAAGGATGAAGCCTTTGAGACGTTTTCAACACTGATTAGGAAACTTGAAAATGACAAAGACCTAAAACTGACTCACATCCGTAGTGATAATGGCGGGGAATTCAAAAACCAACAGTTTGATGAATTTTGTGAAGTCAGTGGCATTGACCACAATTTTTCTGCTCCTAGAACTCCTCAACAAAATGGGGTAGTTGAGAGGAAGAACAGAACCTTAGTTGAAATAGCTAGGACAATGCTGAGTGAGAATAGGCTTTCAAAGTATTTCTGGGGTGAAGCTATCAACACAATATGCTATATACTGAATAGGGCTTTAGTTAGACCTATACTCAAGAAAACCCCCTATGAACTTTGGAAAGGACGAAAGCCCAATATTGGCTATTTCCGCGCCTTTGGTTGCAAATGTTTTATACTCAATACGAAAGACAACCTTGCCAAGTTTGATTCTAAAGCTGACGAAGCTATCTTCTTAGGGTACTCAACTAACAGTAAAGCATATAGGGTATTTAATAAACGAACTCAGGTATTAGAAGAGTCTATACATGTTGAGTTCGATGAAACTGACCCTGCAGGAAGGTCAAGTCAGCATACCGAAGATGACCCATGCTCAGCTTCCGCTGACCAAAATGGAGCCGCTGAGTCACTACCACAAGGGCTAACCAAAGGTAAACACGAACCTGAAATTACCTTTGCTGACCAATCTAAAACTGCAGAGATTGTCGAAACACCCATTGCTGAAAACTCAACATTACCCAAAGAGATTAAAATTCCAAGAGGACACTCAGAGAATTCCATCCTTGAAGCTGCTGAGAATACCCTGATGACCAGAAGTCAGCTCATGATATATCTCAGTAATGTTGCGTTCGTCTCAGTTCATGAACCAAAGAACTTCACCGAAGCTGAGCACGACGAATTCTGGATCAATGCTATGCAGGAAGAGCTTGGTCAATTCAAGAGAAATGAGGTATGGGATTTAGTGCCAAAACCTAGGAATCAAAAGACCATAGGAACAAAATGGGTCTTTCGGAATAAACTAGATGAACAAGGTAACATAGTCAGGAATAAAGCCAGACTTGTGGCTTAAGGCTACAGTCAACAAGAAGGCATTGACTACGGTGAGACCTTTGCACCCGTAGCTAGGTTAGAGGATATTAGGATATTATGTGCATATGCTGGCTTTATGAACTTTAAACTGTTCCAAATGGATGTTAAGAGTGCATTTCTTAATGGAGTTATAAATGAAGAGGTCTATGTTAGTCAACCTCCAGGGTTTAAAGATCCAAAATTTCCAAACCACGTTTATAAACTCAAAAAGGCTCTGTACGGCCTGAAACAAGCACCACGTGCTTGGTACGAAAGGTTGACTAGCTTTCTGCTGACCAGGAACTATGTCAGAGGCAAAGCTGACACAACCTTATTCATTAAGAATAAGGGTAAAGATACCCTGCTGGCTCAAATATACGTAGATGATATTATCTTTGGTGCTACTAATGAATCTATGTGCAAAGAATTTAGCAAACAGATGCAAACTAAGTTTGAGATGTTAATGATGGGAGAACTCAACTTCTTCCTTGGACTTCAAATCAAACAAGGGAAGAATGGCATCTTCATTAGTCAGTCTAAATACGCCAAAGAAATATTAAAGAAGTTTGATATGGAAGAATGTAAGCCCATATCCACCCCAATGGGTACTAACACTGTGCTTTGCGCTGATGAGAAAGGTAAGTCAGTAGACAGCAAGCTCTATCGAGGTATGATTGGCTCTCTACTTTACTTAACTGCCAGTAGGCCAGACATCTAGTACTCAATATGTTACTATGCTAGATATCAAGCTGACCCTAGAGAATCTCACTATGTAGCTGTGAAAAGAATTTTTAGATATTTGCAGAGCTCAGTTAATGCAGGTTTATGATATCCAAACTCAAATGACTTCACACTCATTGGTTACACTGACGATGACTATGGACGAGATAAGGTAGAACGTAAGAGTACTTCAGGAGGATGTCACTTCCTTGGAAGATGTCTAGTATCTTGGTTTAGCAAGAAGCAATTGTCAGTTGCCCTGTCAACAACTGAAGCTGAGTACATTGCTGTTGGAATCTGTGTGGCACAAGTCCTATGGATTAAGCAACAGCTCGAGGATTATGGAGTAAAAACAGAAACAATCGAAGTCAAATATGGCAACAAGAGTGCCATTGACTTATCCAAGAATCCAATCCAACACAGCAGGATGAAGCATGTCAGCATAAGGCATCACTTCATCAGAGACCATGTACTTAAAGGTGAGATCAAGCTGACCTATGTACCAACCGGTGATCAGCTTGCAGATATCTTCACAAAGCCATTGGCTCGTGAGCAGTTCAACATACTAAGGGAAGCTATCGGTATGTCTAATCCTCTTCAATAGATTTTTGTGCTTAAATGAATGATGAGTGATTATTATATGTTGAGTGAGTAGTGCTTGATATACATGCTGAGTTAAAAAACGCTGATATAAAATCACTTCATGCTGAGTAGACATATATGCTGAGTGATTACAACGTGCTGAGTCACTAAGCATGCTCAAAATCCCTTCTACGTGAAACTGTGCACTCAGAATATCAAACGTTTAGTATTCTAGATACTGAGCATAAAGCCACTCGCACAATAAATGCTAGCACGCGCATTAAGTAGCCACCTAGGATGACGTAAGCGTAATAATTAGAAAACACATGCGCCGAATGTGTCATAAATGCCAGAGACAACGGTCGATTGAGTAACCCGAGGAGGAACCGCCACTTCGACCAATCAGATCAATTCAAGTCAACTATAAATAGTGGATGATTTCCCACTAATCTCTCTTTACATCTGAAATCTTTGGCATTCGACTTCTCTCTCTAAAAATCCCAGAATCTCCAAATCTCTTTCAAAAATCCTCAAGAACATCATGTCTGACGATTCCCAGAACCGTTCAAACGAGCAGTACGATGACAACAACTCAGATATAAATCCTCCATCTCCAGCTGAGAAGGAGTATGAAGAGACCTCCACTGAGTCTCAACAACAAGGTCAGCACGTCGAGGAAAAACCCTAAAGCTGACCAAGCCACTTCTTCAAGGAAGAAGAAAGAGAAAGAGCCTAAGAAGAAGAAGTTCATCCCAGTCTATAAGAGTGTCAAAAACTAAAAAATCCACCGGTGCCGTTGGTTCACCGAAGGCTTCGTGAAAGCTGAGAAACCATTTTGCGAATGGATTTCCAAAAATGGCTGGACTGACCTCTTCTCTCTCCCCTGAACCACTTATCTACAGTTGGTAATGGAATTCTACGCCAATCTGAAGGTCGCAGTGGATGATGATGATCACCTAGTCACTAAGGCCAAAGGTACAGACATCACCATCACTCCATCATATCTGGCAACGCTGCTGAAATTGAAAGAAGAAGGAACTGAGCTGAGATGCACGAATGATTACTTGCGCGTCAAATATCCTATTGAGTTCTGTAAACCAAAGGATCATAAAGGAGAAATTTCCAGCACCAACATGGATCAGCCTCAGAAGATGGCTCATTACATCCTGACCAATTTCCTGTTCCCCAAGGTCAACTCCTCCTCCTCTGCCTCAAACTTTGAGCAGTGCTTCATCTGGAACATGCTGACCTACCAGCCACTCAACATGCCCGTATTTCTCATCGGTTTCTTCCAACACAGTTTCGGAACACTCAGGATGGGTTCTCTCATCACCAAAATACTGCAAGATCATCAGGTCAGCCTGATAGAAGAGATTGAAGTGTATGGAACAGAAATCACTACAGCCGTGCTGTTCGGCTTAGCCTACAACCAACCGATCAAAACTAAGAAAGGTGAAGAGGATAATGTGGTTGAAGAAAATCTCGCTGATGATGAAGGGGATAATATGGTTGAAGCAGCACAGGCGGCGGTGACCAGGAAAGGGAAGAAGGTTTATCCCTCCAAAGAGCC
The DNA here is from genome assembly GCF_963576675.1 of Euphorbia lathyris. NCBI lineage: Eukaryota > Viridiplantae > Streptophyta > Magnoliopsida > Malpighiales > Euphorbiaceae > Euphorbia > Euphorbia lathyris. The sequence goes on from NC_088914.1 coordinate 2,534,452, forward strand.
TGCTGACCACACTATGCAGGATAAGAAGAGGAAAGTTGATCCCTCCAAAGACATCCACAAGGTTGCAAAGAAGCTCAGGGTGTTAGTGAAAGGAAAGCAAGTTGCTGAATCAACTCAGCAAAAGCCTGAGTCAGCAGAGAAAAGGAAAAGGCAAGTTGAGCCAGAGGAAGAAAGTGAGGAGACTCCTGAGCAACCTCTAAAGAGGAAGAAGTCATCTGAGATGACACCAATCGATGCTGCTCCGCTCAACATTGTTGTTGCTAAGGATGCACACTTCCTGCGAGCTCAGGAGATTGATCTTGAGAAGCCTGCTTGTGGTGAAGAGGAAGACCAAGTCGAAACTCAGGATCAGCTTCAAGCTGACCAGATGGGTCATGCTGAGCCAAGTAACCTAAGTGCTGTTGAGCAAACTCAAGCTGCTGCTGAGCTCAACATCGGGGATATTGAGCAACCTGCTGAACCAGTGAAGGACAAGGTTGTGGAAGACCTTGACACTGACCTTGGGCTCAACTCTTCCTCCGAGTCCATTGAATCTATCCATGCTGATCCATCTCTGAAGGAAATTAGGGCTAAGGTAAAGCAGCGGAAATATAAAATTTTTAGCCTATTTCCTTTTAACCATAGAATCCGTTAATCGTTATTTCATATAAAGAGGGATAAGAAGGAATACCTTTCGATGAACAATCTACCGTTGTTAAAGAAGCGCCCACAATTCTTCTCCGAGATTCCAACCACGAAGTTTAACACGGTGAGGTTAAGATAAAATCAACCCTTATGAGATGCAACCAAAATAGATTGCCTCTAATTAACCAACACAAGATCAAGGAGAAAGAGGGATGAATAAGATTAATCAATCGATGGAATGCCGTATGAATTCTTGTCCACGAACTAGGGATGGAATTCTTTTTCTCTCTCTCTCTTAGCAATTTCGAAAATCACTTTGGGGAAGGGATAGGCATGGGTCGAAATTCATTAGGGGGAGGGGTATATATATTAGCTTGTATCTAAACCCTAGTTAGATAGGAATAGGTTACTTAATAGGAATCCAATTCGGAAAAGGATTCCTAATTATTATCTCACTATATATCTAATATATTTAGGATAATAATAAATAACCTAATTGGATAATAATAGGAGAATATTAATCTGATTAAAACTCCTATTTTAATTATCTCTTAATTAATTTAATTCATAATCCTAATCAAATTAGGATTAATGGAATAAAATCAATTCCTTGCCACTATATACAAATTTCGGCCCCCTCCTTAAATTTGGGCCTTACTGGGCTCAATCGGGCTTCCATCTATTAATCATATCCATCTCTCTTTTGGTTCCAAGTCTTATGTGTGATCCATTAGGTCCTTACTACTTCTGGCCGTATGCAACCCATTAAATTAATTTCTTCAAGAATTATATTTAATCCTTTGCATAACGGAATGATGTACAGAGTATGTTATTGGCAAGTCTGTAATCATTCCCCCAGAGTCCGTTAAGAAGACAGGTTGATTCTGTCGTTAACCCTTCCGTATTAGTTACGGTATAATACGATCCTTTATCACCTACATCCTTGAACTGAATCTTATGACTATGGGTAATGTCAAGTCACATATAGCGAGACGTTCGTTTTACTTGTTCTTGGCCGAGTCAACTCAAAAAGATAGGTTAAGTGAAATCCATATTTCTACTCTTAAGCTATCACCTTGCAAGGGTTTAGAGTCAAGTCTTCCACAAGCGATCCTTGGATGTATCTCCCATTAATCGGGAGTGATAAATGCTCAATCCAATGTATAACTACCCTGAAATTACTTCCTGTGACACCCAACCTTTGCAGTTCACACCCCAGAGTCATCTCTGTTAAGGATCATGGGACCGCAGGATCAAAGTCTCACATTCAGTAATTCAGGATGACCAATTAACATTCTTTTGAGTCTGAGGATTAGTTATACCTAGTAATACCAATGAGATGAACAGTTGACAAGGATGAATCTACCCATCCTGTTATCTCAAATCGGATCCCCAATCCTAATGAACAACGTTTCACCGGATCTATGTAACTGTCCAGATATCTATATATATGAAGCTTGTGAGATCAGCTTTTTGTCGGATAGAAGACATTGTTACATACAAGTCTCAACTGTGATATATCAATCCTAAACATATCACTTGACTTGGGGTGGTTTTAAGTTTATTAGTTTATTATAAAGTTTTGTCTCACTTCATGCTTGTATGAACACTTTATAATCACTTTAAACAAACTTACGGATTTCCTTTTATTAGACTTTATTTAGTGCTTAAAAGGGATTGCCTTTATATAGTTATAAAACATATATCTCATTAAAACAAATGATATAAAGAACAATTCATTTACAATAAGTTTGTATCCCGCAACAATTGACTATAGGACACTAAACCCCAACATACTCCCACTTGGACTAAAGCCAATTGTTTCTAAAACTTATCCCAGTAGAAGTTAAATGACGATCATGTACTTTCTGGGTTAAAGGCTTTGTCAACGGATCTGCAACGTTGTCCTCTGTAGGTACTCTTTCTATTCTCACATCTCCTCTAGCCACAATCTCTCTAATGATGTGGTATCGCTTTAGGTAGTGCTTGGATGCATTATGAGACCGTGGTTCCTTTGCTTGCGCAATGGCTCCATTGTTATCACAGTACAGAGTAATGGGATTGACAATGTCAGGCACCACACCTAGTTCTGTAATGAACTTTCTAATCCAAACTGCTTCCTTTGTTGCTTCCGCAGCAGCGATGTACTCTGACTCGGTCGTAGAGAAAGCTACGCTTCCCTGCTTGGAACTTTTCCAACTGACCGCGCCCCCATTTAGGATAAACAGGTATCCTGATTGGGATTTAAAATCATTCTCATCTGTGAGATGACTAGCGTCTGAAAATCCTTGTATTTTCAGATCTCCTTCTCCGTACACTAGGAACATATCTTTAGTTCGTCTCAAGTACTTAAGAATGTTCTTGACGGCAATCCAATGCCCGTCTCCCGGATTCCCTTGGTAACGACTCGTTACAGATAACGCGAACGCTACGTCGGGTCTAGTGCATAGCATAGCATATATAATCGAACCGATCGCGTTGGCGTACGGGACTACAGCCATGCGTCATTTGTCATCATCAGTTTTAGGACATTGATGATTGTTTAACTTTACTCCATGTACCATGGGTAAGTTACCTCGTTTCGATTCAAGCATGCTAAACTGATTTAGCACCTTTTCAATGTATGTAGCATGTGAAAGACCAAGCAGTCTACGTGATCTATCCCTATAGATCTTTATACCAAGTATATAGGCTGCTTCACCGAGGTCTTTCATTGAGAAGTTACCGGATAACCATATTTTCACTGACTGTAATAGAGCAATGTCATTTCCCATTAACAATATATCGTCCACATATAGTATGAGAAATGCTATAGAGCTCCCACTTGCTTTCTTGTAAATGCAAGCTTCTTCGCAATTTTGTTCGAAACCAAATTGTTTTATGGTTTCGTCAAAACGCTTGTTCCATCTTCTAGATGCTTGCTTGAGTCCATAAATGGATCTCTGAAGTTTGCAAACTTTATTTGCATCCTTTGATATGAAACCTTCAGGTTGCATCATGTATACATCCTCAAGCAGGTTTCCATTTAGGAAAGCTGTTTTCACATCCATTTGCCAAATCTCATAATCAAAATGAGCGGCAATTGCAAGCATGATTCTGATTGATTTGGACATAGCAACGGGAGAGAAGGTTTCGTCATAATCAACACCTTGTTTTTGACGATATCCTTTCGCTACCAACCTAGCCTTGTAGGTGCTAACCTTTCCATCCATGTCAGTCTTCTTTTTGAAGATCCATCTGCACCCAATGGGTTTTATCCCTTCGGGTGGATCAACCAAAGTCCAAACTTGGTTAGTATACATGGAATCCATTTCAGAATCCATGGCCTCAAGCCATGCTTTAGAATCTGGACTAGTAAGAGCCTCTTCGTAGTTTTCGGGTTCGTCGTCTAATACGGGAACCTCGTCATCATCTCCCACTAGAAAACCATATCTAACTGGGAGTTCACGAACTCTTTGTGATCTACGAATAGGTGCCACTGGAGTCTCATCTAATGGGACTTCTTCGGGTACCTCGACCGCCTCCGTTGTTTCAGTCGGTGTTTCTTTCTCTTGAACTTCATCGAGTTCAATCACGCTTCCTTTTTGTGTTTCTTCGAGAAACTCTTTCTCTAAGAAGGTTGCGTGTTTGGATATGATCACTTTCTGATCATCTGGATGATAGAAGTAATATCCCATAGTTTCCTTAGGGTATCCAATGAAGAAACATTTATCAGATTTAGAATCTAATTTGTCGGACGCAACGCGTTTGAGATATGCTGAACAACCCCATACTCTCATGAAAGAGAACACGGGTTTCCTACCAATGAACAATTCATATGGCGTGGAACTAGCGGATTTAGTTGGTACTGGATTTAGGGTGAAGAGGGCAGTTTCTAAGGTATAGCCCCAGAACGTCTTTGGAAGTAAGGCCATGCTCATCATGGATCGTACCATATCTAATAGGGTACGGTTTCTCCTCTCGGATACACCATTGTGTTGTGGCGTATAGGGAGGTGTCCATTGTGAGCATATCCCACATTCAGTTAGATAATTCAGAAAATCATCAGAAAGATATTCACCACCTCGATCAGATCGAAGTGTTTTTATTTTCTTTCCTAATTGATTTTCCACTTCATTCTTGAAGCATTTGAACTTGTCAAAAGCTTCTGATTTGTGCCTCATCAAGTAGATATAACCATAGCGAGTATGGTCATCTATGAAGCTAATGAAGTATCTGAATCCTCCTCTTGCTTGGACTGACATAGGACCACATACATCTGAATGAATGAGTCCTAGAGTGTCTGATACATGCTCACCTTTATTGCTAAAGGGTGTCTTTGTCATTTTACCTTTTAAACATGATTCGCATGTTTCCAATGATTCAGAATCGATTGGATCTATAAGCCCATCTGAATGTAGCTTTAGCATGCGTCTCCTGTTTATATGGCCTAAACGACAATGCCACAAGTAAGTTGAATTATCTAGCTTATGTCTTTTGGTATCAATTGCAAAAACAGGAGTTTTATCATCTAACACATAAATCCCATTTTGTGATATTCCTGAAAAATAAAAGATCGAATCTTTATAAAAATTGCAACTATTGTTCTTTATTGAAATATGAAAACCGTCGTCAACGAGACGGCTAATAGAAATAATGTTACGAGACATCTCAGGAACGTATAAACAATTCCTTAATTCTATTACAAGCCCAGAGGGCAAAAGTAAAACATAATCTCCAATTGTGAGGGCGGCAACTCTTGCTCCATTTCCCACTCGCAAGTTTATGCTTCCTTTCTTTAGTTCCTTAGTCTGTTTTAGCTCCTGCATATTTGTACAAATATGAGATCCACATCCGGTATCAAGTACCCAAGATTCAGACAATGAAACCGTATTTATTTCAATATAGAACATACCAGACGTAGAAGCACCGCCTTTTCCCTTCTTGAGGGTGGCTAGATACTCCTTGCAGTTTCTCTTCCAATGCCCGTCTTTACCACAGAAGTGGCACTCTCCTTTGGGCTTCTTAACTTCCTTTCCCTTGGACACATCTTTCTTACCTTTCTTGGGATGTTTAGAATTGGGAAAGTTCCCTTTTCTTTTCTTCGATCCCTCGATTACAAGAGCCGGTATGGCCTTGTCTTTCTTCATATTGGGCTCAACTGATTTGAGCATGTTTGCAAGCTCTTCAAGAGAGGTTTGCAAGTCATTCATTTGGTAGTTCATGATGAACTGTGAATAACTCTCTGGGAGGGACTGAAGAACCAAGTCGGTACTTAATTCGTTGTCCATCACAAATCCAATACTAGAAAGTTTGGTAATATAGCCTATCATCTTGACACAATGTGTCATGACAGATGTGCCCTCTTGCATCCTGCAACGATATAACAATTTTGATATCTCGTAGCGTTCGCACCTGGTTTGTTTCCCAAACAATTCCTTTAGGTGCATGATGATGGAATAGGCATTCATCTCCTCATGTTGCCTTTGTAATTCCGACAGGAGGTATCGATGTATCAAGTACATACCCAATTTTCTCGAACTTCAAAACAATTTTGAGGTTACGAAACCAGTCGGTGAAGTTTGAACCATTCAATTTGTTATCGGTAAGGATGTTTTGCAGATTGGTTTTAGTCATGATTTTAAGAGTGTGTGTTTAAACAAAACCTGAGAGTGAGAAAGAGTAAACGTATGTCATTCATTTGCTTTAAAGTTTAACAATCTAAAATTATAGGCCTTTTAATTTATTTCAGATTGCTCCCACTATTTTGCCAAATTAATAACCCTCCATATTAATTCGAAGAATTTCACAAATCCTTTAGTGAGCTAGGATCCTAACTCCTGAGATTTCGCCTTGAGTTTACTCAACAAGCTAGTCTCATTCATTAGGTAGATTCATATAATCAATCACATCTCTAATGTGATTCCTAGGTTATTGGGTTACTAACCACATTAGTAACTAATATGCTACTCATATTAATCCCAACCGTTTTGCCCATTAGTTTATGACAACATGAGTTTACTCATCCAATTATCATAATCTAATTTAAGTATTACCCCATATTCATGAAAAATGATTTTCGATAATTCAGGTGTTACCATAAGACCCCGAGCTTAAGTTTACTCAACAACCCAAAGGCCCCCAGTACTGCCAGCTGAATTATAATATTAGGGAGGGGCAATCGATTTTAATAACTTACTTATTTACTTAACTTTTTAATGAGGGATTTTATTTAAGTCTCATAATCTAACTTAGTCTTGATTTGCTTTAGCATACATCAGACATACATACATTCACATACATTGGCGTTATGGACATATCATCTAAATTATTCCGTCGAACCAGAGACGGAATAAAAGGCCAAACCTAAGGAAATACTAACTATTACATATTTCTCTTTAGGTCCTCCGTCTTCTCCATGACGCCTTGAAATTACATATTAATTTCTATACTATTATAAGAAAACTTCAACTGAATTGAAGGGAATCAGATGAGAGGAGAAATTACAATAGATAGTAGAAAGGCAGGACGCGCAGGCCCTATTTCAAAAATACCAAAAGACTAAAAGAGGGTCCAAATATGTCCATAACTCCAAACATGCATAGACTCAATTAAATAAATTTAATTGGTTGATTACATAACCGACTCATGTAATATTTAGGTTAATCACATTAACTTGTCAAAATTAACTTTCATCCAATTTTACTTCTAATCGTTTTATATCTTTATATTAATCCTTAGATTAATATAACCATATAAAACGTTGATTATGCACGTCCCAATTATTTTGATTTCAATTCATTTAACATTTTGATTTACATATTGGTAAAAACAAACATTTAAACGAATTTTTCATTCGATAATCAAAACAGAAAACTATTAATTTCTGAAACATATATATACATTTAATACAAAACGATTTTAAACCATTTAAAATCAAGTGGGTATCGGGCTGGGCCCGAGAGCGGGCTGCTGCCGATTGGCAGCAGCCCTTAGGGTACGCGGGACGCCGCTGCCTTGCGGCAGCGGCGCCCCTGCGCCACACGCGGCTGCTGCCGCGAGGCAGCAGCCGCGCGACAGCGGCCAGTCGCGCCGTGAGGCGCGACTCGGCTGCTGTCGTTATATATATATATTTTTTTTTATTAAATATATATATATATATATCAGTTCTAAAACAATTTTAAAATGATTTTCAGAAATAGGAAAAACTACAATAGATTTCCGTTTTATCATTTAGAATTAATAAAACTAATTTTATCAACCTAACTATAAAACTAATAGATTTTGTTATAATGATTATCAACCGAAATAATTAGGAACATAAGCATAATTCGTTTTAATTAACAATTAATCAAAACTTTATTTATCTTTAGAATTAATTAATCAAAACTATTTGTCAATTAATCCTAACCATAAATATTTATTCAATCCTATTGAAAACTTCTATATTTTCATATATGAAATAACGGATTTAACGATGTCTCTGATACCACTGAAGGAAATTAGGGCTAAGGTAAAGCAGCGAAAATATAAAATTTTTAGCCTATTTCCTTTTAACCATAGAATCCGTTAATCGTTATTTCATATAAAGAGGGATAAGAAGGAATACCTTTCGATGAACAATCTACCGTTGTTAAAGAAGCGCCCACAATTCTTCTCCGAGATTCCAACCACGAAGTTTAACACGGTGAGGTTAAGATAAAATCAACCCTTATGAGATGCAACCAAAATAGATTGCCTCTAATTAACCAACACAAGATCAAGGAGAAAGAGGGATGAATAAGATTAATCAATCGATGGAATGCCGTATGAATTCTTGTCCACGAACTAGGGGATGGAATTCTTTTTCTCTCTCTCTCTTAGCAATTTCGAAAATCACTTTGGGGAAGGGATAGGCATGGGTCGAAATTCATTAGGGGGAGGGGTATATATATTAGCTTGTATCTAAACCCTAGTTAGATAGGAATAGGTTACTTAATAGGAATCCAATTCGGAAAAGGATTCCTAATTATTATCTTACTATATATCTAATATATTTAGGATAATAATAAATAACCTAATTGGATAATAATAGGAGAATATTAATCTGATTAAAACTCCTATTTTAATTATCTCTTAATTAATTTAATTCATAATCCTAATCAAATTAGGATTAATGGAATAAAATCAATTCCTTGCCACTATATACAAATTTCAGCCCCCTCCTTAAATTTGGGCCTTACTGGGCTCAATCGGGCTTCCATCTATTAATCATATCCATCTCTCTTTTAGTTTCAAGTCTTATGTGTGATCCATTAGGTCCTTACTACTTCTGGCCGCATGCAACCCATTAAATTAATTTCTTCAAGAATTATATTTAATCCTTTGCATAACGGAATGATGTACAGAGTATGTTATTGGCAAGTCTGTAATCATTCCCCCAGAGTCCGTTAAGAAGACAGGTTGATTCTGTCGTTAACCCTTCCGTATTAGTTACGGTATAATACGATCCTTTATCACCTACATCCTTGAACTGAATCTTATGACTATGGGTAATGTCAAGTCACATATAGCGAGACGTTCGTTTTACTTGTTCTTGGCCGAGTCAACTCAAAAAGATAGGTTAAGTGAAATCCGTATTTCTACTCTTAAGCTATCACCTTGCAAGGGTTTAGAGTCAAGTCTTTCACAAGCGATCCTTGGATGTATCTCCCATTAATCGGGAGTGATAAATGCTCAATCCAATGTATAACTACCCTGAAATTACTTCCTGTGACACCCAACCTTTGTAGTTCACACCCCAGAGTCATCTCTGTTAAGGATCGTGGGACCGCATGATCAAAGTCTCACATTCAGTAATTCAGGATGACCAATTAACATTCTTTTGAGTCTGAGGATTAGTTATACCTAGTAATACCAATGAGATGAACAATTGACAATGATGAATCTACCCATCCTGTTATCTCAAATCGGATCCCCAATCCTAATGAACAACGTTTCACCGGATCTATGTAACTGTCCAGATATCTATATATATGAAGCTTGTGAGATCAGCTTTCTGTCGGACAGAAGACATTGTTACATACAAGTCTCAACTGTGATATATCAATCCTAAACATATCACTTGACTTGGGGTGGTTTTAAGTTTATTAGTTTATTATAAAGTTTTGTCTCACTTCATCCTTGTATGAACACTTTATAATCACTTTAAACAAACTTACGGATTTCGTTTTATTAGACTTTATTTAGTGCTTAAAAGGGATTGCCTTTATATAGTTATAAAACATATATCTCATTAAAACAAATGATATAAAGAACAATTCATTTACAATAAGTTTGTATCCCGCAACAATTGACTATAGGACACTAAACCCCAACAATCTCCTCCACCCAAAATTTCACGGGATCTATACCTACTAGATGACTTTCCGCTGAGGGCCCCAATTACCAACCTTACAAAGCTTGACTTCAAATTTTTCACCAACATTGAAGAACCCACTCCGGACCAATTCAAGCAAAAGCAAGCCTCTGTTTCTCAAACTGAGGAACAAGCTGATCCAACTGCCTCTAAGGGTCCTATATCTGCCAACACCTCTACTCAACCTTCCATTGAGCAAGTGCTTGAAGTTCCTACTACTCAACCTCAAGAGTTAGTAAAGGAAACTCCTGCTCAAGTCAGCTCTGGGTTGCCTCAACCTTCAAAGTCTACTCAACTTCAGACTGACACTGAGAAGGTAAATGTCTCTGCTGATCAACTACTTCATCCTCCTTCACAGCAAAATGAAAACCAGTCAGCTCCTACTGCTAGGCAATCTAAAGGTCCAGCTGCTGACCAAGCTGGCACCTCCACTTCTGGACAACACAACACACCTCCTCCATCAAGTGCTTCCAAGTTTCCGGCCTCTGAGGTCAACATTGATGAATCCTATGCTTACTTGCATGCTTCTGAGTCTGGCAGAAAAATCATTGACTCAACTCAAACTCTACTCAAGGATATTCATCAAACTCAAGCCGATGCTGTTAGGACTGTTCAAACTGAGCCAACTCAACTCTCCTCTATCACTCAGCTTCAGACCGAAATTCGGGGTCTCAAAGACTTGATGAGTGTCATGACATCCTTTGTGTCTCAACAACCCAAGCAAGAGTCTATCGTGAAGCTGGCTAAACTCTAGCTGATGATGGTGAATCATATGAACTCCCTCCAAGGTCAACTCAATGCTTTGTCAGCTGTGAACTCAACATCTGCCACTTCTGTTGAGCTCACTCAGCACTTCTCCAAGTTGTCCACTAAGCTGACCGGTACTCGTGATCTTATCTCATCTTCGTCTCAATGCTCAATAAAACAGATTGGTGAAGCCATTCGCCTACTCAATCTGAGCAAAGAAGAAATGGACACTGACCTAGTCAAGACAAATGAAATTCTGCAGAACACTCAGTCCACTCTTGTCCACATCCAGGATACAAATACTTAGCGTAAGTTATATGACACTGCGCTGCTTAAGATGTACCATCAAGCTTATGCACGGATGACAGACTCCATTATGTGGATTGGGAAGTCTCAAGAATATCTGCTCAGCATGCTCAGTGCGAACATCAAAATTCCCGCCTCAAGTATGGCAGATGGCATGTCAGTCTTCAAAAGTCTGGGGGAAAGTACGAGTGAGATGCAAATGTATTCTTCAAAATTAACTCGTGCTATTCAACAGGGAACTTTCAATGCTCCTTCTCCTCCTCCTCATGATGCTGGAAAAACGGGGGAGAAAGGCAAGCAAACTGCTGGAACTCAGCAGAAAATGGGGGAGATGTCTAAGAAGCCAGCAGCCGTCACTCAGCAAAAGCCTGGTTCAACTTCTACTATACCGAGCACCCACACTCAGCAACAACGAACTGCCCAAACTAAACCAAGAAATAGTGCTAGCCATAGTCTATATGATTGCTTGTACCTGATATTTTGTGGCATGTTCTTGTTTAAGCTGAGTTATAATATATGCATCTTTTATTCAACACTGACTATATTTTATGCGATGCTTACCTATTATGCTCATATGATGATCTGTTATACTTAGCTACTCATTGAACAATAAATAAAATATTGTGAACATTAAAACATATAAGTAAAAGTTACTCAATATGCAACTCTGATATCTTTTTGTGACACTAAGCAAAATCAAAACAATGACACAACTTTGATACCTATATGTCACACTAAGTAAAAACTAAAATGTTCCAAGCATTGACCTCCTTCTGAAAACTGACCTAGGCTCATCTGAATTAGATCTTGGAAGGTCTAGAATTGAACTAGTCAGCAACAACATGTCTTAATTTCTCTTGATTAGATCTTAGAAGGTCTAGAGTTAGATTAAGTCAATAGATGCAACCCTTACAGGGGAGTAACTTCAAAAGAACAGAGAAAGGTTAAACAATCATGAGGAATCTCCGTGCTGAGTTCCATAACTAAATATTTTTGCCAACATCAAAATGGGGGAGTTTGTTGAAACACCTTTCCACATGATTTTGATTTGACAAAATTATTTAAGTTAATCTCATGATTAAGACAATTAAATTTAATTGCTTTGATTTAATTGTACTAATGTGTTTGTTCAATATTGAGTGTATAAGTAAATAAGAACAAGAATAAAAGTAAGACAGACTGAAGTCAGCATGAGCCACAGAAGCTGAGTAGAATACAACTCAGCAAGATAGAAGAAAAGTCTTGGTTAGAGCAAATGCCCAAAGACGAAGCTGACCAAAGAAGCTGAGCAGAAAACAACTCAGCATCAAAGAAGAAGAGTCTTCTTCAGAATAGAACACTTGAAGACGAAGCTGACTGAAGACGCTGAGTACAATGTTACTTAGTCTCTGTAGGAGTTAAAGATCGAAGGCAACGTCAATATCATCAAGCTGAGTGTTCGTCAGGTCAGCACCAATGATCCGTTAGCTAAAAGACAAGATCTGATAAAGGTCTGCACCGGTTCAGGAGCCTCGAAAATGTATCCAATGACCTTTTCGAGACGCATGGATCAACCTGGCATTTGGCTAGAAGACAAAGCTGCGCTAGAAGACATACTTGGCACAAGAAGACGAAACTGCCACACCTGACGCCTGCCAAATTCAGACGACAGGATTGGCTTACAATTCTGAATGCTGACCAAATCGATGATGTCACAAGACCGTTTGAATTCAATGGACAGATTCGAATTCAAACAATCTGAAGCTTTAAAAATTGCTGTATAAGGACAAGTTCTTCTCTTGGATCCTTGCCGACTTACGAAAGAAAGAAAAAGCAAGTACAGACAGAAAAAGCAAATCTTCATAAGAGTGAAAATCCAAAAAGAGAATCTGTCTAAGTAGAAAAAGCCAAGTTCTTACACCCAAATCAAATCTCTGTGTAAAAGTCTAGAGTGAGTTTTGTACTTATCTAAAGTGTTCTTCATCTAGAAAGAACAATTCTGTATCATCTGTAAAGGTTGTGAGAGTGAAGCTGAGTACTCGATTTTAGTACTCAGTGGTAGAGAAAATCTGAGTGTTCGGTTATAACATTCAGTAGGGTTGAGTAGACGAATAGAGGATGGTACTCTTGCATACTCAATTTCCTTGTAAAGGGTTTATGCTCTACCTTTAAAGAGCTCAGTAGTGGATTGAAAAAGCCCGGAAGGATTCTGGGGACTGGACGTAGGCGGTGAGGCCGAACCAGGATAAGACTGCTGAGTAATCTCTAACCTTTCTCTTGATATATATATGTATGTGCTGCTTGCTTAAATTACTCAGGATACAAATTGTATAAGCTGACACTGAGTAATCGAGTGCTGAGTTGGAAGCTGACCTTAAGGGTTAACATTGAACTCGCAAGAAAAACAGTTCTAGTCAGCTCTTGACTAAAGCTGTCTTACGTCTCACTCAGCCTTGCTAACCAAAGCTGAGTTAAATTATTAAACATTTAACTAAGTCAGCATAATTAATCGAAAAAGTTATATTAGTTCCTAACCCCCCCCCCCCCCCAGTTGCTCCCTAGTAATTAGTTCCAATGGGGGGATAGGAACTAATTTAACTTTTTCGCATTTAATTATGCTGACTTAAGGTTATTTTAAGAGTTTGTTAACTCAACTTTTAGTCAGCTTGGTGAGATGTGTTTCAAGACAGCTTTAGTCAGATGTTGACTAAGGTTGTTTTCTTGTAAGTTAGGAATCGACACTCTTGGAGGTCAGCTTCTAACTTAGCACCACTTATTTACTCAGGGTCAGCTTAGGCAATTTATATGCTGAGTAAATAAATCAAACAACACATGCAATATAAGAGAGAGTTTACAGATTACTCAGTATCACTTATCCTGGTTCGGCCTCTCTGCCTACGTCCAGTCCCCAGAGTCCTCCGGGCTTTTTGAATCCAATACTGAGCTCTTTAACGGTAGAGCACAAACCAATTACAAGGCAGTTGAATATGCAAGAGTACCTTCCTCTATTCGTCTACTCAACTCCTACTAAGTGCTACAACCCAGCACCTAGATTTCTTTACCACTGAATGCTTACAACCAAGCACTCAGCTCTACACTCTCAATATTCCTATTGATCACAAACTTGTTCTTTTCAACTAAAGAACACCTTAGATGATTACAAAACAATCAATCTAGCATTTACACAGAGAATAGAAAATTTGGTGTAAGATCTTTTTGTATTTGAGTGCTTTGAAGATTTTCTCTCTTGTATTTTTCTTTTGATGCTTCGACGATAATCCAAGGTTTTTGATTGTCTTTATATAGACGAAAAACCTGGGGCTAGATGTAGACACCGAGTCGGAGGACCTGTGACGAAAACCTGAAACAAGGCGGTCGAAGCGATTGATTCCGGAAGTTTTGAAAAATATATAAAGAATAATAAGCTGAGGAAAATTAACGGCACGGCGCGGGCACACAACGGAATCCCGCACGCGGACGACGATGGTCGAACGCCCGCTTGACGGCTCGAGACATGCGCGCGGCGTCCATCGGACGCACCGCGAGTGGCACGCTCTCGACGCCCGAGCAATGCCTGGGACCGCTGGCGGTGCGCGCCCTCGTGGGCCGTTGAGCACACGTGCCTGGCAGCGCGGGGCGCGCGTTCGGCGGCCGCGACGTGCGAGCGTCTAGCTGCGCGGAACGCGCGCTCGGCGGCCACGGAGTGCACGCGTCCGACGGCGCGGGGCACGCCCCGAGGGTCGCCGGGCGGGCACCCAACCGCGTCGGGCGAACGCCCAACGTGTCGGGCGGACGCCCGACGAGGGTTGGGCGCTCGCCCAACGCCGTTGGGCGATCGCCCAACATTGTTGGGCGGTAGCCCAACACTAGGTTGGGCGGCCGCCCAACCACAATGGGCGACGCCCAATTTTTTTTGGGCGTCGCCCATTGTTCCGGGATCCGTTTCCCTATATAAGGGCACGGATCCCAAGGTGAAGGAGAGGCTTTTTTGGGGAAAACTTTCTCACTCTAAATATTTTTAGAGAGAGAGAGTGGATTTTTTTTTGAGAAAAATATTTTTTTTTCTCAAAAATTCCAAATTTCCTAAGTTCAATTTTTACTAAATTTTTATTAAAATCGGGAGCTCGCGGTTCGTGGAATCAATCGGCTTCGACTGTCAGATACCGAATCAAAGGTATTATCCGAGGACTAGACTCTTTATTTTATTTAATTTATTTCTCTCCGTCTATTTATTTTTTACGCTATAGTTTTTATTCCTTTAGTCATTTATTTATTTTGTCACGTTTTATTTAGTTAGCATATTTATTTAATTTTCGTTTCGTGTTAAATAAAATTCGGTTTTGTTTTAAAATAAAAACCTCGTTTTGGATATCCCAATACGAACCGTGATCCGATAAAAGGGTAGTTCGGGTATCGAAAATATTATAATTATAAGTTTTTAATTTAAAAGAGGTTTCCAAATAACGTTTTAAAATAAAAACATCGTTTTAGGAACTTCCGTTTTCGACTATGATCCATCTTTGGTAGTTCGGAAGTCCAAAACGATTGAATTAGATTTAATTTAAAGCTTTTGAATAAATCTAGAAAATATTGGAGTGCTGCTGTAATTTGCCAATTCTGTCACTAAATGCTGTTTACCGACGGATTTTCCGTCGGTAAATCTGTCAAAATGTAAAAAATGCCATTTCGGTCCTTTTTTCTTAACTTTTAGACTTTTAATCCTTAGTATATATATATGATTATGTAATATATTCTTTTCAAATTGTTTTAAAACTTTAACATATATATAATTATTTTAGGAGATTAGTATTCCATTTTTATTCTAATTTTTTATATATGTACATATTACTTTCTTTTTTATTATTATTCATTTAAATTACACTAAATTCTATTTTAAATGTTATTCACTTGGGCATTTTGGGAGATAATTAGTAGATATTGGGGGATGAACATATAGTCTTTTTGACATTAGGATCATATTAGTTATGTATATATATAGTTTTGGGGTATATTTGGGTTATCTTAATTATTGTTAAATAAAATTATTTTGAGTGATAAATGCTATTTTCTTATTTATGAATTTCATTCACTATTTTCTTATGTTTAAAGTATAAATATATTATTTTCATTATTCTTTCTTATATATGTATTAGATAGTATATTTTCTTTTACTCTTATTTTATGTCTTTTGGGCTAAAATGTGTAAATATATATCTATATTATTTTCTTTATTTCTTTTGGTCATTTATAAGTCCATGTTTCAAATGGGCTTCACTTGGAAAAATTGATTTTTGGGCCTAAATGTGTTTATTGATGTAATTATAATGGTTAGAGAGTCCATTAAATAAGTGGGGAAAATAAATCACAAAAAAAGAGAGTTTTCAATTGAATTGTTTAAACTAATGAGTTTTTTTTAGATTTCTAATGTAAATAAGTAGAATCATTCTTGTTAATATTTCAAACCATCTTCAAAACACCACGTTTTAAAACCTTAATCCGTTCCAAAGGCGGATTAAAGGATCATTGTAATTAAAACCGCTTTCATTATGAATAATAGAATCTTCGAATCACTTTCTTAAAGAATTTGTACAAAGTAAAATTGACTTGTATGTTTAACCATGTTTTCTCATTAAAAGGTTTTCATCTCAAACGTTTTCAAATACTCGAGTCGTTCCAACGGCGATTCGGGTAAACTTCATCAAACGGGGTTTTAAAACGCACCTAAATCGTTCCAACGACGATTAAGGTGCGAACCATGCAAATAAATCCGTTTTGGGGAAGTAAGTTAGTGTAGAATAGACACACAACATAACCTTTAAATACGGTTGTAAATAAATCACTTCTTTCTCCCCCCTCTCTGTGTATGTATAAACATAAATGGGTGATTCTTTACTGATATGGCTTTACAATATCATATGCTCAAAACGATTTCCAAAAAGAGAAAGAAAAGGGTTTCAAATGAATTTTAAACTTAAAGAAGTATACGATTAGTCCGTTATCGCCTAACATGCTGAGTAGGAGGCCGGTGGTTCATAACCGGGCGATGTCGGGGTGCCTAGTAGCCTTTCTCCGGAAAGGAGCTAGCCTTCTCGGCTCGTACCTAAGTTTCCCGAACCCACACCGGTCTCCCGTAAGGGATCGGTGTTCATTTTCCCATTCGTGGGTGGCGACTCTTTCATATCTCCGAGCTCCGGTCTTGCCGAGCAGCTTGATTCCACGATTGGTTGCTTTCGGCGCCAATCACCGCTTACGTCGCCATGAGGTTGTCCATCCCCCGGTCCGCCCGGGAGATTAGGCCGCGGCACCTCGTCTAACAAGTGGCGACTCTGCTGGGGAAGCGAGAAATTTGATTCCGGAAGGCATGCACTAAGCCCTTAACGGGGCCGGATCGTTTACTTCTTTTCGTATGCAGTCACGAGCATTATTGCAAACCCTTTGGGTAATTTCCGCGAAACCTCTAGCGAGAGTCCATTCGTCGCTCGAAAGAGGATAGCGTAAGTTCCCCCTTACAGTAAGGCGCCAGAGGGTCCCCATCCATTCGTTAGGGGCGAATCTGTGCGGTCCTGTGAGGTCCCGCGGTCAGCCGTGTCAGCATATAGTAGCCTTAGAAGTTTCCATAGGATTACCCGTTACTATTTTTGATGTGATAAATGAATCAGTTCGTGTTTTCAAACCGCCATGATACGTGTCTAATCCTAAACTATGTAAAGAAAATGAGACGATGCGTTAATATATACTCATGAATCGACATACTAGTTACCCTAAAACATCGAAACGATTTGAACTAAAGACGACTTAGTCATCTCATATGAATGAACATGTGCGACCCGCCTTGTCCCTTTCGGTGTCCCGACGAAGGCACGTGTTCAGGAAATACGTTATGACGTAAGCACATATTAGTATGAATCGGTTCGGTGTTAAGGATAGTTAAATTTCGATACAAGAGACTATATTAACGGTAGCCGTTATTCACATTCTTTAAATAAATTGGGATAAAACGAGATCACGACGAAACGAAAACGAAGAACATTTCTGTTTCGAACGACCTTGTTGTAACGTGAAAAGTTTCGCACAAGTAGCCCGTCCCTTCCGAATAAAAGACGAGATTTTACGTTATGCCTTGCGTCATTCTTAAGAGAAATGGACGTGTCCGCAAAAGGTGACTAAGAAAAGAAAAATGAACTAAAAGACCAAAATCATTCCGAATCTACGATATATATCAATACTGAGAGTAGTTAAAGAAAATAAACCAATGTCGTTGAATACGTGCCACGGACGAGTATATACCCCGTTTAAAATCTCGAAGCCGAATTAAGCCAAACCATATAATTGCGCCATATGGACGAGACTGCGGGTTTTGACTAACGACTCGATCATTTCGACTGTTACCAAAACTGCAAGAAATATGGCCCGATGTACGTGTTTGTCTAAATTCGTGCCTAAAGGAAAGAGAACGGTGATATCCTCGCTTCGAATAAACATGCGATTCAACGAAACGTTGATTTTCTATAACCACACTGAGATGATATATCCCGTGGATTGGGAGGAACAAAGAGTTGTAATTAGCCGAAAGATTATCGTGCGCTCAAAATAAGACTCGCCGTCTTTTCACGTAGCAAAATGAGCAAACGAATTCTCGACGCTAAGAACAAACACGTTACGCGATGAGTCCGTTCCCTAAAATAAAGTCCAAAAGTGATTCCATCACTAAATAAACACGTGGTTACGTCTCTCGATAGATCCAAAAGATCCCGTTGTAATCCAAAAATCGAGACACGAACCCACGCGAACAAAAGGGAACGAGTCATTGACAATAACGAACGATTGGACTAGAAGAATAACTCGAACCACGTCTAAAAACTGAGATGCGCTCAAAGGGAGTCAAAACCCGAATTAATGCGTCTCACGAAAGGACAACAGACGAGTTATTCTGAAAGAACAATCCAACTTGGTCGATTTCTTAGTCACTGAACGTTGATACGTCAAAACGAACTGTATTGTCTGATGAATGATTTATTTTCCCGCAATAATCGACGGCATCACGCGTCCCCTGGACCGCAATGTGAGCCAAAAAACCAAAATCCTAGGAAAGAGACCTGGGCCAACGAGTGTGTGGAGGAATAAGGGTGGAAGAGAGATGTTGTGATACATATAAATAGAACTAACGTTTGTTCTTCTTATCTTATAATCGTAAATAAATAAACGCACACACCACGAATCATGCATATGAAATCATGCATACATACTAATGGATACCGTTCGCGCAGACGTCATCATTAAGCGGTTGTGGTTTCGCGAGAGTAATCGGCTGGTCAGACAGTTTGATCAGTTGCAAGTAGACAGTCCCGAATCAGTAGTTGTGGCTTCTGAATCATCTTTATCCGAGTATACTCAGTCTTCCGTCAATATGTCTGCAACCGACGAGAAGGTGGCTGAATTGGAGAATTCTGTGAACAATATCAACGACCAGCTGGCCGCAATCTTGGCCCAGCTAGCTGAGTTAGCACTGAAGGACAACAAGAGTGGTAGTAAGCGTGCTGAGAATAAGGTGAACGATGGTCCTCGCTTTGGGAATGAGGAGGATTATCAGGATTATGTCCGAAAACAGTTAGAGAAGGAGAAAGCTAAGGAAGAGGAGTGGAGGCAACACATCACACAGGAAGTGCAGGACTTGCGCGGAGGAAGCTCCGGGAGTCAAGATTTCTATAACTTGAAGAATTGCTTGACAGCAACAGCTTTGCCTCTGAAATTCCGGCTCCCTGACATGAAAAAGTTCGATGGAACTGGAGATCCCACCGCTCACATGAATCAGTACGTTGCGGTAATGAAGCACACGATCCTGACCGAGGATCAAGTCTTGGGGCTGTTTAACACTTACCTGGAGGGGGCTGCCCTCACATGGTTCCATGCGCTGCCAATGGTGACAAAGAAGGATTGGAAGGAGTTAGCGAAGTCATTCATCGCTCAGTATAGTTTTAACACCATGTTGGAAGTCACTTTGAAAGAGTTAGAGAGCACTAAGCAGCAGACTGGGGAATCCCTTTCAGACTTCGTGAAGAGATGGAGGGCTAAGGCCACGGTCATGAAACAGAAACCGCTTGAGCAAGATCAGATTCGAATGGTGGTTGGCAATACATTGCCGTATATTAAGAATGAGTTGAGATATATGCCGTTCACAGATTTCAATCAGATGTATAGTTGTGCCTTGACTGTCGAAGGCGATGGGGAGCCGAAGAAAGCTTATACCAAGTGGGCGAAGTCTGGATATAGTGCCGAAGGGCCTAGCGCGAGTACGGAATCTGCGACAGTGAAAGTGGTTGATCTTAATGCTATCGAAAAGAGGCGGTTCGCCAAGTTCGATCAGACCTATGCGAAAGTTTTTGAACGTCTGCAGAAGAAGGGGTTGTTGAAAGCCCTTACCCCGTATAACAAAGCTCAACCTACTCCGCAGATTCAGGCTAGAGGGTATTGTGAATTCCACAGCAGTTATGGACATACGATTGAGAATTGCGAGAGGCTGAAACACGAAATCCAAGATTTGATTGAGGAGAAGAAGATATCTGATCCTTCATCAGCAAACCCTTCCGTTAGGCGCAATCCATTGCCTAATCATAGGGTGAGCGTGATCGGAGTTGGTTTGACGGAAACTGTAGTGATGGAATCTTTTGAGGAAGATGTAGAGGAGTTGTTGGACTCCGTCGAAAGAAGCAATGTGGGAAATGGTTTGTATGTGTCCTTCTTGGGTGAGGAACAAGAGGAAGAACCAATGGAGGAGGGATCAGATGGTGGAGCACCATATGACGAGGATAGTGCCGAAGAGACCGGTGAAGGGGCGTCTCGGACTATCGTGCCAAATTTGGGTTTGTTCAGTGGAGGAAGGGATCCCGAAGTGCACTTGTGTGAGTATATGCACGACATGTTTATTGAATCCTTCGGGGTAGATGAAATTGCTCAGTGGTTCCACCATTCGCTGGTAGGTGAGCCTTTGCAATGGTTCCATTCATTGCCCGACTCTTGCAAGCACGATTGGGATCGGTTGTCGGATTTGTTTCTTGAAAAGTATCAGAGAGCTGAGGATAGAACCGCGGAGCACTTTGCAATGCAGATTGGACCCATCAAGCGTCCATTGCCAAGGGTGAGCCAGTATAACGGCAATAAGGACCCTATGGAGCACCTTCACTTCTATTTGTCGGCTATGACAGCCTTGGGTTTCAAAGAGGAAGAGATCACTAGCTTGTTTTGTAATTCATTGATGGGTGAACCGCTGATGTGGTACATGTCGCTGCCGATGTATGTTAAGACCGATTGGGCAGCTATGACGAAGAGATTTATCAAGGAATATACGGTATGGATGCTAGCAGAGCAAACTCCTGATTCCCCGTCTTACCAAACACCTGATGCGGTGTTAGCGATGCCTAGGTATGGTGGATACCGGGATCCTGTAGAGCATGCGAGGATATTCCACGATCATATGTATAACGCTGGATTCCCATAGTGTGAGTTGCATGAACATTTTCCGGAAACCTTGATGGGAGAAGCCTTATTGTGGCATCAGAGTCTGTCAGAGGAAGAGATGTGCCATTGGATACCGCTCCGAAATGCCTTTATGGCGACATATGAAATGTACATTCCATGGACGGGATCCCTGGATGATCTGGACAGGATTAGGCAATTCCCCGAGGAACATTTTGTGGATTATGCTAGAAGGTGGAGGCACCGTTATGAGCAGTGTAATGAGACAATGAGCGATAAGGTGTAGCTTATGTGCATACAACGAGGCGCTATTCCGTTGGCCGCAAGAAGGATGAGCCGGGTGTCCCTCCGTGACTATGATGAGTTGATAGGTTGGGCCTTGTATGGATCGGCGGATCCCTTTTTCCTGAATCCGAGTGTTCCTCACGTCATGGATTTGATGGTCGTAGACATTTGGGCGAGTTCCTCGGACGAGGAGGATGCTAATCGAAGGGTTCCTATTAACATCTGGGACGAATCAGATGATGAGCCGGAAATTGCGGTAATAACGAGATCAGGTCGTGTGGCCGAAGGAAAGGCACCAATGGTAGAGACTGAGATTGGAGAAGGGTCGGCTCCTAAGCCCGACGACCAAGTTCTTGAACAGTTAAAGAAGACGCAAGCTAAGTCTACGGTCTGGGAAGTTTTATGCCACTCTAAGTACCATCGTGAGAACCTGATGAAGGAGTTGCAGAATTTGGTGATCTCCACCGACACTGAGCCGGCAGCGCTAGTAGTGGCAATAATGGCCCGAAAGAAGACTGAGATCACGTTTACCGACGAGGATCTCCCAGAAGAGGGGAAGGCTCACAACAAGCCATTATATATCCGAGCGGAAATTAACGGGAAGAAGACTAGCTGTGTGATGGTCGATGATGGATCGGCCATTAATGTTTGTCCGTTGAAACTCTTGTCGAAGTTGGGAGTGGAGAGAGGAGACTTGACAGCTTTTGAAACAGTGATCAGAGCATACGATGACAGCCGTAGGCATATTGAAGGAGTCTTCAAGGCCAAATTGAAAGTAGGGCCGCATGAGGAAGAGACTGAATTCACAGTGTTGGACATCCCGGTAACTTTTGCTGTGTTGTTGGGACGCCCTTGGTTCCACAAGCTGGGAGGTGTGCCCTCCACGCTCCACCAAATGATCAAGTTCCCTTTCGGGGAGGAGATAGTAACAATTAGAGCTGAGAAATTGAGCTCGGTGGCAGCATTGGGAATTGAGCCTCAACTCTTCTCCGGATTCCAAGTCTCTGGGATTTACGAGTCGAGCATGACCACCGATGTGGTGAAGATGATGAAAGGAGGTTTCATCCCGTGAATGGGATTAGGAGCACACCATCAAGGGTTGTCGGAGTTTTCGGATTTTAAAAGTCAGAAAACCCGGAGGGGTTTGGGATATGAGCAGGGGAGTCCATCCAACATGAGTGCAGAAGGAAAAATAGGCTTGAGGAAGCATTTTGTAAGCGAGGGGCATGGAAAGCCATATTCGGGAACCTCCGAGTCGTGGACTAGCACGGAAGGAAGGATTCTGCCAGGGTTTGAAATCTTCAATGATGTCGCCGACTGGGGCAAAGGAAAGGCAAGCTGCTTTGTCGAGGAGATTATGATGCTGGATTTGAATGCCGAAGAGCAAGTCATCACCATTGAGGCAACTGCAGGAGCGAGAGATGAGCCTAGTACCTCCAAAGTTCATGAGAAGTCCGAAGATATTGAGGATGAAAATTGTATTACTGCTTTGTTTGAGCCTGATGATGTAATCACCCACGCTATCAATGAAATGAATTCTGATTTTGCTTACTTGCTTGGTGTTGATCATGATCATTCCATGCATTCTCATTCATATAACATGCCTACATTTGAAATCAATACAATAGAAATGTCAACTTTCAATCTTGGTACGGATGAAAATCCTAAACTTATACAAATTGCTCAAGAATTAACTATTGAAGAGAGAAAAGAATTTGAGAGAATAATTAAAAAATACGAAATTGTATTCGCGTGGACATACGAAGACATGCCTGGAATCGATCAATCAATCGTAACTCACCGTATTCCAACATATCCCGAGGCGAGGCCCGTAAAGCAAAAGCTCCGACGTATGAGACCCGAATGGGCAGATAAGATCAGAGAGGAGGTGAAGAAGCAGTTAGAAGTAGGATTCATCGAAGTGATCGACTATCCCCCTTGGGTCGCAAATGTAGTGCCCATCGCGAAAAAGGATGGCAAAGTGAGGATGTGCGTGGATTACAGAGATCTTAACAAGGCATGCCCCAAGGATGAGTTCGCCTTGCCTCATATCGATGTATTGATCGACAGTGCAACATCAAGCGTCTTACATACAAATGTGGATGGTTTCATGGGCTACATGCAAGTTCAGATGGCCGAAAAGCACAAAGCGAAAACCTCATTCACAACAGAGTGGGGAACATACTGTTACAGAGTGATGCCATTTGGTTTGAAAAATGCCAGGGCAACCTACCAGCGAATGGCCACAGCCCTGTTCCATGACATGATACACAAGGAGGTAGAAGTCTACGTGGATGACATGATGGTCAAATCAGAGACAAGAGAAGGGCATTTTGCCGCACTCGAGAAGTTTTTGGCCCGAATTGCAGAATTCAAGCTAAGGTTAAACCCGAAGAAGTTCTTTTTCGGCGTTTCGTCGGGGAAAATCTTAGGCTATATAATCGGAAATAAGGGAATCGAGGTAGATCCTGATAAAGTAAAGGCTATAAAGGAAATGCCGGCGCCGAGAAATGAGAAGGAAGTGAGAGGGTTTCTGGGGCAGGTTCAGTATATCAGCCGGTTCATAGCAAGACTCACCGCAATCTGCGAGCCAATCTTTAAGTTGCTAAGGAAAGACCAACCCGTCGTTTGGAATGATAAGTGTCAACAAGCGTTGGAGAGTGTCCGAAGTTACTTGTCTAATCCGCCAGTGCTGAGACCGCCTAAACTGGGAAAGCCGCTTCTCCTCTATGTAGCGATGGAAGAGCGATCTATTGGAGCAATGTTGGCCCAAGAGGGAGACATCGGTGTGGAGCACGCGGTGTATTATTTGAGTAAGAAGTTCCTAGAGTATGAGCTCAAATACAACATGATCGAAAAGACATGTGTGGCAGTGGTGTGGTTGACGAAGAAACTGCGGCACTATTTCCAATCGTATAAAGTGATCATTATTTCTCGGATGGACCCCGTGAAGTATCTATACCGAACTCCATCCTTGACGGGGAAGTTAGCCAGATGGTTGTTGCTTTTGTCCGAGTTTGACATTGAATATGTGACGAAGAAGGTTATCAAAGGAAGGGCCGTGGCAGAGTTTCTGGCTAACCAACCCCTGAATGCAGAAGAGGAAGAAGTAAGCTATGATTTTCCCGATGAACATTTGAACGCAATCGAAGTCATACCATGGAAAATGTTCTTCGACGGAGCAGTTAATTCGAGTGGAGCCGGAGTAGGAGTACTACTTATCTCACCGGAAGGAGAAAGAATCCCGATGGCGAAGAAGTTATCCTTCCCTCTTACTAATAATATGGCCGAATATGAAGCGTGCATTTATGGTTTGGAGTCATTAGCAGCACTGGGAGCATCATATGTCGAAATTTGGGGTGACTCCAAGTTGATCATCGAACAGGCACAAGGGAACTGGGAAGTGAGAGAAGAAAGGCTACGTCCGTATCTAGATCAGCTAGGAGGGTTGGCATTGAGATTCAAAGAATTTCGCTTCTATCACATTCCTCGAGCTCAGAACCAGGCCGCGGATGCCTTGGCCACTTTGGTGTCAGTTTGGGACAACCCCCGGAACCTTGCTTCGAAACCATTGGTATTGAGAAGATCTCACAAACCGTGCTACGAAGACGTAATGCTGTTAGGGGCAGATGAAAAACCGTGGTATTTCGATATCGTGAACTTCATAAAAGATGGAACATATCCGGCAGAGTCAGAACCTAGGGATCAAGCTGTGATTAGAAGGCTAGCCCGTCAGTTCGTCATCCACAACGACTTGCTTTACAAAAGGCATGTTGATGGATTACAACTAAGATGCTTGGATGCGGGGGAAGCCCGCGAGGCGATGGAATCAGTACATTCGGGAATTTGTGGAGCCCATATGGGAGGAGCAGTACTAGCTAAGAAAATTATTAGGCAAGGCTTTTATTGGCTCACCATGGAAAGAGATTGTAACGAGCATGCGAAGAAATGTCACGATTGTTAAATCCACGGCGATTGCAGTCATCTTCCGGCCATGGAATTACACGTGCTAGCACATATTTGGCCATTCGCTGCTTGGGGCATTGACATCATTGGCGAAGTAAGGCCTAATGCTTCAAATGGACATAAGTTTATTGCAGTCGCCATCGATTATTTCACCAAGTGGGTAGAAGCAGAGTCGTTTAGCAAACTGGGATCCAAGCAGATGAGAAAGTTCATTGAAAAACACTTGATCACCAGGTTCGGAGTGCCTCATCACATGATCACGGATAACGGAGTCCAGTTTCAGGGGGAAGTAAGGAATCTTTTCCGAGAATATGGCATTGAACATCACAGGTCTTCTCCGTACCGTCCACAGGCTAATGGGGCAGTAGAAGCAGCTAATAAGAACCTTAAAAGGATCCTCGTAAAGACGGTGGAATCACATCGGAATTGGCATGAGCACCTCCCACTCGCGTTGTGGGC
Source organism: Euphorbia lathyris (assembly GCF_963576675.1). Lineage (NCBI taxonomy): Eukaryota > Viridiplantae > Streptophyta > Magnoliopsida > Malpighiales > Euphorbiaceae > Euphorbia > Euphorbia lathyris. The sequence continues at coordinate 2,560,667 of NC_088914.1, forward strand.
TTATCGCACGACAGTCAGAACCTCGACTGGGGCAACACCATTCTCCTTGGTATACGGAACAGAAGCAGTCCTACCGATTGAGATCGAAAAGCGATCGTTGAGAATCGCAGTGGAAGCAGAAATTCCCGAGGCGGAATGGGTAAAGAGGCGATGCGAGCAGTTGGCTTTAGTTGATGAGAAAAGGATGGAAGCCCTTTACCATGTACAGTTGTATAAAAGAAGGATGGCTCGGGCTTTCAATAAAAAAGTCAAGACCAGCCCTATCAAAGAAGGAGATTTGGTGCTGAAACAGATCCGTGTGACGCACACCGACCCGAGAGGGAAGTTCAGGCCTAACTGGGAAGGACCATTCGTCGTGAAGAAGATACTAAGCAAAGGAGCGGTGAAGTTAACCACAATGGACGGCATGGAATTCTCCGAACCTACCAATCTGGATAGGCTTAAGAAATACTTTTCGTAAAAAAAAAAAAAAAAAAGAGAAAAATAAAGAAAAATTCCCGATGGGTCGAAAACCCGCAAAGGGCGACCTATGCAACAATAAGGGAAATCCCAATGGGTGAAAACCCGAAAGGGCGCTCATTTAAAAATTCCGGGATAGTAAAAGGAGAGGAGGAAAATCGCCGGGATCCGAAAACCGAAAGGCGGGTCCTGGTAACAATAGTTATAACTTGAGCAATTACAAAAACAATGTATAAGAGACTAAGTATTTCTGTTGTTTGTAAATAAATAAAGGCATGAATATATTTGACGAGAATGATTGGAATCATTATAATCTACCGAATGCATGGTAATATGAATCACGGGTTATACATTTCCTATCCTACTTTCCACAAAAAGCCTACCTACTATCCACCCCACTCCCTATACATCAGCTATACATCGGGGAAACTCTAATAAAAGCTACAAAGCAACAATGAAAGCTACAAAGCAATACATAACGAGCCTAATACGGAGGGAAGTCCTAATAGTTCTCAAAATCTCTCAGGTGAGATGCCCGCTCCGCAGATAGTGCCTCCTCGGCAGCACGCGCTCTCTCATCAGAAGCTCGCGCTCTCTCATCAGAAACCCGTGCTCTCTCATCAGCAGCTCGTGCTCTCTCCTCTGCAGCAAGGCGTCTGATCGACTCATCACGCGCCCTCTCCTCGACGGCAAGGCGACCCTCAGTCTCCCATCGCATCACTCCCGACCAGTGGTCGTTCCTCTCTTGATACACATGACCAACTCGGGCATCAGCTTCCCGCACTAGCTCACTCTGTCTCCGCTTATGGGCATGAAGATCACTCTACAAAAAAAAAGAAAAAAAAAATAAGAGGCAGCATAGGCAAAAACATAAATCATACATACATGCATACATTTCACTACACTAAAGTACAGTAATGATACATACCAGGTGGTCGGTGCAGCGCAAGCTGAGGCGATCTCGTAGGAAGCCGGATAGATCCAAGTAGTCTGTACAGGTCTCCCTAGTGGTCAGTGAAGCGTCCGAGGGATCAAACGGGACCCTCAAGGAGAAGATAGGAGGGGCCGCCTCGAATCCCGCATAAGGTGTCCCAGACTCGTCATAGCGGATCGTAGCATAATCCCTCCCGTAGCCTGGTATAGGCACGCCTATGGACGATCTCTCCGGTCGGGCTGCGCTGGAGGACTCACCGACGAAGTAGGGCTGCTCGCGCGCTGGTGTCTGAGTCTGAGTGCCATCAAAAAAATCAGATAAGTGGGCACTCCTCCAAGATCCCTCCTGCAAAAAAAAAAAAAAAAAAACACACAATAAAACCTCCGAGCATATCATGAATAAAATGAAAAGAGGGCAGAATCACTTACCGGAACCTCCGCCTGACCAAAGACGGCCTCGACCGCCTCTCTCGAAAACACGTCTGCCACCGGATCTACCTCCATCGCTGCCGCCGGGGCATCCCTCGCGCTCAGTAAAGTAGACAAATAAGGCTCGCGGCCCCCGGCATGAATCCAGACCACTCTACCGACAAAACGACGGGTCAGATCTCGACGAATGGTCGATAAGGGCAGAGTCCATACCGCGAACATAGAGATGGGGATCTCACCCGACGTCCAATGAGCGTCTCTAACCCCGGTAATGCCTCGATCCCCTAGATACCACGCCCGCACGCAGGGGCCAGTGAGCACACACTGCTGCTCCTGGATCATCGACACGTATGCATACTCAGGGCCGAAGTCGAGGTCATCCCACCTGAACTGAATCTAAAGCAAAATACACAAAGAGAAAGTCAGAAAGGCTCAAACCAAAATCTGGCACGATGGGGCAAAACCTACCTGACTCAGGGTCAGCGAGTCGATCCGATCCAGAAGCCGCGACACTGTCCGACTCCTCTCAGCGCTCAAGTCGAAGTCCCTCCATCGAGTCATAGATGGCGGCCTCGGCACTCTCGGTCGAGGTCGAGACCGGCTAGGAAGGATGTGTCTCTCGTATGCCCACACCTGCGGTAAAAACAAGGACTAGGAGTGTGAAAAATGCGAAAAAGATAAGACGGATAAGTCAAGAAGGCGTCACGTACCAGCAGGGCAAAGGTATAACCGCCGAAGTCCTTGCGCTTCCGGCAAGTCAGATCCAAGAACTTGTAAAGAAAGGCTAAGCCTGCCCCTGCCCAATCATAAGAAGCCGCTGCATCCAGATCGCTAAGTGCCTGAATAAGACCTGCGTGTACCTTTCCGCCCTTCGTGCGGAAAATCGTCTCACTCAGAGCATATACTAAGAAACTACGAACCGCCAGGTCGGTAGCGTCAGTCTCGCATAAATCACGTCTACTCAAGAGGCTCGCGGTAGAGACAAACTTCGCCGGAGTAGACTTGGCGTATAGGCGAACTCCCGGTCCAATCAAGGTAGCAAGCCTAGCAGGGTCGACCCGTGGTCGCATCATACCAAAGTGGAAAGGGACGGGAGTGTTGCTCCCTCGTAATCCTGTCAACAGCGAAAAATCTCGAGGCGAGATGGTCATCTCCCCAAAGGAAAGGTGGAAGGTGTGGGTCGAGTCAACCCACCGCTCGCATAAGGCCCGTAGGCCAAAAGGATCGCATACCCCGTTGGTGCGGGGCAGCGCTGCAATAAAGGGCTCGAAGCCCAACTCCTGCACACGGGCTCTCGCCGCGGCACCTAGCCTATCATACCATGAGAGAACCTCGGCGGTGGTCCCCGAAATCTCAATGAACTAAAAAAGAACAAGATAAGAAAATTTAAATACAGCTCCTAAAGCAGGCAATTGAAAAGAACGCGTTAAGACTAGGTATTCTTCCATTTTCTAACCTAGAGACATCCGGTCAGTTAGGACCAATTTTCTGCAAAAATCTCTCATGTAGGGTCCTTCACGTAAGGTTGAGTCAATTCTTTGATCCACTCTCGTCTGCGGCGACGAGGAGCATAGATTAGGTTCTACTATTCACGTGCATTAGCTAAGTTTTTACTATTCACGTTTTTACTATTCATGTGCACTATTCACGTTCTACTATTCACGTGCATTAGCTAAGTTTTTACTATTCACGTGCACTATTCACGTGCGTTAGCTAAGTTTTTACTATTCACGTTGTCACTATTCACGTGTACTATTCACGTGCATTAGCTAAGTTTTTACTATTCACGTTCTACTATTCACGTGCGTTAGCTAAGTTTTTACTATTCACGTTGTCACTATTCACGTGTGCTATTCGCGTGCATTAGCTAAGTTTTTACTATTCACATTGTCACTATTCACGTTTTTACTATTCACGTGTACTATTCACGTTTTGACTATTCACATCGTTTTTACTGTTAACATGCATAAATTCGTAGTGTACTATTCACATGCATATAGCGCGCATTCTTACAAAAACAAACAGGTGTTACGTGTAAATAAAGGAATTCACGTTTTCTAGCTAAAGTCCTCTAAAGCAGCCTAAGAGTTAGAATGCAAATCATGTTCGTATAGGAATGTTAAAGCCTAGAGTTCAAATCAAATAAAAGTGAGAAACCACTTACCTCGTTGCAGCGTGTCCTGCTCAAGTGTGTCGTAGGGTCGTGGAAGGTATCCACTCTATCCAGGTTTACGTAAACCTCGTCCATGCCTCTAGTGCCATCCCATTCGTCTAAATCCATCCCGAGAATAATCCAAATTGAAGTCTAGTGAGAGAAAGATGAGAGAGAAGGTGTGGGGTTGAAATGAAACCCCACCACCTTATATAGGAAAAGGGAATGTCATTCCCGTAAATAGTGAAAAAAGTACGATTTGACATAAAGGTAAAAAGTAAATAATTAATTACCAGGTGCACAGACCTCCGATTTGCAGTCCGTTTCAGCCTGCATTTCTCCCAAACAGTGACTAACATTGTCAAAACATCAATTCCAGACAACAGCTAATTTTTACAGAACAGTGACACCAGTCGAAATACAGACGACAGTCAACAGAAAAACAATCAGTAGTCTATTTCATTTCGGACTCAGACGTGTGCCCATCGAATCGTCGAGATGATAGCTCTAGTGAGAAAATACAGACAACCGTGTGGTAAGAAAATCCAGAAACAGAACCTGCTTTTTTGCCATTTGACTCACGGTCGCAGACCGAAGTTGCTTTTGAGCCATTTGACTCTCGGTCGCAGACCGGAGTTGCTTTTGAGCCATTTGACTCTCGGTCGCAGACCGGAGTTGCTTTTGAGACATTTGACTCACGGTCGCAGACCGGAGTTGCTTTTGAGCCATCTGACTCACGATCGCAGACCGGAGTTGCTTTTGAGCCATCTGACTCACGGTCGCAGACCGGAGTTGCTTTTGAGCCATCTGACTCACGGTCGCAGATCGGAGTTGCTTTTGAGCCATCTGACTCACGGTCGCAGATCGGAGTTGCTTTTGAGCCATCTGACTCATGGTCGCAGACCGAAGTTGCTTTTGAGCCATATTTACCTAAGATCGTAGACTAGGGTAACGGTTTAGCCATTATCCCCACAGTCGTAAATCAGGGTAGCTGTTTAGCCATTATCCCCGTAATCTTGAAATAGGGTAGCTGTTTAGCCATTATCCCCGCGGTCATAAACTAGGATAGCTATTTAGCCATTATCCCCGCGATCGTGAACTAGGGTGCAGCCCGAAGCAGAGTCTGATGCAGTCAGAGAGCAACGCCAGAGCGCGCAACGCAAAGGTCAGGTATGTTTCCTCCTACTCGTTACGTGTCTTTTACTTTTATATGTTTTACATTGCATGTGTTACATTAGCAAAAACGTTTTCGAACCACACACATCACTGTCAAAATAGAAAAGTAGGGGCAACTGTAGACACCGAGTCGGAGGACCTGTGACGAAAACCTGAAACAAGGCGGTCGAAGCGATTGATTCCGGAAGTTTTGAAAAATATATAAAGAATAATAAGCTGAGGAAAATTAACGGCACGGCGCGGGCACACAATGGAATCCCGCACGCGGACGACGATGGTCGAACGCCCGCTTGACGGCTCGAGACGTGCGCGCGGCGTCCGTCGGACGCACCGCGAGTGGCACGCTCTCGACGCCCAAGCAATGCCTGGGACCGCTGGCGGTGCGCGCCCTCGTGGGCCGTTGAGCACACGTGCCTGGCAGCGCGGGGCGCGCGTTCGGCGGCCGCGACGTGCGAGCGTCTAGCTGCGCGGAACGCGCTCTCGGCGGCCACGGAGTGCACGCGTCCGACGGCGCGGGGCACGCCCCGAGGGTCGCCGGGTGGGCACCCAACCGCGTCGGGCGAACGCCCAATGCGTCGGGCGGACGCCCGACGAGGGTTGGGCGCGGGCGCCCAACCTCGCGTTGGGCGCTCGCCCAACGCCGTTGGGCGATCGCCCAACGCCGTTGGGCGATCGCCCAACGAAAGTTGGGCGATCGCCCAACATTGTTGGGCGGCCGCCCAACTATTGTTGGGCGGCCGCCCAACCACAATGGGCGACGTCCAATTTTTTTTGGGCGTCGCCCATTGTTCCGGGATCCATTTCCCTATATAAGGGCACGGATCCCAAGGTGAAGGAGAGGCTTTTTTGGGGAAAACTTTCTCACTCTAAACATTTTTAGAGAGAGAGAGAGTGGATTTTTTTTGAGAAAAATATTTTTTTTTCTCAAAAATTCCAAATTTCCTAAGTTTAATTTTTACTAAATTTTTAGTAAAATCGGGAGCTCGCGGTTCGTGGAATCAATCGGCTTCGACTGTCAGATACCGAATCAAATGTATTATCCGAGGACTAGACTCTTTATTTTATTTAATTTATTTCTCTCCGTCTATTTATTTTTTACGCTATAGTTTTTATTCCTTTAGTCATTTATTTATTTTGTCACGTTTTATTTAGTTAGCATATTTATTTAATTTTCGTTTCGTGTTAAATAAAATTCGGTTTTGTTTTAAAATAAAAACCTCGTTTTGGATATCCCAATACGAACCGTGATCCGATAAAAGGGTAGTTCGGGTATCGAAAATGTTGTAATTATAAGTTTTTAATTTAAAAGAGGTTTCCAAATAACGTTTTAAAATAAAAACATCATTTTAGGAACTTCCGTTTTCGACTATGATCCATCTTTGGTAGTTCGGAAGTCCAAAACGATTGAATTAGATTTAATTTAAAGCTTTTGAATAAATCTGGAAAATATTGGAGTGCTGCTGTAATTTTCCAATTCTGTCACTAAATGCTGTTTACCGACGGATTTTCCGTCGGTAAATCTGTCAAAATGTAAAAAATGCCATTTCGGTCCTTTTTTCTTAACTTTTAGACTTTTAATCCTTAGTATATATATGATTATGTAATATATTCTTTTCAAATTGTTTTAAAACTTTAACATATATATAATTATTTTAGGAGATTGGTATTCCATTTTTATTCTAATTTTTTATATATGTACATATTACTTTCTTTTTTATTATTATTCATTTAAATTACACTAAATTCTATTTTAAATGTTATTCACTTGGGCATTTTGGGAGATAATTAGTAGATATTGGGGGATGAACATATAGTCTTTTTGACATTAGGATCATATTAGTTATGTATATATATAGTTTTGGGGTATATTTGGGTTATCTTAATTATTGTTAAATAAAATTATTTTGAGTGATAAATGCTATTTTCTTATTTATGAATTTCATTCACTATTTTCTTATGTTTAAAGTATAAATATATTATTTTCATTATTTTTTCTTATATATGTATTAGATAGTATATTTTCTTTTACTCTTATTTTATGTCTTTTGGGCTAAAATGTGTAAATATATATCTATATTATTTTCTTTATTTCTTTTGGTCATTTATAAGTCCATGTTTCAAATGGGCTTCACTTGGAAAAATTGATTTTTGGGCCTAAATGTGTTTATTGATGTAATTATAATGGTTAGAGAGTCCATTAAATAAGTGGGGAAAATAAATCACAAAAAAAGAGAGTTTTCAATTGAATTGTTTAAACTAATGAGTTTTTTTTTAGATTTCTAATGTAAATAAGTAGAATCATTCTTGTTAATATTTCAAACCATCTTCAAAACACCACGTTTTAAAACCTTAATCCGTTCCAAAGGCGGATTAAAGGATCATTGTAATTAAAACCGCTTTCATTATGAATAATAGAATCTTCGAATCACTTTCTTAAAGAATTTGTACAAAGTAAAATTGACTTGTATGTTTAACCATGTTTTCTCATTAAAAGGTTTTCATCTCAAACGTTTTCAAATACTCGAGTCGTTCCAACGGCGATTCGGGTAAACTTCATCAAACGGGGTTTTAAAACGCACCTAAATCGTTCCAACGACGATTAAGGTGCGAACCATGCAAATAAATCCGTTTTGGGGAAGTAAGTTAGTGTAGAATAGACACACAACATAACCTTTAAATACGGTTGTAAATAAATCACTTCTTTCTCCCCCCTCTCTGTGTATGTATAAACATAAATGGGTGATTCTTTACTGATATGGCTTTACAATATCATATGCTCAAAACGATTTCCAAAAACAGAAAGAAAAGGGTTTCAAATGAATTTTAAACTTAAAGAAGTATACGATTAGTCCGTTATCGTCTAACATGCTGAGTAGGAGGCCGGTGGTTCATAACCGGGCGATGTCGGGGTGCCTAGTAGCCTTTCTCCGGAAAGGAGCTAGCCTTCTCGGCTCGTACCTAAGTTTCCCGAACCCACACCGGTCTCCCGCAAGGGATCGGTGTTCATTTTCTCATTCGTGGGTGGCGACTCTTCCATATCTCCGAGCTCCGGTCCTGCCGAGCAGCTTGATTCCATGATTGGTTGCTTTCGGCGCCAATCACCGCTTACGTCGCCATGAGGTTGTCCACCCCCCGGTCCGCCCGGGAGATTAGGCCGCGGCACCTCGTCTAACACTAGATCATTTCAAATGTTTTAGCCGTTGTGTCCAAAACGGCTATTTTGGGGGACAGATTCTGGTCAGCTTCAGTCTGTTCCGCCATTCCCTTCCTCTGTTTTCTTCAGGCGTCAGGTTTTGTCTTCTTGCATCAGACTTGTCTTTTTGTGCCAGTTGTCTTTTACCAATAATCCAATGATCCATGTTTCTTGGAATTAGTCTTCTGTGTATTTTTGAGACTTCAATTATTGGTTCAGAGGGGCGGTAATCATTGTCTTTTAGCAAACGGATCTTTCGTGCTGTCCTGACTGTCACTCAGCTTCATTCGTTATCTTCGAATGTTCAACTTCTATGCTGAGTTCCTTCTTAGTCAGCTCCGTTCTGTTTGTATAATTCTGAAGGAGTCTTCTAATTTAGTCAGCTTTGTTCTGGCAATTTAGAAGAAAGTTTCTGATGCAGAATTCTACTCCACTTAGCTTCCATTCTGTCATGCTGAGTTCCGTTCCACTCAGCTTCGCTTGTGCTGACTTTTGTCCTGTCTTACTTTATATATATTTTGCACTCAATTTTGAACAAACACATTAGTACAATTAAATCAAAGTATTTAAATTTAATTTCCTCTTAATCATGGATGATTTTGTCAAATCAAAATCTTGTGGAAAGGTGTTTCAACAAACTCCCCCATTTTGATGTTGGAAAAATACATAATTATGGAACTCAGTTATAAGTTACCCCATGATTGAATTATTTTTGAAATAACTCCCCCGTAAGGGTTGCACATATTGTCTAAACGTAATTCTAAACCTTTCAAGATTTAATTGAACTAACCTTAAGACATTTGTGTATACTGACTTAGTTTAATGTTAGATTTCTCAAGATCTGAGCTAATTGGATTTAAGTCAGTTTTTCAAAAATATTAGAAGTATGTTGTTACTCAGTTTATTGCATAAGTGTTTTGGTGTTAATTGTATACTGAGTATGTTTTACTTCTTAATTTGTTTGTTCAATTTTATTAGCTAGGTTAAAAGGAGAACTAGTACTTGTCATATATTGACTTTTGAAACACAAACATAGAGAGACAGAATATAAGCTAAGTCCTAAACATTGACTAAGCTATATCTACTTCAAGCCAGTTCTACTTCTTTTTCTTCAGATTGACCTGAGCTTGATGATCAAGTTGATATACTCCTTTCCCTTTGTCTTTACTCCCGGATGCACCTTCTGCAAGCTGAGTTCCAGGTCCTTTTTGGCTATTCTCCCCCGTTTTTCCATCATCGGGTTTGTAAATGAAGGTATCATTTTTGGCAACAGAGGAGAGGACACTTGAGTACCTCTGGATTTTCTGTGTACTTTCCCTCAAGCCATCAATCACAGGGACACTGTCATCTTGGACACGCCGAGGAACCCGGAGAGAACTGCTCATCATGCTGAGTAGGCATTCATGGGACTTGCTGATCCAGATGATTCAACTGGTGAGCTGAGAAAATGATTGGTGTTACATCTTCAGTATCGCCGAGTCATAAAACATGCGTTGAGCATTGTTGATCCAGATAGACTTCAGAATGGCTTGAGAAAAACTCAAGAGTTGATCTTTTGATACTGGGTCAACATCCATCTGGATTTTGTTGACATTTAGGAGATTCACCGCTTCACTCAATTGGTCAATGGTGCACTAAGAGGTCGAGGATACCAGTTCACGTGTATTGGTCAGCTCAGCATTAAGCTTGGTAAAGCATTCTTGCAACTCAGCAGAGGTAGCCTACTCAGGATTGACATACGCTTGTTTTGGTCAGTTCGTCAGTTAACTTAGCAAAATAGCCTTGAAGCTCTGTGGAAGTAGCATACCCTGGATTGACTTCCGACAGTTGTTGAATCTTGCCGTCAAGCGAGTTCATATGGTTCACCATTGTGAGTACCAACTCAGTCAGCTTTGCTATTTGATCTTGAGTTGGTTGCTGAATTTGAACTGTAGTTATAATACTGACCAGATCCTTGAGTCCTCTGAGTTTATTGAGAAGCTGAGTAATACTTGTCAGTTGGGAGGACTCAGCTTGAGTAGATTGATTAGCATCAGCTTGAGAACGGTTCAAATCTTGAAGCAAGGACTGAGCAGAGGCAATGATTCATCGTCTTGACTCAGTAGCATTCAAGTAAGAGTGTTTAGCAGCATTTGTCTCAGAGGCTGGAATTGAGCTTGATCGTGGTGGAGGAGTTGGCTCTTAGCCAGATTGAGTACCTTGATTGGTAACTGGACTTTGATGTAGATTGACTTCAGGGGCTGAGTTGTCAACATACTCAGTGGGAGGTGGAGTTTGGTTAGTTAAGTTGACTTGCTCAACTTGAAGGGGTGAGGTTGAAGCAAGATTTGGTTTATCTTGAGCAGCTGGGATTGGATCTTCAGGGGTTTTGGCGTGTTCCTCATCCTGAGTAACAGAGGCTTGTTTTTGTACAGGATCTGCTGGAGGTGACTCAGTCTCAGCATCATTCGAGAAATACTGGAACTGGATTTGGGAGAGGTCAAATTCAGTATCTTCAGCAGGGAAGGCGTCCATGAGATCAATTTGCTTTTGAGCCTTCTTTTTGAGTCTCCGTCGTCTCGGAGCTTTTGTGGGTGAAGGGTTAGCTCGAAGACCTTCACTGGATTCAGTAGCAACTATCTCCTCTTCTACATGTGGATTCTCAAGTTGCTCAGCATGATCCTCAATAGCAACACTTTCTCCTTCTCCGACTCTCTGCTCAGCATCATCCTGAGGTTGCTCAACATTAGTAGGTTCTTCCTGCTCAGTATGAACTTCTTCCTCAGCATGAGTTTCAACTTCCCTTTCTTTTTCAGCTTGTTGCTCAGTTTCTTTCTCAGCATCCTTTTCTAGGTCAGTTCCATGACCTTCAGATACAGCCCAATCTAGGGGATCTGCTTCAACTATCTTTAAGGTATTAATCTTCTTCCTTTTCATCAAGGGGGATTCTGGAGTTTCTTCTTCTTCATCCTCAGGCCCTTCTGGCCTCCTTCTCTTCTCTGCTGACTCAGCTTTTTCCTTAGCCTTGTCAGCTTTAACTTTTTCTTGAGACATTAGCCTCACTTTCTTTGGAACAACATGAATGTCTTTGGAGCAGGTTTCAATAGCCTTTCTCTTCTTCTTCTTCTTCTTCTTCTCAGGCTGAGCTGACTTAGGGGACTCAACATGAGCCTCCACTTCTGTTTCGGGCTCATTTTCAGGCTCAACTTCTTGTTGCTCAGCTTCATCATTTTCCTCAGCATCTTCAACTTCTTCATATCCTTTCAAAGGTTGATTGTACAATAATCCCTCCAGCAGAACTGCTGTGATTTCACTTCCCAAGCTATCAGCTTCACCTTTGGTCTCAATCTGTTTATCCTCCAGAATTTTTGTGATTAGAGAGCCCAAGCGGAGTTTCTTACCTGCTCGTTGAAGAGCTCCAACAAGGAAGACAGGAAGGTTGAGAGGAGTGAAGGTCAGCATGTGCCATATGAAGCACTGCTCAAAGTTTGAGGCGGATGAATCTGAGTTGAGTTTGGGGAATATGAAGTTGGTCAGCAAATAGTGAGCCATCTTCTGTTCTTGCCCCATACATGTGCTGGGTATTTCACCTTTATGATCCTTGGGTTTACAGAACCCCTTGATCTTGTCAAGCTTTTCTCTTGGTACCTTCTCCTTTGTTGTCCTAAATTCTATTCCTTTGTCTGGTAAATCTAGTAAAGTGGCTAGATAGGCAGGAGTTATGGTGATTTTCTGACCTTTGATCGTGGTCTCCAAATAGTCGGAATCAACTTCATCAACATATAAATTCGAATAGAATTCCCGTACTAACCTAGGGTAGGTTGTCCCTGAGAGAGAGAAGAGACCAGTCCATTTGTTCTTCTCGATCCAGTCACAGAACGGTTTCTCAGAGGTGATGAATCCTGGAGAAAACCATCTGCATTTTAGAACTTCCAGATTGTTGACCTTCTTATGGACCTTAATCATGTTCCTTTCTACTGGTTTTGATGAACCGGCGGTGTCAGCTTGAGTTGGTTTGCTAGAGGTTTGGCCAAGTTTAGGGATTTCGTTCTTGCCGGAAGCCATTTTTACAGATGAAGGTTTTTAGGTTTAGGGAGAGAGAGAAGAATTTCGATTTTAAGAAGATCGTAAGCGTAAAGAGTAATGAGTGGGAATCCTTCCACTTTTTATATAAATTTTCTGTGGCCCTATTCCTTTAACTAGCCGTTTTCTTCTTGGGACGTTCAACCGACAGAGATTCTGTCATTTATGACATCTTCGGCGCATGGGTTTTGCCATGCTGAGTAAATGTAGGCATTTATTTTATGCGAGTGGGTTTCTACTTGTTTTTGCTAGAATTCGAAGCATTCACGATATTGAGTACCTAGCTTTTATGAACATGATTTTTCTTTCTCTAAATATCTTAACATAAGTTAATTACTCAGCATGTACATTTACTCAGCATAAGGTGATTACTCAATATGTTTATCTACTCAGCGCAGGATATTTACTCAACATTTGTATCTACTCAGTATAATCACTCAATGTATATGTCAATTTAGCATAAGGTGATTTTTCTATATTTCAAGCTTAGTAAGGAGTAGATGTTTATTGTTAATTTACTCAGCATGGCATTCGCACAATCATTCAAATTTCCACCCAGCATGACAATCACTCAACATTCAACTTTTCATATAGATTTATTTAGAGTGGATTTGACATACCGATTGCTTCCCTTAGTATATTGAATTGTTCTCGTGCCGAGGGCTTAGTGAAGATATCTGCAAGCTGTTCACTTGTTGGCATATAGGTCAGCTTGATCTCATCTTTTAGTACGTGGTCTCTGATGAAGTGATGTCTTATGCTAACATGCTTCATCCTGCTGTGTTAGACTGGATTCTTAGATAGATCAATGGCACTTTTGTTGTCACATTTGATCTCTATTGTCTTTGTTTTGACTCCATAATCCTCAAGCTGTTGCTTTATCCATAGGACTTGTGCAACACAGCTTCCAGCAGCCACGTACTCAGCTTCGGTTGTAGACAGGGCTACGGATGATTGCTTCTTGCTGAACCAAGATACTAGACAGCTTCCGAGGAAATGACATCCTCCCGAAGTACTCTTCCGTTCTAGCTTATCTCGTCCATAGTCAACATCAGTATATCCAATGAGTGTGAAGTCATTTGAAGTTGGATACCATAGACCTACATCAACTGAGCTTCGCAAGTATCTAAAAATTCTTTTCACAGCAATTAGATGAGATTCCCTGGGGTCAGCTTGATATCTAGCACAATAGCATATTGAGAACTGAATATCAGGTCTACTAGCTGTGAGATAGAGTAAGGAACCTATCATACCTCGATAGAGTTTACTGTCAACCGACTTACTTTTCTCATCCTTGCATAGGACATTATCAGTACCCATGGGGGTTGATATTGGTTTGCAATCTACCATGCTGAATTTCTTTAACATTTCCTTGGTGTACTTAGACTGACTTATAAAGATGCCATTCTTACCTTGCTTGATTTGAAGTCCAAGGAAGAAATTGAGTTCACCCATCATGGACATTTCAAACTCAATTTGCATCTATTGGCTAAATTCTTTGCACAAAGATTCATCAGTAGCACCAAATATTATATCATCTACATATATTTGTGCAAGTAAGGTATGTTTACCCTTTTTCTTAATAAACAAGGTTGTGTCAGCTTTTCCCCTGACATAGTTCCTGGTCAGCAGGAAATTGGTCAACCTCTCATACCAAGCTCTTGGAGCTTGCTTTAGGCCGTACAAGGCCTTTTTGAGTTTATAAACGTGGTTTGGAAACTTTGAATCTTCAAACCCAGGAGGTTGATTAACATATACCTCTTCGTTTATAAAGCCATTAAGAAATGCACTTTTTACATCCATTTAGTATAATTTAAAATTCATGAAACTAGCATAGGCACACAATATACGTATAGCTTCTAGTCTAGCAACTGGTGCAAACGTTTCTCCATAGTCTATACCCTCTTGCTGACTGTAGCCTTGGGCCACAAGTCGAGCTTTGTTTCTAATTACATTTCCATGCTCATCTAGTTTATTTCTAAAGACCCACTTGGTTCCTATGGGCTTTTGATTCCTAGGTTTAGGCACTAAATCCCATACCTCATTTTTGGTGAATCGGTCAAGTTCTTCTTGCATGGCATTGATCTAATATTCGTCGTGCTCAGCATCAGCAAAACTCTTTGGCTCATGCATTGAGATGAAGGCAACATTGCTGAGGTATTTCCTAAGCTGATCTCTGGTCATCAGCTTGCTATTGGCAGCATCAAGGATGGCCTTTTCCGTGTGTCCTCTTGGAATCTTTATTTCCTTAGCCAATGTTGAGTTGTTTGGAAGAGGTGTTTCTATAATCTCTACAGGAATAGATTGGTCAGCAAATGATATTTCAGTTTCTTGCTTACCTTGGGTCAGCCCTTGTGTAGATGACACAGAGGCTTCTTGTTGATCAGCGGAAGCTGAGCTTGGTTCATCTTCTTCGAGCTGAGCTGACTTACCTGTAGGGTCAGTTTCATCGAACTCAACATGTACAGACTCTTCTACAACCTGAGTTCTTTTATTAAATACTCTATATGCTTTACTGTTTGTTGAGTACCCCAAAAAGATCGTTTCGTCAGCTTTGGCATCAAACTTAGCAAGGTTGTCTTTTGTATTGAGTATAAAGCATTTACACCCAAAGGCACAAAAGTATCCAATGTTGGGCTTTCGTCCTTTCCAAAGCTCATATGGGGTTTTCTTAAGTATAGGTCTAACTAGAGCCCTATTCAGTATGTAACATGCCGTGTGAACAGCTTCACCCCAGAAGTACTTTGTAAGCCTATTTTCACTCAACATTGTCCTAGATATTTCGACAATAGTTCTATTTTTCCTTTCAACAACCCCATTTTGTTGAGGTGTTCTAGGAGCAGAGAAATTGTGGTCAATACCACTTGTTTCACAAAATTCATCAAATTGTTGGTTTTTGAATTCTCCACCATTGTCGCTTCTAATGTGAGCTACTCTTAGGTCTTTGTCATTTTCAAGTTTTTTAATCAATGTGGTAAACATCTCAAAGGTTTCATCCTTGCTACTCAGCAGGATGATCCAGGTGTACCGAGAGAAATCATCTACAATGACTAAGGAAAATTTCTTTCCTCCCAAGCTGAGTGGCTGGATAGGTCCGAAAAGATCCAAGTGTAGTAATTCCAATGGTCTCTTGGTTGAGACAATATTTTTGCTATGAAATGACTTTTTAGTTTGTTTGCCTTGCTGACAAGCTTTACACAATTGATCTTTTTCAAATTTTAATTTGGGTAATCCCTCAACTAATTGTTTTCTAGCTAATTTGGCAAGAAGGTCCATGCTGACATGCCCAAGTCTTCTATGCCATAGCCAGGAGTTATCCTCTTTAGATACTAAGCATATGTTTTTAGAAAACTGTTTTTCTAAATTCAACAAGTATACATTTTCTGCACGAGGGGCAGTTAAAATCAACTCATTTGTATTTCCCTCGAGTATTTGACACTTAGTATCATCAAAATACAACCTTTCTGCCGCTCTTGCAAAGCTGAGCTACACTCAGCAGATTGTATTTGAGACCTTTAACTAAGGAGACAGACTCAGTGGTTGGGTTACCTCCGATAGTACCTGAGCCGACTATCTTACCCTTCTTGTTGTCTCCAAAGCTTACGCTTCCACCTCGTTTAGGCTCTAGTGTGATGAACTGTGTTTCATCACCTGTCATGTGCCTTGAGCATGCGCTGTCTATATACCAAAGTTTTGACTTCTCCACGTATGTCAAGCTGACCTGCATTTTAAACTATTCATTTTTAGGTACCCAATTCTTTTTGGGTCCTTTCTTGTTAGTATAAACAGGTGCAAAATCATATTTTAACTTGTGACGGCATACTTTTATGGTGTGGCCTGGCTTACCACAGAAGTCACAAAATGGTACCCTTCGAGGGTTGAATTGAGTATGGTCAGCATTGTTGTGTTGGGCATGCCAACATACTTTTATGGTATGCCCTTTTCTTCCGCAGAAGTCACATTGGACAATCCGCTTGTTATGCCAACACACATCATTTGTGTGCCCCCTTTTTCCACAACATTCACATTGAGTGAATTGCTTATGCTGACTAATACTTGCGTACTCAGCATGGGGTTTATTTCTACTTGAGCCTTTCAATTGACTCTGTATCGTTGTGACATCCTTTCTAAGTTTCTTTGACTCAGATTGAACCTCCGTGACAAACTTATGCATGATTTGCATGTTGGTATGTAAATCCGAGTTGTCCTGGAGAAGATATCGGAGGTCACTTAGCTTGACCTCTTCAATCTCGTCACATCGCCTGCTGAGTGATTTGATTTTCTTGTTACACCTTTTAGTTAGAGTGTATAAATCACTCAAGGCATTTATCATTTCATTTCTAAGCAGGAGTAGGGATGTTACCTCATTGTTGTGATCCTCTTGGTCAGTTTCATCAGAAAGGTCAGCTCGCTCAAATTGAGATTGGTCAGCTCCATCATCTGCCATGAAACATATATTGGCAGTTTCATTTTGCTCAGTTTCGGACGATGTTGATTCGCCACTGTCACTCCATGTTGCTACCATTGCCTTTTTGCTTCCTTTCTTTTCCTTCTTAAGGTTGGGACAGCTTGACTTGATGTGCCCAGTTTGATGGCACTCAAAGCATGTGACAGACTTGGAGCTGTCCTTCTTGTACTTGTCACTCGACTCAGCTTTGTACTTATCATTCCTTCTGAATGACCTTTTGCCGTTTCTATCATTTCTTCTGAACAGCTTCTTCATCTTTCTGGTGAACATAGCCATTTCCTCATCATCAGTTGACTCAGCTTCAGTTGAGTCAGCTTTCATGACAAGTGACTTTTGTTTCTTATCTTCTGACTTTTCTTTCTCTTTAGCTTCAAAGTTTTTCATAGAGATTTCATGGGTCAGCAGAGATCCGATCAGCTCATCATATTTGTAGGTAGTCAAGTCTTGAGCTTCTTCTACAACTGTTTTCTTTGCTTGCCAGCTCTTAGGCAGACTTCTCAGGATTTTCTTTACCTGTTCCTCTTTAGTGAAGTTCTTTCCAAGCCTTTTGAGCTCGTTTATAATGTTTGTGAACCTTACGTTCATTTCTGAGATGTCTTCATTTTCATTCATCTCAAACAGCTCGTAGAGTCTCATATGCTGATTGACTTTAGACACCTTGACTTTGCTTGTGCCTTCATAGGTTACTTCAAGTTTCTTCCAAATCTCATGTGCTGACTCACAACCTGAAATCTTATTGTATTCTGCAGCATCTAAAGCACAGTGAAGCATATTTATAGCCGAAGCATTATTTTGTAATTTTCTGAGGTCATCATCTGTCCACTCAGCCTCACTTTTAACAATTTTCTCATTGTTAACAGTTTTGAATGGCATATGTGGACCTTGAACAATTGCAAGCCATGCACTCATGTTTGTGGCTTGAATAAAGTTCTTCATCCTATTCTTCCAGAATGTATAGTTTGACCCAAAGAATAGTGGAGGTCTAGTGATTGATAATCCCTCAGGGAGTATCTGGGTTGTTTGGTTCCTGGGAAGGAAACGAGTGCTATTCTCACCCATTTTTCGGGATCAGCTCAAGATTGTTAGATCTTTGAGTAGTGAGCTTATGCTCTGATACCACTTGTTGGTCCCTAGTAATTAGTTCCAAGGGGGGGATAAGAACTAATTTAACTTTTTCGCGTTTAATTATGTTGACTTAAGGTTATTTTAAGAGTTGGTTAACTCAGCTTTTGGTCAGCTTGGTGAGATGTGTTTCAAGACAGCTTTAGTCAGATGTTGACTAAGGTTGTTTTCTTGTAAGTTAGGAATTGACACTCTTGGAGGTCAGCTTCTAACTCAGCACCACTTATTTACTCAGGGTTAGCTTAGGCAATTTATATACTGAGTAAATAAATCAAACAACACATGCAATATAAGAGAGAGTTTAGAGATTACTCAGTATCACTTATCCTGGTTCGGCCTCTCTGCCTACGTCCAGTCCCCAGAGTCCTCCGGGCTTTTTGAATCCAATACTGGGCTCTTTAACGGTAGAGCACAAACCAATTACAAGGCAGTTGAATATGCAAGCGTACCTTCCTCTATTCGTCTACTCAACTCCTACTAAGTGCTACAACCCAGCACCCAGATTTCTCTACCACTGAATGCTTATAACCAAGCACTCAGCTCAACACTCTCAATATTCTTATTGATCACAAAATTGTTCTTTTCAACTAAAGAACACCTTAGATGATTACAAAACAATCAATCTAGCATTTACGCAGAGAATAGAAAATTTGGTGTAAGATCTTTTTGTATTTGAGTGCTTTGAAGATTTTCTCTCTTGTATTTTTCTTTTGATGCTTCGACGATAATCCAAGGTTTCTGATTGTCTTTATATAGACGAAAAACCTGGGGCTGGATCATTTCAAATGTTTTAGCTGTTGTGTCCAAAACGGCTCTTTTGGGGGACTGATTCTGGTCAGCTTCAGTCTGTTCCGCCATTCCCTTCCTCTGTTTTCTTTAGGCGCTAGGTTTTGTCTTCTTGCATCAGACTTGTCTTTTTATGCCAGTTGTCTTTTACCAATAATCCAATGACCCATGTTTCTTAGAATTAGTCTTCTGTGTATTTTCGAGACTTCAATTATTGGTTCAGAGGGGCGGTAATCATTGTCTTTTAGCAAACGGATCTTTCGTGCTGTCCTGACTGTCACTCAGCTTCATTCGTTATCTTCGAATGTTCAACTTCTATGCTGAGTTCCTTCTTAGTCAGCTCCATTCTGTTTGTATAATTCTGAAGGAGTCTTCTAATTTAGTCAGCTTCGTTCTGACAATTTAGAAGAAAGTTTCTGATGCAGAATTCTACTCCACTCAGCTTCCATTCTGTCATGCTGAGTTCCGTTCCACTCAGCTTCGCTTGTGCTGACTTTTGTCCTGTCTTACTTTATATATATTTTGCACTCAATTTTGAACAAACACATTAGTACAATTAAATCAAAGTATTTAAATTTAATTGCCTCTTAATCATGGATGATTTTGTCAAATCAAAATCTTGTGGAAATGTGTTTCAACACCCCCCTTGGAACTAATCATATTACATTACAAGGGACCAACACTTGGGTTTATTGCTTTGCTAAAAACAAGACCGATCCTGAGATTCTGAAGGTCTATGGACGAAATAGTAAATAGGGTCTCAAGTAAAAGGTAAAGTAAAAGAATTTACTTAAACATAACGCTTTTTTATTACATTTAGCAATGGAACTAATAAAACATCAAATTTCATATAAAAAATATTTTATTTCGCAACGGATACCCAACTGCTCATGCAAAACATTATCTACGAGCATTTTTAGATGTATAATCTTTAAAAATAATGTCTACATCAATATACTCTGTTATATTTCTCTAAATGTATAAAATTACTAAACCATTTAACATTTCTTGAAAATTTTATTTTTTGGACACCTCCTCCCTTGTGTCTAGATATGTACTATAATTCGTTTAGGTATAGGATTATTTATCTAACTACATTGCATCTTTTAAGATTTAATTTGTATATTATTATTATTATTATTATTATTATTATTATTATTATTATTATAAGGCTTAATGCTTCTACAACCCCCTTAACTTGTCCAAATTGGTCATTTTACCCCTCTAACTCATCGAAGGTCCTATTTACCCCCCTTAACTCCATAAAAATGGTATTTCTCACCTCCTTAACTTGTTCAAATTTATCATTTTAACCCCTTCTCAACTCATCGAATATCCCATTTACCCCCTTAACTCCATAAAAGTGGTATTTTCACCACTTATGATCCTATTTACCGTCTTAACTCCATAAAAATTGTATTTCTTATCCCTTTATAGTAGTCAAAAAAGCTGAAAAGAGAAAGAACGAATAAAAAATACAAATAACAAGAACATTAATATAAACAAGTTAACTACATTATATATAGGGAAAATGTACCAAAATATGCCTATGATTTTAGGTTCCACTTACAAAATAGCATAAATATAGGTTTAACGATTAAAAAAAGTTGTCAATTTAGGCTTCAATAACAAATTGGAAAGGGTGAAAAATACCACTTTTATAGATTTAAGGGGGTAAATAGAACATTCTATAAGTTAGGGGGATAAATGGACAAGTTGAGGGGGTTAGAAATACCAATTTTATGGAGTTAAGGGGGTAAATCGGACATTCGATGAGTTGAGGGGGTAAAATGACCAATTTGGACAAGTTAAGGGGGCTGGGGAAGCATTAGGCCTTATTATAAATATATTATTTTTAAGCCTCTGCATTCCTTAGGCCCTGGGCATGTGGCCCTCTTGCTCATGTCCATGGATGATTCTAGCTAAAAATGAGGATCTTATAGTTTCACACTCTAAAAATGATTATTAACGACTTCAAAATGAAAATTTGCTTGAATTAAAGTTGTAAAGTATAATATTTACTATGAAACCATGTTTTTTATTTTCCAAAACCATGATTTTCGGAGTTTTTTTCTCCCGGAACATTTCCTTTCTTCTTCTCCTCCAAACAACACCTAAATGACCTCAAAAATTAAAAAATTAAAAATTAAAATTGCTTAAAATATCATTAATTTTTGTGATTTTTTAATTTTAAGACCAGCAAAGGTCATTTTAAGAAAAGATCATTGTTTTTAGCAAAGCAAAAAAAAAAACGTCAATCATCTTCTAGTCGAAAAAAAAATCTTAGTTCTCGTTTGAAAAAATATATACATGCAATTGACAAAATGTATAGCGATATAAATTTTTAGAAATTTACCCTAAATTTATATATAAAATTTATAATGCTTTTAAATGGCATAATACATCACCAGCTCTCTAAACTTGTCCATAATACTATATTGGCTCCCTAAACTTTACAAGTGTCTCACCAGCTCTTTGAACTTGATTATTCTGTATCACCAATTCCCTGAACTTGTCAATAAAAATAGATTAGCTCCTGAACTTTATAAGCGTCTCTCACCAACTCCCTAAACGTGCTTATTCTATAAAAACTAAATACAAAAACCATAATACTAACTCTCAATCCTCATTCATTTGATCTCTCAAATCTGCAACATTAACTCTGGTTGAAAGGTATGAGAAAAGAAAAAATTACCTCTCGAACAGATAAAGATGTATTTTTAGAATCTAGGTTTGATAGGTCTTTGTATTCAATTGTTACGGAATAAGCAAGTTTAGGGAGTTGGTGAGACACTTATAAAGTTTAAGGAGCTAATCTATTTTTATAGACAAGTTCAAGGGGTTGATAATACAAAATAATCAAGTTCAATGAGTTGGTGAAAGATATGTAAAGTTTAGAGAATCAATCTATTATTATGAATAAGTTCAGGGAGCTGGTGATGTATTAGGGCTTTTTAAATCATAGACTTCCAATTCAACTTTTAACCCTCAATTTTATTTTATTTTTTCTTGTTGATCCCTTATTAGGTCCGAATTTTTATTTTATTTTTTGAAATGACAAAAGAAAACAATTACAATATTTCGTTGGACATTTGACAAAAATAAAAGGTTATGTTAAGATTTGAAAAAAATAATAATAATAAATAAAGATTATATTATGCGGGAAAAATATAAAAATAAATCTTTTGGTTTTGTTGATTTGCAAAAACAATTAACGTGGTTTAAAAATATATCGATAGAGGTCTGTACCTTTTTGTAGTTATAAACTCATGCATAACTATTTAGTCCAAAAGGGAGCGATTTGAATTAATTAAAAAGACTAACTTTGCAAATTATCTAAAATTCAATGTCTAACTTTACAAATTAATTAAACGACAAGTATTGTTTAGCCGAAAAACTGACTCACATATCATTTAACCGTAAAATTCATAAAGTATAGACTTATACTTGCAAATTTTTAAACCACGAGAACTATCTCGATAAATCGACCGTAGTTTTTCCTATTATATATATAACTTGCTTAGAGATGTCAACATAATGGGGATTCTCTATCCCCGTTGGTGACCCGCCCGATGGGGATAGGGAATTATACCATCGGACGAGGATGAGGGTAGTTTTGGCCCCTGTGGTGGAGATGGGGCGGGGATGAGGAAAGGTATCTTCGTTCCGTGTGGGGATTCCCGTCCCCGCCCTATTAATCCCCGATAGGGGATCCCCGACTATTTTGCATGATAATTGAGTTTTTTTGAATGATTTAATTACATTTTTAATTAGGTGATTGATGTTTTTAATTTTTTTAATTTGGAAGATTCGAAAATAATTGTTGATGTTAGGTATTATTAGCTATTGCTTCTTAAAAGTTTTAGGTTTTACTATTTTTTTTGAAACATAAACGGTGATTCTCCACGAGGAACGATAAATAAGGAATGGAGAAAAAGGTTTTGGAACGTCTATAAATGGAAAATGAGGATCCCGTAGGAACAAGGATGGGGACAAATTTATTGAAATCGATTGAAGAAATGAAGAAGATGAACAGAAGAGAGAGAAAGTTTTCTGATATTCAATCTAACACACACATAATACAACGGCTATATATAGCCAGCCAACACACATAATATCTAAAATAGTCCTTACAATACTAAAACAATACAATTTATTCCTTCAGCCTCCCCTCAAGTTGAAGTACTAGCAGCTTCAACTTGTCCTGCATTATTGACAGCATGCAAGTGCATCTTCAATAAAGTTCCTGCCATTTGAATGCCTGTAAGTGGCTTTGTGAACAAATCTGCCAGCTGATAAGTAGAACTCACAAATGGTGTGCAAATGAATCCTAATTCCATGTGAGCTCTAACAATGTGACAATCAATCTCCACATGCTTCATCTTCTCATGGAAAACAGGGTTAGCAACTATATGTATAGCTGCCTGATTATCACAGCTCAATGGTATTGGAAGATTAAGTGGCGTTTGAAACACATCCATCAAATAGGACAGCCACTTAATTTCACATGAAGCAATAGACATTGCTCTATATTCAGCTTCTGCTGAACTCTTACTACACACAGCTTGCTTCTTGGATTTCCAAGATATTAGACATTCTCCAATAAACATACAATACCCTGTAATGGATTTCCTTGTGACTTTGCATCTACCCCAGTCAGAATTACAATAAGCCTGCATTTGCTTTAAATTTGAGCTATTAGAATAGAACAACCCCAAAGACATTGTACCTTTCAAATATTTCACTACATGCTTTGCTGCTTCCATTTGAATTTCATTAGGCTCACTCATATATTGACTTAGTTGTTGGGTTATGAATGCTATGTCTGGTCTGGTAAAGCCCAGGTATAAAAACCTGCCAACCAACTTTTTGAACTGCTCTGGCTCAGAACATGATGGTGATTCTGCATCCACAACCAAACCACTATTAAAAGGATTAGACACACTTGAACATTGAGTGAGGCCTGCATCTGCTATAAGATCCCTGATATATTTTCCTTGAGAAATGAGAAGTTCTTTCTCTGATCTGGCCAACTCTATGCCAAGGAAAAACTTACCTTCTCCCATGTCTTTAATGGTAAAACAAGCATCTAGTGCTTGCTTTGCTTCATTAATCAAAAGAATGGATGTACCTGTGATCAACACATCATACACATACACAATTAAAGCTAAGAAAACATTATCCCCACATTTAGTAAATAGGCAATAATCATGGATGGATTTTTCAAAAATAGAGAAAAATAACGATATAACCTGTGAAAGTTGCTTTATTTATAGAGAAATAAAATCAATTAAAAAATGACAAGTTAAACATAATTATATCAAACTTGAAACGACAAATCACAAACTTGGTTTTATACGTCTGTTTATTTGTTGGGAAATGTTGTGTTTTGGAAAATATTAGAATCTTTTTTATTGGAAAATAAAATATTTTTCGTTGTTTGACTACCACCAAAACAAACAGAAAGAAGTGGTGCATGGCTACTATTTTCAAAAGACACGAGAAATGAAATAAAATTCTTAAAGCTTAGGAAAATATTTTGCTCTATGCAAAGGATAAAGTATTTTTCTCAATTTCTTCAAATATATTTTTCTGTTATAATCTAAAATTTTCCGTTTACTTATCTTTTTAAGTAAATAAATACTGAAAAAGTAAAAAAATATTTTTTTACACAATATTTTCCCACAAATAAATTGCCTATAATCTCCACAAATTTTACAAAACTTTGCAAATTTTACAAACTCCTCTAGTAATGTATGCGTCATATTCTCATTTTTGTTATATATTATTGGCTTAATAGGCACCCAACCCTCTAAACTTGTAACTTTTTTCACCTGACCTCCTCAACTTAGAGGACAACCTCTCAACCCCATCAACTCTCCAAAAATATCATATACGGCCTCTTACACCCCTATGTTCGGTCAAAATATTGACTCGTGTAGAAAACGCGCTTGACTGTTGACCTTACCAATGCCACGTGTCATTTTTTGTTAATTTTTTTCATTGAGACCCCTGCTCGGTGAGCAAGCCCAATTGTGCTCGGCGAGCAACTACCAGAGATGGATTTCGATCAGAATTCTTATGCCAGAATGGAAAATTTTAATAAAATAAATAACACGTGACATTGGTGTGGTCAACAGTCAAACGCGTTTTCTACACGGGTCAATATTTTGACCGAACATAGGGGTGTAAGGGGCTGTATGTGATGTTTTTGGAGAGTTGAGGGGGTTGAGAGGTTGTCCCTAAGTTAAGGGGGTCAGGTGAAAAAAGGTTACAAGTTTAGGGACTGAGTGCCTATTAAGCCTATATTATTTTTAACATTCTCTCTGAAGAGGTCTTTGTTTGTTAAGTATTTGATATTGTTTAGGAGTCTAGTTTAGTTGTTATTTGATAAGTCCTATTCTTTAGGAATCTTCTGGTCCTATTATTTAGGAATCTGTTTAGTTTTTGAAATCTCCAGATTTGTTTACTGTGAGATATTTCTGTTTTTATCTTATCTTTTGTAAGGCTATTTAAATAGCTCTCTTTGCTTCAATAAACTTCACCCAGTTTTGATAAGTTCAGCAGATACCTCTACAAACTGGTATCAGAGCTACCACTTGGCCTGATTATTTAGAGTAAGCGGCAGCTTAAAAAAAAGGGAGAAAGAAAGAGAGAGAGAGATTCAAACACAGATGAGTGACCAAAAGATTTCTGCAAAAATACCTCACTTTGATGGTCTTCATTATGACCATTGGAGTGAATTAATGGAGAATCTTCTTCATTCCAAAGGTCTATGGATCTATATTGAGAAAGGCATCAAGGAGCAAGTGCCAGGAACAACACTAACAGACGCATAACAAACACAATTGGAGAATGCCAGAATGAAGGATCACAAGGTGAAACACTATCTCTTCAGAGCCATTGATAGAATCGTGTTTGAACAAATTCTGGACAGACGCACATCAAAAATTGTTTGGGAATCGCTAAAGAGGAAATTTGGAGGAAATGATCGTGTGACGAAGTCGTTACTGAATTCGTTGAGAAGAGATTTTGAGGTTCTTGCCATGAAGGAGACAGAGACCATCACTGAATACTTTACTAGAGTAATGGCTGTTGCAAACAAAATGAGGAGCAATGGAGAGGAGATGCCAGACTCGAAAGTCGTTGAGAAGGTTCTTCAAACCTTGACAGAGCGATTCACCTATGTGGTTGTGTCCATTGAAGAATCAAAGGACACCAGTTCCATGTCAATTGATGAACTTCAAAGCACTTTAGTGGTTCATGAGCAAAAATTTAAAAGATACAGCAATGAGGTTGATCAAGCATTGAACGTTGAGAGCAGTAGAGGAAGAGGAAGAGGACGTGGACGTGGTAGAGGACGTGGCAGAGGCTATCCAGTCTTTAATAAAGCTACTGTGGAATGTTATAAATGACATGATTTAGGACATTTTCAATATGAATGTCCTAAATGGAACAAGGAAGCTAACTATGCACAACTCGATGTAGAAGAAGAATTGCTCTTAATGACGTATGAAGATGAGCATGTAGCAAAAAGAAAAGATGATTGGTTTCTTGACACTGGGTGCTCAAACCACATGTGTGGCGATAAAGATATGTTCTTGAATATGGTTGATGGCTTCAAGCATTTTGTTAAATGTGGCAACAACACTAGAATGACAGTGGCAGGAAAAGGAAGTGTGAGGTTGGTGATTAATAGGATTCACTTTGTGATAAGTGAAGTGTACTATTCCTGAACTCAGAAACAATTTGTTGAGTGTGGGACAATTGCAGGAAAAGGGTCTTACTATTTTGATTAAAAATGGAGCATGTAACATATATCAGCCATATAGAGGACTCATTGCACGCACAAAGATGAGTGCTAATCGTATGTTCATCTTGTTCAATGAAAGATCCAGCACATATGACATAGAAGAATGCCTGCATACAAGTAGTGACTCCACATATCTATGGCATCAATGTTACGGCCACTTGAGCATGAAGGGTTTGAAGACTCTGCAATCCAAAAAAATGGTGTATGGGTTGCCTGACTTGGGAACTTCAAGTATCACTTGTGCTGATTGCTTTACAGGAAAGCAACATAGAAATGTCATACCCAAGAAGAGTGAATGGCGTGCAACCAAGGTACTGGAGCTCATACATGCTGATATATGTGGACCTATTGAGCCAATTTCACATAGTGGAACGAGGTATGTGTTGTGTTTCATAGATGATTATAGTCGTAAAGCTTGGGCATATTTGCTAGTAGAGAAGTCAGATGCCTTGAACAAATTCAAAATTTTCAAGAAGCAAGTAGAAAAGGAAGTAGAAGAGTCCATCAAATGTTTGCGGACAGATAGGGGAGGCGAATTCACTTCGGCGAACTTCAAAGTTTTTTGTGAAGAGCAAGGAATCAAAAGGCAACTCACAACTGCCTACACACCTCACCAAAATGGTGTAGCCGAGAGGAAAAATCGCACTGTCATGAACATGGTGCGCTGCATGCTCACTGCCAAAAAGGTTCCTAAAACCTTTTGGGCCGAGGCTGTCAAATGGACATTTTATCTGCTGAACTGATGTCCAACCTTGTCAGTAAAAAACATTACTCCTCAAAAAGCATGGAGCAGAGTCAAGCCCTCAGTAGAGCACTTTCGTGTTTGGGGATGTGTTGCACATGTTCACATACCTGAAGCAAAACGAAGTAAGTTGGATGATAAGAGTTTTCCTTGTGTCTTGTTAGGTGTTAGTGAAGAATCAAAAGTATATAGGCTGTTTGACCCTAAAACTAAGAAAATTGTGATTAGTAAAGATGTCATATTTGAGGAAGAAAAGAGTTGGGATTGGGACATCAAAGACCAAATTAATTCTAAATTAATTTGGGGAGATGATGACAGTGAAACAGAAGTAGAGCTTGATGGTGGGAGTGAAAACGATGAAAATGAAGAAGAAGGTAATGAAGTCATACCTGAAGCAGAAAATGCAGCAGTAGATACAGAAATTGCAGCAGCAAATACAACAAATATTCCACCAGAAAATGCAACTCAAGTTCGAACAAGAAGGTTGCCAACATGGATGCAAGATTATGTAAGTGGAGAAGAGCTAAGTGAAGAAGAAGACGAGGAAGCAGAGGCCTACATTGTGCAAGGTGTAAATGGAGATTATCCAAATCTGTTTGAAGAAGCTGTGAAGCATGAGAAATGGAGGAAAGCAATGGATAGAGAAATAAGCTCAATTGAAAAAAATCAGACTTGGGAGCTTATAGATCTGCCTGTTGGAGCAAAAATAATTGGAGTAAAATGGATTTACAAAACAAAATTAAACGAGCATGGTAAAGTTGAAAAATACAAGGCTCGCTTGGTGGCTAAAGGGTACTCCCAACAGCAAGGAGTTGATTTCTCTGAAGTCTTTGCCCCTGTTGCACGTATGGATACAGTTAGAATGATTATGGCGATTGCAGCTTGCAGAGGATGGGACATCTTTCAGTTGGATGTCAAATCTGCGTTTCTTCATTGAAAATTAGATGAAGATGTTTATGTAGAGCAGCCACAGGGGTATGTGAAAAAGGGAAAAGAACAAAAAGTGTACAAGCTGCATAAGGCGTTGTATGGTCTAAGGCAAGCACCGAGAGCGTGGTTCAGTCATATAGAGTCTCATTTCATAAGAAGAGGCTTTCGAACATGCCCAAACGAGCAAACATTGTTCACCAAGAGAAACAATGAAGGTAAAATTTTGATTGTTAGCATTTATGTTGACGATTTAATTTTTACAGGTGATGATAAAAATATGATGTTTGAGTTTAAGAATTCAATAATACAAACTTTCGACATGACTGATTTGGGAAAGATGAGATTCTTCCTTGGAATCGAAGTTCTGCAAAAACCTGAAGGAATTTTCATTTGTCAAAGGAAATATGCTACTGATGTGTTGAAGAAGTTTGTAATGCATGAAAGCAAGCCTGTGAATAGTCCAATTGTTCCAGGATCCAAAATCACCAAAGATGTCAAAGGAATTATTGTGGATGACACGTATTACAAGCAAATTGTTGGAAGCCTAATGTATCTTACGGCTACAAGACCTGATATCATGTTCAGTGTGAGTTTGATCAGCAGATTTATGTCTAGACCCACTGAGCTACATTTACAAGCAGCAAAAAGAATCTTGAGGTACTTAAAGGGGACTACCAACTATGGGATATTTTACAAACGAGGAGGTGATGAAGACTTGCTTGCTTTTAAGGACTCCGACTATGCAGGGGATGAAACTGATTCTAAAAGCACATCTGGTTACATATTCTTATTAAGTTCAGGAGCAGTGTCTTGGATGTCTAAGAAGCAGCCAATTGTTACTCTTTCAACAACAGAAGCAGAATTTGTAGCTGCCACTGCTTGTGCCTGCCAAGCTATATGGATGAGGCGAGTTTTGAAGAACTTAAACCATGATCAAGAAGGTTGCACTACAATCATGTGTGACAATAGCTCTACAATTAAAACTTTCAAAAAATCCAGTCATGCACGGAAGATGCAAGCATATCAGAGTACGATTTCATTTTTTGAGGGATCTTGTACGAGAAGGAGAAGTTGAGTTGGTGCACTATGGAACTCAAGACCAGGTTGCAGACCTGCTGACTAAAGCTCTAAAGTTTCATGCCTTTGAGAAGCTCAGGAAGGAGATGGGCATGGTTGATGTTGCTGAATTAAACTGACTGCATTATGCAGTTAGTTTAAGGGAGAGTATGAAGAGGTCTTTGTTTGTTAAGTATTTGATATTGTTTAGGAGTCTAGTTTAGTTGTTATTTGATAAGTCATATTCTTTAGGAATCTTCTGGTCCTATTATTTAGGAATCTGTTTAGTTTTTTAAATCTCCAGATTTGTTTACTGTGAGATATTTCTGTTTTTATCTTATCTTTTGTAAGGCTATTTAAATAGCTCTCTTTGCTTCAATAAACTTCACCCAGTTTTGATAAGTTCAGCAAATACCTCTACACTCTCTTACAACTTAGTTTTTTTTTCGTCAAATAGACTTACCAAACTATTTATGCTTTTCATCTTTAGGATATATAATTCTATTGACTAGATTCTATTCGACTTTAGGAGATTTTATCTTGAGTATGAATAAACTAAAAAACAGTATCCTTAAAAAGATTAGATCTCATGTTTTCATGAAATAAACGTGTATGCCTAAAACTTCTAATTTGAATAATATTTTATCGACTAAGAGATTCCTTATTCTTTCTATCAACAGAGAGTCTTTTTCTCCTCCTTAGTTTCTTCTTAATTTATTTTTTTATTAATAATTTATTATTGAGAAATTTCTCTTCCCTCCCCTCACAACTAATAAATATAACAATTATTAATATTTTTAATGATAAAATAATAAATAAATAGTGAATATGAGAAGTATTGTTGGAGATGATATGTCTTACCCATTCTTAAATAACTAAGAGTCAATTATTTATATTATTTTTAGAAAATTCACTAAGTGGGTGTTTGTTTCAGCTTTTCGGATGAGCATTTAGTGTTTCACTCCAAACCACAGGAAATATAGCGTTTTGTTAGGATTATATAACCGCATTGTTTATCATTTTCTTTGGAAACTGTAGCGTTTCACG
This sequence comes from Euphorbia lathyris, assembly GCF_963576675.1. Taxonomy (NCBI): domain Eukaryota; kingdom Viridiplantae; phylum Streptophyta; class Magnoliopsida; order Malpighiales; family Euphorbiaceae; genus Euphorbia; species Euphorbia lathyris. The sequence continues at coordinate 2,591,035 of NC_088914.1, forward strand.
AAAAGCTCTTATTTGGAGCTTTTCATAAACAGCTGTTTGTAGTTAGTTATTATTGACAGAATTATCCTTCTTATTTCCACAAATTATGTTTGTTCTTTAACATTATTTATATTTCTACAATATAATTATCGAAAAAACAAGGTTTTATTGCGTTCAATAAATTTTTTATTTTTTATATAGATTATTTTTATTAATTTGTGTAACACATTTTTTATTTTATAATAGAATAAGGTGCAAAAATACTCTCAACATTTATAGCTAGGAACAATTTTACCCTTAATGTCTAAAATAGTGCAATTATACCCCTAATTTTGGCAGCCAAAAGCAATTTTACCCATAACATTGACAAATTAGGTCAATTTGAGAAATAATCTATCAAACTGTCTTTTTGGTCATGAATATTGTCATCTACACTTCACATGTGCACGATTTTATCATCGTTAGTTACAGATCACAAACATATAATTAGATGTGAATTTCTTTTTTTAAGAAAATAAAAAAATATATTGTCTTTTTGTACGAGTTGGACAAAAAAATTTCCAAAATTTCATCGATTTAATAAATATTAATTTTCAATTTTATTATTAAATCACAAAAAATATGAAATCTCTTTTTTAGAACCATTGGTATGTGCAATTGGTGTGTAATAAGAAATAAACCAGAGGGGCTATAATTGGAGATACCATCGACCCAACTTGTCAATGTTAGGGGTAAAATTGCTCTTAGCTGCCAGCGTTGTGGGTAAAATTGCACCATTTTAGACATTAAGAGTAAATTATTCCTAGTTGTAAACGTTATGAGCATTTTTCGTATTTTTCCTTTTATAATTTCATCGTTGATTAATTTAAAACATGTCCATTTTAGACATTTTTAAATCCGAACAGCAACAGTTCAATATAATTTTACCAAACACTAGTAATTAAACAGCTAATAACAAACAGCTAATAGCTTACTGTAACTGCAAACAACTAACAGCAACCGCAACAGCTATTGTTGAAACACCTTTCCACATAATTTTGATTTGACAAAATTGTTTAAGTATAATCCAAAATACATATTCTAAACACACTAAGTTTAAATGCTTTAATTTATTGTACTAATGTGTTTGTTCAATGTTGAGTTAAAACTGTTATAAGACATAAGGATTAGAAGGCCCAAGCCCAATACGGAAGCCAAGGCCCAAGTCAAACAACTCAGTACACTCGGCCCACGTATGTCAAGACGTTGCCGTTTTGAAACAAAACGCAACTCAGCAAACGAAAGGATCTAGAAGACCTTCGAGAACAACTTCAAGATGAAGCTGCTGAGTAGTCTCGACAAAGCGTACAAGACAGCAGCTGGCAAAGGAAAACTTCCAGACAAAGTATTTCCTCTTTTGGCAAAGTTCAGACGACACAGTATGCTGTCCAGTTGACCTTACCATAAAAGGAGAGACCATCTGCTGAGCTGGCCGAGGACAGAAGATACACGATTGTGATTGGCCGAGAGCTCTGAGCAAGACAGGATGACAACGACATATAGTCGTTTCCCTCCAACGGTTATTTCAAAATTCGAAATGACCGACGCCCAGACGTCTCTATAAATAGTGCCATCACAAGATTCACAAAACACAGAACTTGATCAAGCAGTTACGCTGACCAAATATCTACACAAGTTCTGTAAGCAAGAAGCAAAGCAAATCTTACACTACAAAGTCTCATATCTGTGTAAAAGTCTAGAGTGATTGTTAAATCGTCTAAAGTGTCTTAGCACATCTTTGTATTAGGACAAAACACTTATCATTTCTAGAGATAAAAAGGAGAGGCTGAGTACTCGGTTTTAAGTACTTAGCGAGAGATTAGGATTGAGTAGAAGTATAGAGGAAGGTACTCTTGTCATACTCAATTGCTGCTATTGTAAAAGGTTTGAGGCTCTACCTTTAAAGAGCTCAGTAGAGTATTTGAAATCTCGGAACATGTTCCGGGGACAGGACGTAGGCTTAGAAGAAGCTGAACCTGGATAAATCTGCCGAGTGAAGTATTTCTTACCTTAACTCCTTATTTATATTGCTTGCTTTAAATAATCAAAACTGACCAAGTAAAAAGGTCAAATTGAGTTGTGCGCGTTGAACGTCTGAGCTCAGGAATAGACTCTAAGTGCTATCTCCTGACTCAAGATAAGAAACTGACATAGTCACTAGTTGACTAAGCCAGTATCTTGCTGTTTACTCAGCGTTGCTGTTGAAACTGATTTCTTAAGAAAAAGAAGTCTGCCCTAATAGCGAAAAAGTTTAAATAGTTCCTAACCCCCCCTTGGAACTATACTTGCTACCTTATAAGGGACCAACAAGTGGTATCAGAGCTTAAAAGCTCACTGCTAAAGGTTTAACAACCTTGAGCTGATCCCTACCATGGGCGAAAACAGCACTCGGTTTCTCCCTGGAAACCAAACATCTCAGATACTGTCCGAGGGGCTGTCCATTACCAGGCCTCCCCTATTCTTTGGGTCAAATTATACCTTCTGGAAGAATAGGATGAAAAACTTCATTCAGGCTACAAACATGAGTGCCTGGCTATCTATAGTCCAAGGCCCGTTTTTACCTGTCGAGGTTGTGGCTGGCCAAACAGTTGTAAAAGCTGAGGCCAAATGGACAGAGGATGATCTTAAGAAGCTTCAAAACCATTCTTCGGCTATCAATATGCTTCGCTGTGTGCTCAATGCTGCAGAATATAACAAAATCTCAGGTTGTGAGTCGGCGCAAGAGATCTGGAAAAAGCTGGAAGTCACCTACGAGGGAACAAACAAAGTAAAAGAATCCAAGGTGAATCAGCAGATGAGACTGTATGAGCTGTTCGAGATGAACAATGATGAGGGAATTTCAGACATGAACGCAAGGTTCACCAACATCATTAATGAGCTCAAGAGACTTGGGAAAATCTTCACTGAGGAAGAACAAGTCAAAAAGATACTCAGGAGTCTTCCTAAAGACTGGCAAGCAAAGAAGATAGCAGTTGAGGAAGCTCAGGATTTAACCACCTACAAATAAGACGAACTCATCGGTTCATTGCTGACCCATAAGATATCCATGAAAAACTTTGAGGTGAAGGAAAAATCTGAAGACAAGAAGCAGAAGTCACTTGTCATGAAAGCTGACTCCACTGACGGGAGCTCAACTGATGATGAGGAGATGACTATGTTCACAAGGAAGATGAAAAGGCTGTTCAAGAAGAACGACAAATATTCTAAAAAGCCTTACAAAAAGTTTGATAAGTATAAGGCTGACTCAAGCGACAGCAAATACAGAAAGGACAGCTCAAAGCCAATTACATGCTTTGAGTGCCATCAAACTGGCCATATTAAGTCAAACTGCCCCACACCGAGGAAAGACAAGAAGAGTGGGAAGAAGGCAATGGTGGCTACTTGGAGTGACAATGATGAGTCTTCATCTACAGAAACTGAGGCCACCGAGTCAGCGAAGATATGCTTCATGGCTGACGAACTTGCTGAGCCATGCGTCTCTGAGCATGCTGACCCATCCATCGCATCAGATGATGAGGAGCAATCAAATGAGGTAATTTCTCTTCCCCAGCTCAGAAACGATATGGTTAATGCCCTGAGTGATCTCTACACACTTGTTAAGAAGTGTAATAAGAAAGTTAGAGCACTCAGGACAATTCAACTCTGCATGATAATCTGAAAATCATACATGAGTCTGTCTCTGAAGTCCAGTCAGTTTCAAAGAAACTGAGGAAGGACGTCACAACCATCCAGAACCAACTAAAAGTTCCTAAGAAAAATAACATTCCTCTGAGAACTCAGTACCAAGGTACTCAGCAGAGATGGAATCCCCAGCGAAAAGTCCAGTGTGACTTTTATGGGAAGTTAGGACACACCACTAAGGTGTGCTGGCACGCTCATCACTGGGGTGCTGACAAGTCAGTGAAAAATCATAAACAGAAGGTCAGCTGTGACTTCTGTGGAAAGAGTGGCCATACTGTCCATGTATATCGCCATAAAATAAAATATGATGCTATACCTGTTGCACCTAACAAGTCAGGACCCAAAAAGAATTGGGTACCTAAAAGTAACTAGTTACAATGCAGGTAAGCCTGAGATGTGCCGAGAAGTCAAAGATGTGGTATATTGACAGCGCATGCTCAAGGCATATGACGGGTGATGAAACTCAGTTCATCACGTTTGAACGTAAACGAGGAGGGAGCATAAGTTTTAGAGACAACAAGAAGGGTAAGATAGTAGGGTCAGGAACCATCGGAGGTAATCCTACTATTGAATCTGTCTCCCTAGTCAGCGGACTCAAATATAACTTACTCAGCGTAGCTCAGCTATGTGACAATGGGAGAAAAGTTATATTTGATGCTACTGAATGTAAAATATACGAGGGTAAAACAAATGAGTTAATTTTAACTGCCCCTCGGATAGATAATGTCTTTATGCTAGATTTAGAGAAAAAGTTTTCAAAAACTGTGTGCTTAGTATCAAAGGAAGAAAATTCCTGGCTATGGCACAGGAGACTTGGTCATGTAAGCATGGACCTCCTGGCCAAACTAGCAAGAAAGCAATTGGTTGAGGGACTGCCTGAACTTAAATTTCAAAAAGATCAATTATGCCACGCTTGCCAAGCTGGAAAACAAACCAAACAATCTTTTCATAGCAAAAATATTGTCTCAACTAAACGTCCGTTAGAGTTACTACACTTGGATCTTTTTGGTCCAGTCCAGCCGCTGAGTCTGGGTGGAAGAAGATTTTCCTTGGTCATTGTAGATGACTACTCTCGGTATACGTGGGTTATCTTGCTGACCAGCAAGGATGAGACCTTTGAGACATTTTCAAATTTGGTTAGAAAAATTGAAAATGAAAAAGACCTAAAATTAGCTCACATCCGTAGTGATAACGGTGGAGAATTCAAAAACCAAAAGTTTGTTGAATTCTGTGAAGCCAGCGGCATTGACCACAATTTTTCTGCTCCTAGAACACCTCAGCAAAATGGGGTTGTAGAAAGGAAGAACAGAACTCTGGTTGAAATAGCCAGGACAATGCTGGATGAGCATAGGCTTCCAAAGTATTTTTGGGGAGAGGCTGTTAACACAGCATGCTATATTCTTAATAGGGCTCTAGTTAGACCTATACTCAAGAAAACCCCCTATGAACTTTGGAAAGGACGAAAGCCCAATATTGGATACTTTCGTGCCTTTGGCTGTAGATGTTTTATTTTAAATACCAAAGATAACTTAGCAAAGTTTGATTCAAAAGCTGATGAGGCTATCTTTTTGGGCTACTCAACAAACAGCAAAGCATACAGAGTTTTTAATAAGCGAACTCAAGTTTTAGAAGAGTCAATACATGTAGAGTTCGATGAAACTGACCCTGCAGGTAGATACCAGCCGCTGACCGAAGATGATCCACACTCAGTAACCATTGCTGACCCAGAACCAGCTACTGAGTCATTCACAAAAAGGCTGACCAAGAGTAAGAGTGAACCTAAGATTACTTTTACTGACCCATCTACTTCTGCAGAGATTGTTGAAACACAGACAGCACAAGACACAAATCTACCCAAAGAAGTAAGGATCCCAAGAGGGCACTGATAGGGGTATTTTACCCCTATCTTTTAGCGTGATTTACGGGATGATTTTGGATAAAATGACGAAATAATAATAAACTCCGCACTTTCGGTTAATTTTCCTTGTTTTTGATTAGTTTAGGAAATAAAAACGTCAAGCTAACTCGACTCTCAAGTGTTGTATTTCAGGTACGAGAAAGGAGCAAAAACACACCCCATACGCTGGGCGTAGAAACCCTTATGTGGGGCGTGAAACATGGTGCCAGAAATAATTGCCTTATCCGCAGGCACCATGTGGAATTGACTCAGCATAGGCGGGGCGTATGACATTTTACGCGGGGCGTATGACACTTGTCGGCAATAATTGGCCTAATCCTGAAAGTCAGACTGCATTGTCTCCCAGAGTCAACTATCCTTACGCGGGGCATACCATTCTATACGCGGGGCGTATAAGGCAGTTCTCCAACGAAAAAGATCAGGGACACATTTACGCGGGGCGTACTTCACATACGCACGGCGTAACATACTCCAATTCTAACAATAAACTTCAGAGATTCAAACACGCGGGGCGTACTCCAGCTACGCAGGGCGTGTTTGAGACAAATAGACACGGAATTGGTCCACATGCAGGAGATTTCTGACGGAATGGGCATTTACGCGGGGCGTAAACCACCTTACGCGGGGCGTATCATGGGTTTTCTGCACCAAATAATGTTGCTCCATGCTTGTACTTTGTGAAATTACCAACTTGCCCTTGCTTGATGTCTATAAATAGATAGCTCTTGAACTTCATAAGACACCAATTACATACTAGAGAGCTAGACTATACTCTTTTCTTTCCTTGTAATTTAGATTCAAGTTTTTGTAGTTAAACTCTCCCCCTCGAGAGCTTGTTCGGTTGCTCCGACGTTCCATCGAAGTTCCGCTCCATCATCCATCACCAAGCTCGAGAGTTCCACCTCTACGCCCTAGGAGACGGCTTTGAGTCCGGTTAGCTAGTTCCAAGGGCGGATTCTCCCTTTTTACTTGCTAATTAGCTTGTACTCTTCCTATGTACTAGGCGTGGTTGTATTTCATCTATACACTTTCCATATTTATAATTTATGATTTATAATTTCTATTTCCCTTTACGTGTTGATGTTTATTGCTTGTTTTGACATTGATAATTGACTATTGTGTAGGAGCACGCGATTACCGCCGCCATCCGGGCTATCTTTAGGGAACTATATAGGTGTTGCCTTACCGGAAGTGACAAACCGGAAACCGTAGGAATTGACAAGCCACGGAACTTACGGGCCCTAATTTCTAGTTCCCCCGCATTAGACACGCCTTGACTAGGAATCACGTAGTCTAAGCACTTCACGGGTCGGTCTTACTACACTTGGTCGTCTTTGCAAGAATAAACCATTTTCCGTATACATTTAGAGTCGTTATTTATCGTAGTTATAACTTATCATACACATCCCACTTCATAGAGTTTTAGCTACACAAATCTGTGTCGCCAATAGTTAGGAATAGTGTGTAATTGTGTCTTACTTTACCCCAAAAGTAATCATTGCTTAAATAACATACGAAACCGAGTAGTTTAATACTTGTAATTATAAATCCCGTGGATTCGATACCCGGTCGCAACCGGATTATTACTTGATACGACGGGGTACACTTGCCCCTAAGTAGTGACGCCTAGTGAATTGAGAGCATTTATAAAGATCAAATCCATAGTCCCGTAACTCATATCACATCACACCAACATCCGTAATACTACACCACCTAGACGTTGTACATCAAGTTTTTGGCGCCGTTGCCGGGGATTTATAATTTCCTACAATATTAGACAAAAACGTTTTATTGTTAGTTTAAGCATTTGTAAATATCATTTTCTTTTTGTGTATAATTTATTTTGTTTCGTACTAATAATCTTTTCCATGGTATTATAGTTGTCATCTGTGGGACGATCTCATAGGTGACGAATGTTCGCACCAACAATCGTCCTCGCAATTTGATGTGGTAATCTCTATGCTTAAAGATATTCAAGTGAGATTATCTAACAATGAGGCATATTGTAGGGATTTGGGAGATCAAATCACTAGATTGACGTCTCATCTCGATTCAACCGCGGACGAATCAATTCGAGACACCAATCCGGGTGATCAACATGTAGAGGTCAAGTTAACCGAGCCCTCTCAAGAGGAGTCCCCAAATCATGTAGGTTGTCTCAACTACGAGAAGCCGGAAATCCTAATCGATGAGCCGGTTGTGTGCGGACCCATGGAAATGACTCCACAACTAGAAGAGTTTGGGGTTCCTTCTACCTCGGGTTATTTCACTCTCTTTGAGCTACCCAAGGAGTCAAAGAGGGAGCAAACTAAACTCTTCAATAATTTTTGTAAATATAGTTTTTGGTTTTGTTAAATTTCTTTGAAGCTAACAATCCGTTTTGTAGGTACGGATTGTTTATTCAAGAATTTGCATTTCTCACGCGAATGGAAGCATACACCTAGTGGGAAATGCTAAGTCGAGCTCACCGACTATAACGTAGCGCTTCTTGGGAAGCAACCCAAGCTCGAATAAGGGAGTTTTCTTTCCCAACTTTTATTTTCCGCATGTCATTTCTTTAAAAAAAAAATCCCACTTTATCCAAAGGTGAATAAGCCACGCGGGGCGTACACACCTATACACCCCGCGCACCGTACTTGTTATTTTTGTTTTTGCGTGAGTTAATAACATTCACGCGGGGCGTAACCCTTTTACGCCCCGCGTGCCCCACCTGCTAAATAAATAAATTGTCCAGAGACAGGAACACGCGCGGCGCCTCTCCAAGTGCGCCCCGCATGTTTATGTCTCTGGCCCCAATGTGCTTAAAAAGCACATTTTGCGCGGGACGCCCTCTCGGGTACGCCCCGCGTGGGGACCAAACGATCTGGGCCCTTCTTTAAAGTTAACTTTACCTTTATTTTTGTTTTTGTTTTTCTTTCTTTTCTTTTGCGACGTTTTTGGAATAAACGTCATTTTAATAACACGGAGGGTCGTGCAACCCCGCACTTTCAGTTTGTTTTGCACTAAACAAAAACAAAAATAAAAATTAAATAAACAACAAAATAATTAGACTAATTTATTGACTCTTAAATTTATTCTGACACACTACCTCCTTCGGAAATTAGTTAAAGTTCCGTTATTTGTCAGCAAAAATAAAAAGCGTCGGAACATAAGGGGATGATCTAATTAAGGAATTTTAGTCTTGGTTTTGAAATTAGGGAATTTGTACAAAGCTTAGGTTAGTACTAAACTAAGGCATTGAGTCTTAACCCAATTGTCATCTCCATAATGAACTTTAAAAAGGCAATAAAAACGGGATAGTTGAGAATTTAGCGAAAATTCGATAGTACACAATTTAAACCCGAATCTTTGTGAGGTATGTTTGAGCCAAAAAGAGCTCGTACGAGAACTCTAATTCTTTCACAAATTTTCGAGAGCTTTGACTTCACTCGACTCATAGAATTTGCATCCAATACCGGGGTAAGTACACTTATTTTTGGTAAAAAGGCAATAGATGATAAACCGAACCCACTTAGGATAATTTTTCTTAATTTATTTTTCTCATTTTCATTAACCATTAGGAAACCCCCTTGAGCCTATTAACCAAATTTTTTTGTTAAAACCCTTTTTTTTAACATTTAACCCTTTTTCCTCTTGTTCGAATACCGACAAAATCAATTTGCACCCAAATCACTCGGAAAAAGTCACGGCCTTAACAAATGAGCACCATAAGCCTTCAAAATATCGTTTTTGTGCCTCTATCAAAACAAAGGATACAATAAAAATAAAAAGGCATTCTCAAGCTCCACCCGAGCAAATTTTGAAGTATATCTTGTAAAATTCGCTAAGGCCGAAGTAAAATACGGTGCGATCATAAGTCGGTGTTTTGGAACTTGAGTCTCTTTAAACTAACCACTAAAAAGCCACCCACATTACAACCCCCCTCCGGGTTCATTTTTAATGTTGCCTAACCATTATGTAAGAGGAAAAACCCGGATGAAAATGAAAATTCAACATGATCTCGAGTAAGTACAAGGAAGAGCGATAAAATACAAACCCACCAAAAATTGAGCGTAAGAGTGAAATCCCTTGGTGAGGTACTATCGGATTCTCAAAAGATAATCAACCCCCGTTGATATTGCCTATTAAATCTTGATTATGGAGGTTTCGAACAAGTTTTTGTACTCAATTGTCGGCGTAGGTACTTACCGAAACCTTTGTACAAAACCATAACTTTGAAATCACGCACTTGGCAAAACCAACCTTCGGTTTGTTTCTTAATTTTCTCAATCCCTTGTCTTTCGATTTCTTTTACTTAAGGACAAGTAAAACCTTAAAGTCCGAGGAGGTTTGATAGGGGTATTTTACCCCTATCTTTTAGCGTGATTTACGGGATGATTTTGGATAAAATAAATAAGTTTAGTTACAAAAATAAAGTGTTTTGAATAAAATGACGAAATAATAATAAACTCCGCACTTTCGGTTAATTTTCCTTGTTTTTGATTAGTTTAGAAAATAAAAACGTCAAGCTAACTCGGCTCTCAAGTGTTGTATTTCAGGTACGAGAAAGGAGCAAAAACACACCCCATACGCGGGGCGTAGAAACCCTTACGCGGGGCATGAAACATGGTGCCAGAAATAATTGCCTTATCCGCAGGCACCATGTGGAATTGACTCAGCATACGCGGGGCGTATGACACTTGTTGGCAATAATTGGCCTAATCCTGAAAGTCAGACTGCATTGTCTCCCAGAGTCAACTATCCTTACGCGGGGCGTACCATTCTATACGCGGGGCGTATAAGGCAGTTCTCCAACGAAAAAGATCAGGGACACATTTACGCGGGGCGTACTTCACATACGCACGGCGTAACATACTCCAATTCTAACAATAAACTTCAGAGATTCAAACACGCGGGGCGTACTCCAGCTACGCAGGGCGTGTTTGAGACAAATAGACACGGAATTGGTCCACATGCAGGAGATTTCTGACGGAATGGGCATTTATGCGGGGCGTAAACCACCTTACGCGGGGCGTATCATGGGTTTTCTGCACCAAATAATGTTGCTCCATGCTTGTACTTTGTGAAATTACCAACTTGCCCTTGCTTGATGTCTATAAATAGATAGCTCTTGAACTTCATAAGACACCAATTACATACTAGAGAGCTAGACTCTACTCTTTTCTTTCCTTGTAATTTAGATTCAAGTTTTTGTAGTTAAACTCTCCCCCTCGAGAGCTTGTTCGGTTGCTCCGATGTTCCATCGAAGTTCCGCTCCATCATCCATCACCAAGCTCGAGAGTTCCACCTCTACGACCTAGGAGACGACTTTGAGTCCGGTTAGCTAGTTCCAAGGGCGGATTCTCCCTTTTTACTTGCTAATTAGCTTGTACTCTTCCTATGTACTAGGCGTGGTTGTATTTCATCTATACACTTTCCATATTTATAATTTATGATTCATAATCTCTATTTCCCTTTACGTGTTGATGTTTATTGCTTGTTTTGACATTGATAATTGACTATTGTGTAGGAGCACGCGATTACCGCCGCCATCCGGGCTATCTTTAGGGAACTATATAGGTGTTGCCTTACCGAAAGTGACAAACCGGAAACCGTAGGAATTGACAAGCCACGGAACTTACGGGCCCTAATTTCTAGTTCCCCCGCATTAGACACGCCTTGACTAGGAATCACGTAGTCTAAGCACTTCACGGGTCGGTCTTACTACACTTGGTCGTCTTTGCAAGAATAAACCATTTTCCGTATACATTTAGAGTCGTTATTTATCGTAGTTATAACTTATCATACACATCCCACTTAATAGAGTTTTAGCTACACAAATCTGTGTCGCCAATAGTTAGGAATAGTGTGTAATTGTGTCTTACTTTACCCCAAAAGTAATCATCGCTTAAATAACATACGAAACCGAGTAGTTTAATACTTGTAATTATAAATCCCGTGGATTCGATACCCGGTCTTAACCGGATTATTACTTGATATGACGGGGTACACTTGCCCCTAAGTAGTGACGTCTAATGAATTGAGAGCATTTATAAAGATCAAATCCATAGTCCCGTAACTCATATCACATCACACCAACATCCGTATTAACACAGGATACCCTGATGATGAGAAATCAACTCAGGAAGTATCTCAGCAATGTCGCCTTCGTCTCAGTACAAGAACCGAAGAATTTTGCTGAAGCTGAGTACGATGAATTCTGGATGAACGCAATGCAAGAGGAGCTCGATCAATTCAGAAGAAACGATGTATGGGAGCTAGTACCTCATCCAAAGAGTCAAAAGACCATCGGAACAAGATGGGTCTTCAGAAACAAGATGGATGAACAAGGAAACGTAGTCAGGAACAAGGCAAGGCTTGTAGCTCAGGGCTACAGTCAGCAAGAAGGTATTGACTATGGTGAGACCTTTGCCCCAGTGGCAAGGCTAGAGGCAATTAGAATTCTATGTGCATATGCATCTTACATGAACTTTAAATTATTCCAAATGGATGTCAAAAGTGCATTTCTTAATGGAGTTATAAACGAGGAAGTTTATGTTAATCAACCTCCAGGTTTTGAGGATCCAAAATTCCCTAACCATGTTTATAAACTCAAAAAGGCTCTGTACGGCCTCAAGCAAGCACCACGTGCTTGGTATGAGAGGCTGACCAGTTTCCTGCTGACTAGAAATTACGTCAGGGGTAAAGCTGATACAACCTTATTCATTAAGAAAAAGGGTAAAGATACCCTGTGGCCCAAATTTATGTTGATGATATAATATTTGGTGCAACTAACGAATCAATGTGCAAGGAGTTTAGCAAACAAATGCAGACTGAGTTTGAAATGTCCATGATGGGAGAACTCAACTTCTTCCTCGGTCTTCAAATTAAACAAGGAAAGAATGGCATCTTCATCAGTCAAGATAAATATGCCAAGGAGATATTAAAGAAATATGACTTGGAGAATTGCAAGCCAATATCCACTCCTATGGGCACTGACACTGTCCTCTGCGCTGACAAGAATGGTAAGTCAATAGACAGCAAATTATATCAAGGTATGATAGGCTCTCTACTTTACTTAACAGCCAGTAGCCGGACATTCAGTTTTCAGTATGCTACTGTGCTAGATATCAATCTAACCCTAAGGAATCTCATTACATTGCTGTAAAAAGAATCCTTAGATATTTGCAAAGCTCAGTGAACGCAGGTCTGTGGTATCCAAATACTCATGATTTTACACTCATCGGATACACTGACGCTGACTATGGACGAGATAAGATGGAACGAAAAAGCACCTCTAGAGGATGCCACTTCTTAGGAAGCTGTCTTGTATCCTGGTTCAGCAAAAAGCAGGCGTCAGTAGCCTTGTCTACCACTGAAGCTGAGTACATTGCTGCTGGTCATTGTGTTGCTCAAGTCCTGTGGATTAAGCAACAGCTTGAAGACTATGATGTTCAAATAAAGACAATTGAAGTCAAGTGTGACAACAAAAGTGCAATTGATCTTTCCAAGAACCCAATTCAACACAGCAGAATGAAGCATGTCAGCATCAGACATCACTTCATTAGAGACCATGTACTCAAGGGTGAGATCAAGCTGACCTTTGTCCCAACGGACGAACAGCTTGCGGATATCTTCACGAAGCCACTGGCCCGTGAGCAGTTCAGCATACTGAGAGAAGCAATTGGTATGTTTAATCCTCTTCAGTAAATTCCTGTGCTAAATGAATATGAATGCTGAGTGAATTACTATGCTGAATGATTGATTGTTTGCTGAATAACTCATCGAAACTGACTGAACATCAAATACTGAGTAACTTGCATACTGAGTAAATTAGTTTAAACTTAAACTTTAAAATCATTCGTAAATGCATTACTGACCACTCAGAATATCAAATGCTTGACATTCTAAATACTGAGTGTTAGATCCGTTAGCATAAATACAAAGCACGCGTATAGCCTTAGGATGACGTATTCGCCGTATGTGTCATAAATGCCAGGATCTTTATCGGTACATGATCCCAAGGCAAAACTGACACATGGATTTGATTAAATCCACACCGTTCATTTCGTCTATAAATTATGGGAATTTCCCCATCTTTTATTCTTTATGCTTAATCAATTCTAAAGGCAAAGAAATTACTTTGAACTTCTTCTCTCTCAAATTCCTCTAATTTTCCCATCTTCGAAGAATGACCAAGTTATCCTTCAACGTCTCCGGTGCCGACCACCAAAAGACTAACTCCGATCAACCTACTCAAAATCCCTCTACGTCGAGTAAGGGAAAAACTGGCCAGAACTCTGGTCAAGAAAAAACGGTGAAGGTCCGAACCTACTCCAAAGTATTTGAGAACGTATGCGAATGGAAGGTTGAACCCTCCAGATGGGTTTCGGAGCACTTCGTACAGAATGAACAGCCATTTGCCGAATGGATTTCCAAGAATGAATGGACTGGGCTGTTCTCAGTCAGGGATGAAACTTATCCTGACCTAGTGAGGGAATTCTACCACAACCTCAAGGTTGCGAGTGACTCCACCGACTACCTTTGCACTGAGGTAAAGGGCAAAACCATCTTCATCAACCCCCTCTACTTAGGAAATCTCCTCCAGCTGAAAATTGAGGGAGCAAGGCTGAGAAAATTGGGAGATCAGGACAAGACTAACTACGTCCACAGCTTCTGCAAACCTGAGGGCTACTCAGGAGAAGTCTCAGCTTCTTCAATGGGTCAGCACCAGAAAATGGCTCACTACCTGCTGAGTTATTTTATTTACCCGAAGATCAACTGCACTACATCAGCAACAAACTTTGAACAGTGCTTCATATGGCACATGCTGACGTACACCCCCATCAACATGCCGGTCTTCTTAGTTGCTGGGTTCCTACGCAGCACGGGTACGCTGAGGCTTGAGTCACTCATAACTAGGATTCTCATTGACCATAAGATTGACCTCGAAGGTGAAGAATCTTACCGAGGATCTGAGATAACAGCTGCCTCGCTGAGGGCACTCAAGTTTGGACAGCCCTTGAAGAAAGGTAAAGGTGCTGCTGCTGCTGCTGATGCTGATGCTGGCCAAGCTGAGGAATCTGCTGTGCCAAAGAAAGGGCGCAGGACTAAGGCCCCAGCTTCTCGCAAGAGAAAAAATACTGAGACTCCTTCTACAAATGTTGAGTCTCCAGCAAAGAAGCAGAAGTCAGCTAGCAAGACAGCTGAGAAAAGAACCAGGCAAGGTGAGCCTGGAACTGAGGAAGCTGCTGAGCTACCTCAGAAGAAGCACAAAACTTCTACTTTAAATCCTCTGGACACCATACCGACCAACTTTGTTGTACCTGGTGATTCTCACTTCACCCAGTGTCAAGGTACAGCTGCTGAGTCTGAGGAACCTGAGGTACAACTAGATGATCACTTCATCTCTCAAGTTGAGGAAGAACTTGATGGAGATAGTACTGAGGAAGAAGAAGAAGAAGAAGCCAGCGGTCAGGATGACGCTGAGGATTCTGAGGAAACTGCCAGCGAACATGAAGCTGAGGATGCTAACACTGGGTTAGCTGGTGGAGATGTGCATATCGACACTGAGTTGGCTGCATGAGTTGCGCAAGTACTTGACCAACACACTGTTGATCAAGTTGAAGAGCAAGCTGACCAGCTTAATACTGAGCAAAAGGAATCCTCTCCTACTCACTCAAAAGAACCTGCTCACATTGCCACTCCACCACGTAGAAGGCGAAAGTTGGTCAAGGCATATGAAAAGCCAGTCATTGAACTTCCTGTGCAACTTCCAACTCTTCCTGACATTGTCCTCTCTAAGACAACTAAGGACCCTTCTACAGTCCAACTTAAGTTTTTCAATCGCCAATCCACTTCCACTACATCGGCGCAATTAGAAAAACAAGCCTCTATTTCTTCTCAACAGGAACATGCCGACCCCAATGCCTCAGCAACATCAACCAGTCAAGTTGAACCGTCTACTGTCCATGCTGTGTCCTCAAGCATGGTGCTGACTCCCCATCCTTCTGCCGTCAGCACAGACAATATTCGGATTATGACTTCCATAACTCAACTCTCTGCCGATCAATCAACATTTCCTCCAACTCAAGTGCAGATTGAGCAAACTCATCCAGTCACTGACCAGGGTACTCCTTTTACTCCACTTCCTTCTAGTTATACTGATGTCCATCTGAATGCCACTGAGTCCGGCAAGAAGATCATCGACTCAGTGCAAGCTTTGATCCGAGATCTTCAACATTCAACTCCTCCTGCTGCTGGTTCTTCTATTCTCGAGACTACCCAGCTCTCTCAGGTCACTCAGCTTCTCAATGAAGTTAAGGGACTTAAAGATCTGCTGAATGTCATCTTATCTTTCCAAGCCCAGCAAGCTAAGCAGGATTCCATTGCCAAGTTGGCAGAAATACAGCTGACAATAGTTCAACATCTGAACTCTCTCCACCACCAAGTCCAGCAGTTGTCCGCTGTGAACACTGACTACGCCACTTCCTCTGAACTTAAAATGCTCTTTGCTCAGCTTTACACTGAGCAACTAAAGACCAACGAGCAAATGGTGTCCTACAGTCAGTGCTCAATAGAGAAAATCGGTGAGGCTATAAGGCTGCTTAATCTGAACAAGCAAGAGATGGATACTAACGCGTTGAAGCAAAATGAGTTGCTGTCTCTCGCACAACAATCTTTCAACCACATCCGTCATAACAATATCCAACGTCATCATTATGACTCAGCTCTCTTGAAGACTTTCCACCAAATCTTTGCTGGCCTCTCTGAAGCTCTTATCTGGCAAGCCAAAGCTCAAGCTTTCAGTGTAAATATGCTCAGTGTTGCTGATCTTCGAATTCCCGCTGAAGTATCAGCAGATGGAGTTGCCATTTTTGATGGCGTAAATGAGAGCGCTGAGAAGCTTAAGGAGCTTTCTCAAGAACTGACTAGAGCTGTGTTAACCGATGCATTCAAGCTCCCTGAAGTTGACAAAACGGGGGAGAAAGTGCAAGCAGCTAGAGCTCAGCATGAGCGACGTCAGTATGAGCGAAGTCAGTCTTCACAACATAAGAAAAAGAAATAGATAGGCTAGCTCAGTATACAGTTGTAATCTTTTGTTGCCTTATCTTTTTATGTGTTGCTGTGTAATGAATGACTTCCATCAATATATCATATCCTTATCTTCATCATATTCAAATCTTAAGTTGTGATATATACTTTTATAATACTGAGTTATTATGTATCTTCAATTAAATCAGCTATGTTTAATACTTGTAAATTTATTTGACTAAATCAAATGCTGATAACATGTTTGACATTCACCTATATGCTTATAAAACATTGTCGATTAAAGAACTCATTGAACAACAATTTACTCAGCGCACTCTAAATGACTAAACGTTCCACTTTATACTGAGTAAATAGAATATGTTGAAATAGCTGACCTATATATGAAAACTGACCTTAGACTTACTCATTTAAACCTTTAAATGTTTTATGTAAAACTAAGTCAGTAGCTCAACCCTTACGGGGGAGTTTGCTAAATTATACTAGGTCAACTATCATGGGGGAGCTCATACTGAGTTCCTTGCTGAATAGTTTTGCCAACATCAAAATGGGGGAGTTTGTTGAAACACCTTTCCACATAATTTTGATTTGACAAAATTGTTTAAGTATAATCCAAAATACATATTCTAAACACACTAAGTTTAAATGCTTTAATTTATTCTACTAATGTGTTTGTTCAATGTTGAGTTAAAAATGTTATAAGACATAAGGATTAGAAGGCCCAAGCCCAATACGGAAGCCAAGGCCCAAGTCAAACAACTCAGTACACTCGGCCCGCGTATGTCAAGACGTTGCTGTTTTGAAACAAAACGCAACTCAGCAAACGGAAGGATCTAGAAGACCTTCGGGAACAACTTCAAGATGAAGTTGCTGAGTAGTCTCGACAAAGCGTACAAGACAGCAGCTGGCAAAGGAAAACTTCCAGACAAAGTATTTCCTCTTTTGGCAAAGTTCAGACGACACAGTATGCTGTCCAGTTGACCTTACCATAAAAGGAGAGACCATCTGCTGAGCTGACCGAGGACAGAAGATACACGATTGTGATTGGCCGAGAGCTCTGAGCAAGATAGGATGACAACGACATATAGCCGTTTCCCTCCAACGGTTATTTCGAAATTCGAAATGACCGACGCCCAGACGTCTCTATAAATAGTGCCGTCACAAGCTTCACAAAACACAGAACTTGATCAAGCAGTTACGCTGACCAAATATCTACACAAGTTTTGCAAGCAAGAAGCAAAGCAAATCTTACACTACAAAGTCTCATATCTGTGTAAAAGTCTAGAGTGATTGTTAAATCGTCTAAAGTGTCTTAGCACATATTTGTATTAGGACAAAACACTTATCATTTCTAGAGATAAAAAGGAGAGGCTGAGTACTCGGTTTTAAGTACTCAGCGAGAGATTAGGATTGAGTAGAAGTATAGAGGAAGGTACTCTTGTCATACTCAATTGCTGATATTGTAAAAGGTTTGAGGCTCTACCTTTAAAGAGCTCAGTAGAGTATTTGAAATCTTGGAATGTGTTCTGGGGACAGGATGTAGGCTTAGAAGAAGCCGAACCTGGATAAATCTGCCGAGTGAAGTATTTCTTACCTTAACTCCTTATTTATATTGCTTGCTTTAAATAATCAAAACTGACCAAGTAAAGAGGTCAAATTGAGTTGTGCGCGTTGAACGTCTGAGCTCAGGAATAGACTCTAAGTGCTATCTCCTGACTCAAGCTAAGAAACTGACCTAGTCACTAGTTGACTAAGCCAGTATCTTGCTGTTTACTCAGCGTTGCTGTTGAAACTGATTTCTTAAGAAAAAGAAGTCTGCCCTAATAGCGAAAAAGTTTAAATAGTTCCTAACCCCTCTTAGAACTATACTTGCTACCTTATAAGGGACCAACAGCTATTAGCTAACAATTGAACCAGGGGCGGATGTAGGGGGGTCAAAGGGGGCATTTGCCCCCCCCCCTTCATCCCAATTAAAAAAAAATTTAAATCCAAAATTAAGGGTTAAAGTGCAAAAATACCCCTAATGTTTTGGGTATGGAGCAACTTTATCCCTAACGTCTAAAATGGTACAATTTTATCCCTAATGTTGGAAGCCAATAGCAATTTTACCTCTAACGTTGATAAATTGGGTCAATTTGAGAAATAATTCATCAAACTGTTCTCGGTCATGAATAATAGTGTCTGAAATTGATCCAATTTATCAACGTTAGAGGTAAAATTAGTGCAAAATTACAAAATTGATATGCAATTGGTGCAAAATAAAGAAAAAAATGACTGTATTTTATAATAGTGTCTGAAATTGTTCCAATTTATCAACGTTAGGAATAAAATTACTATTGGCTACAAACTTTAGAGGTAAAATTGCACAATTGTAGATGTTAGGGGTAAAATTGCACTTGACCCAAAACGTTAGGGATATTTGATGTAACAACCCGAGAATCCCGAAAATAGATGATTACGAATCGAAAATATTATAATTTACGTTTTTTATAAAAAAAAATCATGAAAATAATGTATGACAATTGAACGATTTTTTCTTTTTCATCACCAAAAATTGAACAATTTTGCATTTTTTTGTCATAAAAATTCGAACAATTTTACATTTTTTGTCTAAAATATTTTTAGGTAGAATTTTGCCTCTCGCTCCCTCAAATCCTGGATTCGCCACTTAACTGAACCAAACAGGTCCTAAGAGTATCTTTAAGATGCTCTAACAAAATAGTCACTTGTAGATGTTCTATGTAATATAAAAAAAAATTAAAAGGTAAAAGTATACACATGTGCATTCAACTTTGTCCATATTAACATTATAGTCAATAAAGTTCAAAACATAATATAAAAGTCACTGAACTTTACCTTTATTAACATAAAAACTACTCAATTCTATTTTTACTAACTACTTACGTAAGTAAACGGCATCAAAATGATTGTGACCGCCTCAAAATTGAAAAGTACAAAAATTAAAATCGATTAGAATCACATTTGCATACATTTTTTAAAATTACAAATCACAATTTTCAAAGTTTTCTCTTTCTGTACGATTACTTTCTCTCTTAATCAAACAATATCTAAATAACTTTAAAATTAAAAAGTTTAAAAATTAAAATTGCATATAATATCATTTCTATTAATTAAACAATGGATGATTACCCACTATTATTAGAATGGTTAAAATCGAGTGAGTTTATATTGATAAATCAAAAATTGAGTATTAGATTTTGAAATTAAGTGGTGAGAATTTTAGTAAGAGAAAAATTGAATGGGTATTTACCTAAAATTGAAATGAGCAATATTGTGAGTTGGCCATTTTATGCCCAAACCTGGCATTGTTTTATTTGCTATTTCTCAAACTAATTACTTAGCTGGGTCAAATTAATTTAGTTTAATGGACTAATTAAGGAACCAAATTGTCAATTAATTAGATTGGCTATAAGTTGAATTTAGTATCTCTATTTTAATTCTCTTTACACACTTACAATTGTTTTTCTATTCTACTATTTTTCTATTATTTAGTTTATACTTAGTATTAAGTTTTTTTTTAAACAAATGGAAGCATATATTATTATTATTGTAAGATCGAAATACCAAGTAAGTATTTGAACATTTATAGAAACGGATTTAGAATCTCAAATTGTAGGTGTAGCCATATATAAAGTAACACTCGTTCTAGAATGCGCTATTTTATTGACTGGCCTTTTAACAAAAGAAATAAAAATCACATGACGATCAACAAGTAACCTATGATAGAAGTTAATGCTTGCATCAAATTTTGATAAATCCTGCCTATTAGATCGAACTGTCAGAACAATTTCTTCCACGTCCATCTCAACAATGATATTCGACCACCCACTGTCAGTAATAAATAGCAACGCTTGGTGAAGGCTCAAACCATCCTCGGAAGAAAAATACCTTTTTGAATGCATAAGAACAAAGAAAGAATCCAACAGCGTCGTGACAAACGCCCCCCCAGCCCGATAGAGTTAGCTCCTGATATACATGCAACATCAATGTTTAGTTTTAGGCCGCCACATGTAGCCGCTACCCATCTTTCCACCCACCGGACACCACCATTCACCAAAGTCAAGGTTGTTGCTATCTGAAATTGTTGAAAAAGTCCTTACATAGATGCGCATCGGGCATTGCCTGAACAAATTTTTTCTCATAATAGCTCGAGTTTCGTTGACAAGAAATCTCCCATAATCCCATACACAGTAAATGGAACTCTTGAAGATTTTAAAAAGATAAGAAGCATTCGAACCAATTAAGAAAGAAATATGCCCTTAGGACCTGATGATCAATCCCCAACAAAGGCTAGAACCTAGTCGAATAAACACGGTCCATAAATATATGGACTGACTGATTTGAATTTAGATAGACTAAACAGTTCAATGACTTGAAACTGAAATACATATTTGAGTTATAGTCTTGTTGCTGAAATTTTTGTGCATAAATCTGCAATTGCTCGATCATGCTCTGATACCATTTGAGCTAACTCTAATTTGGAGGTGACCTTAGGCTTGCAAGAGGTACATTGAACAATACTTGGGTCTGCTGTTAAAATTCACCGAATATCGCTGCCCCCATTTCTTGGAAAGGCGGTCGTGACTTGGCCCTCCATTGGGAAACTTATCAGTTTCCTACGAACAAGAAAAACCTCATGCTTCCTCATTTTCATATGAGATGAGACAAGTTAATGAAGAGATTTGACCCGATGCAGTGAGCAACATAAGCAAGTCGTGAAGTTTTGCGAGTCCTAAGTCAGATTTCCAAATTTGGACTTCTGTGTTTTCCTTTATTGCTTAATTCGGTAATCTGAAAAAAAAATATATATATTATTTTTTTATAAGAGCCTCGTTTGAGCCCATGGATTTTGTTATTTTTGTTTTCTTAATTCTTTTCAATTGTTTTTGGGTTACAAATGTGGGAAATAAAGTAGAAAAATTACAGCTTGAAAACGTAATTTAAACGAGCAAATTGTAAAAATAAAGCAATATATACGGCAACATTAATCGCGATAATTGTGTGAAAATTTATAAATATTAACAATAATCGCGATAATTGTGCAAAAAATGTCACAATAATGGGGTTTCGAGTGTTTCAGTTAGTGAGTTGAAGTTTGAAGCAAATGAAGAAGATGACAATGGCAGATTACGAGATGAGTAAAATTAATCTAAATCAATGATTAGGAATCGTGTATTAGGTTGAAACTAAAAGGTTTGAATGACCGGATAGAAATTATATAGAACGGAATTGGAGAAAAAATTATCGGGGTATATGAATTTAACTCAACTTTTGAGCTGAATTGGAGAATTGGGATTTGAAGAGTATGAACTTAAACCTAAAATTGAAGGTTGTCATTGTTGAGGAAGGAATAACGAAAGTACTCGTCTCCTCCTTTAAACTGGAATTGCTTTCATATTCTTTTTATTGTTGGTCTCACACTACGTGTAGGGTTAGTGACATGGCATGTGAAATCTATTTTTAGGATCATAAGGTTTTATATGCTTCCCACACAACGTGTGGGAAGAACTATATAACGTGTGAATTCTGTTTTCCACATACCAAAAATTTGATGTCTCATCTCCATCTTTTATTTAATTACTTATTTGTGCCTAAATACTTCGAAAAATATATTTTTAATGAACGAAAAAAACAACGAAATATTTACAAGTTAATTAAGGATGTAAATGTGGTGGGATTCCCCGTCCCCGATGGGGACGGAGAATCACCGATAAGAATCCCCATGGGACGAGATGGGATTTGTCCCCCGTAAAGGGGATGGAGTAGGGATGGGGAATGATATCCCCGCCCCATGGGGATCCCCGGCCCCGCTCGGTTAATCCCCGATGGAGAATCCCTGAGGGATCCCTAATTATTCCCCATAATAATTAAATTTATACTTTAAATATTATAACTTTCAATTAAATTAAAATGGACTTATCTTTCAAAAAAAAAAAAGGGATAAACAAAATATTAGCGAGGGACTAAATGGAGTATGTTTCCTATCTACCTTTATTCCTCCTAACCTAAAGAAATAACATTTTACTGCCAATGCCATAAAAACAATTTTATTTTTAGAATGATTATTGACTTTTGGTATTTCTTAAAAGTTTTAGTATATATTGATTTTTTTAAACATAAATGGCGATTCCCCGTGGGGAACGGGAGATGGGGAATATGGAAAATGTTCTTTTGAACATCTTTAAATGGGGATGAGGACATATATATCCCTGTTTAACTCGCGGGGATGGGGATGGGGAATCCCCAACTAGCCGTGCGACGGGGATGTGAAATGCATTCCCCGTCTCGTTTACATCCCTAAAGTTAATTAATCTATTTTAGAAAAGCTAACAACTACAAAGATGTGAAACGAAAAGTAGAAAATATGAACAAAATGGAAACGCAAACGTAATAATTTATTATTATTATCTTGAAAATTGCAATATTTTTCATTTTATATTTTTTTTGCTGGCCAAAATGCCAACTTATTTTGGCCACGAATGCTCTTATGGGCTATGTTGTAAGTACAAAATCATGTTATAGCCTCATACAATAAGATGCTAAGTAACATTTCTTCGAGAAGGATACATGTTTCTATGTTACAGACCTTACTTTCATGATTTTCTTTCCAAATACCAAAATGTAATTGTAAACTAGAATCTAAATAAATAGATAAGGTTAAGAAGTAAAAACTTCGTGAATTATCCAGATAGTAGGAAAGATGAAATAGATTGAGGATGAACAAAATTATGGATTGCAAATTTAATCTTCCTTTTGAGCTAACAAACTCCGTAGTGATCATAGGTTCTAGGAAAACATGAGTTGTTGAAAGCATCATTAGATGTATTTCTGGCGTGGATTCTTGTTGGATCTCTTGATCTTGACTGCCCCCCCAAACATAATCGTATAAGTTTTCTTCATCCAGATAGAATTGCGAATTACAGTTGCAGAAAATATCTTCATCCCCTTCTTGAGTATATAAGCTTCATCTTCTTCGATATCAAAATTTTCATAAAATCTTTTGATTTAACAACTTTACAGGAGTGAAAGATTCTTCTAGAATAAATGATTGTCAAACCTTTTCCTATTGGATGCCCCTGAGTTGGAGATCCCATCATCTTAACTGGATTCTAAATCATAGCTCAATGAAACATCTTCCTCACCTTCTTGAATTTTTACAGGTGCTTCATGGATGCCCCCCGAGTTAGAAGTTTCTGGTAGGTCGTCATCCTAATAGCTGAAATCGAAATTGAGGTCATGAGATATATCTTCCTCCTCTTCTTGGACTTGTACAACTGCTTTCTCATTCATCTCAAGACTCCTTAGAAACTCCATTGAATTCAAGGGATTCAGGTCTGTGGGAAACATTTCTAGAGTGGATTCTTGCTGGGCAGATTGTATAAAAGTTGGGTAGATTATGTAAAATGATTTAGGGTCAGAAGAATGGACTGAAAAATGGGTTTTTAGACACGCAATCAAGTAAAATGAAAGGCTAACATAAAATTTAAAATGCCAGTAAGAAATGTTTATAAGAAGTTGAGAGCAAGAACAGAATTTAAAGGCTCGAAAACTTTAAAACGAAATTAGTGGACACAATGTGTAAAAGCTAGGCAGATTGTGTAAAAGAATTTGAGGTGCAAAGATTAGCTCATAAACTGAGTTTCCGGATACTGAATCAGGCAAAACGAAAGGCTCAATTGAACTTCAGGAAGTCATGAACGAATATTTATAAAAGATTGAGAGAAAACCCGGACTTTAAATAATCTGAAATGGGAAAGGAAAAATATTGGGCAGAAACTACATATTAGATAGAAAATGATTTCAATGAGCTTTGATTTATGGAATTAATAACTTTTGTACTCGGAATTTGACAATTGAACGTAAGAAAATTAAAAATGGGTTGCTAAAGGATTGACTTGAAGTTAAAATGAACTCGAAAAGAGAAATTAAATCTAGGAATTATAAAGAACAATGCTAGAAATCTAAGAGGAATGTGACATTATGTACATATTTTTTGGGATTGTTGGTTGGTTGTTCTTTTAAAATGAAGGCTTTGAGTTTATTTATAGTTTTTTGGAAAAATTACAAAACTGGGTCAAATGGGAGGCCCATTTATATATTTAACCCATTTACTCAACCTACTACATATCTAGACTGATTTTGTGTGACTTTCCCATAATACCCTCAATATTTATGCGCAACTCGCCCCATCCCGTCTGACTTCGCATATTCGACCATATGCGAAGCCTGCGAAGCTAATGTTTGGATTTACTTAATGAATTTAGTTCGCATATGCGAAGCCTGCGAAGCTGAAGTTTGTTTTGCTTGATGAATTTAGTTCGCATATGCGAATGCTTGATATGATTTGAAGCTAATTCGCGAAGTGGTACATAACAAAAAATGGCAAACAACAACGGATTCGAACATTAAAATCATAACATTATCAAAATTTACAACAAGATTGCCACAATAACAACATTAAAATCATAACATTATCAAAATTTACAACAACATTGCCACAATGAACTCTACTAACTAATCACTTCAAAGTGAACCTAACTAATCCGGTACCAATCTTGAAACGGATGAGTAATCTTGGTGTGCACCATGTGACACATCTATCCCAAAAGGTCTGGACTTCCATTTCTCAGGTCTGGACTTCCAGACCTTTTGGGATGGACGTGTCCCACGGTGCACACCAAGATTACTCATCCGATTTAAAATTGGTACAGGATTAAGTTAGGTTCACTTTGAAGATTGGCACCATGGGATGGAAGTGTCCCATGGTGCACCCCAAGATTGACACAACCTCTCCTAACCAACCACTTTAGGAGTGAATGTGTCAATCTTGGGGAAGTTCTGTTGGTCCCTAGTAATTAGTTCCAAGGGGGGGTTAGGAACTAATATAACTTTTTCGCGTTTAATTAAGCTGACTAGAAGTTATTTTGAGTGTTTATTAACTCAGCTTATGGTCAGCTTGGTGAGATATGTTTCAAGACAGCTTTAGTCAGATGTTGACTAAAGTTGTTTTCTTATGAGTTGAGAATTGACACTCTTGGAGGTCAGCTTCTAACTCAACACCACTTATTTACTCAAGGTCAGCTTAGGCAATTTATATGCTGAGTAAATATAGCAAACAACACATGCAATATAAGAGAGAGTTCAGAGATTACTCAGTATCACTTATCCTGGTTCGGCCTCTCTGCCTACGTCCAGTCCCTAGAGTGCTCCGGGCTTTTTGAATCCAATACTGAGCTCTTTAACGGTAGAGCACAAACCGATTACAAGGCAGTTGAATATGCAAGAGTACCTTCCTCTATTCGTCTACTCAACTCCTACTAAGTGCTACAACCCATCACCTAGATTTCTCGACCACTGAATGCTTACAACCAAACACTCAGCTTAACACTCTCAATATTCCTATTGATTGCAAACTTGTTCTTCTTTAACTAAAGAACACTTTAGACGATTACACAATAATCAATCTAGCATTTACACAGAGAATAAATAATTTGGTGTAAGATCCTTTTTGTAATTGAGTGCTTTCAAGATCTTCTCTCTTTTATTTTTCTTTTGATGCTTCGGTGATAATCCAAGGTTCTTCATTGTCCTTTTATAGAAGGAAATTGCAGATTTGGATTGTTTGAATTGTTGTTACCGTTAACACCAAAACGGCTCTTTTAGGGGACATATTCTGGTCAGCTTCAGTCTGTTCCGCCATTCCCTTCCTCTGATTTCTCCAGGCGTCAGGTTTGTCTTCTTGCGTCTGGCTTGTCTTTTTGTGCCAGTTGTCTTTTACCAATAATCCAATGACCCATGTCTCTCGAAATTAGTCTTCTGTGTATCTTCGAGGTTCCAATTATTGGTGCAGAAGATTGGCAGACTTTGTCCTTTAGTGAACGGATCCTTCATGCTGTCCTGACTGTCACTCAGCTTCATTCGTTATCTTCGGATGTTTAACTTCTATACTGAGTTCCTTTGTGGTCAGCTCCGTTCTGTTATACGCTTCTGAAGGAGTCTTCTAATTTAGTCAGCTTCGCTCTGGCAACTTTTTTAGAAGAGATCTTCTGATACTGAGTTCTACTCCACTCAGCTTTCATTCTGTGATGATGAGTTCCGTTTCACTCAGCTTCACTTGTGCTAACTTCTGTCCTGTTTTGCTTTATATATATTTTGCACTCAATATTGAACAAACATATTAGTACAATCAAAGCATTTAAATTTAATTGCCTCTTAATCATGGATGATTTTGTCAAATCAAAATCTTGTGGAAAGGTGTTTCAACAAACTCCCCCATTTTGATGTTGGAAAAATACATAATTACGGAACTCAGTTATAAGTTGCCCCATGATTGATTCCCCTGTAAGGGTTGCACATATTGTCTTAACTTAATTCTAAACCTTCCAAGATCTAATGGAATTTAAACTTAAGACATTTGTGTATACTGACTTAGTTTTAGATTTGAGCTTTTTGGTTTTAAGTTAATTTTTCAAGAGTATTAGAAGTATGTTGTCTCTCAGTTTATTGCATAAGTGTTTTGGTGTTAATGCATACTGAGTGTGTTTAACTTTTTGATTTGTTTGTTCAAATTTTATTAGTCATGTCAGGAAGAAAACTAATACTTATCATATATTGACCTTTTAAAACACATACATTCAAAGACAGAATATAAAGCTAAGTCCTAGATATTGACTAAGCTAGTTCTACTTCTTTTTCTTCAAGTTGACCTGAGCTTGATGATCAGGTTGATATACTCCCTTCCCTTTATCTTTGCTCCCAGACGCACCAACTGCAGGCTGAGTTCCATCTTGACTGTTCTCCCCCGTTTTGCCATCATCGGGTTTATAGAGAAAAGTATCGTTTCGAGCAGCTGTGGAGAGGACATTCGAATACCTCTGAATTTTCTTAGTGCTTTCCCTCAAGCCATCAATGATGGGGACACTGTCATCTTGGACATGCCGAGGAACTCGGAGAGAACTGCTCATCATGCTGAGTAGGCATTCATGGGACTTGCTAATCCAAGTGATTGAGCTGGCGAGCTGAGCAAATGATTGGTGGTACATCTTCAGTATTACCGAGTCATAAAACATGCGTTGAGCATTGTTGATCCTCATAGCCTTCAGAATGGCCTTAGAAAAACTTAAGAGTTCATTGTTTGGTATTGGGTCAACATCCATCTGGACTTTGTTGACATTGAGGAGACTCACGGCTTCACTTAATTAGTCGATGGTGCACTGAGAAGTAGAAGATACCAGTTCACGGGTATTGGTCAGCTCAGCATTCAGCTTGGTAAAGCAGTCATGCAACTCAGCAGAGGTAGCATACTCAGGATTGGAAGTGGCGCTGGATTTGGTCAGTTCCGCAGTCAACTGAGCAAAATATCTTCGTAGTTCAGTTGATGTTGCATACCCTGGATTGACTTCTGTCACTTTTTGAATTTGGCCTTCAAGTGAATTCATATGGGTTGCCATTGTCAGCATCAGTTCAGTCAGTTTGGCTATCTGGCCTTGATTTGGTTGCTGAGTTTGAACCGTAGTGATAATACTGACCAGATCCTTGAGTCCTCGGAGTTCATTTAGAAGCTGAGTAATACCTGACAGTTGGGAGGACTCAACTTGAGTAGATTGGGTTGCATCAGCTTGAGGAGGGTTTAAATCTTGAAGCAAGGACTGAGTAGAAGCAATGACGCGGCATCCTGACTCAGTAGCATTCAAGTATGCGAAGTGAGCAGCATTAGATTCAGAGGCTGGTATTGAGCTTGATGGTGGAAGAGTTGGGGTTTTGCCAGATTGAGTACCCTGAGTGGTAACTGGACTTTGATGTAAATTGACTTCAGGAGCTGAGTCATCATTATGTTGAGTTGGAGGTGGAGTCATGTTGACCGACTCAGTTTGTGTAGGTGATTGTGAAGCAGGAGTTTTTCCAACTTGAGCAACTTGGATTGGATCTGCAGGGTTTTTGGCTTGTTCCTCATCCTGAGTAACAGAGGCTTGCTTTTGTACTGGAACCGCTGGGGGTGAGTCAGGCTCAACAATATTGGAGAAATACTAGAACTGGATTTGGGAGAGGTCAGTCTCAGTATCTTCCGGAGAGAAGTCATCCATCAGATCAATTTGCTTTTGAGCCTTCTTTTTTAGTCTCCGTCGTGTCGGAGCTTTTGGTGGTGAGGGACCAGCTTGAATATCGTCGCTGGACTTAGTAGCAACTGTCTCCTCGTCTACAAGTTTCTCAACATGCCCCTCAACAGTAACATTCACGTCTTCTTCAATTCTCTACTCAGCATCATCTTGAGGATGCTCAATATTAGTGGGTTCTTCCTGCTCAGTATGAGCTTCTTGGTGCTCAACATGTTGCTCAGTTTCTTCCTCAACTTCCTTTTCTTGGTCAGTTCCATGACCTTCAGATTGAGCCCAATCTAGTGGGTCAGCTTCAACTATCTTTAAGGAGTTACCCTTCTTCCTCTTCATTAAAGGAGATTCTGGAGTTTCTTCTTCCTCATCCTCAGGCCCTTCTTGCCTTTTTCTCTTCTCTACTAACTCAGCTTGCTCCTTAGCCTTGTCAGCTTTAGCTTTTTCTTGAGATACGAGTCTCACCTTTTTGGGGACAGCATGAATGTCTTTAGAGCAAGTTTCAAGAGCCTTCCTCTTCTTCTTCTTCTTCTCTGGCTGAGCTATCTTAGGGGACTCAGCTTGAGGTTCTACTTCTTTTTCAGGCTCATTTTCAAGCTCAACTTCTAGTTGCTCAGCTTCTTCATTCTCCTCAGCTTTTGCAACTTCTTCATACCCTTTCAGAGGTTGATTGAACAACAGGCCTTCCAGCAGCACTGCTGTGATTTCACTCCCTATGGTATTTGTTTCATTCACCGTCTCTATCTGCTTGTCCTCAATATTTTTGTGATGAGAGAGCCCAAGCGGAGTTTCTTACCACCTCATTGAAGAGCTCCAACTAGGAAGACGGGAAGATTGAGCGGAGTGTAGGTCAGCATGTGCCAGATGAAGCACTGCTCGAAGTTAGAGGCGGATGAAGCTGAGTTGAGTTTAGGGAAGATAAAGTTGGTCAGCATGTAATGGACCATCTTCTGTTCTTTTCCCATACAGGTGCTGGGTATTTCACCCTTATGATCCTTGGGTTTACAGAACCCCTTGATCTTCTCAGTCGTGTCTTTTGGCACTTTCTCCTTTGTCGTTCTAAACTCAATTCCTTTGTCTGGTAGATCTAGTAAGGTGGCTAGATAGACAGGAGTTACGATGATTTTCTGACCTTTAACTGAGGTCTCCAAATAATCAGAGTCATCTTCATCAACATGTAGATTTGAATAGAATTCTCGTACTAACCTAGGATAGGTTGTTCCTGAGAGAGAGAAGAGACCGGTCCACTTGTTCTTCTCGATCTAGTCACGGAATGGTTTCTCAGAGGTGACAAATCCTTGAGAGAACCATCTGCATTTTAGAACCTCTAGATTGTTGACCTTTTTGTGCACCTTGATCATCTTTCTTTGTATTTGCGTCAAAGGACCCGCAGGGTCAGCCTGAGTGGGTTTGCTTGAGATTTGAGTGGTGAGTTTAGGGGTTTCGTTCTTCCCGGAGGCCATTGTTACAAATGAAGGTTTTGAGGTTTTAGGAAGAGAGAAGGGTTTGATTACAGAAGTTTGTAAGCGTAAAGAGTAGAGAGTGGGGATCCTTCCACTTTTTATATTAAATTTTTGGCGGCCCTATTCAATTAACTAGCCGTTTTGCCTAGGAACGTTCAACCGACAAGGATTCTGTCATTTATGACATCTTCGGCGCATGGGATTTGTCATAAGTGTGCGTCTTTCCAAGGTGCCAGTATTTACACATGTGGGCATTTATTCTACGCAAATGGGTTTCTATTTGGTTTTGTTAGAATTCGAAGCATTAACGATATTGAGTGCCTAACTTTTGTGAGCCTAGTTTTTCTATCTCTAAATAACTCAACATACGTTAATCACTCAGCATGTATATCTACTCAGCATAGGGTGATTACTCAATATGTTTACCTACTCAGCATAGAATATTTACTCAACACTTATGTTTACTCAGTATAATCACTCAATGTATATGTCAATTCAGTATGAGATTATTTTTCTACTTTTAAGCTTAGTGAGGAGTAGATATTTATCATTAATTTACTTAGCATGGCATTTGCACAATCATTCAAATTTTTACTCAACATGGCAATCACTCAACATTCAATTATACAGATTTAGTTTAGAGTGGATTTGACATACCAATGGCTTCCCTTAGTACATTGAATTGTTCTCGTCCCAAGGGCTTTGTGAAGATATCTGCAAGCTGATCATTTGTTGGCACATATGTCAGCTTGATCTCATCTTTTAGTACATGGTCTCTGATGAAGTGATGTCTTATGCTAACATGCTTCATCCTGCTGTGTTGGACTGGATTCTTAGATAGATCAATGGCACTTTTGTTATCACATTTGATCTCTATTGTCTTCGTTTTGACTCCATAATCCTCAAGCTGTTGCTTTATCCATAGGACTTGTGCAACACAGCTTCCAGCAGCCACGTACTCAGCTTCAGTTGTAGATAGGGCTACGGATGATTGCTTCTTACTGAACCAAGATACTAGATAGCTTTCGAGAAAATGACA
This sequence comes from Euphorbia lathyris, assembly GCF_963576675.1. Lineage (NCBI taxonomy): Eukaryota > Viridiplantae > Streptophyta > Magnoliopsida > Malpighiales > Euphorbiaceae > Euphorbia > Euphorbia lathyris. Next base: position 2,622,313 of record NC_088914.1, read on the forward strand.
TCCTCCCGAAGTACTCTTCCATTCTAGCTTATCTTGTCCATAGTCAGCATCTGTGTATCCAATGAGTGTGAAGTCATTTGAAGTTGGATACCATAGACCTGCATCAACTGAGCTCTGCAAATATCTAAAAAAATTTTTTGCGGCAGTTAGATGAGATTCCCTGGGGTCAGCTTGATATCTAGCACAATAACATACTGAGTACTGAATATCGGGTCTACTAGCTGTGAGATAGAGTAAGGAACCTATCATACCTCGATAGAGTTTACTATCAACTGACTTACTCTTCTCGTCCTTGCATAGGACAGTATCAGTACCCATGGGGGTAGATATTGGTTTGCAATCTACCATGTTGAATTTCTTTAACATTTCTTTGGTGTACTTAGGCTGACTTATAAAGATGCCATTCTTACCTTGCTTGATTTGAAGTCCAAGGAAGAAGTTGAGTTCACCCATCATGGACATTTCGAACTCAGTTTGCATCTGTTGACTAAATTCTTTGCACAAAGATTCGTCAGTAGCACCAAATATTATATCATCTACATATATCTGTGCAAGTAGGGTATGCTTACCCTTTTTCTTAATAAACAAGGTTGTGTCAGCTTTTCCCCTGACATAGTTCCTGGTCAGCAGGAAATTGGTCAACCTCTCATACCAAGCTCTTGGAGCTTGCTTTAGGCCGTACAAGGCCTTTTTGAGTTTATAAACGTGGTTTTGGAAACTTTGGATCTTCAAACCCAGGAGGTTGATTAACATATACCTCTTCGTTTATAAAGCCATTAAGAAATGCACTTTTTACATCCATTTGGTATAGTTTAAAATTCATGTAACTAGCATAGGCACACAATATACGTATAACTTCTAGCCTAGCAACAGGAGCAAATGTTTCTCCATAGTCTATACCCTCTTGCTGACTATAGCCTTTGCTACAAGTCGAGCTTTGTTTCTAATCACATTTCCATGCTCATCTAGCTTATTTCTAAAGACCCACTTAGTTCCTATGGGCTTTTGGTTCCTAGGTTTAGGTACTAAATCTCATACCTCATTTCTGGTGAATTGGTCAAGCACCTCTTGCATAGCATTGATCCAATACTCATCTTGCTCAGCATCAGCAAAGTTCTTTGGCTCATGTATTGAGACGAATGCAACATTGCTGAGGTATTTTCTGAGTTGATCTCTGGTCATTAACTTGTTGTTGGCGGCATCAAGAATGGCTTGTTCTGTATGTCCTCTTGGGATCTTTATTTCCTTGGGCAATGCTGAGTTGTTTGGAAGAGGTGTTTCTACAATCTCTACAGGAATAGATTGGTCAGCAAATGATATTTCAATTTCTTGCTTACCTTGGGTCAGCTCCTGTATAGATGACACATAGGCTTTTGGTTGATCAGCGGAAGCTGAGCTTGGTTCATCTTCTTCAAGCTGAGCTGACTTACCTGTAGGGTCAGCTTCATCAAACTCAACATGTACAGACTCTTCTACAACCTGAGTTCTCTTATTAAATACTCTATATACTTTACTGTTTGTTGAGTACCCTAGAAAGATCGCCTCGTCAGCTTTAGCATCAAATTTAGCAAGGTTGTCTTTTGTATTGAGTATAAAGAATTTACACCCAAAGGCACGAAAGTATCCGATATTGGGCTTTCGTCCTTTCCAAAGCTCATATGGGGTTTTCTTAAGTATAGGTCTAACTAGAGCCCTATTCAATATGTAACATGCTGTGTGAACAGCTTCACCCCAGAAGTACTTTGGAAGCCTATTTTCACTCAACATTGTTCTAGCTATTTCGACAATAGTTCTATTTTTCCTTTCAACAACCCCATTTTGTTGAGGTGTTCTAGGAGCGGAGAAATTGTGGTCAATACCATTATTTTCACAAAATTCATCAAACTGTTGGTTTTTGAATTCTCCACCATTGTTGCTTCTAATGTGAGCTACTCTTAGGTCTTTGTCATTTTCTAGCTTTTTAATCAATGTGGTAAACATCTCAAAGGTTTCATCCTTACTGCCTAGCAAGATGATCCAAGTGTATCAAGAGAAATCATCTACAATGACCAAGGAAAATTTCTTACCTCCCAAGCTGAGTGGCTGGATAGGTCCGAAAAGATCCAAGTGTAGCAATTTCAATGGTCTCTTGGTTGAGACAATATTTTTGCTATGAAATGATTTTTTAGTTTGTTTGCCTTGCTGACAAGCTTTACATAATTGATCTTTTTCAAATTTTAATTTGGGAAGTCCCTTAACTAATTGCTTTCTAGCTAGTTTGGCAAGAAGGTCCATGCTGACATGTCCAAGTCTTCTATGCCATAGCCAGGAGTTATCCTCTTTAGACACTAAGCATATGTTTTTAGAAAAATGTTTTTCCAAATTCAACATGTATACATTTTCTACACGAGGGGCAGTTAAAATCAATTCATTTGTATTTCCCTCGAGAATTTGACACTTAGTATCATCAAATACAACCTTTCTGCCACTCTTGCAAAGATGAGCTACACTCAGCAGATTGTATTTGAGACCTTTAACTAAGGAGACAGACTCAATGGTTGGGTTACCTCCGATAGTACCTGAGCCGACTATCTTACCCTTCTTATTGTCTCCAAAGCTTACACTTCCACCTCGTTTAAGCTCTAGTGTGATGAACTGGGTTTCATCACCTGTCATGTGCCTTGAGCATGTGCTGTCTATATACCAAAGTTTTGACTTCTCTACGCATGTCAAGCTGACCTGCATTTCAAACTATTCATTTTTAGGTACCCAATTCTTTTTGGGTCCTTTCTTGTTAGTATAGACAGGTGCAAAATCATATTTTAACTTGTGACGGCATACTTTTATGGTGTGGCCTGGCTTGCCACAGAAGTCACAAAATGGTACCTTTTGAGGGTTGAACTGAGTATGGTCAGCATTATTGTGTTGGGCATGCCAACATACTTTTGTGGTATGCCCTTTTCTTCCGCAGAAGTCACATTGGACAATTCGCTTGTTATGCCAACACACATTCTTTGTGTGTCCCCTTTTTCCACAACACTCACATTGAGTGAATTGCTTATACTGACTAGTACTTGCGGACTCATCATGGGGTTTATTTCTATTTGAGCCTTTCAATTGACTCTGTAACATTGTGACATCCTTTCTAAGTTTCTTTGACTCAGATTGAACCTCCATAACAAACTTATGTATGATTTGCATATTAGTATGCAAGTTAGAGTTGTCCTGGAGAAGATATCGGAGGTCACTCAGTTTAACCTCTTCAATCTCATCACAGTGCCTACTGAGTGCCTTAATCTTTTTGTTACACTTCTTAGTTAGTGTATATAAGTTGCTCAGGGCATTTACCATTTTGTTTCTAAGCAAAAGTAAGGATGTTACCTCATTGTTGTGATCCTCCTGGTTAGTTTTATCAGAAAGGTCAGCTTGCTCAGATTGGGATTGGTCAGCTCCATCATCTTCCATAAAGCATATGTTGGCTGTTTCATTTTACTCAGCTTCAGATGAGGTTGACTCATCACTGTCACTCCATGTGGCTACCATAGCCTTCTTACTTCCCTTCTTCTCTTTCTTGAGGTTGGGACAGCTTGACTTGATGTGCCCAGTTTGATGACACTCAAAACATGTGACGGACTTCGAACTGTCCTTCTTGTACTTGTCACTTGACTCAGCTTTGTACTTATCATTCTTCTAAATGACCTTTTGCCATTTCTATCATTTCTCCTGAACAACTTCTTCATCTTTCTGGTGAACATGGCCATCTCTTCATCATCAGTTGACTCAGCTTCAGTCGACTCAGCTTTCATGACAAGTGACTTTTGTTCCTTGTCTTCTGACTTTTCTTTCTCTTTAGCTTCAAAGTTTTTCATAGAGATTTCATGGGTCAGCAGAGATCCGATCAGCTCGTCATATTTATAGGTAGTCAAGTCTTGAGCTTCTTCTACAGCTGTTTTCTTTGCTTGCCAGCTCTTAGGCAGACTTCTCATGATTTTCTTCACATGTTCTTCTGCAGTGAAGTTCTTTCCCAGCCTTTTGAGCTCGTTTATGATGTTTGTGAACCTTGCGTTCATTCCTGAGATGTCTTCATTTTCATTCATCTCGAACAGCTCATAGAGTCTCATATGTTGATTGACTTTGGACTTCTTAACTTTGCTTGTGCCTTCATAGGTTACTTCCAGCTTCTTCCAAATCTCCTGTGCTGACTCACAACCTGAAATCTTATTGTATTCTGCAGCATCTAACGCACAGTGAAACATATTTATAGCCGAAGCATTATTTTGTAATTTTCGGAGGTCATCCTCTGTCCACTCAGCCTCACTTTTAACAATTTTCTCATTGTCAACAGTTTTGTATGGCACATGTGGACCTTGAACAATTGCAAGCCATGCACTCATGTTTGTGGCTTGAATAAAGTTCTTCATCCTATTCTTCCAGAATGTGTAATTTGACCCAAAGAATAGGGGAGGTCTAGAGATTGATAATCCCTCAGGGAGTATCTGTGTTGTTTGGTTCCCGGGAAGGAAACGAGTGCTATTCTCACCCATTTTTAGGGATCAGCTCAAGATTGTTAGATCTTTGAGTAGCGAGCTTAGGCTCTGATACCACTTGTTGGTCCCTAGTGTTAAGCCCAAAATATACCTAAAATATCCTATATAAATACGTTAAATTTACATTAAAATCGTGTTAATTATATTCATTTGGAATACTTTTACGTCTTTATTTACTTCTTTGATGCAAGGTACTTAATTATTTGGTTAAATCCAAATAGGAGCGAAAACGAAGCTAAAATGGAGCTAAAATGGAGGAAAAACCTTAAAAACGTACCGAGAATGCATATCAGCCTGAAGAACGCTTGAGGAGGACGAAAAGCAGTCGAGAGACGGGGAAACATCTCTGATTCAGGGAACGGTATGCGCTTGTAGTAATAAAAGATATCGAATGGTCAAGCAGAAATTTCCGCAACTAGGTTTTTAGGAGAATGTTGACGAAACTGTTTTCTCAAGTATCCATTTGAGTTCTATATTTGAAAATTTTGAGAATCTCAGTCGCGACTTACGGAGGTCAGCTCGGGAGAAAAATGAAGTTTTTAACTCGCCCTTATACCCCCTGTCGCGACTGAGATTTTCAGAATCTCAGTCGCGACAGCGAACCCTTCTGCACACAAAACACATTTTAAATCGAAAAAACGCGTCTGTTCGCTCGGATAAAAGAAACCCTTCACCAGCAGACACGACCCATCATTTACAACCCTTCAACAACTATAAATAAGTGATCCATTTCAGAATTGAGGAGGTAGGAAAAGTTAGAGAAATTAGAGAAGAAAGTTATTATGTTGAGTTTCTGACTCGGAAATGAGTCAGAAAGTTAGATTTCATTTCTGTGTAAACAATCGTGCTGTACACGAATTGTTATTAGATTAGTTATAAAAACAGTATTAGTTTAGTTTTCATTCTGATAGTGGACGAGATCAGTCTCTATTCCGAAGATCCAGCGAGAAGGATTGACGGCTGAAGCGTATGAGGTTTGACGAAGCTACGGAGTTTGAGAGAAAGATTGACGACCCGGATCTCAAAGTTTTCGTTAAAATGCTATCCAAGTTTCTACTTCTCTGTTAACTTGTGAAAATTCACATTTCATTAATGATATACTTATTTATTCAATACATTCTTACTGTTGTTATTTTGATATTGTTCTGACAAAATGATTTTCAAAATGATAAACTGGTGTTTTTATTAAAACGTTCTATTCCATCTTGTTCATATAAAAACTTTGTTGAACACTTGACAGATTTAGTTTTTATGGATGACATGATCGCTGATCGCGGCTTATCAGACATAAAATACTAGTTTTATTAAGGTAGGAATCACCTCAAGATCAGGGGGATTTCTACGGTTCAAAGCCATTTAATTGAATAAATCACTATATTGTTACGTGTCCATAATCTTACAAAGTTAAAGTTGCTTTCTTTGCTTTATGAAAATAAGTTTTATACCTTCTATTTATTCCAATTATGGAAGTATCTGTCTTGTAATCAAAATCCCAAGACAGAATTGTTCTCTAAACTCGATATAATACTTCTATCTAATCCTAATTTACCAAAACCAATTCCATCAACTAAACGTATTTCTTTTATTAAACCTAAACACGAGATTAAAACCGAATTAAATAAAGTTTTAGTTAAAAAGCGTTCCCTGTGGGTTCGATATCTTTTATTACTACAAGCGTATACCGTGCACTTGCGGAAATCGCTCAACAAGTTTTTGGCGCCATTACCGGGGAACGCCAAAATATTTGACAAAATTTTAAATTTTTCGTGTTTTATTTCGAATCTAGGTTTAAACATACTTATTTTAACTTTTATAATTTAATAGTTTTCATATACTAATTTATTTTTTTTTCAAATCCTGTTTTGTATGTAGTTTCGGTTCCTGCAAGATTTCAGGTTCATGCGCAGTTCTCGAAGTTCAGGCATTGTACCAGACCCTATAGACCCAGAAATTGAGAAAACCATTAGGAAGAACAAGAAAAATAAGAAAAACAAAAATAAGACCCCAGTAAAAACATATACCGAGCCAGAAACAATGGCAGACCCACCAACACTTGTGGAATACGCTAGGCCAGGTGTGGCCGGTGTGACCAATGGTATCGTTAGACCCAGAATCACCGCAAATCAATTTGAAATTAAGCCAACTTTGCTTAATATGTTGCAAAATAATGTAACATTTTACGGGTTACCTAACGAAAATCCTAACACCCATTTAACAAATTTCCTTGAAATTTGTGACACTTTTAAAATCCCAGATGTGACTACAGAAGCAATCAAACTTCGCCTCTTTCCTTTCACTTTGAAGGATAGAGCCAAAGAATGGTTAACTTCTATGCCAGCCGCAACTTTTGCCACTTGGGAACAATTAGCCCAAGCATTTTTATCTAAATATTTTCCTTTAGCAAAAACCGCAAGAGTCATAAAGGAGTTAACATCTTTTTCTCAAAACGATAATGAGACTCTTTATGAAACTTGGGAACGTTTTAAATAACTTCAACGTTTATGCCCACACCACCAATTACCCGCTGAACTTTTAATGCAAACATTTTACAATGGACTGAATCCTACAACTAGGGGTTCATTAGATGCTATGTCGGGAGGGCTATTTATGAAGAAAACATCAGCCCAAGCGAGAGAACTTTTGGAGGAAATGGCAGTCAACAGCAGTATGTGGCCCGCGGAACGTGGACATATGCCGGTGGCAAAACCATCATCCTCAACCACATCATCAGTTAAAGGTATAGTTGAACTTGATCCAGTCGCGATGCTACAAGCCCAATTTTCTGCTTTATCGCACAAAATTGACAAATTTATGGCACCACGCGATACAAATTTATCGAACAAGTAAATTTTGTCCAAGGGAAAAACCAAACTAATAATCCTTATTCTAATACTTATAATGCTGGATGGAGGAATCATCCTAACTTTAACTGGAAAGATAACAGTAACAATAATACCAGTGCTAATCAAAATCGTACCACTAATTATCAAAATCAGTCAAGAGATACGATTATCACTTTATCTTCTAAAATCGACAAGTTTATAGATGCTATTAGTGGAAAAATAAGTAATCACGATGATGGTTTTAAACGGATCGAAAATAAATTCGATCAGCTTATTAAAAACCACTCATCTAGCATCCATAATTTGGAGGTTCAAATTGGTCAACTTGCTAAATCAATTCCATCCCGAAAAGAGGGAAGTCTTCCCAGCCATATGGAAGAAAATCCGAAAGAGCAGGTGAAGGCTATTACTCTTCGTTCAGGAAAAAATTATCAAGGGCCTGAAATGCCCAAAGATGCAACATTACCAGGAACTGATTTACCAAAGTCCAAAGAAGATATCTTAAACACAAATAATTCACCATCTGACGCAGGTACCAAAACTTTTGTACCCAAACCACCTTTTCCACACAAAGTTCAAAATAAGGACTATGATAAACAACTTCTAACGTTTTTGGATAAACTTAAAAATTTGCATATCAATTTGACATTTATGGATGCAATCACACAAATTCCTAACTATGGTAAGTTTTTAAAGGATTTGATTTCGAAGAAAATCAGTTGGGAAGGAATTTCATCCATTTCGTTAACTGAAGACTGTAGTTCGATAGTATCAAGTAATTTGCCGACTAAACTCAAGGATCCCGAATATTTTACTATTCCGTGTAAGTTGGGAGATATTGAATTCCCAAGTTGTCTTTGTGATTTAGGAGCAAGTATAAACTTAATGCCATTGTCTATTTTTAACAAGTTAGGTTTAGAAGAAGATATCAAACGTACCAATATGGTTTTGCAATTAGCGGATCAAACCACTAAAAGGCCGTATGGTATAATTGAAGATGTTTTAGTCAAAGTCGATAAATTTATTTTTCCTACCGATTTTGTTATATTAGACTTTGCATATGATGTAAATTGCCCTTTAATTTTCGGTAGACCGTTTATGAACACGGGACGCGCTCTAGTAGATGTGTCGGAAGGGAAGGTAGTTTTAAGGATAGGAGAAGATAAGGTCGAGTTTAACATGAACAAAGCAATGAAATACCCTATGGAGGAATTCGCTTGTATGAAACTTGATTTAGTCGAGGAATGTGTCAATCATGTAATTCAAAGTGAAGAGACAATTGAACCTATAATAGATGAGGAATTAGACGATAAGGACCCAGAGCCTTTGATTCGAGAAGATGGACCAGTTCCGCCTTCAATTGTAACACCCCCTAAATTAGAACTTAAAGAGTTACCCAGTCATTTGAGGTACGCTTTCTTAGGCGAAGGCGATTCTCTACCTATAATTATTTCTAACAAATTAACAAGCGATCAAGAAGAAAAATTGAAAGAAGTTGTTAGAAATAGGATAGGAAGTATGGGATGGCAAATTTCAGACTTAAAAGGAATTAATCCTAGTATAGTAATGCATAGAATTCACTTAGAAGAGGATAAGCCACCTAAAGCGGATAGGCAAAGACGCTTAAACCCGAACATGAAAGAAGTAGTAAAAAATGAGATTACTAAACTTTTAGACAATGGAATCATTTATCCAATCTCGGATAGTGAATGGGTTAGTCCAATCCATTGTGTACCTAAAAAGGGAGGCATAACTGTTGTAAGAAATGATGAAGGTGAACTGATACCTACACGAACCACCACCGGTTGCAGGGTTTGTATAGACTATAGGAACTTAAATAAAGCTACCAGGAAAGATCATTTTCCTCTACCTTTCATTGATCAAATGATCGAAAGGATAGCCAGGCATGCATTTTATTGTTTTCTAGATGGTTACTCCGGATTTTTTCAAATTTACATTTACCCGGATGACCAAGATAAAACAACCTTCACATGTCCTTACGGAACATTTGCATATAGGAGAATGCCTTTTGGTCTATGTAATGGACCCGCAACTTTTCAACGATGTATGACAGCAATATTTAATGACTTCATTGAAGACATAATGGAAGTTTTCATGGATGATTTTTCAGTTTATGGAGATTCTTTCAATGCATGTTTACAGAACTTAGATAAAGTATTGTCTAGATGTGAGGAAACGAATTTAGTTTTAAACTGGGAAAAATGTCATTTCATGGTAGACGAAGGAATTGTTTTAGGTCATAAGATTTCTGAAAAAGGTTTAGAAGTGGACAGAGCAAAGACTTCAGTTATAGAAATATTACCCCCACCAACCACTATTAAGGGAGTAAGATCATTTTTAGGTCCTGCAGGTTTTTACAGACGGTTTATAAAGAACTTTTCTGTAATTTCCAAACCACTTACTAATTTGCTTATGAAGGATTCAACTTTTGATTTTAATAAAGATTGTTTACAAGCTTTCAATACCTTGAAAACGGCTTTAGTCAGTACACCTATAATATCGAAACCCGATTGGAATCTACCTTTCGAAATTATGTGTGATGCAAGTGACTTAGCTGTAGGGGAAGGATAAGAAACTTCATGTTATATATTATGCGAGTCACACTTTATCTTGTGCACAACTAAATTACACCACAACTGAAAAAGAAATGTTAGCAGTAGTTTTTGCATGTGATAAATTCCGATCTTATTTGTTAGGATCTAAGGTCATCATTTATACTGATCATGCAGCTTTACGATATTTATTTGCTAAGAAAGATGCAAAACCACGTCTTATTAGATGGGTTTTACTATTGCAAGAAATTGACATTGAGATTAAAGTCAAAAAGGGAGTTGAAAACCTGGTCGCCGATCATCTATCAAGACTTGAGGATGAAAACGGTCCCATCGGTGAAACATCAGGCATTCGAGATGATTTCCCCGATGAACATCTCATGCAAGTACAAAGTGTCATAGCTCCATGGTATGCGGATATAGCCAATTACTTAGCTGCACATGTTGTGCCAGATGGATTGACTTCTCAGCAAAAGAAGAAATTCTTTTCAGAAGTTAAGAAATATTTTTGGGAAGATCCATTCTTGTTCAAAACATGCGGCGATGGAATACTTAGGAGATGTGTTAGTGAGTTTGAACATGACTCTATAATGTTAGAATGTCATGCTAGCGCTTACAGAGGTCATAATAGCGTAAGCAAAACAGCAGCTAGAATACTTGAATGCGGATTCTTTTGGCCTACTCTGTTTAAAGATGTCCGTTCATTTATTATCCGCTGTGATAAATGTCAAAGAACAGGGAATATAGGAAGGAAAGATGAAATGCCTCTTACGAACATATTGGAAGTTGAAATCTTCGACGTATGGGGAATTGATTTCATGGGTCCTTTTCCTCATTCTTTTGGCAAAAATTATATATTAGTAGCCGTAGATTATGTTTCAAAGTGGGTTGAAGCAATTGCAACCCCGACAAATGATTCTAAAGTAGTTGTTAAGTTTTTAAATTCAATATTCTGTCGATTTGGAGTTCCTAGAGTTATGGTAAGCGACAGTGGTACTTATTTCGTAAATAGAGCTTTTGAGTCACTTATGAAAAAATACGGAGTACACCATCGTATCTCTACACCGTACCATCCTCAAACGAATGGTCAAGCAGAAATTTCAAATAGAGAACTCAAATGGATACTTGAGAAAACAGTTTCGTCTTCTAGAAGAGACTGGGCACATAAACTTAACGATTCTTTATGGGCATACCGTACTGCATTTAAAACACCTATCGGGATGACACCTTATAGATTAGTCTATGGTAAAGCTTGTCATTTGCCGGTTGAATTAGAACATAAAGCATATTGGGCTATAAAAACCCTTAATTATGATTTGCAAAGCGCAGGGAAAAAGTGTTTGTTTGACTTAAACGAGTTGGATGAATTACGCTATTTGTCTTACGAAAATGCAAGAATTTATAAGGAGAAAATTAAAAAGTGGCATGATGCCAAAATCAAAATTAAAAACTTTAATGTTGGGGATATGGTCTTACTTTTTAATTCGAGATTAAAGTTATTCCAGGTAAGCTAAAATCTAGATGGGCTCGACCATTTTTGGTTGTTCAAACATTTGATTACGGAACATTAGAGCTAGAAAAGTCTAATGGCGACCGATTTAAGGTCAATGGAAATCGTTGCAAGATTTATTTTGACGGAACACCTATTCAAGCAATTGAATCCGTGGATAAATTTTATAAAAATTAATTTCTTTAGTTTTCATGTTTTTAATTTATAGCTTTTCTTATTTTATGTTCATAATTATTATTCTTTTTCTTTTTAATTTATTCTTTTTCTTTATAATTTATTTATTTTTCTTTTTAATTTATTTACTTTTATTTTTAATTTATTTTTTATTTTTATTATACTAATGAGTTTTTTTCACATTAAAATTTTAATTTAGTCATGTTTTGAAATTTTCATTAAGTGTTAAGTGTTATTGAAAAATTATATGCAGAAATCTCAGTTGAGATTTTCTATGTTCCAGGATTTGGAAATCTCAGTTGAGATTCCGAAAATCTCAGTTGAGATTTTCTGTCTTTTTACATTTGAAATAACTGTAAGGGATTACAGTCTTCTTTCTTTACAATTTTCTGTCAGTTGAATCGAAGAGGTATCACTTTGACACATATTTCTTTCTAACAGACACAACCTTTCACTTATAGGTCTTATATATTCCTGTAGGATCGGACTTCTTTCATTTCATTTCATCTTTCTGAATTTCTTTCTCAAATTCTCAAATCCTACAAACTTCATTTTCTTTTCTCTCACAGACCTGACTAAGTCTTTGAAAAACGTTCAAAAACACACTTCTTCTCAAAAAGGGAAAGTTGATATCTTCGATCGATATGGTGCATGGTTTCCCATTTATAACCATGACGAGGGGAAACGCTTTCTGCAATTCAGATATGCTCAATTCTTTGGCATGATGTATCTGGACGAGTTTCTGAACGAAGAACTCGGGATAAGCGAAGACATTGATCGCTATCTGACTAATTTGAGTTGGTCCAAATTTGTTCATATGAAATTTCCTATTATTGGAAATTGGGTTTTGGAATTTTTCTCCACCGTTAGGTTCGTCAACAAGAGACGTGTTCGTCTCAGTTTTCGTTGTGAGGGGGAGGTATTCACTTTTGGATATCCAGAACTTCACAATTGGTTTGGATTTCCACCCCGAGACACAACTCAGCACCATCCTGGAAGGGATGTGACTTCTAGAGATATATAGAGGATGCTAACAGGATTTTGGCGATTCAATCCACGTCTTGCCTTCAACAAATCCATTAATTCTAATTCCATGCTATATCTGCATAAGTTCCTTTGTCATAGCCTTTTTGGTCGAGTCAGTAGCAATGTTGTGAAAGATACTGATCTTTATGTGTTGGGCGACATTTTCCAAGGCAACTCAGTGAACTCCTCGAAGATTCTAATGGAGGGGTTAGTTGCTGCTTCCCGTTCGAAGAAACGGAAGATTGGGTTCGCCAACATCATTTATGGAATCATATTAGGAGCCAAGGGAACCATTTCTGTTCCTTGGACTGATACAGAACCATTCCCGATTTTAGACTACGAGTTCTTGGAGAACGAGGGACTTGTCAAACGAGTTTTCCGTTCTGGTCCAACATTCCTTTCTGCACCAGAGAGGCAAGTCTTCATTCAAATGAAGATTAACAGGGCCAATGCACGTCGTCTGTCATCTACTTAGGGATATATTTTTTTCGTTTCTGTCTGTTGTTTTTAATATATATATATATGAGTGTTTGTTTGTAATTTATGTTTCTATAATATTTCTATATAAATGTATATTATGGTATTGTTTAAAAATGATAAATAAAAGTGCATTGATTCCTTAGTTTATTTCTTTTATTTAAGGAACAACCTTTGGTTTTCCTTTAATTTAATGTTTCAGTTTTGTTTATCTCAGTTTCAGGGATTAATGTTCACATTAATGGCACTTAATTTTAAGAGGAATTGGTTTAGAAGTGTTAAAATCATCAAAAACAGTCCCAATTTTACCCAGATTTTTCAAAATCTCAGTTGAGATTTCGAATTCTCAGTTGAGACAGCGGAGGAAAACTTTTTAAGCAAAATTTCACCCCTCTCCCTACTTGCTGTCGCGACTGAGATTTTGAAAATCTCAGTCGCGACTTGCGACCTGCAGGTGCGGGATTGGGCGAAATTTCACCCTCTTTTCCTATTCCTACTCTATTTACTACCTATTCAACTATCCTAATCAATACCTATTACTTACACCTATTTATATCACCTATTTTTACACCAATCAATCATCTTTTCTCTTCCCAATACCAAGATTCACTCATCTTCCCCATAAATATTTACCCTATTCATCTTCTTCTTCCCCAATTCACCACCATTATCTTTTACTCTTACCTTCATCCTTTCATATTTTCTTCATATCATTCACCAATTTCACTAAAAAAATATGCCTAGACAAAAGACCATTGCAAACAAAGCCAAAGCCACCGAGATCACTCGATTACTGGTTCAATATGGAGCACCGTTCGATATTACGACGGAAACCGAAGGACGCAAATATCGCCGATTTTCTAATGTCCTAATAGAGTTCGTCGACATGCTTTTTCTTGACTCCGACACGGTAAATACTCTTTCTTTTACCGAGCATATTGATGAATTTCTTATCGTTCTTGGTTGGAAACGATTTTCTAGTATGCGTTTTCCTAGTCTTAAAACGATTTACTCTAACCTATGACAAGAAGAAAGGAGTTATCTCTTTTCAGAGTGATGGAGTTCGTTATGATGTTGGGTATGCGGCCATGAACCGTTGGTTTGGTTTTCCTACTCGAAATTTTTATTCAAAACCAAAGCCTTTTGATTCACACATGGTTTGGAATTCTTTAACCGGTTTAGATGTTTTTAGTCCAAAGAATACATCTAGTAAGCTACTTAAGGATGATTGTATCTTCTTCTTTCACAAGTTTTTATCATTTTCCTTATTTGGTCGGGTTGAAAGTTCAAAAGTGCAAGTTCGTGATTTGGTTGTGTTTGATGCTATTTTTAAGGGTTTGACAATTGATAGTATTGAGATGATATTTACTAATTTAGTTCGAGCTTCCAAGTCCCGCAATAAGCAAGTGCCTATGGGTAATTTAATTACCGGCATTGTTTTGGGCGCTCGAGGTGAATTAGCGGATTATCAAAATATGCCTCATGGTGGTTTACCTTCCTTGGATCTCACGGCACTTCAAAGGGCCAATTTATTGAAGAAATTGGGACCGCCCGCCTTTATCTCTTATGCGGATCGCACAAGACGTGTTTTTGCTACCATGAGTAGTGAAGCCTCGGGTTCTCAAGGTTTAGGTGCCCAAGATGATGATGAGGAGGATGAAGAGGAATTTGATGAAGATGAAGAGGAGGAGGAGAATGTTGATGTTAATGCCACCGAGCAAGCGAATGTGGAACCAAATGAAGAAGAATAAGTTGGATGGCAACGTGTTTTGACACAAATGAACGAGCATAACCGTCACATGAATTTACGGTTAGATGAAGTCGTTCCCAACAATGCCGAAATGAGTTCAAGGATCACTACGTTGAGTCGTGAGCACAAATCTACTCGTCGCCGGTTGCTCTCTTTCTTCCGACGCCAAGGAGTTGAGACTACGCCTTCTCCACCACCTTCACCTTGATAGGTTTTATCCTTTCTCTCTTTAACTCATTTTCGTTATTTTTATGTCTTATTCAATTTGGTACAATATTTAAAATTATGTTTGGTACAATTTTCTTTATTATTATGTTTGAATGTTATGGTATTCTATTTTTCAATTCTAATTCGTATGATTTAATTTCGTACTATTTTTCGTGTTTTATCGCTTTTTGCACCAATGAGGACATGGTCCAAATTAAGTGTGGGAGGAGACATTTCATATTCATTTTATTTTTAAGTACGAATGAATGCCACGAATGAGAATGAATGCTATTTATTTAAGTATAAATGCATGTTGTTATTCAATTTTCAGTAAAGTATAATATGCAACATTTTTCAAAAACAAATGCAACGTTTTTGCTTATAAAGTGCAACACTTTTCAAAAATAATAGAAATTTTTCATAAACAGATATTTTTGTTAAGTATATATTTTATATGTTTTCAAACAATTTAATTTTCAAAATAATGTTAAAGCATATTTTAAGGTTATCATTATTGATAGAAATAATATTTCTATACGGGCTATATTTTTACAAATATTTTTAAAAAAACGTCTCGAGTGAATGTATATAAGTAAAATTTCTTTAGTTTTAAATCTCTATTTTATATCATGAATTCATGATAAATATAAATCTTATTTTCAATTTTCAATTAGGTTTATAGGCATAAATCGAACTAACAAATTTAGCTTTTTAGCTCGATATTATTTTTCGTCTTACATTAAAAACCAATTGAAGTTTTTAAGGAAACTTTAGCCATAATACATGTTGAATTTCAAGTCAATATAGGATGAATGTGCTATTTTTCTTTCCCAATTTTATTTTCATATTAATTAAATCAAGTAGTCGTATTCTTAACTTTTGGCCACGATTGAGACCAACCTTATCACAATCGAGGTATGAAAGGGAAGAACATTAAGTACCGTTTACTTTTGGCCACGATTGCGACCACCCTGATCACGGTCGAGGTATGAAAGGAACGTTAGAAATTAAAGCAAAATTAAACGTGTTTAAAGTTTTAAGTAACGATTGCGTCCACCCATGGCATGGTCGGTACCTCTTAAACGAACACGAAAGCAAATTAATGCGTATAAAGTTACGATCGAGACCACCCTTATCTTGGGCGTAACTAAGCAAATATATTAAACCTAAATCCTTAATAAATCCATATTTGTAATAGTTTAGGTTTGGGAAAGGAAATTTTGTGCTTGGAAATGCCTTGAGACGAAAGATTCGGAAACATGCGTGCTTACACCGTCTTCAATATAAAAATTGAGATACAAGACGAGTGATATATCTCTTTTCTACTAGCTAGTTTGATACTTTGCGTATAAATTTACCATGAAAGTTTATCTTTCGGTTTAACTAATTTCAAGAAGGAATATATGGATATATGTTCTATTTATAAAGAGATTGATTAAAGAATAAATTCAGTGAAATTTTGCTCGAGACTAGCAAAAGCTTAAGTGTGGGAGTTTGTTAAGCCCAAAATATACCTAAAATATCCTATATAAATACGTTAAATTTACATTAAAATTGTGTTAATTATATTCATTTGGAATACTTTTACGTCTTTATTTACTTCTTTGATGCAAGGTACTTAATTATTTGGTTAAATCCAAATAGGAGCGAAAACGAAGCTAAAACGGAGCTAAAATGGAGGAAAAACCTTAAAAACGTACCGAGAATGCATATCAGCCAAAAGAACGCTCGAGGAGGACGAAAGACAGTCGAGAGATGGGGAAACATCTCTCTATCGCGACTGAGATTTTGAGAATCTCAGTCGCGACTTACGGAGGTCAGCTCGGGAGAAAAACGAATTTTTTAACTCGCCCCTATACCCCCTGTCGCGACTGAGATTTTCAGAATCTCAGTCGCGACAGCGAACCCTTCTGCACACAAAACACATGTTTAAATCGGAAAAACGCGTCTGTTCGTTCGGATAAAAGCAACCCTTCACCAGCAGACACGACCCATCATTTACAACCCTTCAACAACTATAAATAAGTGATCCATTTCAGAATTGAGGAGGTTGGAAAAGTTAGAGAAATTAGAGAAGAAAGTTATTATGTTGAGTTTCTGATTCGAAAATGAGTCAGAAAGTTAGATTTCATTTCTGTGTAAACAATCGTGCTGTACACGAATTGTTATTAGATTAGTTATAAAAACAGTATTAGTTTAGTTTTCATTCTGATAGTGGACGAGATCAGTCTCTATTCCGAAGATCCAACGAGAAGGATTGACGGCTGAAGCGTCTGAGGTTTGACGAACCTACGGAGTTTGAGAGAAAGATTGACGACCCGGATCTCAAAGTTTTCGTTACAATGCTATCCAAGTTTCTACTTCTCTGTAAACTTGTGAAAATTCACATTTCATTAATGATATACTTATTTATTCAATACATTCTTACTGTTGTTATTTTGATATTGTTCTGACAAAATGATTTTCAAAATGATAAACTGGTGTTTTTATTAAAACGTTCTATTCCATCTTGTTCATATAAAAACTTTGTTGAACACTTGACAGATTTAGTTTTTATGGATGACATGATCGCTGATCGCGGCTTATCAGACATAAAATACTAGTTTGATTAAGGTAGGAATCACCTCAAGATCAGGGGGATTTCTACGGTTCAAAGCCGTTTAATTGAATAAATCACTATATTGTTACATGTCCATAATCTTACAAAGTTAAAGTTGCTTTCTTTGCTTTATGAAAATAAGTTTTATACCTTCTATTTATTCCAATTACGGAAGTATCTGTCTTGTAATCAAAATCCCAAGACAGAATTGTTCTCTAAACTCGATATAATACTTCTATCTAATCCTAATTTACCAAAACCAATTCCATCAACTAAACGTATTTCTTTTATTAAACCTAAACACGAGATTAAAACCGAATTAAATAAAGTTTTAGTTAAAAAGCGTTCCCTGTGGGTTCGATATCTTTTATTACTACAAGCGTATACCGTGCACTTGTGGAAATCGCTCAACAAGTTTTTGGCGCCATTGCCGGGGAACGCCAAAATTTTTGACAAAATTTTAAATTTTTCGTGTTTTATTTCGAATCTAGGTTTAAACATACTTATTTTAACTTTTATAATTTAATAGTTTTCATATACAAATTTTTTTTTTTTCAAATTCTGTTTTGTAGGTAGTTTCGGTTCCTGCAAGATTTCAGATTCATGCGCAGTTCTCGAAGTTCAGGCATTGTACCAGACCCTATAGACCCAGAAATTGAGAAAACCATTAGGAAGAACAAGAAAAATAAGAAAAACAAAAATAAGACCCCAGTAAAAACATATACCGAGCCAGAAACAATGGCAGACCCACCAACACTTATGGAATACGCTAGGCCAGGTGTGGCCGGTGTGACCAATAGTATCGTTAGACCCAGAATCACCGCAAATCAATTTGAAATTAAGCCAGCTTTGCTTAATATGTTGCAAAATAATGTAACATTTTACGGGTTACCTAACGAAAATCCTAACACCCATTTAACAAATTTCCTTGAAATTTGTGACACTTTTAAAATCCCAGATGTGACTGCAGAAGCAATCAAACTTCGCCTCTTTCCTTTCACTTTGAAGGATAGAGCCAAAGAATGGTTAACTTCTATGCCAGCCGCAACTTTTGCCACTTGGGAACAATTAGCCCAAGCATTTTTATCTAAATATTTTCCTTTAGCAAAAACCGCAAGAGTCATAAAGGAGTTAACATCTTTTTCTCAAAACGATAATGAGACTCTTTATGAAACTTGGGAACGTTTTAAAGAACTTCAACGTTTATGCCCACACCACCAATTACCCGCTGAATTTTTAATGCAAACATTTTACAATGGACTGAATCCTACAACTAGGGGTTCATTAGATGCTATGTCGGGAGGGCTATTTATGAAGAAAACATCAGCCCAAGCGAGAGAACTTTTGGAGGAAATGGCAGTCAACAGCAGTATGTGGCCCGCGGAACGTGGACATATGCCGGTGGCAAAACCATCATCCTCAACCACATCATCAGTTAAAGGTATAGTTGAACTTGATCCAGTCGCGATGCTACAAGCCCAATTTTCTGCTTTATCGCACAAAATTGACAAATTTATGGCACCACGCGATACAAATTTATCGAACAAGTAAATTTTGTCCAAGGGAAAAACCAAACTAATAATCCTTATTCTAATACTTATAATGCTGGATGGAGGAATCATCCTAACTTTAACTGGAAAGATAACAGTAACAATAATACCAGTGCTAATCAAAATCGTACCACTAATTATCAAAATCAGTCAAGAGATACGATTATCACTTTATCTTCTAAAATCGACAAGTTTATAGATGCTATTAGTGGAAAAATAAGTAATCACGACGATGGTTTTAAACGGATCGAAAATAAATTCGATCAGCTTATTAAAAACCACTCATCTAGCATCCATAATTTGGAGGTTCAAATTGGTCAACTTGCTAAATCAATTCCATCCCGAAAAGAGGGAAGTCTTCCCAGCCATACGGAAGAAAATCCGAAAGAGCAGATGAAGGCTAATACTTTTCGTTCAGGAAAAAATTATCAAGGGCCTGAAATGCCCAAATATGCAACATTACCAGGAACTGATTTACCAAAGTCCAAAGAAGATATCTTAAACACAAATAATTCACCATCTGACGCAGGTACCAAAACTTTTGTACCCAAACCACCTTTTCCACACAAAGTTCGAAATAAGGACTATGATAAACAACTTCTAACGTTTTTGGATAAACTTAAAAATTTGCATATCAATTTGACATTTATGGATGCAATCACACATATTCCTAACTATGGTAAGTTTTTAAAGGATTTGATTTCGAAGAAAATCAGTTGGGAAGGAATTTCATCCATTTCGTTAACTGAAGACTGTAGTTCGATAGTATCAAGTAATTTGCCGACTAAACTCAAGGATCCCGGATGTTTTACTATTCCGTGTAAGTTGGGAGATATTGAATTCCCAAGTTGTCTTTGTGATTTAGGAGCAAGTATAAACTTAATGCCATTGTCTATTTTTAACAAGTTAGGTTTAGAAGAAGATATCAAACGTACCAATATGGTTTTGCAATTAGGTTTATGAACACGGTACGCACTCTAGTAGATGTGTCGGAAGGGAAGTTAGTTTTAAGGATAGGAGAAGATAAGGTCGAGTTTAACATGAACAAAGCAATGAAATACCCTATGGAGGAATTCGCTTGTATGAAACTTGATTTAGTCGAGGAATGTGTCAATCATGTAATTCAAAGTGAAGAGACAATTGAACCTATAATAGATGAGGAATTAGATGATAAGGACCCAAAGCCTTTGATTCGAGAAGATGGACCAGTTCCGCCTTCAATTGTAACACCCCCTAAATTAGAACTTAAAGAGTTACCCAGTCATTTGAGGTACGCTTTCTTAGGCAAAGGCGATTCTCTACCTATAATTATTTCTAACAAATTAACAAGCGATCAAGAAGAAAAATTGAAAGAAGTTGTTAGAAATAGGATAGGAAGTATGGGATGGCAAATTTCAGACTTAAAAGGAATTAATCCTAGTATAGTAATGCATAGAATTCACTTAGAAGAGGATAAGCCACCTAAAGCGGATAGGCAAAGACGCTTAAACCCGAACATGAAAGAAGTAGTAAAAAATGAGATTACTAAACTTTTAGACAATGGAATCATTTATCCGATCTCGGATAGTGAATGGGTTAGTCCAATCCATTGTGTACCTAAAAAGGGAGGCATAACTGTTGTAAGAAATGATGAAGGTGAACTGATACCTACACGAACCACCACCGGTTGGAGGGTTTGTATAGACTATAGGAACTTAAATAAAGCTACCAGGAAAGATCATTTTCCTCTACCTTTCATTGATCAAATGATCGAAAGGATAGCCGGGCATGCATTTTATTGTTTTCTAGACGGTTACTCCAGATTTTTTCAAATTTACATTTACCCGGATGACCAAGATAAAACAACCTTCACATGTCCTTACGGAACCTTTGCATATAGGAGAATGCCTTTTGGTCTATGTAATGCACCCGCAACTTTTCAACGATGTATGACAGCAATATTTAATGACTTCATTGAAGACATAATGGATGTTTTCATGGATGATTTTTTAGTTTATGGAGATTCTTTCAATGCATGTTTACAGAACTTAGATAAAGTATTGTCTAGATGTGAGGAAACGAATTTAGTTTTAAACTGGAAAAAATGTCATTTCATGGTAGACGAAGGAATTGTTTTAGGTCATAAGATTTCTGAAAAAGGTTTAGAAGTAGACAGAGCAAAGACTTCAGTTATAGAAAAATTACCCCCACCAACCACTATTAAGGGAGTAAGATCATTTTTAGGTCATGCAGGTTTTTACAAACGGTTTATAAAGAACTTTTCTGTAATTTCCAAACCACTTACTAATTTGCTTATGAAGGATTCAACTTTTGATTTTAATAAAGATTGTTTACAAGCTTTCAATACCTTGAAAACGGCTTTAGTCAGTACACCTATAATATCGAAACCCGATTGGAATCTACCTTTCGAAATTATGTGTGATGCAAGTGACTTAGCTGTAGGATGTTTATTAGGTCAAAGGAAGGATAAGAAACTTCATGTTATATATTATGCGAGTCACACTTTGTCCGGTGCACAACTAAATTACACCACAACTGAAAAAGAAATGTTAGCAGTAGTTTTTGCATGTGATAAATTCCGATCTTATTTGTTAGGATCTAAGGTCATCATTTATACTGATCATGCAGCTTTACGATATTTATTTGATAAGAAAGATGCAAAACCACGTCTTATTAGATGGGTTTTACTATTGCAAGAATTTGACATTGAGATTAAAGTCAAAAAGGGAGTTGAAAACCTGGTCGCCGATCATCTATCAAGACTTGAGGATGAAAACGGTCCCATCGGTGAAACATCAGGCATTCGAGATGATTTCCCCGATGAACATCTCATGCAAGTACAAAGTGTCATAGCTCCATGGTATGCGGATATAGCCAATTACTTAGCTGCACATGTTGTGCCAGATGGATTGACTTCTCAGCAAAAGAAGAAATTCTTTTCAGAAGTTAAGAAATATTTTTGGGAAGATCCATTCTTGTTCAAAACATGCGGCGATGTAATACTTAGGAGATGTGTTAGTGAGTTTGAACATGACTCTATAATGTTAGAATGTCATGCTAGCGCTTACGGAGGTCATAGTAGCGCAAGCAAAACAGCAGCTAGAATACTTGAATGCGGATTCTTTTGGCCTACTCTGTTTAAAGATGTCCGTTCATTTATTATTCGCTGTGATAAATGTCAAAGAACAGGGAATATAGGAAGGAAAGATGAGATGCCTCTTACGAACATATTGGAAGTTGAAATCTTCGACGTATGGGGAATTGATTTCATGGGTCCTTTTCCTCCTTCTTTTGGCAAAAATTATATATTAGTAGCCGTAGATTATGTTTCAAAGTGGGTTGAAGCAATTGCAACCCCGACAAATGATTCTAAAGTAGTTGTTAAGTTTTTAGATTCAATATTCTGTCGATTTGGAGTTCCTAGAGTTATGGTAAGCGACAGTGGTACTCATTTCGTAAATAGAGCTTTTGAGTCACTTATGAAAAAATACGGAGTACACCATCGTATCTCTACACCGTACCATCCTCAAACGAATGGTCAAGCAGAAATTTCAAATAGAGAACTCAAATGGATACTTGAGAAAACAGTTTCGTATTCTAGAAGAGACTGGGCACATAAACTTAACGATTCTTTATGGGCATACCGTACTGCATTTAAAACACCTATCGGGATGACACCTTATAGATTAGTCTATGGTAAAGCTTGTCATTTGCCGGTTGAATTAGAACATAAAGCATATTGGGCTATAAAAACCCTTAATTATGATTTGCAAAGCGTAGGGAAAAAGCGTTTGCTTGACTTAAACGAGTTGGATGAATTACGCTATTTGTCTTACGAAAATGGAAGAATTTATAAGGAGAAAATTAAAAAGTGGCATGATGCCAAAATCAAAATTAAAAACTTTAATGTTGGGGATAAGGTCTTACTTTTTAATTCGAGATTAAAGTTATTTCCAGGTAAGCTAAAATCTAGATGGGCTGGACCATTTTTGGTTGTTCAAACATTTGATTACGGAACATTGGAGCTAGAAAAGTCTAATGGCGACCGATTTAAGGTCAATGGAAATCGTTGCATGATTTATTTCGATGAAACTCCTATTCAAGCAATTGAATCCGTGGATAAATTTTATAAAAATTAATTTCTTTAGTTTTCATGTTTTTAATTTATAGCTTTTCTTATTTTATGTTCATAATTATTATTCTTTTTCTTTTTAATTTATTCTTTTTCTTTATAATTTATTTATTTTTCTTTTTAATTTATTTACTTTTATTTTTTATTTATTTTTTATTTTTATTATACTAATGAGTTTTTTTCACATTAAAATTTTAATTTAGTCATGTTTTGAAAATTTCATTAAGTGTTAAGTTTTATTGAAAAATTATATGCAGAAATCTCAGTTGAGATTTTCTATGTTCCAAGATTTGGAAATCTCAGTTGAGATTCCGAAAATCTCAGTTGAGATTTTCTGTCTTTTTACATTTGAAATAACTGTAAGGGATTACAGTCTTCTTTCTTTACAATTTTCTGTCAGTTGAATCGAAGAGGTATCACTTTGACACCTATTTCTTTCTAACAGACACAACCTTTCACTTATAGGTCTTATATATTCCTGTAGGATCAGACTTCTTTCATTTCATTTCATCTTTCTGAATTTCGTTCTCAAATTCTCAAATCCTACAGACTTCATTTTCTTTTCTCTCACAGACCTGACTAAGTCTTTGAAAAACGTTCAAAAACACACTTCTTCTCAAAAAGGGAAAGTTGATATCTCCGATCGATATGGTGCATGGTTTCCCATTTATAACCATGACGAGGGGAAACGCTTTCTGCAATTCAGATATGCTCAATTCTTTGGCATGATGTATTTGGACGAGTTTCTGAACGAAGAACTCGGGATAAGCGAAGACATTGATCGCTATCTGACTAATTTGAGTTGGTCTAAATTTGTTCATATGAAATTTCCTATTATTGGAAATTGGGTTCTGGAATTTTTCTCCACCGTTAGGTTCGTCAACAAGAGACGTGTTCGTCTCAGTTTTCGTTGTGAGGGGGAGGTATTCACTTTTGGATATCCAGAACTTCACAATTGGTTTGGATTTCCACCCCGAGACACAACTCAGCACCATCCTGGAAGGGATATGACTTCTAGAGATATATGGAGGATGCTAACAGGATTTTGGCGATTCAATCCACGTCTTGCCTTCAACAAATCCATTAATTATAATTCCATGCTATATCTACATAAGTTCCTCTGTCATAGCCTTTTTGGTCGAGTCAGTAGCAATGTTGTGAAAGATACTGATCTTTATGTGTTGGGCGACATTTTCCAAGGCAACTCAGTGAACTCCTCGAAGATTCTAATGGAGGGGTTAGTTGCTGCTTCCCGTTCGAAGAAACGGAAGATTGGGTTCGCCAACATCATTTGTGGAATCATATTAGGAGCCAAGGGAACCATTTCTGTTCCTTGGACTGATACAGAACCATTCCCGATTTTAGACTACGAGTTCTTGGAGAACGAGGGACTTGTCAAACGAGTTTTCCGTTCTGGTCCAACATTCCTTTCTGCACCAGAGAGGCAAGTCTTCATTCAAACGAAGATTAACAGGGCCAATGCACGTCGTCTGTCATCTACTTAGGGATATATTTTATGCGTTTCTGTTTGTTGTTTTTAATATATATATATGAGTGTTTGTTTGTAATTTATGTTTCTATAATATTTCTATATAAATGTATATTATGGTATTGTTTAAAAATGATAAATAAAAGTGCATTGATTCCTTAGTTTATTTCTTTTATTTAAGGAACAACCTTTGGTTTTCCTTTAATTTAATGTTTCAGTTTTGTTTATCTCAGTTTCAGGGATTAATGTTCACATTAATGGCACTTAATTTTAAGAGGAATTGGTTTAGAAGTGTTAAAATCATTAAAAACAGTCCCAATTTTACCCAGATTTTTCAAAATCTTAGTTGAGATTTCGAATTCTCAGTTGAGACAGCGGAGGAAAACTTTTTAAGCAAAATTTCGCCCCTCTCCCTACTTGCTGTCGCGACTGAGATTTTGAAAATCTCAGTCGCGACTTGCGACCTGCAGGTGCGGGATTGGGCGAAATTTCACCCTCTTTTCCTATTCCTACTCTATTTACTACCTATTCAACTATCCTAATCAATACCTATTACTTACACCTATTTATATCACCTATTTTTACACCAATCAATCATCTTTTCTCTTCCCAATACCAAGATTCACTTATCTTCCCCATAAATATTTACCCTATTCATCTTCTTCTTCCCCAATTCACCACCATTATCTTTTACTCTTACCTTCATCCTTTCATATTTTCTTCATATCATTCACCAATTTCACTAAAAAAAATATGCCTAGACAAAAGACCATTGCAAACAAAGCCAAAGCCACCGAGATCACTCGATTACTGGTTCAATATGGAGCACCATTCGATATTACGACGGAAGCCGAAGGACGCAAATATCGCCGATTTTTTAATGTCCTAATAGAGTTCGTCAACATGCTTTTTCTTGACTCTGACATGGTAAATACTCTTTCTTTTATCGAGCGTATTGATGAATTTCTTACCGTTCTTGGTTGGAAATGATTTGCTAGTATGCGTTTTCCTAGTCTTAAAACGCATATTATTGAGTTTTTGGTTACTCTAACCTATGACAAGAAGAAAGGAGTTATCTCTTTTCGGAGTGATGGAGTTCGTTATGATTTTGGGTATGCGGCTATGAATCGTTGGTTTGGTTTTCCTACTCGAAATTTTTATTCAAAACCAAAGCCTTTTGATTCACACACGGTTTGGAATTCTTTAACCGGTTTAGATGTTTTTAGTCCAAAGAATACATCTAGTAAGCTACTTAAGGATGATTGTATCTTCTTCTTTCACAAGATTTTATCATTTTCCTTATTTGGCCGGGTTGAAAGTTCAAAAGTTCAAGTTCGTGATTTGGTTGTGTTTGATGCTATTTTTAAGGGTTTGACAATTGATAGTATTGAGATGATATTTACTAATTTAGTTCGAGCTTCCAAGTCCCGCAATAAGCAAGTGCCTATGGGTAATTTAATTACCGGCATTGTTTTGGGCGCTCGAGGTGAATTAGCGGATTATCAAAATATGCCTCATGTTGGTTTACCTTCCTTGGATCTCACGGCACTTCAAAGGGCCAATTTATTGAAGAAATTGGGACCGTCCGCCTTTATCTCTTATGCGGATCGCACAAGATGTGTTTTTGCTACCATGAGTAGTGAAGCCTCGGGTTCTCAAGGTTTAGGTGCCCAAGATGATGATGAGGAGGATGAAGAGGAATTTGATGAAGATGAAGAGGATGAGGAGAATGTTGATGTTAATGCCACCGAGCAAGCGAATGTGGAACCAAATGAAGAAGAATAAGTTGGATGGCAACGTGTTTTGACACAAATGAACGAGCATAACCGTCACATGAATTTACGGTTAGATGAAGTCGTTCCCAACAATGCCGAAATGAGTTCAAGGATCACTACGTTGAGTCGTGAGCACAAATCTACTCGTCGCCGGTTACTCTCTTTCTTCCGACGCCAATGAGTTGAGACTACGCCTTCTCCACCACCTTCACCTTGATAGGTTTTATCCTTCCTCTCTTTAACTCATTTTCGTTATTTTTATGACTTGTTCAATTTGGTACAATATTTAAAATTATGTTTGGTACAATTTTCTTTATTATTATGTTTGAATGTTATGGTATTCTATTTTTCAATTCTAATTTGTATGATTTAATTTCGTACTATTTTTCGTGTTTTATCGCTTTTTGCACCAATGAGGACATGGTCCAAATTAAGTGTGGGAGGAGATATTTCATATTCATTTTATTTTTAAGTACGAATGAATGCCACGAATGAGAATGAATGCTATTTATTTAAGTATAAATGCATGTTGTTATTCAATTTTAAGTAAAGTATAATATGCAACATTTTTCAAAAACAAATGCAACATTTTTGCTTATAAAGTGCAACACTTTTCAAAAATAATAGAAATTTTTCATAAACATATATTTTTGTTAAGTATATATTTTATATGTTTTCAAACAATTTAACTTTCAAAATAATGTTAAAGCATATTTTAAGGTTATCATTATTGATAGAAATAATATTTCTATACGGGCTATATTTTTACAAATATTTTTACAAATCTCCGATACGATTTTATAAAAAAAAACGTCTCGAGTGAATGTATATAAGTAAAAGTTCTTGAGTTTTAAATCTCTATTTTATATAATGAATTCATGATAAATATAAATCTTATTTTCAATTTTCAATTAGGTTTATAGGCATAAATCGAACTAACAAATTTAGCTTTTTAGCTCAATATTATTTTTCGTCTTACATTAAAAACCAATTGAAGTTTTTAAGAAAACTTTAGCCATAATAAATGTGGAATTTCAAGTCAATATAGGATGAATGTGCTATTTTTCTTTCCCAATTTTATTTTCATATTAATTAAATCAAGTAGTCGTATTCTTAACTTTTGACCATGATTGAGACCAACCTTATCACAATCGAGGTATGAAAGGGAAGAACATTAAGTACTGTTTACTTTTGGCCACGATTGCGACCACCCTTATCACGGTCGATGTATGAAAGGAACGTTAGAAATTAAAGCAAAATTAAACGTGTTTAAAGTTTTAAGTAACGATTGCGTCCACCCATGGCATGGTCGGTACCTCTTAAACGAACACGAAAGCAAATTAATGCGTATAAAGTTACGATCGAGACCACCCTTATCTTGGGCGTAACTAAGCAAATATATTAAACCTAAATCCTTAATAAATCCATATTTGTAATAGTTTAGGTTTGGGAAAGGAAATTTTGTGCTTAGAAATGCCTTGAGACGAAAAATTCGGAAACATGCGTGCTTACACCATCTCGAATACTTCAATATAAAAATTGAGATACAAGACAAGTGATATATCTCTTTTCTACTAGCTAGTTTGATACTTTGCGTACAAATTTACCATGAAAGTTTATCTTTCGGTTTAACTAATTTCAAGAAGGAATATATGGATATATGTTCAATTTATAAAGAGATTGATTAAAGAATAAATTCAGTGAAATTTTGCTCGGGACTAGCAAAAGCTTAAGTGTGGGAGTTTGTTAAGCCTAAAATATACCTAAAATATCCTATATAAATACGTTAAATTTACATTAAAATCGTGTTAATTATATTCATTTGGAATACTTTTACGTCTTTATTTACTTCTTTGATGCAAGGTACTTAATTATTTGGTTAAATCCAAATAGGAGCGAAAACGAAGCTAAAACGGAGCTAAAATGGAGGAAAAACCTTAAAAACGTACCGAGAATGCATATCAGCCAGAAGAACGCTCGAGGAGGACGAAAAGTAGTCGAGAGACGGGGAAACATCTCTCTGTCGCGACTGAGATTTTGAGAATCTCAGTCGCGACTTACGGAGGTCAGCTCGGGAGAAAAATGAAGTTTTTAACTCGCCCCTATACCCCCTATCGCGACTGAGATTTTCAGAATCTCAGTCGCGACAGCGAACCCTTCTGCACACAAAACACATGTTTAAATCGGAAAAACGCGTCTGTTCGTTCGGATAAAAGCAACCCTTCACCAGCAGACACGACCCATCATTTACAACCCTTCAACAACTATAAATAAGCGATCCATTTCAGAATTGAGGAGGTTGGAAAAGTTAGAGAAATTAGAGAAGAAAGTTATTATGTTGAGTTTCTGACTCGGAAATGAGTCAGAAAGTTAGATTTCATTTCTGTGTAAACAATCGTGCTGTACACGAATTGTTATTAGATTAGTTATAAAAACAGTATTAGTTTAGTTTTCATTCTGATAGTGGACGAGATCAGTCTCTATTCCGAAGATCCAGCGAGAAGGATTGACGGCTGAAGTGTATGAGGTTTGACGAACCTACGGAGTTTGAGAGAAAGATTGACGACCCGGATCTCAAAGTTTTCGTTACAATGCTATCCAAGTTTCTACTTCTCTGTTAACTTGTGAAAATTCACATTTCATTAATGATATACTTATTTATTCAATACATTCTTACTGTTGTTATTTTGATATTGTTCTGACAAAATGATTTTCAAAATGATAAACTGGTGTTTTTATTAAAACGTTCTATTCCATCTTGTTCATATAAAAACTTTGTTGAACACTTGACAGATTTAGTTTTTATGGATGACATGATCGCTGATCGCGGCTTATCAGACATAAAATACTAGTTTGATTAAGGTAGGAATCACCTCAAGATCAGGGGGATTTCTACGGTTCAAAGCCATTTAATTGAATAAATCACTATATTGTTACATGTCCATAATCTTACAAAGTTAAAGTTGCTTTCTTTGCTTTATGAAAATAAGTTTTATACCTTCTATTTATTCCAATTACGGAAGTATCTGTCTTGTAATCAAAATCCCAAGATAGAATTGTTCTCTAAACTCGATATAATACTTCTATCTAATCCTAATTTACCAAAACCAATTCCATCAACTAAACGTATTTCTTTTATTAAACCTAAACACGAGATTAAAACCGAATTAAATAAAGTTTTAGTTAAAAAGCGTTCCCTGTGGGTTCGATATCTTTTATTACTACAAGCGTATACCGTGCACTTGCGGAAATCACTCAACAAGTTTTTGGCGCCATTGCCGGGGAACGCCAAAATTTTTGACAAAATTTTAAATTTTTCGTGTTTTATTTCGAATCTAGGTTTAAACATACTTATTTTAACTTTTATAATTTAATAGTTTTCATATACTAATTTATTTTTTTTTCAAATTCTGTTTTGTAGGTAGTTTCGGTTCCTGCAAGATTTCAGGTTCATGCGCAGTTCTCGAAGTTCAGGCATTGTACCAGACCCTATAGACCCAGAAATTGAGAAAACCATTAGGAAGAACAAGAAAAATAAGAAAAACAAAAATAAGACCCCAGTAAAAACATATACCGAGCCAGAAACAATGGCAGACCCACCAACACTTATGGAATACGCTAGGCCAGGTGTGGCTGGTGTGACCAATAGTATTGTTAGACCCAGAATCACCACAAATCAATTTGAAATTAAGCCAGCTTTGCTTAATATGTTGCAAAATAATGTAACATTTTACGGGTTACCTAACGAAAATCCTAACACCCATTTAACAAATTTCCTTGAAATTTGTGACACTTTTAAAATCCCAGATGTGACTGCAGAAGCAATCAAACTTCGCCTCTTTCCTTTCACTTTGAAGGATAAAGCCAAAGAATGGTTAACTTCTATGCCAGCCGCAACTTTTGCCACTTGGGAACAATTAGCCCAAGCATTTTTATCTAAATATTTTCCTTTAGCAAAAACCGCAAGAGTCATAAAGGAGTTAACATCTTTTTCTCAAAATGATAATGAGACTCTTTATGAAACTTGGGAACGTTTTAAAGAACTTCAACGTTTATGCCCACACCACCAATTATCCGCTGAACTTTTAATGCAAACATTTTACAATGGACTGAATCCTACAACTAGGGGTTCATTAGATGCTATGTCGGGAGGGCTATTTATGAAGAAAACATCAGCCCAAGCGAGAGAACTTTTGGAGGAAATGGCAATCAACAGCAGTATGTGGCCCGCGGAACGTGGACATATGCCGGTGGCAAAACCATCATCCTCAACCACATCATCAGTTAAAGGTATAGTTGAACTTGATCCGGTCGCGATGCTACAAGCCCAATTTTCTGCTTTATCGCACAAAATTGACAAATTTATGGCACCACGCGATACCAATGGTAATCCGATCCAAACGGATGTGGACTACGAAAATATGAGTGAGATCGAACAGGTAAATTTTGTCCAAGGGCAAAACCAAACTAATAATCTTTATTCTAATACTTATAATGTTGGATGGAGGAATCATCCTAACTTTAACTGGAAAGATAACAGTAACAATAATATCAGTGCTAATCAAAATCGTACCACTAATTATCAAAATCAGGCAAGAGATACGATTAGCACTTTATCTTCTAAAATCGATAAGTTTATAGATGCTATCAATGGAAAAATAAGTAATCACGACGATGGTTTTAAACGGATCGAAAATAAATTCGATCAGCTTATTAAAAACCACTCATCCAGCATCCATAATTTGGAGGTTCAAATTGGTCAACTTGCTAAATCAATTCCATCCCGAAAAGAGGGAAGTCTTCCCAGCCATACGGAAGAAAATCCGAAAGAGCAGGTGAAGGCTATTACTCTTCGTTCAGGAAAAAATTATCAAGGGCCTGAAATGCCCAAAGATGCAACATTACCAGGAACTGATTTACCAAAGTCCAAAGAAGATATCTTAAACACAAATAATTCACCATCTGACGCAGGTACCAAAACTTTTGTACCCAAACCACCTTTTCCACACAAAGTTCGAAATAAGGACTATGATAAACAACTTCTAACGTTTTTGGATAAACTTAAAAATTTGCATATCAATTTGACATTTATGGATGCAATCACACAAATTCCTAACTATGGTAAGTTTTTAAAGGATTTGATTTCGAAGAAAATCAGTTGGGAAGGAATTTCATCCATTTCGTTAACTGAAGACTGTAGTTCGATAGTATCAAGTAATTTGCCGACTAAACTCAAGGATCCTGGATTGTTTTACTATTCCGTGTAAGTTGGGAGATATTGAATTCCCAAGTTGTCTTTGTGATTTAGGAGCAAGTATAAACTTAATTCCATTGTCTATTTTTAACAAGTTAGGTTTAGAAGAAGATATCAAACGTACCAATATGGTTTTGCAATTAGCGGATCAAATCACTAAAAGGCCGTATGGTATAATTGAAGATGTTTTAGTCAAAGTCGATAAATTTATTTTTCCTACCGATTTTGTTATATTAGACTTTGCATATGATGTAAATTGCCCTTTAATTTTCGGTA
The DNA here is from genome assembly GCF_963576675.1 of Euphorbia lathyris. Taxonomy (NCBI): domain Eukaryota; kingdom Viridiplantae; phylum Streptophyta; class Magnoliopsida; order Malpighiales; family Euphorbiaceae; genus Euphorbia; species Euphorbia lathyris. The sequence goes on from NC_088914.1 coordinate 2,654,474, forward strand.
GACCGTTTATGAACACGGGACGCGCTCTAGTAGATGTGTCGGAAGGGAAGGTAGTTTTAAGGATAGGAGAAGATAAGGTCAAGTTTAACATGAACAAAGCAATGAAATACCCTATGGAGGAATTCGCTTGTATGAAACTTGATTTAGTCGAGGAATGTGTCAATGATGTAATTCAAAGTGAAGAGATAATTGAACCTATAATAGATGAGGAATTAGACGATAAAGACCCAGAGCCTTTGATTCGAGAAGATGGACCAGTTCCGCCTTCAATTGTAACACCCCCTAAATTAGAACTTAAAGAGTTACCCAGTCATTTGAGGTACGCTTTCTTAGGCGAAGGCGATTCTCTACCTATAATTATTTCTAACAAATTAACAAGCGATCAAGAAGAAAAATTGAAAGAAGTTGTTAGAAATAGGATAGGAAGTATGGGATGGAAAATTTCAGACTTAAAAGGAATTAATCCTAGTATAGTAATGCATAGAATTCACTTAGAAGAGGATAAGCCACCTAAAGCGGATAGGCAAAGACGCTTAAACCCGAACATGAAAGAAGTAGTAAAAAATGAGATTACTAAACTTTTAGACAATGGAATCATTTATCCGATCTCGGATAGTGAATGGGTTAGTCCAATCCATTGTGTACCTAAAAAGGGAGGCATAACTGTTGTAAGAAATGATGAAGGTGAACTGATACCTACACGAACCACCACCGGTTGGAGGGTTTGTATAGACTATAGGAACTTAAATAAAGCTACCAGGAAAGATCATTTTCCTCTACCTTTCATTGATCAAATGATCGAAAGGATAGTCGGGCATGCATTTTATTGTTTTCTAGACGGTTACTCCGGATTTTTTCAAATTTACATTTACCCGGATGACCAAGATAAAACAACCTTCACATGTCCTTACGGAACATTTGCATATAGGAGAATGCCTTTTGGTCTATGTAATGCACCCGCAACTTTTCAACGATGTATGACAGCAATATTTAATGACTTCATTGAAGACATAATGGAAGTTTTCATGGATGATTTTTTAGTTTATGGAGATTCTTTCAATGCATGTTTACAGAACTTAGATAAAGTATTGTCTAGATGTGAGGAAACGAATTTAGTTTTAAACTGGGAAAAATGTCATTTCATGGTAGACGAAGGAATTGTTTTAGGTCATAAGATTTCTAAAAAAGGTTTAGAAGTGGACAGAGCAAAGACTTCAGTTATAGAAATATTACCCCCACCAACCACTATTAAGGGAGTAAGATCATTTTTAGGTCATGCAGGTTTTTACAGACGGTTTATAAAGAACTTTTCTGTAATTTCCAAACCACTTACTAATTTGCTTATGAAGGATTCAACTTTTGATTTTAATAAAGATTGTTTACAAGCTTTCAATACCTTGAAAACGGCTTTAGTCAGTACACCTATAATATCGAAACCCGATTGGAATCTACCTTTCGAAATTATGTGTGATGCAAGTGACTTAGCTGTAGGATGTTTATTAGGTCAAAGGAAGGATAAGAAACTTCATGTTATATATTATGCGAGTCACACTTTGTCCGGTGCACAACTAAATTACACCACAACTGAAAAAGAAATGTTAGCAGTAGTTTTTGCATGTGATAAATTCCGATCTTATTTGTTAGGATCTAAGGTCATCATTTATACTGATCATGCAGCTTTATGATATTTATTTGCTAAGAAAGATGCAAAACCACATCTTATTAGATGGGTTTTACAATTGCAAGAATTTGACATTGAGATTAAAGACAAAAAGGGAGTTGAAAACATGGTCGCCGATCATCTATCAAGACTTGAGGATGAAAACGGTCCCATTGGTGAAACATCAGGCATTCGAGATGATTTCCCCGATGAACATCTCATGCAAGTACAAAGTGTCATAGCTCCATGGTATGCGGATATAGCCAATTACTTAGCTGCACATGTTGTGCCAGATGGATTGACTTCTCAACAAAAGAAGAAATTCTTTTCAGAAGTTAAGAAATATTTTTGGGAAGATCCATTCTTGTTCAAAACATGCGGAGATGGAATACTTAGGAGATGTGTTAGTGAGTTTGAACATGACTCTATAATGTTAGAATGTCATGCTAGCGCTTACGGAGGTCATAATAGCGTAAGAAAAACAGCAGCTAGAATACTTGAATGCGGATTCTTTTGGCCTACTCTGTTTAAAGATGTCCGTTCATTTATTATCCGCTGTGATAAATGTCAAAGAACAGGGAATATAGGAAGGAAAGATGAGATGCCTCTTACGAACATATTGGAAGTTGAAATCTTCGACGTATGGGGAATTGATTTCATGGGTCCTTTTCCTCCTTCTTTTGGCAAAAATTATATATTAGTAGCCGTAGATTATGTTTCAAAGTGGGTTGAAGCAATTGCAACCCCGACAAATGATTCTAAAGTAGTTGTTAAGTTTTTAAATTCAATATTCTGTCGATTTGGAGTTCCTAGAGTTATGGTAAGCGACGGTGGTACTCATTTCGTAAATAGAGCTTTTGAGTCACTTATGAAAAAATACGGAGTACACCATCGTATCTCTACACCGTACCATCCTCAAACGAATGGTCAAGCAGAAATTTCAAATAGAGAACTCAAATGGATACTTGAGAAAACAGTTTCGTCTTCTAGAAGAGACTGGGCACATAAACTTAACGATTCTTTATGGGCATACCGTACTGCATTTAAAACACCTATTGGGATGACACCTTATAGATTAGTCTATGGTAAAGCTTGTCATTTGCCGGTTGAATTAGAACATAAAGCATATTGGGCTATAAAAACCCTTAATTATGATTTGCAAAGCGCAGGGAAAAAGTGTTTGTTTGACTTAAACGAGTTGGATGAATTACGCTATTTGTCTTACGAAAATGCAAGAATTTATAAGGAGAAAATTAAAAAGTGGCATGATGCCAAAATCAAAATTAAAAACTTTAATGTTGGGGATATGGTCTTACTTTTTAATTCGAGATTAAAGTTATTCCAGGTAAGCTAAAATCTAGATGGGCTCGACCATTTTTGGTTGTTCAAACATTTGATTACGGAACATTAGAGCTAGAAAAGTCTAATGGCGACCGATTTAAGGTCAATGGAAATCGTTGCAAGATTTATTTTGACGGAACACCTATTCAAGCAATTGAATCCGTGGATAAATTTTATAAAAATTAATTTCTTTAGTTTTCATGTTTTTAATTTATAGCTTTTCTTATTTTATGTTCATAATTATTATTCTTTTTCTTTATAATTTATTTATTTTTCTTTTTAATTTATTTACTTTTATTTTTAATTTATTTTTTATTTTTATTATACTAATGAGTTTTTTTCACATTAAAATTTTAATTTAGTCATGTTTTGAAAATTTCATTAAGTGTTAAGTGTTATTGAAAAATTATATGCAGAAATCTCAGTTGAGATTTTCTATGTTCCAGGATTTGGAAATCTCAGTTGAGATTCCGAAAATCTCAGTTGAGATTTTCTGTCTTTTTACATTTGAAATAACTGTAAGGGATTACAGTCTTCTTTCTTTACAATTTTCTGTCAGTTGAATCGAAGAGGTATCACTTTGACACATATTTCTTTCTAACAGACACAACCTTTCACTTATAGGTCTTATATATTCCTGTAGGATCAGACTTCTTTCATTTCATTTCATCTTTCTGAATTTCTTTCTCAAATTCTCAAATCCTACAGACTTCATTTTCTTTTCTCTCACAGACATGACTAAGTCTTTGAAAAACGATCAAAAACACACTTCTTCTCAAAAAGGGAAAGTTGATATCTACGATCGATATGGTGCATGGTTTCCCATTTATAACCATGACGAGGGGAAACGCTTTCTGCAATTCAGATATGCTCAATTCTTTGGCATGATGTATTTGGACAAGTTTCTGAACGAAGAACTCGGGATAAGCGAAGACATTGATCGCTATCTGACTAATTTGAGTTGGTCCAAATTTGTTCATATGAAATTTCCTATTATTGGAAATTGGGTTCTGGAATTTTTCTCCACCGTTAGGTTCGTCAACAAGAGACGTGTTCGTCTCAGTTTTCGTTGTGAGGGGGAGGTATTCACTTTTGGATATCCAGAACTTCACAATTGGTTTGGATTTCCACCCCGAGACACAACTCAGCACCATCCTGGAAGGGATATGACTTCTAGAGATATATAGAGGATGCTAACAGGATTTTGGCGATTCAATCCACGTCTTGCCTTCAACAAATCCATTAATTCTAATTCCATGCTATATCTGCATAAGTTCCTCTGTCATAGCCTTTTTGGTCGAGTTAGTAGCAATGTTGTGAAAGATACTGATCTTTATGTGTTGGGCGACATTTTCCAAGGCAACTCAGTGAACTCCTCGAAGATTCTAATGGAGGGGTTAGTTGTTGCTTCCCGTTCGAAGAAACGGAAGATTGGGTTCGTCAACATCATTTGTGGAATCATATTAGGAGCCAAGGGAACCATTTCTGTTCCTTGGACTGATACAGAACCATTCCCGATTTTAGACTACGAGTTCTTGGAGAACGAGGGACTTGTCAAACGAGTTTTCCGTTCTGGTCCAACATTCCTTTCTGCACCAGAGAGGCAAGTCTTCATTCAAACGAAGATTAACAGGGCCAATGCATGTCGTCTGTCATCTACTTAGGGATATATTTTATGCGTTTCTGTCTGTTGTTTTTAATATATATATATGAGTGTTTGTTTGTAATTTATGTTTCTATAATATTTCTATATAAATGTATATTATGGTATTGTTTAAAAATGATAAATAAAAGTGCATTGATTCCTTAGTTTATTTCTTTTATTTAAGGAACAACCTTTGGTTTTCCTTTAATTTAATGTTTCAGTTTTGTTTATCTCAGTTTCAGGGATTAATGTTCACATTAATGGCACTTAATTTTAAGAGGAATTGGTTTAGAAGTGTTAAAATCATCAAAAACAGTCCCAATTTTACCAAGATTTTTCAAAAATCTCAGTTGAGATTTCGAATTCTCAGTTGAGACAGCGGAGGAAAACTTTTTAAGCAAAATTTCGCCCCTCTCCCTACTTGCTGTCGCGACTGAGATTTTGAAAATCTCAGTCGCGACTTGCGACCTGCAGGTGCGGGATTGGGCGAAATTTCACCCTCTTTTCCTATTCCTACTCTATTTACTACCTATTCAACTATCCTAATCAATACCTATTACTTACACCTATTTATATCACCTATTTTTACACCAATCAATCATCTTTTCTCTTCCCAATACCAAGATTCACTCATCTTCCCCATAAATATTCACCCTATTCATCTTCTTCTTCCCCAATTCACCACCATTATCTTTTACTCTTACCTTCATCCTTTCATATTTTCTTCATATCATTCACCAATTTCACTAAAAAAAATATGCCTAGACAAAAGACCGTTGTAAACAAAGCCAAAGCCACCGAGATCACTCGATTACGGGTTCAATATGGAGCACCGTTCGATATTACGACGGAAGCCGAAGGACGCAAATATCACCGATTTTCTAATGTCCTAATAGAGTTCGTCGACATGCTTTTTCTTGACTCCGACACGGTAAATACTCTTTCTTTTACAGAGCGTATTGATGAATTTCTTACCGTTCTTGGTTGGAAACGATTTGCTAGTATGCGTTTTCCTAGTCTTAAAACGCATATTATTGAGTTTTTGGTTACTCTAACCTATGACAAGAAGAAAGGAGTTATCTCTTTTCGGAGTGATGGAGTTCGTTATGATGTTGGGTATGCGGCCATGAACCGTTGGTTTGGTTTTCCTACTCGAAATTTTTATTCAAAACCAAAGCCTTTTGATTCACACACGGTTTGGAATTCTTTAACCGGTTTAGATGTTTTTAGTCCAAAGAATACATCTAGTGAGCTACTTAAGGATGATTGTATCTTCTTCTTTCACAAGTTTTTATCATTTTCCTTATTTGGTCGGGTTGAAAGTTCAAAAGTGCAAGTTCGTGATTTGGTTGTGTTTGATGCTATTTTTAAGGGTTTGACAATTGATAGTATTGAGATGATATTTACTAATTTAGTTCGAGCTTCCAAGTCCCGCAATAAGCAAGTGCCTATGGGTAATTTAATTACCGGCATTGTTTTGGGCGCTCGAGGTGAATTAGCGGATTATCAAAATATGCCTCATGTTGGTTTACCTTCCTTGGATCTCACGGCACTTCAAAGGGCCAGTTTATTGAAGAAATTGGGACCGCCCGCCTTTATCTCTTATGCGGATCGCACAAGACGTGTTTTTGCTACCATGAGTAGGTTAGCCTCGGGTTCTCAAGGTTTAGGTGCCCAAGATGATGATGAGGAGGAGGAGGAGAATGTTGATGTTAATGCCACCGAGCAAGCGAATGTGGAACCAAATGAAGAAGAACAAGTTGGATGGCAACGTGTTTTGACACAAATGAACGAGCATAACCGTCACATGAATTTACGGTTAGATGAAGTCGTTCCCAACAATGCCGAAATGAGTTCAAGGATCACTACGTTGAGTCGTGAGCACAAATTTACTCGTCGCCGGTTACTCTCTTTCTTCCGACGGCAATGAGTTGAGACTACGCCTTCTCCACCACCTTCACCTTGATAGGTTTTATCCTTTCTCTCTTTAACTCATTTTCGTTATTTTTATGACTTGTTCAATTTGGTACAATATTTAAAATTATGTTTGGTACAATTTTCTTTATTATTATGTTTGAATGTTATGGTATTCTATTTTTCAATTCTAATTTGTATGATTTAATTTCGTACTATTTTTCGTGTTTTATCGCTTTTTGCACCAATGAGGACATGGTCCAAATTAAGTGTGGGAGGAGATATTTCATATTCATTTTATTTTTAAGTACGAATGAATGCCACGAATGAGAATGAATGCTATTTATTTAAGTATAAATGCATGTTGTTATTCAATTTTAAGTAAAGTATAATATGCAACATTTTTCAAAAACAAATGCAACATTTTTGCTTATAAAGTGCAACACTTTTCAAAAATAATAGAAATTTTTCATAAACATATATTTTTGTTAAGTATATATTTTATATGTTTTCAAACAATTTAACTTTCAAAATAATGTTAAAGCATATTTTAAGGTTATCATTATTGATAGAAATAATATTTCTATATGGGCTATATTTTTACAAATATTTTTACAAATCTCCGATACGATTTTATCAAAAAAAACGTCTCGAGTAAATGTATATAAGTAAAATTTCTTTAGTTTTAAATCTCTATTTTATATCATGAATTCATGATAAATATAAATCTTATTTTCAATTTTCAATTAGGTTTATAGGCATAAATCGAACTAACAAATTTAGCTTTTTAGCTCGATATTATTTTTCGTCTTACATTAAAAACCAATTGAAGTTTTTAAGGAAACTTTAGCCATAATACATGTTGAATTTCAAGTCAATATAGGATGAATGTGCTATTTTTCTTTCCCAATTTTATTTTCATATTAATTAAATCAAGTAGTCGTATTCTTAACTTTTGGCCACGATTGAGACCAACCTTATCACAATCGAGGTATGAAAGGGAAGAACATTAAGTACCGCTTACTTTTGGCCACGATTGCGACCACCCTGATCACGGTCGAGGTATGAAAGGAACGTTAGAAATTAAAGCAAAATTAAACGTGTTTAAAGTTTTAAGTAACGATTGCGTCCACCCATGGCATGGTCGGTACCTCTTAAACGAACACGAAAGAAAATTAATGCGTATAAAGTTACGATCGAGACCACCCTTATCTTGGGCGTAACTAAGCAAATATATTAAACCTAAATCCTTAATAAATCCATATTTGTAATAGTTTAGGTTTGGGAAAGGAAATTTTGTGCTTAGAAATGCCTTGAGACGAAAGATTCGGAAACATGCGTGCTTACACCGTCCCGAATACTTCAATATAAAAATTGAGATACAAGACGAGTGATATATCTCTTTTCTACTAGCTAGTTTGATACTTTGCGTATAAATTTACCATGAAAGTTTATCTTTCGGTTTAACTAATTTCAAGAAGGAATATATGGATATATGTTCTATTTATAAAGAGATTGATTAAAGAATAAATTCAGTGAAATTTTGCTCGGGACTAGCAAAAGCTTAAGTGTGGGAGTTTGTTAAGCCCAAAATATACCTAAAATATCTTATATAAATACGTTAAATTTACATTAAAATCGTGTTAATTATATTCATTTGGAATACTTTTACGTCTTTATTTACTTCTTTGATGCAAGGTACTTAATTATTTGGTTAAATCCAAATAGGAGCGAAAACGAAGCTAAAACGGAGCTAAAATGGAGGAAAAACCTTAAAAACGTACCGAGAATGCATATCAGCCAGAAGAACGCTCGAGGAGGACGAAAAGCAGTCAAGAGACGGGGAAACATCTCTCTATCGCGACTGAGATTTTGAGAATCTCAGTCGCGACTTACGGAGGTCAGCTCGGGAGAAAAACGAAGTTTTTAACTCGCCCCTATACCCCCTGTCGCGACTGAGATTTTCAGAATCTCAGTCGCGACAGCGAACCCTTCTGCACACAAAACACATGTTTAAATCGGAAAAACGCGTCTGTTCGTTCGGATAAAAGCAACCCTTCACCAGCAGACACGACCCATCATTTACAACCCTTCAACAACTATAAATAAGTGATCCATTTCAGAATTGAGGAGGTTGGAAAAGTTAGAGAAATTAGAGAAGAAAGTTATTATGTTGAGTTTCTGACTCGGAAATGAGTCAGAAAGTTAGATTTCATTTCTGTGTAAACAATCGTGCTGTACACGAATTGTTATTAGATTAGTTATAAAAACAGTATTAGTTTAGTTTTCATTCTGATAGTGGACGAGATCAGTCTCTATTCCAAAGATCCAGCGAGAAGGATTGACGGCTGAAGCGTATAAGGTTTGACGAACCTACGGAGTTTGAGAGAAAGATTGACGACCCGGATCTCAAAGTTTTCGTTACAATGCTATCCAAGTTTCTACTTCTCTGTTAACTTGTGAAAAATTCACATTTCATTAATGATATACTTATTTATTCAATACATTCTTAATGTTGTTATTTTGATATTGTTCTGACAAAATGATTTTCAAAATGATAAACTGGTGTTTTTATTAAAACGTTCTATTCCATCTTGTTCATATAAAAACTTTGTTGAACACTTGACAGATTTAGTTTTTATGGATGACATGATCGCTGATCGCGGCTTATCAGACATAAAATACTAGTTTGATTAAGGTAGGAATCACCTCAAGATCAGGGGGATTTCTACGGTTCAAAACCATTTAATTGAATAAATCACTATATTGTTACATGTCCATAATCTTACAAAGTTAAAGTTGCTTTCTTTGCTTTATGAAAATAAGTTTTATACCTTCTATTTTTTCCAATTACGGAAGTATCTGTCTTGTAATCAAAATCCCAAGACAGAATTGTTCTCTAAACTCGATATAATACTTCTATCTAATCCTAATTTACCAAAACCAATTCCATCAACTAAACGTATTTCTTTTATTAAACCTAAACATGAGATTAAAACCGAATTAAATAAAGTTTTAGTTAAAAAGCGTTCCCTGTGGGTTCGATATCTTTTATTACTACAAGCGTATACCGTGCACTTGCGGAAATCGCTCAACACCTAGTAATTAGTTCCAAGGGGGGGTTAGGAACTAATATAACTTTTTCACGTTTAATTAAGCTGACTAGAAGTTATTTTGAGTGTTTATTAACTCAGCTTATGGTCAGCTTGGTGAGATATGTTTCAAGACAGCTTTAGTCAGATGTTGACTAAAGTTGTTTTCTTATGAGTTGAGAATTGACACTCTTGGAGGTCAGCTTCTAACTCAGCACCACTTATTTACTCAAGGTCAGCTTAGGCAATTTATATGCTGAGTAAATATAGCAAAAAACACATGCAATATAAGAGAGAGTTCAGAGATTACTCAGTATCACTTATCCTGGTTCGGCCTCTCTGCCTACGTCTAGTCCCCAGAGTGCTCCGGGCTTTTTGAATCCAATACTGAGCTCTTTAACGGTAGAGCACAAACCGATTACAAGGCAGTTGAATATGCAAGAGTACCTTCCTCTATTCGTCTACTCAACTCCTACTAAGTGCTACAACCCAGCACCTAGATTTCTCTACCACTGAGTGCTTACAACCAAACACTCAGCTTAACACTCTCAATATTCCTATTGATTGCAAACTTGTTCTTCTTTAACTAAAGAACACTTTAGACGATTACACAATAATCAATCTAGCATTTACACATAGAATAAATAATTTGGTGTAAGATCCTTTTTGTAATTGAGTGCTTTCAAGATCTTCTCTCTTTTATTTTTCTTTTGATGCTTCGGTGATAATCCAAGGTTCTTCATTGTCCTTTTATAGAAGGAAATTGCAGATTTGGATCGTTTGAATTGTTGTTACCGTTAACACCAAAACGGCTCTTTTGGGGGACAGATTCTGGTCAGCTTCAGTCTGTTCCGCCATTCCCTTCCTCTGATTTCTCCAGGCGTCAGGTTTGTCTTCTTGCGTCTGGCTTGTCTTTTTGTGCCAGTTGTCTTTTACCAATAATCCAATGACCCATGTCTCTCGAAATTAGTCTTCTGTGTATCTTCGAGGTTCCAATTATTGGTGCAGAAGATTGGCAGACTTTGTCCTTTAGTGAACGGATCCTTCATGCTGTCCTGACTGTCACTCAGCTTCATTCGTTATCTTCGGATGTTTAACTTCTATACTGAGTTCCTTCGTGGTCAGCTCCGTTCTGGTTATACGCTTCTGAAGGAGTCTTCTAATTTAGTCAGCTTCGCGCTGGCAACTTTTTTAGAAGAGATCTTTTGATACTGAGTTCTACTCCACTCAGCTTTCATTCTGTGATGCTGAGTTCCGTTTCACTCAGCTTCGCTTGTGATGACTTCTGTCCTGTTTTGCTTTATATATATTTTGCACTCAATATTGAACAAACATATTAGTACAATCAAAGCATTTAAATTTAATTGCCTCTTAATCATGGATGATTTTATCAAATCAAAATCTTGTGGAAAGGTGTTTCAACAAGTTCATCCCTATACAGGAAGGAAAATCATCTCCCTTGCAGCCCAGTACACCGCCTTCCAGAAAGGGATGTTACGTATTCAACCATCTATAGAAAAAATTAATCGTGTTAGGTAGGGAAAAAGACGATTTTGGCTTCGCAAAATGAAGATTAGCGAAGTATGCGAATGTAAATGTGCAAGGGAAGAGGTGATTACTCTGCATATCGATGCTTTCGTAAAGTCTGCGAGGTCTGAAACGTGACTATCTACGTGGCATATCGATGCTTTCACGAAGTCTGCGAGGTCTGAAACGTGAGGATCTAGTCGCAGACTTCACGAAATAATCGATTCGCGAGCTAGATCCATACGTTTCAGACTCTTTCTCTTCGCATATCTTCGCGAAATCATCGATTAACAAAGTAGATCGTCACTTTCCAGGCTCGTTCTCTTCGCAAAGCTTAGCGAAACCATCGATTGCGAAGTGAATTCATGAAAAAACGTAGAAAAAAAAATAGATACTTACATTTTTCGCCCCTTTCACCCCCAAAAGCGACAATAACAATATGATAACATGGGAAGAACGAAGGAAATAACGTAGAAAAACCATTTCTTTGATGGTAACAAGAAGAAAGAAACCAAGCAACGAACATGAAGATGAAAAACCATGGCTTCATTTTCTAGGGTTGAGAAGTTGCAGAATCAAGAGATGAAGAGAGGAAAAAGAGAAATTCATTGTGATTTTGACTAAATGGTGCAAATTTCGTGCAATTTAAAGGAAGAAAGGAAGATCAAAAGTCTTGAAATCATTAATGCAGGAGCAACTTTTCACATAACCAAGGAGATAGGGGGAGCGACGATTCGCGAGTGTGGGAGTGGGAAGGTTAGGGGTATTATGGGAAAGTCACACAAAATTAGTCTAGATATGTAGTAGGTTGAGTAAATGGGTTAAATATGTAAATGGGCCTCCCATTTGACCCAGTTTTGTAATTTTCCCTAGTTTTTTTAAGGTGGTTTATTAGTTTACTTGGTTACCCTACCTTTACTTTCTCTCATCTTTTTCCCAATAACTTGCCACATCACCCTGATACTTCCTAACTTCACTTCCACTAACTTGTCACGTCATCTAAACTACTTGATTTATTGTTTTTCCATAGAATTTGTATTCCACAATTAGTGGAATAGCGATTCTTTAATTTAACCTAAAAATAACTATGTCATACTCCCACCTCCATTCTGAAACATATGTCGTGAATATGAAAATTTATAAATTATAAGTCATTAAATAAGGCTTAAAAAATAATATTACCTTATCATCTCATCGTTAATGACTAGTTCTCATACAATACTCACTCACTTCTCATTAATTACAATGCAATTGAAATAGACAAATATGTAAAGTGACACAATCTTCTCTCTATTCTCACCCAATATTTTCTAATAAACTTTCAATATTTTGGAAAGATGCATTATAATTTGGAATTTTTCTTTCTCTCTTAAACGACATGTAATTAAGAATGGATGGAGTAACTAATATCCCATCAAAATATATATCATAACTAATGTTTTCTTTGAAAAACAGTACAAATGTGGAAATTGGTAAAACTAGGAAAAACGTAAAAATGGTAAAAATGTAAAAAAAAGAACGAAAAATTCGAAAAAATGAAAAAAAAACGAGAAAACGGTAAAAACGTAGAAAATGATAAATAAGAAACTTTTGCGTTTTAATCGCTTTTCATATTTTTCACATTTTATTGTTTTCATGTTTTTTTTTTCTTTTTACCGTTTTCACGTCTTTGTTTAAATAATTTACATTAAATATTTGAATAATTGATGGTAATAATTAAAATTTTAAAATAAATAAAAAATTACACTTGAGGATAATATGGTCAATTGAACTAAAAATTAGTTATCGTATTTTATCTCATTCCATCAACTAAACGGAATATGTATTCTTAAGGAATACTTATTTTATTCTCTTCTCTTTTATTCTATTCCTTGATAATTTTATTATATTTTATTCCATCCCACGAACCAAACATGAACCAAACGAAATTTAGAATAGCAGATAAGAATAAAAAATTGAAAATATATATTTAAGAAAAAAAAGTTAGACTTGCAAATGTGAGTGTTTAGAGGTGGAATTAGATTTTATTTTTGAATCCATTAGGTTAAAATTTGATTGGCATCGTTAGCAACTAGTTGATGTAATCAATTTTCTTTATATAGATAATCTAAGAGAGATAATTAGTATTAAAGTAGAACATTTATTAACAATAGTGTTCACCTAGATCCTGATTCACCGTTAGATTCAAGCTTATTAGAATCATATGATGGAGATTGGATCTAATCTAATGCAATGTTTGGTAAGATTTGATACGAAAAAGTATTATAATTTTATAATATGATATAGTAATAACGATATAATTCAAAACAAAAAATTATGCTAACACCCCAACTTAGAATTAAATGAGGTAGTAAATTCGTGGTTTTATAATCATGAAATTAAATTACAATAGAAAATCATACCATATAAAAATACAAAATACATTCTATTTAAATATGGTTTTTATGTAACCATACCAAATCACAAATATATATATTGAGAAAAAATTTCAAACCCAAGAAGGTTGAATTGTACAAAAAGATCGAGTAAAAAAAAATTATACAAAAAAATTGATTCAGAAAACTAATAAGATATGCAAGAAAAAAAACGTAAAATTATTATTATACTGTAAATAGAAATTAAAATAATCACAAAATTTGGACATGTGTAATATAAAAGGGTTAAGGTGCAAAAATACTCCTAACGTTTTGGACTAGGAGTAATTTTAACCCTAATGTTTAAAATTGTGCAATTTTACCCCTAACGTTAGAAGCTAAGAGTAATTTTACCCATAATGTTGATAAATTGGGTCAATTTCAGACACTTTTATAGAACATAGATATTTTCGTTCCTTATTATGCACCAATTGCATAATAATTCGTTCTAAAAAAAGGATTTCATGTTTTTTATAATTTAATAATAGAATTTGAGATTAATATTTATAAATTCGGTGAATTTTTTGAATTTTTTTTGTCTAATTCGTACAAAAAGACAATATATTTATTATTATTATTATTATTATTATTATTATTATTTTCACATCTCAACGTATGTTTGTGATTTTTTACTGATAAAATCACACACGTGTGAAATATAGATGACAAGATTCATGACCGAGAAGACAGTTTGATGGATTATTTCTCAAATTGATCCAATTTATGAACGTTAGGGTGTAAAATTGTTCTTGGCTTCTAACGTTAGGGATAAAATTGCATCATTTTAAACATTAAAGGTAAAATTGCTCATGACTTAAAACGTTAGGGGTATTTTTGCACCTTAACCCAATATAAAAAAGAAGGAAATGATGAATGAAAAACTATAGGAAGAGGAGATGTCATGAAAGTTTATTAGCTAGGATTTTAATTTTAATTTTAAATAAAGGTTGATGCCATAATTAATATTAAAATTAGAGTATAATAATTGATACTAATTAGTGGGATGTGTTGTGGGCCGTGGGCCCACTAACAAATATCCCTTCTTGTCTTCTAATTAAAAGATACCCCAATGAAACGAATCCAATCAAATAACCCAACGAAACTGTAGTACCATTATGTTATTAATAAAAATCAACATTCAAATCTAACCCTTTGCATTTCTTTTTTATTTCTTTCTCATATCAAAATATATTACAAGTTATATATGGCTTAAAGGTCAATTTGCCCCTATTTTATATATGGTAAATCAATTCTATCCGTAAATTTTTGATTTAATGATAAAATTTTAGAAAAGATTTCATCTCCAACAACTTGATATGCGAGAACTAATAGTGTTTTATACATCTATCACATCCTTGTCTTCTCTACCACCGTCTCAACAACTTCAAAGAAAGTCTTCGCCAACACAGCATTCCAATATTAGAAACAATGAGATTTTTCAATCAACTCTAAGAGACCAATCCATATATAAACTTATCGTGTATTGCATGAATAGGGATGCAAATGGGACGGGATGGGGGCGGAGAATGCATTTCCCGTCCCCATCCACACGAATTAGACATGGACAGATTTGTCCTATATCCCGTCCCACGGGGAATCACCATTTATATTTTAAAAAAATCTGTATATATATTTTTTCTCTTCTTCTTTCTAATTCTAGGCTTTCTTCGAAAGAATGTGAGAGATACTATGATAAAAACACTCTAACACATTAAATTTAAAAGCTTTGATGTATTTGTACTAATCTGTTTGTTCAATATTGAGTTATTCAATTTATAAGACATTAAGTTGTAAGGCCCAAAGGCCCACAAGAGAAAGTCCAGCCCAAGTCAACGGATGAAAGCCACACGGCCCAAGCAGATCAAAACACAGCTCAAGCTGAATGAAACGCAAGCCCAGCAAGGAGAAGGATCGAGAAGCCTTCGACCAAAAACTTCAAGACGAAGCTGCTGAGTTGTGCGACAAGGAAGTCAGGTCAGCGGATGACATGAACAAACTTGGAGACAAAGTATTTCTACTTTGGGTAAAGATCAGAAGACACGGAAAGCTGTCTAGAAGACTTTGTCAAAAATGCGGAAACATTCTGTCCAGCTTGATGAAAAGCTGCTGAGCACTGCCGTAGACAGAAGATACAAGAATTTGATTGGCCGAGGACACTGAGCACGTACTGAGTGAAAGCGACAGGAAGCCGTTTGCCTCCAACAGTTATTTCGAAATTTGAAATTACCGGTGCATCAAGTGTCACTATAAATAGGCCATTCAAACGCTTCATTCGATGCAGATCTTCATCAAGTTGAAACGCTGACCAAATTGATACTTGAAGTTCTGTATTAGAAAAGCAAAGAAAATCTTACACCAACTCCATTCTTTGTATAAAAGTCTAGAGTGATCTCATTCATCTAAAGTGTTCTTAGCAATTGTTGTTAGAACAGAAACACTTATCATTTCTAAAAGTATAGAAAGGAGAAGCTGAGTACTCGGACATAGTACTCAGCGGTAGAAATATGATTGAGTAGAGGAATAGAGGAATGTACTCTTGTATACTCAGTTGCTATTGTAAAAGGTTTTGTGCTCTACCTTTAAAGAGCTCAGTAGAGGATTCTAAAAAGCTCGGAAGGAATTCCGAGAACTGGACGTAGGCGGAGAGGCCGAACCAGGATACGTCTGCTGAGTAATATCTTTCTAACCCTTATCTCCTTAACATATTGCTTGCTATAATACTGCCTAGTTAAACACTAAAAAGAACACAAGCTGAGTTGAGTGAACTGTGAAGTTGAGTTCAGGAATAGACTCAAGTGCTATCTCCTGACTCAAGGTTAGATTCATACTTAGTCACCTGTTGACTAAGCTTGCGTCTAAAACTTACTCATTACCACTGTGCTAATAGACTTTGAAAAAGTCTAAGTTCTAAATATAAGTCAGCCTAACGTGAAAATTTTTAAATAGTTCCTAACCCCCCCCCCCCCCTTTGGAACCAATATTGTCACGTTACATGAGACCATCAAGTGGTATCAGAGCTTAACAGCTCACTGAACAAGATATAACTATCTTGAGCTGATCCCCACAATGGCTGAGAACATCACTCGTTTCCTCCCAGGAAATCAGACAACACAGTTTTTCCTGAGAGACTGTCCATTACTAGGCCTCCTCTGTTCTTCGGGTCTAACTACACCTTTTGGAAGAACAGAATGAAAAACTTTATTCAGACAACAAATATGAGTGCATGGCTTTTTATAGTCCAAGGCCCATTTGTTCCTGTTGAAACTATTGATGGCCAAACGCTTGTCAAAGCTGAGGCTAAGTGGTTAGAGGATGACCTCGAGAAGCTACAAAATCACGTTTCGGCTATAAACATGCTTCACTGTGCGTTAGATGCTGCAGAATACAATAAAATCTCAGGTTGCGAGTCAGCACAGGAGATTTGGAAGAAGCTGGAAGTCACCTATGAAGGAACCAGCAAGGTCAGGGAATCCAAGGTGAACCAGCACATGAGGCTGTACGAGCTGTTCGAGATGAATGATGGTGAAGGAATCTCTGACATGAACTCAAGGTTCACCAACATTATCAACGAACTCAAGACTCTCGGCAAGAACTTCACCGAGGAAGAGCAAGTGAAGAAAATACTGAGGAGTCTTCCCCAAAGCTGGCAAGCAAAGAAGACAGTCGTTGAGGAAGCCCAAGACCTGACCACCTACAAATACGATGAGCTCATTGGATCTCTGCTGACCCATTAGATCTCAATGAAGAACTTTGAGGTGAAGGAGAAAGCTGAGGACAAGAAGCAAAAGTCTCTTATCATGAAAGCTGACTCCATTGACTGTGACTCATCTGACGATGAAGAAATGGCCATGTTCACAAGAAAGATGAAGAAGCTGTTTCGCAAGAATGACAAGTACAGCAAAAAGCCATTCAAGAAGAATGACAAATATAAAGCTGAGTCAAGCGACAATAAATACAAGAAGGAAAGCTCAAAGCCCATCATATGCTTTGAATGTCATCAAACTGGCCATATAAAGTCAAGCTTTCCTAACTTGAAGAAGGACAAGAAGAGTAGTAGAAAGGCAATGGTGGCCACTTGGAGAGATATCGATGAATCATCCTCATCAAAAGCTGATGCCACTGAGTCAGCGAACATCTGCTTCATGGCTGATGAGTTTGCTGACCCCTGCCCTTCTGAGCAAGCTGACCCCTCATGTGCATCTGATAATGAGGAACAATCAACTGAGGTAATGACTCTACCCCTGCTCAGAAATGAAATGATTAATGCCCTGAGTGATCTCTACACACTTGTCAAAAAGTGTAACAAGAAAGTACAAGCACTCAGCATGCGATGTGATGAGATTGAGGAGATCAACTCAGTGACCTTCGTCATCTCCTCCAAGACAATACTAGGCAAGATGAAAATTTACAAATCATGCACAAGTATGTCATTGAGGTCCAATCAGATTCTAAGAAACTGAGGAAGGACATCACATCTATTCAGAACCAGCTGAAGGTTCCGAATAAGAAAAGTTTCCATCAGTACGCTGAGTACTCAGGTACTAGTCAGCGGAAATGGACTCCCCAGCGAAACATCCAATGTGACTTTTGTGGGAAGAAAGGCCACACTACCAAGGTGTGTTGGCATGTGTCGCGCCCGTGCCCGCGGTTCGCGAACTTTATATCTTCGAGGTGGCTCCCGCTCTACTGGTTTATCAACGGTGCTGGATAGTCCCTCCAAGGAGACTATCGTCGGGTTTTCGAGTCGCCACCAATCAGTTTGACGGTCTGATTGGACACCGATTTGATTCCGAATTGACCCATTCGGGTAAGTTCGGACAAGGTAATGGTCTGCGATGATTCTAAGCTCGGTTTCCGGTTACGTATAGGGAAGAGACGTAATCTCACCCTACCCCGCCCGATAAATCGGTACTGTTGTACTTCCAAATGCTTGCTCTATGTGCTTGTGTCTATGATTGCTTTAAAGATATCAATTGTATCAATTCAAGCCTTTGACGATATTCGTAAGGTTGTGGTCATACGACCGTGATAGAATCGTTATCCAACGATCAAAATTGATAGAGGAACCCGTTAATTATTTTTATATATTGATTAGATATAGTTTAAAATATTAACATATTTTTAAAGATATTAATTATTTATTGTTTATTTATTTGGATCACTATTCAATGATCGAGGTAATATATTCGTCATATGACCGCTATTCAGCGATCAAAACTTGATAAAGGAAGTTGTATATTATTAATGTTTGTTGATGAAAACATAGTTTTAATGGGATTGACAAGGGAAATTTATTATATTTATTAAAACACGATGAGATACGATTTACTAATTATTTATATGAATCACTATTCAGTGATCCAGATACAGATCACTATTCAGTGATCGGGATAGTTGTTTAATAAAAGGATAAATTAGTACAATGATTAAATTGCACCAAAAGTAGAAATCACTAGCTAATTAACCTAAATGGCTTAAATGAACCAAATTAAGAATTATAAATTAAACCTAACTAAATTATTTATCATTGGGTTATTAAAGGGAATGGGTTAAGTTAAAACTTAAATAAATTAAAGGGAAAATTACACAGAAATTCATCTTTTAAAAACTATTTACAACTATATCAAGTTATAATTTTGGATTATATCAAATTAGTAAAATCAGAACTTTTAATATATTGTAAGGATTAAAATTTATAAATTAGAAGTCTAAAATATATTTTCTAGGGTTTATAATTTATGAATTGGAGTCTAATTTTTTTAAATTATAGTGTAAAATCATAATATGTAGAGAATAATAACATATTAAGAATTAAGTTTAGTGATACGACTTAGTTATAATATTACACTTAATTATGATATTCATGTATTTGACCCTAAATTAAAAATAGAAATGTTGATGTGTATGGAAATAAAGAGAAATTACGGAGGCCCACTTAAGTTAATAAAAACCCAGGATCCATTTTAGGTGAAATGGAGGGTATATAGATTATTAGAGTTTTAAATTTGGATTTAGGGTTACAAACCATGGCCGCCTCCCAGCAGCCTCCATCTCCATCCTTCCTTTTCTCTTAACCGGCATAGGTGAGAAATCAGACCTTTAGCCCTTGTTTGGGAGAAGGTTAATGGGAGTAAATGGGAGTAATGGAAGGTTAAGTATTAAGTTAACCTTGTTTGGGAGTTATTTTTTGAGAGTAAATGGTGGTTAATGGGGTTAAATCTTTACTTCCTCTAACCTCCAAACTCTAACCTCCAAATTGGGGGTTAATGGGAGTAATCGTAAACTTTTTTAAAATTTCTTACCTCTGGAGAGTAAATTTAAAATTCCTTCCCCTCCAAATTTAAACTCCCAAATAAAGTTAAACATTTAACCTTATTTACATCCTATAAACTCCCAAACAAGGTTAATTTTTAACTTTCCATTCCATCACCTCCCTTCACTTTCCATTACCTCCTTTAACTCCCACCTCCATTAACCTCCAAACTCCCAAACAAAGGTTTACTCATGAATATCCACCGTCCACTTCCGTTTGATGTCGAACTCATCTCCAACGACGGCGATTCAGTTTTCTTCTCACCTCCTTCTCCCTCCATCATTGACCTCCCTGTTCTCACAGCCTCAGTCTTTCTTTTTCTCTCTTCTTCTAGGCCCCTGAACTGAAGCAGTCGCACCGTCTGTTCCGTTTTATCCGCAGTAGCCGCACCGTCGTTCTGAAGTAGCCACACCGTCTGTTCCGCCATTCGTTCTCCTCTGCTACTCGAGTCGTCCGGCGTTTGTTCGTCTTGCTCGTCCGCCGTTTAACGTTTGACCTTGGTCCGCCGTTACCGTTCGCCTGTTCGAGTTGTCTGGCTCCATCTCGTCTCGTCGGCGGGCGTTGAGGTAAGCCGTTTCTATTTCTATTTACTCTTCTTTTTACGTTTTTGGTTAGATCTGTTATTTTAAAAGTTCTCTTGTTTCTAGATCTGGTGGATGGCCGGTGATCGGAGGACGGAGGCGGAGCTCCTGGAAGGGTAAAAATGAAGGAGGAAATATATATATATATAGATTCAAACTTAGCTTGCTGATTATTTTCTGATCTTTTGTAATGAGTTTTTCCTTAAACCTGTACCACAAAGATATAATAGTGGAAATCTACTCTATGCACAGGGCCTAGGGATCCTCTAGAGTTGAAATCCTCTAGAGTTGGTGGAGTTGTAATCATCTCAACCATTAATTGCAAAATGAATGGATGAGATTTGATTGATCAATAAATGACTAATTAAATATTAAAATTTATCAATTAAATCTCATCCATTAATTTTGTAATTAATGGTTGAGATTACAACTCCACCAACTCTAGAGGCTTTTTAACTCTAGAAGATCCCTACACCAGGCAGGACGTGAGAGCTGAGAGGAGGGTACCAATGGATTAAAATTGGATTAAATCTAGTCTAAGGATAATAATGAAATTTTTACAGATAAGCTAGATTTAAGCTCATGTAAACCTGCATTATTTAGAAGATGAAAATAGGTTATGACGGTTAACACAAATGTAAAATATGATGTTAGTATACTGCATAGTATAAATGTGAATAATATATTCATAGTAAGTCAAAGTTGGTAATGTATAGAGTTAGTAAGGATGATAGATTTTTTTTTTTTTTTTGAAGTAGGATGATAGATTCTTAGTAAAGAATAGGTATAAACATTGGATTTACAAAAAAATAAAAATGTAAGAGGTTCTAGTTGATATTGTAAAGTTACTAAGATTAGTAAACGGTTAATACGCATTAAATAAATAACATGTAGCTGAGAACTAATAGATTTTTATTCAAAGTTTATAAAATCAGGTCATTTTAAAAGCAACAAAATGTGCTTTTAATCACTGTTTTTATAATCTAGAAATAAAAACCCTTAGCTTAAAGCTTTGGAGACCAAATGGAGAACAATTGATTTGTATTAAATTTTGATGAGTACAAGATTTCAATCTTTGGATTTTTCACTCAAACTTGAAAGTATTACAAGAATTTCTGTCTAAAAAAACAACTTTCAAAAATGGCTCTCCCCAAATTGGCCTCCCACTCTTTCTAAACAATTCGGCCCCCCAAAACTCTTTCCAAATTGGCCTCCTAAAACTCTCTTTACAAAATTGGTCTCTCTTTTCTCAGAAAATTCGGCTCCCCCCACCTTCAAATGAGCAAAAGCAGCCTTTTTCTAGTCTGATTTCTGCATGGGTACAGCTGCATCAGCATGGCTCCTCTTTGTTTTTTGTGTCTTGAAAATGAGATTTTTGCATGTGATTTTGTCTTTAGTCTTGAGAAGAAGTCTTGTTTTTTTCTGCCTTGAAATTAGGTTTCTCTCTTGGACAGAGAACCAAATGCTGCCATTTCTTGAATTTGTCCTTCAAATTTGAATTTTGGATTTTTTGCTTTAGGATTATTTTCAGGATTTGAAGCTTTGAGTTGTGCTTTGAGTTGTTGAGGGATGGATTTAATCTCATGTTCACCTACAAAAGACCAACAATGTAAATTGATTAGTTTTGTAAAATGCAAATTGTATTTCTTAATAAAAGCATCCTATTTTATTTTTGTTTTATTATTCTTTATAATTTATTTTCTGAATATTAATCCATTCATAATTAAATGGTTACAAGAATAAATTATATTCTAAATATGATTATCTTCAATAGCTAATCTCTTGACAATAAATCATACTTAAAACTATATTCATTTCTTGAACATAATTATAAAATAAATGAGTTAACTTAACTATTAAACAAAAATTGAGTTTAACTAACAATTATAATTTGAAATATTAACAATTTCAAAATCATATTCAGAAAATAGTACATTATATCTCACATATATAGCAAAAATGAAAGATACTTTTGTTCCAATAAATTATACCTTGAATGTGATTTGATAATTATATTGAGACATAACAAATTGGTATACAAAAGCTCCATTTTTCGGATAAATCGTACGTGAGAATGAAATGTTTTATTTTCGATATAATTTATAAATTTGTCGAAATTTCAAATATTGTCAGTTAAAGCATAAAAATGTCCCGGACAAAAATGGGTATCTACAGCATGCTCAGCACAATGGTGCTGACCCGCCAATAAGGCGTCCTAAGAGGAAGGTCCATTGTGACTTCTGTGGGAAGACTGGCGACACTACCAATGTGCGTCGTCATAAGATTAAATATGATGTATCACTTGTTGTGCCTAACAACGAGGACCCAAAAAGACTTGGGTACCTAAAGATAATTAGTTATATTGTAGGTAGGCTTGAGGTGTGCTGAGAAGTCAAAGTTGTGGTACATTGACATTGCATGCTCGAGGCATATGACTGGTGATGAAAATCAGTTCATCACACTTGAGCTTAAACGAGGAGAAAGCGTAAGTTTTAGAGACAACAAAAAGGGTAAGATAGTAGGGTCAAGAACCGTTGGTGGTAATCCTACTATTGAGTCAGTCTCCCTAGTCAGAGGACTTGAATATAACCTACTGAGCGTAGCTCAGCTGTGTGACAGCGGGAGAAAGGTTATATTCGATGCCACTAAATGTAAAATACTCGAGGGGAAAACAAATGAGTTAATTTTAACTCCCCCTCGTGTTGACAATGTCTTCATTCTAAATCTTGAAAAGAAGTTTTCAAAAAATATATGCTTAGTCTCGAAGGAAGAAAATTCCTGGCTATGGCACATGAGACTTGGTCATGTAAGCATGGACCTCTTGGCCAAACTAGCAAGAAAGCAATTAGTTGAGGGATTGCCCAAACTCAGGTTTGAAAAGGATCAATTATGCACTGCTTGTCAGCAAAGAAAACAAACCAAGAAATCTTTTCAGAGTAAAAATATGGTCTCAACCAAGCGTCTACTAGAGTTGCTACACTTAGATCTCTTCGGACCAGTCTAGCCACTGAGCTTGGGTGGTAGGAGATTTTCCTTGGTTATAGTAGATGACTTTTCAAGGTACACTTTGGTCATCCTGCTGAGTAGTAAGGATGAAACTTTTGAGATGTTTTCAACATTAGTTAGAAAACTTGAAAATGATAAAGACCTAAAATTAGCTCACATCCAAAGTGATAATGGTTGAGAATTCAAAAACCAACAGTTTGTTGAATTCTGTGAAGCCAGCGACATTGACCATAATCTTTCTGCTCCTAGAACTCCTCAACAGAATGGGGTAGTTGAGAGGAAGAACAGAACCTTGGTTGAAATAGCCAGGACAATGCTGAGTGAGAATAGGCTTCCAAAGTACTTTTGGGGAGAAGCTGTCAACACAACTTGCTACATACTTAATAGGGCTCTAGTCAGACCCATATTGAAGAAGACTCCCTATGAACTTTGGAAAGGATGAAAACCCAACATTGGATACTCTCGTGCCTTCGGTTGTAAATGTTTTATTTTAAATACTAAAGACAACCTTGCTAAGTTTGATTCAAAAGCTGATGAAGCTATCTTTTTAGGCTACTCAACAAACAGCAAAGCATATAGAGTTTTCAATAAACGAACTCAGATCTTAGAAGAGTCTGTACACATTGAGTTCGATGAAACTGACCCTACAGGGAAAATCAATCAAATAGCTGAGAAAGATCCAAGCTCAGCATCCGCTGACCAAAGTATAGTCGCTGAGTCACCTTCGCAAGGGCTGACTAAAGGTAAAAGCGAAACACAAATTGTTTTCACTGACCAATCTATACCTGTAGAAATTATTGAAACACAACCAGCTCAAGACATTACACTACCGAAAGAAATCAGAATCCCAAGAGGACACTCGGAAAGCGCCATTCTCGATGCTGCTGAGAATACCCTGATGACAAAAAATCAATTCAGGAGATACCTCAGCAATGTAGCATTCGTCTCAGTTCTGGAACCAAAGAATTTTTCAGAAGCTGAGAATGACGAGTTCTGGATGAGTGCAATGCAAGAGGAGCTTGATTAGTTCAAAAGGAATGAAGTATGGGACTTAGTGACAAATCCAAGAAGCCAGAAGACCATAGGAATAAGATGGGTCTTTCGCAACAAGCTAGATGAACAAGAGAATGTAGTCAGAAACAAAGTAAAACTTATAGCTCAGGGCTACAGTCAGCAGGAAGGTATTGACTACGGTGAGACCTTCGCCCCAGTGGCAAGGCTTAAAGCAATTAGAATATTATGTGCATATGCCAGTTTTATGAACTTTAAATTGTTTCAAATGGATGTCAAAAGGGCATATCTTAATGGAGTCATAAATGAGGAGGTCTATGTTAATCAGCCTCTAGGGTTTGAGGATCCTAAGTTCCTAAACCACGTTTACAAACTCAAAAAGGCTCTATATGGTCTCAAGCAAGCACCACGTGCTTGGTATGAGAGGCTGATCAATTTCCTGCTGACTAGAAATTATGTTAGAGGAAAAGCCGATACAACCTTATTTATTAAGAGAAAGGGTAAGGATACCCTGTTGGCACAAATATATGTTGATGACATTATTTTTTGTGCTACTAATGAGTCTATGTGCAAGGAGTTTAGTAAACAGATGCAGACTGAGTTTGAAATGTCAATGATGGGAGAACTCAAATTCTTCCTTGGACTTCAAATCAAACAAGGTAAAAATGGCGTCTTCATCAGTCAGACTAAGTATGCAAAGGAGATATTGAAGAAATATGAAATGGATAATTGTAAGTCAATATCAACTCCAATGGGCACTGACACTGCCCATGTACTGACGAAAATGGTAAGTCAGTAGATAGCAAATTATATCGAGGTATGATTGGCTCTCTACTTTATGTTACAACCAGCAGGCCAGACATTCAGTTCTCTATATGCTACTGTGGAAGATATCAATCTAACCCTAAGGACTCTCATTACATAGTTGTAAAAAGAATCCTTAGATATTTGCAAGGCTCGGCGAATGCAGGTTTATGGTATCCCAACACTCATGATTTTACACTTCTTGGATACACTGACGTTGACTACGGACGAGACAAGCTTGAGCGGAAAAGCACCTCAGGAGGGTGTCATTTCCTTGGAAGCTTTCTTGTGTCTTGGTTTTAGTAAGAAGCAGTCGTCAGTAGCCTTGTCAACCACTGAAGCTAAGTACATAGCTGCTGGAAGCTGTGTTGCCCAAGTCCTTTTGATCAAACAGCAGCTGGAGGAGTATGGTGTTCAAACTAAAGTATATGAAGTCAAATGTGACAACAAAAGTGCCATTGACCTATCAAAGAACCCAATCCAGCACAACAGGATGAAGCATGTCAGCATCCGACATCACTTCATTAGGGATCATGTACTCAAAGGTGAGATAAAGCTGACCTACGTCCCAATGGATGAGCATCTTGCTGATATCTTCACAAAGCCGCTGGCTCGTGAGCAGTTCTGCATACTAAGAGAAGCTATCGGTATGTTTAATCCTTTTCAATAAAGCTCTAAGTATAATGCATGATGAGTGATTTTTACATGCTGAGTTACTATGCATGCTGAGTGATTTTACTATGCAAAAGTATGAAACTGCTTTATATACTCAACACTTGAACTGCTGAGTACTTTCATTGCTTAGTAAAGCAACTTGCACAATTAGGGTTTGCACACGTATTTAAGTAGCCTCTAGGATGACGTAAGCGTCATCATTAGTAAAACCATGCGCCGTTTATCGCAATTAATGTTAGTAATAACTGATTATCGATGGTTCAAATTCCCACTGTTTCCCTGACCTATCAAATCAATACTTACCTGCTATAAATAGTGAAAGATTTCTCACTATTCACTTTATACGCTTGATTTTCACACTCAAACTCTCTCTCTCTCTCTCTCTCTCTCAAAATTCCAAATTCTTCTGCATTTCTCAACGAACTCCTCAAGAACACCATGTTTGACGATTCCCAAAACCGATCAAGTGACCAATACAAGGATAATCGATCATATATCAACCCTACTTCTCCACCTGAGCAGGACTACCAGGAAACTTCAGGGGAAGAAACACAACATGGTCATGGTCATCACGACCAACCAATGGATGAAGTCAGCTGTAGGTGCCGCGGCCTTGCCTGGGCGGACCGGAGGGTGGACACCGTTGACGACAGATGCTGTGATTGGCGCCGAAAGCAACCAATCATGGAATCAAGCTGCTCGGCAGGGCCGGAGCTCGGAGTATGGAAGATTCGCCACCCACGAATGGGAAATGAACACCGATCCCTTGCGGGAGACCGGTGAGGGTTCGGGAAACTTAGTTACGAGCCGAGAAGGCTAGCTCCTTTCCGGAGAAAGGCTACTAGGCACCCCGACATCGGCCGGTTATGAACCACCGACCTCCTACTTAGCATGTTAGGCGCTAACGGACTAATCGCATATTTCTTTAAGTTTAAAATTCATTTGAAACCTTTTCTTTCTCGTTTTGAAAACCATTTTGAGCATATTATTGAAAGCCATATTAGTAAAGAATCACTCATTTACATGAATTTAGAGTATATGGAAGAAAGAGGGAGATAGAAGAATAAGTTGATTTATTTACAACGCGTGTTATGTCTTAAGCCATACATTAAATCTACACCAATCTCACTTCCCAAAAGAAGGTTTATTTACATGGTTCATACCTTAATCGTCGTTGGAACGATTTAAATACATTTATAAACCCCGTGGATTTACATGATGTTCACTCGAATCGCAGTTGAACGATTCGAGCGCTTGAAAACGTGGAATAAGAAGCTTTAACTCAAAAACGTGATTAAGCATACAAGTCCATTTATTTTTGTACAAAAACCATTTGGATAGAAAACGATTCAAAACTCTATTATTTGTGAGGAAAACGATTTTACTTACAAGGTTCGCTTAATCCGTCGTTGGAACGAATTAAGATTTTAAAACGTGACGTTTAGGAAATGGTTTGCAATGGTAAAAAGCTTTTTATTTACACTTTAGGATCTCTAGAAACCAAATTGAACTCTCTTTTTGTGGTTTATTTTCCCTTTTTCACTCAATTAACCTTTACTTGAACATAATTACAACAATTAACAAATTAAACCCAAATTCACCCAACCAAATATATTTGAAATATATACATATAGAAAGTCCAAAATAAGAGTAAATATACATATACATATGCATTTTGATTAAAAATAATAGTTATATTTATAGATTAAAAATAAGGAAGCAAAGGAATAACATATAGTATAGTTGTTGGTAAGTAAAAATAATAATGAAAATAATGCTTTAATTAAAAACAAGTAAAACAATGAACAAGGTTCATAAAAAAATAATAAAATAACTCTTAAATCCCAAAATAACTATTATAATAAATATATAGAAAATGACCCTCCCCAAATATACATTAAACATCAAAATAACATCTAATTATCCATAAAAAAACTTACTAATACAACTTGAATAACCCAAAACTATATATACATATATACATATGATTTTACAAAAACCAATTAATATAAATGAAGTTTAAATGGAAAATAGGTATATACTAGTGATATACTTAAAAAAAAAATTTAATAAACATATTGCATGATATATATATATATATATATATATATATATATATATATATATATATAAAAGAATAAATGTAAAAAAAGGATGAGAAAAAGGTTGAAAAATGGGTTTTTTAAGTTCCAATAGCTTTACTGACGGAAAATCCGTCGCTAAACTAGTTTTAGTTACAGAAAAGACAGAATATCAGAAACAGTCCCCCAACTTTCCAGATTTATTAAAATACTTTAGATCTAATCTATTCTATCATTTTGGTCTCCGAACTACCCAAATCGGGTCATAGTCTATAACTGAGTATCCCAAAACGATGTTTTATTTCCAAAATGTTAATTTAAAAAGCTTTTCTAAATTCTATATTTACAACGTTTTAATCCCGAACTCCCCTTAAATCGGGTCACGGTTTGTGTGGGACTTTAAAACGAGGTTTTTATTTCAAAACAAAATAAAACGTTTATTTAATACGAGACGGAAATTAAATAAATACAGAATAAATAAATGTGATTGATAACTTGTGGAAAATCCTTGATCGAAGCACTTCCCTGTGAGGCGCCGTTGGGATCGGCCGGGGACACTCCGATGCCAAAGTCAGTAATATTTCTGAGAATAAACTGTAAGCACAAAAGTAGAGAATCAGTAAGTGTACCTTTGATCCTAGGAAGCTAGGATATTTATATAGGTTTCTGTAACCTTCAGCATTAATGGGGAAGCAGGTGAAGAGTCATGTCATTACTCATCTTTAATTGCTATCAATTCTCCATTAATCCCAACATTTAGCATCGAAACTCTTAGAGTTGAGGTATTCGAACAGTCAAGTCTTTATTCCCCTTTAATGGCTATTAATTGCCATTTAATTGTATTTATTCCCATTCATGGATGGTAATAAAGGCGCCTTTTGGTATTCTTAGATCCGTCAAGGCGTATGTACGCTCTCCTTGAGAGCTAAGGTGGATCTCCATTACTCGCTCTCGTTGGGCATATCTCGCTATGGTCCACGTGGTGTGGCGTAATGCTAGAAACTCCTTTTTTTCTCCATTATATGCATATTTACCACTGTATGAATCCTGCAATATTTGTCATTAATTCCATATTAATCATGCATAAATATCTCTTTTAGAAGGAATAATGGTTTGCCATTATTTCTATTAATTTTCCCTTATTCCTTATTCAAGAATAATTTGGGTTGTTATCAGAAGCCCCCCCTAAAGGTATAAAAAGCTCTTTAGGGCTGTCTAAATGGTGTTTTATTTTTCTATCTTGGAGGAAAGTGGACCCGCCCTAGATGGAGGATCATATATGGAAATGATGCGCCTTTTGGGGCTTCCTTATGCGGGATCTTATGAACAAGATCCGCCCTATGTGGGATCATATATGGATATGATGCACTTTTAGGGGTTTTTGCTTCCTTGTGGATAGGTGGCCAACCGTATCCATTGTTATCCTCTAGGGGCTTTTTGAGAGTTATATTTCCTTTAGAAAGGGAATAACCCGCCCTTTATGGGACAATTTGTTCCTACCGCATAGGATAATGATTCGCCTTAGGGACTTCTTTTCTTCAGTTCTGCCATATTGAGGAGAATGGCCCGCCCTTAGGGATCAGTAAGAATGATCAACCATTTAGGGACTTTTGTGCATTTTGTGGGGGCGTTTTGGCACTCTAGGCATTGCCTTTTTTGCCTTTACTCGTTTTCCAAAGTGTTTTTACTTTGCATTTGTGAAGACGAGACTTCATTATTTGGAGATGAAGACGAGGCTTCATTATTTGGAGATGAAGATGAGGCTTCATTATTTGGTTTGTTCAAGGTAGGTGGCCAGCCATACCTCGGAGTATGAGCCTTTTTTGAAGGCTAGAAGCTTTTATTCCTAGTGAGGAAGTTAAGTTGCCTTAGGCGATCGATTTGCTTCCTATCTTTGAGGTGAATCGATCCGCCGCCAGGTCTTGAGACTCTTCTTTGGGAAGAGTATTTGAGAGTGTAAAGTTCTCACGTCTGAGAAATGTTTTAACTCTGTCTCTAACGACAATCAATTGTTTCCTATCTTGGAGGTAGATCGATCCGCCGCTGAGATTATTGTCCGATTGTTTGTAAAACTTAAGTACAATTGTTTTAATCCTTATGGTCGCCATTTACTTTTACGTTTGCGTAAGTAAATATATAAGCTTGTAGGATTTAATATGGAGTAGGTGGCCAGCCATACTCCGTTATGCGAACCTTTATGAAGGTTTGGAGCTATTCTATTCCTTCTAGAGGAAGTAAAGCTGCCTAGGGGATCAACTTGCTACCTATCTTTGAGGTGAAGCGATCCGCCCGTAGGACTTGTGAACCCTTCTCTGGGAAGGGAGTGAGAGAGTGTAAAGTGCTTGCGTCCAAGGAATGTTTTAACTCTTTCTCGAATGGTGATCATCTAAAGATGGATCCGCCCTTGAGAGTGTTCTCCTATCTTTGAGGAGAAAGTTGAGGGTGTAATGATCTCATGTTTGAGACGATTTTAACCCGCTTTTGATGGTGGTCAATCCTTTTCCTGTCTTTGAGGAGAGAGTTGAGCTCATTTGAAAGCTCCTGAGGGTCTGTGCTTCTTATCTTTATGGAAAGGGGATCCGCCCGTGATGGGATCAATTGTCCTATCTTTGAGGTAATTGATCCACCTGTGGAACTTTTCATTCGCCAGCCACTTGGCGTATATCAGCACTAAAAGCTAGGCAAATGAATATAAGAAGTATGGCGAGAAAGAATAAATTATAAAATATAGGATACTATAACAGTTTAAGGAACATATAAGAATATGTAAAAATACTGATTTTTAGGCCCATGGTTCCTTCTTTTCTGAGCAACTAGAACCGCATCCTCAATGATGTTTAACTTATGAGTAATCACATCTGGGCTTACTCCTGTGGGGATCTCATTCTCCTATGTAAATACGCTTTCAGACTTAATGAGAACTTTTTTAACATCCTCTTTGATCTCAAGTTTTAATCCTTTGGCGATCTGCACCCGCTTTCCATCAGCAATAAGGAGCGTTTCTGTGTCGCCCAAAGCTGTAGTGACAAGTTAATATTTCTCACCTTCGTCCTCTTTGGATTGTGGGCGGATTGATAGTGACGCCGAGTATAAGTCTCTTTAGCCACCTTTTGGTTCCCGCTAATCATTACTCCTCCTTTGCTGGTGGGAATGTACATTGTCAGACGACGGATGGAAATTAGGGCTGCAACCTCTGGCCCTTGGTCTGGATAGTGTGACCCGTCACTCCAATGATGTCAATAATGGTTGTTTCTATTTGGATCAGATCAACCTTTAGTTTGGCGAATGCACCTTTGGTGATGACATTGCGAGAAATGCTCGTGTCTTTACTCGCTTTATTTTATCTCCCATCCTTGAATTGCCATTGTTACTACCAATGCATCTGCATGTGGAGAGATTACTGGACCTGTTTCTGCAAAAGGAGCAATGGATGGATGTTTTATCCAGAGCGGATATTTTTGCTTTTTCCACGGGTGGCTGATACACTGGTCCATCTGCTATGACATTAATGACACGTTTGAATTTATTTTTGGGATTTGTCTTCTGCTTGTCGTCTTGTTATTTGTTATTCTGGACAAAGCTATCTAGTTTGCCAGCTCCCAGCAAGCTTCAGTGTGGTGGCCAACCTGTAGTACGCTTTGGCGTTTCTTCCAACGGTTATATGCTCCCCTCCTTTAGGTTTGGGATATGTAATGTCCCGCTTATATTGATTCTTTTCTTTTATATTGTGGCAAGTTGGAAGCTTTAATCATTTTTTCCGCTTCGTACCCTATGATTTGCGCTGTGAATGGCGAATTCCTGTTAACTGGATGACGTATCTTTCCGCATTGTTCTCTTGTCTATCCATAGCGGCATGCACTCGCCTTTCAATCTCATCATTCGTGTGTTCAATTTTGAATCATGATGGTGAAGCCGACTCTTGATCTTGATCTCGATCATGTTGAGGTTATGCTTGGAGCTATGGTTTAACGCGGATGGATGTTTCACAACCGTGGGAGCCATTTTATCTAGCTTCGAATATCTTGTCTCCGCATCCTTCAACATTTTGCTAACATAATAGATGGAGAACTGCTGACCTTCTTCTTCTTGAATAACCACGGTGCATATAGCTTTATCCATGACAGATTGATACAAATGCAGGTCTCCCCTTTAGATTGGTCTGCTCATCAAGGGTGGTTCAGCTAGGAATTGTTTTATACCTTGATATGCTTGTTGAAAATATTTCTAGTACGATGATCTACCCGTTCAACCTCTGGATCTTTCTCACCCATAGTGGGGCTTTCATTTAGGCGCTCTTTTCACCTTTTTCCTCGCAGGGCTTTTACTTTATCTGGATTTGCTCTAACTCCTTTTTTTCTAATGAAATAGTCAAGGAATTTTTCTGAAGTGACTCTGAATATACACTTCTCTGGATTGAGCTTTATTTTTCATGCTAGTGTTTGGCACTGGTTGCATTATTAGCAATTCCCTTGTACATGTGGGTTAGTACTGAAAGAACACCAAAAGTGGGGCATACCCTGTCCATTATTAAAAGATTGTGGTAAGGCATAAAAGCTATATTCACTTACCTTGGGGATCAATGACTTGATCCATGGAAAATACTTCATAGCAAAAGACTGTTTGCATTGGCCTTGTTGGCAAATATCATGTATAATGCAATGTCTCTTTATGGAATTTTTAGTTCATCTTGGAATCAACTTAATAATTCCTTCACGTTGGTCCCTGACTCTAGAATGAACTTAGTCAAAGGATAAAACTGAGTAAATATTATATGTCAAACAAATTCATAATAGAATTTTAATCGTGCTTGTTTTAATAATAATATCACGTATAACGGTCATAACCATAAAGATTGCTACTGCACATGAATATCATAATGAATTCTTAATAAATAACCATAATGAGAATGGTTTAAAAATAATGTCCTTTTGTATTTCAATGCGCATTAATATCCAAGATAGCATATTTATTTTAAACGTCATAAAAGTTATGACATTTTATATTGGGTAAGATATCTTACATAGTTGCTATTTACTTGCAATTAATATTGTGCATCCATACATTAATGGCATTCAGAGATCATTAAAGCCTCATTTGAATGAGGTGTAATTAAAGAAAGGTAAGTGATGATTTTATAATATAGTTATATATAAAATTACTCTTATATCATTTCATTTGTACGAATAAAATAAAAGAGAAAGGGTAATTTTGGAAGAAAAATACATGTACCATGATTCTCCTCCAATTTGGAGTGTAAGGAAATTTACTCAAAATCCACTCTCACCTACCTTCACATACAATCCTCCAATCTTTAAGGAATTCTCATGTATATCCTAAGAGTTTTGCATAAATTAATGTTCCGATCCGAAACTGACACTTGCACTATTTTGTAGTTAGCTCAGGACATGAAAGTTTTGTTTATCCAATTTGGTAATTCATCAGCCCATAATGGCCTTAATAGTTAGGGACAATTATAGGATAATTACAAATAGACTCAATATTTTCAAGTCTCTTGTGTTGGTAACAGAAATTCTAACAATGTCAAATAAACAGTTTTTATATGAATAGACACATCCTTGTAAAAAAGGGAATGAAATAACTGTTTGACAAAACAATATTCAAAAATATGAATTTCTGATATTAAAAGTATTATATAGGAGAAAAGCCATATATAGATGGTGAATTGTACAAGGAAAAACCAAATATGATTTTTTTTTTTGTAATTTCTTCTAATAGTTATATGCATGTTCATCCAAAAGACCGACCAGATCTAAATCATTTGTAATTACATGAGCCCTTTTATGATATTTTAATATCAAATGACAAAATCACATTGAATGGATGATTTTTTTTATAAATCCCAAGACTACGGGTCTTATACATGCATTTGTACTAATTCAATGATAATATCATATTACACTTGCCATGTATAAAAATACGAGGGCATAGTAAGCATGCAAGATTTAATGAAAGATTTGTGTCTATGACTTCATCTTTCACAGTTTATTAGATTTATCATAATAACATGTAACGATATTCATAGCAACTTGATAAAGATAAGAAACTTCAATTTTCTTTAATTAAAAATGGAATAAGAAAGGGTATGAAACTTATCTTATTTATCATAAAACTCCAGATTTAATGTAGAAAAACTCTTTCCCACCAATCTATAGAGAAACCTATTTTGGATAGATTTGTTTGTACTGATTGAGCCAAGTTTTGAGATTGAGATTTCTATTCCTTTGACTCCATTATTTTGTTCTTTGTGAAACTCTATACAATCAAGATTTTGTGATCTTCTGTTTGTTAGAGATCCACCTTCACCGCACCAATTGATAACTTGTGGAAAATCCTTGATCGAAGCACTTCCCTATGAGGCGCCGTTGGGATCGGCCGGGGACACTCCGATGCCAAAGTCAGTAATATTTCTGAGAATAAACTGTAAGCACAAAAGTAGAGAATCAGTAAGTGTACCTTTGATCCTAGGAAGCTAGGATATTTATATAGGTTTCTGTAACCTTCAGCATTAATGTGGAAGCAGGTGAAGAGTCATGTCATTACTCATCTTTAATTGCTATCAATTCTCCATTAATCCCAGCATTTAGCATCGAAACTCTTAGAGTTGAGGTATTCGAACAGTCAAGTCTTTATTCCCCTTTAATGGCTATTAATTGCCATTTAATTGTATTTATTCCCATTCATGGATGGTAATAAAGGCGCCTTTTGGTATTCTTAGATCCGTCAAGGCGTATGTACGCTCTCCTTGAGAGCTAAGGTGGATCTCCATTACTCGCTCTCGTTGGGCGTATCTCGCTATGGTCCACGTGGTGTGGCGTAATGCTAGAAACTCCTTTTTTTTCTCCATTATATGCATATTTACCACTGTATGAATCCTGCAATATTTGTCATTAATTCCATATTAATCATGCATAAATATCTATTTTAGAATAATGGTTTGCCATTATTTCTATTAATTTTCCCTTATTCCTTATTCAAGAATAATTTGGGTTGTTATCAGTGATAAATAAATAACTTAAAGCAATAAAAACTATAAACTAAATAAATAAAGGAAATAAGTAAATAAATAAAACGAGTCTAGTCCTCGGATAATACCTCAAGATCGGTATTGACGGCGGTTGATTCCACGAGTTATGATTTTTCGGTGTTTGGTAAAATATTCAACTTTTAGGAATTTTTAAAATAAAAAAATATTTTAGGAAAAAAATGTTTTTTCCCAAAAAAATCACTTTCTCTCTCTAAAAAATGTTTTAGAGTGAGAAGCTCTAAAAAATTCCTCCTCCCTCAAATGCATGGGGATCCGTGCCTTTTATACACACGGATCCCAAAGTTGGGCGTGCGCTCAATGGGGGGTTGGGCGGACGCCCAACGCACAGTTGGGCGACGCCCAACGCAGGTTGGGCGACGCCCAACAGGCGCTGGGCGGACGCCCAGCGCAAGTTGGGCGTGCGCCTAGGGCTGTTGGGCGTGCGCCCAACTGCCATCGGGCGTGTGCCTGACGTGGCTGGGCGCTCGCCCAATGCCACTGGGCGCTCTCCCCACGCCGTCGGGCGTTCGCGAGCCGTCCATTTGCCGGTACGTAATTCTTCGGGGTCCTTCCATGGTTTTTTTATTATTATTATTATTTTATTTTTTATTATCAGAATCAACCACTTTAACCGTCTGCTATGGGTTTTCATCACAAGTCCT
Organism: Euphorbia lathyris; assembly: GCF_963576675.1. Classification (NCBI taxonomy): domain Eukaryota; kingdom Viridiplantae; phylum Streptophyta; class Magnoliopsida; order Malpighiales; family Euphorbiaceae; genus Euphorbia; species Euphorbia lathyris. The sequence continues at coordinate 2,690,245 of NC_088914.1, forward strand.
CCGACTCGGTGTCTATAGTTGCCCCTACTTTACTATTTTGACAGTGACGTGTGTGCTTTTTTGAAAAAAAACTTTTTCGCGAATGCGACACATGCAATGGAAAACATATTAAAGTAAAAGACACATATAGAGTGGGAGGGAAATACCTGATCTCCATGTCGCAAGTTCCTTCCTTATCTCCAGCCTCTTCATCGACCGTCTTCCCCTAACTTTTTCTAGCGACCCTAGTCTCTAAATCGACCATAGGTAAAGTTGCTCTTTCTAGTGACCCTAGTCTCTACATCGACAGTAGGCAAATGACTCTTTCTAGCGACCCTAGTCTCTACATCGACCGCAGGCAAGTGGCTCTTTCTAGCGACCCTAGTCTCTAAATCGACCGCAGGTAAAGTTGCTCTTTCTAGCGACCCTAGTCTCTACATCGACCGCATGTAAAGTTGCTCTTTCTAGCGACCCTAGTCTCTACATCGACCGCAGGTAAAGTTGCTCTTTCTAGCGACCCTAGTCTCTACATCGTCCGCAGGTAAAGTTGCTCTTTCTAGCGACCCTAGTCCCTACATCGACCGCAAGTAATGTTGCTCTTTCTAGCGACCCTATAGTGCGCGCACTCGGGTGATTTTGGATTTCGACCTACCGTCGTCCGTGTTCCGACTATAGTTACTGTCTCGCATGCTAAAGTCGTTGATAGGAATGACCTTATCCTTTCGTCTGGAATCTTTTCGAGCTAAAAATTATTTTCCTGGTGACTGTTGTCTGTATCTTGACTGGCGCCACTGTTCTATAAATTTTGACTATCGTCTGGAGTCATCTCTCTGGACGAGGTTCACTGTTTGGTAAAAACGCAGGCTGAAACAGACTGCGAATCGGAGGGTTGTGCACTTGGTAATTAATTATTTACTTTTTACCTTTACGTCACTTCGTACCTTTTTCTCTTATTATGATAATGCCATTTTCACCCTTATAAAAGGGTGGCGGGGTTCATTTTAACCCCACCCCTTCTCTCTCCTCTTCTCTTTCTCTCTCTAACTTTGAGCATTTTTTGCGATGGTGTCGAGCAAATACGATGGCACGAAGGGTATGGAGGTGGTGTTTGAGGACTTGACTAGCATCGTTCCTTTCCAGAACCCCGCTTCTCATCTAAGTCGGACCAATGTCAATCGGGTAAGTACCTCTTTGCTTTTTATTTGTCAAGACTTCTAGGTTTTAGCAACCCCATTTGAACGTTAACATTTAAACTGCTTATGAGTCCTTTAATTAGAAAACGCGAATCTTTCATGCATGTGAACGACACTTTATGATTTTTGGAAAGAATATGAACTTTATACATGTGAATAGCAAAAACCGTGTGAATAGTAAAACGTGAATAGTGCATGTGAATAGTGAAATAACGTGAATAATGTACATGAGTAGTAAAAATGTGAATAGTGCACATGAATAGTAAAAATGTGAATAGTGCACGTGAATAGTAAAAACGTGAGTAGCGCACGTGAATAGTAAAATGTGAATAGTGCACGTGAATAGTAAAAAAACGTGAATAGTGCACGCGAATAATACTAAACTCTTATAAAAAAACTTGAATTGGATTAAGTTCCTCGCAAGCACGCGGGAGAGTGGAACACCAAAGAATAACGAATTAAATTAAATCATATACGAATGATCCTACGCACGAAACTCTAAAGAACGACGATCTTAACAAAAAGAACTTTTAAGTTAAATTTAGACGGAACTTAAAGAATAACTAGTTAGACTGAATTTCTATCAGACGTATATAGAAGTGAGGCCCTTAAGGAATAATGACTCTAGCTAAGTCCTGCTGTTTCTTCTAGGTTATTGCCACCTCGGGATCCACCGAGGGCATCCTGTTAGGCATGAAATTGACTTAGTTTAACATGATATTTACATGGGGTTTGGGTGCGTTATTATGTCATTTAATAAGAAATACGGACTAATTACTGTCCTTGTGCAGATAACCAAATAAAAATGCTGAACTCGCTGGAAACAGCTTGTTTCGCTAATGTCAATGAGGAGTGGAGCCTTACTTGCATCCAGCGGTCAAACGCCGGATTATCCAATGACGGACAGCGACAGATCGTTGGTGGCAGTGGCAGGAAAGTGGCAGAGCGGCAGGTGAAAGTGTGTGGCGATGGGATCGCCTAAAGAAGCAAGATGATTTGAAGTCTCACCCCCTTGAGTGTTCAAGGGTTAATCTAAAGTTAATCATTTTAGTTTATTTTAATTGTAGTAGGTAATTGACTTAGTTTGTAGAAAAGGGTACGAAAGTTGTACCGATTTTGTGTGGTCTCTGTCTTTTCCCTTTAAATAGGAAAAGCAGAGAAGGTTTAGAGATCGGATATTTTGTTAGTTTTATTTTTTTAGACAAGTAGAATAGAAGAAAGAAGGGAGCTCCCATGGAGTCTCAAGCTGTATCAGGAATCCTCTTCTGCTCACTGCTCGATATGAGTGAGTAGACATTTTGAACGGGCACGGCTTGGCCGGCCCGGTGATGTAAGCTTTACAACATATTTATGAATATTTAGTGTTTGCCAATGTTGTGGTCAATGAGGATTTAACTTTCTTGCTCAAGCATGTATGTATGTGTTAGATGAATGATAGGACACTGCTTTCATCTTCACCGATATCTCTATTGATCTCCCAACTTCGAAGCTGACAAGTTAGAAGGTTGTGTCAAGGGTTTTCTCATCTAGAAATGCAGTTTTGCTCTTAATGCTAGAAAGAACGTATCTTTAGGATGCTAAAGATGTTAGTAAATCTTAGGAGTTTGAGAACACACGACAGTTGACTCAAACTCACTTCAAAACTGATACTTTGGCTTCATTGGCATTGTCTTTTATTCATGGAATGTTGTAAGATGTAGCACACCGTGTTCAGTTATGTCGAAGCCTGTTCTATTCTCTAAAATCTTTACAAAGTAATCTCATTTCCTTGTTTTATCATTCTGTCTGAGTCATCAAACAACCAACATTAAACACTCAACCATAAAGGAAGACACTGTTGCGACACACACTGTTTAGCAACGATTTCGACTATTGATTTGAATCACAATCCATGTGGAGACGATACTCACTTATCACTTTATTACTTGTATCTAGTGCACTTGCTAGAGTCTCATCAGAGGACAACAAGTTTTTGGCGCCGTTGCCGGGGATTGAGATCAACAAATTTATAGCTGAAATTTCTTAAAACAGGGTATTTTTAATATGTGTGTTAAGGCGTGCAGGAACAAAGAAGTTATTTTTCGTTTATGTGTAGAGCTGCATCTCCTGTTTTTCCTATCGATCTCGAATTAGAGAGAACGTGTAGACGAAACAGAGCGGGAGCTCGACGTGCTAGACAGAGAGAAAGAAAAAGAGAGAGAAGAATGGCTGGAAGGGAAAGACCAGAACAGCAAGTTCCACCAAACCAAGAAGAAGAAGGAGAAAATAATAACCCTCCTGTTATGAGGATCAGAGATTGCTCTAGGCCAACTACCAAGGGACACTCGTCGTGTATCGTATTGCGCAACGAAGGGAACAACATGTTCGAAGTAAAAAGGTCCATGATACAAATGATCCAAGCCTCGGTGCAATTTAATGGGTTTCAATCTGAAGATCCTAATGGGCATCTTCAAGAATTCATCACCTTATGCAACACATTCAGGTCGAACAGAGGTGTCTCTGATGACGTGATCAGATTGAAGCTGTTTCCTTTTTCACTAAGGGATAAAGTAAAAACGTGGCTGCGAAACTTACAGCCTGGAACGATCACGAGTTGGGAAGAGATGGCAAGAGCTTTTCTGATGAAGTATTTTCCGCCTCGACAAGCCATCAAGCTACGAAATAAGGTGTCACGCTTCATACAGGACGAAGATGAGTCGCTGGCTGAAGCATGGGAAAGATACAAGGAGCTGCTCAGAAGGGTGCCAAATCATTGTATCCATATGTGGATGCAAATGCAGAATTTTTACAATGGCGCGACCAACGTTTACAAAATCCAGATCGAGTCTATCGCGAATGGTAACCCAGAGGATCTAGAGCCACAAGCTTTATATGACCTAATAGAGAAAGTGGTCAGCACGAGTTACAACTGGCATTCGTCAAGAAGTGAAGGAAAAAGGACAGGAAACGAGGATGTCGTGTCAAAACTAACAAGCCAAGTAGAACAGCTTACTCGGCAGCTGGGAAAGATGAATGTCTCGTCCATTCACAATGAACCTCCATTTAGTGAACCACCAATGACAGTTGTGGTTTTTGCGGAGGAGCTCATTTCAATATCAACTGTCCTGGAGTTAAGCAAGGAAAAGGCACACAGGCTGAATGCGACTACACAGGGTACAATCAGAGGAATCAGCCCAACCGTTATTCTAACACCTACAACTCTGAAACCAGGAACCATCCAAATTTTGGATGGACCGGTCAACCAGACCAGCAGGGACCACCATAGTATCATGATCATCCGAGGTATCAACAACAGCAAGGAGGACATTACCAAAGACAACCTCAGCAGCATTATAAGCAACCTGTGCCACAAAAGGAAGAAGTCCAACCGGATATGAAAACAATGATGATGCAGTTCATGAAAGAGACGCAGGCATCGATCAAAAATCTGGAAACACAAGTCCACCAGATCGGCGGATCCACATCAAAAGGAAAGGGGATAATGCTGAGCAATACTGAGCCAAATCCTAAAGGCGACGTCATGGCAATCACCTTAAGGTCTGGTAAGGAAACTCAACCATTAGTTTTATCTAATAAGGATGCTGAGCATGCAGGAACATCCAAAGAAGCTGAAGTAGAACAGGAACAAGCTGTTCCTGGTAACGAAGAAACGAGGAAGGCTAACCAAGCAAGTAAGCCAGATCAAGAGGAGGAAAGAGCATGTAAACCACCACAGTCGTATATCCCACCTGTGCCATATCCAATGCGGCTAATCAACAAGAAGTTGGAGGAGCATAATTCTAAAGTGTTGGACACTTTGAGGAAACTGCATATCAACATACCTTTTGTGGAAGCACTGGCGCAGATGCCAACATATGCAAATTTCCTCAAAGATATCTTATCAAACAAGAAGAAACTAGAGAACATTTCCATGATACAACTCAACAGAGACTGTTCGTCAATACTTCAAAACAAGCAGCAGCTTCCAAAGAAGCTAAAAGATCCAGGGAGTTTCTCGATTCATTGTTCAATTGGAAAACTAACTATTGAAAATGCACTTTGCGACCTAGGAGCTAGCATAAACCTAATGTCGTATTCTGTATATGCAAAACTCGGGTTTGGAGAACCACAACCCACTCGTATGTCAATTCAATTAGCTGATCGTTCTGTATGCTGTCCTAGGGGAGTAGTGGAAGACGTGTTAGTCCAAGTAGGAAAATTCATTTTGCCCGTTGATTTCATTATAATGGACATTGATGAAGATTTGCATGTCCCTATTATCCTAGGTAGACCATTTCTAGCGATAGGAAAAGCATTGATAGATGTAGGAGAGTGAAAGTTATTCTTAAGGATAAATGGTGAGGAAGTCATATTTAAAATGAATGAAGCGATGAAGCGTGCGAATAATAATGATGACACATGTTGTTTCTTAGATGATTTTCAAAGTCTTACTACTTTACAGGAATAGGACACATTAAAAACTTTATTGGGGAATGAGGTGAACATATGCGAGGGAACAGGCTGTTCCATTGAAAGCAACTTTCCGACACCTCCATTAGACCCTATTGTTCCAACTCATCAAGAACCACTAGAGGTACCAACTGTGCATGTGTCTAAGCCAGAATTGAAGCTGTTGCCTGAACATCTCGAGTACGCATTCCTTGAACCACCCAGCAAAAGTCCAGTCATCATATCATCAAAATTAACTCCTGACCAAAAGGCACAACTAATGGCGGTCTTGCGAAGAAACAAGAGTGCAATCGCATGGAAAATAGATGACATCAAAGGAATTAGCCCTGCAGTCTGTGTTCATAGAATCTTGATGGAAAAGGACCACAGATCAACTGTTCAGCCGCAACGAAGGCTAAATCCTCATATGAAGGAGGTTGTGAGAAAGGAGGTGATCAAGCTTCTCGATGCTGGCATTATCTACCCAATATCTGATAGTGTGTGGACAAGCCCTGTTCATGTTGTGCCAAAGAAAGGAGGAACAACTGTAGTCTTAAATGAGAAGGACGAGCTCGTACCCACAAGAACAATAACAGGGTGGAGAGTTTGTGTCGACTACAGAAAGCTTAATGAAGCCACAAGGAAGGACCATTTCCCCTTACCCTTCATTGACCAGATGTTAGAAAGACTAGCGGGCTACGCATTCTATTGTTTTCTTGATGGGTATTCAGGATATAACCAAATCGCAATTCATTACGAGGACCAGGAGAAAACCACGTTCATATGTCCATATGGGACTTATGCCTATAGAAGGATGCCTTTCGGACTGTGCAACGCTCCTGCCACTTTTCAGAGATGTATGATGTCTATTTTTCATGACATGGTAGAGCGAACTGTGGAAATATTTATGGATGACTTCTCGGTCTATGGACGCTCATTTGATAGCTGTCTGAACAACCTTGAAGCGGTGCTCGCGCGGTGCAAGGAGACTAACTTAGTCTTGAACTGGGAAAAGTGCCATTTCATGGTCACTAGAGGAATTGTCCTAGGGTATAAAATTTCTGAGAAAGGAATGGAAGTGGACAAGGCAAAGGTGGAAGTAATCGAGAAGCTGGCTGTGCCTACAAACGTCAAAGATGTGAGAAGTTTTTTAGGGCATGCAGGGTTTTATCGCCGGTTTATAAAAGATTTTTCAAAGATTGCACTCCCATTGTCAGCCTTACTCCATAAGGAAGCCGAGTTCTCTTTCAATGCAGACTGTTTGAAGGCCTTTGAGCTCTTGAAGACTAAGCTGATCAACTCGCCTATACTGGCAGGACCAGATTGGGAACAACCTTTTGAAATAATGTGCGACGCAAGCGACACTTGTGTGGGAGCTGTTCTTGGACAGAGGATTGAGAAGAAGTTTCGACCTATCTACTATGCCAGCAAGACATTGAAAGAGGCCCAGCAAAACTATACAACTACCGAGAAGGAACTTCTGGCGGTTGTGTATGCTTTTGACAAATTCAGGCCATACTTGGTCTTATCTAGGGTGATTGTTCACACAGATCACGCAGCGTTGCGATACTTGTTCGCGAAAAAGGATGCGAAGACAAGGTTGATCTGATGGTTGCTATTACTCCAGGAGTTCGATTTGGAAATTAAGGATAAAAAGGGAACGGAGAATGTTGCGGCAGATCATTTGTCAAGGATAGATCACAAAGGCAGGTTTGAACAAGCAGAAATCGTTGAAAGGTTTCCTGATGAGCATCTGTATGCGGCACAGTCTGCGCCATGGTTCGCCGATATAACTAATTACCTTGCAACTTCGCTCAAACCACACAACCTATCCACGAATCAAAAAAGGAAGTTTTTCTCCGAAATCAAATATTACTTTTGGGATGACCCTTACCTTTTCAGGTTGTGCACGGACCAAATCATTTGAAGATGCATATCGCAAGAAGAAGGACAGGATGTCCTAAGCCACTGTCATAACCGTGAAGCCGGAGGACACCATAGTGCAAGCCGTACCGCGAAAAAGGTTCTCCAATCAGGTTTCTTCTGGCCCACTCTTTTTAAGGATGCTAATGCATTCGTTGAAACTTGCAATGAGTGCCAACGAACTGGGAACATTTCGGCTCGAAATGCTATGCCCCTAAACAACATAGTTGTGTGCGAAATTTTTGACATCTGGGGCATAGATTTTATGGGACCATTCCCAACTTCCTTAGGAAATAAATACATCTTAGTGGCTGTGGATTATGTGAGCAAGTGGGTCGAAGCAATAGCTAGTCCCACCAATGACACCCGCGTGGTAGTCAAATTTCTGAAAAGGCTGTTTGCCAGATTTGGGGTCCCGTGAGCGATCATCAGTGATCAAGGGACCCACTTCTGTAATGCGAAATTTGAAAAATTAATGGGAAAACTTGGAGTCTCACACAGGGTTGCCACACCATACCATCCACAAACCAGTGGACAGGTGGAGATCTCCAATAGAGAAATGAAAAGAATTTTAGAGAAAACTATCGGCAACTCTCAAAGGGATTGGGCAAACAAGCTCGATGATGCTCTATGGGCATATCGTACTGCTTATAAAACACCGATTGGAATGTCTTCGTTTCGTTTGTTATACGGGAAATCTTGTCACCTGCCGGTGGAAATGGAACACCGTGCATTTTGGGTGTTAACATTTTTAAATTTTGAGACGTAGGCTGTTGGTGAACAGAGAAGTTTACAACTGAGCGAAATGGAGGAATTCAGACTGTTCTCGTACGAAAATGCGATGAATTACAAAGCCAGGACCAAGCAGTGGCATGATAAAAAGCTCATGAACAAGGTGTTTCATGAGGGACAAAACGTCCTGCTGTACAATTCATGATTGAGGCTATTTCCAGGAAAGCTCAAGTCAAGATGGTCAGGACCATTCATTGTAAACCGTGTATTTGCACATGGAGCTGTTGAAATTTTCAAATACGGGGGTGATCCTTTTAAGGTAAACGGGCAAAGATTAAAACCATATTTAGAGAATGATCACACAAGGAAGATCGATACTGTTCACTTCCAGGATCCCCCAGGTCCGTAAAAGTACAGGAACAGGGTGTTCGCTACAAACACCAATTGTAGCACAAGTAACTTTGCATGTAATTGATTTTTTATTTATTTTAATTTTGTGTCAAATATGTTGAATTTTGTTTCTTGTTGATTATCTTCTGCTCAGGCACAATTGTAAAACCCAAAACCCATTTCAATGGGTGTGGTAGTACAATTGTACCTGGTTAGTGGGAAAAGATTTTATCGAGGAAAGTAGGTTGGTAGAAAAAATTCACTAATGTTGAAAAAAGTGGAAACGTCCACTCCTATACTCATAGGCACTCTTACAGCCTATTTTATCCTCGATAAGATTGAACGGTTAGGGGGCAATAAATTCTCAATTCAAATCGAGACCGTTCATTGCACCTCGTTCTAATTCGAAAATACGTGCCCTTCCGCCAATCTGTCCAGGTGGCATAATCATATTCGACCTCTCAATGATAGATTGGCGAAAAGACGTCTCTTCTCCCCTACTTAAAGAAGGTTTATCTCATATCAGTTCGTCATTCACCATATTTCTTTTCTTTTCTTTGAGATTTCTTTTCGCACGGCCAGTTCATGATCTGTGCCCTATACCACTGGAAAACCCTACTTAAACTGGAAAGCGAAATGAGAACCCGAGGCTCGGGCAAAAACGTGAAAATAGAGGGGTCTTCCAAGAAAGAGAAAGCAAAGGCAAAGATGGTTGAGCCGAGCACTGTAGCTTTTGTTCCGGACGAGAAGCTGGTCAAGAAGATCTCCCAGTTCAAAGACGCAACTGTACAAGCGTACTACGATGAGTTAGCTAAACTTCAGTTCGGACCCATCCGAACAGTTTGCTGGGAAACCCTAAGGCGGGTAAGGCTCGAAGATCGGGTTCGCACTCTCATGAAGGTAGGACACTTTGAATGCTTCTTTGAGATGAAGGAACCTGCTTATCGAGAACTAACACTCGAGTTCTTGGCCACTTTTAAGCACAATGTGGAGATAACCGATCCTGATGAAGAGGGAAAGTTTTGCTTCAGACTCATAGGTCACTCCTAGAGGCCTTCACTTAACCTGTTTAACTAGATGTTAGATGCTACTGATGATGACGACCTAGAATCCAAGAGCTATAAAAAAGCATTCACCACGACGCCTGATGTTTTCGACCCTGTGTCTTTATGGGAATCACTTTTCGGACAGAAAAATTAAGACAGTAGTTCGTCCAAGGCATCCAATATCGATGATTATGGTGTTCGGTATTTGCACAAGTTGATCTCCGGTACAATCTTCGCCCGGGAAAACCAAGCCACCATGCCACATGCAGATCTCACCGCGTTGTGGAGTATGGCAGTTGGTCCTAGAATGAATTTGGGATTCTGGTTCGGCGAGTACATCAGCGCTTTTTGTAAGAAAAAATCGTCGATAATCTATTGTGGGAGCATTGTCACCAGGATTACGGAGTCGATCGGGGTCTTTAAACCAGAAGACCGATCTCGTCTCACGATTGTGAATCACCCTGACCCAATTGACCTCAAGACCCTCCAGAAGATGCTGTTCGGCAAACTGGTGAACGGAAAGTGGGTATGGATGTCTAACTTTGTTACATCTAGGCAGACTGAGAGTCGCAAGAGGAAAAATGAGCCAACAGTGTCTGTATCATCAGAATCCGAGCAAGCCGAGAAGCCAAAGGACCTGGACTTTTATACGAAGTGTGCAAAGCTGTCCAGCGAGGATATCATGGGTAACTTCATCACCTTGTTTGCCCATAATACTACAAACCGCGAGATGATACTCGCCCTGGAGCAAAAATACGCGGCACAACAGGGCGAGATTGAAATGCTCAAGAGCATTTGTGTTGAAGAGCATGCTAAAGAAAGTCCCTCTGGTTTCTCTGTGAAAAGTCCGGTAAGACAAGTGCCCGAAACACCTGCCAGTGCTAATGTTAAGGCTAACGCTGCTGCCTCCTCGAAAGAGGAGGGTATTCCTGCCCCTGTGGATAGAGAGGTTAACTCCTCTCTTTCCCATTAGGCCCGATCTGTCCTAATATTCGCTGTCCTAGCATCTGGTAACCTCTAACACCCTTACTCTATCACGTTATGGTCCGCCTATTTTGTTGTCAAATTATCTACAATCTGCTGCCGTGATTAATAACATTGAGGACAATGTTTTGTTTTCTTTTGGGGGTGGGGATTGTATGCATCACAATTTATGCGGAAATAACATGATAAATGATGTTAATCTGTTTGTTTAAATTAGTAATTTGATGTAGAACAAATACCCCTTGAGAATTTTTGTGCACATCTTTGGTAATTATTGTTTGTTTCCATTGTTTTCTCTCCGCTTGTGTATGTTCCATCTAGGGAATTGTTTGGTGTTAAGTAGGAATCGAAGAACAGACTGTGCATGTTATTGGTGTTATGTTGTGTTACTTGCTTATTTGCACTTCGTGTTCCCTAATTCAGGAAGTTCCAAGAATTTTTAAAATTTTAATTCCTCTGTCAAAATTAGTAATCATGGCCTTACTGCATTTTCCCCAAAAATAGTGAGAACTTGAGCGTTATAATGCATCTATAGTATGCATTGAATTTTTATGAGTGGGCCAGCACTCACTATCTTTAGGGAGAATTTGCCTTGGTGCCCTATTGAAACGGTGATTGGTTCTGACTTTCATAGGAGGAAAAAGGCATTTAGTTATTCCCTCCGCTACACAAAAGGCACCTGTGCTATGCACCCCAATTATTAGGATAACCAAGTCGAGCCATGACCTGCTCTTTCTGAAAAACCACGAATGATAGCCCTCTCCCTTCACTTATAACTCTAAAATATCCCTGAGTTCTGTCTTATGCTTCGAATAGCCAATTGTTTAAAATAAAAATCATGTGCTTAAGTTATGCGAATATAAGCAATTGAGCAAACATTGCTTAAGGAAAAGATTGAAAGAACTGGGGAATATAATGTGGGGAGGAAGGAAACTTTATTAATATTCAAAAGAGTACTGGGTTATGAGTGAACAGGTTGTGTAGATAAAGTGTGTGTAAACAGCAATCATTATAGGCTGCAGATGTTAAATAAAGTGCAAAAAGACAGAATTCATACACTGAAATAGCTTTTCACTGTCAAACCTGAGCCTAAGCCTAACATTACAACCTTTATAAAGTCCTTTCGACTATGTCTGGAAGAACTTTGACCCATAAATTCGGGACCAATAGGCAAACTCGCACCCTAAGGGTATGGTGTCTGAGCTGAGGAGTGAAATCGCATTTGTTTTCCTATGGCAAGTAGATGCTATGCGAGAGTGGGTGAATTATTCCACCCCTTAGTGAGGCATGTATGGCAGTTGGTAACTCGTTGTGAAAGAGGAAGTCTAAATTTTAAGATTTGAGGAATTTCTTGAACATAAAGGACACAATTTTTAAAACAAGTTTTTACTCTTCGATGAAACCTTAGCATGCATCTGTTCGTTTCCTAATTATGCCAAGCGTTCTGTGTTTCTGTATTCCTGTTTCTCATTCTCTGAAACTAATTTCATTCCTAACTCCTTCTCTGACTCTTTCTTACAAGGTTGCTTGAGGACAAGCAAAGGTTCAATTTGGGGGTATTTATTAGGCATGAAATTTACTTAGTTTAACATGATATTTACATGGGATTTGGGTGCGTTATTATGTCATTTAATAAGAAATACAGACTAATTACTGTCCTTGTGCAGATAAGCAAAGAAAAATGTTGAACTCGCTGGAAACAGCTTGTTTCACTAATGCCAATGAGGAGTGGAGCCTTACTTGCATCCAGCGGTCAAACGCCGAATTATCCAATGACGGACAACGACAGATCGTTGGTGGCAGTGGCAGGAAAGTGGCAGAGCGGCAGGTGAAAGTGTGTGGCGATGGGATCGCCTAAAGAAGTAAGATGATTTGAAGTCTCACCCCCTTGAGTGTTCAAGGGTTAATCTAAAGTTAATCATTTTAGTTTATTTTAATTGTAGTAGGTAGTTGACTTAGTTTGTAGAAAAGGGTACGAAAGTTGTACCGATTTTGTGTGGTCTATGTCTTTTCCCTTTAAATAGGAAAGGCAGAGAAGGTTTAGAGATCGGATATTTTGTTAGTTTTATTTTTTTAGACAAGTAGAATAGAAGAAAGAAGGGAGCTCCCATGGAGTCTCAAGCTATATCAGGAATCCTCTTCTGCTCACTGCTCGATATGAGTGAGTAGACATTTTGAACGGGCACGGCTTGGCCGGCCCGGTGATGTAAGCTTTACAACGTTTTTATGAATATTTAGTGTTTGCCAATGTTGTGGTCAATGAGGATTTAACTTTCTTGCTCAAGCATGTATGTATGTGTTAGATGAATGATAGGACACTGCTTTCATCTTCACCGATATCTCTATTGATCTCCCAACTTCGAAGCTGACAAGTTAGAAGGTTGTTTCAAGGGTTTTCTCATCTAGAAATGCAGTTTTGCTCTTAATGCTAGAAAGAACGTATCCTTAGGATGCTAAAGATGTTAGTAAATCTTAGGAGTTTGAGAACACACGATAGTTGACTCAAACTCACTTCAAAACGGATACTTTGGCTTCATTGGCATTGTCTTTTATTCATGGAATGTTGTAAGACGTAGCACACCGTGTTCAGTTATGTCAAAGCCTGTTCTATTCTCTAAAATCTTTACAAAGCAATCTCATTTCCTTGTTTTATCATTCTGCCTGAGTCATCAAACAACAAACATTAAACACTCAACCATAAAGGAAGACACTGTTGCGACACACACTGTTTAGCAACGATTTTGACTATTGATTTGAATCACAATCCCTATGGAGACGATACTCACTTATCACTTTATTACTTGTATCTAGTGCACTTGCTAGAGTCTCATCAGAGGACAACACATCCATTCCTGGTACGCTTTGCTTCCTACGACGGTTAGAGTCCGCGTGCGGGAATTGGGCTTCAAGCCCTTTATTCTGGCGCTGGCCCATGCCAATGGCATGTGTGATAGGTGTGTCTTGCGCGACCTCTGCGAGAGATGGGTGGATTCGACCCACACATTTCATCTTCCGTTCAGGGAGATGACTATCTCACCCCGGACTTTTCCTTACTGACTGGATTACGAGGTAGCGACACATCGGTCCCCCTTTACTACAATATGGTGCGTCCTGAGGTTGACCTTGACGAGATGGACGTGCTGATTGGTCCCGGAGTCTATACAGGCGTTAGATCTACCCCGGACTGCTGAGTCATCGAGAGTTTTGTGATCGAGATGACACGGACAGGGCTACTCGTAGCTTTCTCCTATATGCTCTAGGCGAGACAGTTTTCCGTACCCAGAGCGGGACTATACACGCGGGCCTTCTCCAGGCCTTTCGGGACCTAGATACGGTGTCCTCCTATGATTGGGTCGGAGCTAGTTTGGCATACCTATACCGATTCCTGGACCTGACTTGCCGGAAGCGCAAGGACTTCGGTGGTTATACTTTCGCCCTCCTAGTGCGTTTTCTATCCCTAGCTTGTCTTTTATTCTTTTCACGACTTCCGTTTCTGATGCAGGTTTTTATGAGCAGGTTTGGGCTTATGAGAGGAGGATTCTCTCGAGTGTCCATAGGAGCAGTCCGCGCAGGGCTACGCTTTCGCTTATGGTGAGGTGGAGGGACTTTGATTTGAGCGCCGAAGGGAGGCCGACAGTGGCACGATTACTATCATGGATTGATACACGGAGCCTGGGACAGGTGAGCGTCTCTTGACTATGCTGGATTTTTATTCGTTCTTGTCTAATTTTCCTTGCATTTCAGATCTCCTTTGGATGGGACGACCTCGACTTCGGTCCTGATTACGCATATGTTACTCACATCCAGAGGCAGCAGTGCGTACTTACCGGCCCGTGTGTGCGAGCGTGGTATTTGGGTGATCGGAGCTTTACCGAAGCCGACGTCACCTTTTGGACTCCGGGCGAGATCCCCGTTTCCATGTTCGTGGTGAGGATTATGCCCCTGCAGACGATACGTCGTGACCTGATTCGCAGATTAGCGCCTCAGGACATATGGACCCGTGCGAGGGGTCGAGCTCGCTATTTATCGATGCTCCTGACTCCGAAGGTCCCTCTGAAATCGTGATGGATGTTGATCCTGCGGATGACGTGTTCTCGATGGCGGCCGTTGCTGGGGTTTTTGGCCTTGAGGTGGTTCCGGTGAGTACTCGGCTTTGTTTATTTTATTTGTGAGATGGTTAGGTGTGTTCATTGTTTTGCCTTTGTTCGCAGGAGGGTTCTTTGAGGAGTGCTCGGACGTCGAATTTTTTCGATGATACCCGAGCCCGGACATCAGGAGCGTCGCCTACGAGTGAGCCTTCATACTATGCGGGCGAGTCTTCGGGCACCACCCGACCCAAGCAGCTTTCCATAGGTGTGACCTTCCCCGCCCCTCGGAGAGAGTACTCAGTGATCCGCTATGGCGAGGCGGGCGTGGCCTATTCCGGCGTCGAGACTGCCCCTCTAGTCTTTACCTTGATAGTGCCTTTTGATCCCCTTTATTATCTCTATGCTTCGAGGGAGACATGCACAGATTTCGTGGGGTTATCTGATTACTTCCGGGAGCAGCTCGACCTGCATTGCGCCAGCCACCTGGTGAGTATTCTTATTCTGTAATAGTGTAGTGAAATGTATGCATGTGATGCACATATGTATGTATGACTTCTGTTGCCCTTTTTTATTTATTTATTTGCAGAGAGACATTCAGGCTGTCGGTCAGAGGGTCAGCGAGCTGCAGCGGGACGTCGATGCTCGGGTCGGGCACGTCTACCGGGAGAGAGATGCCAGCTGGGCGGAGAGGATGCGGGTTGAGACAAAGGGTCTTTATGTTACAGAGGAGAGACGCCAGACTGTCAAGGAGAGCCGTCGGACCGCGGAGGAGGGCCGCCGAGGAAGCTTTAGCTGCGGAGCGGGCCTCACATACGAGAGGCTTTGAGGACTCCTGGAATTTTGGGTCGTTTCCTCCTTGATGGGCCCATTATTTGTAGCTTCTTTTTATTAGTATTGCCCTAATGTATACATTGTATGTAGGGAGAGGGGTAGATAGAGGTATAGGCTTTTTATGTGATAGAGATAGGAAATGTATAACTCATGATTTATAATACAATGCATTCAGTCGATTATAACGATTCCAATCACTCTCTTCAAATATATGAATGCCTTTATTTATTTACAAACAACAGAAATACTTAGCCAATTATACATTATTTTTGTAATTGCTCAAGATATAACTACTGTTACCAGGACCCGCCTTTTTTCGGTTTTCAGATCCCAACGATTTTTCAACTCTCCTTTTATTATCCCGAAATTTTCAAATGAGTGCCCTCTTGGGTTTTCACTCATTGGGACGTCTCTTATTGTTGCATAGATCGCCCTTTGCGGGTTTTCAACCTATCGGGAATTTTTTCTCTTTTTTTTTTCTTTTTTTTTTACGAAAAGTATTTCTTAAGCCTATCCAGATTGGTAGGTTCGGAGAACTCCATGCCGTCCATAGTAGTTAGTTTAACCGCGCCTTTGCTCAGCATCTTCACAAGAAACGGTCCTTCCCAATTTGGCCTAAACTTGCCCTTAGGGCCAGTGTGCGTCATCCAGATCTGTTTTAACACCATGTCTCCCTCTTTGATGGGACTGACCATAACCCTTTTGTTGAAGGCCCGGGCCATCCTCCTCTGATATAGTTGCACATGGTAGAGGGCCTTCATCCTTTTCTCATTGACCAACGCCAACTGCTCATACCGTTTCTTCACCCATTCTACTTCAGGGATCTCTGCTTCTACCGCGATTCTCATCGGTCACTTCTCAATCTCGATTGGCAGAACTGCTTCTGCCGCATATACTAAGGAGAACGGCGTTGCACCAGTAGATGTTCTAACAGTCGTGCGATAGGCCCACAAAGCAAGTGGAAGCTGCTCGTGCCAATTCCGGTGCGACTCCACGGTCTTTACGAGAATCCTCTTGAGGTTTTTATTTGCCGCTTCTACTGCCCCATTAGCTTGTGGGCGATATGGAGAAGATCTATGATGCTCAATACCGTACTCTTGGAAGAGACTTTTCACCTCTCTTTGGAACTGGACCCCGTTATCCGTGATCATATGATGGGGTACCCCAAACCTGGTGATTAAGTGCTTTTCTATAAACTTCCTCATCTGCTTAGATCCCAACTTGCTAAACGATTCTGCCTCTACCCACTGGGTGAAGTAATCGATGGCAACTGCGATGAATTTGTGTCCATTTGACGCATTAGGCCTCACCTCACCGATGATATCAATGCCCCAAGCTGCAAACTGCCAAACAGGTGCCAACACGTGCAGTTTCATAGCTGGTAGGTGATGCTCGTAAAATATATAGCAATTAATAGGACAATTGTATCCTATCGCAACAAGTAATATTGTGCTAAGCACGAGATCGAACCACAAAGACTATTTGTTATAATTAGTAAATCTACCTAGAGTGATCTAATTGTTTAGAGGGTTGAATAATATGTTGGGTTTTGAGTAACTAATTAACTAAATTGAAAGCAATAAAGATAACAAAATAAAGTGAACAATTGACAGGGTAGAAGGTGAATCAATGGATGACACAATCTAGGCTGAGGAATCCTTTGATTAAATCCTATGTATGGGTTTAGGGAGTTCAGATTTATGTTTTACCAGTGATTGACGGTAATTGCGCTAATAAGAAAGACAAATGTGTACAAGATTTATCTAACCTATTCACATGAATTCGGGTGACGGCTTGATTAGGCATATACCCTAGGTCATGCAAAACATTAGGTTCTTTGGCAACTAAGGCTAAAGCCGTAGCCCAGCCACAAAGTCGCACTCCTAGTGGTCTCTAGCGAGGTTAGATTTACACAAGTTCAGCATAGATAATTCCATGGTCAGGTTTTATATATCTATAATCCTATTTAGTGTTAGGGTCACAAGCATTAAGCACATTATATACATAAACAGGCTAGTTGATCATTATCAATGTTCATTCTAGCATAAATCCTGTTCCTAACAATTTCTAGGCATTAAGCATGCATAAACTGATCAATCAAAGGTCCTAGATCCCTAATCATACATATTCATATAATCAATTTCATCCCCATCCCAAATTGGATGGGGATCAGTTCATAGACAAACCAATCATAGCAATAGGCATATATGAATAATGGAAAAAGCTTCAATTAAATATAAAAGGAAAAGATAAGAGGGAGAGATAGAAATCCAAAACCCGCTTGTCGATTCTGATTACAAAAATAGAAGATGAGGAGCTTCTCCCATCAATTGTTCTTCAATAAGAAATAAAAACATAAATAAACCTAATCTAGAAAGCAGAAAAAGCTAAACTAAAAGCTAAAAACTACATTGTGGAGGCCGACTTATTAAAAATCTAATCTCTCCCGAATAATGAAGATTAGCTCCCTATTTATAGAGTTAGGGAGAAACCCTAATGTCTCCGGGGGAAAAATAGGCAATTCCAATGCGTTTTAGTGGATTCTGAGACAGATTCGCGCATTTCAGCGCCTCGTCTCGTCGAGACAGGGGCTGTCTCGTCGAGACATGCCCTGTCTCATTGAGACAGGTGCCAGAATGGGGCAGAACTTTCGGTTTTTATCCGTTTTGGTCCCTGAACTTCTAAAAGGTGCTCTGATGGTCCATGGGCTTCCGAAAAGTGCTCTAATGGCCCCTAATGAATCCCAAAAGTGCTCTAACGGTCCCTGAGCTTTAGAAAAGTGCTCTAATGGTCTTGAGAAGTCCGTTAATTCCCCAATGGGCTTGGTCTGATTCGAAAATGCACAAAAAGTCCCTGAAAATCCCTGAAAACATCGAAAATGCCAAAAATAAAGGAAATTGCTAATTTTAACTAAAAACCAACAAAACAATACTAAAATTAAAAGGAAATAAAGCAAAAACGAACTAAAAGGAGCCTAAAAACCCTATACAAATGGGAGCTTTCAGTAGGTAATTATAATCGCCGTGGATTTGACAATCATGGCATTTCTTCGCATATTCGTTACAATCTCTTTCCATGGTGAGCCAATAGAAGCCTTGCCTTACGATTTTCTTTGCTAACACTGCTCCTCCCATATGGGCTCCACAATTCCCGAGTGTACAGACTCCATTGCCTCACGGGCTTCTCCCTCGTCCAAGCATCTCAATTGTAATCCATCGGCGTGCCTTTTGTAAAGCAAATCATTATGGATGACGAACTGCTGGGCTAACCTCCTGATCACAGCCTGATCCCTAAGTTCTGATTCTGCCGGATAAGTCCCGTTTTTCATGAAATTCACAATGTCGAAGTACCAAGGCTTCTCGTCAACTCCTAAGACCATTACATCTTCATAGCATGGTTTGTGGGACCTTTTTAGCACCAAAGGATTTGAGGCAAGATTCCTTGGATTATCCTACACCGACACCAAAGTGGCCAAAGCATCCGCTGCTTGGTTCTGTGCTCGAGGAATGTGATAAAAGCGGCACTCGCTGAATCTCTGCGCCAACCCCTCCAGTTGGTCTAGGTATAGGCGCAACCTTTCTTCCCTTACTTCCCAATTTCCCTGCGCTTGTTCGATAATTAGCTTTGAGTCGCCCCAGATTTCAACATACGATGCTCCCAGCGCTGCTAACGACTCTAACCCGTAGATGCATGCTTCATACTCGGCCATATTATTAGTGAGAGGGAATGATAACTTCTTTGCCATTGGGATCCTTTCTCCTTCTGGTGAGTTAAGTAGTACTCCTACCCCGGCTCCATTCGAGTTAACTGCTCCATCAAAGAACATTTTCCATGATATAACTTCTATTGTGTTCAAGTGCTCGTCGGGGAAATCATAGTTTATCTCCTCCTCTTCCGCATTTAGAGTCTGATTGGCCAGAAACTCTGCTACGGCTCTCCCCTTGATAACTTTTTTCGTTATATATTCGATGTCGAATTCTGACAATAACAACAACCATCGGGCTAGCTTCCCTGTTAGGGATGGAGTTCGGTACAGATACTTCACGGGATCCATCCATGAAATAATGATCACTTTGTAAGACTGAAAATAGTGCCGCAGCTTCTTTGTTAGCCATACTACTGCCACACATGTCTTTTCGATCATGTTATACTTAAGCTCATATTCCAGGAACTTCTTACTCAGATAATACACCGCATTCTCCACACCGGTGTCCCCTTCCTGGGCCAGCATTGCTCCAATGGATCGCTCCTCGATTGCTACATAGAGGAGAAGTGGTTTTCCGAGTTTAGGCGGTCTCAAAACCGGTGGATTAGTCAAATAGGTCCGGACACTTTCCAACGCTTGCTGGCACTTATCATTCCAAACCGTGGGTTGATCTTTCCGCAGCAGCTTAAAGATTGGTTCACAGATTGTGGTGAGTCGTGCTATGAACCGACTGATATACTGAACTTGCCCCAGGAACCCTCTCACTTCTTTCTCATTCTTCGGTGCTGGCATTTCCTGTATGTCCTTCACTTTGTCGGGATCAACCTCAATCCCCTTGTTACTGATTATATAGCCTAGGATCTTCCCCGACGAAACGCTAAAGAAGCACTTCTTCGGGTTCAACCTTAGCTTGAATTCTGCGATTCGGGCCAGAAACTTCTCAAGTGCCACGAAATGCCCTTCCCTTGTATCTGACTTGACCATCATGTCATCCACATAAACCTCCACCTCCTTGTGTATCATATCGTGGAACAGTGCCGTAGCCATTCGTTGATAAGTTGCCCTAGCGTTTTTCAAACCAAACGGCATTACTCTATAGCAGTACGTCCCCCACTCAGTAGTGAACGAGGTCTTTGCTTTGTGCTTCTCGGCCATCTGAACCTGCATGTAGCCCATGAAACCATCCACGTTTGTGTGTAAGACGTTGGATGCTGCACTGTCAATCAATACGTCGATGTGAGGCAACGCAAACTCATCCTTGGGGCAAGCCTTATTGAGATCTCTGTAATTGACGCACATTCGTACTTTACCATCCTTTTTTGCGATTGGCACTACGTTTGCGACCCAAGGAGGATAGTCAATTACTTCGATAAAACCTGCCTCTAACTGTTTCTTCACCTCTTCTCTGATCTTATCTGCCCATTCTGGCCTCATGCGTCGGAGCTTTTGCTTTACGGGTTTAGCATCGGGGTATGTTGGAATGCGGTAAGCTACGATGGATTTATCAATTCCTGGCATGTTTTCGTACGTCCTAGCAAACAATATTTCGTATTTTTTAATTATTCTCTCAAATTCTTTCCTCTCTTCAGTAGTTAATTCTTGAGCAATTTGTATAAGTTTAGGGTTTTCATCCGTGCCAAGATTGAAAGTTGACATTTCTATTGTATTGATTTCAAATGTAGGCATGTTATATGAATGAGAATGCATGGAATGATCAGAATCAACATCAAGCAAGTAAGCAAAATCAGAATTCATTTCATTGATAGTTTTGGTGAGTACATCGTCAAATTCAAACAAACCAATACTACAATTGTCATCATCGGGGTTTTCATAGGCCTTGGAGGTCCTTGGTTCATCCACCGCTCCCACGGTTGCCTCAGTGGTCATAATCTGCTCTTCGGCATTCAGGTCAAGCATCATGATCTTCTCTGTGAAGCGGCTTGCCTCTCCTTTGCCCCAGCTGGTGACATCTTTGAAGATATCAAATCCCGGCAGGATCTTTCCCTCAGTGCTAGTCCATAACTCGGAAGTTCCCGAATAAAGCTTCCCCTGACCTTCATTCATAAAATACTTCTTTAGGCCCACTTTCCCCTCGCAGCCTTTGTTAGACAGACCTCCTTGCTCATATCCCAATCCCCTCCGGGTGTTTTGACTCTTGAAATCCAGTGATTCTGGCACCCCTTGATGGTGTGCGCCTAAGCCCATGCCGGGGATGAATCCTCCCTTCATCATCCTTATCACATCAGTGGTCATGCTAGACTCGTAGATCCCGGAAACTTGAAATCCGGAGAAAAGTTGAGGCTCGATCCCCAATGCAGCTACTGAGCTCAATTTCTCAGCTCTGATCGTCACTATTTCATCCTCGTAGGGGAATTTGATCATCTGGTGGAGCGTGGAGGGCACACCTCCTAGCTTATGGAACCATGGGCGTCCCAACAACATAGCAAAAGTCACTGGTATATCCAGCACGGTGAACTCTGTTTCTTCCTCATACGGCCCTACTTTCAGCTTAGCCTTAAAGACTCCCTCAATGTGCCTACGGCTGTCATTATAGGCCCTGATCACGGTTTCCGAGGCAGTCAAATCTCCTCTTTCCACTCCCAACTTGGACAAGAGCTTCAGTGGCAAACATTAATGGTCGATCCATCATCGACCATCACACAGCTAGTCTTCTTCCCGTTAATTTCGGCTCGGATATACAAAGGTTTGTTGTGAGCCTTTCCCTCCTCCGGGAGATCTTCATCGGTGAAGGTGATTTCAGTCCTCTTCCGGGCCATGATTGCCCCCACTAATGTCGCTGGCTCAGTATCGGTAGAAATGACCAAATTCTACAGCTCTTTCATCAGATTCTCACGGTGGTACTTGGAATGGCACAAGACCTCCCACACTGTAGACTTAGCTTGTGTTTTCTTCAACTGCTCTAGGACTTGATCGTCCGACTTGGGAGCCGATCCTTCTCCTATCTCTGTCTCAACCATAGGTGCCTTCCCCTCGGCCACACGACCTGATCTTGTCATGATGGCAACTTCCGGCTCATCATCAGATTCCTCCTAGATATTGATAGGAGTTCCCTGCTCGGCATCCTCCTCCTCCGAGGAACTTCCCCAAATATCCACAACCATCAAGTCCATCGCATGAGGGACATTCGGATTAATATAGGAAGGGTCTGACGATCCATACAACACCCAACCTATCAGCTCGTCATTATTCTTGAGGAACACCCTGTTCCTCCCCCTTGCTACTATAGGGATAGCGCCTCTTTGTATATACATGAGCTGCACTTTATCGCTCGCAGTTTCTCGACACAGTTCATAGTGGTGCCTCCACCTTCTAGCGTAATCCACGAATGGTTCCTCGGGTAATTGCCTGATCCCATCCAAATCTTCTAGGGATCCCGTCCACAGAATATACATCTCATATCTTGACACAAACACATCCCGAAGAGGTATCCAATGTCCCATCTCTTCCTCCGACAACCCTTGGTGCCACAACAGAGCGTCCCCGGTAAGAGTTTCCAAAAAATGCTCGTGTAACTCACTTTGAGGAACCCGACATCATACATGTGATTGCAGAATGAGGTTGCATGCTTAACTGGATTTCGATATCCACCATACTTGGGCATTGCCATTATTGCTTCAGGGGTCTCATAGGAGGGCGAATCCGGAGTTTTCTCCGCAAGCATCCATACCGTATATTCTTCGATAAACCTTTTCGTCATTGCGGCCCAATTGCTCTTGATGTACATCGGGAGTGACATATACCACATCAACGGTTCACCCATTAGTGAATTACAAAACAAACTGGTGATCTCCTCTTCATTAAAGCCCAACGGCCCCATTACCGACAAGTAAAAGTGCAAATGTTCTATAGGATCTTTGTTGCTGTTATACTTAACTGCTGGTAACGGGCGCTTGATGGGCCCAATTTGCATTGCGCTACTTTCTGCTGCTCTCTCCTTAACCTTCTTATACTTCTCTAAGAATAAACTTGCTAATTGCGACCAATCACCCTCGATGGAGTCAGGCAAGGATCAGAACCACCTCAACGGCCCTCCTATCAATGAATGGTGAAACCACTAAGCGATCTCGTTAATCCCAAACGGTTCAACAAACATATCACACATGTACTCATACAAATGGACCTCGGGATCTTCCACTCCACTGAATACTTTTAACTCAGGAATAAGCCTCCGAGATGACCCTTGTCCGGTCTCTTCGGTGTTGTCCTCATCATATGGTGCTCCATCACCCAATTCACCATCCATCCTCTTATCCACTGGTTCTTCCCCCAGAAAAGACACATAAACTCCATTTCCTATTGTCATTTTCTCATCGGAGCCCAATAACTCCTCCTCATCTTCCTCGAAGGGCTCTACAACCCTGCTCTCCTCCAGCCTGAATCCGATCATGCTCACCCTATGATTAGGCAATGGATTACGCCTAATGGAAGGGTTCACTGACGAAGGATCAGCTATCTTCTTTTCCTCAATCAAATCCTGAATCCCGTGCTTCAACCTCTCGCAGTTCTCAATAGTGTGCCCATGATTGCTGTGGAACTCATAATACCCCCTAGCTTGCATCTGAGGAGTAGGCGGTGCTTTGTTATAAGGAGTGAGGGATTTCAACAATCCCTTTTTCTGCAATCGTTTGAAAACTTTTGCGTAAGTTTGATCAAACTTGGCGAACTGCCTCTTCTCAATAGCGTTAATTTCAAGCACTTTCACTACGACAGATTCTGTACTCGCACTTAGCCCTCCGGCACTATATCCAGACTTTGTCCACTTGGTATAAGATTTCTTCGGCTCTCCATCCCCCTAACTGTCAAAGCGCAGCTATACATCTGATTGAAATCGGTAAAAGGCATATACCGCAGCTCATTCTTAATATACGGCAACATGTTGCCAACTACCATTCGGATCTGATCCTGCTCCAGCAGTTTCTGCTTTATAACCATCGCCTTCGCTCTCCACCTCCTCACGAAGTCGGACAAGGATTCACCAGCCTGCTGCTTAGTGCTCTCTAGCATAGTGTTGAAGTTATACTGGGCTATGAATGCCTTCGCCAGTTCCTTCCAATCTCTCTTTGTCACCAGCGGTAACGCATGAAACCATACGAGGGCAGCCCCCTCCAGATAAGTATTGAACAGGCCAAGAACTTGTTCCTCGGTCAAAATCGTGTGCTTCATCACGGAAACATACTGATTCATGTGAGCAGTAGGATCCCCAGTTCCATCAAACTTCTTCATGTTAGGGAGCCAGAATTTTAAAGGCAAAGCAGTTGCCGATAAGCAGTTCTTCAAGTTATAAAAGTCCTAACTCCCGGAGCTTCCCCCACGTAGATCCTGCACCTCCTGAGTGATGTGTTGCTTCCATTCCTCTTCCTTAGCTTTCTCCTTCTCAAGTTGTTTCTGGATGTGATCCTGATAGTCATCCTCATTCCCGAGGTCCTGGGTGCTCTCTCCACGCCGTCGGGCGCTCGCGAGCCATCCATTTTCCGGTACGCAATTCTTCGAGGTCCTTTCGTGGTTTTTTTATTTTTTTATTTTTTTATTATCGGAATCAACCGCTTTAACCATCTGCTATGGGTTTTCGTCACAGGTCCTTCGACTCGGTGTCTACATCAGCATCCTTGATGTGGACCCTAACACTGAACACTCAACTCCCTCGAAGAAAAGGAAACAGAAGAAAGACAAGAAGCCTAAGGAAAGAACCTTCTCCTCTGCTTTCGAAGACGTTGAGGACCTTGATGTTATCTCCTCATGATGGTTCTCCAAGAGCTTTGTTGAAGCTGAGAAACCCTACTGTGAATGGATTTCAAAGAACGGATGGACGAAACTCTTCTCCCTCAATGGCCTGACCTATCCAAGGCTATAGTCACTGAGTTCTACTCAAACTTGCTAATTGCAGATAACAATGTTGACTTCATGGTAACATATGTTAATGACAAACAAATCATCATCAACCCCTCATACCTGGCTATCTTGTTAGACTTAAAGGAGGAAGGATCTAAGCTGAAAACAAATGACTATAAAAAGGTCAAGTATAGCGCTGAGTTCTGTAAGCTGGAAGCCCATATAGGTGAAGTCTCATGCACCTCACTTAGTCAGCAGCAAAGACAGGCTCACTGCATACTGACCAATTTCCTTTTCCCAAAGGTCAACTCCACCTCTTCAGCGTCCAATTTCGAGCAGTGCTTCATCTGGCACATGCTAAATTACAAACCCTCAATATGATCGTCTTTCTGATTGTTGCAATTCAACGAAGCACTGGGATTCTTCGATTGGGCTCACTCATCACCGAGATCCTCAAAGTTCATAAGACCAACTTTAAAGGTGAACCAAGCATAGTAGGGACAGAGATCACTATTGAAATCCTTATTGGATTAGCACACAACCTTCCTTTCAAATCCAAATCAAAGAAAAGAAAGGAAACAGTGATAGAACAGGAAGAGCAAGCTGAGCTCTGATAGGGGTCAAAAACCCCCTATATTTGGGTACGGTTTTAGGACGGTTCTTAGCGCTATTTCATGAATAAGCAAGCCATTCTCGCATTTATATGCTTTTGTGTGAGTTAGTTAGAAATTGGATATGTTCTATTTACTTTTCATTGTTTAGGCTCGTTTTCTGGTTATTTTAGGCAAATATGGCCAAATTAGCATGTACGTTAATTTTCCATTATCTTTTATAGCTAATTGATCTGCCAAAAGACGCACCAAACGGAGTGTCTACTCAAAATAAGCGATTGGCGGGTCGATTTAGCCTCGGAACTAATGTTATTTGGAGTTTTTGTGCATGTGTAGGCTAAGACAGGAACAAGTTTGGGTGAAAGTTGCGTTTCGGGACATCCACCAGTCGTGCAAGGCATTCTGGGCAATCCCGCTCGTCGAAATGGACTTTTTGGGGCCGGATCGGCGAGCTGGCACTGCCAGTCCATCGATGCTGGCCCTTAGAGGCCTGCTCGGGCGAGCTGGCATGGCCAGCTCGCATCGAGCTGGCCTTCATATGCCAGCTTGCCAAGCTGGAGGCCAGCTCGTGACGAGTTGGCCTGCCCTACGGGAATCAGTCAAAAGACTGATTCTCGGTCCGACGAAGACACGATTGACCCCATGACTTCCCACTCGCAAAAGGATACCAATTAGGTCAGAAAGAGGGCCCGAACTGCGTCTATAACTAGGAATTTCCAATTGTAAATTAGACATCTTTCATTATTGTAAATTACCTTAGCCTTTCACCCTTGAAGAATCCTCTCCACCTCCTCCATCTCCTTCAACCTCCATTGAAGAAGCTCCGAAGCTCCATCCACCGAGGATTGTTCAAGGTCCATCCTTAAGTCCTAAGAAGCTTACTGTAGGGTAGACAGGTTCCCTGAAAGGGATTTTCTTATCTCATTTTCATCTAATTATGTTTGTACCCTTTGATACAGTCTATGAATCCTAGGCTAATTGTATCCCTTTACATTGTTCTTCATCTTTAATAATATTTTAGCTCTTATTTTGTTCTATGATTTATCTATTTAATCTTTGTCTTACGCTTTATTTAATTGGTTTAACTCATTCAAAAGCCCCAAAATCTAGTGGGCACATATTGTGAGCTGAAGTTGACCTAGTCGGAGCCTAGGAGATTGACGACCTCTTAGTTGATTAAGCCCAAATTGCTGAGCCTTAGACTTAGTTTCGGCCTTATAAGGGAAGCACACACTAGGAACTTCAGGAGGGTAAGTAGGGTTAATCGCCTTAAATACAAGTGACTTAGATTAGGTTTTTAATCAATTGACCTAATAATCTATCTTCATTATTATCGTTCATACCATGCTCCTTCGGGTAATTGCATTAGTGAAAGATCACCTAGGAGTAGTTTAACTTAATTAGGAGTAGAATAACTTAATTAGAATGAGAATAACTTAGCTAGGAGTAGAGTAATTCAACTAGGGGTAGATTAACTTAAACCAAACAACCTCAAAACCCACACAGCCTAGATAACACCTGAGACCGAGTAGCTCGATACTTGCAGGAATAAATCATGTGGATTCGATACCTGGACTTTCCAGATTTTATTAGTTGATAACGACGGGGTACACTTATCCCTTAGTGAGCCTTCAACGGAAGGCGCATCAAGTTTTTGGCGCCGTTGCCGTGGATTTATTTCTTCTGCAATATCGAACCAAAGGTCGATTTGTTAGTTTAGGCATTCCTTTGTGAATACCTTTGTTTATATCATCTATACTTATCGATATTTTATACTTGTTGATATATTATCATACAATCATTTCATACAATTTGTAGTATTATACTTCTTATATACTTGTAAAATCTCTTTTTCAGCAATTATGGACAACAGAACTCTAGAACCGTCCATGGCTGACCTCAACAAGAAAATGGATTTCCTTGTGGCCTCCTTTGGCCGTAATAACCAAACAGGGACACCATTTTGTGCACGATGTGGTCAGAATCACCCTGGTGAGGTATGCCATGTCAACCACCATGTACCTAGAGGTGAGAATGTAAGTTATTTGGGTAATCGTCAAAGGTATAATTTTGAACCCCCAACTTACAACTCCTATGATCGGGAACACACACGATATCCGCCAGGGCCATACGCGGCACCCACGAATAATCTTCCCTATCCCCCTTCTAATTCTGATTTTTATGATAGGCAGACAGAGCACTCAGAAGGAATAATGGCTCTCTTAAGAGAAATATCCATCCGACTCGCAGCCAACGAGGAAGTATGCAGAACCTTGAGCAAACAACACGCTGCGATCAGACAGGAGGAAAGGGAATGTCAAGAGGCGTTCCTCTCATAAGAGGAAACGGTTCAAGCCATCGCCTTGAGAAGTGGCAAGGAAGTGGACACACTCGTGCCACCCCAATCACAAACACAACCGTCACCTCAAGTAAGTAAGGAACCGAAAGTGGTAAGCAACCCCGGTCCCGTGTTTGAAACTTCAGCTCCTGTAGTAGCTGTAGAGAAAGTAGTTAGGCCTTATGCACCAAAATTACCGTTTCCCCAGAAACAGAAAAAGGCCAACTTAGATAAGAAATTTGCTAGATTTTCGGAAATCCTTAGTAGATTAGAAATTAATTTTCCATTAATGGAAGCGTTAGAGGAAATGCCGAACTATGCAAAGTTTCTTAAAGACATGGTGTCGAAAAAGAAAAAGTTTGGGGAGAATGAGATAGTGGCCCTAACGGAACAATGTTCGGCCATAATCACTCATAAATTGCCCCCCAAGCTTAAAGATCAAGGGAGCTTTACCATCCCATGTAGGATAGGCAACATGCATATAGATAGGGCACTATGCGATTTAGGAGCAAGTATTAATCTAATGCCTTTATCTATTTTCAGGAAATTAGGACTCGGAGAACCCAAATCAACAAATATGACATTACAGCTAGCGCACAGGTCAATCACACGGCCTAGGGGCATAGTTGAAGATGTATTGGTAAAGGTGGATAAACTGATCTTCCCGATCGACTTCGAGGTCCTCGACATGGAAGAAGATGACTCCGTCCCCATTCTCCTCGGGAGACCATTCCTTGCAACCAGTAGGACACTGATAGATGTTCATGGAGGTAAATTGGTCCTAAGGGTGCAAGACGAAGAGGTAACATTTAATGTTTATGAGTCTATGAAATTTCCTCAAGAGCGTTCCAAAAGCTGTAATTTTGTAGATGTGTTACTAGACGAATGCGTTGAGGAAGTTAACCATAGCATGAGAGATGCCTCTTTGGAACTTAATTTAGGTGGTGAGGAATGTGAGAACTTAAATGAACCATTCGAAGACCTCCCACCTGAAAAATGTTGTTGGGTAAAGGGTAGAAAAGAGGACCTTGAGCGTGAGATCAAGCCTAAACCTAAAACCTCACTGGAGGAACCTCCAGAACTGGAGCTTAAGCCCTTACCCAACAATTTAAAATATGTTTTTCTTCAGCCTCCCACAGATTTACCCGTTATTATTTCTTTTTTGTTGACAGTTGAACAGGAAGAAAGATTGGTGGAGGTGCTGAAAAAACATAAAGGAGCCTTTGGGTGGTCAATCCATGACGTCAAAGGTATCGACCCCAAAATCTGCACACACATGATTTTTCTTGAGGAAGAGATCAAGCCATCTGCTCAACCTCAACGCCGGCTCAACCCTAACATGAAAGAGGTGGTAAAAGCCGAGGTCATAAAACTCCTCCATGCAGGTATCATCTTTCCAATTTCTGACAGCCAATGGGTAAGTCCAGTGCAATGTGTGCCTAAAAAGGGGGGACAACGGTAATGGAAAACGAAAAAGGGGAATTAATCCCAACTAGAAAGGTTACGGGTTGGCGTGTATGTATTGACTATAGGAAATTGAACGAAGCCACTCGTAAAGACCATTTTCCTTTACCATTTATCGATCAAATGTTGGAACGCTTGGCAGGGCATGAATTTTTCTGCACTCTAGACGGTTTGTCCGGTTATATGTAAATTCCTGTGGACCCTTTGGACCAAGAGAAAACCACATTCACTTGTCCCTATGGAACTTTTGCATATAGGCGGATGCCTTTCGGATTATGTAATGCTCCTGCCACATTCCAACGCTGCATGATGGCTATGTTTTCTGACATGGTTGAAGAGTTCCTAGAGATTTTTATGGATGATTTTAATATTGTAGGACCTACTTTTGACCAATGTCTTGAAAATATGGACCGAGTCTTAGAACGTTGTGAAGATAAAAACTTGACACTCAATTGGGAGAAGTGCCAGTTTATGGTCCAAAATTGTATAGTGCTAGGACACAAGGTGTCGGGAAAAGGAATTGAGGTCGATCCGGCAAAAATTAAGGTGATCGAAAAACTGCCTCCTCCCACCAATGTTAAATTGGTTAGGAGCTTTTTAGGACATGCAGGGTTTTATAGGCGATTCATAAAGGATTTTTCAAAAATTACTAAACCCCTCACTCAATTATTACTAAAGGATGATGATTTTAATTTTAACAAAGAATACATGTCTGCTTTTAAACTGTTGAAAAAAAAATTATTCGAAGCACCCGTTATGGTAAGCCCGAATTGGTCCCCTCCCTTTGAATTAATGTGTGATGCCAGTGATCTAGCTATAGGAGCCTGTCTTGGGCAGAGGGTGGATAAACTTTTTCTCCCAATCTTCTATGCTAGCAAGACCTTAAATGATGCACAACAGAATTATTCAATAACTGAAAAGGAATTGCTAGCTATAGTTTTCGCCTTTGACAAATTTAGATCTTATTTGGTGTTATCTAAGGTGATTGTTTTTACTGACCATGCAGCTTTAAGATATTTGATGAGTAAGCAAGATGCAAAACCTAGGCTGATCCGCTGGATTTTACTACTCTGGGAATTTGACATTGAGATCAAAGATAAGAAAGGAGTGGAAAACGTGCTAGCAGATCACCTATCCAGGTTAGAGTCAGATCAACAACCCTTAGGACACGAGGAGATCAAGGAGGTATTTCCGGACGAAATGTTGTATTCGGTAAAAACTCTCCCCTGGTGTGCAGACATCACGAACTACAAAGTCGGTAACATTCTTCCTCTTAATTTAGATGCAAGCAAAAAACGTAAGTTTATATTTGAGAACAAACAATATCTTTGGGAAGAGCCGTATTTATTTCGATTCTGCACTGACGGCATGATTAGGAGATGTATACCTGAAGAGGAGGTAGAATCAGTGATTAATATGTGTCATTCTAGAGAACCAGGTGGCCACTTCGGGTCAGATAGGACAGTGGCAAAAATCCTCCAAAGTGGGTTTGGTGGCCACAAATGCATAATGATGTCAGTAGCTATATTAAATATTGTGATGCATGTCAGAGAGTAGGGAATATCTCTAGGAGAAACGAGATGCTTCAACAAGGCATACTCGTATGTGAGCTATTTGATGTTTGGGGCATAGATTTTATGGGACCCTTGTCGCACAACAACCAATACATTCTTATAGCGGTTGACTATGTCTCCAAATGGGTAGAAGCTGAAGCCCTACCCACAAATGATGCCCGAGTAGTGATGAGATTTCTGAAAAAGAATATTTTTACCAGATTCGGCACCCCCCGGACCATCATCAGTGATGGGGGATCCCATTTCTGCAATAGGAAATTTGACATGTTGCTCCAAAAGTATGGCGTAGCTCATAGGGTTGCAACACCTTACCACCCTCAGACTAGTGGTCAGGTAGAAGTGTCAAATAGAGAGCTGAAACGTATTCTTGAGAAAACAGTAGGGAATGCTAGAAAAGATTGGAGTCTTAAGCTGGATGATGCTCTTTGGGCATACCGGACAACTTTCAAGACTCCCATAGGAATGTCCCCCTATCGTTTAGTTTTCGGGAAATCTTGTCATTTACCTGTTGAAATAGAATATAATGCCTATTGGGCACTGAAATATCTAAATTTTGATCCTAAACTTTCAGGTGACCTATGGTTAACTCAACTGCACGAACTGGATGAGCTCTGGTACAATTCTTACGAGAATGCCAAGTTATACAAAGAACGAACCAAGAGGGTGCATGATAGGAAAGTACAAAAGAAAACCTTCCAGATAGGTGATCAAGTACTACTATACAACTCCCGATTGAAATTCTTCCCTGGCAAGCTCAAAAGTAGATGGTATGGACCATTTTCAGTTGTCAATGCACACCCTTTCGGAATGGTTGAAATCGAGGGAAAATATGGGATCACCCAAAAAGTAAACGGGTACCGCCTCAAGCTTTATCTTGGCAAGGATAATTCGGATGTGCAAGTTCTGCGCCTGCAGACAACTACAGAAAGGGGGGCCGAACAGTAAGTTGTCTTCTCCAACCTAACTTTTTGCACATGTGCTTTATGGTTTTAGATGCAATGTTGGAACTTATTGCATAATTTATGTGTGAGGAGGAAGGGTAGACAAACTTACAAAAATTTATATAATTTTTAAATTTTTGTTGCATCGTGTCTAGTTTAGTTTAACGTTTTCAGGTTTTTTTATGTTTTTGCATGTTTTAGGGCCTAAAACCGTGAACCTCCTTCGAATCTAAACTTAGTTATTTGTCCTTGAGGGCTGATAACCGAATCTAAGATTGCATGACAACTAGTTTAGGTGTAGGGCACAATCCCTGTATCTGTAAAAGCATGAGCTAAAGTTTTCATTTAGACCCTACTTTTGAAGAAATGCTAAAATCACTACTTAAGTAGATAACTTAAGAATTGAAGGCATGTGATATTAAACTTGAGTTTAGGGAGAACTAGTAACCACAAATTTGAAACCCAAGAACTGTGAGTTGAATTCGAGCCCAAGAGTGAACATCAAAAAGCTCTTTTTCTTGACATTTTTGTGTAAGTGCTTTGACTTGTGGAAAGATTACAGATTTTCCACCTAATACTGAGTTGAACCTACATGCGATGATTTGAGATGTTAAACGATGAATCAGCCTCATTAGAATTAACCTTTTATTTACCTTATTTTCTCTTTTTCATCTACTCTAGGAAGCCCCTTTGAGCCTGTATTTTTGTATCGTGTAGATTTTGTTAAAACACCTTTCCACATGATTTTGATTTGACAAAATTATTTAAGTATAATTAAAAATATTCTAAACACACTAAGTTTAAATGCTTTAATTTATTACACTAATGTGTTTGTTCAATGTTGAGTTAAATTGCTTATAAGATATAAAGACTAAAAGGCTAAAGGCCCAATACGAAAATCAAAGCCCAAGTCAAACAGATCAAGACCACTCGGCCCGCGTAAACAAAACGCTGTCATTATGAAACAAAACGCAGCTCAGCATGAGAAGGATCGAGAAGACTTTCTTTGACTACTTCGGAACGAAGCTGCTGAGTTGAAACGACAAAGAGTACAAGACAGCAGCTGAGCAGGAACAACTTCCAGACAAAGTATTTCCACTTTGGGTAAAGTTCAGAAGACACAGAAAGCTGCCCAGTTGACTTTACAGTAAATGGAGAGACATTCTGCCGGATTGACTAAAAGCTGCTCAACACTGACCGAAGACAGAAGATGCAAGAATCTGATTGGCCAAGGGCACTGAGCAGAACTGAGTGACAACGACAGGAAGTCGTTTCCCTCCAACTGTTATTTCGAAATTCAAAATGACCGATGCCTCAAGTGTCTCTATAAATAGGCCCTTCAGTTGCTTCATTCGATGCAGATCTTCAACAAGCCATTACGCTGACCAAATTCATACTTGAAGTTCTGTGAGAAAAAGCAAAGCAAATACCTTACACCAATTTCCATATTATTGTGTAAAAGTATAAAGTGATTATCCAATCATCTAAAGTGTCTTAGCAATTGTTGTTTAGGACAATCTTTTATCATTTATAGAGAATAGAAATGAGAGCTGAGTACTCGGTTATAGTACTCAGCAGTAGAATAGAAGTGAGTAGAGGTATAGAGGAAGGTACTCTTGTTATACTCAGCTTCTGATTGTAAAAGGTTTGTGCACTACCTTTAAAGAGCTCAGTAGAGGATTCAAAAATCCCGGAAGCGTTCCGGGGACAGGACGTAGGCGTAGAGGCCGAACCTGGATAACTCCGCTGAGTATTATCTTTCTAACCCTTAAACTCCTTTAATATATATTGCTTGCTTAAAAACTGACTTAGTAAAGAAGTCACACTGAGTTGTGTGCATCGAGTATCTGAGTTCAGGAATAGACTCTAAGTGCTTTCTCCTGACTCAAGTAAAGAAACTGACTTAGTCACCAGTTGATTAAGCTAGTGTCTTGCTTTTTACTCAGCGTCGCTGTTTAAAACCTTTTCTTAAAGAAAAAAAGTCAGCCTTAACGGACAAAATTTTAAATAGTTCCTAACCCCCCCTTGGAACTATACTTGTCACATTATAAGGGACCAACAAGTGGTATCAGAGCCTAAAAGCTCACTGAACAAGATACAACTATCTTAAGCTGATCCCTATAATGGCTGAGAACAGCACTCAGTTTCTCCCAGGAAATCTGACAACTCAGATTCTTCCTGAGGGACTATCCATTACTCGGCCTCCTCTGTTCTTCGGGTCTAACTATACTTTTTAGAAGAACAGAATGAAAAATTTCATTCAGGCAACAAATATGAGTGCATGGCTTTCTATAGTCCAAGGCCCATTTGTTCCTGTTGAAACTGTTGATGGCCAAACGGTTGTCAAAGCTGAGACTAAATGGACAAAATATGATCTCAAGAAGCTACAAAACCATGCTTCGGCTATAAACATGCTTCACTGTGCGTTAGATGCTGCAGAGTACAACAAGATTTTAGGTTGTGAGTCGGCACAGGAGATCTAGAAGAAACTGGAGGTCACCTATGAAGGAACCAACAAGGTCAAGGAATCCAAGGTGAACCAGCACATGAGATTATACGAGCTGTTTGAGATGAATGATGGTGAAGGAATCTCTGACATGAACGCAAGGTTCACCAACATCATCAATAAGCTCAAGAGACTTGGCAAGATCTTCACTGAGGAAGAGCAAGTCAAGAAAATTCTAAGAAGTCTTTCCAAAAGCTGGCAAGCCAAGAAGACTGCTATTGAGGAAGCTTAGGACTTAACCACCTACAAATATGATGAACTCATTGGCTCACTGCTGACCCATGAGATTTCAATGAAGTACTTCGAGGTGAAGGAAAAGTCTGAAGACAAGAAGCAAAAGTCTCTTGTCATGAAAGCTGACTCCACTGATGGGAGCTCAACAAATGATAAAGAGATGGCAATGTTCACTAGGAAAATGAAGAGGCTGTTCAGAAAGAATGACAAATATTGTAAGAAGCCTTACAAGAAGTTTGATAAGTACAAAGCTGAGTCCAGCGACAGCAAGTACAAGAAAGACAGCTCAAAGCCCATCACATACTTTGAATGTCATCAAACCGGCCATATCAAATCAAGTTGTCCTAACTTAAGAAAGGACAAGAAGAATGGCAAGAAGGCTATGGTGGCAACCTGGAGTGATAGCGATGAGTCATCATCATCATCATGAGCTGATGCCACTGAGTCAGCAAATATCTGTTTCATGGCAGATGAGCTTACTGAGCCATGTACTTCTGAGCATGCTGACCCCTCCATTGCATCTGACGATGAGGCACACTCTACTGAGGTAATATCACTGCCTCTGCTCAGAAATGAAATGATTAATGCCCTGAGTGATCTTTATACCCTTGTGAAAAAGACTAACAAGAAGGTTAAAGCACTCAGCAGGCGATGTGATGAGATCAAAGAGGTCAAGCTGAGTGACCTTCGATATCTCCTTCAGGACAACTCAACTTTGCACAGCAATGTTGAAACTGTGCATAAGTTTGTCTCTAAGGTCCAGTCAGATTCTAAGAAACTGAGAAAGGACATCACATCTATTCAGAACCAACTTAAGGTTCCAAATAAAAGAAATATTCCTCTAAACACTCAGTATAGACGTACTAGTCAGCAGAGATGGAATCCTCAGCGGAATGTCCAGTGTGAAGTCTACTTATCAGCATGTAAAGCATCAAACTGCTCAGCGCCATACCTATGATGCTTCACTGCTCAGGATATACTATCAGTCCTTTGGCAAAATGATGGACTCCATTACCTGGATGGGCAAATCACTTGAGTTTATACTCAGTGTCATCAGCGCCCATATGGAAATTCCAGCGTCCAACATGGCTGGTGGTATACAAGTCTTTGAAGGGCTAAAGTAGAGTACGAGTCAACTCCAACAATACTCTGCCTTACTGACTCATGCTGTTGATCGAGGGCAATTTTGTGCTGCTGCCCCTCAGCCCAGTGATGCTGGCAAAACGGGGGAGAAAGATAAACAAACGGCAAAAGGAACTCAAAAGAAGAAAACATCCGGATCAACTTCTGATGTCCCTCCCAACACACAGACTCAGCGACAAGACACATTGAAGCCTAGTCAGCAAACCAAACTAAAATCGAACCAAGTTCAAGTCAATATTAGAAAATAGATCCTTTCTTTTAACTTGTGTAAATCTTGATGTTTGCTGTTGCTATGTTTCTTGTTGTGCTGAGTTAATATATTAATCGTATCTTTTTACAAACAACTGTGTTATTTATTTATCGCCTTGTGCTTATCTACTGTGTTGATCTAATGCATGACCTCTCTCACATGTCTTATTACTTAAAACTCATTGAACAATGTAATCTAAAACTTGTGAACTGATGTGTAAGTTGCCTAGGTTTAGAGCTTTAGCGATGGCGATAGATATATGTTACGATGAATGTGCTATGGCTACGGATATGATTTTTTTTAATGCTCTAACTTTCCTAGACACATCTACGTAGGGGAAAGTGTACCCCGTCGTATCAAGTAATAATCCGGTTAGACCGGGTATCGAATCCACGGGATTTATATTCGTAAGTACTAAACGACTTGGTTTGGTTTGCTATCTAAGCGGTGAATACTTTAGGGGGTTTTGGTGACAACTACCAACTACTCCTAAACTATTGGTGAGACAGATTTTATACAACAAAGACTCTACGAAGTGCAATGGCGACGATAAGTTATAAATATGATAAACAAAGACTCCGAATATATACGATTAATAGTTTCTTCTTGCAAAGACGACTACGTGTAGTTTGACCGATCCGTGAGGTACTTAGACTGCGTGATTCCTAGTCAAGGCGTGTGTAATGCTGGGAATTAGAAACTAGGGCCCGTAAGTTCCGCGGTTTGTCAATCTCTACGGTTTTCGGTGCGTCACTTCCGGTAAGGCAACACCTATATAATTCCTAAAGATAGCCCGAATGGCGTCAGAAATCGCATACCCCTACACAATAATCTATACTATATATGATAGCGGAAGCAAAGAGAAAGGAGAAGTGTTTTAGAGACATTTTTTATGAGTTGTCAACGTAGTAAAAAATCAAGATTAAAAAGATTTAATTAATAAAAAATAACATATTTATATTTATAATAAATTAAACAATTATTAGCCCATTAATTAAAATAATAAAAGAAAGTAAGAGTTACGGGAAAATGAAAAAACACAAAGCAAAGGAAATCCAAAAGTCATAAATAAACTTCTATATAAAGCATGATAGATAGTATTCCGCCATTATATTCATTGGTCATGATAGATAGTGTTATATTTCTGAAGGTAACTATTCGATTTTTTTTCATATGCTGTAGTTATTTTGTTCTCAATTGTGTTGTTGTTTTATTTTTATTAAACAATAGTTGTTATAGTTTTATCTTTCAGATCAATTTCTGTCGTTACCCAGGTTCTATACCTCTCGCTACCTTATCCATGTTTTTCTTTTTTATTTGTCTTTTTTTTTTCAAACTGATATCTCCAATTGAAGAAACCCGATAGATATAGAAGATGCATGGACAACAAAAATTGGAAAACACAAAAATGTCAAAAATTACAAGAAATTCTTACGTTTCTCAAGATAATTATTCGATTTTTTTCACATGTTGTAGTTATTTTTGTTCTCAATTGTGTTATTGTTTTATTTTTATTAAACAATAGTTGTTATAGTTTCATCTTTCAGAGATGAAATTCCATTTCTGTCGTTACACAGGTTCCATACCTCTCGCTACCTTATCCATGTTTTCTTTTTTATTTTATTTTTTTCAAAATGACTAAAATAAAGATTTTATATATTTGCATTCTTTTTTAGTATATGTTGCTAGGTGTTATCGTTTCGATTGTTAACTCTAACTAAATTTAGATTTTCGGCTTTATATGAACTCAATTTTTAGCTTTAATTGAAGTTAGATTAATTTTTCTAATTTGAAACCTGTTGAAATCCACTCATTTTTTTTAGTTTGAGTTTATCTAACTGATATGATCAGTCTTGTATTTTTTATTTTTATGTATTTTGGTACAAATAGATATAGAGTTTCACACAATAGTTGTTCATTGAAGTTTGAGACATATTGAATAAAATATTAAAGAGGTATTGAAATATTATACTTACAAAGAAGTTTATTTCAATTATCAATTATGTTATATTATTATTATTATTAGGGTTAATACACATATTTGCCCTTGTGTTTTCTCGGAAAAACAGATTTTCCCTTAAATCAAATAAACCCACAAAACTATCCTTGAATTTTTCACAAACCTACAATTATACCCTAATCTAACAGAGCTGTTAAACAACGTTCACATCAAACCTGCTTGTCTGCATAAAAACTTCAGAAAAGAACAACCAATCACAAACAGAAAAAATATGCACATTCAATTTCGATTAAAAGCAAGTTAGAAGAACAGATTGGTCAAAATTCATTTTCATAAAAACTCAATCAACCTAATAAAACGGCGTCTAAACCTCCTAATTAATCCAAAAGCAATAGCAATAGAAAACAATAAGAAACCAAATGAATTTTGATTGTCGTCATCCAGTTTTTTTGGAGATAAGAAGGTTTGATGTCATTGCCGTTTAGCAGCTTCGGCAGATTAGGGTATAATTGCAGGTTTATGGAAAATTCAGGGATAGTTTTGTGAGTTTATTTGATTTAAGGGCAAATCTGTTTTTTCGCGAAAACACAGGGGCAAATATGTGTATAAACCCTTATTATTATTATCAAGTTTTTTTCCAGTTCTCTGGACAAAGAGATTGTAAGCTTCTAATGCACTTGATAAGATGTTTATTCTTCAAGAATTTGGATTATGCTGGATACGAATTCAAAATGAAGGTAAATAAAAATAAATTTTGATGCTCAAAATCCTAAAAATATATATTAATTATGAAATATTGAGATAATTGATTTTGCAACATTGACTTATATAATATTATGGTTTGTACAAAATTATTAGTATTTCAAGAGTTTTTAACATATGAAAATGAAACATGGTCATAGGACAAGCTGTTGGAAAATATTAATTAAAAAAATATTATTATTTGAATCTTTTCAAATTCTCAAATATTGAGCATAATGATTCTAATTAATAGCATTAATCTCACATATTAATTATAAAACGTTTTTTTACTAAGTAGACTTAAATACTTCATTAAGAAAAAATAAAATTTCTAATTAATGGGCAAAAAATATTTCCACTCTCCTCTTTATATGCTTATATCTTGACATTCTCTCTTATTTTCGAAAAAAAAAACGAGAGGAAGATAGTTCTCTCCTAATTATATTTTTTGTCCATTCTTTTTTTTTCTTTTCTTTTATTTGTTTTTCTTGCTTACAAAATTCAAGAATATATAATTATTAGAAAATATTAATGAATCAAATAAGTGATATCTGCGAGCGTAACTAATATTGTATATAGTGAAAGAATGAAGAACAAATTGATTGAATGTCTTGATGAGATATTACGAGGTGAAAATAGGAGAAATCATCACCTTAAGCTGATTCGATTGGATATATTGGGTTATTGTAGCAGAATGAATAATTGAATTCGAATACTTGGTGATCATGAAATTCCATCAAGTAAGATGATTATCATCAAGATGAATTTGTGACTAATTCTTATGAATTTTATTTTTTTATATGTAACATTGATAACAACCTAAATTATTCTTGAATAAGGAATAAGGGAAAATTAATAGAAATAATGGCAAACCATTATTCCTTCTAAAAGAGATATTTATGCATGATTAATGTGGAATTAATGATAATTAATGCAGGGGCGAATATGCAAATAATGAGGAAAAGGAAGGAGTCTCTAGCATTATGCCACGCCACGTGGACCATGGCGAGATACGCCATAACGAGATACGCCCGATAAGAGCGAGTAGCGGAGACCCGCCATAGCTCTCAAGGAGAGCGTACATACGCCTTGACGGATCAAAGAATACGAAAATGCGCCTTTATTACCATCCATGAATGGGAATAAATACAATTAAATGGCAATTAATAGCCATTAAAGGGGAATAAAGACTTAACTGTTCGAATACCTCAACTCTGAGAGTTTCAATGCTAAATACTGGGATTAATGGAGAATTGATAGCAATTAAAGACGAGTAATGACACGACTCTTCACCTGCTTCCCCATTAATGCTGAAGGTTACAAAAACCTATATAAATACCCCAGCTTTCTAGGATCAAAGGTACACTTACTGATTCTTTACTTTCGTGCTTACAGTTTATTCTCAGAAATATTACTGACTTTGGCATCGGAGTGTCCCCGGA
Source organism: Euphorbia lathyris (assembly GCF_963576675.1). NCBI lineage: Eukaryota > Viridiplantae > Streptophyta > Magnoliopsida > Malpighiales > Euphorbiaceae > Euphorbia > Euphorbia lathyris. The sequence goes on from NC_088914.1 coordinate 2,730,599, forward strand.
CGATCCCAACGGCGCCTCACAGGGAAGTGCTCTGATCAAGGATTTTTCCACAAGTTATCAAACATATTGAATTGATAAAGTTTCTTCATGTGCAATATTAGAAAAGTATTGATTGTAATAGTTTATAGCATAATATATTGATGTTGCTTTAACATAGATTATAATTCTTTTTGTATCGTAGATATAATATTTAATTTTAATTGTAGTTTAATTCAAATTTTTTTGTATCGTAAATATATTATTTAATTTTAATTGTAGTTTAAAATTAATCTTCTATTTTATTATTATTGTTTCATAAAATTTCAAAATATGAAAATGTATTAAAATTACTAAAAAGTACAAATCATTGAATTTTGTAAAAATAAATAAATCATTCACCTTTAATTAAAATTCTATAAAAAATTAATCAATTATTTTCAAAATTAATTTAATTTGAATTATCAATAAAAAAATATATATACAAATTTCAAATATACATAATAAAAAACATTCATATCATGATATAAAATTACTTAAAACTAAATATGTCAATTTATTTATTTATCTAAATTATATAAAAGTTTCGTATTCCGTGCATCGCACGGGTTTTCGACTAGTCAATTATAAGAATCAAAGCAAGCAATAAACATCAACACTTATAGGGAAACAGAAATTGTAAAGCATATATTATAAATGTGGAAAATGTAAATACGGGTTACAACCAAGCCTATACATAGGAAGAGTGCAAGCTGATTAGCAAGTGGAAAGGGAGGAATCCGCCCTCGGAACTAGCTAACCGGACTCTAGGCCGTCTCGTAGGTCTTGGAGGTGGAACTCTTGAGCTTGGTGAATGGAGGTTGAACGGAACTTTGATGGAATGCCGGAATCAACGGACAAGCTCTCAAGGTGGTAGAGTTTTATTGCATAAAAAATGAATCTAAAACTAAAAATAGCAAGAACTTAGTGTATGTAAGTTTATGTAGGTGATAGGTGTCTAAAATGAGTGCTAGTCACTCTTATTTATACATCAAGCTAGGGGTGGAGTGGTAATTTCACAAAGTACAAGTATGGAGGCACATTATTTTCTGCAGAATTCTCAGGACACGCCCTGCGTATGGTAGGTTCCCATTCCGTCAGAAATCTCCTGCAAGTGGACCAGATTCGGATCTTGCTGTCTCAGACACGCCCTGCGTGTATTGCTATACGCCCTGCGTGTTTGAGCTCCTGGCGTTTTATTGCTCGAATTACCCCATGTACGCCCTGCGTATCCCAAAACACGCCCTGCGTATTGATAGTTGACTTAGGAGACAATGCAGTCTGACTTTCAGGATTGGGTTAATCATTTTCTGACAGATGTCATACGCCCTGCGTGGTGGTTGACACGCCCTGCGTATGCTGAGTAGATCCCACGTGGTGTTTCAGGATTGAGCAATCATTTCTGACTCACTGTTTTCACGTCCCGTGTGGAGGGTTGTACGCCCTGCGTGGATTGTATTTTTGTACCTGCGAAATACACTTCTCACGAGACGAGTTAGCTTGACGTTTATTTTCTAAATTTAACTAAAAATAGCGGAAATTATCCGAAAGCTCGGATTTTATTTTTATTTCATTATTTTATTAAAATACTCTATTTTTGTAATTAAACTAATTTATTTAGCTTGAAAATAAACCGTAAACCACGCTAAAAGATAGGGACGAAACGCCCCTATCATGAACATAAATATTTAACAAGTACTTGGCCACTGAGTAAAACTACTCAGCCTCAACTAATTTACTCAGCTTATTTCCACTCTGAAAATTGAACTTGAACTTCCGCTTAACTAAGTATCAAAACTGAGTAAAGACAAAATGTTCCAAGCGCTGACCTTGCTCTAAAGCTGATCTTAGACTTACTTGATTAAACCTTAAAATGTTTCAAGTAAAACTAAGTCAGTGATTCAACCCTTATGGGGGAGAATCTTAAGAAATTAAGAAAAGGTCAACTATCATGGGAGAGCTCAACACTGAGTTCTTTATCGAATATTTTTGCCAACATCAAAATGGAAGAGTTTGTTGAAACACCTTTCCACATGATTTTGATTTGACAAAAATTATTTAACAAGAACTAAAACTCCGTGATAAAAACACTCTAACACATTAAATTTAAAAGCTTTGATGTATTAGTACTAATGTGTTTGTTCAATGTTGAGTTATTCAATTTATAAGACATTAAGTTGTAAGGTCCAAAGGCCCACAAGAGAAAGTCAAGCCCAAGTCAACGGATGAAAGCCACACGGCCCAAGCAGATCAAAACGCAGCTCAAGCTGAATGAAACGGAAGCCCAACAAGGAGAAAGATCGAGAAGCCTTCGACCAAAAGCTTCAAGACGAAGCTGCTAAGTTGTACGACAAGGAAGTCAGGTCAGTGGATGACCTGAACAAACTTGGAGACAAAGTATTTCTACTTTGGGTAAAGATCAGAAGACACAGAAAGTTGTCTGGAAGACTTTACCAAAAATATGGAAACATTCTGTCCAGCCTGACGAAAAGCTGTTGAGCACTACCGTAGACAGAAGATACAAGAATTTGATTGGCTGAGGACACTGAGCATGTACTGAGTGAAAGAGACAGGAAGCCGTTTTCTCCAACGGTTATTTTGAAATTCGAAATTACCGGTGCATCACGTGTCACTATAATAGGGCCATTCAAACGCTTCATTCGATGCAGATCTTCCTCAAGTTGAAACGCTGACCAAATTGATACTTGAAGTTCTGTATTAGAAAAGCAAAGCAAATCTTACACCAATTCCATTCTTTGTGTAAAAGTCTAGAGTGATCTCATTCATCTAAAGTGTTCTTAGCAATTGTTGTTAGAATAGAAACACTTATCATTTCTAGAAGTATAGAAAGGAGAAGCTGAGTACTCGGACATAGTACTCAGCGGTAGAAATAGGATTGAGTAGAGGAATAGAGGAAGGTACTCTTGTATACTCAGTTGCTATTGTAAAAGGTTTTGTGCTCTACCTTTAAAGAGCTCAGTAGAGGATTCTAAAAAGCTCGGAAGGAATTCCGGGGACTGGATGTAGGCGGAGAGGCCGAACAAGGATACGTCTGCTGAGTAATATCTTCTAACCCTTATCTCCTTAACATATTGCTTGCTATAATACTGCCTAGTTAAACACTAAAAAGAACACAAATTGAGTTGAGTGAACTGTGAAGCTGAGTTCAGGAATAGACTCAAGTGCTATCTCATGACTCAAGGTTAGATTCAGACTTAGTCACATATTGACTAAGCTTGCATCTAAAACTTACTCAGTACCACTGTGCTAATAGACTTTGAAAAAGTCTAAGTTCTAAATATAAGTCAGCCTAACGTGAAATTTTTTAAATAGTTCCTAACCCCCCCTTGGAACTAATATTGCCACGTTGCACGGGACCAACAGGAATGAGTGCGAGAACTGTTATTGGCAGAACCGTAAACATTCCCCCAGAGCTATAAGAAGACAGGTTGATTCCGTCATTGACCTTTCCGTATTAGTCACAGTATAATTCGATCCTTTATCAACTACATCCTTGAACAGAATCTTATGACTATGGATTATGTCAAGTCACATATAACGAGACGTTCGTTTTAATTGTACAGGCCGAGTTAACTTCGAATAGATAGGTTAAGTGAAATCTCCATTTCAAGTCTTAAGCTATCACCTTGTAAGGATTTAGAGTCAAGTCTTCCACAAGCGATCCTTGGACGTATCTCCCATTTATCAGGAGTGACAAATGTTAACTATTCTGCAATTACTTCCTGTGATACCCAACGCCTGCCCGCACACACCCCAAAGTCATCTCTGTTATGGATCATGTTTGAACAGAGTCAAAGTATCATATGAAGATAATGGCCTGGAGTTGGCGTTCCTGATAAATAAAGCTAATATGTTCCACACGGACTGGCGAATGCGGAATATGAGGATTGATCAGTCAGGTCTGGGCAATACGCCCCTCGAAGCTTACAAGGTTTGGTATCCTCCTCCCGATGGCATCACAAAATTTAATTGTGACGCCGCATGGGAGGATAGTGGCCTCTCCGTAAGCATCTGGGTAATTGCTCGCGATCTCCACGCACATGTGGTAATTTCAGCTGGCATCCTGCTATTACCGTGCATTTCGGTGGAAGCAGCAGAACTTCACGCCATATGGGAGTCCCTAACTATAGCACGTGATAACGACTTAACTGACATTTGGATTGAATCTGATGCAAAGATTATGGTAGATGCCCTCACCTGTGGTCCTATTCCTGATTCCTCACTTTACTTTCTGTATTTGGATGTTCTGCAGCTAGCACAGACATTCAATACTTTCCAATACGTTGGGAGAGAGGGAAATAGGGTAGCACACCAACTCGCTAGATGGGCTCGGGATTTTCTGACACCAATGATATTACAGAGAGATAGTCCGGATATTGTATGGCCCCTGCTTTGTAATGATGCTTTAATTATTTGATAATGAAATCCATTCCATTTAAAAGAAAAATTATACCTAACTATTAGTTTTTATTAGTGAAATTTCATGAGATGTGCATGTATTATATACATTTTGAATATACAAAGTATTCACATCCAAAAATATATCAGATATTATAATAAAGTTATTATTTAGTGGACTATCAGTTTAAGCTTTTTATGAAAATGGTTCCATAACACTCATTAATGTATTTTACTAAAATTAAATAGTTATCTAGATCCATTTTATTGGATGATGGAAAAAATTGTTCAAATTAGTTCACTATTTGTGATGAAAGCTTATAACATTAATGAATTCTAAAATTTGGTGGTAATTATTTTGTATTAAAATTTATGATATAGTGGTGAAGCAGAATAAATAAAAATATCTTTTTTTTAATCTAGAATAAATTTCATCAATAGATGGCGTACAACTTTTACTTCATTTCACACTTTAGTATACAACATTCAATTTGTCTTACATATATGACCTCCCAATTTAGTGTATGACCGGTACCCAAAATCAATATGCCACCTCATCATTTTTTACAATCCATTTATAAAATTGATAACTTGGGAAAAAAATTCTTGATCGGAGCACTTCCCTGTGAGGCGCCGTTGGAATCGGTCGGGGACACTCCGATGCCAAAGTCATTAATATTTCTGAGAATAAACTGTAAGCACAAAAGTAGAGAATCAGTAAGTGTACCTCAATGCCTTGGGATGTGAGGCTATTTATACTTATGTAGTTGTAACTCTTGGTTACTAGAAAGTCTCCATTAATGTCTCATTAATGGCGGTTACTGATCTTATTCAAGTATGACCGTTAGTTCATTAATGGGTTATTAGTTGCCTTTATTGGGCATCGGCTTGGTCGTTCCTTGGACGTATCAATGTTTGACGACGGGTCTCCCAAGGCGTTTGACCCTTTGAGGCGTGTTGAGGAATCCATAGATCTGCCACCTATGAGTCTTGCTTCATACGCCATCTGGAGATTCGTCGGTGGATCCTTATCCATAAGAGTATTGATGGTGGATCCTTCCTTCTTTGTATAATTATCCTTTTTCCCTATGTATGATATTTGGATGTTATGGAGATGTAGATGAACAGTCATGTCATTACTCATCTTTAATTGCTATCGATTCTCCATTAATCCCAGCATTTATCCTTGAAACCCTCAGAGTGGGTATTCAAACAGTCAAGTCTTTATTTCCCTTTAATGGCTATTAATTGCCATTTAATTGTATTTATTCCCATTCATGGATGGTAATAAATGCGCCTTTTGGTATTCTTAGATCTGTCAAGGCGTATGTATGCTCTCCTTGATAGCTATGGCGGGTCTCCACTACTCGCTCTCATCGGGCATATCTCGTTATGGCGTATCTCGCCATGGTCCACATGGTGTGGCATAATGCTAGAAACTCCTTCATTTTCTTTATTATTTGCATATTCACCCCTGCATTAATCCTGCAATAATTATCATTAATTCCATATTAATCATGCATAAATATCTCTTCTAGAAGGAATAACAGTTTACCATTATTTCTATTAATTTTCCCTTATTCCTTATTCATGAATAATTTGGGTTGTTATAAAAAATGGAACCCACAAATAGTGAAATTATAAAAATAACCCCATTACTAAATAAAAAATATTATCGCTCCATTTTCCCTTTCTCTCTCTATCTTTCCTTTTTTTCTAGAAATCACTTCTCTCTAACTCTCTTTCTTCCATTTATCATATTGTTAACGAGTTGAAAGATGCTAGGTGCATCATCTTCTAATCCCAGTTTATATAATTTATTTCAGTGAATTATCTTATCTCATTCAAATGAAAATATTTCCAATATATGTTGCTCATATATTTCTTTGTTGTACATGTTGAAATTAAAAAACAACAGAATGTTCTTAAAGCTTCTAGCTAAAGCTGGTAACCGCATGAATGTTGGCACCAATAGTGACGATGCTCATACTTTCAAGCTTGACATACTCCTAAAACTTATTGATATGAATGGCACCGATGGGAAAACCACGCTCTTGCATTTTATTATTCAGGAAACCATCAGATTTGAAGGTTCTCGACTTTCAGGCACAAATTAGAATCAAATAACTTCCACTTTCGAGGATGATGTTGAGTTCCAAAAGCTCAGGTTGCATGTTTCAGGTTTGAGTGGAGAGCTCAGCAATGTGAAAAAAATTGTAGCAATGGATTCTTGATGTCTCAAAACTCACGGCAGGAATTTCAAAAGTTAGGGATGTTGTGATGTCAAATGAAGAAAGTTCATTGAAAGAAAGTAGCAAAAGATTTTTAGAATCGATGAAGGGATTCTTGAAGAAAGCAGAAGGAAATTTTGAGGATTCAATCGGAAGAGATAGAGAGAGAGTTAGAGAGAGAAGGGATTTCAGAAAAAGGAAAGATAGAGAGAGAAAGGGAAAAAATGGAGAGATTATGTTTTTTATTTAGTAATGGGTTATTTTTGTAATTTCACTATATGTAGGTCCCATTTTATAAATAGGTAATAAAAAATTATTACCTGGTACATTGACTTTAGATGGATCGGTAATTTTAACCAGTCATACATTAAAAGGGGAGGTCACCTGTAAATTTATATATATTAGTAAGACAAATTGAAAGTTGTACATCAAAGTATAAAATGAGAGAAAAAAGTTTTGATGAAATTTACCCATATTATAGAACTAATTGTATTTTATAGAAAAAACATATTCACTTATAGAACTAATTGTATTTTATAGAAAAATCATATTCACAAAACGAAGTGTTCAACGATATTCTGAATTAGAAAAACAGATGGGTGGTTATTTGAAAAAGAGAACAAATGGTGGATATATGTTAATAGAAAAAATGGAGTATCGCATGGAAGAGGGTCTGGTATGCAAAGGTTCCTCATAAAGTTCGGTATTTGGCCTGGCAACTAGCAAGAGGCTGCGTTCCTACCCGCGTTAAGCTTCAATAGCGAGGGATCCAAATTAGTAGTAATTGTGTGGTCTGTAATGACCCATGGGAGGATGCGTGGCATGTGTTTATTGAATGCGGTCACTCGAGACAAGTATGGCAGCTATCGGGTTTACTGGAGAAGATATCAGCGGCTGCGGAGGAGGCAGCTAACCTATCTGACTGGTTTTGCAGGGTATTAAATTCGCTATCGCCGGACATGGGGGCGACTTTCATGATGCGGCTATGGAGCCTATGGAAAGCCCGAAACAGCAATGCTTTGGAACCAAGAGATAACGGAACCGAACAAAGTCGACTGGATCGCTGCCTGTACGTTGAGCGATTGGGCGCGGGCTCAATCCCTTAAGCAGGCGGTCGACACAACGAGCAGAGAAAGGCGAGAGGACCCCCGCAACTGCAGAAATTGGCACCCGCCGGATCCTGGATTTTTTTCGTGCTGCACAGATGCTGCAAAATTCAGCAATACGGAAATGGCGGGATGTGGAGCCGCTGTCCGCGATTCTGGTGGAAATTTTATCATGGGGAGGGCAGAAAAATTATCCTGTTGTCCAACGGTTCAGGAATGTGAAGCAACCGCTCCTTCAAGCGATGCAATGGACAGTAAGCCATAACCTCAAAGATGTTGTTTTTGAATCGGACGCTAAATAGGTTGTCGAAGCGGTCAATGGGAACAAGGCGAATGATTCAGAGCTAGGAGATATCATTGCTAAATGTCGGGAAATCTTAACAGTTTAATGACCATTACTCAGTCAATTGGATCAAGCGACAAGTTAATGGATTGTCTCATGCTATTGCATAGTCTTCTCGTTTTATTACTTGTCCTACATTCTTTTATTCTTTACCGAGTTTCGTTTCTATTGATTTGTTGAACACTTAACACATTGATTAATTTATTAATTCTTTGATTAAAAAAAAGAAAAAATGGAGTATGGTTTGAAAATATTAATAAAGTTGTATACTTTTAAAAGAGTAAAACTTTTTACTTTTATATATTTTTTATTGACTAATTTAAAAACATTTGTTGTCTTAATTTCCTACACTAACAAACAATGAAGATCAAGAAAATGTTTGTATGTACTAATTTTCAACAAAATAAATAATCTTTATTTCTATTAATATTACAAAGTTGTAGAAAAATGGAAGCTATTAGTGTTTTCAATGTAGACGGGCCTATTTTATAAGTCATATGTATGGAAGAGTTCTTAATGGGTAATATCTATAAATAGGGACTAAAAAAACTCTGACTAAATGATCTAAAATAATAGGTTACCAACAAGTCACCAAGTCACAATAGGTTTCAGTGAGACCAACTCATGAAACTATTTTCCAGGAGTTTTGTTCGGTTCACCCGGTTCTCCGACGCACACCAAACTGTACCACAAGCTAACCCATGAAACTTAAACCCCCTACTCACACCCATACCTATCTCTACACTATCTCTAACCACAAATTAGTTGGATGATGTAGCATGGAAGTTGTGGAAGTTAAGAGAAGTTAGGAAGAGGTTAGTAGTTGTTAGTGAAAGTTATGGAGGTTATATACTTGTTAGTTTGTAGTGAAAATCTGAGAGAAAAATATGGGTAGTGGGTTGATTAATTACCTCAAATTCCATCACAAAATGCTATAAATAGAGTTATAATCCTTCACTAAAACTCACTCATTCAACGCATCAACACCCCCTTCCTTATGGTCTCTTCTAATACTCTATACTTAAGTTTTTAGTTCTTTAGTTCTTAGTTTTGTTCTTTCAAGTTTTTAGTTCTAATTCCTTTTTCTATCTTGTTTTAGCTGCAATTCAAGTTTTTAATAGCTCATTTTCAAGTTCTTTCCATTTAATTTAGCATTCCTAAGCCTAAAGTTCTTAATTCCTTAGCTAAAATCATTTTCCAAATTATTTTTCAGCTCTTGTTATAATTCGTTCAGTTAATTTCCAAACTCAATTTCATTTATTAAAGTCCATTTTAGCATTCGATCCCTTCTAAATATTTGTTCCTGACTTTCTGAAGTTAAATTTAGCATTTTATTATGTGTTCAAAAACTCCATTTACGAACCAATATTTGCACCTCAAATCTTTTTAGACATATTGTTTCCAACTTTTAGTATAATCTGTCCAGCGATTTTCCAAACCCGTTTTAGACCATTTAAAGTCTATTTTAGCCTTTAATCCATTCCAAACATTTGTCGTTGATTTCCTGAAGTTAAATTTAGTCTTTTATTTTGCTTGATTCCATGTTTGTAAGAACTCATAAGGTCCCACCGAAGTCGAAGGTCAAATCTGCTCCATATTTGCTGATGATGCGTAACGCCTAGTGGTGTGTTTTCTAACGACGAAATGTGTATTGCGATGAACGCGCTATGACTATGGATTTGGTCTTTCTAAGTGCTTTGTATCTACTAGACGTCACGACTACTTAGGGGCAAGTGTACCCCGTCGTATCAAGTAATAATCCGGTTAAGACCGGGTATCGAATCCACGAGATTTATAATTACAAGTATTAGACGACTTGGTTTCGTATGTTATTTAAGCGGTGATTACTTTGGGGTTGATGTGGGAACCAACTACAAACTACTACTCCTAAACTATTAGTGAGACAGATTTATGTAGCAAATACTCTGCGAAGTGCAATGGCGACGATAAGTTATAAATATGACAAACAAAGACTCCGAATATATACGATTCATGGTCTACTCTTGCAAAGACGACTACGTGTAGTTCGACCGATCCGTGAGGTACTTAGACTAAGTGGTTCCTAGTCAAGGCGTGTTTAATGCTGGGGATCAGAAACTAGGGCCCGTAAGTTCCGTGGTGTGTCAATTCCTACGATTTCCGGTTTGTCACTTCCGGTAAGGCAACACCTATATGAATCCCTAAAGATAGCCCGAATGGCGTCGGAAATCTTGTTCCCTTACACAATAGTCAATTACGAGCATCAAAACAAGCAATAAACATCAACATGTATATAGAAACGGAAATTGCAAATCATATATTATAAATATGGAAAGCGTAAATAAGGAATACAACCAAGCCTAGTACATAGGAAGAGTGCAAGCTAATTAGCAAGTAGAGAGGGAAGAATCGGCCCTCGGAACTAGCTAACCGGACTCAAGGCCGTCTCTTAGGTCTTGGAGGTGGAACTCTCGAGCTTGGTGGACGAGGATGGAACGGAACTTCGACGGAATGCCGGAATGAACGAACAAGCTCTCGAGGTGGGAGAGTTTTGCTACAAAATCTGAATCTAAAACTAAAATAACAAGAATCAAAGGAGCAAAATGTAGCTATGTACAAGGTGTCCAGAACTGTCTAATTGAGTGCTAGTCACTCTTATTTATACATCAAGCTAGGGGCAAAAATGTAACTTCACAAGGTGCAAGTATGGAGCAACATCATTGAGTGCAGAAATCCCATAATACGCCCCGCGTATATGCCCATTCCGTCAGAAATCTCCTGCATGTGGACCAATTCTATGTCTTGTTGTCTCAAACACGCCCTGCGTAGCTGAAGTACGCCCCGCGTAAATGAGTTTCTGAGATTTTATAGCTTGAATTGGAGCTTTTACGCCGTGCGTAGCTGAAGTACGCCCCGCGTAAAGGATGATACGCCCCGCGTATAGAGAGTTGACTCCAGGAGACAATGCAGTCTGACTTTCAGGATTAGGCCAATTATTTCCGATATGTGTCATACGCCCCGCGTAGGGTGGTATACGCCCCGCGTATGCTGAGTCAATTCCACATGGTGTCTGCGGATAAGGCAATTATTGCTGACACCATGTTTTACGCCCCGCGTAAGGGATGATACGCCCCGCGTAAATGATGATACGCCCCGCGTATTTGAGTAGATTTTTGCTCCCTGCTCGTACCTGAAATACAAATCTTAAGAGCCGAGTTAGCTTGACATTTTTATTTCCTAAACTAATCAAAAACACGGAAAATTAACTGAAAGTACGAAATTTATTCTTATTTCTTTATTTTATCAAAACGCTTTATTTTTGTAATTAAACTTATTTATTTTATCCAAAATCAACCCGTAAATCACACTAAAAGATAGGGGTAAAATACCCCTATCAAACCTCCTCGGACTTTAAAGTTTTACTTGTCCTCGAGTAAAAGAAATCGAAAGACAAGGGATTGAGAAAATTAAGAAACAAACCGAAGGTTGGTTTTGCCAAGTGCGTGATTTCAAAGTTACGGTTTTATGCAAAGGTTTCGGTAAGTATCTACGCAAACAATTGAGTATAAAACTTGTTTGAAACCTCCATGATCATGATTAATAGGCGATATTAACGGGGGTTGATTATCTTTTGAGAACCCGATAGTACCTCACCAAGGGATTTCGCTCTTACGCTCAATTTTAGGTGGGTCGGTGTTTTAGCACTCTTATTTGCACTTACTCGAGATCATGTTGAATTTGAATTTTCATCCTGGTTTTTCCTACTAAAATATGGTTAGGCAACATTAAAAATGAACCCGGAGGGGGGTTGTAATGTGGGTGGCTTTTTAGTGGTTAGTTTAAAGAGACTCAAGTTCCAAAATACCGACTTATGATCGCACCGTATTTTGCTTCGGCCTTAGTGAATTTTACAAGATATACTTCAAAATTGCTCGGGTGGAGCTTGAGAATGCCTTTTTACTTTTATTGTATCCTTTGTTTTGATAGAGGCACAAAAACAATATTTTGAAAGCTTATGGTGCTCATTTGCTAAGGCCGTGACTTTTTCCGAGTGATTTGAGTGCGAATTGATTTTGTCGGTATTTGAACAAGAGGAAAAAGGGTTAAATATTAAAAGGGTATTAACAAAAAAGTTGGTTAATAGGCTCGAAGGGGTTTCCTAAGTGTTAATGAAAACGAGAAAAATAATTTAAGAAAAATTAGCCTAAGTGGGTTCATTTTATCATCTATTGCCTTTTTTACCAAAAATAAGTGTACTTAACCCGGTATTGGATGCAAATTCTATGAGTCGAGTGAAGTCAAAGCTCTCAAAAAATTGCGAAAGAATTAGAGTTCTCGTACGAACTCTTTTAGGCTCAAAAATACCTCACAAAGATTCGGGTTTAAATTATGTACTATCAAGTCTTCGCTAAATTCTCAACTATCCCGTTTTTATTGCCTTTTCAAAGTTCATTATGGAGATAACATTTGGGTTAAGACTCAATGTCTTAGTTTAGTACTAACCTAAGCTTTGCACAAATTCCCTAATTTCAAAACCAAGACTACAATCCCTTAATTAGGTCATCCCCTTGTGTCGACGTCTTTTATTTTTGATGACAAATAACAGAACTTTAATTAATTTCCGAAGGAGGGATAGCGTGTCGGGAAAAATTAGAAGAGTCAATAAATTAGTTTAATTATTTTGTTGTTTATTTTATTTTTATTTTTGTTTTTGTTAGTGCAAACCAAACTAAGAGTGCGGGGTTGCACGACCCTCCGTGTTATTAAAATGACGCATATTCCAAGGGCGTCGCAAAAAGAAAACAAAACAAAAACAAAAATAAAGAAGGACAAAACATGACTCTTAGAGTTAGGTCCTACGCGAGGCGTGCCCAGGGGGGCGCCTCGCGTAGGAGGTGCACTTTTAGCCATTTTTGTCCAGAGACTCAAATACGCGGGGCGCACGTAGAGAGACGCCCCACGTGTTCCGAGCTCTAGGCCATTTTATCAGGGACAAGGTGGGGCACGCGGGGCGTAAAAGGGATACGCCCCGCGTGAACGTTATTAACTCACGTAAAAACAGAAATAACGAGGACGGAAATGGTAAAGAAGCGCAGCTGCGCGGGGCGTACTAGTGTGTACGCTCCGCGTGGCTTTATTTTTTGGATTAAAAATGAGATTTGTTTTTCTTTTGATTTTTATTTAAAAGAGACGAAATTGGGAAAGAAAATGCGGGAAATAAAAACTGGGAAAGAAAACTCCCTTATTCGAGCTTGGGTTGCCTCCCAAGAAGCGCTACGTTATAGTCGGTGAGCTCGACTTAGCATTTCCTCCTAGGTGTATGCTTCCATTCGCGTTAGAAATGCAAATTCTTGAATAAACAATCCGTACCTACAAAACGGATTGTTAGCTTCAAAAAAATTTAACAAAAACCAAAAACTATATTTACAGAAATTATTGAAGAGTTTAGTTTGCTCCCTCTTTGACTCCTTGGGTAGCTCAAAGAGAGTGAAATAACCCGAGGTAGAAGGAACCTCAAACTCTTCTAGTTGTGGAGTCATTTCCATGGGTCCGCACACAACCGGCTCATCGATTAGGATTTCCGGCTCCTCGCAGTTGAGACAACCTACATGATTTGGGGATTCCTCTTGAGAGGGCTCAATTAACTCGACCTCCACATCTTGATCACCCGGGTTGGCGTCTCTAATCGATTCGTCCGTGGTTGAATCGAGATGAGACGTTAATTCGGCGATTTGACTTCCTAAATCCCTGCAATATGCCTCATTGTTAGATAATCTCACTTGAATATCTTTAAGCATAGAGATTACCACATCGAATTGCGAGGCTGAATGTTGGTGCGAACATTCGTCGTCCATGAGGTCGCCCCATAGATGACGACTATGAGACATCATACCACGGAAAAGATCATTAGTAACAACAAGAAATAAACAAATTTTTCACAAAAAGAAAATGATGTTTACAAATGCTTAAACTAACAATGAAACGTTTTTGTCTAATATTGTAGGAGATTATAAATCCCCGGCAACGGCGCCAAAAACTTGATGATGCGTAACGCCTAGTGGTGTGTTTTCTAACGACGAAATGTGTATTGCGATGAACGCGCTATGACTATGGATGTGGTCTTTCTAAGTGCTTTGTATCTACTAGACGTCACGACTACTTAGGGGCAAGTGTACCCAGTCGTATCAAGTAATAATCCGGTTAAGATCGGGTATCGAATCCACGGGATTTATAATTATAAGTATTAGACGACTCGGTTTCGTATGTTATTTAAGCGGTGATTACTTTGGGGTTGATGTGGGAACCAACTACAAACTACTCCTAAACTATTAGTGAGACAGATTTATGTAGCAAATACTCTGTAAAGTGCAATGGCGACGATAAGTTATAAATATGACAAACGAAGACTCCGAATATATACGATTAATGGTCTACTCTTGCAAAGACGACTACGTGTAGTTCGACCGATCCGTGAGGTACTTAGACTACGTGGTTCCTAGTCAAGGCGTGTCTAATGCTGGGGATCAGAAACTAGGGCCTGTAAGTTCCGTGGTGTGTCAATTCCTACGATTTCCGGTTTGTCACTTCCGGTAAGGCAACACCTATATAAATCCCTAAAGATAGCCCGAATGGCGTCGGAAATCGCGTTCCCCTACACAATAGTCAATTACGAGCATCAAAACAAGCAATAAACATCAACACGTATATAAAAACGGAAATTGCAAATCATATATTATAAATATGGAAAGCGTAAATAAGGAATACAACCAAGCCTAGTACATAGGAAGAGTGCAAGCTAATTAGCAAGTAGAGAGGGAAGAATCGGCCCTCGGAACTAGCTAACCGGACTCAAGGCCATCTCTTAGGTCTTGGAGGTGGAACTCTTGAGCTTGGTGGACGAGGATGGAACGGAACTTCGACGGAATGCCGGAATGAACGAACAAGCTCTCGAGGTGGGAGAGTTTTGCTACAAAATCTGAATCTAAAACTAAAATAACAAGAATCAAATGAGTAAAATGTAGCTATGTACAAGGTGTCCAGAACTGTCTAATTGAGTGCTAGTCACTCTTATTTATACATCAAGCTAGGGGCAAAAATGTAACTTCATAAGGTGCAAGTATGGAGCAACATCATTGAGTGCAGAAATCCCATAATATGCCCCGCGTATGGTGAGGCACGCCCCTCGTATATGCCCATTCCGTCAGAAATCTCCTGCATGTGGACCAATTCTATGTCTTGTTGTCTCAAACACGCCCTGCGTAGCTGAAGTACGCCCCGCGTAAATGAGTTTCTGAGATTTTATAGCTTGAATTGGAGCTTTTACGCCGTGCGTAGCTGAAGTACGCCCCGCGTAAAGGATGATACGCCACGCGTATGGAGAGTTGACTCCAGGAGACAAAGCAGTCTGACTTTCAGGATTAGGCCAATTATTTCCGACATGTGTCATACGCCCCGCGTAGGGTGGTATACGCCTCGCGTATGCTGAGTCAATTCCACATGGTGTCTGCGGATAAGGCAATTATTGCTGACACCATGTTTTACACCCCGCGTAAGGGATGATACGCCCCGCGTAAATGATGATACGCCCCGCGTATTTGAGTAGATTTTTGCTCCTTGCTCGTACCTGAAATACAAATCTTAAGAGCTGAGTTAGCTTGACGTTTTTATTTCCTAAACTAATCAAAAACACGGAAAATTAACTAAAAGTACGAAATTTATCCTTATTTCTTTATTTTATCAAAACGCTTTATTTTTGTAATTAAACTTATTTAGTTTATCCAAAATCAACCAGTAAATGACGCTAAAAGATAGGGGTAATATACCCCTATCATTTGCCTACTACAAATCAGAAATAAGCTAGATCAATTTCGCTTTTACCAACCGACCGCGATGCTATGAGGACCTCAAACCGACACCGAATTCAACGTCTAGCCGAGATAGCTATTGTGACTCCGAGTTTATCGTTGAATTTCAATTTATTGTTTTTGCGATTCACTTCCTTGTATTGATTTGGTTTTCCCCAATTCAATTAATTTATTTATATGTTTAGTATAGAAATATTTCAATTGTAATCAATTTCATTTTTTTTATTTACAACTATGTACTCAAACCTATATTTATCATAAATACCCATTTTTTCCAAATCTCGTGTCAATCTCGCACTTTCATTTTCTTTGTTTTACCCATCTTTAATTTACTAGCATTAGATTAAATAAAATCAATTCATCTAGCAAAGTTGTTATAACGGCGCTAGAGATCCAAGAGAGACTTTTTCAATCCTTGCGTCTCTCGCCAATCGTCTTGTTTAGATTTCAAGTTTTTGTTGAAACACCTTTCCACATAATTTTGATTTGACAAAATTGTTTAAGTATAATATATATACATATTCTAAACACACTAAGTTTAAATGCTTTGATTTAATTCTACTAATGTGTTTGTTCAATGTTGAGTTAAAATATTATAAGACATAAGAATCAAAAGGCCCAAGCCCATTACGGAAGCCAAGGCCCAAATCAAACAACTCAGTACACTCGGCCCGCATATGTCAAGACGCTGCCGTTTTTGTTCAAAATGCAACTCAGCAAACGGAAGGATCTAGAAGACCTTCGGGAACAACTTCAAGATGAAGCTGTTGAGTAGTCTCGACAAACGTACAAGACAGCAGCTGGCAAAGGAAAACTTCCAGACAAAGTGTTTCCTCTTTTGGCAAAGTTCAGACGACACAGTATGCTGTCAAGTTGACTTTACCATAAAAGGAGAGACCATCTGCTGAGCTGACCGAGGACAGAAGATACACGATTGTGATTGGTCGAGAGCTCTGTGCAAGTTAGGATGACAACGACACATAGCCGTTTCCCTCTAACGGTTATTTCGAAATTCGAAATGACCGATGGCCCAGACGTCTCTATAAATAGTGCCATCACAAGCTTCACAATACACAGAACTTTATCAAGCCATTACGCTGACCAAATTCCTACAAGTTCTGCAAGCAAGAAGCAAAGCAAAATTCTTACACTACATTTTTCATATCTGTGTAAAAGTCTAGAGTGATTGTAAAATCGTCTAAAGTGTCTTAGCACATCTTTGTATTAGGACAAAACACTTATCATTTCTAGAGATAGAAATGAGAGGTTGAGTACTCGGTTTTAAGTACTCAGCGGAGAGATTAGGATTGAGTAGAAGTATAGAGGAGGGTACTCTTGTCATACTCAATTGCTGATATTGTAAAAGGTTTGAGGCTCTACCTTTAAAGAGCTCAGTAGAGGATTTGAAATCTCGGACGTGTTCCGGGGACAGGACGTAGGCTTAGAAGAAGCCGAACCTGGATAAATCTGCTGAGTGAAGTATTTCTAAACCTTTAACTCCTTATTTGTATTGCTTGCTTAAATAATCAAAAACTGACCAAGTAAAAAGGTCAAGTTGAGTTGTGCGCATTAAACGTAAGAGCTCAGGAATAGACTCTAAGTGCTATCTCCTGACTCAAGCTAAGAAACTGATCTAGTCACCTGTTGACTAAGCTAGTATCTTGCTGTTTACTCAGCGCCGCTGTTCAAACCTTTTTCTTTAGAAAAAGAAGTCTGCCTAAATTGCAAAAAAGTTTAAATAGTTCCTAACCCCCCTTGGAACTATACTTTCAACTAAACAAGGGACCAACAAGTGGTATCAGAGCTTAAAAGCTCACTTTAAAAGGTCTAACAACCTTGAGCTGATCCCTACCATGGGCGAAAACAGCACTCGGTTTCTCCCTGGAAACCAAACAACTCAAATACTGCCTGAGGGGCTGTCCATTACTAGGCCTCCCTTATTCTTCGGGTCAAACTATACCTTCTGGAAGAATAGGATGAAAAACTTCATTCAGGCTACAAACATGAGTGCCTGGCTATCTATAGTCTAAGGCCCGTTTGTACCTGTCGAGGTTGTGGCTGACCAAACAGTTATAAAAGCTGAGGCCAAATGGACAGAGGATGATCTTAAGAAGCTTCAAAACCAGGCTTCGGCTATCAATATGCTTCACTGTGCGCTCGATGCTGCAAAATATAACAAAATCTCAGGTTGTGAGTCGGCACAAGAGATCTGGAAAAAGCTAGAAGTCACCTACGAGGGAACAAACAAAGTAAAAGAATCCAAGGTGAATCAGCAGATGAGACTGTATGAGCTGTTCGAGATGAACAATGATGAGGGCATTTCAGACATGAACGCAAGGTTCACCAACATCATAAATGAGCTCAAGAGACTTGGGAAAATCTTCACTGAGGAAGAACAAGTCAAAAAGATACTCAGGAGTCTTCCGAAAGACTGGCAAGCAAAGAAGACAGCAGTTGAGGAAGCTCAGGATTTAACCACCTACAAATATGACGAACTCATCGGTTCATTGCTGACCCATGAGATATCTATGAAAAACTTTGAGGTGAAGGAAAAATCTGATGACAAGAAGCAGAAGTCACTTGTCATGAAAGCTGACTCCACTGATGGGAGTTCAACTGATGATGAGGAAATGGCTATGTTCACAAGGAAGATGAAAAGGCTGTTCAGGAAGAACGACAAATACTCTAAAAAGCCTTACAAAAAGTTTGATAAGTATAAGGCTGACTCAAGCGACAGCAAATACAGAAAGGACAGCTCAAAGCCCATTACATGCTTTGAGTGCCATCAAACCGGCCATATTAAGTCAAACTGCCCCACGTTGAGGAAAGACAAGAAGAGTGGGAAGAAGGCAATGGTGGCTACTTGGAGTGACAGTGATGAATCTTCATCAACAGAAACTGAGGCCACCGAGTCAGCAAAGATATGCTTTATGGCTGACGAACTTGCTGAGCCATGCGTCTCTGAGCATGCTGACCCATCTATCGCATCAGATGATAAAGAGCAATCAAATGAGGTAATTTCTCTTCCCCAGCTCAGAAACGATATGGTTAATGGCCTGAGTGATCTCTATACACTTGTTAAGAAGTGTAACAAGAAAGTAAGAGCACTTAGCAGGCGCTGTGACGAAGTGGAAGAGGTCAAACTGAGTGACCTCAGATTCCTTCTTCAGGACAATTCAACTCTGCATGATAATATGAAAATCATACATGAGTCTGTCTCTGAAGTCCAGTCAGTTTCAAAGAAACTGAGGAAGGACGTCACAACCATCCAGAACCAACTAAAGGTTCCAAATAAAAATAATTTTCCTCTGAGAACTTAGTACCAAGGTACTCAGCAGAGACGCAATCCCCAGTGAAAAGTCCAGTGTGACTTTTGTGGGAAGTTAGGACACACCACTAAGGTGTGCTGGCACGCTCAGCACTGGGGTGTTGACAAGTCAGTAAAAAATCCTAAACAGAAGGTCAGTTGTGACTTCTGTGGAAAGAATGGCCATACTGTCCATGTATGTCGCCATAAAATAAAATATGATGCTATACCTGTTGCACCTAACAAGTCAGGACCCAAAAATAATTGGGTACCTAAAAGTAACTAGTTACAATGCAGGTAAGCCTGAGATGTGCCGAGAAGTCAAAGATGTGGTATATTGACAGCGCATGCTCAAGGCATATGACGGGTGATGAAACTCAGTTCATCACGTTTGAACGTAAACGAGGAGGGAGCGTAAGTTTTGGAGACAACAAGAAGGGTAAGATAGTAGGCTCAGGAACCATCGGAGGTAATCCTACTTTTGAATCTGTCTCCCTAGTCAGCGGACTCAAATATAACTTACTCAGCGTAGCTCAGCTATGTGACAATGGGAGAAAATTTATATTTGATGCTACTGGATGTAAAATATACGAGGGTAAAACAAATGAGTTAATTTTAACTGCCCATCGGATAGATAATGTCTTTATGCTAGACTTAGAGAAAAAGTTTTCAAAAACTGTGTGCTTAGTAACAAAGGAAGAAAATTCCTGGCTATGGCACAAGAGACTTGGTCATGTAAGCATGGACCTCTTGGCCAAACTAGCAAGAAAGCAATTGGTTGAGGGACTGCCTGAACTTAAATTTCAAAAAGATCAATTATGCCACGCTTGCCAAGCTGGAAAACAAACCAAACAATCTTTTCACAGCAAAAACATTGTCTCAACTAAACGTCCGTTAGAGTTACTACACTTGGATCTCTTTGGTCCTGTCCAGCCGCTGAGTCTGGGCGGAAGAAGATTTTCCTTGGTCATTGTAGATGACTTCTCTCGGTATACGTGGGTTATCTTGCTGACCAGCAAGGATGAGACCTTTAAGACATTTTCAAATTTGGTTAGAAAAATTGAAAATGAAAAAGACCTAAAATTAGCTCATATCCGTAGTGATAACGGTGGAGAATTCAAAAACCAAAAGTTTGTTGAATTCTGTGAAGCCAGCGGCATTGACCACAATTTTTCTGCTCCTAGAACACCTCAGCAAAATGGGGTTGTAGAAAGGAAGAACATAACTTTGGTTGAAATAGCCAGGACAATGCTTGATGAACATAGGCTTCCAAAGTATTTTTGGGGAGAGGCTGTTAACACAGCATGCTACATTCTTAATAGGGCTCTAGTTAGACCTATACTCAAGAAAACCCCCTATGAACTTTGGAAAGGACGAAAGCCCAATATTGGATACTTTCGTGCCTTTGGCTGTTGATGTTTTATTTTAAATACCAAAGATAGCTTAGCAAAGTTTGATTCAAAAGCTGATGAGGCTATCTTTTTGGGCTACTCAACAAACAGCAAAGCATACAGAGTTTTTAATAAGCGAACTCAAGTTTTAGAAGAGTCAATACATGTAGAGTTCGATGAAACTGACCCTGCAGGTAGATACCAGCAGCTGACCGAGGATGATCCAAACTCAGTAACCACTGCTGACCCAGAACCAGCTACTGAGTCATTCACAAAAAGGCTGACCAAGAGTAAGAGTGAACCTAAGATTACTTTTACTGACCCATCTACTTCTGTAGAGATTGTTGAAACAGGAACAACACAAGACATAAATCTACCCAAAGAAATAAGGATTCCAAGAGGGCACTCCGAAAGTGCAATCCTTGATTCTGCTGGGAATACCCTGATGACGAGGAATCAACTCAGGAAGTACCTCAGCAATGTTGCTTTCGTCTCAGTACAAGAACCGAAGAATTTCACTGAAGTTGAGTACGATGAATTCTGGATGAACGCAATGCAAGAGGAGCTCGATCAATTTCGAAGAAATGATGTATAGGAGTTAGTGCCTCATCCAAAGAGTCAAAAGACCATCGGAACAAGATGGGTCTTCAGGAACAAGATGGACGAACAAGGAAACGTAGTCAGGAACAAGGCAAAGCTTGTAGCTCAGGGCTACAGTCAGCAATAAGGTATTGACTACGGTGAGACCTTTGCCCCAGTGGCAAGGCTAGAGGCAATTAGAATACTGTGTGTATATGCATCTTACATGAATTTTAAATTATTTCAAATGGATGTCAAAAGTGCATTTCTTAATGGAGTTATAAACGAGGAGGTTTATGTAAATCAACCTCCAGGCTTTGAGGACCATAAGTTCCCAAACCATGTTTACAAACTCAAAAAGGCTCTGTACGGCCTCAAGCAAGCACCACGTGCTTGGTATGAGAGGCTGACCAGTTTCCTGCTGACTAGAAATTACGTCAGGGGTAAAGCTGATACAACCTTATTCATTAAGAAAAAGGGTAAAGATACTCTGCTGGCCCAAATTTATGTTGATGATATAATATTTGGTGCAACTAACGAATCAATGTGCAAGGAGTTTAGCAAACAAATGCAGACTGAGTTTGAAATGTCCATGATGGGAGAACTCAACTTCTTCCTCGGTCTTCAAATTAAACAAGGAAAGAATGGCATCTTCATCAGTCAAGCCAAATATGCCAAGGAGATCTTAAAGAAATATGACTTGGAAAATTGCAAGCCAATATCCACTCCTATGGGCACTGACACTGTCCTCTGCGCTGATGAGAATGGTAAGTCAGTAGATAGCAAGTTATATCGAGGTATGATAGGCTCTCTACTTTACTTAACAGCCAGTAGACCGGACATTCAGTTTTCAGTATGCTACTGTGCTAGATATCAATCTAACCCTAAGGAATCTCATTACATTGCTGTAAAAAGAATCCTTAGATATTTGCAAAGCTCAGTGAACGCAGGCTTGTGGTATCCAAATACTCATGATTTTACACTCATCGGATACACTGACGCTGACTATGGACGAGATAAGCTGGAACGAAAAAGCACCTCTGGAGGATGCCACTTCTTAGGAAGCTGTCTTGTATCCTGGTTCAGCAAAAAGCAGGCGTCAGTAGCCTTGTCCACCACTGAAGCTGAGTACATTACTGCTGGTCATTGTGTTGCTCAAGTCCTATGGATCAAGCAACAACTTGAAGATTATGGTGTTCAAATAAAGACAATTGAAGTCAAATGTGACAACAAAAGTGCAATTGATCTTTCCAAGAACCCAATTCAACCCAGCAGAATGAAGTATGTCAGCATCAGACATCACTTCATTAGAGACCATGTACTCAAGGGTGAGATCAAGCTGACCTTTGTCCTAACGGACGAACAGCTTGCGGATATCTTCACGAAGCCACTGGCTCGTGAGCAGTTCAGCACACTGAGAGAAGCAATTGGTATGTTTAATCCTCTTCGGTAAATTCCTGTGCTAAATGAATATGAATGCTGAGTGAATTACATGCTGAATGATTTATTGTTTGCTGAGTAACTCATCGAAACTGACTGAATATACAATACTGAGTAAACTTGCACACTGAGTAAATTAGTTTAGAACTTGAACTTAAAATCATCCTTAATACTGCACTGACCACTCAGAATATCAAACGCTTGACATTCTAAACACTGAGTGATTAATCCGTTAGCATAAATGCAAAGCACGCGTATAACCTAGGATGACGTATTCGCCGTAATGTGTCATAAATGCTAGGATCATTGTCGGTATATGATCCCAAGGCAAAACTGACACATGGATTCGATTAAGATCCACACCGTTCATTTCGTCTATAAATTATGGTATTTCCCCATCTTTTACTCTTTACGCTTAATCAATTCCTAAGGCAAAGAAATCACTTAGAACTTCTTTTCTCTCAAATTCCTCTAATTCCTCCATTTTCGAAGAATGACTAAGTTATCTTTCAAAGTCTCCGGTGCCGGCCACCAAAAGTCCAGCTCCGATGAACCTTCACAAAACCCTTCTACACCGAGCAAGGGTAAAACTGGCCAAACTTCTGGCAAAGAGAAAGCTGTTAAGATCAGGACCTACTCCAAGGTCTTCGACAATGTACGTGAATGGAAGGTAGAACCCTCCAGATGGGTTTCGGAGCACTTTGTAAAGAACGAACAGTCATTTGCCAAATGGATTGCAAAGAACGAATGGACTGGGTTGTTCTCGGTCAGAGATGAGACATATCCTGACCTGGTGAGGGAGTTTTACCACAACCTCAAGGTTGCCAGTGACTCCACCGACTACCTAAGCACTGAAGTAAAAGGGAAAACCATCTTCATCAACCCTCTGTACATCGGAAATCTCCTCCAGCTCAAAACTGAGGGAGTAAGGCTGAGAAAGTCAGGAGATCAGGACAAGACAAATTATGTCCACAGCTTCTGCAAACCTGAGGGTTACACAGGAGAGGTCTCAGCATCTTCAATGGGTCAGCATCAGAAAATGGCTCACTACCTGCTGAGCTATTTTATCTACCCAAAGATAAACTGCACTACATCAGCAACCAACTTTGAACAGTGCTTCATATGGCACATGCTGACGTACACCGCCATCAACATTCCGGTCTTCCTGGTTGCTGGGTTCCTACGCAGCACTGGTACACTAAGGTTGGGATCAATCATCACCAGGATCCTCATCGACCACAAGGTTGACCTCAAAGGTGAGGAATCCTTCAGAGGATCTGAGATAACAGCATCCTCGCTGAGGGCGCTGAAGTTTGGACAGCCCTTGAAGAAGGGAAAAGCTGCTGCTGCTGAGCAAACTGACCAAGCTGACGAAACTGTTGCTGAGCCTAAGAAAGGGCGAAGAACTAAGGCCCCAGCTTCTCGCAAGAGAAAGTCTACTGCGTCACCAAATGTTGAGTCTCCTGCAAAGAGGCAAAGGTCAGCTAGAAAGACAGCTGAAAAGAGAACCAGGCAAGATGAGCCTGAAACTGAGGAAGCTGCTGAGCTACCTCAGAAGAAGCAGAAGACTTCATCTATGACTCCTCTAGAGGCCATACCAACTGATTTCATCATACCGAGTGATTCTCATTTCACTCAATGCCAGGGTACTGATGCTGAGGAAACTGAGGTCCAGTTAGATGACCACTTCATCTCCCAAGTTGAGGAAGAACTTGATGGAGACAGCACTGCTGAAGAAGAAGCTGAAGCCAGCGGTCAGGATGACGCTGAGGAGTCTGAGGAATATGACAGCGAAATTGAAGCTGAGGATGATAACACTGGGTTAGCTGGTGGAGCTGTGCAGACTGACACTGAGTTAGCTGCTGGAGTTGAGCAGGTTGAGCAATTTGAGCAAGTTGATCAAGCTGACCAGACCAATACTGAGGAAAAGGAACCTACTCCTACTCACTCAGAAGAAGCTGCTCCCACTTTCACTCCACCACGTAGAAGGCGGAAGCTGGTTAAGGCCAGTGAGGTGATGGTCAGTGAACTTCCTGTGCAATCACCATCTATTCCTGAACTTGTCCTCTCTAAGACAATAAAGGACCCTTCTACTGTTCAACTAAAGTTTTTCAACCGACCATCAACTTCCTCTACTACTACGCCGTTGGAAAAACAAGCCTCTGTTTCTTCTCAACAGGAACATGCCGACCATAACACTTCAACCACTTCAACAAGTCAGGTTGAACCAACCACTGTCCATACTGTCTCCTCAAGCATTGTGCTGACTCCCCATCTTTCTGCCGTCAGCACAGACAGTGTGCGGGTTATGTCTTCCATCAACAACCTCTCTGCCGATCAATCAACATTACCTCCAACTCAAGTTCAGATTGAGCCAAGTCATCCAGTCACTGACCAGGGCACTCCTTTCACTCCACTTTCTTCTGGTCATACTGATGTACATCGGGATGCCACTGAGTCCGGCCAAAAGCTCATTCACTCAGTACAAGCACTCATCCACGATCTTCAACATTCTGCTCCGCCTGCTGCTGGATCTTCACTTCCTGCGACAACTCAACATTCCCAGGTCACTCTACTTCTCAACCAAGTCAAGGGACTCAAGGATCTGCTGAACTTAGTCTTGTCCTTCCAAGCTCAGCAAGCCAAGCAGGATTCTCTTGCCAAGTTGGCAGAGATACAGCTGACAACGATTCAACATCTGAACTCTCTTCATCAGCAAGTTCAGAAGTTGTCCGATGTGCACACTGACTATGCCACTTCCTCAGAACTCAAAATGCTTTTTGCTCAGCTTCATACTGAGCAACTTAAGACAAATGAGCAAATGGTGTCCTATAGTCAGTGCTCCGTCGAGCAAATCGGTGAGGCCATCAGGCTACTTAACCTCAATAAGCAAGAGATGGATACTGACTCGTTAAAGTAGAATGAGTTGATGTCTCTCGCACAACAATCTTTCAACCACATCCGTCATAATAATATCCAGCGTCATCACTATGACTCAGCTCTCTTGAAGACTTTCCACCAAGTCTTTGCTGGCCTCTCTGAAGCTTTAATCTGGGAAGCAAAAGCTCAAGCGTTCAGCATCAACATGCTCAATGCTGCTGATCTTCGAGTACCAGTAGAAGTATCAGCTGATGGAGTAGCCATCTTTGATGGCGTAAATGAAAGTGCTGACAAACTAAAAGAGCTTTCACAAGAATTGACTCGCGCTGTCTTAACCGATGCGTTCAAGCTCCCTGAAGTTGACAAAACGGGGGAGAAAGCGCAAGCTGCTAGAGCTCAGTATGAGCAACGTCAGTACGAGAGAAGTCAGTCACAGGGCAAGAAAAAGAAATAGATAGGCTAGGTCTTAACATTTGTGATCTATGTGCTATGTTTGTTTCTTTTGCTGTGTAACTGCTGACTTCTATCAATATATCATACTTACTTTTCTTATTCAAATCCTGAGTTATGATATATGCTTTTAAGTACTGAGTCATTATGTATCTTCAATTAAATCAGCTATGTTTAAAACTTGTAATATTGACTAAATGATATGCTGATAACATGTTTGACATGAACCTATATTCTTATGAAATATTCTGATAAGAACTCATTGAACAAATTACTCAGCACGCGCTCTATATGTTTAAACCTTCCGCTTATCACTAAGTAAATAGAATATGTGATATAGCTGACCCTGAAAACTGACCTTAGACTTACTCATTTAAATCCTTAAATGTTTTAAGTAAAACTAAGTCAGTAGCTCAACCCTTACGGGGGAGTTTGCTAAAGTATATTTGGTCAACTATCATGGGGGAGCTCATACTGAGTTCCTTGCTGAATAGTTTTGCCAACATCAAAATGGGGGAGTTTGTTGAAACACCTTTCCACATAATTTTGATTTGACAAAATTGTTTAAGTATAATATATATACATATTCTAAACACACTAAGTTTAAATGCTTTGATTTAATTCTACTAATGTGTTTGTTCAATGTTGAGTTAAAATATTATAAGACATAAGAATCAAAAGGCCCAAGCCCATTACGGAAGCCAAGGCCCAAGTCAAACAACTCAGTACACTCGGCCCGCGTATGTCAAGACGTTGCCGTTTTTGTTCAAAACGCAACTCAGCAAACGGAAGGATCTAGAAGACCTTCGGGAACAACTTCAAGATGAAGCTGGTGAGTAGTCTCGACAAACGTACAAGACAGCAGCTAGCAAAGGAAAACTTCCAGACAAAGTGTTTCCTCTTTTGGCAAAGTTCAGACGACACAGTATGATGTCCGGTTGACTTTACCATAAAAGGAGAGACCATCTGCTGAGCTGACCGAGGACAGAAGATACACGATTGTGATTGGCCGAGAGCTCTGTGCAAGTCAGGATGACAACGACACATAGCCGTTTCCCTCTAACGGTTATTTCGAAATTCGAAATGACCGATGGCCCAGACGTCTCTATAAATAGTGCCATCACAAGCTTCACAATACACAGAACTTTATCAAGCCATTACGCTGACCAAATTCCTACAAGTTCTGCAAGCAAGAAGCAAAGCAAAATTCTTACACTATATTTTTCATATCTGTGTAAAAGTCTAGAGTGATTGTAAAATCGTCTAAAGTGTCTTAGCACATCTTTGTATTAGGACAAAACACTTATCATTTCTAGAGATAGAAATGAGAGGCTGAGTACTCGGTTTTAAGTACTCAGCGGAGAGATTAGGATTGAGTAGAAGTATAGAGGAGGGTACTCTTGTCATACTCAATTGCTGATATTGTAAAAGGTTTGAGGCTCTACCTTTAAAGAGCTCAATAGAGGATTTGAAATCTCGGACGTGTTCCGGGGACAGGAAGTAGGCTTAGAAGAAGCCGAACCTGGATAAATCTGCTGAGTGAAGTATTTCTAAACCTTTAACTCCTTATTTGTATTGCTTGCTTAAATAATCAAAAACTGACCAAGTAAAGAGGTCAAGTTGAGTTGTGCGCATTAAACGTAAGAGCTCAAAAATAGACTCTAAGTGCTATCTCCTGACTCAAGCTAAGAAACTGATCTAGTCACCTGTTGACTAAGCCAGTATCTTGCTGTTTACTCAGCGCCGCTGTTCAAACCTTTTTCTTTAGAAAAAGAAGTCTGCCTGAATTGCAAAAAAATTTAAATAGTTCCTAACCCCCCCTTGGAACTATACTTTCAACTAAACAAGGGACCAACAGTTTTGGTGTGTCATTCCATAAACTTAACCGTCAATTTTAATTGAGAAATAATTTTTCAGCACGCCTGCACCCTAACCACGCGTGACAAGGTTGAAAATTAGCATATTCACAAAATATCGCTAACAAACGGGGTATTTTTTTAATGAGAAACTAAGACGCAATCAGTTGCAAAAACCAGACATCCCAACTAGATCAACACCCCCGGTTTAAGCAATGACCAACCCTTTATAATATAATGGGGGTATTCCACGCAAAACCTTCAAATTTTATGAAAAGTCCTATAATTGGGGGCTAGTACACAATAAAGGATTTTTCATAAGATTCGATGGTTTTGTCGTGGAATTTGAATTTTTATGAAATTAGTGATTTTTAAAGTAACAATTTTATGAAAATTAAGTATCACTCTACGTAAATTATGTCAAATGATAAAGGATTTTACAATTGAAATTAATTAAACAAAAATAATCATTTTGCAATTGAATATTAATCTTAATCAAATCACTTTCCTATAAGGTGAAACTCAACTATAATGGTTTAAACTCAACTATAATGTAATGAAATCTTATAGTTAATATTTCATAAGTTTTAATAAAAGAAATTCAACTATTTTCTTAATAACTCGATTTTTTTATAAAGTTGATGTTTTCTTGTAAAAATATTATTTTACCTAAATTAAGTCTAACTTTGTGTAAAATTATATCTAAAAATAGAAGATTTTTATAAATTTCAAAGGTTTTGCGTTTTTTGCAAAGTTAATAATGTTTTTTTTTTTTTGTAAAAAGGCAATTTTGCATAAATTAAGTTTTATTTTACGTAAATTATGTTTAAAAATAAAGAATTTACTTAAAGTTCAAAGTTTTAACGTGAAACTTTTTTTTTAAAATTAATGCTTTTTCTAAATAACAACTTTACGTAAATTAAGATCAATTTTAAGTAAATTATGTCAAACAATAGGGGATTTATGTAAAGTTTAAAAGTTTTACGTGAAAATCGATTTTTCGCGATGTTAATGTTTTTTTTTTATAAAAATACAACTTTATGTAAAATAAGTCCCACTTTACACATTATATGTAAAAATTGAGGATTTACGTAACGATCAAAATGTCTTACATAAAATTTGATTTTTCACAAAGTTAACGATTTAATTTTAAGTAAATTAAGTCACATTTCACTCTAAGTTATATTACGTTACGTTAAGTTTTTTTTAAGTTACGTTACATTAAGTTAGGTTAAATTATGTTACGATAAGTTACACTAAGGTATGTTACATGTTACGTTACTCTAAATTATGTTAAGTTGTGAACGTTACGATAAATTACGTTAAGTTACGCTAAGTTACATTAAGTTATCCTAATTTACGTTGCATTAAGTCACGCTAAGTATCATTAAGTTTCGTTGTGCTATGTTATGTTAATTTACATTAAGTTACTTTATACTTAGTTACTTTAAGTTACATTGCATTATGTTGATTTATGTTAAGTTACTTTAAGTTACATTACGTTACGTTAAGTTAAGTTACATTATTACATTAAGTTAAGGTAAGTTAAGTTAAGTTACGTTACATTTTGTTAAGTTACGCTAAAGTACGTCACTCTAAGTATGTGAAGCTAATTTACATTATGCTAAGTTATATTAAGTTAAGTACAAAGGTTTTACGTAAAACTCGATTTTTCATGAAATTAATGATTGCTTTTACAAAAATACAACTTTACATAAACTAAGTCCAACTTAATGTAATACCTGTTCGCTTTGATCATAATACGATTAATGGTGAGTTTAGGCATTATGTCAGGGTATTAGTGGATGTTGATCTTGCTCGGGACATTCAGTCAAAGCTCCGGGTAGATACAGATAATCACAAGCACTAGGTTTATTTGGAATATGAACACTTACCAGCTATTTGTGGGACTTGCTCTGCAATTGGTCATTCATTCATAACCTGCAGGCGCAACTTTAGAGGCCCGCGTCCGCATGTTCAGAAAGAACAACAGATGAAAGCACCAAAGAGCTCTGTGCCCATAACTCAGTTGATTCCTCATTCTCTGTCGGAGCAGGAACAGGTATGAGCTACCACTTTGCAAGCTGACAACGAGATTTTGGAGGAGGAAAAGGAACAAGAGGCTAATGATTTTCAGTAGCCTAGTCTGGTGTAGAATGTTTCGGCTGGAAGTGTGGATGAATTGTCGAATACTTTACAGATGGTTTTACATCAGCCCGTTGCAGGTTCATATTGTTTTGAAAACCAGGGAGAAGCGAAAAATTGGGGAGATTACAATGATGAGGAAGGATCGGATTCTGAAGGATATGCTTTGCGAATTCCGCCATCTAAGCCAGTGAGTATCATGACCGGTAAAACAAATAGGTATGCAGTTCAGGTATCCTTGATTCTGGAAATTCTAATTGGATTACCACTAGGAAAAAATTTAAAGCAAAAACACTTGGCATAGCATCTGAATCCCGCTCTAAAGGGCGGATTAGACCCCTAATCCCTTTTATATGATAATTTTGTATTGGAATTATCGAGGGATTAATAACCTGGGTACTCAGAGAGCGTTAAAGCTCATGTGTAATGTTAATTATCCAGATTCGTGATAAGCCCAAAATATACCTAAATTAGCATGCATAAATGTATTCAATTTCATGTAAAATATATATTAATTATATTATTTTGTTAAGATTTTACGTTGGTATTTGTTATTTGTGTGCAAGGTGTTAATTATTTGGAAAATCCAAATGGGAGTTAAAACGGAGCAAAAACGAGTAAGAAATCATGTTTTTCAGTAAAAGACACGTACGAGATTTCAGAGGCCATGCCAGAGATTTTGGAATCAAAATAAGGAAGCGATATGAAGTGTCTGTCGCGACCGAGATTCTCATTATGTCGGTCGTGACACGCGTTTTCATTGGACAACAACACGAGTTTCTTCCATTCCTCTTTGTTCCCTATGTCGCGGTAGAGATTCCTGAAATCTTTATAGAGACAGAAACCTTGCAAGACACATTTTACATGTGTTAATTTCCAAACGACACGTCTATTCATCCGGATAGATGCGACTCTTCACCAACGGACATGTCCCTTCAAACACATCTTTTGGAATACTATAAATAGATGTAGAAATTGAGAATTCATGTTGTTCAGTTGTTCTAATTTATGTTAGTTGTAGTTACACAAACTTGTTATAAAGTTACAAGTTGTGTAAATAGCTTAAGATACAATATGTAGTTCTTATAGTTGTCGTTTAGAGTTCGAGTATTGTTCGAAGATGAGTTTACACTCTGTAGTGGATTCAGTGATCTCTATTTTGAGGATTCAGCGAGAAGAACCAGCGACTGAAGCGCCCCAGGGTTTGACAAGCCTATGAAGTTTGAGGAAAGGATTGACAACCTATAACTCAAATTAGTTAAAATGCTATCTGAGCTTCTTCTTCTCTGTTAACTTATGATGATTCACAATTCTTTAATAAATTATTTTTTCAATTCAATACATTTCTATTGTTGTTATTTTCGAGTTTAATCTATCGATATTCTTTAAAGTAATAAACCGGTGTTTTCAATAAAAACCTTTTTACACAAAATATATTTCAAATGAAACTTTGTTGAACACTTAAGAGAATTAGGATTTATGGTTGATATGATCGATAGCTCGGCTTATCAAACATAGAACACCAATTTGATTAAGGTAGTAATCTGTTCCGACCGTAGAAAGATTATTTGCAGTTCAAAGCCCAGTAATTGAATTAATCGATAAATTGTTACACACTAATAATCTAATCAAAGTTATAAATTGATTTCTTGCTTTGTGCATGCAAGTCTTGAATTTTACTTGTTCCTAAACATAATTTCTGCAATTGTAATCCAAAATATTGATAGAATTGGATTCTGAATCACAACCATTTATTCCATTTTAAACCATTGACGATTTCCTATAAACCTTGAGAAAACGAATGTAATCAAGACAATAAATCAAATTATCATATGTTCCCTGTGGGATCGATATTTTATTACTACAAGCAAAACCGTGCACTTGCGGAATTCGCCTAACAATTTGGTTTGCATTTCTGAACCTATGGTAATGTTAGATAGGATCCCTCTAACCTTTTGGAGTTCACTTGGCCTGCAATTGGTTTGTGGCAATGATGTTGGTTCTATCTGGTTATTTTACAAAATTGGTACTCTTAGTTGTTGTTCCATTATTGCTAATCATGAATAGCATATCACCATCAAGTCTGGTTTGGGCTTAGAATTTTTTCAATTGTCTTTTGTTTACGGAAGCAACTTCTTTGGTAGGCGCCGCTTTCTTTGGAATTCGGTTGGCGGTATCAGAGACTGCAACAAGAGACTTGTCCTGGGAGACTTCAATGCTTTAACTAGGGCACATGAAAAAACCGGCAGGAATCTGTTTGTAAACAGCTGTAGGGATTTTTGTGACTTTATCAGTAATAGCAGTCTGGTTGAGGTTGCTAGAACTGGGCTACAGTATACTTGGTCAAATGGAAGGATGGGTTCAGATCATGTGGAGAGTAAACTTGATAGAGTACTTATGAATGAGGATTTTGTGGATTTCTAGGATAAAATCAGCTGCTCCGTTCTTCCCCGGCATCATTCTGACCACAGCCTGCTTCTCTTCTCCTACGCATCTGGCATCACACGGAAGGCCCATGTTCATTTCCTCACGATGTGGACTATGATGGACTCTCTTCGTGAGCTGGTTGCCGATCATTGAGGTGATTCGCATATTTCTTTACCTCCGATATAGCTTCTATGCCATAAATTAAAAACTATGAGGCCTAAACTTAGAACTTGGAATAAGGAGATGTTTGGAAGAGTTGAAATGAATACTGCAGCAACTAAGCTCCGTTTGGAGAATATTTAGAAACTTATTACTGAGTTTGGACTTAATGAAGAGAGGCGTGATCTGGAGGCAAAGGCTCAAGGTGAACTTGACTTGCAATTATACACACATGAACTTCTGAACCGTGATAAAAGTAGGGAAAAATGGCTGGTTGCAGGCGATCGAAATTCAAGTTTTTTCCACCGCTCGGTTAAAATTAGAAAGGTTCAGTCTTCTCTGGATACCTTAATTATTGATAGGAATTTAACCAGTGATAAGAATACTATTGCGCAACATGTAGTGGATTATTACTCCTCCTTATTCACCGACAATCGGTTAAATATCAATTACTCAACCATTGCAGCGGTTATTCCCCTTGTGTGTCCGACGAGGCCAATGACCAGCTCCTACATCGTCCATCGAACGACGAGATTCGGGCAACGGTGTTAGCCATGAGCCGTGACAGCTCGCCTAGTTCCAATGGGTATGGAGGAGTGTTTTATTAGCATTTCTGGGACATTATTGGCAAGGATGTGTGTAAGATGGTTCAAAGCTTCTTTGATTCAGGTTGTATGCTGTCGAGCATGAATTCCAGTATCATGACGCTGCTTCCCAAAATTGAGGGTGCCAATGAAATTCATCAATTTAGACCAATTGCTATGGGGGACTTTAACTATAAAATCATTTCCAAAATTTTATCGGATAGATTGGCTCCTATTGCCTCAAGCATTGTATTAGAGAATCAATTTGGGTTCATTAATGGTAGAAGTATCCATCACTGTATTGCAGCGGCTTCCGAGGGTATTAACATGTTGAAAAAGAAGTGTTATGGCGGAAATATGGCACTGAAAATTGATATTGGAAGGCATTTGATACCTTAGATTGGAATTTCATGTTGGCAGTTTTAGAAGCCTTTGGGTTCTCTTTACAATTCAGAAATTGGATCTTGGAAATCCTTAGATCAGCTCGGATTTCAATTGCTTTAGGAGGAGGCAATAAAGGCTATTTTCACTGCTCTTGTGGGGTGAGACAGGGGGACTCGTTATCGCCTATACTGTTTGGGTTGGTGGAGGATTTCTTCAGCCGATGGATGAATTGTCTCGTGAGAGAGGGAAAATTTGTTCCGATGGGCTACACTAGGCACACTAATTTTCCATCTCACCTTTTGTATGCAGATGACATGTTACTTTTTAGAGAGCAACGACTAGCAATATGAATTGCATAAGGGAGGTATTCGCTTTCTATGACTCTATTTTGGGTCAATCAATAAATTGGAATAAATCTGAGGCTATTTTTAGCAATCACATCGGCACTACTCGTCGGAACAGTTTGATGGAAATTTTGGGTATTAGGCAGGTCGCCCTCCCGCTTAACAACTTGGGTGTTCCGCTCTTTCAGGGAGCACTAAAAGCACGTTTTTTGCAGCCATGAGTGGACAAATTCCTTGTCAATTTCAGTCTTTGGCGAGGACAAACCCTTTCTTTTGCTGGTCGCCTTATATAAATTAAATCGGTTATGACGGGTGCCTTGATTCATTCGTTTATGATATATAAGTGGCCGGCTACTCTGCTCTCTCGGATAAACAGAGCCGTCAGGAACTTTCTATGGACGGGAAATAGGGACCTTCGTAAGCTGGTTTCGGTTCCATGGAAAATCTGATGTCAACGAATTGAAGAGGGTGGTTGTTAAGCCCAAAATATACCTAAAATATCATTAACATTTACATCATTTTTATTACAAATTCGTGTTATTTATATCTGTTTAGATTACTTTTACTCTCGAATATCTTTCTTTCTTGCAAGGTACCTAAATATTTGGTAAAATCCAAATAGGAACGAAAAAGGATCTAAAACAGAAGAAAAACCCTACAAAAGGAGTCAAAGACGACGTAAATCGAAAGCGCCAAGTCGAAGACACGAATGAAAGCTAAGAAGTGAGAAAAATCACCGGGCCGCGACAGTGGATCCTCAACCCGCGGCCGCGACACGCGTGGTATAGCTATTTCTCCCCTTCGTCCGTCGTTCAACTCAATGCTACGTCATTCACGGCCGCGGATTACCATCCTCGGTAAGTGCAGAAAATTTACAAAGAGCATTTAACACATGCTGAAAATCCAAGAAACGCGTTCGTTCAAGTGGATAAAGACGTCCTTTCACAACGGACACGACTCTTAACCAACGGATACATCACTTCAAACACAACCCTTCAACATCTATAAATAAAGAGTTGATGTTGAGAAAAAGTAGCAGTGAAATGTTATAATATAGATATAGAATCAGAGCGTAGAACTTATGTCGAAGTTCTAAGTAAACACATTTCGAGAGTTAGAAATTAGATTCTGTACAAAACAAGATGAGGTACACATATTGTTTATAGTTTAATTACAACTCAGTAGCGTTTAGACATTGTTCCAGTTTTAGTTTGCATCATGGTAGTGGCCGACCGAATCCCTATTACGAAGTTACAGCGAGAAGATTGAGTAGAGTGTTCGCCCCTGAGCCTGACAACCTCTTAGGAAACCCAAGGAAGCGGAACCGATCAAGCCCTTCACTTGCACGCCCTCGAAGAACTCGATGCTCCTTGTTCTTTGTAAACTTGTATCAATTTATATTTCATCTAATAAAGTCCGTTCTATTCGACAAATCGTTATGCAGCACTTATGGTAACCAATCCAATATAAGTGAGGCTGGTGTTTTCATTAATATGCACTTGAATTCAAAATCATTACAAGGAAACTTTGTTGAACACTTAGGCAAATTATCATCTCGAAAGAGTTTTAATTTGAGTAAGGGCAACTATCCCGAAAGGGTTTTGTCGCGTTCAAAGCCAATTAATTAGAGGTTCCGTCATTTATTTCATCATCATAATTGATACAAAGTTTAAGTTGTTTTCTTTGCTTAATGCAAATGAATAAATTCATTCGTTTTTCTAAAAAGTTCTAAATGTTCCTGTTTTGTAAAATTCACCCTTAAAATCAGAAGATCTTTCTAACAATCGATTTATTCTAAATATAAAATCTTATTCCAGCATTTTCAAATACTCAAAGTTCACAAATTCAATTAAACAAATTTCCTAAATTCAATTAAACCAATTTTCACTTTTCATTTACATTTAATAGTAAATCTAACTAGTTCGAAATTAACAGATTCAAAAAATAAGTTTTTTCGTTAAAAAACGTATCCCTGTGGGATCGATATTTTTATTACTACAAGCGAAACCGTGCACTTGCAGAAATCGCTCAACAAGTTTTTGGCGCCGTTGCCGGGGATACGCCAAAAGTTTTGACAAAATTTTTATTTTTCGTATTTTATTTTCGAATATAGGTTTATACATTATTTTTATACAATTTTTATATTTTATTTATTTTCAGTTATATAACATACTTGTTTTCAATTTTGTTTTGAAGGTAGTTTGGCTCGTGTAACAATTTCAAGTTCATGCGCAGTTTGCGAAATTCGGGCACGCCACCAGATCCTTTAGATCCAAAAATTGAAAGAACACTTAAGAAAAACAACAAAAACAAAGACAAAACACCCTTAAAAACCAAAGTAGACCAGCCAGAGATTATGGCCGATCCACCGACACTTATGGATTATGCTAGGCCAGGAATGGCCGGTGTAACTAATAGTGTAGTTAGACCCCGTATAAACGCAAATCAATTTGAAATTAAGCCTACTTTGCTTAATATGTTGCAAAACAACGTAACGTTTTATGGACTACCTAACGAAAACCCTAATGCACATTTGACAAATTTCTTAGAAATTTGTGACACTTTTAAAATTACTGATGTAACAGCCGAAGCAATCAAACTTCGCCTCTTTCCTTTCACTTTGAAGGATAAGGTAAAAATTTGGTTAACTTCTATGCCTGCTGTAACATTTGAAACTTGGGACCAATTAGCCCAAGCATTTTTACAAAAATATTTTCCCTTAGCAAAAACCGCAAGAGTCATCAAAGAGTTGACATCTTTTACACAAAATGATAATGAAACTCTTTATGAAGCTTGGGAACGTTTTAAAGAACTTCAACGTTTATGCCCACACCACCAACTGCCAGATGCACTTTTAATGCAGACATTCTATAATGGATTAAATCCTACAACTAGAGGTTCATTAGATGCTATGTCTGGAGGGTTATTTATGAAGAAGACGTCCGCCCAAGCAAGAGAACTTTTGGAAGAAATGGCAATCAACAGCAGTATGTGGCCCGCCGAGCGTGGCCATATACCGACGGTGAAACCATCATCCTCAGGTACATCATCGGTTAAAGGTATAATGAATCTTGATCCTGTAGCAATGTTACAAGCCCAATTTTCTGCCTTATCGCACAAAATTGATAAATTTATGGCACCATGCGATCCTAATGATCCAATCCAGAGAGACATTGATTACGAAGGTATGAATGAGATAGAACAGGTAAATTTTGTCCAAGGACAAAACCAAACTACTAATCCTTATTCTAATACTTATAATCCTGGATGGAGAACTCATCCTAACTTTAACTGGAAAGATGGTAATAATAATAATAATGCAAATGCTAATCAATATCGTATAAATAATTATCAAAATCAAACAAGAGATACGATTAACACTTTATCTTCAAAAATCGACAAATTTATAGATGCTATGAATGGAAAGGTAAGTAATCAAGACGATGGTTTTAAACGGATCGAAAATAAATTCGATCAGCTTATCAAAAACCAATCATCTAGCATCCATAATTTGGAGGTTCAAATTGGACAACTTGCTAAATCAATTCCATCCCGCAAAGAGGGAAGTCTTCCCAGCCAAACGGAAGAAAATCCGAAAGAGCATGTTAAGGCTATCACTCTTCGCTCAGGAAAAAACTATTTAGGTCCGGAAATGCCCGGAAATTCAACTTTACCTGGAAATGATTTACCAAAATCCAAAGAAGATACATTAAAACAAAAAGATACGCCAATTGACTCTAATCCAAAACCTTTTGTACCAAAACCACCTTTTCCACACAGGGTCCGAAATAAGGACCATGATAAACAACTTTTATCATTTTTAGATAAACTTAAAAATTTGCATATAAATTTAACATTCATGGATGCAATTACGCAAATTCCTAACTATGGAAAATTCTTGAAAGATTTAATCTCAAAAAAGATTAGTTGGGAAGGAATTTCATCCATTTCACTTTCTGAAGAATGTAGTTCGATAGTATCAAGCAAATTACTTACTAAACTCAAAGATCCCGAATGCTTTACCATTCCGTGTACTTTGGGAAATATGGAATTCCCAAGTTGTCTTTGTGATTTAGGAGCTAGTATAAACTTGATGCCATTGTCTATTTTTGAGAAATTAGGTTTAGAAGAAGACATCAAGCGTACCAATATGGTTTTGCAATTAGCGGATCAATCCACTAAAAGACCATATGGTATAATTGAAGACGTTTTGGTGAAAGTTGACAAATTTATTTTTCCTACTGACTTTGTTATCTTAGATTTTGCTTATGATGCTAATTGTCCGCTAATCTTTGGTAGACCATTCATGAACACGGGACGTGCTCTAGTTGATGTGTCGGAAGGAAAAGTAGTTTTAAGAATAGGTGACGATAAGATCGAGTTCGATATGAATCAAGCAATGAAATATTCTATGGAGGATTTCGCTTGTATGAAGCTTGATTTAGTTGAAGAATGTGTTAATGAAATTGTTTAAAGAGAAGAAATAATGGAACCTATAATGGGTGAAGAATTAGAAGATAAGGACCCATAGCCTTTGATTCGAGAAGATGGACCAGTTCCGCCTTCAGTAATAGTTCCACCTAAATTAGAACTTAAAGAATTACCAAACCATCTGAGATACACTTTCCTAGGCGGAAGTGATACTCTACCTATAATCATCTCTAACAAATTAACAGAAAATCAAGAAGAAAAATTGAAAGAAGTTGTTAGAAATAGAATAGGAAGTATGGGATGGCAGATTTCAGATTTAAAAGGAATTAATCCTAGTATTGTAATGCATAGGATTCACTTAGAAGAAGATAAGCCACCTAAAGCGGATAGACAAAGACGTTTAAATCCGAACATGAAAGAAGTAGTCAAAAATGAGATTACTAAACTTTTAGACAATGGAATCATTTATCCTATTTCGGATAGTGAATGGGTTAGTCCAATCCATTGTGTACCCAAAAAGGGAGGTATAACTGTAGTAAGGAATGATGAAGGTGAATTAATACCTACGCGAACCACCACCGGTTGGAGGGTTTGTATAGATTATAGGAACCTAAATAAGGCAACTAGGAAAGATCATTTTCCTTTACCTTTCATCGATCAAATGATCGAAAGGATAGCCGGTCATGCATTTTATTGTTTTCTTGATGGCTATTCCGGATTCTTTCAAATATATATTTACCCGGATGACCAAGATAAAACAACCTTCAAATGTCCTTATGGAACATTTGCATATAGGAGAATGCCTTTTGGTCTATGTAATGCACCAGCAACTTTTCAACGTTGTATGACTGTAATTTTAATGATTTCATCGAAGATATCATGGAAGTATTTATGGATGATTTTTCAGTTTATGGAGATTCTTTTGATGCATGTTTAAAAAACTTAGATAAAGTTCTTTCTAGATGCGAAGAAACGAATTTAGTGTTAAATTGGGAAAAATGTCATTTCATGGTTGACGAAGGAATTGTTTTAGGTCATAAAATATCCGAAAAAGGATTAGAAGTGGATAGAGCAAAAACTTCAGTAATAGAAAAATTACCCCCACCAACAACTGTCAAGGGAGTAAGATCTTTTCTAGGACATGCAGGTTTTTACAGAAGATTTATAAAAAACTTTTCTGTAATTTCCAAACCACTTACTAATTTACTTATGAAGGATTCAACCTTCGACTTTAATGAAGATTGCATTAAAGCTTTCGAAACATTGAAAACAGCCTTAGTCAGTGCACCCATAATTGCTAAGCCCGATTGGGATTTACCTTTTGAAATCATGTGTGATGCAAGTGACCTAGCAGTGGGATGTGTTTTAGGTCAAAGAAAGGATAAAAGATTACGTGTTATTTATTATGCAAGTCACACATTGTCCGGTGCACAATTAAATTACACAACAACAGAAAAAGAGATGTTAGCCGTAGTATTTGCATGTGATAAGTTTAGGTCATACTTGTTAGGATCTAAAGTTATTATTTATACAGATCATGCAGCTTTACGTTATCTGTTTGCTAAGAAAGATGCAAAACCGCGTCTGATTAGATGGGTTTTGTTGTTACAAGAATTTGATATAGAAATTAAAGACAAAAAGGGAGTAGAAAACCTTGTCGCCGATCATCTATCGAGACTAGAAGATGAAAACGGTCCTATAGGTGAAACTATCGGTATACGAGATGATTTCCCCGATGAACATCTCTATCAAGTAGAAAGTATCATGTCACCATGGTATGTAGATTTTGCTAATTATCTTGCAACCGATATTCTTCCGGAAGGATTATCTTCCCAACAAAGGAAGAAATTTTTCTTCGATATTAAACAATATTTTTGGGAAGATCCCTTTCTATTCAAATCATGTGGTGATGGGATAATTAGGAGATGTGTTGGAGAAAATGAATATGAATCTATAATAACAGAATGTCATTCCAGCTCATATGGAGGACATAATGGAGTTAATAAAACGGTAGCTAAAATATTAGAATGTGGTTTCTTTTGGCCTACAATGTTTAAGGACGTTGGTTCATTTATTACTCGTTGTGATAAATGCCAAAGAACGGGAAATTTAGGAAGGAAAGATGAGATGCCCCTCAAAAACGTGTTGGAAGTTGAAATCTTCGACATGTGGGGAATTGATTTCATGGGACCTTTTCCGCCTTCCAATGGTAAAACTTACATATTAGTAGTCGTTGATTATGTTTCGAAGTGGGTTGAAGCAATTGCAACCCCTACGAATGATTCTAAAGTAGTTATTAATTTTCTTGACGATATATTTTGTAGATTCGGTTGTCCTAGATTCCTTGTTAGTGATGGCGGTACCCATTTCATAAATCGAAATTTTGATATGCTTATGAAAAAATATGGAGTACGCCACCGCGTGTCAACGCCATACCATCCTCAGTCGAATGGTCAGGCGGAGATCTCAAATAGAGAACTCAAATGGATTCTAGAGAAAACTGTTTCATCATCAAGAAAAGATTGGTCACAAAAACTCAATAATGCGCTATGGGCATACCGTACTGCATTTAAATCACCAATAGGAATGACTCCATACCGTTTGGTATATGGAAAAGCATGTCATTTACCAGTTGAATTAGAACATAAAGCCTATTGGGCTATTAGAAAACTTAATTTTGATTTACAACAAGCAGGAAAGAAACGTTTGCTCAATTTAAATGAGTTAGATGAGTTACGACATCTATCGTATGAAAATGCGAGGATTTATAAAGAAAAAGTGAAAAAATGGCACGATGCCAAGATCAAAGTCAAACACTTTAATGTTGGAGATAAGGTGCTGTTATTTAATTCACGGCTTCGTATATTTCCAGGAAAACTTAAGTCCAGATGGGACGGACCGTATTTAGTCATCAAAACATTCGACTATGGTTCTTTGGAACTTGAGGAAACCAACGGTAATCGTTTTAAAGTTAACGGTAATCGATGTAAAATTTATTACGAAAATATTTCCGAAATAGGAACTAATTTCGTAACAAGATTTCCTGACATATAAATCATTTCATTTTTCTAATAGTTAGTTTTTATTATTTTTTATTTTTATTTTTGTTTTGTTTAGATTATATCATTTTATATTAGAATTTTAGATATAGAAAAATATATACAAGTCATGATTTTAATTAATTTTTAGGAATTTAATGAGAATTAGAAGAAATTCAGTGATTCTCAGTTGAGAATTTGAAATTCTCAGTTGAGAATTCACATATATAGAATTCTTAAGGAGGTAAGAAATTTCTGAACTTATAGAGAACTTAAAATTCTCAGTTGAGAATTTGGGTATAATTAGTAGCTAGGAAAATTTCTGGACTTATAGAGGATTTCAGATTCTCAGTTGAGAATTCTGATTTCAAATTGAAAGGAAAATTTCTGAACTTACCGAGGATGAGGATTCTCGGTAGAGGATCAGAAATTTGGAGTTTTGACAACTGATTTCCGCAAGGAAATCAGCGTGTCGCGACCGCGGGTCAGCATCCTCGGTCGCGACACGGGGAAATTATGCAAAAATTGACCCTTTTTCCAGCAGATGCAACTCTTCAGAAACGAAGCGTTAAGTTTCTTCATTTTTAAAAAGGTCTGTTTCATGCCTTTTCATTTCAAAAACAACACCTCTTTTCGTCCTAGGATCTTCTAAATAGGTTCTAGATGTTCAGTTTTCTGTCACTTTCTTTTCATCTCTATCAGAACTATCTCTGATTTTCTTACCATTCAACAACCCAGAAATTAAGGTCAGAACCTTTCTTCCTTACTCATTCCAAACACCATGACTTCCTCAAACACTTCATCTAAGAAAGTTATTGCTTCACGCAATAAACGTGTTGATATATCAGAGCGTTACGGATGTAACTTTCCCATCTTCAATCATGATGAG
The DNA here is from genome assembly GCF_963576675.1 of Euphorbia lathyris. Lineage (NCBI taxonomy): Eukaryota > Viridiplantae > Streptophyta > Magnoliopsida > Malpighiales > Euphorbiaceae > Euphorbia > Euphorbia lathyris. The sequence goes on from NC_088914.1 coordinate 2,772,861, forward strand.
GGAAGGCGCTTCTTGAAGCTTCGATACACATTCTTTATCGGAATGCTATACATGGATGACTTTCTTAATGATCAGTTGGGAATTAAAGATGATATGAGTCGCTACATGGAACGTTTAGGATGGACCAGATTTGTTAATATGAAGTTTCCTATAATTGGAGACTGGATATTAGAGTTCTTCTGTACGGTTCGCTTTGTTAACAAGCGTCGGGTGCGTCTTAGTTTTCGTCGGGATGGCAAAACTTTCACTTTTGGATATCCAGAATTACATGCTTGGTTTGGTTTTCCCTTGAAGGATACTATCAAACGTCATCATGGAAGAGATATGACGTCCACTGATATTTGGCGAATGCTCACCGGCATCTGGCCTTTCCACCCAAAACTTGCCTATAATAAGTCTTTCTATTCCAACTCTATGCTATATTTGCATAAGTTTCTGAGTCACAGCCTGTTCGGTCGCACGTTCAGTAGTGTCGTCCAAGAATCTGATCTTTATGTCCTTGGCGATATATTTCAAGGCAACGTGGTAGATTCTTCAAAAATTCTGATGGAGGGTCTTGTTGCCGCATCTAGATCCAAGGCTAAGAAGGTTGGATTCGGGAATATTGTATGTGGAATAATTCTAGGGACCAAGGGAAGTATTTCTGTTCCTTGGAGTGATGCTGAATCTTTCCCAATGCTAGACTATGAGTTTTTAGAATATGAAGGTCTAGTGAAACGAGTATTTCGATCAGGACCCAATTTTCTTTCTGCACAAGAACGTCAAGCCTTCGTGCAGTTGAAAATAGAACGCTATAGGGCTAAGAAAATCCCGATTGAAAGGGACGAATTTTTAGCATAGCTTTTGTTTCGTTTGTTTGTAAATATGTTTCTATTCAATAAAAATTTTTCTCTTTTGCATTATTTCCTGTTTTTGATTATTTGGTTAAACTAACATTTAATTCCATAATTCTAAACTAATGCACTTATTAAATGCAAACTTAATCCATTCATTACTAATTACATGATTAATAACTAAGTTTCAATTCCTTAAATAAAGATTCATTTAACTTACATTAATACATGCACATAAATGCTTCAATTAATTTTAGTTCCAAACCTTTCCTATTCTTAATTTAACATCCATTAATTAAAGCATTTTTCATTTATTTTTCCATTAATAAGGATAAACCTTTGGTTTTCCTTATCATTTAATGTTTTACATTTATGTTCTTAAGTACAGATTACATTGTCCAGGAGTACAGGATCAAATTTATCAAAGAAATTACACAAATAGGAGTTAATATGCAGATTTGGGTAGCCACGAGGTGATCCGCGACCGAGAATTAATGGATTCTCGGTAACTTCAGCAAATTTACTCCAAATTCAGACAAAAAATTCGCTGCCAAACGCGATTCGCGGCCGCGAATGGTGTATTTCTCGGTAACTTCAGCAAATTCCCACAACAATTCAAAGAAAAATTGGCTGAAAAACGCGATCCGCGGCCGCGGATACACATCCACGACCGCGACATGCGTGTTAAAGGCAACTCCAAGTCCGGATTTTTGGCCTAATTTTCAACCTTTTTCCTATTCCTCCTCTACTTACACCTCTTCCTATTCCAACTATACTCATTACTCTTCCTATTCCTACTCTACCTATTAAACTTCCTATTCCAACCCTATATATATACCTATTCCTTACACAAACCTTACACCACCTCCAATTTTAACCAATTCCCTACTCTTACCTCTTCCCAATACTTCACTTTTACTCTTCCCAATTTCATCATTACCCTTTTTAATCACTTACCCCTTTCAATTCAAGTCTACATACAACACTTCTACTTCATCTTCAACCTCAAGCTTTTCTCTCTTTTCATCTTTTTCATCTAAACCCTAAACACCATAACCATGCCTAGAGCAAAGCATGTTGGACACAAGCCGGCTGTCACTGAGGCTAGTCGCCTAAGGATTAGTTGCGAGGCTTATTTCGACATTCATTCTGAAGAAGAAGTTGGACGTTTCAAGCACTTTTCAAACGCTAATCGTAAGTTCGTGGATATGCAGTTTCTTGACTTTGATTCGGTAAGGAAGTTGAACTTCACTACACAAATTACTGCTTTTATTGAAACTTTGGGATGGGAAACTTTTGCTTCTATGCGTTTTCCACAAATTCAAGAGTATGTGGTTGAATTTTTGGTTACTTTGACGATGAACAAAAAGAGGACTGAAATTTCTTTTCGAAATAATGGTGTCACCTATATGAGGCTATGGGTAACATGTTTGGTTTTCCTACTAGTGATTTTTATGCTAAGCCTCGGGATTTTGACAATAACTCTTTTTGGCAAACTCTTTCCGACCAAACTTCTTATGATTCTAAAAACACTTCAAGCAAGTTGATTAAGGACAATTGTGTGTTCTTCTTTCACAAGTATTTGAGTTTTTCACTTTTTGGTCGTGTTGAGAGTTCGAAGATTCAAGTCCGGGATTTGTTTGTTTGGGATTGTTTGTTCAAGGGTTTACGGGTTGATAGCATTGGAATGATTTTTGACAATTTATATCGTGCTTCGAGGGCTCATACCACTCAAGTCCCTCTCGGTAATTTCATAACCGCTATTGTTTTAGGAGCACGGGATGAATTGGCTACTTTTGATATGTCCACCTACCATGGATATGTTCCGGTTTTGGACATTGCGGCTCTTGAGCGGGCTCATTTGTTGGTTTCTGCGGCTCCTCCGGTTTTTATTTCTTATGCTACCCGTATTGCTCATCTTCGTGGCACTATGGGTGGAGGTGCTTCTAGTTCTCATAATGTAGGTACCGAGGGAGAAGGAGCGGAGGAAGGAGCGGAAGATGCCCCACAAGCCCAAGCAACACAAGATAATGATCCGGTGGATTTAAGGAGAATTTTGAACCAAATCAATGCCAATAATAGACAAATGAATTTACGGATTGATGATTTGGTGGAGAACAACATGGTGATGAATGACAACCTCAATTCTTTGAGGCGTGCGCATAGATCGACTCGGCATCGGATGCTTTCGTTTTTCCGCCGCCGAAATGTGGAAACTTCACCAACACCTCCGGATTCCCCGCCGAATGCTTAGGTTTTATCTTTTATTTTTATCTCATCTTGTTTTAATTTCAGTTTCGTACATTTTTATTTTCTTATGTTTCGTACAATTTCAGTTTTAATTTAATTTTATGATGCTTGTTTTCTTTGCTATATCTTTCATTTCTTTCCGTTTGTTTTATCTTTAACGTTTTATCTCCATTTTTGCACCAATGAGGACATGGTCCAATTTAAGTGTGGGAGGAGATATATACATATATCATTTTTATACAAACGAATGAATGAATGAATGAATGTATGCAACACTTGTTTTCAAAAATACAAAATGCAACGTATATTACAACACTTTAAGTATATTGCAACAAATGAAAAAAATTAACATTTTTTATGAAATATCATTTTTACATTTATAAATTAATCATAAGTTAAAATTTTTATGATTATTTTTAGGTTATCATTATCGATAGAAATAAATATTTCTATATGGGTAATATTTTTCAAATTTTTCACAAATCTTCGACACGATTTTAAGTAAAAATTGTCTCGAGTAAATGTATTTAAGTAATAAATTCTTTATTTTCAATCTCTATTTCATATCATGAAATTCATGATATAATAAATCTTATTTTAAATTTTCAATTAGGTTTATAGGCATTAAATTGAACTAACAATTTTTAGCTCGGTTTTGATTTTGTCTTACATTAACACCAATTGAAGTTTTTAAGGAAACTATAGCCATAATACATGTTGAATTTTAAGTCAATATAGGATGAATGTGCTAATTTTCTTTTTCCCAAGTTATAATCAATAAATCGTATTCTTAACTTTTGGCCACGATTGAGACCAACCTTATCACAATCGAGGTATGAAAGGGAAAAAATTAATAAATAAAGCGTACTTTTGGCCACGGTTGCGACCACCCTTATCACAATCGAGGTATGAAAGGAACGTTTAAATAAGAAAAATTAAGCGTGTTTAAAGTTTAAAGTAACGATTGCGTCCACCCATGGCATGGTCGGTACCTCTTAAGCGAACACAAAACAAATGCATATAAAGTTACGATCGAGACCACCCTTATCACGGGCGTAACTAAGCAAATAAATTAAACTTAATACTCATATATAATAATTCAAGTTTGGGAAAGGAAATTTGGTGCTTTGAAATGCCTTGAGATGAAAGACTCAATAACATGCGTGCTTACATCGTCCCGAATACTTCAATTTAAACATTGAAATACAAGACGAATGATATATCGTACTTATACTAAGTTAGTTTGATATTTTGCGTATAAATTTGCCATGCAAAGTTAGTCTTTTCGGCTGAACTAATTTAAAAGGTAAACACAAAGATATATGTTTTATTTTCATAAAGAGATTAGTTAAGGAATAAATTCAGTGAAATTTTGCTCGGGACTAGCAAAAGATTAAGTGTGGAGATTTGTTAAGCCCAAAATATACCTAAAATATCATTAACATTTACATCATTTTTATTACAAATTCGTGTTATTTATATCTGTTTAGATTACTTTTACTCTCGGATATCTTTCTTTCTTGCAAGGTACCTAAATATTTGGTAAAATCCAAATAGGAACGAAAAAAGATCTAAAACAGAAGAAAAACCCTACAAAAGGAGTCAAAGACGACGTAAATCGAAAGCGCCAAGTCGAAGACACGAATGAAAGCTAAGAAGTGAGAAAAATCACCGGGCCGCGACAGTGGATCCTCAACCCGCGGCCGCGACACGCGTGGTATAGCTATTTCTCCCCTTCGTCCGTCGTTCAACTCAATGCTACGTCATTCACGGCCGCGGATTACCATCCTCGGTAAGTGCAGAAAATTTACAAAGAGCATTTAACACATGCTGAAAATCCAAGAAACGCGTTCGTTCAAGTGGATAAAGACGTCCTTTCACAACGGACACGACTCTTAACCAACGGATACATCACTTCAAACACAACCCTTCAACATCTATAAATAAAGAGTTGATGTTGAGAAAAAGTAGCAGTGAAATGTTATAATATAGATATAGAATCAGAGCGTAGAACTTATGTCGAAGTTCTAAGTAAACACATTTCGAGAGTTAGAAATTAGATTCTGTACAAAACAAGATGAGGTACACATATTGTTTATAGTTTAATTACAACTCAGTAGCGTTTAGACATTGTTCCAGTTTTAGTTTGCATCATGGTAGTGGCCGACCGAATCCCTATTACGAAGTTACAGCGAGAAGATTGAGTAGAGTGTTCGCCCCTGAGCCTGACAACCTCTTAGGAAACCCAAGGAAGCGGAACCGATCAAGCCCTTCACTTGCACGCCCTCGAAGAACTCGATGCTCCTTGTTCTTTGTAAACTTGTATCAATTTATATTTCATCTAATAAAGTCCGTTCTATTCGACAAATCGTTATGCAGCACTTATGGTAACCAATCCAATATAAGTGAGGCTGGTGTTTTCATTAATATGCACTTGAATTCAAAATCATTACAAGGAAACTTTGTTGAACACTTAGGCAAATTATCATCTCGAAAGAGTTTTAATTTGAGTAAGGGCAACTATCCCGAAAGGGTTTTGTCGCGTTCAAAGCCAATTAATTAGAGGTTCCGTCATTTATTTCATCATCATAATTGATACAAAGTTTAAGTTGTTTTCTTTGCTTAATGCAAATGAATAAATTCATTCGTTTTTCTAAAAAGTTCTAAATGTTCCTGTTTTGTAAAATTCACCCTTAAAATCAGAAGATCTTTCTAACAATCGATTTATTCTAAATATAAAATCTTATTCCAGCATTTTCAAATACTCAAAGTTCACAAATTCAATTAAACAAATTTCCTAAATTCAATTAAACCAATTTTCACTTTTCATTTACATTTAATAGTAAATCTAACTAGTTCGAAATTAACAGATTCAAAAAATAAGTTTTTTCGTTAAAAAACGTATCCCTGTGGGATCGATATTTTTATTACTACAAGCGAAACCGTGCACTTGCGGAAATCGCTCAACAGTGGTTTGGGCATCAAAGACTTCAAAATCTTCAATTCTGTGTTACTTGGGAAATTTAGCTGGGATTTACTTCAAAAGAATTCATTCATCCCCAATCTCTTACGCTCGAGATTCTTTGAACTATCGGGAATACCAAGGCGATACATTATTAATTCAGTTGTCTGGACCTCTATGCGTGCTTTGATTAATCTGATCAGAGATGAGGTGATTTGGTGGTTTGGGAATCAATCGACTCTGAATTTTTGGACTGACACTTGGATTTCACTGTCCGTTGCGGATTGGGAATTCCGATTAAGAATCAACGTACTCTGGTTGAGCCAATTAGTGAGTTCAAAATTGATGGCATGTGGACGAACCTGCAGCGGCCGCCCGAGCAAGTACAGTATAATATTAGACAAATTTGATAGAACCATGACGGGTCTGACGCCTGCGTTTGGAAGCCTTTGTTGTCAAGGAGACTGACCGTGCACGATTTTTATAGGTCCCTTCAACCTGCTAATCCGGTTACCTGGAACAAGTTCCTTTGGAATTCATTCGTGCCTCCCAAGAGATCGGTAACATGTTGGTTGATTATCCACAAGCGAATCACGGTTCAAACGACCCTCCAGGTTTGCGGTTTCTCCCTTGCTTCTAGATGTGAGCTTTGTAAATGTAACGTTGAGACTAGGGACCATCTCTTTCTTTCTTGCCCAATAGCCTCGAGTCTCTGGCTCTTTGTGTTTAACCTGTTCATGGTGGTCTGCTGTAGCGGCTTACAGTTTGAGGAACTTTTTTGTCGATCTGTGCTACGCGGGTTTGACGGGGGCTGAGAAAAGTATGGAATATTGCGGTAGTCACTCGTTTGTGGTTTATTTGGTATATTCGAAATCAGATGGTATTTGAGGAAGAACTCCCTTCAATCAAAATTTTGCAGCAGCGCCTACTGCTGTTCATTCATGAGTCTTGGCCTACTCGTGATCATCCGACGCCTGCCCCTGATCTCATGATTGTTCGTTCGACGGTGCTCCGTCTGGTGCGTCTAGGGACGGAGGAGCAGGCGAGATTTTCAGAAATTCCATGGGATTCGTAAAGGGATGTTTCGCTTTCCGTATCTCGGATTCATACACACACGTAGCTAAATTAATGGCTATTATTTTTGTTGTTGATACTGCTTGGGAAAGGGATTGGCACCACCTATAGATTGAATCAGATTCTTTGTATGCAGTAACTATGCTTGATAACAAATCAAGGGATGTTCTTTGGAGAGTTAGACAGGATTGGGCTAGATGCCTCACTCGGTTTTCTGCAATGCACTGTAAAATAACACACATTTTCAGAGAAGGCAATCAAATTGCGGATCGTTTCGCGGATTTCGGCAAATCGGCATTGATGCTCGTCTGGTGGCCGACTGCCCCTCATTTCTGTCATTCATTTGTGTTTGACGACATTTGTAATATAGCTCATATTCGTTTTCTTTAATTCTGAACTTTCTTCCGATTCTTTGTAATTTTTCTTTTTATTAATAATATTCGGGTTGTCATGTGTGCTGGGGTGCCAATCTAGCTGGGATGTCCGGTCCTTTCTTCGCGTCCCAACCTTTTAGTTTAAAAAAAGAAGATTTATGTAAAGTTCAAATTTTTTTTACGTAAAGCTTGATTTTTTTTTCAAACCTAAAGGTTTTTTTAACAATTCAACTTTACATGAATTAAATCAAATTTTACGTCAGTTATGTTAAAAAATAGAAGATTTGCTTAAAGTTTAAAGGATTTACGTACAACTCGATTTTTCACAAAGTTAATAAATTATTTTGTAAAAAACAAATTTACGTAAATCAATTCCAATCTTCTAGTGGTTCATGACATCTCTCTTTCAAGGAGACTGTGAGGATTTGACTTTCCCTGGGAGTAGGATATTACGAAAGGAAGTGGATTATTATTTTTTTTATAAAAAAAATGGAATTGATTCTTCCTAGGTCGATGCTCGAGCGGTTAATGGGACAGACTGTTAAAAATAGAAGATTTACATTACGTTATGTTACGTTACACTAAGTTAAGTTCCGCTAAGTTACGTTAGATTAAGTACAAAAGTTTTATATAAAACTCTATTTTTCACGAAACTAATGATTTTTTTTTTGTAAAATTACAATTTTACGTAACTTAAGTCTAACTTTAAGTAATTTATGTCTAAAAATAAAAGATTTGCGTAAAATTTAAATACATTTTTACATAAAATTTGATTTTTCTCAAACATAATGGTTTTTTTTAATAATTCAACTTTACATCACTTAAGTCAAATTTTATGTAAATTATATCTCAGGTAAAGTTTAAAAAATTATATAGTACTTTATTTTTCACAAAATTAATATTAAAAATACAAATTTACATAAATTAATTATAACTTTACATAGAATATGACTAAAAATAGAAGATTTATATTGTGTTATTAAGTTAAGTTACATTATTTTAGACATGATGATATTCATATTTTAATTTATTTTCAATTACTTGGTTTTGAACTACCATACAATAAATAGTTATTAAGATCATTTATGAAAACCTATTATTTTTAATTTAATTTATTACTTCCCCATCCATTTTTCAACGAGTTGAAGAAATTTTATCGATATGTGTATAAAAGGGGATTTTATTTCCGTAATGTACGTAAATACAAAATGAATGTCCTTCCAATTTACAAATTAAATATCACATGAAAAATATTGATGCTGCACCAGCTAACAAATCTTACTCTTTCATATTCCATTAAATGTATAAATGTACTACCTTTATATTTTTAATTTTTAATTTTAAATAAAAGAATCTTTTGAATTCTTCATTCCCCTAAAATGTGGGTTGGGGCTGTACCTCTTGACCACGAAGTGTTTGGTTGCTGCTTTTGGACCTCCTGTTTGTCTTTTCACTTTGAAAAGAAGAGTTTTATAACACTTCATGTTTGTCTTTCTTAGCTCAAAATAACCTTTTATAAAAGCAGGGAACCCATGCTTTTTGGAAAAGCAACATTTTCAAACAGTAAACCGTAACAGGAAAAAACAAACAGCAGGAACCCATGCTCTTAATGATATTTGGAGATTTGGTGCATGTGCAACTGCTTTTTCCCTTTTAATAGGAATAATCTATTTGGTTCAGCTGGTAGCTAGTAATAGTTTTTTTATGTTGTTATTATCTGTTTGTTGTTAGCTTTTTGTTATTAACTGTTTAATTATTAGTGTTTAGTAAAATTATATTAACATGTTGTTGTTAGTATTTAAGATGTCTAATATGGACATGTGTTATAAATTAATCAATAAAAAAATAAAAAATGTACTACACAAATAAAAATAATCTAAATAAAAAATAAAAAAATAATAATTTTTTATTAAACACAACAAAACCTTGTTCTTTCAGTAATTATGTTATAGAAATAGAAATAATGTTAAAGAAGAAACATATTTTGTGGAAATAAGATGGATAATTTTGTTAATAACAAATAACTACAAACTGATTATCATGAAAAGCTCAAAAAATGAGCTTTTCGTGAAAAGCTTCAAAACGTTGCAGACTGCAGTTTTCAGAGAAATGCTACACGTTGCGGTTATATAAATCTAACCAAACATTATATTTCCTGCGGTTTGGAATGAAATGCTAAACGCTCATCCGAAAAGCTGAAACAAACACCCACTAAACAATAGATAGAAATTGTTTGATAAAATTCTGAAACAACTGTTTTTTTCTTCAGAAAATGTAAACTTATACAATTTATTTACTGTTAATTACATTCTTGCACCATTTTACAGCTTTATATTTACCACTGTCTTTACTTACTATTCTGTTATAATCTGTTGTAACAATTCCATATTATGTTAATTAGTATAGCGGTAATATTGTAATTGTGTACACAGTTCATTTATGATGTAAGGACTGTTATTATAAATAGGAGTAGATTAGATATTAAGTTTTTCCCTCTTTTTTCCCTCTCTGTACGAAGGCACCAGATGAAGTGTTTTATCGTCTTCACCTTCTCCTTCAACATTTCTATAATCCTTGTTCAAGTTCTATGATAATACATGATCTCTTTCTTCTACATGTATGTTAAGATGGTATCAGAGCAAATTTCTCTTCATTCCCGTACCAATCTTATGGAAATCGGTCACTGATCGATCCAAGAACCATATTATTTGGGCCTTTCGACTTCTTTTCATTTCTCTTTCCCAATCTTTAGGTCTTTCGATTTCTTCTTACCTAGTTCGTGTTTGATTTTCTCCGATCTTTCTTTTCCATCCTTCGATTTTCAATCATGGTGAACAGGATCGATGAATCTAGTCCTTATTTCATTCATTCCAGTGAAAACCCACCCCTGGTTCTTGTTACCCCACCGCTGTCTGGAACCAACGATTATCACTTATGGAGTCAGAACATGAAGATGGCTTTATTATCCAAAAACAAATTGGATTTTGTCGATGGCATGATCGAAGCACCATCGAGTAATTCGGCGCAATTTGTCACCTGGAAAAGGTGCAACAATCTTGTTCTTTCATGGATAGTAAGGTCGTTATCGGCTTCAATCGCTCAAAGCGTTTTGTGGATAGGAGATGCAAGAAGACTCTGGGTCAATCTCAAAGAAAGATTCGCACAGTCCGATGTTTTTCGCTTAGCAGCGCTTCAGGGAGAAATCTACACCCTAAAGCAAGGTAACAAATCGGTCTCGGATTACTTCACTCGGCTGCAGATGCTCTGCGATGAATATATCTCCATTAGAGATATTCCAGAGTGCGTTTGCGAAGGCTGCGTGTGTAATGCATTGACTACAGTCAGAAAGAACAGAGATGCTGATCAAGTGGCTTGCTTCCTAAAAGGGTTGAATGATGCTTACGCCACCGTTAGGTCTCAAATAATGGTTACCGATCCCATTCCGAACATCAACAAGGTTTTCTCCCTGATAGTTCAACATGAATGCCGAAGTCAAGCCTCAGATGCTACTAACATCGGTCAAGATTTACTGGCATTAGTTCAGAATCCCAAGAGCCAAACTCATGATCTTCAAGAACTCATTGCCTTTGTGCAAAATACAAGGGGCAACAAGAAATTCGGATCGAATGGTCAGAAGTGTACTCACTGTGGCTTCAAGAACCATAATGTGGATAGTTGCTACAAGAAGCATGGATATCCATCGGGTTACAAATTCAAGAACAAGGTCAATAGAGCAAATTTTGTAAATACTGAGATCAAGCAGAGTACAACTCAAGTGGAATTTTGGGAGCATCTCCAGCCAACATCAATCCAGCAATGAGTCAACTCTCAAACGATCAAATTCAGCAGCTACTAAAGCTTCTTCCATCGTCCAGTAATACATCGCACATCAATTGTGCCACTGCATCCATCTGCCATGTGACCAATGTCACTGAAGGTACGTTAAATATATCTCTACTTGCTAAAACACGAAAAATCTCTTGGATAGTTGATACAGGGCAAGTTGTCACATATCAAGTATAAAAGAGATGTTTTCAGACTTAAGACCAGTGAATAATTGGAAAGTTCTCTTGCCTAATAAAACTGAAATATATGCATCTCACATAGGAACTATTAGAGTCACAGAAGACTTCATTCTACATGACACACTCTTAGTTCCCAATTTCGCTTACAATCTTATTTCAGTTTCTAGGCTAACCAATACCTTGAATTGTGAGCTTAAATTCACTAATAATGACTGTTTTATACAGCATATACAGACGAGGAAGATGATTAGTTTAGCTAAGTCCAGCGATGGACTTTATCATTTGCACAGACCCTGCTTGAATGCTGATATTTCTTTTAATAAGCATGTTATCAATAATGTGGATGTTGTGAACCATGATTCTATTAGTCAATTTTTTGATGTTTCTTTGAACAATACTGACAACTATAGTGGCTATAATAATGTTTTGATGTGGCATAATCGCCTTGGACATATAGGACAATCTAGTTTTGGGCATGTGAACAAATGTTAAGCCCAAAATATACCTAAAAAGTCATTAGTATTTACATCAGTTTTGCTATGAATTCGTACTAAAAATACCCGTTTAGTGTACTTTTACTTCTGAATATGTTTCTTTCTTGCAAGGTACTTAAATATTTGGTAAAATCCAAATAGGAATGAAAAGAGGTTAAAAACGGAAGAAAAACCCTACAAAAGGAGTCAAAGACGACGAAAATCAAACGCACCGAAACGAGGACGAGGACGAAGTCAAGACAGAGGAAATTACTCCGTGTCGCGATCGAGAATCCTCCATTCTCAGTCGCGACACACGTCGCCAACTTCTCCCCCTTATCATTTCGAAGGCTTAATTTCTGCTCCCCCATTCTCGGCCGAGAATTTGGATTCTCGGTAAGATCAGAAATTCTGAAAAGGCTATACGTACACGTTCGTTCACAAAGAAACGCGTCCGTTCGATTGGATAAGAACGCCTCTTCGTAGCAGACACGTCCCTTAAACCCGGCTCTTCAACATCTATAAATAAAGAGTTGATTTCAGAGTTGGAGATATATAGAAATTTGAAGAGAAGATTAGTATAGAATTAATGCAGAAATTCTGAGTCAAGCGATTCAGAGTTAGAAGTTCGATTCTGTAAAAAGCAATATGATGTACACACATCGTTTATTAAATAAATACAAACACAGTAGCGTTTAGATTTGTTCATATTAGTTTACATTTTGGTAGTAGATAGACCAGTCTCTATTCCGAAGATTCAGCGAGAAGATTTAGTAGAGGATTCGCCTCGGAGCCTGACAAACTCTAACGAGGTTCAAGGAAAGGATTGACAACCCGTTCGATTGAAAGTCATCGAAAGCTTCCATGCTTCTTGTTCTCTGTAAACTTGTATCAAATTTATACTTCATCTAATAAAGGTCATTCTATTCGATAGATTTTTATGTAGCACTTTGGTAAATGATCCGAATTGAGTTCTGGAGTTTTCATTAAAACGTAGTTAAATTCAAAATCTTTACAAGGAAAATTTGTTGAACACTTAGGCGAATTGATATCTTGGATAAAAGTATTAACTTGGTTAAGGTAGCAATCTAACCCGACCGTAGGAGGATTGTATGCTGTTTAAAGCCTTTTAATTAGAGGAATTTACGTTATTACATTTTTATAATTTATACAAAGTTTAAAGTTGTTTTCTTTGCTTAATGCAAACGAATACATTTGTTTACTTTTCTAAAGAACTAAACGTTTCTGTTTTGTAAATTCACCCTTAAATCAGAAGTGATTTCTAACATTCAACATATTCTAGTCTAATTCTTATTCTATCAATTTCACAACCAAATCCAATTAAACGAATTTTTCCATATTATAAACCTTAAACCTGAATAAAACTGAATTAAAATAAGTTTTCGTTAAAAAGCGTTCCCTGTGGGTTCGAAATCTTTTTATTACTACAAGCGTATACCGTGCACTTGCGGAAATCGCTCAACAACAAACATATTGGCAATTTAAATATTGGTAACATTGTATGTGATATATGTCATCTAGCCAGGCAAAAGAAGCCTGCTTTTCCCATTAGCAGGTCTAAAACTAGTAATTGTTTTGATATTGTTCACATGGATATATGGGGTCCTACTCATACTGGTATTAATGGAAACAAGTATTTCCTCACTGTGGTCGATGATTATTCTAGGTATACATGGATTTTCTTTGTTCAAGTTAAGTCAGTCATATCCATATTGGTCCAATGTTTTGTTTCCATGGTTGAAACGCAGTTTAATAAGACCATTAAGATCATTAGAACTGATAATGGCCTTGAATTCAAGTTAGATAGCTTTTATGCCGACAAAGGCATTATACACCAAACCTGTTGCGCTGAGACTCCTCAACAAAACGGTCTCATAGAAAGAAAACATCAGCACATTCTAAACATAGCTAGCGCATTACAATTTCAGAGTAAATTGCCTATCACCTATTGGACTTACTTCATATCTCACGCAGTTTTTCTAATCAATAGGTTACCTTCTAAAGTCATTGACTTTGTTTCGCCTTATGAACTGCTTAATGGTAAAGTTTCCAATTATAATGATCTAAGATCATTTGGATGTCTCTGTTTTTCTTCCACTTTACATAGAGATAGGAAGACGTTCGATGCTAGGCTGAAAAGTGTATATTCCTAGGATATCGCTCTGCAACCAAAGGCTATAGGGTGCTTAATTTAGATTCCTATAGAGTTTCTATAACAAGAAACGTTATTTTTTATGAAAATATTTTTCCATACCAAGAACTGGTCAGTAGAGATAATGACAATCATATTGTCCCCATCTCTCAAGAAACTCTTAACAGGGACATTGAGGTCGATACTCTTAACAGGGATATCGAGGTCCCTTCCACCAGTGTCTCGTCTGACCGTAGTGTTAGGAGGTCGAACAGAATGACTAAACAACCTGAATATTTAAGAGACTACCATTGTGCCATTGCTCAAGGTCGTTCTACCACACCCACTGAGAGTACCACTTACCATTGCTCAAAAGTTATTTCATATAACAAGCTTTCTCAATCTTAAAAGAATTACTCCTTGGCCCTTATGACTAATTAGGAACCCAAAACTTACAAGCAAGCAGTTGTTCATCCTGAATGGCAGCAAGCTATGCAAGAAGAGCTAACTGCTTTAAATAATAACAAAACCTGGGAGATATGTTCTAAACCTGAGGGCAAAGAGGAAGTGGATTGTAAATGGACTTTCAGGATCAAAAGGAAAAGTGATGGGACTATAGATAGGTACAAGGCTAGGTTGGTTGCCAAGGGTTTTACCCAACAAGAGGGGGTTGATTTCCTCAATACTTTTTCCCCTGTTGCTAAGTTAACTACTGTGAGAGTTCTTGTTGCTTGTGCTGCAATCAAGGGGTGGCACTTAGAACAACTTGACGTTAATAATGCATTTTTACATGGGGACCTTGAGGAGGAAATTTACATGAAATTACCTCCTGATATTTGTACTGATGTCCCCAATCCTAGCTGTAGACTGACTAGATCGTTATATGGGCTTAAACAAGCTAGCAGGCAATGGAACATAAAGCTTGCCACTGCTCTGCAATCTATAGGTTTCACCAAATCCTTGGCCGATCCTTCACTTTTTCATAAGAAATAAAAACAATAGTTTCATTGCTATTACTGCTTATGTCGATGATCTGATTCTTGCTAGTGACAACCATGATGGCATAAGGGAGGTTAAGGCTTTCCTAGATAAAGAATTTACTATTAAAGACCTAGGAAAACTCAAATACATTTTAGGAATTGAAGTATCTAGGACTTCTAATAGAATACACTTGTGTCAAAGAAAGTATGTTCTTGACATGCTTGCTGATTTTGGCTTTTTAGAATGCAAGCCCTGCTCTATGCCTATGCCAATGACAAGAGTAGACTTTTCTAGTTCGCCTTTACTAGAGGACACTAACCCATACAGGAGATTAGTAGGCAAGCTACTCTATCTCACTAACACTAGGCCCGACCTTAGTTATGTTGTGCAACAAATTTCACAGCATCTGGATAAACCTACTGAACTGCACCTCACCGTTGCACACAGGGTACTTAGGTACTTGAAAGGCAATCCCACCCAAGGCATTATGTTTTATGCCGATTATGATATTCATATAAAGGCTTATACTGATTCTGACTGGGCTAACTGTACGGAAACCAGGAAATCCATTACTGGTTTTTGCACATTCATAGGAAAGTCTCTCATATCTTGGAAATCCAAAAAGCAACAAACAATTAGTAAATCCTCTTCGAAAGCCGAGTATAGAGCCATGTCTCTTACTTGCGGTGAGGTTCAATGGCTTCAATATTTGCTAAAAGACTTGCATATGCTAGAGTTAC
Source organism: Euphorbia lathyris (assembly GCF_963576675.1). NCBI lineage: Eukaryota > Viridiplantae > Streptophyta > Magnoliopsida > Malpighiales > Euphorbiaceae > Euphorbia > Euphorbia lathyris. The sequence continues at coordinate 2,788,725 of NC_088914.1, forward strand.
ATCCTCCCACGTTATACTGTGATAACATATCCGCTATTCATATTGCCAAAAATAGTGTGTTTCATGAGAGAACGAAACACATTGAATTAGATTGTCACTATGTTAGACAACAGGTTCAAGCTGGAAAGATTCACTTACTCCCGGTTAGATCTAATGAACAATTAGTTGACTTCTTTACTAAACCCCTTCACACACCTGCTTTCAATTTTCAGTTACAAAGATTAGGGGTTATCAATGTTCACCTTCCAGCTTGAGGGGGGATGTTAACTTATACAATTTATTTACTATTAATTACATTCTTGCACCATTTTACAGCTTTATATTTACCACTCTCTTTACTTATTATTCTGTTATAATCTGTTGTAACACTTCCATATTCTGTTAATTAGTATAGTGGTAATATTGTAACTGTGTACACATTTCATTTATGATGTAAGGACTGTTATTATAAATAGGAGTAATTAGGAGTAGATTAGATATTAAGTTTTTCCCTCTTTTTTCCCTCTTTGTACGAAGGCACCAGATGAAGCGTTTTATCGTCTTCATCTTCTCCTTCAACATTTCTGTAATCCTTGTTCAAGTTCTATGATAATACATGATCTCTTTCTTGTACATGTATGTTAAGAGAAAAAACAACTAATATCTACTATCTATCAGCAACAGCAACAACAAACAGCAAACATCAACAACTTAAACAAACGGACTCTTGGTTTAAATACTTATTAACTAGATTCTACCTTTATCGAATACCTTTGTCAAATATTTATTATTCTTTTTTATTAGGGTATTATAATCATGTTCTAATTAGGAGTTTTGAGTAGGTATAATTAACTTCTGAAAACATTGAGTCATGTTTTTTTATTTTCTAAGTAGATTAGACTTAATCTGTTAATATTTAGGATAGAACTTCCTACTTCTGCATACAGGCTTCACTTCCTTAAAAATTACATTTCACATGCTATTACTTCATGCAATATTACTCTTATTCCTATTCTTCTCTTTTTATTTTAGATTAGAACTAACTTGAACTTCGAAGAGTCTCCCAGCGTGACCGATCAACCTATGTCCCTATGTTGCAAGAATATGAAAAAAGCACTGAACTGAATCTTTCATGAAGTCAATCCTCAAAAGAAATTTTAAACTTGCACTATTATTGATGTAGTAAACATAGACTTGAAAAATCAGCATGACTTCGTTAGGTACAAACAAAGAAGTGATCAAAGTTGTTACCTCAAAACCAATAGCCAAGGTTTTCTTTTATTCCCCGACATCACATACTCTAATAGGAAGTACTTCTATTCCTTCTACCAGTGAAACAGACGAGCAACTTATAGACGAAATCGAGTGATTCCTAAGCCCTAAAGACTCAAGTGCATTCCTCTTTAAAATGGTCTCACAACATAGTTAAACTGAGAACAATGCTTCGAGGTTGATGCCAAATGTAAAAACATTTTTCGAACCCCAATAGAAAAAGCAGTATCATCTAGAATTCTCGACTTGAGCATGAGACTATTTGCTAATGTTGAACAAAACGATCGCTTAGACTTGGGCTAAGTGTTCGAAATTGAGAATCCGTTCTGATTTTCCCTGATTATGCCTTCTTTCTATTTTTTGGGCATCTCGACAACACTTATGGGGGAGCCTAGATCGTTTGGGAAGTTCGTAGGCGGTGATCGGAATAAATAGCGTATTATTATTATTACTTTATTATTATTATATTATAATTCACTTTTTGACTATGCCGCATGATTATTGGTGAATTGTGTTTATTTTTTTTTATTTTTTTATTTAATTACGTTCTCTATTTATTTCCACCATATGGTTTAAGACTTTAAAGGCATTGTTTTATATTTAGTGAATTATATTACTTATGGACAATATTTTTTACTTGTTTGAATTGTTTCAATGATATCGTAATTGAAATATTTTTGTTTGTACATTTTTAAGGATATATGTGTTGAGCGATTTCCGCAAGTGCACGGTATACGCTTGTAGTAATAAAAGATACCGAACCCACAGGGAACGCTTTTTAACTAAAAACTTATTTAATTCAGTTTTATTCGCGTGTTTAGGTTTAACAAAAGAAAATCGTTTAATTGATTGAATTAGTTCGGATAAATTAGGACTAGATAAGAATATTATATTGAGTTTAGAGAACAATTCCGTCTTGAGATTTTGATTACAAGACAGATACTTCCGTAATTGGAATAAATAGAAGGTATAAAACTTATTTTCACAAAGCAAAGAAAACAACTTTAACTTTGGTAAGATTATGGACATGAAATAATATAGGAATTTATTCAATTAAATGGCTTTGAACCGTAGAAATCTCTCTGGTTTGGAGCAGATTTCTACCTTAATCAAATTAGTATTTTATATCCGATAAGCCGCGATCACGATCATATCATCCGTAAAAACTAATTCTTTCAAGTGTTCAACAAAGTTCTTATATGAATAAGATGGAATAAAATGTTTTAATAAAAACACCAATTTATCGTTTTGAAAATCATTTTGTCAGAACAATATCAAAATAACAACAGAAAGAATGTATTGAATAGAATAAATATATCATTAATGAAATGTGAATCTTCACAGGTTAACAGAGAAGTAGAAACATGGAAAGCATTGCGACGAAAACTTTGAGATCCGGGTTGTCAATCTTTCCCACAAACTCCGTAGGTTTGTCAGACCTCATGCGCTTCAGCCGTTAATTCTTCTCGCTGAATCTTCGGAATAGAGACCGGTCAGTCCACTACCAGAATGAAAACTTGTCTCTGATCAACCTTTGAAACTAAACTAATATTACTATGTTTATAACTAATCTAATAACAATTTGTGTACATCAAGTTTGTTTACACAGAAATGTAATCTAACTTTCTGACTCATTTCTGAGTCAGAAACTCAACATAATAACTCTCTGATTTCTCTAACTTTTCTAACTTAGCCAACAACATTGATTTCTGAAATGGATCACTTATTTATAGTTGTTGAAGGGTTGTAAATCAAGGGTTATGTCCGCTGGTGAAGGGTCGCTTTTATCCAAACGAACAGACGCATTTTTTGGATTTAAACATGTGAAAACTGTGCAGAATTCTTCGCTGTCTCATATGAGATTTTGAAAATCTCAGTCGCGGCAGGGGGTGCAGGGGCGAGTTGAAGACTTCATTTTTTCGGAGTTCAGCTTTCGTATGTCGCGATTGAGATTCTGAAATTCTCAGTCGTGACAAGGGCTTTTCTCCCCGTCTCTCAACTGCTTCTTGTCCTCCTTGAGCGTTCTTCTGACTGATATGTATTCTTGGTTCGTTTTTTAGGTTTTAGCCCCGTTTTAGCTCCTATTTGGATTTAACCAAATAATTAAGTACCTTGCATCAAAGAAGTAAATAAAGACGCAAAAGTATTCTAAATGAATATATTTAGGACGATTTCAATGTAAATTTAACGTATTTATATATGATATTTTAGGTATATTTTGGGCTTAACAATATGTTATCACGTTCGTGTCCAAACTTTTCAATTTTTATATCTCGATATTAGATCGCATTATCTTTTACTTATTAATTAACCAATTGGATGTTAAAAAGTATATTATTGAGTTAATTCAATTATTTTTAGATGTAATTGAGAAAGTTGAAAAGCTTATCATTTAGAGGGACCTTATGTTAAATTAATAAGTAAAAAGTATTATACATTATTAATTTAATGATTAAAAAGATGGTAAAGTACGAAAAAAAAAATGCATGTGGTTTGCCTTATGTATAAATAGAGGTCTGTGGTTTAAAAGTTTACAAATAGAGGTATGTGGTATATTTTTTTTACAAAACAAAATATTTAAAATTAAACTTTTAAGTAATTGATAACAATACGAATATTTTTTTAATTTTTTTTAATTACACTTATTTATTGACAAACCACAGATTCCAAAATCAAATTGCAACTGTGTAAGATGAACTTAAATATCAATTTAGTTTATAAACTGTCAGATTAGTAAAAAACATAAAATTTCACCATATTATTTGTTGTTTTAATTTAGGAAGTTGTTTTTTTCGGGGTTATGTTTTACTAATATGTAAGAATAATTTTTTAAGATAAAAATGTTTTTGGTTGTAATCAGAACTTAACTGTGTAATTGTAATACTTTATTTTGTAAATAAAACATACCACATACATTTATTTGTAAACTTTTAAACCACATACCTCTGTTTATAAATTGAGTAAATCATTAGCATTTTTTTTCGTACTTTTCCCTTAAAAAAAAGAATTACTCATGGTGCAACGTGTTATTACCTAGGGAGAAGTGTCAATTTGTATGATTTAAGAGTACAACATGGTTTCTTGAAAAAAAGGCTTAATACATTATTTGCCCCTTGAATTTGTTCAAAATAGTTAATTGGTTCCCTGAACTTTCAAAGTGTCTCATTAACCCCTTGAACTTGCATAAAATATTCAGTTAGCTCCCTGAACTTACATAAAATGCAATCAATCAATCATTCGATTGTAAAAAAAAATAAGTCAAATGCGGAAGATATGTTATACGTGCCTTAGAATGTTATTACATACTTCACAAAGTATATTAAAACATGTTAAAAAAGAATTTCTTACTTATTCAACTATAAAACGTTTTTTTCTCTAATATTACGATTTTTGTCGTTTTACTTTTTTAAAATATGTGCAACATATGTTTCGCATTTAACTTACTTTTTTACCACCGAGTGATTAATTGGTTACATTTTATTCAAGTTCAAGGAGCTAACTGAATATTTTATACAAATTCAGAAGGCTATCGAGATACTTTGAAAATTCAGGGGGCCGATTAACCATTTTGGATAAATTCAAAGGATAAATGTACTAAGAAAAAAAAAGGTACAACATGGTATTAATTAAGGGTGTTGTTAAACCCAGCCCCAATTTCCCACCTCTAGCCCCGTGAAAAGACGAAAGTACCCTTTGAGCCTTTGAGGTGGGAAACTAGGGAAAAAACCTCTCCCGGCACGTGGGCATGAGGTAATCATGCCTCACCACGGAGTGAGGCATGAGGCTATCACGCCTAACCGTAGGTCCGGACGTGATAGTATCACGCCTCACTGATGCGCCTCACAGCGTTCGGTACCGCAAGGCTCACTAAGGGATAAGTGTACCCCGTCATTATCAAGTAATAAATCTGGAAAGTCCAGGTATCGAATCCACAGGATTTATTTACTACAAGTATCGAACTACTTGGTCTCAGGTGTTATCTAGGTTGTGTGGGTTTTGAGTTGGTTTTGTTTAAGTTAATCTACTCCTAGTTGAATTATGCTACTCCTAGCTAAGTTATACTAATTCGAACTAAGTTATTCTACTCCTAATTAAGTTGAACTACTCCTAAGTGATCTTTCACTAATGCAATTACCCGAAGGAACATGGTATGAACAATAATGGTGAAGATAGATTATTAGGTCAATAGATTAAAAACCTAATCTAAGTCACTTGTATTCAAGGCGATTAACCCTACTTACCCTCCTGAAGTCCCTAGTGCGTGATTCCCTTGTAAGGCCGAAACTAGGTCTAATGCTCAGCAATTTGGGCTTAATTAACTAAGAGGTCGTCAATCTCCTAGGCTCTGACTAGGTCAGATTCCGCTCGCAATATGTGCCTACTAGATTTTGGGTCTTTTGAATGAGTTAAACCAATTGAATAAAGCGTAAGACAAAGATTAAACAAATAATCATAGAACAAAACAAGAGCTAAAATATCATTAAAGGCGAAGAATATTGTCACATGATACAATTAGCCTAGGATTCATAGAGTGTATCAAAGGGTATAAACAAGGAAAGATAAAAGGTGATATGAAAATCCCTTTCAGGGAACCTGTCTACCCTATAGCCGACTTCCTTGGTCTTAAAGACGGACCTTGAATAATTCTCAGTGGATGGAGCTTCGGAGCTTCGGAGCTTCTTCAATGGAGGTTGAAGGAGATGGAGAAGGTGGAGAGAATTCTTCAAAGGTGAAAAGCTAAGGTAATTTACAATAATGAAAGATATCTAATTTACAATTGGAAATTCCTATTTATAGACGCGGTTCGGGCCCTCTTTCTGACCTAATTTGTGTTCTTTTGTAGGTGGGAAGACGTGGGGTCGATCGTGACTTTGTGGGGCCGGGAATCAGTCTTTTGACTGATTCCCGCATGTCAGCTCGTCGAGCTAGGCGAGCTGGCTCTTGCAGGCCAGCTCGACGCGAGCTGGCTTCCAACTCGGTCGAGCAGACCCCTGAGGGCCTGCTCGGCGAGCTGGCCTACGAAGGCCAGTTCGACGAGCGGTTTTTCCCAGAACGCCTTTGTGCGATTGCTGGATGTCCCAAAATGCAATTTCCGCCCGAACTCATTCCTGCACATGCACGAAAACTCCAAATAGCATTAGTCCCATGGCTAAATTGACCCGCTAATCGCTTATTTTGAGTGAACACTCCGTTTGGTGCGACTTTTGGCGGATCAATTAGCTATAAAAGGTAATGGAAATTTAACGCACATGCTATTTTGGCCCTATTTGCCTAAAATAACCAGAAAATGGGCCTAAACAACGAAAAGTAAATAAAACATCTCCAATTTCTAACTAACTCACATAAAAGCATATAAATGCGAGAATTGCTCGCTTATTCATGAAATAACGCTAAAAACCGTCCTAAAACCGTACCCAAAGATAGGGGTTTTTGACCCCTATCACTCACCCTGTGGTGAGGCATGATTACCTCACGCCCGCATGAATAAATCACAAAAAAAATTGTTCACAAATGTGGTTAACTCGAATTATCCGTTTAGAAATAAAATTACGGCATTTTAACTCGTATTACTTTTTAACAAATAAAATTTAAAAACATAAACATTAAAATAAAAATTAATAAACATAGTAAATCAGTAAATATAATATCAAAAGTGTTAAAATGTATGAAGTTCTACAAAAATAATTTAGCTCGCCCGACGCCACGCCTCCATAAACTCATCCATCTCCCTCTTAATGCGTGGAGCATCCTCGTTAGATCGGTGGGTAGCCGCTAGTTGGGTGACACGCCACAACCAGCTAACCGACTGTAAAAAAAAATTAATAAATAAATATTAAAAAATAAACACATATAAACTAATACTAAATAATAATATTAAATAATAATAAACTTACAAATTCGCTATTGGCGCGAGCATGCTGTACCGGTCCAGCCTGTGGTGCATGAAGGAGATGAGGATGCGAATATCGCATATACCAGTCCATATAAGGAGGATCACAGGCAGTGGGATCGTATCCAACTGGTCGGCATCTCCTCCGATCAATGCTCCGAGCGATGGAAATCTCCGCCAAGTATCCTCAACTATGACAGAGGAATGTGTGAGCTTAAACGATAAAGATCTCTATGGCCGTACTTCTTTATCAGGTCTAATACGTTCAGCTGGGATAGGCTGAGTATATCCAACCTGTCGCAACGCTCGATCGGGCATATACGGCTTGACGATGTCTCTACACCGTAAAAGGAAAAAAAAGCATTAGTTGAGTCATTTAGTTCGAGGTGGAGATTCATGCACAATCGATCTAAAAAGAAAATTCATTTGACTCAAGGAACTGTAATATATAATCATAAGTTAAGAATAAGGATAAACATATGAATACTCAACATTGTGAGACTGGTTGCAGTCTTGGAGATAGAAGTTGGTAAGAAAAGAAAAAAAAATGTTTTCTCATCAGCAACACATCTTATGTTTCTCGGTTAATCTTTGAAGAGCTCTGAGTCTTATTGTATTTATTTTGCACAACTAATTGTTTATTCACTTTCCATATATTTTCCTTATCCAAACCTGTCCCCAAACCAACATTACAACCCGTAAAAGACTTTGGGATCTTGTTTCTGACTAGATAAGCACAATGGTAACGACTGGATGACAATGCAAATTCACCGTAGCCAAAGCTAGTATAGGGCTTGAGAGACAAAGTTTACAACCAAACACTTGAGTGAAATGAGTGACCACTAGTGAGGTACCAAAATAGTTTGCCTTTTGATTTTGTGAGATGATTGAAGATACGTCTACTTGTGTTGGTTTGCGGAGAAACGATTAGAATCTTTTAGCATCCAAACCTTTTGTTTTTCATCCAAACTTGTGAAATTGAGATCTATGAATGCCAAGTGAAGTAAATCGTGTTATTGTGTGAATTATATATAGTGAGCATTCTAGAGTTCGTTTTGAGTCTAAGGCTTGTTTGAGGACAAGCAAGGTTCAAAGTGAGAGGAAGTTGTTATCTTGCATTTTCATATAGTTTTTAATATATTTTAATTATAATAATCATACATTTTAAGATAGTTGTTAATATTTTATAATTGTTTTATGTTTAGTTTTGTGTTTCAAGAACTAATGCGTGTTCCATATGTTTTTAGGTATTATTTGGGGCAAAAATGGAATTATGGAATCATTATTCAAGTAAATAAAGTTGCACAGTTAGAACTCCTTCTAGTCGGTGACCTCGTAGCAGTTGAAGAATGAAGACTCATGACTCTTTAAATAAATCCTTATTGTCATAAATTCTTAAAATAACTATCCAAGGAATGTTATGAAAGTTAAAGAGTCTTTTGAATGTTGAAGAAGGAGTTACACTACTCAATGCTCCTTTTAATTCCATGAAAGTTAAAAAGTTCCAAAGAAGAATTCAACTCTCCATATTTTTAAGAAGTTAGAGTAAAGAATTCAATCCTCCATTAATCTTCTCTTTAATGGCATTAAAGTTGGAGGTTACAAGGAATGCATGAAGGCATGTGCAACTATAAATACCTACATTTGGAAGCATGAAAGCAGACTTGGAACACACATGGAACATGCCTCACCACACTAATTTTATCTCTCTCTCTTTTAGACTTTTTGTAGTTTTCTTTATTTTCATTTCCTTTCTACCTTTGTAACTAATTCTAGTTTCTATTTCAAAGTTTATTCTCTCTTCATCTTTTCTTTTCTTTACTTTAATTATGTTTTCTAGTTTGTTTTCTATTAACTTTCTTGTTTTCCTTCTATCTACCATGAACTAATTCCTCCATAGCTAGAGCTATGGAGGAACTTAAACAAGTAAATAATTAACTGATAATCCAAATCCAAGTTCAATAGCATAAAATAGAGGATTGCACTATGAAGCTTAATTTGCTAGTTAGATAAGTGATCAATATTTAGCTAGTCTTAGTTTGTTGTTTTAGTTGACCGATACAAAAATAATTAACGGAAATACATATTTCAGACCCATGTCTATGTGGTGCGGTTTTCGAGGTTATGGTTGCACGACTTGACTTTGAGGTTTTCTCAATGAACTTAATGCTTTTATTTTACTTTTATTCTTGACTGGACCAAAGCTAGGATAATTGTATGTGAAATAGGGTTAATCTTGACTGGACCAAAGTTGGATTGATTTCCTTAGGAGAAAATCACCGTCTCTAAAGTTTGTTAAACGAACTTGGATAGGATTATTAGTAAAGTTATTTATTAGGTTAGGTGAAGCATTGCTTTAGTGACTTACATCATATTTAAATCCATTTTGTTTTCTTCTTTGTTTACTTTATTCAATTGTTTTAAATTCATTAGTTTAGTATCTCAAACAATTCAAGTTTTGACTGCTTAGATAATAGAAATTCACAAAAATCAATAGCTATAAACACAATCCTCGAGGGAACGATACTCTACTTACAATATATTACTTGATAACGATAGGGTGCACTTGCCCTTAGTTTTGAACGATACACATTTCAAGCATCAAGTTTTTTTTACTTTTTTTTTTATTTTTTCTTTTGAGCCTTTTTTTTCTTTTCAAAAGCACATAAAGTAGCAAAATAATTTCTCGGCTTTCTATTTTCCACAAATTTTGAGCTCCCTAAAACATTCCTATTTGTGCACAATAATTGTAAATTCACGGGTGAGAAAATGGTATTTAAGACGTTAGGATTTTGTAATGTGGTGAAACAAAGAAAGTGGTATATTTAGGTTTCAACGGGGCTTAACTAAACACGATGTAAAAGGGTTTTGGGTTTAAACAAGGAAAAATAAGTTCTAAGATTAACAAAGGGCTACACTTAATTGCCTTGATCACGCCAAGTTCCAACTAGATGCACAAGGTTCCGACTAGCATTTGATGCAAATTCTATAGACAATAGAAAGTATGAGCACACTCCAGCAAAAAAAATAAACCGAGCAATGTGTAATAAAATGCTCAAATTATTAGTCTCAAAATCTCACATATGTTCGGGTTAATATTTGTACCAAAAAGCTTAACCAAATGACAAGTTCAATGCTTATTTTCAGTCCACAAGTGTAGTCTCCGGAACTCCCATTTTAATCCAAAGTTCCTCAGTTTCGTAATTCTATAAAAAAAATGTAATTTCAAAATTTATGACTGCCATGGTGAAGTTTCATCCTATTAAGGGTCAATTTTTTACGAGTTTTCTTCCTAAATCCATCTCAAATCTTTGAAAAGTGAAGACAATTATTTTAACATGTAAGGAAACATGCAACTAAATGAAATTATCCTAAAAAAACAATAAACACAAACACAAACAATAAATAATAAAAACTTAAACTAAGATAGATAAAACCCTTTTTACCCTTCCTCACACTTTAGAGCAAGCATTTACTCCCAAAAATGCGACAAAAAGTAAAGTGAAAAAGTAAAAGGGTTAAAGAAAAACTCCCTTAAACCGAATGTGAAAGAGGAGATGGGATATTGCAATTCAACTGTTGGGCCAATTTGTTTGTTTTTCTTTTTTTTACCTGCAAAATAAATAAACAAATAAATAAAACTTAAAGAAATATTATAAATAAAAGATAAATTAAGATAAGAAAAAAAACTCGGGTTGCCTCCCGTTAGCGCTAAGATTATAGTCGTTTAGCTCGACTACAAACCTCCCTTTTATGTAAATGAATGAAGCATTATGAGGAATCCAAATTCTTTAATAAATATGCTATGAATGCAAATTGGATTTTTATCCTCAAAATAAATCAATAAAATCCATGACATAAATTTGTACAAATTATGTAAGAGTTTAGATGTCTCCCTTTTTGACTCTTTTGGTAAGTCATATAACACGTAAAATTCTTCAATCGGGGTTGTTTCAAACTCTTCAAACATGGATTTCTGCACCACAAGTTCGGGTGTGGTCTTCTCATCTATTCGGGTGATGGAACTTTCCACTTGATTTGAAATTTCCAGCTCTTTTTCCTCTATTGATTTATCTTCACAACTTATCACCAAACATATATCTGAGCATTCCTCAAGGACTTCTTCATGTTGAGGTTCAATCAAGTTATATGCTTCACTCAAAAAATCTGAATATGGTTCATCAGTTGACGTAATTGCAATCAGATTTTCTAAAGTTCGCATTATATTTCTCTGAGAAGCATCAATATTTTTGGTAAAAGTCTCGAATGAAGAGGATTTATTATGTATCTGCTTAACCATTTTGATTATTTCATTCCATTGTGGATCCTCCTCATGCTCAAAATTTGGTGATAAGGTTTGAGAATCTTGATGACACACATAACCATTCTCCCAATATGGGGAAAACGTGCTTGAAATTTCTTCTCTAGGCAGCTCATATTGATCATCCATATGGCAAGAATTAGTATAAATATCTGAATTTTGATATTGACAATCCAGTTCAAAATGTAAACCCCCGCAATGTATACATGCTGCATCGCGAAGAGAAACATCTGGGAAGTTATCCTTCATAAACATCAAAAATTTATCCTCATTGGCTTGAGCTTGCATCTCTAAGTGGTTGTTGAATGTTGGAGCATTCAACCACCATGGATAACTATTTTGGTCCATCATCTTGCAAAATAAACATAAAAGAAAAAAAAATAAAAAGGAACAAAATAAAAAAAACGCTTAAATTAATAGAACTTCAACTAAATCAAAATTATAAAACAAACAATCCCCGCCAACGGCGCCAAAAACTTGATGCTTGAAATGTGTATCGTTCAAAACTAAGGGCAAGTGCACCTTATCGTTATCAAGTAATATATTGTAAGTAGAGTATCGTTCCCTCGAGGATTGTGTTTATAACTATTGATTTTTGTGAATTTCTATTATCCAAGCAGTCAAAACTTGAATTGTTTGAGATACTAAACTAATGAATTTAAAACAATTGAATAAAGTAAACAAAGAAGGAAACAAAATGGATTTAAATATGATGTAAGTCACTAGAGCAAGGCTTCACCTAACCTAATAAATAACTTTACTAATAATCCTATCCAAGTTCGTTTAACAAACTTTAGAGACGGTGATTTTCTCCTAAGGAAATCAATCCAGCTTTGGTCCAGTCAAGATTAACCCTATTTCACATACAATTATCCTAGCTTTGGTCCAGTCAAGAATAAAAGTAAAATAAAAGCATTAAGTTCGTTGAGAAAACCTCGAAGTCAAGTCGTGAAACCATAACCTCGAAAACTGCACCACATAGACATGGGTCTGAAATATGTATTTTCATTAATTATTTTTGTATCGGTCAACTAAAACAACAAACTAAGACTAGCTAAATATTGATCACTTATCTAACTAGCAAATTAAGCTTCATAGTTCAATCCTCTATTTTATGCTATTGAACTTGGATTTGGATTATCAGTTAATTATTTACTTGTTTAAGTTCCGCCATAGCTCTAGCTATGGAGGAATTAGTTCATGGTAGATAGAAGGAAAACAAGAAAGTTAATAGAAAACAAACTAGAAAACATAATTAAAGTAAAGAAAAGAAAAGATGAAGAGAGAATAAACTTTGAAATAGAAACTAGAATTAGTTACAAAGGTAGAAAGGAAATGAAAATAAAGAAAACTACAAAAAGTCTAAAAGAGAGAGAGATAAAAATAGTGTGGTGAGGCTTGTTCCATGTGTGTTCCAAGTTTGCTTTCATGCTTCCAAATGTAGGTATTTATAGTTGCACATGCCTTTATGCATTCCTTGTAACCTCCAACTTTAATGCCATTAAAGAGAAGATTAATGGAGGATTGAATTCTTTGCTCTAACTTCTTAAACATATGGAGAGTTGAATTCTTCTTTGGAACTTTTTAACTTTCATGGAATTAAAGGGAGCATTGAGTAGTGTAACTCATTCTTCAACATTCAAAAGACTCTTTAACTTACATAACATTCCTTGGATAGTTATTTTAGGAATTTATGACAATAAGGATTTATTTAAAGAGTCATGAGTCTTCATTCTTCAACTGCTACGAGGTCACCGACTAGAAGGAGTTCTAACTGTGCAACTTTATTTACTTGAATAATGATTCCATAATTCCATTTTTGCCCCAAATAATACCTAAAAACATATGGAACACGCATTAGTTCTTGAAACACAAAACTAAACATAAAACAATTATAAAATATTAAAAACTATCTTAAAATGTATGATTATTATAATGAAAATATATTAAAAACTATATGAAAATGCAAGATAACACACTCGAAGCCGATCATCATCGGGGACAGGACCATAAGGCAACCACGTCACCTGAAAAAAAAATACACAATAAAAAATAATAATATACTATAAATAATACCTAAATTAATTCTAAAATTTTATAAAATACCTCTGCTGCCATCATACGGTCTAGCTGCCCGCGTATGGTATCTAGTCGGGCAGTCGTCTTGCCTGGTACCCCGACCTCCCATCTTAGTGCACGGGCATGGTCAGCTGGGATCAAGTGAGTTCCTCTATGCGGTCGGAACACTGGAAAATACTCGTATATCCACGCCTGCAGTAGGGTCAAACATCCGCATATACCAGAACAGTCTCCTCTGCTCGCTATCCCCATCTGCCGGTACAACATGGCAAGTGTTGCAGACCCCCATGAAAGTCCAGCTGCCCCGCTAACACCGCCGTAAACCTCAGCAAGATGGACCGGCCTAATCCTATCTCCACTCTTGTCAACAAACAAAGGGGATCCAAGCATAAGCCACATCCACGCTGTGGCCCGAGTAGCGTCATCCCTACCCTCGCTGACAAGCTTGTGTACAGCCTGAACAAATACACCTCCACCACCCCATAAATGTCGGGTCGGCAACAGAAGATGCTCCCGATCCACCCCAAACATCATCATGCACATGGCATGAAGCCCGTCAGTAGTGGGAGACTCGGACACCATCGGACCGTCAATCGGGATCCGAAGAATCTGCCATACATCATGCAGCTGGATAGTCATCTCCCCGAACGACATGTGGAAGGATTTTGTATCGGGCTGCCACCGCTCCACGAACGCAGTCAACAGCGGAGTGTCGAGGTTCTTAAATATGATATGTGGAAGGTGAGATAGACCAGTCTTCTCGACCATCTCCTTCAGCTGTAAAATGACACATATACAATTTATACAATTACTGAATGTTTTTTATGTTTATAGTTAAAAATAAAAATTACAATAAATGTTGAGAAACTATATTATTCTTACCGCGGGTGACGCACCAGAAAACCACTGACACAAATCTCGGCATGCTGTTGATCTGTTATAGCATGTCAGAAACGACCGAATCTCTCCTCCTAGCATTCGTGAGGCAACATGTCCTAGAAAACTAGGAATCACGGAACCATCAACGGGCATGTGGCTATCACGCCCGCACCACTGGTCAGGCATGATGTTCGTACACCGGAACCGTAGGTCGGGCGTGATGTTCATACGTCCGACTGCGATTCCGGTGATTTTTTCAAATATCCCACAGATCTCAAAACGAAGTGAAAATCAACGAAACAAAACCGTAAATCTTACCATTTTGTCTTTCCCTTTACGGCCTCTATCACGATCCATGATTTGGTTCACAAACGAGTCCGAATTTGATCGAAGAGTGTATAGGGTATTTGAGAGGTTTTGGGTTTTTTCAATTTTTGGGTAAAGGGTAGTTCGGTCAATTCCCGGGGCTAGAGGTAGGAATTTGGGGCTAGGTATAGTAATTCACATTAATTAAAGCGCACACAAAAAAACAAAAAAAAAGACAAAAAAAAAAACTATATAACATAAAATGTGTTAAAATTGAATTACGGTGAATTATCAGGTATCAATTTAAAGTTTAGTATTTTCATCGTGTATGGTTAGGATTTTGATTCAAGGTCTAATATTAATATATTTTTTTAATAGAAATATATTAATAGAATTTACTAGAAATATAATAGAATTTGTATTTTTATTTAAGAAAAAATAGAAACAGAATTAACTTTCTATTTAAAATTAGAACTAGTCTTGTACCCGTGCGATGCACGGTATAAATTATATTTTAAATATATTAAATATAAGTAAATTAATAAAAAAAATGCAATTTAACATCTAATTGAATTAAAAAAATCAATGTTTAAGTTTTCTCTCACTTGAGTTTTCTTCTTGAGAGAAGTTTTCTCCTTCTTTCATTAGAGAAGTTTTCTCCTTCTCATAGGAGCTATGGTTTTCTCCTTCTCGTGGGAGCTACGGCTTGTGGTTTAGTTATTTTGAGATCTGATGGCGAAAAACAGAGAGAGAGAGAGAGACCTAGGGTTAGGCGGACCTTGGAGGGGGGCGGTGATGGCGGCAATTCCGATCTTGGTGAGGCGGATCGGGCGGTTGGGGTAGGGCGGGCGTCGGATCTGGTGCAGGATGGAGTGTCGGCTGGTGGCGTTGTGGCTTCGGCAGGGGATGCAAGGGAGAAGAGGGGGCATGGCGAGCGGGTGAGGGACCGCTCCCGAGAGCTGGGTCGGGGGGCTTGGCAAGGGTCCGATGGGTTAGATCTGGCAGGTTGCGGCGCCGGTTTAGGGGATTGGGGGGCTGGAGGGGCCTGGGATCGTGGGGACAGGGGCGTGGCGCCTGGATCGGTTGCCTTGCTTGCGGATTCGGCTGGGACGCATGCGGCACCGCTGGAGGGGGATTCATCGGCAGGGAGGTTGGACGAGCGGTGCCCGGTGCCTGGGGAAGTGGTTGCAGGATGTTTGGGGGGTGGGCGCATGGGATCGGGTGACGCGGTTGCCCGTCCCTTGCTCCCTGCGATCCCGGATGGACGGGTGGGCAAGTTGCCGCCTGCGGACTGTGCGGCGCCTGTTGATGCGCCCTCACCTAAGGTTAGATGAGAACTCACTAAGGGATAAGTGTACCCCGTCGTTATCAAGTAATAAATTTCTGGTTTAAGTCCAGGTTATCATCCACAGGATTTATTTCTGCAAGTACCGAGCTACTCGATCTCGGATGTTATCTAGGCTTAGGGGGTTTTGAGTTTGTTTTGTTAAATTAATCTACTCCTAGGTTGAATTATACTACTCCTAGCTAAATTATCTGATTCTAACTAAGTTATTCTACGCCTAATTGAGTTACTCTACCCCTAATTAAGTTAAACTACTCCTAAGTGATCTTTTACCAATGCAATTAACCGAAGGAACATGGAGGGATACGATGATAATGAAAATAGATTGTTTAAACAATTGAATTAAAACCTAAGTCACTTGTGTCCAAGGCGATTAACCCGACCTATCCTCCTAAAGTTCCTAGTTCGTGATTCCATTGTAAGGTCGAAACTAGCTCTAAGGCTCAGCAATTTGGGCTTAATCTTCTATAGGGTCGTCAATCCTATAGGCACTGACTAGGTCAGATTCAGCTCGCAATATGTGCCAACTTGATTTTGGGATTATCGAATGAGTTAAACCAATCAGACAAAGCGTAAGACAAAGATTAAAGCATTAAAACAATTGAATAAACAAGAACTATAATATATATCAAAGATGGAAACATTGTCACGAAGTTACAATAAACCTAGAATTCATAACATGTATCAGAGGCTAGACGGAATGTAAAAGAAGAAAAATCCCTTTCAGGGAACCTGTCTACCAATGCAGGCGTCTTTCTAGGACTTAAGGATGAAGCTTGAGCAATCCTCGGTGAATGGAGCTTCGGAGGTGTCTTCAATGGAGGTTTGAAGGATATGAAGGAGGTGGAGAGGATTTCTCAAGGTGAAAAGCTAAGTAAATTACAAAGATAAAAGATATCTAATTTACATTGAAAAAACCCTATTTATAGACGCGGCTCGGCCCTCTTTTTGACCTATTTTCGTGTCCTTATTGGTGTAGGAAGACGTGGGGTCCATCGTGGCTTCGTGGGGGCGGAATTGGTCTTTTTGACCAATTCCCGCAGGTCTGCTCGCCGAGACAATTCTGTCTTTGAGACTTTATTACTCTCGTTTTTGCCCAGCAAGTTGTGGGCCACAAATTTGTGAACAAGGTTGAGAAGTGGATCTAGGAGAGCGATTGGGCTAGCAGTCTGGGAGTCAAAGTCCGATATGCCTGTTAATTGTTCCCAAGCCATATCTTTTGTTATAGGTTTCTCAAAATCTGAGATTGCCTCTGGGTTGTTATAGACTCCCATTAGGGCTGCTAGTGTGGTATCATCGAGACGGTAAGGTTTACCGTTTAGTCTAAAAGAATGCTTCCCACCGTCCAAGGGTAGCTCTTTTTTCCAAGTGGTCAAAAATTCCATAGTAAAGTTGTGATAAACTGGGGTCTGTTTTGTGGCTAGTCTATACCAGCCGTGGAATTTGAGGATTTCATTGAAATCCTTTTTCAAGCCTATAGTCGCTAAATAAGTTTGATCAACAACTATATGGGTAGCAAGATCTTGCTTGGAAAATCTATCGTATAATATCCCCTCACGTTCATCAACAAGACCAAAGGGTGGATCATACTTAGCTTGGAGGCTATCACTGAACTCGACCTCAGACTCGGCTTCATTTTCGACGACGACCTTGGCTTTGCCTTTCCTACCCATAGTTCCTGAGGAATAGACCAAAAATGGACAAGTTAGGACATATTTACAACTTTGAGTATAAACCCCCAAACAAACCATTCATAGGCATAAACCATAGCTTTAGGAACTTAGGGACTAAAACCATAAGTATTTGGTCCCTAAGTGTTTTACCCGTAATTCGAAAATTTATGCAAAATTGGAGATACCCAATGACTAAAACATAGTAAGAATGCAATTCATAACTCTATTGACAAGTTTCTAACTATAATTTGAATAGTTGAACTTTGAGCTAAAATGGGGATTTTACCCAAATTGAGCAATTTCTCCAAATATTCACAAATTGAGAATAGAAATCACACCCAAACTAAAAATTAATCATTATGTCAACATAAATTGCAAGGAAATCAAGAATTTAAAAGCAAACAAGAGATTTATTTGAGAAAAGAGAGAGAAACCTAAAACTTAGGTTTCTCTTAAATCTCAAAAGTTATCATCCTAAGCTAAAATCTAAGCCTAGAAACATGTTAGAAATCAAAAATAGGTAAAGATTCATACCTTATATCTTGAATTTGGGTTAGAATGGTGGATTTGGGGGGTTAGGTTTTTGAAGAAACAAAAGGAGAAGGAGAAAGGAAGAAAGAAAGAATGGAATAAGAAAAAGAAAGAAGAGAGAAGGGAAGAAGAAGGTGGGGAAGGGGATGATGAGTCACCCCCCTCTTTTTCTTATTCTTTTCTCTTTTCTTTCTTATTCTTTTTCTTATTCTTTCTTCTTTCCTTCCTTTTTTTTTGGTTCGGGATTTTTTTTTAAAATCTCGAACAGCCCGTGTCGGCCGAGCCGGCTGACTCGGCTTACCAGCCCGGCGAGCTGGGCAGTGCCTAACTCGCTCGGGTTGGGCGAAATTCGTTTTTTTTTTTATAAAGTGTGGGGGAACAAAGCTTGACAACGTAAATAAACAAACGAGATTAGAATTCAATTAACCAAAATAATAAAAGAAAATAAAAACAAAAGAAAATGGAATGCATAATTAAATTGTTCAAACTTTGAATTTAAACCGACGGGAACCCGATTTCTCCCCCCCACTCAATCCTTTCTCATGATCTTTGGATTCTTCTCCGTTGTGCTCGGGAGAGAACCCTGTGGCCTTTCCTGCCTGTCCCTATTGATCTGAGCTACCTGATTGCTCAAATCTTTGCAGAAGGCTTCGTTGTTGGCAAGCCTAGCCGAGATCTCCTTCAAAAGAGTGATCACCTCGTTGGATTCTTTAGGAGGTTGCATTGGCCCTTGGTTTTGCTGTTGATATGGGGGCATGCCAAGCCCCTGATCTCTATGTTCTTGAACAAAACCGCTGGGAGGTCGAAGCACGTTTTGATTTGAATTCCCGTAAGAGAGGGTTCGGGTGCTGAGGCCTCCTGTAGTTGCCATTGTTGTTGTTGTAGGAGTTGTAGTTGTTGGGGTTGGATTTGTTATAGTTCTGATTGTATCTCGGCTGCCCCCCAACATAGTTGACCATCTCCACCCCATCTCCAGCGAAAGGGCTACTTGCTTGACAATCCTTTCCATGGTGGTCGCCGCCATAGTGCACACAGGTGGGAGGTTGGCTAAGCTTAGCCAACAGTACGTCCATCTTCCTACTCAAATCCGCAACAACTGGATTTTGTTCTTGTTCTTCCACAGCAAATACCTGCTGCCTTGTGGGGCTAGCGAGCTTCTGTTCTTGCCACTGCACACTCTTTCTAGCCAGCTCGTTAATCATGTCATATGCCTCTGTTGCTGTCTTTCTAAACAAATCCCCACCCGCTGCGGAGTCTACAATAGCTCTGTTGGTGGGTGTTAGTCCATGATAGAAGACGCTTACTAACTGATGCTTGGGTATGTCATGATGAGGGCACATGCGCAGCATTTTTCTGAATCGGGTCCAAGATGTGTGGAGCGCTTCATGCTCGGGTTGGTTGAAGGATGTGATCTCACCCCTGAGCATTGCTGTCTTCGAGGGAGGGAAGAAGTAGGACAAGAATTCCTTCTCCAACCCTGCCCATGTCGTGATTGAACCGGGCTCCAGTGTTCTCAGCCATTCCAAAGCTTGCCCAGTCAGAGAGAACGGGAACAGTTTCAGTCTAGCAGCATCTTGGGGAACCCCATTTGTTCTTGCAGTGTCTGCGCACATTAGGAAGTGATCCAGATGATCATTCAGGCTCTCATGTGCTTCTCCTCCAAACAGTCTGGTCTGTTGGATCAAGTGAATTATACCGGACTTGATTTCGTATGTATTCGTCGGAATGTTTGGAGCAGCAATGCCGGACAGATGCTGGTGTCGGCGCGGTGCCAGGATCTCACTCATCAGACGAGTGTCATTTTCTGGTCTGGTGTTCTCAGTGTTCCGCTCATTGTTCTGTTCATTGTCAGTCATCTTGATAGGCTTGATAGGCTCGATGATCTCGTCTTGCTTCAGCTTTCCGATTTGTTTGCTCCTGCGAAGAGTACATTCAAGTTCAGGGTTAAGAGGGACACACGGTATTTTCGCTGATCTCGTAGGCATACGCTGAGAAAAGATAAATACAGAAATAAATGAAAGCGGAAGGAAAATCATACACATCATACAAGGTTGCACAGTTTTGTACAAGTATAAGAACGGTATAAATAAACACATACAGACACGTATAGATGAAGTTGACAAGTATAACTACATGTTCGTACAAACGAATATAAACAAGCGTAAGTATAAACAAGAATGGCTATCATAAATGAGTATATATAAACATGTGTATATAAATAAGTATAAACGGTATAGATACGTATGAAAAAGTATCATGATTATAAACAAGTATAGATGATATTAACAAAGAATATATTCACAAAGAATGCCTAAACTAACAAATCGACCTTTGGTTCGATATTGCAGAAGAAATAAATCCCCGGCAACGGCGCCAAAAACTTGATGCGCCCTCACCTAAGGTTAGATGAGAACTCACTAAGGGATAAGTGTACCCCGTCGTTATCAAGTAATAAATTTCTGGTTTAAGTCCAGGTTATCGTCCACAGGATTTATTTCTGCAAGTACCGAGCTACTCGATCTCGGATGTTATCTAGGCTTAGGGGGTTTTGAGTTTGTTTTGTTAAATTAATCTACTCCTAGGTTGAATTATACTACTCCTAGCTAAATTATCTGATTCTAACTAAGTTATTCTATGCCTAATTGAGTTACTCTACCCCTAATTAAGTTAAACTACTCCTAAGTGATCTGTTACCAATGCAATTAACCGAAGGAACATGAAGGGATACGATGATAATGAAAATGGATTGTTTAAACAATTGAATTAAAACCTAAGTCACTTGTGTCCAAGGCGATTAACCCGACCTATCCTCCTAAAGTTCCTAGTTTGTGATTCCCTTGTAAGGCCAAAACTAGCTCTAAGGCTCAGCAATTTGGGCTTAATCTTCTATAGGGTCATCAATCCTATAGGCACTGACTAGGTCAGATTCAGCTCGCAATATGTGCCAACTTGATTTTGGGATTATCGAATGAGTTAAACCAATCAGACAAAGCGTAAGACAAAGATTAAAGCATTAAAACAATTGAATAAACAAGAACTATAATATATATCAAAGATGGAAACATTGTCACGAAGTTACAATAAACCTAGAATTCATAACATGTATCAGAGGCTAGACGGAATGTAAAAGAAGAAAAATCCCTTTCAGGGAACCTGTCTACCAATGCAGGCATCTTTCTAGGACTTAAGGATGAAGCTTGAGCAATCCTCGGTGAATGGAGCTTCGGAGGTGTCTTCAATGGAGGTTTGAAGGATATGAAGGAGGTGGAGAGGATTTCTCAAGGTGAAAAGCTAAGTAAATTACAAAGATAAAAGATATCTAATTTACATTGAAAAAACCCTATTTATAGACGCGGCTCGGCCCTCTTTTTGACCTATTTTCGTGTCCTTATTGGTGTAGGAAGACGTGGGGTCCATCGTGGCTTCGTGGGGGCGGAATTGGTCTTTTTGACCAATTCCCGCAAGTCTGCTCGCCGAGCAGGGCGAGCTGCTCGGCGAGCAGGGCTACTCGCGACGAGCAGCCCCCTGCTCACCGAGCAGGCCTCCAGGGGCCTGCTCGGCGAGTAGAAATGGCCCACGGAGGCCCGCTCGTCGAGCGTTTTCGCCCGGCATGCCCTCGATGCTTGTCGAATGTCGTCGATGTCCTTTTTCGCCCGAATTTACACATGCGCACGTACAGAAACTCCAGATAACATTAGTCCAAAAGCCAAATTGATCCGTCAATCGCTTATTTTGAGCAAACGCTTCGTTTGGTGCGACTTTTGACGGACCAATTAGCTTCAAAAGATAACGGAATTATACTATGCATGCTATTTCGGCCATAATTGCCTAGATTGGTCATAAAACGAGCCTAAACAATGAAAAATAAATAAAACATTTCCAATTCCTAACTAACTCACACAAAAGCATTTAAATGCGAGAAATGCTCGCTTATTAACTAAATAATACTAAAACTCGTTCTAAAACCGTACCCAAAGATAGGGGTTTTTGACCCCTATCACCTGTCCTCCCTGCCGATGGCGCCGGGCACCGCAGGGGGCCTGCCGATGCTGGGGCTGGGCGTTGGCCTGGTTTTTCTGGCATTGTGCCTGACATTGATTGTCCTATTCCGGTCAGTGCTGGGCAGGCTGAGGCTGCATTTGGGGGGCAGGTTGCCTCGAGTCAGAGCCCTTTTGAGGCTGGGCATGATATTCAGGGACAGGGGAACATAGCCTCCCCCAGGACTGCAGTTGGCAATAACGGGATAGGTAAAGGGTCTTGGAAAGACATTGTTATGGGAGTGGTTGAGGAGGAGCTCTGCTTTGAGGAAGTGGAGATGGTAGGGGATTCTGCGGATCTTTTCTCTGATTCGGACGAGGAGGATGGTGTCCAAGATGATCCTCTTTGTCCGGTTATTAGACTGTCTTCGGAAGAGAAGAGGGAACTCAGAGAGAAGTGGAAGGTGTCTTTGATAGTTAAGGTGCTGGGGAAGAGGATCAGCTTTAATTATTTTGCCCAAAGGATTCAAGCCCAGTGGGCTAGGAAAGGGAAAGTCAGTATTACTGACCTTGAAAATGACTTTTATGTCATCAAGTTTACTAGAGTTGAGGATTACAATACTGTGATCAAGGGGGGCCCATATATTATTTCCAACCACGTTCTGGCTTTACGGAATTGGGTTCCTAATTTTAATCCCCATGATTCTACTGTTAACAGGATTTTGACTTGGGTTAGGTTTCCGGGCCTTCCCATTGAGTATTACAGTGAGAAATTCCTAAGCAAAATAGGAGGCATGGTTGGGAAGGTCCACCATGTGGATAAGACTACTATTGGTGCCATTAGGGGCAAGTTTGCTAGGGTTTGTGTGGATGTGGATCTTGCGAAACCCTTATTATCTAAGTTCTGTGTTCAGAACAAGGTGTTCTTTATCGAATATGAAGGCTTACATAACATTTGTTATGATTGTGGCATTTATGGTCATTCTCAGGAAGGTTGCCCCAAAAGGGAGAGTGTTTTGAAGGAGACTGTTATGGAGAGTGGGAGTATTTCTGTAGGTAACCAAGGGAATGAAGGAAACTTCGGTCCTTGGATGGTAGCTAAACGGACTACTCGTCGTAGAACTCAGCCTCCTATTATGCAGAATCTTCCTCCTGATATTATCAAGAAGGGGATTTCCACTCCTTCTAAGCCTATGGCTGCCCCTAGTGTGAAGGCGAAGCCTATCCCCAAGGCTAGGGAGGAGGCTGGTACCAGCTTAGCTCTTAGGTCTGGCTCTAGGTTTGGTGCCCTATCTATTAAAGACGTTCATGAGCCTGTCCAGGGAGATGAGCTTATGGAACACAGTTTGCCGGGTCTGGAGTCTGTTGTGTCTTCTGAGCTAGTGGTTGATTCTGTTAATCCCCTCTTTGCTTCCAAGAATGAAGCTCAGGGGGGCCCCCTAGTTCAGGCGGCCCGAAAGATGAAGGAAACTAATGAGGGTAGTTCTTCTATTCTTACTGGTGGACCTGGAATTGGGAATCCAATGGGGGTTATTAAACCTGGCTTGAAAAAGCCAAAGGGCAAACAAAAAAGCATCCAGAATTCCTTGGCTTTTTCAGAGAAGAGGGGACCTGCGGGTACCTCGGTGAGGCTCTCAGGAGCCCCTAGTAAATACCTGGAGTAGGTAGGTTGGTACGGTCAGTCTCCTCCTTTCTATGGACTTGTTGTGCTGGAATGTTAGGGGTGCGGCTAGAAAGGCTACCTGTATCCATATTAATGACCTAATTAAACAGTTTAACCCCTCGTGTTTTGCTTTACTGGAAACTAAGATTAGTGGAGAGAAAGCAGATGAGGTGGTTAATAAGTTTAAGAACTGGAGGTGTGTTAGATCGGAGGCTACTGGCCGAGCTGGTGGGATCTAGCTTTTCTGGAGGCCAGATCGGATTCATTTTGATGTTATTAGTATCGATAAGCAGTTCATTCACTATAAAGTGAGCATTTCTGGTATTACTCCCTTCTTGACTACCCTTGTGTATGCTGATCCGATCTTAGTTAATCGCAAACGGCTGTGGGAGATCCTCTTTTCGATGAGTGGCAGCATCTTTGAGCCCTGGTTTATTGCGGGAGACTTTAATGATATCGGCCTTATGAGTGACCAAAGAGGAGGTTCCAATCATTATGTTAATCGCTGTCTTCACCATAAAAATAATATGGATTTATGTGGGCTTTCCGACTTGGGGGCTTCGGGTCATAGATTCACTTGGAAACGCAATAGTACCTTTGTTCGTTTGGACAAGGTCTATGCTAATGTGGCTGCCCTGACTTCTTTCCCTGAGTGTTCTGTTTTAAATCTTATGTTCCGTCATTCGGACCATTGCCCTATTTTGTTTAGACTTTTGAGAGGCAACCGGCCTAGGGGGAAGAGACCGTTCCGGTACCAGCTGGCGTGGGAGTCCCATCCTAAGTTTAAGGAGTTCGTCCAAGATAATTGGAAACCTCATTTGAATGTCCTGCAAGCTTCTGAAGGGTTCAGGAAGAAGGTGCTTGGTTGGAATAAGAATGTCTTTGGGCACATTATTAGAAGAAAGAATAAGTTGTTAAAAAGGATGGAGGGCGTTCAGCGTAGGTTGGATGTGAGGTTTGATCACAGTTTAGATGGCCTCCTTAGAACCCTTCAGAAGGAGCTGGAAGCTGTGCTTAGGCAGGAGGAGCTTCTCTGGTTCCAGAAGTCTAGGAAATCCTGGATTAGGAATGGGGATCGTAATACCAGGTACTTCCATCTGTCTACTATGATCAGGCGGCAAAGGAATAGAATTGAGGCTATCAAAGATTCTGATGGGGAGTGGGTGTATGAAGATGAGGTGATTCGGAATTTGGCTCTGGAGTTCTATAAGGAGCTTTTCAAAGAGGATCCTGTTCAGCTGGAGAGGGCTCACTCTATTGCTACCTTTCCTTTGATCAGTGAGGATATAAGTCAGAGTGCCTTTCTTCCTATTTCCCAAAAAGAGATTGACCATGCGCCTGGTATTGATGGTCTTCCAGCTGGCTTCTACCACAAGCACTGGGGTGTTGTGAAGGAGGGTATCTATGAGTTTATCATAGGTGTGTTCAATGGGTCTAAGGATATTGAGCTGGTTAATAGAACTCTCCTGGTCCTTATTCCTAAAATTGATAAGCCTTCTTCCTTTTTGCATATGAGACCCATCAGTCTTTGTAATGTTCTTTACAAGACGATTACAAAAATTGTGGCTAATAGAATCTGTGGCATTCTTCCGGAGATCATTTGTCAGAATCAGGGTAGTTTTGTACCCGGTAGACAAATGATGGATAATGTGGTGATTGCCCAAGAAATGGTGCACACTATGAAGATTAGGAAAGGGAAGAAAGGTATTGTGGCTCTTAAGCTGGATTTGGAGAAGGCCTATGTTCGCATCAACTGGAACTTCCTAATGGAGAGTCTGGATAGAGCTAGGATCCCGGACAGTTGGAGAAATCTTATTAAGGTTTGTATTACTTCTCCTGTGTTTCAGGTTATGGTGAATGGGGATATGTCGGAGGAGTTCTCTCCAGGTCAGGGCATTCGTCAGGGTGATCCTATGAGTCCCTTCCTTTTCGTTATTGCTATGGAGAGGCTGTCCCACCTTATTCAAGATGCCATTGATATTGGGAGTTTCCACCCGGTGGCCATCAACAGTTTCTGTCCCCAGGTGACCCACTTATTCTTTGCGGACGATGTCCTTATCTTTCTTGAAGGTAATGAGGAGCAGTTGAGTGTCATTATGGATATTCTGGATTGTTTTTGTTCGGCCTCTGGTCAAAGACTTAATATCTAGAAATCTAGGATGATGTGCTCTAAGAATATGAATCCGACAATTTGTAAAAGATTAAGTCATTTGTCTAGTATTCCTCTTACTAATTCTCTTGGGAAGTATCTGGGGATTCCTCTCCATAGTGAGAGAGTGTCTAAAGTTTCTTTTAAAGATACTTTGGACAAAGCCAATACGAGGTGTGCCACGTGGAAAGCCAAGACTCTCTCCCTCGCTGGCCGTCTGACTTTAATTCAATCTGTGAATTCCGCTGCTCCCAACCACATCATGTAGGCTTGTCAGCTTCTGAATCCTGTGCTTAATGATCTTGATAAGATTAACCGAAGGTTCCTGTGGGGGGAAGCTGCGGAGGGAAGAAAGATCCACCTGGTGCCTTGGAGTGAGGTTTGTCAGCCCAAAGATTCAGGGGGTTTGGGCATTAGGAGAGCTAAGGATAATAATAAAGTTTTATTAATGAAACTCCTTTGGAATATGTGGCAATGCCCCTCCTCTCTCTGGGTTCGCCTTCTTTGTGGTAAGTATCAAAAAGATAAGATCTTTGGGGGCCCGAAAGAGAGAGTTATCAATTGTTCCTTCCTCTGGAAAGGGCTTAGCGTCGTTTTTGCTGAGTTTTGCTCGGGGGTTGGTCTGGATGTGGGTAATGGTAAGTCCATAAGCTTCTGGTTTGATACCTGGATTGGGGATAAACCTTTAGTGGATGTGTGCACTTCCCCTCCGCCTAGTGATATCCAAAACTGGAGGTTAGCCGATGTGGTGGACTCTGAAGGGGACTGGGTTTAGCCTAAATTTGATTCTTTCTTTAGCCTTGAGACTCTCCTTAGAATTAGAGGAGTGAAGGTGAGTAATCAAGAGGAAGACATGGATAAGCATTGCTGGGCGCTGACTAACAATGGAGTCTATTCTTGCAAATCTGCCTTTGAAGCTTTTTCCCTTAACAGGACTGATAATCCCTCGGATATTTGGAAGACCATTTGGTCCCTTAAAATCCCCTACCGCATGAGGAGCTTCCTGTGGCTGGGCGTTAAAGACAGATTACTTACTAACTCAGATAGATACAGAAGGCATTTGGCGACCTCTGGAGCTTGCGGTAGATGTAGAGGCCATGTTGAATCGTTGTGCCACGCTCTTAGGGATTGCCCTAAGAGTGAAGAGGTTTGGAAGAAAATTCTCCCTCATCATACTTTCTCTTCCTTCATGTCCCATTCTGTGAACGACTGGTTCTCAGATGGTATTAGGGGAAAGTTATTGTCTTATATGGAGCATGGGGACATTTTTTTTGCCATTATCTGTCATCAAGTGTGGAAATGGAGGAACGAGGAGATTTTTGATAATAAAACTGTGTTTTTGCCTAACTTAGTTGAGTTCTTCTTGAAGAAACTCTCCTCTATTATTGATAGTTTCAAAGGTGAGTCCCTTGCCAGATCTTCCCCGAGTAGTGATGTCCACCTCGTGAGCTGGAGCAGGCCGAGAGAGGGGGTTGTGAAGCTGAATACAGATGGTTCCTGCCTCAGTAATGGTAAGATTGCTGCCGGAGGTGTTCTTAGGGATGCGAGAGGCGCCTGGCTTTCTGGGTTTACCCAGAATTTGGGTTTGGGTTCTTCCTTCTCTGCGGAGCTCTGGGGCATTCTCTCTGGGATCCAACTGGCGATTAGGCTGGGTGTTAAGAGGCTTTTTGTGGAGTCATATAACTTGGAGGCCATCAATATGATTTTGGGTAGTCATGCCATGGGTCTTCATAGCCGCAACCTTATTAAAGCTATTAAGAGGCTTAGCCCCTCATTTGATATCCTTGAGTTCAGCCACATTTTCCGGGAGCAGAACCGTGTTGCAGATCACTTGGCGGCGGCAGGCCATGAGGGGGTGTTAGGTGTTTCTACCCTTACCGTTCCCCCTATCGCTCTTTCTCCTCTTCTTTTAGAGGATAGGATTGGGGTTAGCTTTCCTAGGCTAATCCCGGTGTATTTGCTTGTTTTGCTTTGCTTTCCTTTCCTTTTCTACCAAAAAAAAAATCAATGTTTGAAAACATCTTAAAATTCACCGGACAATCCTCTTTGAATATTAAAGATTAAAAGCCTAGACATATTGCACGGGTAATAATATTATTTTTAATCTTTTTTTTACAGTAAAGGTCATTTATTGATTATCCAAAGTTAGTGCATTATAAATAAATTGAGGGGGGTATTTACCCAAACCTCACTGTCTGACTCAGAACCTGCTGCCCGAGCTAGTAAGTGAGCAGCATGGTTCACAGACCTTTTCGCAAATAAGACAGCCTTAATCTCTTGCTTAGAGATCATAGCTTTACAATCCTCTACTAGAATGCCAAATGGACAAACTAACTCAGAAGGGTTGTTAATGGCTAAAACCAAGAGTTGCGAATCTGATTCCATTTGAACATTTTGAACCGCTTCCCGTTTGATCCAGCTTAACGCTTCACGACAAATCCTACCTTCCACGATTAAAGGATCCAAGGAAGCCCCCAATAAACCGTTCCCTACCGCTAGAAATTTTCCCTCCTGATCCCTCAGCACGAACCCGTATCCTGCTTTTCCGGACTCTGGGAACACCGCTGCGTCAAAATTCAGCTTTAATAGTCCCGATGGCAGCTTTTTCCATTTTACCTCTGTGCTTGGGTTAGTCTTTAAGCAACCTCTTGCTTGTGCCTGGCGCCATCTACTAAGGAGTGTCGTCGCATTACTGTAAGAGATAGAGGGCATGGAGGAGCGATTCTCCCACACCATTGCATTTCTATCATTCCAGATGGACCAAATTAACATTGCCGCCAGTTCCAGGGTGCCTTTATTATGTCTGCCCTTAATGTATCTCCAGAACGCTTGTACTGAGCTAACTTGTGCGCTAATATCTCCGATTTCAGTGAGCATCCATATCTATCTTGCCTCCGCACATTCTATAATCGCATGAAAAGCCGTTTCTGTTTGTAATCCACATCTCGGACAGTTTCTCGGTACTTCCACTCTTTTTCTGAACAGGGCGTCTCTAGTTGGGAGAAAGTCAGATAACGCTCGCCATATCAGTTGTTGCACCTTTGGGGGGGTGAGGAGCGTCCAGACACTGTTCTATATTTCTTCGTTTACTGACATCATGTCTATGACCATATTGGTTTGCAGGTAATGGTACCCACTTCTGACTGTATACACACCACTGCGTTCGGGTTTCCACCACCACCTATCCCGAGTTTATCTCGAGCTAAAGATGATTTCAGCTGTTAGTCGTCTATCCCTTGCTGATAGCCACTCATTTAACCGATCTTGATCCCATTCACCATTCAGTTCTGTTCAGAGCTGTGCTATTGTTGCGTCTTCAGCACCCGGCGGCGCAATGCTATCGACATATGGGTTGTAATCATCCGGTAGCCAGGGGTCTGACCAGATAGAAGTTTGAGCACCTGTTCCAATTAACCGCCTTGCTTGCGCTCTGATAAGAGGTAGACCTGGATATAAACTTCTCCACAAAAAACTTGGATTAGCTTTTAATTGTGCTTCTAGGATTGATGATTGAGGGTAGTATCTAGCCTTGAACACCCTTGCAACTAACGATTCTGGTCTAGTTAGCATCCACCGTGACTGTTTAGCTAAGAGGGCTAAGTTGAAATTATGTAAACGTTTGAATCCCATCCCTCCATATTTTTTGGGTGCACATAAACCCTCCCAAGCTTTTCAATGGATCTTCTTTCCTCCTCCATCCTCGGAACCCCACTAGAATGAATTTAATAGCTTCTCAATATCGCCACATGACGTGTTGGGTATAAGAAACAAACTCATTACGTACGACGGAAGTGCCTGAAGGATAGATTTGATCATTACCTCTTTCCCGGCTTTTGAAAGGTATCTAGCTTTCCAGCTATTTATTCTTTTCCTAAACATATCTTCGAGATAGCCGAATATTTGCCTCCTGTTTCTTCCAATCAATGACGGGAGACCCAGTTATTTACCGGGGCTCGGGGCTATCCCTACTCCCAGCCTTGCACTTAAAATAGCTCCTTGTTCATCACTCACATTTTTGCTGAAATGGATTGATGACTTGTTGAAATTAACTTTTTGACCTGAAGCTTTCTCGTATTGCCAGAGGCAATGTCGGATAGCTTCACATTCCACAGCAGTAGCCCTGAAAAATAGATAACTGTCGTCAGCAAAAAACAGGTGAGTTATTGGAGGTGCTTGTGAAGCTATTGAGCACCCATGAATACTGCTGCTTGCTTCAAGTGTCGTTAGGGAGGCTGACATACCTTCAGCATATATCAGGAATAGATAAGGAGATATGGGGTCTCCTTGCCTTAATCCTCTCTGTGGAATAATGGGGCCGATAACATGTGAGCCATTGACAATGTTGTATCTTGCTTTTGTCACGCACTGCATTACTAACTGTACCCATGAAGGTGAGAATCCCATTTTAAGCATCATTTGTTCCAGGAAGCTCCACTCAACTCTTTCGTAAGCTTTTTCCATGTCAAGTTTGAGTGATGCGAAGCCCACTCGCCCTTGTGTTTTCCTGTTTAAGAAGTGGTTAACCTCAAAGGCTAACATTACGTTGTCCGATATTAGCCTTCCTGGGATAAAAGCACTCTGTTGCTCCGATATGATCAAGTGAAGAACTGATTTAAGCCTGTTTGCCAGCATTTTAGATAGAATTTTATAGATAACATTGCAGAGGGCTATCGGTCGAAGATCTGATGCATATTCTGGCAGGGACTTCTTTGGGATAAGTATAAGTGTAGTCTCATTAATCTCATCAGGGAAGTTACCTGAGTTGAGCCATTCCAAGCAAGCTTCCATCACCTTTTCTCCTACTATATTCCAGAACTTCTGATAAAACCCCGGGTTAAAGCCGTCTGGCCCTGGGCTTTTATCAGGATGCATGGCGAACACAGCTTCCTTAACTTCTTCTGGGGTAAATGGTTTGATCAGCTGTTCATTGTCAGTTGCAGATAACTTACTCGGTACATTGATCAATATAGGTTCATCCTGGCTCTGCTCAATCTTGAAGATATCGTTGTAGTAGTCTGTCAGCACCTGTTCCAATCTGTTTCCCCACTCATACCAGCCGTCGTTCTCTCCCTTTAATTTGGTCAGTACGTTTTTCTTTCTTCTCGTCGTAGCCGCTAGGTGGAAGTATTTTGTGTTTTGGTCTCCGTCTTTCAACCACAGTTGCTTAGACCGCTGCCTCCAATAAGTTTCCTTTTGTAATAGCAGTTCATCCAATTCCTTTCTCGTTTTCAGATAGAGACTCTGGTTTGCTGCATCGTCTTTTCGTTTGGTTGCTCGGAGGGTTGCTCTGCATGCCTCAATTTTATTCTTGAATTGATTTCGTAGTTCCTCTCCCCATTTTTGTAATGTGTTTCCGCAGCTCAGTAATCTGTCCCTTATCTATATGTTCCTGTTACCCTGCCAACCAGCTTCTACCTTATCCCTGCATTCTGATTCATGGAGCCAAGCATTTTCAAATCTGAATTGATGTCGGCTATGCGAGTTGTCGCCTGAAAGTGATAAGAACAGAGCCGTGTGGTCAGAGCATGTGACTTCCTCATTTATAATTTTTGCATCCGGGAATAAGTTGAGCCACGTGTCGGTGGCGAGTGCTCTGTCCAACTTCTCCTCAATCAAATTACTTGTCTCCCTTCCTCTTTCCCATGTAAAAGGGTATCCCACCATTCTAATGTCTGATAGTTCACACCTGGAAATTGCTTCATTGAACCCGCGGAGGAGAGCTATGTTGTGTCGGGCTCCTCCTTGCTTCTCCATCTGAGATCTGATGTCATTAAAATCGCCAATGATTACCCAGGGTAGTGTAGACGATGTGGCTAATTTTTGTAACATCTCCCATGATTCTTTCCTTCTCATCCTTTTCGGAAAACCGTAGAAACCTGTCAAGCGCCACAGGGGGGTGGCCAGTTATTGTAATCGTAACATCAATAAAATTTTTTGAATACTGAAGTAACCTGACAGAGTTTTTGCGGTTCCAGAAGAGAGCTAATCCACCTCCTAGGTTGATAGGGTCAACAAAGAAGACCTCATCAAACCCAACTTGCTTCTTCAGTGCTTCTACTTTCGATCGGTTGCATTTTACCTCAATTAAGAACACGAAATCGGGCTTTAGTTTGGACACTAGGTCCTTCAACATACGAACTGTCCGGGGATTGCCCGCCCCCCGGCAGTTCCAGCTCAGGGTGCTCATTGGCTTGGGCAAGCCTGGATACCAGGTCCCGCCGGATTGTTGTTCAGTTCCAGTTCCTTCTGTAAGCTATCCCCTACTGCTGAAGTTAATGCCTCATCATCGCTTATCATGTCTGTATCCGAGCTATTTGTATTTTCTTGCCGCCTTCTCTTATTTTCAGTCACTGTCAGCTCCTCAAAATCTGTTATGTTTCCCGTTTTTCCCTTGCGGTTCTGTGTTTCGGTTTCCTTCAGTATGGTGTTGGTGTCTAGGAGTTGAAGGATATGGTGCTAGCTGCTCATACTTGGATCTTGTTATTTTGGATTGAAGTAGCTCTATGTATCGTGGCTATATTGTTGGTCGGGGGATTGTCACAGCCATGTCTTTCTGGCGGAGCTGATATGAGGAATTTTGATTGGATTTGTTGCACTGCTCGCCACGACGGAGCACGGAGAAACTGTGTGTAAACCCTCTCCTCCGATACCGGGTCAGGAACATCCAGTAGTAGCTCACAGAATTTGTCTGAGTGCCCCAGGCGGCCACAATAGAAACAGAAAGTTTGCAGACGTTCATATCGAAAGCATACCCACGAGAAGCTCCCTCCTTCCTTGCAAATTTTCAGCTTCCTTTTGAGTGGTATTAAGACATTCACAGATATCCGGACACGCATATATGTTCTGCCTACTCCATTGAAATTATTCGGATCTGATTCCACATATTTGCCTAAAAAATTCCCAATAAGAGCTGCCACTTTTTCCGACATAAAGCCAGTAGGCAAGTCATGTACCTGAATCCAGAAGTCAGTGCTGTTCAATTCGATTTCCTTTGGGTTATGTCCCTGTTCTAGGGGGGCTAGCATCAACAGTTGTTGCTCGAAGGTCCAGGGTCCCCCCTTCAGTACCCGTTCTCGCTCCAAGGCATGAAAAAATTCGAACTGGAATCTATTAGGGCCAATCTCCAGTACACATAGACCACGTGAAGGACACCATAGGTCAGCTAATACATTTTTCATATACTGGACCTTGATGCTCCGGACTGTCAAAAAGGATCCTACCAGGCTCCATGAGGATGGTCGCGGGGGGAGAGCAACGTCTTCCGATTGGAGAACTAGGCCGATAGCGGCCTCGTCTTCCAGTGTGACTTGTTGAATTAGATCAGAGAGCTTGTTCATCGTTCGCTGCAGCAGGGTTTGGGTTTGATGGAAGAGGCGGCGGGTTTAGGGTTCCGATCGGCGGCGTTTTCTCAAGCAAGGGAGACTCCTTAATAGGGAGAAATTCTAAATTCTAAGTTATTATTTTTAATCTATTACATTAAAGATTAATAATTTTAAGACTCTCAACTTATGCATTTTAGGACTTGGTGTTGATAGTTGTTGAAGGAGTGAAAGGAATAATGAATTGACATGAAATTTGAAGATGTTTATAGCTTCCACACATGCTATATTTTTACCTTTTCAATAGCCAATTTTGACATCAAAACATAAGTCCAACAGTTCTAATATCTCTAAGAATATAAAATATATAGGATTGGAAGTTTTCAAATTCATCGCAAAGAAAATAGGTAATCCTAATAAGAATAATACACAAATACAAATAGTTTATGATGTAAGTTTGTTTTATCTCATTACATATATGAGTCCAAAATCAGAAATATAATTCGGCCTTAATATTTTTATTTTCTTCTGTCATATAATTGATAATTTTACATCCTCTGCATTGTTTCCTCCTCCTCCAACTTTGCTTTACAGAGATGTCATCCCCATGAAATTATATATAAGAACCCTTGAAGAATAAGTGAAACATGAAGATGGAATGAGAGAGGATGAAGGTGACGACAGAACTAAGTATTTGATTCTACATTTAAATATAACAATTGAAATGAGCATTAGTTAAATATGTAAATTGATCATGAATTGAGTCTAAAAATCAATGTAGATGGATGAAAACTTAGATTTATGTGGGTTTTGAGATCACCTGCCCGCCATTGGTTAAATTCTTAATTGAATTTCATCCAGTCTCGTGCTGAGTCCTCCTTGCATGTACAAAATTCCCAAGCTCTTTCAATTAATCTTTCACTACAACTTATAATTAATAAAACATCAATCAATTATTAAAACCTGAACTAAAAATACCATTCAATATTTTGTATCTTCGTTTATATTCCTTTGATCTAATATTTTTAATCAATAATTTTTATTAATATTAATAAAAATTGAATAAAAAAAAGATAATTAAGTAATATTTTTTTAATCAACAAAAATCGAGGAGTCGACACCTCAGCTCCATCGTTACTGTTTTATATTATATATATATATTATTCTAATAATACAGTAATTATAGAATATTTTTAATAATATTATTTGTTTTCTATTTTATTTTGTAAGAGTTGTCTAACGAATCTTTTAATTCGATTCGGAATCCCGAGAGTCTAAGTAGATGTTATTCCTATCAATGTCACGAGTCTAAGCGGACGGGGGCTTTCGAGTTTCTTCTTTTACTGGAAATTCGGGTATTCTTGCTAGGAATCATCTAAGCGAGATTGTAGGTATTGCAGCCTATTCGTACCCCAACGTGCAATATGTTTTGATTGTCGAGGTTTATGCAATGCGAGAGGGAATTCTCTTAGCAATAAGGAGGGCTTTAAGGATGTGCAATTGGAAAGTGATTCTCTACGGTTAATTAACTGCCTTAATGTTTTAGACTATGAAATTCTGATCTCCTGCTGCACTATTGTTCAAGATATTCTTCATCTCTACGAACTGTTAGTTCTATATATTAGTAGAAATTGTTATTGGGCGGCTCACTGTTTAGCCTTTAAAACCATTAATGAACATTTTTTTGTTGTAGATTTTAATTTGCTTCTTTGCTAGTTTTTAGAGAAGAATGCTGCTAAGGTGTAATTCTCTTCCTTTTAATATATAACTATCGCTTCGGTTAAGAAAAAAATAGATAAATTTGGGGATTCTCTATGCTAAATTTGGGGAACAAACCAGGTTTTTGATTGACAATTTTATGTGAATCCCAAGCTTATAAAAAAAAGTTAGACTTCAAGTGGGCAGGACTCATAAGGATTAATCGGGATTAACTAGCGATTAGTCGGATTTATATTTTTAAATAAATAAATTATTATATAAATATAATTAAAATATGAATTATTCTATATAAAAATAATAATATATAATAGGAAAAATTATAAAAATAAACAATGTGATTTGATCGATTTGCAAACAATGGTTTATATTTTGTAAATTTTGCAGGTAAAGAATATTTGAGTCAATTCTTCTGCCAAATTATACTTATGATTTAGTTAATTTGCATAGTTAAATATTATATTTTGAATAATTTGTAAAATCAATCTTTCTAATTACTCTAAATTACTACGTTTTGGGATAAATAATCATTACAATAATTTTGGAAGGAATAGTTGAGTTTGTAAACCAAGGATTATCTTTGCAAATCAACCAAACCACAATATTTATTTTTGTACTTTTCACTATATAATATTTAAGACATACCGATTTATACCGTCAAATTTGAGAAAATCGGGACGATGTTCTAAAAATCCCCTCTAAGACAACTGGGTGGGGCAATTTTTAGAACAATGGTGAATCCTCACTCAATTAAAGTTGAAGCATATACTCTGATTTGAACTCGAGATCTCTAGTTGATGTGTTGGGGAAAAAAATAGTAAAATTAAAGTGAAGTAACTGAATTTACGTAGTACTATTTGCGTTTGGAACTGAACAAATTCAGATTTGTTTTGAATGCTTTTTAAATAGTTTAGTTAATTCCATGTTATAGATGGCAGTCTGAATTCAGAAACTTGGTTGTGCTGAAATTATGAACATCTTCTTCTTCTGCTAAAACGAACAAAGGGACCATGTTATAATAGCTTCAGTTTTTGAGATAATAAATGATCATTTGTCCTCATTTTCAGTTTTTGTTTTAAACAACGGGAGAAAATCTGTTGTCCCTATTTTGATGTCTCCTTCCATGTCGTGGTCCTTTTTAATCACGTGGGTCCCCTTAGCTCATAAATATTATTTTAGTTAAAAGGGATCACTTTTTGTGAGAGGAACATGGAAGGGAACACCGAATACACTTCGAATTTTTGAAGTTTAGGAAATGATTACATTATTAGTTAGATTATGAATAACATGTAAAAATATCTTTAATGCTTACCGTCGAGATTAATTTTACTCTTAACGTTTAAAATGGTGTAATTTTATTTTTAACGTTGGTAATAAAAAAACAACTTTACAATTAACTTTTTTTTTTACAAATTGAATCAATTTCAGATATCATTAAAATGTTCAGTTAGTTCTCTGAACTGGCGTAAAATGTAATCAATTAATCACTCGATCGTAAAGAAGTAAGCTGCATGCGGAAGATGTGTTGCACGCGTCTTAGAATGTCATTACATAATTGACAAAATAGATTAAAAATGAATTTCTTACTTGCTCAACTTAAAACTTGTCTTCTTTAATATTAAAATTGTATACTCCGACCTTGGTCGTTTTACTTTTTTTTTAGGCGCATACAATATTTCTTCGGCATTTAACTTACTTTTTTCTAGACCGAGTTATTAATTGATTATATTTTACGTAAGTTGAGGGGGCTAACTGAACATTTTATGCAAGTTGAGGGAGTTATCGAGACACTTTAAAGTTCAAGGGGCCAATCAAGCTTTTTAAACACGTTCAGGGGCAAATGATATATTAACCCTACAATTAACGAAACATTATATGCAATCACGAATCTCGTTATCTCTACTTTATGTGTATGGCATGTTACTAATTAGTAACAAATCAAAAAATATACACATGTGAAAAAAATAAAAAATGTTATTCAGTGTTCGCACCAGATCAAAGACACACGTACACACGAGTTATTTTTTTTTCACGTGTGCACACGTGTCTCTGATCGGTTGTTATTGAATGGCAACATTACTCATGGTGGAGTGGAAAAAATGAGAATCATGTGTGTGTGAAATATAATTGTAGTTACAAATAAAATTAGTCCAATGGTAAACGTTTTGGATATGATGCAGTATAATATGCTGAAAGGAAAGAAACTTCTTTTAGGAAGAAAACTCCTAACTTTCCTCAGCTCTAACTAATATATGCGTCTAACACACTTAATGATCAGTTTGGTATTGTTGTGATCAATATCACCGAGAAAAAATTAAAAGTTAAGTATTTTTTTTATATTATGATGAAGTCAAGGGTATTTTTAAAATTAAGTTGAATATTAGAGTTATTTTTGTCCAAAAAAAACAATAATATCAACTTCTCTTATAACAAGTGAATATTGATTTCCTAAAAAATACAAATTGTAGTTTTTCTTAAAATCGGTTTTTTTATCTTTTAGAGAAAATAATTTTACATTTAGCAAAAGTTACTTGAAAGTTGACGATGTTACTTTTAAGATTTGACAGTTTGAATGTCAACGTGCACTAAAAGAACAAGAAAGGTAACAATTATAATCTGGAAGAAAAAATGGGTAAATTACACCCACTAAAAGTTGATAAGGGTAGCTTCAAAAAAAAAAAAGTTGATAAGGGTTTATTAAATACATGATAAAAATTGAAAGCTAGTATTTTAAAATTTTGTTGAAAATTAAGGGTATTTTTGAAATTAAATTGAATATTGTGGTCATTTTTGTCTAAAAATAATAATATTACATTTCCTTATCTATTAATCTATTAATCTATTAATATACTTAAAGCTGGATACTAAGGTTGTTTATGTGGCAAATAATTAGAGCTTCAATGCTGATATGTAATTTTTACAGAATTTAATTTTTATTCTGGAAATCACTATTTTAAAGTTTGGGCAATTTATAATCTGCGCTCCAGATTTTAGTTCTTTGTATGTGAATTTTTCTTGTTCTGTCTCTTGAAGGTATGAGCTTGGAAGGCAGCCTGCAAATGCTGGGAAATGCGGATAAATTGGAAGGCAGCCTGCAAACGCTGGGAAATACGGTAAATTTATTAAACTTCTCTTTTCTATTGGATTTTCTGATTAGGTTTTCTTTTCTACTTATTCTCTTATTTCACGGTTGGGACTATTGATGTATGTATTTAGTGATCTCAAGTCAGTTGGAGTTGGAAGTGATTAGTTTATCGCCTTTTTATTTGCATAATGAATTCTCACTTAACTTTTTGCACCATTTCTTTTTTT
The DNA here is from genome assembly GCF_963576675.1 of Euphorbia lathyris. Classification (NCBI taxonomy): domain Eukaryota; kingdom Viridiplantae; phylum Streptophyta; class Magnoliopsida; order Malpighiales; family Euphorbiaceae; genus Euphorbia; species Euphorbia lathyris. The sequence continues at coordinate 2,827,136 of NC_088914.1, forward strand.
ATTGTTTCAATTCTGGCGATTTCGAATACACCTCTTTCTGCAATTGTCCATGGCATCAGATGCATGCAACAATGGTGGAGAAAAATTTCAATTCTGAAACAGCAAGTATTAGGAAAATGTATAGAGGTGTAAATAAGATTTTGACCTTTATAATTGTCATTTTTCCTTTCAATTTTGTTTTGTGCTCTGTTGATTGATTCAATATTTTGATTTATTGCACATTTTATAATGCTTTTACATGGAAATATATTTGGGAAAAGTACAAAAATAAACCTTGTGGTTACACCTGTTTTCGAACAACACCCATGTGGTTTAAAAGTTTATAAAATGGTACCATGTACTTTATTCCGTTAGCAAACACATACCAAATTGACTGACGGTGTTAAAAGTCAAAGGGAAAAGAGTTAATTTGATCCTTATATTTATTTATTTTATAAACTATGAATCAAATTAACTATTTTCCCTTTGACTTTTAACACCGTTAGTCAATTTGGTATGTGTTTGCTAACGGAATGAAGTACATTGTACCATTTTGCAAACTTTTAAACCACATTAGTGTTGTTCGAAAACAGGTGTAACCACAAGGTTTATTTTTGTACTTTTCCCAATATATTTTATATACTTTGATTATTTGTTTTCTTTAACCACTAATCAAACCTACCCACAGGAATAAATGCAGGTAAAGGTTTCACTGCTCCACATATAAACTATGAATCCTCTGCTCTTATTAATACATACTTTGAGGTCAAATAATGTGTAATACAACTTATGTTGGAAGGTTCAACTAGAAAAATAGAAGAAGATATGTATTACTCAATTTTATGGTAATTGCGAAATTTCTTTTGGTTTCCTGTGTTGTAGATGGATTTTCATTTTCTTCTATTGTTCATTTCGGGATGGTTTCATTTAGTTGTAGTTTGTCCATTGCGATGGAGCATGTTCAAGTTTATGTAGCGGGAAGGAATCTATTATATCTATTATATATATAAAACGTGGAAACAAAACACACACTTAGCGCAATATTAGAGTTTTAGCTGATGTGTCATGATATTAGAGTTTTGATTAAAGTATAATTTTTAGATTTTTTTTTTTAAAAAAAACTGTTATCTATTATCTATATCTATATATATATATATATAATATAAAACAGTAACGATGGAGCTGAGGTGTCGACTCCACGTTTTATGTTGATTAAAAAATAATTTTTCTAAAAGAACAATATTTTAAAATTATTATTTCAATTTAATCTAGCATTACGGTTTATATTAAAACTAAGAAGTTGAATTCTACTTGCTAACCATCCCTTTCTCCCTCATCACATCAGTTTCAATATTAACAATTTTATCCCATTTTCCAATTTTATCCCACAATATTAAATTACTGTGGCAAATTTAATATTCTGCTGCTGTTTGAGCGGGTATGCATACAAAATTATATTTTACTGATATGTGCATTGTTTATATTTAACTTCTACTTATTTTTTATTTTAAAAGTTTTAAAAATATGTTCAATTAGTTTAACAACTTGTGCATATTAGACATCAATATGTATAGTAGCTGTAATTTGTTTGATGGAATTATTCTAAAAGATTATGGTAATCCATATCCTAACTAACAGACATGTGGAAGTTAAATTTTATTGAGTTCTTAATCTCAAAAAAATTTAAATTACAGCATGAAAACTCAAATGTGATATGTTACATTTTTTTTACTTAACTAATGCTATCAAATGCCTCCAAGCTCTGTGTCTACCAATTTGTTATTCCATTTGAATGCCCAGACAAATATAATGTAATATATTAATTTTAATTATATTATTATATTTATCTATAAAAAGATTATTTTATCCGTATTATATCTAAGAGTTCTATAAAATTTAAATTAATCCCCAAAATCTCTCCAGTTCTCTGCATATCTATATATAACAGTAACGATGAAGCTGAAGTGTCACTTCCTCCTTTTTTACTGATAAAAAATATAACATAATATATATATATATATATTTATATTATTATATTTATCTATAAAAAAATTATTTTATCCGTACTATATCTAAGAGTTCTACAAAATTTAAATTAATCCTCAAAATCTCTCTAATTCTCTGCATATCTATATATAACAGTAAGGATGAAGCTGAAGTGTCACTTCCTCCTTTTTTACTGATAAAAATTATAATATAATATATAATATATAGATTTTAATTATATTATTATATTTATCTATAAAAAGATTATTTAAAATAAATGTGAAAATAAAATAATAATATTTAATTTGTATACCACCTTTGTATTATTAATTGTAATTATTAAATTATATTTTTATTAATATTTATATGTTAGGATGAATCCGTGCATCGCACGGGCCAAAAACTAGTTGCAGGTTGACATTAAGATACAGGTTCCTATTGAAGATTTTTCTAACTATTTTCTAAATCTCAGCTTTCCTTTATAATATGCATGAATATTTGAAGCGCTTAACATAATAATTGTAAAATGTCAGGTATCTCTAATTGCTCATTTACAATTTTATTTTGTGATACAGCTAAGGAATAGGAGGGCGAGCCTTGGCGCAACGGTAAAACGTTGTTGTCGTGTGACCAGAGGTCACGGGTTCGAGTCTTAGGAGCGTCCTCTTGCCAATTAAATTGGCAAGGGAAGGCTTGCCTCCAATACACCCTTGTGGTGGGACCCCTCCCCGGACCCTCGCTCAGCGGGGACGCGTAATGCGACCGGGCCGCCCTTTTATACAGCTAAGGAATAGCGAACTACTTTCTTCTTGATTGAAGAAGTTTAATAGTTAGTTGCTACAAGGATTCAAGATTCCAAAATTTGGTCTCAGCTGTTTGAGATATTGATAGATGAAGCAACTACTAGCAGGTTTGAGCCGTCAAAGTTAACAATGTTTCTTTAGGAGCAATTGAGCCAGATCTCCATAGCAGCTATTTTCATTTTCTGGTGCTTTTTGAATATATTAAATTCAGAGTTGTAAATTTCTCACATTTTATAATTAAGGGAAAAAAATACTTTTAATTTAAATGTTTAAATATTATATAATTGAATTAAGAGTCCATTTGGTCTGAATTAATTTAGGTATTAATTCAGTTTTAAAGTTGGTAATATTTGACAAATTATTCTAAATACAATTAATTTTAATATCTAAAAAATTATTAAATTTGGACTAATTTGTTAAATATTATTAACTTCAGGACTGAGATGATATTTAAATTTTGAAGGAATTTGGGCTAAACTAAAAATGCGCTAACTTTAAGGGCCAAATTGACCTTTAATTCATGGGAAAATTAGAGGGGAATTCAATTTTTAAAAATTGAAAGCTAGTATTTTAAAATTTTGTTGAAAATTAAGGGTATTTTTTAAATTAAATTGAATATTGTGGTCATTTTTGTCCAAAAATAATAATATTACATTTCCTTATGAATTGTGAAAATTATTGTTCTAAAGGAAACAAATTGTTGTTTTTGTTAAAAAGAGGCTTTCCAGCTTCTAAGAAAAGCAATTTCGTGTTTCGTTTCATATTTAGCTTTGTATTTGAAGAAAGTTGCTTATAAAGAAGAAATTTAAAAGGTAATGACTACAATCTTAAAAAAAATGGATAAATTTCATCCACGACCATTAAATTCTATTTATTTATACGGTATGACAACTAAACTTTAAAAAAAATAAATTTGTGAATTCTTAATTGAGATTGAAAAAACGATTAAATCGAAAACAAAAATAAATTTGTCATGATGAAATGTTATGTAGCAATTTTTAAAATAATCGACAAAACCACCACCCTCTGCTGATAAAATGTGGACAGTGGAAGAGTCAGGGTGCTAAACCTTTACAGGGTGTTTGTTAGGAGGGATATAGAATGTGAGATAAGGATAAAAAATACGAGATAAGTTATCTCATATTTGTTTGGAAGATAGAAAAGGGAGACAAATGAAAGATAAGTCTCTTATCCCTCAAATCCTATACCCAATAGGAGGTGACATAAGGAGATGTGATAATCTCATGCGATTTTAATAGGATAGAAAAGTCCGTTTTACCCCTCAAATTAATGATATGTAGTTTAAATAAGGTTAAAATAGTAAAATGTATTATTTTATCCTTATCCCTATCTCACGTACCAAACATTGAATAATAATTCTCGACTATCATATTTTTATCCATATCCCAACCATTTATCCTTATCCTCATCCCAACCTTTATCCTTATCCCTGTCTCAATAGAATACCAAACGTCCCGTTAATATATTTGTATTTATTTATAATAAGGAAGACAACATATTTTCTCTAAAAAGACATAATTGTGTTGAAAATGCAGGTATGCAATTTTCTTTTAAATAAAATGTTGTGATTACTTATTGAATTTATACATCTTCAATTTTAATTCACAAATAGAATAATATATATTTTTCAACTAATAATCATACTAAAATGTACATACTGTAATTTCTTTATTTTTAATAAAATAGTATTTATAAAATTAGTGTATGTCCCGTGCAATGCACGGGTGTAAAGCTAGTAGGAATAGATATTCCTAAGGAATAGTTATTCTATTCTTTCCTATTCTATTCCTAAGGAATGACTATTCTATTCCATTCTACTTCATTCTGTGAACCAAACGGCACCTTAGGGTTAAGGTGTAAAAATACCTCTAACGTTTTGGATCAGGAGCAATTTTACCCTTAACGTCTAAAATGGTGCAATTTTACCCCTAACGTTTGTAGCCAAGAGCAATTTTACCCCTAACGTTGATAAATTTGGTCAATTTTAGAAGTAATTCATCAAACTGTATTCTCGGTCATGAATCTTATCATCTATACTTCACATGTGCGTCATTTTATCAGTGACAAATCATAAACATATGTTGGGATGTGAAAAAAAATAAAAAAAATATACTGTTTTTTGTACGAATTAGACAAAAAAATTCAAAAAATTCACCGAATTTATAAATATTAATCTCTAATTCTATTATTAAATTACAAAAAACATGAAATCTTGTTTTTAGAATGAATTGATATGCGATTGGTGCAAAATAACGAACAAAAATATCTGTGTTTTATAATAGTGTCTGAAATTGACCCAAATTATCAACGTTAGGGGTAAAATTGCTCTTGGCTACAAACGTTAGGGGCAAAATTGCACCATTTAAGACGTTAAGGGTAAAATTGCTCCGACCCAAAAGGTTAAGGGTATTTTTGCGGGTAAATTACATACGTGGTGTACAACCTTTACCTGTAATCACATTTTGGTGTACAACCAAAATTTTGTCACACTAAACTGTACAACCTTTTAGTGACCTCCCACTAAAGTGTACAGCAGGTAAAAATGACCGGTCAATGCCCAGTCAACGCACCACCTCAGCTTTGACCGGTCAAAAAGTCAAAAAAATTCAACCACTTAATATAAATTACTTCTATACCCCTATCTCTCCATATCTTCATCTTCTTCCTTCTATTTCTTTCTCTCTCTAACCTCTCTCTTTGAATTTCTTTATCTCTCTAACCTCTCTCACTAAAATCAATACCATCAAATCTTTGTAGGAAACTTCAAATTTCTTTCTCTCTCTAACCTCTCTCTCCGAATTTGATTCTCCGGTAGCTCCATATCCTCTATCCACGAAGATTGCGACGGAGCAAGGAGCATCGTTTAAAACGTGGAGATTTACACTTCGAAATGAGCTGCTACCTTCTTCCTCTAATTTCCCGTCCCGAGTCGGCAATTTGTGGAACGGAAGGATCAACAGAGACACGTGTTTATCTTCGGCGACGCTGCAAATATCTTCGTGCATTGTGGAAAACGGCGACAATGCGGTTAAAGGTTGAGCAGCTACATAATCCTGAAGATTGGAGTAAGTCTCGAACAAATTGACGATCTGTTCAGAAAAGTTGCAGGTTTTCCGGTTGCTGGAAGTGCCAGGAGTATGGACTATAAGTGAAGCGGAGGCACGGCCGGTGAGCTCGACAAGGTGGAGGGCGAAAACACAGAGAGGCAAACCTTTAGAGGCATTGGAAGAGTCTAAGAGATTGATGGTGCCTAAGGCGTTTGCTGAACTCTGTAAGCAACTGAGAATTAGGAATTCTCTTCCGAGTCTGATGTTCTGAATTGTCCTTAGCTTGTAATTGCTGAGACGTTTGTTTGGGTTGTAAATTGATGATATAATCGACGGCACTACTGCGGTCATCACCACTGTGCTTATCACCATTACCACATAATCGTCACTATCCAAGTACTGCAACCATTTCAATTTTACAAATATAATCAGAAAGAATTACATAAATTCAAGATCCAACTTATAACCTAGAATTACATCTTTTCGTTTCCTAGTTTAAAATTGCATTGTTATAACCTAACTTATATAAGGGTTGAACCTTTGAAACCAATTTGAGCATTTTTGTTATCTGGTTAATAAGGAGAAGAGTTTAGGAAAAAGCTTAGAGAGAGAGAAATTTGAAGAGAGAGAGAGAGGTTAGAGAGAGAAAGAAATTTGAAGTTTCCTATAAAGATTTGATGGTATTGATTTTAGTGAGAGAGGTTAGAGAGATAAAGAAATTCAAAGAGAGAGGTTAGAGAGATAATGAAATTCAAAGAGATAGGTTAGAGAGAGAAAGAAATTTGAAGAGAGAAAAAGAAATAGAAGGAAGAAGATGAAGATATGGAGAGATAGGGGTATAGAAGTAATTTATATTAAGTGGTTGAATTTTTTTGACTTTTTGACCGGTCAAAACTGAGGTGGCGCGTTGACTGAGCATTGACCGGTCATTTTTACCTGCTGTACACTTTAGTGGGAGGTCACTAAAAGGTTGTACAGTTTAGTGTGACAAAATTTTAGTTGTACACCAAAGTGTGATTACAGGTAAAGGTTATACACCACGTATGTAATTTACCCGTATTTTTGCACCTTAACCCTCTCCTTTACATTACTTACCCTAATACTATGTCGTTTTGTAACATTCCCACGGACCGAAATTCTCCCATTCCCAGTTCAACTCCTCTCACCCCAGCCTCTCTCCCACCCCGAGCCGCAACCAGCACCACTTCAGTGTACTTCAAGCAGCATCAAGCAATTTCCACTAACTTTTTAGCATCATTACAAACAATAGAAAACAAGTCATTTTTTTGAAGATGGTGTCTACTTGAAAAATCTTTTACACAAGGTTATTCTTTCATAATAACTATAACTGCATACTAGTTACACAATCTATATGATGATTCCTTTCTAGAGAATTAAAACTAGATGATGCTTAAAGCCCCCACACTCAAAACATCATGAATGCAATTTGATGGGCAAGAAACGATCTAATATGTTGTCATTTCTAATTTTTACAGGCATTTTTTATTTTCTATAATTGTATACAAAATAGTGTATATAATGGATTGCAAAGGTCTCTGATATCATAAAACTTTGTATGGAGGTTTACAAGAATAATTTTGTCTACATAACTGATGTATCTGCTGTTAGGAAATCACGTAACTTAACATCTGCACATTTTTTTTTTTAAAACACATCTGCATTACTTGAAAAACCCCAACACTATAAATGCTAAGAAATAAAACAACGGGAATGACCAACCTTAATATTTGCACACAGGTCTTCCATGCAGTTGTCAGTTATCTGTCAAAGAAAGATCGATGGAACAAAACTGAATAGATCATCCAATCTCAAGTTTGCCTCCTTTCAAGTTACTCATAGGAAACAAGGAAAGAGAAGAAGCTGTAAAGCCTCCAATGGCTAGGAGATACTCAAATCATAGGAAGGTTACCTTAGGCTCAAAGGTTGATGGATTTTGAGAGACCAGTCTATCTTTAAATTTTCTAAAAGTACCTGCAAAACACGAATAACTCATAAATTTGCTAGCAAGCTACAAGATCTGGTTTCCAAATACCAGAAAAACTTTCTTATGCTCATGAATTATTTGAAACCAAAAGGAGTTGAACATTTAATTAGAAGTTAAATTTTCTTAAATTTGAGAATATCAAATTAAACTCCGCCTGTGAGGGTCACTTGGTGGCCTTTACAGCCGGTCCCAAGCCCGGACAAAGGAGGAGGGTTGCGGTAGGTTTGTGGCGGCCAGCGTAAAACTTAGCCACATCTTATGACATGAACCATAATATAAATACCGTTGGGGCGTTCCCTACTCAGCGACGCGCTGCACTTCCTAGACCCGGGTGTAGTGATAAATGTGCAAGGGTTGCTAGGTCGTCGCCCCGAAGCGGCGCGCCACCCCAGGACCCGGGGGTGGTGTCAAATATGCAAGGGTTGCGGGTAAATAAGCTAGTCCACGGTAATGGTAGGGGTAGGGGTAAGGGTAGTAGGTTACGCTTTGGGACATGGAACATAGGTTCTTTGACAGGAAGATTAGCTGAAATTGTAGATGTTATGAAGAGGAGGAGAATAAATATATTATGCCTACAAGAAACCAAGTGGGTTGGAGCCAAGGCTAGAGAGATAGCTCCTTGGGGTTATAAGCTTTGGTACTCAGGAAAGGATAAGGGTAGAAATGGAGTAGGTATTCTTATTGATAGGGAGTATATTGATGAGGTAGTAGCGGTGTCTAGGAAGAGCGATAGAATTATGAGTGTTAAGCTAGTGATAGGGGATGAGGTTGTGAATGTCATTAGTGCATATGCGCCACAAATAGGATTAGATGTGTCTATAAGACAAGCTTTTTGGGATGACTTAGAGGAAGTGGTGCAACAGGTTCCTAGGGATGAAAAAATGGTACTAGGGGGTGATCTCAATGGACACGTGGGTTCTAGGCGAGATGGGTTTGAGAGTGTTCATGGAGGGTATGGTTTTGGAGATAAGAATGAAGCAGGAAATGATATTTTGGAATTCGCATCAGCCTATGACTTGAGTATCATGAACACATGGTTTATGAAGAGAACATCCCACTTAGTGACTTATCGGAGTGGCGGTAATGCGAGCCAAATTGACTTCTTCTTAGTAAGGAGTGCTTGGAGAAAGAGTTATATTGATTGTAAGGTGATCCCTGGTGAGAGTACGACAACCCAACATAGAGTAGTGGTGCTAGATTTTCGAAGTAGGAAATGTATAAGAAAACAAACACCTCAAGTAGAGACTAAGATTAAGTGGTGGAAATTGCAAGGGGAGAATCAACAAAAATTTGTGGATGAGATGACCAAAAAAGATATTTGGACTTGCAATATGGATTCAGATATAGATTCAATATGGAATAAGATGGAGCATAGTATAAGGGAAGTAGCGAAGGAAGTTCTAGGGGAATCTAAAGGTAGCATGCCACCGGGTAAGGACACATCTTGGTGGACAGAAGAAGTACGACAAGCAGTAAAGAGTAAGAGAGAATCCTATAAACTATTGGGGAAATGTAGGAGTGACGAGAACTACGAAAAATACAAAGAGGCTAAAAGGGAAGTAAAGAAGGTCATACGAGATGCTAGAGCAAAGGTGAATCGGGATCTGTATACAAGATTGGATACGAAAGAAGGGGAAAGAGACATATATAGAATTGCTCGGATGAGAGATAGGAAGACGCGAGATCTCGGAAAAGTTAAATGTGTGAAGGATGTGGACCAGAAAGTCCTAGTTGGAGATAAGGATATCAAGGAACGATGGAGGTCCTATTTTGATGACTTATTTAATGGAGATCGCCAACAAGATGTTGGAGATATAAGTATCCATCACGATATGATAAATCATGAATGCCTGCGGAGAATTCAAAAGGGTGAAGTCAAAATGGCATTAAGTAAGATGAAGTTGAAGAAAGCAGTAGGACCTGATGGCATCCCTATTGAGATTTGGAGATGTTTGGGAGAAAGAGGAATCGAATGGTTGACGACGTTCTTCAACAAAATTTGGAGAAACAATAAGATGCCATCAGAATGGAGGAAAAGTACCTTAATCCCTTTGTATAAGAACAAAGGCGATGTCCAAGATTGTGCCAACTATCGGGGAATCAAATTAATGAGTCACACTATGAAACTTTGGGAGCGAGTGATTGAACAAAGGCTAAGGAGGACGGTGAAGATCTCGGAAAACCAGTTTGGCTTTATGCCGGGAAGATCAACTATGGAAGCCATCCATCTAATGAGACAATTAATGGAGCACTATCGAAATAAGAAGAAAGACTTGCATATGGTTTTCATTGACTTGGAGAAAGCATATGATAAGGTACCAAGGGAAGTACTTTGGTGGGCCTTGATAAGGAAAGGCATTTCGCGGAAATATATTGACATCATAAAGGACATGTATGAGGGAGTATGCACGAGTGTACGTACTAGTGTTGGGAAAACTGAAGAGTTTCCTATTACGATTGGAGTGCATCAAGGTTCCGCACTAAGCCCATTTCTTTTTGCCATCGTTATGGATGAACTAACAAGTTCACTTCAAGATGGTATACCATGGTGCATGCTGTTTGCAGATGATATTGTGTTGGTTGATGAGACGAAAGAAGGAGTGGAGATGAAGTTGGAACTATGGAGGCAAACTCTAGAATCTAGAGGCTTTAAGTTGAGTCGAAGTAAGACAGAATATTTGGAGTGTAAGTTTAGCGGCCGTAGGAGTAGGGAGGCAGGGACAATCACCCTAGATGGGAGAGTTGTTCAGGCCTCGGATTGCTTCCGGTATTTAGGATCTATTATCCAAACGGATGGAGAAGTAGATGGAGATGTTGCCCATAGGATTAAAGCTGGTTGGTCGAAGTGGAAGAGTGCTACGGGTTTCCTTTGTGATCCCGGCATGCCTAATAGATTGAAGGGAAAATTCTACCGGAAGGCAATTAGACCAGCATTGTTATATGGTACGGAGTGTTGGGCAGTGAAACACTGCCACATCCATAAGATGTCGGTGGCGGAGATGCGTATGTTGAGATGGATGTGTGGTCACACGAGAAAGGACCGGGTGCGTAATGAAATAATTAGGACAAAAGTAGGGGTTACATCTATTGAGAATAAAATGAGAGAAAACCGACTAAGGTGGTTTGGCCATGTGAGACGTAGAGCGCTTGATGCGCCGGTTAGGAGAACCGAAGAGTGGCAAAGGGATGTAGTGGTGAGGGGTAGGGGAAGACCTAAGCAAACTTGGAGGAGGGTGATCGAGAGTGATATGAGTTTATTGGGAATTGAGGAAAATATGGTAGTGGATAGGACGGAGTGGAGGGAGCGAATCTGTGTCGCTGACACGACTTGATTTTCACGGTTTTATATGATGGTTCATGTTAGCCGACCCCGAATCATTTCGGGACTAAGGCTTTGTTGTTGTTGTTGTTGAGAATATCAAATTACTGTGAACACAATGGGAACTTATAAAATGGAGTGCAGCCTGGGCATTAATGTGTGTGTGTGTGTGTGTGTTTGATCATATATTGAGCTCAGAGATCAATTCCCATCTAGATAAACATAGCCTAGGATAAGAAAAAGCATGAAGTAAACTAACATATGTTTAATGAACAATTTGATATCAGTTAAACCAGAAGAAACTCTCTCTTATAATACAAAGGGGACATATATGACTGTGTCCTAAGAATAACACTCAAAACTTATCACCACGTTTTTCATAATCCTCTTCTGAAATTGCGTATTTCTTCACCAATGATGTATCTTCTAGCCACCCACCAGAGGTTACTGATGAAGGATCAAGATCTATTACATGTAGCCGAAACCTTTTAATACACAAAAACACCCAAGTGAAAAAAAATCAAATTCTATGAAATAAGAAATTTGTACGCCCTTGTTCAAGTTAAAGCAAGCAATGAGAAAGTTTAGAAACAACCAGATAAAAACTTCAAAAACAGAATTTGACCCATTTCAAGATTTAAGATTATAGGTATAACAAGACAAACCCGTCAAGAGGGGAATAAAAACCAAGGGGTCTGGAATCATCAGCTAAATCACAAATTTTGGACTTGTTGTCATCGTAAAGCTCAAGGGACATACAGTTAACCGATGTCCCGCATTTCCTCCACAGCTTCTCTTTCACAGATTCCATTGTAGACTATATTTTTTGTCAAGAGAGAATGTCAAATTCATGGATTGTTATTAACAAAAAAAGACAAGGTATAGTACCATTAAAAATTGGGTATATCATATGCAGATGATTCAAGACAACGCCCAATTAGAGAGGATGAGGATCTCATATATCATATGCCTACTTTTTCCTGGAAGACGGCAGACGGCTAATAATTGGGTATAGCACCATTAAAAATTGGGTATTATACAGACCTGGAGGGAGAAGCGGACATCAGCGGAGAAGGTCTTGAGGTTGGAGTGAGTAATGTGCAAGAGGACCGAGTCATCCCCATCTATCTGTAGCCGACCTGCCATGCTTTTCTATTTTCCTTTGTGATTTTCAATTTCTCATGTACTGCAAATCAAGATTTCAAAATCAGTTCAAAATTCACTGACCTTTTTTTTTGGGTTAAAATATTAACCAATTAGTGGATAGTTTTGTTAAGCTCACAAAATTTCAATTCATACTAAAATGTTTACTTCCTCTATCTGCGAATATAGGTACAAATCTGATTTCCCACAAGACAAAAAACAAAAACAATAAATGATGTTGTTTTCCTAATATACCCTTAAATTAATGAATGAAGCATTTATTTTATTCTAAATTTATATTTTTAACCATGATAAATAAGGGTAAGTTGATGCATTATTTGTATTATGGAACCAATTGAACTAAGAGCTTAAACTTAAAGTTAAGGCCAAAATCATATTAATATCTGACACACCCTCACACGCGAATGTCAACTGGCTTGAAACGGGAACAACACAGGCCATCTTACCATGTGTTGAAACTAAATCAACAAATTAGGTTGCTAGGATTCGAACCATTGATCACTTGGTCAAAGAGGCTTTGATACCATGTCATGGAATCAATTAAATTAAAAGTTTAAGATGATAGTTAAGGCGCAATTCATATTAATTAAAAATGGAGTTGTGCCTATTCCATGGCATGTCAACAAGGTGAATTTGTTCCTATATTCGTGGGATGGAGGGAGTATCAATCAAATTCCAACTCTGATCAATTTCTCGCTATGCGGAAAGTATTTCTTAAATGCTTATTAGATCGCTACATCAGCCACTCAAGAAGGAATTGGTGGAAGTTAGTCAGATTTGACTTCTGTGAAATCTGACTAAAAAAGTTCATGCAATTTTTTAGCACAAATTGGAATAAATTTTGTGGATGTGATGAAACTATTCTCAAATTTGGAGACAATCACTGCTTTTAACCCACAATCTGAATGCTGCTGTTATTAGTAAAGTTCGTCAGGAGAGGTGTACAAGTACAATACACAGTAACATATTGTCTAAGATTGAGATGTTAACAGGGTGGGACGGAAGGGATGAGCAACAGTCGATTCAGGTCACAAACAAAACCAAACTATAACTGAACCAAAATTTGACAGGATTTATACACCAGATTGGACTTTATATCTTAACTGAACAGAACAGAACCAAAATTATTGGTTTGGTTCAAAATGAAACTAACTGAAGTTTTCTCACACATTGAAGAAGGGGGAAAAAAGCCAGTTTTTGTGAACCTATTATTATGCATGCTAAGCTTGTAATTTAGAAACCTCTTGTAGAAATGAAATTAAGCACAATTACTATGACTAGGGCGTAACTGCTTTATCAGTCAAGTATTTTTTAACTTCAATGAAGACTTTTGGTAGTAATTAGGTGCATTTTAAGGCAAGGGAAGCTACCAAAAACTAAAACCGCAAACACCTTCCCTGGCTTCAAGTTCAACCCTTTGTATTACGAACTAACTTTTTCATTCGTTTCAATGGAGAAAGTATAAAATTGTAACCCATCATATATAATTGGGTTTAGTAGTTTAGTTTAATTATTCTACACAGAACAAAAACACATTAGGAAAATGTATGATTCTACAAACTAACATTCTATCTTACCATACCAGCTAATTCATAATGTTTTATCAAAGCAACAAATCAAACCATAAGGAATTTAGGGATCATAACACAAGACAGCAAGTAATATATTCTGATTGTGAATTCTTTTGTTTATAATTCACATATTTTCACTGGTTTTCTTCAAATATCAACGCAATAATTGACATACTTCACTGATTTTCTTCAGTAAAATGAAATTAGAAGCAGGGACTTAAGATTAGGGTTTCTTACTAGCTGGAGATGTGTGGTCTGGTGGAGATAGCTGAGTTACACTTCACAAGGCTAATGGGTTCAAGTCTTCAACAAATGTCGACTAAGGGACTGACATTGATAAACGAAAGGAAGTCGGGATCAAGGAAACGGAGCGCAGGCAGGATAGCGACCAAAAAGGACAATGGTGAACTGAAGTGGTGCTGGTTGCGGCTCGGGGTGGGAGAGAGGCTGAGCTGAGAGGAGTTGAACTGGGAAATGGGAAATTCGGTCCGTGGGAATGGTACAAAACGGCATAGTATTAGGGTAAGTAATGTAAAGTAGATATATGAGGGTTATTGCTATTTATCGCCCTAAATTACTTATCACATCCTAACATATGTTTATGATTTGTTACTGATAAAATAACACATGTGTGACGTGTAGATGATAAGATTTATGACCGAGAAGACAATTTGATGAATTATTTCTCAAATTGACCCAATTTATCAACCTTAGAGGTAAAATTGCTCTTGCTTTCAATGTTAGGGGTAAAATTGCACTATTTTAGACGTTAGGGGTAAAATTACTTCTGACCCAAAATGTTAGGGATATTTTGCACCTTAACCTGCATTTAATAAACCCTTATCAACTTTTAGTGGCCAAGGGTGCAATTTACCCATTTTTTCAATTTACTCATAATTTTAAAAATACTAGCTTTCAATTTACTCACATCCGCCACGTTTATAATTGGACTAATTTTATTTGTAACTACAGTTATATTTTACACAAATATGGTTCTCATTTTTTCCACTCCACCATGAGTAAAGTTGCCATTCAATAACAACCGATCAAAAATACGTGTAAGCATATGAAAAAAATAACTCATGTGTACAACCAGTGGTGGATGCAGATTTTCGAAAGGGGATAATTTTAACCCAACATTTAAAAAAAAAAAATCTTGCATATATGAAAAAAAGTCAATAATACAAAAACTTTAATTAATTTTACCTTTACTTCATATCTCTAAATTAATTTCATAAATTAAAAACTCTAAAAAAGACAAACCTAATTTTAATTTAAAAAAAAAACAAGAAAACTTACCTTGTTGTGGTGGTAGCCGGTGGCGGAAGTTGAAGGAGGAGACGGTGGCCGGCCGGAAATTGAAGGAGGAGAGGAGGGAGAGAAGTAAAATTAAAAGAAATGGGGGAGCTGGTCAAAATAGAAGAGAGCTGGGAAGGATAAGGGATTGGGATCGATCTCCTGATCCCAATACCTTTTAATTTATTAAATTTGCCCAGACTCAAAACGACGTCGTTTTGGTCTGGGGCAAATTTAGTAAATTAAAAGATATCAGGAATCTCCTGATCTCTTTTATTCCCCAGACTAAAACGACGTCGTTTGAGTCTGGGGGCAAATTAGAAAAAAAAAGGCCCAGCCTAGTCAAATGGGCTGGGCTAGACTTAATTAACCTAGAGAAGGAGATAGGGTTTTTTCCTAATTAGTAACAGGCGGGGGCCAGAAATTAGCCCCCACGCAGCTCCGGCGTCGGGGGGCTGGAGCCCTCAGGCGCCGGGCTGCGTCCGCCTCTGATGTACACGTGTTTTTGATTTGGTGCGAACATTGAATAGCATTTTTTTTCACATGTGCATGTTTTTTTGATTTGTTACTAATTAGTAACATGACATACACATAAAGTAGAGATAACGAGAGATTCGGATTCCATATAATGTTTCATTAATTATAAGCTTAATCATCGTTTGCTCCTTCAACTTGTTTAAAATGTTTGATTTGTCCCTAAACTTTCAAAGTGTCTCTATAGCTCCACCAACTTGTATAAAATGTTCAATTAGCCCCCTGAATTTACGTAAAATGTAATCAATTAATCATTCGATTGTAAAAGAAGTAAGTTAAATGCCGAAGAAATATTGTACGCGTCTTGAAAAAGGTAAAACGACCAAGGTCGGGGTATACAATTCTAAGAAGACAAGTTTTACCGTTGAGGAAATAAAAACTTCATTTTTAATCTATTTTGTGAATTATGTAATGACATTCTAACGCGCGTGCAACACATTTTCAGCATGCAACTTACTTCTTTGAGACCGAATGATTAATTGCTTACATTTTACTCAAGTTTAGGGGCTGGTTGAACATTTTAATAAGGACTGAAATTGATTCAACTTGTCAAAAGTTAATTGTAAAGTTGTTGTTTTTTTTATTGCAAACTTTAAAAGTACAATTACATCATTCTAAACGTTAGAAGTAAAATTACTCTTCATTGTGAATATTAAAATATTTCTACATTTTATTCCTAATCAAATTATTAAAGTAATCATTTCCCAAACTCCAAAAATTCGAAGTGTAGTGGTTGTTTTAAACAAAAATTAAAATTCAGAATAAGTGATCATTTATTATATATCTCAAAAACTGAAGCTATACAATGGTCCCTTTGTTCGTTTTATAAGTGATCGTGGCAGGCAGAAGAAGAAGATGTTCATAATTTCAGCGCAACCAAAGTTTCTGAATTCAGACTGCCATCTATAACATGGAATTTAACTAAACTATTTAAAAAGCATTCAAAACAAATCTGAATTTCTTCAGTTCCAAACGCAAATAGTACTGCTTCTTAAATTCAGTTACTTCACTTCAATTTTAATATCTTTTTTCCCAATGCATATTAAATATTATTATCTAGTGTGTTTGGTTCGCACGGGATGACAAAATGAAATCAAGAAAAGAAAACAAAGACAAATGAATGGAATAACCCCTGAATTCCCTTATCAGTTTGTTTCAGTTCTACAAAGTGGATGATATACCTCTTATTCCCTTTATAACTGTTTAGTTGAAATGAGGTAGTAAACCAGAGTTGTGTTTTTAACAACAATATACATACATATGCCCATATTAATAAAATATAAGAATTAAAATCAATAAATTTAACCATTAAAATCAAAAGATGATCAACAGAGGAAACTGAAATAAAATTAATCAAAGAAAATGCATAAACATCCTAGTTTAAAAAGAAAACAATTAAAAACAAATACTAAAACTGAATAATATGAGAAAAGAAAAAAATTTGATCAAAATTATTTTTAAGGGTAAAAAAGTAAAAATAAATAACTACATGGATCCAAACAAAAATAAAAAAGGTAAATTTAGTCAAAAATATTTTTGAGGAAAAAATTTAAAAATATATAAGTACAATGATCAAAAGTGAAATTAATCCAAGGATAAAAAAAGTAAAATAAATAAATATATAGATCAAAATAAAATAGAGAGTAACGTAGAATTTTATAAGGAGGGTAGAAATTCAAGTTAGTAAGAGAGGCGAAATAGAATAGCAAACGTTGGAGGGATTGAGGGAATGAGATTAGAGGAGTTAGGGGTAAACACAAAATTAAAAAAGGTAAAAGGGAATGAGCTACGACTCAATATAAAAGGGACCGAGAGGCTTATGTAGCATGGAATAAAAGAATTCTACAACTCGTATAATTAGTGCAGTGGATGATGATATCACTAAGAAGTTTCATAAGTATGAGAACATAAATCATTTATGGACCACTTTGAAGGACAAGTGGAGGTGTGACCATGACAAACCTCTATTCCCTAACGATCAAGTTCGATGATTATACCGGAAATGCCTTGATCTGTGAAGAACCACCTAAGGGTGATTTTATGTATGATCAATGAGCTTAATGACGTTGGTCAGAAGTTGATCGATGTATAGAAGATCCAAGATGATATCTTTTTTTCCCCTAATAGTTGAGAATATAGGAAGATACACCTAACTCACATCGAGAGTATCAAGACTTTTAATAAAGTTATTCACCATCTCAAACTTTAGGAGGATCGCTAGGTGTCGATTAGGTTTGATGCTAATCCACATTATGATAAGGCGTACTCAGTTGGTAATAGCTTCAACGATCAAGGAACTAAGCATAAGAGCTTCAATAAGGTAAAGGACAATCTCAAAAGTCTAAGAAGTTGAATCCAAAGAGGGAATAAAAGGTCCAAGAACATGAAGTTGAACATTTCACAAGCGAAATGCTTCAAATGACAATTAAAGGGGAATTACGTAACAAATTGTAAATCTGTTGCCTAAGTACATGCAATAAACTTAAAAAGCGAGTAAAAATACGTATCAAGTACTGTTCTTTTAACCGAATCAAATTCTCTACGAATTATTTGTTCATATGTTATGGACCAAGTGACAAAGGATCGAGATTTTTTTGTCGAATTCTGACAAATTCTAGTCAGATCAAAATGGATATATTTGTGTCACATATGTGAGGCGTAGAAAGTTGGAGTAATTCTATTATTTGTCTTTAATTATTTCTGTTATTTGTCTTTTACTATTCTGGAAGTTAATTCTGTTATTGCTATTTCTGTCGTTTTATTCTGCTATCATCAGTAGAGAATTCTGTTAGGGCTATTTGATGTTTAGTGTAAGTTGTTATGCCAGCAATTGTACTACAAACTTTGTACCTTGTGACCTCAGCTGTACTAACAACATATAAGGTTAGGTATGGCATAAGGCAGGGTTATCTATGAAAATTAGCAATACAAACTTCTCCTCAACTTTTCTTCTATACTCTTTCTCTTCTTTTCCTGTTGTTGGTGTCACGGCCTCGCTCGGAAGACCCGAGGGGTGGACACCGTTGACGACAGATGCTGTGATTGGCGCTGAAAGCAACCAATTGTGGAATCAAGCTGCTCGGCAGGACCGGAGCTCGGAGTATGGAAGAGTCGCCACCCACGAATGGGAAATGAACACCGATCCCTTACGGGAGACCGATGATGGTTCAGGAAATTGGGTACGAGCCGATAAGGCTAGCTCCTTTCCAGAGAAAGGCTACTACGCACCTCGACATCGCCCGGTTCTGAACCACCAGCCTCCTACTTAGCATGTTAGGCTTTAACGGACTAATCGCATATTTCTTTAAGTTTAAAATTCATTTGAAACCTTTTCTTTCTCGTTTTTGAAAGTCGTTTTGAGCATATTATTGAAAGTCATTTTAGTATAGAATCACCCATTTACATGAATTAGAGTATGTAGAAGAAAGAGGGAGATAAAAGGAAGAATTGGTTAATTTACAACATGAATTATGCTTTAAGCTATACATTACGTCTAAACTAATCTCTCTCCTCGAAAGCGAGTTTATTTACATGGTTCGTGCCTTAATCGTCATTGGAACGATTTAGGCACGTTTCAAAGCCCCGTTGATTTACATGCTTTTCGCCTGAGTCGTCGTTGGAACAACTCGAGTGTTTGAAAACGTGAAGTAAGAAAATTCAACCGAAAACGTGGTTAAGCATACAAGTCCGTTTATTTTTATACAAAACCGTTTTAATGGAAAAACGATTCAAAACTCTATTATTTTCCAAAAAGTGTTTTTAATTACAAGGTTCGCTTAATCTGTCGTTGGAACGGATTAAGGTTTCAAAACGTGATATTTGAGGAAGTCGTTTAAAAATGATAAAGAGTTAAAAACCTTTTATCTACATTTTGGAACCTCTATAAACCTTTAGTTTAAATAATCAAATTGAAATCTTTTTTGTGGTTTTTTTCTTTTTTTCACTCAATTAGTCCTTACTTGAACATATTTACCATGATGAACAAATTAAACCCTAAGACTCACCCAAACAAGCATATTTGAAATATGCGCATAAAAAGCCAAAAGGAAAAGAATGAATATATATATGTTTTGGTAAAAATGGTAATACCTATAGATTGAAAATAATGTAAAAACATAATATACACTATAGTTGAGATTTTATATCCTGTAGACAATTGTTTTAGAATATAAACTAATTCAGACTTAGCTGGCATATTTGTATCCTCTTCAAAGTCATCTAATGGAGATGAGCACCCAGCACTGTTGTCTTGCACAAGGTTGGCTTAATGTTTGGCAAGACCAGTAAATCTCTTCCCCTTAAACCACTCAGGGTAGCCTTTTATTCTAAAACATTCAGATCGATCATGACCTGATTTCTTACAGTAATTACATTGTTTATCTTCTTTGCTTCGATTTGTATTAGAACTGTAAGATCCTCCAGAAAAATTACTAGCATTCGGTTTGAAGCCTTTGTTGTTTTGACTTCTTCCTCCTGTAGACATATTAACAAATTTTGACTGCATACTATCATCTGCATCTTGAGGCTTTTCAATTTTGGCTAACATTGAATAAGCTTTATACACTGGTGAAAAAGGATCCATTAACAATATTTGATCAATCATATGATTAAAATCAGTGTTTAAACCTGAGAGAAATTGCATTAGTTGCTCTTCATCCGCTTGACTTTGAGCATTTATGCGAGATGCACATGTACAAGCTACTGATGGTTTGATTTCAGCATGCTCATCCCAGAGCCTCTTAAGTATATTGGGACAATTGAACTTCAACCGGATATGGTAAGTAGCTTAGTTTTTGTAATAAATTTCAAACGAGTACCGATATTTCACTTTTTCGGGTTTTGTCTTTACAGGTTCTTATATGTAGGAAGTTTGCCATCAATGTTTTCAAAGTTCTTAGAGATCACAATATCGAAAACTTGACAGAAATGTTAAATAGTATGGTGCCAAACAAACTCGGCGAAAGAGAATACTTTTTACTTCCATCCACGGGCCATTCGATTGACTGGAGTTCTGTGAGATCCGTTCTGTTTTCATATGAAAATATAAGGAAGGATCATAAGCTATGTCCTCTAAACCGCGATGCACGTACTATACAGACTGAAAGTGGTCTGGTATGTGAATGCATCCTGCGAAATTCTTTAGTATGCACACCACATGATCGAAAAGTCTATTGCATTCGAGGTATATTCGAGGATCTGACTGGATACTCGCAGCTGAAATCGAAGTATAGAAGTTGTAAAACGTACAAGGACTACTATAAACATCGGTATGTATTTTTTTTTTCATTTCGTTCTTATGGGATTTTGTTGTTTGATATTACTTATGACTGTCCAAGCTAACATGAAATTGCAGACATGGTATCAACCTGCATTTCGACCGAGAGCCGCTTCTAAGTGGAAAAGAAATGTTTCCTTTGCGGAATTATCTCTGCAAAGGCAGAGAACCAAGCGGGAAAGGTCTTGATGTCCAATTACCTCCTGAACTTTGTCGCGTTATCGTGTCACCAATATACATAAATACTTTCTATACTTTTTCATTTCTTCCGTCAATCATGCATCGACTCGAGTCTGTGCTTATTGCTATTAACTTGAAGAAGCTGCATACAGATCGTTGCATTCAAAACGTTGCTATTCCATCCATCATGGTACTCTCCCTACTCGGTGGAATCTTTTTGAGACAATTTGATTTGTTTATGAACGGAAGATCGATGAATCTATCAGGCAAATCATGTTTTAAGTTGTGCTAACATGATTCCATATGGTAGGTTTTGGAAGCAATTACAACGAAGAAGTGTCGAGAGAAATTCGATATGGATTCATTGAAGACTCTCGGGGAGTCTTTTCTTAAATATGTTACGAGTCGACAGCTATTTCAAGTGTTCCCGAATCAACATTCGGGTCTACTCAGTATTAAAAAGGATAAGCTTATTAGTAATGCAACACTTTGTCAATTGGGATGTGAACATAAACTTTCGGTAACGTTTTTCCTATTCGTATCTTTCATGTCATAATTTAAGGCCTTAAGTTACATTTGGTTCTGTCAAAATATTGCTAATCCTCTATATCGCTTGTCGAATTGCAGGGATTTATTCGCAACGAGTGCTTCGAGCCAAAGAATTGGATGTTTCCTGGTGATACTTCTGGCTGCCACTCACTCAATGAGGAAATTTTGACTGATACTAGAAAAATGTATATAAGCGGACGTAGAAAGCTTAAGCAAAAGACTGTTGCTGATGCGGTTAAGGCGCTGATCGGGGCTTATGTCAGCTCTGGAGGTGAAGTAGTCGGGTTAATATTTGTGAACTGGTTAGGTATAAATGTAGAGTTTCCCAATATACTGTATGAACGGAAATTCCAAGTGAAAACAGCGAATTTTATCAATGTCCGATGCATAGAATCGTTGTTGAACTACTCATTTCGAGACCCTACTTTGTTATTGGAAGCATTCACGCATGGTTCGTACATGGTTGCTGAGATTCCGAGATGCTATCAGCGACTTGAATTTCTCGGAGACTCAGTACTAGACTACCTAATCACAGCTTACTTGTATGAGAAGTATCCGGGGCTATCACCCGGATTGTTAACAGACCTCAGATCTGCATCAGTAAATAACGACTTCTATGCTCAATGCGCCTTTCGGAAAGGCGTGCATAAGCATATACTTCACGCGTCACAAAAGCTTCAGAAGGATATTGCCTTGTCAACTACTAATTCGGAACATTCCAACATATCGTTCCCTAAGGTAAGTCATGATTGTAACAAACTTTCATTCATTCGATCATTCATTCAATTTATGTTCGTGCAGGTACTTGGAGATGTAATTGAATCTCTCGCGGGTGCTATTTTTGTTGATTCAGGATACAAAAAGGACCTTGTGCTCGAGAGCATAAAGCCGCTTTTGGAGCCTTTGGTTACTCCAGAAACACTTGTGCTTCATCCTACAAAAGAGCTTACCGAATTGTGCCATAAACAACATTATAACCAGAAAGAATCGTTTTCTCGGAACAATGGTGGCACGAGCAGCGTGGAGGTTGAAGCATTTGGAAGAGTGTTTACACACACATCTGAAGCTATAGATAAGAAAACAGCTAAGAAACAAGCTTCCAGTGAGGTTTTAAAAGGCATTGAAAAATAACACTCATAGGCCAAGTTCATCAACACAACAAAATAAACGACTCTGCCGTGGAATATGAAACTATCGGGTATCGTTTTATATTATTTATATGTTACATATATTATAGAAATGCAATGAAAGTGATAATCGTGTCAATTGTAATCGGACAAGTTCATCAACATGAGTTTTGTTGCTTAGAGTTGTTTTTATAAATTGTGTTATTTTGTCACTCCTAAATCTGGGTTACATTATTTATATATTTTATGTGATTATATATGATATAAATGCCTTAAAAATGATAAACCGTGTTTATCATGTTAGACGGATCATACTGGGGTCTGTGGATTAATTAAATTTATTTAGGTTTGGTCTGGTAAAAATTAAACGTATTTAAAGAAACAAATGTATATTAAGATTTTGTAATACAATTTTAAGTATATTACTTAATATTAATATAATTTTAAATCACACCCATAATAATAATAATACTGGATAATAAAATTGTCTTTTACATATAATTTACTTTTACAATCAGATAATAATAATGCACTTGACAACAATAAACAACAACAAAAACAAAGCCTTAGTCCCGAAATGATTTGGGGTCGGCTAACATGAACCATCCTATAAAACCGTGAAATTAAGTCGTGTCAGCGACACAAATTCGCTCCCTCCACTCCGTCCTATCTACCATATTTTCCTCAATTCCCAGTAAACTCATATCACTCTCGATCACCCTCCTCCAAGTTTGCTTAGGTCTTCCCCTAGCCCTCACCACTACATCCCTTTGCCACTCTTCGGTTCTCCTAACTGGCGCATCAAGCGCTCTACGTCTCACATGGCCAAACCACCTTAGTCGGTTTTCTCTCATTTTATTCTCAATAGATGTGACCCCTACTTTTGTCCTAATTATTTCATTACGCACCCGGTCCTTTCTCGTATGACCACACATCCATCTCAACATACGCATCTCCGCCACCGACATCTTATGGATGTGGCAGTGTTTCACTGCCCAACACTCCGTACCATATAACAATGCTGGTCTAATTGCCGTCCGGTAGAATTTTCCCTTCAATCTATTAGGCATTCCGTCATCACAAAGGAAACCCGTAGCACTCTTCCACTTCGACCAACCAGCTTTAATCCTATGAGCAACATCTCCATCTACTTCTCCATCCGTTTGAATAATAGATCCTAAATACCGGAAGCAATCCGAGGCCTAAACAACTCTCCCATCTAGGGTGATTGTCTCTGCCTCCCTACTCCTATGGCCGCTAAACTTACACTCCAAATATTCTGTCTTACTTCGACTCAACTTAAAGCCTCTAGATTCTAGAGTTTGTCTCCATAGTTCCAACTTCCTCTCCACTCCTTTCGTCTCATCAACCAACACAATATCATCTGCAAACAACATGCACCATGGTATACCATCTTGAAGTGAACTTGTTACTTCATCTATAACGATGGCAAAAAGAAATGGACTTAGTGGGGAACCTTGATGCACTCCAATCGTAATAGGAAACTCTTCAGTCTTCCCAACACTAGTACGTACACTCGTGCATACTCCCTCATACATGTCCTTTATGATGTCAATATATTTCCGCGAAATGCCTTTCCTTATCAAGGCCCACCAAAGTACTTCCCTTGGTACCTCATCATATGCTTTCTCCAAGTCAATGAAAACCATATGCACTTGACAACAATAATATACTTAATTATATAGTCATAAAGCAATTGAATTGTTTAACTTATTGAAATTTATCTTATTAATGTTGAATTAGTTTAGCTTCATTTCACTAATTAAGATTGGCTTGAGTGGTTAATGGCTTCAAGTCGTTTAAGTTAGAGATCTCAAGTTCGAGCCTTATCGTACCTAAAATTTTAATTAGGGTAGGATCCACCAAAAGCGGGCATGTGCTTTACAAAGTTAGTATAAGAAAAATTGACTAACCGTTAGTGAACACATCAACTAGGATTCCCTCAACAACGCGTGAGAAAAGATAGAAAATAAGATCAATGAGGGGTCGAACACCCTAGCTTCGTCTAGGGACACGTGTCAACCTTTGAAGGGTAAATGTCCGCTGTAATAAATGCAGTTTGTATTTTATCAAAACTTTCTTCCTTGATTCCAAGCGTGGAATTAGTGACCTATTCCAGAGTGCTTTCAAAACTTAGTTTGATCTAGAGGCTCCCTTTGTGACACACTTGCTTCCTTTGATGAGGTCACGTGGTTTTGATAAAACAGGTAACTGTACTGTCAAATCCAACATTTACTCAATCTCCTGTACCTGATCCATGGAGATGGCCATCTATCTGGCAACTGCAAACAACCCCGATGATAAAGAACTTCTTATGGCGTTTAATGTCTGGAAGTACAGGTAATTTGGGTCGGTTATTGAAAAAACCGACTCAAATAATTAAAGCAATGGGGTCGTTTAAAAAAAAAACAGACTCTAAATGTGATTTTTAAAAATGGTGCACGGTTTGGGTGGTCATTGATGTCGGTTCTTCTTAAACTAGAGGTCAATGAGCCAGTAATTGGCGTCAGTTCAGGTAGAACCGACCCCAATTACTGGAGTTAATGGCGTTGGTTCATTGAAAACCGACGTGAATCACTCTTTAAAGTCTGTTAATTAAATAATAGACTCTAAAGGCCCAATTATGAACCGTACTTATTGTTCTCCTCCTTTCTCTCTCTCCTTTGCACAACCTAGCTAATATTAGCAGCTTTCTCCTTTCTCTCGTTTGCGAGAACACCACCATTCTTTGAGTTTGAGTTACTTTCAACTCATAAGAAGCTCGGTTTGAAGTTTTATCGGCGCTGACTGGGTTTTGTTCGTGTTTCGGTTGTGGCAGAAGCTAGAGAAAAGAGGTAAGTGAATGGGTTTCATTTGTTATTCTTCTTAGCTTCATTGTTATATGGGTTCGTGTTCTATCTTCTGGGTTTCCTTTATGATTTTGTTTTCTGTGTTCTTTCTTACGGGTTTCGTTTATTATATGAGTTTGTTGGTGTTCGTGTTTCGTCTTCTGGTTTTGTCCGTGTTCGTGTTCGTTCTTCTGGTTTCGTTTATAATATGGGTTTAGCGAAGCCATTATCTTAGATTTCCTCAATGTGCAGCACCACATCCACATGTATGTTGCCAGTTTTGGATAGCTGGAAACTATGAACTTGGGCAGGGACAGGGTTATATAGCAGCTAATAGAAGTAATTGGCTTATATTTACTTGTGAGTCTGTTTTATTTGTTGAATTCCTTTATGGCTTTTCAGATGAATTTAATCGTCTCAGCGTGCACCCTAAATTCCTGAATTATCTAGAACGCAACGTCACATATCTCTGGATTTTGTTATAATTGCATACTTCTCTCTTTTGTTACTTTCTTTAATTTCTTGTTAGCCGTGGCTGAGCTTCCTGATAATGTCGTTGATGAACTAAATTACCATTTGAGTTTTGGGTGAATGGCCTATTGAGTTTGCGAGTTAAAAACATTTAATTATTCCACACAATGGCAGCCATAACCCAACTCATATTTGAGTTATGTCGAGTTAGGCTTTAGTATGGTTACATGGCATCTAATTCAATATTAAGCCGCCAGATGTTGGGTCACTATCGATATGCTCCGACTGTGAAGTGAATGTGTTAAACTAGTGAGACTCTCTAAGAGGGCGAAATGAGAACTTTTAAAATTCACTAAGAGTCATACATCCGACTACTAAAAAAAGAAATGCATATCACTTAGTTCTACAAAGAACCTGCTTTCCTTCATCGGCTCCCAACAAGCAAGTCCTTTTGAAAGACGGGCTCAAGCCCTTGCTTCTTGCTTTCTCTTATCTACAACCCTATTGACTGAGTAGCCAAAAGAGTAGAGAATCCAGAATTTAGCGAGAAAAGCCAATGGTTCAAACTCAGAATCAGATGGCAAGTAGGAAAGAAGTCTTTTCATATCCAAAACTGTAATTCTATAGCTTATCCTTATTCAGATTCAGATGTGATACAGATTGAAAGCGATAAATGGAGGTTTTAATCGTAAACCAACAAAGATCTTCTTCTCTAGCTAGACTAGAAGGAGTGAATCCCGATAAACAAAGGTATAAACCTTAACCTCAATGAGAAATGATATTTGATTGATAAAAGTTCCCTTATCCTTACAAAATGAGGGTTTAAATACAACCTCTAATTGATCAGTAAAGGACAGGGACTACCCCTATTAGGGTTACAATATGGTTAACAATAAAAGGGTAAGATAGGTGATGCGCCTAGACAACAGGTACAGAGGTGCAGGTACGGAGCGTCAGAGGTTGTTGGTGAATTCCTTCGGCAGGAAGTAAACTTGAGATCCGCCCAGTGTAGTTGTTGGTACGCCTCATGGCGTACGCCTAGATCCGCCCCGCTCGTGTGTCCAGGGGATCCGCCCTCTTAGATACAACCTCTGTGGGAACGCCGAGAGGAGATCCTCCAAGGCGCGTGTTATTATTGATCCTAGTTAGGATGTCCGCATCATTCTCTCCTTCTTTAAAAGAATTCGGCACTGGCTTGTCTGTGTTGTTCTCCAAAGGGCCATCTGACTTCCACGGGCTAAGGTCACGAACATTGAACGCCGGTGAGACTTTACCAAGCCAATTTGGCAAAGCTATGTGATAGGCATTGGCATTGACCTCCCTGCGAAGAGAAATACAACCGAATCAATATGAGTTTGTTTCGCATTTTGTGAAAACTGCGAAGAAAACTCATTCTGCGAAGTCATTTTCTGGAGAAAATACTACTTCAGAGGATGATTTTGCTTCTCATTTTGTGAAAACTGCGAAGAAAATTCATTATGCGAAGTCATTTTCTAGAGAGCTTCAGTGGATGAGTTTGTTTCGCATGTTTCACAAAATATGAACAAACTCTTTTTGCGAAGTCATTTTTTGGAAAGAGATGAAGATGAACGCAGAAATACATTAGATACTTACCTTCTTTCCGCATTTTGCCATTGAAATCGACAATAAACATATGATAAATGCAGAAGAACGATGCATTCGATTCGCACAAGAAAAAAATAAAGAGAGGAAGAAGAAACATGAAGATTAAGAACCATGCTTTCGATTCGCACAAGAAGAGAGAAACAAAGAGAGGAAGAAGAAACAGGATGATGAAAAAATGGTTTCGGTTCGCATAATAAAAAGAAAGGAAGAAAGGAAGAGAGGAAGATGGAATGATTGAGACATTTTGAGAAAGTCACAAATAAATAATCTAAATATGTAATGTATTGGGTAATTGATCTAAAAATGTAAATGTGTCCACCCATTTGATCCAATTTTATAATTTTTCCTTTTTAGAATTATATTAAATTAAGTCAATGGTACAATTTGGTTTGGTATTAGGTCTTGTCTGACAAATAATTGTTAGTTGATTATTTTTTATTAGCTAAGTTAACTATGCCTCATCAAGTTTTTTTTTTTTTTTTTTTGACAAATTCATGGGCGAATAATGGATTAAGCCATTAATAAAAACAATTAATCAAGTGTACAACTGCTATTTATGACATGTCAACGCACCACATTAGTATTTTGATCTCTTTAAAAGTCAAAAGTTGAACAGTTAACATGGCGCATTGACTTTACGATGATCGGTCATAATCAATGACTGTATATTTTGGTAAGAGGCCACCACAAAATTATACAATATATAAAATTGAAAGTTATACATTAAAGTGTGAAAAACAATAAAGGTTATACACTTGACACGTAATTTTTTTTTTTTATTTTTTTATAAACACTTGACACGTAATTAACCCATTAAAAAAGTGAGCAGCTAAATACCGCACTCAAATTACTATCACCGCCTTCATTTGGACTTTTTTGCCCTTCTCATAATTTTGATCAAAAACTAAAAATTCTCTCTCCAAAATCATAAACCCGAAAAACAATAATTGAAATTATGAAAATAATTGATGTGTAACAACCTGAACCACGAAAATGGACGATTACGAGTCGGAAACATTAAAATTTATGTTTTTTTATCAAAGAACTCATGAAAATAATACATATTTTTCATGACGATTTTGTATTTTTTGTCACAAAAAATTGGGGAATTTTGCATTTTTCGTCATAAAAAATTGAACGATTTAGTATTTTTCGTCACTAAAAATTTTACGATTTTGCACATTCAAAATTTGGCCTAAACGGATGCGGCATCCGTTCGGCCCATGGTGGGGGCGGACGTGGCACTCCGCCCCACCAATGGTGAGAACGGATGGCGCATCCGCCCGACCCATGGTGGGGGCGGATGCGCCATCCGTTCTTGCCATGGGTCGGTCGGAGTGCCGCGTCCGCCCCCACCATGGGCCGAACGGATGCCGCATCCGTTTAGGCCAAATTTTAAATTTTTCTCTCAAATTTTTATTCTCAAATTTTGAATCAAAAATTATGCAAAGGGTAAAATTGTCAAAAGATGGCGGTAGTAAGGAATTTAAGGGCGGTAAATAGCAATACCTTAAAAAATGAACGGTTTCCTATTTTTAGAATTAGTGTCTATTTTTGTGAGCCGGAGTAATTAATTAACCATAAAATCGATGTATAATTAATCATTCCCTAATCTTCATTCAAAAAGTTGCCTTTTCATATTTTTGGTGTATAACTGTATCGGTGCGCGCCTACTCTCTCTCTCTCTCTCTCTCGTATACACTGAAGGTTGAAGCTCCTTCCTTCCTTCCTCAACTTTCTGTATCTGTAATTTCCTTTTTACTCTGTTTCACTATTTCTTACTTCACTTTCAATTCGGTTTTCTATTCTCCTGCTGGTGTGTGTTTGGTTTTCAATTTATTCATCATGTTTGTGCTTTTTTTTCTTCATTCTTTTTGTTGATTGAAGCATGTTAAACGACCAATTTAACCGATAAACAGAAGTTTAAGCTGATAATCATAGTTCAATAGTAGTTTTTATTATAATCTGTACAATATCGACTCATTTTGTTATGTTCATCTTTTTATGTCTTGAAATTCCTTTTAATCAAGGATATGGTTTAAAAATACCTGACGTTTACCTATAGGAGCAATTTTATTCCTAACTTTGACAATTGGGTGAATCGGAGAAATTATTTATCAAATTATCTTCTCAGTTATGAAAATAACATGTGGTTATTTTATCACTCATTAGTAACAGATCACAAAGATATGATTAAAATTGACCCAACTGATTAACGTTAGGTGTAAAATTGCTCTTGGCTGCCAGTGTCAGAGGTAAAATTGCAACATTTTAGACATTGAGAGTAAAACATTAAGGTTATTTTTGCAACTTATCCGGTTAACAAATGCTAATTGTCAAGATTCGAAGTCTCCAGTCACTCTCCTAACATGTCAAGGAACCGGTTTAATAATAATAATTAAAAAAAGCTTAGAACAGCTTTTATTATAATCTGTGATAAAGTATAGGTTTGTTTTGAAGACATGCTGCTGAGAGTGTGTTTTTTCTGTATAAGAAGTAATGTTCTGTTTCTGTATTTTCAAAAATTGAGTTCTCTTTGTAATGTTTTGTCTACAAACCATATGATTATACTTTAAAAATTTGAAATGTTGAGTAGTTATGATTCACTTCATGAATTGTTCTGATGTGTGTGTTTGTTTGAAGGGAATTATGGAACCTGAAGAAACTGCTGCTGCTGATACTCTCACATTTGCTAGAAGGTAAAGTCTATGTTGCATGGGAACTCTTCTTCATTAGCGTTTCGTGTCCGTTTCTTTTCTATTTCCATTACCATTTCCTAGTTAAATTTTCTTAGAAATAACGTTTTCCTGTGTCCGTTTCCGTTTCAGTAACGGAATAATTTGTTTTTGTGTGTTCATATGTTTGTGAAATGGATGACAAGATTCATGATTCAGAAAGTTAGATAAATTATTTCTCCAATTAACCCAACATGCCAATTTTAGGTGTCAATTTGCTCTTTGCTCCAAACGTTAGGTCTAAAATTTGCACCATTTTAGATGCTAAGGTAGAATTGCTCCTGACATGCACCTTATCCGGAGGAAAAAAATAATTACGGATGGAGATTTCTGTCACTAAATGTAAAATTTCCATCTGTAATTACAGTTCATTCAGAATTTGGGACTGATTTTTTTATTACAGACAGAATATTGCGACTGAATTGTCAGTTCTGATGCTTAGTACCAAGAAATTTCTGTAAACTTTTAACACATTTTTCTATTGGTTCTGTAAACTTTTGTACAGTTATCAGCTAGAGGCATTTGAGAAGGCAAAAAATGAGAACACCATAGTGTACTTGGACACTGGTTCTGGCAAGACTTTGATTGCAATCATGCTTCTACGAAGTTACGCCTACATTCTCCGCAAGCCTTCACCTTTTATTGCTGTTTTCTTGGTCCCCAAAGTTGTACTCGTCAAACAAGTATGACAAATTTTACTCCTAACTTGTTGATGTGAATAGATAAATTATAATGTGGTAACTTGTACACCTTGAACCAAATTCACCTTAAACCAGAAATAGTTTGAAATTTACCGTAAAATGGAACAATTGTTTGGGAATTGTACGAAGACTTGATTTTCGGCCTACGGATTTTACTATTCTTTTGTGTGTTTAACAATTAATAGCAAGCTGATGCTGTGAAAATGCACACCGACTTGAATGTCGGAATGTACTGGGGAGAAATGGGAGTGGACTACTGGGATGCTGATGTTTGGAGGCAGCATATTGAGACAAATGAGGTACATGAGTCTAATTTATCATTTTCGCTGAGTTTCTGATGAGTTTCACAAAAAGTGAAACTAGTTGAAACTCCATTTATTGAACATTGGATGCAATCTGAGCATTGTGTTTTCTTTTTTTACTGTATGCATACATTAGTTTATCATTCGGGGCGAAGTTTCGTTTCATCTTTAATGTAAAGTGCTTGTGTTTTCGTGATTTAATACATCTATAGGTGCTTGTGATGACACCACAAATATTACTAAATGGCTTGAGACATGGTTTCTTCAAGCTAAACTTTATAAAGGTTCTAATATTCGATGAATGCCATCACGCGAAAGGTAAAGCCGCTTATGCATTGATTTTGCAAGTGAGTTCGTCTTTCTCTTCGTCTTATGATACTGATTTTCCGAGTCACTATCCACTTCATTTTTCACTATATTTCCAGGAGTTCTATCACGTCCACTTCAAATCTGGAGGTTCCGATCTTCCTAGGATTTTTGGGATGACAGCTTCTTTTGTAAATTCAAAGGGTATTAGCTCATTTACCTTGTTGCTGCTTTATTTTATCTCTGCTGTTCTGTTCTTTTTCATCAGTCTATGTCTGACAACAATCGGTCATTTCTTTCAATCTTGCTTGGTTATCGATCAATTTCTGTCACCTGATGTTGCTCTAAGTGGTCTAAGTCTATGTTGCACGGAAACAGAATCTGTAATGGAAATGGATATCAGGAAACGTTATTTCTGAAAAAATATAGGTAGGAAGCGGTAATGGAAATGGAAAAGAAACTGAAATGGAAAAGGTAATGGAAATGGAAAAGAAACTGAAATGGAAACGGAAATGAAATGCGGAAACGCTAATGAAGAAGAGTTTCCGTGCAACATAAGTCTAAGCTGTCTTGTTCAACTGGCAATATGTCCACGAATAAGTATTCCATTTTACTTATACTTTGTTTCTTTGTCGTCAAGGTCCGAAATCAGAAGCATCCTATTGGGAAGAGATCCGGAAGCTCGAGAATATGATGTGTTCTAAGGTGTCTCTCGTTTAGTTTCAATTGAATCAATGCATCATATTTCCGAGATGATGCTTATGTTTTAATCTATATTTGGATGAAACTTTAGTTAATAATACATTGGACTTGCATTTCTTTCCTTGTTGAAGGTGTATACTTGCAAGAGTGAATCTGTACTTGCAGAGTTTGTTCCGTTCTCCACTCCGAAATTTAAAATTTTTAACGATGACGATATCCCAGACGAGATTTGTGCAAAACTAGCCGATCAGCTGAAGACATCAAAAGAAGAGGTTTGTAACTCTTGCTATAGTTAAAGGTCCACTCCATATCAATATCTAACACCCCCCACGCGTGAATGCCCATTGGGCTTGAAGCGTGCACAATACATACCCATATTATCATGTCCTGCAATTTAATCAACAAATGAGGCTCTGATACACTTGAACTAAAAGCTTAAGCTGGTAGATAATATCTAACAAAAGTTATCGACTATATACGTGGGCGAAGAGACTAGGGGTCATGGAAGATCCACTGACCCTGGATTCCGTATAAAATATGAAACTAATTAGGATTACCGACGGAAATTTCCTTCGCTAAGCATATCAGTCCGCCGGTAATTTCATTATATTCAGATTCTGACACGGATTTAATGGAATATGGTACCAAATTTTCTGTCGCTGATGATTGGTCCAAAAAGAATCTATAGTTTTAACAAATATTTGCCCATTAAAGACGGAGTATTTGGTTCTGGGTCCGCCACTGACTATATATGTAATAATTTCTAGTATGGAAAACGATTGAAGCAATTGGATCTCATTGACAGTACCGCAGAAGCTAAGCTATCAAAACTGCATTCTGTGTTTATGTACTGTTTACAAAAGTTGGGTGTCCGGTTAGCTTTTAAGGTAATTATTTAGTCTCTTAGATCATAATATTACATTCAATACATTACGTGTTTGCAACTTCGATAGTTTAATGAATGTTAAATTGCTCTAACAGGCCGCAGAAATCTTTTCTCGTCATGGATATGAATACGACTTCCTTTCGTCACAAAGATTGAGCATCAATGCCGAGAACATCATTAAAGAGTTCGGTTCTGCTGCCTCGACTATTTTTGTCAATTACATTAGAACTGGTATATCTTTCTAACTTGGTGTGATATAAATAATGAAATCTCTTACATATTTTTCATTGCTAATTTTTTTGTCAGCTGCTAAAAGTCCAAATTTGTCCTTTGGCGATAATCCGAAAGCCGAAATAGAAGCAGGTCTATTGTCTGAAAAAGTTCTCTGCCTTTTTCATTCACTTCTTGAGTACAGGTTGGTGTATATGCACATAATTGAACTTTGTCCCGATATATTATTTTTACTTTACTCGTGTTGTTGTTGTTGAGCTGAGTTTCGTCGTGAATTTTGTTAATACAGAGATATAAAGGACATTAGATGTATAGTTTTTGTGGAAAGGATAATTTCAGCCATAGTCCTCGAGTCTCTCTTGAGGACATTAGATATAACAATTGGAAGGCAAAATTCATTGCGGGAAACAGTTGGAGTTTACAAAACCAAACAAAGAAAACACAAAACGAAATTGTGCAGGAATTTCGAGATGGCAAGGTATGTAATCTATTGGAGGGTGGAAAATACAGCTTTGATTTGTGTTGAAATCTAAAAATGACAAGTTTTTCAGGTGAATATTATCGTGGCAACATCGATTCTCGAGGAAGGTTTGGATGTTCAAAGCTGCAACTTGGTAATCAGGTTTGATCCTTCAAATACAGTTAGTAGTTTCATACAATCCAGAGGTCGTGCTCGGATGAAGAATTCGGACTACTTGTTGTTGATCAAGAAGTAAGTTTCTATTGTTATTCATTTCAACGATCACTTCTTTTATGATGATCAATAAGAATTCAGACTCCTTTTCGGTTCTTCGTTATTTGTAGTGGTGACGTCGCTACATATTCTAAACTCCAGAAGTTTTTCGCTAGTGGTGAGATAATGAGAAAGGAGTCTCTACGTCACGCTTCTGTTCCTTGTTCGCCACCTATGTGTGAATCCGATGACAACGAGTATTATTGCGTTGAAAGCACTAATGCTAAGGCAACACTTGCTTCAAGTGTTAGTTTGATATACTTATATTGCTCGCATTTACCTTCTGACGGGTTAGTAGTAAAACTCTATCAAATATAACACTTGTTATATTTTGGAGTTCAGTATGCACTTGTACTTATCTTAATCTATCTAATCAGGTACTTCAAACCTTCTCCTCGGTTTCTTCTAGACAAGGGAACGGGTGTTTGCACTTTGCTTCTCCCGAAGAGCTGCCCTATACAAGCCATTCGCGTGGAAGGACCGACTAAATATTTAAAGCAGAAGGCATGCCTGGAAGCATGCAAACAGCTCCATCAAATCGGTGCTTTAACTGATAATTTGGTTCCCGATACGATCATCGAAGAAGCACTTGCTCAAGAAGTCGGTAAGTGTTGCGTTAATCTATTGCTCAAGAAGTTGGAAGTGATATATTTATCATTTTGCTAGTTTCTTATACAGTTTCATGACTTTTACATTTTCGAAATGTACAGAGAATGTAGCATATGATGATCAACAACCTATATTCTTCCCACCCGAGCTGGTCAATCAAAATTCACGAACGATTTACTATCGCTACTTAATCGAGTTGAGTCAAAATTTCGATCATGACATTCTTATGCATAATGTTGTGCTTGTCACAAGCATCAAGTTGGATTCAGATATTTCAACTCTCAATTTCAACTTGGAAGTTGATGGAGGATTATTGATGGTGAAATTTAAGTATATTGGGACGATTGAACTTCAATCGGATATGGTAAGTAGCTTTGTTTTCGAATGAGTACTGTGATGGCTGATGACCCGTATTTCACCTTTTTCGGGTTTGGTCTTTACAGGTTCTTATATGTAGGAAGTTTGTCATCAATGTCTTCAAAGTTCTCAGGGATCACAATATCGGAAACTTGACAGAAATGTTAAATAGTACGGTGCCAAACAAACTCGGCGAAAGAGAATACTTTTTACTTCCATACACGGGGCATTCGATTGACTGGAGTTCTGTTAGATCCGTTCTGTTTTCATATGAAAATATCAGGAAGGATCATAAGATATGTCCTCTAAACCGCGATGCACGTACTATACAGACTGAAAGTGGTCTGGTATGTGAATGCATCCTGCGAAATTCTTTAGTATGCACGCCACATGATCGAAAAGTCTATTGCATTCGAGGTGTATTCGAGGATCTGACTGTATGCTCGCAACTGAAATTGAAGTATAGAAGTTGTAAAACGTACAAGGACTACTATAAACATCGGTATGTATTTTTTTTCATTTCGTTCTTATGGGATTTTGTTGTTTGATATTACTTATGACTGTCCAAGCTAACATGAAATTGAAATTGCAGACATGGTATCAACCTGCATTTCGACCGAGAGCCGCTTGTAAATGGAAAAGAAATGTTTCCTTTGCGGAATTATCTCTGCAAAGGCAGAGAACCAAGCGGGAAAGGTCTTGATGTCCAATTGCCTCCTGAACTTTGTCGCGTTATCGTGTCACCAATATGCATAAATACTTTCTATACTTTCTCATTTCTTCCGTCAATCATGCATCGACTTGAGTCTGTGCTTATTGCTAGTAACTTGAAGAAGCTGCATACAGA
The DNA here is from genome assembly GCF_963576675.1 of Euphorbia lathyris. Lineage (NCBI taxonomy): Eukaryota > Viridiplantae > Streptophyta > Magnoliopsida > Malpighiales > Euphorbiaceae > Euphorbia > Euphorbia lathyris. The sequence goes on from NC_088914.1 coordinate 2,863,347, forward strand.
TCGTTGCATTCAAAACGTTGCTATTCCATCCATCGAGGTACTCTCCCTACTCGGTGCAATCTTTTGAGACAATTTGATTTGTTTATGAACAGAAGGTCGATGCATCGATGAATCTATCAGGCAAGTCATGTTTAAGTTGTGCTAACATGATTCCATATGGTAGGTTTTGGAAGCAATTACAACGAAGAAGTGTCGAGAGAAATTCGATATGGAATCATTGAAGACCCTTGGTGAGTCTTTTCTTAAATATGCTACGAGTCGACAGCTATTTCAAGCGTTCCCGAAACAACATTCGGGTCTACTCACTATTAAAAAGGATAAGCTTATTAGTAATGCAACACTTTGCCAATTGGGATGTGAACGTAAACTTCCGGTAACGTTTTTCCTATTCGTATCTTTCATGTCATAATCCTCTATGTCGATTGTTGAATCGCAGGGATTTATTCGCAACGAGTGCTTCGAGCCAAAGAATTGGATGTTTCCGGGTGACAGTTCTGTACTAAATGAGGAAATTTTGACTGATACAAGAAAAATGTACGTAAGCGGATGGAGAAAGCTTAAGCAGAAGATTGTTGCTGATGCTGTTAAGGCGCTGATCGGGGCTTATGTTAGCGCTGGAGGTGAAGTTGCCGGGTTAATATTTGTGAAGTGGATAGGTATAAATGTAGAGTTTCTCAATATACTGTATGAACGGAAATTCCAAGTGAAAACAGCGAATTTTATCAATGTCCGATGCATAGAATCGTTGTTGAACTACTCGCTTCGAGACCCTACTTTGTTATTGGAAGCATTCACGCATGGTTCGTACATGGTTGCTGAGATTCCAAGATGCTATCAGCAACTTGAATTTCTCGGAGACTCAGTACTAGACTACCTAATCACAGCTCACTTGTATGAGAAGTATCCGGGGCTATCACCCGGATTGTTAACAGACCTCAGATCTGCATCAGTAAATAACGACTTCTATGCTCAATGCGCCTTTCGGAAAGGCTTGCATAAGCATATACTTCACGCGTCACAAAAGCTTCAGAAGGATATTGCCTTGTCAACTACTAATTCGGAACATTCAAACATATCGTACCCTAAGGTAAGTCATGATTGTACCTGACTTTCGTTCGTTCAATCATTCATTCAATAAACAAACCTACATTCAATTTATGTTCGTGCAGGTACTTGGAGATGTAATGGAATCTCTCGCGGGTGCTATTTTCGTTGATTCAGGATACAAAAAAGACGTTGTGTTCGAGATCATAAAGCCGCTTTTGGAGCCTTTTGTTGCTCCAGAAACACTTGTGCTTCATCCTACGAAAGAACTAACCGAATTATGCCAGAAACAACATTATAACCAGAAAGAATCGTTTTCTCGGAACAATGGTGGCACGAGCAGCGTGACCGTGGAGGTTGAAGCATTTGGAAGAGTGTTTACACACACATCTGAAGCTGCAGATAAGAAAACAGCTAAGAAACAAGCTTCCAATGAGGTTTTAAAGGCATTGAAAAATAGCACTCATAGGGCAAGTTCATCAACACAACAAAATAAGCGACTCTGCCGCGGAATCTGAAACTATCGGGTATCGTTTTATGTTATTTATATGTTACATATGATAATCGTGTCAATTGTAATCGGACAAGTTCATCAACACGAGTTTTGTTGCTTAGAGTTGTTTTTATAAACTGTGTTATTTTGTCACTCCTAAATCCGGGTTACATTATTTTATTATTTTATGCGATTATATATGAAATAAATGCCTTAAAAATGATAAACCGTGTTTATCATGTTAGACGGATCATACCGGGGTCTGTGGATTAATTAAATTTAGTTAGGTTTGATCTTGTAAAAATTAAACATATTTAAAGAAACAAATTTATATTAAGATTTTGTGATACAATTTTAAGCATAATACTTAATATTAGGGTAAATTACACCCATGGCCACCTGAAGTTTATCTTTTAACATTATGGTCACTGAACTTCAATTTTTAATGGCATGGTCATTGAACTTTAAACCTGGCCATTTAACTTTAACCAACTCCTCAAAACGACCATTAACAACTTCAAAATGAAAATATTCAAGAATTAAAGTTGTTCAGAACAACATTTACCATGAAACCACATTTTTTATTTTTCAAAATCACATATTTTTAGAGCTTTTTCTTTCTAAAAATTCATTTTTTTTCCTAATCAAACAACAACTAAACCTCAAAACGAAAATTTTCAAAATTAAAGTTATTTAAAATATCATTAACTCTTCGAATTTTTTATTTTGAGACTGTTAACGGTGGTATTGAGTTGTCACCGTTGTTAAAAAAATCTAAAATTCAATAATCATTCCATTAAAAATTAAAGTTCAGTGGTTATAATATTAAAATAGTTAAAATTTAGTGTCATAGATATAATTTACCCTAAAAAGATTGGACTGGAAGCTCTATAAAGCTTTTTATATTCCCTGCTCATACTGGTCTGCTTTCTTCGTACAATTTTGTTTAACTTTCCTTTTTCGTGAAGAAAAACTTGCACCATAAGTTGGGTTGATAACTTTGTCACTAAGTATGTTGTGTTTTGATTTTAGGATTATTTTATTCAAACATGTATTTTACACCTAAAAAGAAAAAAGAAAAAAAGGGTTAATGTGTAAAAATACCCCTACATGACGTTTGGTATTCTATTGGGATATGGATAAGGATAAATGTTGGAATAGGGATAAGGATAAATGGTCGGGATAAGGATAAAAATATGATAGTCGAGAATTATTATTCAATATTTGGTATGTGGAACAGGGATAGGGATAAAATAATACATTTTACTATTTTAACCTTATTTAAACTACATAACATTAATTTGAGGGATATCGCATGAGCTTATCCCACCTGTTTATATCACATTCCTCTCCGGGGTGTTTGTTAGAAGGGATATAGGAGGTGGGATAGGGATAAAAAAACATGAGATAAGTTATCCCGTGTTTGTTTGGGAGATAGAAGAGTGAGACATATGAGGGATACACATACCAAACATTGAATAATAATTATAGACTACCATATTTTTATCCTTATCCCAACCATTTATCCTTATCCCTATCCCAACCTTTATCCTTATCCCCATCCCAATAGAATACCAAACGCCCCGCTTGGGTATATGATTTGAGAGATAAGAGGCTTATCCCTCATCTGTCTCACTCTATCTCCCAAACAAACACGTGATAACTTATCTCGTGTTTTTTTTTATCCCTATTCCACCTCCTATATCCCTTCTAACAAACATCCTGCTAACGTTTTGGGTCAAGAGCAATTTTATTTTAATGTCTAAAATGATGCAATTTTACCATTAACGTTGGTAGCCAAGAACAATTTTACTCCTAACATTGATAATGTGGATCAATTTTACCCCTATTATAAAACATATATATTTTTGTTTCCTTATTCTGCACCAATTACATATCAATTCGTTCTAAAAAAGAATTTCATATTTTTTATAATTTAATAATAGAATTGGAGATTATAATTTAAAAATTCGGTGAATTTTTTTAATTTTTTGTCCAATTCATTACAAAAGACAGTATATATATTTTTTCCACATCCCAACGTATATTTGTGATTTGTTACTGATAAAATGATGCACGTGTGAAATGTAGATGACAAAATTCATGACCGAGAATACGGTTTGATGAATTATTTCTCAAATTGACCCAATTTATCAATATATTATATTGCTCTTGGCTACCAACGTTATTTGTAAAATTGCATCATTTTAGATGTTAGGGGATTAAATTGCTCCTGGTCCAAAATTTTAAAAGTATTTTTACATCTTAACCCAAAAGAGAAAAACGTAAAATATTTTGGCACGATCTGAGGATTCACCTGTAATTTTTTTTAAATAAATTAAGAAAAAACTTATGGTTATAAGAATTTTCAAAAGCATATTTATGTTTTTTTTAGCAAGAGAGAACTGAAGTTCTTAACTTCACTACAGATGATATTTTAGTTTTGACACTTTAAAAATCATCGCTAACGATTTTAAAATGAATATTTTTTAAGAATTAATTTAATTCTTAAAAAATTTCATTTTGAGATTATTTAAGTGTTGGCCAATCGAGACTAGTCAATCAATTCACGATTAGACCTGTTCATGGATCCAGGTGACTGCCCTGCCCACTCAGGCCCATGTCACTTGGGCCGGGCTTGGATAAAAAATTGTCCTTAGGCCCAGTTTGATACAGGTCCGCTAAAGCCCACCTATATTTTGGACAGGTTTGGGATTTATAAAACTAGCACGGTCAGCCCAGCATGACACGTCTATTAATATTAATCAATAAATGAACTATACCTATATATTTAGGTAGGCTTACATGGGTGACTTTGGGATTTGATTTTTTAGCCCGAGAATGCTTAAATTAACAGTGGACTGAGTTAGGCTTGGAATGAGCATTTTTAGATAAAAAAAAAGTCTGCTGGGTCCGGTCTGAGTATGACCCAGTCCGGCTCATGAACAGGTCTATTTTCGGTTAATTTGGCTGACTCGAATGGTTCTGACCAATTTTTAAACATGAAAAAACAAACGACCTCCCACCCAAAAATTTAACCGGTTCTGATTGAACCGGATTGACTCAATCGGTTCGGTTCGGATCTATTAATAAGTATGGGTTGAAACAAACCATTGACTAAGAAAGTTATTACTAAAAAAAAAAAAAAAAAAAGCTAAACAAGACACTTAATTCGATAAAATTTATATTTCCATTATGCATTATTTAGTGTAATTGTGATTAATGCTTTCCTAATTAATTTGCCTTTCTTTAAAAAAAATAATAATTTCCCTTCAATAAATATACTAAGTAGAAGTAATATATTTAGAAAGATGATTTGAAAAACAAAGTTTAATTAAGTGTCTTGTTAATCCTTGATAAGGATCCCCAACTATTCCCCTAAACTTCAATTCTTAACGGTATGGCCATTGAATTTTACATTTTTTAACATTGATGACCACTCAATTTCAACTAACTCCTCAAAGTGACCGTTAACGACCTCAAAATGAAAATATTCAAGAATTAAAATTGTTCAGAATACCATTTACCATGAAACCACATTTTTTATTTTCCAAAATCACATTTTTTGGAGCTTTCTCTCTCTAAAACTTCACTCTCTCTCACCTAACAAAACAACACCTAAATGACCTCAAAACGAAAAATTTCAAGAATTAAAGTTCCTTAGAATATCATTAACGCTTTGAATTTTTTATTTTTGGACCGTCAACGGTCGTTTTGAGACATTGAGTGGCCATCGGTGTTAAAAAGTGTAAAGTTCAATAGTCATATTGTTAAGAATTGAAGTTCAGTGACCATAATGTTAAATAGGTAAAGTTCAGTGGCCGTGAGTGTAATTTACCCTTGATATTTGGTATTATTAGCTACCGTTTCTTAAAAGTTTTAAGTCTTACTAATTTTTTTAACGGAAATCAAGGAATGGAGAATTTTTTTTGAAACGTTTGTAAACAGAAAATGGAGATCTCATGAAAATGGAAATAAAAGATAAATCTATTTCCGTCTAATTCGTAGGATGAGATCCCAACTAATCGGGGAATGAAAATAGGAATATTCCCTTCCGCGTCTACTTTATACAATTTTGTTTGACTTTCTTTTCCGTGAAGAAAAACTACTTGCACCATAAGTTGGGTTTTTTTAATAACTTCATCACTAAGTACAAGAACGTTGTGTTTTCATTTTTAGGAATATTTTATTTTATTCTTTTTTTTAAAAGAGGAATATTTTATTTAATCATATAGTATTTTACACCTAAAAAAAGTAAAGCAAAGTATTTTGTCACTATACGAGAATTCACGTGTAAAAACATGTGGTTATATTTTTGGGTTAATTACAAATTTGTAGATGGATACGTATAATATAGTTGTAAATTTTATTTTATTTTTTTGAATTTGCTAAAAGGTATTGCTATATACCGCACCCAAATTCTTTATCACCATCCCCATTGGACAATTTTGCCCTTGCCATAAAAATTTTGTCAAAATTGAGAAAAAAATTTTGAGAGAAAATTTAAAATTATACCTAAACGGATGCGGCATACCGTCCGACCCATGGTCGGGGATGCGGCATCCGTTCCCGCCATGCGGCATCCGTTCACGCCATGGTGGGAACGGATGCGGCATCCGTTCCGCCATGGGTCGGGTGGTACGCCGCATCCGTTCCCGCCATGGGTCGGGTGGTATGACGCATCCGTTTAGGCCAAATTTTGAAATATACAAAATCGTAAAATTTTTAGTGATGAAAAATACTAAATCATTCAATTTTTTGTGACGAAAAATTAAAAATTCTCCTATTTTTTGTGACGAAAAATGCAAAATCGTCATAAAAAATATGTATTATTTTCATGAGTTCTTTGATAAAAAAAATATAAATCTTAATGTTTCCGACTCGTAATCATCCATTTTCGAGGTTCGGATTGTCACATAATTATTTTCATAATTTTAATTATTGTTGTTCGAGTTTATGATTTTGGAGAGAAAATGCAAAGAAGGTAGAGAGGATTTGAGAAAATTCCACTTTCTTGTTTCAAAAAGTGAGGAGGGCAAATATGTCACAAATGGGCGGTAGATCGGAATTTGGGTGCGGTATATAGCAGCTCACTTTGCTAAATTTGGCTTATAACA